>NC_091257.1:20022500-22522500 GCF_042477335.2 Ovis canadensis | reverse complement strand
TGGGGAATTTGTGATATACGTAAAAGTGAAGCATAATGAGTTTTATCTCATAAATATATAATAACCTCTCCTGTATTAATAGTTCAGTTAATCTGTGTGATAATTTTTTGCTGTAGATAATGCAAGCTGTATATTTTGACCTTTAACATTTCATCCAGAATATGAACAGACGTGTTCATAATGACATGTTTCTTTCTCTATCATCTTAAAGGAGATTGTTACTGTTGTTTAATTGCTGAGTCATGTCCAACTTTTTTGCAACCCCAGGTGCCTGTAGCCTGCCAGGCACCTCTGTCCGTGGGATTTCCCAGGCAAGAATACTGGCGAGTCCCAGGTGCCATTTCCTTCTCCAAGGTATCTTCGCGACCCAGGGATCAAACTCATGTATGTTGCATTGGCAGGCAGCTTCTTTACCACCGAGCCACCTGGGAAGCCAGTATATAGCTCACCTGTTGCTAAGCATTCACTTTTATTTGGCCTAGGTTGACAGGGAAATAGATGTTTGCAAGACTAGGTGTGTGTGTGTGCTCAGTAACGAGTCATGTCCGACTCTTTGCAGCCCCATGGACTGTAGCCCGCCAGGCGCCTCTGTCTATGGAATTTTGTAGGCAAGAAATAGTGAAGTGGGTTGACATTTCATCCTTCAGTCTTCCCAAACAAGGGATGGAACCTGTGTTTCTGCATCTCTTGCGTTGACAGGGGGAGTCTTTACCACTGAGCCACCTGGGAATCCCTAAAGGAGATTAGTATGATTAAATGTCCTCTGTTTCTTAGTTACCTGCTGATTAATGGACACTGGTGAAAGGACATCTAGTCTTTTTTCTATTCAGCATCTTTCAGTGCCTAAGCTTTCCTTCAAATACTTATGCCAAGAACCATTCTAGATACCATTTGTATGAGCAAAACATAACAAATCCTTGACTTCTTAAAGCTTATATTCTGGTTAAGGGGAGACAGATAAGTCTTTAGTAGGAAAATATTTAGAAAGTAGAAGCCTTCCCAGGTGGTTCCGCAGTGAAGAATCCGCTGGCCAGTGCAGGAGACACAGGTTTGATCCTTTGGTTGGGAAGATCCTTTGGAGAAGGAAATGGCAACCCACTCCAATATTTCTTGCCTGGAAAATTCCATAGACAGAGGAGCCTGGTGGGCTACATACCATGGGGTCACAAAGAGTCAAGAATGACTGAGCAACTGAACAGCAGCAAAAGGAAGTAGAGGTCAGAGGGTGAACCGTGAGAGGAGAGTGTGCAAGCAGAGGGGTGACAAGTGACTGGCTTTGAAGCTGTGGCTTATATATTGTGTTTGAGGAGCACAGCGAGAGCAGTGTGACCGCAGGGAGGGCGTGAAGGAGAGAACAGTGGATGCGGTCAGAGAGGTGACAGGGCCAAGTCAGAAGGGCTTGCAGGCCAGTTTTAGGCCTTGATGTCTTCACCGAGTGAGATGAGAAGCAATTGGAGTGTTTGAGCTAAGGAGCAGTGAGATCTGACTTGGGTTTTTTCCCAACTTTATTGAGATATAATAGACATATGTTACTTTGTGAGTTTAAGGTGTACAGCATAAATGTTTGTTTCTGGTATCTGTTCTTTATCATTTGTATTTCCTTTTCCCCATCTTTATCCTGTCTCCCTTTTTGTATTCAGTGACCCAATGGGAAGTGTAAACAGACTGTGACCATGGTATTATTCATTCTTTATTTAGAAATAAAATGTTTTTGAATTAGTTGGGCATCCATTTTACTAGGCAGCCCAGCTTCAAACAGTTTAATTTCATACTTCTCAAAATCTGTTCACTATTTACTTTTGGCTATGTGTATATCCATTATTTGAGATAGTCACAAAAAAATGGTTTTTTGGTCAAAACTTTTAAAATAATCAGATGTTTAAAATTTTGAGTTCATTGTAGAGGAGAGCATTAAATGGAAAACTGAACTTCAAATAAGCTGAAAAGAGTTTGCATTTTGCTTCATATTTTGGTCAGGGGGAGGAAACCAGTTTGCAGTGTACTGTTGTTACTTGGCCACAGCTAGTTGATGGCTCAGATTTTAAAACTTAGGTGTACACTCCTTCTGTAAATCATCCAGTTAACAGATTGACTGTAAGGGCCTTGTAAGGTAATAAGCTGAAACTTCTTACTGTGCAAAAAGGGGAAAAAAAAACCAATAAACATTTGAATCATTTGTGGAATGTGTCGTAAAAATGAGAAGCAGCTAGAGTTATCTAAAAGAACAATGCTAGCACATTTTCTCCATAGAGTTGCCAGTAAATTTCTTAGAATTTCCTGGGTTATTTTAAAGATAATTTTCTCTGTTGAGATTTAATTTTTTTTTAACTTTTCCAGGAAGCTTTAAAAAAAAATCTAAAGCAAAACTGAAGATATTTTTATAATAACACTATTTTCAGAAAGTGCTCAAGATTCTCATACGTTTAGAAGTTTTAGGTGAACTGGTCTGCTGTTTTAGGATCCCAGTTAAGTATGTAAGTCAATAAGGGCCTCTGGTTGCCAGCGCCTAGGCCGTTGCTCTTCATGTGGTCCTTCCGTCTCTGCATGTGTATCACGTCAGTTGCGCCATTTGCATCTGCAGCCACAGCTTCCAGACAGTAGTACTTTTTTGGACTTTGCCTTAGATTTACAATCTGCCTGAAGTTGATTCAAGAGCAGAGAGTGTGTTTCATGTATTGTTTTCCCACAGCTATGCTGATTTGTTTGAAGTTGTGAATTCTTTGGTCTTGAAAGCAGAGCTTTTGCTTTTTCTGTTTGAGGTTGTCCCACATCATCATTCTATATCCTAACTGCCTGGCTAGCAAACTGTCATTTTTCTCACACATGTTCCATATGTTATTTTGACAGAATTCACTCAGACTGCTTTCAGCAGTTTCATTATTGCTCATCTTTTTTTTTTTTTTTGGTCCCCCTAAAACTGAAAAGCCATATATCCTTACACTACTTTAACACATTCGGTTTTTTCCCCAATTTTTTTGTGATAAAATACACATAGCATAAGCTTTACCATCTTAGGTGCATTTTAAGGGTATAGTGCAGTGGTATTAAGAACAGTCATACTGTTGTGCAGCCATCATGACCATCCATTTCCAGAAGCATTTATGAAACTACATCTCTATATCCATTAAACAACTCTTCATTGGCCATCCCCCAACCCCTGAAAACCACCATTCTACTTTCTGTCTCTCTGATTTTGGCTCCTGTAAATATCTCATATAAATGGAATCCTAAAGTATTTATCTTTCTGTCACTGGCTTATTTCAGTTAGCAGAATGTCCTCAAGGTTCATCCGTGCTGTGGTATAAGTCTGAATTTCTTTCTTTCCTTCTTAAGGCTGAATACTATCCCATGGCGTGTGTGTGTGTGCATACACTTTGCTTATCCAGTTCATCCACTGATGGGCTGGATGCCGTCCAGCCGTCTCATCCTCTGTGACCCCTTCTTCCTCCTGCCGTCAATCTTTCCCAGCATGAGAGTCTTTTCCAGTGCATCGGCTCTTCACGTCAGGTGGTCAGAATATTGGAACTTCAGCATCAGTCCTTCCAATGAATATTTAGGGTTGATTTCCTTTAGGATTGACTGATTTGATCTCCTTGCAATCCAAGGGACTCTCGACGGTCTTCACCACAATTCACCAAGACCTAAGCATCGTCAGCTTAGATGGTCATAAAGTATATTTCACTGTAGGTTACTGTTATTCCTTCTTTCTGTGGAAGCATAGAGAGATTTAAAAATATTTTTAAAGTAATTTATTTGTATGCATAATTTTGAGCCAGAAGCACAGACTTCTCAGCATGAGCGAACATTTTGGTCCATGGCCAGGATCACATGTATGACAATGTCTAAGAAGCCTGTCTTCTGAGAAGCCTTCTTCTGTTTAGTAACCTGTTCTGAAGGTTTCAAAAAAAAAAAAAAGGGCAAGGGAAAGCTTTTGCGTATTTGCTGTTGAATACTACAGGTTTCTAGGCATACATGTTGTTAGTGTTCCAAAATTCTGATATCTTTTGGGACACAAAGAATGCTTGACCTGTCTTAAATTAGTAGATTTCTGTCAATAGAGAATCCCTACAAATTGCAACAACGCTCGCTTATAAAAACAGCCATGGATATAAATCGAAGTCCTAAATTTTCTAAATTTTAATGTTACTTTCATTCTCTGTTAACTCTTATTCTATGATTTTTTCAGTGTTGCAGTAGAGGACATTGCCAGTGAAATAAGATCTGGGGTAATTGCAAATATTAGAAATGTTGAAAGAGTAAACCTTAAATGATACTCTGCTTCAGAGATTCCACCCAGCATACCACCTGTGAGTTTCTGATTTGCCCAAGGATTGATCCCTTTCTCCTTGAGGCCAACCAGAGACTCCAGCTGCGTTTCCTCCTCTGATTGTCTCCTGTTTACTCCATTGTGCCGTACAGCATTATTTTATGTATCTATCATCATAGGAAAAAGATTGGCAATACCCTGCTTTACTAATAGTTATTTGGGAAGTCTTTTTAACAGTAGTCTGGTCCGAATTACAGTTTACTTATATAAACTTATCCCAGTAAAGGTAGAAGAAAATTCTTAAGAGTGTAGCAGCAAGAAAAATCTAGCTAGTTAAATGCTAGTGAGGCCAAAGTGCTTTTCATTTCTTTTCATTTTTCTTAAAGACGGGGTTTTTTGGTTTAATTGATTTAGAAATGCTATTTTGGTTGTACTGCAGCCTCGAAATGCCATTATGTTAGTAGCTTCTCTAGTCTCTCCCAGGGAGGAAAACAGACAGCTAAGTTTCAGGCCATTAGTTTATAGGTGGAATTTTTTAAAAAGTGTATGGATAGGGACCTTCTTATAATGAAGTTTAGGATAACGTTAGTAGTTTACTGTGATCGTGGAAAGAGCACAGAGGGCTTACATCAGAAGATCTGAGTTTAAGGACCTATAATTTTGATGGGAATTGAATGACAAAGGTTAGTGAAAGTGTTTATTAGCACATAGTTGTCAAAGAGTGAACATTCACACACACACACCCTTTTTTTTTTACACTTTATTGTGGGGAAGAAGAACATAGACACAAAAGGTAAACACAGTGTATATATACAGTTTAAAGGAAAAAAATTAAATGAATACCTGTGTATCTAGCTTAAGAAAGAACATCACCAATGTCTGCAGTCCCTGTTACACCCTCCTGCTTCTCCCAGAAGAAAATGTGAAACTACATTCCATGTTAACCATTCCCCTTTTCTATATGATAGCTTTACCACTCATGCATGTATCCTAAAGTCTTTATTTAGTTTTATTAATTTTGAAGTTTATGAAAGCATCCTCTGTGTATTCTTCTGTCGTTTCTTTTTGCTATTAACATTTTATTTTTGAGAGTTATCAATAATCCATATGTGAGGACATGGTCCATTAATTTTCACTGCTGCATAGAATTCCTTTATGGATATATCACATCTGTTCTGTTGCTGGCTATTGTGGTATTTTGCTCTTATAAGCAGTGTCTTTGTGAATATTCTTGGACTTGTCACCAAGGTATATATAGAACTTCTTGGATATGTGTCAGATTTCTTGGTTGTATAGCATACTCACAATTACCTTAACAAGGTCATGCTGGATTGTTTTCATAGGTGCTTATAGCATTTTACTCTGACTGGTAGTATGAGTTTGCACAGCTCTGTATCCTCACTGTTAAATGGTAATTGTCGGGTGATTTTTTTTCAATTGAGTATATAAGTAATGGTGTTTCATTATGGTTTTAATTTGTGTGTTAGGCTCAAAAATTAGTTGAGCTCTTGCTGTGTGTGCCAAACTCTTCTCTAATAGCACTAAACAAAACAGACAAAGATCTAGGCGTTTGTGGAGTCCTCCATTTTAGTGTGTGCATTGAGGGAGAGCAGGGAGGAACGGAATTAGTAAACTAATAAATGGGTAAAATAATCAGATGATGATTAAGGGCTGTGGAAGCAAAAGGATAAGACCTGGATAGGACATGGGAAGTTCAGGGGTGGGAGTGGGTAGCAATGTGAACAGGACAGTCAGGGAAGGCTTCATTGAGAAAATGACATTTGTATAAAGAGCTAATGGGAAGTATGTTGTACCTTATGTGTTATCCTGGGAAAGGACATTTCAGGCAGAGGAAGCAATAAATGCAAAAACCCTGAGGGGAACGCATTTCTGATTTGTTCAGGAATAATGAGGCAGAATGAGCCAGGGAGTGGATAGTAGTAGAAGGTGAGGGCAGAGAGGTGGCCGGATCACAAAGGGCCTCTGATGATCTTTAGCTTGTACTAGAAAGACAATGGGAAATGGAGATGATATGGCCTGACATGTTTTTAAAGGATTGCTCAGACATTTGCCTCATTACTAATGAAAAAAATATTTTTTTCCTGCTTTCTTACCTGTGAAATACCTATTCATATCTTTTGATACCATTTTTAGTGTAGTGTTCTTGGTGCTTTAGTGATTCTTAGGAGTTCTTCCTGTATTTGGCGTTCTCCTATATTTTGGGCTCATCTTTTATCAGTGGCATATTTTGCACATAACTTTTTCTAGTTGGTGATTTTCCTTTTTATTTCCTCTATAAAGTTCTTTGCAGAACAAAAGTGGTATAGGCAAATGTACTAAATGTGTCCTTTTATTCTTATGAATCTCTAGTTCATGTGAGTTCATTAATTACAGTCTTTGGATTAGGACACTCTTATCATTGATCCAGCATGACTTTCTTTTGTTTATTTTTAGTAAATAATAAGTGAAAACACTACAAAAACTAGAATTTTGCAACAACTTAAATCCATCCATTTGCTCTCTCCTGCTTCTCATTGCCTAAGAATAACCATCGTCCAGATTTCAGCATTCACTCCTTTGCTCTCTGTTGTATATGTTTTTATCTCATTTATTAAATATTTCTAAAAAGTATGGGTACATATAAAGAATGAAGTGCTGATGCATGCTATAAAATAAATGAACCTTGAAAGTATTATGCTAAGTGAAAGAAGCCAATCACAAAATGGCACAGATTTTATATTGAATATCCAGCACAAACCATAGAGCTAAGTGGTTGAGGGGTGGGCAGTGTTGAAGTGTCTTGAACGCTTCAACCTGAAGGGAGGGACTTGAACACTTCAACCTGATGGAACCTGAAGAAAGAAAGGTTCCTTTTTGAGAAGAATTAAATGTTCTAAAATTGATTGTGGTGATGGCTGCATATAACTTTGAATGGACTAAAAACCATCGAATTAGATTCTTTAAATGACTGAATTCTGTGGTAAAGCTCTTAGGTGTATTAACATTGGTGTGAAGGGTGGATTTGTATCATTTGGGACTGATTTTTTACTTTTAAGTGCTTGATTTATCAAGAGTTGATTTTTTTTTTAATGCTATAACGTAGAAATTCAATTTCAACTTCTTCAGCATGGCAGATCCTTTTAATTTTTTTTATAGAATAAATCTCTCCTTACCCCCAGAACTTAGACATACCACCTCTGTCAGGTACCAGAGTTTCAAACCTGTAAGGATCTATTGATTGGGTCCCTGATTTATTGGTCAGTAAGTTACTCTGCCTAACCCTGGGCCACTAACACTTTCTAAAACTGGATAGAGAGCTTTACTGATTCATACACCCACCCTTGCCCTAGGCTGACTGCTCTGTGAAGAAACCAGATGCCCCCACCACCATAAGCAGCAAGTGCTTGAACGTGCTGCCTTGTGCAGACCCTTCAGGAGAGAGCCAGGTTTCAGTTAGAGCAAGAAGATGCAGAAAGCGTTCAGAGATACAGTGGTTGGGGTTTTGCTGATGATGTACCGTGAATTCCGGAGAACTCGGTGATAGAGAACTGAAGGGAGAGGCAGCTGTGACAGACGAGTGGGTGTGTGGATAACTTCTGAGAATAGACTGTGGTGAGGCTGTGACTGATGAGAATTAGGGAGGGAAGAGTATCTGCTGTTGCCATGGATGCACCAGCCTTGTTGTTCTATTGCTCAGTCATGTCTGACTGTTTGCAACCCCTTGGACTGCAGCAGGCCAGGCTTCCCTGTCCTTCACCATCTCCTGGAGTTTGCTCAAACTCATGTCCATCAAGTCAGTGATGCCATCCAAACATCTCATCCTCTGTTGTCCCCTTCTCCTGCCTTCAATCTTTCCCATCATCAGGGCTTTTTCCAATGAGTCGGCTCTTTGCATCAGGTGGTGAAGCTTCAGCATCAGGCCTTCCAATGAATATTCAGGGTTGATTTCCTTTAGGATTGACTGGTTTGATGTCCTTGCAGTCCAAGGGACTCTCAAGAGTCTTCTCCAACACCACAGTTTGAAGGCATCAATTCTTCAGTGCTTAGCCTTTTTTATTGTCCAGCTCTCACATCCATACATGATTACTGGAAAAACCATAGCTTTGACTATATGCCAACCTCTTAATCCTTTTCTAGGGAGGGGCATATTTACCTTATATTCAAGGCTTCGCCTTGACTCCTCTTGATGTGAGGAGGCCTTTACAACTGAGGCCAGTGTAACTAAAGAATATACTGTTTTAATCCCAGAGCCCAGGGGCCCACTTCTGAACCCTGTCATGGAAAGAGTTGACCTTATTCCACAGTGCTGTCTTTGTCCCTGGCTTTTAAAATACTTTCATATTCTAGAGTTTCACTATGGTATATATCTAGGTCATTTTTTGCTTGGTAGCTTTAATCTTGCTTAGAATGAATTGGATAACCAGAATTCTGAAGATCAATAACTCCCCATTCATTTAAACATTCCAAAAACTTCTTAGCCCTTTTCTCTTAAAATATTACCTATCCGTCATCTTTATTTTCTCCTTCTGAGAATCCCATTTGATTTGTGTGGTGCGTTCTCATTCTGAATCTAACTCATGGCTTCCATACCTTTGAGTCTGCTCTGCAGCTTGCTAGGTAATTTCTTCAGTTCTTTCTTTCAGTTCATTAATTTTTTCTTTACCTCGGTCTGCTGTTTATCTTGGTTGACTTTATAATTTTAGTTGTTTTTCATTTCTAGAAGTTTTTTCCTTCCTCTAATCTGTGTTATACCTTTAATAATCTTACCTTTTAATTTCTTTTGTTTCTCTAAAATGTGCTGACATTTTATTTTTTATAATTCCAAAATCTTTAGTCTTTGTAGGTCTGACTTATTTTGTTTCAGTTTACTCTGGTTCGTATTGAATTTTGATTATGATCTCATTGTTCTTGGATCTTTCTTTACCTATGGGAATTCTCAGAGGCCTGAGTCAAAAAAACATGCTTCTTTTAGAGAGTATTTGCCAGGTACCTAAGGGCACTCCCAATCCTGGACCAATTGAAACCAAATTTTTGGATTAGGGTTTTGGAGCCACACAAATAGTGTGAATCCTAGCCACAAACCCATGGATCTGTGGGCCTGTGGTTATAAATTCTCTGAGGGAGAAAATATGTTTCTACTTCTTTTGTTCTGCCCGTGGCCAAAGCCAAGAAAGGCGTGTATTCCTTCTAAACTGTTGGAGGAGGAGCATCATCTCCTAAAGGACCCTGGCCTCGTGGTGGTGGTCTCTGCTGAGACCTGCAATCAGTTTGAGTTCCAAACTCAGTCCCCTGCCTCCTTGGCTAGCAGCCCATTAAAACCCAAGATCCATGCTGAACCAGAGCAGATTAGTGTATGTCCCCAAGGAAAATCCCTACTTCTAAGCTAGTTAAACATTTCTCTTTGAGCTTTCTTATTTTGACTAGATTCCAAAAAATTCCCTTAGCTTCCTTATGTCTTAGCCATTCATTTAAGTTTTCATTTATTTTCTACCTTGTCTGTAAACATTATGTATAAAAAGTGACAATAGAAAAGTAGTTCTTCAGTCTTCTTTGCCACAAATTAAAGAACAGAATGGCTTCATCAGACTTGGCCAGAGTTTTACTCTGTGAGTATTAAGGACAGCTTGCTATTATGTACATTATGATCACAAGCTACTTGAAAGGCAAAGACAACATACACATAAAGTACAGACAAATACAGGAAACAATAGCTTCCTAATGAAGCCCAAATGTCTTGTATTTGAAGTCAGCTTTGTAAGAACATTTGATTCTAAGAAGCAGGGACAGCTCAGTTCACAGTGAAATGAATATACTTGCAAATGGAAGACATCCTTCTTATGGGAGAGTAGAAAGGGTTTCAGAAGAGGGTAGAGGATGATAAACTCAAATTCAAGGCAAATGTAAACCAGTTGCTACCCACTGAAATGGCTTCTGGACAGTGAACAACAATGAAAAGCCTTAACGTCTATTCATTTAGTGCATATTTTGGAATGTCTTCTTTGAATACCTCATTGACTGTTTTTAGGAGAAACAGAAAAATCGAGTGTTACGTGAGAAGCCTTCCCAGTCGAAGTAGCTTACCTCTACTACTCTCTTCTCTTCATCATAACTGTCTGTGTTGTTTCCATGTAGTAGATGTAACGGTATTCTGACAGTGTTAAGTGCATACAGAGAGCTTTTGTTGACTCTGTCTGGCTGATTGTTAAATTCTGTTATTTACTATTGTTCCCAGAGCTAGTTGTTATTTTACTTTCTAATTTCATGAATTACTGCTCCCTGTCTGTAAGGTTGGGAACAAATTTGGCTTATGTATCCCTTCAGTTGCGCTTGCATTCATTCACCAGAGCATGTGCTATGTAGTAGGCCCTCCACTAGCATAGGGTTACCTTTGTTGGGGTTAAAAAAAAAAAGCAAGCTGCAGCCTCTGCCATCATGGAGCTTGCAACCTAGTAAGGGAGATAGCCATTAATAATAGTTCACACAAATAAACATAAAGTTGCAACTGTGTTAAATAGAGCAGAATAAAAGAATATATACTGTAAGAGTTTAGGAAAAAAAGTTACAGAAGTTCAGATTATGAACCAAATTGTGAACAATGTTCTAAACAACTAAAACAAATCTTGAACCAAGTTGAAAACACTTCAAATCTTCATCTTTCTCATTATAAAGATTTGTAGTTTTGCATATACGATATACTTAAAGGATAAGTAAATCTCTCTCTCCCCTCACCATTGGAGAAAACTGACCAGTTTGAAGGGGTATTTTTGATGTCAGTGTTCCTCAGGGCATTGTTGGTTATTTTCCTCTGAAAACCCTTACACCCAGAGTGAATTCCTTGTTGGAAGTTCAGTTGGTGATGGTAGTTAGTTACATTTTAGAAGCTACTTTTGGAATTGAGTATTACCATGGCCTCTTTTAAACATACAACATACATAAATAAAGATTGAACCATAAGTGTTCATAAATATTTTCAGTGGATCCTGAGTTCTCACATACATTTTTTAAAAGTGCCAGTTTCAGCCTATATCAGAAATCTTAAAATATTTTATTTTTATAAATAAAACCAACTATAGTACTTAGTTGAGTTGTTATAAGTTGTTATTCATGTCCTGCCCTTTGAAGACTTTTCAAAATTTGAAATGAGCTAGGTCAGAAGAAATGTATATTCTTATTTTAGTGGCTTTTGAAAGAATATTTGAAAGTATTTTTGTGTGTATGCAAACTGCCAAGATAATTCTGAATAAATTGCACTTAAATTATTATTGTTAAAATAGAGTCATCTGTGTTCATGGTTGGTTTTAAAGAGTTTCTCACCTCTTATTTGTAGGATTATTGATGTTATTTTTCACTAATTCAACAGCCCTTGACTATATGCTTAAAATTTTTAAAAAACAAACTTGCACAAAACTAGACATTTATAATGAAGTTGTTTTTCAGTCATAGTGGCTGCTCTCAAATGAGGCTAAAACTGTTCGAAGAATGTTCTTGTGCTTATGCCAAGAGGCTTCTGGGATGGGCATATTTTTAAGAATTTAGAATATAAACAGCTGTGATCTGTGGCAAAGAGATTTAAATGACCTCATGATGACAGCAAGAACAAAGCATTTTTAAGTTATCGTGGTGGTGTATTAATTCATTGCAATGTGTTTGTCATTCTGCTATTTTGGTGTATTAAGTGAGAGCCAAGCAAAAAATTTCAGACTGGATTTAACCGAAGATGCTATTTCTTTATTGTTATAAACAAAATAAATACCAGAAAAATATTTCCCAAGAATGATATTTCATGAATTATTCTAGAGCTTTAGTTCCTTAAAAAAAAAAAAAATTCATGAACAACTTGGGGATGAAGGCCATTTATTTAGATCCTAAAGTTTTGATTCATTTTCTGTTGGAAAGACTATGTTCCAAACATGAAAGATCAAACACTTGGCTTACAATAAGAATTCTTTCTTCAAGACAGATCAATTAAGTGCTTATTAAGTACTTACTATGTGTCTGGCGCTATGCTAAATATTATGGAATACAAAAGAAGGTGACTTTAGCTGCCTTTGTTCTGGTTGAAAGAAAAGGCATACTCAGTTGAAATTGCTAAAGTAGGAAAGACATTGTTGTAATCAAGTACCAAATAAAATAATACATAGTTTATGTGAGACAAATATTGAAATACAGCCCTTCTTTTCAGAAGTGACTTCTAATCATTGTCAAGAACAGTGGTTCTCAACTCAGAACCACTGAGTTGACATTTTTCTCCCCAAGAGGACACTGGCAATTCTGGAGAAATTTTTGATTTTCGTGACTGGAGCTACTGGCAACTAGTGTGATAGACCAGATACATTGATTAACATCCTACAATGCACAGGATAGTCCTTCACAATAGAATTATCTGGTCCAAAATGACAGTCATACTGAAATAAGAAACCTTCATGTAGCGCCTACAAATGTCAGGACCAGTAAGTCTTGAAGTTGGGAGACAGACTCCCGCCTTCCTCAAGACCTCTGTTGTCCCGTAATGCTGTTTGCCTGAGACCCTTTGGGTCCTTCCACAGAAATGAGCGTTGAAGATCTATAAACTTTTGAATATTGTATACAAGTTTTTCTAGTACAGTGTTTCAGAGAGAGATTCCATAGTTCTTATCAAATTATAAGGATATCCATGCACGTCCCCCAAAAAATGTCAGGACCCAGTCATCACGTTGGAGTAGTTCTTAGAGATTGAGACCCATTAAACCAGTGGTCTGGTCGTGTGAAAGAAACACGTTTCTTAACATCATGCCTAGATAGGAATAAAGTTTATGTTTCGAGGATTAAAATTAACCATAGAAGACATTTTGGTGGGGTGGGGGACTCTAAATGTATTGCTTAATTTAGTATTTTGGAATAGTAAAATCTGTCTTCATGTTTGAGGAAACTGTAGTAGAATACCTTAAAGATTATTATTTAAACATATAACAGTACTATGCATTTAGAATTTGACTGGACTGTGTGCTGACCCACAGGCATAATATATAAATTATTTTATTTCCTATTTGAAACCAACTTGTTTTGTCAGGATTTGTTGCTTTTTCCCAAGTGAGTACCAGTGTTTACATTTCCTAAGGTGCTTTGTATCTGTTGCTTCAGTCAGAGATCTGGACATGTTTTCTACAGTTCACATTTCTCCTAAAAACTGCTTAGTAAAGTGAACTATGTTTTTCTTACAAGAAACATTTTTGAATTGAGAGTTGAGTTTCTAATTTGGCATCCCATAAATCAGAGTATTCTCATAAATCAGACATGTAGCAGTAGTGTGTCGTAAAAACTAATCTAAGTAACCTTGAGTATCAGTTCAGTTCAGTCGCTCAGTCGTGTCCGACTCTTTGCGACCCCATGAACTGCAGCATGCCAGGCTTCCCTGTCCATCACCAACTCCCGGAGTTCACTCAGACTCACATCCATCGAGTCGGTGATGCCATCCAGCCATCTCATCCGCTGTCGTCTCCTTTTCTTCCTGCCCCTAATCCCTCCCAGCATCAGAGTCTTTTCCAGTGAGTCAGCTCTTCGCGTGAGGTGGCCAAAGTACTGGAGTTTCAGCTTTAAGCATCATTCCTTCCAAAGAACACCCAGGACTGATCTCCTTTAGAATGAACTGGTTGGATCTCCTTGCAGTCCAAGGGACTCTCAAGAGTCTTCAACACCACAGTTCAAAAGCATCAATTCTTTGGCACTCAGCTTTCTTCACGGTCCAACTCTCACATCCATACATGACTACTGGAAAAACCATAGCCTTGACTAGACGGACCTTTGTTGGCAAAGTAATATCTCTGCTTTTTAATATGCTATCTAGGTTGGCCATAACTTTCCTTCCAAGGAGTATGCATATACCTTAATGCTTTTCTAAGTTATAGAAATTTAGAGATTAAGTCTTGGTTTATAAGCCAAAGAGGGGATCTTTGAAATCATCTGTTCCAGCTGTTTCATGCTATTCTTTGGGGCTTAGGACCCAAAGTATGGCTTTCAGTTCTTTTGTGCATTTGGACTTTTACCAGATATTTTCTTTAAGAGGAAAAACAGTGTATGTGGGAGGAGGAAGTTGTATGCTTCTGATCCAGCCCAGCTGCACTTTGCAGATAAGGAACCTGAGACCCAAAGCTTTAGATTTTACTCATGGACTATACGTTTCTTTATTCTCGATCAAACGAGCATTTTAGATGGATCTGGTAATAGTACAGAGGATAATTAGGAGTTAAAAGTCTAGCTGTATATAGCTTCCTTATTCTGTGTTCTTAGGCAGGTTGCTGAATATCCTCAGTCTCAGTATACTCATCAGGGAAGAAGGGAATTATATCCTTAGAATGGTTTTCACTTTCTTAGAATTTAGAATGTATCTGGGAAGATGATCTGGATTGACCTTGTCTCTCAAATCATTCCATTAATTTTGTAATGGATTTTGTGTTCTCCAAATATTAAAGACCCCTCTTTCCAAACTGAACATGATCTTCCAAAAATACTCCAAAATAAACATTTGTTTTATCAAAGGTCACACAGTCATTATATTTCCTTTACTGTGGCAGTAGTAAGGTTTTCATGAACTGATAGATCAGCCTTGGGGCTTTTTCTTTCTTCTCATCCCTCTCTAGCTATTGCATTAGCCACTGAGAAACATTTCAGGAACCGCAGAATATAAGGAGCAAGAATCCTATACAAGCAAATAACATCACTGAAAGAACTTAAACCATACAAAGTGGAATCTGAACTTGATGGCCCTTTTGATCTTAAAGATGTGTACTCACTGAATGAGTGCTTGATAAGAAATTACAAGAATTCTTTCCTCCTGGGGTATTTCCACAGAGATTGCCTTAGTAATCAATTTTTGTTACTCACCTATAGTTTCCAGGGAATATAAGCTTTTACTTGGGCAACAGAAGCAAGTAGAAATAACTGTGTTAAAGACAGTTGCCTTTAGAGTCTCAAGTGGTTAAATTACATACCAAGAAATACAGTTTGAGCCTAAGTAAAGGAGTTTTCTTTAGTAGCTTGACCATATATTTAGCTGCTGGGTTGGTTAGTTTATCTATTTTGGTTTGGTTAGGTTTATAGTTGTTTGTTTTTAGTAAATAGCTCTGATGTAAGTTGATACTACATTACTCTGTGACATTGGAGTATTGCATTTTTTCTTATTTCTCTAGTAAATATATTAAAATAATCCTTTTTGGTTAATTACATCTTTAAGTGAGTGAAGATATAACATTTTAAACTAAACTATTTGTATTTTCCCTTATAGGCCTTAAAGAAAGTGCAGAAGAGATGGTCAAAAACAAATTGGAAGGAAAGGATAAACTGACCCCTTGGGAACAATTTTTAGAGAAGAAGAAAGAGAAAAAAAGACTGAAAAAGAAACAGAAGGTATCAATAATTGTGATTGAATAATTATTGAGCAGCCACTAAGTATCAGAAGGTACCAGTGCTTGGCACCCATTGTCTCATAACGTAACCACTCACTGGGGTTGGTTAAGTGTTCTCTGCAAGGCTACACAGTGATGCATGAAACCTGTAAAAGCCCAGAGCCACTGTAAATGCTGTGCTCTAATATTTTGCATTTATGTGCTACCTCAATAAAATGCATAGTTTAGTAGATTTCTAGATGTAAGGCAGTTTGATTCTGTTCTGTGTCTGTGAGAGAGATACAGACATTTTTACTTGAGCATATAGAGAGAGAGACAGTTTCAGAATGAATGAAATTTTTTTCTGTATATTTCTCAAGATGCTTTTTTCACTATTGCTGAAATTTTTCAGTATTTGTGTATAGATCTTTTAACATATTGTCATTAGATCCCTTTTTTGAAGATATTTTGTCTGTGCTAATATATTGTCTGTGTTAAATCTGATTTGACTCCCATGATTCAGAAATAACATCTTTCCAGAGTTAGAGTCCTTAGTAATAACAGACACATTTAGGGTTCCTGCTGATAAAAATACTCTGTCTTGTCAATGAAATGCAGCATCCTAGCAGTTCGTTCATTATCTTAACATTATATCACTACTCAGAGAATTTTACAACCTGAGGAATCTTAAATGATTACTTTTAGTCCAACCCTGATGTTTTATATTGATAGTTGTAGGAAATGAAGTGATTCATCTAAGAATATGCACCTCGTTAATTGCCAGGCTGATGCCAGACTCCAGATCTCGTGCTCCAGTGCTCTTTCTATGCACTGTATTGTTTCTCTGCTCTACAAGAACTGCAGTATTGAAAGAGGGCTTCAGAACTGAATGATGCAGTAGAGTGATTTTTGTACTCCTTTTATACTCCGTGTCTCTGGAAATGGATAGAAAAATGAGGAAATGAGGTCAGAGCCCTGCCTGTATTGATATTCTGCCTCTCTCAGGCAGTAAAATATCTTTAAAATGGAATAATTCCACAAGTTATTAAGCCATCAGTTTAATGGAAGACTTCCAAGTGGGTCTTCATGGGTTCAGTAAAATAGTCACTCTTCTGTGAGACATTTAGCAGCTGTTTGCTTTGATTTTCGTTTGATTGGTACTTTGATATTATCTTGTGCTTTTTGCTTTTCCTTTTATTGAGCTTAGACTGGACTAGTATCAATGATATTAAAAATAGGTTTGCTGAGTGCTCAGTTTGTTCTAGACTGAGTGCTGGACTTGGTGATTCAGCAGATCTCTTCCATCTCATGAGATTCTCCACGTACAGGGAAATCTGAAGAACTCAGATTAAAAATATTTTCCCCCAACTCTTTGTCACTTCAGTTTGATACTGAGAGATTATTACTGAAGAAATGAATACATGTTTATTTGCCATAGTTGATACAGCTGTAATTTAGATCTAAAAGAACAGTTTTTAAAAATGTAAATAAATATGTAATTAGATATCTAAATATTTTAGAATCTTTGCTATAAACATCATATTACTGCTAAACCAATTATAATAATTTGGTGAAAAATTCTTAAAAGTCCTTGTTCTTAAAAGGATCAGTTCAGTTCAGTCGCTCAGTCGTGTCCTACTCTTTGCGACCCCATGAATCGCAGCACGCCAGGCCTCCATGTCCATCACCATCTCCCGGAGTTCACTCAAAATCACGTCCATCGAGTCCGTGATGCCATCCAGCCATCTCATCCTCAGTCGTCCCCTTCTCCTCCTGCCCCCAACCCCTCCCAGCATCAGAGTCTTTTCCAATGAGTCAACTCTTCGCATGAGGTAGCCAAAGTACTGGAGTTTCAGCTTTAGCATCATTCCTTCCAAAGAAATCCCAGGGTTGATCTCCTTCAGAATGGACTGGTTGGATCTCCTTGCAGTCCAAGGAACTCTCAAGAGTCTTCTCCAACACCACAGTTCAAAAGCATCAATTCTTCGGCACTCAGCCTTCTTCACAGTCCTACTCTCACATCCATACATGACCACAGGAAAAACCATAGCCTTGACTAGATGGACCTTAGTCGGCAAAGTGATGTCTCTGGTTTTGAATATACTGTCTATGTTGGTCATAAGTTTTCTTCCAAGGAGTAAGCATCTTTTAATTTCATGGCTGCAGTCACCATCTGCAGTGATTTTGGAGCCCCCAAAAATAAAGTCTGACACTGTTTCCCTCTTCGTTTTCTTTTTTTTTTTTTTTTTATTTTTTTTTTGCAAGGACATAGTACACAGTACTATTATTTTGGTGAATTCTCTAGGCAGCTGGTGAAAACAGCTCAGGTCTGGCTGACATGCCAAACATACCGGCCAGTCACAGCAGAAATCAATTCTGAGGCACCATTCACTTATTCTCAACCTGGGCTGCACGTTAGCAGAGCTCCGCAAGGCTGCACTGGGTGAATGATCCTCCCTGAAGTTGCGCTGGTGGCACTGGTAGAAACTGGAATGGTCTAACTCCTTTCAAGATTTCAGAAAAGCCTCAGCCCCGGTGAGCTAGTGTGGCTAGTTCAAACAGAAAAGCTCCTTAGCGGCTGGTCCAACTGAAAGTAGACCAATTTGCTGAAAAATAGTTCTCAGAAAAAAACTTTATCAAAGTATTGGTTTACGTGAGACTTATTTCTATAAAAGTAAACCTTAGGGGGTCCCTGGTGGTCCAGTGGTAAGGAGTCTGCACTCTCACTGCCAAGGTCCAGGGTTCAATCCCTGCTCAGGGAACTAGGCTTCCACAAGCCAAAAAAGTAAATCTCATATAGAATTTATATTTTTGAAAGCAACCCAAAATTTACCTTATTTTGGAGAATGACAATGTATGTATTTGAAGGCTGTATACATCACAAATGTTATAGATTTTTAAAATAGTAGGTGAATTTCTCTAATTCAACTCAGGGAAAAGATATTAATTATTCATTAAATTTGTGAGGTGAATAAAGCTTTCAAACCATGAGGAAGAATAATAAAAAGGTGGTAAAGAGGTTGGGAATCTTTAGCCTACATGACCAAAATGCTGAATAATAATGATGATGAATATATTACATGTTAAATGAGTATGAAGTGAAGTGAAGTGAAGTTGCTCAGTCGTGTCCGACCCTTTGCGACACCATGGACTGTAGCATACCAGGCTCCTCAATCCATGGAATTTTCCAGGCAAGAGTACTGGAGTGGGTTGCCATTTCCTTCTCCAACCCTCTTCGTTTTCTAAATGTTGAGCTTTAAGCCAACTTTTCGCTCTCCTCTTTCACTTTCATCAAGAGGCTTTTTAGCTCCTCTTCACTTTCTGCCATAAGGGTGGTGTCATCTGCATATCTGAGGTTATTGATATTTCTCCCGGCAATCTTGATTCCAGCTTGTGCTTCTTCCAGTCCAGCATTTCTCATGATGTACTCTGCATAGAAATTAAATAAGCAGGGTGACAATATACAGCCTTGACGTACTCCTTTTCCTATTTGGAACCAGTCTGTTGTTCCATGTCCAGTTCTAGCTGTTGCTTCCTGACCTGAATACAGATTTCTCAAGAGGCTGGTCAGGTGGTCTGGTATTCCCATCTCTCTCAGAATTTTCCACAGTTTATTGTGATCCACACAGTCAAAGGCTTTGGCAAAGTCAATAAAGCAGAAATAGATGTTTTTCTGGAACTCTCTTGCTTTTTCCATGATCCAGCGGATGTTGGCAATTTGATCTCTGGTTCCTCTGCCTTTTCTAAAACCAGCTTGAACATCAGGGAGTTCACGGTTCACGTATTGCTAAAGCCTGGCTTGGAGAATTTTGAGCATTACTTTACTAGCATGTGAGATGAGTGCAATTGTGAGGTAGTTTGAGCATTCTTTGGCATTGCCTTTCTTTGGGATTGGAATGAAAACTGACCTTTTCCAGTCCTGTGACCACTGCTGAGTTTTCCAAATTTGCTGGCATATTGAATGCAGCACTTTCACAGCATCATCTTTGAGGATTTTAAAGAGTTCAACTGGAATTCCATCACCTCCACTAGCTTTGTTCGTAGTGATGCTTTCTAAAGCCCACTTGACTTCACATTCCAAGATGTCTGGCTCTAGATGAGTGATCACATCATCATGATTATCTGGGTAGTGAAGCTCTTTTTTGTATAGTTCTTCTGTGTATTCTTGCCACCTCTTCTTAATATCTTCTGCTTCTGTTAGGTCCATACCACTTCTGTCCTTTATTGAGCCCATCTTTGCATGAAATGTTCCCTTGGTATCTTCGATTTTCTTGAAGAGATCTCTAGTCTTTCCGATTCTGTTGTTTTCCTCTATTTCTTTGCACTGATCGCTGAGGAAGGATTTCTTATCTCTTCTTGCTATTCTTTGGAACTCTGCATTCATATGCTTATATCTTTTCCTTTTTTCCTTTGCTTTTTGCCTCTCTTCTTTACACAGCTATTTGTAAGGCCTCCCCAGACAGCCATTTTGCTTTTTTGCATTTCTTTTCCATGGGGATGGTCTTGATCCCAGTCTCCTGTACAATGTCATGAACCTCATTCCATAGTTGATCAGGCACTCTATCTATCAGATCTAGGCCCTTAAATCTGTTTCTCACTTCCACTGTATAATCATAAGGGATTTGATTTAGGTCATACCTGAATGGTCTAGCAGTTTTCCCTGCTTTCTTCAATTTGAGTCTGAATTTGGTAATAAGGAGTTCATGATCTGAGCCACAGTCAGCTCCTGGTCTTGTTTTTGTTGACTGTAGAGAGCTTCTCCATCTTTGGCTGCAAAGAATATAATCAGTCTGATTTCGGTGTTGACCATCTGGTGATGTCCATGTGTAGAGTCTTCTCTTGTGTTGTTGGAAGAAGGTGTTTGCTATGACCAGTGCATTTTCCTGGCAAAACTGTTAGTCTTTGCCCTGCTTCATTCTGCATTCCAAGGCCAAATTTGCCTGTTACTCCAGGTGTTTCTTGATTTCCTACTTTTGCATTCCAATCTCCTGTAATGAAAAGGACATTTTTTGGGGGTGTTAGTTCTAAAAGGTCTTGTAGGTCTTCATAAAACCGTTCAGCTTCAGTTTCTTCAGTGTTACTGGTTGGGGCATAGACTTGGATAACTGTGATATTGAATGGTTTGCCTTGGAGACGAACAGAGATCATTCTGTCATTTTTGAGGTTGCATCCAAGTACTGCATTTCAGACTCTTTCATTGACCATGATGGCTACTCCATTTCTTCTGAGGATTCCTGCCCGCAGTAGTAGATATAATGGTCATCTGAGTTAAATTCACCCATTCCAGTCCATTTTAGTTCGCTGATTCCTAGAATGTCGATGTTCACCCTTGCCATCTCTTGTTTTACCACTTACAATTTGCTTTGATTCATGGACCTGACATTCCAGGTTCCTATGCAATATTGCTCTTTATAGCATCGGATCTTGCTTCTCTCACCAGTCACATCCTTAAAAGGATAGTAATACCAAAATGAACATTCTTTAGGGTTTGGCAGGTCTTCTTCAGCATGTAGGATAATGTTTAGCAATGTGCATTCTAAATGTTTTTCTTTCTTTTTAATATAAATTGATTCATTTTAATTGGAGGCTAATTACTTTACAGTATTGTATTGACTTTGCCATACATTGACATGAGTCCACCACGGGTGTACATGTGTTGCCCATCCTGAACCCCCCTTCCCACCTCCCTCCCGATCCCATCCCTCAGGGTCATCCCAGTGCACCCGTCTTTGACACCCTGTCTCATGCATTGAACCTTGACTGGTGATCCATTTCACATATAATATACATGTTTCAATGCCATCTCCCAAATCATCCCACCCTCTCCCTCTCCCACAGAGTCCAAAAGACTGTTCTATACATCTGTGTCTCTTTTGCTGACTTGCATACAGAGTTATCATTACCATCTTTCTAAATTCCACATATATGCATATACTGTATTAAAGTTTTTCTTTCTGACTCACTTCACTCTGTATAATTGGCTCCAGTTTCATCCACCTCATTAGAACTGATTCAGATGTATTCTTTTTAATGGCTGCGTAATACTCCATTGTGTATATATGTACCATAGCTTTCTTATCCGTTCATCTGCTGATGGGCATCTAGGTTGCTTCCATGTCCTGGCTATTATAAACAGTGCTGTGATGAACATTGGGGTACATGTGTCTCTTTCAATTCTGGTTTCCTTGGTGTGTATGCCCAGAAGTGGGATTGCTGGGTTGTATGGCAGTTCTATTTCCAGTTTTTTAAGGAATCTCCACACTGTTCTCCATAGTGGCTGTACTAGTTTGCATTCCCACCAACAGTGTAAGAGGGTTCCCTTTTCTCCACACCCTCTCCAGCATTTATTGCTTGTAGACTTTTGGATCACAGCCATTCTGACTGGCGTGAAATGGTACCTCATTATGGTTTTGATTTGCGTTTCTCTGAGAATGAGTGATGTTGAGCATCTTTTCATGTGTTTGTTAGCCATCTGTATGTCCTCTTTGGAGAAATGTCTGTTTAGTTCTTTGGCTCTTTTTTTGATTGGGTCTTTTATTTTTCTGGAATTGAGCTGCAGGAGTTGCTTGTATATTTTTGAGATTAATTCTTTGTCAATTACTTCATTTGCTCTTATTTTCTCCCATTCAGAAGGCTGTCTTTTCCCCTTGCTTATAGTTTCCTTTGTTGTGCAGAAGCTTTTAATTTTAATTGGGTCCCATTTGTTTATTTTTGCTTTTATTTCCAGTATTCTGGGAGGTGTGTCATAGAGGATCCTGCTGTGATGTATGTCGGAGAGTGTTTCGCCTATGTTTTCCTCTAGGAGTTTTATAGTTTCTGGTCTTATGTTTAGATCTTTAATCCATTTTGAGTTTATTTTTGTGTATGGTATTAGAAAGTGTTCTAGTTTCATTCTTTTACAAGTGGTTGATCAGTTTTCCAAGTACCACTTGTTTAAGAGATTGTCTTTTCTCCATTGTATATTGTTGCCTCCTTTGTTGAAGACAAGTGTCCATAGGTGCATGGATTTATCTAAATATTTTTCTTAAAATAACAGATATTGTAGATTCCTGGGGATAAACTCCATTTGGTTAGTGTGATCTTAGTTTGCATATATTCTGTTTACTTTATAGACTTGATTTTTTTTTTAATTTAAATATACTAATTTAGTAAACTGTTCAAATTTGATTAAGGAAAATGTAGCCAATTGATGTGCCTAAAATTAGTACAGAAGTTTTTGTGAATGGATTATAGATAAAACAAATTGTTGAAATTGTGTGATGAGAACAGGAGGTTCATTATACCTTCCTTCCTGCTTTTGTATTTTTGAAGTTCAAAACAAAGAATCATTTTCTTTAATTAACCAGCAGATAAATTGCATTAAATAATGATTTGAAAGATAACCCACAATGCACTTGTTCAGTCATTAAGTCATGTCTGATTCTTTGTGACCCCATGGACTGCAGCCTGCCAGGCTTCCACAGTGAACTACTTCATGCTATTGTTAATCACTGCCATTTCTCAATTTTGTTGGAGATTAAGGCTCCCTCTCTTCACTGATCACCCATCTAAAAGTATTCTTTTCCTTGAATGTGTTTTATTTTTGTCTCTTCTGGAACTTCCTATCTTTAATTATTATTAATATATACCTTTGTTGTTTAGGGCTTCCCTCACAGCCCAGTCAGTAAAGAACCTGCCTGCAATGCAGGAGACCCAGGTTCAATCCCTGAGTCAAGAAGATCCCCTGGAGACGGGAATGGCAATCCACTCCAGTGTGCTTTCCTGGAGAATCCCATGGACAGAGGAGCCTGGCAGGCTACAGTCCGCGGGATTGCAAAGAGTTGGATACAAGTTAACGACTATACCACCACCATACCTTTGTTTATGTGGCTAATTTCTTTTAATAGATCATAAAATTTTTGAAGACAGAAACCATATATCTGATAACTGTTGTCTCTCTCAAAAGCCCTATATAGTTACTGCATTTATAAAGTATTCCATAAGTGTTTGTTGAACAAACAAAAGAGTTAATCAGAAGTTATTTTGTATACTTAGCCATTTTTAAAAACTAGTTTAACTTTAGATTGAACTACTTGATTTAAAAGAAATTAGGTTTTTCTTCACATTTGTTTTGGTCCTTACAGTAAACTGTATTTATTTTTCTATTCATTTTTAAGGCTCTTGCTGAAGAGGCCAGTGAAGATGATGTTCCCTCTGATGTAGATATGAATGACCCATACTTTGCTGAAGAAGCTAAAAAAATAGGTAAGCCAACCCATAGTTGTAATTTTCAGTTGGAATCTAAAGTGAAAAAGGTAACATGGGTAGAAACCATGTAAACTATGCATTCTTTCAAAATCCCTAGAATTTGTGTAGCTCCCTAGTGGCTTATAAGCAAGTTTGTCCTGTTAGGTATAACCACTGATCAGATAGGAGGGTCAGCATGTCCCCTGTACATACAAGAAGTAATTTCATTATAGGAGGCTTTGGGTGAACATGATTAATTTCATAGTTTTCTAGGGATTCCTTTCTGGATTCTAGGTAGGTTGATTATAAAAGGATGAGGAAATGAAAGAAGTCATATCTTTGTGTGCTTTCACTGCTTTTTTATAACACATCCACTCCAGGTCTCTCTTTGCGAAGTCTGTGAAGAATTGAAAGTATGGAATAAATCCATGTGTGTTTATGTGGATATGTTAAATTTTTTACATGGCTTGCATGTGTGAAACGTGTACACAGTGTGAAAACTCTTTGGCTCCAGTTGACCCAGCATCTATGTTTCATTTTATCCCATTTCATTTATTCTGCTTCATGATTAGCTTTCATGTAGCTGAAAAGCCAGCTTCCTCCTCTTTTCCCTTGAATCCGTAAATAAACTCTCAGGTATCTGATTTCCAATTTCCAAGGAGCCTTGTTTCCATTGCACATGCACCAGTCAATTCTTTCCTGAATGCATTCATTCTTACCTTTTTCATACGTGTAAATGTGTGTGTGTATAAATATGTGTGGTAAGGCTCAGACCATACTTGGACAAGTCAGTACAGGAACACTGGAAGCTTTTTCCATTTGTTCTCATGCATTTTGCCCTTCCCTGCTCTGCATACCACACACATGAACCCCAAAGGCTTGCTCCTGGAGCAACTCCAAGCTGGCATTGTAAAGAGAAGGATTTTATGAAGTTTCCCTCCTTCTCGTCCCTTGTGACTAGTGGGCCAGAATAGTTCTCTACAGGAAAGTCAAAATTGCTCAAAATTATTTCCTGGTTGTTACAGCCTTTTAGTACTGATGTTTTATTGATGAAAAGGGGGATCAAGATGAATAAAGTCTGTTATAGGATGTGAGATTCTTAGGAATTGGAAAGGGAAATGGAAACTTAGCATATTCTTCTTCTTATCATACCTGAGCAGTCATTTCTAGAAGATGATGGATTTTAGCCTTATCCTCGCATTTCAGGAAACCAAGTTTATAATGGAGAAATGTGAAGCATTATCGTTTCCTTGTTCTCATTCCAAAGTGCTTCATTTGGCTTGTGAAATCTGGTCAAACTGCAGAACTCAGAGTAGAATTCAGAGTAAGTTATGTAGCTTGGTGGCTTAGGGTAGCTTGTTTCTTGGAATCAGCACATTTAAATTGTGAATAGTGGGAGAGGGCAAGGGTGGGATGATTTGGGAGAATGGCATTGAAACATGTATAATATCATATAAGAAATGACTCGCCAGTCCAGGTTTGATGCAGGATACAGGATGCTTTGGGCTGGTGCACTGGGATGACCCAGAGGGGTGGTATGGGGAGGGAGGTGGGAGGGGGGTTCAGGATGGAGAACACATGTACACCCATGGCAGAGCCATGTTGATGTATGGCAAAACCAATACAATATTGTAAAGTAATTAGCCTCCAATTAAAATAAATTAATTTAAATTAAAAAAATAAATGTGAATAGTTTCCTTGAAAGTATCAGAAGTTCCAAAGAAAAATACAGATAAAGTTTGCTTATTTTCAACATACTTTTGATTTCAGAATACTTCCTAGAAATAATAATTTATATCTTGTTTTCTTTTAAGGAAAAAGTGATTTTTTAAAAAAATTTACATAAAAATTAAACCAAGAAATGGTCTCACCATATGTTTGTTCATTCATTCTGTCAATGAATATTTTTGAGTGCCTTCCAGGTGCTAAGCATTCTGGTATGCTAGAGATATAGTACTAATAATACAAGCAAAGTTGCATCCCTCAGAGTTTATGGTTTTAGGGAAGGGAAGACATGAAGTGGTAGTTTAGTCATGAAGTCATGTCCAACTCTTGTAACCTCATGGACTGTAACCCACCAGGTTCCTCTATCCATAGCATTTTCCAGGTAAGGCTACTGGGTTGCCATTTCCTTCTCTGGGGGATCTTCCCAACCCAGGGATTGAACCGGGTCTCTTGCACTGCAGGCAGATTCTTTACAGGTAAATAAATAAGAATGTTATGAGAATATGATCAGTGTTCTAAAGGAACTAATCAGTAGGATAATACAGAGCATGTACCTGGGAAGAAGAAAGAGAGAGGCTTTCTTATATAGGGTGGGTGAAGCAAGCTTCTTGGAGATGGTAACATTTGAGCTGAGACCTGCAGAATGAGGAGGAGTCAGGCATGGAGAGCTGGGGGAAGGAGCATTGCAAATCAAGGGAAAGTGGGTAGACAGCTGTGAGGTGAGAAAGAATGTGTGGTGGAATTGAAGGACACCATTGTGGCTGGAATCTGCAGAAGGGCAGTTTAGTATGAGGCAGGGCCTTGTGTCACAGCAACAAATTTGGATTTTACTCATTGACAATGGAAGGGCCACTAAAGGATCTTAAAAGACGCTCCTTGGAAGGAAAGTTATGACCAACCTAGACAGCATATTAAAAAGCAGAGACATTACTTTGTCAACAAAGGTCTGTCTAGTCAAGGCTATGGTTTTTCCAGTAGTCATGGATGGATGTGAGAGTTGGACTATAAAGAAAGCACAGAACGATTGATGCTTTTGAACTGTGGTGTTGGAGAAGACTCTTGAGAGTCTCTTAGACTGCAAGGAGATCCAACCAGTCCATCCTAAAGGAGATCAGTCCTGGGTGTTGATTGGAGGGACTGATGTTGAAGCTGAAACTCCAGTACTTTGGCCACCTGAGAGCCGACTCCTTTGAAAAGACCCTGATGCTGGGAAAGATTGAGGGCAGGAGGAGAAGGGGACGACAGAGGATGAGATGGCTGGATGGCATCGCTGACACAATGGACATGGGTTTGGGTGGATTCTAGGAGTTGATGATGGACAGAAAGGCCTGGCATGCTACAGTTCATGGGGTCGCAAAGAGTCGGACATGACTGAACAACTGAACTGAACTGAAAGGGTCTTAAAACAAGGATGTGACATGGTATGGTGTGTATGTAAGCCTACTGCTCTGAGTCCTCCAAAGAGAACAGACTGAAGAAAGCATGGTGAGAGCTGAGAGACCAGGCTTTTGCAGAGGTCTAGACAAGAGGTGATGGTTAGTCTAGACAGCTTACTAGTAATAATATTGGAAGAAGGAAACTGAATGGGATTCTAGATATATTTTGGAGGTAGACTTACCAATTTTTTATTTGGATAAGGAAGAAATTTAGCATAGCTCCTAGATTCTTGTTTTGAATCTCTGCAGTTGTGGTTGTTGTTGTTCAGTCACTCAGTCATGTCTGACTATTTGTGACCCCATGGACTGCAGCATGCCCGGCTTCCCTATCTTTCACCGTCTCCCAGAGCTTGCTCAAGGTCATGTTTATTGAGTTGGTGATACCTTCCAACTATTTCATCCTCTGTTGTCCCCTTCTCCTCCCACCTTCAATTTTTCCCAACATCAGGGTCTTTTCCAGTGAATCAGCTCTTCGCATCAGGTGGCCAAAGCTTTGGAGCTTCAGCTTCAGCATCAGTCCATCCAGTGAATTTTCAGGGTTGATTTCCTTTAGGATTGACTGGTTTGATCTTACAGTCCAAGAGACTCGTGAGTTTTCTCCAACACCACAGTTCAAAAGCATCAATTCTTTGGCACTCAGCCTTTATAGTCCAACTCTCACATCCATACATGACTACTGGAAAAACCATAGCTTTGACTAAACCCACCTTTGTCAGTAAAGTGATATCTCTGCTTTTTAATATGCTGTCTAGGTTTGTCATAGCTTTTCTTCCAAGGAGCAAACATCTTTTAATTTCGTGGCTTCAATCACCATCCTCAGTGATTTTGGAGCCCAATAAAATAAAGTCTGTCACGATTTCCATTGTCTCCCCATCTGTTTGCCATGAAGTGATGGGACCGATGCCATGATCTTAGTTTTTTGAATGCTGAGTTTTAATACAGCTTTTTCACTCTCCGCTTTTACCTTCATCAAGAGGCTCTTTAGTCCCTCTTTGCTTTCTGCCATAAGGGTGGTGTCATCTGCATATCTGAGATTATTGATATTTTTCCCAGCAATCTTTGATTTTAACTTGTGCTTCATCCAGCCCAGTATTTCTTGTGATGTACTTTGCATATAAGGGGAATAAGCAGGGTGACAACATACAGCCTTGAGGCACTCCTTTCCCAATTTGGAACCAGTTTGTTGTCCCATGTCTGGTTCTAACTTGGTTGTTGACCTGCATACAGGTTTCTCAGGAGGCAGGTAAGGTGGTCTGGTATTCCCATCTCTAAGAATTTTCCACAGTTTGTTGTGATCCACACAGTCAAAGGCTTTCTCATAATCAATGAAGCAGAAGTAGGTGTTTTTCTGGAACTCTGTTGCTTTTTCCTGTGATCCAACAGATGTTGGCAATTTGATCTCTAGTTCCTCTGCCTTTTCTAAATTCACCTTCAACATCTGGAAGTTCTTGGTTCATGTACTGTTGGAGCCTAGCTTGGAGGATTTTGAGCAATGATGTTTTCTAGCATGTGAAATGAGTGCAGTTGTGTAGTAGTTTGAACGTTCTTTGGCATTGCCATTCTTTGGGATTGGAATGAAAACTGACCTTTTCCAGTCCTGTGGCTGTGATAATGTTCTTCTATTTACTGAGTTAAGGAGAATCTTACGAAAGGATCAGTAGTATGTAATTGGTCTGAGATGTCAATCAGATATCTACATGAGGTATTAGGTTAACATTTATATATGAGCCTTGGAGATCAGCTGAAAAGTCAGATTGCAAATATATACTTAGGAATTTTTAGCTTGTAAATAGTATTTCAAACCACAGAATGAGAGGTAGGAAGCATTGGTGAGAGAGGAGGATGCAGGTTTGGGCACTGAAGTCAAGAGCCTGCATAAAGTACCCTATCCTGGAGAAAGGTTTACCTGGAAGGTAGGAAAGTTTAAGAAACTGAGAAGGAACAGCTGTGAAATAGGAAAAGTGTTTGTGTTTGGAAGGGTATATAGTTCAGTTCCCACAGTTGAGCGGGACAGAGACATTTTAAGCCAGATAGAGTTGAGTGTGTTTATAACACCTTTACCCTAGGCAGTCCCAGAGCTAACTTACACACTGTTTAAAAAATATGGAGAAATCGAGCTCACTGACTGATGCCAGACCTGATATTTGGCTCGGGTTAGGAGCCAACATGAGTACCAGAAATCTTTTTTAGTTCTTCCTTCTGTTTCTTCCCCATACACTGTAAATTTGCTGTTCTTTCTATTTTATTTGAAGATGCAAACTCAATATTAGATGAAAGTTTTGAAAATGTACTTCTAGAATGAGTTAAAACATTTTTTTTTTTTTTTTGTAGAAGTGAGATGGTGGGATAATGTGCTTATTGCTATCTTAACTGCATAAACTGTAATAAGATTTTGTTTTTTAAGAAGTAGAAGTGAATTAAAGTATATCACATGTAAATATACCCTATTAGAGTGTATCTTTTGTCTTGACAACTTTAGATTATCTAATTTGATAAAATACCAAGAAAATCTAATAAGGTGAGATTTCCTGGCAGTCCGTTGGTTAAGACGTCATACTTCCAGTGCAGGGGGCACAGGTTCAATCCCTAAATGGGAACTAAGGGGGAACTAAGATTTCACAGACCACACATGACGGAAAAAAACAAAATTTAGTAAAGTATATGTATTTGGTTCATTCAGCCAGTATGGTGAGTACTTACAGTATACTACTCATATATTGTTTTATAGTTTACAAATGCTTTTAGAAGCATTTTGTAACTCTTCAAGTGCATTGTAAAGACCAGAGCCAGGATCCATATGTGTCAGAGCTGGACACAAGGACTTGCTGGCTTTCCAGGCAAGGCCGAATGCCTTGGTTCAGAGGAAGATACACAGACTGTATATTGTATCTGATTATGAATCAGCACTCTTGGGTGCAGGAGCTTGCTGCTAAGTGTGAATCATTAGGGGACTTACCACTCCCATCTGGTCAGTACGAAGACCAGTCTGCCCTCCAGTGAGTTCTCTTAACTGCTGTCCCACAAGAAGTGCTCAACTGAACACTCTGAAAGAACTTTTTTACAGGAACAGTTCTCTGACATTACAAGTAATGGAAAATGAAATTATTAAGATAACATTTCAGAACGGGGACTTTCATTTCCCCTGTAGTCTTCATCTAAATTAGGTCTGAAAACTTTCCAAAGGGAAAATGCCTTTTTTTTTTTTAATAAATAAATAAAGATTTGCCCGCTTACTGCAATCTTGTTAACAGTGCAGAAAGGGTCTCTACACGTTATTTATCTTCAGACTAAACAGTTCAGTTTAGCACACAGTAAATTCTTCTTGAGCAAAGAAATTTTCATCACAGTAAAATTAGATATCATTTTTAGTCCCAACCATCTTGGAGATTTTTTTCCTCCTTTACTGAAGTCTTCCTTTCAAGTTTATTTTTATGGCTTTTCATCAGGTTGTTATAAAAATCTGAAACAGTTCATTGTGGGCTCTTTGAAATGATTTCCCACAGCTGTGTGTGAAGATCTTTGTCTCCTTCATGTGTTAATCAGGCACAGCCTGATGTTCTCCCGCGCCGCAGGGAGATCTTCTGCGTGTGCCACTTGTCTGTTCACTTCAAAAGGAGCCCTGGCCTTACGAGGACAGGAGCAGAGGCAGACTGAGGCTGTGGGAGTCAGACGCTAGGAGAGTGGAGCCTTGAGGATGCTTTTATGTGTGTGTGTGTGTGTACATACACACACGTACGTGCATGCACTTCACAGCAGAGAAAAGGCTATAATCTCAAAACAGATAGATCATTCCCTGAAAAACATTTGTGATAAGGAGCACAATCTCACTTAGAGAAAAGACTACATACAATAGTGTTTCTTCTTGAAAGTGCAGACAGATAGATGCCTTGGTGGCAGTGAGCGGTGAACCTGGCCACACTTTATACACCGTCATCTTCTCTCAGCTGGGCAGGGCTGCCCCTATGCAGAGGGCTAGTGCCCACAAGGCAGCTTCTAAAGTGGTTCAAGAGGGAGGGGACATATGTATTCCTGTGGCTGGATTATGTTGATGTATGGCAGAAACCAAACAATGTAACACTATTTACAACTATTATAAAGCGACTATCCTCCAATTAACAATAAATAAATTTTTAAAAAAGGAAGCTTCTCTTGACTTCTTGTTATCCCCCACTAGATGGGTTATTCAGCCATCATTATATGTTCTCTGAAATTTATTATTTCACAACAAAGTGCTTTTTAAAAGGAAAGAACTACTCAAGGGAGAGTGACATTTGGTAGTGAAGGGTAGAGTGTGGCGGTGGCCAGAGCCTGAACTGGAGTGCTAGGGTCTGACTCACGGTTCCTTTGCTTACTCAGCTTGAGACAGTCACTCAGTCTCTCTCTGTTTCAGTTTCATCAACAGCAGAGTGAAAATTGTAATAAATAATAGAATCTACATCATAGGGTTTTTGTGAGGATCAAAGTAGTTCATATATAAAAGGAAGGAAAGAGCACTATTTCCAGATGCATGGTAAGTGCTGTAGCAGTATTAAATTGTTACTGTTTTCTAAAATAGTAACCGCTGGTTTCTCTGCATTGGAAGGACAAAACTGAGCTCATCCAAATGCAAATAAGACAGTGTCCAGTAGCTCAGAGAGTGACTTCACTTTCACTTTTCACTTTCATGCGTTGGAGGAAGGAAATGGCACCCCACTCCAGTGTTCTTGCCTGGAGAATCCCAGGGATGGGGGAGCCTGGTGAGCTGCCGTCTATGGGGTTGCACAGAGTCGGACACAACTGAAGCAACTTAGCAGCAGCAGCAGCAGTAGCTCAGAGAAGGCTGACATGATGTAATAACATTCAAGAAGGTGGCTTTGTGGATTCTGAACCTTCTTACTCTTTAGTCCTCACAGTAACCCTAGATGCTAGGTGAAATTAGTTGTTATAATCCCCACTTCACAAAGAAGGGCACAAACACGAATGCTGTAGCTTGAGTGGAGTTGAGCCAGAGCTTAAACCCAAGCCAGGCACTCCAGACTCAAGTGCTCTTAACTGCCATTGGTTACTACCTCTCCTTCAGGAACATCTCATCTAGCATCTTGTGGTCTTCAGAAGTCCCTGCATCCTTGGAAGTTTTTCTCATCAGGAGCCACTTTTACCATAAGTAATTTTGTCTAATAATAGACACAGGAAGTTAAACAAAGATCAGCTTTGTCTTTGGAGAAGGAGAAAGGGTTTTGTTAAACTTTTACTTCCAGGTAGTTACTGTCAAATTGTCACTAAACAGGTGAATTTTTCATTTTGCTGATGAGTTTTAAGAGTTTATATTTTTAAATTACTTTTTTTCCCTTTGATCTCGTCTATTGTCCTTATGCTAAGAAAATGTTTCTTCTACTTAATATCAGGTAGCTGTTCCCCTGTGTTTTCTCATAGGTTTTTTAGTGTTTAACTCTTTAATACATCTGCATTTTGTTCTTCTGTGCATTATTCAGTATGGCTCCTAGGTTGGGAAGATCCCCTTGGAATAAGAAATGGCAGCCCACTCCAGTATTCTTGCCTGGGAAATCCCGTGAACAGAGGAGCCTGGTGGGCTATAGTTGATGGGGTTGCAAAGACTCAGACATGAATGAGTGACTGAGCACATGCACACAGCTATAGCTCAAGGATTATTTTGCAGAATAGAACAAATTGCCCAGCACCAGTTATTGAATAATCCCTTCTTTTGCCAGTAATGTATGATGCTACATTTTATTAAATACTAAGCCATACTGTGCTGTTTTTCTCATTGTATAGTTACAGCATTTTTTGTTTTTTTCACTTTGTAGTACACTGTAGCATACTGTATCACTAGTAAATCAGATCTCTCATTTTTTGCAAAGATTTCCTTGAATAAAATTTTATTAAATGTATATATATTATGAGAGGATACTGAATTCTATCTAGTGGTTATTCTGTTTCTGCTAAAATGATCTTGCAAGTTTTCTTTTTAATTGATGTAGAATTATACATTACTTTCAGAAGAAATTCCTTTTTTATAATATTCACTCATCATGTCCAGACTATTATTATTCTATTCATACCCATAGTCATCTCAGTAATACTTTTTTTTTTAGTTTCTTTAGTTTCTATATGTTTATTGGTAAGATTATTTCTAGATACCTTGCATTTTTGTTATAAACAAAATTTTTAAAATAAATAGTATAAGCAAATTGTTGTTGTGATAGTCATAATTTTTAACCCTTCTATGTTGATTTGTTGTGCCAGGTATAAAAGAAAAGAAAAAATCAACAAAGTCTGCAAAAGATAACATATCTCCAGAGGAAGAAGCTGAAATAGAAAGACAAAAGGTAATGGTCATGTTTACATTTTTAATGGACAAGTGATGTGTACACTTCAAGTGAAGGTGTCCATATGAGTTTCCAATATGTCTAATAAAAAATAACTGATTTTAACAATGAAATTTATAAATATTTTAGCAGCATAATTTTAAAATACCTCCCTTTCACCAAACATTTCTCCAAGTACAGAGTTAAAGTTTAGTTCACACCCAAGGCATGTCCCTTTGTGATTAAGAGGAAAATATCTTATCTTTTAAAACCCTTATTATAACTGACAATAAAGGACAAAACTGACAATAAGAGATAAAAATACTAATATTAAAACCTCAAAATAATATTGACATGGTTTTAATTCAGTCTGAATCTGTCCTGTAATACAGAGTTTGCTTTATGGCTTGTTAAATGCTCCTTTCTCTCTTTTTATCATTGAAAGTTAATGTGCAGAATTAAAGCCTTTCTTGGAAGTGTAGTGAATATTATCCTTAAGCACCTCCACATAATCCATGGCACAAAGTAGTATGTGTTTTTGCTGAGACAGGAGTTGGAGTCAGCAGCATTCCTGAGTCTGATGTTCACAGCACTGTCTAGGAGGGAGCCAGACTGGTCACCTAAACTCTGCATCTTAATGCATCTTTTATTGCATATGCAATAGTGTTTATAGAGTTAAGGAACACAAAGAAAATCTTTGTTTGTAGGAAATCATTCTAAAAAGAAAGCCAACTGTAGGTACCAGTCATGGAAAGGAGAGGAAATTAAAGCAGTCTAAGTGGGCAGTGGAGGAAGATTGTATTTTCTTTAGCATGCATGGTTGTTTACTTGATTCTTGAAGATTTACATTTAATCCCATGGTCAGTAGAAAATACCTGTTGAGTGGAAACAGGCATTATATTAGATTTCAGAAGCAAATATTAAGATCTTGCCTTCATAGAAGTATATCAATATTGGAAAAGTAGAGGCAAAATCAGCAAAAGAAAAACAGAATTCATTGTTCCTAAAGCACATATTTGGAAAGTCTAGTCTGTATCAAAAACTACTACATGTTTACGAGATTTAGTGTCTGCTTAAAAAGACTAAAGTGAAAATGAGAAATTTTTATTTGGGAAACTTGAGGACTTTTGTTTCTACCACCTACAGATCAGTTACATAATGTGAAATACGGTCTGGTTTTTAGATAAAGCGTTCACCCCTCTCCTGTTGTCAGTGATGTTGCTCCAAAAAATTACACCTGTTACTGTACAGCGGTCTGTGGATTTCTTTATGAGTTTAGTGAGCCATAGTCTGTGATGGTAGACAGGTGTCATCCCAGAGCACTGATGACTGGCTTCTCCTTTTCTGAGGGGATTTCTGTGCTCCATATTCCTGTCTGAGGAAAGAAAAACACTGTCGTATATTTGAACTGTTTTTTTCTCTCCGCAGGCTGAAATGGCTTTGCTTGTGATGGATGAGGAGGAAGAGAGCAAGAAACACTTCAATTATAACAAGATTGTGGAGCACCAGAATCTGAGCAAAAAGAAGAAAAAACAGCTCATGAAGAAGAAGGAATTATTGGAGGATGACTTTGAGGTAACCAGTGACAAAAGTCATTATTCTGTTAAAAGCCGGCGTTGAATCTAAAGTCAGCTCTGTAGATAAAAATTGGGCTTGGCCCCTTGATCTCAGGAACGACCCAGAGATCGTGTAGCCAGAGCTACCATCTTTTAGTCCAGTATAACCAGTTCATCCCAGGGTGGTTCTTTGAGCGTCGGGTGAAGTAGTAGGCTTCTATTCTGGTAGCTATGCTGCACCAAAATATGTAGCTTTTAGTGTTAGAATCACATGCAGTGTGATGCTCACACTGGGACAGTTCTACATTGTTAAGCCTGACTGCAAAGTAGCAGATTCACATCACACTGTGTGCAAGGGCCAGTGCAGTAGGCGCAATTTTTTTTTTTTTTTTTTGGCTGCGCGGGGTCTGTGTTTCACTGCGTGGGCTCTTTGTTGCTCTGCACAGGCTTTCTCTAGCTCTGGTGAGCAGGGGCTGCCCTGCAGCTGTGGTACTCAGGCTTCTCGTTGTGATGGGTTCTCTTGAGGAATATGAACTCTACGGTGCATGGGCTCGGCAGTTGAGGCACGTAGGCTTAGTTGTCCAGTTTGTGAAGTCTTCCTGGACCAGGGATCAAACCCACATCCCCTGCATTGGCAGTCAGTTTCTTAACCACTGGACCACCGGGAAAGTCCCAGGCCACACTTTTTTAATTGCTCTGTTTCTTGTTTCCACTGTTCCCTCTTTTCCCTCTTTTTTTGCTAAGTACATATTTCTAGTGGCCACACAGTCCCCACACATGAGTTTGAGTCCTGTACAGAAAACCTACAGACAGCTATCAGGAACTATTTGATGACTTCCATCCATTAGCATGGAAGAACAGACTCAGAAGAAAATGGGAGAGATTTTGAATTTGTCTAGAGAATTGAGAGAAGCATACAGATAACTTATAAGCAGCATTGAGAGGGACTTTGAGACCACTGTATAACTCTGGTTTCTGTAAGTCAGCTCCAAGTATGGTGCTGTTCCACTGAATCAATTTTTGTTAAATTAGTTTTGTTAGAAAAAGTTAAAAGCAGAGAATGATTTATAGTCAAATCTTGTATTACGATAATTAATCATCATGCAGAAAATGATGTCTTATTATGCATGATGACCATCACGTATAAAGACATTTTTTTGTGAGTGTGGTAGTAGTATCACGCCTGTGGTCCTTATTACAAATAACTCTACAGTCCGTCTCTGGGTGGGCTCTTTTTCACAGGGCAATGATGAGTGGCAGTGAGGGAGTCATGCTCACTTTCTGTCTGGTCACTCCTGTGCCCGGCAATACTTGAAGGCCTGGCTGGAGCTAAGAGTATGCTCTTAAAATGTGGGAACGCAGTGTTTTTGTAGAACAATAAAGGATAAATTTGGAGCTTGTATCTGATCAGATCTTAGTCTTGGGGGTACCATCTTTCCCATTATGGTCTGTAAATCTGCTGTATGAGTCACTCTCAGTAGCTGCTCATTTTGGCACCAAGGTTGAAAAAAATAATTTATTGTGCAAAGAAGGCAGTGACTTCGCCTGAAATTCCAACAGGAGATACCATCACTGGCTTAATTATCTCAGCCAGAAAGAGGTTTCACACTGTAAGCACAGGTGAGCTTGCATCTCCTGTGGTAACTCCTGCAGACAGCCTAAGAGGCTGAGGTAGTAACAGGCCACTGTGTAACATATAGACTGTGGTAATTCCCTTCCAAGGATATTGTCATTGTGTGATAAGAACCGTGTGCCCTGCACATGTGGTTCAAGAATAAAGCTAAAAACTTCATTGAAGGTCTGTGGAGGAATGGCTTTCTAATGAGTCAATGCAAAATACATTTGTATTTTTTATCATCAACTCACTGACTTTTTGAACTCTGGTCTCATTTCTAGGCCTTTTGGTTTACTAATTTTATGTATCTATACTTTCCTTTTGGGTTTGCAGGTCAATGTGAAGGATGCAAGGTTTCAGGCAATGTATACTTCCCACTTGTTCAATTTGGATCCTTCAGATCCTAATTTCAAGAAGACAAAAGCTATGGAAAGAATCCTTGAGGAGAAAGCCCGTCAGAGAGAACAAAAAGAACAGGGGCTGACTCAGGCAACGAGTGAAAAGGAGGGTGAGGTTCAGAAGGAATCACACAAGAGGTCCATTGATCCTGCCTTGTCAATGTTGATTAAATCTGTAAAAAACAAAACAGAGCAGTTTCAAGCAAGAAAAAAACAAAAAGTCAAATAATTGTATGTTGTTTCTTTTTGAATTGAGAATGTAGAAAGTATACAGAAGCGGTGGAAGGATTACTTATTGGGAATAGTCAACTTTTCAAGAATATAAGTAAAATCTGACAGTCATATAATTTATTTTCCTTGTATAACAGACCAAATTATGAATGGTTGAAAGATTTGTACTGTATATTTCCACAAATTAATCATAATCAATCCAGACTATAAGGTTTATAAAGTTTTAATATTTTTTACTCTTTTAGGTTTTTTAAAGACTGTTTACAATTCCTATACAAAAAATAGAGTACTGCGCAAATCTTGAGTTGGAATAAGAGTTGGGAACAATTTGAAAATATGTACATGCAATACATTAATTTCTCTGGAAGCAGGAGGCAGATTTAGATACTTGTTTAAATAATTTATTTTTCTAGTCATAATGAATAGAAGCCAGTAACTTTCTTTGCTGTTTGGTCATGTTTATTATAGTTTGCTTATTAATTTATAAATAAAAGTTTTTATTATTTTGAGTACACTGATTTATTTCATCTTATTCACTTCAAATAAACTACTCTCTGGAAAACTATCTAAAAACCTAACTAACTCTTTAAGCGTACATCTCCATGAAAAGGCAGTTCCAGGTTTGTATTACTCATAATTGTATTTGAAATATTTGTGAACTCTGTGATGGTTTTTCTAATTATAGTAACAGGAAGTCTTTCTGTCTGCCCTTCAGATTTTTGGAATGCCTGGAATGGTAGATATGCTGCTGTAGAGTTTAAGGAATCTTAATTTTTTAATTAAATTAAAACACACCTTTGAGGCCTTAATACTCCTGGATCTCATCTGGTCTAGAGTTTATAAACTGTTAACTGACCACTTAGAAATAGGTGTGCTATATAGGTAAATGAAAATTTAAAAACCCAAAATGATCACTTGAGGAAAAAAAAGGCAGTAGGAATTTGGCCAAGTTTTTGATTAACAGTAAACTTGACATTATCGGTACAAAAACTCAAGCCCGCCAATGTACTATATATTTTCGAGAATAAAAGGATATAAGACACAGAATGATGTCAAGATAATAAGGGCATATAAACAGTCTCTGAAAGGGGAAGGAAAGAAGAAGATATCTAAAATTGCTCATAATAACAGAAAAATGCAGAGTATGTGCAGGGCATGATATTCTTACCATAAAGTGCTGACATTGTTAGGTAGTTCAGCCAAATAAAGCAGTATTTACATACTCATCACTAAAAGATCATGAATCTTAATGTATTTTTGAATATTGTCTATAAACAGTTGTATATATTTCATTATGCAAGGAAAAAGACTTTTTTCCTTTAAACTTTAATCATAGTATGGGGATTACTCAGTTTGATTTTTAAATTGCTGTGAAATTTAGCTCTTTGGTTTTGGGGGGGTGTTTTTTAGCCCTTTGGTTTTTTAATTGGTTTGGTTTGGATTTTTGTTTTTGAGCCCTTTGTTGCTAAGTCACTATATTTAATTGTAAGTCTCATTTTACTAGTCAGGCACGCACTTGATTATAACAAATAAATGGAACACGTGCACAGCCCTGGCTCATTTTCTCAGAAAGTTGATATTTTTTTAAGTAGGAAAAAAAAGAAGAGCATTATCAGGTACTTTGTTAAACATTCTACACCAAAAATATTAGGTTCTCAATAATTCCTGGTAGTAGAACTCAGGATATAAAATGGCCACTGTCACTTCAGTACGCAATGTGAGGGTAGTTTGGGTGACTCTTAAGGTCACATTTATTTTGATTGTTGTTTGTGGTATCCTTAATACAAAGACAAAAGACAGTACAAATAATACCTGCACACTGGTGTTTATTGTTAATATGTAGAAATGAGATTGCTTCTGGAGAATCCATCTGTCTCTAAAACTTAAGCATAAAAATCCTCAACAAAGTATTAGCATATTAAATCTAATATGAAAAGAATTATACACGAGGGTTTAATTATATGGCCTGCTGCTGCTGCTAAGTTGCTTCAGTAGTGTCTGACTCTGTGACCGCATAGACGGCAGCCTATCAGGCTCCCCCGTCCCTGGGATTCTCCAGACAAGGACACTGGAGTGGGTTGCCATTTCCTTCTCCAATGCAGGAAAGTGAAAAGTGAAAGTGAAGTCACTCAGTCGTGTCCGACTCTTGGCGATTCCATGGACTGCAGCCTACCAGGCGCCTCCATCCATGGGATTTTCCAGGCAATAGTACTGGAGTGGGGTGCCATCGCCTTCTCCAATTATATGGCCTAGGAGGTTTAATTCCAGGTATGCAAAACTGGTTCTTTCACAACCAACCAAAGTAATCCACTGTATTAACAGGTTTAAGAAGAGAAAGTATTTGACAAAATTTAATACTCATTCGACTCAATGGACATGAGTTTCAGTAAACTCTGGGAGTTGGTGATGGACAGGGAGGCCTGGCATGCTGTGATTCATGGGGTCACAGAGAGTCAGACAAGACTGAGCAACTGAACTGAATACTCATTCATTAAAAAGAAGTTTGGAATAGAGGGAGTCTCTTCAGAGTCCCTTGGACCTCAAGATGATACAACCAGCTCATCGTAAAGGAAATCAGTCCTGAATATTCATTGGAAGGACTGATGCCGAAGCTGAAACTCCAGTACTTTGGCCACCTGATGAAAAGAACTAACTCATTGGAAAAGACCCTGATGCTGGGAAAGATTGAAGGCAGGAGGAGAAGGGGATGACAGAGGATGAGATGGTTGGATAGCATCACTGACTTGATGGACATGAGTTTGAGCAAACTCCAGGAGTTGGTGATGAACAGGGTAGCCCGGCATATTGAAGTTCATGGGGTCACAAAGAATCAGACACGACTGAGCAACTGAACTGAACTGAAATCACTGTCAAGCAGGAGCCAAGTGTTCAATCCCCAGGATGGGAAGATCCCCTGGAGAAGGAAAATGCAACCCACTCCAATATTCTTGCCTGGGAAATCCTATGGACAGAGGAGCCTGGTGGCCGCAGTCCATGGAGTTGCAAAAGAGTCAAACATGACTTACAACTAAACAACTGGTTCCTCTAATGCCCTGTTAAAATGATTAAACTTTCCTTCTTCAAACTTTTTCTTTCTCCTGATTGGATGCTGACACTCAAGGATACAAAGATAATCTCACCTGGACAATATTGGGTCCTGAATGATCCTTCTATTCCTTTTTTTTTTTTAATCACAACTTGTGGGATCTCAGTTGCATGACCATTGGTTGAAGCCTCACCCTTGGCAGTGAAAGCAAAATTGAAATCATTGGACCACCAGGGAATTCCCAGTCCTCCCATTCCTAAATCTACATTCCCATGCTCATGAGGCCTAACTTTCACTCTCCAAGATCATGCAAGATTCCTTGATTCCTGACCATGGTGGTGGTGGTTTAGTCACCAAGTCATGTCCGACTCTTGTGACCCCATGGACTGTAGCCTGCCAGGCTCCTCTGTCCATGGGATTCTCCAGGCAAGAATGCTAGAGTGAGTTGCCATTTCCTCTCCAGGGGATCTTCCCAACCCAGGAATCGAAGCTGGGTCTCCTGCATTGCAGGCACATTCTTTACCGACTGAGCTACAAGGGAAGATCCTGACCATTCTGGTGACCTATTGCTTTATAACAAACCACCCAAACTTTGCAATTTAAAACAACCATAATCATTTGTTTTCTTAAAAATACTCAGTTTCCAGAGGGCTCAGTGGAAAAGGCTGATGTATTCTCCACTTGGCCTTAGCTGAGAACTAGAGGATTTGCTTCCAAAATGCCTCCTTCAGTGACTTGCAAGTTAGTGCCAGTTGTTGATTAGGAGCGTGGAAGCCAGGTTCCAAAGGTGATCAAGATGGAGGCTCTCACTTTTTTTTTATCTAGACTCCGATGTCACTCCTGCCATCCATACTTAACTCACTCAGGTGGTTGACAAGGTCTTCCCACTTGAGAGGATATAAACTCCACCTCTTAAAGAAGAGAGTGGCAAAGTCCTTGAAGAATATGCATGTCCAAAAATATGGTTGCAGCCATTTTTTGGAAAATGAGGCTTGCCTTACCAGCCACTTCATGAAAATCTTCCCCTGCACATTAATTGTAATATATAATTGTATTAATTGTAATCTATATTACAATTAGTAAGTGCTCCATTATTTGAGATCGCCTGAGTCTGTAGTCTTTGCAATCATAAGTATAAGCAACAGCCCAAATCAGTGAAGAAAACGCTATACCAGTAGTTAGACCATAGTTGATAGGATCATTAAGAAGATCAGACCAATAAAAAAGGTTATACATGCTCCTCAAGGGGCTTTCAGTGACCGTGGGTGAAACTAATGGTTATTTCTCAATATGTGTTCTTTCCATCTTCCATGTTAAACATAGGACTTTCCAGAATAAAACAACTTTACCCAGCCTTCTTCACAGCTCTTTGTGGGAGCAGATGACAGCTTCTAGGGACCTTCCTTTGATATTAGCACGCTAGTAAATTTAGCCTCTTCTCTCCTTCTACCTGATTGCCTGGAATGCAGGTGTAATGCCTTAAGTTCCAGCAGCCATGTTGGCTCCTGAGTACAAAACTCCATTTTGTAGAAATAATATTAAATTGATTATGTAGAAATAATGTAATCATCATAATAAAATTATGTACTACTAGTAATTGCATTATGTAGACTGATGATTACTGGATAGTTGTCTGGAAGGAGCCAGGATCCCTGAGGACTTTGTGGCGCACAGCCAGCATATCATCCATGGATTGTCTTTCTTAAGATAACTGTGTGACAGAATGGATGTGAGAGTTGGACCATAACGAAGTCTGAGTGATGAAGAATTGACACTTTCGAACTGTGGTCTTGGAGAAGCCCTTTGAGAATCTTTTGGACTGCAAGGAGATCAAACCAGTCAATCCTAAAGGAAATTAGTCCTGAATATTCATTGAAAGGACTGATGCTGAAGCTGAAGCTCCAATACTTTGGCCACTTGATGTGAAGAGCCAACTCATTGGAGAAGACCCTGATGCTGGGAAAGATTGAAGGAGAGAGAAGGGGACAGCAGAGGATGAGGTGGCATCATCAACTCAATGGACGTGAGTTTGAGCAAACTCTGGGAGAGAGTTAAGGACAGGGAGGCCAATATGTTGCAGTCCATGGGCTCCCAAAGAGTCAGACACAACCGATCAATTAAATAATAATGTGACAGAAAAAGAAAATACTGTTTAAGCCACTATTTTCTCAAGTCTATTACTTGCAGCTCTACCTATATCTTAACAATAAGCAGTCCTGGGCCATAGTCTTTATGGAATATTTTGCCCTGCTTTGCAGATCATTTCTCCATATTCTTAAGGAAACTTGATATTAAATTATAGTCAGAGTACTTGCAGCTTGAGAGGGCCAAAACAGGATGCTCAATCATGTAAGTTTCCAAGATTTCTGGATATGGACATGAGTCAAGAGATGTTAGACAAACCTCTTGGACAGCAACTGAGAACCTTTGTTCCACAAACCCCACTGACATTAGAGTTATAAAGTCTATATTCAGCATCTCTGGGTTCACATTATCACTTCCTTGAAAAGTTTATGAAAAAGGAGTTGCCAAGAGTAACCAGAATCAGGCACATGGGAAAATGAAAGAGTGTGAATGAGAGTCTGTGCTCAGCCTAAAGTATGGATTATACATTACCCCAAATTTGCAAAAATGTAGAGATGAAAACTTCATGCTATATGACAATGCCAAAGCAAATAGACTAAGATTATATTGTGTTGAGGCAAGTTGTGAGAAATGCCAGCTTTGGGGTTATGAGCTGTTTCCATGAATTTTTTAAAATTAAAACTGAGTCATTATCCTTCATACTACACATGATCTTGTCTTGAGTAGCCAGTCGTGAGTTTTTTAACTCTTTTTACTAAAATCTGAAATTAATCAGAAGTATCTTTTCTCTCAGACTAGTAAGAAATAATGTACTCTATCATGTTTCAAGAAGCTCATCTGATGAATAAGGCAAGAAATGGCCAATAAAGTACATTAAATTTTTAAAATCCTTTTGGAAAAATCATTAAACCAAGAATTAGTTAGGAAACACATTTAAGTTACAGTGGAATGACTCTAAAAAAAAAAGTTTCATCTGGCAGCAGCTCATTATTTGATGAAAGAAAAACTCTGAAAAACAATTGGATTTGTGTCTGTTCTTCTATTTGGATCTGTTATAAAGCTTTGTTTAGAACAATTTTACGGTTCTTCCGGAGGGCCCCAGCAGTATCAGAAACCACCTAGGTATTGTGATCCTTCAGATTTCTTTGGATTCAAATGACCCTCAATCCCCTGATCATTGCCTTAGGAATGTTGCAAGAAACATAAAACAATTCAAACTACCTCAAGCAAAAACTTTAAAATATGTGAGGGTGGATTTTTATGATAAAGGCCCTGTGGGATCTCACAGCACTGAATCCAAAGCAAAAGGCAGTCAGTTCTCAGGAAGAGGCCGAGAGCAGGAACTACGCAATGTCCTCAGAAACTCTGCTTTACTCCTCTGTCTTCTATTAGCCTTGTTTTACTCACGTCGACACCAATAGGCCAATCTCCTTAGCCCACTGAACAAGAGGAGTAAGATGACACCATCAGCGTTTCCACATTTTAAGTTATAGGTCCACTTTTTATGTTATTAGAAGAAGAGATTTTTGCCCTCTGTTTAAGATTCAGGAATGAATTTGGAACTTTTTGTCCTGATACTATTAAAATGAAGATAACTTGTCTGTTCGATTATATGAAAAGTGAGAGTGTTAGAGCTCAGTTGTGTCCAACTCTTTGTGACCCTGTGTATTGTACCCCACCATGCTCCTCTGTCCATGGGATTTTCCAGGTAAGAAGACTGGAGCTGGTTGCCATGCCCTCCTCCAGGGGATCTTCCCAATCCAGAGATCAAATGAGGGTTGCTGGCAGATTCTGAGCCACCAGGGAAGCTGGTTATATACAATTTATATAATTATAAATATATTTTTTAAAATATATACAGTTATGTAAGGTAAAATATTAAGAACAGCTTGGTAAATTTCCTTGTGAATATTATATACCAACCAAGGTATATAACTAAACAATCAAAACTAATCACAATCACAGAAAACTAATCATACTGATCACATGGACCACAGCCTTGTGTAACTCAATGAAACTATGAGGAATATTTAACTTATATGCAGAATACATCATGTGAAATGCTGGGCTGGATGAAGCACAAGCTGGAATCAAGATCCCCGGGAGAAATATCAACAACCTCAGATATGCAGATAACACCACCCTTTTGGCAGAAAGTGAAGAGGAACTAAAGAGCCTCTTGTTGAAAGTGAAAGAGGAGAGTGAAAAAGTTGGCTTAAACCTCAACATTCAAAAAACTATGATCATTAAAAAAAAAAAAAGATCATGGCATCTGGTCCCTTCACCTCATGGTAAATAGATGGGGAAACAGTGGAAATACTGACAAATTCTGTTTTCTTGAGCTCCAAAATCACCTCAGATGGTGATTGCAGCCATGAAATTAAACCACTTGCTCCTTGGAAGAAAAGCTATGACCAGCCTAGACAGCATACTAAAAAGCAGAGACAGTACTTTGCCAACAAAGGTCCATCTAGTCAAGGCTATGGTTTTTCCAGTAGTCATGTATGGATGTGAGAGTTGGACTATAAAAAAAAGCTGAGTGCTGAAGAATTGATGCTTTTACTGTGGTGTTGGAGAAGACTCTTGAGAGTTCCTTGGACAGCAAGGAGATCCAACCAGTCCATCCTAAAGGAAATCAGTCCTGAATATTCATTGGAAGGACTGATGCTGAAGCTGAAACTCCAATACTCTGGCCACCTGATGTAAAGGACTGACTCACTGGAAAAGAATCTAATGCTGGGAAAGTCTGAAGTCAGTAGGATGACAGAGGATGAGATGGTTGGATGGCATCACCCACTTGATGGACGTGAGTTTGAGCAAGCTTTGGGTGATGGTGATAGACAGGGAGGCCTGGTGTGCTGCAGTCTATGGGGTTGCAGAGAGTCAGATGTGACTAAGTGACTGAAATGAACTGAACTGAACTGAAGACAGAAGCAATTTTACACAATTATGACTTACATGATAATCTAAAAATGTTCTAGGCATTTGAAAGCACTAAACAACAAAGGATCCTTAATGTCTATAAAGAGGGAAGGAAAACGGAAATCTTCTTTTCTTTAACCTTTGTCTTGATGTAAAGTTCTAACAGATATTCAACATTCCCTGGCAGTCTGGTGGTTAGAGCTCTGCACTTCCTCTGCAGGGAACCCAGGTTCAGTCCATGGTTAGGATAGTAAGATCCCACAAGGCATGAGGCAAGGCCAAAAACAAACAACATTCTTAATGGAGGAACTTCAACACCTGATCTTAGTTTTTCAGGAGTTGAGAGGAACTTAGACTACAAGAAGTCCGCACAAGATGCTGATAACAGGGAGTAGCTCTGGGGAAGACTTTCCTCTGGAAACCTTTGTATATGGGTTTGTTTTACTATATGTCACTTCTGTTGTTCTTTAGTCATTCAGTCTTTCCAACTCTTTTGCATCCGCATGAACTGTAGCCCGCCAAGCTTCTCTGTCCATGGGATTTCCCAGGCAAGAATACTAGAGTGGGTAGCCATTTCCTTCTCCAGGGAATTTTCCTGACTCAAGGATTGAACCTGGTCTCCTGCAAGGCAGATGGATTCTTTACCACTGAGCCACCTGGGAAGGCCATATATCACTTTTAAAATTCCAAGCTCTAAAAAGGGAAATGTCATAATTCTTAACTGGACCCTTTAACTATAAAGAACATGGAATGCTGGAAGAACTTGAATGGCCTGAGGATGAACTGGTAGCCGTTATCACTGTTAATTTCCTGCTTTTGATGACTGAAATTCAGTGAAGAGCATGATGTGGCATGATGAGGCATCATGTCAGGAGCTTGCTTTCACAATATTCAGGAAGCAACAAATATCTTTGTACTGTCTTGTAAATTTTCTGTAAGTTTGAGATTGTTTCAAATAAAGATTTTTTTTTTCAAAATTATTTTTTAAATAGTCCAAGTTCTAAATTTCCAGAGAGATAATGTGATTGGCCCAGCTTGTGTTCCCTGCTCACCCATCAACTACGGTCAATGAGAACTAGTTTCCAAAAACAGAGTTAAGGAATTGCTCCAGTGGATGTCCACTGTACCAACCACATCATGGGCCACTGATTTTGAACTGTTGGATTTTTTTAGTAACCCATCAGTATTTCTTAATTAACCCTTTTAGTTCTTTGTCTCTTTGCCTCTTTGGGGAAGTGGAGAGGGCCAGGGACTATATATGTGAAATACAACAAGAATACAAGACTAGCTTCAAAGAGGTATCCAACATGGAACCCTAGGCTGCAGACAATGTAATGATTACTGCACGCCAGAAAAACCCCATTCCAATGATCATAGACAGCATTTCCCTGTCGGAAGATTTAACAGGAGGATTCCTGCATGCTGTTTTCTATTTCTCAAGGATTCTCTGTTCCTTATCAGTTCCTATTCCAAGAACAAGTAAAGCTGCATGCAGTTCTCAGGACTGAGATCATGAGAAAGGGTATCTGCTTGGATTCTTTTCAGTAACTCCCTTCAGTGACTATTTTCAGCGTCAGCGACCTTGTATGTATTAGACAATCCAGATTGTGGCTATTGATAAAATTTCATCCTGTGTAATAGCTGAGTAATCATCTTACTAAAGATATATAAGCCTGCATTTCTGCTAATAAAATACCCTTGCTCCATCAGAGCTTGGGTCCCTGTATCTTTCTTTCTTTCTCTCTCTCTCTCTTTCACTTTCTTATCATCGACTCCAGACCACCAAGTTCCGATCCATTAAAGGACAGCAACAAGTGGCGCCCGAACAGGGACATGACTACAGAGCATGGCTATTATTATCCAGCTATGTATATTGTCACCCTGCTTATTTAACTTATATGCAGAGTACAGCATGAGAAACGCTGGGCTGGAAGAAGCACAAGCTGGAATCAAGATTGCTGGGAGAAATATTAACAACCTCAGATATTCAGATGACACCACCCTTATGGCAGAAAGTGAAGAGGAACTAAAAAGCCTCTTGATGAAAGTGAAAGAGGAGAGTGAAAAAGTTGGCTTAAAGCTCAACATTCAGAAAATGAAGATCATGGCATCCGATCCCATCACTTCATGGGAAATAGATGGGGAAACAGTGTCAGCCTTTATTTTGGGGGGCTCCAAAATCACTGCAGATGGTGATTGCAGCCATTAAATTAAAAGACGCTTATTCCTTGGAAGGAAAATTATGACCAAACTAGATAGTATATTGAAAAGCAGAGGTATTACTTTGCCAACAAAGGTCTGTCTAGTCAAGGCTATGGTTTTTCCAGTAGTCATGTATGGATGTGAGAGTTGGACTGTGAAGAATGCTGAGCACCAGAGAATTGATGCTTTTGAACTGTGGTGTTGGAGAAGACTCTTGAGAGTCCCTTGGACTGCAAGGAGATCCAACCAGTCCATTCTAAAGGAGATCAGTCCTGGGTGTTCATTGGAAGGACTTATGCTGAAGCTGGAACTCCAGTACTTTGGCCACCGCATGCAAAGAGTTGACTCATTGGAAAAAACCCTGATGCTGGGAGGGATTGGGGGCAGGAGGAGAAGGGAACGACAGAGGATGAGATGGCTGGATGGCATCACCGACTTGATGGACATGAGTTTGAGTGAGCTCCAAAGTTGGTGATGGACAGGGAGGCCTGTCGTGCTGCGATTCATGGAGTAACAAAGAGTTGGACATGACTGAGCGACTGAACTGAACTGAATTGAAATACAAAATGAGAAAGTCACCAATGTTTCTTCATTGATTGATACCACTTAGATGTCTAGGGTTCATGTAAAAAAGAAACCTTATTTTAAGCCACTCAGCTGGGAATTAACTGTTTTGCAGTGACCTAGCCCATCCATTTGGACTGAGATGCTTCATTGCCTCAACCTCTGCCCTTTGGGACTCAGTACTGAGAGAGTCATTTCCTAGGCAGGTTGATAAGAAGTCTAGGGGTCCCCAAGGAGAGAGGGGTCTGGAATTCTCAAGGAGGAAGAAAGGACAAACTTTTTTCTTCTCTACATTCCTTAGGATTATATAACAACAATGTATTCTGCCTGAGGACAGTCTCTGGATTAAACCTTCTGGCTAATTCTGTAAATTATGGGAGTAGACCTGCTCTTTACAAGGATTATATAACAACAATGTATTCTGCCTAAGGACAGTCTCTGGATTAAACCTTCTGGCTAATTCTGTTATCTTAAATTGTAAATTATGGGAGTAGGTCTGATGAGGTCTTTACAACCTCCAGACATTCTTTGGATTTACTGGAGAGTATATAACTTCATTGCTAACACTAACAAGCGGGTACTCTTTCTACCCCCTTCTGATGTCTATGTCAGAAGCTTTCTCTCTCTCCTTTATCCTTTAATAAAACTTTATTACACAAAAGCTCTGAGCAATCAAGCCTCGTCTCTGGCCCAGGATTGAATTCTTCTCCTCTGGGGGCCAAGAATCCCGGCGTTGTGATTCAACAACAACCTTTCAGTACCCTTCCTCATCCCAGTCTTTTTGTGTGTATCTGCAAGGAAGCTCTCTTCCTCCCCTGAGAACTTAATTAATTTTTTTGGCATTGCCTATTTAATTAAAAAAATTTCTTGATTTCAAAGCAACTCTACGGCAATAAAAATTAAATCTAAAAAAATTTATTGGAGTATAGTTGATTTACAAGCTGTGTTAGTTTCTTCTGTACAGCAAAATGAATCAGTTATATATATACATAAATCCAGTCTTTTTAAGAGTCTATTCCCGTATAGGTCATTACAGAGCATTGAGCAGAGTTCCCTGTGCTATACAGTAGGTCTTTATTAGTTATATATTTTGTTTATAGTAGTGTGTATATGCCAACCTCAATCTCCCAATTTATCCCTCCTCCTGAACTTGATTAATGTTAAAAGTTATGCATAATGGATTATTATTGTTTATATTAATTACTTTTCTTTTGATGGCCTACTTGTAAGATGTCTACTACTGTCACATCAGACTGTATCCTTCCTATTGGGACGATCCTGAATGAGGGGCTTTGTTACACTATGGGGGGCTCCCAGCACTACATCATTGCTGTGCAGTATACAAAGGCTGGGAAAAACGGGACTCTGACCAGGCCAGCAGTTACCTTTAGGACCCAAGACAAATAATGAGGGTGTCCACAGCAACAAATATGTAGGAACTAACTTGCTAGTTAAGAGTATAGGATGTATTTTTTTAATTAATTTTTTATCGGCATATAGTCGCTTTACAATGGTGTGTTAGTTTCTGCTGTATAGCAAAGTGAATCAGCTATACATATACACATATCCCCTCCTTTTTGGATCTCCTTCCCATTTAGGTCATCACAGAGCATCAAGTAGAGTTCCCTGAGCTATATGTAGGTTCTCTTTAGTTATCTGTTTTTATGTGTGCATGCGTGCATGCTAAATCGCTTCATTCATGTGGACTATAGCCCACCAGACTCCTCTGTGCGTGGGGCTCTCCAGGCAAGAATACTGGAGTGGGTTGCTATGCCCCCCTCCAGAGGATCTTCCCCACCCAGGGATCAAACCTCTCATGTCTCCTGCAGTGGCAGGCAGGTTCTTTACCACTAGCACGACCTGGGAAGCCCATCTATTTTATACAGAGTATTAATAGCGTATTTATAGAGTCCTGAGATCCTGTCTTTCCACTTTGATACCCTGGAGAGAAGCTCCACTGGTCTTCTCCTTCTTCAGATTATGCTGATTTCCTCCACATTAGTGTTCAGCAAAGCCAGAAGTCATTTCTGGGTCAGTTAGGGTTCCTGGGTTACAAGCAAAGGAAGAGGTTTATTGACAGAATAATGCTTAGCTCGTGGATTCAAAGGAAGAGCTAAACTTTCCAAACGATGGACCCAGGTGCTTCCAGGAATCTTCATCAGCAGTGGCTTGGAAATTTATCCCAAGAATGCTACTCCTACTTGTCGCAGAAGCAACTGTTTTACATCTTGACAACTCTCCTCAATGGGCAATTTTCTGGAATAGAATATATGATTGGTTCAGCTTGGGTCAGGTGGATCCATTTATTTCACTCTCTCGGACTCTGCCCGTCACTCACTGGGGCTGAGGGCAGGTGGGTGAAGTTTGGGTCTATTTCCAGCAGGAGAAGAAAGAAGGGCTGAGCAAACCAGCCAATAACCCCTGGTTTTCTTTCTTTCCTTCTTTGTTTCTTTCTGTTTCCCCCCTTTCCTTCCTTCCAAGCGAAAAAGCATAGGTCATTTTAAAAAAATGAAAAAGAAGACAGCAGTGTTATCCTTTGTTGATTTTGATTAAAGCTCACCAACACTGTGTTGTGTCTAGAGTCGCTGATGCAAGCTTAGGGAAGCACTGTGACCAGAGGGGCTGGAAGAGCAGAGGCGACCTGAAAACCTTCCCAAACTCCACAGCTATCGTGTGGTGATGTTTTTTGTACTTGTGTGTGTCTGTGTGTTAGTCGCTCAGTCGTGTCTGACTCTTTGCAACCCCATGGACTGTAGCCCACCTGGCTCCTCTGTCCCTAGAATTCTCCAGGGAGAAATACTGGAGTGGGTTGCCATTCCCTTCTCTAGGGGATCTTCCCTACCTAAGGATCAAACCTGGGTTTCCTGCATTGCAAGCATATTCTTTACCGTCTGAGTTACCAGGGAAGCCCCGCCCCCCCCCTTTCTTACTTAAATATAGTTTAATGTGATTGTATATTTAAAACCACTCTTCTGGGATAGGTCCATAAGCTTCAGGAGGCCATAACAGGAAAAAAGTTCAAGAACAGGGACTTCCCTGGTTATTTAATGGTTAAGACTCTGCACTTCCAGTGCAGGGGGTGTGAGTTTAATCCTTGGTTAGGGAACAAAGATATCGCATGTCACATGGTCTGGTCAAAATATAATAAAAATTATATATATATATTTTTAAAAGGTCAAGAACACCTTGATGTGGTGTGTTCCAGACAGAGGCCTCTCCACCAGCTCCATGATCCAGGTGGGGTGCAGGGTCTGTAGGCCCACTCCCCACCCACAGCCCCTGGCTCTTGCCCTAAGCCCAGACCTATTGCTGAATGTTTACATCAGACATGCAGAAATATGAGATTATGAGTCAAAACCACAAAAGGTTTTGATTCTTAAAATAATTCAAGGAGATGAGCCAGAGATGAACAGCTCCATGTGATTCCTATCACTCTCGCCTTCTGAAATTAAACACATTGTTTCCAATTAATTTTGACAGTTGGCTTTTGTCTTCCTTATACACAGTTGGGGATTTCAAAATTAACCTAGGCGATGGCACCCCACTCCAGTACTCTTGCCTGGAAAATCCCATGGACAGAGGAGCCTGGTAGGCTGCAGTCCATGGGGTCACTAAGAGTGGGACACAACTGAGCGATTTCACTTTCACGTTTCACTTTCATGCTTTGGAGAAGGAAATGGCAACCCGCTCCAGTGTTCTTGCCTGGAGAATCCCAGGGACGGGGGAGCCTGGTGGGCTGCCGTCTGTGGGGTCGCACAGAGTCGGACACGACTGAAGCGACTTAGCAGCAGCAGCAGAGCATCACCGACACACATTTTTAATAACCAAGGTGACTGAAGGACAAAACTCCTGGCTGTGGAACATCCCTTGACATGTGACTTGGAGACTGATTTTGGGATTTCACCCTATTGCCTGTATCTTTTGGAAGGCGTAGAGAACAGACAAGGTATAAAGGAGCAAAGATAAGAAATGAAACAGATTATCAGCTGCTGGTGAAAATGATGGAAACTGGAAATGGCGGGAGAGATGACACTGAGCCTTAGGGTGAGCATAGAGCCAGAGGCAGAGTTGCTGGCCCCCCTTTGTGCCACCAGGGTCCCAGAAGGAAACGACTTGTCTCAGACGGTTCAAAGGAGGAGGCTGCAGGGCAGGGTCTCCTCACCAAGGGCCAGTCAGAAGCAGGAATGCACTTGGAGCAGAGTAACCGTGGGGAGCTGTGACCTGCCATTTTCTGGACGGTTGTGGGAAGGAAACGGAGCTACAGGAACTCAGGACAGAGGAAGCCGTGCAGCGGGGACTTTCTGTCTTTGGTGAACTGCTAGTGTAGAGGCAAGCCTGCTCCTAACACTTGCGGAACCCAGCCCCTTACAGACAGGTTCATGTTTAACCACCATTTACATGACCAGCCTGGATGTGTAGGGTTTGCTGACTTCTCTAATGGAAATATACTCACCACGATGATTTCAAGCTACCAAACTGATACCAGAGAACATCAAATTCAAAAGAGATACCTACAATCGGTTACAGATCCTGGTGAACTGCTCAAGAGCGCCATCGGACAGGGGAGTGTGCCATGGGGCTGAAGACTTAAAAAATATGCATGACCTAAAAGTTGAGAGTTATGTTTTATTTGGCAGGAATTTTTAGGACTTTCAGTTTGGGAGGCAGAATCTCAAGTAAGTCTGAGATAACTGCTCTGAGAAGTCCAGAGGAAGCCAGATGATACAGAAGTTTTGCAACAAAGGGCAGGTAGTCTGAATGCCACAAGATGATCGTTAATTAAAGGAAAACTTGATATGCCAAGTTAAGGAACTTAGCGCTGTTTCATGTATGGGAAAATGCAAGACTCTGGGCTTACTGAAATCCTTCCTTTGCTATGTACCTAATCTATCTGGGACCAGTATCTTGGGTTTTCACATGTTGACTCCCCTTGGGGCTCACTGTGGGGAATAGCTGCCCTCTGAGGCCCGCTGGACGCCGGGTATTCTTTCCTTCCTGGGTCCCGGCCGGGCTCACCACTTCACTCACCCTCCATGGCGGCTGCAGTCGCTGCTGACTGTGACATCCCTTGTTTACTGATACGGCAGGAAATACTTCATTTCTCAGAGCCCATGCCCCATACACTTGAATATTTAAAAGTTGCAAAGCAAGATTACACACTATGCGTGTTCCGTCCTCCTGTTTTGACAGTCATAGGAAACATCCTGGTGCGTCACCAAAAACTCTTCTTTTAGCCAGGGCTCTCCAGAACCAATTGGATGTATAACAGAGAAATGTACATTAAGGAATTAGTCATTTGACTGTGGAGGTTGACAAGCCCACAGTCTGCAGGGCGGGCCATCAGGTAGGAGACCTAAGGAACAGGCAAGCTGTGACTAGTCTGAAGGCTGCCTGCTGGCAGGATTCCCCCTTGCTCAGGTGAGTCAGCCTTTTCTTCTGTTCAAGCCTTCAGCTGATTGCATGAGGCCCACCTACATTATGGTGTGAGGGGGAGGGGGTCATGTGCTTTACTCGAAGTCCAGCAATTTAAGTATTAGCCTCATCCACAAACATTTTCACAGAAACATCCAGAACAATGGTTGACCTAGTATCTGGACCCAACGGTCCAGCGGTTAAGACTTCACCTTCCAGTGCAGGGGGTGTGGGTTTGATCCCTGGTTGGGGAACTGAGATCTCACATGCCATGTATCGGGGCCAACAAAACAAAACATTCCATGAGAAAGTATGTGGGCACTGTGACCCAGCATATAACACAGAAAATTAACCATCACATCTCTCCTTAAGATGGAGGCACTGATTCTGGGAGGTTGACGTACTGACAGTTCACAGCGGGGTCCCCCTCTGGGCACTTCCTTCTGTTGAAGGGAGATGCCCTGTCTAGGGTCACATCTTGCAGTCCCTGTCCAGGGCATGTGGAGGTATAAAAGCCAGGCCCCTTTGCCCTGAGCTGGGGCAAGACTAAAAGGCCAGCCCTGAGGGCCGGCTCCCCGATGGGTCAGCTGAGATGTCTACTGTGACTACACCCAGTTCGAGTCCTCTTCCTGCCGAGTCCTACCCTCCTGCAGTAAGTTTTCTGCACACAAACTTCCATTTCAGAGTCTCACATGGTCTACTTCCTCTAACATAGTTCAGTTCAGTTCCCTGTCCGTCACCAACTCCCAGAGCATGCTCAAACTCATGTCCATTGGGTCAATGATGCCATCCAACCATCTCATTTTCTGGCATTCCTTTCTCTCGCCTTCAATCTTTCCCAGCATCAGAGTCTTTTCCAATGAGTCAGTTCTTCACATCAGGCGGCCAAAGTATTGGAACTTCAGCTTCAGCATCAGTCCTTCAAATGAATGTTCAGGACTGGTTTTCTTTAGGATTGACTGGTTTGATCTCCTTGCTTCTTTGGCACTCAATTATCTTTATGTTCCAACCTCACATCCATATATGACTACTGGCAAAACACAGGGATCAGCAAATTACAGCCTGCAGTCCCAACCCAGCCCACTGCCTTCTTTGGTGTTTTCGGAACACGCCTCTGCCCACTCTTTCACGTGTTGTCTATGGCCACTTAACATTCCACTAAGTAAGAGCTGTAACAGAAACGGTCTGGCTCACAACACCAAAGTTTACAACTTGCTCCAAAACAACAAGTATACCTTTATAGCCACAAAATTGAAAACATATGCAAACCTGTGCTTTTTATGTAATTGAAAGTCAACAAAATATTAAAGAAAACTACATTTAATTATGATGACATATGATTGGCTTTTTATGGCCAGCAACGTTTGGATGAGTAATAAAGACATATCAATTTATAAAGTATTCCCTATATATAGTCCATAAAATTAATTTCTATCTTAATTTCAGGAAAATCACTGTGTTCTATTATCTACATTTCATATAATTTATATTTTGTCGATAATAAAGGTGGAAAGATTAAAGCTAAAATACAATTGTGTTGTACTTGACATTTCTATAAAAACTTTTAAATTATTTTTCATATTTTCCTTCAAAAATTTTTTGTTCTAGACCCTTCAAAATTATTCCTTGTCAAAATCTAAGCATTTTTAAGTTTGATAGAACCTTTAGAAATAGTTTTATAACACAAATCTATTTACCATCTTAGCATTTGATGTTCACCCAGTTGCCAAATGTAGAGAATCCGTTTCACGCCTCACTCAGGTGGCATGTGGACTGCACACACACAGCCTTCCTGGGCCAACAGGTGACAGTGTTGTAAATATTACATCCACAGAGCTTGAATTAAAACAACCAAAGAGAAGCAAGAAAATGGGTACCTAGCACCACCAGAAAACAATACTTCATTATTCTAAAACCTGTCGTGCTTCTGAAAGGGGACAAATTTAGCAAGCTAATGTCTTTTTCTCATCTAAGGTCTCAGCCATTAAGTTCACCTGCCCACTGAGCATTGTTCGCTCTGATGGTAGTGCTCTCTCCCAAGAAACAAAAGTGCCCATGTGTCTTTTGTTAAGAATAATAATTATTTATGTATTTATTTGGCTGCATCTGGTCTCAGCTGTAGCATACAGGATCTTTTGTTGCATCTTGTGGACCGTGGGCCTAGTTGCTCTGAGGCATGCGGGATCTTAGTTCCCTGACCATGGATCAAACCCAGGTCCCCTGCAGTGGGAGGACAAAGTCTTAGCCACTAGACCACCATGTGCAGTGGTCCCATGTGTCCCCCATGTGTCTTTTAATCTTTATATACATATGTATATTTACTTATTTACTCATTGCGTGTGTCTATAGCCTATGTTGCTATATAAAACATCGGGCCCAGGGCTGGCCCCTGTTGCCTGGGTCTAAAAGCAGCATTACCAGGGTCTCCCTCTGTCAAAACCCAACCAGAAGAGTCGCTTACAAAGAGCTCTGGTCAGCAGGGGCCAGACTGCCGTAGAACAGGAGAGGGAAGGGTGGAGAATGGATGGGGTGGGAGCGGGTGTGGTACGGACAAACACAGACTATTCTATAGGCATTTACCCTGTAGAGCTAGTCTGTGGGCCAGTAGAAATTGTCATACATGTCACCTCTGGAGTGTATGTTAAAGGTCACTGATCTGATCCTATTTCATGCTTCATCACAAGAGAGCTGAGCATTTAGGTTACGTGTCACTTCAACTCCCAGTCCAGATTCAGACTTATTTATAGCAGAGTTAACACAAAAGTCATCCACAGCCCTCACCTAGGTGGAGGTTGAATGGGTTTTTTATTCTCTCTTTTACTATATAATAAAATCATAAATTGCAACTTGAGGATATGAAAACAAACACCTTCTCATGGCCACAAAGTATGTTGATTTAAGAAACAATAGTGACCTGGTTCAATCTTGTAGATTTGCCAAATTGGTCAGAATTTCTGAGGTCTTTCCAGAAGGGTGCCTTACCCAACTGGAAGTATTTTCTCTACCTTACATACGTGGAGGGCAGGGAAAAGAATATTGCTTCATGAACCCACTATCAAACAAACATTCTTTTCTACTCCAATGGTGTTCATTCTCTGAAGGGGGAAAAAAATTAATATTTATTAAGTGTCTACCAAGTAATTCATGGGTATTTACTTTTATTGAGTGTCTACCAAGTCAGTTAATATTTATTGAGTGTCTAAAAAAGCATCTCCAGGGAGAGAGAAATAAAGTCAATTAGCCAGACTGGAGGGTCACATAGACTCAGCCCAAAGGCATCGAGTGGGTTGATTGGCACCAGGCTACCTAACAAGCAATTGGAGAGAATTAAGCATTGGAGAGAAATGAGACGGAACAGAACAGGCAGAAAGTGACAACGATGAGACATCATGGAACTCTGGAGACAAGGAGAATGTGGCTGCCAATTGTCTTTCCTCTAGTTGAGCCCCTCAAGTTTCCCTGGGATCCTTACCTAACTCCATCTTTCCTTGAGTTAGCTTGGGGAGATTTCTGTTCCTTCCTACTCCCTGTGTCATGAGACAGCTGAGTGGTGTCACTTCTTTTTAAAAAAATATATTTTATTTTTGTCCTGCCATAATTTTTTGAAGGTGGAACCTCAAAGCATGTGGGATCTTAGTTCCCGGACCAGGGATCAAGCCCACACTCCCTGCAGGGGAAGTGCAGAGTCTTAACCGCTGGACAATCTGGAAAGTCCTTGTGTCACTTCTTAACAACTTTGCTGGTAATTCACCTGTCACATGTGGGTTTACTGAAAATACCCCGTTTTCACACACACACACACACACACACACACACAAATTGTTAGTCATTCTAGGAAGGGATAAAACTTTCCCTTTGACAGAATTCTCAGTCTCCTTGGATTCGGTAAAACCAATCTAATTTCCTATAGTTTTCAGATGTTGAAATAATAATGAAGAAAGTTGGAAAGTTAATTTAAATACCTACCTGTTTCCACTTTAGGGCTATTACAAACAGTCCAGCTCTAAGCACTTTTTAAGGCAATGGCAACCCACTCCAGTGTTCTTGCCTGGAAAATCCCAGGGATGGCGGAGCCTGGTGGGCTGCCGTCTATGGGGTCACACAGAGTCGGACACGACTGAAGCGACTTAGCAGCAGCAGCAGCATGGTGGACATGCATGACAGTATCTTTCTCTTTTTGTATTTTCTTGGCCATGCCCCATGGCCTGTGGGATCCTAGTTCCCCAACCAGGGATTGAATCTGCTCTCCTTGCATTCAAAGCTCGGAGTTTCAACCACTGGACTGCCAGAGATGTCCCTGAATGTCTTTCTGCTAGGTAGGTACCAAGAGGGGATATGTTAGGTTCCTGGAGATACATTTTTTTTTTTTTTTAGCTACATCCTTCAAAAGAATGGACAGTGATAAACCAATGACAATAATGAACAGAAGACAAGTCTGTAGCTTCACAAGCCTTGCCAGACCCTTGAGAGAAGCAACCTGAGGACAGGATTTAGGCTGATGCAGAAAAGATACTTCCTAATGTTTAAATTGTGAAACAACTTTACCAGGAGAAGGGATTCAATAACCACAGACCTAAGCCCTGCTTGGAACAACCTAAGCCTCATTCCACGACACTATATATCACAAGGTCCAAATTTACCATAAGTAGGTCCCACTATATTTACTTTTTCTGCTTGGGAAATCTGGAGCTGGGTGTTTGGCTCTCAAAGTCTCTTTCATTGTTTGATTTAGCATTAGGCTTTGCTCTGGAAAGCAGAGACTATTTTTCTTAATTTATACCTTTCCTGAGCTTTTTGGGTCAAAGACCATAAGTTGGGGGTTGGCAACACAGAAGTAGAAATACCATCTTCATTAGGATTTCTGTGGAGTTCTGGAGACTTCATGCTTGCCGGTGGGTTATACTTTTGTACTGGGTTCTATTTCAACATCCAAGGGTGCATTAGGCAGGATAAACTGTTCACTGAATGTCTCTGGAGGCACCAAAATTTTTTTCCGTCTGAATAATTTTCCTTTTGTATAGCATCCATTCTGCCCTAAAAGACATCGAGCTGCTGCCCAAGAGAGCACAGGCCACTGATTTTTAATAACTCTGAAAAACAAGTCGAGTAAGCATTTTTCTTCCCATTTCACCATGGGGGAAACCTGAGACTCAGAGAACTTATGTAATTTTCCCCAGATCACACAAATAGTTCATGGCAGAAGTGGTATTAGAAGTTAGGACACCTCTCTCTGTGCACTAAACCACCATGAAATGCCCCAAACAGCATTCAAGCATGCAGGGTCTAGACTATCTCACCAAGATACATTACCAGGCATGACTGTTTTGTCTAAATCGGCCATACCATGTCACAATATTCATTAAGGTCTAACCGTGCACAAAGTACTGAGACCCATTTTAATAACTGCTCAATATGAGCCAAACCATCAAACTGTCATGTTTGTAGACACAGTGATATTCTATCCCTCCCACTGGTCAGCTTCATTAGCTTCTCGTGGGTGATAGTTATCTGTCTGGGTACGATGGAGTCCAATTTAATAAACCAGCGAAACGTCTCTTGAAAAAGTGTTTTTTGCAAAAATGTTCCTTGAAAGTCCTTTAGGAAAGTTAGCTTTGAAAAGCCTCCAGAAACAAGCCACACTGGAGCCTGACCTGTGCAGTGAGTGCTGCTGTGCCAGTTCTTTCTCCAGCCATTCTGATCCTTTTGTTGAGTACAGGTTATAGCAGGGGCTGGTGTGGGGCCATCTTAATGAAATGCACACTAGAATCACATGATTCTTGGTGATATAGTCACACTTTGGGAGGAAAGACAGAACAGAGATGGGCTGGGGGAAGAGCTGCTTACTTTGGCATCTCCAGTGGTGAGTGGATTGGTGGGCAGTGCCACCCCGGCTCTGTTACTGTCCTCTTGTATAAGCTAAGTGTCCAACCTCTCCCTGAAGGTCAGGCCACTGGTTTTCCTCTCTTCACTGTTCCAAGAGGATGCCTTTAGTTAACATTCTTTGGCTATAAGTAGCAGAAGCCAATGGAGATTAAAAAGGAGGAATTATCAAAATGTGAAGTTGTCTGGCCAAACAGGAAGATGAATATGGTGTACATTATTTGATTCCGTTCCCACTTCCGTCTTGCCCACTTGCCTATAGTCCCAAGTTTCTACTAGGGATCTACGTGGGTCTCAGGGTGCTGATCTCTGCTCTGTTTCTAGGGATGGGGCACATGACCTTGACTCATCCAATGAGCATAGTCTATCCTGCTCATCTCCCTGCTTGCCACAGTAACTGCTGCAGAGATGAGCATGTGACCTGTGTCCATCCAATCAGCAAGACTTGGGGGACTTTCAAGTGGAAATTCTGGATCTATTTCCTTTTGGGTAAAAGGAAAAAAGTGTATAGCCCCAAGGGCTTGTGGTGATCATCTTGATCTTGTCATAGATAGAGAAGAGATGCAGAAAAGCCTGGTCCTTGGGGAGGTCATTGATCCACTTGATCAAGCCTTACCTGATGACAGATTCCTCTGTCTTTTCAGTCATATAAACCAAGAAAATCTCTCTCCCTTCCTCCCCTCCCTTTCTTTCTCTTTGTCTCTTTAACTCCCCCCATCCTTTCTGTCCTCTCTTCTCCTTTTACTTTTCAGGTTATGTTCACTGACCATATCCAAATGTGTTTTTCCCAAATGACTGATGATTCCTCAATCCACCTCAGTTCAAGTGAACAAGTCAGACTGAATTAGAACATCTTCTACCGTGATCACGTTTCTGGGAATTGGGTATTTGATTGGCTCAATCCAGAGTAGCCTTGAGGGAAGAACAAGAGGAAAGAGATTCAAGGGGCAGAAGGAAATACAAACTCCACTGCTGACCCACCATGTCATGCAGGGAACCTGGACAGAACTCACACCATATTTGAATCCTCATAAACCAAGTGAGTCAAGAACCCCAAGATCAAAATGGACTGAAGGTGATGAGACCTCCTTTTAAGGTTGTCAGCAGATAAATTCTCCAACTGCTTGATTTTTCTTCAACAGAAATCAGATGAAACCATGTTCTTCTGAAGAAATGTATGCAGTGAGGATTTTATCAAGTAAGCCGAAGGCAATTCCTAGAAGACTTTTGAAAAGAAAATCCGAAGTTCCTTTGACTGCAAGACCTGAAAGATGGATGGCAGGAAGCAAATGTTGAGAGAAGAAATAAAGAACAGTATTTGTGTTTAAGGTCTTCTGTTCAGATGGGTTGCTAAAAATGATTATCCAGTGATTTAGGAGAGAGATGGTTTTTAAAGTTCTAATTCTTTCACGAACACAGTGCTATGAATTTCTTTAAATCTGGCACATGCAAAAAGCTTCTGATTCAAAAGCTCTGTGTTATGATTATCCTGTTGCGGTGGCAGATACAGTTCAGGAATGTTTTGTGCTAAACTGAAATCATTCTTCTAGTTCAGAAATATTTCAGATTCTTATTCAAGTTTCTTGGGTACAGAAGAGTGTTGAACTTCAGAAAATTTTACTTGGCTATGTTTCAAAAAGGTATTCTTAATGAACAGATTTCCCCCTAACCACATAGATCCAAAAAACAACATTTTGAGAGCTATTTTAAAGTTTGTAGCAGTCAGGATTCTTCCAAGTTGACAGAAACCAAACCCAATCCAACTCACACACAAAAGAGAATTGACTTGTATATCCAAGAAGTCTAAGCTTAGATATACTTCAGTTCAGTTCAGTTCAGTCGCTCAGTCGTGTCTGACTCTTTGCGACCCCATGAATTGCAGCACGCCAGGCCTCCCTGTCCATCACCAACTCCCGGAGTTCACTCAGACTCAGGTCCATCGAGTCCATGATGCCATCCAGCCATCTCATCCTCGGTCGTCCCCTTCTCCTCCTGCCCCCAATCCCTCCCAGCATCAGAGTCTTTTCCAATGAGTCAACTCTTCGCATGAGGTGGCCAAAGTACTGGAGTTTCAGCTTTAGCACCATTCCTTCCAAAGAAATCCCAGGGCTGATCTCCTTTAGAATGGACTGGTTGGATCTCCTTGCAGTCCAAGGGACTCTCAAGAGTCTTCTCCAACACCGCAGTTCAAAAGCATCAATTCTTCAGCACTCAGCCTTCTTCACAGCCCAACTCCTACATCCATACATGACTACTGGAAAAACCATAGCCTTGACTAGACGGACCTTAGTCGGCAAAGTAATGTCTCTGCTTTTGAATATGCTATCTAGGTTGGTCATAACTTTTCTTCTAAGGAGTAAGCATCTTTTAATTTCATGGCTGCAGTCACCATCTGCAGTGATTTTGGAGCCCCCAAAATAAAGTCTGACACTGTTTCCACTGTTTCCCCATCTATTTCCCATGAAGTGATGGGACCAGATGCCATGATCTTCGTTTTCTGAATGTTGAGCTTTAAGCCAGGCATGAACTTATAATGTCTATCAATAAACATTAAAAACAAGAAGAATTTAGGTGTTCTATTATTAATACATACATACCCGTGTTCATAACAGCACCATTCAATTGCCAAAAGGTGGAAAGAGCCCAAAGATTTCTCAACAGATGAATGGATAAACAAATTGTGATATAACTATACAATGGAATATTGTTTAGCCATAAAAAATGACCTATTGGTACATGCCACAACATGGATGAACCTCAAAACCATTATGCTATATGAAGTAAGCCAGACATAAGAGGACACACATTGAATTATTTCATTTATATGAAATATCCAGAATAGGCAAATTTATAGAGGCAGCCCGAGGCCAAGAGAAGGATGAGATGGAAAGTTACTGCTTAGTAGTTCCTGGGTTTCCTTTAGGGATGATGAATCATTCTGAACTGGACAGAGGTGGTCCTGGTGCAACAGTCGAAGCACAAAATGCCTGAGTTATTCACTTCACAATGGTTATGTTCACGTTATGTGACTTTCACCTCAGCAAAAATTTAAAAAAAGGAGGGGGAGGGGAGAAGAAAACCTTTTAAGGGACTTCCCTGGTGGTGCAGTGGATAAGAATCTATCTACCAGTGCAGGGGACACCGTCTGGATTCCGGTCCAGGACGATCCCACATGCCTAGGAACAACTAAGTCCATGCAGCACAACTACTTGTGCCTAAAGCCCATGCTCTGCAAGAAGAAAAACCACTGCGATGAGACGCCCGTACACTCCAACAGAGAGTACCCCTGCTCCTTGCGCTAGAGAAAGCCCTTCAGAGCAACAAAGATCCAGCACAGCCAAAAGCAAATAAGGAACCTTTTTTTTAAAGAAAGCCTTTTAAAATAGCTTTTGGGTGTTCTGCTTTAAAAATTAAGTTTTAAATAATTAAAAATTACTACTTACTGGAATCATGATTATGATTATGATAGTAGTGTGCTTATTGTTGGTTTGCCTTCTTTCAGAAAAAATTTTTAGCTTTGAAATAATGTCAGAGTAAGGTTGCAAGAATAATGTAAACAACTTTCACATACCAACATTCCCCAGTGGTTTAAATGTTACTGCATTTGTGAACTCAGAGAGTAGAGTGGTCATTACCAGGGGCTGGGAAAATGGGGAAATGTTGGTCAAAGGGTACAGACTTCCAGTTACAAGGTGAATAAGTCCTAGGGATCTAAGCTGCAGCATGGTGACTATAGTTAGTAATTCTGCATTGTGTAATGGAAAGCTACTACAGATCTGAAATGTCCTCACCATTTTACACAAAAAAGGTAATCATGTGATGTGATGGATATGTTGGCTAAAGTTTTGGTGGTAATCATCTTGCAGCATGTAAGTGTATCAAAGCAACTCATTGTAACACCTGAACTTATGCAAGTTATATGTCAATCACCTCTCTATACCACTGGACAAAAGCAAAATAAAAAACTTTGAAGTTCTTCCCACACTTGCTTATTTTCTGCCTATCGACCGTCATCTATTTGCATCTGTTGTCTGTGTGCCTACCTGGCAAACGTGTGTGTGTTTACTTGTTTCTGGCCGTGCCGTGTCTTTGTCGCTGCAGGCGGGCTTTCTGTAGTTGAGGCCAGCTGGGACTGCTCCTTGCTGCGGTGCATGTGCTTCTCATTGCAGCGGCTTCTCTTGTTGCAGAGGACGAGCTCTAGTGCGGCTTCTCAGTAGTTGTGGCACGTGGGCTTAGTTGCTCCAAGGTGTGTGGGATTGTCCCACACCAGGGATCGAACCTGTGTGCTGTAAATTGGCAGGCGATTCTTAATCACTGGACCTCCAGGGAAGTCCTGTGTGTGTGTTTATAAATGTAAACACATATGCATTCACAGTATTATTTTATTTTTAAGGAGGCCTGCAACTATGATAGTCTACGATTCTCTGAATAATAGTGGAAACTGGGGTAGGAGCGAAAGTAGGTCTGAAATAATTCATAAATTGTAATGCAGAGGTTAAGTGGACCCTCGATGACGTGGTTTGGGGTACGAGTAATGGAATGGGGGAAGGGTGAGAAGGTTGTGGGAAGAGAGGGAAATTCCCAGCCATCTGAAACAGCTTTGCAAGTGATGGGTCACTGCCAAGATGAGTGCTGGGGACCACCAGCACAGCAAACAGGATGTGATGGCCCTGCTCCAGCTCCCCAAGTGGAGGAACCTGCTATCAAGCCACCAGCCCCATCTGCCCGCATTTCTGGTTCTTCTTTGGACTGTGTTCCCTGTCCTCTGCTTTTGAAGATGACGCCACCAGTAATGCTCCCCAGCTGGGGCAGCAGGTGTCGCTGATAAGACCAGCAGGGCCCGGCAGTCTTCCCACAATGGGGACACACGGCGAGTCCTCTTTGAGGGCTGCGGTTGCTACTCACAGTCTCATGGTAGGTGCAGTTAATTTTTAAACTTGCGGACTGGCTTATTAAGAGACGTCTCACTTCTCATGCTCCCAAGATGAGAACCTTGTGCAAGAGCCTCTCCAAGCCACAGTAAATACTTTTTCACCCAGCACAGTTCTGCGGGATTCTTGGTTGTCATGTGGGAATATATCCCAGCTTCAGTCACATTAATGTGGTGCATGTAATTGATTCTATAAATGTACACATACTTTCAGCTGTTTTTAAAGTAAGACAGCGTGTGTAGAATTCCCCTTATCCTTTTATCTGAAGAATCCACTGAAGAGGACACTTTTGGAGAGTTATATTTAGGAGACAGACATATCTTTTTTGGCCACGCCACACAGCATATGGGATCTTAGTTCCCCCACCAGAGGTTGAACCCACGTCCCCTTCATTGGAAGCATGAATTCTTAACTCCTGGACCTCAAGGGAAGTTCCCTGGGAGTGTTATCTTTAAAATACACATCATTGTGTATAGAATAAAATGAAGAGCTTAACAGCATGGCTTCAAGGTGAGACTGCTTATCACAGCTTCTGTGTTTGCATTTATGCTTCATTGTTTTCTTGAGTTTAAACCACATCCCTGGTGGTTCAGATGGTAAAGAATCTGCCCGCAATTCAGGAGAGCCAGGTCCAATCCCTGGGTCAGGAAGATCCCCTGGAGAAGGGAAAGGCCACCCACTCCAGTATTCTTGCCTGGAGAATTCCATGGACGGAGGAGCCTGGCGGGCTACAGTCCATGGGGTCACAAAGAGTCGGACACGACTGAAAAGTAACATTGGGACAGGAATCTGAGTGTCAGCAGTCTATTCGGGATGAGATTACAGGAAATGCTGATGGGCGTGCAGAGAAGGGAGACAGGGAAAGGGTGAGTCCGTGGCTAGGAGGGTTACCACTGTGGACAGCTAAAGCTTAACCTCACTGGGGAACTTTTGAGGACAGCACAGGAGACTACCTTACAGTGACCCCCCACCCTACAATGCCCCCGCCCCACGCCAGGACTGAGGGAGTTGGGGAAACTGTATACTTGCTGCTCGGGGTGAGTAGATGGGGCAGAAACTGGTCTAGCTAAGAAGACTTCTGGCAAAGATACTGAAATGCTAGCAGTTGGAATTCAGGTGAACCTGTAGCTTGAGGGAACCTGTAATACTTGAGGGAATATAACAACATCTGTTCCCTTTGAGGTAGGCAGGGTTTTACCCTTTTGCTACTTGGGAAACAAGTTCAAGGACGTTTAATGACGTTCCCCAAAGTCACGTGGTATGCCAGAGTTCTAACTACAGGTTCTTTGATTGAAAACTCACCTCCAACTGGCACAAGCGAAACAGGGGACATATTGATGTCTGTAACTAAAAGGCTTTGGGGGAGGCCTTCAGGTTCAGCCGGATCCTGAAACTCAAACCATGCTGTCGGCATGGTGATCTGGCCATTCTCTTCCGTGTATACATTTATTCATTAAGTACATTAAATATTTATTTCCAGAAACGAATCCACAGAAGTGCAAGACAGGACACTGTAACTCAGCTGAGAAAGTAAATTACCTGTGGACAAATTTTAAGTTAATTTTAAATAAGTAAATGTTAAAAATAATAAATAAATAATAGTACAACACTATGATATATTGGAGAAGGCAATGGCACCCCACTCCAGGACTCTTGCCTGGAAAATCCCATGGACGGAGGAGCCTGGTGGGCTGCAGTCCATGGGGTTGCTAAGAGTCGGACACGACTGAGCGACTTCACTTTGACTTTTCACTTTCATGCATTGGAGAAGGAAATGGCAACCCACTCCAGTGTTCTTGCCTGGAGAATCCCAGGGACGGGGGAGCCTGGTGGGCTGCCGCCTATGGGGTCGCACAGAGTCGGACACGACTGAAGCGACTTAGCAGCAGCCGAAGCAGCATGAGTATATATATATATATCCACAAGCTGAGGAATGGTGATAAGCTCAGAAATTCAAATGAATTTAGGCAAAAAGCAGACAACTGGGGATAAATAGAATATTTTATTTTCTATCAAGTTCCATCCGAGACCTCACAATTTTCGGGCCTCCCCTGGTATGTCAGCGCCGGCTTTGCGGTTCAGTCTCATCTCAGGATTCCAAGCGGTGCCTGTGTGCTTGGATGGCTGTCACATCTCCTGTCTTGGATTGTGGTTATTTTTATCCCAAGTCAGCGGACCCAATGGCTCTTTTAGGATGCTAGCACTGTGCTTTCTCTGCTCATCCATCCCAAACAGAAGATTTGGTCTTCACCCTGTCCCAAGGCCTGAACATCAGGGTCCCCTCAAACAGAGCCTCAGCTAGTAGGATTTAGCGAGTGACTGGAAGGTGTTTCCTAGTGCTGAGGCCAACAGAGAACAGCTGGACTGGCAGGTTCTGGGAAACCCAGAACAGAAGAACACATGGTCAAGTTAATTCTTGAAAAACTGGGAAGAGGTGCCATCAGCAAGTCAAGAAATAGGGAACCCAGAAGCACAGATGAAACAACAGGGCAAGGGACTGTTCTGCAAGTTGGGTTCCCTGGAGAGCAGACTCTGAGATGTAGTTTGATGGGCAGGAGGTTGACTGGGGAGCGTCCTGGGTATCAACACCTGAGGAAAGGGAGGTATAGAAGCATATGTGGACAGAGGGAGAAGTTGAACAGTGTGGGGCTAATGACAGACTCAGCCAGGCCAGAGGCAGAGCAGAAGTCAGAGCGGGTCTTCAGAGTTGTCCTGAGTCAAGCAGAGATGGCCTGTCCTTTGAGCTGTTTGTGAGCTAGCTTCCTCTACTGGGAAAATCTGTAAGGCTTGAGTGACCCCAAAATATATCTCCGAGCTTCAGATCTCTACATGCCACTGCCAACATGACATTTCTAAATTTTATTATTTTAGAAATTTGTTTATTTTTGGCTGTGCTGGGTCTTTGCTGCTATGCTAGGGCTTTCTCTAGTTGCAGTGAGCAGGGGCTACTCGTCTTTGCAGTATGCAGGTTCTCATTGAGGTGGTTTCTCTCTCTCTCTCTCTCTCTTTTTTTTCTTGCAGTGGCTTCCCTTGTTGCAGAGCACCAGGCTCTAGCTCACGAGAGCTTCAATAGTTACAGCAAGTGAGGTCAGTAGTTGTGGCCCACAGGCTTAGTCGAACTGAGGCATGTGGGATCCTCCCAGAGCAGGGATCGAACCTGTGCCCCGTGTGTTGGCAGGCAAATTCCTAACTGCTGGACCACAAGGGAAGTCCCAACTTGACATTTCTTTCCCATCTCAAGATGTATGATGAGATTGAGAGCCAGGAGTAGGAATAGAGAGAGCAAGACCGTGATGGTGGCTGTAGAAAGGTCACAGGAGACAGGCCAGGTGCCAATGATCGTGCAGCCCTTGCACCGTTATATCAAGGGCTAATCATGATCTTAGAAATGGCTCCATTAAGAGTGGACCCCGTCTTCAAACATTCCACTCCTGTTCGTGTACTCCTCACATTTCATATAGTTATGTGGATGTTTTCTCCTTTCTCTTTGAAAGTCGATCTTCTTTTATTACCTAGTTCAATGTTTGTGAAAAGACCTGCAGGAATTAATACAAGACCAGTGTAATTTAAAGCTCTCAGAGCCAAGAGACTTTGGAAGAAAGAGTCTTAGGCCTTTGAACAGAGGTGGCAGCCAACGGCTTCAGCTATTGAGATTTTCTTGGGCAGGAATGCTCTGGAATACTGGAAGAATAATTTCCTCCTCTCTCTCTCCTCCTTCTGTCTGAAAATTCTTCCATTGGCCAAATATTGAAATGGAGAAGACTTCAAGTTTGATCCTCAAAACTAGGCTTTATCTCCAAAAATTTAGAAGAATGAAAAACACAGAGAAAAACTTCAGAAGTAGAAAATTGTGAATTTGTGGTATTGGAAAGAGTATGGGATTGGAAGCCAAGAGACTTAGGTTTCTGGTCTTGATCCCGCCACTGAAGTAGCTATGTAACCTTGAATAAAACATTGATGTTTTCTTGGCCTCATCTATAAAAAGAAGGGGTCTGGGCATGGTTATCTGCAAGTCCCCTAACCCCCACCACTTGCTCTTTTTCTTTTCTGTTTTAACTTGTTGAACAGTTTTCTTCTTGGTTCTCCTTTATCCCTGTAAGTTTACTCAGCAGAGCTAGGTAGAATCCTGTCTCCAGATGAGAACTTTGGGCTGCCAGAACAGCTTTTCTGATAACTTGTAAGTAATACAGTTTCCCAGTCTAAATTTCCCTTTAATGCTAGGATTCCATTATTTACCTAGTAGTGAATCACAATATCACACATGGCAGATTTATGTTGAAGTCAGCCAGGTGCTTCCATACGTAGTAGTTCAATTGAGCTTCACAAATGTTAACAGGTCTGTAAGGTAGGCTGGGCAGATAGTAAGAGATTTCCCATTTTGTTACAAGGGAATAACATTTAGACACATTTAGTTCCATAGTGTATTGGGATTCTTTCAGTTGCAAGTTCCTCTTAAAAACCCAATTCCTAGACCAATCAAAAATGAAAGTTATTTATAATGAAAGCATGCAACTGCAAAGTCCAGGGATAGCACTACGGTTCGCTATCTCTTGTCCATAATCTGATCACTCTCTTCTCTGCATAGTTTTAATTAAATTAACAAATATTTCTTGAGCACTGCTATTCGTTAATCACTGTTGTAGGTACAGGGGGTGCAGTGAATGAAACATTTAATTACAACAGTGACTAACACACAGCTACGTTCAAATAAATATTCACAGAACTCACATTCTTACATACATGGAAATAATCATAGGACTTACTGCTACTGGAAGGAGAGGGCATAAACAAACAAATAAATAACATGTGTTATGCCAGGTGGTGGAAAGAACTATGGAGCAGAAAACGCATGATGTGATTGATGTGAGTTACCCGCCCACAGTGGAGTTGCCATGGCAACGGCTGGAATACAACGGTGGGCCAAGAAGACGTGAGCGGAGACATAGGTATGTTTGATACAGATAACATCTCTCAAACCTATCTGCCTAAGGATCCCATTTTTTGCTTGGTGACCGCCATTATCCCGTATGCCACGTGCAGAACACGCCTGAGCTTGCATGGGTTGAAATAGCTACTAAAGAGTGTTATATGTGTGTGCGCATGTGTTCTTAACTGTTCAGTCGTGTCTGACTCTTTGTGATCCCATGAACTGCAGCCTGACAGTCGCTTCTGCCCAAGGGGATTCTCCAATTAAGCACCCTGGAGTGGGTTGCCATGCCCTCCTCCAGGGGATCTTTCCAACCCAGAGATCGAACCCAGGTCTCCTGCATTGCAGGTGGATTCTTTACTGAATGAGCCAACAGGGCTATATACAAGCAGCAATAAAAACCACTATCATTCGGTTACCATGCCTGATTTCTTCCATAATATTCTTTCTGACATTCTTACTGAGACTGTCTTAGCATTGATTGAGCATCTATTGGAACACACCTGTGCAGAGTTTCCCTTCCCCATAAACACACTAAACTGCACTTCTGCTTCTAAGGAGTCCAGCTTGGGGTGGACATAGTCACGTGCATATGCAGAGCCCATTTCTCCATCTCCCTAACAGCACCCCACATATGAGCTGGTGACAGCAGTTTAACTCTCAGCTCCAGAGGTGAACTGCGATTGGCTTGAGGCAATCAGTGCATTCCATAATCTAGCCTGAGTGACTGAGCTAGAGACAACTTTCAGTAATTTTCTGGGTGTAGATAAAAGAGCATGTCACACCAGTTGCTTTGACCAAAGAGAGAATCAGCCTTGGGATGAAACCGAACAGAGGGAGATAGAGTTTAGGTAAAAAGAACCTAGAAGTCCTGGGTCAGGAAGCTCTTGCCTGAAGTTCAGCCTAGCTCCAGATTTCTCAGTTACCAATGGGCCAATACATCTTCTCTATGGCCTTAAAAACTTGAGTTTGCTTTTTCTTTTGTTTGCTACTAATTAAATTCTACTTGATGGCTTCTTTGAAAATGATGACCAAATTTCAGACTCAATCATATAAGCTTTATTAAATCAGTAGCATGAGGCCTCATATTTCAGGAGGTCCCTAATGTGTAGAAGAAATAAATATTTGTTTGGCATAGTTTCACCATGTTTGCTCACAGGAGCAGAACCCTAATACCCTTCCAGAATTTGGGTTGGAGAAGTATGAAAGGGAGAGGCAGTACTTTAAGATTAGATTTAAAGACTTCCCTGATGGTCCACTGATTAAGACTCCACTTGCCAATGCAGGGGACGTGGGTTCGATGCCTGGTCCGGGAAGATTCCACATGCCCCAGGGCAACTAAGCCCGTGCACCACAACTACTGAACCCACATGGTGCAACTACTGAAGCCCAAGCACCCTGAAGCCTGTGCTACACAGCAACAGAAACTGCCACAGTGAGACGCCGCACACCACAGCTAGAGGCAGCCTGTGTGCAGCAGCGAAGACCCGGCACAGCCAAAGAAGCAAAAAGCAAAACAGCAAAAAAAGATTTCCCAGGCTTCCCTGGTGGCTCAGCGGTAAAGAATCCGCCTACCAATACAGGAGACATGGGTTCGATCCCTGATGCGGAAAGATCCCACATGCCTTGGAGCAACTAAGCCCGTGCTCTGAAGCCTGTGCTCTGCAACAAGAGAAGCGACAGAAATGAGACGCTTGTGCACCGCCAGTGGAGAGTAGCCCCCACTCACTGCAACTAGAGAAAAGCCCGAGCAGCAACAAAGACCCAGTACAACCAAAAATAAATAAATAGAACAATAATAAATAAATAAGTCACTCCACAGATCTCCTGAAGGTCAGGATAGTGTTTGCTGGTTCCCCAGCTAACACTCAATAAATGTCTGTCAGATTAATTCATTAAAAATAGATTTCCTAATTTGAGGGGTATTCTACAAAATAACTGGCCCCCAAATAACTGACTCTTCAAAATTGCTGAAGTCCTGAAAGATAAAGAAAGATTCAGTAACTGTTCCAAATTGAAGCATACTAAGGAGACATGACAACTGAAGGCAAATATGACCCTGGACTGGAACTTGAACCAGAAAAAGGAGATGAGGGCGACAGTTAGCAAAACTGAATAAGATACATTATACGGAGATAAAAACAAAAGTAAACAAGTGGGGCCTGATTAAACTTAAAAGCTTTTGCACGGCAAAGGAAACTATAAGCAAGGTGAAAAGACAATCCTCAGAATGGGAGAAAATAATAGCAAATGAAACAGCCGACAAAGGATTAATTTCCAAAATATACAAGCAGCTCATATAACTCAAAGCCAGAAAAACAAACAACCCAATCAAAAAGTGGGGAAAAGACCTAAACAGACATTTCTCCAAAGAAGACATACAGATGGCTAACAAACACATGAAAAGATGCTCAACATCATGAATTATTAGAGAAATCCAAATCAAAACTACAATGAGATATCACTTCACACTGGTCAAAATGGCCATCATCAAAAAGTTTACAAACAATAAATGCTGGAGAAGGTGTGGGAAAAAGGGAATGCTCTTGCACTGTTCGTGGGAATGTAAATTAATACAGACACTATGGAAGACAGTATGGAGATTCCTTAAAAAACTAGGAAGAAAACTGCCATATGACCCAGCAATCCCACTCTTAGGCATATTTCCTGAGGAAACCAAAATTGAAAAAGACACATGTATCCCAGTGTTCACTGCAGCACTGTTTACAACAGCTAGAACATGAAGCAACCTAGATGCCCATAGACAGATGAATGGATAAGGAAGCTGTGGTATGCATACACAATGGAATATTACTCAGCCATAAAAGGAATGCATTTGAGTCAGTTCTGATGAGGTGGATGAACCTAGAACCTATTACACAGAGTGAAGTGGGTCAGAAAGAGAAAGATAAATACTATGGTAGGCTGCAGTCCATGGGGTCGCTGAGAGTTGGACACGACTCAGTGACTTCATTTTCACTTTTCACTTTCATGCATTGGAGAAGGAAATGGCAACCCACTCCACTGTTCTTGCCTGGAGAATCCCAGGGACGGGGGAGCCTGGTGGGCTGCCGTCTATGGGGTCGCACAGAGTCGGACACAACTGAAGCGACTTAGCAGCAGCAGCAGCAGCAGCAATGCATATATATGGAATCTAGAAATATGGTACTGAAGAATTTATTTCCAGGGCAGTAATGGAGAAACAAACATAGAGAATAGACTTATAGACATGGGGGGAGGGGAGGAGAGGGTGAGGTATGGAAAGAGCAACATGGAAACTTACATTACCATATGTAAAATAGATAGCCAACAGGAATTTGCTGTATGGTTCAGGAAACTCAAACAGGGGCTCTGTGTCAACCTAGAGGGGTGGGATGGGGAGAGAGATGGGAGGGAGGTTCAAAGGAAGGGGATATAGGTATACCTATGGCTGATTGATGCTGAGGTTTGACAGAAAACAACAAAATTCTGAAAAGCAATTATCCTTCAATTAAAAAAATAAATTAAAAAGAAAAAACTGAATAAGATACATTATAGTACTTAATCAATGCTGATTTTCTGATTTTGATCATTGCTCTGTGGTCACATAAATTGTCAGCATTTGAGGAAGCTGGATGAAAGCTATACAAACATTTTTGAAGTATTTCTACAATGTTTTTGAAAGTTAGAAATTATTTCAAAATGAAAAGTGTTAAAATTTCTCCAGTTAAAAAATGAATAAGAGGTTTGGAGTGGTGCTTTATTAATGCATTGATTACAATTTACACTGTCGTGATATTTCATGAATACAGAGAGGGTATAGATCTACAGCACAGCCTTGGAAATTCATGCATTTGCAAACTCGAAATTCACAATTCTACTCTAGAAGATGCCAGAGTGAAGGCAGATCTATTTCTTTTATGATGCCTCATTAAGGGTCTCGGAGCTGGTCTTGGAAGAACGCAAAAAATGTTTTGGTTTGAGAGTAAGACAGATGTCAATCCAGAAAATTTTAAAAGCAGGCAGTTGTTCAAATAAGACTTTAAGTCAGCTTGGAGAGCAAAAAGATTTGACAAAGAAATGCAGAGATGGTGCATCTGAGTGGGTTGTTTTGGCACCCACGAGGGAGCTGTAAGCCAGCATTTAGAATGGGTGAGCATGGAAAATAGATTTGGTGGAAAAAGATGATTCACTCACCAATAATAATAATGATAAATACTGCTGACAAGGAACTTTTAATTAGCAAATGGAAAATCAGCCTAAGACACATATGCTGAGTCCCTTAGAGGTGAGGTCAGAACAAATTCTTTTTAAAAATGGGAACATTTGTAGTAGCTCCTGGCCCTGGAATCGATTGATCTTGGTAGTCCCTGCCCCCTATCCCCTGCCTTCAATATGGAAGATAATGTTCTCCTCTCTTTCAGAGAAAATCAGATTACTTTCTCACTGAGTTAACATGAAGATTACTCTGAAATGCATCAGAAAAATCACTGCACAGTTTCTTTCTTTCTTTCTCCAAGTAAAAGAAGTATCTGAAGTTCTGTTTTTCAGAACCATTAACTATGATTCTGATTCATACTGCGCAACTGGAAAAGGCAGCCAGGAGCAAATTCTGGGAAATGAGCTCAATCAAAAGCCTGAATTCAGAAACTCGTTTGGAGAACTTCCTGTCCTAGAATGGGGCATTGACAGGAGTGGAGGGTAAGATACCCTTCGGACATTTACAGGAGAGCGATGCAAGCTTTGTGTGTGAAGCCTCTACATGAATTGCCCACCAGCAGTGGGCAATGCTATGGATCATCTCTGCTTTTACCTTTTTTCTACCTTCTGATAGTAAATTCCCTTAAATTTCCTCTTCTAGTCCTTGTATTCTCTCCCCTTCTTCCTCTCTCTTCTCTTTTCAGTCTGTGACCTCTTGATTCAGGTCCATGACCTCAATCTTCTTTGCCATCATCAGTAGACTTTCATTTTGCTGATTTTAGGGAATAAGAAAGATGTTGGAAATAGGAAAAAAAAGAAAAGACAACCAACTAGTCTTAAAAGTCTTCTTCCCACTGAGGCTTCCTGGATACTCCAACTGCAGGTCCCATCCAGGGTTTGGTGTAACCTGTAACCTAAAAACATTATCATTTGTAACATTCCCTTGAAAGGCCATGATGGTTTCTAACATGGCCCCATCCTTTGCTTAAGTCAAAACCTCCCCAGTCTTGATCCTTCTTTTATAGCCTGGAAGGCCTGGGGTTGATTATATCATTATTCTTCATTCTTTACTGTTTATAATAAGTTTTTTTTTAATATTGATGCATTTGCCAGGCAACTTTCGAATGCTTCCCATCAGAACAGACAAAGTATACCCCCCATCCATCAACTTTGAACTTGGCCATGAGACTTACTTTGGCCAATGAAGTGTTAACAGATATCATCCCTGCAGTGTGTGTGTGTGTGTGCTCAGTTGCTCAGTAGTGTCTGACTCTTTGAGACCTCATGGACTATAGCCCACCAGGTTCCTCAGTTCATGGAATTTTCCAGGAAAGAATACTGGAGTAGGTTGGCACAGAGGTATTAAAAATTTTTTTTATTGAAGTATAGTTGACTTAAAATATTATATTAATTTCAGGCATACAGCACAGTGATTCAGTTTTTTATGGTTATATTCCATTATATGTTATCATGAAATACTGAATATAACTCCTTGTGCTATAAAATAAGTTTTTATTGCTTATTTATTTTATGAATAGTAGTTTGTATTGATTAATTCTATACTCCTAATTTATCCTTCCTCCCCACTCCCCCTCTGGTGACCACAAGTTTGTTTTTCTGTTTTATATATAGATTCACTTATATTATTTTTTAGGATTCCACATATCAGTGATATATATGATGCTGAAGCTGAAGCTCCAATACTTTGGCCACATGATGTGAAGAGCCAGCTCATTAGGAAAGACCCTGATGCTGGGAAAGATTGAAGGCAGGAGGAGAAGGGGATGACAGAGGGTGAGATGGTTGGATGGCGTCACAGACTCAATGCACTGAGTTTGAGCAAGGTCTGGGAGATGGTGAAGGACAGGGAAGCCTGGAGTGCTACAGTCCATGGGGTTACAAAGGTGGACATGATTGAGCGACTGAACCACAAAAAGTGACATAATTTGATATTTGTCTTTCTCTGTCTGACTTCCTGGGCTACCCATGCGGCACTAGCGGTAAAGAACTTGCCTGCTAATGAAGAGGATGTAAGAGATGTAAGTTTGGTAGCTGGGTTGGGAAAATCCCCTGGAGGAGGGCATGGCAACCCACGCCAGTATCTTTGCCTGAACAATCCCATGGACAGAGGAGCCTGGAGGACTGCAGTCCATAAGGTTGCACAACAGTCAGATGTCACTGAAGCAATTTAGCGCATCTGACTTACTTCACTAATTATAGTATTCTCTAGGTCCATCAGTGTCACTGCGCATGGTGACAGTTCATTCTTTTTTATGGCTGAGCAGTATTCCAATGTATTTGTAAATACCACATCTTCTCATGCCAATCATCTGTTGATGGACATGGGTTGTTTCCCTGTCTTGGCAATTGTAAATAATGCTGCTATTTACATTGTGGCGCATGTATGTTTTCAAATTGGAGCTTCCCTGGTGGCTCAGTGGTAAAGAATCTGCCTGCAGTACAGGAGCCACAGGAGACATGGGTTCAATCCCTGGGTCGGGAAGATCCCCTGGAGGATGACATTGCAATCCTCTCCAGTATTCTTGCCTGGAGAATCATGTGGACAGAGAAGATTGGTATGGTCCATAGAGTCGCAAAGAGTCAGACACAACTGAAGTGACTTAGTACGCACACACATATGTTTTCCTATTAAAATTTTTTTTTCTTGATATATACCCAGGAGTGGGATTGCTGAATCATATGGTAACTCCATTTTTAGTTTTTCAAGGAACCTCTATACTGATTTCCAAGTTGACCAATTTATATCACATCAACAGTGTACAAACTTTTCCGTTTTTGCACATCCTCTCCAATATTTGTTATTTGTAGATTTTTTGATAATAGCCATTCTGACCAGGGTGACATGCTACCTCATCGTGATTTTGATTTAAATTCTCTTATAATCAGTAATGTTGATCATCTTTCCTTATTTTTAATTGGAATATAATTGCTTTCAAAGTTGTTTTAGTTTCTGTGTGTTGACCATCTTTTCATGTGCCTGTTGACCATCTGTATGTTTTCCTTAGAGAAATGTCTATTTAGATTTTCTGACCATTTTTTGATTGGGTTGTTTGCTTTTTCAGTATTGAGTTGTATGAGTTGTTTGTGTATTTTGGATTTTAACCCCTAGCCGGTAGCATCATATGCAAATATTTTCTCCCATTCAATAGATTGCCTTTTTGTTTTGCCAATGGTTTCCCTTGCTGTACCAAAGCTTTTAACTTTGATTAGGTCTCATTTGCTTATTTTTGCTTTTATTTCTTTTGCCTTGGGAGACTGATCTAAGAAAGTATTGCTACAATTCATGTCTGAGAATGTTTTGCCTTTGTTCTCTTCCAGGAGTTTTATGGTGTCGTGTCTTATATTTAGGTCTTTAATCCATTTTGAGTTTATTTTTGTATATAGTGTGAGAGAATGTTCTAATTTCATTGATTTACTGGTAGCTGTCCAACTCTCCCAACACTATTTTTTGAAGACACTGCTTTTTCTCCATTGTATATTTTTGCCCCCTTTGTCATAGATTAATTAGTCCTAAGTGTGTGGGTTTATTTCTGGGTTCTTTATTCTGTTCATTGATCTATATGTTTGTTTTTGTACAAGCAGAGGCTTTAAATGTGCTTGCATGGTTTGACTTGGTCTCTTGTGCTTTTGCCATCTCCATGGGGGCATCCCAGGTAGGTATTGTTTCTAGAATGAGAAACATGTGGAGAAGTCCTGAACCTGACCTGCAATCTGGGGCCACAGTAAGCAAATTCACAACCTGGATCAGAATTTTCCCAGCCCAATCAGCAGACCAAGGTTGTGAAAAATAAGTATTCATCATGTATTTTTTGGTTGTTGAATTTTTGTTGCTGCTATGTTGTTCAGTGGCTGAGTTGTGTCTGACTCTTTGTAACCCCATGAACTGCAGCATGCCAGGCTTCCCTGTCCTTCACTATCTCCCAGAGTTTGCTCAAATTCATGTCCATTGAGTCAGTGACACCATCCAACCATCTCGTCCTCTGTCATCCCCTTCTCCTCCTGCCCTCAGTCTTTCCCAGCATCAGGGTCTTTTCTATAAGCTCTTCACATCAGGTGGCCAAAGTATTGGAGCTTCAGCTTTGACATCAGTCCTTCCAATGAATATTCAGAGTTGATTTCTTTAGTACTGACTGGTTTGTTATTGTTACACAGCATTATTTCAACAATAGCTCATTGACACAGGGGGCCTCTTTTCTTCCTAGTAATGAATGCATTCTTAAGCTTTACCTCTAAAATTTGCCTCTGTGTGGATTTTGGTGGGAGGCAATTCCTGTCTGACCACTCCCCTTCCCAACAGCAATAACAAAGCCACGTGATCTGATTCAGGCAATCAGATGCTGTTCTTCTCTCAGACTCTTGAATCTGGAGTCAGTGATACAGAGAAGAAGGGACAGTTTAAATTTAACGTTTTTGGTGGTAGCAAGGAGTGACCAATGAGAGTGACATCGTAACCACAGACTCTTCCTGCAGTAAGATTTTGGTTGCAATTTTGCAAGCCTAGCCTCCATCGACTATTGCTCATTTTCCAATTTTTTTTTTTTTGTCAATTCTATGAACAATCAACTAATTTCTAATGAATTTCTTTTCTGCTTTCAGTTAGCCACAATCTTTCTGTTGTTTGCATCCAAAATATCTGACTGGTACAAACAACTCATTTGAAATACAGTCACTCTCAAACACAGCAAACTTTTAAATTTATTTCTAAGGCTTTATAACCTATAAGGTATGGGAGCTTTTTTGCCTCTGAAAACGATAAAATTCCATTAAACTATATCAAGCTATATTAACAAAGAGAGTTAATCAGATTCATAATTTGGGGGAAAAAAAATCTTTCTTCCTGTAGACCTATATTAGCACTATCTCTCTAGAAGGGACCAAATTTTTCAATAAAAGTTTAGTATGCCTTCCTAAGGGGCTCTTTGACTTAACTATATGAAAATCAGCACTGGTATTCAGGGGAATGATTCAAATGATAAGGTTTTTGTGTTTTTAATTTTCAAAAAATTAATGATTCAAATGATAAGGTTTTTATATTTTTAAATAGAGCTATCATAACATCCAGAGTTCCACTTCTGTATATTTATCTGAAGGAATGAAATCACAGTCAAAGAGCTATCTGCACCTCTATGTTCATTGCAGCATTGTTTACAATAGCCAAGACATAAGAACAACCTAAGTGTTCATCTAGGGGCGAATGGATAAAGAAAATGTTCTTATTCAGCCATCAAAAAAGAAGGAAATCCTGCCACTTGCAAAATCCTGGCTGCATCTTGAGGGCATTATGCTAAGTGAAATAACTCAAAGATAAATACTTGTGGAATCTATAAAACACACACACACACACACACACACACTCCCAAACACTAAGTCGTAGGAAAAGAGATCAGAGATTTGGTTACCAGAGGTACAAGGTGATGGGTGGGGGAATTGGTACAGATATCTAATTGTAAGAAAGATTATATAATGAACAAGATGACAACTACAGTTAACACTGTTGTATGGCTAACAGAATAAATCCTAAAAGTTCTCATCATAAGGAAAACAACTTTTTTTCCCCTCTCCTTTCTCTCTTTTTTCCTTTTGTATTTATGAGATGATGGATGTAAACTAAGTTTATCATGATAATAATTTTGCAATATAAGTAAGTCAAATCATTATGTTGTGCATCTTAAATTTATAAAAGGCTGTATATTTTTTAAAAAAATTAGAATTCAAAGACCTGGAGTCCTGGCTTACTCTCTGTGAGCCTCAATTTCCTCATGTTTATAATGGGCATAATAAATTGGATATGGAAGGGTTTTAAACCCCAGACGGATACACAGAAGGAAGTTGTCATTGTCACATTCTAAACATATATTGCTACACTCATCTCCTCAAAGAGAAAAGAAAAGAGGAAAAACGCTATGGAAATGTCGATTGCTAGTGGCTGTTTCTGGCAATTGATGAAACTGCAGAACAAAAAGAAACAAAAGATTCAAGACTCGGCATCTTGAGATTTCTTGGCTTGGCCCCCAGCTAATTGCAATTCCAAATGCTGGCCGGCAAAACAACGCAATCAAACCGAGTTAAGCTGCTTTGCGATGTTATGGAACACGCATCGGAAAAGAGCTGGTTTGGGGGCGTGAGGCACCTGGGACTCCCAAGAATACCGCAGAAGCTCAGCCAGAAAAGGCCGCCTGGGCGTGCCAATCACGCCAAGGCGATGGTCATGTGAACCAACCGTTTCTACTTGGCAAGACCTCTGAAAAACGGCGGTGAAGGTAGCGTGCCTGCAAAGGTAGACTTAGGCTGAGTGACTTCTTGGAAGCAAGGAGAAGTGACTCCTCCTCTTGGTAGATCACACAGCCTAAGACAGAGGTTGGCTGTGTTAACTGTTTTCGTCTTCTTGACTGCATCTTTCCAGCATAAGCCCTCCTATAGAGATACTTTAATGACTGGATCTGTTACTGCAGACTAACAGAGGGACTCCTGTTTAGAGTCAACAACCCCCTTCCCGATAACCCTAGTTCCAAAAGTGTGGCCCGTAAAACTGCGGCATCAGTGTGACCTGGGAACTTAAAAATGCAAACTCTCTGGTTGCATCTCAGAATCAGAAACTGTGAGGGTGGGGAAAGAATCAGCAATGCGTGTTGTCACAGGCCCTCTAGGGGATCCTGACACACACCAAAACTTGGGAAATACTGGTCTATAGCATCTCCTGTTCAAGAACAGAGCTCCGTCAATTCTGCCCTCTGCTCCGACACCAGCAATTTCTCCCTGTCCAATGGATCTCTCCCATCAGCACACTTCCTCAGGTTGGTATTTTTCCTGCTGTAAAACAAACATCTTCTTGACCTCACGTCTCTTGCTATAGCTTCTTTTTTGCTTCACTTGAGTTTGGGTAAACAAAGCTCTTTCTAAAGAACTGGCCATGTTTTCCTCCCAGTGTCCTTTAAACCAACTCACATTAGGCTTTGCCTCGAGTGTTCCAAGAAACTGCCCCAGTCAGGGTGAACCAAGGACCTCCAGGGCTGCTAAATCTATCCGGGAACTTTTCCTCACTTGGCTTTTAGGTCTCCACACTCTCCTGGTTTTCCCCCTAGCCCATCAACTCCTCAGTCTTCTTCATGGGTTCTTCCTCATCTCCTTGCCTTCTTAAATGCTGAATGCCATCAAGCTCAGGTTTTGACAGCCTCCTTTATCTTCACCTTCTCTCGTAGGTGGTCTCATCTTTATTTTCATGACTTTAAGCAGGAACTGTTTTTGACTCTTCACGATGTATTTCCAACTCAGAAATGTCTCCTGAATTCTAGACTCATGAATCCTACTGCCAAGCTGGTAACGTCTCTTGGATATCTACTGTACTGTGCTAAATCGCTTCAGTCACACCCTACTATTTGTGACCCCATGGACTGTACCCTGCCAGGCTCTCTGTCCATGGGATTCTTCAGGCAAGAATGGCAGGAGTGGGTTGCCATTTCCTCCTCCAAGGGATCTTCCCAATCCAGGGATCAAACTTGTGTCTCTTATGCCTCCTGCATTGGCAGATGGGTTCTTTACCACTAGCACCACCTGGTAAAGCAGGATATCTACTGGACAGAGCAAATCTAATCCCTCCCAACTTGACCTTCTGATCTTCCCCTCCCCTAGGGAGTCTTCCTTCCACAGTCAATGACTGAAAATGCCATCCTTCCAAGGAAGTTTGGCATCCTCTTTTACCCTTCTTTTTCTCACAGAACACATATGTGTTCTAATATGAAGTTGTGTTGGCCCCACCTTCAAAATATAACTGGAATCTGACCGCCTTTTACCATGCCCGCTGCCACCACCCTGGCACCAGTGGCCGTCAGCGCTCATTGCAGTTTGTGAAATCGCCTCATCAATATGTCTCTGCTCCGCCACCCCTGCTCCGTAGTTGAGTCTCAGCAACTAAAACAGTCCATTTAAAACATTGTAAGGTCCTGTCACTCTCGGTCTTAAAGCCACGTAACGGCTCCTGTGATATGGTGAGTTTGAATAAGGAATATATACTTGGTCTGTGTCCTCTTCCTGAACAGAGCCCCTAAAACACTTGGAATTTCCTAAGTGATAAAAACAGTCCTTTGGCTTCCCTGGTGCTTCCGCGATAAAGAATCCGCGTGCTAATGCAGGACAGGTGGGTTTAATTCTTGGGTCGGGAAGAGCCTCTGGATAAGAAAATGGCAACCACTCCGGTATTCTTGCCTGGAGAGTCCCACGGGCAGAGGAGTCTGGCCGGCTGTAGTCCATGGGGTCCCAGAGGAGCCCAGCAGGACTTGGGGACTAAACAATAACAGCTATCACTGAAAGGAGTCCCTGTAGGTAATTTTTGTGATATCAGTGAGGAGACTTTTGGAAGCATCTGAAGATGGCAGCAGATTTTCAGGAGAGCCAACTTAGTGATTAGAGGGTTAGAAATTTTAGTCCTACTCCTCAGCCTCTGTGGAGGGGTGAGGGCCTGGAGAGGGAGTGCAATCACCAGGGAGAAGAATAAAGGTGATCGCGTAAAGCAGCCCCCATAAAAACCCGAAAGGACAGGGCTCGGACAGCTTCTGGGTGGGTGAGCGCTCACTGCAGAGAGAAGCATCCCCAGAGGGGCCCTGGAAGCTTCGCCTCCTTTCCCATGCACCTTCCCCTGTGCATCTCTTATGCCTGACTGTTCTTCGGTTCTATCTTCTCATACCAGACTGGCAACAGTGAGATATTTCTCTGAGCTTTGTGAGCTGCTGCAGAAAATTACTCAAACCGGAGGAGAGGATCATTGGAGCCTCTGATCTGTAAGCAGCGGGTCAGAAGCACAGGGGGCAATCAGGTCTTGCAGCTGGGGTTTGACATGAGGGGAGGGCAGTGTTGTGGGATGGAGCCTTCAACGTGGGGGATCTGACACTCTTTCTGGTCAGAACTGGGTTGAATGGTAGGACACCCAGCTGTTGTCAGAGAATTGTTGGGTGTGAAGGGAGGAAACACACACACACACTGTAACTGAGTGCAGAATTCTAGGTCCCCGTGTCATTCAGAATCAAAATCCTCCCCTCCGGTGCCTCTGTGCCTCTGTGCCTCTCTCTCCTCCCCGCTCGCGCTTCTGTTCCAGCTACACTCATCTGGCAACTCCCTGAGCTCTCAAGCTTCTTCTCGCCTCTTGGCCGCTGGACTGGCTGCATCTCAGTCATTTCAGACCCTTTCCTTTCTTTGGCCGTGCTGTGGGGCTTGGGGGATCTTAGTCCCCCAACTGGGGATTGAATATGGGGCCATGGCAGTGTTGACTCCTAACCACTAGACCACCAGGGAAGTCCCATTCAGGTCTTTCATCAAATGCCGCTTTTTAAAGTGCAGCTGACTTTGTCCACCAGTTTAAATGGTATCATCCCTACTCCAGGGCTTCTCTGGCGGCTCAGGTGGTGAAAAATCTGCCCGGGGGTTGGGAAGATCCCCTGGAGGAGGTCATGGCAACCCACTCCAGTATTGTTGCCTGCAGAATCCCGTCAAGAGAGGAGCTTGATGGGCTACAGTCCATGGGGGTCCCAAAGAGTCAGACATGACTGAGCAACTAAGCACAGCATCCGTACTCCATCACAAATATCCTGCTCTTTTTTTCTCCTTGATTATTCCATCTTCAACATATTATATTATTTACTTATCTAGTTTAGTGCCTGCCCTCCTGCTTCCTCAGTGGTTCTTGTAGTAAAGAATCTGCCTGCCAGTGCAGGAGACACAAGAGACACAGTTCAGTCCCTGGGTTGGGAAGATACCCTGGAGAAAGAAATGACAACCCACTCCAGGATTCTTGCCTGGAAAATTCCATGGACAGAGGAGCTTGGTGGGCCACAGTCCACAGGGTCACAGAGTCAGACATGACTGGGCACACACACACATACATCCCTACTCTATCCCAAATATCCTGCTCTTTTTTTCTCATTGATTATCCCATCTTCATCACATCATATTATTTACTTATCTAGTTTACTGCTTGCCTCCCTGAACCAGAGTATAAGTTTTACAGGGCCGAGATCGCCATCACAGATGAAGCCCCAGCTCCTAGAGCAGTTCTTGGCACATGGTCAGCTCTCAGCATTTGTTAATGTGCAGTTAAATGAATAAATGAGTCTGTGAGTAAATGCATGTGGAGTTATTTGGGGCCTTGGTGATACTGATGTCATCACTCTGTGCCTTTGATCTTAATGTATCTTGTCCAGAGAAGTTGGAAATTTTCTTCCAATCATCATAAAGCCATCTGGATTTCATTTTTTATTGCTATCATCATGGAACATCATGTCTGCAAAATCTCAAATTAAACAGAATATAAAAATGGAAGGGGAAGCCAAAAAGGAAGCTGGACATAGCAAACTGCAAACTGCAAGGGAAACGAACACTTCTAAGCTTGAAAATATTCTCTGTGGTTGGTGTGAGTTTTGTATTGAATCCAGAAGAATGTGAAGGCACTTGAGATCTGACTGCAGTTGATCTGAGTAAAAAGAGGGTCAGGGAAAACACAGAGGACCCCGGTGACAGCCAGAAGGAATGGCAGGACATTTCAAAGACAGGCCAGCGGAGTAGAAACTGAGTGATTAAGAAAAGAATTATGGCTGTGACCCTTGAGTAGCTTCTGCAGTTTCTTCAGAAGCTGTCTTTAACCTGGAAGGCAGATGGTCTATCAGCTTCCTATTGTTGCTGTGACAAATTCCCACAACTTACTAGCTTTAAGCAACAACATTGATAATCTTACAATTCTGTTGTATGAAATGGGTCTCACTGGGCTAAAATCAAGGTGTGAGCAGGGCAGTGTTCAGTTTTGGGGGCTCTAAAGGAGAATCAGTTTTCCTGCCTTTTCCTGCTTCTGGAAGTAACTCACACTCTTTGGTTCATTCCCGAGCCCCATTCCCTTTTCCATCTTCAAAGCCAGCAATGATCATTCAAGTCTTTCTCACATAGCATTATTCTAATGCTTTTGATTCCCTTTTCCATATTTAAGGACCCTTCTGATGACATTTGGGGAAGATCCCCTGAAGGAGAGCCTGGCAACTCATTCCAATATTCTTGCCTGGAGAATCCCATGGACAGAGGAGCCTCGAAGGCTATGGTCCAGAGCATCAGAAAGAGTTGGACATGCCTGAAATGACTTAGCACCCATACACTGATGACATTGATCCCATTAGAGCAACATATGATTGTTGTTCATCGTTCAGTTGCTAAGTCGTGTCTGACTCTTTGCAACCCCATGGACTACAGCAAGCCAGGCTTCCCTGTCCTTCACTATCTCCCAGAATTTGCTCAAAGTCATATCCATTGAGTTAATGATGCCATCAAACCATCTCATCCTCTGTCTCCCCCTTCTCCTCCTATCCTCAATCTTTCCCAGCCTCAGATTCTTCTCCAATGAGTTGGTTCTTCACATCAAGTAGCCAAAGCATTGGAGCTTCGGCTTCAACATCAGTCCATCCTGTGAATATTCAGGGTTGATATCTTTTAGGATTGACTGCTTTGATCTCCTTGCAGTCTAAGGAACCCTCAAGAGTCTTCTCCAGCACCATAGTTTAAAAGCATAAATTTTTGGGCACACAGCCTTCTTTGTGGTCCAACTCTCACATCCGTATATAACTACTGGAAAAACCATAGCTTTGACACTATGGACCTTTGTCAGCAGAATGTTGTCTCTGCCAACTGTGTACTAGATGGTTGGAACTGTCAGTCCATGCTGTCTAGGTTTAACATGCTCTCATAGTTCTTCTTCTAGGAGTGTTTTCCAATTTCATGCCTGCAGGCACCGTCTGTGGTGATTTTGGAGCCCAAGAAAATAAAATCCATCACTATTTCCACTTTTCTCCACCTATTTGCCATGAAGTGTTGGGACCAGATTCCATGATCTTGAGTGTTTTGAATGTTGAATTTTAAGCCTCCTTTTTTTCACCCTTCTCTTTCACCCTCATCAAGAGGCTCTTTAGTTCCTCTTCACTTTCCGCCATTAGATATTTTAAAATTGGTTGATTGGCAATCTTTGTTCTATCTCTAATCTTATTTCCCCTTTGCCTTGTGTGATATTATGATTTTTAATAGGAAACATTCATTTGATCTTGGATACTATTCCTGGCACAGAACCCCAAAACCCTTGGAATTTCCTAAAGGAAGAGAGCTCCAAAGGTGTCTTTTGTTATGTTAATGAGGCAACTTTTGGAAAGCTACTGAGGATGGGACTGGTAGCCAGAAGCTAGACAGCAGGAACTGTCAGTTCCACCCCTCTCCTGCCCCCTAGGCCTCTGGAAGGCCAGTGGCTAATGATTTAGTCAATCATGACTATGGAGTGAAGCCTCCATAAAAATTCAAAAGGGAAGTTCTCGGAGAGCTTCTGGGTTGGTGAGCACATGGAGGTCTGGGGCCCGCTGTCTGTTTGGAGAGGGCATGGATGCTCTGGGCTCTTTCCCCATACCTCACCCTGGGCATCTCTTCCATCTGGCTGTTCCTGAGTTATAGCCTTTCACAATAAACCAGTCACCTAGTAAGTAAAGTGTTTCCTGGGTTCTGTGAGCTACTCTAGCAAGTTAATGGAGCTTGAGGAGGGGTCATAGGGGCCTCCTGTGGATAGCAGGTTGGTCAGAAGCACAGGCTACAACCTGGGCTTGCTTTGGGCATCTAACGTTGGGGGCAGTCTTGGACTGAGCCCGTAACCTGTGGGATTCGATGCAGTCTCCAGGTAGACTGTGTCTCCAGAACTGAGTTCAGTGATAGGATCCAGCTGGTGTCTGGAGCTCTGGTTGTTGGTGTGGGGGAAACACCACACCTCCCTACACTTACATGTGGGAACTGGGGGTGTAGACAATTTCATCTTATAAAAGAACATCTTCACAGCTTCCTGGCAATAGTACATTAGGCATTCTGCCTACCACAGATGGTATCTGAATCACAACAGTTTTTTTTTTTGTTTGTTTGATTAGAAATGACTAATCAATTTCTAGGCTTTTGTTTTGACTAGGAAAAAAAAACAAAGGCCAGCCTGGACAGATGCTCTTTATCCCAGTTTCTCAGTAATATTTATTGGATGAATGACTAGGAAGCAGGGTGAGATTAGAAGTACTTTTACAGGCAGTTTCTCATAGAAGTGTTTAGGATCTTTGGGCGAAATAAGAGCACTTCCTACAATTTCCTATCTGTCATTATGTTTAATATTTGCAAACCTTAAAGACAAGTAATAGAGACTAGAAGGAAATGATTCAGTAGTCAGATCAGTGTTTCAGCTTCTCAGTGAATGTTGTTGGACTCGGGGAAATTTATAGTTTAGTTTTCTACAGGGTTATTTTCCATGGGTGTAACTGATTTACGTAACTTTCCAAGCCATCATTAGGTTTCTCTTTCCCAGCTTCCATGTACATTTTTTAATAACTTAATAAGCACTGATATGCAGGAGAGAATTCATGCATGTGTCCTTGGTGACACCCTCCGCTGGACTCTCACACCAGACCTGACAGAAGATAATGTGGGCCCCGGTCAGAAGACTTGGTGATTTACACTTAGCCAGAGGGCCCCTTCTCCATGCCTACCATGGGTCCAGCACGTGGTGGGCCTTCCACAGATATCTGTGGGCTGATGGATGGGGTTAACCATCTGTGAACTGAGTGGACTGGAGCTGATGAACTTCCTATCAGGTATGTGTGGCTCTTAGGAAGTAGACCCTGAGTTGAGGATTTGCCTGCAATTAATATGTAAAAGGGGCTTCCCTGGTGGCAGAGTGGTACAGAATTCACCCGCAATGCAGGAGATGCAGGAGACTTGGGTTCAATTGCTGGGTCAGGGAGATCCGCCAGAGGAGGGCATGCAACCCACTCCAGTATCCTTGCCTGGAGAATCCCATCGACAGAGGAGCCTGGTGGGCTATAGTCCAGAGGGTCACAAAGAGTAGGACAGGACTGAATGATTCAGCTCTCGGGCCCACAGTATGTGAAGGAAGGATTTCCCAAAGAAACAGGTAGAGGAGTGGAGGAGACAGGCTGGGGAAGGGGGAGAACTAAGTGGAGGAGTGATTTTCAGCAGAGCCCCAGCTTCTGCTTGGTCATACAAGGAAGTTCTAGAGTCGAAACCACACCCCTGACTTTGTACTTTTTCAGGGGAAGAAGCTGGGCTTTCGCATTTCTGTACCAGCCCTCGTTGGCCAAGGGTTCCCCCAGGGGCTATGGTCCCCAGCACTTGGCACTCTCAGCAGTGGCTCCAGCTGCCAGGCCCTGAAGAGAGTGGGGCACGCTGACTGGTAAAAAAGCCAGAACACAGAAATCAGGAGAGAGGCCCGGAAATGGCTACAGACATTTGAGGGCACCGACAGCATCCAGCATCTTCCGGCTCCACAGCTGTAGAAATGTGACCATGTGTCCACGTTTGCACACGCAAAAATTCACATTTTGAGAATCCTGAGGGGCACCCTTGTCATACATTTGTCTTTAGTAAATATGGCTTTGCTCCCAGGAAATAAATTTTTCCAGTGGTAAACCTGGCTTTCAATGACCATGGTATATATAATTTCTGCATTTAAGAAATTCCACGCAGTTGTTTCTAGGGATATTTGGACTTTTCTATTCCAATTTTACTATGCTATACTTGTAGAGTTGGACTAGAAAAACGCAGCTGACTACACGCTCGATCCAAATGTCCTCACTATTGGTTATGGTATTAATTCGGTTTAATATTGCTGTTTTGGACATTATTCACAGCATGGTTAAAAAGCCATAAAAATAAAACTTGAAGCATATGTTCTGAACAAATATCTCCACAATTAAAGAAAAACAATTACTGAAAATAAAAGAAACGAAAGAGGCCTATCTCCTCACGACCTGGAACCACTGAGGGCAGATCAGTCCCCCAGCAGACTGATATTTCACCTACAAAGCTTTAAATTAATCTGGTTTCCACTGAGGGCAGGTCAAAAAGGCACTTGAAAGCAATGCAAAGTGCTGGTTTTGGACCATTTTAATGCTAAAACACATATTTAAGCCATTTACACTAGATAAACTAACAATTTTTTGGCCAAGGGCCTGCACATTATGATGTTAAAAGAGCAAGCCCAAGAAACCTCGAGCTGTTTGGGATGTAATTTGAGACAGTTCTCTGGACTAGCAAAATTGTGAAAGACCAGCATGTTCGGCTTTAGGACCAGCTTGTTTCTGTAGGCTTATGGGGCTTCTGTGTGTCAAAACTACTCCTGGAGCTGTTTATTTTTGTCTTGAAAGTGACAGGCAGGGTTACAGAGATACCATTTGGCTAACAGTTACAATGACATGTAATAATTCAAGTCACCTAGAAATGGCAATGACATTATGACAATGTCATAATGACAATATTATTAAATAAATATATCATCAGTACTGCCAGTCCTATTGAAGATGCTGATGATGATAAGGGCAGGGGGAGTCTGGTTACTGTAATCCTTTTTCCCTTCCAACCCAGCTTTGGGAACTCAAAGAATGCCTAGTCCACCCTCTGTCCCCTCGCCCCCACCCCACCCCTCCAGAGTCCCACTCATACACTGCACTGCATGCTCAGTGGTCACGAGTATCCACTGGGAAGCAGCATCCGTGGCTCCCCTGTGAATGACCCCATCAGCTACGTGGTGAGGCTCTGTCCCCACCACCTCCGTGCCACAGCGTTGCACTGGGTTTGGGGCAGCCAAGAGCGGAGAAGAGACTTGTATGGCACTGTATGATGTCTCTAACGTGCAATTAAAACCAGTACGGATGAATACACGAGCAGAACAGAAACAAACTCAGGTTTAGGGGCTTCACTGGCGGCTCACTGATGAAGAACCTGCCTGCCAACGCGGGAGATGTGAGCTCGATCCTGGGTCAGGAAGATCCCCTGGAGGAGGAAATGGCAACTCACTCCAGTATTCTTGCCTGGAGAATCCCATGGATAGGGGAGCCTGGCAGGCTACAGTCCATGGGGTTGCAAAGACTCGGACACGACCTAGCAAATACACAGATCATCAGTACTGCCAGTCCTGTTGAAGATGCTGCTGATGATCCGGACGATGAAGAGGAGGAGATGGGAAGTACTTTTGCCTGGCTTCTTTCTGATGCTGGAGTACCTCATGGCCTTTGTACTGGCTCTGGCTTCTGCCTGAATCTTGTTCCTCCAATCTCACGTCATGGTTGGTTCCTTTCTTCCTTGAGATATAAGCTAAGTCAGTTCCTCCATGAGGCTTTCCTAGGATTGATCCTGTATTGTGTTCCCTGACACACAGACAGGCGCTATGACAATCTCTGCTTTATTTCCTTCACAGCGCTTTTTGCTAATGATATTATATTGTCCACTTGTGTTTTTACTTATTGTGGGTCTCCTCCAGGCTTCAGTTCAGTTCAGTTCAGTCGCTCAGTCGTGTCTGACTCTTTGCGACCCCATGAATTGCAGCACGCCAGGCCTTCCTGTCCATCACCATCTCCCGGAGTTCACTCAGACTTGTGTCTATCGAGTCAGTGATGCCATCCAGCCATCTCATCCTCTGTCGTCCCCTTCTCCTCCTGCCCCCAATCCCTCCCAGCATCAGAGTCTTTTCCAATGAGTCAACTCTTTGCATGAGGTGGCCAAAGAACTGGAGTTTCAGCTTTAGCATCATTTCTTCCAAAGAAATCCCAGGACTGATCTCCTTCAGAATGGACTGGTTGGATCTCCTTGCAGTCCAAGGGACTCTCAAGAGTCTTCTCCAACACCACAGTTCAAAAGCATCAGTTCTTTGGCGCTCAGCTTTCCTTATAGTCCAACTCTCAAATCCATACATGACCACTGGAAAAAACATAGCCTTGACTAGACAGACCTTTGTTGGCAAAGTAATGTCTCTGCTTTTGAATATGCTTTTGAATATGCTATCTAGGTTGGTCATAACTTTTCTTCCAAGGAGTAAGCATCTTTTAATCTCATGGCTGCAATCACCATCTGCAGTGATTTTGAAGCCCCCCAAAATAAAGTCTGACACTCCCCATCTATTTCCCATGAAGTGATGGAACCGGATGCCATGATCTTCATTTTCTGAATGTTGAGCTTTAAGCCAACTTTTTCCCTCTCCTCTTTCACTTTCATCAAGAGGCTTTTTAGTTCCTCTTCACTTTCTGCTATAAGGGTGGTGTCATCTGCATATCTGAGGTTATTGATATTTCTCCCGGCAATCTTGATTCCAGCTTGTGCTTCTTCCAGCCCAGCGATTCTCATGATGTACTCCAGGCTTACCACTCTCATTTAGGGAGGCTTCTGGCTCACAAAACAGCTACATCCTTTCCCATCCTTGGCTCCATCCTGCACCACAAGGGACCGCTGTGCAAGCAAGTGGACAAAGCAGCTTGCCCATCCAATCCCCACCCAAGACACCACCATGCCTGTAAAGGCTGAGGTAGGGCACAACAAAAAGAGAACTGGTTGCAGTGCACCTGGAAATCTATTTATTTATCAATTTTTGGGAGCACGGAGTCTGAACCACTGGAGCACTGGGCACGTCCCTGAAATGTATTGTATTTTGAAAAAATAGACAGGTTTATGCCCAGATAGAGAAATGGCTAGATACGTGATAAAGCAAGTCCTGTGAAGCGTAAATGGCAGAATCTAGGTGGTAGATATACAGGTGCTTGCTTTTTTCATTTTTCAAGTTTTTTGTGTGTTTGGAAATTTTCATCATACAATGTTGGAAGAAACACAAAGAATAAAAAACTGACTTGGAAATCAGAAGTCAGAAGGTGATCAGGCCCCAGTGCCTTGGACACATCCCAGACACTATGCGAATTATATTTAAAAAATTGACTATGTATTTGTTAGGACTTCTTTGGTTGGAAGTGATAGTAAGCTATCTCAAATTGAGAGAGAGAGAGAGAGAGAGAGAGAGAGAGAGAGAGAGAGAGAGAGAGAGAGAGAGAGAGGCACATATAACTGGGAGGGAGGGGCTTCACACCAGACCTTTTGAAATCTCTCCCAGTCTCTTCACTCTCCTCTCCGTGTGCTGCTCTCAGCTTTTCCAACTTCAATGGATTTTCTCCACGCAACAGTAAAAGGGAATGACCACAGATTTTACCTCCCTCAGTCGGATAACCCAACGTGTAAAGAGGAGTCTCTCTTCAATACTATACAATTCTAGGGAAGAATTTGGATTGGCCTGAAATGAATCATGAGCCCAGACTTAACAGCCCCAGGGATGGTGCGCAGTTAGCTAGACCTGGGTCACCTGCTCATACCTGGGCCAGGCTGCCAGGAGACTGATTGGGACACCCAGCAAAGCTACCTAAAGTGGGGGTGGGGGTCACTTTCCATAGTCCAAGGGATGTCGTTACTGAGAGAAAAAGGAAGGGATGCTAGACAGAGAGAAGAAAAGAAATGCCTACTACAGCCTGGGTTCTCTAAGGAATCTTCTCATGCTAATATTTTAAGTGCTGACTGGACTGGACTGTTCAGGAAACACTTGTTAAGTGAAAGAATTTATGGCTGATTCATGGTGATATTATGGCAGAAAACAACAAAATTCTGTAAAACAATTATCCTTTAATTAAGAAATAAATAAAATCAGAAGGAAAAAAGGCAGAAAAATCACAAATTATGGGAAATCTCAGCTAGTTTAATGCATTCATTTCATAGATAAAGGGAAATGAGACACTTTAATATCACTTAAAGGTTAAGCGCTATTCACAGGGACATATGGTTACAGCTAATACTCAAGCATTCTGAGCCTCCACCCTGCCTCTTTAGAGAATTCTTATTTCAAACAGATTCCTTTGCCCTCAACTCTTAATAGATTAAGCATCAACAAATACCACCCAGGCATCCTGAAAGCAAAGAAAATAGGGGCTAAATATTACAAAGAAAAGAAAAAAAAATCCACCTTTGTTTAATTGCTATTCTGATGAGTTAAGCCTTGGATTCAACACAGGCAGACTCCCGCAATAGAAAAGAAGACAGATTCATTGGCTGCCCCCACAGTCAGCTTGTGGATAAAAGTGTGTTTGTACAGCTGGATCTATCCAGAAGGAGCCAGGGCTGAAAACAGTCAGTGAGCAGGCTGATGGCAAGCGACAGCTGGAAGCATCTGTTTCCCATCAGAGACCCTAGGCTATGACAGTTCTGTCCCCTGACCCCTGGGCCTTGCTTCCCTGGAGGCCTGGGTGTGTTCCCAGGTCTCAAGGTGCTGACAGCCAATTCACTTGCTAACACACCCGAAGGGCATTCATGGGTTAGAAGGTTCTGGTCTGGGATTTGGAAGGAAAGCTCAGAATTCAGGTTGGATGGGTCAAATTATTTATATTCAGCTTTAAAGCACATTTTAATTCTGTAGTAGGAAACTGTCAGAAAGAACAGGTTATCTATTTCTTTCCCTTCTGTTCTCATCCCTTCTCTTCCTTCCTTCCTTCCACTTTTTTAGGTAAGCAGGAATATTGAAAGAGACTATCCTTAATTTTTTTTTTGTAGAAAAGCAGAATTATGTTGCTGATAATTTTCCCTCCAGCAATTAGCCACCTTGGCCGGTGTCCTAAAAAATATCCTGAGTCCTGTCTGTAAAATGAGCTTCATAGGAATGTACGTTAGATTTTGATGGTAACCAAAAGATATAACTGAATGAAGGCAGCCAATCTTCACTTGCATTCCCCTGTAAACAGAGGAAGAATCAGGTGTAGGAAGCTTTTGGCAGGTGGTTTAAGGAAGTAGAAGTAAGGGACTGTGAAGAGTGAGGCAGGGAAGAAGAGGATGCTTCATCAGCTGCTGCCGTGGGCGACCCTGAGAACTCTGGAAAGCTTACAGAACGCCTTTCAGACTGGCCTGAAGGGCCGAGGCTGGAGCACCCGAGGGGGTGTTACTACCCAAGCACTTCTGGGCAAGGCCTGGGTGTTAAGGCAGAGCGAGCGACTGTAGCGTCAGAAGCGACGCAGGGCCAGAACGCTGACAGTGCAAGTGGGAGCTGCCTACCAGGGATGGGATCCAAAGCAGCCAAGGGGTGAGGCACAGACGCCAGAAACAGACACAAGCTTATAAAGTGTGGGCAGGCAGAACAAATCCAGAAAAACTACAGACTGATTAGTGATTGGGATATGGGATGCAATGATATTATCCCCGCTACTTAAAAAAAAAAAAAATCTTTGAAAATTTCTGTAATAAGTTTAAAAAGTTATAGCTTAATATACAACTTTCTTTCAATGTCATCCTCACTCTTAAAAGAAACATTGAAATAGACACTAGATACATTCATTCCATACCCCACCCTTCTCCGCACACCATCAGGTACACTCTTCTTTGTAAAGATTATAAGGAAGGAGAAATGGTCTCAGTTCTAGACTATATGAAAGTAAAAGGGTTAACAGTTTCAAACAAACGATATGCTTTAAGTTGCTGAAATAGCACTGAATTCACAGAAACAGGCAATATTCCATAGGTAGGTAGTAAGAAGGGAAAATCATAGGGAGGGGAAGATCCTGACCGATCCTCTTATTTTAGGCAGAGATCTTCCTGACCCAGGGGTCAAACCCAGGTCTTCTACATTGCAAGCAGATTCTTCACCATATGAGCCACCAGGGAAACCCCTATTTTAGGCAAAGTTACACTCAAAGCTTCCTGGACAGTGACCATCTGTTTTTTTCATAGCCTAGTGTTCATACATATATACAATGTGTATATATATATTATTATTATTTTTAATCTTGGAGTTTAAATATTGAACAAAGAGATACAAGTAGCAGAAACAGATCAAATCAATTCATCCCATGATTGCATCTGGAAAATCTTGTCCATCAGCTCTTACAAGGTACTTAGAACTTCTCTGGATCTTCTCTTTTCTGAAAGTTTTCCTTTTGTTTCTGTGAGTTATCCCATTCATTCTATACATTCATATTTTGGCTTTACTTAGCAAAGGAGATCTTGGTCATATGCAGCCACTGAACCATTACTGAGCATGGCAGCTTGTCTCCAAGAATGCTGTCCTCAGTCCTCCAGCCCTCTCTACTGGCATGGGCCATTGTCCCCATCAACATGTGGAGGGAATGACACACTCCTTTTTTTAAACTTTTTATTTTGCATTGGTGTATAGCTGATTAACAATATTGTGATAGTTTCAGGTGAACAGCAAAGAGACTCAGCCATATATATGTGTATCCATTCTCTCCTAAACTCCCCTCCCATCCACATTGCCATATAACATTGAGCAGAGTTCCCTATGCTATACAGTAGGTCCTTGCTGGTTATCCATTTTAACTATAGTAGAGTGTACATGTCCATCCCAAACTCCCTAACTATCACTTTCCCCCATCCTTCCCCTCAGCAACCGTAAGTTCATTCTCTAAGTCTGTGAGTTTGTTTTATAAATAAGTTCATATGTATCTTTTTAGATTCCACATGCAAGGGATGTCATTGTGCTATTTCTCTTCCTCTGGACACACTCCTTCAAACTGGATCTACCCTTTGACTGGCCTTCTGTATGGTGTTAAATGGCACTCTGCTAGTTCAGGGTCTAGTTTAAGAGGACTGGCGGTGTTCACTTATGCTTAGAATGTTTATGCAAGGGCTCAGTCAGCTGCAGTGTATGAGGTCCAACTGCACTGTGACCTCCACGTTGCAAGAGAGCCTGAGTCCTATGGAGAGGCTGCAGATGGAGAGAGGCCTCACTCGTGCCCAGCTGTTTGGGTTACACCAGCCCAGGCATCAGAGGTGAGTGCAGAAGCCTTCAGATGACTCTAGCTTTAGATGCCCTGTAACTACAATAGCACAAGAGACCCCCAAGTGAAAACTGCTCACTGATCCCAGTCACCCTCTAGTACTGTGAGCATAAAAAATGTGGGTGGAAATGTTGTGGAATCTGGAGTCACAAAACACACCTCGGAGGGCACTCAAGACAGTGGAGTACAGTTTATTATGCCAGCGGGTCCAAGGGGAATAAGTTCCCAACAAGGCCCCTGATGTTTCTGAGAGGCCGTTTTATACCCCTCACTACATGACTGGTTACATGCTAGCAACCTCTTTGTTGTATATGATTGAGTTTTACAAGTAGGTGCTAGGAGAACCAACAATTAAGGTTAAAGGGATGGGGAGACAATGATTATACATCAAGGGGGGATGTCTCCATGGTTAATCTAACAGGGGCTGCCTGACCTCAACCATAACCTCCATTTGTCATCTGTAGGGAGGGAAGTCTCCAGGAGACCTGGTTTTCACTAGCAATGGTTTCCTCACTCTTGGGCAGGGTTCAAACCTGGTTTACATCCTGTCTTTAAGACGGATGACAGGCTTCAAGATGGGGTCTCTCCTGCTTTCTTCACACTGGCCCCAATGTAACTCAACAAAAGACACATACTAGAGAGTTCCCTGGTGATTCAGTGTTTAAGAATCCACCTTGCAATGCAGAGGAATCAGGTTCAGTCCCTGGCTGGGGAACTAATATCCCACATGTCTTGGAGCAACTATGCCTGCGTGACTCAACTAGAGAGTCCGTGTGCCACAAGGAAAATCCCACATGATGCAACGAAGACCTGACAAGTCAAGTAAATAAATCAATATTTTTTAAACAGGCACAGACTAGAATGATCTTAGCAACACTGTTCGTACTAGTTCCCTAGGACTGCTGTGACAAAGTTCCATGAATTGGGTGGTTTAAGACAAGAAAAATCTATTTTCTCATAGTTCTAGAGGACAGAAATTCAAAATTAAGGTGTCAGCAGAGCCATATTCATTTTAAGACCTCGGGTAGTGTGGAGCTCTAGGCAGAGGTCATAGGGCAATAATCCAGAATTAGCCAAGTTCCATGGCAACCATTGTCATGATCCATCCTGTTTGTCATGAGCCATCCGGCCCCTCTAACCAGCCAGTTCTTGTCTCCATATTAAGGCAAGGTGGGCACCAAAAGACCTCCAATCAATTACTTAATCCCACTCCTCCCCATAGGAATTTTGGCCCCAAGCCCACAAAAGGGGTTGGTTCTCCCTGGTCTATCAGGATGGTGGCCTGCTGTCTTTGCAGTGGCCCTCACCACTTCAGTCCTTTGTTCTCAATAAATTCTCTCTCTTCTAAAATACTCTGTGCCTGGAAATTATTTTCCAATCTGCACTTGGACTGCCACAACACGTAGATCCCATCCTTGCTAACTTCTGGTGTTTGTTTTTGATTTCTGGCATTTCTTGGCTCGCAGCTCCACCATCACTCCAATCTTCGGCTCTGTTGTTATGTGGTGGTTGCTCCTCCTGTCTGTGAAGCCTGGGCCAATTTTCTGACACTGTGAATGACAGAGCCTTTCCTCTGTCTTTCAACAATATTCTCTGTAGTCTTTTTTGAGCCCTACTGCCGTCTATGGGGTCGCACAGGGTCGGACACGACTGAAGCGACTTAGCAGCAGCAGCATCCTCAAGGCCTTTTGAAGAGTGCAAGATTCTGTTCTCCAGGGGATCAAGGCCTTATAGGCTTCTGCTAACATTCTCTGGTAGGATCCTCTCCCACCTTTGGTCTTCATGGAGTCTCAAAGCCTAGGCCATGTGCTTTACTTTTGTTATGTTATTATGTTATTTTATTAGGACAGATTCCATTTGTTTTGTTATTATGTTATTTTATTAGGACAGATTTCACTTCCAAGTAACAAAATCTGTAACAGTTACTACTGCAGTGTAATGAACTGTTACTATTACTATGTAATAAACTTTCCCTCCTATTCCTAGAAGTCAGTGGTAGAAAAGTAACTAAGAAAAAAAGCTCTTCAGGAGCTGTAAACTGTGGCCCTGTTGTTGGAGCCTGTGATCAAGTACTGGTGGAAGTATAAAAACCCAGAGGTGTAAAACAAAAGCCATTTGATTATACGCATGGGTCCCATGGGTCGGGATTTGGAAAGGGCTTGTGAAGATGAGTTGTCTCTGATGTCTAAAATCTACACTGGGAAGTACACAAACCACCTTCAGTAAGAACAGAAGGCTGGATTAGGCTCTGGAATCTTCCAAAGGCCCGTTCCCTTGCTGGACTGGCAGTTGGTGCTGGCTGCTGGCTGGACCCTTACCTGGGGCTGTTTCCTCATGGGGCCTCTTGGGCTTCCTCAGAGCATGGTGTCTGGGATTCAAGGGTAAAGCATTCTAAGAGAGAACCACAAAGAAGCTGCATTGCTTTTGTGACCTCTCCTAGAGTCACTTTTCCTACAAGTCAGAAGCCAGCCTGGATTCAAAATGAGAAACATGGACATAGCTTTAGAGGGGAGAGATATCAATAGGCAAATATGATCATCATCACTACTGAGTTAAAAAGTGATACCATAGCTGTCCACAGACTACAGGCTAAAAGTCAGACTCTGCAGGATGGTGTGAGCCTTCCATAAGTGATTCCTCATGCAATATCCAGCACTTCCTTCTGCTTTATGCTCCCAGGAATGAGCTGTTTAGAGTTCCCAGAATTCAGTCTTTTGCAGGTTTCTGTGGTTTTCCATATTCCGTTCTCTCAGCTTGAAATGTTTGTTTCTTCTTTCTAGCCTTTTCCTTCTCTATTCTTGTGCTTTCCCAAACACTCTTATATGTTACATTTTTTATAGTCAAGTGCTAAGTGGTTACTCATTGTAGTTACTACAATGCCAATATGCTAAATATTTTACATGCATTACATTAATTATTCTTGAACAATTCCATGAATTAGATATTGTTATTCCCATTTTCTGGATAAGTAAAAGACAGTTAGAAAAGATTATGTAACTTGTTCAATATTAGGCATCTAGTAAGTAGCACACCTAGGAGATAGACCCAGGTTTATTTGATTTCAAAGTCCCTCTAAATATTACTATCCTATACAGACTAAATTTATAATAATTGTATCAGTGGTTATTCAGCTTTTTGGTCTAAGGACACTTTTGTGCTCCTAAAAATAATTGAGAATACTCCACATATTTGTTAATGTGAGTTATATTTATTAATATTTATTATACTAAAGATACACCCAAAATGTAAAATAATATATTTATTTAAAAATAAAATAAATCCATTGCATGTTATATAAATGACATATTTTTAGTAAGTATATTTGTTGAAAACAAACATGGTAGAAAAGTGTTATTTTTGCATTGCTGCAAATTGTTTTGTCTGGCTAAAAAAAGCCAGCTCTATTCTCCTTATTGCCTCTGCATTCAATTTGATGCTATATGTTGTACTGGCTGAAGTACATAAAGAAAACTCAGCCTCCCACAGACTGTAGCTGGAAAAGGAAAGGATATTTTAATAGCCTTGTCAGATAGTTGTGTATATACTGTGAGAGTATACCAAAACTGGACAACTGGTGGGCATTTAAAAGTCAATGGCAGTATGAAATTTGAAATCCTATCTATAAACTTTTTGTACATTTCATGCTCATAAGAGAATAAGAATAGAAAGATAAATAAGCACTTTAGTATTATTATAAAACAACAATTTCATGGTAATGATCCCTTGACATGGTGTGTGGACCAAACACATATGTACACACACATGTCTGTGTATGCATATGATCTCCATTGAACATTTAAGTTGGGTTCTTTTGTCTTTCTATGTGTTCACCTGTAGCCGGTACAGCTGTTTCTCAGTGTGCTGCCTTCAGGGATGGGTGTGCTTAGCTCATGTCACTGACCTCTCTAGTCCTCCAACCCTCCTTCCAAGCCTTCACATACTCAGAACCTCTGATGTATAATGCATAGGACCTAATTATATGTTTAATACATGAATGCCTATATTATACAGGATTTACTGTCTAGTTATCAAGACCATCCCCATGGAGAAGAAATGCAAAAAAGCAAAATGGCTGTCTGGGGAGGCCTTACAAATAGCTGTGAAAAGAAGAGAAGCAAAAAGCAAACGAGAAAAGGAAAGAGATAAGCATCTGAATGCAGAGTTCCAAAGAATATAAGGACAGATAAGAAAGCCTTCCTCAGTGATTCATGCAAAGAAATAGAGGAAAACAACAGAATGGGAAAGACTAGAGATCTCTTCAAGAAAATTAGAGATACCAAGGGAACATTTCATGCAAGGATGGGCTCGATAAAGGACAGAAATGGTCTGGACCAAACAGAAGCAGAAGATATTAAGAAGAGGTGGCAAGAATACACAGAAGAACTGTGCAAAAAAGAGCTTCACCACCCAGATAATCACAATGGTGTGATCACTCACCTAGAGCCAGACATCCTGGAATGTAAAGTCAACTGGGCCTTAGGAAGCATCACTACAAATAAAGCTAGTGGAGGTGATGGAATTTCAGTTGAGCTGTTTCAAATCCTGAAAGATGATGCTGTGAAAGTGCTGCACTCAATATGCCAGCAAATTTGCAAAACTCAGCAGTGGCCACAGGACTGGAAGAGGTCAGTTTTCATTCCAATCCCAAAGAAAGGCAATGCCAAAGAATGCTCAAACTACCTCACAATTGCACTCATCTCACATGCTAGTAAAGTAATGCTCAAAATTCTCCAAGCCAGGCTTTAGCAATACGTGAACCGTGAACTCCCTGATGTTCAAGCTGGTTTTAGAAAAGGCAGAGGAACCAGAGATCAAATTGCCAACATCCACTGGAATATCGAAAAAGCAAGAGAGTTCCAGAAAAACATCTATTTCTGCTTTATTGACTATGCCAAAGCCTTTGACTGTGTGGATCACAATAAACTGTGGAAAATTCTGAGAGAGATGGGAATACCAGACGACCTGACCAGCCTCTTGAGAAATCTGTATTCAGGTCAGGAAGCAACGGTTAGAACTGGACATGGAACAACAGACTGGTTCCAAATAGGAAAAGGAGTACGTCAAGGCTGTATATTGTCACCCTGCTTATTTAACTTCTATGCAGAGTACATCATGAGAAACGCTGGACTGGAAGAAACACAAGCTGGAATCAAGATTGCCGGGAGAAATATCAATAACCTCAGATATGCAGATGACACCACTCTTATGGCAGAAAGTGAAGAGGAGCTAAAAAGCCTCTTGATGAAAGTGAAAGAGGAGAGTGAAAAAGTTGGCTTAAAGCTCAACATTCACAAAACGAAGATCATGGCATCCGGTCCCATCACTTCATGGGAAATAAATGGGGAAACAGTGGAAACAGTGTCAGACTTTATTTTTGGGGGCTCCAAAATCACTGCAGATGGTGACTGCAGCCAGGAAATTAAAAGACGCTTACTCCTTGGAAGAAAAGTTATGACCAACCTAGATAGCATATTCAAAAGCAGAGACATTACTTTGCCAACAAAGGTCCGTCTAGTCAAGGCTATGGTTTTTCCAGTGGTCATGTATGGATGTGAGAGTTGGACTGTGAAGAAAGCTGAGCGCCGAAGAACTGATGCTTTTAAACCGCGATGTTGGAGAAGACTCTTGAGAGTCCCTTGGACTGCAAGGAGATCCAACCAGTCCATTTAAAGGAGATCAGTCCTAGGTGTTCTTTGGAAGGAATGATGCTAAAGCTGAATCTCCAGTACTTTGGCCACCTCATGAGAAGAGTTGACTCATTGTAAAAGACTCTGATGCTGGGAAGGATTGGGGGCAGGTGGAGAAGGGGACGACCGAGGATGAGATGGCTCGATGGCATCCTCAGACTCGATGGACGTGAGTCTGAGTGAACTCCGGGAGTTGGTGATGGATGGGGAGGCCTGGCGTGCTGTGATTCATGGGGTCGCAAAGAGTCGGACACGACTGAGCGACTGAACTGACTGACTGACTATACAGCACTAATTTTCTAAATTTTAATAACAGTTACTCCAAGAGCAAAGTGGACATTTTTGGTTTATTTCATACCATGTGTCATTTATTTGAGAAAGAAGTTTGAGTCTTCACATATTTTCAGGTAACAAGCTAAATGTAATTGTTTTTCCAAGTATCATTTATGGATCTTACTATTACTTACTTATTACTTTCCTAAGTACTTCATGTAGCTTAATTTATTCCACAGAACAACTCTATGAGAGATTTGATTATTATCCTCATTTTACATCTGTGGAAACAGAGTCACAGAAAGATAAAGTAAATTGTTCCAGGTGACTTAATTGGTAGGTGGTGGGGTTGAGATACCAACCCAGAGTCTCTTGGTTCTAGAATCCTTGTTCTTAAGCACTGCACTACCACTGTCTACTCTGCATTAAACACTCTTTTCCTTCTTATTTAAACCATTTAATATAGGGCCCTACATTTCCTTTTCAGTCCAGAATTCTGTTTTTATAGATAACTTTCACAATAGACCTTTTAAATACTATTTTATTTTTGTTTGTAGAGAAGAATATTAGCAGAAAAATATGTTGGAGAATACAAAAGTTAGTAAAATGGATTTGGAATTACTGGAAGTTGAGAAGTCTTTCCTGTACATTTAACACATACTTTCATCTAGGAATCCCAGGGGAATTAGTTCTGCTGTCTCACTCCCATACTAGCCCCAAACTGCCTTTCCGGCTTCCATTCTTGATTGCTGGCAGTACATGTATTGATGGCTCCCCTCTCCAGAGGTACTCCTTCCATCACCCTCCCCATTCCACCTCTGCAGTTAGGCTAAAGAGAAAGTCCCTCTGGTTCAGTCAGTCAGTTCAGTTGCTCAGTCGTGTCTGACTCTTTGAGACCCCATGAATCGCAGCACCCCAGGCCTCCCTGTCCATCATCAACTCCCGGAGTTCACTTAGACTTGCGTCCATCGAGTCAGTGATGCCATCCAGCCATCTCATCCTCTGTTGTCCTCTTCTCCTCCTGCCCCCAATCCCTCCCAGTATCAGAGTCTTTTCCAATGAGTCAACCCTTTGCACGAGGTGGCCAAAGTACTTCGGTATCATTCCCTCCAAAGAAATCCCAGGGCTGATTTCCTTCAGAAAGGACTGGTTGGATCTCCTTGCAGTCCAAGGGACTCTCAAGAGTCTTCTCCAACATCGCAGTTTAAAAGCATCAGTTCTTCGGCACTCAGCTTTCTTCACAGTCCAACTCTCACATCCATACATGACCACTGGAAAAACCACAGCCTTGACTAGATGGACCTTTGTTGGCAAAGTCATGTCTCTGCTTTTGAATATGCTATCTAGGTTGGTCATAACTTTTCTTCCAAGGAGTAAGCGTCTTTTAATTTCATGGCTGCAGTCACTATCTGCAGTGATTTGGAGCCCCCCAAAATGAAGTCTGACACTGTTTCCACTGTTTCCCCATCTATTTCCCATGAAGTGATGGGACCAAATGCCATGATCTTCGTTTTATGAATGTTGAGCTTTAAGCCAACTTTTTCACTCTCCTCTTTCATTTCATCAAGAGGCTTTTCAGTTCCTCTTCACTTTCTGCCATAAGGGTGGTGTCATCTGCATATCTGAGGTTATTGATATTTCTCTCGGCAATTTTGATACCAGCTTGTGCTTCTTCCAGCCCAGCGTTTCTCATGATGTACTCTGCATAGAAGTTAAATAAGCAGGGTGACAATATACAGCCTTGACGTACTCCTTTTCCTATTTGGAACCAGTCTGTTGTTCCATGTCCAGTTCTAACCGTTGCTTCCTGACCTGAATACAGATTTCTCAAGAGGCTGGTCAGGTCGTCTGGTATTCCCATCTCTCTCAGAATTTTCCACAGTTTATTGTGATCCACACAGTCAAAGGCTTTGGCATAGTCAATAAAGCAGAAATAGATGTTTTTCTGGAACTCTCTTGCTTTTTCGATATTCCAGTGGATGTTGGCAATTTGATCTCTTGTTCCTTTGCCTTTTCTAAAACCAGCTTGAACATCTGGAAGTTCATGATTCACGTATTGCTGAAGCCTTGCTTGGAGAATTTTGAGCATTACTTTACTAGTGTGCGAGATGAGTGCAATTGTGAGGTAGTCTGAGCATTCTTTGGCATTGCCCTCTGTTTCAGTGATTCTCAAATTTTAGGTGCATCTGAATCACTTGAATGGCTTGTTAAAACAGATATTTGGGTCCCAAACTATTGCCCAAATATTGGCTCTCTGTGCATCAATACCAAACCGAAATATAGAAACAGAGTTTTCCAGGGGAAGGAAAGAGTGGTTTTATTACATTATCAGGCAAAGGGGAAACACAGTAGGTCTCTCGAACTGTGTCCACCTCACTGGTGAGCAGGGAGAGGTCATAACATCCGGAAAGAGCATGTGATAAGGATCAAGAGATTAGAGTCTTCTTTCCTTCTGCTGTTTCAAAAGGGTGGGGTTGCTGACAAGATTAGGGTGTGTGCAAGGTCCTGGGTGGTCCTCTCCTAATCTTGAAGAACCACTCTGGTCTCTTTAACCTTGCTTCAGGTGGTTTCCTTGCTGTTTCTCCTTTGATCAGCAACTATCCTGCCCTTTGGAACTCAGAGAAGGTCGTGGAGGTGAGTCTCAGCTACCGAATGGGTGACAAAAAGACCTCCATGCCCAGGAGCCCCGCAGGGCCCTGATATGCTAGCAGAAAACCCAAAGTTTCTGACTGAGGAAGTCTGAGGTGTGGCCCAAGGATTCATATTTTTGGTAAGATTCCAGGTGATGCTGAAGCTGCTCATGTTGAGGACCACATTTTGAAAACTATTAAGTACAGAATAGGTTTAATGGTGGTTACACGGCAGATGATTCATGTTAATAGTTACAAGGAAACATGAAAGAGATTACATGTTACTATCAATAGATCTTGGTCTTAGATGCTAGATGGTAAAAGAAAGGCCACTCCCACTTTCATCCTCCCCAGAGCAAGGCTAGTCCCTGTCTCCCACGTGTAATTCAGTCAGAACTCTAGTTATCCCTACGGTGTAGTGGGGAGGGGAGGGCTGCAAGGAGTGGATGAAATTAAGCTTGTCAGTGACACCTCAGTAAGTGGTGACTGGTTTAATTTGACATCACGTTGCTAGGATACCGACCACTCTGATCAGAAGATCACAGCCTTCTGGCTCATTAAGGGGCTGGGAGAGAGGCGAGAGCGCTTGCGCAGCTCAAAAGTCGGCTCTAGGTGGGGTCTTCCCGGCACCTCTGCGGCCAGGTGAGCCGCGCCAGAGTAGGGGGCGGGGGCAGAGCCGCCTGTGGGCGGCTGCTTCCGGACACGTGGCTGCGCTCGGGCCCAATGGGGGAGCTTGACGTCATCCCCGCTTCCTCACCCTGGCAACGGGAGGGAGGCTACTTCCGGTGCTCTGAGGGCTCTGGGCTGATGCGGGTGAGTGTCCCTCCTTCTCACGCTGTCCGCACGGCTGCGGTCGCCGCGCGCTCGCTCTGCCCTGGCGCCGCGCGCTCTCCAGGACGTGCTCTCTGGGCCGGGGGCGGGCGGCGCGCAGGATGCTCCTCGCCGAGGGCGGTGCCGGAGGAACGGGACCCGAGGCGTCCCTCTTCCCGGAGCCCTGGTCGCGCGTGGGGCCCGTCCCGGCGCCCGCTCCCAGCGGCTGCGGCCCGGCGGCCTCCTCCCCTCTGCGGGGAAGGGGCCGCCTGTGTTTGGGGAGGGGGTCCTGGCAGTCCCTCACGCTCCGCGCGGTCTCGCGCTGCGGTTTCTCCGAGTTCCAGGTTCCCGGAGAGCAGGGAGTGTGCGCCCCGGTCCTGTGTGGCCGGTCGGGGCGGAGCAGCCCCGTAGTGTGTTAGAGCCCCGCGGGAAGTTAGCGTTTACTGCTCAGCTGGGAAAGGGAGAGGAAAGGACCGAGAGGATGGAGCAGGAGTAACCTGGGAGGAGGGTGGGGAACAGGAATTGGAGGTGCCTTGGAAATAGAGGGCATCGTGTTTCCGGGAGGAGGGAGTTCAGCTTCATTCGCCTCTGGAGGGGAGGGGAGGGGAATGCAAAGTATTTTTGGGGACCGTGTGACTGGGATCACTGTACACGAAACTAAGGAATTTTTATACACTTGGGAGTTTAATAATTTGCTTTTGTGTTTGAATAAAGCTCCCCCTACCCCCCGCGCTTATAAAAAAAGCAGTGCATGCTTATTAACGAATATTTGGAAAATGCAGAAATATTTAAGAAGAGATCATCTGTGATTCCACCAGCCCAGCATTTTGATCTTTCTACGTTTTAAAAAATTGCAGATTCTTAACCTACATAGGATTATGAAAGTGAAAGTCGCTCAGTCCTGTCCGACTCTTTGCAACACCATGGACTCTCCAGTCCTTGTAATTCTCCAGGCCAGAATACTGGAGTGGGTAGCCTTTCCCTTCTCCAGGGGATCTTCCCAACCCAGGAGGAACCCAGGTCTCCCGCACTGCAGGTGGATTCTTTACCAGCTGAGCCACAAGGGAAGCCCACTTAGGATTATAGTGTGTATAAAATATGATTTTAACTAAGAAGCATGTGTTTTGTACATTGCATCTGTTGCATGAATTTTTTGAGATAGTCATAAAATCCCACCCTTTGAAATTTAAATTTCAGCGACTTTTAGTATATTCACAACTTGTGCACCCATCATCAGTATCTAACTCCATGACGTTTTCATCACCTCCAAAACACTCTACCCATTACAGTTGCTCCTCCTTGGATCTCCTTTCCCCTTGTTCCCCCATCTTTTGGCAACCAGTAGTCCACTTTGTGTCTATGGATTTTCCTGTTCCGGACATTTCATGTAAATGGAATCATACAATATGGGGCTTTTTGTTGTCTTGCCTTCTTTCACCCAGCATAGTGTTTTCAAGGTACATCCACTTGTATTATGTATCAGGACTTAGCCTTCTTTTTATGGTCGAATAATATTCCATTATATAAATATGCCACATTTTGTTTATCCATCATCAGTTGATGAACATTTGGATTGTTTCCACTTCTTGATTGTTATTAATAATTCTGCTATAAACATCCATGTACAAGTTTTTGTGTGAACATGTATCTTCAGTTTTCTTAGCTATGTACCTAGGAATGAAATTGCTGGGTCATGTGGGAACTGTTTATCTTTTTGAGAACTGCCAGGTGTCTTCCAGAGTGGCCTGCATAAGTGGGATATAAGGGTTCTGATTTCTGCTTATCCTTGTTGGCATTTATTCTGTCTTTTTGATTATAGCCTTCCATTGGTTGTGAAATGGCATCTTGTAGTTTTGATTTGCATATCCTTGATGTCTGATAATGTCGAGTGTCTTTTCTTTGTGCTTATTGGCCCTTTGTATGTCTTTGGAGAAATGTCCATTCAATTCCTTTGCCCATTAAAAAAATTTTTTTTTAAAGAAAATTTTAAGTTGTATGAGTTCTTTATATAGTCTGGACACAAATCCCCTTTCAGATTTGCAATATTTCTTCCGTTCCATACTCCCTCCCCCCACCATTTTGTGGAGTATCTTCACTTCCTTGAATGGTGTTCCTTGAAGTGCAAATGTTAAAAATTTTGGTGAAGTCCCATTTATATGTGAGTTTTGTTTATGTTTGTGCTTTTGGTGTTATGTGTAAAATCATTACCAAATCCAGGTTCATGAAGGTTTACTTTTTTTTTTTCCCCATAAGTTTTATGTAGTTTTAGCTGTTACATTTAGGTCTTGATCTATGTAGAGTTAATTTTTGTATATGGTGTGAGGTAGGAGTCCAGCTTTATTTTTGTGCATGTGACTCTCCAGTTTTCCTAGCACCATTTGTTGAAAAGACTGTCTTTTCCCCATTGAATGACCTTTGGCACCTTAAAAAAAACAAGTTGACCATAAATACATAGATTCTTTAAGTTAGGTATTTAGGTCACTCCAAGATTTTTGTTTTTCTAAATTATCCTATGTTAAACACAGCTTAAAAGGCATAAAGCTTTTTCTATATTTAAAATTATTTTGGTAGAAAGCATCCTCAGAAGTGGAATTACTGGGTCAAAGATGAAATAAGTATAATTTGGAGCTTATTTAATGAGGCATTAAAGCTTCAGTCTCATGATAAGAGCAACAAGCTTCATTAGCTGCTGTAGCTTAAGGGCTGGATTTCTCTAAAAGCCTTTGCTGTAATAAATGGATTCCATGACTTCCTCCTTCAACTGCTTCTAAAAGGCTCAGTAAACCTAGAGTGAAAACCTTCAACACCAGAGGCAAACACAACATGTGGTAGTCTTCTAAATGGCTTAAAAAAAAAAAAAAAAGAAATAGTGTCATCACATGCCGCAGGAATATGAAACAATATTTGAGAGAAATGGAGTCAAGATTTAGACCTTAAATCAGTGCCATGAAAGTCCCTGAAGCAAAAACAGTGTTTTGTTCTGAATTTCTCTTCTGGTCTTGATAATCAAGTTAATTTACATTCATCTTGGTCACAGAGACAGCGAACTTAAATCTTCTCCTTTTAGTAAATCAGTTCAGATCAGTCACGCAGTCGTGTCTGACTCTTTGCTACCCCAGGAATTGCAGTGCGCCAGGCCTCCCTGTCCGTCACCAACTCCCAGAGTTCACCCAAACTCATGTCCATCAAGTCAGTGATGCCATCCAGCCATTTCATCCTCTGTCGTCCCCTTCTCCTCCTGCACCCAATCCCTCCCAGCATTAGGGTCATTTCCAATGAGTCAACTCTTCGCATGAGGTGGCCAAAGTATTGGAGTTGCAGCTTTAACATCAGTCCTTTCAATAAACACCCAGGACTGATCTCCTTTAGGAAGGACTGGTTGGGTCTTCTTGCAGTTCAAGGGACTCTCAAGAGTCTTCTCCAACACCACAGTTCAAAAGCATCAATTCTTTGGCGCTCAGCTTTCTTCACAGTCCACCTCTCACATCCATTCATGACCACTGGAAAAACCATAGCCTTGACTAGACAGACCTTTGTTGGCAAAGTAATGTATCTGCTTTTGAATATGCTATCTAGGTTGGTCATAACTTTCCTTTCAAGGAGTGAGAGTCTTTTAATTTCATGGCTACAATCACCATCTGCAGTGATTTTGGAAACCCCCCCCCCCCCCCTCCAAAGAAGTCTGACAATGTTTCCACTGTTTCCCCATCTATTTCCCATGAAGTGATGGGACCAGATGCCATGATCTTTGTTTTCTGAATGTTGAGCTTTAAGCCAACATTTTCACTCTCCTCTTTCACTTTCATCAAGGCCCTTTGGTTCTTCTTCACTTTCTGCCATAAGGGTGGTGTCATCTGCATATCTGAGGTTATTGATATTTCTCCTGGCAATCTTGACTCCAGGTTGTTCTTCCTCCAGCCCAGCGTTTCTCATGATGTACTCTGCATATAAGTTAAATAAGCAGGGTGACAATATACAGTGTTGATGTACTCCTTTTCCTATTTAGAACCAGTCTGTTGTTCCATGTCCAGTTCTAACTGCTGCTTCCTGACCTGCATACAGATTTCTCAAGAGGCAGGTCAGGTGATTTGGTATTCCCATCTCTTTCAGAATTTTCCACAGTTTCTTGTGATCCACACAGTCAAAGGCTTTGGCATAGTCAATAAAGCAGAAATAGATGTTTTTCTGGAACTCTCTTGCTTTTTCCATGATCCAGCGGATGTTGGCAATTTGATCTCTGGTTCCTCTGCCTTTTCTAAAACCAGCTTGAATGTCTGGAAGTTCACAGTTCACGTATTGCTAAAGCCTGGCTTGGAGAATTTTAAGCATTACTTTACTAGCGTGTGAGATGAGTGCAGTACACTGCAGTTCAGTTCAGTTGTTCTGTCGTGTCCAACTCTTTGCGACCCCATGAATTGCAGCACACCAGGCCTCCCTGTCTATCACCAGCTCCTGAAGTTCACTCAGACTCACGTCTATCGAGTCGGTGATGCCATCCAGCCAACTCATCCTCTGTCGTCCCCTTCTCTTCCTGCCCCCAATCCCTCCCAGTATCAGAGTCTTTTCCAATGAGTCAACTCTTTGCATGAGGTGGCCAAAGTATTGGAGTTTCAGCTTTAGCATCAGACCTTCCAAAGAACACCCAGGACTGATCTCCTTTAGAATGGACTTGTTGGATCTCCTTGCAGTCCAAGGGACTCTCAAGAGTCTTCTCCAACACCATAGTTCAAAAGCATCAATTCTTCGGCGCTCAGCTTTCTTCACAGTCCAACTCTCACATCCATACATGACCACTGGAAAAACCATAGCCTTGACTAGATGGACTTTTGTTGGCAAAGTAATGTCTCTGCTTTTGAATATGCTATCTAGGTTGGTGAGATGAGTGCAATTGTGCAGTAGTTTGAGCATTCTTTGGCATTGCCTTTCTTTGGATTGGAATGAAAACTGACCTTTTCCAGTCCTGTGGCCAGTGCTGAATTTTCCAAATTTGCTGGCATATTGAGTATAGAACTTTCACAACATCATCTTTCAGGATTTGAAATAACTCAACTGGAATTCCATCACTTCCACCAGCTTTGTTCATAGTGATGCTTTCTAAGGCCCACTTAACTTCACATTCCAGGATGTCTGGCTCTAGATGAGTGATCACACCATCATGCTTATCCAGATGGTGAAGATCCTTCTTGTACAGTTCTTCCATATATTCTTGCCACCTCTTCTTAATCTTTTGCTTCTGTTAGGTCCATACCATTTCTGTCCTTTATTGAGCCCATCTTTGCATGAAATGTTCCCTTGGTATCTCTAATTTTCTTGAAGAGATCTCTAGTCTTTTGCAGTCTGTTTTCCTCTATTTCGTTGCATTGACCACTGAGGAAGGCTTTCTTTTCTCTCCTTGCTATTCTTTGGAACTCTGCATTCAGATGCTTATATCATTCCTTTTCTCCTTTGCTTTTCACCTCTCTTCTTTTCACAGCTATTTGTAAGACCTCCCCAGACAGCTATTTTGCTTTTTTGCATTCTCTTCCATGGGAATGGTCTTGATTTCTGTCTCCTGTACAATGTCATGAACCACTGTCCATAGTTCATCAGGCACTCTGTCTATCAGATCTAGTCCCTTAAATCTAATTCTCACTTCCACTTTAGAATCTTGAAGGATTTGATTTAGTTCCTACCTGAATGGTTTAGTGGTTTTCCCTAACTTCTTCAATTTAAGTCTGAATTTGGCAATAAGGAGTTCATGATCTGAGCCACAGTCAGCTCCTGGTCTTGTTTTTGCGGACTGTATAGAGCTTCTTCATCTGTGGCTGCAAAGAATATAATCAGTCTGATTTCGGTGTTGACCATCTGGTGATGTCCATGTGTAGAGGTTTCTCTTGTGTTGTTGGAAGAGGGTGTTTGCTATGAGTGCATCCTCTTGGCAAAACTATTAGCCTTTGCCCTGCTTCATTCTGTACTCCAAGGCCAAATTTGCCTGTTACTCCAGGTGTTTCTTGACTTCCAACTTTTGCATTCCAGTCCCCTATAATGAAAAGGACTTCTTTTTTTGGGTGTTAGTTCTAAAAGGTCTTGTAGGTCTTCACAAATCTGTTCAACTTCAGCTTCTTCAGCATTACTGTTAACCAGTTAAAAGAAAAAAATCAAATACAGAAGGTTATTAGATAGAGAAAAATCAAGTTTCCCTTTCTTCCTTGCCCCTCCCTCTTCTCTAGTCTCCCAGTACTCTTGAGAGGAATTTGTGGGACTATTGTTTGTGTCTGTGTAGGCTAGTTCATATTGAAGTATCTCTGGAGAGGGTATATAGAACATTATACATTTTAAGGCTCTTGATACTGTCTGACACATTCCATTTCAAAATGGTTACATCAGTTTATGATGGCAGTACAGTGCTAGTTTTTTTTTCTTTTTTTGTAGCTCTTTGAATATTCTTTCTTTAATATTGGCTATCCAGTTTATATTTCCTCTCTTATGTGTTGCCTGCTCGTGTCTTTTGGCATGCTATTTGTCTTGATTGGCATTGTCCTTTATGAGATTTACTTTGGCAGCCTTTTTTAGATGATTGTTTTACGACAGCATGGATTTGGGGAGAAAAGTTAATATGCTTTCTGTAACACGTATGCTAAGAGATATGTGAGCTGAGCGAAGGTCAAGGCAGTAGGAAAAAGGAAGTTAAAAGCTCCAGAAGAAATCTATAGGATTTGGAAACTGGGCAGAGTCCAAGATGACAATAAGGTGAGTTAGGAAGGATTGGGCTATTAAAAGTAAGGTGTAATGTAGACAGAATTAGATTTCTGGGGCAAAGTGAATTTGTTTTGGGTAGGCGAAGAGTTTTGAGGATCCAGGTTGAGCTCTCCAGGAGACTTATGGCTAGAGCTTAAGAGGCAGAGTTAGGAATCATCTGGTTTACTGAGGGGATCGTTTTGAAAGCTTGATACTGAATGAAGTTACTGAAGGAGGCATTTGAGATGTCAGTCTTTGGACATTCTGCTTGAAAGTCAGGCAAGAGAACAAAGCTGGGAGGGGTCAGAGGGGCCTTGAAGAGCTAGGATAGTCGATTGGCATGCTTGCCAAGGAGAACAGGACATCTAGAGAATCAAAGGTTGCAAACCGAAGACTATGTTCAAAGACACCATTAGATTTGGTAACTTGGAGAAGATACATCTTACAAGTAAAGATATAATTTATTGGGAAGAAAAAAATACACCCTCCCCCTGCAACAGTTTTATTAAGATAAAATTCATTTATCATATCATTACCCATGTAAAGTGTACAATTCATTGGTAGTTACTCAGACTAAATACCATGCAGCCATGACCACAGCCAATTTTAGAACATTTTTATTGCCCCTCTCCCAAAGAAATCCTGCCCCCATTAGCTCTCACTCCTCAATTCCCCTCTGTCTTTCCAGCCCAAGGCAACCACTAATCTACTTTCTATCTTTTTAGATATGCCTACTCTGGACATTTCATATAAATGGAAACATATGTGGCCTTTTGTGTCTGACTTCTTTCATTGTGAAACGTATGTGGCCGGTTGTGTCTGACTTCTTTCATTGTTTTCATGGTTCATTCATGCCATAGTGTGTATCAACTCTCCATTCCTTTTTATGGCTCTATAATGCTCCATTGTCTAAATATACCACATTTTGTTTAACCAAGGTCTGCTCATGGACATTTGAGTTGTTCCCACTTTTTGACTATTATGAATAGTTCTTTTTTTTTTTTTTTTTTTTTTTTTACTTTATTTTACTTTACAATACTGTATTGGTTTTGCCATACATCAACATGAATCTGCCACGGGTGTACATGTGTTCCCAATCCTGGACTCCCTTCCCCCCTCACTCCCCATCCCATCCCTCTGGGTCATCCCAGTGCACCAGCCCCAAGCATCCTGTATCCTGCATCAAACCTAGACTGGCGATTCGTTTCACATATGATAATACACATATTTCAATGCCATTCTCCCAAATCATCCCACCCTCTCCCTCTCCCATAGAGTCCGTATACATCTGTGTTTCTTTTGCTGTCTCGCATACAGGGTTATTGTTACCATCTTTCTAAATTCCATATATATGTGTTAGTATACTGTACTTATCTTCGACAAAGGAGGCAAGAATATGCAATGGATTAAAGACAACCTCTTTAACAAGTGGTGCTGGGAAAACTGGTCAACCACTTGTAAAAGAATGAAACTAGAACACTTTCTAACACCATACACAAAAATAAACTCAAAATGGATTAAAGATCTAAACGTAAGACCAGAAACTATAAAACTCCTAGAGGAGAACATAGGCAAAACACTCTCCGACATAAATCACAGCAGGATCCTCTATGACCCACCTCCCAGAATACTGGAAATCAAAGCAAAAATAAACAAATGGGACCTAATTAAAATTAAAAGCTTCTGCACAACAAAGGAAACTATAAGCAAGGTGAATAGTTCTGCTGTAAACATCCATGTACAAGTTTTTATGTGGATGTATTTTCAGTTCTAATGAATATATACCTAGGAGTGGAATTGCTGGGTCATATGGTAACTTTGGGCTTCCCAGGTGGTGCTAGTGGTAAGGAACTTGCCTTCCAGTGCAGGAGACATAAGAGAGGTTCAATCCTTGGGTTGGGAAGATCCCCTGGAGGAGGTCATGGAAGCCCACTCCAGTATTCTTGCCTGGAGAATCCCCTGGACAGAGGATCCTTGTGAGCTACAGTCCATGGGGTCACAAGGAGTCAGACACGACTGAAGCGACTTCACACACACACACACACACACACACACACACAGTAACTTTATGTTGACCTTTTCAAGCTACTGTTGCAGACGATGGACACATTGCCAGTGTTATTTATTTATTTATTTATTTGTTTAGTATAAATTTATTTATTTTAGTTGGAGGCTAATTACTTTACAATGTTGTAGTGGTTTTGCCATACATCAACATGAATCTGCCATGGGTGTGCACGTGTTCCCCATCCTGAACCCCGCTCCCACCTCCCTCCCCATACCATCCCTCTGGGTCATCCCAGTGCACCAGCCCTGAGCATCCTGTATCGTGCATCGAACCTGGGCTGGCAATTCGTTTCACATATGATGCCAGTGTTTTTTAGATATAATAAAATGAACTTTAGTACCATCACTGATAGGAAGTCGCAAAATGTCCATATTCAAACTTATCATTCAGGAACACAGGCATTATAAAAATGATGTACAAAATTGTTTTCTGTTGTGTAAAGCTATAACATGCTTATGTATCTTTGATTGGAAACCTTTTGTGTTGACTGTTATCTCAAAGACTTAGCTGAAGAGTTAAACATTTTCCTTATGGATCAATGTATTGATGTGAATATGATTCATCCATTTCAAATTATTGTTTGTAATAATGACTACAAATGTGATAAAAATATCACAGGGATATCTGAAGTCAGTCTACGTGATTTATTTTTTACTCCTTAGTTTCAACTGTAGAGATCAAATAATAATTTTATTTTTTAAAAATTTAGGATTATCTGTGGTTTGTGTGGCCCTAGAAGTTCAAGATCCAGAAAAACAAAACCAAAAGAGACCTCTCAGCAGTATTGTTGACTGGCCACGTTTTTGTCTGTCCCTTCTCTGGGTGGGTTGAGTGTTGAGAACCTTCAGAACATGACATTTCTCCTCTTATTCAAGTGAGATCTCATCGGCTTGCCCTATTTTGAGCCTTGAACTTGGCTAGTTATCTTGTGTTCTCATAAATAAATAAATGAATAAAAACATTTTTTGTTTTTAAGTAATACATTCAGATTGTTCAAAATGAAAAGATGCACGATGGTGACTAGTGGAATTTCCATTTCACCTTTGTGCACCAGTCATCCAATCTTTTGGTAACTACTATTGGGCTAATTTTTGATATATTCTTCCAGACTGCACTTTGCATATGTATTTAGTTGTATTATTTTTTATTGTCTCCCTCAAAATACAGTACTGCATACGTTTCTGTACCATGCCTTTTTTACTTACCAAAATATCTTCAACATTGGTTGTTTCATATTTGTGTATCAAGAAAGTACTCATTTTTTCCAAGAGCTGCTTTTATTGTTAACTACTTTTTTTTATCAAGACATACTATTAGTCTATATCTTTACCATTACAGACTACCCTTCAGTATACGTTTGTAATTTTGGTTGATTTTGCCAAATTGACCTTGTTGCATTGTATTAATCTGTGCTGCTCCTTGGAACATGTGAGAATGACTCTTTAACTTGGCCAGTCCAGCTGATATGTGAGTGTAGTTTTATTTTGCCTTTTTCTTTTGAGTGAGGGTTAGCATCTTTTCATCTGTTTACGTTGTTATATGGTTCTTCTGTACACTAGGATTTGCTCACTTGCCCCCTTCCGCCTTTTGTGTCTTTTTTGGGACATTTGTTGGAGTTCTATTATGAATGTCAGACTTTTAATGGGTTCTGAGTTAAACAAAAACTGATGTTGGAGTAGAAATTGCTTCATTTCTAATTGAATTAAAAATATTCCAGTAACCATTGGAAGTTGGAGGCCAGGGTTGTACATTGGCTAGTCTGTCTCCTTGAGTTCCTGTCCCAGTGTGCAGAACTTTGGGGCCAGCAGTTTTGGAGGAGTTTAGAGAGATGACATGGTTTGCTAAATAAATAAATTTCAACTAGTTTCTGAGAGATGGTAGATTGCTCAAGAAACAGCATATGTATTCATCTTCCACATTTAATTATTTTCAGACAAGCTTGAGAAGCAAGCAAATCTCTCACATACATTAAAAATGCCTATTACATCAAACCTTATTTGTTGTAATATGTAGATGTTCTAATTTGTTATTCATGAAAAAAAAATGCATCTGATGACAGTGAGTCAGAGAAAGTTTTATAACTCATACTGCTTGGATGTGTTTTCATTTGAATTGAAGCTTTGAATTTTCCAAAGCCTGAGTTTCCACACAGCTGTTTGTGGGTCTAGTGGGCCCAAGCTCATTTCATGACTTGGTCAGACATCATGGCCTATATAGACTGGAAGATAAACTGCTAATCATTTAAACTGACTTTGTCAACTGACACAGAAACAAATAGTAACCTATCTCAGAGAAATAACCAAAGTCAAATAAAGGTAATTGAGGCAGACCCTTGTGAAGCAGTTGGAAGAAAATCCATCCTCAGAGAGATACTTATCACTACAAAACAAAAGCAAGCATTTTAACTTACTGTTATTTACTAAACTTCAGCACTCTTTTGTAATCAAAATTTATGATATATGTAAACATTTTAATACAACAGCAAATTATATATATATTATTTTAAATTATTTGTCCTTTAAAATAAGTGATACATAATAATAATTAAATGGGTTCTTTTAAACCAGGAATTAAAGGAAGTTGAAATACGATATTGGGCTTCTCAGGTGGCATTAGTGGTATGGAACCTGTCTGCCAATACAGGAGACATAAGAGATGTGGGTTCAGTCCCTGGGTCGGGAAGAACCCCTGGAGGAGGGCATGGCAACCCACTCCAGGAGTCTTGCCTGGAGAATCCCGTGGACAGAGGAGCCTGGCAGGCTACAGTCCATGGGCTTGCAAAGAGTCACACACGACTGAAGTGACTTACCATGCATGCATGCACACACAGAGTACCATACTGCAGTGCTTCCAGACCATCTCTGGTGTGAAGAACCACGTTAAAATTTTTCCAATCCATTGTTGACCATTACTTTCATAAAATGCAATACCAAAACAGAATACCACAAAAACCTCAAAAGAAAACTATGAAAGAAAGAGAAAAGTAAAAGCTCATATTTTTATCTGATGTAGCAGATAAAATTTTTCCCAAAATATAATTATACCACTGGAAAATATAAGTTTTAGAGTGAATTAATGTGCCTTTTGTACTTCGAGTCTTTTCCTTGTGAATCTCCAATTTTTATAGATGGTTTTAATTCTGTTTTATTAAATACATTATAAAATATATAATTATAAACAAAACTTGGGGAAATAGAAAAGAATTACAAAAACTGTCATTGTTTATTGAAAACTTGGATGTAAGATAGTTTGTATAAGAATAAAAAATAATCTCTTGCAGACTGATAACCAGCACTAGTCTGTAGACCACACTTTGCGTGACACTATTCTTTTGAACTAGTTGGCTGTCACTCTTTAAAGCCTTGTGTCCCTCCCCATTTCTCAATTTAGAATAAGGTACAGATTCTTACCTTATAGTGTGAATCTAGGTGTTTAAGTTGTTTCAATCATGTGACTTTGGGATTTTTTTTTTCTTCAAGTCTCTGTTGATTTTTTAAATGATCCATTTTTCCCCAGTCTGAAGTATGTTTTACCATCATTATTGTTATTAAGTCAAGATTGCTAGAAGCTTGTGAGCTTGTGAGAAAAATTAGAAGCTTTGTGGTATATGTTGCTTGTAATTTGTTTTATTGTTTATCTTTTGAGAACCTCAGAAATAATGCCTTTATGAAAATGAATAAGTATTTGCACAAGTATTATTTTAATTTTGTGCTTGAGTCTTATAAATTTGATAGCATTTGTTTTACATTGAGCTCTGAAGCATTAAACTGTTTTTCATAAGAAGTTCTCCATAGGCAGAAGTTAATCTGTATGTTGGTTCATTTTTTTAAGCAAGCAGCAATCTTGAGCTCTTATATGTTCTTACCACACACAAAAGATTGTACTTATGTGAGGTGATCGATGTGTTAACTAACCTTGTGGCAATCATTTTGCAGTGTATATATGTATCAAACCCTCAGGTTGTACTGCTTGAACTTATCCACTGGTATATGTCAATTATATCTCAGTAAAGCTGGAGGAAAAAATTAACAGCAATCTAGGCTTTAAATCAAGGCTTAGTGATGTTGCCAGCACTGCCTATGGTTCTAGAATGTCCCAGAGGTTATTAGCGTTTGGTTTGGAGGGAGTAGAAAGTGATATTTAAGATGAGGTTTTCTTCAATGTAGATAAAATGAAAGATAAATTATCTTTTGGACTCAACATGAAGTCTTTTCACAACAGTTCTTTGTTTATACGATTTCAAGGAATGTCAGTGTATAAAGGGATTTAAATTCTAACCTTTTTATATTCTTTGTATTACCCAGTTAAATAACTTTAAAATTAGGGGTTTTTCTTGAAAGTTATCTGAGCACAAATTTGTATACGTGTGTGTTAGTGGAAAGAAATGCATGCCATCTTTGCCTGTTTTCCTTTAGGGTAATTCCTCTTCTGCAATTACTTTTGGATGGAAGTATGCACTTTTCCCAATAGAAGATGGTAATCTTGGAGAATGACCATGGAGAAGGGGATGAGTTCTGGAGAAGGGCTGCCTTCCAGATCATCTCAAGTTTCGGCTGTTAAAACAACAGCAAAAGAGTTGGAAACGAAGCAGTCCCATAAAGAGAAGCGAGGGGGCTTTGTGTTGGTGCATGCAGGTAAGCTCTGAGTAGCTGAGTTGGAAGGTGAAAATAATGGTTTCCTTCCCTTTGCCTTGAAGTACACCAGGAACTGAGTTTCCTATCTGGGGGAGGGACCCTGCAGGAGGAGTTGGCACCACGGTTGACTTGCATAGAGTGAAGGCCTCCCCTGAGCTCCCCACGTGGAGGGTCTTACAGTGATGGCACTTCCTTTGTCCCCTTCATTCACCTCCTCTAGTACTTTTACTCCACGTGTGTGTGCCTGTTCAGTCGCTTCAAGTCATGTCTGACTCTTCGCTGTTCTGTGGACTTGTAGCCTGCCAGGCTCCTCTGTCCTTGGGGATTCTCCAGGCAAGCGTAACTGGAGTGGGTGGCCGTGCCATTAGCCAGGGGATCTTCGTGACCCACGGATCAGACCTGTAGCTTTTTGTTTACCTGCATTGGCAAATAGGTTCTGTTACCACTAGTGCCACTTGGGAAGCTCTTTACTCCATGTAGTAGATATATTTAGATGTTGTTAAAACCAGACAAAGTAATTGTTTAAACTCTGGTTTGTGTTTTTAAAAATAAAGTTGTTGAAAAAAATTTTACTCACCCCATATTTGACTTTGTCCATTGTAGAGTGTAATTTATACAATCTTAAAGGTAGTTTTTGCCTTCTTAATATTATAAATGAGGAACCTTAAACGCAGAGTGGTTAAGTGGCTTCAGGCACCCAGCTAATCGGTAGCGCCAGGCTGAGAAACCATTAAGTTGGCCTGAAAGTCGCATTTTAGTGCTTCTGGCACTCCGTCAGCCTCTGATTTCTGCTTCAGAGGATCTTGAAGACAGACACAGTGAAGTTCAGCCCCTGAGTCCCATTATTGATACAGCGAGGGTTTCCAAGCAGTGCCGCTCTGCCCTGGCCTTTTTCCCTCTCCCTTTTCCTTTGATGTGGGGTGAGTGGCATTGTTTCTTTTTGTCAGACTGGCATTCTGCCTGATCATTAACCTTTGGCTATAGCTAAACTGAACAGACAAGTTGGGAAGTCTTACAGAATTGAATCCGGGAAAATCAAACAGTGAACAAACAAAAGGTTCAATTTTCTTTTCTTTCAAATGACTTTGCAAAGAAATGAGGTACATTTATAGAAACAACTGAAATTCCCAAGCCAGTGTTCCTTCTACTGCACCATGCTGGTGGTGCAGTAGGACCCAGTGAGTTATTTTATTCATAATGAGTATGTGAAAAATGTGCAAGAAAGCCCTGAGATATGTAAGCAGTAACAACATGGAACCTTTGATGACTTGGAAAGGGTTGCCTTCTGTGGTAGTCACTGCAGACTCCCTCCTGTCTCAGACACATACCTGAAGGCGATGACTCTTATAGCTGGTGCTGGGACCAGCTGTAATAGGAGGAAGTCTGGGTTATGGCAGGAACTTGTGTGGATTAAGGATGACTTTCCCCTTCAAACTTCTTAGAAGGTCAAATAGAACGATTGATTATGCAGCATTATATACCTTCCACATTTAAGGGACAAAATTTCAGTTCCAGTGTAGAGATTTTAAAACTTTTTCTTTTTTTTTTTTCATATTAAAGGAGACTTGCCCAAGTTTTAGTCATTTGAATAGTAGTAGATTCTTGCTTTTTCCCTAGATCTGTATACTACCTATACTTTTCATGTTTGTGCTCATCGCTCAGTTTTGTCTCTTTGTGACCCTATGAACTGTAGCCCACCAGGCTCCTCTGTCCATGGAATTTTCCAGGCAAGAATACCGGAGTGGGTTGCCATTTCCTCCTCCAGAGGATCTTCCCAACCCAGGGACTGAACCCATGTCTCTTGTGTCTCTTGCATTGGCAGGTAGATTCTTTACCACTGAGCCGTCAGGGAAGTTCATTAGTGCTGCTATCCACACACTAAAGTTATCTATTTGGCTGCAGTATCCCATGTGGGAAATCTTGCTGCAAGGCCTGAGACCTAAGATGGCATTTATTAGAAAACATGAAGAGAGTCCTCGTAAACATTGGCACAGGTTCTGTGAAGTCTTAGTTCTTTTGAGAAATGTGACTAGAATTTGTATATATTATGGATTCTTGTTGTTTGGACTTCTTTTCTACTCCCTCGAGTCCATTAACTATAGCTTCTTGGGCCCATTCTTTGTCTGCATTAAGGAAAGATGGGTTAAGTTTGTGTTGTAAGGCCTGAAGATGAGAGATGTTGTTCTTTAACCTTGCCTGTGTTGGACCTCTCTGGGGCCCAGAAAGGGACTGGGAGTGGGGTCTGAGGGGGAGATTCAGAGCAATTTAAGGAACTTTGATGAAAGGCCTTTTCTTGGTTTCTTTCTAGTTTATTCTCAGATCCCTAACTAAGCAAGTATTAATCCTTTTAGGGAAATAAATTTCAGAGCCTTTCTTTTGAAGTTGCTGAGTGATTAGGATAGGCAGTGGTGAATATACCATTCCTGATGTTTCAGAGACTCTGAGCTACATTCCAGGGGTGAAAGAAAGAAGTTAGAGTAGGAGAGGTGATATTGGCGGTTGTTGTGGAAAGGATGTAACAGCTGTCCATTTCAAGTTTTAAATAAAACTACCTAGTTTTCTGAAGTTACTCTTGAGAATTCTGACAAGGACTTTCCAAAGTTCAACAGGGAGGAAATTAAAGGCACTCTGCCCTTGACACTGCCTAGGTTATCAGTTCAGTTCAGTTCATTCGCTCAGTCGTGTCCGACTTTTTGCAACCCCATGAATCGCAGCACGCCAGGCCTCCCTGTCCATCACCATCTCCCGGAGTTCACTCATACTCACGTCTGTTGAGTCGGTGATGCCATCCAGCCATCTTATCCTCTGTCATCCCCTTCTCCTCCTGCCCCTAATCCCTCCCAGCATCAGTCTTTTCCAATGAGTCAACTCTTCGCATGAGGTGGCCAAGGTACTGGAGTTTCAGCTTTAGCATCATTCCTTCCAAAGAACACCCAGGACTGATCTCCTTCAGAATGGACTGGTTGGATCTCCTTGCAGTCCAAGGGACTCTCAAGAGTCTTCTCCAACACCACAGTTCAAAAGCATCAATTCTTTGGCGCTCAGCTTTCTTCACAGTCCAACTCTCACATCCGTACATGACCACTGGAAACACCATAGCCTTGGCTAGATGGACCTTAGTTGGCAAAGTAATGTCTCTGCTTTTGAATATGCTGTCTAGGTTGGTCATAACTTTCCTTCCAAGGAGTAAGCATCTTTTAATTTCATGGCTACAATCACCATCTGCAGTGATTTTGGAGCCCCCCAAAATAAAGTCTGCCATCGTTTCCATTGTTTCCCCATCTATTTCCCATGAAGTGATGGGACCAGATGCCATGATCTTCGTTTTCTGAATGTTGAGCTTTAAGCCAACTTTTTCACCCTTCTCTTTCACTTTCATCAAGAGGCTTTTTAGTTCCTCTTCACTTTCTGCCATAAGGGTGGTGTCATCTGCATATCTGAGGTTATTGATATTTCTCCCGGCAATCTTGATTCCAGCTTGTGCTTCTTCTGGTCCAACGATTCTCATGATGTACTGTGCATATAAGTTAAATAAGCAGGGTGACAATATACAGCCTTGACGTACTCCTTTTCCTATTTGGAACCAGTCTATTGTTATGTCCAGTTCTAACTCTTGCTTCCTGACCTGTATATAGGTTTCTCAAGAGGCAGATCAGGTCGTCTGGTATTCCCATCTCTTTCAGAATTTTCCACAGTTTATTGTGATCTACACAGTCAAAGGCTTTGGCATAGTCAATAAAGCAGAAATAGATGTTTTCCTGGAACTCTCTTGCTTTTTCGATGATCCAGTGGATGTTGGCAATTTGATCTCTGGTTCCTCTGCCTTTTCTAAAACCAGCTTGAACATCTGGAGTTCACGGTTCACGTTTTGCTGAAACCTGGCTTGGAGAATTTTGAGCATTACTTTACGAGCGTATGAGATGAGTGCAATTGTGTGGTAGTTTGACCATTATTTGGCATTGCCTTTCTTTAGGATTGGAATGAAAATGACCTTTTCCAGTCCTGTGGCCACTGCTGAGTTTTCCAAATTTGTAGGCATAGGTTATCAACTCCCTCTAAAAACACTCTTGACTTTGGGTAAGTTTTCAAAAGGAGGAGAGTTCACCTTGGTGAAGCCTCTTTGGGAACATAAGCTATTTCTGGTGCTTCTGGTAGGAAAATAGCTTTTCACAAAGGAGATAAGGCATGGTATTGAAAACACTTACAGTGCAGAAAGATTTTTAAGATTAGATTATTAAGAGTCCGTACACTTAGGACAGTAGTTTTTTTGTCACTCAGAAAGCATCAGTTTGTATGAACTATTTATATAATGTTAGCAAGGTCTCTGATATCTTAATGATAGTTAACCATTGATTTTTTCCCCCCCCACTACAGGTGCAGGTTATCATTCTGAATCCAAAGCCAAGGAATATAAGCATGTGTGCAAAAGAGCTTGTCAGAAGGTATGGAGAGAATGTATTCTGTCTGATTGAAACATTTTAGTTTTGACCATAAAGCAGCTTTACCTTGAAATTCGAAATTTTAAGGTTTGATTTATAAGACAGACTTTGGCTTGGACCACAAAATAATTTTGCTCATATTTGTGGAGTCTTTTGTTTTGTTTTGTGTTTTTTATTCTCCAAATCATGTTTAGATCTTTTCTTTCCTTTCCCAGATCAAAGTCTGTATTTTTGGAATTGTGGGCACATAATCATATACCTTTTAATCTTTGCAGCGGTTTCAGCTCTATAGGAGGAGTAGGGCAAACAGGTCAAAGGCAGCCAATGTGGCTTTCTATGAAGGGAAGAAAAAAATAATAAAAAAATTAAAATGAGTGTTTTTCTTAGGGAGATTATGTTTTTCTTTGTCTCTCATCGCGTAGTTTGTATCGTAGCAAATTCATTGTCATTCTGAAGTTTAGCTTTGCCTGTGGACTCAGTTGTGCTTTTTTCTCATCTTTGGATTTCGAGGTTTTGCTAAATTGTTGAATGCTAAATGTGGAGGCAGGAATGGACTCGGAAGAAATATTGTTTGCTTTTATTTTGATCCTGGCTATATACTCTTGTGGGCAAACCTTCCATTACCTTTTATGCAAATAGAATGTTAATTGGACATTGCGTATCAAGTAAATAGGGGTCTTCCTCACTCTTTTCATTTATATTTATTACCATTTAAAGAAGATTATGTTTAGTTAGAGATCCAAGGTTTTTCTTATGAATGAAATCTCATAAATGGATGAGAATATTTTGTTACAGTGATTGCATTGTCTTTTAAAAATTATAATAAAGAAATATTCTTTAAGCTATTTTATATTTTTAATCTTATTTTTCAAAGTGTGAAATCTTTTTGTTATCTGAAAAGAAATGGATTACCTTTATAGGAATATAGTTCTGTATATAATACATTTAGAGTGTGTAACCAGACTCCTCAATGTATACAATAAATGAACTTCTCAAAAGGTTCCTGAGGAATAGTTCTTAGTTTTTGATCTTTTTGTTGACTAAGTTGGAGTTTCAATAATTCATTTAAAAATCAGTTTTTCTTCTCTTTCTTGCCTGTCTTATTTATACTTAAGAAGCAAGGTGATTTTGTGACCTTTACTCTCTATAGATTATATTACAAAATAATATTATATGTTTAATCTCAATGTAAAGTACCTTATAGAATCACAAATGCTGTTGTCAAAAGTATGCTTCCATCTAAAAATTCTGAAATGCTTCTGTGACTGAGTCACTGTTTTTTATAGCTGGCGTAGAGAGAGGAGCAGGGACTTCCCTGGTGGCTCAGACAGTAAAGAATCTGTCTGCAGTGAGGGAGTCCTGGGTTCGATCCCTGGGTCAAGAAGTTCCTGTGGAGAAGGGAATGGCTACCCACTCCAGTAATCTTGCCTGCAGAATTCCATGGACAGGGGAAGCCTGGTGGGCCTCGGTCGATGGGGTTGCAAACGGTTGGCCACAACTGACCACTTAACACACACAGGGAGAGTAGTAACGGTGGAATAAGAAATTATTAGCTTAGTCTATATAAAATATGAATTCAGATTTCAAAGTGTAATTCATATAATTTCTTAGGCTATGTGAGTTGCCCTGTGATGAATGAAGCCCTTTCACTTACTAAATTCCTTGCACTTTGTGTTTAGGTATATCATAAGTTATCCTGAATAATTGCTTACTCTAAGTAGTTTATTTCTTAAAGTATGAAATGCAACTGTAGTGATCAATTTTTGTTAACTCTAAATGTCTCTTACACTTCTTTAAGCCTTTGAAAAGCTTCTGGGTGTGTTTGAGAAGCTGTGGTTTTACAGTGAATAACCTTGCCCCTTGGTTTCATAGGCAATTGAAAAGCTACAGGCTGGTGCTCTTGCAACAGATGCAGTGACTGCAGCCCTGGTGGAGCTTGAGGTATTTCTTTTCTCTATTTGTTTCATTTAAAGTAGTTGTGAGTTTGTGTTTGTTATTCTTAAATGACATGAAACTGTTGTTTAGTCAGCCATCAATGACATGACTAGTGTTTCCCAACAGTATTAACAATGAAGAATAAAGAAGCAGTCGGTGATCTTGTTAGGTTGTCTTACTGGAGACTTCTCTGACTAATATAAAGAAGTTGGTTAAATTTCAATTTTTCCCCTGGTTTTGCGAGATTCATGAATACAAGTTACTGGTGGCTTGATGCTTGAATTTCCTTAATATTTTCAGAAGAAAAATTCCTGAAGTTCACACCTTCTCAAAGTAATATATATTCTGTTGTTTAGAAAACAAAAAATTCCAACTGTCTAGAAGTATCCCAAGTTTAAGGAGAAGTTTCCTCACAAATGTATCAGTGGGATATATATATATATATATATATATATATATATATATATATACTGAAGCTGTGCTCTGTTAGGTGTGTCTTGTCCAGTGTGATTGTTAGGTTGGTCTTCAGTTAACTGTGGGCATTGGGGAATTCAGTGAAGAGGTTCTCAAGTTTGCTGTAATCCTTGCTACTTCAGTATGAGGGTCTCTCAATTCTCTTAATGTAGACCCTGAGGATAAGTTTGTCCAGGAGATATTAAGGACTTCAGAAGCCTGACTTATTTTTCTCAAATTTTTAGAAGGTAGATTAGTGTAAGTCAGTTTAGAGGGCAGTGAGTGAATAGTTTTTTGCTTGAAAAGATTGCTAGGGGAATCAAATAAGACTTAGAGATAAAACAAAGAGTTTGAGGGAGGAGGTGATAGAGAAGACTGTCTCCAGTTGACTAGATTAGGTTCCTACTAGCAGGGCACCTACTCTGACATGCCAGGCCTTGCTTTTTACCTGTGAAGATTGTCCAGAGTTTACCAAAAGTGCTAGCCTTGTTTCCCTGATTCATTGCAGAATTGAGCTTTGGATCATGCTCTGTGGATTGTACACTCTCTTGCTAACACTTTGAGCTTGGTCCTAGGGTTTGTGGTCAAGGAAGGGGAATATAGATGGTGGGCATGTAGTTTGGTGCCTGAGGCATCTGACTGGGGGCATGTGGTCCCTTTCTGTTGAGACTGATTGATCCTACACTAGCTCTGTACCACCTGGTAGCCACAAAGCGCTGGGTACCTCCTAGCCTCTCCTTGGCTCAGTTTACACATTTATGATATGAGGATGACAATTTCTACTTTACAGAGTTCTGAAGGTTAACTGACTTAATGTATGATAATCACATAGAACAGTATGAGGCATGTGGTAAGCTATTCATAACTGTTATCAATGATGACTATTGTGAGGATATATGTGAAGTGAATATTTGTGGAAAGTTAATTGTATGTTGTGGATAAAAGGGGAAAAGTGATGCCAGGAAGAAGGTTGATGTGGTTACCACCAAATCTTACCTTTACTCAAAACACATACACAAAGAAAGCTTCATCTAACTTAATTCAATTATTAATTGCAAATGACTTTTTTGTGTAGAAGACAATGTCCTGAGGTTACAGGTACATGGAGCCAGTGTGGGTCTGGGGAGAGATTAATGCATAGCTGGGTGTATACCTTAAGGGCAACTATGAATACAAAATTGAGTAAAATTAAGTTTTCCTTTTTCTTTTCATCTTAGAATAACTTTAATTTTCTCAAGTCCTACTTATGCTGACTATTTCGTTACATTTTTTTCCCCATGATGACTCAATCCTACTTTAAAAGAGTTTACTTATGTATACTTAAAAATGATTTAAAATACATTTTGGAATGAGTTACATGTGAACGAACTTTATAGTTTTGAATGATGACCTGTGGTTTTTAAGAGTGTGGATATGAAGGTTTTTTAAAAAATAAATGTGTTCTATTATTTTGATTGGACCGTGGCCTGAATGAGTTTAGTGTATTTTCCTCCCTTTAATTATTAAGTTTGGGGAAGAATTTCAGTGACTTATCTTTAAAAATTCTTTTTTATGTGGAATCTTTGATTGAAATATATGTTAGTAGTTTAAAGGTTAAGGCTCCACTAACCGGAAGAATTTTCCCGAATCTTAAGGATTATGCTGGAAGTCATGCATATACGGCCTCCTACCATTGCTGTCAGCTTGCATAATTGTGATTTGTCATCTTTGAACCGGGTGGTCTTCAAATAAAGAGTTTAACTGAAGACATATTCTAATAGTTTGAATCAATGGAAGGATATAGAAAAATTGGATTCTTATATTTTCTGTACTTAGAAAAAATGAGAGTAACAATATTAAGTCCTTTCAGTCAACTGAAAAGTTCCAGAATCTCACTTATACTATTATGTTTAATTTGAGAGTAACCACTTATCCTTACTTTTTTGGTCAATCTATTTAGCAGAGCTGAGTGTTGTCTTAATTATCAAATAAATATGGGCAACCATCATACTTTTGTCTTTTGACTTTGGGATATACTTTTTGAATTCAAGAAAACCATACTTTTTAAACTTGCTTTTTACATTATTACTTAGGCAGGTAGCTACACTGGGTTTGAGTTCCTTGAGGGCTTTGCTAACTGTGGATTGAAATGGTTTAATGGGTTTAATGGTCCTTATTGGCCAGAAGGGATGTCTTTCCTTGTATTTTGAAAAATATGAAAATTTGCACTTACCTAAATAGTGAAAAGTACATTGACCTCAACCTGATGCCACAGAGGGGAAAGGGAGAATGTGAAATAAAATTTATAATAAAAAACGTTGGGTTTTGGTGACCTCTATAATTTATACAGGCCACCTCAACAAATCATTTTTGAGCTTTTCTTAGAATCTTATTCCCTTGTGTGGTTTCATTTTTCTCACCCACCAAGGCAGACAACTGCAAAGCACCAGAGGGCTGGGATGGTGAGTGTGTAAGTTCCTGCCTATGAAACTGACTAGCTTCTCCCTTCTGGGTTTTGGGAGGGAAGGTGGCCACTCGTATGAGAGGTGTTCTGTAGTGTGAGGGTGAAGATGACATGTGGATGACAGTGTGCATTTGCTTGTTTTCACAATGTGGTGAAGAAAATGGAAAGGTCAGTTTTATAGATCATATTTTAATAATTTATTGTTAAAGTGATTTGGTCCCATTGTTTCATTATTCATTGTTTTTTAGAGATTCTTTTTGTAACTGATGGGAAAGTGACTCCTACCCCTTGGGTAGTACACTTCTGATTTCCCTCCCAGCAGAGAAGATAAATTTGTGCAGCAACTTGATTGTCATGTCTGGGCTGTGCATTTGGAAGACAGTTGCTTTCATGCCTGCTTTTGAAATAGTTTTGGTTTGGATAGTGACAGTGGATTTTAAATTTTAGACCATAGTTTGTACATGATTTGTACATTTCACATGTACAGCTTCTGATACGATTTTTTTCTGTGAGAAAATTGGATTTAGATCTGGGTGAGTCATGATGCCTCTGCTTAAGTAAAGAGTGTTTCATAGATTCTGATAGAAAATGAGCTCATAAAATGCTTACTGAAGTGCTCTTTGCACATCAAAAAATTTCTTTTGAAAGTATTAAGATGAGGTTTAAAAAGTTCTGATAAGGAATAATAGGTGAAATATGACTTGACAAACTGATGAGAGGTTGCTTGTCGTCTTGTGAGGAAACTAATGAATCTGGCTGGCTGGGTGTATCCTTTGAGAGATTTTGATTAATTTGTTTTGAAAACTGATTATTTTGGTAAGCAGAATACTAAGTATTAACAATAGTGATAAGTATAGCCTTTGAATTTCATATGGTGAAAGGTAAATTGTACAGGCCTCCATGTTAAAAATGTTTTGCTGAACTTAGATTATTGGACCTTGCCATCTTTTGTTGAGTTGATTCATTCTTTGTGTCTTCGTATGGTCAGAGGAGATGATACTTCATGGTCGAAGCTTGTTGATTGTCCAGATCCTTTAGCATTTAAAGAGCAGATTATATTGCGCACAGCTGTGTGCTAAAAATGGACCTTTGTCTTTGGATCTCTATATAATCCAATGTAGTACTTGCTTGTAAATCTTGGTAAATCCTTTATAGAAGTAACTTCTTATCCAGACGGCTGGTAGTTTGGGGTGCGAAGGAAAAAAAGATGTTTGCATTATTGTACGTTTATATGAGTATATATAATGCTTTATGCATTTATCTGACCTCTACATCCTGAGCCGTAGAGCCAGCTCTGCATGCATGCCTAAAAAGCAAGGATCTCCAGAATGTCCTCCCTGTGGTTGGTGGACCACAGCCCAGGGCTCTGTGCAGCTATAGGATTAGGCCATACGTCCTTCCTTTGGCCTTATTCTTCTAGCTGGAATTGTGTGTGTGCTTCAAAGGGAGAGAGAGCCCCAAAGGCCTGTGAGTCTTTGGGCTGCTTCGTGGTCATGAAGACGGTGTGGCTTGCTGCTGGTGCACGGGCGTATCTTGGATGGGAGGGAATACTGGGAAGGTCTGATATAACCCCCTTTCTCTCACCAAGCCTGTAGCAAATTCACTTTTAGGGTTTCTTTATGGTTAGAAGCCTAACCACACCTGTTCCCTATCCCACTTCGGTATTTAGTCTTTGTTGCAAAAACATAGCTGCTTTACTGTCATTAGTGTTTATTTTTGAGGTCAACAGTTATTTAAAATAAGTGAGCATCTCTGTTCTTCTGCACATTTTTTGTTTTGAAGAAATGATCTTCTCATAAGCAGAAGGGAGCTGAGGATTTCAGTAGTTCCTTGCTTCCTGCCCCCCCCTCACTCCCCTATGGGGCTGAACACGCTGGACAGATAGCTCCATGCATCTAGCTCACAGATACAACAAATGCCCTCAACTGTGTGACTGAGGAGTCCAATTTTAGACCCACAACTCCCGAAAGTCTCATTTTTCTCTTCCATTGGCCATGTATTTTATTGTCTGTAGTGAGGAGTGGGGGAGGTCCTGTTTTTATGTATGTGAAGCAAGGAGTTTTGCCTTTTCTGCTTTGTAGTACTTCAAATGTTTTCATTGCATGAAACTTGGATTTTGACTTCAGATGCTCTTTGTACCTTTATTTTTTTTCAACTTGGTTATCATTGATTATTTCGTCAAAGACTCTACTTTGCTGTCTGTTTAGCAGTATTTCCAGGGGTGCTTCAGTATTTCTGTGTATTCCATCTGATTATAGAGTCTTTATGTTTCTCTGCATTTTTTTGTTTTATTTTTTGAGGTGTACACACACAGTTACACTTCATGGAGTTGCATCCAGCCAAGTGTCCATGTTCTTCTTGTGAAGAGGCAGAGAAAATCACCTCTCCCAAGAATTTCCACCTTCTGACCAAGGCATATGTGTCCTGAAGAGCTGTACACAGATGGGAGGCAACTTGTTTGCTTGTTCTGCTGCTAGAGCATTGATTTAATTAGAAGACAGGCTGTGGGTGGCCAAGTGCAGACAAAGAAGCACCAGACACAGCCCAGTTAGCCTGGGACAGTAAAAGTAAGTTACGCTCTTTCTAAAACACTTTTTTTGAGTATCGATGCTGATTCTTGCCTTTAGTAGTAAGGGGCAACTTGTAACTTACTGTTTGTGTTTACACATTAGGTGCATCTGTTCTTTTTCTAAGACCCTAGACATTAAATGTGCTCTTTAGCACAAAGTATCTGCTTAATTAAGGAAAAGCAGTGATTTTTTTTCCTTCTTTTAATTTTTTCAGAATAAAAAAGAAAACTGAATCAATGATTACATTCCAGGTTAATTTTTATACAGCATCAAAACTGTGTATTTCGACTGAGTCAAAACTTTTAAGTACAGTGCTTGTTGTGTTACAGAGCTTTTTACTGATGGGAACATGAAAACAGTTTCACCTTTTTCTAGCCATTTCTTGATGAGCTGTGTGCACCTTATCACATGAATTCATCTTGACTGAATGTGGTAGAAAATACGGTCCAAGACCAGATTTAGCAGTGTCTAAGGAGCTTGTGGACTTCCCTGGTGGCTCAGATGGTAAAGCATCTGTCTACAATGCAGGAGACTCAGGTTTGAGCCCTGGGTTGGGAAGCTCCCCTGGAGAAGGAAATGGCAACCCAATCCAGTACTATTGCCTGGAAAATCCCATGGACAGAGGAGCCCCATAGGCTACAGTCTATGGGGACGCAAAGAGTCGGACATGACTGAGCGACTTCACTGTCAAGGAGCTTGTAGCTTCATATATAAGTCCTTGTTTTCCTCTGGGAGTTATTACTCTCTAAGAATATGCTACATTTTAGAATTCAGTTTTGAACTACTAAAAGCTACATTTGGTAATATGATGGAATTGGTGATAATTTGTGTTTTGGTTATGAGCAGCAATTTAGACTTTTGGGTTGAGTATAAAATATCTTCCTTTAAATTAATAGAGATATTAGATTCATTGGCCCTTGCATTTATAGTACTGTGATTATTGAATCATTTTGTATGTGTGTGTGATGTGCTTGTGTGGTATGTGTGTGTGTTTGGATCTGTATGATTTGGGGACATCAATTTTATTATTTAACATCTATTGTTTTTTGCTTTTGGTAGTGAAGGGCTAGGCTTAAGAAGGTTTTTCTGTGTTCAGCAAAGTCACAGGCTGATAATCATGAAGGTCAGTCTGAAAAACTGCCTTTGATTTTAAGTTTTTAATCTGTCTCTCAAAGAGTCTTTATTCAGAGTCTGGAAAGGCATGAGAAAGAAATTTGTTATATAATTTTTAGGAGTCTAATCAAGATCACGTCCTAAACCCTGCTACAAAGCAGAACAAAGCATTACTTCTGTTTCTTCCTCCCATTCATTCTCGGTATATAGCTGCCATCTAATTTTTATATATATCGCAGACTTTAACTGTTAAACTAATGAAGGATTGCACCTCATTGTAGCACAGCAAAGAGCTTAAAACTGAGTCCTAGGCATCCCAGTTGAGAGCAGTGCTTTGGCTATTCCGACTGCCAGGGAGTTCTTACTGGCAGTCATCCCCGCTCAGGGTCCAGCATCCTGCATGGTAATCACATTTCCCGGTAGTTTATGACATGCATATAATGCTGGGTATCAACACTATTGCACTTACTAGGCTTCTCAGAAAATTCCGAGTGGGGAACTTGTTTTTGTTTTCCTCTTTTGGAAGTGTGTGCAGATGTTAACATTTCCTAGTGGGCTGGACATCTTTTAAATTAAAAGCATAGTTATCAGTTCCTACTTACAAGTTAGTGGTGCTTCCTCGCCCCTCCAGTCTGCCATGTCCTCACTTCACATTTGACAGAAGGATGGTTTACATTATTATAATTTTGTGGTCTGTTAGGTTCTTTTTGAGCGATATTTTCACATTATCATCAACATGGTTGAAAGCTATTGTTGTTTAGGTTATAGGGAAGTATAAGGAGATGCCGAAGTTGGCTTTACCAGAGAAACAGCTTCGTTTGTCTTTTCTATTGTAGCTCAAGTGGAAAAGACAATTTCAGGTACTGGGTGTGCTAACCTCTTCCTGGACATCATAAAGACTCCAACTAAAACAAAGTTTAAAACTATTTCAGATGTGCAGGTCTGTTGAAGCCAATATTTTTTAGAGATTTGTGTTATGTTTGACAAGTAACTCTTTGTACCAGAATTTGGTGGCTTGCAATTAAAAAACCCATGAAAATAAACTGCTGTGATGTAATTTTTCTGCTTAATTATGTTATCTGTTTATTTGCAAATTAGGCAGATTAATAATGGAAAGAAGGTGAATACAGATGGGCAGTGCTTTTTTATTAAGATACTTTTAGTAATAAATTAGAGAAAAAACCTTGTTCTATTTTGGCAGAATATTGTGTGCTGGGTCAACAAATGCTCAGATGAACAAAAGAAGTATTTGATGCATTTATTCTGACTTTCCTAGAAGAGCTTAGATGCTTCAAGAAGATCATTTAAAAGTCTTAGTTCCTGATACATAGGCTGTTGTGAGTTAGTTTTTTAAAGAAATATAAAGTATGTGTTTTTGTGTGTGTAATTGAGTAGTTAAAACAATGAACTGTCACAGATACTCAAACTGGGTATTCAGCATAGTATATTTGACTCAACTGTTCACAGAGTGTGATGCAAACAAATGTTCTCTTAACTTACATCCAAGATGGCTAAAGTATTACTTTAACACATGTTAAAAGTGGAGCACTGTACCTCTTTGGCTAGATACAATTCCGGGCTGTCTCGGTTGAGTAATTTCCTCAGGCATTCCAACTTTGATCAACCACAGCACGAACTTTTAGCATGTCTGTAAAGCAGCCAGTCCATCTGTAAATATGTCCTGAGGTAGAGAGAAAAGAGAGAATGCCAAAAAGGAAAGAATACTTTCTGTTGTAAAGGAACAGTTACAGAATGAAAATGGAAAGTTTTTTTGTTTCCCTAGGAGCTCTTTTTAGATAATTGAGCCTCTGATGTCTAAGTATGCCCTGTGGTTCTGTATTAATGAATGAAAGATACTTCGTTTGGGCCTAGTAAAAATGCTTTCCCGACTAACTCTGCTGAAATGTAATGGTTAGAGTTCATTAATTCTTAAACTTTCCAGTCTTTATTAATGTATTTAGTATTAATTGGCCAAAAACCTAAATATAAACAAGAGCATGTATCTCAGCAAATCATGTCTTAATTGTTTATGGCTGGTATTTAGATGAAAATATTCTTATATGACCCTGTTTTAGAGAGTAATTCTCAGAACAGGCACACCACTACCGGAGTAATCTCTTTGTTTTCAACACATTAAGCAAAATAGGTTTTTCTGGGTTTTATTTTCAGTGACCTGAAAATGAATTTCCAAATATGTCTGTTGATTTCTATGGGGCTTCCCTGCTGGCTCAGATGGTAAAGAATCTGCCTGCAATGCAGGAGACCTGGGTTCGATCCCTGTGTTGGGAAGATCCCGTGGAAAAGAGAATAGCAACTCTCTCCAGTATTCTTACTTGGAGAATTCCATGAACTGAGGAGCCTGGTGGGCTACAGTTCATGGAGTCGCATAGAGTTGAACATGACTGAATGACTAATACTTTCACTTGGAGTTTTTTAGTTTGCTTTGCTCCAAATTACTAATTCCAAAGAGAATACCATGTTTTCTTTCATCATTTTGGCAATGACAGTTCACCATTGTGTAAAGGTGTAGATGAAGTTGTCTATACTGATGGTGATCAAGATAGTCTTGAGAAAAATTTTATGATATCTCATCATTCTTGTGGATTCTGGGTAGAAAGCTTATGTCTCATTTTGGAGATGCAAACAAGCATTACAGATTCTAATTATCACAATCAGAATATACGTGGCATTTCTGACTTCTAACCTAGCTCTTAGCAAAGTACTTTGATGCAGGGTAATTAGTCTGCAGCACAGATTAAATAGCCTACTTCTGTATTTCACGGATTCAATGGACATGAGTTTGAGCACAAACTAGGAGATGGTGAAGGACAGGGAAGCCTGGCGTGCTGCAGTCCATGGGGTCACAAAGAGTTGCATGCGACTGAGCGACTGAACAACAACTACTGTGTTTATCATTTGTAAGTAGCAAGAAGTACATATATTCAGTATTTTCAATATCCAGTGAGGCATGGGAATGAAATCATGATTTGTTGTCGGGACTGGCATTTGTGTCAAAGAGCTGCTTTGCCTGAAATCTCTATTGTGGGCAAAACTGAAGACTTTGAATTTGCATCTGGAGAAGCATGAGGCCTTATTAACCTTTACAAAGTGAGGGTCCAGAAGAGATGGTTTACAGATGTATCTTGATTGTTCCATAGACTAGTTCTTAAAAACTGGAATTTGTTGCAAACATTTAAAATCGGGAGACTCATAAAAATCTGGATTTCTGATTTCTTTTGAAAGAAAAATGAGATCTGGTCTCATGGGACATGTATTCTTTCAGGGTTGCAGTCTACCAAAGCAGAGTGACAGCTGCCCCTTTTTCAGTATAGGAAGCTGTGTAACTAAGACTATATTTCAGCTCAAGGTACAGCTGAAAATAAGGCCTGGACAGATATGCCAACTTTTGTCTTGTTGGAAGGCCTGAGGAAATGAACTGATGGTTTAATTGGCCTAAGTTTTTTGCTCCAGGTTGCAAATTGTTACAACAGGGATTTCTACCAACAATAAGACTGGAATGAGCTTTGATTTGATTTTTTAAAATTGGAATTGGACTAAGGTATTAACTTATTACTTTGAAAATGAACTTCAAGCTAAAGACTTTTCAAAAAATTTCCCATAGAAGCAGTTTGAACCAGAACCAAAGTATTAATACATCACTCCAAAGACTTTGAGCTGGAGCTGAAGCAGGTAAAAATACTCTGTGACCTGGCTAAATCCTTCATTTATTTCTAGTCCCTGAAGTAAAATATTATTTTCAGTGTTCGTAGTGAAGAATTTACCAGAAGTGACCATAAGTGCAAGCATATTACACCCAATTCTGAACCTAAAAGATAATTAGCTTCCAATCTTGATTCCACTACTTCTGGATGGAAAGCACACTCAGATAAATCACTAGTTTGTGCATAATATTTGTGGTTGCATCTGTGATGATTACCCAGAAGCCTTTGTACATCCTTTTTATCAGGGACTCAGTCACATTTTATTAATCTTTTCCTGATTCATTTCATTTCTCTCCAGTAGAGGTTGAATCCCGCTTCCCAGAGTGGTTAGCTCTTGTAGCCTCTCACGATTCAGTTTTACTTTCTTTCTCTCCACGTTCTCTGTTCTGTTGCTCATAGATACCTTTACAAACCTCTTCAATGTGGGGTTCAAGGAGAAAGTGAAGATAAGCAGTTCATCCAGGTGAGAGTTTCTCAAGGTGAGGGCCATGCTCTGACTGGATCGCATTCACTTGAGGTAGCTTGTTAAAAAAAAAGAGCAGTTTCTCCCTTCGCCTTACATGACCTAAGTCAGAATCTTTGGGGATAGAACTCTGGAAATGTTCATTTTTCTGAATTAAACAAAAAAATTACTCTTGAAATAGTTGTAGGTTCACATGCAGCTGTAAGAAACAACATGGAGAGAGCCCTTGGAGCTCCGCCTACAGTGATGACTGCTTCTAGAAAAGCTGCTCTTAATCTTTTATTTTAAGACATTGCACTGTAGTGTACGTATAGAAAAGCATACATATTTATGGTACAGGAGCAGCTCCTTGAATTTTCAGAGGGAACCAGCACCCAGGTCAAGAACCACATTTGCAGCCCTTCAGAGAGCCCCTTCTGCCCCTTCCAGTCAGTTCAGTTCAATCGCTCAGTTATGTCTGACTCTTTGCGACCCCATGAATCGTAGCGCGCCAGGCCTCCCTGTCCATCACCAACTCCCGGAGTCCACCCAAACCGATGTCCATCAAGTTGGTGATGCCATCCAGCCGTCTCATCCTCTGTCGTCCCCTTCTCCTCCTGCTCCCGATCCTTCCCAGGATCAGGGTCTTTTCCAATGAGTCAGCTCTTCACATGAGGTGGCCAAAGTATTGGAGTTTCAGCTTCAGCCTCAGTCCTTCCAGTGAATATTCAGGACTAATCTCCTTTAGGATGGACTGGATGGATCTCCTTGCAGTCTAAGAGACTCTCAAGAGTCTTCTGCAACACCACTGTTCAAAAACATCAATTCTTCAGCGCTCAGGTTTCTTTATAGTCCAATTCTCGCATCCATACATGACTACTGGAAAAACCATAGCCTTGACTAGATGGACCTTTGTTGGCAAAGTCATGTCTCTGCTTTTGAATATGCTATCTAGGTTGGTCATAACTTTCCTTCCAAGGAGTAAGCGTTTCTTAATTTCATGGCTGCAAACACCATCTGCAGTGATTTTGGAGCCCCAAAATAAAGTCTGCCATCGTTTCCATTGGTTCCCCATCTATTTACCATGAAGTGATGGGACCAGATGCTATGATCTTAGTTTTCTGAATGTTGAACTTTAGGCCAACTTTTTCACTCTCCTCTTTCACTGTCAAGAAGAGGCCTTTAATTCCTCTTCACTTTCTGCCATAAGGGAGGTGTCATCTGCATATCTGAGGTTATGGATATTTCTCCCGGCAATCTTGATTCCAGCTTGTGCTTCTTCCAGCCCCGCGTTTCTCATGATGTACTCTGCATAGAAGTTAAATAAGCAGGGTGACAATATACAGCCTTGACGTACTCCTTTTCCTATTTGGAACCAGTCTGTTGTTCCATATCCAGTTCTACCTGTTGCTTCCTGACTTGCATATAGGTTTCTCAAGAGGCAGGTCAGGTGGTCTGCTATTCCTATCTCTTTCAGAATTTTCCAGTTTCTTGTGATCCACACAGTCAAAGGCTTTGGCATAGTCAATAAAGCAGAAATAGATGTTTTTCTGGAACTCTCTTGCTTTTTCCATGATCCAGTGGATGTTGGCAACTTGATCTCTGGTTCCTCTGCCTTTTCTAAAATCAGCTTGAACGTCTGGAAGTTCACGATTCAGGTACTGTTGAAGTCTGACTTGGGGAATTTTGAGTGTTACTTTACTAGCATGTGAGATGAGTGCAATTGTGTGGTAGTTTGAGCATTCTTTGGCATTGCCTTTCTTTGGGATTGGAACGAAAACTGACCCTTTTCAGTCCTGTGGCCACTGCTGAGTTTTCCAAATTTGCTGACATATTGAGTGCAGCACTTTCACAACATCATCTTTTAGAATTTGAAATAGCTCAACTGGAATTCCTGGGAGAAGGAAATGGCAACCCATTCCAGTATTCTTGCCTGGAGAATCCCGGGGACAGAGGAGCCTGGTGGGCTGCTCTCTATGGGGTCACACAGAGTTGGACATGACTTGGCAGCAACTGGAATTCCATCACTTCTACTAACTGTTCATAGTGATACTTCCTAAGGCCCGCTTGACTTCACATTCCAGGATGTCTGGCTCTAGGTGAGTGATCACCCAATCATGATTATCTGGGTTGTGAAAATCTTTTTTGTAGAGTTCTTCTGTATATTCTTGCCACCTCTTCTTCTGCTTCTGTTAGGTCCATACCATTTCTGTCCTTTATCGAGCCCATCTTTGCATGAGTTCCTTTGGTATCTCTGATTTTCTTGAAGAGATCTCTAGTCTTTGCCTTTCTGTTGTTTTCCTCTATTTCTTTGCATTGATCACTGGGGAAAGCTTTCTTATCTCTCCTTGCTATTCTTTAGAACTCTGCATTCAGTTCGGTATATCTTTCCTTTTCTCCTATGTGCTTCGCTTCTCGCCTTTTCACAGCTATTTGTAAGGCCTCCCCAGACAGCCATTTTGCTTTTTTGCATATCTTTTTCTTGGGGATGGTCTTGATCCCTGTCTCCTGTACAGTGTCATGAACCTCCATCCATAGTCTATCAGGCACTCTGTCTTTCAGATCCAATCCCTTAAATCTATTTCTCACTTCCACTTTATGATCTTAAGGGATTTGATTTAGGTCATATTGGAATGGTCTGATGGTTTTCCCTACTTTCTTCAGTTTAAATCTGTATTTTGTAATAAGGAGTTCATGATCTGAGCCACAGTCAGCTCCCAGTCTTGTTTTTGCTGACTGTATAGAGCTTCTCCATCTTTGGCTGCAAAGAATTTAATCAATCTGATTTCTGGTGATGGGTTGACCATCTGGTGATGACCATCTGGTTGACCATCTGGTGATGTCCATGTGTAGAGTCTTCTCTTGTGTTGTTGGAAGAGGGTATTTGCTATGACCAGTGCATTCTCTTGGCAAACCTCTATTAGCCTTTGCCCTGCTTCATTCCGTACTCCAAGGCCAAATTTGCCTGTTACTCCAGGTGTTTCTTGACTTCCTACTTTTGCATTCCAGTCCCCTATAATGAAAAGGACATCTTTTTTGGGTGTTAGTTCTAAAAGGTCTTGTAGGTCTTCTTAGAACCATTCAACTTCAGCTTCTTCAGCATTACTGGTTGGGGCATATATTTGGATTACCATGATATTGAATGGTTTGCCTTTGGAAACGAACAGAGATCATTCTGTCGTTTTTGAGACTGCATACAAGTGCTGCATTTTGGACCTTTTGTTGACTATGATGGCTACTCCATTTCTTCTAAGGGATTCTTGCCCACAGTAGTAAATAAAATGGTCAGCTGCGTTAAATTCACCCATTCCAGTTCATTTTAGTTCACTGATTCCTAAAATGTCAATATTCACTCTTGCCATCTCCTGCTTGACCACTTCCACTTTGCCTTGATTCATGGACCTAACATCCCAGGTTCCTCTGCAATATTGCTCTTTATATCATTGGACCTTGCTTCCATCACCAGTCACATCCACAATGGAGTGTGTTTTTGCTTTGGCTCCATCTCTTCATTCTTTCTGGAGTTATTTCTTCACTGATCTCCAGTAGCATATTGGGCACCTACTGACCTGGAGAGTTCCTCTTTCATTATCCTATTATTTTGCCTTTTCATGCTGTTCATGGGGTTCTCAAGGGAAGAATACTGAAGTGGTTTGCCATTCCCTTCTCCAGTGGACCACATTTTGTCAGACCTCTCCACCATGACCCACCCGTCTTGGGTGGCCCTACATGGCACTGCTCACAGTTTCATTGAGTTAAGGAAGGCTGTGGTCCATGTGATTAGATTGGTTAGATTTTTGTGATTGTGGTTTTCTATCTGTCTGCTCTCTCATGGAGAACTGTAGGGTAAAACCTTTTCTGAAATGGAATCATGCAGTAAGTACCCTGTTGTGTCTGCTTTTTTGTTTAATTGAGGTGAAATTCATAGAACACAAAATTAGTCATTTCAAAGTAAATAATTCAGTGGCATTAAAACATTCATAATATTGTGCTACCACCATGTCTGTCTTGTTTCGAAATATTTTTGTCTCCCCAAAGGGAATTTTGTACCCATTAAACAGTTGCTCTGTATTCTCTCCTCCCCATCCTGTGGCAACCACCAATCTCCATTAACTCTCTGGATTTCCCTGTTCTGGATATTTCATGTAAATGGAGTCGTACAATGTGGGACTCTTTGGATCTTCTTTCACTTGGCATAATGTTTTCAAGGTTCTTCCACATCATGGCATGCATCATATCAGCATGCCATTCATCTTCGTGCAGTATTACGCAACACTTTTCATGCGTATACCACGATTTGTTTATTCATTCATCCATATATGGACATTTGATTGGTTTCCACTCTTCTGCTGTAAAAGGTGTTGGCTGTGAATAGCGAACAGTGTTACTGTGAACATTCCCATACAAGTATGTGTTTTTCAAGTTATCGAGTCGTATGGTAATTCTGTATTTAGCTTTTTGTGAAGTCACCAAACTGTTTCCATGACAGCGGAACCATTTTACACTGCCCACAGCAAATGTACTGTAGTTTTTGTTTTTGTGAGTATAACAATCCTCATGGGTACAAAGTGGTACCTCATAGTGATTATCATTTTTTTTCTCTGTGAATAATGATGTTGAACATCTTTTTATGTACTTGCCGACCATTTGTATATCTTCATATAAATGTCTATTGAAGTCTGTTTAAATCCTTTGCACATTTTATAATTTGGTTGTTTTTTGGTTAATGTTATTGAAAATTATAGGAGTTTTTCATATATTCTTGATACTGTACTGCTGTTGCTGGTTTGTCAGTCTGAAATTACATCAAAATGAATACTTGAAAAATAAACTGTAATTGCTCCACCAAGTATTTCCTATCTCCTGTCCTGTTTTGTTTTTCTTCATTTTGTTTACTGCTCATATGCCATCTAATTTATTTCGTTTCTTATTGTCTGTCTCAGCTAGAATGCGGTTCCATCTGGGCAAGGATATTTTTCTGTTATGCTCACTGCCATATCACCGTGGGTTAGGGCAAGGATTAATAAACCATGACCTGAAAGCCAAATCTGGACTGTTGCCTGTTTTTGAATGGTCTGAAAACTGAGAATGTTTTTTTTTTCTTTTTTAATGGTTGAAATGAAGTCAGAAGAAGAATAATATTTCCTGACACCAGAAAATTATATGAAATTCAAATTTCAATGTTTATAATGAAGTTTTACTGGAACACAGCCAAGTTCATTCGTTTGTATATTTTCTCTGGCTGCTTTTCATGCTCTAGAGGCAGAGTTGAGTAGTCGTAGAGTTGTCTGTGTGGCCTGCAAAGCCTGAACTATATAACAGAGCTGATTCTTTACAGCAAGATTTGCCTGGCACATAAAGGAACAATAAATATTTGTTGGATGAATGAATGAATCTTAGCCTATACCACCACAGAGGAATCCAAATTGGAAATCTTTCAACAATCAGTCTTGAAAATTTGAGCTTAATTGGCTGCTTAATAAAAATATCCCCAAATGATTTTTTTGTAATACATTTTTCATTGGCTTCCATTCATTCTGTAAATAATGAGAACTGATGATGAAATACCAAGGAATTTGTAATTTTTAGGATAGTGTCAGGTAGGGTAGGCTTATTGTACAAATTTTACTAGTGTTAGTTTGAAAAACACTGTAATAACACAGTAGACATCCTGCTTTTACTATTTGATTTAAAAAAGATTCAAGAAATAGTTTGTTTAAAAAGCTGTTTCATCTTTTTTCTCATTCTCATCAGCATTAGACTAATAATGCTACCTGTTTACTAATGAAGGTTGTAATAAAAATGATATTGATGTCTTAGCATAACTTAATTTTGAATAAGACAGTGTATTATCATATAGTTTCATTCTGCTGTTGAATTTGCCCTTGGATTACAGGGTATGAATACTAACATATTAGTAATTTCCTGTAAATGTCTAACTTCTCCTTAAAGGAAGATTGGAGATTGGACAAACATAAATCATTTTATATAAAAATTATTTTATGATGTTCCAGTCTAGTTTTTGTACAGCATTTGAAAACTAAATTGTTTGCATCTGTGAGAACTGTTAATAGAGGTCTTATAATAGATCCCCAGAGGTAGAGTGTACCCCATAGTCTTGCAAACAGTTCTTATTTTATGCTTTCAGCAAAGGACATTAAATGGGTAATACAGGTTGTGGTTTATAGTGAAAGAGTAATGCTTTGCAGATCTTTGCCTTGGCTTGGTGTTTCCAAATTTCATTACTCAGAAAGGGTTTCCATGTCATGGTGGGGTGTAGCTCCTGACTTGCCTCTTGGCCTTCTCGTCCTCTCTCTTCTGGGTTAAGCAGTCAGAGGGATCTTGCTTTTTATAGCTTTGTCTCCTTTGAAAGTTAGAAGTAAGTTTGAAAACTATTTTGCTTTTAAATGTTATCTTTTAGGAGGTGAAATTCTATTTCCTGAAGTTATTTCACTTCTCTTGTTTCAACTGTGAAAAGGTTGGATTCTTAACACTCTATGACATTTTTTTGTGGCATTTCTCTATAGAGTAACCTGCAAAAATGAGTCAGTATCAGCTTCCTTAAGGGATTATAGTTCACAGTGATCAGTTATTCTATTTATGTTTGTAATTAACTCCTATTCATTCTGCAAATATTTATTGAATACCTACTGTGTGCCAAGTATTACTTTCGACATTGGGATAAAATAGCTAAAAAGACAAACTATTGTATTTACGGGGCTTCCATTCTATGGGGAGAATTAGACAATTATGTATAACGTCAAGAAGTAAAAAGTGCCATAAAGAAAAATCAGAGGAAAAATTGTTGGGTCAGGTTAGGGAAACACTAAGCCAGATTTACAGGGACTTACCTGCCCAGATTTGCATGGCTTCCCTGGTGGCTCAGACGGCAAAGCAGTGTTGGAGACCTGGGTTCAGTCTCCGGGTTGGGAAGATCCCCTGGAGAAGGAAATGGCAACCCAGTCCAGTACTCTCGCCTGGAAAATTCCATGCACTGAGGAACCTGATAGGCTACAGTCCATGGGGTTGCAAAGAGTAGGACGTGACTGAGCGACTTCACCTGCTCAGAAGATGTCTCATAAATGGAACAGGGGAGAAAGCATGTAGAGAAGTTGGGGAACAGATTCTTGAGTTTGAAGGGAAAGTACCGCACCCCATTTTATTCTTCTTTCTAGTCCTTATCACATGGGATATCAGCTATTTATACATGCATACAAATGGTACCTGCACACGCTTCTATACACACACATATGCAGTCTTTATTTGTTGATTCTTCCCTTGCTATCAGTTCAGTTCAGTTCAGTCACTCAGTCGTGTCCGACTCTTTGCAACCCCATGAATCGCAGCACGCCAGGCCTCCCTGTCCATCATCAATTCCCTGAGTTCACTCAGACTCACGTCCATCGAGTCAGTGATGCCATCCAGCCATCTCATCCTCTGTCGTCCCCTTCTCCTGCCCCCAGTCCCTCCCAGCATCAGGGTCTTTTCCTCACTAAGCTCAGCGTTTCAAAATGCAAAAGCCTGCAGGTGCGAGTGTTCCTCCTGTGCCCCGGGAGGTGCAAGGAGGTCCTGTGGTTGTGTGGTGCACAGTGAGAGGAGAGGGGGAGAGCCTGGGTCATGCAGGTCCCTGTGAATCTTGGAATGTGAGACTTCAGATTTTATTCTCAAATGTGACAGGACATTGTAGGTTTCTGAATAGGGGAATAACAGGATTTTAAAAAGATCTCTAGCTACTGATTGGATATAATGATTTCTAGTTGTATAAAGTGATTCAGCTCAGAAAATCAACAGCAAATGACCATGTACATTATAAGGGGAAGGTTAGTATATGGGGTGATCAGTTTATACTGAATGATAGGTACACGTTTTTGGTCAGTTTCATTGTAATTTGCATACAACAAAACTCACCAATTTTTTAAGTGTACAGTTTGATGAGTTTTGACAAAAGTAGCTACCAGTGTAACTACCAATACAGTCTTGACATAAAACGTCTTCATTGCCCGTGAAGTTTTCTCATAATGTTTATCTACAGTGGATTCCCCTCCTGTCAGTGGCAATTACCCCTGGCAATTACTGTCTCTCCTTTTAATCCCAGTTTGGCCTTTTCTAGGATTTGGTATAAATAGAATCATATATTAGGTAGCCTTTTGTGAGTGGCTTCTTTCATTTAGTTTAATGCTTTTGAGATTCCTCCATATTGTTGGCTGTATAAAGGAATAATAGTAATAACTAATAATAATAATAATAATAAAAGGAATTTGTTCCTTTTATTGCTGAACAGAATTTCATTGTATTGGTATATCACAATTTGTTCATCCCTTTACCAGCTGATGAGCATTTGTGTTGTCCTGTGTTTGGCTGTTCTGATTAAAGCTGATATGAACATTTTCATTTAAGTCTTTATGTGGACATATGCTTTCATTTTTCTTGGATAAATAGTTAGGAGTAGAATTGCTGGATCTATGGTAAATGTATGCTCAACTTTAAAGAAACTGCCAAACTCTGTGCTATTTTTATTCTCACTAGCATTGTATAGGGGTTACAGTTGCTCTACATTCTTGCCAAAGCTCACTATTGTTGGCCTTTTAAATTTAACCATTTTAGTGGTATTTTGTGGTTTTAGTTTGCATTCCCTAATGACTAATGCTATTATGCATCTTTTTATGTATTATTTGCAATCTGTACGTGAAACTGTTTGCCCATTAAAAACTGCGGATTGTCTTACTGTGTTGTATGATTTTTTTATGTACTGGATACAAGTCCTTTACCTTTATGTTTTATTAAGTTTTTCTCCCAGACTGTGGCTTGCTATTTTTAAAATAAATCTTTAGTTTTAGAACAGTTTTAGATTTACAGAAAAACTGAGAAAATAGTTCAGAGAATTTCAGTATACCCAATACCTGACTAGTGTCTACATTAGTATGATATATTTCTAACAATTAATGAACCTGTATTGACACATTATGTTTAACTAAAGTCCATACTTTATTCAGATTTCCTTTTTACCTAATGTGAAACTCTTTCTTCGCATCAAAGTTTTTACCTTTGATTATTATATTTTTCATCTCTAGAAGGTTTTTTTTTTATGGCTTCCTTTTTTTTTCCTTCTTCATGTTTTCCTGTATCTGCTTGAACATACAGTTTAACATTGTTAGTTAACATCAGAGTCGTTTGCTAATTCTGTCAACTGTCATCTCTAGACCTGTTTTTATTGTTTGGTAATTTCTTCTGGTTATGAGCCATAGCTTTATGCTTATTTGCATGCTGGTCATCTTTGTTTTTTTTTTAAACACTTGAGTTTTGCATCTTTGGAGGTTGGATATTATAGTATTTCTTCAAATATTGTAGGACTTTGTTCTGGGACACTGTTAGTTTAGATTGTTTTGATCCTTCTGTGGCATCGCTAAAACCTCGCTAGTACAAGGCTAGAGTTGCCTTCTTTCTAGGGCTGATTTGGCCCAACTCTTGACGTTGCCGTCTGAGACATTCCTGATGTCCTCACTCTGGCTGGTGGGAGCTGACTTACTCTCCCCTCTGTGAGTGCCGGGAACTATGTGGCTTCCTCCTTTCTGAGGTTCTTTCGGTGCCCTTGGAAGCCCTCTCAGGCACTGTAGGCTGGTGCGCCTGTAGGGTCAGGGCCCTATGGGCCTCTGGCATTCTCTCTGTGTCTCCTTTTTGCGTCTGGTACTGCATAGTCAAGCTTTCCTGGCCTCCATGAACCTCTAACTTTGTCTGCACAACTTTGAAAGAATTTTGATTCTTTTTTGGGTTCCTCTTTCTGCTGTGGCCTAAAGAGTATCTCTAGGGATTAATTGGAGGCACCTGATTTGTGTCTTTTTCTCAGGATTACAGTCCTGTGCCAGCTATTGAATGGAGTCTGTCTATTTCATATGTGTTGTCTGATTTTCTAGTTAGGAGGACACATATGATCCCTATTATGGCTTCAGGGTCAGAGGTAGAGGTTTAGTAGACACACTTTTGACATTATAAATGTATTTTGAAGTAGGAGAAATATTTTTGAAAAAAAATTGCTTATACCCTTTTTTCTTACATATTTTTAAGATATCAAATTTAAGCCATCAGGCAAGAGTCATTTTTAGAATAATTTGGTTTTGTTCACTTAGTGATTTCTAACTTTGTATCCTTGCTCAGTCTCTCAGTCGTGTCCAACTCTTTATAATCCCATGGACTGTAGCCCACCAGGCTCCTCTGTGCATGAAATTTTCCAGGCAAGAATTCTGCAGTGGGTTCCCATTTCCTCCTCCAGGGGATCTTCCCAGCCCCGAGGTTGAATCCTCTCCTCCTGTGTCTCCTGCATTGTATTTGTATTTATATTTTTATACTGTATTCGATATTATATTCAAATTAATTTTGTAGCATTCATTTGCATCTGTGCTCTGTTATGTCCTACTCTTTGTGACTCCCCAGGCTCCTCTGTCCATGGAATTCTCTGGGCAAGAATACTGGAGTGGGTTGCCGTTTCCTGCTCCTGGGGATCTTCCCAACCTTCCTGCATTGGTAGGCGGATTCTTTACCACTGAGTCACCTGGAAAACCCTAATTTTATAGCGCTTATTCATTTTAAAGATTGTTGAGATTGTATGTATACTGTTATATTGTTGTATGTGTATTTTGGGAATTACTGAAGCATCCATAAATTTAAATTTAAAGTTTTCTCACATTTCAATTCCTTTCTCACATATTTTGAAAGATATATGTGATTGGCAAGGGAAGTTATGTAGAGTAAAAAAAAAACCTTGAAATATGGTGGTAATTCTGGAGAAGGAATGCAACCATGGGGTCACAAAGAGTTGGACATGACTGAGCAACTAACACACACACAGAGTGGTAATTTGTGTTACTTGTACAGTTTCTGTCTTCAATGTCATAGAGGTTTCTGACTTAGGTTTTTATATTTTTTAATATATGGGTTCAGGTTTTTGAGCACAAGCCACCTGTTTTCCTTGCTTGACCCTGCAGTAAACCCTTTCTCTGCTCAAAAAAAAAAAAAAAAAAAAAGAAGAAAGAAAAGGAAATAATCTAGGGTAAAAATTCAGTCTTTATCTGTTCTAAACCATAGTCTGTCCTAAGTTGGCTCTCTTTCCCAAGATCAAGTTGTGAAATGATTTAGGTAGAATATTTGCTTGGAAGGCCTTATTCAAACTTGTTACACCTAATTATCCACTTTCTTCCCTTCATCTTAGAAAGTGCTTTCTCTTAATAATGGTTTTATTTGTCTCCCAAGTTTGGAAGTTATGGTCCTTTCCTTCTCTTTCTTCTTCCTTTTCCCTGTTGGAATCATCTGAGACCTACGTTGTGAAAAGGCCTTCCATTTGGTCTCTCTCATTTCAGTTTCCTCCTCTTCCTTTTCAAATAATATGTGAATATCAGTTTATGTTTCCTTGATCAATATACTTGACTTTTGTTTCTATAGAAAGCTTGAAGAGCTTCTCATCATTTTCCAGTCAAATCCAGATTTTGATGAGTGACATGGAGCAATCTATTTGGCTCCAGCCAACCATATTTCCTAAATGTGTCTTCTGTGACTCTGACACTTTATGGCTGCCTACCTGTTGCTTACAGCATAACCACCAAGTGGAATTTTCTGACCAGTCTTTGCTTTTGTGCTATACATTCTTCAGGAAGACTGCTATTAACTTCTTCATCTCATACTGGCCCACTTCCCTTTGAGTTCTCAAAATACTTATTGTCTGTATCACTCATTTTCTATTTAATTGTACAATCCCTTTGTGGCTTTTTTCCCTGTGATCATATTTGTAAAATCCTATGGACAATTAGGTTTTCTATTTGCATTAGGACAAAAGGCCTGGTCTCAAATCCCTGACCCCTTTGCTCAAGTTACAGGTATTAACACATACGATGGAGATCTTCGTGTTGTGGTCAGTTTTCCTTGGGTCTGGCAGAAATTCAAGAAACTGGGGACATTTGTAGATGATTTTGTACATTTGGTGGTCTAACATAAAGACCACCAAATGGATAAAGAATTGCCCTGGTTTCCTGGATAGTATTTATGTTAGCTTAGAACAGAGTTAATTTTCTGGATTGACTGAGATTTCTGACTCAGATATTCTCTTGCATTGGATGTCCAGTTGATCCATCACCGTTTTTGGAAAAGACTTGTTTAGTCACTAAGTCATGTTCAACTCTTTGTTACCCCATAGACTGTAGCACACCAAGTTCCCCTGTCCTTCACTATCTCCCAGAGTTTGCTCAAATTCATGTCAGTTGAATCAATCATGTCCATCTGATCGTCTGTCATCCCCTTCTCCTATTGCCTTCAATCTTTCCCAGTATCAGGATCTTTTCCAATGAGTCACCCTCTTTGCATCAGGTGGCCAAAGTATTGGAGCTTCAGCTTCAGCATCAGTCCTTCCAGTGAGTATTCAGGGTTGATTTCCAGGTTTCATCTCCCTTCTGTCCAGAGGACTCTCAAGAATCTTCTCTAGCACCATGGTTTGAAAGCATCAGTTCTTTGCTGCTCAGAATTCTTTATGGTCCAGTCTCAAATCTGTACATGATTACTGGAAAAACCCTAGCTTTGACTATACAGACCTTTGTCATGACAAACTACTCCACTATTCTTCCGTGAGAGCCTTGATGGATTGACCATAAGCATAAGGCTTATTTCTGGACATTTCTAGTGCATTGATCTATATATCTGTCCTTAGCTGTATGTCCCTGTCACACTGTCTTGATTACTGTAATTTGTAGTAAGTTATAAAACCTCAAAGTGTGAGCCCTCCAATTTTGTTGTTTTATTTGAAAGATTGTTTTGACTATTCTTTTGTTGTTGTTGTCTGTTTTGTTTTAATTTTAAAAAGAAGCCCCAGTTTTTCCTTAAACCCCATTCTTAGTTTTTCAGGGACAGAAACTCAACATCATCTGGTGACTTCTGACTGTGCACTAAGACATTTCCTAGGAGTTGTCCTGCCAGTCAGCAAGGACCAGACTGTCCACATGTGGTCCAGCTCAAAAGCATCTGGGCCCACCCTGGCAAAGGGGCTTGTGTGATACAGCATGGAACACTGGATAGATAGCCTAGGACTTCTAGGCCTTGCAAAGTTTAATTGGTACTCACCAGGCCTGGGCCATTTCAGGGACCCTAACCAAGCAAACATTCATTTTCCCTGATGTTTTCTGCTACCCACTAGCCCGTCCACACTCCTCTTAGCTTCTACTTCCATGAATCCATAAACATCAGAAGGCACAATGGCTTGGGCTAAAGCGCAACTTGTGGTTGGGCAGCCTTTGAAAGCTCACCTTTAATCAATATTGAGAAAAGAGAAATGGGCTAGAGACATGGGGCTCCCCAGAGACAATGAGATGACACCCTCTTTCCCCCCTGCCCCAGTCCAACTCCTAGTATCTGTCTCAGTGAGGGTCCTCATATGAGAGGACGCTAAGGAAGCTGAAAGTTTAAAACTGCCATCAACCCAGCCCCTTTCTGGCACGTGAGAAAAACTTCCTAGAACTTTACACAACACTAACGTCATGCGAAGAGTTGACTCATTGGAAAAGACTCTGATGCTGGGAGGGATTAGGGGCAGGAGGAGAAGGGGATGACAGAGGATGAGATGGCTGGATGGCATCACTGACTTGATGGACGTGAGTCTGAGTGAACTCTGGGAGTTGGTGATGGACATGGAGGGAGGCCTGGCATGCTGCGATTCATGAGGTTGCAAAGAGTCGGACACGACTGAGCGACTGAACTGAACTGAACTGAATGTCTTGACTGTTCTTAATTCGTTGTAGTTATATATGAATTGTAAAATTGGTTTATCAAATTCTACAAAATAATAGCAGTGAGGATTTGATATGGGATTGTATTGAATCAGCCCAAGTTGGGGAGTATTACCATCTTTTTTTTTTTTTTTTTACTTTATTTTACTTTATAATACTGTATTGGTTTTGCCATACATCAACATGAATCCCCCACAGGTGTACACGTGTTCCCAATCCTGAACTCCCCTCCCATCTCCCTCCCCATACCATCTCTCTGGGTCATCTTAAAGATACTAAGTCTTCTGTTCTATGTACATGGGTCCTTCTTTTGATTCAGGCCTTTAATTTTTTAAAAACATGTTTTATGTACATGTACAAATCTTACACTTCTTTTGTTAAGTTTATTCCTGAGTATTTTATTCTTTTTGATGTGAATATAAGTTGAATTGTTTTCTTAATTTCATTTTCAGATTTTTCATTGCTGATGTACTGAAATACAATTGGTTTTTGCATGTTGAGCTTATATCCTACAACCCCATTGAACTTTTTTGTTAGTTCTAGTAGTTTTTTAATGGAGATTTATGATTTTTTTTGTGTACAAGTTCATGTCATCTTCCAAAAGAGGTAATTTTACTTCTTCCTTTCTAATCTGGATGCTTTTTGTTTCTTTTTCTTGCCTAATTATCCTGTCCAGAATATACGCTATAATTTTGAATAGAAGTCGTGAGACAAGCATTGCTGTGTTGTTCCTGATGCTAGGGGAAAGAGTCTTTCACCATTAATTATGATGTTAGCTCTAGACTTACTTTTGTAGATGCCCTTTATCATGTTAAGTATATTCCCTTCTATTTCTAGTTTGTTGAGTGTTTTTCTCATGAAAGCATATTGAATTTTGTCAAATACTTTTTATTGGTCTATTAATATGATTTTTTTGTTGTTGTTTTGGTTTTGTTCTGTATTAACATGATGTATTACAATGAGTTTAAGTTATTAAACCAAACTTGTTTTCCCGGAATCCCACTTGTTCATGGTATATAATACTTTCATATTTTGATGCGTTTTGTTTCCTTGAGGATTTTGGTGTCACTATTCATGAGTATGTTGATCTGTAGGTTTTGTTCCTTGTCTTTGTCTTGTTTTGGAGTCAGTGTTGTATTGATATCATACAGTGAGTTGGGAAGTGTTCTTTACCTTCCTCGTGTTTAGAAGAGTTTTTTAAGCATTGGCAATTTTTCTTTAAGACTAATGGTAAATAAAAAAAAAGACTAATGGTATTTTAATTTTTGCTTTTATCTTTTAGGATTCTCCTTTTACAAATGCAGGAATGGGGTCTAATCTAAATCTCTTGGGTGAAATTGAATGTGACGCCAGTATAATGGATGGAAAATCCTTGAATTTTGGAGCTGTTGGGGCACTGAGTGGTATGTAAACATTAAAGCACATTATCTCTACTCTTAACAAAAAACTGAATATTACCATTTCATTCCTCCTAAAGACAGCCCAGTTGTTTTCATCATTCTTGCTTGTAATAATGTTGAAAACAAACATTTTTTTCTTTTATTGAATTTAAAACATAAAGTCTTACCTATAGATAGTTTTAAAGAAAACAGTGAAACAGCATATGTCCAAGTCTTTGCTTCGAGTGTGATCATTCTCCTTCGCCCTGCAAGAGATTACAGACATTTAAAATTGGAATGGGCATATTTCATTAATTTTGCAATTATTTGAATACACTAATAATATATTTTTATTGTTAAGAAATTTAAATGATATAAATAAAATTTACCTTTGGTCTTCCAAATCTTTCCTTCCAAAACTCTCCCTGCAGGGTTTAACCAGTAAAATAAAATTCATTTATCTATATTTCTATGTAATAGAAATACAGTTTTGCACATATTTTAAAAAAATGAAGCTTTAATGGTAGATAAAAAATAATGATATCAGTTATTATGAAACTTTCTTGTTTCCTTTAAACAGGATGTCTTAGAGATTTTTTTAAACATCACTACATATAAAATGTATATAATGTATGGTGGTTCACTTACTGAAGTGAAATATACATGAAGGGCACAGATTTTAAATATAAAGCTTCATGAATTCCTACATGTATATAGCCTTGTAAACCACCACCCAAAACCCAGACATAAAAGATTTCCATGTCAAAAGAGAAAACCTTTCCAAACTGCCAGACAGGTTCTTTATGCCTCTTATTAGTTTATATCACCAGTATTCCCATCCCACCTGCTTCTCCTTCTCCCCTAATTCTGACTTTAGGCACTATAGATTAATTTGCCCTTGGCTCAAATTCATATGAATGGAATCATACCCCTCTGTGTCTGGTTTCTTTTGCTTGCTTTTATGCCTGTGAGATTGATGTATGATTTGTATCACAACAGCTTTTTAATTTTGTGGTAGCAGCATTTTGTTGCATGAGTATATAATAACTTATTTGTTCTCCTCAGTGTATATTTGAATAATTTCTAGTTTTTGACTCTTATGAATAATAATAATAAAAAAACTCCAGTGCATATTTTTGTACAAGTTTTTTGGTAGACATGTTCACTTACTTCCTTTGAATATAAACCTAGGATTTAGAATGGTAAGTTTAGATACATATGTGTTTGGCTACAGCTGAAACTGCCCAGTTTTCAAAAGTAGCTGTTACCTTTATACTCCCATGATCTATGAGCATTTCAGTTACTTGACATCTTTGGCAATGTTTGGTATTGTCACTCCTTTTAAAATTTAGTCAATTGATATGTTTGTAGTGGTATTACTGTTTTAATATGAGTTTCCCTGGAGACTAATGACATGGAGAACATTTTCATGTGTCATGGCCATTGAGATATCCTTGTGTACTATGTTTTTGTTTTTTGTGTACTTTTTATTGGATTTTTAGAATAGATTTGTTGGATTACTTTTTATGTATTTGATATAAATCCTTTGTCAGATGCGTGTATTGGGAATATCTATTCCCAGTCTCTGGTCCAGCTTTTCAGTCTTTTAATGAGGTTTAAGTTATCAGCTGTTTTTGTTATGGCTAATTTTTTTTTTTTTTTGTGGTATTTTAAGAAACCTTTGCCTACCCAAAAATTTGAGGATAGCTTCCTATTGAAGATAGCAGTTCTATTGTTTTTAACCCTTCATAGTTAGCTTTCTTATGAAGTTCAGATTCATTTTAGAGTAGGTGAAGTCGGAACCAACATTAATTTTTTTCCCTCTTATGAATATCCAGATGGCTTATTGCCATTGTCAATAGAAAGGAGAATCCTTTCCTCCGAAGAGTGTTAGCAGATCAGATAACTATGTGTAGTAGTTTGTTTCTGTACCTTCTATTCCATTGTTCTGTCTATTATGCTATCGCCAGTGCCATACTGTCTTGATTGCTATAGCTTGACATTGTGTCTTGATAGTCTGGTTTTATAAGATTTCCAGCTTCCTTTTTCCCCCTTTACAGTTGTATTGGCTATTTTTCAATTTATGACATTTTCACAAAATTGTTAGGATCAGCTTGTCAGTGTTCATAGTAAAACCCTGCTGAGATTGTGATTGGTATTGCGTTGAATATATGTATAGAACCATATGTGGACAACTGACATCTTCATAATATTGTGTCTTTCTGTTGTGAACATGGGATGTGTACATCTATATAAGTAATGTTTACTTTCCTCAGCAGTATCTTATGGTTTTTAATATAGATATCTTATATATCTGCTATTAGATTTATTCCAGATATTTTTTTATGACTAAGTATATTTTAAAAATATTAGTATCCAATTATTTTTGTATTTAGAGAGACAGTTGAGGTTTGTGTATTGGGCTTGTATTCAGTGGTCTTGATAACTTTGTTAATTTAAGCAGTTAGAAAAATAAATTTCTTTTATAATTTCTACTTACACAGTCACACCATCTTTGAATCATGACAGTTTTGCTTTTTCCATTCCAATATTTAACATTTTTGTTTTTTACCTTGCATTATTTTTCTGGCTCAGACTCAGTGCAGTATTGAATACAAGTGATGATAGTGTACATCCTGATTTTGTTCCTGACTTCAGAGGGGGACTCAGATATTTCACCATACTGTGTGCTGCCAGCTATACGAGTTTCATAAATGCTCTTTATCAGACTGAGGACGTTTCTTTCTAGTTTTAGTTTACTGATATTAAGTGCTTTTCTGCATCTTTGACTCTTATTCTTTATTTTGTAGATATGATAAAATTTACGATTTTTTTTTTTTTTAATGCTAAACCAACTTTTCATTCCTGGCATAAACTCTTCTTGATTGAATCTTGTTTTTTACATCCACTGGATTTGATTTCCGATGTTTAAGATTTTGACATCTATGTTCATGTAAGGATCAGCTTTAATTTTACTTAACTTAAAATATTCTCTTTAGATTTTGGAATCATGTTTGGCTGGCTTTATAAAATGAGTTGGTTTTTTTTTTTTTCTCCTCTGTTCTTTGAAAGGGTATGCATACAATTGGAATGATTTCTAAAAATTATTTGGAAGCATTCATTGGTTATTTTGAATTACTGGAATTTTCTTTGTGGAAAGTTTTAATACATGGGTTTCAATTTTCTTACCAGTTATATGACTATCTTTATTTTTCTTATGTGTATTTTCCAAGGAATTTGTCTTTTTTAAATGAGTTGTCAGATTTATTTGCCTAAACATTTTATTGGCTTCCAGTTTAATGTCACTGTCATCAGAGAACATAGTCTGAAAGATTCCAACCCCTTGAAACTTCTTGAGACTTACTTTGTGGCTCTGCTTATGGTGTATTTTAATGAATGTTCCATGTGAACTTCCAAAGAGCATTATGTAGTTGTTGGGTGTGTTTTCTGTATATATCAATTAGGTCAATTTACTTACACATTTGTTGTAATCTTCTATATCTTTTCTGATTTTTGTGACAGCATGAAGAACATTTTAATTAGTTTTAATTTCTTTTATTCTGAGATATTATTAGCATTTAATGAAATTTCATATTCTTCAAGGCCATTAGCATTTCTCTGTTCACCCTTCTTATGTGGCTTGCCATTTAACCCTGTTTATAATGTGCTTTATCATATTGGAACTTAAATTTTTATTTGTTAAACTTATTATTCTCCTTTTTATGGCTTTTCCATTTCTTAAGGTTTTCAGTTCAGTTCAGTTGGGATTCCCTGGTGGCTCAGAGGTTAAAGCGTCTGCCTGGAATGCAGGAGAACCGGGTTCGATCCCTGGGTTGGGAAGATCCCCTGGAGAAGGAAACGGCAACTCACTCCAGTACTCTTGCCTGGAGAATCCTGAGGAGGGAGGAACCTGGTGGGCTAGAGTCCTTGGGGTCGCAAAGAGTCGGACACGACTGAGTAAATTCACTTCACTTCACTTCACTTCACTTCAGTCGCTCAGTTGTGTCTGACTCATTGCGACCCCATGGACTGCAGCACGCCAGGCCTCCCTGTCCATCACCAACTCCTGGAGTTCACTCAAACTCATGTCCATTGAGTCGGTAATGCCATCCAACCATCTCATCCTCTGTCACGTCCTTCTCTTCCCACCTTCTATCTTTCCCAGCATCAGGGTCTTTTCGAAGGAGTCAGTTTTTCACATCAGGTGGCCAAAGCATTGGAGTTTCAGCTTCAGCATCAGTCCTTCCAATGAATATACAGGGCTGATTTCCTTTAGGATGGGCTGGTTGGATCTCCTTGCTGTCCAAGGAACTCTCAAGAGTCTTCTCCAACACCACAGTTCAAAAGCATCAATTCTTCGGTGCTCAGCTTTCTTTGTACTCCAACTCTCACATCCATATGTGACTACTGGAAAAACCATAGCTTTGATTAGACAGACCTTTGTTGGAAAGTAATGTCTCTGCTTTTTAATGTGCTATCTAGGTTGGTTATAACTTTTCTTCCAAGGAGCAAGTGTCTTTTAATTTCATGGCTGCAGTCAAATCTACAGTGATTTTGGAGCCCCCCCAAAAATAAAGCCTGCCACCATTTCCCCACCTATTTGCCATGAAGTGATGGGACTGGATGCCATGATCTTCGTTTTCTGAATGTTGAGCTTTAAGTCAACTTTTTCACTCTCCTCTTTCACTGTCATCAAGAGGCTCTTTAGTTCTTCTTCACTTTCTGCCATAAGGGAGGTGTCATCTACATACTGAGGTTACTGATATTTCTCCTGGCAATCTTGATTCCAGCTTGTGCTTCATCCAGCCCAGCATTTCTCATGATGTACTCTGCATAGAAGTTAAATAAGCAGGGTGACAATATACAGCCTTGACGTACTCCTTTTCCTATTTGGAACCAGTCTGTTGTCCCATGTCCAGTTCTAACTATTGCTTCCTGACTTGCATACAGGTTTCTCTAGAGGCAGGTCAGGTGGTCTGGTATTCCCATCTCTTTCAGAATTTTCCAGAGTTTATTGTGATCCACACAGTCAAAGGCTTTGGCATAGTCAATAAAGCAGAAATAGATGTTTTTCTGGAACTCTCTTGCTTTTTTGATGATCCAATAGATGTTGGCAATTTGATCTCTGGTTCCTCTGCCTTTCTAAATCCAGCTTGAGCATCTGGAAGTTTATGGTTCAAGTACTATTGAAGTCAATTACTGACTTTTGAGAATTTTGATCATTACTTTGCTAGTGTGTGAGATAAGTGCAATTGTGCGGTAGTTTGAGCATTCTTTGGCATTGCCTTTCTTTGGGATCAGAATGAAAACTGACCTTTTTCAGTCCTGTGGCCACTGCTGAGTTTTCCAAATTTGCTGGCATATTGAGTGCCCCACTTTCACAGCATCATCTTTCTGGATTCGAAATAACTCAACTAGAATTCCATCCCCTCCACTAGCTTTGTTCATAGTGATGCTTCCTAAGGCCCACTTGACTTCACACTCCAGGATGTCTGGCTCTAGGTGAGTGATCACACCATCATAATTAACTGGGTTGTGAAGATCTTTTTTTGTATAATTCTGTGTATTCTTGTCACCTCTTAATATCTTCTGGTTCTGTTAGGTCCATACCATTTCTGTCCTTTATCGAGCCCATCTTTGCATGAAATGTTCCCTTGGTATCTCTAATTTTCTTGAAGAGATCTCTAGTCTTTCCCATTCTATTGTTTTCCTCTATTTCTTTGCACTGATCACCAAGGAAGGCATTTTTATCTCTCCTTGCTATTCTTTGGAACTCTGCATTCAAATGGGTATATCTTTCTTTTTCTCCTTTGCCTTTTGCTTCTCTTCTTTTCATAGCTATTTCTCAGGCCTCCTCAGACAACCATTTTGCCTTTTTACCTTTCTTTTTCTTGGGGATAGTCTTGATCACTGTATCCTATATAATGTCACAAACCTCCGTCCATAGTTGTTCAGGCACTCTGTCTGTCAGATCTAATCCTTTGAATCTGTTTGTCACTTCCACTGTATAATCGTAAGGGATTTGATTTGGTTCATACCTGAATGGTCTAGTGGTTTTACCTACTTTTTTCAATTTAAGTCTGAATTTGGCAATAAGGAGTTCATGATCTGTGCCACAGTCAGCTCCCAGTCATAACTGTAGGTGCAGTCACTTACATATTCTTCAAATATATGTGTAATTTATTTTTCACTGGCTTCTTGAATGCATTGTTTGTTGATCAGTATCTGAAATGATCAACAAATTGTCCCTGTATAGTTATTGAGTAATAATAGTAAGGATAATAACAGCAACCATTTATTGGGTGACTATTACCATGGATTGTTCTCCAGTAGTTCATGTGTGTTAAATCATTTAGTGCTCAGGAAAACTTTCTGAGATCAATACTTTTATCCCCATTTTATAATTGAGGAATCTGAGACACGGGAGAGATTTAGTAATTTGACCAAGTTTATTGTATCAGACTGGGTCCAGCTAGGAGACAGAAACCACACAGGAGTTTAAACTGGAGAAGCTTAATGTGAAGAGCAAAGGGGAAATGCCCATGTAAGGAAAATGTGGAAGGAAGTTCAAACCTCACTGAACCAGGTGTGGCTGCAGCCTGCTGTCTGGCAGAGAAGTTGTTGGGTTACTCAAGTCGTATTCCGGTGGGAGCAGAAACCATCTTGTGGGGCTCAGACTGGCAGGTGGGCACACAGAGCTCAGGAAGCTGTGGGAGGTAAACCTCTGTTCCTGGGATGAGGACTGGTGTTTTGGCTCCCTAGGCAGCCAGCCCCACAGGATCCTTTGTTTTGTGTGGAACTGGGGAGAAGGTGTGGGATCCGTGACTATGGTCTGTTTCTTTCTGGGGCTGTCCACTGTGCTGCTGCGGCCTGAGTCAGGAGTAGGGAAAACATGTGGTGGGCGAATGCTGGAGGAAGCTGCACCCCGCAGGCACTTGGCGCTGGAGAGAGCCGCGTGGGTCACGTAGTGTGAATGCCTGTGTGCTCCAGGAGCCTGGCCTCTGCGTTGGGTCTCCAGTGCCCTCTCCTGACAAAGCTGACCCATGTGCCAGCTGGCCTCGGCTGCGTGGTTAGATGGCCCATGCCCACTTTTACCCATCAGGCAACCAAGGGTGCGTTTATAGCTGCGAAGCAACCCACTGATAGCTGGTACAGTTATAAAGCAGTCTGACCCCCATCGCTCTGTTCTGTCCATCTCTCATAGACAGTCCATCCTTTCCTACATTTGCAATTCTGTCCATATTACGTATTAAATATCCTCATTCACACATGTGTGTATCTCAACTTTGGCTTTATTCTGTTCCATTGATATATTTGTCTATTTTGTACACAAACCGCCCTCAGTTACAGTAGCTTTGAATAAGAAATGGTATTTTGTAAGATGAGTGCCTGTTCATTTGTTTTTTTTTTTTTTTACAAAGTTTACCTGGTAAATTTCAGAGTCAGTTTTTCATACATCATAGATGTCCATTTGAAGCTTTGATGGTGAATTTATAGCTTTGAATTTATGTTAATTTATCAGTTAATTAAAGTCTTTATGCCACTGAATCCTCACACACAGAAATAAATTTAAGAGCTTCGTACAGAGATCTGAGTTTTTCTTCTTTCGATAGTTTATCTTTTTTTAGTGGGGGACAGTAGTTTTTGGTGTTTAGCTAAATATCTAGTTTTAAGTCAGTCTGTTGTTTAATCTGAGGTTTTTCAGTCTCTTTATATCCTGTTTTTTTTTTTTTTTCATTTTTGTATTAATAGTGTCCTGAGACTATAAGTCAGTGGTCAAGGGTGTGTGGTCATTAGCTGCCTCTGTTAAAATCTCAGCATGTGATCCTGGGCAGGTAACTTAACCTTTGCAAATGTTTGCTCAGTAATCATATAGGGTTTATAACTGCACTTATGTGATAGAGGCGAAGTGTCCATTAAATAATCTGATACTGGTTAAGGTTTGGCACTGGGCCTGGCTCATACTGGATCCTAAGTTGCTGTCCCCGTCTTCTGTCATAAGCATTGTCATGCTTGCCATTGTTTCTGTCACCCTGGCAGTTCTTTTTTACGCTAATACCTCCTATCCTATTTTTCCTCTGGAGAAGCACCCTTTTCTCCCTTTTCATTTTGTTTTCCCTCCTGGAAGCAATCCTAGCCATATCAGTCTCAGTCTTGTATGCCTTTGGCCTCTTCTCCCCACTCTCTCCCCATTTGTAGGACTTTATTCTTTCTTGCAGGCGAGATTTAAAATTTTTGTCCATTAATTTTCCTCCCTAAGGAGAAATAGGAAGCTGTTGTACTCAGGTGTATTCCTTAGAGGAAGTTCATGGTTTTGATAATAGATGGCAAGTTTCCAGTTAAATTCTTAATTCTATCCTGAAATCTATTAAAAAGGAACCTAATGTAAAATTGTGTTATTTCAGTCTTTTCTGCCATAGCACATGATAAAATGAGAATGTATGTTTTTATATTTGTTCTGTTCTTACACCTGTAGGTATTCATATATTTGATTTGCTCCTTATTGTTCATGATAAATAATGGTTTTCATTAGTATATTTATAGAAAGTTTCCCAAGATATTGATACTTAAAAGTTGTCTTATTGAAACAGCCACAAAACTGAGTAGGAAACTTGAAGACTTTCTGATTTCACTTTCTGCTGATTTTATTTTATAGGAATCAAGAACCCAGTCTCAGTTGCAAACAGACTCTTGTGTGAAGGGCAGAAGGGCAAGCTCTCAGCCGGCCGAATCCCTCCCTGGTAACTTCCTTGCTCTTCTTCCTCTGTCTCCAGGACTCTGGTCTTTGGTGCATGCAGTGTGTAAGGCTATTTTCATCCACGGAAGGCTGATGCTGTTGGTTACACATCAGCAGTAGCTTGCCTTTGAGAGGATGACACTCTTTGTTCTATGATCTCGAAACATTTTGTTTTGAGGGAGAGCTCCGGATGGAACAGACTATTATGGATTAATGTGCAGAAGAGATCAGAGTTAATTTAGGTTTTGTAGTTGATTATAGAGATGCTTTTGCTGTTCATAGGGGCTTAACTGGGGTCTTTTTATTATAGGACTTTAAAAATATCTTACATGTTTGAGTCCAGAGTCTAAACTCATTTTATTGAGAAGTTCTCAGAATAAAAGTACTTAATTTTACTCTTCTGCAGAAACACATTTTGACACTAACAGTAAGATTACATCTTTTCTGCAGCATTAAAGTATGTTTTTCCTTAAAAAAAACTTTGAACTTGAATGTTGTAAAGAGCCTGCACAAACCTATCATCTAGCTCCAATAATTAATATTTTTGCCCTTCATCTGTCTCATGTACCTGTCTCTTTCCTATAGTATTTTAAAGCAAATCCTTACCATTGTATTTCACCAATATATAGTTTTATAAATTTCTCTGTTTGCAAAATGTAATCACATCCTGTTAACATGCCTAATGATACATTTAATCCACTTTTAAATTTTTTTTATTTTGAACTTTTAATTTTGTTTTGGAGTATAGCCAATTCACAGCGTTGTGGTAGTTTCAGGTGAACAGCGAAGGGACTCAGCCGTACATATACATGTATCAGTTCTTCCCCAAAGTCCCCTCCCGCCCAGGCTGCCTGATAAAATTGAGCCGAGTTCCATGTACTATGCAGTAGATCCTTGTTGGTTATCCATTTTAAATGTCGCAGTGTGCACATGACCATCCCAAACTCTCTAACTAGTCCTTCTCCCTGGCAACCACAGGTTCAGTTTCTAAGTCTGTGAGTCTCTTCTTGCTTTGTAAGTAAGTTCATTTGTATCATTTCCTTTTAGATTCCACATATAGAGGATGTCACACACTATTTCTCCTTCTCTGTCTGACTTCACTCAGAACGACACTCTCTAGGTCCATCCATGTTGCTGCAGATGGCATTGTTTCATTGTTTTTAATGGCTGAGTAATATTCCATTACACACACACACACACACACACACACCCCACACATCTTATTTACCCATTCTTCTGTCAGTGGACATTTAGGTTGTTTCCATGCCTTAGCCATTGTAAACAGAGTTATGCACATTTTAAAAACTCAATGTACATATTAGTTTGAAACTTTCTTTTTTTCTTTAAATAGGACGTCTTAGAGATTTTTTCAACATCAGTACATATAAAATATATGTAATGTTTTATAGCTCCCCTGTTGAAGTGAAATACGCATGGACATGTAGGTTGCTCCATGTCCTGGCTGTTGTAAACAGTGCTGCAGTGAACACTGGGGTGCCTGTATCCTTTTGGCTCATCTTTTTCTCTGGATATGTGCCTAGGAGTGGGATTACCTGGTCATATGATAGCTCTGTTTTTAGTTTTTCAGGGAACCTCCATACTGTTCTTCACACTAACATGGATAATGATATTAACAATTATGCCTCAAGATTGTCTTATACTCAACTGTCTTCAGTACCATACATGTTCAGTATGCCTGGCTGTTAAGGTTACATTAATATCCTGTATTGAAAGTTGTGACAGTGGTACTATAGGAATCACTGTATTTGAATTTCAAGTAATAGAAAATAATATAGTTTTGAAAAATCTTGAAATCTTTTTACCCAAATATATTCAAGGTATCCCTGTTTCCTACCAGCCAGGTTAAGAAAACAAAACATTACCAAGAGACTAGAAGCTGTGTAGATGCAATCCTTGCTAAAGGCATCCTTATCCTTCTGCTGACCCATACTCATACCCTGACCCCATCTCTGGCCCTGCCCTAGGTAACAGCTGTCCAGAATTTAAGCTTTTCTCATTCTCATCTATTCCTTTATGGTGTTAAACACATACAACACAAGCATACCTCATTTTATTGTGCTTTTCAGATCCTGTATTTTTCTTTACAAATTGAAGGTTTGTGGTAGTTGTGCCTTGAGCCTTTTTCCCAACTGCATTTGGTCACTTGATGTCTCTGTGTTACATTTTGGTAATTCTCTCAGTATTTCAATCATTTTCATTATTATAGTTGTTATGGTGCTCTGTGATCAGTGATGTTTAGTGTTGTTTACTATTATGACTTGCTGAAGGCTCAGATGATGCTTAGCATTTTTTAGCAATATCCTGTTTTTAGATTAAGGTGTGTCCAGTATTATTTTAGGCATAGTGCTATCACGGTCTTAATAGAATACAGTGTAGTGTAAACATATGAAGTGGGAAATCAGAAAATTTGTGTGACTTGCTTTATTGTGATGTTCACTTAATTGTGGTGGTCTGCAACTGAACCTGCAGTATCTCTAAGGTATGCTAGAATTCTGATTTTCTAAGTCTACATAGACACGGACATAGATGTGCAAAAAAGTTCTGGAAAGGTCGTGAGACACACCATAATTACCTCTAGGAAGGAGGAAGGAAGGAACAAGATGAGGCAGTTGTCAAAGGGGATATGTATAATATTTTTATGTTTTACAAAGATGAAATATATGTGAAAAAGCAATGGCCATCTCTGTATTAAAATAATGTCATAAGGTGATCCTATAGTTGTTTGGAATTAGTGATCTAATTTTCTCACATTGTTCTTCAGCTTTATTTTTTGTTTTCAAAATTGCTTTGACCATTTTAGGCATTTTGCACTTTCATGTGAATTTTATAATTATCCTGTCAGTTTCTTTGAATAACCTGCTAGAATTTTGATTAGGTTTTTAACTTAATTCATTTTTTTAAGGTCTTCTTTAACTTCTCCGAACAGTGTTCAGTGTACAGATTTTGCACAGCTTTTAAAAAATTTATACTTAAGTGTTTCTTTTTGATGCTGTGATAAATTAAATATTTTAAAAAGTTAAATACCAGTTGTTCCTTACCAATATAGACATATAATTGATTTCCTTATATGGATATTCTGGCTTGGAAATTTGCTAACTTCATTTGTTCTCATTTTGTTTTTATAGATCCCATAAAGTTTTCTACATAGATATTTCTGTCTTCTGGGAATAAAAAGTTTTATTTCCTCCTTTTTAATGTGCATTCCTTTAATTAATTTCTTTTTTGTTATTGCACTGGCTAGCATCTCTTATGCAATGTGAAACAGAAATGTGAGAGTGAACACCCTTGCTTTATTTGTAATCTTAGGGAGGATGCGTTTGTTCTTTACCCTTAGATATGACGGGCTTCCCTCAGGGCTCAGATGGTAAAGCATCTGCCTGCACTATGCGAGACACGGGTTTGATCCCTGGGTCAGCAAGATCCTCTGGAGTAAGGGGCAACCAATTCCAGTATTCTTGCCTGGAAAATTCCATAGACAGAGGAGCCTGGCAGGCTACAGTCCATGGGGTTGCAAAGAGTCGGACATGACTGAATGACTAACACTTTCACACACATTATGGCTGCTGTAGGTTTATCTTAGGTGCTCTCTATCATGTTGTGAAAGTTCCCTTCTTTTCCTAATGTGCTGAGAATTTTTGATAGGAATGGGCATTGTACTTTTTCAAATACTTCTCTGCATTTATTTGTGATGATCTTTCTTATTTAGTCAGTTGAACAGTGATTGGGTGATTTTTGACTCTTAAAGTAAAAGTTGCATCCCTGAAATAAATTCCACTTGGTTACAATGTATTATCCTTTTATATGTTACTGGATCCAATTTAGTAACTTTTGTAAATACTTTTTGCATCTGTGTTTATGAGAGACTTTGGTCTGTAGTTTTCTTGTAATGTCTTTGGTTTGTGTTCATTTTGCTTCCTGGATATATAGCAATATATTTCATAAATTTGGAAAAATTTTTGGCTATTTCTTCAGATGTATCTTTCTTGATCACTCCTCTTCTGTCTTCTAGGATTCCAGTTACATGTGTATTTGACCTCTCATAGTGGTACTGATGGCACCCCACTCCAGTACTCCTGCCTGGAAAATCCCATGGACAGAGGAGCCTACTGGGCTGCAGTCCATCGGGTCGCTAGGAGTCAGACACGACTGAGCGACTTCACTTTCACTTTTCACTTTCATGCATTGGAGAAGGAAATGGCAACCCACTCCAGTGTTCTTGCCTGGAGAATCCCAGGGACCGGGGAGCCTGGTGGGCTGCCGTCTATGGGGTCACACAGAGTCAGACATGACTGAAGCGACTGAGCAGCAGCAGCAGCAGCAGTGGTACTGATAGTTTTTTTATTTTTCCCATCCATTTTTCTCTTTGTTTCATTTTGAATAATTTCTACTACTGTTTTCAAGTTAACTAATTATTTTTTGGCAATACCTAGTTACCTGTTAATCCTATCCAGTTTATTTTTCATTTCTGACATTGTAGTTTTTAATCTCCAGAAGTTCGATTTGTATTAAAAAAAAATGTCTTCTGTGTATCTATTTAACATATTTAATATTTCCTGTAACTTCTTGAGTATATGAATACAATTATAGTAACTTTTAATGTCTTTGTTTACTAATTCTATCATCTTTGTCATTTCTGGGTTTTCAGTGGAATGATTTTTCTCACTATAGGTTACGTTTTCCTGCTTCTTCACGTTTGGTGATTTTTTTTATTAGATTCCACGCATTGTGAGTTTCGCCTTATTTGGTGTTGGATATTTTTGTACTTCAATTCTAGGATGTGGTTAACTTATTTAGAGACAGCGTCATCCTTTCAGGCCTTGCTTCATACTTTGTTACACGAACTAGAGAAGCATTTAGCCTTGAGCTAACTTTGCTTTGCTGCTAGGCAAAACCCTTCTGAGTACTATAACAGATGCAACCAGAATAAGGTTTTATTTTTTTAGTGTGACTAGTGGGAACAGGAGCTGTTCTGGCCCTTTGTGAACTTGGGGATTGTTTCCTGTAAAACTTGCATGTTATTCTTTCCCAGACTTTGATAATTTCCTTTTATATATACACTGATCTGTTCTCAGCTGAAGACTGGGGGGACTCTGCAGATTTCCCGAGTCTTTTCTCTGTGCGACTCTCTTTCCTGGGTTTCTGCCCTGTGAACTCTGGCCACCTGGGTGTCTCTGGATGCCCAGGTCTCTGTCTTCAACTCAGAGACTGCAGGGTTCCTGTTCTGAGTTCCTGTTCCTGTGGCATGGCAGGAAACTCTCCAGGCAGTAAGCAGGGCCATCATAAGGTTTACCCTGTTTGTTTCCTTTCTCTCAAGAATCACTGTCCTATGCTGCCTGCTGGCTAATGTGTGAAAACTGTTGTCTTCTTTATTTGTCTGATTTTTTCCCCCATTGGTTCAAGCAAGAGTGTAAATGTATTCCTTGTTACTCCATCTTGTCCAAAAGCAGAAATCTCTCAAATACCTGTACTGGGTACCTGCAGTAGTTGGAAAAAACCCAGATTCCCTGAGGATTCTGTGTATGTGTTAGCTGCTCAGTGGTGTCTGATTCTTTGCAGTCCCGTGGGCTTTAGCCCACCAGGCTCCCCCATCCCTGGGATTCTCCAGGCAGGAATCCTGGAGTGGGTTGCCGTTTCCCCCTCCCCAGCATCTTCCCGACCCAGGGACTAACCTGGGCCTCCTGCATCACAGGAAGATTCTTGACCGCCTGAGCCACCAGGGAAGCCTCCTGAGTGTCCCAAATAAATGAAATCAAATTCATCATGTTTTTACTGTAAGTTTGTTTACACACAACCCTAATAAGTCTAGTTGTCTAATTTCTGTAATGATGATAGTTGACACTTATGCATTCGTACACTGTGAGAGGCACTGTTTTATGTGATTTGTATGCATTATCTCATAATATCATAAAATGATTTATAAGAATAACATTCATTTTGTAGACAAAGAAACTGAGTACCTTACTTGACTTGTTATACTATTAAAATTTTATGGAGTCCTTCCTTATCACATTGGAAGCAGCAGACTAGAACTCATAACAAGGCAGTAAAATTCTTTTATAAAATAGTAAGAAATAGCTGTTTACATCCATTTAGTTATTCATTCGCTTACCATTCCTTCATTCAGCAAATATTTATTGTTTAATTCCTGTGTGCTAGATATAGGGATATAAAAACTATCAAAAGCAGATGGAAGACTTAGAAACCATGGTCTTCTGTTGTCATTTACTGAAGAGGCAGGTAACTATGGGGGCAGGAAAGCATTGGGTGTTTCCTAAGAAGTCTTCAAATAAAAAGTTCATCTGTCTGTACACCTCACTGAGGAAGACAGGGAGTGTATCTGTTTCAGCTGCATCTAAAGTTGTTAGAATTTTGTAAACTCTTATTGCTTGCTTAACAAAAAAATCCCTCAGCAGAATTTTAGGAGGAATGGTATTTCTATTACCTGATAATCTTTTATATTTTAATTTTCTGGTTATAGTCAGCATGACATGATGCATTATTTAAGTATTGGTACTTGGTCAGACTAGCTGAATATTTGATATCTTCATCAATTTGGTGGAACTGTTATCATAAACTGTGCCATGTTTCCCCAAGTTGATTTTATTTATAAAAGTATATTTTCACTCTTTTCTCCTCCGTGATGATATGGTGTAACTTTGATAGGCCTTACCATCTAGAACAAAGGTTGTCAAACTACGGCCTATGGGACAAATCTGGTCTGCTACCTGTTTTTGTCAGTAGCGTTTTTTGGGAACACAGCCGCGCCTGTTTGTGTACATATTGTCTGTGGCTGCTTGTGCTCTGCAAAGGAGCTGTTGCATCCAAGACAGCTGGGTACAAAGCCTAGATTATTTGCTGTCTGGCCCTCTAGCTGAAAAAATTGCTAACTCCTAACCTATTATAGAATAAGTTATAATTTTTTTTATAAGTGTAAACTTTAATAGTTTTGTTTGACTTGGCATTTTCTTTTTTCACTGTATAGTTCATTTCATTCATTTATTTATTTTGGCTGTGCTGCGTCTTTGTCACTGCATGTGGGTTTTCTCTAGTTGTGGCAGGTGGGCTCCGCTCTCCAGTTGCCGTGCATGGGCTCCTTGTTGCGGTGGCCTATCACTGCGGAGCACGGGCTCTGGGCATCCGGCCTTCAGCAGCTGTGGCGTGTGGGCTCAGGAGGCGTGGTGCGCAGATGAGTTGCTCCTTGGCATGTGGAATCTTCCTGGATCAAGGGTTGAACCTGTGTCTCCTGCATTGGCGGGCAGATTCTTATCCATTGTACCACTGGGGAAGTCCAAGTTATAATTTTCGGAAATTTTGTTTCTTTTGGTGAAAAAGGGAAAGCTTGGAAAACATTGTTGCTTCATGATTAATATGAGTTAACCTGAAGTGCTCATTCAGTTCAGTTCAGTTCAGTCGCTCAGTCGTGTCCAACTCTTTGCGACCCCATGAATCGCAGCACGCCAGGCCTCCCTGTCCATCACCAACTCCCGGAGTTCACCCAAACTCATGTGTATTGAGTCGGTGCCATCCAGCCATCTCATCCTCTGTCGTCCCCTTCTCCACCTGCCCCCAATCCCTCCCAGCATCAGGGTCTTTTCAAATGAGTCAGCTCTTTGCATCAGGTGGCCAAAGTATTGGCCACATCAGTCCTTCCAATGAACACCCAGGACTGATCTCCTTTAGGATGGACTGGTTGGATCTCCTTGCAGTCCAAGGGACTCTCAAGAGTCTTCCCCAACACCACAGTTCAAAAGCATCAATTCTCCGGCGCTCAGCTTTCTTCACAGTCCAACTCTCACATCTGTACATGACCACTGGAGAAACCATAGCCTTGACTAGACAGACCTTTGTTGGCAAAGTAATGTCTCTGCTTTTTAATGTGCTGTCTAGGTTGGTCATAACTTTCCTTCCAAGGAGTAAATGTCTTTTAATTTCATGGCTGCAGTCATCATCTGCAGTGATTTTGGAGCCCAGAAACATAAAGTCAGCCACTGTTTCCACTGTTTCCCCATCTATTTGCCATGAAGTGATGGGACTGGATGCCATGACCTTCATTTTCTGAATATTGAGCTTTAAGCCAACTTTTTCACTCTCTACTTTCACTTTCATCAAGAGGCTCTTTAGTGTTTCACTTTCTGCCATAAGGGTGGTGTCATCTGCATATCTGAGGTTATTGATATTTCTCCCGGCAATCTTGCTTCCAGCTTTTGCTTCCTCCAGCCCTTAGACCCTCAGATTTTTTGAGATGCGAATTTCGTTTTTGGTACATTATTTATTTGAAAATGCAATTAAACTTATTGTATTTCATAAATTCATTCAGATTTTAGTACTTTTGTATGAATGGGAAAAGAATATTCAAAAACCTATAGATTAAAAAAAACTTAAGAAGTCCCCTTGGACTGCAAAGAGATCCAACCAGTCCATTCTAAAGGAGATCAGCCCTGGGATTTCTTTGAAGGAATGAGGAAAAGGGGATGACAGAGGATGAGATGGCTGGATGGCATCACTGACTCGATGGATGTGAGTTTGAGTGAACTTCAGGAGTTGGTGATGGACAGGGAGGCCTGGCGTGCTGTATGTAGTTCATGGGGTCGCAAAGAGTTGGACACGACTGAGCGACTGAAGTGCACTGAACTGAACTGAACTGAACTGAAGAAGACCTATCAAGCAATCAGAAAATATGGATGGATTAGCTGGGTTTCCCCTCAAATAAAATAGTTTAAAAGGCAAAATAACAATAATAGTACAACTTTTAGGAAAAAATCAGGGAAATGTGCATCGATTGAATAAACTTTTGATTCCAAGGATTTATTGTTAAATTTTTTAAGGTGTCAGTTTGTTATGTTGTGGTTATGTATTTTTTCTTAAAGTTGCTTTTTTAGAGATGTTAAAATATATTTGAAGTTATGTGATATCTGAGATTTGCTTCAAAATAGTCTGGATGGGAGTGAAAATGAAGATTAGCAATGTATTAATCTTTGATGAAATAGGGTGATGATCCTTTTGGATTCACTATATACTATTCACTATAATGTATGTGTTTGAAAATTTTTACAATAAAATTTTGAGAAGGGTTAAATCCTTGTTATTTAATATGTTCATTATTTTTTTTCCACATATAGCTCATTCTCCTTTATTTGAACTTTCTGTGTTTGTAAGCTTTAAATAAGCAGTAGCCACCAAATTGATGGTCTTTCTTCAATTCTGTGTATTTGTGATAAACAAAGAAGTCATAGGTAAAATAGGCAGAAATCTTTTTTGAAGTCCAAAGAAGCAGCTATCATTTTCTCCTCTATCTTCCTTATCTAGCATAGTGCATTTTAAACAGTTTTGAGAACTTTCTAAAATCACTGAATTACACATTTTTACTCTTGCCTGGAAAATCCCATGGATGGAGGAGCCTGATAGGCTGTAGTCCATGGGGTCACGAAGAGACTTACTGAGCGACTTCACTTTCACTTTTCACTTTCATGCATTGGAGAAGGAAATGGCAACCCACTCCAGTGTTCTTGCCTGGAGGATCCCAGGGACGGCGGAGCCTGGTGGGCTGCCGTCTATGGGGTCACACAGAGTCGGACACAACTGAAGCGACTTAGCAGCAGCAGCAGCAGCAGCAAACTGACAATAGCGTCATGACTTTTGAAAATAGTTCCTATCCATAAAATTCTAGTTGACCTCGGTGCATTTCTGCATGTTTGGTTGTGCTGGCCCTTCAGTATCTCAGCTTGCTGATGGTCTTAATCACCCCAGTCAGTGCTGGTCTCAGTACATTGTTGCTTTTGTTTCATGACACCTTAGACTTGCTTTAGTGTAGATTAAGGAGAGCATAACACAAGGACAATGCTGTCCTTTAGAGAATTTTGACACCCTCATTTATTATTTTGTTGAGTATCTTGCAGTTGTTTGTTTAATGATTAGTGTGTTTTAGGCATTGTTCTGAGTGGCTGTGTGGATATCAACGAAAAACAAAGGTCCCTGCTGTTAATGAAGCTTACAGTTTATTTGAGGGAGACGTGTAAACAATAGAGATAATATGTAAGCTATACAGTATGTGGGCTTCCCTGGTGGCTCAGATGGTAAAGAATTCACCTCCAATGCAGTAGACCTGGGTTCAATGCCTGGGTTGGTCCATGGAGTCACAAAGAGTCAGACACAACTGAGCTACTGAGCACACACATCCACAGTATATAGAATGTGATAAGGTGGAAAAACTGTAAAAAAGGGCAGAATGAGAGAGATTAGGAGTACTGGGTAGAGGAGTGTAGAGTGTTGAGTAGTTTTAAAGCCTTGAGTTTCAGGCGTCATCAAGGAGATATGTTTAAACAGATGGAGAAATTTGCCATTTGGGAAATAAGGAATATCCTGACTGGGCAGAGTCAGGGCGAAGGCCCTGAGGCCAGAGCTCCCTTGGCATGTTTGTGTTTTTACAGGGTGCTAGATGAGGGGAGGAGGGGGAGAGAGTACCGGATCATGTGGGCGCCTGGAGATTCTGCCCACGGCTCCAGTGTGCAGGCTAGTGTCGTCCCAAGGGGCTTCTCAGGATTTTGAGAAGAGGAGTGTCATTACCTGACCTGCATTTCCCAAGGATGTCAGTGGCTGGTGTGTTGAGACTGGACCAAGGCAGGGAACCGAGCAAGGCAAGCATGGGAGTGATGGGGCTGTTGCAGCAATCCAGGAGAGCGATGGAGGTGGCTCAGACCCAGGTGGTGCAGGGGAGTGGTGAGGAGTGGCCAGATTCTGGGTGTGTTAACAAGGTGGGGTCGGTGGGTTTCCTGGTTAATTGAGGTGAAACTTCTATGAAAGCTTTCTCCTTGGAGAATCATGAATATTTGGGAAAAATTTGAGTTGGTGCTGCAGTTAGTGTTCTGGGAAGTGATTTTTTGCTTTTGATAGAATGTGCTCAGCTGCTTGAGTCGTGTCCGACTCTGAAACGCCATGGACTGTAGCCCACCAGTCTCCTCTGTCCGTGGGATTTTCCAGGCAAGTACACTGCAGTGGGTCGCCATTTCCTCCTCCAGGGAATCTTCCTAACTCAGAGATCAAACCCACATCTCTTGTATCTCCTACATTGCTGGTGGATTCTTTACCACCAGCACCACCTGGGAAGCCCTTTTGATTGTATAGTTTTTAACCAAGCTCACATAACTTTATAGCGTTTTTAAATGATTTCAAAAGCAGTTATATGCCACTTTTGTGATGTTGCACTACTGGACACGTAATTTTGGATAGTAAGGTAAGTCAGGTATTCAGAATTCTTATCCATAAGACAAGCATCCAAAATGCTCACTTTCTTGGTAAATATTATAAAACACCTAACATATTTAAAAACTTTCATTGCAGACAGTGGCAAACTGATTTCATTTAGAATCAAATCTATGAATGATTGAGAAATGAAAAATAACACTAAGCACATTTTATAAAATGCTTTTGATCCCAGATACTGGGATCGAACTCTAAATGACTAGTGGATGTGCTGAGAATATTAGATTCAGCTCCAAACTTCTGTCTTGATCATTTTATGCACTACTTCAGCATCTCCTTTGCGTTTTCACATGAATAGAAGTTATTTCTTATATCAAAGTCTTTTTTGAGCAGGAGAAGGTGCTACAAATGCCATCAGGATAGTTCAATTTGCATCCAAGTTCCTACTTGAATTATTCTTCCGTTTTCCTTTATGTGACAGCTTTTCTTGGCTGTTTCTTTGCAGTGGTCTTCATTTGATACAAGAATAGGAGAACTGTTTTCTATTTTTGGAGTCCTTTAGGATTTTTTAAAAAAATGGAAGTTTGAAGAGGTGAAGTTGTTTATTCTTGTGGATTCTCTCCCTCCTCTCTCTTTTTTTTTTTTTTAAAAGCTCCCTCAGCTCCAAGCTCTGTATATATTGGAAAAGTTATTGAGCCTAACAATCTAGTTTCTCTTTGGAACTGTTTGAATGTATTTCTAAGTATCTACTTTGACTTTCTTCTAATCTGTCATTGATCTTATTAGCAATCAAATCTAAAGACTTCAATATGTATTACTTTGAGTTTTTATTGTTGGATGATTAGAGGAACAGAAACAAAAAATAGGGAGCAGGAAACTAATGAGTAGGCTCTAGTTCAAGGAATCCATTACTGGCTGGCTGAGATCTTTAAGAAGTTGGCTGTGGAAGGAGATGAAGTGATTGATTATTATGGTAACTGCTTGCTATTACTGTGTTAGGGAATGGAGTGGTTAATTATCCTGCATGCTATTTGAAATCTTTGAAAGGAAGTCTTTTACAGTTAGCTAACAGTATCCTTTTATTCACTTACTGTTATGCTAAAACCTGCAGTTGGGGCTTAAAAAATGACCTCTGGGACACACCACAAGACCTTACCACAGTAAAAATGTGGTTCTGAGTCACATGTGTGTGTGTGTGTATTTTTATATATATATATATATATATATATATATATATATATATATATATATTGCATCGAGGTTTAGAAATGTAAGTGCATATCATTGTGTTTGGGCATCTGTGGATGTACCCCACTCATTATGGATAGATCCAGCTGTTATGCTAGGCAAGAATACCAAGTCTGAAGACACTTGCTTAAGCTTTAACTCTTAACATGATTAAAATAGTTCTTGTACATAAACTGAGAGCCACTTTGTTCTAAGATAAATCTTTATATTTTCTACTGGGAAATCAACTATTTTTACTTCTTATGTTACATTTTGCCAATTTTTACTTATTAGGTATTATAAATGATATCATACCATTTACTGTTTCTAATTGTAAAATTTCTAACTTGGGGAAAAATTAAATGAATTCTTTTGGTATATAGCCATTTCGAGGTATTGCAAAATTTTTAGTTGTCTTGTTATATTGCTTATCTTCCTTTATATGTATATAAATAATATATGTATACAAATAACTATATATATTTATTGCCTATATACATGTAGGAGAAGATGACACTGAATTTTTTTAAAGAATAATCTTTCTGTTGTTAGCTTTTTAGTTGGAGAAGGAGCCTACAGATGGGCAGTAGATCATGGAATACCCTCCTGCCCTCCTAGCATCATGACCACAAGTGAGTAAAAACTTTTCAAAATTAAGCTGTATTAGCATATATACCTGAAAGTGTTACATTGCTTTTGATCCATGTAGCACCTGTATTTAAGGAAGAAAGCTTGTATGTTGAAATATTTTAGTTAAAAGATATGTAGAAAGTTGATGTTCAGTCAGCTTTATCTTCCTGAGGTCCCCCCCACTCCTGCTTTCTCATGCTTTTATAGAAGTATTGTTAAAGGATCTTTTATAGGCTACTTAAAATAATTACAGACAGTAAAACCATAATACCACCCACTTAAAGAGAGAGAAGAAAACATAGGTCAACATTTACCAATCCTTGAGCTGAAGAAGCCCTTTCTAGGTACCAAGTGTAGCAGAAGGAAAAACAAAAAAAAAAAGAAAAAAGGTCAAAAGTCATAAATAGATAATACAACATAATTAACAGGGACATTTAAATTAAGATGAGTACATGTTAAATCTTACTTGTTAAATCCCTCTTACTTGGTGAAGGAGTTAAAAAAAATATATTACTGGTGGCAAGTGTGTGATCAAATGGACATAGTACATTGTAGGTACAAATGTAGATTGGCAGAAATTTTGGAGGATGTTGTTGAGTAATATAAATCAAAAGCCTTAAACCCATTCTGCTTCTCTGAATTTGTCATTGGAGATATAGACAAATTTATGTAGAAGGGTGCTCAGTAAGCATTATTAAAAATGTAAAAGAAATTCAATTATGTATAAAATAAACTACAAGGCTATATTGTACAACACAGGGAATATAGCTAATAGCTATAAATGGAGTATAAGCTTTAAAAATTGTGAATCACTATACTGTACATCTGCTACTTATATTGTAACTCAACTGTACTTCAATTAAGAAAAAGAGAAAGGAAAACATAAACAATTATATAAAAAATTTGAAAAACTCTTATATCCAACCCAGAAGAATGTAAGTGAATAAACCGTCACATATTATTATAATAAAATGTTATAAAGTAACTAGAAATTGTTATAAAGACATAATGATTAATAAAGAAAAGAAAGTGAAGTCGCTCAGTTGTGTCTGACTCTTTGCGACCCGGTGGACTGTAGCCTACTAGGCTCCTCTATCCATGTATTCTCCAGGCAAGAATAATGGAGTGGGTTGCCATTTCCTTCTCCAGGGGGTCTTCTTGACCCAGGGATCGAACCCAGGTCTCCCACATTGGAGGCAGATGCTTTAACTTCTGAGTCACCAGGGCACCCAAATGATTAATAAAGACATTATTAAATCTAATAATGACTTTAAAAAGTAAAAAATGGATATTTATATTTGTGTGTTTCATATGTCTATCTTGAGAAAGAAGTCATGACTGCATATTTATGCATAAAACAAAGAAATTGTTTAAAAACATAGACAACTGAAAAAAAAATTTTTTTAAGTAATCTATGCTGCTGCTGCTAAGTTGCTTCAGTCATGTCTGACTCTGTGCGACCCCATAGATGGCAGCCCACCAGGCTCCCCCGTCCCTGGGATCCTCCAGGCAAGAACACTGGAGTGGGTTGCCATTTCCTTCTCCAACGCATGAAAATGAAAAGTGAAAGTGAAGTCGCTCAGTCGTGTCTGACTCTTAGTGACCCCATGGACTGCAGCCTTCCAGGCTCCTCCGTCCATGGGATTTTCCAGGCAAGAGTATTGGCGTGGGGTGCCATTGCCTTCTCCGAGTAATCGGAGTATAATTTAAATAATCAAAAGAAAAAATGAGGACTCATTGGCTCCAAGGAAACCAAGTTGTAGAAAAAAGAGATAATTATCTATCACAGCAAGTGTCTAGCAAGGACCAGCTGTTAGTAACATATTCACAAAATGAGTTTAATGTCACTGAAATCTGGACTAACGGGAGGCTGGTGGGAGAAGTGTGTGTGCAGGGAGGCAGGGAGGATGAGGCTCTGTGTTCTCACACTCCCTCTCACTAATTCTGCTTTAAGCTCTCTCCAGCGGACCTTGGGGTAGAGCCGCTCTGCCAGTTGGTTTTGCTTTTCCTTGGACACAGGCCCTTTGGCAACCTGGGTCTGCCTGGGCGCCCCTAGGCCTGCCGTGCAGCTGTCGTCTGCTCCTTCCCACCCCATCACTCTGGAGTTGCCTTTTCCTCTCTCCAGTGTCAACGTGGCTGCTTCCTGAATGGCATGTGTGGGTTTTTTTCTTTTTTTTTTCTTGTTTGACTCCCACATTTAGTATATGTAAGATGGGAAATCACTTACACGTAGGTTTCTGAAGAAATTGCTCTATCTTCTAACTTCCAGTCTTGCTATTATGCAGTCCATTGGCATTTTGGTTCCCAGTTCTTTGTGGTGTATTTTTCCTCTTTCTAAGGAAGTTCTTAATTCCATGTTCTTATTATGACAATGATACTTTGGGATAAGTCTGTTTTTCTATTTATGATTACTGAGTCCACTTTTGGACTTTCCATCTGGAAATCCATCTGCTTCTGTTTTGGGGAGATTTTTTTAGAAGATCTTGTGATAATGATCTCCACCTACTTTTCTATATTTTTCTCATATCTGTGAATTAGAGGTTGGATCTTGTGCTCTAATCCTATGTATCCTTTTCAACAATTACTTTTTTTTCTCCTTTTAAAAATCTCTATCTTTTATCCTATTGTCTGGGAAGTTTCTTCAATTTTATCTTCCAAATCTTCTACTTCTAATGAATTTGTAATTTTGATTTTAGTGTTTTTGGGCTTTACTGATGGCTCAGCAGGTAAAGACTCCCAAGATGCAGGAGATGTGGGTTTGATCCCTGGGTTGTGAAGATCCCTTGGAGGAGAGCATAGAAACCCACTCCAGTACTCTTGTCTGGGAAATTCCATGGCTTTACAGAGGAGCCTGGGGGCTCCGATCCATGGATCTATGATTAACACTTTTAAAACATGATATCCTTGTTCTTATTTCATGAACTCAGCATTTTTGCTCTCTCTCTTGGGATATTATGGTTTAAAACGTGCTCTTACCTGCTATTTCTGCTTCCTCTGTCTTACTTTGTGTTTGTGTGTTTTGGGCACTAATACATGTTTGCTAATTTCCTCAACTACCTAGTGACCCTCTGCAGTTTCATATTCCCGAGTGAGGCACCTAAAGGCCTGTTGGCAGCTTTGTGTGAGAGGGCAGGTTTGTTTGACCTCAAGAGAGGAGGCGTGGTCATTTCTCTATGCAGTTTTTCTCTTGGGTTAGGGAGAGACATCTTCCCACCTCTGGCAGGGCAGTAGCCAGTATTTGGGTATAGAACATGGGAAGGGCTGGAGGTGTTCCTTTGCCTTCCTCAGACTTTTACGTCAGTTTTTTTAGATAGAGTCCTTGCCTGCTCCCAGCTGTGCTCCACGGCAGCTAAATTGGGGCCCATCTGGTTCAGTCTCTCCAGGAGTTAACTTCATGTTTTCTGCAAGCGCAAGGTGAGGATCTGGGCATCTCCATCTGCCTGTTCTCCTGGTTTTAGTCCTGGCCTGCCTTTCAGACACACCAGGTGCCTTCTGTTTCAAGTTCTCTTGATGTTTCTTTGGCAGAAATTAGTTTAGTTTGGCTGAGATTAGTTTGATTTGTGATGTGCTGGCTAGTGGGCATTGCGATTCATCTTCTTCTGCTCAATTAGTTACTTGTTTTCTATTTTCTAAAACTGCTGATACCACTCTTCTCTTATACTCGCCCCTTGGGTATGCCAGTCTTCCTCCCCACTTACATTTTTTTCTGGTAAATTTTTAGTAGGGCATGGAGATGAATTCATGCATTCAGTCTGCCAATTTTACTTCAGAACATTTATATAAAAACATAAAATAGTACTAGACTTTTGCAAGATGGCAAAATTATTTTTGACCATATATTAGTATTTTATACTTGGAATAAGAAAAACATAAGGTGTCATAGGTTTTTTTTTTTTTTTTAATGACATATACCCAATCAATAAGAAATCTCTGAATAAAAAAGGTATTTGAAAGCTAAGTGACATATTCATTTTTTATTTTGGCAAAAAAGAATGGATTTGACTTACAAATTTAAAAGGAGAAGCTATAACTATTATTTAGATTAAAGAAATTTTAAATACCATTCGATATTTAGCCATTTGTTTAATCCTCAGTAGAAATAAAATGGTGTTGGTGCTGGTTAATGATAATGCTTTATACTTGATTACCTTTAGGGGGCATAATTTGTAGGATTTTATTCTCCTTCAACTTTCAGAATGTCTTTCTAAGGTTTATCCGAAATTTCTTACACATTTTCACATGTATTTACTTATTTCATTCCTGTATGTAGATTTGAATTTCTTTCTGGCATCATTTCCTTTAGCCTGGAATGCTAAAACTTTTCTGGTAATGTGGTAGATGTGGTAGTGGAAAATTTTCTCAGCTTTCATTATCTGGGGGGCAAAAAAAAAGCTTTTGCTTTGAAAAGATATTTTTTGTTGGATATAGACTTCTAGGTTGGCAGGTTTTTTTTTTTTTTTCTTTTAGCACTTTCAAAAAATTGTGGTAAAATACTCATAATGTAAAATTTACCATTTTAACAGTTTTTAAGAGTATGACTCAGTGGTGCTAAGTACATTCACAGTGTTGATTAACTGTTACCATTGTCCATTCCTATTGTCTCCTTCACTCAGACGGAAACTATCTCGTAAGCAGTGATTGCCCATCCCCCCTCTTCCCTGCCCCTGGTAACGCCTCTTCTACTTACTTTGTCTATGAGTTTGCCTATCCTAGGTTCCTTCTCTAAGTGGAATCACATAATATTTGTTCTTTTGTGTCTGGATTATTTCCTTAGTATGTTTCCAAAGTTCATCTATATTGTAGATGATATATCTGTATATATCAGGATTTTCTTCTTATAGCTGAATAATATTCCATTGTATCCTTTGAACATTTTTAAAGATGTTATTCCATTATCTTCTGGATTCCATTGTTTCTGTTAGGAAGTCAGACATGATTGGTATTGCTTTCCTGTGTATAATGTGTCTTCTTTTCTTTGACTGTTTTTAAGAATTGTTCTTTATGTTTGTTCTTGCCAAAGTGTGGTTCTCTTTGTGCTGGTTTTGTTATGGACCCAGTTTTTAAACAGTTGCTCTCCCTCATATTCCTGCTCTCCCTCTTCTGTTTCTAGAACTTCCCTTTCACCTGTAGTAAACCTTTGACACTTTCATCTATTACTCAAGCTCTAATTTTTTCCCCCAGTGTTTGTTCTCTGCTTTCTGTGATAATCAAGATTCCCATAGAAACAGAACCAGGATCTGTCTGTCTATGAGATATTATAAAGAATTGGCTCATGTAGTTGTGGAAGTTGACAAGTCCCAAGATCTGCAGGATCAGACACCATGCTAGAGACCAGGAGAATCAACAGAGTACTTTCAGTCTAAGTTCAAAGGCCTGAAAACCAGGTCAGCTGGACTGTGTAGTTTCAGTGTGAAGGCTGGCATGCTCAAAACCAGGAAGAGATAATGTTTCAGTTCAAGTCTGAAAGCAGGAAAAAGTTGACCTTCTAGTTCAAAGGCAGTCAGGCAAGAAGATTTCTCTCTTACTCAGGGGAGAGTCTCTGCCTTTTTGTCCTGTTAAGACACTGAGCTGATTAGATGAGGTCTGGATCATGGAAAAAGCAAGAGAGCTCCAGAAAAACATCTATATTGACTATGCCAAAGCCTTTGACTGTGTGGATCACAATAAACTGTGGAAAATTCTGAAAGAGATGGGAATACCAGACCACCTGACTGCCTCTTGAGAAATCTATATGCAGGTCAGGAAGCAACAGTTAGAACTGGACATGGAACAATAGACTGGTTTCAAATAGGAAAAGGAGCACATCAAGAGTGTATGTTGTCACCCTGCTTATTTAACTTCTATGCAGAGTACATCATGAGAAATGCTGGACTGGAAGAAACACAAGCTCAAATCAAGATTGCCGGGAGAAATATCAATAACCTCAGATATGCAGATGACACCACCCTTATGGCAGAAAGTGAAGAGGAACTAAAAAGCCTCTTGATGAAAGTGAAAGAGGAGAGCGAAAAAGTTGGCTTAAAGCTCAACATTCAGAAAATGAAGATCATGGCATCTGGTCCCATCACTTCATGGGAAATAGATGGGAAAACAGCGGAAACTGTCAGACTATATTTTTGGGCTCCAAAATCACTGCAGATGGTGATTGCAGCCATGAAATTAAAAGACGCTTACTCCTTGGAAGGAAAGTTATGACCAACATAGATAGCATATTCAAAAGCAGAGACATTACTTTGCCAACAAAGGTCTGTCTAGTCAAGGCTATGGTTTTTCCTGTGGTCATGTATGGATGTGAGAGTTGGACTGTGAAGAAGGCTGAGAGCTGAAGAATTGATGCTTTTGAACTGTGGTGTTGGAGAAGACTCTTGAGAGTCCCTTGGACTGCAAGGAGATCCCACCAGTCCATTCGGAAGGAGATCAGCCCTGGGATTTCTTTGGAAGGAATGATGCTAAAGCTGAAACTCCAGTTCTTTGACCACCTCACGTGAAGAGTTGACTCATTGGAAACGACTCTGATGCTGGGAGGGATTGGGGGCAGGAGGAGAAGGGGACGATAGAGGATGAGATGGCTGGATGGCATCACGGACTCGATGGACGTGAGTCTGAGTGAACTCCGGGAGTTGGTGATGGACAGGGAGGCCTGGCGTGCTGCGATTCATGGGGTCAGAAAGAGTCGGACACGATTGAGTGACTGAACTGAACTGAACTGAACCAGTTTAGGGAGGGCAATCTGCTTTACTCTATCAACTTCAGCGTAAATCTCATCCTCAGCAAGCACAGCCTCACAGACATGCCTGGAATAGTGTTTGATCAATATCTGGGCACTCTGGCTCAGTCACTTTGACAAATAAAACTAACCATCACGCTTCTTCTATTTGTGGTTTCTGTTGAATTGTCTTCGAGCTTGTTTATCTTTCCCCCTGCAGTATCTAATTTGATATTAATCTTTTGTTATGATTTAAAAAAGCAAGAACAAGATGTTGTGTTTTTCAGTTTTAAAGTTTTCCTTAAAAAAAAAAAGCTTTCATCTCTGTCTTGAAATTTCCCGTGTCTTCAACCCACTGTATCCATTGTTGACCTATTTATCATTGTTATTAATAACAATGTTTTAATTGTTTGAAATATTTGGTAATTCTGAAATCTGGGTAATCTGTAGGTTAGTTTCAATTAGATTTTTTGTGTGTGTGTGACCTTCGTCACAAATTTTCCATTTAGTTGCATGTCTTAAACTTTTTTTTAAAAAAATTACAACTTGAGCATGTGGATGATACATTTTAGAAACTATGATTTATCTTCCTTTGAATGATGTTGAACTTGTTCTAGTATGTAATTAAATTATTTGCAAATCACCTTGATATTGTCACAGCCTCGTTTCAGGCTTTGCTAAAGTGAATCTGTTTCAATTTTGTTCTTAATCCTAGAGTTGTCCCTTAGTACCAGCTGTGGTCTTCATTCCTAAGATACAGTCTTTCTGGGGTTTACATTGGAAAGTCTCAAACTTTGTCTTTCGTACAGTGGGTATTTACTAAAACATCTGTCCGCTTTTCAGCCATTATTTTCCTCAGTGAACTGGTTTTGTTTTTTTTTTTTTAAATTTGACTGCACCAGGTCTTAATTGTGGCATGTGGGCTCCTCCATTGCCGCTTGCAGGATCTTTTTTGTGGCATGCGGTATCTAGTCTCCTGACCAGGCGGCAGACCTGGGCTCCCTGCTTTGGGAGTGCAGAGTCTTACCAGCTGGACCATTAGAAAAGTCCCTTCTTTCATGGAATCTTGCATCCTGTATGAACAGTTAAGCTCTCATTCAAGATTTGAGGGGACTTTTACATAGATTTGGGCTTCCATGGTGGCTCTGTTGCAGTGCAGGAGACCAGGGTTCAATCCCTGGGTCGGGAAGATCCTTTAGAGAAGGGAGAGGCTACCCACTCATGTATTCTTGCCTGGAGAACTCCATGGACAGAGGAGCCTGCCATACTATGGTCCATGGGGTCGCAAAGAGTCAGACATGACTGAGGGACAGACACATACATAGATTTTGGGCTTCCTTTTGTGGGTTTCTCCTTTGCAGGATTCCTCCCTCCTTTCCAGTGACTTCAGTAGCCCCACACTCCTTCATTTCTGACCTGTTAAGACTGTAGTTTTCTACCTGAGCTCTATTTTTTATGCATCTCATAGAGTAGGGACTGCCTCATGGGGAAAGCTGTTTGAATTTAGATCTCACCCAGTGTGTTTCTTTTCTTTCAGTGATTGAATCCTCTCCTATTTTTGTCAGCTTTTGATCACTTCCCTTCAAATAGGTGTGTGTGTTTTTTTTAATTTAAAAATTCTGTCCAGAGTTTATAACAATTGATCTGTGAGTTAATCTGATATAAGCTATTTGTTTTGTAAATGTGTGAAAGTCGCTCAGTCATGTCTGACTCTTTGCTACCCCACGAACTATATGGTGCATGGAATTCTCTAGGCCAGAATACTGGAGTGGGTAGCCTTTCCCTTCTCCAGGGGATCTTCCTGACCCAGGAATCGAACTGGGGTCTCCTGCATTGCAGGTGGTTTCTTTACCAACTGGGCTATCAGGGAAGCCCTATAATAATAAAATAATATAAATAAATGTATCTAAACATTGTATTATTACTTTTTAATTGCATGGCATAGGAATATGTTGTTTTCTTAAATATCGGAGTATTCTCTGCAAACCTGGTCTTCCTTTATACTTCCATTCCCATTTGCAGTCTCCTGCCCAGTCTGATTGGAGAAGGCTATGGCACCCCACTCCAGTACACTTGCCTGGAAAATCCCTGGTGGGCTACAGTCCATGGGGTCGCTAAGAGTTGGACACAACTGAGTGACTTCACTTTCACTTTTCACTTTCATGCACTGGAGAAGGAAATGGCAACCCACTCCAGTGTTCTTGCCTGGAGAATCCCAGGGACGGGGGAGCCTGGTGGGCTGCCGTCTATGGGGTCGCACAGAGTCGGACACGACTGAAGTGACTTAGCAGCAGCAGCAGCAGCAGCCCAGTCTGATAAGCACAGTTACCTCTTTGATTTGCTTTTCTCTGTTCCAACAGAAATGTTGAAATGTTTAGTAGTAGTATTTTTATAAGTAGATAAATGGTATCATACTGCAGTATCTTTAGTTAGTTTTTAGGTAAGTAGTAGCATAATATGATTTTTAAAAATGTCTTTTTGTCAGTCAGCAAGAAGTATTTTGAAATCTGTCCATGCTGGTATATAGAGAGATGAATTAAGTTTAAACTGCTGAATAGCATTGTGCCAATTTATTTAGTTTCTTTATTGATAGGCATTCAGGTTGTTTCTAGTTTTTGCCATTAACATTGATGATTTCATGAATATTCTTATACACATCACTTTATATATATATATATATATATAGATATATGTTTTATTGTGCTAAATAGTTGGAAGTAGACTTACTGACTCATACAGGATGTGCATTTACTGTTTTGCTGGCTATCACCAGATTCTTAAGTGGTTTACTGTGTACTTTTGAGGAATCTGGCTCTTTACAGTTGATACCTTTGATGACCACATAGTAGCTCATACTATGACCACATACTTTGTAGGCCTTTATGATCAGGGGCAAGTTACCTCCTAGAAACTTTTCTCATGGAGATGTTGTGATTCCTTGAAATAAAGTAAATTGTAAAGAATTTCTACTCCAGTTTCTGGTCCATAGCAATACTCAAATGTTGACTCTTAATATCACCCTCACCATATGCTGGATATGAAGATGATCTTGGTGATGTGATTTCACTAGAATTGATTAGGCTTAGCTCTGTAGCATTGACTGATATGATGCTTTTAGTGATTGATCTTATCTGGAGTTAGGTGTATCCATTAGAGCAGTGGTTTTCAGCTCTGACTGTGTATCAGTCACTGGGGAGCTTTGAAATATCCTGAAGGCCTGGCTGCACTCAAAATCAATTAAAACAGCAGCTTTTAGATGGGACCCAGGCATCTGCCATTTTTAAAGTTTTGGAGGTAATTTCAGTGCATTCAGTTTTCAGAATGTCTGGGATAGAATATGCACATTCTTTTGAATTCTTTTAGAAAGTTCATTAAGGTTGAAGTCGAAAGGGATGTGATTTTGTTTTCCTTTGGTAAAGGACAACCTTAGTTTGTGCTACAAAGTTGCTACCATCTATTCCTTAATTTTAAGCTATGTTTTGCTTTGATAGGTCCTGTGGTGCATCTTTAAATTAAGTAAAGAGTAGATTAGGACCTCCTATTCTATCAGTTTATGGGCATGATTCTGCCACAAAGGATCCTGTTTTCTTCTTTTCTGTGGCTAGGCTGTGTTCTTATATTTCAATAGTTTTTCTGCCTCTGTTTAGGATACTTTGGAAGATAGCATGTGTTAACATATTCTATAGTTGCAGAGTTTTAGCATAGATATATCAACACTTAATTCCATATGGCTAGTTAATATGGCCAGTTTCAAATTTTTTATTTTGAAGTACTTATAAATAACATGCAATCCTAAGAAATAATACAGAGAAATTCCATGTTCCTTTTGCCCAGTTTCCTCCCATGGGAACATCTTGCCAAACTAATAGTATAATATCACATTCAAAATATTGACAGTCAAGATACACAGCACTTTCCTCACCACAGGGATCGCGCATGTTGCTCTTTTATAGTCTCACCCACTTGCCTCCCACCTTCATCCCTTTCCTTGACTGACACCTGGCAGTTACTAATCTTTCTCCATTTGTATAATTTTGTCATTTCAAGAATATTATATAAATGGTGTCCTACAGGATATGAGTTTTTGGGAACTGGCTTTTTTATCACTTAGTATAATTTTCTTGCAATTCATCCAGATGATTGTGCTTATCAATAGCTTGTACCATCTTAATTGCTAAACAGAGGATGTACCACTGTTTGTTTAATCCTTTATCTACTGAAAGGCATTTGGGTGTTTCCAGTTCGGGGCTATTATAAATAATGCTGTTATAAATAAAAATTCATGCACATTTTTTTGTAAATCTTTTTTTAAATTTTGGTAAAATACACAATGTAAAATTTACCATCTTAAACATTTTTAATGGTACATTTCAGTGGCTTTAATTATATTTACACTGTACAACTGTGACTACCATCTGTCTACAAAATGCTTTTCATCTAAAAAACTGAAACTCTGTTTTCATTAAATGCTAACTCCTCCCTCGTGTCCTTCCCCCTGGCCCTTGGCACCCAACTTTCTGAGTTCTGTCCCTATGAATTTGACTACTCTAGGTACCTTTTATAAGTGGAATGATACATTTTCCGTCGTGTGACAGGACTATTTCACTTACATCATGTCCTCAAGGTTCAGCCATGTTGTAGCACATGTCAGAATTTCTTTTTAAGGCTGAATAATATTCCGTTTTATGTATACACTACATTTAGTATATCCATTTATACACTGAATGGGTTGAAACAACTTGGGTTGCTTCCGGTGTTTGGCTATTATGCATAATTGCTGCTGTGAACAGAGGTATATAAATACCTGCTTTTGATTCTTTTGGGTACCCAAAAGTGAAATTGCCAGGTTATTTGGTAATTCTGTTTTTAGCTTTTCAAAGAACCATTGTACTCTTTTTCACTGCAGTTCCGCCATTTAAAATTCTCAGTAATAGCGTACAAGGGTTCCAGTTTCTCCACAGCCTCGTCAGGGCTAAGTCACTAGTTGTGTTCAACTCTTTGTGACCCCCTGCAGCCTGCCAGGCTCCTCTGTCCATGGGATTCTTCAGGCCAGAATACTGAAGTGGGTTGCCATACCCTTCTCCAGGAGATCTTTCCAACTCGGGGTTGAACCCGTGTCTCTGTTAAGTCTCCTGAATTGGCAGGCGGGTTCTTTACCGCTAGCACCACCTGGGAAGCCCTTAACAGCCTCATCAACCCTTTTTATTTTCTGCGTTTGTTTGTTTTGTTAACAGTCATCCTAATGGGTATGAGATGGTATCTCATGATTTTTACTTGCATTTGCCTAATGATTATGCTGTTGAATATCTTTTCCTGTGCTTGTTGGCCATTTGTATATCTCCTTAAATGTCTGTCTCTGCAGAGGAAAAAGCAGTAGCCTTTTAAATTCCCTGGAGGTCACTTCAGCTGGAGGGAGAGGCACTGCAACAATGGCTGTCTGTCTCTGAGTCTGTACCTCAGCCCAGAACTGGCAATCAGAGTATAGATTCTGGTATTTGGAGGATAGGGTCTCTAATGCTCACCTGGCTCTCACAAACTATGTGAAAGCTGCTGTAGGAAAGTGTGTCTGGCTGCCTGCCACAGGGTTGGGAGTGGGGAGTTGGTAGAGGCTATAAGCTGAAATTCACCCAAATTAACCACAGTTTATATCCACGCCTTCCCCTGGAAACCTTCCTCTTAAATAGACTCCAGAGTTCCATAATACTTAGACAGATTCTAGCAGGCCAGTTGTTGTCTCGGTGTGGGGTCAGATTCCTGGTACTTCCTACTCTGCCATCTTAATTCTATCTCGAACTTATTAATTTTATATTAGACCATTCTGATTTAGGGGTATTAATCTTATCTCATAACTATTTGCATATACCTTAAGTTTTTTAAAATATCATTTATCATTTACTTTTGCATATGATATCTTTTGCCTTAAGACATTTAAAATTTTATGTGGTTTTTATCAATGAACCATCTTTTAAAAATGTTTTAAATATATATATTTATTGAAGTATAGTTGACTTACAATGTTTCAGGTACACAGCAAAGTGATTCATTTATACAAATACACATATATTATTTTTGAAATTATTTTCCACCATAAGTTATTACAAGGTATTGACTATAGTTCCCTATGCTATACAGTAAACCTTTGTTGTTTGTTTCATATCTGTTTTTTAATTTGGCTTCCCTGATAGCTCAGTTGGTAAAGAATCCGCCTGCAATGCAGGAGACCCTGGTTCAATTCCTCGGTCAGGAAGATCCACTGGAAAAGGAATAGGCTACCCACTCCTGAATTCTTGGACTTCTGTTGTGGCTCAGCTGGTAAAGAATCTGCCTGCAATTCAGGAGACCTGGGTTTGATCCCTGAGTTGGGAAGATCTCCTGGAGAAGGGAAAGCCTACGCAATCCAGTATTTTGGCCTTGAGAATTGGGGTCACAAAGTTTCATATCTATTTTTTAATTAGAAATCTAGCATTCTAGTCATACTAAGTCAAACAAGTAGAATCAAAATGTCATGATTTTTTAGTTAGGCAAAAATTCATTAGTTTTCAAAAAACATATATTACACATATTTATATATATGTATACGAAAGTTTTTCTACTAGATAGAGGCTTGAAAAAGAACATTAAAAAAAGATGGAGAAATTAGAGAACATAAACTAAATAAAATGAGAACACTGAATATAAAATAGAAAGAAATGAAACTAGATAAAAGTGAAAGATCATCATATACTCCAGTTGTTTTTAAGCATGACTGCTCGTTAGAAACATCTGGACCTCTGGAGGAAAAAGCAAAACCTGAGCATTTGTATTTTTCAAAAAATTTCAAGATAATTCTGATATGCATCTGGATTTTAAAAAGTGATTACAGGTTTTTCTATTAATCCTAGTTCTGGTGATATAGAGTTCTATTATTTTTCTGTTGACCAATCATGATTAATACAATGGTATTCATGAGTGGTATTGTGAGTAATAGTTACATAATTAAAATAGTAGAAGATGTTTATCAGTTTTCACAATCAATAGCCAGACAAAAAATGAAAGATAATTGCAGTTGCAAGCTGTAATGGCAACATGATTAACTTAATGATATAAAATAATTACATACAGTTTGGGGGAGTGGCCGAGCAGAGTAATGTGGTAAGTGGAAGTGCATACGTGCACATGTTTTCATACACTCGGTCAGTCTGTGTCTTTTGGTTGGTGCATTTAATCCATTTACATTTAAGGTAATGATTGATATGTATGATCCTATTACCATTCTCTTAATTGATTTGGGTTTACTTTCTGTAGGTCTTTTCCTTCTTTTGTGTTTCCTGCCTTCTCTAGGCAGGAACTTCTCTAGTTCCTTTAGCATATGTTGTAAAGCTGGTTTGGTGGTACTGAATTACTCTTAACTTGTGCTTATCTGGAAAGCTTTTGATGTCTCCATCAAATCTGAAGCAGAGTCTTGCTGGGTAGAATGTTCTTGGTTGTAGGTTCTTCCCTTTTATCACTTTAAATATGTCATGCCATTCCCTTCTGGCTTGTAGAGTTTCTGTTGAGAAACCAGCTGATAGCCTGATGGGAATTCCATTGTATGTTATTTGTTATTTTTCCCTTGTTGCTTTTAATATTTTATCTCTGTCTTCAATTTTTGTCAGTTTGATTACTGTGTGTCTTGATGTGTTCCTTCTTGGATTTACCCTTCCTGGGACTCACAGCTTCTTCGACTGGGTTGACTCTTTCCTTTCCCATGTTTGAGAAGTTTTCAGCTGTATCTCTTCAAGTATTTTTTCAGGTCCTTTTTCTCTTCTCCTTCTGGAACCCCTATAATGCGAATGTTTGTGTGTATAATGTTGTCCCAGAGGTTTCTTAGGCTGTCTTCATTTCTTTTTATTCTTTTTTCTGTATTTTGTTCTGCAGCAGTGATTTCCACCATTTTGTCCTCCAGGTCATTTATCCACTCATCTGCCTCAGTTATTCTGTTGTTGATTCCTTCTAGTATATTATTCATCTCTGTTTTTTTAGCTTTTCTGGTCTTTGGTAAAGATTTCTTGCATCTTCTCTGTCTTTGCCTCCATTCTGTTTCCAAGATCCTGGATCATCTTCACTATCATTATTCTGAATTATTTTTCTGGAAAGTTGCCTGTCTCTACTTCATTTAGTTATTTCTCTGGGATTTTAACTTGCCCTTCATCTGGGACATAACATTCTACTTTTTCATTATGGTTAACTTTCTGTAATATGTTTCGTGAGACTGTGCTTCTTCTTGCTTCTTCTGTCTGCCCTCTGATGGCTGAGGCTAAGAGGCTTGTGTAACCTTGATGGGAGGGGTTGGCGATGGGAAAAACTGGGTCTTGTTCTGGTGGGCAGGGCCTTGCTCAGTAAAGCTTTAATCCAGTTATCTGTAGATTAGTGGGGTTACTCTCCCTCCCTGGTAGTTGTTTGACCTGAGGTGACATAGCCCTGGGGTCTGCAGGTATGAAAAGGCAAAATGATAGGATACTGAAAGAGGAACTCCCCAGGTCAGTAGGTGCCCAATATGCTGCTGGAGATCAGTGGAGAAATAACTCCAGAAAGAATGAAGGGATGGAGCGAAAGCAAAAATAGTACCCAGTTGTGGATGTGACTGGTGATAGAAGCGAGGTCTGATGCTGTAAAGAGCAATATTGCATAGGAACCTGGAATGTCAGGTCCATGAATCAAGGCAAGTTGTAAGTGGTCAAACAGGAGATGGCAAGAGTGAATGTCGACATTCTAGGAATCAGCAAACTAAAATGGACTGGAATGGGTGAATTGAACTCAGATGACCATTATATCTACTAGTGCGGGCAGGAATCCCTTAGAGGAAATGGAGTAGCCATCATGGTCAACAAAAGAGTCCGAAATGCAGTACTTGGATGCAGTCTCAAAAACGACAGAATGATCTCTGTTTGTTTCCAAGCCAAACCATTCAATATCACAGTAATCCAAGTCTATGCCCCAACCAGTAATGCTGAAGAAGCTGAAGTTGAATAGTTCTATGAAGACCTACAAGACCTTTTAGAACTAACACCCATAAAAGATGTCCTTTTCCTTATAGAGGACTGGAATGCAAAAGTAGAAGTCAAGAAACACCTGGAGTAACAGACAAATTTGGCCTTGGAATGCGGAATGAAGTAGGGTAAAGGCTAATAGAGTTTTGCCAAGAGAATGCACTGGTCATAGCAAACATCCTCTTCCAACAACACAAGAGAAGACTCTACACATGGACATCACCAGATGGTCAGCACTGAAATCAGATTGATTATATTCTTTGAAGCCAAAGATGGAGAAGCTCTCTACAGTCAGCAAAAACAAGATTGGGAGCTGACTGTGGCTCAGATCATGAACTCCTTATTGCCAAATTCAGGCTTAAATTGAAGAAAGTAGGGAAAACCGCTAGACCATTCAGGAATGACCTAAATCAAATCCCTTATGATTATACAGTGGAAGTGAGAAATAGATTTTAAGGGTCTAGATCTGATAGATAGAGTGCCTGATGAACTATGGAATGAGGTTCGTGACATTGTACAGGAGACAGGGATCAAGACCATCCCCATGGACAAGAAATGCCAAAAAGCAAAGTGGCTGTCTGGGGACGCCTCACAAATAGCTGTGAAAAGAAGAGAAGCGAAAAGCAAAGGAGAAAAGGAAAAATATAATCATCTGAATGCAGAGTTCCAAAGAATAGCAAGGAGAGATAAGAAACCTTCCTCAGCGATCAATGCAAAGAAATAGAGGCAAAGAACAGAATGGGAAAGACTAGAGATCTCTTCAAGAAAATTAGAGGTACCAAGGGAACATTTCATGCAAAGATGGGCTTGATAAAGGACAGAAATGGTATGGACCTAACAGAAGCAGAAGATATTAAGAAGAGGTGGCAAGAATACACAGAAGAACTGTACAAAAAAGAGCTTCAACAGAGATAATCACGATGGTGTGATCACTCACCTAGAGCCAGATCTTGGAAAGTGAAGTCAAGTGGGTCTTACGAAGCATCACTACAAACAAAGCTAGTGGAGGTGACGGAATTCCAGTTCAGCTATTTCAGATCTAAAAGATGATGCTGTGAAAGTGCTACATTCAATATGTTAGCAAATTTGGAAAACTCAGCAGTGGCCACAGGACTGGAAAAGGTCAGTTTTCATTCCGATCCCAAAGAAAGGCAATGCCAAAGAATGCTCAAACTACCGCACAATTGCACTCATCTCACACACTAGTAAAGTAATGCTTAAAATTCCCCAAGCCAGGCTTCAGCAGTATGTGAACCGTGAACTTCCAGATGTTCAAGCTGATTTTAGAAAAGGAAGAGGAACTAGAGATCAAATTGCCAACATCCACTGGATCATGGAAAAAGCAAGAGAATTCCAGAAAAACATCTATTTCTGCTTTATTGACTATGCCAAAGCCTTTGACTGTGTGGATCACAATAAACTGTGGAAAATTCTGAAAGAATTTCTGGGAATACCAGACTGCCTGACCTGCCTCTTGAGAAACCTGTATGAAGGTTAGGAAGCAACGGTTAGAACTGGACATGGAACAACAGACTGGTTCCAAATAGGAAAAGCAGTACGTCAAGGCTGTATCTTGTCACCCTGCTTATTTAACTTCTATGCAGAGTACATCATGAGAAATGCTGGAAGAATGGAAGAAGCACAAGCTAGAATCAAGATTGCCAGGAGAAATATCAATAACCTCAGATATGCAGATGACACCACCCTTATGGCAGAAAGTGAAGAACTAAAGAGCCTCTTGATGAAAGTGAAAGAGGAGAGTGAAAAAGTTGGCTTAAAGCTGAACATTCAGAAAACGAAGGTCATGGCATCCGGTCCCATCACCTCATGGGAAATAGATGGGGAAACAGTGGAAACTATGACTGACTTTATTTTTTGGGACTCCAAAATCACTGCAGATGGTGATTGCAGCCGTTAAATTAAAAGACGTTTACTTGGAAGGAAAGTTATGACCAACCTAGATAGCATATTAAAAGGTAGAGTCATTACTTTGCCAACAAAGGTCCGTCTAGTCAAGGCTATGGTTTTTCCAGTGGTCATGTATGGATGTGAGAGTTGGACTGTGAAGAAAGCTGAGCGCCAAAGAATTGATGCTTTTGAACTGTGGTGTTGGAGAAGACTCTTGAGAGTCCCTTGGACTGCAAGGAGATCCAACCAGTCCATTCTAAAGGAGATCAGTCCTGGGTGTTCTTTGGAAAGACTGATGCTAAAGCTGAAACTCCAATACTTTGGCCACCTCATGCGAAGAGGTGATTTATTGGAAAAGACCCTGATGCTGGGAGGGATGAGGGCAGGAGGAGAAGGGGACGACAGAGGATGAGATGGCTGGATGGCATCACCGACTTGATGGACATGAGTTTTAGTGAACTCCAGGAGTTAGTGATGGACAGGGATGCCTGGCATGCTGTTATTCATGGGATCGCCAAGATGACTGAGCGATTGAACTGAAGTGAATGGTAAAGTCCAAGACAGTTTATGCCCAGGGGTTCTTTCCAGTACCTCTATCCCTGTGGTGAGCCCTTGCCAACCCACACCTCCACAGGAGGCCCTCCAACACTACGAGCAGTTTTGTTCAGTCTCCTTTGGGATTACTGCTCCTGTCCTCTTGGTCTCAGTGCATGCAAAATTTGTTTGTGCCCCCCAAGACTGAAATCTCTGTTTCTGTCAGTCCTCTGGAAGGCCTATAATCAAAACCCTGCTGGCCCTCAAGGTCAGATTCCTTTGGGAGTTTCAGTCCCTTTGTTGGATCCCCAGGCTAGGAAGCCTGGTGTGGGGTTCAGAACCTTCACCTTAGTGCGACAACTTCTTTGGTACTATTGTTCTCCAGTCTGTGGATCACCCACCCAGCGGGTATGGGATTTGATTTTATCTTGATTGCAGCCATCTCTCTGTGGCTTCTTCTTTGTCTTTTGATTTGGGGCATCTTTTTCAGTGGGTTCCAGCATCCTCCTGTTGTTCAACAGCTAGTTGAAATTTTGGTGCTCTTTGAGGGGGAGATATGTGTTTGTTCTTCTTCTCCGCCATCTTGAACCGGAAGCCCATCAATGAACCATCTTTTTGATGGATTCTGGCTTTGATCACATTCAATGTAAAATACTCCAAAGTTAAAAACAATAAAATTAAAGCCTTTCTCAAAAAGACTGATATAAAAAGACTGATATTTATGTCTCATGTGTGATGGTTTAATCTGTTTGGACTTCTTTGTTTAGATTTTATATGTTTAAGTTGTTATTATATGATTTCAGTTTTGTGTGTAGTGTGAGGTAGGAATTTATTTGTACTATTTCCCCCAAATAGGTAACATATTGCGCCAAGAAAGTTTACTGAATAACATGTAGATTTCCAACTGGTATGAAATATCAGTGTCATTCACAAATTCTCTTAGAATATTCATGAGTGTGTTTGTAAACTTATTGGTCAGTTCCATTACACTTTTTTTTTTGGAGGGGGGGTATCCATTATTACAGTATTGTTCTTAGACTTTGTTTTGATGGCAGCTCTGGTTCTTTTTCTACCTAATTTTCCTAACATTTGTTTTTCCTTATTTAACATTCTCTTGTTTAATCTTAAAAGTGATATGTTAGAGGATCTTTGTTATTTTTCCACTGTTATGATTAATTTACATCAATTAATATGTACTTAAAAGTACAATGAAACTGTAATCATTTTTTTATTAGTCAGTTTTCATTTATATTTACCTGCACATATACCCTTTCCTTTGCATGTAATCCCCCACCCCTCTCCTTACCTTTCTTTTTGTCTTTGAGCTTTCACTTTGTATTATTTTGTTTGTTACTGAAGCACACCCTTTAGTATTTTCATTAGTATAGGGTCTGGCCAGTGATGAATTTGTTCATTCTTGTTCACCTGAAGCTATTTTTATTTCACTTTAATTTTTGAAAGTGAATTTTATTGGATATGGTGTTCTGGGTGAGCAGGTATTTCAGCACATTGAGGAGAACCATTTTGCCTAAATGCACTTGCTCTTGGGTTAGAGGGTAGGGGTGGGTTTGCTTGGTTCTAGCCTAGCCTTCCTGTGGGGGATCCTTCTTCTGGATTGGGCTTATAGCTGTCCTTCATGTTGTGGAATCAAATTCAGCTGCGCTAGTTTTGTCCAATATTCACAGTGTAATAATAATAGCTTTAGCCCTTAGTTTATCCCCAGAAAAGCTTGATATTTTTAATAAGTTTTTGTTTTAATGCTTTAAGGTGGTAATTTTCATGTTTCGTCCAGTATTTTTGATAATATTTGGTGGGAGAAATTCTCTTAATAATTTAGTCTGCTATTATCAGAAAACTTTGTATTCTTTCCAATGTTATATTCTAGTTTGTAATTCTCTCATCAGGTGAATCTAATTGTTTAAATCTGTATGTTAAATTTTAAAATTCCAATTATTATTTTTTTAAGAAGTTCTGTTTGGTTCTTCTTCAAGTCTGTCTGGACATTTTATCATCTATTTTTCCTTAGTTATACATTCAATATCTTCTTATGTCTATGAGCATAAACATATTTTATACTCTGTGTATGACTGATTATTCCAGTATATGAAGTCTTCACAGGTTGGATTACACTTTCTAATGTTTGGCTGATTTTTATTTTCCATATGGGATGATTTATTTCCCTTTCATTTTATGATTTTTTTTTAAACTATAGGCTCATGTTATTTGGAACATGGAAATTCTTTGAGGAAAAATGCAGGTTTTTCCAGAGACTATTTGCATTTGTGTTTAATGAGTCTTTGAGGCATTACCTCACCAAAATCATTTGGTTTTTTGTTTTGTTTTTTTTTTTAAATTTGTTTCTTCCAGGACACATAAGTAATATGAAATCTCCTAATTCTATCTGAATTTTAAGATTTTTAAAATATTTTAATGTTATATGTATCTGTATTTTTTCTTATAATTCCAGTTGTTCTCTAAGAAGAAGCCCATGCCCACCCTGTGTGCACGTGTGCCTGCACACACACACACACACACACACACAAACACACACACACACACACTAGATCTCCCCATCCTGAACCAGCCAAGTGTAACATGACTTTTCTTCTCATATTTATAGCCACGTCTGCTTATGGTTATAGCCAAGTCAACTTACCAGTTTCCTAATTCTTTGTGTATTGTTGTGTTTTCTAGTTTTTCCTTTCATCAGGTGTATCGCCCTTTGGGTTCCCGCTTCTCGTGTGGATGATCTGTGGTATGGTTTCTCCTGCTGCACTGTCCCAGTGTCTTTTGTCTCTTATACACAGAGCCCTTCAAAATCAGAGTTGGCTGTGGCATGCATTAGCAGACACTGCTGGAGAGCATCTACCTTCAGAACGCACTTCTCTCTCTGGATTTGACCTTTTCCTTAATTTTTAATCTTAGGTTATTATTTTTTTTATTCTCCTCTCACCTCAGTGTACCTTGAAAAGACTTATAAAACCCTTTATCCAACATTCTTAAGGATTTTGTCCTGAGGAGGCTCTTCAGGATACCTTGTCTACCCCACTGCCCTAATATTTTTCAAATGTTATTTTTAATGTTTCTTTTATAGGATTCAGTTTAGCTGCTTTTAAAAGAAACAAGAGGAAACTAGAGCTGGCAGAAAGGGTGGAAACAGATTTCATTCAACTAAAGAAAAGAAGACAATCAAGTGAAAAGGTCAGGAGGTGTTTGAAATATTAATAATTAATGTATCATAATGATATATTTAGTTTGCATTTAGATATATAAGTTTCAGAATAGTATGACCCAGTAGAAATATAATGCATGCCACATATGTACTTTTCAAGTTTTCCATAGCTACATTTAAAAAAGTAAAAAGAAACAGGTAAAATTAATTTTAACATTTATTTTATTTAAACTAATGAACCCCAAAGTCAACCAATGAGAAAATTATTAGCGAGCTATTCTCTTTTTTCGGTATTGTCTTCAAAAGTAGTGTATATGCCACACTTACAGCACGTCTCAATTATGACACTAAATTTTCATTCAAAATATTTGATCTGTATTTAATATCATAAAATTAATAGTTGATAAGGTAGGTTTACATAACAGGTTACATTACAAGCATATTTAAAACTTTCCAATAATTGAATTGAATATCTGTTCTAAAATTAAAGTTAATTAAAATGCAATGAAACTAAAAATCTAACTTCTTCTTTGTCCTCACCATATTTTTAAGCACTCAGTAGCTCTGTGTGGCTCCTGGCTGCTGGTTTGGTCACTGCAGCTCTGGGTGAAAATGGCTGTTCAGGGTGTTAGGGGAAATGTATATATTGGATTCATGTAGGTTTCTTTGCATATTCTAATTGCATGTATCTTTCTTGTTCTTAAACATTCTTTGTTTGCATTTCACGCATTTGTGTGCCATCATGAGTCCGTGTGTGGCATTTATTAGGCGTTTGAGGGAATGGAAACAAGTTAAGAGCTGTAACAGTCTTCCCCACCCACGGCTTCAAGGTCAGTCAGCACTCAGTTCCTGATCTCATGTCACATCAGCATTTGATAAGCCTGGAATCCCAGTATTCTTTTTTGATTAGCCCTTCTGTAATTGCTTATATACTGACTTACACTTTCTGTCATAGCTGGGTGTGGTTTACTCACGTATGAATGCATACGAAATTGTCTCTCGTAGTGAGAGACATGTTTTACCAAGTTCCTTCGGGCTGCTGTGTGGAGAACAGGGGCAGGCCGGAACAGAAGTGAGGAGACCAGCTGCACAGTTTTTACAGTTGGGAGATGGTGGCGACTTGGACCATGGATGATGGAGATGGAGAGAAGTGACTACCTCCAGGATATATTGTAAGGGTTCCTATAAAGGGCAGAAATTACCGGTGTCTAAAAGACTGGTGAGATAGAAAGGGGCTTAAAGGTTTTAGTTTTAGCCATTTGAGTATTGACATTTCTTAAGGTGAGGGGAGTTAGAGAAAGTATGATTTCATGGTGATAGAGGTGGGAAGTGGAGAAAAAGAACTTTCTTAGTCCATATCCCCTTAACAGACTCAGATTAACCAATCCATTTTATTTTCACCATAAACATTTTATTGGATGCCAAAGTACCCTAAGCCCCTGAAGCTAATAGACCGCTTTCAGTGTGCATTGTTCCTCTACCCTTTTCAGTTGAATTTTGTGCCACTAAGAGTCTCATTATGCTCTTGTTTTCTATTGCTCTAGTTACATAGTTCTTCAAGTCTCCTGTAAACTGATGAATCAGTTCAGTTCAGTTCAGTTCAGTTCAGTCGCTCAGTTGTGTCCGACTCTTTGCGACCCCATGAATTGCAGCATGCCAGGCCTCCCTGTCCATCACCAACTCCCGGAGTTCACTCAGACTCACGTCCATCGAATCAGTGATGCCATCCAGCCATCTCATCCTCTGTCGTCCCCTTCTCATCCTGCCTCCAATCCCTCCCAGCATCAAAGTCTTTTCCAATGAGTCAACTCTTCGCATGAAGTGGCCAAAGTATTGGAGTTTCAGCTTCAGCATCAGTCCTTCCAATGAACACCCAGGACTGATCTCCTTTAGAATGGACTGGTTGGATCTCCTTGCAGTCCAAGGGACTCTCAAGAGTCTTCTCCAACACCACAGTTCAAAAGCATCAGTTCTTCGGCGCTCAGCTTTCTTCACAGTCCAACTCTCACATCCATACATGACCACTGGGAAAACCATAGCCTTGACTAGACGGACCTTTGTTGGCAAAGTAATATCTCTGCTTTTCAATATGCTATCTAGGTTGGTCATTGAGCTTAAAAAGAGAGTTGTCTGCTTGAGAATCAAAAGGGTTGTTTGTTTGAAAACTAATTTGAAAAAGCAGAGTAGGTCTGTTAAAATAGAATTATTTTTGCCATAGAATTAAGTTGGGGCAAGTCAGTTATAAAAGATTGAGAAAAATCATAAAAATCTGGAAGCATTCTGTATTCAGAGTGTGTTGTTAAATGTCTTTATATTCCTGTTCTATTTTAGATAAAATTTGAAATCATAGGACAATCCAGGGTGTTATAGAAAGATGATATGGAACATTTATATGTGGGCTTACATTCAGAGAAAAGGCTTTGGTCTTATATTAAAAAAATTGGCTAGTGAATGAATGAATTGGTTTTGTGTTTTAATTAAGGAAGGGCATACTTATAATATGTCCTTTTTTGTGATTCTCGACTTCACCCAGAGGATAGTCAGGTTTTGAAAGCTTTAAGCAGCCGCTCATCAACCTGGTTGAGAGGATTTCCAATGAGAAGCTTGAGGTGGCAGCAGGAGACAGTGACTGTGGAGTTGGTTCTGTGCGTCTGCAGCTTAGGGGCAGGCCAGGAGGGAATTTCTCACTCGGAAATTGTTGCCATTGAAAGGAACATAAATCCATGTGGCCAGATGAGCTCACTGAGGAGTGAGTGAAGTTAGAGGTCTGAAAACTGAACCCAGGGCCAGGCTGACATGTCTACATTGGGAGGAGGAAAAACCAACGAAAGAAAAAGATGGAACAGCCAGTGGGATAGAGGGCCCCCCAGGAGAGAGCCGCCAGGAAGCAGAGAGCAGCTCAGAGCCAGTCGTCAAGAGGTCAGATGCTGCCGAGAAACAGGAGGCGGGCAGAGGCCGGACCTCTGGTCTCAGGACCTGGTGACTGCGGACCTGGGTGAGGACGGTCTCCCTGACGGAGGACTGTAGACCTGCTGCTGAGGTGCCATCAGGAGAACACGGTGGAGATAATGCTTTCAAGAAGTTTAGCTGTGGAGTTGGAAGCGGGGTCGAGACACCTTACTGTTTTCAGTGACCTTCTGTGAATTCAGTGATAATTTAACCTATGAAGTCTCCGTTTCCTTATTTTTAAAATAGCGATAGTTTAAAATAGAAAATAGTGATATTCTGCTTCTATGGCTGTTAGGAAAAACAGAAGTGTCGAGAGATGATCACGTGCTTGGCGACTGTCACTCACGGAGGCCCCATCATCTTGCCTTTGCCAGTTGTTTGCCTTGTCTTTAATGCTGCTCAGCCAGAAGAGAAAGAAGCTCCTCCTCCAGGTGGAGTCTTGCAGTGGAGAAGGGGAGGGTGGTAAGGGATGCTGGCCGTGGTGGGTACAGAGCTGGAGTTCAGGCATGATTCAAATGGCGTGGTTTAGACACCTGAAATGATAGGAAAATGTTTTTAGTATTCAGAATGTTTGAACTTTATTGTGTAAGAAGCACTGTGTTTTGACATTGACCTACAAAAATGACTCTGATCGAGCTTCTGTCTTTAGGGAAGGGTGCTGGCCACAGATTTTGTCTTACAGATGTTTGCTGCATAACCTTGGCAGAGGTGATAAAAATGCTCCCAGAAAGAACAGGCTACCAGATAAGGAGCCATTGGAGCAGAAAATTACAATTTTTGAGAGGAAGCATAGCAACTTTTTAGAGATGTGATGGAAAAGGGCAAATAGCTGCTTTCTAAATCAACCTGTATTTAGTTTATTACTCCCTGTCCTGTGTGTATAGTTTCCACATAGTTTTGGTTAGCCAGCATTGACTAAGGCCCAGTACTACTGTGTGTTGTGGCTACATAAAAGAAGCTGTGAGTTGAGTATATAAACATAATGAAAAGAATAGGGTTTCTGGTAACTTTGCTAATGTTCCCTTCTTTGGTTATTCAGTGTTGGAGGACATAAATATTGTCTTGAAAGGAGTATACAGTAGAATAAATATTTTTAAGCCTGATAATAAAGGAAATAAATTTGGTGATTTTTGTTGCATTGATATTTCTCTTTTTTCTTAAAAAGGTAAACCGATTGTCCAGACCTTGTCACAGTACTAATTTTGTTGTTGTTGTTTAGTCAGTCGTGTCTGATTCTTTGCGACTGCATGGACAGTACTAATAGAAATCAGAGTTAAAGCAAGAAGAATATTTCATCAGCTTGCTACCTCAATCAGAGTATTTTTATTTTCCTTAGCCTCTGACCGTCTACACTTAGATTTGACTTAGTTTAAAATAAGAATGGTTAATCAATGGGATGCTTTTGACTGCAAACAACAACAAACCTGAGAGTGACTTAGGAAATGCATATTTGTCCCCCTGCTCCCTGGCATATAAAAAATTTGGAAGTGGGAGGGTTGCAAGCTTTCGTGAGCTCAGGTTCTAGTGATGCTGGAGCCAACATATCTGGGATTTCTCTTGGGCCTTTCCTCTCACACCTTTTGCCTTATGGGTGGAATATGGTTTCTTTAATTTGAGGTGTCACGTCTGCATTGAAGGTGAGAAAGTGAGACCATGGAGGGTGGGGAAGGGGAGACTAGTGCCGGATGTGTCTGTCACCTTTTTATCTGGGATGCAAAGGTTTTCCAGGCTCCCTCTCAATGGAGTCCTCTTTAGTTATTTATTTTGGTCACATGACTATTCCCAGCTGCAAAAGAGCCTAAGAAATTGAGTGGATTTTCCTAATTACTCTCTCTCAGCTCATGACTTGTCTTCCCAACAAAATAGTTCTTTCCTTGTCAAAGGAAAGGGAGGAGAGTGGTTATCAGGTAGGTAATTTATAGTGCATAGTGTGAACGGAGAACTTATTTTTGTCATTTTTCTCCCCACAATTAATATGTCCCTTGTTGCTTCAAACCAATACCAGCGTAAACAGCTAATCTACCCATAAATCAAATAAAACCCATTTTGTTTTCACTTTGAGAATACATGGGTTTATGATATAATATTCAAAAATGAGGAATAAATTCTGAGCAATTGTCTGTTCTTAATAATTGGTATCCCTGTTTCATCCATGCTTTTTTGTGTATGACTTAGCAGAGGAAACATGACGGAGAAGGAAAATATTACTATTTACCTGTAGTGCTGTGTGATACAGAGGTAGTAGTGGTTTGCTCTCTGTTCCACTCCCCTCTCTGGGTAGACCCGGCTGTTCTGGATTTTCTTTTACCCCCTTCTTTCCCTTGCAGTGTATATAGGCCGTCCACAGTTTGCATGATAGTGCTGGACCATGAGAATGACCATGCACACCAAAATCGTACAAAGGGGTCTTAATGGCAAAAGTTAAACTTGTTCCATGACCTTTAAACGTTTTTGTCAAAACATTAAAAATTCTTTTATTGTTGGTTATAAATGCATAGAGAAACAAGCAAAAAATTAAAATGAATATTTTTTTAGTACACTAATTTAAAACATCAGAATTAGTGTTTGTTTTTTTCTGTATAAAAAATTCCTTATCAAGAGTAGTTTAAACAATGCCTGCCTTCCTGTCGTATAACTTACAGTGTGGAGTGAGTATCTGATTATGTCATGGTGAATTGTCAAACTCCCTTTGAATTTTGGATCTGCTTTCACCATTTTATCTTTTGCTGTTTCCATGTTATAAGTGACCCCTCAGTTCCTTTAATATCAAAGTTTTTCCAAGTGTTACTTCCTCTGTGACATCCTCATCCTTTTTGTCACAACTACATTCCTTATTTATATTGACCAATCTGTCTTCACTGAGTTCCTCTGATGTAGATCTAAAGTCTCTTGAATGGTGACAGTGTCAAAAATTCCGGTGGTCAACTATTTCTCCTGTAACTTCATTTACTTTTTATTGGAATTTCACTTCCAGCATTATCACTGCTTCTTTGGTCCACTTTCATCTTGGTTGTATAGTGTTCTTTGTAGATTATCAATTTTTTACAAAATGGCGTGTGGATTTGTCACTGGGAGACAAGGAGGCAACACAGCTGCGTACTTGCAGTGCAGGCATCTCTCAGTGCAGGCATCTCTCAGTGCATGCATCTGTCAGTGACAGACTTTGAATACAGTGACGTGATTGGCTACTGACAATGACGGACGTCTGTGCAGTTGACAGTGATCTTTGGACTGAAGAGCTAGTAGTGAAGCTCATACTTAATGCAATTACTCACAGTTACCGTACCATGTAATTGAGATTTGAACCATGTTGTTGAGTGACATATTATTTAACTGAGCTGTGATAACACATTTGTCTGTGTCAAAACCAGAACTGTTGGTCCTGTGGGGTTTCCTTCAGTCTCAGTTCAATACTCGTGGTGCGGTTGAGTGCGGTCCTCTGCCCTTTGTGACTCCCACACACCGGCGTCTGCGCTCTCCCCTGGCAATGTTGCCTTGGACTCATTGTTGTTAGAATGCAGATCCAGGATTCTTGTGGTATATGTGATGAAGTGATGACATGTTTTAAATTTATCTTTTGTTTTGATACAAAAAAATAAAAGGTAGTTGTGTTAGCATCAATCTTAGCATTTTTGAGAACGGAAACTTTGTTTTGGAATGAAGTGCTTAACTCATTGACCAATAGCAGCTCTTAGCTGGAGCTACCGGACTGACTGAATTGTTACATAACCTTGTTATATAAAGGAAGGAGGTGTTACCAAGAGGAGAGATCCATAGGTTGGGAAAACAGACTCAATGCCCAGGATAGTCTAGATTTCATAAATATCAGTTTCAAACAGCTAGCCCTGGATGTTACTAGAAGGGGCTTTCATTCTTAGAGTATTAAAAGAGGTTGGGGGTATTGTTTGATCTCAACATTTTTGATGTTTCAAGCCTTTTTTTTCCCCCTTTATTTTTCACAAGCATATTGTCAAAATAGTTTCCATGTCTTTTCCTTTAATAACAGATTTTACAGTTGAATGTACATGGAATTCTTTGCCTCCTCCCATCACTTTTACAAATAATTTAAGTTTTCAATTAATTTCATAGATTTTTAGGTATAGCAGTACTTGTATAGGGTGGGGAAATGATAGACAATCAGACCTTTTCCATTATGTGAGTATCCTTCATTCTTCTGTTTCTAATGAATGAGTTTAGAAAGGCTTGAATGCTTTTGTACAGTGTTGTGTGTTCAAAACCACTCTAAAGAGATGCTACAACTTTTAATTTTGTGTTCTTTAGCCACCACATAGGGACATCAAATTGGCCACATGTTTCAGAAAGGAAATGTTGGGCCTTGCTTTGTGTGCTTCATATAAATATATTCTATTCTTTTGAAGTATATTGTGGGTAACAGTTTTCCCTTTTATCCACCATCTTGAAATTATTATGTAAACGCTTAACTGTATCATACTAAATCACTGTATTTTTTGGGTGAGAGGTAGGTTAAGATCAAAGAAAATAAATGCATGAAAAACAACATATTTTCCTCAGATTGTTCTATTTGTACTTGTGTACATGTCTGTGTATTATGTGTGTAGGGAAGGAGTAATTAGTCTTTTGCAGAAATTTGCTTGGTCTGGAGTCCTATGGTGTCTCTCAAGAAGATGGTTAATGTGTAGATATATGAGTAAACAGAAGTAAGAAACTCCTTTGCCTTCTCTTTTACATAAATAAGTATACTTCATATATTTAATTTTTTTCTATAAACCTATAAATTCATCCTGTGGAGTGATTATCTTCCATTTGAAATTATTTCTTTGAATTGTAAGTAATACATTAAAATTTATATTTTCTTGTCCTAAGATTATCTTGATTACTGATTAAGCATATAGGACTTACATGTAAATCAGAAAGTAGGTCAGTAACTTAGTTGCTTCTATTACTAGATTACTACCACCTCATTCATTGACATAGGTTATATAGTCTGATGAGCAGTATTCCCTTTCAATGTAAATTGATGGAGTTTCTTTAAATATTTACGGTTTGTAGCAGTTTATGCCAATTCATGAATTATCCATATCCAGAACTTTCAACCCTTGATAGCCGGGCAATATTTCAGAAAAAGTTTCTAAGTTCTTGTATAAAGATTCAGTACCTAGTAGGTTGGATTTCTTCCCAAATCTTCCTTAAACCCTCATGAAACTATGCCTTAAATTTACACTGAGTTTTAAAATTATAAGTGAGATTAGTGAGGCAAGAAATCAATGTTAACAGACCGTAACTGCTGTTTTTATTTTGTAAGGGTATGTGGTTTTCCAGGAGGCTTATTATAGGTTGACATCAGATGTTGTTAGACTTGTAAATCTGCCCTCTGTTTTGAGTATCCATCAGCTCTGTCGAGCCTCCTGTACATTTTGATATTTAACCAGAATCATAGGAGGGGAAAATGAAGGTATTCCTTCATTGTCTTTGGGATAATCTTAGCTGACCTTGTATATAATGTTCAAATTGTCATATTATAGCTTTCCTAAATGGAAATTCCTCCAGTGAATGGACTTTCATAGACGTCTTCCTGTCTGGGAATCGGTTCAGATCATAATGTTAACAGCATGAGATTCTAAGTCAGAATTTCTAAATATGTCCTCATACTGTATCCCCATGTGTTAATGACCTGAGTTGACCTGTCACAGATGTAGTGGTGTTAACACGTGTGTAGCCAATACACACATGTGTTAAGGCCAGCAGAATAAACCAGCACATGAAAAGACAAATGTGTATACACTGGCACACACACACACACATAGTCAATAACAGGGATGCTTTAAGATCTGAAGATAAGACCCACTGCTTAATTAAGATGAAGGAAAACTCGAGTTTTCAAAGTCCTGACTGGCCCACATCTTCTGTAATCAGCCTAGAACATTCCGAATCAAAAGTCGCAGGCCAGAAACTATTCAAGAGCCGAGGCTGGGATTACTCAAGGAGTGGAGGGAGTGGTGCCGGCTGAGATGGGTACAGAAGACCAGGAGACGTCTGACCTGGGCCAGTCCAGAGGCCTGGGGCAGACGGGGAGCCGCTCTGGACATCAGATTCCTCAGCCACACAGTCAGCGTGCGGTACTAGCTGACTGCCGTCTTTCCATGTGACACTTCTCTAACATATTCTCACTGGCAAAACAGCGCTTGTCCAAACCTCTTGATCCTCTCATTGAGAGACTCTTTATTCTAGTGTATGCTCAGCCTGGCTAACTGTTATCTTCATCCGGGTAGTGTGTTTTTGTTTCCTTTCGGCTGTACTGTGTAGCATGTCCCTGCCCAGGGATTGAACCCTTGCCCCCTGCACTGGGGGCATGCAGTCTTAACCTCTGGACCACCAGGGAAATCCCCATCTGGGTAGTTTTAAATCTACTGGTAGGAGGTTCTTAGGCTCTACTTTCAATTTACTAAATGAAAATCTGCAGGGATGTGTAAGGTATTGGGGCAGAATTTGAGACTCATTGCTTTTTCTGCCTAATATGTCACAGTGGGCCTAGAAAAGTGCCTGCTCAGTAGTCATTTCTTCAGTGAACATAGAATGTTTTAGAGGAGTTGGTAGTTACATGACTGCATTCAGTTAAGTTCATGTCCACTCCTCCTCATTTAGCTCTCCTCCAGGAAGACTAGAGTCCTTTTCTCCCTTCGCCTGATCCCAGAATTTGTCTCCAGGTCAGTGTCTGTTTTCAACAGGCACCAGACACAGCACCCATGAAACTGTGTTTGAGTGAATGAGCCCAGATTTTTATTTCCATCCCACTTTCATGCCCTGACTTTGCCAGTTGCTTATTACACGTCTCACGTCTAGCTTAGCTCAGCAAGGCTAGAGTCAAGGTTCATCACCGTCTCCTGCATGACTGTGGTAGCATCCCAATCCACCTGCTGCTGCCCCTTCCAGTCAGTTCTAAACACAGCATTCATGGAATCACTTAAAAGTGCAATTTGATTTTGTCATGACCCTGTTTAAACTCTTGAGTCACTTCCAGCTGTACTTAGAAATAAAGTACAGCCCCTTAACAGATCCCACAGGACTTGATAGGAGCAGGTGGCTGTCTTCCTTTCCAGTCTTTTGTTCTTTACTGTCAGGAGGTCACACTGTCAAGATGCTGCAGGAGGCTGGGCCTTTGTCCTGTGATTCCAGATCCTGGAAGTTCTGCTTTCCCCCTCCCACCTGTCGTTCAAGCGGTCATGCAGCTCCAGCTGCCTCTCTGAGGGTGCCTGCTTGCTGTCTTTCTCCTCCACTACAGTGCAGGTTCCAGCAGGACAGGGACTCTATCTGTTTTGGTTGCCATGGTTGCTCAGTCGCTGAGTGGTGTCCGACTCTTTGCCACCCCATGGGCTGCAGCAACCAGGCTTCCCTGTCCTTCACTATTTCTTGATGTTTGTTCAAACTCATGTCCACTGAGTTGGTGATGCTGTCCAACCAGCTCGTTCTCTGTCACCCCCTTCTCCTCCTGCCCTTAATATTTCCCAGCATCAGGGTCTTTTCCAGTGAGTCGGCTCTTTGCATCAGGTGGCCAAAGTATTGGAGCTTCAGCTTCAGCATCAGTCCTTCCAAGACATATTCAGGGTTGATATCCTTTAGGATTGATTGGTTTGATCTCCTTGCTGTCCAAGAAACTCTCAAGACTCTTCTCCAGCACCGCAATCAAAAGCATCAATTTTTCAGCACTTAGCCTTCTTAAAGGATGGTCCAACTCTCACATCCGTATGCATGTCTGCTGGAAAAACCAGAGCTTTGACCATATGAACCCTTGTTGGCAAAATGATGTCTTTGCTTTTTAATATGCTCTCTAGATTTCTCATAGCTTTCCTTCCAGGGAGCAAGCATCTTTTAACCTCATATTATATAATATATATAATAAGTGCTCATTAAACAATTGATGATAAATATAGGTATTATTTTTTGTTTTGTTTGTTTTATTTTGGTTGCTTCTTTTTGACATGCCTACCACTCTTAAATCTATACCATTTTTTTCCTTGATGACTGGATGGTTGCAGTATCTTTCTAACTGGCCTGCCTACTTCTAGACTCTCCCCATTCCTCTTTAAGTCCGTGTGTTACCCCAATATACATTTCCTTAAAAATACCTGCATTGGTCTTATCCTTCTTTTGGGAGAAACTTTAATAGAATCTTTGCTATCTGTAGATTAAAACCCAGTGTCTTTAGCTTGACTTTATAAACCCTCTTCAAACTTGTACCCAACCTACTTTTCCATTATTTCTCTCCAGGAATAATCCCCCCCCTCCCCCCCGCTACTACCAGTTACATCTCTGTATTTGGTTTTCTATGAATTTGCTGAACGTTCTCATTTCTAAGTTTTGCTCATGTCTCTTTCTCTTTGTGGAATAAATGATAATTAATAATGGAATACCTGCCACTTTGCCTACTGAAATTGTAATCCAAGCCCTTCTTTAAGAACCAGCTCAAATGCTACCCAGATTAAAACAAATTCCTTTTTTCTATTTAGTACATGTAATGGGCACTCAATAAGTGCTTGTTGAAGCACTTTGCCATTTTGAGAGTGATGTGTGTTGTTATTTTATCTTATTCATGTAGGTATATAGAAGCATAAGCATTTTTTTAATTCCTATCACAGTGCCTTAAAAAATACCTATACTCAATTAACATTACTAATTTAAACACCTACAATCAATGATTCTACTATAAATTTTGAGAGTAATGCATCCGTTATTTTCTTTAATTGTAAGTCTTATAAGTTTGAATCTTCTTTCTAATGTTTCAAGCATACTGTTAGTCCAAAACTCTACCTCACTTTTAACAGTAAGCTTGTGTTTGGGGATGTAATGAAAGAAAAGTTAGGTTGTCTGGAAACAGTACTAATAATATTATTCAGTAAGTGAAGGAAGTGATTGTAGGGAACTAATATCTCAGAAGCAACCGACCACTCCAGAGTTGAGTCAGGAAGTGTCCACAAGGGGGCGTGCCCATCTAGCCATCTAGAGAAATGTGACCAATTTCCACTTCGGCTGCTGCTGCGGCGGCGGCGGCGGCGGCGGCGCTTCTGTCGTGTCCGACTCTGTACGACCCCACAGACGCCAGCCCACCAGGCTCCCCCGTCCCTGGGATTCTCCAGGCAAGAACAGTGGAGTGGGTTGCCATTTCCTTCTCCAACTGTTATGCAGGTAAAAATGCCTGTTTTACAAATGTACTCTTAAAACACGTCTTTTTTTTTTTTCTCCCCCTAGGAAAAGGAATGAACCTTCACCACCACAAAAATTCCTACCCATTTTCTAGCACTTGTTTATTTTGGTTGTGTGATTTTCCAAGGAGCGATAGGGGATGGAATGGAAATGGGGATTACCTTGCGAGCTAAGACGGTCTATGAAGCTTGTGGTTGTGCTTGCCCCCTCCCCCCCACATTGAGAGCATTTTCGTTGTACAAGCGTTGTCATCTCTTCTGTGGTCATTTTATGTTTTTAGTCAAGGGATAGGCAGTGCTCCATTTTCACTGCTTCACCGATTTGTATCATCTAAAACTTTGAGGAACTCACCAGTAAGTGACCTGGAGCACAGGCTTTGAGTGGCGTTTCCACCGGAGGTCACGGCCTCTTGGGATCTTTAGTTGTTCTTCGCAGTACCTGTTTTACCTTGACTTCATCATTATCACCAGCAAACATTTATTGAGTACTTTTTATACACAGGTTTTCAAGTAGGCTTTAGGGAATACATTGAGAGGCCCTGACCATTTTATGTGATCCAGAGGAGTTAAGCAATAAAGGAAACTCATATCAAACTCATTTGGTATGTGGCAGAAGAATGAAATCATCCATGAGAGCTGCAGGGATTAGCAGGATGGAGAAAGTCACTCTGAGCACATGGTAGGCTTTATGCAGAGCTAGAGTTTAAGCTGGGCCTTCCCTGGTGGCTTAGATGGTAAAGAATTTGCCTGCAATGTGGGAGATCTGGGTTCAATCCCTGGGGTGAGAAGATCCCTTGGAGAAAGGAATGGCTGCCCATTCCAGTATTCTTGTCTGGGAAATCCCATGGACAGAGGAGCCTGGCAGGCTACACTCCATGGGGTCGTAAAGAGCTGGATATGACTGAGTGACTAACACTTTAGTCTTTGGGTCTAATGTCTTGGCTAAAGATTAGGGCTTATATAACTGTAGAGAGAAAGTGAAAGTCCCAGGTTTAGAAGAAGCCTGTGAGAGGATAAGCAGGTTACACTACAGAGTTTCTGTAGAACAGTGTTTTCAAACCCAAATGCTCAGAGGGGCTGGGCAGGTAGTGTGAACATGTGAGACCATCCAGAGAGGTGGTGTGGATCAGTACATGATCCAATTTTCGGTATGCAGAAACCAAACTACAATGCACCAACTTCTGACAAACGTTTCTGGTCAAACCAAACTCTGGTTTTGGCATTCTGTAATGCCCCATGGGGGCACAGCAGTTGAAAGGATTCAAATGTTCACAGAATTTGGCAAAGTGAAATAGGCCACAGGGGAAATAAGTCCAAAGCAAGTCCCCCTGAACATCTATTTGCACTGACTGTACTTGGAAGCAAATGAGAATATTTTGAAATATGTGTGAGTGGGGCCTGTCCTGCGGCTATTTGCATTAAACAGGCTTTGAAGTGTTGAAAGTCTCTGAAAACATCATTGGAGTTAATTTAAATGGTTTCAGAATTTCTGAGATTTAGTACTATCATAATTAGTTAGATTGTATTTTACATTCTAAACTATACTTAACTCCTTATTCTTTGTAATTCTTTGATTTATCTCTAATTTCTAATAAGATTTTAATCTATTGAGGAACAAAAGGAAAATAAGTATATGGGCATTTTTGCCTCCCTTTTGCTTTTTAATATGCTGATCTTTAGTTGTTATGTATTTATGATTTTAAATAACAGTTTCTATTTTTGTGAGTATACTCATATGTTCAAATGAATACTGCTGTACTTAAAAAAATTTCACAACACATGAAGTAACTTGTTACTTTGTTACTAAAGTCAGTATCAAATATTGTTCTGAAGTCTGAAGAGGGTGGAATTTAAATCCAGGTTAAATGACCCATCCCAACTGTCATGGTGTTTCATTGGCAGGAATAGACTCCAGATTGTCCAAGTTACCTTTGAGTCCTTTATCTGTTATTCCCCACTGCTTTAAGAGTCAGTTCAAAGGCCAGTGGAGCGCTGGTATTTAAAAGAAAAAGTGTAATTTTATCCAGAGAAGGTACATGTAAGTTCCGAAATGAAAGAGAGACCAGAGGTCCAGACCACGGCCAGGTGTTCCTGGAAAGAGCCAAATTGGACAACTAAATTGAAAAAGGTTGCCTGCTCTTATTAAAGAGACTTTGTTGCTGTCTATTTAATTAGCAAAGCCTTAGCTCATTTATTTATGTGTTTTTTAATCTGCCCACGTAATGACATTCATAGCCTATTAGTGTGTGTGCTGGTAGCACGTTGCACCATCTCTGTGGTTGAAGTCCTTTCATATATGTGCCTCTTGGAGGTGAAACTGCCAAATAATCTTGATTTCCTCCTCCCTTGAACTTGTTTCCCAGACAGCAATGATTGAGTTTAAGACAGTGAAGGATGACCAGCTCTCCAGTAGAAAAAGTAAAAGCTAAAATAGTTAAAGCTAAAATATTATATGAATACTAACTATTTAGAGCTTTTAGGAAAGCAATCTGGAATTAAAGAAACTGAACTGGTTAGTCAAATGCAAGGAGTGTGATCTGGTGCCAGATGGTTGATCTAGGGGATGAGAAGGCGGTAAAGAAGTGTTACCAGAAGAAAACATCGAATGGTGGAGTGTGTGTCCAATATAAAGATATATCATCTCTTTGTGGATAAAGTGAGAGGCTTCGTGTTTCATAAGAAAAGCCTTAGAAGTTTGTTTTGAACAGTGGACCAAAGGGCACGCACAGCCTCCTGAAATAAAGATCACTTCCACATTGTGAGAAACGAGTCTGGGCTTCAGTTTGGTTATTATGGGACCGGAGAAAGATTTCTCAGCAGCTGTTAAGGATGTGCTCTTGGGACAGAACTCATTTAAGAGTGATGTGCAAAAGCATTATATTTAGGGAAGATTGAAATATGAAATGATCAGAGAAATACAAGAAGTTAGAGGAAAACTGCTTTGGAGTGGCTGAGCCTGGATCATGCATAAAAAACTGAGCAAAAGGCAGTTTCAGAAGACAGAAAGTTTGAGTTATTGATGAGGTGCAATTAAAAAGTGTCATGACACTTGGTTTGTTGCTGCCTACAGGTGGATGAGGGGCAAGACAAGCCGCAGAGGAACCTAGAAGAAGCCAGTGCATAAAGAGGCTTCCAGAGAGGGGAGAGCTGCTGGGCTTAGGTTGTGCTCTTAGCGCCAGGGCCCCTGTGTGTTTGGGAGGCGATTCAGGAGACCTCTTTTGGGGTTTCCGAGACCTTGGGACTTGGAGAAGCGTAGGCTTTCTCTGTGGGGCAGGATAGGGGATGCAGAGTGAGTCAGGAACGCCACCTGTACCATGACATCTGATAGTGTCTTCTGTTAACTGCCAAGAGCCAAGCCTCCCCCCAGAGGAGAAGGCAGGAGGCTTGGGCCCTGCTGAGCCTTAGTGCCTGGAGAAAATCATTGCCTGTTCAATTTCATTCATTCAGTTTGTCCATTCAACAAGTTGTTCAGTCACAGAACGGATTTTGCCCTTCTTTCTCCTGTTTATTTAGTTTATTTCCCTTTTGGATCTTTTCATTTAGTGTTCATTCCTCTTTCATTGATTTTTCTTTTTTTTTTCTTTATTTTTTAAATTTTTATTTTTACTTTATTTTACTTTACAATACTGTATTGGTTTTGCCATACATTGACATGAATCCACCACGGGTGTACATGAGTTCCCAAACATGAACCCCACTCCCACCTCCCACCCCATATCATCTCTGGATCATCGCCGTGCACCAGCTTCATCTTCTGTTTTTTCTCCTTGTGTTTATCTTGTTCCTTTTCTAATTTGTTTAGTTGGACAATTAGGTTACTATTTTGTATCTTTTTTAATATCAATACTTTGGGTATTAATTTCCCTCTCAGTGCCACTTTTATCCCTCACAGGTTTTAAAATGCAGTGTTTCATGTCTATTTCTCTTTGGTCATGTAGCTTGTGAGAGATCTTAGTTCCCTGACCAGGGATTGAACCTGCACTCTTGGCAGTGAAAGTGCAGAGTCCTAACCCCTGGACTTCCAGGGAATTCCCTGAAATGTAATATATTTTATTATCACTGGTTAATAAGTATTTTTGTTTCTATTTAGATTTCTTATTTGATCCATAAGTTATTTAGCAGTGCTTTTTTCTTTCTTAAAAAATTTTATTTACCTTTATTGATACCTAACTTAATTGTATTGTAGTCAGAGAGTGTTTTCTGCTTGATATTGTTTCTTGAAATTTGTTGTGATTTAGTTTATGGATTAATGTATGGTCAATTTTAAAAAATACTTATTTGTATTTGAAAACAATGCTTTCTGTCTAATTGGAGCAAAATTCTGTGAATGCCTAAAGTTAAGCCTTTTAATGTGCTATTCAGACCTTTTCTTTTTAAAAAATTATATTTATGGCTGTGCTGTGTCTTTGCGGCTGCACGTGGGCTTTCTCTAGTTGCCGCGGGCAGTGGTTATTCTGCCTCGTGCATGGGCCCCTCATTGCAACGGTTCCTCTTTGTTGCGGAGCCTGGGCTCTAGAGCGTGAGCTCGGGAATTGCAGCTTGCAGTCGCTAGAGTGGGCTCTCAGTAGTAGTGTCAGACTGACTTAGTTGCAAGGCGTGTGGAATCTTCCTGGACCAGGTATTGGACTCGTGCAGTGGCCAGTGGATTCCTACCCACTGTTCTACCAGGGAAGTCCCCAGATCTTTTATTTCTTACTGAATTTTTGTCTGTTTGTTTGCTTTTAGTCATTTTCCTTATTCATGGTTAAGAAAAGTGTGTTAAACTATCTCGTTATGTTGCTCTGTTTTTGCTTTATGTACATTTGAGGCTATTTTTAATTTTAGGTACATACGGATTTAGAATTACTATATCGCCCTGGTTTATCTAAACTTTCAGTATTTACCACATCCTTTAATCCTATTAAGGTTTTGTCTGAAAACTGATGTTCTTAATGTTAATGTAGTCACATTGTTTGGGTTGGTCCCTCCTGGGTGTCTCTCTTCTTCTCCCTTGTCCTTTTGCTCTCAGCTTTTTCACATCCTTATTTTTCAGGTGTATTTGTGATAACATATAGCCAGATTTTAAAACCCCATCTTGATCTTCTAATAATGTGCTGTTTTTTTTTTTTAATAGTTGCGCTTTTTTGGTTGTGCTGGTCCTCACCATCACTTGAGCTTTCCTCTAGCTGCGGAGAGCGGGGCTACTCTTCAGTCACGACGCGCAGGTTTCTCATTGCAGTCACTGTGGCTTCGCTGCTTGCAGCTCCCAGGCTCTAGAGTGCAGGCTCAGTGGTTGTGGCGCGTGGACTTAGTTGCTCCTTGCAATGTGAGATCTTCCCGGACCAGGAGTTGAACCCATGTCTCCTGCACTGACAGGCAGATGCTTTACCGTTGAGCCACCAAGGAAGCCCAACAATACACTATTATTAGTTTTGAAGACGATATTAATTTTGATTTACATGCATGTTTGCCATTGTATTTGCTTGCCCATTCCTTTTTCACTCCTGAGTGTCCTTTTCCTTCTTGGATTATTGTCTTAGTCCTTTCAGACTGCTGTAACAAAATACAAGAGACCGATGGCTTACAGACAATAGGAATGCATTTATCACCGTTCTGGAGGCTGGGAAGTCCAACATCAAGGCACAGGCAGATTTGGTGTCTGATGAGGACCTCCTTCCTAGATGGCCATCTTTTTGCTGTAGCCTTACATGCCAGAAGGGGCATGGAAACTTCTCGGGCTTCTTCTATAGGCATATCTCATGCGTGCAGGCTCTGCCTTCATGACCTAATCATTTTTTGATACCATCACTGTGGGGGTTAGGATTGTAATAGGTGAAATTTTGGAAGGGCACATTTAGATCACAGCAGTCATTTTCCTTTTTCTTAAAGTGTATTATTCATTTGTTTATTTGTTTATCCATTCAACAAATATTTTTTGAGTACTTAGGTGTCAAGTCCTTTTCTAGTGAGTAAAACATACAAAGACTACTCCTTTGTGGAACTTCTAGTCTTTCGGAGGAGTTTGGCAGTTTAAATATTATGAAAATAAATTTTATATTTTAGAAGATACATATTGTGGAAAAAAGATAAAGTAGAGCTAAGAAAAGAATATTTGGTGTGCTCATGACTAGGTGGTAGGGAGTATTAGGAGGAGGTCAGTTTGCAGTATTCACTACAGTGACCCTTTAGGACTTCAGTAAGTGTAGGTCTCTTGGTGATGAACACATTTTATTGATTTATAAATGTATTTGTCTTATTTTTGTTCCTAAAAGGTGATTTTGTTAGGTTCTAGGTTCATAGTTACTTTTCTGTGAAAATATGCCACTGCCTTCTGGCCCCCCTGGACTGTCGGAAATTCTGCTGCCGCTCCACCGTCGTAAGCTTTCCTTTCTCTCTGGCTCCTTTCCTTTTTCTCTGGATTCCTGGAGATGTAGATTCTTATTTTTCATCCATTGTGGGGAAATTTGAGCCATTTTCCCTTTAAATATTTTCACTTCTCTATTCTTTCCAGTTGGGAGTACATTAGATTTTCATTCATTTTACCATCTCTTCCTTATTTTCCATCACCCCCCTCTTACAATTGCAATCAGATATGCATTAAATGTTATATAAATATAGATGTGTTAAGCTATTAGGAAAAAGTTGAAAGATTTGATCATGATCTGACATTTCAAATCCTGTGTTGTGTACTCAAAAATAGATACATCAGCTGTTGATTTGATTAAGGTAAAACAGTGAAACACACATAATCTTAAGTGTATAATTTGATGAATTTTGATATGTGTATTCATCCATGTAACAAGGTCTGACATTGCTACTATGCTAGAAAGTTTCTTTATATCCCTTCAGAGTCCACACCTCCCTCCCAAAACAACTATTTTTCTGATTCTTTTTCACCGTAGTTTTACCTGTTATAAATAAAACTTCAGACAATTGGGGTCATATGTTATGTACTGTGTTGTGGCCAGCATCTTTTACTCAACACACATCTAGAAAATTATCCATATAGTTGCACATATCACTAGTTCTTTTTTATTCCTGTGCGGTCTTCCACATTGCCGGTATCGCATCTTGTGTACCTATTCCCCTCTTGATAGACATTTGGATTATTTCCAGGTTTCGACTATTGCAGTTTGGCTAAGGTGTTATAAACATTTTTGACAAGTCTTTTGTCATATATATTTTGCTTTCTCTTGGGGTCAATAAGCTTCCCTCGTAGCTCAGTTGGTAAAGAATCTGCCTGCAATACAGGAGACCTGGGTTTGGTCCCTGGGTTGGGAAGATCCCCTGGAGAAGGAAACGGCAACCCACTCCAGTATTCTTGCCTGAGAAATGCCATGGACAGAGGAGCCTGGCGGGCCACAGCTCATGGAGTCACAAGGAGTCGGGCACGACTGAACAGACTAGCAGTTTCAGCTTCTCAGTTTGGGGTAAACACTTAGGGATATAGTTGCTGAGTCATAGCTAGGAGTGTATATTTAATTTAGAGCTAAATTTTTTTGAGTTAGAATTTTAAAATTGTGATTAATATTTATTACAGAAACACAAGAAGCCAAATTAGATATATTCATCATTATATTTTTAAACTGATTTTAAGTCATTGAGATGTATTCTATAAGTATTTTGATCAAATGAATGCAATTTAATAATCTAGTTAATATTATTTTAAGGAACTTGTTAGAATTATCTCTTTCTTAAATTCCTCAATTTTGATTTCAACTCCAGTATATCTTAGGTTGCTATTCTTAACCAGTCGTTATTATGAGTTCAAATTAAATACTATTAGACAACATACGAATAAGAATAAAAATGTTTTGTGGCTTCCAGATGGCTCAGTGGTAAAGAACGCACCTGCTGCCCGTGCTGGAGATGTGGGTTTGATCCTGGGGTCAGGAAGACCCCCTGGAGAAGGAAGTGGCAACTGTCTCCACTGTTCTTGCCTGGGAGAGCCCATAGACAGCAGAGCCTGGTGGGCTACAGTCCATGGGGTTCACAAAGAGTTGGACACAACTTAGCGACTAAACAACAGCAGCAACAGCAATGCTTCCATTGTAGTTCAGTCGTGTAATAATCTAAGTCATGAACATGTTTGTCTGATCTCTACCGTCACTTACACATGCTCATTCAGCATGTACACTGAGGCTCCCAAATGGTTCCGCTTTGAAGAAAACAATCCCATAGTACGTTATATGTAAGATTATCAAAAATACAAAACAAGACACTGAAATAGAACCGATGCATTTTCCACCTTTAATGTTGCAGCCCCAGAACTCTGTGTAGGAGTTCTGCCAGTTGGAAAACATTGTCCTTTGCTACTTTTGAGAGACTGGAATTTTTAGGTAATCCTCTGGAACTTTGTTATGATATGAATTTATAATTAAAGCTGTAATTCAGATATATTAAAGCCCCTTAAAAGCATGGTAAACATACTTTATTTTTATTTTGAGCTGAAAATGTTTCTGTTTACTTTTGGTGAATGATTTAGGGAATTAATAGCAAAGATTTCTACAAAATAAACTTTTTTTCTCTGTTGTAGATATGTTTGGCACTAATCTGTGTAGTGCTGCAAAGATTTTAATGTATATTTATTAAGCAAAGAATAAAGGATTATTTAAAAATAGACATCTTGACTGTAGCTTTACAGAAACATCATTTGTAGTATTGGACATCAGAAGGGGGATTTTCTTAAGAGAGAAGAGAAAAGTCATTGGGTATTCTTATATCCAAATTTTCCTTGGTTTCAGCCAAGCCAGACACATGAAAGCAGATAATTCTGGTTAAGTTCTCCTTTGTTTATACACAAGGCTGATATACTCGGAGCCCACGGAGGCCCTACTATTGCAGGGGACTGGTTTTAGGAGCCAGATGTGGAGCCCGGTCTAGGTTCCTGGGCCCAGATCTATCATTGCATCTTTAGGATGCTTGAAGGTGGGAAAGCTTTATGTTGCACTTACTGTGCGGAAGGTGTTAAGTCAGCTGTGCTTTTCAAGTGGAAGCTCAGGCCGATTATAATGCTACTCAGCAGCCTAACAAGGGTGCCTTGGGAAGACTTGATATCTTAAAAATAAAGTGTCTTTCTGTCTTTATTATTATATTAGGATAATCTCACCATACATCAGATTCAGGATGCACTTTTACACTCGAGATGTTATTCTTGTATTTTATCTGTTTGATACTTGAGTAATTCTGTACAGAAGAAACCCTGGAGGAGGAAATGGCAACCCACTCCAGTGTTCATGGGATTCTGTCCAAGAACCCCATGGACGGAGGAGCTTGGTAGGCTATGGCCCATAGGGTCACACAGAGTCGGACGTGACTGAAGCGGCTCAGCATGCATGCACTTGTGCATATACAGAAGAAAGACCACGTTAATGAGATAAGTAACTGATAGATGGTGTCTCTTGGCAGGTTTCAGAGTTAAAGTGCAGGTTAGAGACTTTGTTTTCATGTGGAAAGTATCTACGTTTTGTTCCAAGGGATTTATTAGTTTATATGTGGTACTTTATTTAATTCTTACAAAAACTATGTAATAGCCATATCCAATTTGGAGTGAGAAGAATGAAAACTTTTGACATTAAGTTCAACAGAGATGACTGGATCATTGGTTACTTGTAGAAAGTTTTATTTGTCTTTTCCATGACACATGGAATCTCCGTGTCAACTTTATACACATGTGTTTATTTCTGAACAAGAACTATAATTAAGCCATTGCTTTTAAATAACAATTTTATCAAATAATTAATGCAACTAGTGTATTTCAGTCAAGGAAATACTTGTCTGTGTGTATCTATGTGATGCATATATTTCTGAGTATTTATGGAGTGCAAGAATATAATAGTAGCTCTATATAATAACAGTCATTGTATGTTTTTTAAACTTTCTAAGATTTCTTTTCTATACAAACGAGCTCAGTGAAATTATTATAGCCAAAATACCTCTGTCTTTCATTCAATTTACCTGCACTTCATAAAAATGCTTAAATATTACTTCATCATCTTTCAGTTTCCATTTCAGTATGTGAAATCTATAAACGAATTCTTAAATATTTTATGAAGTAATTCTGATTTTTGCAGGTGTTGCAAGCCATTAGGAATATTTAGCTTAATTTGGAACAGAATTCTCTATCTTTTGCTTGATTTTTCATTTTTGAAAAACAGATTATAGTAAATCCATCGATGTATAATCCTTCCATGTCTTTGTACAGTAAGGTTCAAGGGATAAAAGTTAGTCATGATATCCTGGTTGAAATGCTGAGAATTATTTTTACAGATAATTCATATCGTTGTGTATATGTTATGTGTCCCCTCAGTAAAATTCTGTTTTATAGAATGTTTGAGTAGGATCAGCAGTCACGGTTAATAAAAAAGAACTAATAAAGAATACCTTTTCCTGACTTTGTTGTTGCTGTTTTTGAGGAAGGTTATTCTACAGTGCCTTTTTATTTGTATGAGAGTAGAGCCTGGTGGGCTGCAGTCCATGAGGTCTCTAAGAGTCGGACACGACTGAGCGACTTCACTTTCACTTTTCACTTTCATGCATTAGAGAAGGAAATGGCAACTCACTCCAGTGTTCTTGCCTGGAGAATCCCAGGGACAGGGGAGCCTGGTGGGCTGCCATCTCTGGGGTCGCACAGAGTCGGACACGACTGAAGTGACTTAGCAGCAGCAGCAGCAGTCTGTTTCTGAAAGAACCAGTAAGATGGATAAGATCATGTTTTAAAATACTTTGTAGTATGTTCATGGTGGTATGGTCATGGCGATATGCTGCCAATTGGTAATGGAACAAGACAGAGCTTAAATCTTTTATGCTGACATAATGTTGGTCTTAGGTGGTTTAAGTTTCTCCTTCAGCAGACTTGTGCCTATAAAATTATTTGGCTTAGAATGAGTACAGCAGACATTTGGCTGGTCATGACCTATGGGATAGTATCAGACCTTGTTTCTCAAAGTAGAGTCCATGGACCAGAAGTCTCTTTGAACATGGGGTTGTCCCTGACTCTGATACAGACTTGGGGGTATGGGTGAGGATGGTGTTCTCAGGTTCTAAGGCACCAGTGCCCAAGTTTAAAAATATATACCACCATGACCACAATGAACCTAAAGATCTATAATAGCCCTCCTTTAGTATACTAAAAAGGTAATTTTTCATGAAATTTTCTTCCCACTTCCTTTACTTCTGATTTTTATCCAGCAGTGTAAAGTTTGTCTGCCTTGCACAGGTGATCCAGAAATCTTCAAGGCAAGAGACAGCTGCTTGTGGTCAATATGTGTGAAATGCCTTAAGCATGTGAGGCCTGGAACAAGACCCAGAAACACAAAGATGGTTCCCAGGAATGTGCAGTTTTCTGCCATATGAGTGGCAACCATATTATTAACATAGCAGAGAAGGGAGTTTGCCATCAAGTATCTCACAAGGAAGAAATTTTAAAGAAAACTGTAGCATGATCTAGTTCAAGACTGAATGTCACTCTCTTCATTTATTGTGGTGAATATATTACTTTTAGAAATTTTTGCATAGTATTAAAAAAATACAAATAAGGACATTTATTAGTTCACTTATACCATAGAGCTTTTCCTCTACAGATTCTCAGTCGTGATCTGAATTCTTGAGATTAAGGTGATAGAGTGATATACTACAATTTATATTGTTGTTTTCTTCCTCCTTTTGAAAGGCATGTTAGGCTTCTTATTAGAGAAAAGCAACCAGACACCCTTGGCTCAGGATCTTTCACTGGAAAATAAGTTTTGACTTGAACCGGATTTAAGCGTCAACTTGATGATACATAATTTCAGGAGACTGCCGAATGTTCCAGCTAAGGATAAGCTCAGAATTTGCCGTATCATGATTGGCCTTGAAGTGCTGTGTGGTCACATCACTGTTGCACACTGTGCTTAGTGAATGCTCTGGCCCTTTTTGCTCCACAGGAGAACGACTCAGGCCCTTTGGACACAGTGGGTGCTGTGGTTGTGGACCACGAAGGGAATGTGGCAGCTGCCGTCTCTAGTGGAGGCCTGGCCTTGAAACATCCAGGGAGAGTTGGGCAGGTAAGGAACGCTGAGGTTTTTAAACTAGCCTCACAAGTTGAACGTAGAATTTTCTAGCTCACTAGTTTTTGAACCAGTAGAGACATTTTTTTTTTCTTTAGAAAAAACAAATGATATTGTTCTTAACAACTTAGGTAGTATGAATCATCAACTGCCTATTTAGGATCTTTTCTAAAATGAAAACCTACCGCAGAATACTAGGGTTCTTACTGATCTTTATAACCAAACAAACATAATCCTGTGTTTGACTACTTTCAATAGGCTGTGTCCTGGCCTGGGTATTTATCAGACATGTAATAAATGTGCAGTGAGTCCCATGTTCATTCTTTGTAAATGTCATTCTCTGTAGAAGTGAGCACCTCACTGTATGACTGCTTGCTTTTCAGGTGGGAAAATGGTTTCAGAGTTGCATTTTATATTTCCTCTATTCAAGGAACAGTAGCATTTTGACCCTAATCGTTTCTCTGATTAAGCATTTCAGCTGTTATATACTAACTGGTATTTCAAGTCACCGAACCATGATACTACTCAAGAAATCGAGGTATGAGGGAGGCTGAATTTATGTGCAACTGGCTTTTTTGCAAGCTCACTTGTACATCTTTACTCCCAACTCCCCATCTCTGGCCTTTAGCACTAAATTGAGAATGAAATTTAACAATCCATTTGATCTAATAATCTTTCTGAGTATATACCGATTTGGCACATTGCTTACTGGCTTAACAAATATTTGTTGAGAGAACAAACGAATTGGACGCCCTCACAGAGTCTGCTGGCTTCCCAAGTGGCGCTAGTGGTAAAGAACCCGCCTGCCAAAGCAGGAGATGCGAGAGATGCGGGTTTGATCCCTGGGTCAGGAAGGTCTCCTGGAGAAGGAGATGGCAACCTGCTCCTGTATTCTTGCCTGGAGAACGCCGTGGGCGGAGGAGCCTGGCGGATACAGACCATGAGTTGCACAGAGCTGAACACGGCTGGGTGTATAGCACAGCACGGCAGCACAGCACAGTCTGTTCAAGTGTGACAGTTGTGTGGGGCGTGTGTAAGCTCAGTGCTGGGATCTCACGTTGCCTCTGGAGCACCGCTTGGCATACCCTTTATGCTTTGTATCTCGTGTTTGAAGAAGAGTCCACGTCACAGTTGCTTTGGACACGGTGGGTAGCGAGTGCCCGGAGCAGAGTGATCTGATTCAGGGAGGACATCTTTGCAAAGCCCCTACTGATGTTCTGTGACCTGCCCTTTGTGGACAAAGCACTCATAGTGCTATGGTGGGAAGGGGAAGGGAGGAATAATTAATTTTGTGCTACTCTTTGCCTGCCGTGCAAGGGGATTTATGGGACATGTTACTCAACATGTGTAAATGCTTTGAACTCAGTATAAAAAGTCTTTGTCTGGTCATGATGTTTTTCCACATAATAAAGTCTTGTGTATTTGTCAAGTTTGGAATAGGAAAACCAAGCTTGGCATATCAGATCTGGATGCCTTGGTGGAGAAAGAGAGAGAAAAGCCAGCAGAGCCGCCTTCATCACATTGCCATTCCCATGACTTTTTCACTGGTTTTTGTTTGTTTTGGTTAGCAAAATAGCAACAAGAGAACCAAGGATAGTTCTGGACTACGTTAGCAGGACATTACACCCAGCAATCTTGAAGCTATTCTGCCACACTGCACATGGGGTTGTCTTGGAAAAAGAAATACTGTAAAGCTTACACGTACACACTTGAAAACTAAGAGAGTAAATCTTAAAAGTTCTCATCACAAGAAAAACAATTCTGTGACTGTGTATGCTGACAGAAGTTAATGGATGTTAACTGATCATTTTGCATTCTATGCAAATATTGAATTATTAGTCTGTATACCTGAAACTAATAAAATATGTGTCAGTTGTACCTCAGTTTTTAAAAAAAACCTTACATATTAATTTGCCCCACCTGACTGGTTTATGAATGTACAGTTTGTGAGGGCTGAAAAATCAGGAAATGGTGTGAAGGAGAGGGTAAAGTTGCTTACATGGAAAGCAGTTGCTTAATTGGGTTATATTACTCAGATAGAAGAGAGGCAACAAGCCTGGAAACATGGAAGGATCTTATGAGAGGTACAGGGCTGTCCTTCTAGACAAGCACAATAGAATGAAACAAAATACATAAGCAAACTGTCTTTGAAAAGCAAAGACTCATATTTTAAAAAATGTGCTAAAACTAGGTATTCCTATATACATTTTAAATGCACAAAAAACTTCTAAATTTTAGCATATTGCACATTTTTCCCTGCTCTAGATATAACAGTTCAGATGCTAAAGTGGCAATTTGAAAGAAAACTTCATTTGCTTCCTTCAGTTCAGTTCTGTTCAGTTCAGTCACTCAGTCGTGTCTGACTCTTTGCGACCCCATGAATCGCAGCACGCCAGGCCTCCCTGTCCATCACCAACTCCTGGAGTGCACTCAGACTCGCATCCATCGAGTCAGTGATGCCATCCAGCCATCTCATCCTCTGTCGTCCCCTTCTCCTCCTGCCCCCAATCCCTCCCAGCATCAGAGTCTTTTCCAATGAGTCAACTCTTTGCATGAGGTGGCCAAAGTACTGGAGTTTCAGCTTTAGCATCATTTCTTCCAAAGAAATCCCAGGACTGATCTCCTTCAGAATGGACTGGTTGGATCTCCTTGCAGTCCAAGGGACTCTCAAGAGTCTTCTCCAACACCACAGTTCAAAAGCATCAGTTCTTTGGCGCTCAGCTTTCTTTATAGTCCAACTCTCAAATCCATACATGACCACTGGAAAAAACATAGCCTTGACTAGACAGACCTTTGTTGGCAAAGTAATGTCTCTGCTTTTGAATATGCTATCTAGGTTGGTCATAACTTTTCTTCCAAGGAGTAGGCATCTTTTAATTTCATGGCTGCAATCACCATCTGCAGTGATTTTGAAGCCCCCCAAAATAAAGTCTGACACTGTTTCCCCATCTATTTCCCATGAAGTGATGGGACCAGATGCCATGATCTTCATTTTCTGAATGTTGAGCTTTAAGCCAACTTTTTCGCTCTCCTCTTTCACTTTCATCAAGAGGCTTTTTAGCTCCTCTTCACTTTCTGCCATAAAGGTGGTTTCATCTGCATATCTGAGGTTCTTGATATTTCTCCTGGCAATCTTGATTCCAGCTTGTGCTTCTTCCAGCCCAGCTTTTCTCATGATGTAATCTGCATTTAAGTTAAATAAGCAGGGTGACAATATACAGCCTTGACATATTCCTTTTCCTTTTGGAACCAGTCGGTTGTTCCATGTCCAGTTCTAACTCTTGCTTCCTGACCTGCATATAGGTTTCTCAAGAGGCAGGTCAGGTGGTGTGGTATTCCCGTCTCTTCAGAATTTTCCACAGTTTATTGTGATCCACACAGTCAAAGGCTTTGGCATAGTCAATACAGCAGAAATAGATGTTTTTCTGGAACTCTCTTGCTTTTTCCATGATCCAGTGGATGTTGGCAATTTGATCTCTGGTTCCTCTGCCTTTTCTAAAACCAGCTTGAACATCTGGAAGTTCATGGTTCACGTATTGCTGAAGCCTGGCTTGGAGAATTTTGAGCATTGCTTTACTAGTGTGTGAGATGAGTGCAATTGTGTGGTAGTTTGAGCATTCTTTGGCATTGCCTTTCTTTGGGATTGGAATGAAAACTGACCTTTTCCAGTCCTGTGGCCACTGCTGAGTTTTCCAAATTTGCTGGCATATTGAGTGCAGCACTTTCACAGCATCATCTTTCAGGATTTGAAATAGCTCAGGTGGAATTCTATCACCTCAACTAGCTTTGTTCGTGGTGATGCTTTCTAAAGCCCACTTGACTTCACATTCTAGGATGTCTGGCTCTAGGTGAGTGATCACACCATCATGATTATCTTGGTCGTGAAGATCATTTTTGTATAGTTCTGTGTATTCTTGCCACCTCTTCTTAATATCTTCTGGTTCTGTTAGGTCCATACCATTTCTGTCCTTTATCGAGCCCATCTTTGTGTGAAATGTTCCCTTGGTATCTCTAATTTTCTTGAAGAGATCTCTAGTCTTTCCTATTCTGTTGTTTGCCTATTTCTTTGCATTGATGGCTGAGGAGGCTGAGGATGGCTTTCTTATTTCTTCTTCTACTCTTTGGAACTCTGCATTCAGATGCTTATCTCTTTCCTTTTCTCCTTTGCTTTTCGCTTCTCTTCTTTTCACAGCTATTTGCTTCCTTATCTTACAATAATTAGAATTTGCACATGTGACATGAAATGGAATTATTCTGTTCTACTGTCCTCCAAACTCTACCTGACCCACATGAAAACAGGTGGTTGAGTTTAGGGGTTGAGTGTGGATTTGGGAATAAAGTGTAAACTTTATTCTAACCTCACCTCTCCACTTACCAGTCCCCTCACGTGGACTGGTTACTCAACACCTGAAGTTCTATTTTCCACAATTGTAAAATGGGGATAAATAGCTACCTCACAAAGTTCTAGAAGATTAAATGACACTGTGCATTTCAGTCGCTTATCACAGTCCCTCCTAATAATGTGGCAGTTGCTATTTGTTAATTGCTGGTGGTGTGGAGGAAGTGTGTTAATTCCCGTGATCCTACAGCACTGTGAAGTGCGTGTTACTATATCCTTATTTTGTAAAAAAGGAAACAAAGACCCAGAGAAGAGTAAATGATAATTATTTAATTATTTATCATAATTATATATCATCATTTGCATGACCTGCTTTTACTGCATGATAGTAGCTTTGATAACATTTTACTACTAAAAAGAAAGAAGCTTTTTGTTTTTAAAGGTCTGCTTAAGTTTGTTGTGTTTTATCTAACAGAGTGGATAGGAGAGGGACAGTCTCTGATTCTTTTCTCTTACCTGTCACTGTCTCAGCCCAGCCTGTTTCAGAAAATGAAGAAGGGAGATAACTTTAGGTCATGAAATTGAGGAGAGGTAGCATAAAGGAAATTTGCTGAGAAAGGAGACCAAGAGTAAGAATAAGCGTTCTTTCATGACCTCCACTGGGAGTGTCCTTGTGGTCTTATTTACTATTTTTTGGGTGTAGAACTCCAGGTCAAGATACTTGTGGGAAATGAAAAGGGCAGTGGACTAATATCCAGGGTTTTCAGTGAGGGAAGGTTGGGCCCTTTCCCTGAGGCCGCATGTTCTCTGAGGCTCTGGCTGACCCAGCACCCATCCTAGGTAGGGCCAGTTGAATGGCTTCAGCCTACAGGCTTGCCATTTTCCCGTGAAGTCTGTGAGCTGAATCCCTTCTGAAGGACTTTGCGTTGCCACCCTCACGCAGCTGTCCTGTTTATTTCGGAAGCTTGGTGCTTTCAAAGGCAGCGGCAGGCTTCCTACTGCCGGCCGTACGAGGGCTGCTGCGCTCAGCCCCTGTGTTTGCTTGTGAGAGGGGCCTTGCCAGTGGCCGTGACGGGTGGCACCTGGGCCACACGGGCACGGCCAGGCCCCATCTCCCTTACCCTGGGCCTAGAGTCCGCTCTCAAGGAGGGCCATTAGGGAAGTGCGGTGGGCGTGTGCGTCTCAGCGTCTTGCGGAACAGCTCACAGATTCCCTGGTGGCTCAGCTGGTAAAGAGTCCGCCTGCAGTGCAGGCCTGGGCTTGATCCCTGGGTTGGGAAGATCCCCTGGAGATGGGAACTGCTAACCCACTTAAGTATTCTGGCCTGGAGAATTCCATGGACTGTATAGTCAATGGGGTCGCATAGATTTAGCCACGACCGAGAGACTTTCACTTTCGCAGATTCTTTGAGAGAGAAAAGAGGAATCAGGGCATTAGAAAAGGCAAATTTGGAGAACTCTTAGGGGGAGGTTAAAGTATTTCCGGAGAGTAGACCCAGGATTGGTGGGTGGAAGTTATGAGAAGGTGGATATTCGTTAAAGCAATCAAAGGAAGAGCTGCTCACCAATGAAAAGGGCCCAAAAGGGGTATATGTTCCCACATGAAGTGGTGAAGTTCTCAGTATCAGAAGTGCCTGGACTGTTTCCTGAAAACCCCTGTTCTACGTAGAATATTGGAGCAAATTAATTCTGAAGTCCTTGTAAAAGGAATAAACCATCATAGAAAGTTGAAATCTGTCTGGTTACCATTCTGTGTTAGCTTCCACCCCTCACAAATAAGCTCCTAGAATATAGCAGTCCTATTTTTGTGGGAGTACCTTTTTCCTTCATCAGTTCACTGAGAATACTGAATATATTGTAGGATTTTTTTTTTTTTAACACTGAATGTTTCAGAGTTTTTCTGTAATAGTTCTTAAAATTCAGTGTTTTGGAGTTTTTTTCTGTAATAGTTCTTATCTTTTTTTAAAAATTCTTTCTTTCTAACCTTTGCAGTAAATTCCACGTGTTGCTGTGCCAATGTTTATTTAGCCATTTCTTTTACCACTAGTATTTTGTTCTTATCAAACAGGTAATCATAAACATTCTTGACCACCCCTCCTTGTATTTCTCTGCAATAACCATCTAAGGGTTTTTTGAATTCTGCTTCTAACTAAGGAGTAGAAAAGTTATCAATTATGATTCCCCCTTGCAAAGGCAGAGAAATCATAGTAGATATTGAAAAGGTGAATCCAGACATTCTGGGTGGCACACTTGGAAACAAATAGGAATGATTATCACACACTTTTATAAAACCACGGTAGCTTATTGTGTTCCTGGTGGTTTCAGACACAAATTTATTCTGCCACCTCGCAGAGCGATTAGCTTGAGCAGGCCTTTTTGTCGCCCCTCTTTCTATCTGGCAGAATCGAGAACAGTGGTGAGCATATACTGGGCCCTTTGGTGCATAACAGTTGGATTTCCTCTTGTTCTATCCTGAAGGAGGAGGGGAAAGGCACTAAAGCCTGAAGCAGGGCTTGCTGGAGGGTGGCAGGGAGGCCACCTGAATTCCAGGCCCCTAGCGTCCTGGTTAACAGTGCTGGTCCCCGAGCCAGCCCCCAGACTATCAGGGATATAGCTGGGGACCCACGGTCATTATGCTCCCCAAGTAATCTGACTGACACACACCTGGTCTGAGAGGCTACTCCAGAGGTCCAGAAGGACCACACTCGACAAGCCTACAGCAGAGGGAAGATTTTTTCTGGGAAGGAAGAAATTACTGTTGATAAGATTAAGAATTTTTTTTTCTCTTTTCTGAAAATTTTAGATTAATCCTTAGCTGAAAACAGTTTTGATAGTGTTAGGACCATTGTCTGGGTAGGTCTTACTCAACCTCTGGTTATCACGTGTGTGCTATGCATCACTATTAGATGAAGCTTTATTAGATGGGTGTGATTTCTGTCTTCTGTTGAAAGCTAGCAATTATGTATAATATTCTTAAAATGCCGTATTTATATTTATCTACCTTTTTTCCCCCAGGCTGCTCTTTATGGATGTGGCTGCTGGGCTGAAAATACTGGAGCTCATAATCCCTACTCCACAGCTGTGAGTACCTCAGGTATTTGCTGCTTTCATGACCATTTTTCATTACCTCAACCTCGTAGGTCATTTATTGATTGAAAACAGTGTTTTTATGTAAACACAAAATATGTACTAAGACACCTCATGAACCAGAAAATTGATGCTTGAAAGATCTTCAATACTTAGGAATTTTTGAGAATTGTTTTACAACATAAGTATCACAGTGTAAATGGTTTGCTGACATTTTCAATACAACTTTGGGGTTAACTAAAATTTAATTATATTTTTCATGGATTTTTTTCCCCTAATGACTCATGATAGTGCCAAATCTGGGTCAAAATGATATAAAAGTAGCAAGGCATTTAAAAGACTAAAAGGTCGTTTCTTGAGTAAAATGTTGACATAAATCTTACAAGGTGTATTTCAAAATGTATATCATGGCATATACTTTTGATAAAAGGTAGGTCCTCTTTTTGTATTTGTATTAGAAGAGTCTTTATCATTCAGAAATGTGTGTGTGTGTGTGTCTTGGGAGAGTGGATTTGGGTGGGCAGAATAGTTGTTGTCTAGATCTAGGTTTTCATATGCTTGTGCCAGATGTACTTGAAGCTCATGATGTGGTTGATATGTGTGGTTGACATAATAATATTGGTTCACCCGCTTTGCCGTGACATCTCTCAAGTCTGAATCCTAGGACTTTGTGCCGGATATCCTCAGGCTTTCTCAGGAGGGTGGGTGGGTATGGCCGCCCTTCCTTCCTTTCTCTCTCTGGTTTCTTCTGCATTGTTTTCTGCCCCGCCACACTGCCCAGCCACCCAGTCCAGTCGCCGTCCTCTCCTGCTTACTCCTGCCTCTCTGGGGTCCCTACTGCTAGTGTAGATCCTGGACCTCTCCTGGTTTGTCCCGCTCCCTTGGCCTGCTCCGTCTTCTTCCCACTGCTAGTAGCCCCAGGCGGGGGCCTCTGCCAGCCTTTCCTCGTCTCACTGTGGGCTTCCTCTCGGTGATCTGGTGCTGTCTCAGTGGTTATCTCTTAGAGTGCTGGTTTCTATGTCCATCCCCACTCTGGGCTTCATGCTTGAAGTCCGCCTTAGTTCTTTCTGCCTTCCTGTTGGACACATCCCTGTGGGTATCATGTATGCACATGAGGTTCAGCAGCACAAATAAACACCTTTTTTTCCTTATTCCCACACTGTGGCCACCTTTCTCCTGTATTCTCTGCCTCTCTTATTGCCATCACTATTTTGGGCTTCCCTGGTGGCTCAGCTGGTAAAGAATCCACCTGCAGTATGGGAGACCTGGGTTCAACCCCTGAGTTGGGAACATCCCCTAGAGAAGAGAATGGCTCCCCACTCCAGTATTCTGGCCTGGAGAATTCCATGGACTGTATAGTTCACAGGGTGGCAAAGAGTTAGACGTGACTGAGTGACTTTCACTTTCCGTAACCTATTTAATCAGACTTGAATTCTTGGCACCATTCTCAAACTTGTATCTTCTTTCCATTTCTTCTGACCTGACCCTGTTAGTTCAGACCCCTCAACTGCCTACCTGTTGTAACAGCTTCGTGACCTTGATCCTTTTCTTGCATTGGTGGAAATATTTGATTTTGAGCCACTGAGGTGAAGTCCAAACACAAATTAATGTTGAATCTGAATCATGCTAATATAATAGACCAAAAATTGTTTTCTAATTTGAAAAGATGAGCACAAGGTAATAATATGAGTTAATTTTTAATTTAATATTGCTGGCACATGAAAATCTTTACACATAGTACTTAGGAATTAGCGAACTGAATTAATGCATAATTATATATGCATAATTAAATATGGCCCATGTCTATGGAAAATTGTGGTATTTGAATAAATAGAAGTCTAAAACAGATGATTCATTGTTTCCATTTTCTTTAGAAGTATCAGTTGGTATCATGTGTGGTGTTGACTTTATTTTTGGTCAATATGTAGTTCAACAAGTTGGTTTGTTGCTTTTTAAATGTTACTCCTATGTCTGCATGTTCAGTTCAGTTCAGTCGCTCAGTTGTGTCCGACTCTTTGTGACCCCATGAATCGCAGCACGCCAGGCCTCCCTGTCTATCACCAACTCCCGGAGTTCACTCAGACTCGCGTCCATTGAGTCAGTGATGCCATCCAGCCATCTCATCCTCTGTCGTCCCCTTCTCCTCCTGCCCCCGATCCCTCCCAGCATGTTAGGAGACCTGAATTCTACTTTAAGCTGGAATTCTGAGAGCCTGCTTGACTGTGTCACTTTGGAAAAGAAATTCAGTCTCCTTGGGGTTGTCCATCTCCCTTCTTTTTTGAATTGGTGATGTGAAAGTTGGAATAGGAGTGTACTTTATGGGTTTCATTCTATTAACTAGAATGCAGTAGGGGGGTAAGCTTAAATTGTAAAAATAAGGTCTTTCACCCTTCCCCTTGAATATTTCCTTATTTGCCCATCTCATATCCACTGAAGATAGTTTTATATGATTAAAGATAACTTTAGGTTTCTAGTCCAAGATATTTAGTGTAGATGTTTAGCTTTGATGCCCAGCCTATCATGTTATAGTCTTCTTAAGTTTAAGGACTAAGATCTTAATGACCCAGATAACCATGATGTTATGGTTATTCATCTAGAGACATCCTGGAATGTGAAGTCAAGTGGGTCTTAGGAAGCATCACTATGAACAAAGCTAGTGGACGTGATGGAATTCCCACTGAGCTATCTCAACTCCTAAAAGATGATGCTGTTAAAGTGCCACACTCAATATGCTAACAAATTTGGAAAACTCAGCAGTGGCCACAGGACTGGAAAAGGTCAGTTTTCAGTTCAATTCCAAAGAACAACAATGCCAAAGAATGCTCAAACTACCACACAATTGCACTCATTTCACATGCTAGCAAAGTAATGCTTAAAATTCTCCAAGCCAACAGTATGTGAAATAAGTATTTCCAGATGTTCAAGGTGAATTTAGAAAAGGCAGAGGAACCAGAGATCAAATTGCCAACATCTGTTGGATCGTCGAAAAAGCAAGAGAGTTCCAGAAAAACATCTTCTTCTGCTCCATTGACTACACTAAAGCCTTTGACTGTGTGGATCACAACAAACTGTGGAAAATTCTTCAAAAGATGGGAATACCAGACCGCCTTACTTGCCTCCTGAGAAACCTGTGTGCAGGTCAAGAAGCAACAGGTAGAACCAGATATGGAACAATGGGCTGGTTCCAAATTGGGAAAGGAAAAAGTCAGGCTGTATATTGTCACTCTACTTATTTAACTTCTATGCAGAGTACATTATGTGAAATGTCAGGTGATGAAGCACACGCTGGAATCAAGATTGCCAGAAGTAGTATCAATAACCTCAGATATGTAGATGACACCACCCTTATGGCAGAAAACGAAGAGGAACTAAAGAGCCTCTTGATGAAAGTGAAAGAGGAGAGTGAAAAAGCTGGCTTAAAACTCAACATTCAAAAAATAAAGATCATGGCATTCAGTCCCATCACTTCTTGGCAAATAAGTGGGGAAACAATGGAAACAGTGACAGAACTTATTTTTTGGGGCTCCAAAATCACTGCAGATGGTGACTGTAGCCATGAAATTGAATGACACCTGCTCCTCGGAAGAAAAGCTATGACCAACCTAGACAGCATATTAAAAAGCAGAGACATTACTTTGCTGACAAGGGTTTAGTCAAAGCTATGGTTTTTCCAGTAATCATGTATGGATGTGATAGTTGGACCATGAAGAAAGCTGAGTGCCGAAGAATTGATGCTTTTGAACTGTAGTATTGGAGAAGACTCCTGAGAGTCCCTTGGACTGCAAGGAGATCAAATCAGTCAGTCATAAAGGAGATCAGTCCTGCATATTCATTGGAAGGACTGATGCTGAAGTTGAAGCTCCAGTACTTTGGCCACTTGATGCAAAGAGCTGACTCATTAGAAAAGACCCTGATTCTGGGAAAGATTGAGGGCAGGAGGAGAAGGGGACGACTGAGAATGAGATGGTTGAATGGCATCACTGACTCAATGGACATGAGTATGAGCAAGCTCCAGGGGATGGTGAAGGACAGGGAAGCCTGGAGTAGTGCAGTCAGTGGGATCACCAAGAATCAGACATGACTGAGGGACTGAACAACAAGTCATCAGCCAACAGAACATGAGGATAATAGAGCAGGTCTCCAGTTCTTTCCATCTGTGATTGCTTCACTCTTGTTTCTCCTGGGGCTGTTGCTATGAGGTTGACAACGGAAACACATGGCAGAGTTGGCTGAGTAAGTCGGAAGAAAGGTGGAACACAGAATTTTGCAATTTTTTTGGTCCAAAAGAAAAAAAAAAAGGACATATGCCTTGCAGAAAATCCAGAGACCTGGCCTACATTTTAGTTTTATAGTTCTTGGTAGATGATTATTGAAAGACAGAGGGAAGATAGCTAGTTATGGTTAAAGTAGGGCTCTCCTAAGGCCAGACAGGTGATGTGGTTATTAGCCTGAGGGATAAACTCCAGCATCTTGTGGGGAAGAAGTTAGAGGGCAGGAGCTCACCTTGCAAACCCTGACTAACGTTCTGGCGTCTTGGAAATTTGCTGAGCTTGAGAGGGAGGAAAGGAAATATGTAGGTTCTTGTTCAGATTCTTGATTCACTGGCTGAGACATCCTAGCAAGTAGTTATTTATACAACACGAATAGTATTATCTTAATATCCATGAGGATTTAATGAGCTGACCTATGAGCTCTAGAACGTATTCATCTTGCATAACTGAACCTTGTGAATTTTGAATGGCAACTCTCCATTTTCCTCTTCCATGAACTCTGGCGGTCACTGTTTTACTCTCTGCTTCTGTGAGTCTGACTATTTTAGGTACCTTATCTAAGTGGAATCGTGCAAAGTCTGTCCTTCTGTGACTGGCTTATTTCACTGAGCATAATGTCTTCTGGGTTCATCAGTGTTATTGTGTGTGGCAGGATTTCCTTCTTTTTAAAGGCTGAATAATATTCTTATATGAATAAACCGCATTTTCTTTACTTGCTCCAAGGACATTTAGGTTGTTTCCACATCCTGGCTGTTGTGAATAATGATGCAGCTAATGTGGGCGTGTGGATACCTCTTTGAGATCTTGATTTCAATTCTTTTGGATAAATACCCAGAAGTGGAACTGCTGGGTCCTGGGATAGTCCCATTTAGCTTTTTGAGGAACCTCCATACTGTTTTCTATAGCAGCTGAACCATTTTACGTTCCTACCTCCTATATATGAGAGTTCACGTATCTCGGCATCCTCACCAGCATTTGTCTCTTGTCTTTTTGGTAATATCCATTTTAACAAGTGTGAGGTGATATCTTGTGGTTTTCTGTTGCACTTCCCAGACGATTAATGATATTGAACACTTTTTCATGTACCTGTTGACCATTTCTGTGTCTTTGGAGAAATGTCAAAGTCCTTTGCCCATGTTTTGATATTGATCTTGTGTTTTTTTTTTCCCCCCTGCTATTGAGTTGTAGGAGATCCTTGTCTATTTTGGATATTAATACCTTGTCAGTTATGTGGTTTGTAAGTATTTCCACCCATTCCGTAAGTGTCCTCTTCGTATTGTTGGTTATTGCCTTAGCTGTGTTGAAGCTTTTTAGATTGACATAGACCTCCTTGTCTGTTTTTGCTTTTGTTGCCTGTACATTTACCATAATATCCTAGAACAAAATATGCCCATGTAAGACACTTACACTAGAGGGGAGAAGACTGCCAGTTTTATTATGGCACACGGCTTTGTCGTCACTTAACACATGGCTATCTATTACTTCACAAGTATTGAATTGGGGGTGTTCTCCCAACAAGAAATATTTGCTTCCCTGATAACAAGGTCGTGCTTCTTTGCCATTTCCATGCATTCCTATTTATGTAATCACTTTTTGTTTGAATTCTGTATCAGACTGTAATCCTTTTGAAGACATTGAAAATGGCAGTTAAACTCAACACATGGAGTTCCAACATGGAATGCAACTCAGCAGAAGGGTCAGCAAGGGTTAGCAGATGGGAGCAGCTGACCTCCAGAGGCAGAGCTGGCTGTGTCCCAGCTGCTGCCTGCCGCAGAGCCGTGGGAAGATGCCGTCAACTGCAGTGTACCTCCTGATTTCTGAAAATTTTAGATGGGAAAAAAGAGTGTGCCCTTCTTTTATTCTCAGCATTTTTTTGTGAAAATAAATAGTTTGAAGCTTCCTTTAAGCAGTGGCGTAAGCTCTTGAGAAGGGGCTCTGTGAGTATATTTGTGTTTCCTGAGTGCCTGGCACAGGGCTTTGCACTTAGTAAATGCTTCGTAGACAAAATTAAAAAATGTGTGTGTATGGGCAACAGTATTATAATCATCAGCCTTGTTAAGAGACTGGAACATAATTATTCCAGCCAATAAAAAGAAAGGATAGTTATGTAATGTGGTAGAGGTGCTAATTATTGCATGATGGCAATCATATTACAGGAAATAAATGTATGAAATTAACATGTTGTACACCTTAAATGTATACAATGTTACATGTCAATTATATTTCACTGAAAAAGAGAGAAATGTGTATGTGATTCTTCCCTCTCGTAGAAGGATTCTAAGATTATCCACCATGAAATTTCCTTAAATAGCATTTTTAAATTTGATTTAATTTGCCAGAATCGGATTCACACATAATTTTTCAGTAACACATCGGATGTGTAATATAAGATACATCTGTGGTCTTTCTCTGGCTATGGAAAGGAAGAGCAGATCGAGGATTAGAAGATCAGAAGGAGGGAAAAAGCAAGAGATTAAGTTTATGCTCTGGCTGACCTTAACATTGGTCTTCTGTTACTTGTCTGTGCCATCTGGTTTTTTTCTTAAAGAGAAATAGCAAGTCCGGGGGTTTTGTGGCAGCTGACTAGCGATCAGGAGACAGCAGCTGCAGTCTCCCTTTTCTGGTCTTCTGTCACGAAGAACAGTCTGCTGCCCGAGAGGAACCCTGGTGATTTCTGACTTTCTGGGTTCTTCGATTTTCCTGGTCTTAGCTGTTTCAGAAATCAGAGGGTGGTGAGGGTGTGGCCCTGGCTTGTTAAGAGTAGGTTCAAAGATGGATGGGATAAAAAAATGTGAAGAATGAGACCAGGCTGCTGCTTTGGTATTAATATTTCTCAGCCAGTGATTGGAGCCTCTTCTGCAAGGGTGGGCAAGTACGTCAGTATGCCACCTCTTCTCGACTCTTTCTCCTAACCAGCAGCCGCAGGTCTGCCTCTGCCCCTCTGTGGGAGGTTTCCTGTGCATCTGTGCTTCCCAGATACTTTGTCAGGAGGGCACAGGGCTGGCTTCTCTCTGAGGGTGGAGCCCCAAGAGCCAGTGGGACCTTACTGCTGAGACATCTACATGTGTCCTGGAGTTTGTGGTTTCTGTGGCCCAGGAGGGATGGGGAGGCAGGCAGGAGTCCATGCTTCTGTTTCCTTCTCAGGAGTATCTGTTATTTCTCTTTCATGCTCTGTCTGTCACAAGCGCTTTTGGCGGCTCAGTCTCTTGGTTATCATGAATAAAAGCCCTGTTCTACTCTGGACCCTGGGTGCAGATCACCTAGGGGTCCAGCCTCCTTTCCAACTCTTTCCCCTATTTTGTAGCAGCCTTTAAAGGTGAATCTTCAAGGAGTTGCCTGAATTTCATGTCTGTTATTTTACTTAGTCTTTTCCACTCACTGAACCTTTTTTTTTTTTTTTTTTTGGTAACTCTTTCTTTCTTTTTGGCTGTGCTGAGTCTTCACTGCTGAGCAGGCTTTTCTTTAGTTGCAGTAAACGAGGGCTCCTCTCTACTTGCAGCGTGTAGGCTTCTCATTGAGGTGGCTTCTCTCACTGTGGAGCACAGGCTCAGTAGTTGTGGCTCATGGGCTATGTTGTTGCATGGCATGTGGGAACTGCTCGGATCAGGGATGGAAGCCGTGTCTCCTGCGTTGGCAGGTGAATTGTCCGCCACTGAGCCAGCAGGGAAGTCCACTCATTGACTCTCGTATATACTTTAGTTTGGCCTCTTCTTCCCTTCTACCAGTCTGCTCTTGTTAAGATTTTTAGTCACCTCCAAAGCCCAGTAGTCATCCGTTAGTCTTGTAGCAGTGTGTCACAGAGTTGCTTGAATGACTTGCTCCCGGGAAAATCCTATTTTTGATAGATTTCCAGAGCATCCAACACGAATGGTTTTCTTCCCACCTCACTGGGTACTATTCTCCGCCTCCTTCGTTATTGTTTCTCATCTCCCTGACCTCTCAGTGACCCGAGGCCTAGCCCTCTACCTTTTCTGTGTCTTTGAATACTCGCTGCCTCGGTGTTCTCATCCAGTCCAATGGCTAAGTACCATATATATGCTGACTCCCACCTTTTAATCTCTACCTTGGGCCTCTTCCCAGAACTTGGTTTTTTAACTGCTTCTCAAAGCCCCCACCTGTGTGTGTAAATAGGCAACTCAGTTCAGTTCAGTTCAGTCGCTTAGTCATATCTGACTCTTGCGACCCCATGAACTGCAGCACGCCAGGCCTCCCTATCCATTACCAACTCCCAGACTTTATCCAAACTCATGTCCATTGAGTCGGTGATGCCATCTGACCATCTCATCCTCAGTCGTCCCCTTCTCCTCCTGCCTTCAGTCTTTCCCAGCATCAGGGTCTTTTCCAATGAGTCAGCTCTTCACATCAGGTGGCCAAATTAGTGGAGCTTCAGCTTCAGCATTGGTCCTCCTAATGAATAGCTCATCCAACTGTGAGCTCTTGATGTTGCCCTTCCCTCCCCTACCTGCTGCTCCACACAGCTAAGGGCACCTGTAGCCTCCCATTATGTCAGGCCAAAATCTTGGAGTCATGTCTGACCCTCTCTTCTTTTATCTCACCCATGTCCACTCCAGCAACAAACCCTCTCTACTCTCCTCTCTGCTGCTGCTAAGTCACTTCAGTTGTGTCCGACTTTGTCCGACCACATAGACGGCAGCCCACCAGGCTCCCCCATCCCTGAGATTCCCCAGGCAAGAACACTGGAGTGGGTTGCCATTTCCTTCTCCAATGCATGAAAGTGAAAAGGGAAAGTGAAGTCGCTCAGTTGTGTCCAACCCTCAGCTACCCCATGGACTGCAGCCTTCCAGGCTCCTCCATCCATGGGATTTTCCAGGCAAGAGTACTGGAGTGGGGTGCCATTGCCTTCTCCGACTCTCCTCTCTAAGTGTATTTAAAATCCAGCCACTTCATAACACGCTGGCTGCCATCAGCAGCTTCAGATGCTGTCGTCTCTGATCTGGGTTGTTGCAGGAGTGCCCAGCTGGCCCCTTGTTTTCTGCTCCTTTTCCCCTTTATTCAGTTCTCAGCAACTCCTCAAGCAGTTGATGTTTAAACCTAACTCAAATCGTGTGTCATTCCTCCTCTTGAACTGGCCAGCATGTCCCATCTTGGAGAAGGGCCACAGCCTTTACTCAGGGCCTGTGAGGTGCTGCCCACCTTCCCCTCAGGCTGCAGCTCTGGCTTTTCTTGTCTGCTCACTCAGCTGCTTCTCTGTGCTCGGACTTGCCAGGGACACTTCCACTCGGCCTGCATTCTTCCTTTCCCTTTAAATCTCTACCCTGAGAGTCTTGGGCTACCCAGGTGGCACTACTGATAAAGAACCCACCTGCCAATGCGGGAGATGTAAGAGATGAGGATTTTCTCCATCACTGTTGGGAATGCAGACTAGTGCAGCCACTATGGAGAACAGTGTGGAGAGTCCTTGAAAACCTGGAAGTAGAACTGCCTTATGACCCAGCAGTCCCACTGCTGGGCATACACACCAAGGAAACCAGAATTGAAAGAGACACATGTACCCCAATGTTCATTGCAGCACTGTTTACAATAGCCAGGACATGGAAGCAACCTAGATGTCCATTGGCAGATGAACGGATAAGAAAGCTGTGGTACATATACACAATGGAATGTTACTCAGCTATTAAAAAGAACACATTTGAATCAGTTCTAATGAGGTGGATGAAACTGGAGCCTATTATACAGAGTGAAGTAAGTCAGAAAGAAAAACACCAATATAGTATAATAATGTATATATATGGAATTTAGAAAGATGGTAACAGCGACCCTATATGCGAGACAGCTAAAGAGACACAGAGATAAAGAACAGACTTTTGGACTCTGTAGGAGAAGGCGAGGGTGGGATGATTTGAGAGAATAGCATTGAAACGTGTATATTACCATATGTGAAATAGATTGCCAGTCCAAGTTTGATGCATGAAACAGGGCTCTCAAAGCCAGTGCACAGAGGGATGGGATGGGGAGGGAGATGGGAGGGGGTTCAGGATGGGGACACGTGCACCCATAGCTGATTCATGTCAGTGTTTGGCAAAAACCACCACAATATTGTAAAGTAATTCGCCTCCAATTAAAATAAATAAATTAATTAAAAAAATACAACACACACACGCAAAGAGATGTGGATTTTGACAGGAGAGCCTGGCAGGCTGATGGTCCATGGGGTCATAAAGAGTCAGACACAACTGAAGCAACTTAGCTCGCACGCATGCACCTGAGTATCTACACCCCTGCCTCCACCTCATCAGCTCGTCTTCCTCAACCACTCCGTTTTAAACATGTAAATCTTCCCTCAGTAACATCCCCCAGCCCCCTCCCACATTTTATTTTTTCCCATAGAATGTATCATGTCTAACATATCTTTTGTGTCTTTCTGTTATCTTTATAGTCTTCTTCTCTCTGCTATATGAAACTCCATGAAGGTAGGGATTTTCCTCAGCTTTGTTCCCTGATGTCTGCATGGTGCTCATCCACCAGAGTCTCTGATGCTTTTTGAATGAATGGATGTGAATTGGTATGAACAAACAGATATACTGGGGTGTGTCTTAGCTCATACAGCTATAACAAAATACCATAGGCTGCGTGGCTTACACATTTATTTCTCCAAGTTCTGGAGGCTAGGAAGTCCAGGATCATGGTGCCAGCAGATTCAGTTCCTTCTGGCTTGCTGCTGGCCAGTTTTTTGCTCTGTCATCACATGGTGGAAAGAGAGAGAGAGAGATTGAGGCAAGGACAGAGGAAAAGAGGGAGGGAGGGAAAGAGAGAGAGGGGAAGAATGGACACGAGTGAGCTACCATCTCTCTTCCTCTTCTTCAGTTCAGTTCAGTCGCTCAGTCGTGTCTGACTCTTTGTGACCCCATGAATCGCGCCACTCCAGGCCTCCCTGTCCATCACCAACTCCCAGAGTTCACTCAGACTCACGTCCATTGAGTCAATGATGCCATCCAGCCATCTCATCCTCTGTCGTCTCCTTCCCCTCCTTCCCCCAATCCCTCCCAGCATCAGAGTCTTTTCCAATGAGTCAACTCTTCGCATGAGGTGGCCAAAGTACTGGAGTTTCAGCTTTAGCATCATTCCTTCCAAAGAAATACCAGGGTTGATCTCCTTCAGAATGGACTGTTTGGATCTCCTTGGAGTCCAAGGGACTCTCAAGAGTCTTCTCCAACACCACAGCTCAAAAGCATCAGTTCTTCAGCACTCAGCCTTCTTCACAGTCCAACTCTCACATCCATACATGACTACTGGAAAAACCGTAGTCTTGACTAGACGGACCTTAGTCGGCAAAGTAATGTCCCTGCTTTTGAATATGCTCTCTAGGTTGGTCATAACATTTCTTCCAAGGAGTAAGCGTCTTTTAATTTCATGGCTGCAGTCACCATCTGCAGTGATTTTGGAGCCCCCAAAAATAAAGTCTGACACTGTTTCCACTGTTTCCCCATCTATTTCCCATGAAGTGATGGGACCAGATGCCATGATCTTCATTTTCTGAATGTTAAGCTTTAAGCCAACTTTTTCGCTCTCCACTTTTACTTTCATCAAGAGGCTTTTTAGTTCCTCTTCACTTTCGGCCATAAGGGTGGTGTCATCTGCATATCTGAGGTTATTGATATTTCTCCTGGCAATCTTGATTCCAGCTTGTGATTCTTCCAGCCCAGCGTTTCTCATGATGTACTCTGCATATAAGTTAAATAAGCGGGGTGACAATATACAGCCTTGACATATTCCTTTTCCTATTTGAAACCAGTCTGTTGTTCCATGTCCAGTTCTAACTGTTGCTTCCTGACCTGCATACAGATTCCTCAAGAGGCAGGTCAGATGGTCTGGTATTCCCATCTCTTTCAGAATTTTCCACAGTTTATTTTGATCCACACAGTCAAAGGCTTTGGCATAGTCAATAAAGCAGAAATAGATGTTTTTCTGGAACTTTCTTGCTTTTTTGATGATCCATTGGATGTTGGCAATTTGATCTCTGGTTCCTCTGCCTTTTCTAAACCAGCTTGAACATCAGGGAGTTCATGGTTCATGTATTGCTGAAGCCTGGCTTGGAGAATTTTGAGCATTACTTTACTATCATGTGAGATGGGTGCAATTGTGTGGTAATTTGAGCATTCTTTGGAATTGCCTTTCTTTGGGATACTAATCCCATCCTGGCGGTGCCCACCCTCATGACCTCATAAAACCCTAATTACCTCCCCAAAGACACCACCACCACCTTAGGGTTAGGGCTTCAACATCACCTTTCTGGGGGCACAACAGGTGGGGTGGGTTAGGTCATGCTCCGCTGAGTTAGGGCTGAGGGGAGGTAAGCACAGAGTTGAAAGCGGTGTGTTCTGATGAGAACAGAAGATCCCTGAAGAAGAGGGGTGAGTGCAAGGTGTGTGGATCTTAACCTGGGGTCTTATTGGGTGATCCCTGGATGGTCTTGACTAAGTATTGAAGTTTTCTTTTGTATGAAGAGGGGGACCCTTTGAAGAGGGAGATGCTCATTCTTTTGCAAAAGAGGTGAAGACAGAATCTTTGAGGTTGCTCTAGGATGATGAGCGATATTTCAGACAGAGGGGGCTGGTTCTTCTGGGTGGGGTCTGGGCTCTTCAGCCCATTCTAGCTTCTTTATCTGCCTTGCTAGGCAGTGCTCTTTCTCACTTATGTGGCTGACAGTGTGGCTTCTTGGAAGCTTCTTGTCTGTATGAAACAAACTTTCATAAACTGTTACTATGAAAGCATAATAAAAAATTAAAAAGCAGAGACATTACTTTGCTGACAGAGGTCCATCTAGTGAAAGCTATGGTTTTTCCAGTGGTCATGTATGGATGTAAAGGTTGGACCATTAAGAAAGCTGAGTGCTGAAGAATTGATGCTTTTGAACTATGGTGTTGGAGAAGACTCTTGAGAGTCCCTTGGACTTCAAGATTAAACCAGTCCATCCTAAAGGAAATCAGTCCTGAATATTCTTTGGAAGGACTGATGCTGGACCTGAAGCTCCAATACTTTGGCCACCTGATGTGAAGAACTGACTCCTTGGAAAAGACCTTGATTCTGGGAACGATTGAGGGCGGGAGGAGAAGGGGACGACAGAGGAGAAGATGGTTGGGTGGCATCACTGACTCAAGGGACATGGATTTGAGCAAGCTCTGGGAGTTGGTGATGACAGGGAAGCCTGGCGTGCTGCAGTCCATGAGATCACAAGGAGTCAGACATGACTGAGGGACTGGACTGAACTGAACTGAATCTTTTGCGCTCAAGATTCTTAGAGGGCAGACACTTAAGCTGAAGTAATTTGGGATTTAATATGTAAATATCTTGAGAAATCTTTTTGTGTGATTTATGACTTCTAGATGTGAGCATAGATAAAACCCTAATATGTTTGTAAACATCGTCATCTTAAAACCACTTGACTCTTTGGACTGATTGGGTAGTCTGGGTAGAGAAGAAATATTGTTCATTTACAGATGACAGAGTCGATAAATTCCCAGCACATTTCCCAAAACTAAAGTAGTTATGTGGGATGAGAATTCTATTCCAGGACCAGTGTTTACTCTAATTAGGTCACTTCATATCTGATGAACTATTAATATGTTATTTCCTGCTTTTGGTTCTGAATTTTGCTAGGTTATTTCTTAGGAAACCAGCTTCGTGTGACAGCTTTGGTATCATGTATTTTGTATGTTTTATTAATAAATGAGTGGACTTTTCCCTGATTGTGAAATAACACTTGGTCACTGAAAAGAATTTGGAAAATGAAATTTTAACGTTGCTATGCTGTGATAGTGTGTCAATGTTTTGGGTAGATTTTTGGTAGATAAAACAAACGACAGTGTCGTTTAGCTTGTTAGTCTTTGTCCATTTAATATTCTATAATGAATATTTTTATGATACTGTAGATGTTCTTCAAAACTTAATTTTAGATGTGAAGGGTGTGTTTCCCACATACATGAGCTCAGGCATTTTTCTCTTATGTAAGAAGACTTGTAGCTGCCCTCAAGCTATAACATCAGCTGTTTTGTAGGCTCTTGTCCTGTGCTGTGTAGTGTTTGGCTGTGATACAAGAGAAGACAGTCCCCATCCTCAAAGGGCATGAAGTCTATGGCCTTTCTTGTTAATACAGGGAAGTTTCGTGCTAGCCTAGAAATACATTCAAATAAAGGCTTGCTGCGCTGAACCAGGCTCTGCTGTGTCCACAGAGCTGAGGGATGCTCCCTGCAGAGCCTCCCAAATGGACCTGGGCACACCTGGCCACCTGACTCCTTCTGCTGCCTTTAGTACCTCTTCCTTCCTGCCATACAGCCTCCCCCCAAAGGCCCACCAAAACCAGTTACTTTTAAACTCAGCCCCACCATGACATTCATATAAGCCCCTAAAATGTCTCCAGCGCTGCAGGAGAGCTCAGGACTTCATGAAGAAAAGTAGGTCTTTCTGAAATAGACTATAGACTTAGGTGATGGTAGATCAAGTGAACTCCCAAGATGTTCTTTTAATGTTTGCACTATCTCAGATTTTTTTTGGGGGGGTGGGGGGAGAGTGGGTGGGCCAGAGACTTATTTTGGATCGTTTGTTGTTTGCTGAAAGAACAGACTTGTAATTTGAAGCGGCAAGGTAAAGCAGTGGTAGAAACAGAAGCATGAGATCAAGTGATGGGTTAAAGTGCCAGCGCTCTGATCCTTCGTGTAATTCTCCCTTTGATTGTTCTCACTTGAAAGAATGCCTTCTCCTTCCCATTGTCGAGCACTACCTGCTGTCAGTCGGAGAGGGAGGAAGTCGAGCAGCTTGTCAGAGCCTTTCTGAGCCGCCTTCATATGGTTCGCAGAGACAGAGCTGGGTTTTCATTTCTTCTTTCATTCAACAGGAGTCCCTTTCATGTTTGCAAATTGAAAACGCGTGTTTTGCAGTGTGGAGCGAGGATGTGTGTGCCCTCTGGCACACCTGTTTCTCATTTCCTGACTTGAAAGCACAACCCATCAAAAGGAGCAGAAAAACAATTTCTTTCTGACACGCTGCTCTGTGTTCCCTATTGAACCGAAGGCCTTCGCAGCTTTGCCATCTTGGTTCCCTCTGTAGAAGGTTCTCGTTAGAGGCAGAGTTCAGTCGATGCCGGCAGTGCCTTTTATAGCACAGGGCCATTTGGGGTATGATTTTGTTGTGGTGGTGGCAGTGTTCTTTTGCTGCACAGGAAATTTACTTGAACTAAGATTGATTTTAAAAAATACACAGAAAGGTCTTAAACATTTTTAAATATTAAATTTGGCTGGGCAGTGTCTTATGTTGGAAGCATCTATGTAAGCCGACCAGTGAACCAATTGGCCAGGATAAGGGCTTGGTGGAGCATACAAATGTTTAAATTCCAGAGCACTGTTTAACATAAATCAAATATTTCCAAAGCATTACTTCAGATTTGTGTGTACTTTAAAGTCTTGCCAGCTTAAATGACTGTGAGGCACAATATGTTGACTTTGAGTTTGTAAATTGATAATTTGTTGCTATGAAGGTTGTACATGGTATAACTCATCACTTTCTGAAGGTACATAGTATGTCTGATGTTGGAAGCTGTTAACGTTTGAAAAAACGATGCTCGGGAATTCAGGCCTAGCGCTCTCAGATGCTTGAAGTTGGATCTTTGGTTCCTCTTAAGGATTCCCTGGACATTTTCAGTGTGAGGCACATGGTTCTTTAGACCCAAACTTGGTTTAGGCTTTCTACTTCTGAGAAATAGAAGGGATATTAATTTTAATGATGTGTCTTCAGAAACAGTTTCTCAGGTTCTTTTTTTTTTTTTAACATCTATTCTTTCCACAGTTTAGCATGTATGAATCACCTGTTAAAATCCAGAGTATGGGACTTCCTTGGTGGTCCAGTGGTTAAGAACTAGGGAAACTAGGATTCCACATGCTGTGCAGCATGACCAAAAGAAAAATGCAGACTATGATCCAGTGGCTCTGGGAGAGGCCTGTGAGTCTGCGTTTTTCATATGCTCCTAGGTGATACCAATCCTGCTGGTCCATTTTGATAGGCAAAGTGGTGCTGTTCCTAGCTGTAACGCTCATCCCATACAATTTATGTCGCATCATGTTTTGGTGGTTCTAAAGCTAAGGCAATGTGGTGGATATCCTTGACCTTTGGTATCTCTGAGAGCTTTAACTGATTGTCAACACGTGACCATATGGGCCTGCATAGATAGGACTACTGAGGAGGGATTATAGTGCTGGCAGAAATAATATTTATGTTTTCTGACTCATCTGGGATACTCCTAACCTTGATACAAATTTACTAAGGTTCTTGTTGCAAGCAGAGGTGGATAAAACAACCCGCCAGCTCTAAAAGGTGTGGCTAGAGGGGTTAGATGGAGAAGAAAATGGCAGCCCACTCCAGTATTCTTGCCTGGACAATCCCAGGGACAGAGGAGCCTGGTGGGCTGCCATCTTTGGAGTCACACAGAGTCGGATACGACTGAAGCGACTTAGCATGCATGCGTGCATTGGAGAAGGAAATGGCAACCCACTCCAGTGTTCTTGCCTGGAGAATCCCAGGGACGGGGGAGCCTGGTGGGCTGCCGCCTATGGAGTCACACAGAGTCAGACGCGACTGAAGTGACTTAGCAGCAGCAGCAGCAGCAGCTGAGAGGTTAGAAAGATATAATCCTGAATCAGATGTATTTCCGTTTAACCAGCTCTATCCATGGTGGCTGGTTAATTTGGGCCAAAAGATTTATTGGCGAATCATGGAGAAAAAAGTGGAAACACTTAAGTGTAAAATGCAGGAACTGTTGTTTGCGTTTTTATTAGCTTGCTTTTGTATTCATGTCTTGGTCCTTGTTAGTGAATAACAGCATGATTGAGCCTATAGTATAACACATCATGACTGAAGGATACCTTACATTTTAATTTTCAGGATATTTTTATTCATATCAAGAAAGACTACATTTGTATTTGTAGCCAAAGACTACTGTATTTGTCTTTGGCTTTGATGAAAATTTTTTTTTTACTAGCATTGGCTAGTAGAAAACATAGATAATCATTAAAAAAAATCTGAGTTAGAAAAGAATTAGAGATTTTTTTTGAAATTCCTCATTGGCATTTCAGGTCTACATGGACCACATTGACTGGAAGAGAAGGTGTGCTCTGAAGGGTGTCATGGGCTTGGAAAGCAGACTTGGGTTGGAATCATAATGGAGGGAGCAGGTTGGAAGGGTGTGTCTGCCCATTCCCACCAGGACTGGAGCATCTTCTTTATGGAGGAGAGACGTACAGATATGTTAATTGCCATCGATGTTATCACTTTGTATCATTGCGCCTCCGGTTACTTGGGGTTCAGTGTTGTATGTTTTGTAATACTGTTTTCTGCATCTATTTCTCTATATTCTAGCCTTAAGTGACAGTGCTTTCCTGGTTCTTCATAATTTCCTGGTAAATTATACGTGTTGTAATCTATCATAATAGTCACTGTTTACTAATATTGGTGAAAGAACCATAAGTTCCTTATTGAATTCTGCTAGGATGATGTGATGGTGTGTTCCTGGAAATATGGAATATTTGCCCCATGTAGCTAAGACAGATAGTAAAATTTACATCAGAGGATAGTAACGATTTAAGATTTACTGAAATTTCTTTTATCTGAGTTCTTCCTTATCCTTAAAGTTTAGATTTGCCTCTGCTTTACTTGTTAGGCTTTCTTTTTAATGTTAGTGTAAATTTAGTAGGATATAGAGATATAATACTCTTTTTTTAAATTGGAGGATAATTGCTTTTCAGTGTTGTGTTGGTTTCTGCTGTACAACAATGTGAATCAGCAACAAGTATACATATATCCCCTCCCTCTTGAGAGAGATGCAATATTAATGGAAATATTTTTCCATATATTTGCCTTACATGTCTTCATTCATCTGAGTTGTCTTAGTAGTTTCAGTTTCATTTCACATCTTAGTAAGAGTTCCTTCTTTGGAGCCTTTCACTTTAATGTTATAGCCTGTTTGTACCTGGAATAGGCATACACACAGCAGACTTGAGTTTCTGTACGGCCCTGGGTTTTCCTCAGTACAACTTTGATAGTTAAACCCTGCCCCTGTCGTCAAATTCATGGATATTTTTCAGAACTCACTATGTGCTTTGCAGAGGTAAGTTTTATTTTGATCTTCATGTCTGGGGCAACTCTCCTTAGCAAGTCCTAGATATCATCATTTACTTCATTTCTTTATATCTGTCATTGTAATATAAACAATTTAGCACAATATCGTGTGAAAAGAGTACACATTTCTATTTCTGCTCCTATTTAGAATGCCTTCCCTCCTTCTCATGCCTGGTGAAGCCTGGCTCATCCTTCAAGGTTGGGCTCAAATGTTTTTCCTGTAGCCTCCCTCCCACCCTGCCTTCTTCCCTTGCTCAGTCCAAAGGTTACACCCTTCGTGGTCAGTGGTGCATGTACCACTTATGGTACATGGAGCTCCTTGAGGAAGAAGCTGGTGCCCTAAACATGTGGTTGGTGCTGGATAAGTGAACATCTATTGAATTGAACTCTGTAACCCACTGCATATTTTAAAGCACTGCCAAATAGATTCTGTTTGGCAAACTGACTTAATTGTTCCTCACTGAAAAACCAGGGCTTAGTGCTCCTGCCAGTTTAAGAGCTTTAGACATTCATGCTGAGGGCTCTGAAAATAAGGGTGGTTTAATTTTAGTGTAATTTAGTTTCGATAAAACTCATTGCCGTTTTCACACCCTTCCGTGATTGTGGTAATTTAGAGTACTCTGAGCTATAGGTATGATAGTCACTTCTCAAACTGGCTTCACCAACAGGAGTGCAATGATTTCACAGAGGAGGTAGGTGGACTGCAGGGTTGGTTGCTTCAAGGTTTCGTTGCTGACATCAAGTATCCAGTTCTCTCTGTCTCTTACTTATTCTGCAGCTGTCATCACTCACCTCTTCATCAGGCTGATGGCAGAACAGCTACTTTGTTGCTAGAAAAACTCATGATGTAAAAATCGCTAGAAGAAAAAAAAAAACCTATTTCTCTGTGTAGCTCTCTTCTAGGTGTGAGGAACATGTTTTAGATGCCTACCAGCTGACTTTTCACATTTTGTTAGTTGAATAATGTTGAGTCACTAGCCCATTCCTGAGCTAATTGCTGACAAAGGGGATTACCCATGAACCTGTCATAAGCACACAACATACCCTTAGGTTATGTTCATGAGCCTGTGCCCCAACCAGTAATGCCGAAGAAGCTGAAGTTGAATGGTTCTATGAAGACCTACAAGGTCTTCTAGAACAAACACCAAAAAAAAAAAAAAAAAAAAGATGTCCTTTTCATCATAGGGGATTGGAATGGTAAAGTAGAAAGTCAGGAGATAGTGTAATAGGAAAGTTTTGCCTTGGAGTACAAAATGAAGCAGGGCAAAGGCTAGCAATTTTATCAAGGACACACTGGTCATAGCAAACACCCCTTTCCAACAACATAAGAGATAACTCTACACATGGACTTTACCAAGTGGTCAATACCAAAATCAGATCGATTCTTTGCAGCTGAAGATGGAGAAGCTCTATACAGTCAGCAAAAAATTAGACCTGGAGCTACTGTGGCTCAGATCATGAGCTTCTTATGGCAAAATCCAGGCTGAAATTGAGGAAAGAAGGGAAAACCACTAAGCCATTCATGAATGACCTAAATCATATCCCTTATGATTATACAGTGGATATTCAAGGGATTAGATGAGGCTGACAGAGTACCTGAAGAACTATGATGGAGGTTTTACAAGAGTAAGTAACCAAAAACATCCCAAAGATAAAGATATACAAGAAGGCAAAGTAGTTGTCTGTGGAAGCTTTACAAATAACTGAGAAAAGAAGATTAGCAAAAGGCAAGGGAGAAAGGGAAAGATATACCCAACTGAATGCGGAGTTCCAGAGAATAGCAAGGAGTGATAAGAAGGGCTTCTTAAATAAACGGTGCAAAGAAATAGAGAAAAACAATAGAATGGAAAAGACTAGAGATTTCTTCAAGAAAATTGGAGATATCAAGAGAACATTTCATGCAAGGATGGGCATGATGAAGGACAGAAACAATAAATACCTAACAATAGCAGAAGAAAGTAAGAAGAGGTAGCAAGAATAACTTGTTTGTATAGAAGAACTATACGAAAAAAGGTCTGAATGACCCAAATAACCATGATGAGTGTGGTCACTCACCTAGAGCCAGACATCCTGGACTGTGAAGTCAAGTGGGCCTTAGGAAGCATCACTACGAACAAAGCTAGTAGAGGTGATGGAATTCCAGTTGAGCTATTTCAAATACTGAAAGATAATGCTGTGAAAGTTCTGCACTCAATATGCCAGCAAATATGGAAAACTCAGCAGTGACCACAGGACTGGAAAAGGTCAGTTTTCATTCCAATCTCAAAGAAAGGCAATGCCAAAGAATGCTCAAACTCCCGCACAATTGCACTCATCTCACACTCTAGGAAAGTAATGCTCAAAATTCTCCAAGCCAGGCTTCAGCAATATGTGAACTGTGAACTTCCAGATATTCAAGCTCGTTTTAGAAAAGGCAGAGGAACCGGAGATCAAATTGCCAACGTCTGCTGGATCATGGAAAAAGCAAGAGAGTTCCAGAAAAATATCTATTTCTGCTTTATTGACTATGCCAAAGCCTTTGACTGTGTGGATCACAATAAACTGGAAAATTCTGAAAGAGATGGGCACACCAGACCACCTTACCTGCCTCTTGAGGAACCTATATGCAGATTAGGAAGCAAGAGTTAGAACTGGACATGGAACAACAGACTGGTTCCAAATAGGAAAAGGAGTACGTCAAGGCTGTATATTGTCACCCTGCTTATTTAACTTCTGTGCAGAGTACATCATGAGAAAAGCTGGGCTGGAGGAAGCACAAGCTGGAATCAAGATTGCTGGGAGAAATATCCATAACCTCAGATATGCAGATGACACCACCCTTATGGCAGAAAGTGAAGAACTAAAGAGCCTTTTGATGAAAGTGAAAGAGGAGAGTGAAAATGCTGGATTAAAATTCAACATTCAGAAAACGAAGATCATGGCATCTGGTCCCATCACTTCATGGGAAATAGATGTGGAAACAGTGACAGACTTTATTTTTGGGGGCTCCAAAATCACTGCAGATGGCAGTTGCAGCCATGAAATGAAAAGATGCTTACTCCTTGGAAGGAAGGTTATGACCAACCTAGATAGCATATTCAAAAGCAGAGACATTACTTTGCTGACTAAGGTCTGTCTAGTCAAGGCTATGGTTTTTCCGGTGGTCATGTATGGATGTGAGAGTTGGACTGTGAAGAAAGCTGAGCGCCGAAGAATTGATGCTTTTGAACTGTGGTGTTGGAGAAGACTCTTGAGGGTCCCTTGTACTGCAAGGAGAGCCAACTGGTCCATCCTAAAGGAGATCAGTCCTGGGTGTTCATTGGAAGGATTGATGTTAAGGCTGAAAATCCAATACTTTGGCCCCCTCATGTGAAGAGTTGACTCATTGAAAGAAAGACCCTGATGCTGGGCGGGATTGAGGGCCACAGAGGATGAGATGGTTGGATGGCATCATCGACTTGATGGACATGGGTTTGGGTGGACTGTGGCCGTTGGTGATGGACAAGGAGGCCTGGCGTGCTGCGGTTCATGGCGTCACAAAGCGTAGGACATGACTGAGCGAATGAACTGAAACTGAACTGAATGCTGTGATAGTGCTACGCTCAATATGCCAGAAAATTTGGAAAACTCAGCAGTGGCCACAGGATTGGAAAAGATCAGTTTTCATTCCAATCCCAAAGAAAGGCAATGCCAAAGAATGTTCAAACTAATGCACAATTGCACTCCTCTCACACACTAGCAAAGTAATGCTCAAAAGTTTCCAAGTGAGACTTCAACAATACATGAACTGTGAACTTCCAGATGTTCAAGCTGGATTTAGAAAAGGCAGGGGAACCAGAGATCAAATTGCCAACATCCACTGGATCATCAAAAAAAGCAAGAGAATACTAGAAAAACATCTGCTTCTTTTTTATTGATTGGTTCCAAATTGGGAAAGGAGTGCATCAAGGCTGTATATTGTCACCCTGCTTATTTAACTTATTTGCAGAGTACAGCATGTGTATGCCAGGCTGGATGAACCACAAGCTGGAATCAAGATTGCCAGGAGAAATATCAATGACCTCAAGTATGCAGATGATACCACTGTCGTGGCAGAAAGTGAAGAGGAGCAAAGAACCTCTTGATGAGGGTGAAAGGGAGAGTGAAAAAGTTGGCTTAAGACTCAGCATTCAAAAACCTAAGATTATGGCATCTGTTTCCATCACTTCATGGCAAATAGATGGGGGAAACATGGAAACAGTGACAGATTTAATTTCTTGAGCTCCAAAATCACTGCAGATGATGACTACAGCCATGAAATTAAAACACTTGCTCCTAGGAAGAAAAGCTATGACAAAACCTAGACAACTTCTTGAAAAGCAGAGACATCACTTTGTGACAAAAATCTGTTTAGTCAAAGCTATGGTTTTTCCAGTAGCCAGGTACGGATGTGAGAGTTCGACCATAAAGAAGGTTGAGTGAGTGAGTGAGTGAAGTCGCTCAGTCATGTCCAACTGTTTGTGACGCTATGGACTGTAGCCTACCAGGCTCCTCTGTCCATGGGATTTTCCAGGCAAGATTACTGGAGTGGGTCACCAAATTTTATTCTCCAGAAAGAAGGTTGAGCACCAAAGAATTGATGTCTTCAAACTGTGGTGCTGGAGAAGACTCTAGAGAGTCCCTTGGACTGCAAAGAGATTAAACCAGTCAATCCTAAAGGAATAATCAGTTCTGAATATTCATTGGAAGGACTGATGATGAAGTTGAAGCTCCAATACTTTGACCAAGACCCTGATGCTGGGAAAGATTAAAGGCAGAAAGAGAAGAGGGAGATAGAGAATGAGATGCTTGGATGGCATCACTGACTGAGTGGGCCTGAGTTGAGCAAACTCCAGGTGATAGTGAAGGCCTGGAGTGCTTCAGTCCATGGGGTTGCACAGGTTTTGACATGACTGAATGCCTGAACAACAACAGGTGACCAGAGCAGCATGAACAAAGTCAGGATTCTCTTAGCACAGTAGGAAATCACACAGTTGTGTGGGCTAATGCCGGGATCCTGCTAAACTGATACTTGATATCATTTGGTGATTATCAATAAGGATGATAACAGCAGCTATCCTCTGTTTACCATTTGCTATGATCAGGCACTGTGCTAAGTACTTCATACATAATGATTACAATTTTCAAATGAGAAAACTGAGGTTCAGAAAAGTCAAACAGTGCCTGAGTGCTGAAAGAATCTAAACAATCTTTACTTAGTGACAGTAGAGAAATGTGAAAAATAGAGGCCAAACTGAAATATAATCATCCACCATCCTACTAGAAATGGTGAGGTGTAGGTGTTTAGAGAGTTAAAAACATATACTTATCATTTAAATCTGTTCCTACCAAAGCCATGCCTCTTGCCATTATTTTTGGCTAACAGAAATTTGGCTGTGGAAATGGATTTTTTTTTTTGAAAAATCAAATGCAGTAGATAAAAAAAAACCCACACCACCACAGAGTTTGTTCACATCTTCATGTCACTCAGATTGAACAGATGAAATGGGACCTGGCTGCTTCATATTGTCTATGTTCTGCTTTGCCTCTTGGTTCTGGGGCAGGATTGCTGGTTCTGCTTGAATTTGTTTCCTTCTCAAATATCATTTACAAGATGATTGTGGAAATTAATAAAGAGAAAGTATTTCTGTGCAGTAAGCATTGTAATTGTACTACTGTGACATAATACAATGCTGTTTTATTAGCATTATAAAATACCTTTCAGTGTGTGTTCCCTGAACCTCGGTCTACTCTGTTCTTTTTTAGTCCAGAGGGAAGGAAAGTGATTTACATAAGTAACCACTGTAATATTTTAAATGAAGGGTCATGTGAGGGTCTCACTGCTTTTCATTTCATTTAATATAAGGGCAAAGTGTATGCTTGATCTATGTTTCATTTATGTGTAATAAAAGAACCTATGTGAATAAAGTACATGAAATCCAGGTGAAGTTGGTTTTACTCAGTGAGACTATTATGTAAATGGCATAGATGTGTGTGTGTGTTGGGGGGCCGTGTCACTGTGTCTGTGTGCGTGTGTGCATGTGCAGCAACAGGGATTATTGCATAGAGGACTGGGGAGTGATGTTGTGTCCTCTGATGGATTGCTGTTCAGTCGTTAAGTCGTGTCCAACTCTTCACAACCCATGGACTACAGCACGCCAGGCTTCCCTGTCCCTCACTGTCTCCTGGAGTTGGTGATGCTGTCCAACCACCTCATCCTCTGTCATCCTGTTCTACTGTTGCCCTCAGTATTTCCCAGCATCAGGGTCTTTTCCAGTGAATCTTCTCTTCACATCAGGTGGCCAAAGTTTTGGAGCTTCAATTTCAGCATCAGTCCTTCTAATGAATAGTCAGGACTGATTTCTTTAGGATGGACTGGTTTGATCTCATCTCCTTGCAGTCCAAGGGACTCTCAAGAGTCTTCTCTAACACCACAGTTCGAAAGCATTGATTCTCTGGTGCTCAGCCTTCTTTATGGTCCAACTCTCACATCCATACATGACTACTGGTAAAACCATAGCTTTGACTAGACAGACCTTTGTCAGTAGAGTGCTGTCTCCTCTTTTTAATACGCTGTCTAGGTTTGTCATAGCTTTCCTTCCAAGGAGCAGCTGTCCTTTAATTTCAGGTCTGCAGTCACGGTTGACAGTGGTTTTGGAGTCCAGGAAAATAAAATCTGTCCCCATTTCCACTTTTTCAACATCTGTTTGCCAAGAAGTGATTAAGCCAGCTTTTTCACTCTCCTCTTTCACTGTCATCAAGAGGTTCTTTAGTTCGTTTTCATTTTCTGCCATTAGGATATTATCATCTGCATATCTGAGGTCGTTGATATTTCTCCTGGAAATCTTGATTCCATCTTTTAATTCATCCAGCCCAGCATATCGCATGATGTATTCTGTACAAGTTAAATAAGCAGGGTGACGATAAGCCTTGATGTACTCCTTTCCTGATTCTGAACCAGTCCATTATTCCATGTCTTGTTCTAAGTGTTGCTTCTCAACCTGCATACAGGTTTCTCTGGAGGCAGATACAGTGGTCTGGTATCCCAATCTCTTTAAGAATTTTCCACAGTTTGTTCTGATGGATAGCTTCTGATTTTCGTTTCAGCCACCATATAAAATATTTAGTCCTTAATTAGGTGAGGTTACTCAGTCTGAACTAGCAGTTTAGCTACCTATTTGCTGCTTAACAAATCACTCCCAAATTTTGGGACTTAGAAAAATAATCCTCTTCTTATGATCATATGTGTTAACTAGATCTCAAGTGGATCATCCTTTTGTTGGCTTGTTTGGGGGTTCTCATGTGGGTAGGGTTAGATGGTGGTTTACCTAGGTGTCCATGGTGCCTTTCTCACGTGGCTGGTGCCTTGGTGGGCACAGCCGGTTTGATGGGCTCAGCTGGTGTGCTCAGGTGCTTTGGCTTTGCTGTCTTTTCCAGGTGCTGGCTTTTCCATGTCATATCAGGACTAATTCTGGTCTAACATGACCTCTTCCACAAGACAGCTGGATTCTTACATGGTTGCTCAGGACACTCAAAGTGCAAAAGCTATCAGTCCTCTTTATGGTTTAGGCCTGGAACTTGCATTGCATTAGGTAAAGTTAATTACAGGGTCACAATCCAGATTGATTGTGCAAGGGGATTACATATGGGTATGAATCCAGGGCAGCTTTGTTCATTGGTAGCCATCTTTGAAGATTAGCTACCTTAGTAACTTTTTTTTTTGAGTAGCCATTCTTCTTTTGAGAACATAAAAACTGTAGACGTTCTCCCTAGAAGCATGCTTGTGACTACAGTTACCTGCATAAGTATACATACAATTCTAGAAAAATTGCATGGAATTCCTAGTTGGAGAATCCATAATGTCCATGTAAGTACCCCTAGTTTAACTTATAAAGTTTAGGAATTCACTAACTCCTAAGCTATGATCTAAATAGTAACTTAATTATATTAAATAGCTTCATATAATAAAATTCTATCCTATGGTTGTTTTAGTTTCTTAGAATGACCAATGAGTTGTTTAATTCCTGTTTTTTATTGTTTGCTTTTTGCTGTTCTAAAAACAGTGATTTTCTTGTGTTTAACTGTTGTACATTTGTGTATTTCCTTACCAAAATTGCTAGAAATACTCCTTAAGACTCAAAAGGAATGATTATTTTTAAGGATATTGGTGAGTATTGACTAATGGTATCTTTTCTTATTAAGAACTAAGTTTTTTAAAATGGCAATATTGGCTGCATATAAAATACTATATTACATAAGTAAGTTATGAAACAAAAGGAAATTAAATTCATTGAACTTATCATTAGGTTACAAGTAAATATTAGTAATAGTATCCACATCTACTTTTTCCCAAACCCCTGCCTGTCCTCCAGAAGTAAAACTATTATCCTGAATTCTGTGTATCATTTTTTAGCTTAAAAAAAAGTTTAATCACATGTGTGTATATCTCTAACCAGTATATTATTTAGTTTTATGATTTTTATTGAGCCATAGGAATATGGTGTTATGTGACATATCATCCTCTGTGACTTGCTTTTGTCACTAAATGTTATGTTTCCATAGTATTTGTCCATATAGTTGTTCTGTAAAATAAAAATATATTTTAACTTTTAATACTTTGTATGTTGACAAATTGATACTTTTATTATTACAAAATATTCTTTATCTCTAGATAATCTTTGTTTTGGTGTTTACTTTGCTTAACATTAATATAGTCAAATCAGCTTTCTTACACTTACTGCTTGTCTGATATATTATGTTCCACCCATTTTACTTTTAGCCTATCTTGGCTTTATATTAATGTATGTTTCTTATAAACAAACTGGGTCAATACCCTTTTAAAGTTAATCCACATTGATAATCTGAGCCTTTTATATAAAGAGTGTTTAGTCCATTTACACTTAATGTAATTATAGATATGCTTGGACTAAATCTACCATCCTGCTTTTGTTTTCTGTTTGCTCTTTGGTTTCTCTGTTCTTCTTTTCCTATATCCTTTGGTTTGATTATTTTTTTTTAATATTTCATTTTCTTTTCCTCTATTAACATTTTATTATACTTTTGTATATTATGTTTTTTGTGGTTGCTCTAGATATTACACATGCATCATTAATTTACCATAGTCTGTGTAGAATAATAATATATTACTTCACAAATGTGAGATTGTTTTAACAGTATAAATCCATTGTTTGTTTCCCAGGCTTTGAGAGCGGGCATATATTATAATGTTCAGTTCAGTTGCTCAGTCATGTCTGACTTTTTGCAACCCCATGAATCGCAGCTCACCAGGCCTCCCTGTCCACCACCAACTCCTGGAGCTTGCTCAAACTCATGTCCATTGAGTCGGTGATGCCATCCAACCATCTTGTCCTCTGTCGACCCCTTCTCCTCCTGCCCTCAATCTTTCCCAGCATCAGGGTCTTTTCAGATGAGTCAGCTCTTCACATCAGGTGGCCAAAGTACTGGAGTTTCAGCTTTAGCATCAGTCCTTCCAGTGAATATTCAGGACTGATTTCGTTTAAGATGGACTGGTTGGATCTCCTTGCAGCCCAAGGGACTCTCAAAAGTCTACTCCAACACCACAGTTCAAAAACATCAATTCTTCGGTGCTCAGCTTTCTTTCTAGTCCAACTCTTACATCCATACATGATTACTGGAAAATCCATAGCTTTGACTAGATGGACCTTTGTCAGCAAAGTAATGTCTGCTTTTTAATATGCTGTCTAGGTTGGTCATAGCTTTTCTTCCAAGGAGCAAGCATCTTTTAATTTCTTGGCTGCAGTCACCACTTATGGTGATTTTGGAGCCCAAGAAAATAAAGTCTGTCACAGTTTCCATTGTTTCCCCATATATTTGCCATGAAGTGATGGGACGTGAATGCCATGATCTTAGTTTTCTGAATGTTGAATTTTAATCCAGCGTTTTCACTCTCCTCTTTCACTTTCATCAAGAGGCTCTTTTTTTTTAAAATAAATTTATTTATTTTAATTGGAAGTTAATTACTTTATAATATTGTATTGGTTTTGCCATACATCAACATGAATCCGCCACAGGTATACACATGTTCCCCATCCTGAATCCCCCTCCCTGTACCATCCCTCTGACTCATCTCAGTGCACCAGCCCCATGCATCCAGTATCATGCATCGAACCTGGACTGGTTATTCATTTCATACATGATATTATACATGTTTCAATGCTATTCTCCCAAATCATCCTGCCCTCGCCCTCTCCCACAGAGTCCAAAGACTGTTCTATACATCTGTGTCTCTTTTGCTGTATCACTTACAGGGTTATCGTTACCATCTTTCTAAATTCCATATATATGCGTCAGTATACTGTATTGGTGTTTTTCTTTCTGGCTTGCTTCACTCTGTATAATAGGCTCCAGTTTCATCCACCTCATTAGAACTGATTCAAATGTATTCTTTTTAATGGCTGAGTAATACTCCATTATGTATATGTACCACAGCTTTCTTATCCATTCATCTGCTGATGAGCATCTAGGTTGCTTCCATGTCCTGGCTATTATAAACAGTGCTGCGATGAACATTGGGGTACATGTGTCTCTTTCAGTTCTGGTTTCTTCGGTGTGTATGCCCAGCGGTGGGATTGCTGGGTCATAAGGCAGTTCTATTTCCAGTTTTTTAAGGAATCTCCACACTGTTCTCCATAGTGGCTGTAGTAGTTTGCATTCCCACCAACAGTGTAAGATGGTTCTCTATTCTCCACACCCTCTCCAGCATTTATTGCTTGTAGACTTTTGCATGGCAGCCATTCTGACTGGCGTGAAATGGCACCTCATTGTGGTTTTGATTTGCATTTCTCTGATAATGAGTGATGTTGAGCATCTTTTCATGTGTTTGTTAGCCATCTGTGTGTCTTCTTTGGAGAAATGTCTGTTTAGTTCTTTGGCCCATTTTTTGATTGGGTCATTTGTTTTTCTGGAATTGAGCTGCAGGAGTTGCTTGTATATTTTTGAGATGAGTTGTTTGTCAGTTGCTTCATTTGCTATTATTTTCTCCCATTCTGAAGGCTGTCTTTTCACCTTGCTTATAGTTTTCCTTTGTTGTGCAGAAGCTTTTAAGTTTAATTAGGTCCCATTTGTTTATTTTTGCTTTTATTTCCAGTATTCTGGGAGGTGTGTCATAGAGGATCCTGCTGTGATTTATGTCTGAGAGTGTTTTGCCTATGTTCTCCTCTAGGAGTTTCATAGTTTCTGGTCTTGTGTTTAGATCTTTAACCCATTTTGAGTTTATTTTTGTGTATGGTGTTAGAAAGTGTTCTAGTTTCATTCTTTAGCAAGTGGTTGACCAGTTTTCCCAGCACCACTTGTTAAAGTGATTGTCTTTAATCCATTGTATATTCTTGCCTCCTTTGTCAAAGATAAGGTGTCCGTAGGTGTGTAGATTTATCTCTGGGCTTTCTATTTTGTTCCATTGATCTATATTTCTGTCTTTGTGCCAGTACCATAGTGTCTTGATGACTGTGGCTTTGTAGTAGAGCCTGAAGTCAGGCAGGTTGATTCCTCCAGTTCCATTCTTCTTTCTCAAGATTGCTTTGGCTGTTCGAGGTTTTTGTATTTCCATATAAATTGTGAAATTATTTGTTCTAGCTCTTTCATGAATACCGTTGGTAGCTTGATAGGGATTGCATTGAATCTATAAATTCCTTTGGTAGTATACTCATTTTCACTATATTGATTCTTCCGATCCATGAACATGGTATATTTCTCCATCTATTAGTGTCCTCTTTTATTTCTTTCACCAGTGTTATATGGTTTTCTGTATATAGGTCTTTAGTTTCTTTAGGTAGATATATTCCTAAGTATTTTATTCTTTTTGTTGCAATGGTGAATGGAATTGTTTCCTTAATTTCTCTTTCTATTTTCTCATTATTAGTGTATAGGAATGCAAGGGATTTCTGTGTGTTGATTTTATATCCTGCAACTTTACTGTATTCATTGATTAGCTCTAGTAATTTTCTGGTGGAGTCTTTAGGGTTTTCTATGTAGAGGATCATGTCATCTGCAAACAGGGAGAGTTTTACTTCTTCTTTTCCAATTTGGATTCCTTTTATTTCTTTTTCTGCTCTGATTGCTGTGGCCAAAACTGCCAGAACTATGTTGAATAGTAGTGGTGAAAATGGGCACCCTTGTCTTGTTCCTGACTTTAGGGGAAATGCTTTCAATTTTTCACCATTGAGGATAATGTTTGCTGTGGGTTTGTCATATATAGCTTTTATTATGTTGAGGTATGTTCCTTCTATTCCTGCTTTCTGGAGAGTTTTCATCATAAATGGATGTTGAATTTTGTCAAGGGCTTTCTCTGCATCTATTGAGATAATCATATGGCTTTTATTTTTCAATTTGTTAATGTGGTGAATTACATTGATTGATTTGCGGATATTGAAGAATCCTCGCATCCCTGGGATAAAGCCCATTGGTCATGGGGTATGATCTTTTTAATATGTTGTTGGATTCTGATTGCTAGAATTTTGTTAAGGATTTTTGCATCTATGTTCATCAGTGATATTGGCCTGTAGTTTTCTTTTTTTGTGGCATCTTTGTCAGGTTTTGGTATTAGGGTGATGGTGGCCTCATAGAATGAGTTTGGAAGTTTACCTTCCCCTGCAATTTTCTGGAAGAGTTTGAGTAGGATAGGTGTTAGCTCTTCTCTAAATTTTTGGTAGAATTCAGCTGTGAAGCTGTCTGGACCTGGACTTTTGTTTGCAGGATGATTTCTGATTACAATTTCAACAATACCCCTATATATGTTGTCTACAAGAGACCCACCTCAAAACAGGGGACACATACAGACTGAAAGTGAAGGGCTGGAAGAAGATTTTCCATGCAGATAGAGACCAAAAGAAAGCAGGAGTAGCAATAGTCATATCAGATAAAATAGACTTTAAAACAAAGGCTGTGAAAAGAGACAAAGAAGGATACTACATAATGATCAAAGGATCAATCCAAGAAGAACATCAAGAGGCTCTTTAGTTCTTCTTTTCTGTCTGCCATAGGTGTGATGTCATCTGCATATCTGAAGTTATTGATATTTCTCCCAGTAATCTTGATTCCAGCTTGTGCTTCTTCCAGTCCAGCATTTCTTTTGATGTACTCTTCATATAAGTTAAATAATCAGGGTGACAATATATAGCCTTGATGTACTCCTTTCCCGATTTGGAGCCAGTCTGTTGTTCCATGTCCAGTTCTAACTGTTGCTGCTTGACCAGCATACAGATTTCTCAAGAGGCAGGTCATGTATTCCCATTTCTTTTAGAATTTTCCACAGTTTGTTGTGATCCACACAGTCAAAGGCTTTGGCATAATCAACAAAGCAGAAGTAGATGTTTTTGTGGAACTCTTGCTTTTTTGATAATCCAGTGGATGTTGGCAATTTGATATCTGGTTCCTCTTCCTTTTCTAAATCCAGCCTGAACATCTGTAAGTTCACGGTTCACGTACTGTTGAAGCCTGGCTTGGAGAATTTTGAGCATTACTTTCCTAGCGTGTGAGATCAGTGCAATTTTGCGGTGGTTTGAAGATTGTTAGGCATTGCCTTTCTTTGGGATTGGAATGAAAATTGACCTTTTCCAGTCCTGTGGGCACTGCTGAGTTTTCCAAATTTGCTGGCATATTGAACACAGCACTTTCACAGCATCATCTTTTAGGATTTGAAATAGCTCAACTGGAATTCCATGACCTCCACTAGCTTTGTTCATAGTGATGCTTCCTGAGGCCCACTTGACTTCACATTCCAGGATGAGTGATCATGCCATCATGATTATCTGGATCATGAAGATGATTTTTGTATAGTTCTTCTGTGTATTCTTGCCACTTCTTCTTAATATCTTCTGCTTCTGTTAGGTCCAATACTGTTTCTGTCCTTTCTTGTGCCTATCTTTGGATGAAATGTTCCCTTGGTATCTCTCATTTTCTTGAAGAGGTCTCTATCTTTCCCATTCTATTGTTTTCCTCTATTTCTTTGCTGCTGCTGCTGCTACTAAGTCACTTCATTCGTGTCCAACTCTGTGTGACCCCCTAGATGGCAGCCCACCAGGCTCCCTTGTCCCTGGGATTCTCCAGACAAGAACACTGGAGTGGGTTGCCATTTCCTTCTCCAATGCACGAAAGTGAAAAGTCAAACTGAAGTCGCTCAGTCATGTCCGACCTTCAGCGACCCCATGGACTGCAGCCCACCAGGCTTCTCCATCCATGGTATTTTCCAGGCAAGAGTACTGGAGTGGGATGCCATTGCCTTCTCCGCTATTTCTTTGCACTCCTTGCTATTCTTTGGAACTCTGCATTCAAATAGATATATCTTGCCTTTTCTCCTTTGCCTTTTGCTTCTCTTCTTTTCGTAGCTATTTGTAAGGCCTCCTCAGACAACCATTTTGCCTTTTTGCATTTCTTTTTCTTGGGGATGGTCTTGATCACTGCTTCCTGTACATTGTCACAAACCTCCGTCTGTAGTTCTTCAGGGACTCTATCAAATCTAGTCCCTTGAATCTATTTGTCACTTCCACTGTATAATTGTAAGGGATTTGATTTAGTTCATACCTGAATGTTCTATTGGTTTCCCCTACTTTCTTCAATTTTAGTCTGAATTTGGCAATAAAGATTTCATGATCTGAGTCACAGTCAGTTCCCAGTCTTGTTTTTGCTCACAGTATAGAGCTTTTCCATCTTCTCTATATGTGTGCTGAAATTTATTTTACATTACATCACATCTACATTGTTGTAGATTGTTTACAGCTACATCTTGGGCTTTTTTTAACTCATAAAATACACTCTCTGGTTTGATGCAAAATGAAATCTCCAATTTTGACATTAATTCCCTTGAGGTTAATTTAGTGATTGTTTTTAGAATGTTATAGTTAAAATTGGGGGCTATCTCCAGTCCTAAGTATTGGTGGCAGAATTTGTTGCCCTGCTCATCTGCAGCTAATTACTACTTTGATCTTAATCATTGATTCAGGCTTTTGAGCTTTCTTTGCTTATATCTTCTTTGTCTGTGGGATGATATTAGCCTTATTTCTGTAGTGGTGTACTCTCTTGGAATAAGCATTTTACTTGGAGTTTTAAGACTTGGATTTTGGAATCTTAGTTCTTCCACTTCATGTTTCTTATTTGTCAAATTGGGATGACAGTACCTTCCTTTTGCAAGTGAACTGTAGGGCTTTAAATTGATGATATTCTGACAATGCCAGGTGCGCAGTAGTTGATCAGTTAACAGTGAATCAGTCACTTTTTATCCTCCCCCTTAAAAACAAATAGGTTAGAAAAAGCAATCTAAATACACTATTTCATGAATTAACAGCTTTTTAAAAAGGGTTTTTTTTTTAAAGTGGTCTGTTCATTATGAGCCTCTTAACTTAATTTTAACCAGAAAGTTATCGACATTCCAGAAGTATTTCCAGCTATAAAGTTTTGTCCCAAGGAATTTGAAACCATTTAAGCCTAAGCCGTTTATGTTTTGCAGTGAGGAACCTGAGATACAGAGGTCTTAAGTGACTCATTTCAGGTTCCATGGGCAGAGGTGGTTCCCCTCATTTCCCCAGTGGAACAGAAGTCCATAGGGGAGATGTACAGAAGCATCAGCCAGACATGGAATCGGTGCTTGCTGCTCCTATGGCAGCCACTGCTCTAATGAAGTTCTCTCTTGGAGAGTAGTCTGCCCTTCACACACCTAGAATGTTTCCCAGACGTATGCAATAGTAGTGATAGAATTTTATAGGCTCCAACATAAGCCAAGGTACCCCACTTCTGTGAGGTGGTTTTCTTTGAATCTTTCTGCTGCCTGGCACCATTTGTCCCCAGTGCCCTGATGAGCATGTTGTGTTTCGATAACTAAATTGGGAAAACTTAGAGGAGGAAGCAAGATCCTGTTTCATCATCTGTATTGAGGCTAACAGTAAGTGTCGGATATGTCCTCACGTTGAAATGGGACACTGCTGAAGAGCAGGGCCCAGAGGAAGATGGAGCACCTCAAACTTCAGGGTGGGCACCTCTGCGTTGTTAGCCACAGATCCCTGGCTCTCTGATATGGCAGACTGGATAAAGGCTTTTCACTCTTTTTTTTTTTTTTTTTGAAAGCTCTTTTTTTGTGTGCAGATATTTGCATTCACAAAACTAGAATTCTTTCCATTTATGCAGTAGATAGATCTTCTGTGGTTTGGTTATACCTTCTCAATAATATAGACATGAATATAGTAACAAATAAATATCAAGGATTAAATATATTTAGCATTCACACTAAGTATATTTAGCATATGTATTAAGTATATTTAGCATATGTATTAAGTATATCTAGCACTGTGCTCTGGATAAGAGATTTTCCTGTTTGTCACTGTTCTCGTGTATTTTCCTGTATTTTAAATAATTATGAAAGGTTAAAGCACATATCAACTGCATCCTAGTTTGTAGGAGATGAAGTCTTTAAGAGATAATGCTAAAATTGCTTTTTCTGTTGGTTATATATTGTTTATAAGAAAAAACCCGAGTTGTTTTTGGTAGATTACTGTAGATACCCAGCGACTGCTGATGGGTTGGAGGTCAGAGAGAACTGCATACGGGGAGACACTAAGGGTGTGTAGGTGCACACGCCCTCTGGGCTAGACTGGGCTACACATCTTCACTACTTACTCCATCTCTTTATAAAGCTCCTTATGTTTGCTTCTTGTATATAATAGGTTCCAGGTTTGATAACTATGGGGACACTGTGAACAGTGAAATCACGCGTGTTCTATCATTTTTAAGGCAGCCCTCTCTTTAATTTCACAAGACAAGCTTCAAAACCAGAAGTAACCCAACTCCAAAATTGGCCGTAAATCCTCTGACAGGGAAAAGGTGACGTACCGCGTAATAAATTCCTTTGTTGAAAAAGAGATGTTGCAATAGTGGAAACTGAAGTCCCAAATGTTTCCTTTTAAATTTGGAAAGACCTTTCCTCATTACCTCTCTGTCCCTGTGGACTTCTAACAGGCGATGTGTTGAAAGATTTTCAGATGCCCTCTCACCACAGCGAGAGTGAACAGCAGCATTTATATGATGACATAAATACTTTGAAAGTCATCAGCAAGCCTCGGAGATGCGTGGTGCGCCAGGAGCAGTGACTGTGAGCTTTTGTGGCCCATGATCCTGCTCTGGGCTGCAGGCAGCCTGGGAATGTGGGTTATTCTCTCCTGTGAATGCAGCTTTACTCACGCCTTCTGGGGACTCTTTTCGATCAGTACTGAGGTTAGAGTTGTTTGGAAGAAATTGAGAGTCTCCAGAAGGCGAGAAGGTCTGTAAGATTAGGAGTTATACTTAAAAATCCTAATCTCCTGTTGAGGCCCTCTGGGGGAATTTTATCCTAATCCTTTACTGTGTAAACGCTACATTAAAACCCTGAATCTGAACACTACTTTACACACTTGACACATAAGGGCCTTTCAGCTTTCATTTTGTAATAATCTGGCTCCATTCCTACCACTGCTGCCACCACTAAATGAGACAAAGATAAAACAACTAAAAATTATCTTGAGATGCAATGAAGATGTGTCTTGAGTGTCAGCCAAGAGCTGGTAAGTTTTTATGTGTCTCTGTCCTTAATGCAAATGCCTTTCAGTTTGCTACTTAACCTTTTGGAAGTAAAACATGGTTTGACAATATGGCTATTGGGCTATTACATTACATGTTTTTAATTATCTTATTAATAATTTGAAGGATACATCTATCACTAATGCTGAGGTAGAAATACCAAATGGGTAAAATAAAACACCTGGATGGAGGTTGGATAAAATAAAATACCTGTAGCATTCATTCATGAACTCATATACGGGACAGTGAAGTGTATGAGACCAAATCTCATCACAGGAGACCCTGCCTTGCCCTTTACTATCTTACCTGAAGAGAAAGTATGGTGAATGCAGGAGTGTAACATTGATGTTGGGCATTGAACTTCTTGGAAAAAAGCAATAGGCGTTTATTACAGAAATTGGGAAAAATAAGAGAAGGAATACATATTGAATGAAAAATCATGCATAATCCATAATCCCTGGATAACCACGGTTAAAATGTTTCCTACCAAGCTAAGTGAAATCTTCATCATTTTATTTGTTTTGTTCTGATAATTCAAGGTTTAACCACACGATCATTTTGACCCTTGGTGAGGGCTCAGCTTTCTTGGAAACAGCAGACTTCAGAATTGCAAGTTAAAGGCTAAACTCATTTTGAACTATATTCTAGGCTCTCAGTGATGGTTGTCAGGCCAGCTGGGAATCACCTTGTTCTAACAGAAACAAAATACAGAGTAGGATGAGGAGAGACAGAAAATGATAGCTAATGGTTTTCCTTAAGGCACTCGGTATCCTCACTGCAGCATGAAGTGCTTATTCAGTGCCCAGCCTCACACTAAATGTTCTATGTGTATGGTCTCATTTTGTTCTTGTGAGGTAGTTACGACTCCTATCTTCCATTTTTACTGTTGAGGAAACAGGTTTAAGTGAAGAGTCCCAGACTCATTCATCTGGATTCAGACATCAGTCTGACAGTAGAATAGAAAAATACTGACCTCCTACTTTTCAGGAACTTGTGGCCCTAAGGTAGGGGTGTGTGTGTGGCTGAGAGAGACAGAGGGAGAGGGAGAGCATGAGAGAATTGGGCACATGGAATGCAGAAGGTCTCTGAACAAGACCACAGTTCTCAGGTCTCTCCTTTAGTAAAGATACAGAGAAGCTCTTTTGTAACTTGGCCAGTGTTAGCGAGAGAAATGATGACATTGATGGAAGTGTCAAGATGAGGGAAAAATAAAAATACTTCATTAATTCTTCTAGATTCCAAGCAAACCCACACATAAGCACTCTAACAATGGCTTCCTGGAAGTGGTTTCACGTGGCTCATCCTTTACACAGATAAAAGGGGCTCTTAAGACTCCATTTTCAGGCACCATGAGGATTTATTTTAATCAAATTACTCATATTTATTCAAGCAAATTAAAAAATTTGGTTGATGGTAGAAATTAAATGTATCATGAATTTTCCAAAATAGCTCAGTTAATAAATAGCTTTTTTTCATGTCTTCTAATGATGTCTGATAAATACATCTGTATAAACTTATCAGAAATTGTATTTGACTCAATGCAAAGTTGTATAATTGGGTGAAAGAAGTGGTCTTCTTTTGGTGCAAAGTTTGCCAAGCCATTTTCTTTCCCCAGTAAATGGCTCTCTATGTAGATTGAGTGCGTTTGATCCCGAATGTCCATTGGCAGATGAACAGCTAAGCCAAATGTGGTATGTGCATATGGTGGAATGTTATTCAGCCTTGAAAAGGAAGGTAATTCTGAAACCTGTTTCAGTAAGAAATGAGCCTTGGGGACATTATATTAAGCAAACTAAATCAGTCAGAAAAGGACAAAAGTGTATGATTCCACTTACGTGAGATACCTAGAGTAGTCAAATTCATAGAAATGGAAAGTAGAATGGTGGTTGCCAGGGTTGGGGAGAAGTGGGAGATGAGGGGTTGTTGAATGGGTGCAGAGTTTTAGTTTGGAAGATGGAAAAGTGCTGGAGATGGATGGTTGTGATAGTTATACAGTCTGAATAAGAATGCCACTGAATTCTACACTTAAAAAATGATTAAATGGTAAATTTCATGTTATATATTTATATATAAAACCAAAATAAAGAAAAAAAAAAAGAAGAATGAATTTGGGCTTAAAGAAGAGAACTCAATTATAGAGGTTTAAACAGTTTGCTTTTTTTTTTTTTTTTGCTTCTGTATTAAATCCACATAACACAAAGCCTCAGAGGAGCCAGGGCTGACTGGATTACTCAGCAATGCTGTGTGGTGCCTGGGGCTGTCTTTTCTCTCCCACCTTTCTCAGCGGGTGGGCCTTCTTGCTCACGACTGTCACCCCATGGTCACAGGATGAGGGCTGTGTCTTGTTTAGCTGTGCATGGGAAGTTGGGTTTACTCCGATGTCCCAGAGACATTTAATGTAGCACTTCCTGAATACCCATCCATATGCTCCTCTGTATTTCACAGCCCTGTTGCAATTCCTGAGACGTTGTGGCTATTTCTGGCCAGTGGACTAGAGTGGAAATGATATGTGTGACCTCCAGGCTAAAGCTGTAAGATGGCCTTTAGTAGCCCTCTCATTCTCCTGGTGGGAATATGATCCAGGAGGTGCAGTTATAGATGATGGAGCCTCCATCAGCCTGGGTTTGTTCCCGGGTGATTATCTGAAGCACACTCTCTGGTGACCCAGGTATAACTTACAACATTAATGACAAATATTTTTGTTGTTAAGCTACTGAGATGTGGGGGTGGTTTGTTTTTGCAGCCTCGTGTAGTTATTCTGGCTGATACTCCAGCGTAGGTTTTTGTCAGTTAAGTTTGATGCGTGAGTGAGACTTAAAGACTTTCAGGAGTAAGAGAATAGATACACATTAATGAAGCATGGGATTTTAGTTGGATAAGGTGGGGGTGAGTATCTGAGAGCAGTGAGGAATAGTTATAAAGCCGCGGAATTAATGGAATGGCACTTTTTGGTGAAGTGGAGGGAATGTTGCAATTATAGTGGTCAAGAGATGAGTTGGAAAAATAGGGGGGGTGGGGTGATTGCAACTGAGACTGTGGAGGAGTTAATATTACTGATTATGGCATTGTCATAGGAGTGACCATATGATAGTGTGGTTAACCTGAAGAGAGGATATCAGAAAATCCAGAAGCTAAGATATTGAGAGACTTATCTAGATAGATGCTAAAATCAGAAAGAATAATGAGAAGTGTGCTGTCGGGCAGAGTAGAAGTAAGCTGGGAGCTTAAATCTCAAAGGAATGAGTTTGTCAATTTGAAATTGTGTTGATCCTTAGTCTTGAATGATAGTGTAACTAATTCTAGGTTGACAAGTTGTTTTGTTTACTGCCTTATCATCTTTAGCTTTAAGATATTATTCTTCTGGCCTCTTCTGTTGCTTGGGAATATGTAATTTACCTGTTAAGTTAAAAATTTTTTATAGATCTTCTTTTTTCTTTGATTGAAAGTGAAAGTGAGAGTTGCTCAATTGTGTCTGACTCTTTGCGACCCCATGGACTATGTTCTTCAGGCTGGAATACTGGAGTGGGTAGCCTTTCCCTTCTCCAGGGGATCTTGCCAACCCAGGGATTAAACCCAGGTCTCCCGCATTGCAGGCAGATTCTTTACCAGCTGAGCCACAAGGGAAGCCCAAGAATATTGGAGTGGGTAGCCTATCCCTTCTCCAGCATATCTTCCTGACTGAGGAACTGAACTGGGGTCTCCTGCATTGCAGGCAGATTCTTTACCAACTGAGCTAATTTTCTTTGATTAGTTTTTAATATTTTCTCTTTGTCTTTGGTCCAGAGTTTCACTATAGTATACTAATGATAGATTTGTTTTTATTCATCTTCTTTGGAACTCTGTATGTATCTTCGATTCAAGGATTTCCTTATAATGTAAATTCTTGAATTTCTTATTTATTATTTTTCAAATATTAATGCCCTTTCCTCATTTTTTCCTCTTCTCTTTCAAAATGCCTATTAATATGTTGGATTTTCTCATTTTACATTTCAGGCTTGTTAACTCATTTTCCTTCTCTTTATCATTCTAGGCTGCTTTGAAGTTTTTTCCCATCAGTGTATGTTCTAATTCTCTCTTGCATTGAGTTTTAAACAGTTTTTTTTTTAATCTGTAAAGTTTCATTTGATTCATTGGAAAATCTGCTCACCTCTCCCAATCCCTGGCTCCCAGATTGCCCTGTTTTGTTTTTTTTTTTGATCTCCTTTTCCATCTTTGTATTACAGGTTTTTCCATTATGAAGCTTGTCAAACTAAGATCAGTGGGCCAAATCTGGCCATGGCCTGTATTTGCAGGCCCAATGAGCAAAGAATGATATTTAATTTTTAAAAGGGTTGTTAACAAAAATAAAACAGTATTTAACAGAAATCATACATAGCCTTCAAAGCCTAAAATGTTTCAGTTCAGTTCAATCGCTCAATCATGTCCGACTCTTTGCAACCCCATTCATCTTTAGTGTGGGTTGTTAAAGGCTGAGGATCCCCAGGAGAGAGGAAATGTGTTATAATTCTGATGTCTTTGAGTGTGGGAGTCTCCAGAATAGAGTGAAGAGTGAACTGGAAGTGGTCTAAAAGTTGGGATTAATGGGAGAGACCTGGCCATGGAGACTGGCTCTTGGTGGGCTGTGGGGATGTCCAGGGGCCTCCTGCATCCAGGGTTTCCATCCAGATCCCCAGGGTTGGTCTGGAAAACACACAGTCGAGGCACAGGCATCTGGACTGGCTAGGGTGGCCATTCACTGAGTATTCAGTAGACAGTCTAGAGTCCAGCACCTATGGGCAGATCTGAAAACAGTAGCAGCGCCTCTGCCTACTGCTGTGTGCTCTGGCAGTAGCACCAAGTAGGTGCTCAGTAGCAATCTGTTGTGTGCATGGATGGGGAAGAAGTGGAAATCAAGTTCATATTTTGGGGACTGATAAGTACCAGACAGGAGTCGGCTGCCAACATTTGCCTTAGACTCCTAGCTAGATAGGAAGAATCTGGAGAGATAACACTAGTGGTGGTTTGGTAGATTCCTTTGGGATTTTCTGTGTAAACAATTATATCATCTACAGAAGAAGCAGTTTTACCTTCCCTTTCTGATCTTTATGCTTTCTGTTTCATTTTGACTGAGTGCAATGGATCGAACCTCCAGTGTATTGTTAAATGAAAGTGATAAAAGCAGACATCATTGCCTTTTTCCTGATATTCAGTTCAGTTCAGTTCAGTCGCTCAGTCGTGTCCGAATCCTTGCAACCCCATGAATTGCAGCATGCCAGGCCTCCCTGTCCATCACCAACTCCCGGAGTTCACTCAACCTCATGTGCACCGAGTTGGTGATGCCATCCAGCCATCTCATCCTCTGTCGTCCCCTTCTCCTCCTGCCCCCAATCCTTCCCAACATCAGAGTCTTTTCCAATAAGTCAACTCTTCGCGTCAGGTGGCCGAAGTACTGGAGTTTCAGCTTCAATATCAGTCCTTCCAATGAACATCCATGACTGATCTCCTTTAGGATGGACTGGTTACATCTCCTTGCAGTCCAAGGGACTCTCAAGAGTCTTCTCGAACACCACAGTTCAAAAGCATCAATTCTTCAGCACTCAGATTTCTTCACAGTCCAACTCTCACATCCATACATGACCACTGGAAAAACCATAGCCTTGACTAGCCAGACCTTAGTTGGCAAAGTAATGTATCTGCTTTTGAATATGCTATCTAGGTTGGTCATAGCTTTCCTTCCAAGGAGTAAATGTCTTTTAATTTCATGGCTGCAGTCACCATCTGCAGTGATTTTGGAGCCCCCCAAAATAAAGTCTGACACTGTTTCCACTGTTTCCCCATCTAGTTCCCATGAAGTGATGGGACTGGATGCCATGATCTTCATTTTCTGAATGTTGAGGTTTAAAAACCAGCTTTTTCACTCTCCACTTTCACTTTCATCAAGAGGCTTTTTAGTTCCTCTTCACTTTCTACCATAAGGGTGGTGTCATCTGCATATCTGAGGTTCTTGATATTTCTCCCGGCAATCTTGATTCCAGTTTGTGCTTCTTCCAGCCCAGCATTTCTCATGATGTACTCTGCATATAAGTTACATAAGCAGGGTGACAATATACAGCCTTGACGTACTCCTTTTCCTATTTGGAACCAGTCTGTTGTTCCATGTCCAGTTCTAACTCTTGCTTCCTGACCTGCATATAGGTTTCTCAAGAGGCAGGTCAGGTGGTGTGGTATTCCCATCTCTTTCGGAATTTTCCACAGTTCATTGTGATCCACATAGTCAAAGGCTGTGGCGTAGTCAATAAAGCAGAAATAGATATTTTTCTGGAACTCTCTTGCTTTTTCGATGATCCAGCGGATGTCGGCAATTTGATCTCTGGTTCCTCTGCCTTTTCTAAAACCAGCTTGAACATCTGGAAGTTCATGGTTCACGTATTGCTGAAGCCTTGCTTCAAGAATTTTGAGCATTACTTTACTAGAATGTGAGATGAGTGCAATTGTGCGGTAGTTTGAGCATTCTTTGGCATTGCCTTTCTTTAGAATCGGAATGAAAACTGACCTTTTCCAGTCCTGTGGCCACTGCTGGCATATTGAGTGCAGCACTTTCACAGCATCATCTTTCAGAATTTGAAATAGCTCTACTGGAATTCCATCACCTCTACTAGCTTTGTTCATAGTGATGCTTCCTAAGGCCCACTTAACTTCACATTCCAGGATGTCTGGCTCTAGGTGAGTGATCACACCATTGTGATTATCTTGGTCATGAAGATCTTTTTTGTACAGTTCTTCTGTGTATTCTTGCCACCTCTGCTTAGTATCTTCTGCTTCTGTTACGTCCATACCATTTCTGTCCTTTATCGAGCCCATCTTTGCATGAAATGTTCCCTTGGTATCTCTCATTTTCTTGAAAAGATTTCTAGTCTTTGCCTTTCTGTTGTTTTCCTCTATTTCTTTGCACTGATCACTGAGGAAGGCTTTCTTATCTGTCCTTGCTATTCTTTGGAACTATGCATTCAGATACTTATATCTTTCCGTTTTTCCTTTGCTTTTCACTTCTCTTCTTTTCACAGCTATTTGTGAAGCCACCTTAGACAGCCAGTTTGCTTTTTGGCATTTCTTTTCCATGGGGATGGTCTTGATCCCTGTCTCCTGTACAATGTCACGAACCTCCATCCATAGTTCATCAGGCACTCTGTCTATCAGATTTAGTCTGTTAAATCTATTTCTCACTTCTACTGTCTAATCATAAGGGATTTGATTTAGGTCATACCTGAATGGTCTAGTGGTTTTCCCTACTTTCTTCAGTTTAAGTCTGAATTTGACAATAAGGAGTTCATGATCTGAGCTACAGTCAGCTCCTGGTCTTGTTTTTGCTGACTGTATAGGGCTTCTCCATCTTTGGCTGCAAAGAATATAATCAGTTTGATTTCAGTGTTGACCATCTGGTGATGTCCATATGTAGAGTGTTCTCTTGTGTTATTGGAAGAGGGTGTTTGCTATGACCAGTGCATTTGCTTGGCAAAACACTATTAGCCTTTGCCCTGCTTCATTCCGTATTCCAAGGCCAAATTTGCCTGTTACCCCAGGTGTTTCTTGACTTCCTACTTTTGCATTCCAGTCCCCTATAATGAAAAGGACATCTTTTTTGGGTGTTAGTTCTAAAAGGTCTTGTAGGTCTTCATAGAACCTGATATTAGGGAGAAACAGTTCAGTGTTTCACAACTAAATATGAAGTTAGCTGTAGGTCTTGCAGATGTTTTTTTTTTTTCCTTGAAATTAATAATTGAATTTAGAGCCTTGATCAGGTTCAGTTCAGTTCAGTTCAGTTGCTCAGTCATGTCCAACTCTTTGCGACCCCATGAATCACAGCACGCCAGGCCTCCCTGTCCATCACCAACTCCTGGAGTTCACTTAAACTCATGTCCATCAAGTCGGTGATGCCATCCAGCCATCTCATCCTCGGTCGCCCCCTTCTCCTCCTGCCCTCAATCCCTCCCAACATCAAAGTCTTTTCCAATGAGTCAACTCTTCGCCTGAGGTGGCCAAAATACTGGAGTTTCAGCTTTAGCATCATTACTTCCAAAGAACACCCAGGACTGATCTCCTTCAGAATGGACTGGTTGGATCTCCTTGCAGTCCAAGGGACTCTCAAGAGTCTTCTCCAACACCACAGTTCAAAAGCATCAATTCTTTGGCACTCAGCCTTCTTCACAGTCCAACTCTCACATCCATACATGACCACTGGAAAAACCATAGCCTTGACTAGACGGAACTTAGTTGGCAAAGTAAGTCTCTGCTTTTGAATATGCTACCTAGGTTGGTCATAACTTTTCTTCCAAGGAGTAAGTGTCTTTTAATTTCATGGCTGCAATCACCATCTGCAGTTGATCAGGTTGAGGTGTAATTTTTTTGTCGTGGGGAAGACTATAAATGTGTAATTTTATCAAGGGACATATATCTGATTATATCTTTTTGTGATATTAGCAGCCATTGGTGATTGTTGCTTATATCCATTATTACATTATGGATTACAAATGATTTTATTCTAATTTTGTTAACTTCTTCTTCATTTATTAGCCAGGATAGTGCTGTGGAGAGAATTATCCTTTATAAACATTCTGACTACCCTGCTATGGAGTTCCTATAGGAACGCCAGAGAAATGCTTGATTGTTTTCTTTCATTTATTCATTTCAGAATAGTTAATTGGTTCCACAGCATCTTCAAAGGTGTTTTTTTAAAACATAAGCTGTGAATTCACTGTTTGTTTCAGTTCATTTAGCTGTCTTTCTTATTGATGCTAAGTAAGTGTGTGCCATTTTAAGCTCTTTTAGAATTTGTTATTTATCCCGTTTCCTCTTGGTTTGTTGTTAGGTCTTCATTCTGTGTATAACCCATGTTTTCTGCTAAAATCTGAGGAAATAAATACACTCTTGCTTGCATTATTAAGAACAAAAGGAAGATGTATTGAAAGATTTATTTCTAATATTAATGAATAAAGAATGGACCTATTAGGCTCTGAATCACACTTCAGCTGTATGAATGTGAAAGTTGCTCAGTCGTGTCTGACTCTTTGTGACCCATGGACAGAATCCTGCAGGCCAGAATACTGGAGTGTGTAGCCATTCCCTTCTCCAGGGGATCTTCTCAACCCAGGGATTGAACCCAGGTTTCCCACATTGCAGGCAGATTCTTTACCAGCTGAGCCACCAGGGAAGCCCTCAGCTGTATGGTAGCATGTTATAAGAAACCTTAGAAATCTGTGCATAAAACCACAGAAGTCAGAGTTTCTTTGATTGGAACGTGCAGGAGAACAAGCTTTTGGTGTCAAGGCTCTTATGTTAAAGGTGATATATGTCAGAAAAGAAGGCATAATGTTAAGTTTCTTGGAAAACCCCTATATATTCCTGTATAACAACAGAGGAAAGAGTTTCTCTGCCACATACTGTATATTTTTGATGTAATGTTAACTTCATGTGGTTTAGCTGTTTGACTTGAGTCATGTGTACATAACCTTCTGAACACCCATATAGCTTATAATATGCCAATTTCCTAATAATTATTATTGTTCTAAAGTATAACATTTCACTAGTCAACATCAAATATGTATACAAAGGGAATTAAATTTTATGGAGCTTTAATAAGTGTCAAAAATGGTTTCTTTTCTATTAGCTTTATTTTAATTTTTCCTCAGTTATAAAAATAATAGTGCAAAGCTTTAACAAAATAGGGATCACCATAATCCTATCCACAAGTCATATATTAAGTTGCATACCTAGATGAAGGTCTTCAGTATAGATACTCTCAAAGAGATATTGAGATCTTGAAAGAGATTTACATTTACTTTACCAAAAAATATGGGAAAGGTATTTCTGGCAGTCAGACTAAAACTCCAGTACTTTGGCCTCCTGATGCAAACAGCTGACTTATTGGAAAAGACCCTGATGCTGGGAAAGATGGAAGGCAAAATGAGAAGGGGGCGGCAGAGGATGAGATAGTTAGAAAGCATCACTAGCTCAATGGACATGAATCTGAGTAAATTCTGGGAGATAGTGAAGGACAGAGGAGGCTGGCGTGCTGCAGTCCATGGGGTCGCCAAGAGTTGGACACAATGACTGAACAACAACAAAGATTTCTGACAAAATATAAGTGATTTAAAAAGAAAAGCATTGACAGGTTTTGAACAGTTTGTATTTTTGACGATGAGTGTGTAATGTACGTGTATACATAATATACACACGTGTATATGCATATGTGCATGTGTATATGGGGACACAGGGAGGAGGGAGAGGAGAAGAGGTCTACATATAGAAAGAAAACTTCTGAAATGAATGGAACTATTTTAAAAATTGCAGATTATATTTTCACAGTAGATTTATTGCCTAATGTCTGTTAGAGTACATACTAGCCAAACATAACCGTGTTACATCAGTTTGTACTGGTTTAAATTTCGTGAACTTTAGAACTTTTGATTAAAATATACATACTACTACATATGAAATAGATAACCAGTGAGAACCTACTGTGTGGAAATTATACAACATTTTTCTGTGATTATTCAGCAAAGAAAATGAAACAGAACCCTTAACAGTCCCTAGGTAGAAAATCTAAATTCCTGTCTTATGGGAATAATTTATATGAGAAAGGGGAATTATTTTTATTTTCTTCATTTCCTTTCAAGATTAGACAGTTCTATGTTTCTTTAGTTTCTGCCAAATCTCATTACTAAAGTTACTAAACAGATTACACATAGAAATCATTTCATCCATCAATGAATTATTTTCCAACATAACTACTTCTTCAGTGGTGCATATGGGCATCTTAGTGCTACTAAGACAAGAAGGATATTTAGTACTGCCTTTGCTTAACCGTTCTTGGTTTCCTTGGATTTCTAGGGTGTGGGGAGCATCTCGTGCGCACCATACTGGCTAGAGAATGTTCACACGCTCTACAAGCTGAAGATGCCCACCAGGCTCTGCTGGAGACTATGCAAAACAAGTTCATCAGTAAGTATAATGTCAAAAAAATGTAATTTCCTTCTAAACAGAGATTGTTTTGCTGAGCTGTAAGCTTCATGAGTCAGGTATCATGTTTGTATTGCTAGACTGAAGTCCAGGGCCTAGCATGGACTTAGACACTCAATTCACATTGGTGTTAAAAGAAATTTCATCAAAATAGCTACTACTGTATAAAATTTACCATCTAACCAATGGAATGTCCAAGTTGTGAAACGTTGTCCAAGATTAGAATGATACACAATAGAATAAAATTCTACTAAAACAAAATTCAAAGGACTACCTCCCTTGAAATCTTTTCTGTGATGCAATTTCACTCTTTTTATAGTTGTCTAGGGTTGAGTTGAAGATTAGCCTGGCTCCATTTGCCATTGTGTAGCTACATCTGGTTGGAAGAAGGGATGCCTTTGTCTAATCTGTGGAAAGATTTTCTATAGCCTACCAATTTCCCTATAGATAACTGTTACTTTTGATTAGAACTATTTGGCTCTGGATTTCCCCATCTTTTTAACATTGAACTTACCTCTATTAAAGGCTTATGAAATTGTATAAGAAATATAAACCATAGTTCTTCTACGCTTTATATAAAATGTTAAAAACAAGTTAGAGTAAGAAGCCATGAACTCATAAACTAGGGAAAGACTAGCACAGGGTTTAATCTGGAGGGTATCTCCAAGTAGAGAATTAAGAGGATAATATGAGGTGCGAATTATATGGTGGGGACAATACCGACAAGTGTCTAGGAAAAAAAATCATCCTGAAAGGACTCACTGATGGCAGACTCCTAGAACTGGCCCCAGGAAGCCAGAAAAGAGGGAAAGATGGGAATGTGGGCACAGAGACAGAGATATGACCGTGGGGTTGGCATGGTGAGGGCTCGGCATCTACATAACTCTTACGTGGAGCAACATGCTCCCAACGGGCAGCAGGGCTGGATCGGCCAGGGTTCAGGGCTTTTTTTCCAGTTTGCCCACAGTGTCCAGTGCCTAGTCACACCCCTTCCCCAGCCCTGCCTTTAGGGTGCTGGTGTGGGTCTGGCTAGCAAGGGTTGCCCCGAGCTATCTTGTCAGAATTTAGGCTTTACCTACTCAAAACACTTTTCATCTCAAAGCGATCTCCGCTTAGAATTTATGAAAGTCCATTCAAAGGACCAAATATAAGTTTTATAATATAAGCATGCAACTGATGGACTAGATGAGGGGTTCCAGGGATGGGGATAAAACTGAATTACTTCCTCAGATTTATAAGCATTGTCACTCAGCCCTTAGTAAGTATCATGCCCTTTTAGGGAAGATTTTAGGGTAGAGAGAGAAAGAAAAACAGATTATAGGCAAAAAAGAATTGGATTTATCTGAAGGAAGAAGAGAGTGAATAACTATAGGGAAAAAAATTCAATATGAAGAGATTTTGTAACAGGTGCTTTCTTCCAGTCATATGACCTGAGGTTATGAAAATGTAAATATTGGTATGAACTACATGCATGCTGGTAAGAATCATCTGATAACAAATTGTGAGCTGAGGAATGTGTTAGCAACGGCCTTTGAGGTCTGCCTTATTTTTCAGAAAAAGGTTGATGATATTCATGTTACTCCATCCTCAAATGTATCAGCATCAGACTCGTCTTTTTGTTCTTTTGCTCTAACGGTTACCATCATGGAATGCTGGGTTTAAAGAAAACCAAATCTTGGCCTTAACAACATATATAATTTATGTAATTTGCTATTAGTTGTCCAGCTATACCAGATGTGTTCTCAGAACAATGGGAAGGAGTGGTAAGAGGTGAAAAGTCAGCCCTTAGGAGAAGTTCACATCCTGGAAACCCTGTGGTTATGGCGCATGTCAATTTTCTCCCTGTTGAGAGTGACCTGAAGCCCTTTACTGCATCTGAAACCACAGATTCACTAGCTAGTTGTCCATCTCCAGGTTTGAGCTCCCCTCCTTTCTCTTCTGATACTTTGTTACCCTCACCTTTTGTATAACTTTTGAAACTACTCAGAGAGTTAGGTTGCAGTACTCTGTTTTCCCATTTCATCCCATGACCTCATGCCTATTGAACTCCATCTTAAAAATTCCAGACTCTTGGAAAGGAGTAAGAAACTTTAGAGCTCAGTTTATCACCTGTGCTCACTAAATCCTTGAAGCACCTATTTTACAAGAGTTTGGTGACTTGCCCAAGCTCAGCTGGTTAGTTAGTGGGTGTTTGTTTTGCAAGATCATGCTGCCCCTTCCTTTTATAAGTAAAACATAATGTGGAATACAGAAGACTATTCCTAGAGTTAGGACAGCTGGGTTCTGCTCTTAACTGTGTGTCTGACTCACTGGATCTAGCAAGTTACTTAAGTTCTGTTTTGTTTTCTTATAGGGGAAGAAAAAGTTAAACAAGAGACAATTTCTAAATTCCTCCACCATGCTAAATTATATGAATTCTCTACTAGATTACACTTGTAAATATGAGGTGTAATCATATTTTAATATGAATTTTAATCAGTTTATTTGGAGTTGGAAATGGGATTGGAAAATAAAAAATTTCTGGGACCACTTGAGAATTTTCAAGAGGCATAGATGATATTTACGAAATGTTATAACAAAGTAAATTGTTATATATATCCAGAAGCCTGGATGAGAAGCAAGGGGGTCAGGTTCTTAACTGTTTTATGAAATTAGTTGTTTGTTTTAAAATAAGTCTCTTTGTCCTTAGTTTCCTCATGTGTAAAAGAGGGGTCTAGCTCAATGGTCCCCAAAGTCCTTCCTAGGTCCAAATATCTGTTTGGTTCCTGGTTTGTTCACCAACCAACCTAAACTGTGTGCGTGGAAGTCAATTTAAGTCTTTAGTTGAAGCTATAAACTGAAACCATTATAGGTGGGTTGCAAGTTTCTGTCCAAGGTGATTTGGTCAAAATCCTCTCTAGTGATGTTTGTGGCAAGCTTGACACCACTTGGTTCTGTGGAAAGGCATTGTGATACTCTTCCTTTCTTGCTTCCTTTGTTTTCTCTTAAAAAAGTTTTTTTCATAAACAATATATCTAGAGATTCTCATGACAGCATGTACATAGGAGTACCCTATATAATGCTCAGGACACATTTCTCTAAGCCCCCAGTAGGCCTTCAGTCACAGTTCAGATCTCCCTACCCAGGCACTGGTTTCTGTGGCCCTTTGTGCTCATGGGGCTGCCCTAGTCCGTGGTTCTTTCTATGCGACTGTTTATCCAATTGTAGAGGTAGTTGTTCATCGTGTGACCTCACTCTTCTGATGGATCTAAGAAGAGCTGTTGGTTTTTCAGTTTGTTCAGCTTTTTACTTGTCAGTGTAGAGTGATGGCCTCTAAGCTCTGTATATATTAGACCAGAAACTGGACATCTCCTCCATACTCTTTTCCCAATGGTTATTATCACATTAAAAAATTTTTTTTCCCTAAAATCATGGATTAAAAACATGGTTTCCAGTTTTAATTTATCTCTTTTCTGATGAGTAAATTTTCAAATATAGCTTGGCCTTTTATGTTAGTCTATGAATTATCTGCTCACAACTTTAGACCACTTTTCTGTTGTACTGTTTGGATGATTTTCTTTCAGTTGACATTTAATTTTTATTAATGGTAAAAGTGCCTTAAATAAAATATTCTAAAATGACATGGTAATAATCATCTGTGCAGAATTTTAAAATAACCCTGTCTTTTTGAGTAGTGGTATGTTTGATATCTGTGACCCTCCACAATAATAAGGAATTTTTTAAAAAAGTATTTTATACTATGATTAAATAATTTGTTTTTATGTATTTTTTCTAAAGTAATCAGTAACTTATTAAAAGATTCTCCACCCCCTTGTTTTTTGCAATGTGAAACCTCTGAAATTATTTTAAATGTAGGGTTCTTTGAAAATTGATTTTTGATAAATAAAACTTTACTGTGATAGAATGAATAGAGTAAAATCAAAAGACATTTTGAATATTTAAATGTTTTTGTTTCCACTTACGTTACCTTTAATGCAAAGATCCAGAGCTTTGGTCTGACTTAATATAGGAAGCATAAAAGAGAATAACCAATTTGTGCCCCTTTTCAAAAAACCACTGTTTGTATAACATACTCCCATAAAAAAGGTGCTGTAAAAATAGTGCCTTAATAATACTTCATACTAACCAGTTGATTATAGACTGAATGCTTAGTTAAGTAGGGGAAAGAAATAAATAGATTTCCTTTTTAGTTGTGCTTTTTAAAATTACACACACACACACACACACACACACACACACACACTCTTACAATGTTTGGATGTGACTTTTCCTATTCATGGTTGTTTTTGAACAAACTTGGTTTTATGAATTGTTCTTTTTTCATGCAAACTCCGGCTGCACATGTGGTATGTGAACTTCAGGGTGGCATTATAACTTCCTGCCCAGTTCTCTACAAGTGATGTCATGAAGTGAAGTGAAAGTCCCTCAGTTGTGTCCAGCTCTTTGCAACCCCATGGATTATGCAGTTCATGGAATTCTCCAGGCCAGAATACTGGAGTGGGTAGCCTTTCCTTTCTCCAGGGGATCTTCCCAACCCAGGTATCAAACCCAGGTCTCCCGCATTGCAGGCGGATTCTTTACCAGCTGAGCCACAAGGGAAGCCCAAGGATACTTGAGTGGGTAGCCTATCCCTTCTCCAGGAGATCTTCCCAACCCAGAAATCAAACTGGAGTCTCCTGCATTGCAGGTGGATTCTTTACCGACTGAGCTATCAGGGAAGCCCTAAGTAATGTCATAGTACATTTTTTTAGTTGGTTTGGCTCTCTGCTAAATATGATCATTGATAAAATGTAACCTGTAAGAATCAAATTTCTCTCTGAATTTCTAAGCTAAATTGTTGATATCATCAAAATACAGACTAGGTGACTTATTACTGAAAAATTCTATGTGATGTATAGTATTATGATTTTTTTTAAAGAAGGGGTTTTGCTCTGTGTTCCTTTATTTTATTCCTTTGGGGAATGTGCTTACACTCTTTTTGACATCATAGGCTTGCTGTCACCTATGATAATGCCAGAATGCCATCAATAACTGGGTTTGAAAGGAGTCCACTTTTGTGATTTTTCTGCCACCTCGAGAAATTATATTTGATATATATTTTCTTTTAATGACCAGCTTCTTAGGTAAAACCTTGATAATTTATAAGCATTAGCTTTCATAGGAGGAGCAAAAGTATATTGTCATTATACATTTTAACTTCTTATCTGAGGTCATATATGATATTTCATGAGTTTCTTTATAATTTAGAAAACTTAAAGTATATACTGGTCTCTTTACCAGTGCATCTTTGGATTCTTACAAGACTTTTCTCCATATTCTTCATGCATGTTTCTTCTTTTCAAGCTCTAAAATCTTCTTCCTCAGAGAACTTATTTTTTGAAATCTATTTAAAAAGATGTTTTTCCTTCATTGTCATAAACATTGTGATATATAGCCTGTTGTACTGTCATGTCCAAATTGTAAAATAAAGAAAACAATAAATTAGGCATCCCCAAAGCATTCAATTCAGCTCAGTTCAGTTGCTCAGTCATGTCCGACTCTTTGTGACCCCATGAATCGTAGCACACCAGGCCTCCCTGTCCATCACCAATTCCCGGAGTTCACCCAAACTCACATCCATCGAGTCAGTGATGCCATCCAGCCATCTCATCCTCTGTCGTCCCCTTTTCCTCCTGCCCCCAATCTTTCCCAGCATCAGAGTCTTTTCCAATGAGTCAACTCTTCGCCAAAGTGCTGGAGCTTCAGCTTTAGCATCATTCCTTCCAAAGAAATCCCAGGGCTGATCTCCTTCAGAATGGACTGGTTGGATCTCCTTGCAGTCCAAGGGACTCTCAAGAGTCTTCTCCAACACCACAGTTCAAAAGCATCAATTCTTCGAACTCAGCTTTCTTCACAGTCCAACTCTTGCATCCATACATGACCACAGGAAAAACCATAGCCTTGACTAGTGGACCTTTGTTGGCAAAGTAATGTCTCTGCTTTTCAATATGCTATCTAGGTTGGTCATAACTTTCCTTCCAAGGAGTAAGTGTCTTTTAATTTCATGGCTGCAGTCACCATCTGCAGTGATTTTGGAGCCCCCCAAAATAAAGTCTGACACTGTTTCCTCTGTTTCCCCATCTATTTGCCATGAAGTGATGGGACTGGATGCCATGATCTTAGTTTTTTGAATGCATTATTTACCACTAATTGTTGGGCCTTAGATTTTTATACTGCAGAATTTTGGGCATATTTTTGTTTAATAAATATTCATTCAAAGCCATGAATATACTTTGCTGGCTGCTGTGAAAACTGTGAAAGATTCACAGATAAAAACAACAGATCAGCCTTACTGTCAAGGAACTTGCATTCTAAGAGGAGAAAAAAGTCAAATGTGCAGTAAATAAAATGTAAGATGCAGTTTAAATGTGAAATGTAAGTTTCATACTAAAGTAGAGGAAATATAGGGACTTCATTCCTGGCAATTTTGTCAAGTGGAGATCCTAGAAATTTTGACTGCAAATAATCTAATAATGTTGGACAAAATATTAATGACAAAATCAAACTTTCAAATGAATGGGTTAGAATCTTTGTTTAAGATATTCCTAGTTATATGAAGCTTCCAGGGGCTTGACAGAAGTAAATGAAAATCCTTCCTGAAGTAGTGCTCTTTCTATTCAGGTCTCAAAGAAGTGCTCAACTGTGAATTCAAAATAAGAGGTAAAATTAAAATGAAACACACATGATGGAGAGTTACTATGAGAGAAAGTATGTCAACGAAAACTTTAACCAGACCACCAAAGACTTTAGGTATTAGAGCCACTAGGTAGAAAATATGAAATAAGTAAAAGTTTTAGACATTGCTGTTTTTCAATAGATAGTCATTTTTAGAAACATATTTATCAGTCTTATAAAAAGTGGAACATGTGCGTGTCCCACAACCCAGAAATTCTAGTCCTATATTCACATGCCCTGGGTGACATGCACAGCAATATGTATAGGATTTTTTTTTTTGACAGCAGAAAATGGAAACCATGCCAGTGTCCATTAACAGAAGGATGCTGTGTCGCAGTGAAAATGAATGGATCTCAGAGACACACATCCTTATGAAAGAACCTTAAAATCATAATACTTAGTTAAAAATGCAGTTTGCCAAGGACTGCAGTCAGTGTTGCCACCATGAATATAACTTTGCAAAACCAGACACTATTAAGACATGCATGCATGGTAAAACTATGTACAAGAGCAAGAAGTTATGGAAAAATAATTCAGGATGGTGGTTTCCTTTGGAAGAGAAGACCTGGGGAGTCTAAACAGTATTAATAATGTTGGATTTTTCTAGTTGTTTGGTATATCAATCAACATTTGTTCTATTTAATGTGTTCTGTTAATATGCTACATGTATCTTTTTATGTTTTATGGAAAACTTCATAATTAAACCCTTAATACGTTAAGTAGGAAAAGCAGAGTTCAAAAGAAGCAGAGGAAGAGGTGTCATATCTAGTAGATCTAGGGGAGTGTCATGAATGAGGTTCCTTCAGGAGGGAGATTCTTGGACTGGGTTTGTGAACAGCAAGTAATCTAACTTAACGAGTGGACAGGGTATATTAGGGAGAGTGGTGTAACTACAAATGAAAAAGAACGCCCCCAATTTTGACTTACTGTACTGGAGAGAGCCACATAAGGCTTTGGCAATGGAGTGCAATAGTAGGATGTGGGATGGATTGGAGGAGGGAGGCTCTGTAGGTGAAACTACTAATGTGAAGGTCATGGCAAGCAGAGAAACAGAGCTCGAGTGGATAGAAAGGAGAGTCAGGAGCCAGAGACTCGCGGCGAGAGAATCCTTGAGATTCTTGATGGATGACTGAATGGGACAAATGCAGTGAAAGAACCATCGAAGTAACTAGAGTTCTGATCCTCTTGGACTTGGACTTACAAGGGCAACAAGAGATTATAAGAATGTCATGCATGGAACATTGAACATGAAGAGAGAATGGGGTTGATTTTGACCGTTGTATCGGCATAGAGGTGTTTGTAGACAGGACAGTCAGTTGGATATGTGGGCCTGGAGCTTGAGAGGGAAGTTGAGACTGCGGACTTGTCCTTGGAATTTAGGGAATTTATGGCATCTTCCATAGAATGGATGATCAGCTGCGGAGGCCAGATCTGCTTGTGTGTACTTTCCTCAAAGAGGTCTTTCCTGACCACCCTGCGTACATTTTTAACTCCTCCTACTGTGGTTTGTGTTTCTTCTTGACACTCACTTTATCCTGTACTTTATTATTATTGTCTCTCTTAAGCATGGCACAGACTCTGAGAGCAAAGATTTTGACAGTTATTCTACCCCCCACCTCCTGCACTGCAGTCTCCCCAGCAGCCAGAAGGCTGTGTAGAAAAGAGAACACCTGTGGAATGATGAAGCAGAGGGTGAAAACCTTTAAGGTGTCTGCCTTCAGAGTGGGTGGAAAGAGTGACCTGTGAGGAGACAGGGAAGAGAGGGAGCAAAGATATGACAAGGAGGACACTCATCTTGAAGCAGAGACATTAACTTTTTGAGATAACCAAGGAGTCTTCATGTGTTTAGAGATATATCAAGAAAAAGCTGGTAGGCCAAGGCTGTAGGAGGATGTGAGTCAACTTTCAAGCATGTGCAGTGGCAGGGTAAGAAAAACATGTCTCTCAACAGCTGGGAGAGCGAGAGGACCAGAAACGGGGGTCTTCCAGCCGAGATCTGGTGATAAGCTGGACGGTTGAGTTCTGTAGAGGACTGCCGCCTACAGCTTTGCACTTCAGCTGTGCGCCAGTAGCACACAAAGTTACTGAAGAGTGATCCTCTTCAATAGCAAGGCAGAGGCCTTTCATCTTCTTTCTCCTTTAACTAGAGTGTATCTCATGGAGGATCAGTGAGCTGCAAAATCAGTCAGATTAGTCTTCCCAAGTGACCTTAGATACATATATAGAATCCCAGAATATCTTTAAGTGTATAGGAATTTTACAAATCAGGATAAATTTAAGTGAGTGGGTGGACAAAGGAAAACAGAATAAAGATAGCAAGTGACTACAAGATTGACAGTCACTTTAGAAATTAATATGGTTTTCTCAGGGCCTTCAGGAATATTCTTTAGGAAGCTGATGGCAGAATTGAAAGAGGCTTAAGAAGTAATCATATATCTCACTTAAAACAAGATGCAGAAAGCTTGTGCTGTAAGGCTGAGAGGAAGGAGAATAGGAAGAGTGATTGGTTAGATTATACTCGGTGGAATTGTTGAAAGTTGTAAGAATTTGACACATTATTTTCTTTCTGTGGCTAGAGCGGGTGGTTAAAATGCCTACTTATTGACCCAGGTAATCATCATTTGAAAATAAATAGCTCATTTGCTTATTAAATTGAAATTAACACCCAGATTTGTTTTTTTAGTGCATGTTGAGGGTCAGAAACAATATCATCACAATTTCCAGGAAGCCCAGAGGTTGCTTCCTGTGGTGTGGCTGATGTGCTGCTCTTGAAGGGGAGTCTTGGAGAAAGCTGGGTCGTCCTGTCCTGGGGAGCTCAGTCATTTTCCTCTTCTTCCTCTCCTGTTACAAATAAGTAAAAAAGAAAAACTTGTGATTGCATTAAATTACTAACAATTGAACAGCAGCACATTAGCAAAATGAACTTATTGGAATGAGTGGAAGTGGGTATTTGGCAACAGAGCTGTGACTTGGTTGAGCTTTGTGCATTCACAACCCAACTTGGTTTTTTCCCTGTGGCCTAGGTTTCTTATTTACACAAGAGCTCTAGCCTTCTCTTAGAGCCTGGAAATCCCATTTATTTTGGACACTTGGTGCTTTTTAAATAGCAGAGGATGATGATGTCAACAACAGCAAATGTGTTCTTACTCAAGCCTTTTGGAAAACAAAAGACCATTTAAATTTCCTACCAAATTTTGATAACTGGAAATAATTTGGTAATAGTATTTGGTTAGAAAGCAAGTAATAAGCACAGTACTGAAAAAGGAAAAGAGCAAAACAGCTCTGTAAACAGTGTCATGTTACTCTAAAAAAAAAAAAAAAACAACAACACCTACCAGTTTTGTTGCTGGTATATTTCTTTTCAAAGTTAGCCAGATTTAGGCACCATGGACTTGATTATAAAGATTGGTGCCATCACAGAACTGAGAGCTGCTGAGCATTCACAATAGGTACTTTATTTTGAATTTTTGTTAAAAGATGTTCGTAAAGTATTAGGATTTAATTAAAACCACTCAAAGAATGTGTTTCATCCCGTGCTGAAAAAGAAAGAAAAATAAAGAGCTTTTGTTTCCATACTAGAGTTTTCTTTTCCTCCAAAGGATACTGATTAGGTGACCAAAAAAGGGTTTTGTCTGTTCCTTTCATTGTGAGCGTGTGGAGAAAAGCCACTAATATTAATAGTTACAGTAAACTTGGAGCACATAATTGTAATGTTGCAAGAAGGAAAGGAAAGTTCAGTCATATGAAGCGGAAGGCTGAGCTGTACACATAACTGACTGATTAGTTTGAATAGGGCTTAAGTTACATTTGGTGGATATGAGTAAAATAAGGAAATCCATAATTATTATAATATTTATAATAGATTTTAGAATTGTTTTTATGGTTGTGAAGTTGCTTCTCCTCATCGTAACCTAATTTTTCTTTAAAAGCCATTAGATGTTTGAGAGTAACCATGATTTTTGAGCCTGTGGAAACCACATATTTGTGAAGACCGAAGTACATGTAAACAATATTCTGAACCTCCTGTGAGTGTGGTAAAGCCCAGTCCATTCATTAGCATTAATCGTGGGCGGCTCACACTGACAGCTTCTCAAACGGTCCATCTGAGGCTCAATGACACTGATGACTTTCTGGTATTTATCTCACTTCTGGGTTGATTTTTCAGTTTCTGGTGAGGCTAAGCTCAGATTGTGGGCTTCCCTGGTGGCTCAGCAGTAAAGAATCCACCTGCCAGTGAGATTTTGATCCCTGAATCAGGAAGATCCCTGGAGAAGGAAATAGCAACCCACTCCAGTATTCTTGCCTGGAAGATCTCATGGACAGAGGAGCTGGCAGGCTACAGTTCGTGGATTTGCAAAAGAGTCAGATACAACTTGGTGACTGAACCACAACAACAAAGCCCTTGTTGGTCTCCCCATTCGCAAATATTTTCTCCCAGTCTGTAGGCTGTCTTTTTGTTCTGTTTATGGTTTCCTTTTCTCTGAAAAAGCTGATAAATTTGATTAGGTCCCATTTGTTTACTTTTGGTTTTACTTCTACTGCCTTGGGAGACTGACCTAAGACAACATTGGTACAGTTTATGTCAGAAAATGTTTTGCCTATGTTCTCTTCTAGGAGTTTCATCTCTTTACTTATGTTTTAAATCCATTTTGAGTTCATTTTTGTGTATGAAGTGAGGGTGTGTTCTGACTTCTTTGCTTTCGTGTGTCTATCCAGCTTTCCCAATGTCACTCCCTAAAGAGATTGTCTTTTCTCCATTGTATTGATGCATTCTTGCCTCCTTTGTCCTAGATTAATTGACCATAGGTGTAGGGGTTTATTTCTGGGCTCTCTGTTCTGTTCCATTGATTCATATGTCTGCTTTTGTGCCATTACCACACTGTTTTGGTTACCATAGCTTTGTAATATTGTCTGAAGGCTGGAAAGATTATGCCTCCAGCTTTACTTTTTTCCTCTCAGAATCACTTTGGCAATTCTGGGTCTTTTATGGTTCCATATAAATTTTAAATTTTAGGATTATTTGCTCTAGTTCTGTTTAAAAAGACTTGATAATAATATTGTGGTTAGGGAAGAAGATATCCTTGCTCTTAGGAGATATCTTCTGAGTATTTAAGATGAAGAGTTTTAATGTTTAACACATATTCCAATGGCTCAGATAAAAGTATTTGTGAATGTAATGCTTTTGCACTGAAGGCTAATGGTGACTCTATAGGGTAATTGACTTTCTTTGTAGGAAAGCTTATGATAAAAAAGTAGCAAATCTTTGAGACTTAAGTTATAACTGAACTGTTTACTATTTAGCAAAACTGCAGGGAACAGAACTGGTTTGTAGATCCTGAGAAGTTAATTAAAATTGTAATGTAGTTTGCTAAACAGTTGAAAACTTATATTTAAGGAGAAATATACAGGAAATAAATATTTTAAAGTTTTGGATGTGCATTTATTTGACAGGAGGATTAAATTTTAATAGGAAGCATATAAACATAAATATATAGCTACTTGGTTAATGCTTTATTTTTGGAGTTGGGAAAAGCTCTCAGTGTTTCTGCTTTTCAGATTATGCTTCAAATCTAAAATCCATTATATTGTCACATTTAAAAATATTCTTAAGGCAGGCAGTAAAAAATATAAACTGTCAGGGGTCACATTTTATTCATCACTTCTGCATACTAACTTTTGCACCGTATCCGAGTGTACACACAGAGGCGCACACTGTGAGCTGGACTGTCCTGTAGTTGTTCTCAACGTCCTTTGCCCTCCCATGCCTCTACTACTTAGACTATAAAAACTGTTCACATTTTAAGACTCCCTGGCAGCTGGGAGGCCACACAGTATGCATCAAACCAACAAGATACAAGCAAGTGTCTGCTTGAAGTTTTCTGGGTGAGCTTTTTGTCTTCTTGATAAGAAGGACTGACATCACCTCTTTTCCTCTCTTCCTGTCCTGAATGTGAATGTGATACGTGGAGTAAGAGCAACCATGTTGTAGTCATGAGGAAATGGGAGACTCAGAAGTCATGGCCTTGACACTGTAAACCTGTCGCCTCAAATGTGAAATCCACTTTGCTCTAGACTGCTTGTTTGGCGGGAAAAGTAAACCCCAAGCTGCTGCAGCCACAGCAGGCCTGGGTTTCCATCAGGCGTTGCACTTTGTGTCTTTTGTGGTGGGAGGCATTTACTCTGAAGGGGCCTGTGCGAGAGGAAGGCTACTGAAGTGAGACGGTCAGTTCAAGTCTCTAGTCTCTTTTAGGATCTTTGATGATTCATTTTCTCTCTTTAAAAGTTACCTATAGTGGCTTAACCAAGGACTTATCTTCCTTCTTTGAAAGCCGCTTACCATGGCTTATCAGGAGATTAATTTTTCCTCTCCTAAGAAGACGTCCAGAGAACCTGTGTGCCAGCCCCACAGTTCCTCCCCCTTCCTGGCCCTCTCCTCTGGCTCTGCTGCACATAGCACATGGCTCTTACCATTCCCCGAGGTCACAGCAAAAGTAGTGTGCCACCTGTGAATCACTTTTTCTTTTTAGAAAGTTTTTCTTTTCAAGTTGAAGTGTAGTTAATTTACAATGTTGTGTTAGTTTCAAGTGTACAGCAAAGTGATTCAGTTATACATTCTTTTTCAGATTCTTTTGCTTATAGGTTATTATAAGATACTGAGTATAGTTCCCAGTGTATATATGTTAGCCCCAAACTCCTAATTAATCTCTTCTTCTTCCCCACTCCCTCATACCCTCCTTGGTAAACACAAACTTGTTTCCTATGTCTGTGATTCTGTTTCTCTTTTGTGTATAAGTTCATTTGTATCATTTTTTAAAGATTTCACATGTAAGTGATGTCATGTGATATTTGTCTTCCGCTGTCTGACTTACTACACTCAGTATGACAAACTCTAGGTCTGTCTCTGTTGCTGCAAGTGGCATTATTTTGTTCTTTTTTATGACTGAGTAGTACTCCACTGTATGCATGTACCGCATCTTTATCCATTCATCTGTCCATGGGCATCTAGGTTGCTTCCATGTCTTGGCTGTTTTGAATAGGGCCAGTGTTTTAGAAAAGGCAGAGAGGAACCAGAGATCAAATTGCCAACATCCACTGGATCATGGAAAAAGCAAGAGAGTTCCAGAAAAACATCTGTTTCTGCTTTATTGACTACACCACAGCCTTTGACTGTGTGGACCACAATAAACTGTGGACAATTCTGAGAGAGATGGGAATACCACACCACCTGACCTGCCCCTTGAGAAACCTATATGCAGGTCAGGAAGCAACAGTTAGAACTGGACATGGAGCAACAGACTGGTTCCAAATAGGAAAAGGAGTACGTCAAGGCTGTATATTGCCACCCTGCTTATTTAACTTCTATGCAGAGTACATCATGAGAAATGCTGGACTGGAAGAAGCACAAGATGGAATCAAGATTGTCAGGAGAAATATCAAGAACCTCAGATATGCAGATGACACCACCCTTATGGCAGAAAGTGAAGAGGAACTAAAAAGCCTCTTGATGAAAGTGAAAGAGGAGAGTGAAAAAGTTGGCTTAAAGCTCAACATTCAGAAAATGACGATCATGGCATCTGGTCCCATCACTTCATGAGAAATAGATGGGGAAACAGTGGAAACAGTGTCAGACTTTATTTTTGGGGGCTCCAAAATCACTGCAGATGGTGACTGCAGCCATGAAATTAAAAGACGCTTACTCCTTGGAAGAAATGTTATGACCAACCTAGATAGCATATTCAAAAGCAGAGACATTACTTTGCCAACAAAGGTCCACTAGTCAAGGCTATGGTTTCTCCAGTGGTCATGTATGGATGTGAGAGTTGGACTGTGAAGAAGGCTGAGTGCCGAAGAATTGATGCTTTTGAACTGTGGTGTTGGAGAAGACTCTTGAGAGTCCCTTGGACTGCAAGGAGATCCAACCAGTCCATTCTGAAGGAGATCAACCCTGGGATTTCTTTGGAAGGACTGATGCTAAAGCTGAAACTCCAGTACTTTGGCCACCTCATGCGAAGAGTTGACTTATTGGAAAAGACTCTGATGCTGGGAGGGATTGGGGGCAGGAGGAGAAGGGGGCGACCGAGGATGAGATGGCTGGATGGCATCACCGACTTGATGGACATGAGTTTAAGTGAACTCCAGGAGTTGGTGATGGACAGGGAGGCCTGGCGTGCTGTGATTCATGGGGTCGCAAAGAGTTGGACATGACTGAGCAACTGAACTGAACTGAACTGAGTGTGAACTTTGGAGTCCATGTTTCTTTTCAGATTAGAATTTTCTCCACATATATGATCAGGAGTGGGACTGCAGGATCATCAGGTAACTGAAACCTTTTTAAAGGACTTTTCCTAAAAAGGCCTCCCACTCAACTTCTCTTTGAGTCTTTTTGGTCAGAACTGTGTCCTGTGGTCACTTCTAGCTTCAGAGAGACTGAGAAATTTCTGAGCTGTCCTTTCAATAAAATTGGACTTGTTTTAGTTGGAAAGAAAGAATGGAGACTAGGTATACATCTACTGTCTGCCACAGGGTTGGATTAGATGATTCTTGGTCTAGATGGTCCTTTCTAGCTCTTGTAGTTACAAAGTCTGTTTAATAAATTCTGGGAGAATTGATGATTAAAACTTTAATGCACAGCAGCAGATCTAATAACCTAGATCAGGGTTTGGCAGACTGTGGTTCGCAGTTCAAATCTTGCTAGCTACATGATTTTGTAAAGAAAACTTTATTGAAACACAGCCCCATTGATTGGTTTACATACTGTCTATGACTGCTTTTACTGTTACTGTCTGGCCTTTTATAGAGAAAGTTTGCCAATCCCTGGCCTAGATGATCCAGAAGAGACCTTCCATCTTGGTAGTTAAAGACATTAATTTGTTAATGAATATTCAATGAATATTTGAGCATACATGACATTTTAGACATTAGACCAGGCTCTGGGTATGTGGCATATAGCAATGAATAAAACAAAATCCATACAGTCATGGAAATTCCATTTTATCATGTCAGGCAGACAAATAAATAGTTAAAAATATAGTGTATACTATAGTAATATGAGCTACAGAGACAATGAGGTAGGAAAGGTGGGTAGTAAGTGCAGCAAAGGAGCTCTAAAGAGACTTTTGAACAAAAATCCAAAGGTGAGGAACAGAACTGAGTGGCAAATGAAGGGAAGAACATTCCAGAACAGCAGGTGAAAAGGAGGCCACAGTATGTCTGGAGAGGTTGAGAGGAGCAGGGTGATCTGAGCAGAGTGGCCGAGGGGAAGGGCTGGGGATGAGCTCAGAGGTGGCCTGGGCCAGCTTGCTGGGACTTACAAGCCGCTGTAAGATGGGAGCCATGGAGAGTGTTGAGAAGAGGAACAGCACGGCTTGACTGACGCTCTATCACGTCGTTCTGGCCACAGTGCTGACAGTAGACTGCGGGGGCAGAAGTGGAATGTGGGAGACCAGTTGGGTGCTATGAGGCTGGCCTGAGTAATAACAGACAGTAGTGGCTGAGACTAGAATGATGCTGGTCAAAGAGAAAGCAGAGGGTGAGTGTTGGTAGCTTTCATAGGCAGAGCGAACATGATTTGCTAATCAGTTGATACAGGGCGAGGGATAAAGAGGGTCAAAGATGACTTGGGTTTTGGCCTGGGCAACTGAAGGAATGGAGTTGTTTGTCAGTGTGGGGGACGCCTCTAGGAGGATGAAGTCTTGGGGGAAAGACCAAGAGTTTCAGGTGGTGCTTATGTTGCAGGAAAGGGGACCCTTTCCAGGGCCCCAAAAGGAGTTCTTGTCTAATACTTAGAAATGAATTGTCCGAGGAGACACACGTGCTAACAAAGCAAGAGCCTTTAGTGGGAGAAGGTGCCTGGGCAGAGAGCGGGAGGGTGAGGGAACCCAGGAGGACTGCTGTGCCACGTGGCTCACAGTCTCAGGTTTTATGGTGATGGGATTAGTTTCTGGGTTTTCTCTGGCCGATCACTCTGACTCAGTCCTTCGTGGTGGTGGTGCATGCATTACTCAGCCAAGATGGATTCCAACGAGGAGGATTCTGGGAGGTCAGCAGGCCACGTGGCATCACCTTTTGACCTTTCCTGAACTCTTCCAGTTGGTGGTGGCTTATTAGTTCCCTGTTCCTTACTAGGACCTCCTGTTGTAAAATAATTCACACAAATAGTTACTATGGTGCCTGGCCAGGGTGGGCGATTTCAGTCAGTGTGTTTCCTCTAACACTTACTGAACGTGCAAGTGGAAGTGTAGATTAGGCAGTTGCATATTTGAATCTCAATTTCAGGGGCTGGCGGGGGAGGCATGGGCTCAAATAAACGTGAGAATCAAGGGTGTGCTGATGATATGTTAAAGTGGTGGACAATACCGGATCACCAGAGGAATGAATATGAGTCAGAAAGGTACTGAATGGCTCTGGAACCTTCCAGAATTAAAGCCAAGAAGATGAAGAGGAGCCAGCAGGGAAATTGAGGAGGCGCAGCTGATGCTGTTCCTGGAGAAAGTCTAGTAGTTTGTGAAATCTAAGAACTAAAAACTTTCAAGCAGCAAAGAGTGATCAGCAGGTTAAATGCTGCTGACGAGTAGTCAGTAACATGAAGGCTGAGGGATTGATCTTTGTAGCCCCCTGTGAAGGTTGTGGGTGGCCTTGCAAGGAGGGTTTGGGTGCTCTGATGGGGATAAAAGTCCCAATTTGAGCAGGTAAGGAAAGAGAATGAGAGAGAGGTAGAAGACAGTGAGCACAGACAAATCTTTCAAGAAATCCTTCCTTTCTTAAAAGGAAGACGAGAATGGAGTAACAGCTATAGAGGAAGGTGGGTTTTGTTTCATTTTTGTCTACGTTTTGTTGTTCTATATAGGAGAAATTAAGAGCAAGAGATCTAGGAGAATGATCTAATAGACAAAAGAATGCTGTGTGTGTTTGGAGAGGGGTGACGGAGGGCGTGGTGAATCTCTATTGTGGCGTCCAGGGGTGAGTGAGAAGGAAGGGACCTTGTGAATAGGCAGAGCTGATGACCTTGAAGGAACAACGAGCAGTTTATCTGTGGCGACCAGGAAGAAGTCCATGTGGCCAGATCAAGGGGCTGTGCGAGCTTGCCGAGGCTCTTTCTGGTTGTTCCCATGTTTCTTAGGAAGTTAGGAAGCCAGGTCAGCTGCAGAGTTAGGATGGAGGAGGAGATATTAGAAATTGAAGGAGAAATGAGAAAGTATAAGTCTGTGCTTAGGAAATGTATGATGATTGCAGGGCAGCATGGAAGGACCAAATTGGTTAGTGCTCATGAATTTATAGAGAGCTTGACATGATTATGTGATTCTTCAGCCAATTTCAGCTTATGGTGCAGGCACAGGGTAGGGTTTAATTATGGTTGGCATTTGGTATTGGACATGAGTAAGCTGCAAGAGCTGGCAGATTCTGCAGGGAATTCATGATCGTGGCAGACCACAGATGTTAGCCACTTAGGAAGCAAAGTGAAGATTGAGGGGCCAGGGACAGGTTGAGAGGCCGCTGGAGTCCGGGAACTAGAGGGTGCGCGCTGGAAAGTCAGCGGCAGTGGTTAGGGACATGCTTGCTTGAAATCACAAGGACGAGGGTGTGACAGGAAGAGTGGGTGACTGCCGTCAGGTGCAGGACGAGATTCTCGGGCGAGAACAGGTCAAGGAATTGAGAGGCCAAGGAGTTGGAGGCATACCCTCCACACCATGAAGTCACTAGGAATCATGGCAGGACGGATGTCAGAGAAACACTGATCCCAGGACATCAGTCTTAGAGCAGTGATGGGGAGTGCCCTCTAGGGGCCAGTAGATGAACTGCTGCATGGGCGAATCTGATGACAGGAACCTCATCCAATTCAGGGTCTAGGGACAGCCCGAAGGAAGATGACCCCGAACCCCACCCCGCCGGTCTGGGCACGGCATGATATTTGATTCTTTTCATGAAGCTCATTTACATTCGCATCCATTTCAGACCTTGTATTCCCCTAAGAAGTGGAGAAATGCCAGCTGTTTGTCACAATGAAAAGAGGAAGAGAAATGCACTGCTCTCTGAATCCACAAGCGTGAACATTGTATGCTGGCAAGTCCATCTGCACATCCTCAAATCTGGTGTTTCTTTGCTGAGCTGTGGCATCAACTGACAGGGCTATGAAACAGCCACGGGGCTCAGGAGTCCTGGGTCGGAGCCCTGCTGTGTGGGCACAGCGCTAAGGTCTCCTCTTTGGCCCAGAACTCGATGTGCAAACTTAGCTATGGAATGAACAGTCTGAATGACTGGCTTTGCCTCCTTTCCTTCAGGGTGTTCACCATCAAAACAGCATTGTTCACTCAGCTGTGGGCATAGATCGTGCTCTGCTGAAAGCGGCTCTAAGATAGGTGTGCCGCTTTGCAGTGTCTTGGGTTGACCTCTGTTTCCCACATTAGCCTCTTGGCTGTACAGCTAGATGAAGGTTTTGTGCCACCACTGGCCAGGCTGTCTTCAGTTGTCTGTCTTGGTGGAGATGCCTAACTGAAAATGTACAAATGAAAACATCCCTGGAGCCTCTCTGCAAATTTAGCATTTTTTGCGTGAGTCCCACGGTGGTGCTTCACTCCATTTCCATGTTGTTGGACAATTTTTGAGCAGAGGATCTTTTTCCTGTTTAGTAATGCTCTCCTTCTGAGAGACAGGCCCAGAATAGACCTTGGTTCTGTAGAATTCCCCCAATTCTTAGAGTGACATTTCCATATTTATCTCAGCTTATTAACATAATGTCTTTATGAAAAGATGAGCATGTATCTGTGGCTCTGGACAAACTTGCTGATCTGTAGATGGAGTTCCCAGTAGCCTTAAGAAAAATATCTCCTCTTTATCCCAGATTATTATTGGCTGTTTATGAAGTGTTGATACTTTTATATATTCATCTATGTATATTTATACAGAAAAATTATATAAAAAACATTTTCTTAATTTTAGTTTAAACCCTTCAAGTAGACTCACAATGTGGTTTTTTTCCCCCCTTACAAAAGTTTTACTAAAAACTCATTTCTGAACACAGTTTTTTTATTGATTGATAATTTCCTAAACCCATTCTATTATATATACACCATTCTGTTTTTCAAATTTTATTTATTTAGATTGTGCGATTTCTTGATAGAAACTTATAGAACTCCATTTTAAGTTTTTATCCCTCTTCTCATATGTTAAGGACAAAAATACAAGTTTTCCTTATGGGTTATGTTGCTCATTTCTTCCTACTAAGTACTTAACTTTTGTTTCTAGCCCTTGTTTCATTACAAAGCTTTAAAATTTTTTAAATCTTATTTTGTTATTTATTAAAAGTATTTTTTTTTCTCCTGAAGAGTTTCTTGGGTTTGATGGTCTCCTGCCATCCTTCTATAAATTAAAACAAAGGTGACTGACAGATTAATTTGGTCTTTCAATGCCATTGATTTCATATGAATTCCAGTAGAGATACTTTCACAAACAAAAATTAAGGAAAGGAGTTAAGTTTTTTCATTACCTTTTTTTTTTCTTTCTAGCTGTTCTATTATGATAAGATCTCACTCTCCAAAAATTGTTTTAAAAGATTAAAAAATTGACAGCTCTCATTTTTGCCTGTCAGTCAGTCTTTGGGCCATTTATGGTTTACTTCTGCAGTCCCTTTTTTTGTTTTATTTATTAGACCTCTAGTAAAAGGTTACCCACAGCCCACGGCTTCTAGGCATGTGTAGACTGTAAAAATTCACAATTAAATCAAGCAGGGCAGCCCAAACTCCACACTGAAGGTGAAAACAAAAATGTTCAGGGGTTTATTTAGTAAAGAAAGACAAGCTGAGAAATAGATCCTGCCAGCCACTAAGGTTAACACATGGGAGCTGTGCTGAGTGGCGCCAGGGAGGGCGCTCCCAGATGAACAAGACCGTGATGGACGAACCTAGGGCAGGACTCAGAGCCTTGAACCAGGGAAGCGCTGACTGCACTGTGCCCAGGGTTCCCTGCCAGCTGTCCTCAGGGCACTGCTGTGGATCCTGCGTGATGATGAAAGGACAGGTGAATGACCTGATTGGAACGACAGATCAGGGACGGGGACCCCTGGCATGTGTGCTGATGCAGTACCTGGGCCCCTCCCAGGAGCAGTGACTGGGATGCTCTCCTTGGCAGACACCCGCCTTCCGTCCCCAGCACCGTTTCCTCCTGTCCCGCTTCTCTGAGCAGCGTGTGCTCGATGTGCCGGGGAGGCGGTGGTCCGCTCAGCTGCCTTTCTGGGTCCAGCGGCCAAGGAGCCTCTGCACGCACAGGGAGGAGCTCTCACCTGGACCACACGAGTGTCCTCCACACATTCCTGCCTCTCCTCCTGACCCTCCCGGAAGCCTGTCTGTGCTCCACAGAGCAGCCTGTTCTGGTTTCTTCTCTAGCCCTTTGACGGTCCTCCGCAATAAAGAGGGTAAAATGCAGACAGGACCTCATGGCCTTGCGATGTGACTCCTGCCTCTCCTCTCGCGTCCTGCCTGCTCACTCACTCTCCTCCCTTGCTCATTATGCTGCCCTCCTTTGTTTTCTTTCTGTTTTTCTGATTTTCCACATTCTCTCATACCCCAGGACCTTCGCATACAATGTTTCCTCCTCTTGATTATTCCTCTTTCCTGTCTTTGTGTGCTAAGGCGCGTGCTTCAGTCGGGTCCTTCTCTTTGTGACCCTAGGGACTGTAGCCCGCCAGGCTCCTCTGTCCATGGGATTCTCCAGGCAAGGATACTGGAGAGGGTTGCCACGCCCTCCTCTAGGGGATCTTCCTGACCCAGGGATGGAACCCATGTCTCTTACATGCACCTCTTATGTCTCCTGGATTGGCAAGCTTTAGCTGATTCCTTTCTCATCAACTTTTAGTCTGAATTAAAATGCCACTTGCTGAGAAAGGCCTGAGCATCAGTCTCCATTAGTCCTCATTGGTCTCCTCCTCTGTTTCCTCTGTGGCGGCTGTGATATCAGGTGTCTATTTCCTTGTTTGACTGCCTCCTGCTATAGCATGTAGCCTTCCTGTGAGCCGGAACCTAGTCAGTCTTGTTTCCCAGTGTACACCCAGCACGCGGAACAGGGTCAAGTACATTACTCACGGGTGCATGGTCCTTGTTGACAAATGAAGGTAAAGCCACCGTGGTGTCCACACCCTTACAGATGATGGGTCACCTTTTTGTTGCTCCCCCACCTGTTTTTCAGTATGTGTGCAGGCTACGTTGCTTCAGTTGTGTCCAGCTCTTTGTGACCCTATAGTCTGTAGCCTACCAGGCTCCTCTGTCCAGGGGATTCTCCAGGCAAGAATACCGGAGTGGGTTGCCATTTCCTACTCCAGGGCATCTTCCCGATCCAGGGATGGAACCCACATCTCTTAAGTCTCCTTCGTTGCCAGATGGGTTCTTTACCACTTAGCATCACCTGGGAAGCCCACTTTTTCAGTAGAGCATTTAAAAATTTTTCCTTAAGTCTGTTCCCATGTGCAACACTCTCAGCAGGAACAGAACACTTACTCAGCTCTTGATGTGGGAACTCTGGACGGAGCAGTGCTTGCTTGACTTTTTGAAACAATTAATAAAATAGTATTTTTGCTTCCCTGGTGGCTCAGTGGTCAAGAATTTGTGTGCCAGTGCAGGAGACCTGAGTTCAATTCTTGGATTGGGAAGATCCTTTGGAGAAGGAAATGACAACCCACTCCAGTATTCTTGCCTGGGAAATCCCATGGACAGAGCCGCCTGGTGGGCTGTGATCCATGGAGTTGCAAGGAGTCGGATGCAACTTAGCTGCTGAACAACAACCACCAAAATATAATTAGGGCTCTGTTCTTTGAAAGTTCTGTCTGTAGTGACCACTGTCATCAGCTTGAAGCTCTTAGAGATGACACCAGCTTCTTGACATTCTTGGGGACCCACTGCTGATTCTTACAGCCGTTGCTTCAGCCTTCTCTTTTGCTGCCCCACCCCCCAGATCATTCTCTTCCTCTGCTGTTCCCATTTCAGCAAGTTGACCAGTTTTGGATGCTGGTTCCTTGGCATTCCCCCCACTACCCTGCCCATCACTTCAGTTTAGCCAATTCGGTTTGTTTCTTCTCTGTCGTTCTCCCACCTCGACCTTCTCTGCACATTGTCCCTTGGATCACCAGGCCCCGCTCCTGTCCTTTTCTTTGCTCCTCTCACAAGCCCTCAACTATTTAGTGTGACAGAACCACTCTCTGTGTCCAGACTCAGTTGCCCTTCCCGCATATGGCCTGTGCAGGGCAGCGTCCTGCCGCGAACTCACGGCCAGGCAGCCGTTCAGCCTTTCTCTGGGCCTCGAAAATCTAGCAGATATCAAGGACCTGCCATTTTCTGAATATTCTGTGTTCTTGTGGCCTTTCTCAAGGTTCCTCAGGCCCAATTAGTGAAGAGCTGTGACCGCTCATTCTAGCGCCTGCTTGGTGACATGCTACTGATCTAGGTTCAATCCATTGTCCAAGTTCAATCCAGATTTTCCCCTTTCCTCCACCCTGAGGTCCTCCCCTAATACAGTGAGTGAGCCCGTATCAAGTTCTAAACTATTTAACAAGAGGCCCTCTACTGGACTATTCATTCATCCATCTAACAAGTATTTATTGATCACCTGTTTTATGTCAGGCACTATTCTAAGTCATGGGTGGGGAACAAGATGTTCTAGTTGCCATTGCATTCTAGTAGACAGATGTACATATTTATAGTATGTATATAGTATACTTTATATATATACACACTATATATAATATATATTATATATGTACTTTATATAGTATATTTTCTATATATACACCTATATTGGTAATATATGTGGGAGACCTGGGTTTGATCCCTGGGTCAGGAAGATTCCCTGGAGAAGGAAATGGCAACCCACTCCAGTACTCTTGCCTAGAAAATCCCATGGACGGAGGAGCCTGGTGCAGGGTACTGCCCATGGGGTCGCAAAGAGTCGGACACGACTAAGCGACTTCACTTCACTATTGGTAATCAATATATAGTATACATATAGTATAGTATGTGTATTTGTGTATATGAGTCTGTGTATAAAATTTAATATATACACATTGTTCTCTAGCTCTTATCTAAATAAATTGTATCTTGCCGTCAGGATTAAGTTTTTCAGAAACTGCTTTCATTTTTTACTGTTTTGTGTACCACATTGCTTGGGTGAATGCTGAGTACAGAGTTAGAATTTAGAACGTTTGTTGACGTCACTAAAAATGTAATACACAGACAAATATTTTCAAGATATAAAGTCTCCTGCATGATTACATTGGTACAGTTTCTAATTGTGGTCTAGCCCTTTCTGCAAATGCCCTCTGCATTAACCAGTGTCTCCCTGTTATGGGTGCAAACTGTAGTAACTCAGTGTATATGGATACATGGCAACTTCACTTAGAGTTCACAGCGTAAACACTGCAGTGTTTCTGGATCTGCAGTTGTGAACCCAAGCACTAACAGATGATATTGATAAAATGCATTCATAATTATCTAACTGTATGCCCTCTTAATACAGTAACAAATGTAAAAAATACTGGGGCATCCAGAAACTTGATAGGAACTTCAGTGTCAGTCGTCACCATGAAGGAAAAACCCTCCTGTGTGTCTACTCTGCTCTCAGGACTTCACTTTTAACACTTCTCATCTCCATATGTACTGGGGGGTTGGTTCCCACACCAGGCAATTCTCTGATTCTCAGGACACCAGCTGGTGTCCTGCAGTTGACACTCTCTACCAGGAGATAACATCTCATCCCACAGGTTAAGGGTTCAGTCCTATGAGATCAACCCCTGCCCCCACATGCTAATCCAAGTCCAGACTGTCACCTGAGTTTCTGACCCACAGCTGACAATTCTGAGGTTCTTAACACTGCCTCCTTGAGATCTATTAATTTAATAGAGTGGCGCATGGAACTCAAGAAAACAGTTTACTTACTCAGTTACTAGACATATCTTCTGATATATAAAAAGATATAACTCATAAACGGCCAGGTGGAAGGGATAGAGAGAGCAAAGGGTGTAGAACTTCTGTGTCTTCTCTGGCTTCACTGCTCTCCCAGTCACCCCACGTGTTTGCCAACCTGGAAGTTCTCCAAACACCATCCTTTTGTTTTTTTATGGAGACCTTGTTACATACGCAAGATAGATGAAATCATTGCCAATTGGTGATTAGTTCAACCTCTAACTCTTCTCCCTGCGCTGAGATGAAAGGTATCGGGCTGAAAGTTTCAACCCTCTAATCACATGGTTGGTCCCCCTGGCAACCAGCACACCCCCCCCCCACCCCCCCGCCATTCTTAGGTTACGTAGGGGTTTTCCAAGAGTCACCACATTAACATAAACTCTGGTGTGGTTGAAAGGGATTTATTGTGATTAACCAGAGACATTCATTTAACTTTTATTGCTCTGGAGCTCTTTCAGGAACCGGGAACAAAACTAAATATTAAGATGCACCTATTGGTCTTATACAGAAATCACAAAGGTTTTAGGAATTGTGTGCCAGGAATCCTGAATAAAGACCAAAATATGTATTTCTTGTTATATTGCAATATCAGCATTTTATCACGCTTTCCAGACAAAGACTGTATGAAGCCATTCTGTCACAGAAAGACAGATTTCTTTCCTTAAAAGTAAAGTTTACTAGAGCACAGCAAGTAGTTGCTACATTAAACTGACTCTGAGATTGAGTCAGAAGCATGATCAGAAGCCTCAATGTCATATGCCTCAGCACAGTCAGTGAGCAAGATCTGACCTTAGAGAATAAAAGTAAGCAAAGTTGTAAAGGTCTGTTGTACTTTGTTAAACTTTGTGTGATAATCGGTGGAGACAGTCCCCTAAACTCCTAGGTGCATATCTGCATTATGAATATCTGCATTATTTGATCATGTGTTTGTTTACCAATGAGTCAGCTCTTCGCAATGAGTCAACTCCTCGACAGGATGAGATGCCTGGATGGCATCACTGACTCGATGGACTTGAATCTGAGTGAACTCCGGGAGTTGGTGATGGACAGGGAGGCCTGGCATGCTGCAATTCATGGGGTCACAAAGAGTTGGACACGGCTGAGCGACTGAATTGATCTGAACTTGTTTACCAAATCAAGTGGGGCTATTTGGAAAACTGTAAGACACTGATGAACGAAATTGAAGATGATACAAAAAGATGGAAAGATTTCATGGATTGGAAGAATTAATATTCTTAAAATGAACAGTTCTACCCAAGGCAATCTATAGATTCAGTGCAGCCCTATCAAAATACCAGTAGTATTTTTCCTAGAACAACAACAGATAATTTAAAAATTTGTATGGGAACACAGAAGACCCTGAATAGCCAAAACAATCATGAGGAAGAGGAACAGAGCTAGAAGTATCACATTCCCTGACTTCTGACTATACTACAAAGTTATAGTAATCAAAACAGTATGTTCCTGACACAAGAAAAGGCACAAAAATCAATGACACAGAATAGAAAGCCCAGAAATAAACCCATACACTTATGGTCTAGGACAGAGGAAGCAAGAATATACAGGGAAGAAAAGATACTCTCGTCTATAAGTGGTGCTGGGAAAACTGAACAGCTGCACATAAAGAATAAAGTTAGAATATTTTCTAACACCATATATAAAGATAAATTCAAAATGAATTAAAGACCTAAATATAAGACCAGAAACCATAAAACTCATAGAAGAGAACAGAATACTCTCTGACATAAATTGTAGATAATTTTTTTTTTTGGATCTTATCCCTCAAGCAAAGGAAACAAAAGCAAAAATAAGCAAATGGGATCTAATTAAACTTAAAAGCTTTTGTATGGCAAAGGAAACCATCAACCAAACAAAAAGAGAGCCTACTGAATGGGAGGAAACCATAGTATTTGCTAATGAAACGACCAGTAAGGGGCTAATACCGGAATATATGAATAGCTCACACAGTTCAACTTCAGAAAAGCACACAACCAAATTAAAAAATGGGCAAAGACCTGAACAGATACTTTTCTGAAAAAGACATGCAGATATCCAACAGACACATGGGAAGATGCTCAACATTGTTAATCATAAGAGAAATGCAACTCAAAACCACGAGATGTCACTTCATACCTGCCAGAATGACTATCAAAAATGATCACAAATGACACATGTTGGTGTGTATGTGGAGAAAAGGGAACCCTTGTACACTGCTCGTGGGGGTGTAAATTGGTACAGCTACTGAGGAAGACAGTATGGAGGTTTCTCAAAAAACTAAAAATAGGGTTGCCATATGATCCAACAGTTTCTCTCCTGGGTATATATCTAAAGAAAATGAGAACACTGATTAAAAATATATGTACCCCAATGCTCATAGCAGCATTACTTACACCATCCAAGATATAGAAGCACCCTAAGCGTCCACAGTAAGTAAATGGATGAAGAGGATATGATAAACACACACTCAAGTACTAATCAGCCATAAAGAAGAATACAATTTTGCTATTTGTAATAACATGGATAGACTTGGAAGGCATTATGCCTACTGAAATAAGTAAGACAGAAAGAGACAATATCTTGATATCACTTATATGTGGAATCTAAAAAGTAAAACAAACTAGTGAGTATAACAACAACAATGTCCAAATCCCAGACTCACAGATATAGAGAATAAACTAGTGGTTACTGAGTAGGAAGGGAGGAGGGACAGTATAGGAGCAGGAGGTTAATAGGTACATTAATATGTAAAAAATAAATAAGCTACAAGGATATATTGTACAGCACAGAGAATATAGCCAATATTTTAAAATAACTAGGAATGGAGTATAACCTTTAAAAATCATGAATCATTATATTCAGTTCAGTTCAGTCGCTCAGTCGTGTCCAACTCTTTGCAACCCCATGGACTGCAACATGCCAGGCCTCCCTGTCCATCACCAACTCCTGGAGTCCACCCAAACCCACGTCCAGTGAGTCGGTGATGTCATCCAACCATCTCATCCTCTGTCATCCCTTTCTCCTCCTGCCCTCAATCTTTCCCAGCATCAGGATCTTTTCAAGTGAGTCAGCTGTTTGCCTCAGGTGGCCAAAGTATTGGAGTTTCAGCTTTAACATCAGTCCTTTCAATAAACACCCAGGACTGATCTCCTTTAGGATGGACTAGTTGGATCTCCTTGCAGTCCAAGGGACTCTCAAGAGTCTTCTCCAACACCACAGTTCAAAAGCATCAATTCTTAAGCACTCAGCCTTCTTCACAGTCCAACTCTCACATCCTGTGTGACCACTGGAAAAACCATAGCCTTGACTAGATGGACCTTTGTTGACAAAGTAATGTCTCTGCTTTTGAATATGCTATCTAGGTTGGTCATAACTTTCCTTCCAAGGAGTAAGCATCTTTGAATTTCATGGCTGCAATCACCATCTGCAGTGATTTTGGAGCCCAGAAAAAGAAAGTCAGCCACTGTTTCCCCATCTATTTGCACGTATATATGAGAATGTAACATGTGATCAAGTGCATTTCAAATCAGTGGGTGAGAGATGAATTTTATAAAAAGTTTATATTAGTAAAGCAGGATCTCTACTGCATTGAAATTAATTCCAGGTAGACTGAAGTTTTAAATGTAACAACTGAAATTATAAAAGCACTGACAGAAAACATGGATAACTTATTTTCATAATTTTGGGTTACTTAAGTCTGTTCTGCAAAATTCCCAACACAGAAGCCATAAAGGAGAATGATTGATAGGTTTGACCACATAAACATTAAAAACCTGTCTATGCAAAAAAGAAAGATACAGACAAAATCAAAAGGTACATGACAAACCAGGGGAAAAAATTTATACTACATGTGACCAAGTTCAGCAAATTAGTAAGAAGAAAAATCCAAGAACCCAGTTTAGAAATGGATAAAGCAAATTTTCAGTTTGAGATTCTGTTTGTTTCATATGCCAGAAACCCAACTATAGGGGCTTAACAAGAGGAGGGCTTTCCTTTTCTCACCTAAGAAGTCTGACAGCCCAAAGTGATGTCACAGTGCACTAGGGGAGTCTCTACTCTTCCTGTTTGGCTGTCTTTATGGGTGACTTCATTCTTTGAGGCCACAAAACAACTGCTCCACTTCTAGGCACCACATTCTAGGCACATGGCAGCAGTCAGTAAGATACATGCTAATCGGGTCTGCCCTTAACAAGCTCTGCTAGAAACTCTGCCATTTGGCCTGCCAGTTGCAAAGGAGTTTGGGAAGCTGGGCAAATTTCTGTTGAAACAGAATTAGAGGTTTGCCTGAAAGGGAGAATGCCTAATGGGGAGGAAAACAAGCTGTGTGTGTCACAGATATGGAGGCAACTCACATAGAAAGAAATAAAAATGGCTCATAGACATTTGACTTTATTCATAATTAAATAAATGCAAAGGTAAGTGTCCAGATGTCCACTATAGCATTATTTGTAATGGCAGCAAATAAAACTAGAAATGACCTAAATGTGCACCACTAGGGAACTAGTTAAAGAAGTGATAGCAAGTTACTAGATTTTAGCCTTGGTGACTCTAAGCAAAGAAGCAGCTGAGCCCCGTTGTTCTTGGACTTTTGACCTACAGAAACTGAGATAATAAATTTGTATTCTTCTCTGGGGCTATGTTATGGTGATTTGTTATAGCAGCAAGAGAAAATAATACACATATTAATTATTACTTATCCATTTCAGTTCATTTGTGTCCAACTCTTTGCGACCCGCTGGACTACACCACGCCAAGCCTCCCTGTCCATCACCAACTCCCAGAGTTGACTCAAACTCATGTCCATTGAGTCGGTGATGCCATCCAACCATCTTATCCTCTATCGTCCCCTTCTCCTCCCACCTTCAATCTTGCCCAGCATCAGGGTCATTTGAAATGAGTCAGTTCTTTGCATCAGGTAGCCAAAGTATTGGAATTTTAGCTTCAGTATCAGTCCTTTCAATGAATATTCAAGACTGATTTCCTTTAGTATTTGCATATAAGCTCATGCACATCTTCCTATATACTTTAAATCATCTCTAGATCACTTATAATACATGATACAGTGTAAATGCTATATAAATAAATGCTGGAGTTACAGCAAATTCAAGTTTTGCTCTTTGAATTATTGGAATTTTTTTTCAAATACTTTTGATTGAGGGTTGAATCTGTGGATATGAGACTTGTAGCTACAGAGAGCTGACTGTTTATTATTTGGGTTTGTTTTTTTGAGTATTTAGAATCTGTATGTATGGTTTTTATAGAATGTGTTTTAAAAGTACAGTAATGAAAATGTGCCTTTTGTCAAGGGAGAGTCAAGAGAGTTAAAAACCAGTAGGGACACCAGCCATTAACAATCAGCTGAATACTAGCCGTTCCTTCTCTTGACTTGGGATGAGGAATACCCCGGTGGTTAGGCAGGATTTTATGTGGGGATGGGTTTATTTACGACATTGGAAACATCATTGCCCCCAGACCCCAGTAGCTGCATTGCTGTTATCTCACTTACTTGGGTTTTTTTCCCCCTCAAATGTCTCATTTGTCATTTACGTATCATTATCATAGGACAGAAAATCTATCCCTGACCATCATGGTTAAAACTGTGTATCATCCATGTTATTCTGTCTCCCCTATGCTGCCTGGTTTTCCTTTCTACCACTTCTATCGTTTGTTATGTTATAGATGACTTGATGTCTTAGTCCAGGTGTGCTGCTCTAACAAAATATCTAAGTGGTTTATAAACAAAGGGAATTTATTTCTTGCAGTTCTGGAGGTTGGGAGTTGAAGACTGGGTGGCCTGCACTATCGTGTGAAGCTCCTTTTCCAGGTTGCAGACATCTCATTGTGTCCTCACATGGCCAGAAGGAACAGAGAACTTTCTTGGGCCTATTTTATAAGGACACTAATCACCTTTATGAGAACTCTGCTGTGTCCTGCTTACCTCCCAAAGGCCTCACTTTCTTCTTCTTTTTTTTTTAATCCATTGATTTTATTTTTTTTCATCTTAAATATTTAAAAATTTGTTTATTTTCTTTAAAAATTATTTATTTATATATTTTAATTTTTTTTTACTTTACAATATTGCATTGGCTTTGCCATACATCAACATGAATCTGCCACGGGAGTACACGTGTTCCCCATGCTGAAGCCCCCTCCCACCTCCCTCCCCGTACCATCCCTCTGGGTCATCACAGTGCACCAGCCCCAAGCATCCTGTATCCTGCATCGAACCTGGACTGGTGATTTGTTTCACATATAATAATATACATGTTTCAATGCCATTCTCCCAAATCATCCCACCCTCGCCCTCTCCCGCAGAGTCCAAAAGACTGTTCTATACATCTGTGTCTCTTTTGTAGTCTCGATATAGAGTTATCGTTACCATCTTTCTAAATTCCATATATATGCTGTATTGGTGTTTTTATTTCTGGCTTACTTCATCTGTATAATAGGCTCCAGTTTCATCTACCTCATTAGAACTGATTCAAATGTATTCTTTTTAATGGCTGAGTAATACTCCATTGTGTATATGTACCACAGCTTTCTTATCTGTTCATCTGCTGATGGACATCTAGGTTGCTTTCATGTCCTGGCAATTATAAACTGCTGCGATGAACATTGGGGTACACGTGTCTCTTTCAGTTCTGGTTTCCTCAGTGTGTTTGCCCAGCAGTGGGATTGCTGGGTCATAAGGCAGTACTATTTCCAGTTTTTTAAGGAATCTCCACACTGTTCTCCATAGTGGCTGTAGTAGTTTGCATTCCCACCAACAGTGTAAGAGGGTTCCCTTTTCTCCACACCCTCTCCAGCATTTATTGCTTGTAGACTTTTGCATGGCAGCCATTCTGACTGGCGTGAAATGGTACCTCATTGTGGTTTTGATTTGCATTTCTCTGATAATGAGTGATGTTGAGCATCTTTTCATGTGTTTGTTAGCCATCTGTGTGTCTTCTTTGGAGAAATGTCTATTTAGTTCTTTGGCCCATTTTTTGATTGGGTCATTTGTTTTTCTGGAATTGAGCTGCAGGAGTTGCTTGTATATTTTTGAGATTAGTTGTTTGTCAGTTGCTTCATTTGCTATTATTTTCTCCCATTCTGAAGGCTGTCTTTTCACCTTGCTTATAGTTTCCTTTGTTATGCAGAAGCTTTTAATTTTAATTAGGTCCCATTTGTTTATTTTTGCTTTTATTTCCAGTATTCTGGGAGGTGTGTCATAGAGGATCCTGCTGTGATTTATGTCAGAGAGTGTTTTGCCTGTGTTCTCCACTAGGAGTTTTATAGTTTCTGGTCTTATGTTTAGATCTTTAATTCATTTTGAGTTTGTTTTTGTGTATGGTGTTAGAAAGTGTTCTAGTTTCATTCTTTAGCAAGTGGTTGACCAGTTTTCCCAGCACCACTTGTTAAAAGAGATTGTCTTTTTTCCATTCTATATTCTTGCCTCCTTTGTCAAAGATAAGGTGTCCATAGGTGTGTGGATTTATCTCTGGGCTTTCTATTTTGTTCCATTGATCTATATTTCTGTCTTTGTGCCAGTACCATACTGTCTTGATGACTGTGGCTTTGTAGTAGAGCCTGAAGTCAGGCAGGTTGATTCCTCCAGTTCCATTCTTCTTTCTCAAGATTGCTTTGGCTATTCGAGGTTTTTTTGTATTTCCATACAAATTGTGAAATTATTTGTTCTAGCTCTGTGAAAAATACCATTGGTAGTTTGATAGGGATTGCATTGAATCTATAGATTGCTTTGGGTGGTATACTCATTTTCACTATATTGATTCTTCCAATCCGTGAACATGGTATATTTCTCCACCTATTAGTGTCCTCTTTGATTTCTTTCACCAGTGTTTTATAGTTTTCTGTATATAGGTCTTTTGTTTCTTTGAGTTCAGTTCAGTTCAGTCGTTCAGTTGTGTCCAAACTCTGTGACCCCATGAATTGCAGCACACCAGGCCTCCCTGTCCATCACCAACTCCTGGAGTTCACTCAAATTCATGTCCATTAAGCTGGTGATGCCATCCAGCCATCTCATTCTCTGTCATCCCCTTCTCCTCCTGCCCCCAGTCCCTCCCAGCATCAGAGTCTTTTCCAATGAGTCAACTCTTCGCATGAGGTGGCCAAAGTATTGGAGTTTCAGCTTTAGCATCAGTCCTTCCAAAGAACACCCAGGACTGATCTCCTTTAGAATGGACTGGTTGGATCTCCTTTGTTTCTTTAGGTAGATATATTCCTAAGTATTTTATTCTTTTTGTTGCAATGGTGAATGGAATTGTCTCCTTAATTTCTCTTTCTATATTCTCATTATTAGTGTACAGGAATGCAAGGGATTTCTGTGTGTTGATTTTATATCCTACAACTTTACTATATTCATTGATTAGCTCTAGTAATTTTCTTCTGGAGTCTTTACAGTTTTTTATGTGGAGGCTCATGTCATCTGCAAATAGTGAGAGATTTACTTCTTTTCCAATTTGGATTCCTTTTATTTCTTTTTCTTCTCTGATTGCTGTGGCCAAAACATCCAAAGCTATGTTGAATAGTAGTGGTGAGAGTGGGCACCCTTGTCTTGTTCCTGACTTTAGGGGAAATGCTTTCAATTTTTCACCATTGAGGATAATGTTTGCTGTGGGTTTGTCATATATAGTTTTGATTATGTTGAGGTATGTTCTCTCTATTCCTGCTTTCTGGAGGGTTTTTATCATAAATGGATGCTGAATTTTGTCAAAGGCTTTCTCTGCATCTGAGATAATCATATGGTTTTTATTTTTCAATTTGTTAATGTGGTGTATTACATTGATTTATTTGCGGATATTGAAGTATCCTTGCATCCCTGGGATAAAGCCTGCTTGGTCATGATGTATGATCTTTTTAATGTGTTGTTGGACCCTGATCACTAGAATTCTGTTAAGGATTTTTGCATCTATGTTCATCAGTGATATTGGCTTGTAGTTTTCTTTTTTTGTGGCATCTTTGTCAGGTTTTGGTATTAGGGTGATGGTGGCTTCATAAACCGAGTTTGGAAGTTTACCTTCCTCTGTAATTTTCTGAAAGAGTTTGAGTAGGATAGATGTTAGCTCTTATCTGAATTTTTGGTAGAATTCAGCTGTGAAGCCGTCTGGACCTGGGCTTTTGTTTGCTGGAAGATTTCTGATTACAGTTTCAATTTTCTTGCTTGTGATGGGTCTGTTAAGATTTTCTATTTCTTCCTGGTTCAGTGTTGGAAAGTTGTACTTTTCTAAGAATTTGTCCATTTCTTCCACGTTGTCCATTTTATTGGCATATAATTGCTGAGTGTAGTCTCTTATGATCCTTTGTATTTCTGTGTTGTCTGTTGTGATCTCTCCATTTTCATTTCTAATTTTATTGATTTGATTTTTCTCCCTTTGTTTCTTGATGAGTCTGGCTAATGGTTTGTCAATTTTATTTATCCTCTCAAAGAATCAGCTTTTGGTTTTGTTGAATTTTGCTATGGTCTCTTTCATTTCTTTTGCATTTATTTCTGCCCTAATTTTTAAGATTTCTTTCCTTCTACTAACCCTAGGGTTCTTAATTTCTTCCTTTTCTAGTTGCTTTAGGTGTAGAGTTAGGTTATTTCTTTGACTTTTTTCTTGTTTCTTGAGGTATGCCTGTAGTGCTATGATCCTTCCCCTTAGCCCTGGTTTTACAGTGTCCCACAGGTTTTGGGTTGTTCTGTTTTCATTTTCATTCATTTCTATGCATATTTTGATTTCTTTTTTTATTTCTTCTGTGATTTCTTGGTTATTCAGCAGCGTGTTCAGCCTCCATATGTTGGAATTTTTAATAGTTTTTCTCCTGTAATTGAGATCTAATCTTACTGCATTGTGGTCAGAAAAGATGCTTGGAATGATTTCAGGGTTTTTTTGAGTTTACCAAGGCTAGATTTATGGCCCAGGATGTGCTCTATCCTGGAGAAGTTTCCGTGTGCACTTGAGAAAAAGGTGAAATTCATTGTTTTGGGGTGAAATGTCCTATAGATATCAATTAGGTGTAACTGGTCTATTGTATCATTTAAAGTTTGTGTTTCCTTGTTAATTTTCTGTTTAGTTGATCTATCCATAGGTGTGAGTGGGGTATTAAAGTCTCCCACTATTATTGTGCTATTGTCAATTTCCCTTTTCATACTTGTTAGGATTTGTCTTACATATTGCGGTGCTCCTATGTTGGGTGCATATATTTTTATAATTGTTATATCTTCTTCTTGGATTGATCCTTTGATCATTATGTAGTGGCCTTCTTTGTCTCTTTTCACAGCCTTTGTTTTAAAGTCTACTTAATCTGATATGAGTATTGCTACTCCAGCTTTCTTTTGGTCTCTGTTTGCATGGAATATCTTTTTCCAGTCCTTCACTTTCAGTCTGTATGTGTCCCTTGTTTTGAGGTGGGTCTCTTGAAGACAACATATACAGGAGTCTTCTTTTTGTATCCATTCAGCCAGTCTTTGTCTTTTGGTTGGGGCATTCAACCCATTTACATTTAAGGTAATTATTGATAAGTATGATCCCATTGCCATTTACTTTGTTGTTTTGGGTTCGAGTTTATACACCCTTTCTGTCTTTCCTATCTAGAGAAGATCCTTTAGCATTTGTTGAAGAGCTGGTTTGGTGGTGCTGAATTTTCTCAGCTTTTGCTTGTCTGTAAAGTTTTTGATTTCTCCTTCATATTTGAATGAGATCCTTGCTGGGTACAGTAATCTGGGCTGTAGGTTATTTTCTTCCATCACTTTAAGTATGTCCTGCCATTTCCTCCTGGCCTGAAGAATTACTATGGAAAGATCAGCTGTTATCCTTATGGGAATCCCCTTGTGTGTTATTTGTTGTTTTTCCCTTGCTGCTTTTAATATTTGTTCTTTGTGTTTGATCTTTGTTAATTTGATTAATATGTGTCTTGGGATGTTTTGCATTGGGTTTATCCTGTTTGGGACTCTCTGTGTTTCTTGGACTTGGGTGATTATTTCCTTCCCCATTTTAGGGAAGTTTTCAACTATTATCTCCTCAAGGATTTTCTCATGGTCTTTCTTTTTGTCTTCTTCTTCTGGGACTCCTATGATTCAAATGTTGGGGCATTTAACATTGTCCCAGAGGTCCCTGAGGTTGTCCTCATTTCTTTTAATTAATTTTTCTTTTTTCTTCTCTGTTGCATTTATTTTACCATTCTATCTTCTACCTCACTAATCCTATCTTCTGCCTCTGTTATTCTACTGTTGGTTCCCTCCAGAGTGTCTTTGATCTCATTTATTGCATTATTCATTTTATATTGACTCTTTTTTATTTCTTCTAGGTCCTTGTTAAACCTTTCTTGCATCTTAATCCTTGTCTCCAGGCTATTTATCTGTAACTCCATTTTGATTTCAAGACTTTGGATCATTTTTACTATCATTATTCGGAATTCTTTATCAGGTAGATTCCCTATCTCTTCCTCTTTTGTTTGGTTTGGTGGGCATTTATCCTATTCCTTTACCTGCTGGGTATTTCTCTGCCTCTTCATCTTATTTATATTGCTGTGTTTGGGGTGGCCTTTCCATATTCTGGCAGTTTATGGAGTTCTCTTTATTGTGGACTTTCCTCGCTGTGGGTGGGGTTGTACAGGTGGCTTGTCAAGGTTTCCTGGTTAGAGAAGCGTGTGTTGGTGTTCTGGTGGGTGGAGCTGGATTTCTTCTCTCTGGAGTGCAAGGAAGTGTCCAGTAATGGGTTATGAGATGTCAGTGGGTTTGGAGTGACTTTGGGCAGCCTGTATATTGAAACTCAGGGCTATGTTCCTGTGTTTCTGGAGAATTTGCATGGTATGCCTTGCTCTGGAACTTGTTGGCCCTTGGGTGGTGCTTTGTTTCAGTGTAGGTATGGAGGCGTTTGATGAGCTACTATCACTTAATGTTCCCTGGAGTCAGGAGTTCTCTGGTGTTTTCAGGATTTGGACTTAAGCCTCCTGCCACTGGTTTTCAGTCTTATTCTTACAGTGGCCTCAAGACTTCTCCATCTATACTTCACTTTCAGATAGTTCCTTGATCCAGCTTATACTTCTCAAGATCTATAGGCCCCTTCCTCTGTAGCCAGTACTAACTACAGGGTTTTAATCTATTGCTCCTGTCACTTCCAAGGCGGTTCCCTCTGTTTTAGCTTCTTGTGTTTGCTGCTCCCTTCAGTGTCTAATTTCCACCCTGACCCAAGGGGGCAGTGATGGACACTTTTTTAGGCTCACTTGTTCAGTCGTGCTGTGGGGAGGGACGGACGCTGCAAACAAATAACACTGGCACGTGCTCGCAGTGTCTTGGCCACACTGGGTTTCCCCCCGCTCTCGGCATGTGTGCTTTCCTGTATACACTGCTTAGGCTCTAGGTTGCTCTGCCGGGAACTGTCTGAGGCCGGCCCTGGGCTGCATGTACCTCCCAAGTCTAAGCTGCTCAGGTTCAGGCACTCACGTAGTTCTCAAAGGCGCAGACTCGGTTGGGCCTGCGTTTTGTGCCCTTCCCAGGTCCGAGCAGCTCAGGTGACCAGGTGTTTGGCGAACACGGTCTCTGCGACTTATGACCTACCCCGTCCCTGCCACTCAGTTTTCTGGCTGTACAACTGGCACACCTTCTCAGGCAGATGTTGACCGTCCAGAATCCCAAGAAGTCTTGGTTAGCAATGAAGCCTGCTTGCAGTTTGGTAGATGATGCCTCTCTGGGGCCACGATTGCCCCCTTTCGGCTTTGGCTGCCCTCTCCTGCCTGTCACCGGAGGGGGATGGGCCAGTCCGCAGCTGGCTAGCTCTAGTCAATCCTTTGTTCTGTTAGTGGGCCTGGCGGTGTCTTGGGTTAGGCTTTTCCAGGGGTAGCTATCTCACAGTTTGGTGTGCTATCTCAAGTTAGTTCCCTCAGATTGCCCTTGGGGCATTGAGGCCCAGTCCTTACTCTAAGCAGTGCAGCCCACACCTCCCTGCCCAGCCCCCACTTGCTAGTGGTGGATGCAGGTGTCTGCGCTGCTTCTCCGCTTGGGGGAGTTACTGTTGGGCACAGAATCTGTGGATTTTAATTATTTATTTATTTTTCCTCCCAGTTATGTTGTCCTCTGAGGTTCCAAGGCTCACCACAGACTCGCCAGTGAGAGTGTTTCCTGGTGTTTGGAAACTTCTCTCTTTTTTAAGACTCCCTTCCTGGGATGGATCTCTGTCCCTACTTATTTTGTCTCTCTGTTTATCTTTTATATTTTTTCCTACCTCCTTTCGAATGGGCTGCTTTTCTGGGTGCTTGATGTCTTCTGCTGGCATTCAGAAGTTATTTTGTGGAATTTACTCAGCGTTCAAATGTTCTTTTGATGAATTTGTGGGGGAGAAAGTGGTCTCCCTGTCGTATTCCTCTGCCATCTTCGGCAAATCCCCCAAAGGCCTCACTTTCTAATGCTGTTACTTTAGGCATTAAATTTTCAACATTCAGATCGTGTTGGATGTCGATTTTGCCTTCATGGCAAATAGATGGGGAAAAAGTGGAAATGACACATTTTATTTTCTTGGGCTCCAAAATCACTGTGGATGGTGACTGCAGCTGAAAAATTAAAAAATGCTTGCTCCTTGGAAGAAAAGGTATGACAAACCTTGACAGTGTATTCAAAAGCAGAGACATCACTTTGCCAACAAAGGTCCATATAGTCAAAGCTATGGTTTTCCCTGTAGTCATGTATGGATGTGAGAGTTGAATCATAAAGAAGGCTGAGCACTGAAGAATTGATGCTTTCGAACTGTGGTGCTAGAAAAGGCTCTTGAGAGTCCCTTGGACTGCAAGGAGATCCAACCAGTCCATCCTAAAGGAAATCAGTCCTGAATATACATTGGAAGGACTGATGCTGAAGCTCCAATACTTTGGCCTCCAGATGAAGAGCCGAACCCTGATGCAGGGAAAGATTGAGGGCAAGAGGAGAAGGGGGCAACAGAGGGTGAGATGGTTTGATGGCATCACTGACTCAATGGACATGAATTTGAGCAAACTCTGGGAGATGGTGAAGGACAGGGAAGCTTGGTGTACTAAAGTCCATGGGGTCTCAAAGAGTCAGACAGGACTTAGTGACTGAACAACCACCACCAAAGGCCCGAAACAGTGCTTGATACAAGGTTGATTCTTAAATATATTAAAGTGAATGTTTATAAAATATGAAACCACTGTTGAATGGATGTTGTGCTTTTCAAATTCATGGGTGCTAGTCTAGCATTAGTAGGGAAGTATGAATCTGTGACACCCATCCTACCCTACTAGGATGTTTTCCCTACTCTGGACCCTGTCTTGAGGTTATGTCATCATTTCAGACTTGTGACACTCCTGGAGATAGAAGTTCTGGCAGTTGTCATGGGGGATGCAGTGTTCTCCCCAAACCCTGATCCTGCAGAGTCTGAGGGCAGAAGACCTTTGTCTTACCTGGTAAAGTGAACATGGGAAGTTCCAGGACCAAGGCTGGAAAACTGGCCCCTTGGCTTTCCCCCCAGTGAGTCTTCAGTTCTCTACAGGTGACTCTCACCTTCTTCTCTGTTGTTGTTGTTCAGTCACTCAGTCATGCCTGACTCTTTGTGACCCATGGACTATAGCACAACAGGCTTCCCTGTCCTTCATCTTCTCCTGGAGCTTGCTGAAACTCATGTCCATTTAGTCAGTGATGCCATCCAACCATCTCATCCTCAGTTGCTGCCTTCTCCTCCTGATTTCAATCTTTCCCAGCATCAGGATCTTTTCCAATGTGTCAGCTCTTTGCATCAGGTGGCAACAGTATTGGAGCTTCAACTTCAGCATCAGTCCTTCCAATGAATATTCAGGGTTGATTTCCTTTTGTTTTGACTGGTTTGATCTCCTTGCAGTCCAGGGGACTCTCAAAGTCTTCTCCAATACCACAGTTCAAAAGCATCAGTTCTTCAGTGGTCAGCCTTTATGATCCAACTCTCACATCCATACATGACTACTGGAAAAACCATAGCTTTGACTATACAGACCTTTGTCAGCAAAGTGATGTGTTTCCTTTTTAATACACTGCCTAGGTTTTGTGATTCATCCAGTCCAGCATTTGGCACAGTGTACTCTGAATATAAGTTAAATAAACAGGGTGACAGTATACAGCCTTGACACACTCCTTTCCCATTTTGAATCAGTCTGTTGTTCTGTGTTCAGTTCTAACTGTTGCTTGTTGACTTGCACACAGCTTTCTCAGGAGGTAGGTAAGGTGGTCTGGTATTCCCATCTCTTTTAAGAATTTTCCGCAGTTTGTTGTGATCCACATGATCAAACATTTTAGCATAGTCAATGAAGCAGAAGTAGATGCTTTTCTGGAACTCTCTTGCTTTTTCGATGATCCAGTGGAAGTTGGCAATTTGACCTCTCACTCCTCTGCCTTTTCTAAATCCAGTTTGAACATCTGGAAGTTCTTGGTTCATGTATTGTTGATGGCTAGCTAGGAGGATTTTTAGCATGAACTTGCTAGCATGTGAAATGAGTACAATTGTGCGGTAGTTTGAACATTCTTTGGCATTGCCCTTCTTTGGAACTGGAGTGACAACAGCTGACCTTTTCCAGTCCTGTGGCCACTGCTGAGTTTTCCAAATTTGCTGGCATATTGAGTGCTGCACTTTCACAGCATCATCTTTGAAGATTTGAAATAGCTCAGCTGGAACTCCATCACCTCCACTAGCTTTGTTCATAGTGATGCTTCCTAAGGCCCACTTGACTTCACACTCCAGGATGTCTGGCTCTAGGTGAGTGATCACACCATTGTGGTTATCCAGGTCAGTAAGATCTTTTTTGTATAGTTCTTCTGTGTATTCTTGCCACCTCTTCTTAATATCTTCTTTTTCTGTTAGGTCCAGACCACTTCTGTCCTTTTCTGTGCCCATCCCTGCATGAAGTGTTCTCTGTTAGGGGTTCACGTTCTCATCCTGTTGGCATTGCTTTAGGGTGAGTTTGTGGAATCCTGGATCCCCCCACATGCAGGTAGCATGTTGGGCTGGTATAGTCAGAAGCCCTCTGTCAATTTTTTAAAAAAGTCTCCTGTCATTGCTAGAATAGTATCAGGTACATACATTCAATGTTTGGTTAAGGCAAGAAAGAGGCTTTAGTGGGAACCTTAATTTGGTTTCTTGCTCTTAATCTTTGTGGCAGAATTAGTAAATTCATCCAAATATTGAATGTCTCTCTGATACATTTTTGTTCTGATTATAGAGTTTTCTGTGTAATATAAATTGACTTCTCCTGTATTTCAAATTTTGTTACATAAAGGATTTGAAAAGAGTCATTCGCCCCACGCAGATCAGCTCTCCCAACTCAGCTCACCTCAACTCAACCTGACTCATCGTGACTCTCCTCTCTGAGGAGTTCAGTTGCAGTCTAAAACTATGCTATCACCACAAAGCCACACATCAGGATGCCGCTGTGGAGCTGTGGTGGAGGTGGGGTTCTGAGGAGCAGGCGTGTCTCCAGGGTGCACATGAGAGGGTCTGGACCAGTCATGTGGTGCCTTGCTCGCCTCCCCCCACTCAGTGCTTCTGTGGGTCACTTTCCTTCCTGTGCCTCAGCTTCTGCCTTTCTTTCCTTCAGTTTCTCGCCTGCCTAACAAACATAGTAATGATCCTCCCATTGGGATTTTTGTGGGAGCAGGAAAGGTGAGAAGGCAGTTACTGTCTGTCTCAGGGTGATGGCAGCAATCTTGGAGACATCTCAAAGGTAGAAGAATAGAATGGCTCTTCATTAATGGAGCTGTCATCTCTGAACTTAGTGACCAGGTCCTCTCATTGTGTTATGTGGTCTTCGTGTCGTTCAGCTATACTTCACATCTGTGAAAGTTATGTTGACTAACTTAAATGCATCTTTAGAGAAGTCCTTGGTCTTTCAGGAAGTATGAACTATCAGCCTGTTTTTGTGTCTAGAGAGTATTTATAATCTCTCTTGTTCTTTTAAGTTAGAGGTGTGTGTTTTCAGTAGGGAGCATTGCTTATTTCCAAGTCCATTTTCTTGTTCACTGGACCGCCAAACAAATCATCATCATCATTCTTCCCTCTCTCTCACCCTCTCGCTCACCCCCACCACCCTGCACCCTTATCAGTATATCTCTTTTTCTTGATATATGTGTAATTCCTGGAAAAGAAAATGCCATTCAAGTGGTTTGTCATCTAGACTTTAAAAAGAAGAAAGCAATGCACAGAATTGTATTGAAAAGATGGGGTTTCTTTGTTAAATGCGACAGGAGAGTGGAACACTAGGAGCTGCCTTCTGGCTACAGAATAGACTCTTGATCAGTTCTCACCTGTTGGAGAGGGAGTGTCATACCAAGTTTTGCAAAAGGCGGTCTAATGCTTTGGCTTACTGATCTCAGATAATGTCTGGCTGCTGCTGGTGAGGAGACACGGATCTTTAAAACCGAAAATACTCCTGTCTGTTAGAACTGATGAAGACATTAGGCTTACGAGTCTCGTCTCTCAGTGTTTTGATGAGGGAGGAAAGCAGGGTTCAGAGAGATAGGGCTTGTCCAAGTTGAGGTAGACAGCACTGGGCTCCTGGTTGTGTAGCCTGGTCTTCTCTCCATGCGTGTTTTGTGCACGCCTGTGGATTTGTCTGTCCATCCACGACTCCACTCCTCTCGGCTTACTGCCTAACCAACCCAGGCCTGTTGGATTTCCTGTCTTCTGAGGTCTGGTTGGTGGTGTCTGAGAATGGGAAACCTGACAAGGAGAGGGGGTCTCTCTGGTGGCTAGGGTAGTGTCAGGCACACTGCTCTGGAGCTCTCCGTAGCTGGCCACTGCATCTGCACAGGAGAAGCCGTTTCCAGCTGTCCCTGGTACCTCTCACATCCCTATACTTCCAGGAGTTGGTTTGTTCTTCCTCTTGGATTTTATGAGCCAGCGAACCCACCTTTTTACTTAAAATCATTCTAATTGGGATTCTGGCACTAGCAGTGAAAAGAATATGGATTTACATTCCCGTTAACTTCTCTGCCTTCATATTTACAGGGATTTTCTCCTTAAGTTTCTTCAAATTTTTCATCCTTAAAGATATGGCACAAATACAATCAGCAGGTGTCTCATTTGTGTACAGTCTGGATTTACAACTTTAATGAATGTACAGATTATACACATTTGATCAGAGTGAATGTTTTTCTTAGCATCTGTAATTATGATTTCATTACATAGTAGTTATAGATTTGGGTGTTTGAGATGTTTTAGTTGTGTAAATGAATCTTAATTTTTATTATTTCTTTGTTTCTTTTAATCTTCTTTACTTTATGCAGCTACTTGCATATGGAACTTTGAATTGTCTTAGTTAATTTTTGCCTCCCAATTCCCTATTTGATTATAGAAAGCATATCACAGAGCCCAACATTCACTTGAAGTGAATTTTTCTTACTGGGAAGAATAAGAATGTTGTTACCTTTTATACAACAGTGTTTAATATTTTAACTTGGAAAATTGATACCCTGTCACCACCACCATACAGTCACTGAATGTCAGTTGAGCACTAGTTGCAGCTGTTGCAGAAAGTTAATCAGGAAGGTATAGAAATAGATCTTGTTCAACATGGTAATCTTTGAAGATGAGCGAAATGTTGAAGTCTGTTCTTACCATTAAGATTTCTACCACCAAATGTTTAAGTAGCACCTCTGGGGTTACAAAGTTCATATATGTAAATTCAACCCTCACCACAACTCAGAAAGGTGTTTTATAATATCCATGATTTACAGTTGAAGAAACTGAAGCATATGAATTAAAAAAAAAATGTCTTGCTTAAGACCGCATAGTTACTACCTTGAGAGTCAAAACAGGGTCTTCTGTCTGAGTCAGTATTGGTTTGCTTTGTTTTTTAAAACACCACAGTGATTATATGAAATCTGAGTACTTCCATAAAAATTTTAGAATCTTCAAATATAGCACTTCAATCATTATTTCATTAAATCATTGAATGAATGCACATTGAGGGTGAGGAGCCCTGATTTGAGCTTCCATGGTGCACAGGGGACCCAATACTCTTTCCGAGCACCCATGGCACACGGCAGTGCTGTGGGCAGGCGTGTGTGTATGTGTGGCAGGGAGCTAGGGATAGGGGAAGGCGGTGAATAAGTTCATATACTTTGTTAGTCACTAAGAGGGCCTCAAAGGTGAGTCAGATACTCTCACCCTAAAGTGGTGAGAGTATACTCACCTTCTGTATAAACGGCATTGGAGCTAAAGAATAAGCTTCAGGGACTTCCATGGTGGTCTCATGGTGGGGACTCCATACTTCCACTGCAAGGGCACACGTTTGATCCCTGGTCAGGGAACTAAAATTCCCACATGCCACATGACCTGGCCAAGAAGTAAACAAAATTTAAAAGGAAAGAAATAAAAAATAATAGATTTCAGTTTATGGGGGTAAAGGAGCTGGGAAGCACAGTTCACAACAATGGGCCCAGGGGGAAATCTTGAGGAAATGGAATATAGGAAGTCCAATTTGGCTGGAGTGATGTATGTAAATAAATAGGGATGTAAGGTTGGGAAGAGATTGGAAAGCAGGTCTGGGCTAAGGAGTTTAGACATTATTCCAGAGCACTTGGGAGTCATTGAACATTTCTGAATGGTTTACTGGTATAATCACAGCTGGGGTGCATATTTCTTATTAGAGTAAACTTTGATGTCTGTTTTCCATGCCAACGTCTATTCTATGAACAACCCTATTGGTTCCGCCTGCAGAATGTACCCTGGACCCACCCTCTGCTGACTGTCTCCACTGCCACCAGGCTCGCCCAAGCCTCTGGAAACTCATAACCAAGCTCTTTCAGTGGTTTCCTGCTTCTACACTTGCCCTGCTGATCTATTCTGCACAGCAGCTAACCTGATACAAATGTAAATGACAACTACCACTGACCTGGTTAAAGCCCTTTGTCATCTTTGACCACACTTTGAGTAAAATCCAAACTTCTTGCTGGGCTCACAAGACCCCTTTAACCTTATGTGAGGTGGCCTTGCCTTTCTGCCCTCCCTTCCCCTCCATCATCTAGTTTGGCCACTCCAGCCTCCTTTTATTTCCTGAACATCCATGCTCCTCCCTACCTCAGGGTATCTGCGTTTGCTGGTTCATCCTCCTGGAATGTTCTTTCGACAGACCTTCACATGGTTGGTGCCTTATCAAAGATGCCTCCTCTGACATTTGATTTAAAGTGTTAGCCCAATCATACCTGTCAACATTTGCCAGGATACATTTTCTTCACAGCACTTCCTACCAACTGGGATGGTTCCTTGTTGATGTATGAGTTTATTACTTGTCTCCCAACCTGCTCAACTGGATATGGAAAGGGAGCCTCGTTTGTTCACTGTGGTATCCCCAGTGCCCTATGAGTCCTGGCACATCATACACATTCATTGATTAATTAAGGGGTGCATGATTGGAGCAGGAAGGACAAGGAGAGTGAACAAGGGTGCTGTTGGTGGGGAGGACATGGCAGGAGCAGGTGCAACCACAAGGAACTCACAGGACTTGATGTGGTTTGAAGAGTTGAGTCCTTGGAGAGGGAAGAGGTAGAAGGTTTTATGCTTGGGTAAGCGATGGACCTTCCCTGGTGTTTAAGTGGTAAAGAATCTGCCTGTAATGAGGAGATGCAGAAGACACAGGTTCCATCCCTGGGTCAGGTAGATCCCCTGGAGGAAGACATGGAAACCCATTGCAGTATTCTTGCCTGGGAAATCCCATGGACAGAGGAGGCTGGCAGGCTATGGCCCATGGGGTCACAAACAGTCGGACATGAATGAGTGACTAAACACACAGACAAGTTACGGGGACCCTAGGAGAAGTTCCTGGATATGCTGAGAAAGGAACAGCTGTAGAGGTGCCGAGAACCTTCAGGCAGGTGTGGTGGGATGTAATCTTATGCCGAGTTTCCTGTTCCCTGAGAGGCTCTACTGCAAAGCAGGCACGATCGTGAGCTCAGAGAAACATGGGGAGAAGCCTTCCTCCCCAGCTCTGGCATGGCCGTAACACATCATGGAACCACTCTGAACCTCAGGTTCTTCATCTGTAAAATGATCATAAAAAGCCTTCTCATGGTGGTTCTGGAAATAAAACTACAGAACATGACAGTATGGATCTAGGGCCTTAGGATGGCTTCTTGGTGGCTGTGAATTCCCTATCTCCTTTCCCTCTTCTCTGAGGGGCTGAGGAGAAAAAACTGTACTCTGGTTCCGCAGTTTAAATATGTGTTGCTTTTCATTGCAAACCTGTGTGTGTGTGTGTGTGTGTGTGTGTGCGCGCGCGCGCGCGCACGCGCACACACGCACACACACACGCATGGGCACACACACATGAATTAAAAAGACAAGCGATGCCCCTAGGCTTATCCTGAAAATAGGTAGTTCCTTGTCCTGACCCTCCATACCCCACTGAGTTTCTCTCCCCGGAAGCTCCTATTTTTAACTCTCTTAACTATTTTTTTCTAAAATTTACATCTATAATTCAACATAACATGTCTATACTACTATTTCTTGATTTTGCAATCTTAAATACTATTTGGATATCAAATTAAGATGTTATCATCTTCAAATCAGGGAAGGCAAGGATTTAGTTCCTTTATATTTCCAACTTCCAGCCTACACTCACCCACATAGGCTTTTTCTCTTCTTAACGTATTATATTCTTGTTTTTTAGTTCATCCATATGGACAAGTTTATATTTTTTACTCTAGCCATCGACATCTGAGCTACATAGTGTGCTGTGATTCTTTTCATTTTCTGTAGAAATTTGTATTTTGTCTGCAGTTAATATCTGCCTCACTTTTTTTTTAAACCACTCTTTTATTCTGTCTTCCCTCAAAATGTGAGACATTTCCTCTCAATAATTTAAAACTCAGCATGTACCTTATAAGTTTAAATTTTTTCCCATTTGGAAATACCATTCCAGCTTCCTCTGGCTCTTTGTCGTTTTGGTTCATTGGCTTTCCAACCCTGTTTGTAGCTGTGTGTCACCCAGGAATACTTTTGTTTTCTCTTGTCTTGAAGCCCCTGTTCCCAGATCTTCATTTCTTTCTCATTATTTCCCTTATTCCCTAATTTTGCCAAGGCACATTTGTCCTACAACTTTCTGAGAAAGAGTGCACGGGAGGTGAATTCTTTGAGACTTTGTCCAGCTTCAATCTCCTTTCATGCTTGATTGACATTTTGGCCAAGGATAGAATTCTAGGTTGGAAATAGTTTTCTCTCTGCATTTTGAAAATATTACCTCCTAATCACCTAGATCCCAGAGTTGCTGTTGAGAAATCCAATGCCATTATAATCCCCTTGCCTTCTCAGTGATCATTTTTTCCCATTTGGAAATTTTTTAGACCTTTCTTTTCTCAGTATTTTGATATTTCATAGTGATACATCTTCATGGCGCCTCCCCCCCTCTCCCCCCCATGAATTATGCTGGGAGGTTTATGAGCCTTTTCAGTCTGAACACTCATACGTCAATTCTTGGAACTGTTTTTTTGTTTCTTTTGAAATTTATTCCCTTTCATTTTTTAAAAAATTTGTTCTCTTTGAAACTCCTTTTAATCAACTATTGGATCTTCTGGCCTGTTCTGATTAAAAATATTTTTTTCTCTCTCATGTCTTACCTCAGTCTTTCTTTCCTTGTGTTTCTGGGGGTTGCAACTTACAGGAAGAACTAAGGTTCTTCAACCAGGGGTCGAACCTGGGCCCTCCCAGTTAAAGTGCCAAGTCCTAACCACTGGAATGCCAGGGACTCTTTCCCCTTCCCCCACCTTTAAATTTTTTTTTTTCTTCTGCTCAAAGTATTTGCCTAAGTTTCCCCTCTGTTACCTTTTTGCTTTTTTGCTCTCTGTGTTTCCCAGAGGCCTAATGGAAACAGCTAGTGATTCTAGGTTGTCTGTGAGGAGAAAAGGAAAGATATACCCATTTGAATGCAGAGTTCCAAGAACAGCAAGAAGAGATAAGAAAGCCCACCTCAGAGATCAGTGCAAAGAAACAGAGGAAAACAATAGAATGGGAAAGACTAGAGATCTCTTCAAGAACATTAGATACCAAGGGAATATTTCATGCAAAGATGGGCTCAATAAAGGACAGGAATGGTATGGACCTAAGGAAGTGGAAGATATTAAGAAGAGGTGGCAAGAATACACAGAACTGTACAAAAAAGATCTTCATGACCCAGATAATCATGATGATATGATCACTCACCTAGAGCCAGACATCCTGGAGTGTGAATTCAAGTGGGCCTTAGAAAGCATCACTAAGAACAAAGCTAGTGGAGGTGATGGAATTCCAGTTGAGCTCTTTCAAATCCTAAAAGATGATGCTTTGAAAGTGCTGCACTCAGTATGCCAGCAAATTCAGAAAACTCAGCAGTGGCCACAGGACTGGAAATGGTCAATTTTCACTCATTCCCAAAGAAAGGCAATGTCAAAGAATGCTCAAACTACCACACAATTGCACTCATCTCACACACTAGTAAAGTAATGCTCAAAATTCTCTAAGCCAGGCTTCAACAGTATGTGAACCGTGAACTTCCAGATGTTCAAGCTGGTTTTAGAAAAGGCAGAGGAACCAGAGATATTAAATTGCCAACATCCACTAAGAGGAGAGAGAAAAAGTTGGCTTAAAGGTCAGTATTCAGAAAACGAAGATCATGGCATCCGGTCCCATCACTCCATGGGATATAGATGGAGAAACAGTGGAAACAGTGTCAGACTTTATTTTTTTGGGCTCCAAAATCACTGCAGATGGTGATTGCAGCCATGAAATTAAAAGACGCTTACTCCTTGGAAGAAAAGTTATGACCAACCTAGATCGTATATTCAAAAGCAGAGACATTACTTTGCTGACTAAGGTCCATCTAATCAAGGCTATGGTTTTTCCAGCAGTCATGTATGGACTGTGAGAGTTGGACTGTGAAGAAAGCTGAGCGCCAAAGAATTGATGCTTTTGAACTGTGGTGTTGGAGAAGACTCTTGAGAGTCCCTTGGACTGCAAGGAGATCCCACCAGTCCATTCTGAAGGAGATCAATCCTGGGATTTCTTTGGAAGGACTGAAGCTAAAGCTGAAACTCCAGTACTTTGGCCACCTCATGCAAAGAGTTGACTCATTGGAAAAGACTTTGATGCTGGGAGGGATTGAGGGCAGGAGAAGAAGGGGATTACCGAGGATGAGATGGCTGGATGGCATCACTGACTTGATGAATGCAAGTCTGAGTGAACTCTGGGAGTTGGTGATGGATGGGGAGGCTTGGTGTGCTGTGATTCATGGGGTCGCAACGAGTCGGACACGACTGAGCAACTGAACTGAACTGGATCATCGAAAAAGCAAGAGAGTTCCAGAAAAATATCTATTTCTGCTTTATTGACTATGCCAAAGCCTCTGACTGTGTGGAATACAACAAACTGGAAAATTCTGAAAGAGGTGGGAATACCAGACCATCTGTCCTGCCTCTTGAGAAATCTCTATGCAGGTCGGGAAGCAACAGTTAGAACTGGACATGGAACAACAGACTGGTTCCCAATAAGAAAAGGAGTACATCAAAGCTGTAAATTGTCACCCTGCTTATTTAGCGTATATGCAGAGTACATCATGAGAAATGCTGGGCTGGATGAAGCACAAGCTGGAATCAAGATTGCCAGGAGAAATATCAATAACCTCAGATATGCAGATGATACCACCCTTATGGCAGAAAGCGAAGAACTAAAGAGCCTCTTGATGAAAGTGAAAGAAGAGAGTGAAAAAGCTGGCTTAAAGCTCAACATTCAGAAAACTAAGATCATGGCATCCAGTCCCATCACTTCATGGCAATAGATGAGGAAACAGTGGAAACAATGGTAGACTTTATTTTTGGGGGCTCCAAAATCACTGGAGATGATGAATGCAGCCATGAAATACAAAGACACTTACTCCTTGGAAGAAAAGTTATGACCAACCTAGACAGCATATTCAAAAGCAGAGACATTACTTTGTCAACAAAGGTCCATCTAGTCAAGGCTGTGGTTTTTCCAGTAGTCATGTATGGATGTGAGAGTTGGACTATAAAGAAAGCTGAGTGCTAAAGAATTGATGCTTTTGAACTGTGGTGTTGGAGAAGACTCTTGAGAGTCCCTTGGACTGCAAGGAGATGCAACCAGTCCATCCTAAAGGAGATCAGTCCTAGGTGTTCATTGGAAGGACTGATGCTGAAGCTGAAACTCCAGTACTTTGGCCACCTGATGGGAAGAGCTGACTCACTGGAAAAGACCCTGATGCTGGGAAAGATTGAAGGCAGTAGGAGAAGGGGATGACAGAGGATGAGATGGTTGGATGGCATCACTGACTCAATGGACATGAGTTTGAGCAAGCTCTGGGAGTTGGTGACGGACAGGAAGGCCTGGTTTGCGGTGGTCCACGGGGTTACAAAGAGTTAGGCACGCCTCAGCGACTGAACTGAGCTGAGCTGAGCTATGCTCTTTAAGTACGAAGAATCTGAGCTGAAAACCCTTTGTATGTGAGTCACACTTGTCATCTTGAAGCCATCCCCATAAAGTAAGAATGAGTGATGTTTTTAGGTTCTCTCAGGTAGGTTCTTAGTCTTGAATTGGTTTGAATTAAGACTGGAAATACTCTTGAGACTGAAAAGGAGTGATCCAGTCTCTTGCTTGGAAGGTATCAGCCTTCTCGTGTCCGTGGAGCCTGTGGGTGAAGGGAGCTGGTTGTTTCACATAAAGGCTCGCCTTCAGCCCCTAACTTCAGTGTGGAGCCTCCCTCCTGCCCTGGGCTGAGCCCAGTGACCTGAGCCTCCAGTCCCTCTGGTTCAGCCTTTCTAGAGAGTAAATATCCTGCTTCCTCTAGGGCTGGGGAGGAGTAACTTCCTCTCTAGATAGGAATGTGGGACTTGAGATCAAGTGTCAGCAAACTTTCTGTAAAGGGCCGAAGAGTAGATTTTAGACTTTGTGGGCAACACTTTGGTCTCTACCACAGATTCTTCTCTTCCTCGTCCTTCTCCTCTCTCTCTTAAAAAAGCGAAGCAAACAAATCAAAAAACCCTTTAAAATATAAAATAAACGTTCTTTGCTTACAGACAGTACAAAAATAGACTGTAAACTAGACAGGTCATAGTTTACCCACCCTGGTCTAGAAGATCCTTTTGGACACTCTCAACCAACCACTTTTATTTCAGGTGCACCCTGCATTCCTGCCTCTAGAACTTGAAGCCTCCAATTTCTGGTCCTTTTTTGATTTTATGACAAAACTGGGTGTCCCCCAACTCCAAACAGCCTCTTATAGGTGTCCCCCAACTCCAAACAGCCTTTTTTCCTGCCTCCTCCCCGCCCCACGGCAGCTTTCCCAGGTCCGCTAGGTGCGCAACTACTTGTCTGTCTTCTTTCTCTTTTCTGAAGGTCTGTTTTCCTGTTTTTCCCTCGTCTCTTTCTCTGTCCTTATTGGGCCATGGCTCTTTTTTTTTTTTCCCCTTCCCTTTCCCCCAATTTACTGGGATTTGAGAAAGGAGTGGAGATAAATGCATGTATTTAATCTACTAAGTTTAACCAGAAGCTCCCCCCAAATCCAATTTGGCTGGGTTTTATTTTTATGACTTTCTTTGATAGCACTTGGGTTAATTTTGCATTTGTTCTCCACGTGCTCACTTGCTGTGCCAGATGTTCGAAGAAGATGTCCTTGGGGAGGAAAAAGGAGGGGCTTTAAAACGCAGTGTTGCTGAAATGCTCGCAATGGTTCAGTGTGTGAGATCTCTCCGAAGCACGGCCGTTCCTAACCACCAGACTCTCATAATAGAAATACAGCTTCACCCTTATTTGTGTAAACCATCAGGAGCATTTTTAAACGTTTGTCATAAACTTTGTGGCTTTTTGTTGAAAATTGAATTTAAGGTAGTAAATGGAAGCTTTTGGTGGCATGCCGCTGACGGCAGGGAGAGTCTGGTAAGTGATCCCGAAGAGTTGATCAAAGGGAGCTGCTGAACAGTTTTTGCTGTATTTGTGTTTTGGGCCTTTAATCTGGCAGTGTTTCCAATTCCATTCTGAATATGGTCATGCACACTCCACCCCTGCTCATGTCTCCTTGGCAGCATCTGGTACTGTCTCTGTCTGTTAGGGTTCAAGCCTGCCTTCACGATCCAGCCTGGACAAGATATGAACAACAGCGAGCATCAAAAAATAGGCATCTTTCAAAATCTTACCCATCCCACACATTTGTTCCCATAATCAAATGAAAATTGGGAGTGAAAAGAGTAAAATGAACTAAAACTGACCACCGGTCGTTTGTGTCTAGGCTCGCCTTTCCTGGCCAGTGAAGACGGCGTGCTCGGAGGGGTGATTGTCCTCCGGTCCTGCCGATGCTCTGCAGAGCCTAACGCCTCCCAAAATAAGCAGACACTTCTGGGTAAGTTAAACTTACACATCGTGTGGGTGTCTTTCTCTTTCCTTTTGTTCCGAGCCAGGGACAGATTTATATCCTTATGTTGATCATTTTAACCTGTGGGTGGGCCAGGATGTTCCATTGATAGGTATACATATCGCTATTCCACTGACCTCTCTGCCTAGGTTAACGTCTACAAGGTAAATATTCATTTCAGGGTATATGATTATAGCATGTTTTCCAAATGGACTGAGAACCTAGCACCTTTCCTAAAGCCCAATATTAAGAATATTGGACCGTGTATTTATCCCCTGCCTTATTTGACATAGCATTTGAGATGACCCATCGCAGTAAACACAGTAACACAGAGAGAAGCTTCTTCCTCTTCTCCTCCCCGAAAGGAATCAGAATCATGTGAAGACGTACTGGCCTAGTTCACCCTGGCTTCATGGCTTATTAGCTGTGATGCCTGCACGCATCAGTCTCACTGTTCTGTGCCACCTCCTCCTCCACATTAGAAAGATATCCACCCTGCCTGCTCATAATACTGTGGTGAGGAAGGGTCCCATGAATATTTTGCAGATTTGCAGATGTCCACCCACATGTGTGGCTTTGTCTCTAACAAAGTGCACCAGTGGGGATGGAGCCCAGCCCACCCTCCATTTGACGAGGCACAGATTTGTGGGGGAGCCTCTACCCATAGAGGTGCCTTTTCCTAAGTCATTTATCCAGAGCAAGGGGCATTTAAAAAGTCTGCATGAATGTGCCACATAAGCTAGCAGGGGCTCCTATATCTTATTTTTCTTTAATTGACTTTTTAATCGAATTGTGTGCTCATTCAGAAAAGTGCACAAATCATTGTAAGTGCAACTGCTTGGAAAATATTACAAACTGAGCCCACCCATGTGACCAGCATGTAGATAAAAAGTAGAACTTTGCTGTAATCCAGAAGTTCCCTTATAACCCTCCCCAGTCTCTACCCCTTCAAAGTTAATAACCATTCAGCCTTCCAACACCTTGATTAGTTCTATTTGGTTTTGTGTTTTGTATAAATAGGATCATAGAATATGTTTCCTTGGTGTCTGATGTCTTCAGTGAATGTTACGCCTGTTAACTTCATCCATGTTACTTGTGACAGCTTGTTCACTCTCATTGCTATATAGTAGTCCGTCATGTATGGTGATACTACTCAGTGGTTATCCATTCTTCTGTAAGTTTTTTTAAATTTTTTAAATAAGCACTACAAGTCATTCTGAGGGCTGTGGCAGTTCAGCTCTTTGTATAAAATGCCTTTTATCAAGTATGGTTGACACCTGATCTGTATCGTATGATTGTTGTGAATTGCTGTAGTACAAGTCCCTTCCTATTTTGAAGTTTTATGAGTCTATAAAATAGAAAAACTAGCATTTCTTATGAGGATAAAAATTATTTTTTCTTTAGAAGCCTGAAGAACTTCCATAAAAATCTTTCCTCTCATTTGCCAAAGGTGGGGGGTGGAGAAACACTACACTTTTATAGAAAATGATTCTTTCTCCACCTGATCACCAACTTTGTAATTTTTCTTGCTATATTTATTTTCTTCCTGTTTCCACCCACTATACTTAGTACCCAGGTTGTTCCTAGCAAAAAAAAAAAAAAAAAAAATTTAAACGGAGGCAAATAGTTACTTGCTTCTTTGGTATCCTAATCATTTTTGAAACCTTTGAATATCTTCCACAGTTAGGTAGCAGGGAGTTTGTCTTTAAAATATGCACAGAGGGACTTCCCTGGTGGTCCAGTGGCTAAGACTCTGAGCTCACAATGCAGGGGGAGGAAGGGGGGGGTCCAGGTTGCAGCCCTGGCTGGGGAGCTAGATCCCACATGCTGCAACTAAGAGTTGGCATGGCCCAGCTAAAGAGTTCACATGCTGCATCTAAAGATCCCACATGCTGAAACAAAGATCAGAGATCCGATGTGCAACAGCTAAGACCTGGCGCAGCCAAATAAATACATAAATAAAAGTAAATATTTTAAAATGACCTTTAAAAAGATCAAATAAAATATGCAGAGGATGTTCCTGAGCATTCCATAAAAACTCAGAAAAAGTCTTTAGTCCTGGGAGGCAGGGTAGGGGACAGTTATTGAAATTGTTTCATAGCCTGCTGCTAGAATGGAGTTTCTGTTCTTCACTGAGCCTGGGCTTTCACCCATTCAAGTTAATTCTGGAAATTGTAAGAATTTTATTTTTTTACTTGTCCTTTCATTTTTGGAGTTAAAGGTATATTTAAAGATAAGTCATAGAATTTTAGCTCATGTTAATTTTTATCACTAAAGTAGTCATTCGTACACTGGTTCCTACTCTCCACGTCAAGGAGAAGAATAAAATGTAAAGTGTTGCTTTATGGAATGAGTGAAGTCTTGCCATTTGTTTGTGAAGTTTAAAACCTGGTGAATGTAGGCTCCTATCAGCTTCTACCAGTGATGTGGGTTTTTACATATTTTGCTTTAAGAAACTTTCATGTGTTCAGTAACTGGCGAGAAAGTAAATGTGTACAGAGGGATAGAAAGAAGATGTGAAGGTCACCTTTGCTCCCCAGTTCCCAGAGTGCCAGCCCCTCATTCTGGTTGTTCTCGTGGGATTCACCTTCATTCTGTAGAATGTGCTCCTGTTCTGTTTCTCCATTAGTCAGTAACTTGTGGCTCCCTTGGGGGAAGAAATTAAGAGCAGAGCTCATACCACTCCCCATCACCTTTCCTCATGACTTTTGTGAGAACTCTAATCTGAAGCTGTATATTTAATTTTATTGCAACTTTAATGCTCTACTTCCTGACTCATCAGCTTTTATCATCTCTTCCAACCATACCTCACCCCTTGGACTATGTAAGCTTCTTTCCTCTTCCTCCATGATTCCCAACCCTCATCTCAACCTCTAGCAACCACACCATTGTTGTCATAGTAACATTGCATTCTGTTCTACAGCCTACTTGCTTTCTACACTCTGATTAGAATTTGATTCCAAACAGTGACAATTAATAACCAGCATTGGTAGTGTCATGATTATGTGAATATTATTCACTGCAGATCCCAGGAGTAGAAGATTAGACCCATCAGAAAGGAAGTATCTGCCATAAGCCCCTGCCTGTAAAAGGAGAATGTTTCAAACATCAAACTCAAGTGGGTTCTTCTATGCTTTACCACGTTAATTGCTCCAGATCAGGCTGCAACATAATTTGCTTCATGTTTGGCCCATGACTTCTCATTTATCACTTTATAAAATTCTCATGAAAATATAACTTCATCAACTCATGGCTCCTTAATGTTTGGTAATATCAAGTAACCAGGAAGGCTCAGAAGTCTTTCTTTCCTATACATCCAAACAAAACAAAACAATTACCCAAATTAAATTAAAAAAATCCACTTAACTGCTGTATGTATCACTTTTTTGTATGATTATATACAATATACATATACTTTTTTGTATAATATATATACAATATATTATTTTGCATAATATATATACTTTTTAGTATATTTGTATACTAATATATGTAATTTTTGATTATAGTACAATCAAAATAATCTCAAACTTCAGCTTTTTCCATATTGACTCTCTTTTCTGAAAATCATCAATAGCATTTCCCTTACACCACAAATGCAGTTTCAATCAAACCCCATTGCCACCTGATGGAGTTTCCAGGAAGCCATTACCCAGCTTCTCCTCTTGACAAATGCATCAATTACAAGAGCCCCAGGGGCTGCTTCAGGGGTGGGATGGCTCAAGAACAGGCCCTTTCAAGGTTTGGCCTTTGTTACTGATTCAGGAATACAGTTGGAGAATCCCAGCTATAGAGTAACTTTCAAAGTCCTCTTGCATGACTTTGTTATGTGTGCTTTGTCCATAAACTGTTTGAGAGAAAGGGAGTTTAATTCCCTCCCCAGTGACTCTCTCCAATGCATAAGAATATGTCAGGATGACAGTCTGTGACTTCCAAGGCGAAGTCAGAAAAGGCGCTGTTCACTCACTCCAGGAAAGACCAGCTACCGTGTCACAAGGACACTCAAGCAGCACCACGGAAAGGTCCCTGTGGCAAAAAAACTGTGACCGCCTTCCAACTACCAGCAAGGCACTGGGGCTCCGCGCCAACAGCCTTGGTCCCAGGGGAGCCTGCAGATGACAGGATCTTAGCAGGTTTCTGGACTGAAATCTCATGTTGTTGTTGTTGTTGTCCAGTCGCTCAGTCGTGTCCGACACTTTGTGACTCTATGGATTGCAGCAAGCCAGTCTTCCCTGTCCTTCACCATCTCCTGGAGTTTGCTCAAACTCATGTCCATTGAGTCAGTGATGATATCCAGCCATCTCATCTTCTGTTGTCCCCTATTCTCCTCTTGCCCTCAATCTTTCCCAGGATCAGGGTCTTTTCATGAAAGATGCTGAAAAAGAACCACCCAGCACAGACACTCCTGAACTCCTAGTCTGCAGAAACTTAGATAATAAAATGTTTGTCATTTTAAACCACTAGATTTGGGGGTAATTTATGCAGTGAGTAGTGAAGTCGGTCAGTCGTGTCCGACTCTTTGTGACCCCGTGCATGTAGCCTACCAGGCTTCTCTGTCCATGGGAGTCTCCAGGCAAGAATACTGGAGTGGGTTACCATTTCCTTCTCCAGGGGACCTTCCCGACCCAGGGGTCGAACCCGGGTCTCCCACATTGGAGGCAGACGCTTTAACCTCTGAGCCACCAGGGAAGCCCCTATTTATGCAGTGATAGATAACAAATCAACCTCTGAAATGCTCTCCCTGCCAAATGGTCCACTGGTTTGTCTAAAGAACTACAGGGATGAATCAGGTGTTCTGTGGTGTCTTTAGGCAGCTCAGGCCACAGGACTTCCAGGTGCATCAGTGGATCCCACTTCTCTGCTCGGATAAAGGTGATCAGTGCCCCCTTACTTTGCATGCCCAAATCCCTCTTTCCCAGACTGTTTCTTAAGCCTCAGCAACCTCTAGGCTCCCCACCTCTATCCATCTCCCACCTCCATCCTGCCTCTAGACCTCTGTCCCTCTATGACACAGGGAACCTTACCATGGCTCAGAGACACAGAAGCTGACTGTGCTGAAGCAGAAAGGGCAAAAATGAGACCTTGACTGTATTGTGTCTTAGAGAGCCACACCAACTCCAGCATTAGAGAGATGGTGGTCAAAAAAGAACCACAGAAGTACCACAAGTACTGCTTGTTTTAAGCTTAACATTCAAATAACTTTTTGTGTTATATAATAACTTTATGTATCCTAAAATAAAGCAAAACCTGTGTCTCTTACTCCCATGCTCCTACTTTTAATTCTTCAATGAGGACACACACACTCACACCCACTCCATCCTCTTTCCTGAGAAGATAGATGGGAAATGGAAAGTAACTTGACAGGGAAAGCCCAGCCTGATCTGGTGCTGGAGCAGCTTTCAGTGTCACCTCCTACTCGCACTCCTCCTCCTCTGCTCATCTCCACTGACCTCAGTTCTGGCAACTGAAGATTGCTTGGTCTTCTTCCAAGGGTCGTATCTTTCTGCCATTAATTTTCACATGCTGTTCTTACCTGTGTTAGGAAACTCCTTCTTTAAGACCCGGCCCAGAGAGGAACCTCCTGGAATCCTTTGGAAGCCCTCTCCCCAGGTGATTTGTCCCTTCTCTGTGTGCTTTTTGCAGTGTGTAATCTCCAACCTTTGTAGCAGTCACCGTGACATTCTAGACACGTACTGGAATGCCTGCCATTCCTGCTAGGCCAGCATTTCTCAATCTTTTTTTCTAAATTCAGTTATTTGAGTGGAATCGAGCACAGGTCTTTGAGCCCCAGTGGTTCATGTGGAGGGTACAGGGCTTGGAAATAGCTTAAAGAAAGTTCCACTGCATCTGAGACGCCTTCCAGGGCCTGAGTGGGCTCTTGTCTAACTCCTGAAATGAATCGTCTGAGGAGATATGCGCTGACAAAGAAGAGACTTTACTGGGAAAGGGCGCCAGGGTGGAGAGCAGCAGGGTAAGGGAACCCAGGAGAACTGCTTTTGCCACGTGGCTTGCAGTCTTGGGTTTTATGACAGTTGAGTTAGTTTCCAGGTTGTCTTTGGCCAGTTGCTCTGAATCAGGGTCCTTCCTGGTGGCAGGTGCATCGCTCAGCCAAGATGGATTCCAGTGAGGCGGGTTCTGGAAGATTGGCAGGACAAATGGACTGGGTCTCCTCTCTCCTTACCTTTCCTGAATTCTTCTGGTTGGTGGTCGCTTGTTAGTTTCATGTTCCTTACCAGTAAGATAACTCCTGCTTGTGGTGACTATCTTGCCTGGCCAGGATGGGAAGTTTAGGTCTGTGTTTCCCCTAACATGAGTATCATACCACCAGACTGTGAGTCGTTTGAGGGCAAGTTCAGTTCAGTTCAGTTCAGTCCAGTTGCTCAGTCATGTCCAACTCTTTGCGACCCCATGAATTGCAGCACGCCAGGCCTCCCTGTCCATCACCAACTACCGGGGCTCACCCAAACTCATGTCCATCGAGTCGGTGATGCCATCCAGCCATCCCATCCTCTGTCATCCCCTTCTCCACCTGCCCCAATCCTTCCCAGCATCAGAGTCTTTTCCAATGAGACACCTCTTCACATGAGGTGGCCAAAATCTTGGAGTTTCAGCTTTAGCATCAGTCCTCCCAAAGAACACCCAGGACTGATCTCCTTTAGTATGGACTGGTTGGATCTCCTTGCAGTCCAAGGGACTCTCAAGAGTCTTCTCCAACACTGCAGTTCAAAAGCATCAATTCTTCGGCACTCAGCTTTCTTCACAGTCCCACTCTCACATCCATACATGACCACTGCAAAAACCAAAGCCTTGACTAGACAGACCTTGGATGACAAAGTAATGTCTCTGCTTTTTAATACGCTATCTAGGTTGGTCATAACTTTTCTTCCAAGGAGTAAGCGTCTTTTAATTTCATGGCTGCAGTCACCATCTGCAGTGATTTTGGGGCCCAAAAAAATAAAGTCTAACACTGTTTCCACTGTTTTCCCATCTATTTCCCATGAAGTGATGGGACCAGATGCCATGATCTTCGTTTTCTGAATGTTGAGCTTTAAGCCAACTTTTTCACTCTCCTCTTTCACTTTCATCAAGAGGCTCTTTAGTTCTTCACTTTCTGCCATAAGGGTGGTGTCATCTGCATATCTGAGGTTCTTGATATTTCTCCTGGCAATCTTGATTCCAGCTTATGCTTCTTCCAGCCCAGCGTTTCTCATGATGTACTCTGCATAGAAGTTAAATAAGCAGAGTGACAATATACAGCCTTGACGTACTGCTTTTCCTATTTGGAACCAGTCTGTTGTTCTATGTCCAGTTCTAACTGTTGCTTCCTGACCTGCATATAGGTTTCTCAAAAGGCAGGTCAGGTGGTGTGGTATTCCCATCTCTTTCAGAATTTTCCACAGTTTATTGTGATCCACACAGTCAAAGGCGTTGGCATAGTCAGTACAGCAGAAATAGATGTTTTTCTGGAACTCTCTTGCTTTTTCCATGATCCAGCGGATGTTGGCAATTTGATCTCTGGTTCCTCTGCCTTTTCTCAAACCAGCTTGAACATCTGGAAGTTCACGGTTCACGTATTGCGGAAGCCTGGCTTGGAGAATTTTGAGCATTACTTTACTAGCGTGTGAGATGAGTGCAATTGTGTGGTAGTTTGAGCATTCTTTGGCATTGCCTTTCTTTGGGATTGGAATGAAAACTGACCTTTTCCAGTCCTGTGGCCACTGCTGAGTTTTCCAAATTTGCTGGCATATTGAGTGCTGCACTTTCACAACATCATCTGCCAGTGTTTGAAATAGCTCAACTGGAATTCCATCACCTCCACTAGCTTTGTTCGTAGTGATGCTTTCTAAGGCCCACTTGCCTTCACATTCTAGGATGTCTGGCTCTAGGTGAGTGATCACACCATTGTGATTATCTTGGTCGTGAAGATCTTTTTTGTATAGTTCTCCTGTGTATGCTTGCCACCTCTTCTTAATATCTTCTGCTTCTGTTAGGTCCATACCATTTCTGTCCTTTATCGAGCCCATCTTTGCATGAAATGTTCCCTTGGTATCTCTAATTTTCTTGAAGAGCTCTCTAGTCTTTCCCATTCTGTTGTTTTCCTCTATTTCTTTGCATTGATCTCTGAGGAAGGCTTTCTTATCTCTTCTTGCTATTCTTTGGAACTCTGCATTCAGATGCTTATATCTTCCCTTTTATCGGCTATTTGTAAGGCCTCCCCAGACAGCCATTTTGCTGTTTTGCATTTCTTTTCCATGGGGATGGTCTTGATCCCTGTCTCCTGTACAGTGTCACAAGGACTGTGTCAAATCCAGCTTTGTACTCACCCTACATTGTAGGCTCCAAGTAACTATTGGAGGAATAAATTAAGTGCCACATGGAATTTCTTTACTGATTCTATAGCAGAAATTTTTAAAGAAATTGACCGCTCTGCCAGAAAAATGAAATGTCACAGAAAATATCCTCCCATGCTCTTAAAAACCAAACAAGATGGGTCGGAAATGTTGGATAATGACGAGTATCCAGGAACAAGGATATTTGGAGACAGTTTAATTGGATCCCAGAAGACAGCCTCTGCAAACAGCCTTGTAAAAGGACAGTTTGGACGTGAATGTGTTTGCAACACCCATCCCACCACCTCCCACCCCCCAGATCAGGAGATGCTGGCAAAGCCCAGCCTACAAATCACTGCTTTAACACAAAGCAAATGCTTGTCCCTGGAACGAAACAGCTGAGAATAATTAATTTTCTCTCTGCTTTTAGAGGAAAAAACCAATATATTTTTACCTGCTAATGTACAATTCCATGTGTTTTCCAGGCCTCTACAGAAATACTTTATTGAAGCTGCTGTGTATAGTATAATATGGTTAATAATTGTGTAAACAAAGGCACATCAACCTTCCAATGGAAAAGACTAGTTCTTTTCCATTTTAAGCTTGAGTCAATAGAAGTAATTAGAATATATGCAAGTATATAATGTGAACAACCAATCACACTGTTTGGGTGCATTTTTTCCCATGTAGCCTACCCTCTCCATGCTGATGGGAACCTGGCAGATCCCGTGGAGTTCAGCGGTCTTACCTTAGAGTAGTTAATAGGAAGCAGTAGTGTGAGGAACAGTGTGAAGCAATCTCCTTATATTTGAGGAAAACCTTAAGCAATTCAGGATAGTAGGCAGAGGGGCTAGTAGGGGTGAAAAGGCTGCCTGTTCATCCAGCAATCTTTTCACCAAGCCTATCAGTTGGAGTTCCTCTTCCTAAACAGATGGAAGGCCCACAGCTCAGTGTAAGGCTGGCCGTCTGATGAGCACCTGTGATAATTGTTCCTTTCCCATCAAGTCGCCTTCGCCTTACCCAGAGAGTAATAACTTCAGGTTCTCTGCTGTCCCGGAGTATGTTTATGGTGCTGATTATTAAATTTTGTACATATTATTTCTGCTTGACCAGCTACTTTTCCCCCTTGTTTTTCATCTTTATTGTGAAATGTTTTATGTATTTTTAAAAGAAGAATGTAATAACTTTGTAAGTTATAAAGATTATAATAAAATGAACACCTGTGGACCCACCGCCCAGCCTAAGAAACTGCCCATTTACCCTTATCTTTGAAGCCCCCAAATGGGCCTGTCTGAACTTTATATAATGGTACAGCAGGTGTTTTCTCCTCTGAGAATTTCTGAAGTTTCTTACCTGATTACTTGAAAGGGTAATGAGTTGCTTTATCACTTTAGACTTTGCTCTCTGAAATCAACTGTGCTTCAGCTCCCAATTAGAACTGAAATGTGGCATTCTCTCCCACTTTCTTTCCAAAACAGGCCATGTTCTTTATTGAGTACTCTTCTTGTCACTGTTACGAAAGCTTGCCATGACTTAAAAAATGTTAGATTGATGCTTCCTGGAACATTAAAAAGATAAAAGGTCATTTTACTGTAAATTAAAATTCCAACTGCCTTTTGGTTTTACTGGCATTAAAATTTTGGTGAGCACATATAAACACACGTACTTCAAAGGACCTTCATTCTCAGGGCCCGGCAGAGTCACTTATTTCCATTTCATGGCACATGCCACCATGAGCACTCGTGACCAGGCAGTCTGCCGGGCTCACGCGATCATAAAAACAGCCCTCAAAAAGAAGGCAAAGTAGTTATTAGACCGGTAGTGGGGAAAGAAGTGCTTATGGCTGGTTATCTGATGTTAATACCGTGTCTTAAAAATGTAACTAAAACTTTGTTCTGTAAGCAAGTCCAGTATCATGGTTGGAAACTTATTTCTTATGCACCTCCGCAATGTTTGGGGATTATTTCATCTTCACCGTAGTCTTAAGAGATAGGCTGGCATTTGGGGTCTTATTTAAGGATCAGATGGAAAGGAGAAAATTAAATAACTTATTCCTATATGCAAAGTGAATAAAGCAGACATGATATTAAAAACTCTTTAGCAACTGAGTTGCATTAACCTATGCAACACAGTTTGTATTTTTTCAGAACTGGCTTTCATTTTTAAAGGACAGATATGTTGACCATCAATAGCTATCATTTGCTTTATCACAGAACTTTTCTACTGTTAAGTATTGCTAATTTACTTTTAAAAATTGCAAATAGACTTATTTTCATCTGTTATATTCTCCTCCATCATGAGTAGTGTGCTTCTAGCTATAATCTAAACATATAGTGTCTTTCCTTTTGACCAAAAATTTTCCATCTGAAATAAAGAATACAAAGACTTAAAATTTTAGTGAATATATAATTCTTATTACTTTGGTTCTCCTTAAACTCTCAGAAAAACATTTTGAAAGATTTTTATAGTCAGTTTTTATCCGCTCACAGGGTAATAGAGATCACCTTTAGCATGAAATAAAGCCTAAAAAAATATTTGTTGAATGAATGAAATCATGTTTCAGTATAACTTGTTTCACCAAATGCTTTCCTTTTCAGCAGAGAACTTCCAAGTTCCAGCCATTGGCCCCTTATTTCTGGTAGTTTCTAACACAATAAAATGATAAAACAGGAAGAGAATTAAAGAATATCCTTCAGGGCTTGTTTTACTCTTTGACCCACATCCTTCTCTTCCTTTTTCAGTCAACATCTTTCTTTAGTCTTGAACAAATGGAGTGAGCCTGGAAAAGAGAGAGGAATTATTTTCTTGGCTTGGCGTAGAGGGAGTTCTATAGAACTCCAGCCCCATAGTTCCCAAGACAGTTCAGTGGTGAAAGGTTTTCAAGGAAGCAAGCCAACTCAAGGCTACTTCATGGTAATCATGGGACATCCATTTTATGAATCTTAAGGATTCCGTGTCAGGACAGGAACGCATCCTTGAATGAACTCCGAACTAGATTATAAAGAACCTCACTACCCGGGGGGTGGTGGGGGGGGGGGGGAATCTACAGAGGTAACATGAGATTATCCCATTTACAGTTCCTCTTCCTTCCCATTTTAAAAAATGAGTTTATCTTTATTCAATAAGGAGTAACTTAAACACTGTGCAAAATGTCCTAGGGTAAACCGTTTGACCTAAGGCTAAGGAGCGGCAGCTAACTTGGCAACTGCCCAGCCCAAGACGGTTCTGATTTTAGAGTTCTGTTTCCTTTGCAAGAAAGTCTGGGATATGAAGCCAGGCAGAGGGGTTTTAAATGGGTGTGAGCCAGTGCAGCTGGGGGTTGTTAACAACAATTGGAGAACAACTTAAAAAAAAAAAAAAAAAGGTAGCTGAGGGCTTCTTTCTTGTCAGAAAAGAGAATCTGTTTGAATAGAAAACACTTGCTTGCAACCCTGGTAAGGAAACTTTGTTTTACTTAAACAGGATGACATGTGAATCATTTTGAAAGAGAAGGAGGTATCCTAGGGGGAGCATCATTTAAGGGGTGGTTTATATTCCTTGTATTAACCAGGGAAGGTGCTGACTTAACCGTCACTAGAAGGCAGGTCCTGCACCGGGGCTGAAGGCTGTCTCATGCAGTGGAGGGCCCTAAGCTGTAGGCCAGCTGCTCTGGGATGTTATACCACAGGTGAATTCATCTGTTCCAATGCATTCAGAACAACTTTTCAGATAGTCTGGCCCCTGAGATTATGTACAAATCCATTCCAGCTGTCCCCAGAAGGCCATTAGCTTGTCTTCCTTGAGGAACACGTGAACAGGACATCCCAACCTCATCCATTCTCCAGCACTGGAACAGGATCAGTAGTGTTGACCTTATTTCACATCGTGCTGCTTTGCTGGGATGTGTTTAAAGTCATTTGGTGGAGAAGAGTCCTACTGAATCCCTGTGTCCATCTTTCATAACTTAAACCCATTCAGAAAGGTAGCTTGGCTTTAGGTGTTCTTAGCATTTTCTCATGAAGGTCTTTTCATCACCTAGGCATTTCCAGTAGTCTTCGGATATGAAGAGCTGACTCACTGGATAGGACCCTGATGCTGGGAAAGGTTGGGGGCAGGAGGAGAAGGGGGCATCAGAGGATGAGATGGTTGGATGGCATAACCGACTCAATGGACATGAGTTTGAGCAAACTCTGGGAAATACTGAAGGACAGGGAATCCTGGCATGCTGCAGTTCATGGGGTTGCAAAGAGTCAGACGTGGCTGAGTGACTGAACACCACCACCATCCCTTGGGCTTTGGCCTTCTAAAACACAAAAGCTTTTTTCAAATCAGTAGTTGAGGTATAAAACCACAGGAGCATGATCCTTACCAAGAGGCCAGAGGCTTCTTTAAATGGAAATCAGCTTGAGCTTGACCACACCAAAATGCTGTTTCAGACAACACATTCTCAGGCTCAGATACGCCACTCTAGGCCACTCATTAACCCTGAATGTTACTGGAGTTCGCGGTCCCCTACCTGTAATAATTACACATGGAAAACTCCTGGTACTTGGATATAGCATCTGCCCAATTAATTGTATTACTATTAGAATCGTTTTTAATACTATTACCATAAAATGCAATTTTTTAGTATGGAAGACATTTTAGTCCCTAAAATCCAGAAATACGTTATAGACTTCTTGGTGTCACCAAGTGGTAAGAAATACAGCTCCTTTACTGAGTAGGACTTACATCTTTGCTTTTCTTCTATGTAATTGAGTTTGTTACAATACTGCTTCAGTCTTAGGTTTTGGTCTTCTGGCTGCGAGGCAACTGGGATCTTATTTCCCTGACCAGGGATCAAACCTGCTCCCCCTGCATTGGAAGGCAGCATCTTAGCTGCTGGACGTGTGGTGAAAAGTAGGTTGCCCCCCACTCAGCTTCCTAAATCACCAGTTGCCTCTCTCATGATAACCACTGTTGCTGGTTCCTCTGATGTTCTTCCAGAGAGATCCCATGTATTTACAAACATGAGTCATCCATGGTGCCCTTTTATTTTCCTTCACAGAAATGAGCAGCATCATTTTTTCCATCTTTCTTCACCTTGTCTTTTGTTTTAGATAAACTGTATATTTTGTAGATTAGAGTTTTTTCCAAACGGTAGCATGTCACATTAATGAGGTCTAATTTAGTGAGTCAGGAGCAGAATCTTTTCACTGTAGCACATAGAATATAAAGAGCCCACAGAATAGAAAGAACCCACACACTCAGTGACAGTATAGGGGGCTTTTTGTTTTGCTTTAGTTTTATTGTGGTTCCTGGCAAAATGTTTGAAAAAACACTTAGTGTGGATAGTTCCATATCATCCCCATAGAGCTTTCTCTTTTTTAATTACTGCATAGTATTCCACTGAATAGGGTACCATAGTTGTTCATATATGCTCCCACCAAAAGGCAACTGTGCTGTTAATATTTCCAGTTTCTTCCTAATTAAAATTACTTTAGTGAATATCTGTGTAAAGATGTTATTTTATACATACAAAGGCATATCTGTACACTCTACCTAAAAGTAGAATTGCTCGGTCAAAGTGTATGTCATTTTGATAAAAGGAGTCTATCCTCATTATTTTCAGAGTCATGAAAATTTGTGACTCTTCTTGCTTGATGACATTTACTTGTAATTGAAAGACCAGGACTCCCAGCACTTTCCCAGTCATTTGTGGGCATGAGCAGAGTGGGGGAAAATTTGAGCTGGAAAAGTAGCAGAACTCATGGAGTCAGTAGATGACAAATGATAAAAAGAGCATAAGGGAAAGCATTGCTGTGAGGCTGAAAGCCAAAGAAGCTTGTGGCCAGGTCATCCAGGGTCAAGAAAGTATTGAGCTCTTCTTGGCTAGTATATTATTATAAAGGCATATTGGGCAAAGTTAATTATCTATAAGAATTATCTATATGTTAATTGGGCAAAGTTAATTATCTATATGTTACAGGGGCTTCACTCATAGCTCAGTTGGTAAAGCACATGCCTGCAGTGCAGGAATCGGCCGGCAGTGCAGGAGAGCCGGGTTTGATTCCTGGGTCCGGAGGATCCTCTGGAGGAGGGCATGGCAACCCACTCCAGATTTCTTGCTTGGAGAATCCCATGGACAGAGGAGCCTGGCAGGCTACAGTCCATGGGGTCCCAAGAGTCAGACATGACTTAGCGACTAAACCACCGTGTGTTATATAAGGTGTCTCTAAACAGAAAATACACATCAAATAAGGTTACTTCTTGAAAATTTTGTGACCAGAGGCTTGCAGGACCTTAACCTTGTATTTCCCTTGGGAGCAATGGCTCAGTGTTTGCTAATTCAGTGTTCATGGCAAACTTGCAGACCGTAACTACCACAAATTACAGCAGTGTATTTCCAAATGGTCATACTCCCACCATTATGAGAGTGTTACCTCCCTTCTCTGAGCCCCAGATCCCCATCCAGGCTTTGCTGAATTCCACCATGAAAGGCAATGCTTGGCAGATGAAAAATTATCACTGTGAGTTTTTCTCCTGCCTCCCTGAAGTCCTCCAACAAGAAATAATTTGTTAAATTATTATTAATAGTATATTAAATTACTGAGTTAAGATATACACTAAAATAAATAAGATTTCTTTTCAAAAGCATTTTATAATTTAAATAGTAGACAATTCCTGCTGAGTGTCTCAAGCTATCCTGAACTAGTAACTGATTTGAATTGTTATTAAGAAGAGTGTGTCAGGGGCTTCTCTGGCAGTCCAGTGGTTAAGACTCCATGCTCCTACTGCATGGGGCACAGATTCCATCCCTGGTCGGGTAACTGAGATCCCATATGCCATGAGTTTGGGCAAAAAAAAAAAAAAGTGTCAGTAAATGCACCTCCTTTTTTTGTTTATTTGTGAAAAGAGTAAAGGAAGACTGAATTTCTAGACATTGAGTTACTTTAAGAACTCCTAAACTCTATATCTTGGAGAAGGCAATGGCAACCCACTCCAGTACTCTTGCCTGGAAAATCCCATGGACGGAGGAGCCTGGTGGGCTACAGTCCATGGGGTTGGTAGGAGTTGGACACAACTGAGCGACTTCACTTTCACTTTTCACTTTTATGCATTGGAGAAGGAAACAGCAACCCACTCCAGTGTTCTTGCCTGGAGAATCCCAGGGATGGCAGAGCCTGGTGGGCTGCCATCTATGGGGTCGCACAGAGTCGGACACGACTGAAGTGACTTAGCAGCCAGCAGCAGCAAACTCTAGACACTTTATTGATAACTGTTCAATAGAAAAATATTTAATGTGGTCAATCATTATACCCAGTTTATCTTGCTTTGTAAGTCTCAATTTTTTTTGTGTTGCATTTCCTTAAAGCAGGCTATATTTTCAGAGAGAATAATGCAGTTTGAAATCATCAAAATTTTGCCTTAAAAAACAACACACAGTATTTTTATCCTTTACTTTCATGATTAAATTGACTATATTTCCATGTATTTTTTTTCTTGGCTAATTCATGAGCAGTTACCACCTTAACGTTTGGGGAATAAAGAGAGGTCACAGTGTTGGAAATAACCTGAATTTTGTATTTAAATATAATTGCATTGGCACCACACTAGGGAAGTTTGGTAAGACTTGAATGCCTTTGCTCTATTAGGCAATTTAGAATATCCCAGACCTTGCTCTGGACGTCAGGCTTTTTGAAGTTCAAAGCAGATGTGTGAGGAAGAAAAAGCATCTGGTGGAGAGAGCTTGCTTCACTGCCTGACGCTGTTTTCTTGCAGTCTAGGCAGAGCGCTACAGAACAGGTCGCCCATTTGCAAATGAGTTAATGATGAGAGAGTGAGCTGCTCTGTGAGGAGCGCAGAGCTGCCTCTCAGGCCTCTGCCTTCCCCACGTGTCTGGCAAGGGCTTCAGAGTCAGGACGGCAGAACCCAGAGCTGTGTCTCAGCCCACACACTGTCTTCAGGCCTAATTAGCTCAGAGAGAGATGGATGGCTCAGGACCCAGAGGCTTGGAGTTGAGCAAGGCAGTTTTATAACCCGGGACTTGTGAAATTTTTGTAAAAGTGCATCAAAGCTTTAAAAATGCATTTAAAACAGCATAGAGTTTTGCAAGTAAGTACCTGAAGGTGACAGACTTTTGTGTGTGTCTCAGGATTTTTCTTACTATAACTTTTAGATATAATTTCAAATTTATGCAGATGTTTTGAGAACAGAACAGGGGACACCTGTGATTTCTTTACGTGCATTTGCTCTTTGTTTTTATTTCCCCCGTTTGTTTTTCCATTTTTACTTCTTCCTTTCATCCCTCTTCCCTTTACACACATACACATTTAAACGTGTACTCTTTTTTTCTGAATGACTTGAGAGCAAGGTGAAGAGATCGAGTCTTTACTCTAAATACTTCGGTGCATATTTCTTAAGAACAAGGTTCTTCTAAGTAATCATAGTATAGTTAGCAAAATCACAGAGTTTAATGTTGATACCACACTATTATCTAATCCATAGTCCATTTTCAAAGTCCATTACTTATCTCAGGAATGTCCCTTCAAACACCCCCCACCCCTATCCAGGCTCCATACCAGAAGGACACATTACCTCTAGTTGTCATATCGTCTTTGTCTTCTTTCTTTATTTACTTTTTGGACATGCTGCGCAGCTCATGGGATCTTTGTTCCCTGACCAGGATTGAACCTGGGCCCTTAGCAGTGAAAGCACGGAGTCTTAACCCCTGGACCACCAGGAAATTCCCTGGGATGCATTTGTTGCCTTTACATGGGAACAGTTTCTCAACTTTCTTTATATTTTTTGACTTTGACATCTTTTGAAGAGTTCAAGTCAGTTATTTCTTAGTATTCCTATGTCAGATTTGTGTGGCGTTTCCTCCTGCAATTCTGAGTCTGTGTTTTTGGTGGGAACGCTGCAGAAGTGGCGGTGAGTCTCAGGGTGTCTGATCCAGAGACGCGTTGTGTTGATTTGCCCCTTACTCAGTGATGTTAGCTTCCATCACTTGATTAAAGTGGGGTCCGTTGCATTTCTCCACAGTGAACTTACCCTTTGCCCCTTTGTATTTCATAAGAATTTTCTGGAGAGATTCCATTGAGACTGCGTAAAAAGCACACTCCTTTCCAAATTTTCTTAGTTTTTGAAAGTGTGATGCTTTTCTAAAAAAAGGAAAGCATCTATTATTTCTTCTGTATTTATTCGTTGGCATTCAGCTGCAAGGAAGTGCTTTCTCTTCTCCCCCATTTTACTTACTCCTATTTGTTTGTATTAGTTAGACAGGCTGGGACCTGGGACCTAGGTCTTGTATGGGCTCGTTGATTTTAATTTTGTTCAGGGATGATAATTCTTTACTGTTATTATTTATTCTGACACTTAGATTGACACAGATATGGTCAATTGGGGGTCTCTTCAGGCTGATCCGTGGGCCCTTTCCCAAGCTTTCCTCATTCTTCGAGGACTTCCTCATCTTCTGGCACAAAAAGATGTTCCAGATTCGTTTAGTATTTTCTCTGCCCAGGCCCTGGAATCAACATTTCTCCAAGGAACCCTGGTTCCTTTTCATAGAGAATGATATTTAAAAACCTTGACCTACAGAGTGTGTGTGTGTGTTTTAAAGGAAACTACGTTATGGAATATTACGTTTACTAAATCATTGTATACTGTGTGCATGAGTGTGTGTTCATGTGTGTGTGTTTAATGTTACAAGTTTCAAACAGAGGAGCATTTATTTTACATGTAATAATCATAAGTTTTGACAAGAAAGAAATACATTTTTCATTTCACAGTAAATGGCATTACACAGTTTTGAGTACTAAATCATCTTGACATTTATGAAGGAGCGAATGGAAAGTTGGGAGCCGAGTGTGTTAAATATAAAGCTATCTTTAACTGTTCTATTAAAAAGCAGAGATTTATTTTCCATCTGTGATCTGAATGTGCCTATTTGTATTCCCTTCCCTGGCAGTGGAATTTCTGTGGAGCCACACGACCGAGAGCATGTGTGTTGGATACATGTCCGCCCAGGATGGGAAGGCCAAGGTACGTGGGGAGAGCTGGGTGGGAGAGGGTAGGAGGGGGCGGGAGGGGAATGAGCAGAGTCTTACCGATAGCACAGGGAACCTCTAACTGGCTAGGTGGACACAGGGAATTCTTTTTGGCTTCTCTTGGGTGGTAGCTCTGTGATCTTTATGAGAATCTGATAAAGAACAGTTACCAATCCCAAAGAAAAATAGCAGATCTTTTTTTGCTTTTGATGATGGAGCAGAGGAAATTAGAAAAAACCTTTTCTTTTTTTTTTTACCTTGTTCTTTGTCTGTTATGAATAAGAAACTGGGACTGGGGAAGAGAAAGTGGGTAATGGGTTGACGGGGCTGGGGGGTGGTTTTGCGGGGAGGATGGGAAGACCTCAAGGAAGCTGAGGCAGAGTTAGCCCAGCACCTGGACACACCCTGCACGTGTGAGGGCAGAGGCACCCGCGTGTGTGCAAGGGCTGCCTGTCTCGTGCGCTGGGTGGTCTGACACGGCAGCCTCAGGGCAGGGCCAAAGGTCTGCACCCCGTGTGCCCTGTGCCCTGCCATCCCCCAGGGGTTACAGCGTGGCAAAGAAGCCCATGCGACTCCTCTTGAGTTGCCTGGCCTCCCTGCTCTCATAGCAGGTGAGCCTGGGAATCAGAACATCCTTTGTGGATTTATATTATACTGGCCCCCTGTTCTTGTTCATAAAATTTTTTAGAAACAGCTGTGGCCTCCGATGTTTACTTGGCATTCAGTCGTGTCCGACTCTTTGCGTTACTTGGCATTAAAGTACCTCAGTTACAAAGCTGCAAAGCTGGGCAGCCTCTTTTCCAAAGGACATGATTTATTTTACACATTTGGAAATGCAAGTAAGGAAACTTCTGATGTAAATTGTTTGATATAGGTGGCATCGTTAACAAATTAAGGTGACGCGTAAGAAAGAATAGTTTCTTGCTTCTTTGTCATGGAATACCAGGCAGGCCTTTGAATATTATCCAGCAAGTTGGTAGCATCACAGGGCTTTGTGAGGACAGCGTGTGTTTGTGACAGTATTATAGAGGTCACCCCCACCTTTGTCTCAGTTCAGTTCAGTCGCTCAGTTGTGTCCAACTCTTTGCAGCCCCATGAATCGCAGCATGCCAGGCATCCCTGTCCATCACCAACTCCCGGAGTTTTCCCAAGCTCATGTCCACAGAGTTGGTGATGCCATCCAGCCATCTCATCCTCTGTCGTCCCCTTCTTCTCCTGCCCCCAATCCCTCCCAGCATCAGAATCTTTTCTAATGAGTCAACTCTTCGCATGAGGTGGCCAAAGTATTGGAGTTTCAGCTTCAGCATCAGTCCTTCCAATGAACAACTTTGTCTCATCCCTGCCTAATACAGTATTTGTATTGTATCCATATATTTATTTCGTATGAGTATGCAGGAAGATTGTTTTGTTCCATAGTATAAGGAGAATTGAATTATAATGGCTCACTTAAAAAAGATAATGAGTTTAGAGCAATACTAAAATAATTTTCTGTGTTGATGGAAATGTTTTGTATTTATATTGCGCTGTCCAATAGGATAGTCACTAGATACAGATGCCCTTGAGCACTTGAATGTGGCTGGTGTGCTTGAGGAACAGAATTTAAAATTTTATGTAAATAGCTATGTGTGGCTAGTGGCTACCATATTGAATAGAATGGGTATAAAGAATGAGTGGAAATTAGCACAACATTGTAAAGCAGTTCTCTTCCAATTAAAAATAAAGGAAAGAATAATGAGTGGAAAAGTGACTTTAAATATTTTCAAACATTCAAAAGGAAAACATTCTTTTCTTCCCAATGGCAAAAACAGTTGTTATTATTATTTTATAATAAGCCTGGTAAGCCACAAAAATCCTTAACTGGCTTGCGGCCAGTTAAGTTTCTCCGCCCCCTGACACGTAGAATCTGAGCTAAGATCGCTTCTTAACAACATCAACAAAAAGACCTGGAAGAAGTGGACCTCAGTACTGAAGCCTGTCTGGTGGGGACGGTCATGTCATTAAGCCCTGTACTTGGACTGTTATCCTGTTATAAGGTCCCTGTTGTCCCTGCTGGTGGCCCCCTGAAGACACCTTGCTATTTAACATGAAACATAGGAGGAAAGAGCGTGGAGACTCGTGCCTCGAGCCCAGAGATATTTGGCTTCCAGTTGTATTGCATGACCTCTGGTGGGCGTGGTTTCCATAATGTTGGTAAATTCTGCCTCTGGTGGTATCAATGGGCCAACAGACAGGGCTGCTGCTTTCGCCTCACTTGTCAGTTGTGTGTTTGAGCTTCTTTGCTGAGAGTTCAGGCCTCTCCCTTTCTTCCTCTCGTGGCTACAAATGCTTCCCCGCAACCACCGAGCGAAAAACAAACAAACAAAAAATCCCCGAAACACTAAAGCTTTGGTTGTTGAATTCTATTGATTAAAAAAAAAAAAAAAAAAGAACAAGCAAAAAAACAAAGAAAGAAACCAACAAAACCAAAAAATATCTCTTCTGTCATAAAGCCTGGAATTTTATTGTATTACAAGTATGGCAAAATTATAGATGAGAGATTGAGCTCAAAAGAGAAAAGAGGGGCTATAGCAAAGTTTATATTCTTTTTAAGAGAGAAAGCTTTTGGCCTACCGGCCCTGGTTTCCTTATTTCTATGGAAGAATTACTGACTTAGTGGCATACCCACTCAGCATGATGACAGTTTGTGAAACATGCTCTCATGCATGTTGCAAACTGTGGTCCCAAAATGAGAAAGGAGGCATCTTTAAAAACTAAAACAATAGCCATAGTATTTTTTTCAATTTAAAAGCAACTTCTGAAAAAAAAAATAATTTTTTTTAAAAATTTACTCTGCCTTCCAAAAATTGCCTCCTTTCTGCTTGTTACCAAACTCAGAAACTAAAATCACTTGGCCATTCAAACATTTTATATAAGCTAATTATATTTAATCCAAGTTAAGACCTTGAATTAAAGTTCAGCCAAAATAGTACTATTTAGAAAAGGCTGGATAATAACTAATACCATTATAACCAGAATCCGTATGTAATTTGAACAAATAGGAGTAAGTTCTTTTATAAGTTTCTTTTTTTAATAGAATGTTTTTGCAGTGATATACCTTAATTTAATTTCTAAATCCCTACTGTTGCATAAGTTAAAGAGATTTCTTTTTAATTGAACCAAATTAGGGCATTGATACCAGCTGAATTTAAAAATCAAATTGCCAGTATCCTACCCAAGATAGCAGACAGTTAATGAATGGTTTTTAATAAACACCCAGTGTACATGGACTACTGTAATAAAAACAGATGTTAAAATTGGCATGGAACTTATTCAAGAATAATAAGTAAAACCTAGGTTTCTTTTACGATGTAGAGGTCTTTTTTTTTTTTATAACATAGTGAAAATACTGTTATAAAAATTCATCCTTGAGGAGGAGCAAGCTATTTTATGGTCTTAAGGTGTTGCCCCAGGGTTCTTATTAGTTTCAGGGAAAAATAATAAGTATATAATGGAAAAACCAGGCAACAACTTGACCACGTGATCAAAATTAATGTCACCGCGAGGGACAGGTGGACATCATGTGCCTCTGGATGTGAGAACCCGAGAAAGACACCGCATCTCTTTTGCAGTATCCCATCTGGAAGCATACCATCTGAACCTAATCACAAGGAAACATTAGAGAAATAAAAAATGAAGATCATTCTTGGAAGAAAGAAAAGGGGATTATATTCTTCAAAAATGTCAATGTCATAAAAGACAAAGGCTGAGGAAATGTTCCAGATTAAATACTATTAAAGAGCAGTGACCACTAGCATATGTGGTAACTGATCCCATGCTGGACCCTGGATGGTAGGGGGAAAATGCTAAAAATGTATTCTTAGGTCAGTGAATAAAAGGGGATATAGGTAGCAGAAGATGTTACCATTTTAAAATATCTTTGTACTGTAGTATGTAGGGAAATATTCTTACTCTTAGGGAATATAAACTCAAGTATTTAAGGGTAAAGGGCCATAATTATACAATGTCTTCTCAGTGGTTCAGAAAATATTGTTATGTGGATGGATGGACAAACAGATGTGTGTATGTTGCTCCATCGCCCAGTCGTTTCCGACTCTTATGTGATCCCTTGACTGCAGCTCACTAGGCCCCTCTGTCCATGGGACTTTTTCCAGGCAGGAATACGGGAGTGGATTGCCATTTCTTTCTCCAGGGTATCTTCCCCACGCAGGGGTCAAAAGCACATCTCTTGTACTAGCAGGTGGGTTCTTCACCACTGCGCCGCCTGGGAAGCCCTGAACAGACAGACAGTAGTAGATCACAAAGCAAATGAAGAGAAATGTTAGCAGTGGGCGACCCTGCGTGAAGGAGGTGTGGGTGCTCCTTGAACTAGTCTGTATATTTTTCAGATTATTTTCAAATAAAAAGTTTTTTAAAAAATATCACCCTTGGCTACTATGGCACATTCACCTGGTGTTGCAGTTGAGCAAGCATCGGAATGGGTGCAGCACTGGGCTGCCAGAGCCTGGGTCCACCTCCACCTCTTGCAGGTGTATGACTCTGCGTGGCCACTGTCTCTCTCTGGATTTCAGAGGCCTCACGAGTGAAATGAGAGCAAGAAAACCTGACTCTGCCCTAAGTCCTTCCTGGGTCAGACTTGACAGGAGCAAGGAAACAAACCTGATGTCTGAATACAGATAAGTTAAGTCCTGAGTATATTGTGGATGTTGTATTTATTATGGCCCTTCATTCCTGGATACTTGTTTGCTATCTGCAAAGCTCTAGATTCTACATTCCAGACTACTTAGCATATAGTTGCTATCCAGTTTTTGGTAGGATTTTTGCAACCCCAAATGTAGTATCTACTATGATTTGTTTTTATGAAGATAGTTTCTGAGTCTTTTAAAAAATCTCAGTAAATGTCTGCATAGAAGGGATAGCACAGATAAGGTTTCTGAAAGTTTTTACTAGGCTTAACTTGCCTCTCAAGGAAAGGTATGGAGGAAGACTTAAATATAAACATGAGGTACTCAAGAGGGGGGCTTCTAGGTGGCTCAGTGGTGAAGAATCCACCTGCCAATGCAGGAGACACGGGTTTGATCCCTGAGTCAGGAAGACCCTCTGGAGAAGGAAATGGCAACCTACTCCAGTGTTCTCGCCTGGGAAAGCCCATGAACAGAGGGGCTTGGTGGGCTACTGTCTGTAGGGTTGCAATAGTCAGACAGGACTTAAAGACCAAACAACACAAGAGGGAGTTACCAAGAGAAGTGAGAAAGAGACTTCCGCTTCCAGTTAGGGTGGAGAAAGGCAGAGGAGACTGTTGCCCCTATTCCCAATAATGAGAGTGAGCTGGATATACTATAAAGTCATGGATTTTAAAAATTATCCAAAGAGCTGAATCTAGTAGAAAAATTTAAATGAACTAAACTTCAGAAAAAGATAAGACTTTTCCTAGGAGAGAAAAAAATTCTGACTGCTTCATTCCTGGCAGAGCAGTAGGAGGAGGGGTTTTAAAAGATGTCAGCAAGGTCGTGTATAAAGAGGCGACCTGATATAATAAGAGAACAGGCTTCGGAGTTAGCCAGAGGTGAATTTCACTCCTGAGCCTCCTGCTTTATAACCTGGGACAGGTTACAACACTAACCATTGGTTTCCTTATCTTTAAAATGAGACTATTACTGATGTTTTCATAGTATTCTGAATATTAATCGAAAATACAACCACAGGGCATATAATAGAGCTGTTTATACATGTGTTGTGATGGGTAATGGTGGTGCTGGGAGGGTCACGTGATAGCAGAAGCAGTGAGAGTCTCTCAGGGCTAGCGCCTTGCAGCTCCGCAGCCACGTTCACACAAACTGTGCTTCCAAAGGTACCATCCACAAGATTGACACCTCCTAGGTTTTCATGCTGATCCCCTGGTGGAGATGGTCAGGCTTATTCCTTTTTGCCAAAACGTAAGTCTGTTATAAACCAACTGACAAGTGAATTCAGAGATTCCAGAAGAGGAAAAAGAAAATTGTTTGAGGCTACAAGAATGGACACACATGTACACACACACTCAACTCTGCCATTCAGGCCAGTATGGTGGTAATGGAGCCCTTTTACAAAGCTTTCTGACTCGACGTCTGCCAATTTGACAGCCTTACAAACAGGTTTTGAAATGGAACCTAAGTTGCCTGCAGCATTCCAGCTAAGCTCCCCTAACTGAATAATTCTACTTTTAAAAGTAAGAGAGAAGAATATTATTTACTGGCTACTGTTGAGTGTATCTCGGGCCAACATAGGCAACCTTCTCAGATTCCCTTGAGCTCTAGACAGTGGAGCGTCTTTAGGTGGGTTGACCATGAATTCTTAAAAGGGACTTCAGTTCCATGGTAGTGGCCAGTGACATTCAGCCACTAGGTGGATTTATTGGACCATATTTTAGATTTATGAAGAACCACTTAGATACAAGTTGGCCTTGGTCTAAGCCAAATATTAGCTGCTTTTGATAGTCCAGTCCCCATATTACTCAACAGCTGAAGGAGTCTGATCCCTGGCAGGAGGCCATCTGCCCTGGGATGGTGTTAGGCGCCGCCAGCAAGCTCTGTACTAGGGAAACATCCCAGACAGCTACATTTGGCAAGTGTGCTTACGGAGCAGAAGGAAAAGTGGCTAATCAGTGATTTTACTTGTACTTTCTGAGCTTGCCCAGAATTTCAAATATAGAAAGTTGTATTTCTTTTCCATGCTCTTAGGACTGCCAGGAGGATCCCATTGGGTCTATTTAGAAAGTCCTTTAGACAAACAGGAGAAGACTGTAGAAGGTTGAATATGTGAAAAACAAACTTTAATCAGAAGTTTCCTCAGCCTCAAGTTTGCTTCTCAGAGTTGTTGTTAGCTTTATTTTTCTTGCCTAATTAGCCTTATGCCATCAGTTTCTTCCAAATGATTCATTTGACAAAGCTCCAAAGCAATAAATAGAATAAACACAAAGAGGGAATTCACCATGTTGGCAAGAGCATAAATCTTCTCAGAGTTATTAACCATATTTATCCAAATAAATCTCATTTTAATCGTGGTGTAGGCTTGGATCTCTGCAAAGATAAATATGTCTATTGCTTGGACTTGTAGACACTCTATGTTAGTTGCAAGGTGGTGAGTAAACCTTTTTTGTTTTTTATTGTAGCAGCATGGAAAATAATGAAAACATTAATTTCCCTGCCTCTATGTGTGTGCATAGTCATCAGCTTACATAGTTCACATCAAGTGTGAACGCAGCATTGGAATGTCACCTTGTTACCCTCTAGTACCCAACACTTTAGGTAAATGGGTACCTTCCGAAAGCAGAGACATGCCTACTGTTTACCCACAGGACAACACACACCTGTGAGATGGAGCTGAAACAGGCATTCACGAGAACTATTGGCCTGATTACTCACAGTGAGTAAGAAGTGATTATAGGATGGTCTTTTCTTTCTCTTGGTTCGAAAGCAGTGGACAAATGAGGAAAGAAATCCTTTCCTGTTTTTTTTTAGCCTAAAACAAAAAAGGCCATAATTTTGGTCATGCCATTCTTATTTCATGTCACCTTCCTAACTTAAAGCGTGGCATTGGTTTCTTTGGTTGTAAATATTCAGTGTCACCCATTGGTTTTATGTTGTAAGAACTCTCATTACATTATTTTATTAAGAAGGTGAGTAGTGAGAGGAACTGAATTTACAGGCATGCAGTGTACTCGGAGGTTCTAATAGCCCTGCAGGACCCTGCATACATGGGCATTCATTCCGTAGGAGATGTCTTCTATGAGTGGCTCCACGTTGAAGTTGAGGGTGAAATTTTGAGGCCAGATGGTTGTTTGGGTATACTTTTTATCCTCACTGTCCCTCCTTCCCCTTAACCTGCAGAGTTGAGCTCAAAAGTTGGCTTCCGCAACACATCGCTTTTTTTAAAAAGTTGAAAATATTACCTAAAATTTTTTTGAACTTATACAAAATAGAAATTTTGTATAAAATTTTATACTTGATTTAAATGTTTTAAGTTTTCTGTGAAAGCACAGTTTGCTTCCTCCTGACTTGTTTTCTCATAAGAGTACATTTGGCTACACTGAGACCCACTCCCTGCATAGCCATGATTAGCTGGTCCCAAGTGGTGGCCTCCTGTTTGGTGGGGCCTGGACATTCCACTCTGCCAGTCCTATGCCTGGCCTGCTTCACTCACAGACATCGGAAACTGACCCGTACTGTAGATTTTGAACCCTAAGTGAAGTCTAACTGCTAGAATACATTTTTATTTTAGTACCATTCATTCAAATAATATAGTTTCTGGCTTTTTTTAAGTCTTCAACTTGGAGTGTCCATTCTGTCTAATTCTAAGGATTAAAATTCTTCTCTGCTGATTATTATGTATAATTTTTTATGTCTTGTAAGTAAAGCAGTGCTGTAAATTGGTGAAATTTTAACATTTTAGTAATAACTAACTGAGACATTTGGATATGGTTGAGCTGCTCTTTCTATTTACATTCCTTTCGAATGCTTCTGTGGCACATATGGCGGTTTACTTTTATGCTCTTGAGCTGTCACCACTGCGCTGTACATGTTTGGACTGTCCTGTCTGCTGCAGTGTTGAAGAGATGAAAAGAAATGTAGAACACGGGTTGTATTAACACTTTGTTATTAGGAGATGCTCAGAGTACTTGGAAACAGCTTTTTCTTCACTTGAAAATTAATTATATTTTAAACGTGCTTCCTATAAGGGATGAAAAGCCCAATAATCCCCCGACTTCTTCCATTGATAGGTCTTTTGTATATTATGGTAAAATTCTGAACAGTTAGAACCTGCCAATAGTTAGAACCTGCTCTGTTAAAAATGGAAGATCTTGGCAAAACAAGCTCTTACTAGGCCATTAGTAATAAGCCCCAGTAGCCCCTGAATAAAACATGCTTCCAACCCAAATTCCTATAAACTTGCAAAGCCAGTTCAGACAGGAAGGACCTGGTCTTTAATGTGATAACCTCTTATGTACAAGTTCCTGAATTTTGCAGCTTATGTTTTGTTCATTAGGCCATACATAATTGGGGAAGAAAAGAAATAAATACAATCTATAAGGTTTTCACCATGAAAGATGACAAAAATCCATTTCTTCTTAACCTCAGTTAACCAGTAGTAGAGCTAATCTGGGATTTATTACCATATTTAATAATGATTAACTAGGAAAGAAGCCTTGATTCTTTGGCTTTGAGATTTTAACTATTAAAAAACTCAGTTTACTTAGGAATAGAGTTTTGATGAAATATAGCAGCTTATTTTTTAAAATGAAATATTTATTAAACAAATACTGTTGAGTGCCCATTAGATTCAGGTTCTTTCCTGAGAACATAGTAGTGAACAAAAAAGCCAGGAATCCTTGTATTCCTGGACTTACACACTAGTGGGGAAAATACTAAACAAGATAAGTAAGGCACAGACTATGTTTGTGGTAATTGCTAGAAAGACATGTCAAGCTGGGAGGATTTTAAGAAGTATGAGGTTTCCAGTGTGAGGTGGGTCTCATTGACAAAGTGTCAGTTGAATAAAGTCTTGGGAGGTTTATGGAGCAAGGCAAGAACATTCCAGATATGAAGGGCAGCAAGAGCAGAGGCCTTCAGGCAGGAGTGAGCGTTCCCAATGCGATGGAGGCACAGTGGCAAGCTCGGTCTTAGTGGGTCACAGTGAAAGTGGGGGACTAGACCTTGTGGGTTGTGATCGGTCATAGGTAGGATTTGGGCTCTTCCCCTGAGATGGGAGCCACTGGAGGCTGGGGAGCGGAGGACTGAGAGTGTCTGACTACGTTGGAGGAGGTGGCTCCCGCTGCTTTCTGAAATGGAGCCAGCAGGGGAGCCTGTTGCCACTTGTGTGAGCAAGAGTGATGAGCTGGGCTAGAACATAAGCCATGCACAGGTGCTGAGCGCCAGCTGGCTTCTGCACCCATTTTAAGGTGAAGCCAGTAGGGTCAGCCACGGGGCTGGGTGGAGGTGTGAGGGAACCAGAGGAGACAGCACTGAGAATAGGGCTGCCGTTTACCAAGGTGAGGAGGACGGTGAGGAGCAAGGAAGCAGGCCTGAGGGTGTCGGAGCGTGGGCCAAACTGGAGGTGCCTCTCAGAAATCTCAGCGTATAAATGCTAAACACACACACACAACTGCAGGGATAGACGAGATCACTAAGAGAGACCAGAGTCGGAGAGAAGACTTCTGAGGAGTTCCCGTGTTCATAAGTCAGAGGAGTGAAGGACCTAGCGCAGGAGACAGGAATGGCCATACAGATTGGTGGAGAACTAGGGCAGTGTCACAGAAACCAAGGAGGGAGAGTCTCAACATTTCAAGGTGAAGAGAGCGTTCCAGCTTTATCAGATCCTGCAGTCTGGGCCCATGAAGTTAGGTCTGAGGACAGACCGTTGGATTTAGCATTTGGAAGGCATGGCTCACCTTGGGAAAAAGCCATTTCAGTGCAGTCGTCAAGGCAAAAAACCCGAGTGGAGAGGGTTTAGAGAGAATGGAAGGACAGAATCCGAGGAAATAGGAACAGGCAAGTCTTCTAAAGAACTTTGCTGTGAATGAAAAGAAATGAAGTGGCAGCTGGAGGGTGAGTTGGGTCTGGAGAATTATTCTCTGTCCTCTTTCTCCAGTGTAACCAGGGACTTCACTTTATGTCCAGAACACTTCACAGATGTTTCTGTACAAAATGAGTTGAGAAGTGGGGTACCCCAACACTGAGTGGTTTGGGGAGGTGAGGGACAACCAGCAAAGGGAACTGAGGTCTCAGTGTTAGGGCAGAAGAGAAGGAAGGTTCCCGTACAGCCGGAATTGAAGGGTGGCTTTCACTGACATCTAGGATGAGCTGGCTTATGGCGTCCACAGTTTCCTTTATTGGCGAGTGTCTGACCTTCACATGCTCAGGTGCCTGCCCGGCTCTAAGAAGCATGGACTGGGCTGACATTCGGCCAGGCTCCCTTTTTTCCAGAGAGCCTCTCCTGGGACCAGCAGAAGCCAGCACAGGAAGCCTTGCCCTCTCTCATTCCAACATTTTCATAGTTCTTTGGTGTCACATGGGTCAGATCAGTAAGTCAGGGAGCAGATGGTTTCGATGAGGAGAATTTTCTTCAAAAAGTCTGTTGGTGGTTTTTATTTTTGCCACTCCCTAATTCCTCACTGACAGATCAACTGGAATTCTCAGGAAATAGTTCCATTAGACAAACAGTAGTTTCACTCTTTATGAGAGTTTCAACATTAGCCTTTCATTTCTTTTCAAATACAAGATAGTCTTTTCAAGCTATAGTAAAAAAAAAAAAAAATCCATGTTGTCTGTCAGCTTACCAAGCAGAAGACTGTAACTGCCATTCTGGGCTTTCACTCACTACATGTCATTCAGCTGCTGGGGCTTCCTCCTCAGGGTCTCCAAGAAGAGGCCACCTGTTGGGTTTACCGAGGAAATGGTGGCCCAGAGACTCCTCTGACAGAAGCAGAGGTAACCCCCCGCCCCCATGCTGCCCAGGGGCCTGTCAGGCGTGGCTCCATCTCCTCAGCTCAGCTCAACACCTCCTCCCCCTCTTCCTTCAGGAAGAAATATCTGAAATACGAAGTTACTCATATGAGGCCACAGAGCTACTAGAGGTTGAGCCGAGATTCAGGCCAGGTGGTCTGAGCCCCAGAACCAAAGCTTCTAAACAGGTCATTGTCAGGAGAGGCCCAAGGTGGAGATGTATATTTGGGAATCTCAGCATAGAAGAGCTTTCATAAAACGAAGGACTGGATGAGATCACTAAGGGAGTGAGCACAGATGGGAGAGAAGGGGCCTGAGTCCTCGGGAGCGCCTGTGCCGTTAGCTCGGGGGCGTGGGGGGCCTGCAAAGGAGACTGAGAAGTTGTGGCCACAGAGGCTGAGGAGAGCAGGTGTGTTTGGGGTCCTGGAAACCAGAGAGAGGGGTATATCAAGGAGAAGATGCTGTCGATGGGTCCTGTGTGGACAGCACAGTTATTTTGTTCGTTCTTTCTCGGCAATGCTCAGGAGTGGACTGGGGACACAGTCATGCCTCCTGCAGTGGGTCTCCAACAGTAAGAAAGGACACAGATTAATTCCTCAATAGGTTATGCTGCCGCATTAAACGCCAACTAAATCACTCTGCTACATAACTGAGAAAATACAGAATGACAGAAGAAAAAGCAAGGCGACCCTGGCCCTGAGTGAGTCCTGGAGCGCAGTGCGCTGCCCCACATCAACCACTGTCGGCGTGTTCGCATATTGCCTTCAGCTTCCGCAGCTGTGATTGTGTTTCTTTACACAGTTGTGATCGTTTGGACTACTTGGAATGATACGTTCTGATTTCTTCTTTTTTAAAAATGAATTTTTAACAGAAAAGTAGTCATGTTCCTGTTTGAACATTTAAAGAAGAATGAAGACTATTTAAAAAATCAGAGTAGAGGTCTCTAGAGTCACAGAATGCACGATTAACATGATGGTGTCAGCAGTGTTTCCATGTCGTCTGTATGCTGTGTCTACTGTCCCTTTTCCCTGACCGCCTTCCTCTTTATCCAAGAGGTAACCTAAGGCAGGCTTTGTTCCTGAAAACTTGGGGGTTCAAACCCTAGGTGTGGAAATCTAGCTTCCTGGCCCCCACCCGCAGATATTCTGATGTAGATGGCCCAGCACCACTGTCTAAGAGGTCCACTCTTAAGTTAGGCTGTATCTAAAAGAAAGGTGATACAAGTCCTGGGACCAATCGGGATTTCAATTACTTCTTAAAAGCGCTGTTTTAAAACAAAACAAAACAAAACGATAACCAAATTCTAAGAAAATTTAAACATGTGGGTTTTTTGAAAAAAAAAAAAAAATTAAACAGCCTTTAGAGGGCTGTTCTAATGCAAAACTGTCTAAAATGTTCAAATCAGAAAGAACCCCCGATATAATTGAGTAAAAATTTTCATTTTGGGCTACAAAGATACTGAAACCCAGAGATCTAGTGAGCCTACCCCCTACCCCAGTCCATCCTCAGCAGAATTAAGGCTCAAATCCAGTTCTCTGAATCCCAGAATCAAACTGAAATTTGTAGGTAAAATGTGTGGCAGTAGCTTTTCTGAGCAAGCCCTATTTCACCCTGAAAAACTACTTAGTCATAAACCTCCTGTAGTGAGACGTGTGTCTCTTCACAGAGCCTAATTTAGAATCCTTCATGGTAAGACTTTATGGGAGTAAAGAGAGCCCTAAATTTGGAGTCCAAAGGCTTTCATTCAAGGCTCAGTTTTTCCACTTCCTCTGGGACCATAAGCAAACCACATAGCCATTCTGAGCCTGGCTTTCTTTCCACCTGAAAATTATGTATATTATACATCTTTCTACCTGAGAGCCTATTTTGAGGTGGTTTCATCAGTGCAAAGGCACTATGGAAACTAAAGCATTATGCAAATCTAGGGACTTCATATTTTTATTAAGATTTTACAAGAAACTAGTTTCATAAGGAACTAGCTTCCACATCCTACAAAGACCTAATTGCCTTCAGAGTGAGGTCCATGTGTGTTTCATTCTTCTGTCCCCTCCTAATAAGTACAGAATAAATATTTGTGATATAGTGTAGAGCTTTTATCACCTTTAGCAGAATGGAATATCCATGATAATTCTCCATGTGAGTGGTGATATGATAGGTCCTATGGGCTTACCGTGTTTATGTGGATGCCTTCATAGGGCTTTTAAGCTAAACATAAGGCGCAGTGTTGTGTGCTGTTGCCACTGACGGGCGGTGGTAAAAGAAGTAACACACTTTGCCAGGAGCCTGAAACAACATGCTGTTTTCATAAGACTGCATTTTCATCTTATTTGGAGGTTCCTTGAACATGATATTTCTATGTGAGAACAATAGAGCATTTCCCATTATGTGGCCTCGTCTCAGGACTGATGATGACATTTACCATAATGCTGTCTTTGTGCTTTGTCCGCGTTTGTCAGTGGTCTTTTATGGCGTCCTTGTTCTAGATAGAAAATGAGGTGGGGGCAACATACACTAAAATGATTAACATGGCATCGGTTCCTCCATCTGTCGATATTTCTGATTAGGTTGAACTTAAGAATTACATCTTCAAATTGCTCTGGCATATTTCTTACTTTTCGTTTAAGACAGTGAGTGACTGGGATAGAAGTAAAATGCTTGTTTTTAGATTCATGCACAGTGTATACAAGACCTAAAGGACGTCAGTGTCAGAGAATGTGAAAACTTTGCAAGGTTTCTCTAGAGACTGTCCAACCCAGAGTCCTTGTTTTACAGCCCTGAGATTTTCACTGGTTTTCCTGATATCAGATGGGTTAGGGAAGTGAGCACCCAGATCTTTTGCCCTGTAGTTACATGGGGTTTTATTCTATAAAATATACGCATTATTCTGGATTACATTAGGCAGTTTCATGTGAAACTGTCAACTAGTTGAGTACATCTGCTTTCAGGATGAAGTCTGAAGACCAAACTCTATTTTTAGAGCCTTAAACTACATTCCAAGCTTTGATGCCTCACACAAAGAGCGCTCAGACAGAATATTCTTATTCACGAATTGTGGCTCCTTTGAAAGACAGCTCTTGAAAGTGATGGGGAGGGAACTTCTGGGAAAAAGGACAGGGGTGGGAGTAGCGTCTCCTGACTCTACTCATTAACGGGGGGAATAAAAAAGCCCATAATAGAAACAAAGCAATAAAAACCAAAAATCAACCAAACACACTTCCTCAGCTGTCCTCCCGGGCATCGGTCATTTAAGGTCTGCCACGTTCGTGCCAGTAAAAGAAGCAAAAAGCGACTATTATCACCTCAGGTAAGAATTCTCTGTGTAAGGGCACGAGGTGTGCTCAGCCAGCATGCCGGCTCCTGCCGCAGCTCCCGGCATCCTGGTAGCCTGGTGACGACGCAGAAGACAGGCTGGGCCTGCAGTTAAGCCATCGTGTATTCTACACAATATACACATTGTCCTGGGTTGTATTAAGGAAGTTCATGTGATGCTGTTAATAAATTGAAAAATATAGTTTACCTAGGACTCAACAATTTGAAAAATAAGGCAGAATTAGTAAGGGAAAATGGGCAGGAAAGTTTTATTGGGCTCTTCAAATTTTCATGAGAAGTTATAAAATTGAATGTGAGACACCCTTGTCCTGCCCTTGAGGAGGGAAAATGCCCTGCAAACAAGGTAGCCCTCCTACCATCCGCTGAATTGCTCAGTATCATTCGGGCAGCGGGCGTGACAGGCCCAGCAGGTCCGCAGCCCGTGCCCAACTGTGGTGCCGCCGCCTCCGCCGTCTCTCCCGGAGAGGATGGTGTGTGTGCGGTTGTGTGTAAGGTGAGTGTGCAGATGGTGTCAGGGCATATGACTTCTACATTCCGTATCTATCTTGGGAAGTACATAGACTTTTTTCTTTTCAGACTTTTAAGGTTCACAACTTCAATGTCGTTTTGATCGTTTTATTTACATGTATCTCTTCAAAATGTCTATAACAAACTTACAAGCTATAATCAAAAGCCCTTAGCACATCTCTGCAAAAAAATGTATAACAAACTTACAAGCTATAATCAAAAACTATAAAACATAAAATTAAGAACTTTAAAATGTCTAATTTGCACTTTGCTCTCTTTCATTTCCCAAATCCTCATTAAAAAAAAAAAAAAAGATCCTCTATTTGCTTAGCAAAGATACAGAGCCCCCTCCATGGGCCTGGCTGTCTTTTAGGTCCTGAGGGAAGAGCAGTGATCAGATAAAACTCCTTGCCCTTCTGAGATTTTGTTCCAAAGGAGGAGACAGGCAATGAACAAGATAGAGGAGCAAAGTGGATGGCTAGGTAGATATGGTAAAGTGAAAGTGAGGGTCACTCAGTCGTGTCCAACTCTTTGTGACCCCATGGACTATACAGTCCATGGAATTCTCCAGGCCAGAATACTGGAGTGGGTAGCCTTTTCCTTCTCCCAGGAATCTTCCCAACCCAGGGATCCTGCATTGCAGGCAGATTTTTAACCAGCTAACCCAACAGGGAAGCCCAAGAATACTGGGGAGTAAGTAGCCTTTCCCTTCTCCAGCGGATCTTCCCAACCCAGAAATCGAACCAGAGTCTCCTGAATTGCAGGTGGATTCTTTACCAGCTGAGCTATCAGGGAAGTGTAGATTTATGGTAAGAATACAGGAAACATGAGGCAGAGATGGTGTTGGTCATGAAATGCTGATGAGTGGCCAGTGTAACCCTTCTTGAAAAGGCAGCTTTGAGTACAGATCTGGCAGAAGTGAGCAAGGGAGCCACTTGGGCACTGGGGGGAAGAGCCTTCTGGGTAGTGAGAACTGCACATGCAGTGACCTCGGGGCACAAACATGCTGTATGGTTGAGGAACAGCAAGGAGGCAAGTGGAGACAGAGAGGATGAGCCAAGGGAAGGGCAGGGGGATTTCAGCTCAGAGAACAAATGCAGCCTGCAACATATGGGGCATTGTTTCATTTAGTCTCTATCTGTTATGGATTGAATTCTGTCCCCACCAGATTCTTATCTGAAAGCTCTACCCCCCACTGCAGTTATATATGGAGACAGGGCCTTTAAAGAAGTGATTAAGCTCAAACATAGTCTTAAGGATGGGGCCCTAATCCAACAGGATGTCTTCATAAGAAGCACAAATACCAGAGATTTGCACACACAGAGAACAGGCCAGGATGCTGAGAGAAGACAGCTCCTTGTGAGCCACGCAGAGAGGCCTCGGAGGAAACCTGCCCTACTGATGCCTTGGTCTTGGGCTTCCAGCCTTCAGAACTGTAGGAAAGTAATTTTGTTACAGAAGCCCTGGCAGACTAATACGCTGTCCTCACCCTCCGTTATCTATATGAAGAGAACATTCTGCTAAACAGTAAAACTGATCTTGAGCAAACTTTGCTAGGTTAACTGACAACAATATTCATTTTGTGTCAGCCCCGAAGGAGCTAACTCATTCTGCAGGTCCTATCTGTGACCTAAAACCAGTGAACCTAAATGTTAGTCATCCAAAACTCAACTATCAAGTCAGTCCAGCCAGTCTTATTCTCGTTGACAGTTTAAAAGCAGCTCTTACAATTCTCCGATTTTTTCTTCTCTAACATAGAAGAGTTGACCTTTGGCTGGTGTGAATGGAGAAAATGCTGTTCCTTCTATTTCCCTCCCTTTTCCCCCACCCAAAGACGTCCTCCCGCTATAATCTCGTTCTGTATTTCTTTACCAAAACTGCCTTGTTAAATTCACAGACATGAGGAGGAGGCGATATTTGGCTGCTTCTGGAGGTTTATTATTCTGAACTCTGAAAAGGAAGTAAAAGAATCTAGTGTTTATCCTCCCTTTCTTACATGCACTTTGTTTTAGAATACCAAAAGCTGAGAAAGTTCTTTACAGAAGAATTCCAGCTATTTCTATATTGACAGTAACAGAATCAGGAAACCACCTGTTAGCAACTCTCAAAATAACGGGGCCTAGGCAGTGATTATTAGTGGCTACTCAAATGGGCTAAGCAATGGACTCACTGCTGAAGCACATAGAAGTCAATGCTATGGCACCAGCTTCTGAGAAAAGAAAAGCTTGTTGCAAGGTTGACAGGCAAGGGGCCAGAAAACATGGTTTAGATTTGTCCCGCAATCTGGGATGTGGTCACACTGTTATTAGGGAGGGGAGGAGGTTGGTGTGCAGAAGCCCTGGTGGGGCCGGTTGTGATCAGAGGGCTCTGGGACCTGGCCATTTATGGTAGGGGGTGGGAGGGGGCTTCAGGACCGGATCTTCCTGGACAGCAGACCCTCCGCTTCTCAGAGGGCTCTAGAGTTCACCAGGTTGGGTCCTTTGGATGGAATCGGGAAGCGGGGACAACTTTGGTTCCAAGTTGTCTGAGATCAAAAATCTCCTGCATGCTTCTGTTGCATGACTTGAGGTTTCATTCTGTTGTCCCTGGAAAATAACTCAGTATCTTGTTAGAAGCAGGACAGGGCCAGTTTGGGGCTGGTTCTGTGGTTGTAAAACCATTAGGCAAAGGTTGAAGGGAGAGCCGTATGATGGAAGGATCAGGCTGCCACTGTCTGACCCCAGTGGACCAATAGTAGTAACCTTGCTGAGAGATAGCCACAGACGTTCAGGCCACCTGATCACACGCCGTAGGCAGAACACAGCGGAAAACTACGACCGAAATGTCCTTCTAAAGAAGGTAGCTGTGACTTTACTCTGGTGAGGAAATGCAAGGGTTGCCCAGGTTTTCAAGAATAGCTAGGAATCAAGATGCTTGTGTGTAACTTCCCTATTTTAAAATATTTTCTATTAAGTTTTAAAAAGTTGGAAATACCATGTGGCTCAAGCCAGACACATGTGTCAGCTGTCCTTTCTGCAGAAGACATCATTTTCATGTCCTACTGTTGTCCTGTCCTGGTTGCCTTCCATGCCGTGGCCTCTGGAGAGTCTGCCCCACCTCCTTGATCCACATCCGTCCCCTCTCTCGACCTCGTGTGGTGTTTGTGGCAGGATATCTGTCGTACTGTGATTTATTGTAAAAAGTACATATTTGTTCTTCCTCCGTGGTTCCTGACTCACAGCTCCCCAAATCCTTGGAATTTCTAAGTGAAAAAAGTGATAGGAGTATCTTTTGTTATATATATTTGATCTTTAGTCTTCAGTCCCACTTCAGAGACATAAAGGTGAAATTAGTATCTTGTTATTCGTAGCAAGACCCTTTCAACCACACCTGAGTTTATTTTAATGAGGTGACTTTTGGAAAACCCCAAGATAACCTAAGGCTGGGGTCTAGTTACCAAGGGAACCAACCATATAGGTAGAGAGTTGGAAATTTCAGCCCCACCCCCTGACCTATGGGGAGAGGAGAGGGGCTGGAGGTTGACTTCAGTCACCAATGACCAATAATTCAATTAACCATACCTATCTAATGATGTCTCCATAAAAATCCCAGAATTTCAAGGTTCCGAGGGCTTCTGAGAATATGAATGTGGAGATTTGGGGAGACTGGTGTCTTTAGAGAAGGCATGGGGGCTCCAAGCCTCTGCCTACCTTCCTTACCTATGCATCTCTTTTATCTGGCTGTTTCTGAATTATATCCTTTTGCAATAATGTAAACTATTTTCCTGAATTTTGTCAACTGCTCTAGCAGGTTGGGAATCTACTTATAGCCAATTTATAGCTGGGAGCCAGAAGCGCAGGTGATAATCTGGACCTGGTATTGGCATCTGGACTTGCGGGGAGGCAGTCTTGTGTGACTGAGTTCTTAATCCATGGGGACTGATTATCTCCTGGTAGACAGTGTCAAGATTGAGACAGTTTCCACAGTTTGCATGTGTGCTAAGTCACTTCAGGTGTGTCCAACTCTTTGCAACCCTATGGACTGTTGCCCACCAGGCTCTGGCAAGAATACTGAAGTGGGTAGCCATGCCCTCCTCCAGGGGATCTTCCCGACCCAGGAATTGAACCTGTGTCTTTTACATCTCCTGCATTGGCAGACAGATTCTTTACCACTCTCGCCACCTGAAAGTTAGAGTCACTCAGTCGTGTCTGACTCTTTGCGACCCCATGGACTGTACAGTCCATGAAATTCTCCAGGCCATAATACTGGAGTGGGTAGCCGTTCCCTCTTCAGGGGATCTTCGCAACCCAGGGATTGAACCCCAGTATCCTGCAATGCAGGTGGATTCTTTACCAGCTGAGTTACAAGGGAAGCCCAACAAGCTATCTGCTGGATAGCCTATCCCTTCTCCAGCAGATCTTCTTGACCTAGGAACTGAACTGGGGTCTCCTGCATTGCAGGCATATTCTTTACCAACTGAGCTGTCAGGGAAGCCTCTCGTCACCTGGGAAGCCCCCAATATCCTCAGACTTGAGTTAATTGCTTGCTGGTGTTGGAAAATGCACATTGGAGTATTGTAAACTCTTGTTGTATGATCATGTGCCTTTGTTAATGGTTTTCTGATCATTTCATATGGCCTTACTTGTCTTCCCAACAATATAACATGTTCATAAAAGGAAATTTTCCAGTATTCTATCACTTTGGTTTCCTCTGTAGCACCCAAGCATGCTGAGCTGATTGTTTTTGAGCCTTAGAAGATTAGTGATACAGCAGACTGGTATATAACAAAGCCCTTCAGTTCAGTTCAGTTGCTCAGTCGTGTCTGACTCTTTGCGACCCCATGAATCGCAGCACACCAGGCCTCCCTGTCCATCACCAACTCCTGGAGTTCACTCAAACTCATGTCCATCAAGTCGGTGATGCCATCCAGCCATCTCATCCTCTGTCATCCCCTTCTCCTCCTGCCTCCAATCCCTCCCAGCATCAGAGTCTTTTCCAATGAGTCAACTCTTTGCATGAGGTGGCCAAAGTACTGGAGTTTCAGCTTTAGCATCAGTCCTTCCAAAGAACACCCAGAACTGGTCTCCTTTAGAATGGACTGGTTGGATCTCCTTGCAGTCCAAGGGACTCTCAAGAGTCTTTTCCAACACCACAGTTCAAAAGCATCAATTCTTTGGCGCTCAGCTGTCTTCACAGTCCAACTCTCACATCCATATATGACCACTGGAAAACCATAGCCTTGACTAGATGGACCTTTGTTGACAAAGTAATGTCTCTGCTTTTTAATATGCTGTCTAGGTTGGTCATAACTTTCCTTCCAAGGAGTAATCGTCTTTTAATTTCATGGCTATAATCACCATCTGCAGTGATTTTGGAGCCCGAAAAAATAAAGTCTGACACTGTTTCCAATGTTTCCCCATCTATTTCCCATAAAGTGATGGGACCAGATGCCATGATCTTCATTTTCTGAATGTTGAGCTTTAAGCCAACTTTTTCACTCTCCTCTTTCACGTTCATCAAGAGGCTTTTTAGTTCCTCTTCACTTTCTGCCATAAGGGTGGTGTCATCTGCATATCTGAGGTTATTGATATTTCTCCCGGCAACCTTGATTCCAGCTTGTGCTTCTTCCAGCCCAGCATTTCTCATGATGTACTCTGCATAGAAGTTAAATAAGCAGGGTGACAATATACAGCCTTGAGTAGTTAGTAAATACTCAGCAATTTTTAATTGTTGTATCAGTGACAGCAAAACAGCAGCATCAGAATATTGGCCAAACAGTGTCCATTTTCTTCAGTGTTACCTTTTATCATGCAGCTAACTTTTCATTAAAGTATCTCATCCTATTTGTAAAGAATATCAAACATTTCAAATAGAATTTCCTAATTCTGGGATGTCAAACAACCTGTCAGATTGTCCTGCGTGATGTTTTGTGTCTGACAGTGCTGTGTGTGTTTGAATAATAAGAGCCTAACAGTTACTGGCATGTGCTGTCATTGCACCAGTGTCTCGTACAGTCCTTGTCAACCTGATGACAACTGTTGCTATCCCCATTTTAGAGATGGGGCCCAAGAAGTTAAGTAACCAGCAGAAGTTACACAGCATGTAAGTGCCGAAGCCTGGGTAGAATCATTGTTGGTTAAGATAGCTCCAGCTGCTATAACAAGAAACCCCAGAATATATATGTATAATTGTTTAAACACAATGAGAAGCATGTTTCTCATTCACATAAAATACAGTTTGGAGTTTCTGATTAGCAGAGGTCTCTCTTCCAAACTATAATTCAGGGTCCCAGGTTCCTTATCTCACATAGGCCTCAGGTCATCAGAGAAAGCACAAGGAGAATGGTTTATAAGATTGATGAAGCCTGATTGGTTTATAAGCCTGATTGCAATCATGAAGCCACACACGAAGTTGCAAAAGAAGGCTGGGAAATGTGGTCCAGCATTGTGTCCAGGTAGAAGAGTGGCCCAGAAGCCAAGGTGCTCTGGATTCCTAGCCAGTGATTGATGAAAAAAACTTGGTTTTGTTTTCTTAAAAAAAAAAAAAAAAAAAAAACAGAAACCAAACTCTCAGAGTTATGAAACCCATGAATAAAACATTTCAAAGAGCTTTATTTTTTAAAGCTATTAATATGTCTGTCTGTATTTTATATTCCTGACCCCACCAAAGGAGGATAATAACTTGTCTAAGAGAATCTTCTTCCCTTGACTGTTGTGGCAGATCTCAAGCAACTCTCTGGCAAGTGGAAAGATGGATTAAAATATAACCACTAAATAAAGGCTTTGGGACTTTCAAAATTAAATTGTGTGCTTGTAGTTTTCCTGGAAACCACAAAAAAGCAGTCACTAAGGTGGTCTTAAAAGATTTAAAGACATGAGTATGAATGATAGGAAGTCTCAGCTACTACTTAGATTGTGCTTAGGACATCAAACAGTTATATAATTTCTGTATTATATTTTTCTTTTTCTCATTTTGAAGTCTTCAGGCTAAATATGTTATTATACAATGCTTTTGGTTTTAATAGAAAAAAATACAAACCTAAGATTATTGGCTTTGAATAGACAGTTTAATTTATAAAGTGATAGTTCTTGTAGGAGTGTTAACCTCAAGGATCTGTCTAGTCATTCAGGGAATTATTAAGAAAGCAGAGAATTCTAACTCCAAGGCCGTTGGGTTCCATTGGTGTGGAGACATTAGCATCTTCAGAATCTAACGTTCTATCTCCATTCTAACACCATAATCACTTGCAAAGTGGGGAAATGGAACCAGTCCATGCTTCTTAAAAAATCTATTTAAAAACAATCTTCACTGTAACAAATTAGCGTGACTGACTTTTTAACCAAACTGACTGGTCACATGAGTGAAAACGCTTGAGATTCTTTGTACATAAACGTAGCCCCGAGGGGTTTGTTCTAGTCGCTTCTCCACTCAGTGAGCATCTCTAGAATATGCTTGTGTCAGACACTCTGACAAGTGCAGGGAACACAGAGGAGCGGGTGCGCGACGAGCTCTTGCCTTCACTGGGCTTTCAGCTACAGAGACTCAAAAATTCCAAACAAACCAAAACCTGAACCGTTGCATCGAAAACCGTGAAATGCTCAGCTGGGAGCTGTAGGAGCTAGAAGAGCTGCTAGACTGAGGGGAGGGTCCAGTAAAGGTGCTCTTTCCTGGAGAAAGAACCGAAGCGGCGATGAGTCACGGACTCCTTGTTAGAGTGGTGTATGAGTGGGACGTTCCCAGGGAATGGAGGGAGAAGACCCCAGACGCTGCAGCTTTGGCATCTGCTGTGTTCACGTGTTATTTCTCGTAGTTCTGAGTTCCGGTGCAGTACTTTGCTACTGTGGTTTTAAAGATACTGTGTTAAGTTCTTAAACTTGTAGGGCATGCTCGAATCTGCACAGTCCTTATACACTCGGTGGAAAATACTTCACTGCACTTTAAAATGCTGACATGCAGGTTCATTGTAGACAGTGGTCTATTTTTAGGCTTGAGGAATTCAAGCCCACTTCTCCAGAAGAACTTTTAAGAGATAAACACTCATATAAAATATTCTCTTAAACAGCCCCCACTGTTTATAATATGATTTGATGCTCTGTTGAAATCTCCACAGAAAGCATCAAATACATCTTGGTTCAAACTTTTCCAGGCCAAGGTCATATTTTCTGATGGGTTTGAAGATCATGTTGATGGATGAAACTGGTGAAGTGTTGACATTACATTTGGACGATAAATCATTTTATTCCTCTCAACACCAAAATCATACCCAGTGTGTTTTGTAATTGACTCAGTGATAATTTAGGGAAGAGATAATCCTGAAAAGTTAATCTTAACAACTTGTTTGTCTGAGTGAGCATTTCTCTGTTAGGCATACAGCTCGATTTATACAAATCTCAATGTATTTTTGAAGTATTTTGCCCATGTACCATTAATAAATATCTCAAGACCATTGTCATCTTTTCAGATTCTTTTTTATCTTCCTTCCTAACTCTCCTTGATACTTTGTGGTTTAGCTCAGTTTATTTAGATGCTTTTCTGTCATAAACTTGGTGGGGCTGGAAGTGCTAGAAGTGAGTTTGGATTGGCCATTTGTGTTTTTGTAGATCTCACGGGATTGTTATCAAGTCCCCTGGCTTCCTGGTTTCTTCCTTCTAATTCTGGGTCTTTTTCGTGCTCAGAAGAAAATCAATTGCTTTAAGACAGACATCCCGTTGGTCAAGTTACAGGCTGTCTGGTTGGACACACGGTCACTCTTTGATCTTTTAAAAATTAATTTATTCTCTGTTGCCTCTGGTGCCTGGACTGCCAGGAAGTCTCATTGGGTTCTCTCTGTATCTCCAGGAAACATGAGGATAAATTTTCCTCTGGACTTCTCTTTTTGGGACAGATATCTTAAGTAATGTGATTGGAAATTTTCAACCTATTTGTGAACAGTTCAGTTCAGTTCAGTCGCTCAGTCGTGTCCGACTCTTTGCGACCCCATGAATTGCAGCATGCCAGGCCTCCCTGTCCATCACCAACTCCTGGAGTTCACCCAGACTCACTTCCATGGAGTCAGTGATGCCATCCAGCCATCTCATCCTCTGTCATCCCCTTCTCCTCCTGCCTCCAATCCCTCCCAGTGTCAGAGTCTTTTCCAGTGAGTCAACTCTTTGCATGAAGTAGCCAAAGTACTGGAGTTTCAGCTTCAGCATCAGTCCTTCCAAAGAACACCCAGGGCTGATCTCCTTCAGAATGGACTGGTTGGATCTCCTTGCAGTCCAAAGGACTCTCAAGAGTCTTCTCCAACACCACAGTTCAAAAGCATCAATTCTTTGGCCCTCAGCTTTCTTCACAGTCCAGCTCTCACATCCATACATGACTACTGGAAAAACCATAGCCTTGACTAGACGGTCCTTTGTTGGCAAAGTAATGTCTCTGCTTTTGAATATGCTATCTAGGTTGGTCATAACTTTCCTTCCAAGGAGTAAGCGTCTGTTAATTTCATGGCTGTGGTGTTAATATTTCTCCTTTGGGGTCTGCACTGTGGATTCATTCCAGCTAACCCCTTCTTTTAATGCCATCTTATAGAATACAGTTCTAAACCAGGAAGAAAATGATCATTTCTGCTTTCTTCTTTTGCTAAAATTATGCTAAAATACATATAACATTCATAGGGTTGCAAAGAGTTGGACATGACTGAAGCACCCTAGCACACACACACACACGCATACACAGCATAGAGTCTTCCACTGTAGCCGTTTCAGGTGTCCTCTGCAGTGGCACTTAGTGCGTTCACCTTGTTGTGCAGCCATCGCCCCCCTCCATCTCCAGAACTTTTCACCTTCTCAGACTGAAACTCTGTGCCCGTTAAGTAATGATCCCCTAATTCTGCCCCCCTCCAGCCCCTGGCAGCCACCATCTTGCTCCCCATCTCTGAACTTTGACGTCTAGGGGCCTCATACAAGTGGAATCTTGCAATATTTGTCCTTTCGTGTCTGGCTTATTTCACTGAGCTTTGTGTCTTCAGAGCTGACCCATGTTGTGCCATGTGTCAGAATGTCAATTCTTTTTAAAGCTGAACATTCCATTGTATGTGAAGACCGTGTTTTGCTCATTGATATCTTGATGGACATTGGGTTGCTTGCTTCTACACTTTGGCTATTGTGAATAAAGCTGCTATGAGCTTTGTGTACAGATATCTGAGTCCCTGCTTTTACTTGTTTTGGGTATATACTGTGATGTGGAATTGTTAAATCATATGGTAATTCTATGTTTAATTTATTGAGGAACCACTGTATAGTTTTCCACCTTCTTGATCCCTATTGTAATCACGTGACCATTTCCTAGCTGAAGAGGGTGAGATGAAGGATGAAGGGGCCTAAGGGGCCTCTGCTCTCTCAGGGATTGTTTTTGGTTAGAATGTTCTTTTTAATTGATGAATGATGCCTGAGGAAAAAATTATTTGGCTCCATGCTAATGAATTCCTAAAAGAATAAAAGGCTCCACAACACGGAGCTCTGGGAATTGTGGATTTGAGCCTTAGGTGGCTGGATGTGATGAGGGCTGCTGGGCAGCAGACTCAAACGACACATTGTCTTCAAACTCCTCCCTTGAGGTTAATGAGATGTCACAAGAAACAATGATCCATGAGTGTGTCTTACTGTGGACTTCCCAGTATAAAACATCCGTGCTTATTAGATACCTCCAGGTACGACCCTCAGATGCAAGCAATAATGAGGCCAGACTCTGGGACATGGTGCCAGAGGCATGGGTCTGGCAGGTGAGCTCAGTGATACCCCACTCCCAGGAGATGCCACAGGGCCTGCCGTGCCCAGATCTCCACCCAAGAGCTAACAGACCTCTGTCTGCAGGTTACAGGTGGCTTCCTGCCTTGCACACAGAAACACTAGGTACCCAGAGAACATTTTCTATTTTCCAGAACTTTACAAATTGCTGACTATGTCAGTTGCTGTCATAGGACTTGTGCAATGATACCTAAGAATTAAAATCAGTTAGCCTCTGTGTTGTTCGAGCTAACGCACATGCTTGCCTCATCTTTGGTTGCACAAGAGGATGTCACCCCTACCCCAGGCTTGGCCACCTCCCCAGCTGCATCGAGTGACTGCACTCTGGGACTTGAGCTCCCCTGTGTTCAGTCCTTAGGAAAATCTTGTGTAGAGAAGCAGAATCAGAGAGGATTATCTGAGGGATATACAATCCCTCTGTTCTTCTTAGAAACTCTGACATTTATCTATCCCTGGATTAAGAGAGATCATAAAAAAAAAAAAAGGGAATTCCTGGCTGACCCCTCATGGAAGAAATTTGCCTGCTGACCTCCTTTTGGTGATGCTGTAATACACAGCCTTACAAAGCCCCTTGTTCTCCAGTTGCTATCTTCACCCATCCGCTGTATGCGGTACCTGCTGTGCGTAAAGCCTGCAAGAGGAGTGGCTCCCTGGACTCCATGCCAGGAAGTTTTCTCCTTTGAGTGGTTGGTCCGTGTGATCCCATTCTACCGCATGGACCCCTGTCTGCTCGTTGCCCCCGTGAAGCTCAGAGACCAGGCAGCCCTCTGCCTCCAGCGTGGGGGCAGAGCTCAGGCTCGATTTTGTGTGAACTCATGCCTGTCTTTAACTTATTTTGTAAGTTCTTCTTTTTCTTTTTTTTCATCCCCTCACTGAGGTGAGGTTGTTGAGTGGTCTGATGTTTGTAAGCTGCTTAATTATTTTAAGAAGCAAACTGAGGGGATAAACATGAATCAGGTGTCCTCACTTTTGAATGTTTAGAGGGCAAGATGTGTAATGTATATTGCCAATTTTGGGTAACTGGAATATGCGCAGTATAGTTGGACTGAAAACCATTCTTGTTCTGAGTATGACTAAACCCTAAGCTCCGTGCTGTCCTGATCTTGGAATCTTCCCGCTGCCAATGCTGTGCTTGGCCTGTAGTAGGTGTTCAGTTAACATCCTCTAAGATTTGAACAAACAAGATCTGTCTGCCCCTGAGTTACCCTCGAGCACAGCCTGGAGATTCTCAGAAGCAAAGAGAAGCCAAGATTCTCTGGTGTTCTCTAAGATTCTCTGGTGTTCTCTACCCCTTCGTCGCATGTGGAGGGGAGGGAACACAGCTGGCGCTCTAACGGTCTTCGTCTCCTCCTCCGCAGACTCATATTTCCAGACTCCCTCCCGGCGCTGTGGCTGGACAGTCCGTGGCGATTGAAGGAGGCGTCTGCCGCCTGGAGAGCCCGGTGAGCTGAGCCTTCCAGCGGAATCCAGGCTCCACGGGGTTCGAACGGAAGTTGGATGTTTTACCTTCCTCGTTTCATAACTTCTGTCGCAGCCTCGCGTGTCCCTCGCGCGTCCCTCGCCACACTAGTGCCGCTGTAGTTAGCGCTTGGCAACACGCGGGTCTTGGGCGGGGGAGCGGGATGCTGTGTGTGTGAGTGTGTGTGTGTGCGTGTGCTCGCTTCTTCAATGAACTAGAAACTCCTCCTGATTCTGTAACCTCAGACCAGGAATGATTAAATCATCTTCCCAAAATGTGTGCTTTAACTGTTTACAGGTGAAACCTAAAGTTGCAGGAAGTGGTTGCTTTCACAAAGCAGTACCAACTGTGTCGCTGTAACGTGTAATGTGTCTGAAACTGCAGAGTAAATCTACTTGTTGCAATGATTGACAGCGGCAGTGCTCCTGATAACAGTGCTAGTAACAAAGTATTTTTATTTGTTAGCCAGTTTAAGTGGATCCTGTGGTGACTTAAACTGTTGTTCTCATCCCTCATATGGGGCATTTTTCTTTAACAAAGAATGGTTTCAGTGAAACAATCTAGCAGAGAATTAAGGTCAGAACCTTTTTAAATAATAGTCTTATTGATAAAGTTTGTACTTCCTTCCTCAAGCTTTTCTAAGCTTAAATCCTGCATAGTTTCGAGCTGTGTGTACTGTATTATGAAAGAATATTTAAAGAGAGCATACAGTAATGCAGTCCTTAATCTGTGTATAATGGAATGTTATTTACAATGTAACACTGTAAATAAGAAAGCAAAATTTATGGGAAAATTCAATATTATCTTTGTTTCTTGTTTAAATATATTTTTAAGATAAAAGGCACAAAAATAAAAGAAGCATATTACTGGATATAGTGTGTGATTCTCCTCTGACTAATAAATTATCTTTTGAATCCTAGAGTGGAGAGTTGTTTTTTATTTTTGTAAAAAGTTACTTTTTCCAGAAATCATACCTGTATGCCTCTAGCTGTGCTTCTAATTGTTCCAAATCCAGTTTTATCTCTATGTTTATCTCTATGACTCTGACACCAGCAAGATGAAAGATGAACTTAGCGCATGATTATGTGGTCAATGTAGAAGTCCCTAAAATTTCCACTGTAATTTGATTAAAAAATATATATAATGAAGGAAAGGAATAGGAACACTTTGCTTTGAGACATGGTAGTGGCAGCTGAAAAGTCAATGGTTTCAGTTGATAAATTGCTTCTAAATGTTATATTTAGTGATTCTGGAGCCACATAAGAAAACCAAGACTTTCCTTTTGATTTTACATGTAAGAGGTAACTATCAAGAAGATACTAAAGATAGACTTGCTCCTGCTGAGGAAGTTCCCACCATATAATCATGGCTCTGGGTGGTAACTGATAAAGCCCCAGATGAAATTATACACTTGACATCGATGTATGGCCAAATTATAAAGGAAAGACAACCAAAATGGAGTGGGTGTAAATATGAATGATTTGGGAGCTGCTGACTTATATCCCTCATACAGGCAATTACATTTGTCTCATTGTGTCCTTGTAGACAGGTTGGTGCCGTGGTATCTGTTTCTCATTCTTAATGAGGCCAAGAACTTCGTAAGAGATCGGCTGGCTGGTGGGGAGCCTTTGGCTTCAAAAGCTTTCAAAGACCTGTTACCTGTTGGCAGGGTTTTTTTCAGGAACTGGATTGGATCACATAAAACTATCAGGACACTTTGGAATCTGAAAATCATCTGACCTATTTCACCAGGAATGCCATTTCTTTCATCTCCTTTTGACTTTATCCCATTCACATTTGAAAGTTTGGGCTTGTTAAACACCATTTTTATGAAGAGTTTAAAAACTGGTCAGTATAAAAGGGCACAGCCCCTCCAAAAACAGTTCATTAAGACTGTTTTTCTAGTTGTTGGTTTTTTTAATATAAGGGCTATGGTGAAACCAAGAGGGGGGAAAATGATACTAAGGATCATGGAGGCAAAAAGTAATGGGGGTAGTATAAGTGCCTTAATTATAAGATCAGATATTGAAGAAAAGATAGTGGCACGAGAAGACTCTGACAGATATAAGATCAACATCGTTTCACTCAAAAGCAGGAAAGGTAGAAATGAACAAGAATATAACCTCATTCCCAAGTTTGGCCTCTGTCACCAAGACTCTGAAGCTGTGTTTGAAGGTGCCCACTTTTAATGTGGATGATCCTAACTACAGGCCTGTTTTCTATTTCTTTTTAAGGCCTGGGCATTTGATGAATGGTTCTCTTGGATATAGCCATCCCTGTGATCCTCTCTGAGTTTAGAAACTGGGATTTCTTCTGCCCTTGGCAAGGAGGCAGAGGGTGTGCACTGTATCCTGAGGAGTCCTTGTACGGACCTACCCACGTGGAAGTCTTGTGTGGGCTCTGTCCTCGCTTGTCACCTCTGCCAGCTCTCTCTGCTTCCTGTGTGTCTGCCTGCAGTGGGTACTTTCTCATCGTGTAACTGCCTCTTCTGAGTGTGCACTTGAACTCAGATACCAGTGTCTATTAGAACTGTGTATTAAGTATACGTAAACAAGTCATCAGTACTAGTCTGAGATGCTTGTCTGTGAGCAAAATTGATGTGTTTTAGTTTATTGACATGGGGACATCTCTTGGTTGCTCAGAAGCCTTTTGTCATCTTGCCCAATGTTTGAGAGTGGTGATGTTCATGCCGGGCACCTGAGATGAGCAAGGTTACTCTGTTGTAACAGATGGAGGGCGTGAGAGAAGGGAGTAGGGAGTGAAGAAGGGAAGATTTAGAAAAGTGCTAGAATTATTAATTATTGTGAAATTTAAAAAAATCTGATCATTATTACAAAAGCGATCTATGCTTACTATAATAAAAAGAAAGAAATGCAAGAAAAAAATTAATTCATAACCCCATTTCCCTAGAGACAACGGTTTATAACACTTTAGCTTATATCCTTTAGTTTCTATTCTTAAAGATTCTTCTTATGCATGAATTTCCTGTGCTTTTAACACAGAAGTCAGATTATATTAAACCCCTAAATGGGGTTATATAGCCTTCAGTTTTCACCATAATCAACCCTGGGATTTCTTTGGAAGGAATGTTGCTAAAGCTGAAACTCCAGTACTTTGGCCACCTCATGAGAAGAGTTGATTCATTGGAAAAGACTCTGATGCTGGGAGGGATTGGGGGCCGGAGGAGAAGGGGACCACCGAGGATGAGATGGCTGGATGGCATCACGGACTCAATGGACGTGAGTCTGAGCGATCTCCGGGAGATGGTGATGAACAGGGAGGCCTGGCGTGCTGTGATTCATGGGGTCGCAAAGAGTAGGACACGACTGAGCGACTGAACTGAACTGAACTGAATATTATGGAAAGCTGTCCAAACCTCATATACCTCATTACCCACTTCCCCCCAACAAGGCTGATTTGGCTAATTCACATAGGTATATGAATACATATATTTTATATGAAAACTGTTATATACCCTTGGAGACCATTATATATAAAGATATAATCTGAAAAAGTACTATAAAGTACTATAAAGTATTAGCTAAAAATATATTATTTTACCTTATAGATTATTACAAAATATTGAGTATAGTTCATTTGCTGTATAGTAGGTCCTTGTTGGTTATCTGTTTTTTATATAGTGTATCAGTTAATCCTCCTCTTCCTTTTCCCTTTAGTATATGGTTAAATTCTTAAACAATGCCTTCTAACATTAAAAAAAATGTATTTCTTTCTTTTTCTTTTTAGTATTTGAGGGATCTTTTATTTATTTATTTATTTATTTATTTATTTTTACTTTACAATATTGTATTGGTTTTGCCATACTTTAACATGAATCCACCATGGGTGTACATGTGTTCCCAATCCTGAACCCCTCTCCCACCTCCCTCCCCATACCATCCCTCTGGGTCATCCCAGTGCACCAGCCCCAAGCATCCTGTATCCTGCATTGAACCTAGACTGGCAATTCATTTCTTATATGATATTATACATGTTTCAATGCCATTCTCCCAAATCATCCCACCCTCTCCCTCTCCCACAGAGTCCAAAAGATTGTTCTATACATCTGTGTCTCTTTTGCTGTCTTGCAAAGAGGGTTATCATTACCATCTTTCTAAATTCCATATATATGTGTTAGTATACTGTATTGGTATTTTTCTTTCTGGCTTACTTCACTCTGTATAATAGGCTCCAGTTTCATCCACCTCATTAGAACTGATTCAAATGTATTCTTTTTAATGGCTGAGTAATGCTCCATTGTGTATATGTACCACAGCTTTCTTATCCATTCATCTGTTGATGGACATCTAGGTTGCTTCCATGTCCTGGCTATTATGAACAGTGCTGTGATGAACATTGGGGTACACGTGTCTCTTACAATTCTGATTTCCTTGGTGTGTATGCCCAGCAGTGGTATTGCTGGGTCATAAGGCAGTTCTATTTCCAGTTTTTTAAGAATCTCCACACTGTTCTCCATAGTGGCTGTAGTAGTTTGCATTCCCACCAACAGTGTAAGAGGGTTCCCTTTTCTCCACACCTTCTCCAGCATTTATTGCTTGTAGATTTTTGGATCTCAGCCATTCTGACTGGTGTGAAATGGTACCTCACTGTGGTTTTGATTTGCATTTCTCTGAGAATGAGTGATGTTGAGCATCTTTTCATGTGTTTGTTAGCCATCTGTGTGTCTTCTTTGGAGAAATGTCTGTTTAGTTCTTTGGCCCATTTTTTGATTGGGTCGTTTATTTTTCTGGAATTGAGCTGCAGGAGTTGCTTGTATATTTTTGAGATGAGTTGTTTGTCAGTTTCTTCATTTGCTATTATTTTCTCCCATTCCAAAGGCTGTCTTTTCACCTTGCTTATAGTTTCCATTGTTGTGCAGAAGCTTTTAAGTTTAATTAGGTCCCATTTGTTTATTTTTGCTTTTATTTCCAGTATTCTGGGAGGTGAGTCATAGAGGATCCTGCTGTGATTTATGTCAGAGAGTGTTTTGCCTATGTTCTCCTCTAGGAGTTTTATAGTTTCTGGTCTTACATTTAGATCTTTAATCCATTTTGAGTTTATTTTTGTGTGTGGTGTTAGAAAGTGATCTAGTTTCATTCTTTAGCAAGTGGTTGACCAGTTTTCCCAGCACCACTTGTTAAAGAGATTGTCTTTAATCCATTGTATATTATTGCCTCCTTAAAGATCATACACCATGACCAAGTGGGCTTTATCCCAGGGATGCAAGGATTCTTCAATATCTGCAAATCAATCAATGTAATACATCACATTAACAAATTGAAAAATAAAACCATATGATTATCTTAATAGATGCAGAGAAAGCCTTTGACAAAATTCAACATCCATTTATGATAAAAACTCTCCAGAAAGCAGAAATAGAAGGAACATACCTCAACATAATAAAAGCTATATATGACAAACCCACAGCAAACATTATCCTCAATGGTGAAAAATTGAAAGCATTTCCCCTAAAGTCAGGAACAAGACAGGGGTGCCCACTTTCACCACTCCTATTCAACATAGTTCTGGAAGTTTTGGCCACAGCAATCAGAGCAGAAAAAGAATTAAAAGGAATCCAAATTGGAAAAGAAGAAGTAAAACTCTCACTGTTTGCAGATGACATGATCCTCTACATAGAAAACCCTAAAGACTCCACCAGAAAATTACTAGAGCTAATCAATGAATACAGTAAAGTTGCAGGATATAAAATCAGCACACAGAAATCCCTTGCATTCCTATACACTAATAATGAGAAAATAGAGAGAAATTAAGGAAACAATTCCATTCACCATTGCAACAAAAAGAATAAAATACTTAGGAATATATCTACCTAAAGAAACTAAAGACCTATATATAGAAAACTATAAAACACTGGTGAAAGAAAGAGGACACTAATAGATGGAGAAATATATATACCATGTTCATGGATCAGAAGAATCAATATAGTGAAAATGAGTATACTACCCAAAGCAATTTATAGATTCAATGCAATCCCTATCAAGCTACCAGCGGTATTTTTCACAGAGCTAGAACAAATAATTTTGCAATTTGTATGGAAATACAAAAACTTGTATAGCCAAAGCAATCTTGAGAAAGCAGAATGGAACTGGAGGAATCAACCTGCCTGACTTCAGGCTCTACTACAAAGCCACAGTCATCAAGACAGTATGGTACTGGCACAAAGACAGAAATCTAGATCAATGGAACAAAATAGAAAGCCCAGAGATAAATCCACACACCTATGGCCACCTTATCTTCAACAAAAAATATATTTCTTGAGTCAAACCCATCAGCTTTCCTCTGACATGAGCCCTCTAATTGCTCAACAGTGTGAACCCCTCTTGTGCCCTGAAGCCCAGTCTTTTTGCCCTACTTAGGGCTGCAGTGGTGGGTGATGGTGGGGTGTGGTGGGGTATGGATCTCCAGAGGGACCATAGATGGAAGTCCCCCACTAACTGGTTCAAGAAAAAGTTGAACCCAGAAGATGAGCCTTTGTGTGGATGATGACTTCATTTGCCTTTAGCTGTGTTCTAAGGACTGATGCTGAAACTGAAACTCCAGTACTTTGGCCACTGGAGGCAAAGAGCTGATTCATTTGAAAAGACCCCGATGCTGGGAAAGATTGAGAGCAGGAGGAGAAGGGGATGACAGAGGATGAGATGGTTGGATGGCATCACTGACTCAATGAACATGAGTTTTGGTGGATTTTGGGAGTTGGTGATGGACAGGGAGGCCTAGTGTGCTGCAATTCATGAAGTTACAAAGAGTTAGACATGACTGAGCGACCAAACTGAACTGAACTGAAACTTGTTCCCCACAGCTGGATGAGCTGGGGAAGGAGGTGTGGGTGGGCACACCTCTGGGGCTGCAGGTGGGAGTGAGTGAGTGGTGGTGGGCAACAGAAAGTAGTCCTTTCATATTAATATTTATTCTGGGGTATTAGAATTCTTAAGCAATATATCGCTTCTCCCCAACACTTATATGGGGGAACTGAACAATGTACCCACCCAGATGTCTGCCATCAGAGCCCCACAGGCTGACCGAATTGCCCAAGCCATGTTTCTTTTCCCCCAACCTGGCTCTGAGGTGGACAGCCGCAGGAAGGGTTAGCGGGGGAACTGGCAGGGCCCTTGCTCCAAGGCTGCACACTCAGCTTCCAGAAGCCCATCCACCAAGCCCAGGATGATTCTTCCTGACCAGCTGTGGAAGCCAGAGGGAGAGCGAGCATGGTGGATGCTCCTTTAGGTGCTGGTGTCCCCAGAGCCCTGAAACCAGTGGCAGTGCGGAAAAAACTGGATGAGGGTCTCTCTGCCTGAAACTGCTGTGGAGGGTTGGCTGATTCTCAACAGAGCTTCAGAAGCTGCCAAGAAAAAAAGTCTAAACAGTTCTTTTACCATCTGCTTCTCTATTATGCTGAAGATACAAAGGGTTGCTCCTAAAACGGCCATTCCTCGGCTTGGGAAATCCAGCAGTGCTTAACAGAAGATCTCGTTCTTCTACTATATTAAGGTAAATGAATGTTTCTTTTGCATTTAGAAGCAGTAAGATTTGAATCTTTCCACCCAAGATTTCCCCCCAAGCCTGTTAACTAGCTGCCACTCCATCTGGTTAATGCTCCCACCATTCTTCTGGATGGTCAGACCCAAATCCTTGTTTGTTTGTTTTTTTTTCATGTTTCACAGCACAGTGAACTGCCCCCAAACCCTAGTAGCTTTGACAGTGGCTTTTTTATTTGCTCATAGCTCTGTCAGTGAGACTCAGCCTCTCTCAGTGGCTTTCCAGTGCTTTCACTGGTAGTCACTGGTGCTCAGCTGAGCTGGAGGGTGAGATAGGGGCTGGGCTGATGGAGCAGCCTTAATCCATGAAGGCTCAGGGCCTCTCCCTCTTTTCGAGGCTTCTTGACATGGTCCTTTCACGCCATCTCTCCTACAAGATGTGGTGCCTTCAGGTTCCCAGCAACACAAAAACAGAAGCTGCTGCCTGTGGAATGTGGGAATCTTGCTTCCCCAACCGAGGGATGAGCCCTTGTCCCCTGCATTGGAAGGTGGATTCTTAACTTCAGGACTGCCAGGGAATTTGCTTGCCATGCCTTTTTAAGATTAAGTCCAGGACTGGCCCAACATTTGCTACATTTATTGCTTACATCAAGTCCCCCTGCTCAGTCCAGATTCAAGAGGAAGGGACTGCATAAGGGCATGAATCCAGAGTCAAAATGTACAAGGGCCACTCACCCAACATCCTTGAATCTACTTTCTCTCCTATTTTACAGTGACTCCATTAAAAAATTCTATTGGCCCTCCTTTTTTTCTTTTTTTAAACATTTATTTATTTGGCTGCACTCAGTTGCTGCACGCAAGATCTTCAATCTTCATTGCTGCATTTGGGATCTTTTTTAAGCTGTGGCATGTGAATTCTTAATTGCAGCATGTGGGATCTAGTTTCCTGACCAGGAATCAAACTCAGGCCCCTTGCCTTGGCAGTGCAGAGTTTTAGCCACTGGACCACTGAGAAAGTCCCTCCTGTTGCTGCTCCTTTAAAGTATATCTGGAAGCCAACCACTTCTCACCAGCCCACTGCAGCCATCCAGATCATCTCTGACTTGACTCATCACAGCAGGGCCCTGCACTGGCCCCCTGTGTCTGCACTTGCCCCTCAGGTACTTCTCTAACTGGCAGCCAGGTGAAATGCAATCAGGGTGCTCCTCTTCTCAAATCCTTCCAGTACCTCTTGTCCCAGAGCCCTTAGGAGACCCGAGGCTCTGCTCCCTGTTGTTCTCCGGCATGCTGCCTGCCCTTGCTCACTCTGTTCTGACCGTCCCGGCCTCCTTGCTGTTCTTGGAGCAACTTAGACACACTCCCATCTCAGAACCACTGCGCCTGCCTTTACCTCTCCTTGGAAAACACTTTCCAGATAGATTCACATGGCTTCTTTCTTCCTCAGCTCCTTCAACTCTTTGTTCAAATATTACCTTCTCAGTGAGCACACTCTTCACCACACTCCCCGCCCCCCAGCCTGCTCCATCATCTTTCTGCATTATTTATTTGCCTCTGGCACTCACCACTTTCTAATCTACCATCTAACTGACATCTTTGGTTTAGAGGCCTCCCTCTGTGTGAAAGTAAGCTCCCTGGAAAAGGGACATCTCTGTGTCACTCATGCTATCCCTCCAGCACCTGAGACACTGCCTGGCACGTAATAGGTCTTCAACAAATATTGTTAAATGGGTAGATGAAGGCTCCTCATGGTGACATGGAAGAGCCAGTGTGCAGTGGTGTAGTACTCCCCTAGGAAATTAGCACAAACTTACCCGCTTGAAACAACACAAGATTATCACCCTCAGTCCTGTAAGTCACAAGTCCCTGGCTGGCGCCTTCTCCATCTCCTGTGGGTCATAATCAAGATGGTGGCAGGGCTGTATTCCTTGTGAGAGGTACCACGGGAAAATGTTTTTCTAGCTCTTTCAGGCTGTGGGCAGGATTCTGTTCCATGAGGCTGTAAGAATGAGATTCCCATGTCCCTGCTGGCTGCTGGCTGGGGTTGTTTTCAGCTTTCACTGACACTCCTTGGTTCCTGGCCCCTTTTGTCTTTCTTCAAAGCCCAGTGACAGCTGGGTTGAGTCCCTCTCATGCTTTGAATCCCTGACTAATCTCCTTTCCAACAGATCTCTTTTGGCCACTGCGAAGAAACGTTCTCCACTTTTAAGAGCTCTTCTGATTTGATTGGGCCCAGCTGATCAAGCTGGGGATAAGCTCCCCATCTCAAGGTCCATACTGTAATCACATCTGCAAAGTCTCTTTTGCCATGCAAGCAACATGTTACAGGTTGTGGGGACCTGGGCGTCTTTGAGGGCCATTATTCTGCCTTACAGAAGCGTCAGTAGTGCAGTGAACTGAGTCAGGAGAACACAGGCTGGCCCTGCCAGGCTAACCTCCTGTGTGATCCTGAACAAGTGGCTTAGGTTCTTGGAGGTCACAATTTCCTCCTGTGCTAAACTAAGGTAATTGAATTAAGTTAAAGATCCATAAGAGTTCAGCTTCCTTAAAAATAGTGACTCATGGTTATACAGAGTGAGGTAGGTCAGAAAGAGAAATATTGTATACTGACACACATATGTGGAATCCAGAGTGACGGTACTGATGAAATTATTTGCAGGGCAGCAATGGAGACACGGATATAGATAAAAGACTTATGGGCCATTTGGGGGGAAGGAAGGAGAGGGTGGGATGTATGGAGAGAGGAACATGGAAACATACATTACTGTTTGTAGAATAGATAGCCAATGGGAATTTGCTGTATGACTCAGGGAACTCAAACGGGCTCTATGATAAGCTAGAGGGGTGGGAGCCAGGTTCAAGAGGGAGGGGACGTAGGTGTACCTATGGATGATTCATGTTGAGGTTTGACAGAAACCAACACAATACTGTAAAGCAATTATCCTTCAATTGGAAAAAAAAAAAAAAAACACCAATAGTGGCTCAGACTCTGCACTCCCAAAGCAGGGGGCCTTGATTTGATCCCTGGTTGGGGAACTAGATCCCACATGCTGCAACTAAGAGTTCACACATCACAACTAAAGATCTCCCATGCTGTGACTAAGACTTGGCACAGTCAAGTAAATAAATATTTTTAAAAATTGTGGACCTATGATGCCACAGTTCCTCCAGCCCCCTTCACACCTTTATATGACCTACTCTGAATACTGTGTTTTTGTCTGCTGGTTTGTTAAGCAAATGTCTAAAACTTTGGCACACCATATAGAAATAGTCTCAAATATCGATGGTAGAAGTATGTAATGTAGCACTTCTGAGGACAGTTTGGCAATATGTATCGAAATTGCACATGCATTTGCCTTCTAAGAGAGAAACATACTTCTGGGAATCTATCTTATTGATACACCTGTACACATACCAAAATGACAAATGTGCAAGGAAAATTTGTTGTAGCATGTTTATAATAGCAGATTATTGGGAATCAGAAGGGCTTTTCAGGTGGTGTTAGTGGGAAAGAATCCACCTGCCAGTGCAGGAGATAGAAGAGACAAGGGTTCAATCCCTGGGTCAGGAAAAAGCCCTTGAAGTAGGAAATGGCAAACTGTATTCTTGCCTGGAAATTTCCATGGGCAGAGGAGCCTGGTAGGCTACAGTCCATGGAATTGCACAAGAGTTGGGCACAATTAAGGGCACACATTAGCAATAACCCTCACTTATGACAAAGGTGTCAGAGGAACTATAGTTTATCCATGGAATGGAATAGCGTTAGGCTGCTGAAAAGGAAGATGCATTTATCTTTTTGATGATGTGGAAAGATCTTTAGGCTATATTAGATGAAAAGAGCAAAGTAAAGATTGGTGTGTATAACATTCTGTCTTTGGGATAAGGATGAGGATGACTATGTACAAATATCTTCTTGTAGGCATACATAAATTCTGGAAGTATACACAAGGAAAAAATATTAATAATATCTATAGGTGTTGGAGAAGACTCTTGAGAGTCCCTTGGACTGCAAGGAGATCCAACCAGTCCATTCTGAAGAAGATCAGCCCTGGGATTTCTTTGGAAGGAATGATGCTGAAGCTGAAGCTCCAGTACTTTGGCCACCTCATGCGAAGAGTTGACTCACTGGAAAAGACTCTGATGCTGGGAGGGATTGGGTGCAGGAGGAGAAGGGGATGACAGAGGATGAGATGGCTGGATGGCATCACGGACTCGATGGACATGAGTCTGAGTGAACTCCGGGAGATGGTGATGGACAGGGAGGCCTGGTGTGCTGCAGTTCATGGGGTGGCAAAGAGTCGGACACGACTGAATGACTGAACTGAACTGAACTGAACTGAAGCTCCTCCCACATGATGTCATTTTACCTTAATCAACTCTTTAAAGGCCATATCTCCAAATATGGTCACTTTCTGAGGTACTGGGGTAAAGGCTCCAACATATGTATGAATGTTGTGGGGAACAAGTCAACCTATGCAAAGTGAAAAAAAAAAGTGAAGATGTTAGTTACTCAGCCATGTCCAACTCCTTACAACCCCATGAACTGTAGCCCACCAGGCTCCTCTGTCCATGGGATTCCCAAGGCAAGAATATTGGAGTGGGTGGCCATTCCCTTCTCCAGGGAACATTGCAGGTGAATTCTTTACCATCCGAGTGACCACAGAAGTCCCTAATTCAACACATAAGATTTTATAAATAAACATTTGCTTGTTTGAATGAGGACCCCTTGTAAAGGAAACAAAAATTCATAGTTCCCAAGTGTTAACATAAGTTATTTAAAAATAATGCCACTTGTACAAACATAAAACTAGGTAGAAACGTCTTACGTGTATAGCTCTTTTATAGTCGTAATCCCAGTAGATTTGCAAATGAATACAACAGAATCCAAAATTAATAAAGTTCATTTTAACAATGATATAAGAGCATGGATTATAACTACATTATTTTTGTTATTGTTTTATCTCAAATCATCATTTAATTTTGGCCATTATGCTTTTTATTAATAGTTCTAAAATTTCCATATGTTTTTCTTTATATCTCATATTTCTTTGCTGAGACTTTCTGTTTTTTATTCATTTGTTTCAAGCGTGTTCCTAAGTGTTTGTTGAAGCATGTTTATAACGACGTCTTTAAAATCGTTGTCAGACAGCCCTAACATCTTGGTGTTGGCACTTGTTGATTTGTCGTTCAAGTTGAGATCTTCCTGATTCTTGGTATGAGTGGTGTTTGAAACTTGGATATTTAGGATATTATGTTTGAAGTCTCTGGATCTTATTTAAACCTTATCCTTTCAGCAGAACTCTTCTGACAACACTCTGGTGGGAGAAGGGGAATGCTCCCTTACTACTCCCTTACTACCTGCCAGATGAAAGTGGAAAACATGCCCCACTCAGCTGTACTGACACTCATGGAGGAATGGCTTCTTATTATTGCTTGGTGGGGGTGTGAGTGTGGGATCCCACTAAGTTTTTGCAGACACCATGCCAGCTGGTGGGGCTCATGAGGAGGACATGTTGTCTCTACTCCCTAGAAGAGATGGAAGTTTCTAGCACCCACTTGGCCTTCTCTGACATCACTTGGCAGAGGGGGTGTGGGACACCTGTCACAACCTGATGTGGGGAGAAGTCTAGGCTGTCCCCTTGACCTTCACTGGAAGGGGTGGGATGGAGATGCACTTTTAGCCTGTGAAGTTTGGCTGGCATAGAGTACTTATTATCTAAAAGTTTCTGGTTTTGCTCGGCTGCCCCTTGTCTGTCCATTGGAATGGAGAGAGTAGTCTTTCCCCGGGGCTTGTTTTGTCAGTGCCCATTGGTGTCCCTGGGCTACTAGCTTCTGCAGCACCCAGTCTGGACACATAAGGTGAAGTGAACACTCAGCCTGCTCATGCCTTGTTGTTCAGGGGCCCAACTGTTCTGACTTCTTTGCTCCACCTTTCCAGCTTTTCTTCTTATTTTTTATAGATAACGTCCCATGTTTTTTCAGCTGTGCTTAGTGGAAGGAATAGGGGAAAGTACTACTCCATCTTTCCAGAGGCAGATTGTTATTATAGAAGTAGTTATGTGGAAACTGAACTCATTGACTTGACTCCTGCTTTTGCTCTTGATAGCCATCGTCTGACATGATTGGTGTTACACTGCCTTTTGGATAATAAACTTGTCTTTAACTACCTACCCATTAGTTTTCTAGCCAATCCACTTTAAAGACACCCTGGGAAATTGTGATGCAGCTGTTTCATGAAAAATTCCTAATTGAGTGTTGACCTCTGCACTTACTACTGACAGAGATTGGTACACAGACTGCTATATGTACTATCTCTGGTCAACCCTGAACAATGAAAATAATATCACTCAGGCTATTGTTTCCGTGCAACTTGCCTGGTCCTGCCTTTCTTCTCCAGCTACCTGAAATCTGTGTCTGGCGTCACCATTACTACAACTTCGAATGCAAATGCAAATAAAATTGCCTTTTGTGTGTTAGTTACAAAGTGACCCTGAATATGTTTGTTTTAATTTATTTTTGTTTGTCATCAAAATGAAAACATTTCTAACTACAAAATTCTTTGAATTCATGGGTTCTGGAGGCAATATCTATAAACTTACAGGAGCCCACACACTTCAGTTTGAGAAACTCAGGGCTTACTATTTCCAAATCTAGTTGGTTAATGAGAGGAGTTTTTAATGTAGTGTAAGCTAGCCTGCAGGTCTGTTAAACACTGGGGCACATGAATGGGGGAAGGGGACCAGCAGGCACCATCTGACCAGTGGAGGAGAAATGATGAGAAGTTATTCTTTGCACATCATGTCCCTGGACACCACCATTTCCAGTACGATCCAGCTGGTTTCCGACTACCAGCATCTGCGTCTCCCTGCCCAAGGGTTCTCTCCAGAATGACCTGTGACAGGCCAGGAGTGCTAAGGAATGAACACTTCCTGGAGCAGTCCTCAACTCATGATCCTCAGGAGCTGAGGTTTTTAGCCTCACTTTGGAATGGGATTTCAATGAGGCCTGTGTTTGCACCATTGCCCAGGATGTTCATGTGGTATTTCCAGTTTCCCATGGAGATGACTTCCTCACTAATTCATCCTTTATTGACTGCATTTCCCTTCTTGCCACGTGTTTCCACTCTCAGCGTTTCTTGTACCTCCCAAAGAAAATCCTTGCACTCAAATTCTCATCTCAGGGTTTACTTCTGGAAGAAAAGTATTTCAGAGTACGTTTACTTATTACACCTCATTTGACCCATACAACAATTCTGGCAGGTAGAAAGTTATATTAATCAGGAACTGTGAAGGAATGTGGGCCCCATATTCTGTTTTTTTTTTTTTAACTGTATCCCAAGAATAGCACCTGGCATGCTATAGATGCTTAATAAATAATTGATGAATAAAGGAAGAAACTGATGCTCCTTTAAGTACTTTGGTCCAATTGCCAGTGAGAGAACCAGGATTCCAAACACAGTACTCTCTCCACTTTCCACTCAGGGTCCTGTTCCCAACCCTCTTGTCTCAGATCGTGGTTTGTGGAAGAACATAGAGTTAATTTAAGCATGCCAGTATCATTGGCCAGTTCTAAACCACAGTGATGTCAATGGTTTCAGGACTGGTGGAACCGCTCTGTTAGTAAAAGTATTAAAGACATTTATGACTTGAATGGCCAAGTCTGTTTGTTTGTATCGCACAGACATTGGGGATCACATTCCCATAGTGACCATCTGGAGCAGCCTGGCCCCATAAAATAGAGGCAAGTAGTCTTTTTTGGCTGCAAGTTAGTTAAAGCACTCCTAGCTCAGCTTTGTTTTTATGCTTTTCTCATCAGCAATGTGAACATCTTAAAGTCACTTTGCTTGGAGGAACCTCATTCTTTCTTTTTTTAATTAATTTATTTTTTATTAAGGATAATTGCTTTACAGAATTTTTCTGTTTTCTGTCAAACCTCAACATGAATCAGCCATGGGTATACATATATCCCCTCCTTTTTGAAACTCCCTCCAAACTCCCTCCCCACTGCAGCCCTTAGGTTGTCACTTTGGAGGAACCTCATTCTTTAACACTCTAATTTGGGCTTAAAAAAAATCATTTTGTACCTAATTTGTGCATTCTAATGAGTTCTGTAATTAAGGGACATTTGCAGGTAAAATCATATTCAGGAGTAGAAACAAAGAAAAAAAATCTCCATTGTAGTTAGCTATGAATTAGATACTAACTCATTAATCAAATTTTACTCAATTCATGCATGTTCCCTCAAATGAATGGTTATTCTGTTGAAACCATTTTGATTCCCAGGCACTGCTTTCCCTAAACTCCTTAGAGTCATCAGGCACATTAAAGGATATCCAATTTCATTGGTCTAAGCTGAGTGATCGCAATTCATCAAGGCATGAAAAGTCTGTCCAGTCTTGTGGAATATCATTAAATGGTTCAAGGACGTTTCTAATCTTAATGATGGCCAAGGGGGAACAACTATTATGATGATGAATGGGAATGAATATCTGGAGAAAGTTCAAGGCATGTTATACTTACAAAGACTAATACACATTGTTTATCTAAATCATCCAACTGATTAAAGAAACACACAAAGCCCAAGACAGTTAAAAGCAGAGAACCAAATAGGGTTTGACCTACCCTGGTATATTTATCGCTGACCATGTCATGCGTGTAAAATGTATTGCTCCACCAAGATGCTTGTGTATATAAATCGGGAGGGTCTTTTGAGGCTGATGTTGAGTAATATAGGCTGTCCAGTTTATTGCCTGGCTAAATATTTATATAAAATGAGTTCATTGATGGTGGAGAAGCCTCCATAAAAGGAGTCTTTCAATGTTACCAACTGATTAGCTACAACGCCCAGGGCTCAGTGAGACTGAGGTGGTGGTAATGTTGGTACTTTGGCTCCTAAAACCAATTCCTGAGCTGCTTACTGTTTTTGATCCCTGATCTGAGTTAGATCATTTTGTGTGTGTGGAGCCAAGTAAGACACTACCTTCCTGGCGCTAACAGCAGTTCTGAGTCTGCACGGAAAGGGAAAATGCTTTTTGGTACACACCCAGGAGAAGAATGCTTTTCGGAGCCATCTCTCGAGGGGAGAAAATGTCTATTAAAGGCACACTGTTTTTTAGCACGGGGCAGTCAATGGTGGGTTAAATGAAGGAAGACTCATTTCATATCATAAAGGCCAGAGAATAAATCTCTCCTGCAAGGGGACTTTGTTTTGGCTGACCTTTCCATGGGCAGCAGGAGGAAAACAATCAGCCATATAGGTGGCTGGGAGGACATTGGGCCATGATCCAAAGACTTAATCATGGTGAATATCTTTTCAGTAGTTCTGGGAGAGGTAGGTTGTAGGGCTAGAATAGTGTAGCCATTCCTTAAAGAATTGTTTAAAGATAAGCTGAGGTAGCAGAAGACTTAAAATTAAAAGCTTTCTTCACTCGAAGTCTGACACAGCTCACCCTTAAGGTTTTCTTCAGACCTCCCCGGCTTCTCTTTCCCCATATCTTTTCATGGTTTCTCTCTGCTTCCCACCCTCTGAACACTGGTGGTCTCGGGGCTTGGTTCCCAGCCCTCTTGTCTCCACGGACAATCTTACTGAGTCTGATGGCTTGAACTGCACCTGAACTCCAGACTGTTGACTTGCATCTCCATGGTGACATCCAATAAAGCATTTTCATAACATGCCAAACCTTAGTTTCTATGTCTCCGTCCCCTGACCTCAGCCTGCTCCTCCCCCAGAATCCACCATGTTAGTTGATGCTGTTCTCATTTACTCTCAGTTGCTATGTTAAAAATCTAGACGTTGTCTGTTTTTTTCTTATTTTTCTTACCTCCACAAAATATGTTCTGAACCGCAGCATAAGGAGTAGGCTGACTTAAAAAGATGCATTCTAATTTGATCTTGGGAGAAGTAGTTAGGGCACCTGATGAACCGCAGACTACGCTAGGTCACTCCGCATTCCTTTTTCTTTTGAAGAACAGAGGTATTTCAGCAAATTGGCCCATCCTGGGGCTCAGATGTGTAGACTTCAAATCCTGAGTCTTTGTTTTCAAGACTAGGAGTGTCAGTCTAGGTCATGTAAGCTCACAGGCAGGAACACAGGACAGGTTGTTGTATGTTCAAGTGGACTTTTGCTATCTGTCCATCTTTGCTTATTGTGGGCACAAAAGATGTAGGAGAATTACTAAGACCGAATCAGTACTCACCCTTCCCCAGGGGCCATGGCACTATTCACCTTATTCTCTGGCATCTTTTCCTCCCAAAGAATTGTCTCCATTTATTAACCTCACTTCACTCTTCAGCTCATTGCTGTTGAGAAGACATAGCTTGTCCTCCACAGACTCCCAGACCACACTTTCATATTTCTTACTTCATTTTTCATAATCAAACATTTTACAATGAAGAAATGGAATTCCTTGTTTAAATGATAGTGGGAAAACATCTCTTTCTTATTAAAGGAACTCCAAAAGTAATGCACTGATATACTAGAAAATTTTAAAAACACAAAGAAAGTTAAATTTCCTTACAGTCCCATCACTGAGAAATATTCATAACATCTTTTCCCCTCCATCATTTTCAGTGCATTTGTATTTAAAATAAAAAATTGTCCCAAATCTTATCTGGAATGGAAGTTTTTTTGAGGGTTATTATATGCACAACTTCTCATAAGAAGAAATTGACATTTGTGATAAATTATTTTTAAAAATTTATTAATTCTTTTATCACTTCTTGCTGCACTGGGTCCTTGTTGCTATGAGAGGGCTTCCTCTAGCTGTGATGAGCAGGGGCTGCTCTTCGATGGGGTGTGTGGGCTTCTCATTGTGATAGCTTCTCTTATTGTGGAGCACAGGCTTCAGTATTTGCATTGCTCAGGCTTAGCTGCCCCCTGGATGTGTGGGATCTCCCCGGACCAGGGATCCAGTTGGTGTCCTCTGCTTTTGCAGGTGGATTCTTTTTTTTTTAATTGATTAATTTATTTTGGCTGTGCTGAGTCTGCATTGCTGCCAGGGTGTTTTTCTCTATTCACAGTGAAGGGGGCTACTCTCTAGTTGCAATGCTTGGACTTCTCATTGAGGTTGCTTCTCTTGTTTCAGAGCTGGGGCTCTAGGGCACACAGGCTTCAGTAGCTTCAGTTCCTGGGCTCAGTAGTTGTGGTTCCCCAGCTCTAGAATGCAGGCTCAGTGATTTTGGCACATGGGCTTAGTTGCTCTGCAGCATGTGGGATCTTCCTGGACCAGGGATCGAACCCGTGTCTCCTGCATTGGCAGGCGGATTCCTTACTGCTGAGCCACAAGAGAAGCCCTGCAGGTGGATTCTCAACCACTGGACCACTACGGAAGCCCAGTTCCTGATAAATTACATAAGCAAATTTCTGATGGATTCTGATGGAATTAAGAAACTTATCCCTCCAGTTTGACTCTCAACTGTTGAGTCAGTAAAGATCTTTAGCCAGACCTTTCCTTTTCTTTTCTTTTTGTATCAATCATCAAAATGATTATCTAACCATTTCTTTTCTTATAAAATCTCTCCATTAAGCATAAATCCTTGAATTTGGCTGGGCACATGGATATAGTTCCTTTCCTGCAGCAAGATTATCATAAAACTTTTGTGTGTGCTCTTAATCAAATTATCTAAAAAATTTTAAATTACCATGAATGGGACCTTACTGCTTTTTAGTAAGAATATATTATTTTAACACCAATTATATATATTCCATAGATGCTCTGCCTCAAAAATCTGAATGTTCTTTTCATGGGAGATATGTCTGCTGCTGCTGCTAAGTCACCTCAGTCGTGTCCGACTCTATGCGACCCCATAGACAGCAGCCCACCAGGCTCCCCCGTCCATGGGATTCTCCAGGCAAGAACACTGGAGTGGGTTGCCCTTTCCTTCTCCAATGCATGAAAGTGAAAAGTGAAAGGGAATTCACTCAGTCGTATCCGACCCTCAGCGACCCCATGGACTGCAGCCTTCCAGGCTCCTTCGTCCATGGGATTTTCCAGGCAAGAGTACTGGAGTGGGGTGCCATTGCCTTCTCCGAGAATGTCTGGTACATCCTGTTTTGAGAAGGTTCAAGGAATGTTTGCTGGAAGTCAAGTAAGTGGTACACACCCCAAGAATCAGCCCCCTGCTATGTTATACTTCTGTCCCATGGGAAGAACCAGATGCCTACAGTGAGGGCAGGAAGTACGGGCACCATCAGAGGTACTGAAACCATACTGTGACTTGAATCCACAGTCTTTTAACTGAGATCACACACCTGGTATCAGGAATTAATGAAGCCCAGGTTCTTGATGTCTAATTGCAGAAAAAACTCAGTGAGAGACAAAGTGATAGGTAAAAAGTGGATTTATTTAGAGAGAAACACACTCCACAGTGTGACGTGTGGGCCATCTTGGAAGGCAAGAGTGGCTCCGATACATGGCGTGGTTAGTTTTTATGGGCTGGGTAATTTCATAGGCTAGTGAGTGGGACGATTATGCCAGCTGTTTTGGGAAAGGGGTGGGGGTTCCCAGGAACTGGGTCTCGGGCCGCTTTTTGCTCTCTGACAGTTGGTGTGGAAACTGTCATGGTCTCCATGGGTGTGTCACTTGTGGGTGCGTCACCTACCTTGGACCTAGTGAGCTCTAACCAGTTCGTCATTTCCTGCGGCCATTCACTCCTGGAACGGCTGTGTCCTGCCCTCTTCCTGCTCTTTCAGTACCACGACCAAACTGGTAGGATGGTCGCGTGAGTGTGAGTGTTCAGTCAGTCGTGTCAGACTCTTGGAGACCCCATGAGCTGTAACCCACCAGGCTCTGCTGCCCATGAAATTTTCCAGACACTAATACTGGAGTGGGTTGCCATTTCCTTTTCCAGGGGATCTTCCAAACCCAGGGACTGAACCCACGTCTCCTGCACTGGCAGGCAGATTCTGTACCACTGTGCGACCTGGGAAACCCAGAAAGCTCACAGCTAATACTTCGCATAGCTCTTAGTATACGAAAGTATACTTTAACTCTTAGAATAAAAGCACTTTATACATATTAAATAGTTTTATCCTCATAACAGCCCCCTGAGGTAGGAACTATCTATTTCAATGGAGCAACTGAGCTGCAGAGAGGCGCTGGGACTCTCTCAAGGTGAAATAGTGGCAGAGCCCGTTTGAATCCGGCTGGAGCCCCTGTGTCCTCAGCCCTCCGCTGATCCTCGCCCCTCCGCTGATCCTCGCCCCTCCGCTGATCCTTGCCCCTCCGCTGATCCTCAGCACCGCAGACAAAGACCAAGAGACCCACCTGCCTTCTCTGCTTCCATCCTGCTCTGACCAGCTGTGGGCCTTGGGTATGCCATTTGTGTATTAATTCCACAAATGCCTGGTGAGCACTTCTGTAAGGGATGGTCTCCAAACAGGGCTGCGATCCTTCCCTCTCTGACTGTGTGTGTTTGTTTTGTTCCTCTTCCCTTTGAATCATAACTGACTCAGTCAATGCTTTGAGCAATGGAAAGCAGCACAGCTAAAGTCACGGGACCTCTCAGTCCGGGCCTCAAGGGATTGGAAGCCTCCGTTTTCTTCCTCTTAGAACATTCCTTTTGGAGCCCTGCTGTCCTACTGGGAGGAAGCACAGCAAAGCCCCATGGGAGAAGGCCATGTGAGAGGACTTCAGTGAAGTGACTAGCCAGCGACCTGTGTCAACTCCGTGATTCATAGCTACGTGAATGAGGCCACTTTTAAAATATTTATTTTTATTTATTCGGCTGCACTGGGTCTCAGTTGTGGCAGGTGGGATCTTTAGTCGTGGCATGCAGGATCTAGTTCCTTGGCCAGGGATTGAACCCAGGCCCCCTGCATTGGGGGTGTGGAGTCTTAGCCACTGGACCACCAGGGAGCTCCAAACAAGGCCACTTTGGACCTTCCAGTTATCCCATTGTCTCAGTCATTATCATGTGAAACAGAAGAACTAAAAGGTGAGCCCACAGAATCGTGAACAGTAACATAATGTTTAAACAGCTAAGTCTGGAGTGGTTAGTTATGCAGTGATTGGTGACGGAAACAACCTACTATGTGCACACGACACCTCATCTTTAAAATGTGGACATTAACACTGATCTCACTGATCTTCTAATGAAGTAGAAAATTCCAAGTGTTTTTGTACCAACACAGTATGGAAACTTCAGCCCAGCATTTGAAATATGTACTTTTAATTATATCCGCAGAATACTAGAAAACAGATGTGTTGTCTCTTCTCTTTGGTTCTCTTTTATTTGAAACATTGGCTTTCTTTTTCATAAAGAAACAAAAGAGTTGTCTGATCCTGAAGGTACAGGACCTGAAGAAAATGCTAGTGAATTCCTAGCCAGATAGGGATGAGTTTATCCTTCAACCTGCAAGGTTTTCCTTCTCCATTTTCCGCCTCTTACTTCTTACTCATCCCTCCTGTCTCAGCCCCAGGGGCCTAATCTTTTGCAGGTTTCTCGTAGATGGCCCATTAACCACTTCTTGGCACCACGCAGCCTTCCTTCACAGCACTTAGCATGGGTTATAGTCATTTATATTTGTGGGATTAGTGTGTGAGTGTCTCTTCATTATTTTATGACATTAGAACCAAACCTCCTTCTTTCTCCTGGTACACAGAACTCAAAAAGAAAATTGAATGAATGAATAAATGAATCAGGAAAGGGGCCAACAGAACAAAACTGCCAAGTCAACACTTGTGACTCTACAAATATAATTGAAACCTGCATGTTTTGCCAACCGCTAAGTCCCCCAGAAGCCCATGGCAGTGCTCCGCCAGTCAAGCAAGGCTGTTATTACTTACTGCCAAGGGAGAACACCACCTTGACCATGTCTTAGTGGGAACTTAAAAGAGACCAGTCAAAGGCAGATACGGATAGAGGCTTAGATATATGTGTTAGTGGTTTAAGGCAGGCTTTTATTTTTAGTTAATTTAAAAAATTTTATTTTGTATTGGGATATAGCTGGTTAATAATGCTGTGATAGTTTCAGGTGAACAGTGAAGGGTTTCAGCCATATGTATAGATGTATCCATTCTCTTCCAAACTCCCCTCCCATCTAGGCTGCCACATAATACTGAGCAGAGTCCCTTGTGCTATACAGTAGGTCCTTGTTGGTTATCCATTTTAAATATAGCAGTGTGTACATGTCCTTCCCAAGCTCCCTAACGATCCCTTTTCCCCATTCTTCTCCTATTTTAAAGATAAGGTGTCATATGCACATAGTAGGTTTTTTCAGTTATCAATTGCTGTATAAGAACACCCCAAACCTTTTAATATGTACTTTTAGTTACACACCTTTGTCTGCCTTACTTCACTCAGTTTGACAATCTCTAGGTCCATCCATATTTTCCCAAGTGGCGCTATTTCATTTTTTTAATGGCTGAGTAATATTCCACTGTATATATGTACCACATCTTCTCTAGCCGGTACTCTGTTGATGGACTTTCAGGTGGCTTCCGTGTCTTGGTTCCTGTAAACAGTGCTGCAGTGAACACTAGGGTGCCTGTGTTCTTTCAGATCATGTTTTGCTCTGGATATATGACCAGAGTGGGATTGTAGGGTCATACAGTAGTTTTTTAAAGAACCTCCATACTGTCTCCATACTGTCTGCACCGATTTACATTCCTACCAACAGTGTAAGAGCGTTCCCTTCCCTCCACACACTCTCTAACGTTTATTGTTTGTGGATTTTTTTATGATAGCCATTCTGACTGGTGTCAGGTGAGACTTCATTGTATTTCTGATTTGCATTTCTCTGATAATTGTCGATGTTGAACACCTTTTCATGTGCCTCTTGGCCATATCTACATCTTCTTTGGAAAAATGTCTATTTAGGTTTCCTGCCCATTTGTTGATTGGGTTGTTTGTTTTGATGCTTGAATTATTTGTAAATTTTGGAGACTAATCCCTTGTCAGTCACATTACTTGCAAATATTGTCTCCCAATCTGTGGTTGTCTTTTCAACTTGTTTATTGTTTCCTTTGCTGGGCAAAAGCTGTTGTGTTTAAGTCGGTCACACTTGTTTATTTTTGTTTTTAGTTCCATTATTTTGGAAGATGGACTGAAAAAGACATTGTTGGGATATATGTCAGCGTGTTCTGCCCGTTTTCTTCTAGGAGCTTTACAGTGTCTGGTCTCATGTTTTGGTCTCTAATCCATTTTGAGCTTATTTTTGTGTCTGGTGTTAAATAATGGTCTAATTTATTTCTTTCTTTCCTTCTTTCTTCTTTTTTTTTTTTTTTATATGTGGCTGTACAGTTTTCCCAGCACCATTTTTTAAAATTTATTTATTTTAATTGAAGGCTAATTACTTTATAATATTGTAATGGTTTTTGCCATACATTGATACAAATCCACCACGGGTGTACATGTGTCCCCCATCCTGAACCCCCTTTCCACCTCCCCCCCATCCCATCCCTCAGGGTCATCCCAGTGCACCCGTCCTGAGCACTCTGTCTCATGCATCAAACCTGGACTGGCAAGGTTTGCCATACTGTTTCACGTATGATAATATACATGTTTCAATGCTATTCTCTCAAATTATCCCACTCCTGCCTTCTCCCATAAAGTCCAAAAGACTGTTCTATACATCTGTGTTTCTTTTGCTGTCTTGTATACAGGGTTATCGTTACCATCTTTCTAAATTCCATATATATGCGTTAGTATACTGTATTGGTGTTTTTCTTTCTGACTTACTTCACTCTGTATAATAGGCTCCAGTTTTATCCACCTCATTAAAACTGATTCAAGTGTATTCTTTTTAATGGCTGAATAATACTCCATTGTGTATCTGCACCACAGCTTTCTTATCCATTCATCTGCTGATGGACATCTAGGTTGCTTTCATATCCTGACTATTATAAACAGCTCAGAACCATTTGTTGAAGAGACTGTCTTTTCAATATTGTGTAGTCTTGCCTCCTTTGTTATAGGTTAATTGACCATTGGTACATAGGTTTATTTCTGGGTATTTAATACTGTTCCATTGATCTCCATTTCTATTTTTGTGTAAGGCAGGCTTTTAAATGTGGGGATTCCAAATGGAAAAAGTTTATGCTTTAATAGTTTGAGACTGATGGACAGTGAAAGGTAAGGATTCTAGTGCAAAAGATGTCTTGTCTCTCATTAGGGAGCAATCTGTTGACTTGAGAAATGGGCTGGTTGAGTAGTCCATTGTTTAAAAAGAAATAGATTTCCAGGAAGCTCCTGGAGCAAACACTGGGATATATACTGGGCAAAAATATTCTGGAATGAATAGTAAGGTCATGTTGATGGAGGCTTATTTCTGATGGTTAGGTTATAAGGCTGCTGGCAGCTCCTCAGTCCCCAACCCCAAACCCATGGTGCTCAATCTGAGCATAGAAGGCAGATGGTTTCTCTGACCTTTATGTGCTGAGTATAGAGATGGTTCATTACACAATTGCTCACACTGTTGATTGTTAAATCTGGCAAAATCTGTGGTATCTTGGAATACTAACTGCTGCTTTCCCATCTCTTGAATTTAACTCATAAAAACTTATTATTTTTATTGGAAGATAAAAAGCTTATTCTTTAATATTATGACATCTCAGGAATTCACTGGCAGTCCTGATTCAGTCCCTCATTGGGCACTAAGATCCCACAGGCCTCATGACAAACAAACAAAGAAACATCTGAACAGCAAGTCCTGATGTTGAGATTTAGATTTGTGATGCTTCTCTCCTTTTGTTTTTTTCTCTGACTTTGCTTTTTTGATTTATGCTTGCTTTACAAGATGAAACTGTCAAAAATCTAGGGAGAAGGACTTCCCTAGTGGTATGTGGATAGAAATCCGCCTGCCAGTTCAGGGGGCATGGGTTCTACCCCTGGTTTGGGAAGATCCCACATGTGGTGGACCAACTAAGCCTAAAAGCCATAACTACTGAAACCTGAGGGCCTAGTGTCCATGCTCCATGAAAAGAGAAGCCACTGCAATGGAAAGCCCACCCACTGCAACTAGAGGAAGCCCGTGCACAGCAGTGAAGATCCAGCGTAGCCAAAACAATAACAATAAAAATAAAGTCCAGTGGGAATGAAGAGTGAGAGGAAGAAGCAACAGCGTGTTAGTGTATTAATAACAGTGGATGATTCTAAGGAGGTCTTAGCATTTAGGGCGGAGGTGCTAGTGGTAAAGAACCCACCTGCCAAGGCAGGAGACGTAAGAGATGCAGATTCAATCCCTGGTTGGGGAAGATCCCCTGGAGGAGGGCATGGCAACCTGCTCCAGTTTCTTACCTGAAGAATCCCCTGGACAGAGGAGCCTGGTGGGCTATAGTCCAGGGGGTTGCTAAGAGTAGGACACACCTGAAGTGACTTAACACAGCACAGCATGAGCAAGTTTGCATATGGTATCAGCATGGCTACTTTGCTGCCAACGTGAGGAACTGTGAGATCTCCAGAGGACTCTGTGGGAATGGGAATGGCCAAGATAAACAGGACTGGGAGGTTAGGAGGAAGGACAGGGGGAAGAGTTATACAGAGGCAGTTAAGTACGGTGAAGTTAAGTTGTCATTTCCCTACCAACCAGATCCCTAGTTACATCATGAACCATTCACTGGGTGGAAATGGAAGACAGAGCCAGTCCATAAAGCATTCCAAAGGCTCCATCAGCATCAAGTTACATAGACTTTGTGGCCAAAGCTTGACACACCGGTGTTGGAGGAAGCAAGCTGAGGCTTGTGTAGCTCCTCAGCTACATGTATGGCAGGTAAGGATGTAGGAAACTTTCTGGCTGTGGAAAGTAAACATCTCACCTCCAAAAGGGCACAGTCTTGCAAACATCATGAAACAAAGAGTCAGTGTTGTGAGCTGAGCCAAGAATTTCCCAAAAGGGAGGGTGGAGCTTGGGCATGTCTTTCCTTCTCTTCCCTTGTGTAATATCGTCACATCATTTGGGGGTAGTGTGTGCAGAAGGGAGCCTTTAGAAATTTGCTTGTGCTACAATTTATGGTTCCCCTCAGCAACTAAATCTTTGCTCTCTGATCTGTAGCCCAGCAATGGTAATTCCCCTCTCCCCTTTTAAAAGTTATTCTTTTCCATAAAATATATGGATATAATTTTAAAATTAAGTAAAATACTCTCAAGTAGCAGGGTCTTTACTCCTTTATACCCCCAAGTCCTGCTGCCCGAGGCCCACTTTAATTTCTTTCAACTGTTTCTTCTGCTCTTTATCTCTGTTTATTATACTCTTTCTGGATTTATTCATTTTTGATCCTGTGTGTTAACTCCTGCTGTGTTATAAAGACACAATACCTTTATACACCCCCTCCCCTTTCCTTTCTCTCTATTCTCACAATTAAACACCATCATTTTTGGCTAAATCAGTTATCGCTGTTTATATGGTTATGATTGTAAGTATGGTTTACTCCAGCAATATGGTTCAAGTTTTTCCATCAGATTTGTTAATATCCACTGATGGCTTTTTTCCCAAAAGCTCAAACATGGCTAGATAATAAACTAGATAATTTATCTAGTCTCCTTTTTTTTTTCCCTCTGAAGATTCCCTACCAGACCCCTCTGTTCTTCTGTTTTTTATTTACAAATTTTATTTATTTTTGGCTGCACTGGCTGTGTGTTGCTGTGTGTTGGCTTTCTCCAGTTGTGGTGAGGGGGCTACTCACCAGTTACGATGCTCAGGCTTCTCCTTGCTCGTCCTGTTGCAAAGCCTGGGCTCTAGATCATGAGCTCAGTAGTCGGGGCACATGGGCTCAGTTGCTCCACAGCATGTGGGATCTTCCTGGACCAGAGGTCGAACCCATGTCCCTTGCATTGGCAGGCAAATTCTTAACCATTGAGCCACCAGGGAAGGCCTCTGCGTGCCTGTTTTGATACAGTCTGTGGGGCCGCTGCACAGCTGTCATCTTGGACTTTCTCTGCCATCACCCTGTGACCTCCCTTTCTGGATGCCCGTTTCTGGATTCCCACATCTCCCACCTGATTAGCTTATTCCCTCCTCTTGTAGTATTGTCTTCTCCAGTGGTTTCCTAAAAAAGGGCACAGAGAGCAGTTATTTTTTAGTTCAGGGCTGTGTCTGAAATGTCTTTATTCTCCTCTTACAATTATTTATAATTTGGCTGTATATAGATTCCTGGTTGAAACTCTACTCCTTCGCTGCTTCTAGCACACATATTGCTGTGATTAGTCCAAGGCAAATTTCACTTCTAATCCTTTGTAATTGACATTCGCCCCCATCCACCCTGGGATAGATTTTAGGCTCTTCCCTTTATTTCCATGAACCTCAGAGTACTGGTCACTCAGTGTCCTCTTTCAATTTCAAGGCATGTTCTTCAATGATAGAATTTTTCTTTTAATATTTCTTTGATAATTTCTTTCCCTCTTTTTTCCAAATCTCTGGAATAGCCATTTTCAGATCTTGGATCTCCTAGATTGATTCCCCAGGGCTCTTATCATTACTTAAGAAAAATCTTTCTCTATCTGTTCTCCTTCTTGAAAGGTTTGATCTACTTTATTTTCTAAATCTTCCACTGATTAAAATTTTTTGACCATTTTATTTTAAATGTATGTGTTGTGCCTTATCGTACATTCTCAGCGAGTATATATGCAATTAATTTTTTATTTTTCATCACTCTAGATATTCCTGATCTCTGTGTTTGTGCGAGTTAGATGAGATTTGGAACACAACATAGCAGTTCCAGTTTTCTGTAACTGTGCTGCTCAACACAGTAGCTGCTTAGCCGTATTTGACTATTTAAAGTTAAAATACTTTTTAAAAAATTCAGTGTCACGCACTGGCCACATTTCAAGTGCATCCTAGTCACATGTAACTGATGGCTACAGCACTGACTATGACAGAAAACATTCTAATTACCAAACGTTCTCTTAGATAGAACTGTTCTATCATTACTCAAGCCTATTCTTTTTTATTGTGATGTAATGGACACAGAACATTATATTACTTTCAGGCATGCAACATAATTTGTACAAATCCAAGTCCAAACATGCTATAAAATTGATATTTGTGTATATGTATAGTTCTGAGCGTTAGTACAAGTACAGATAAAAGTTAACTAGTTCCACACATATGCACTACTAATAGTACTAACTATGTATAGCTAAAAGATAACTAGTAAGGACCTACTATATAGCACTGGGAACTCTACCTAATACTCTGTAATGGCCTATATGGGAAGAGAATCTAAAAAAGAGTGGATATAGGTACACGTGACTGATTCACTTTGCCTTCCACCTGAAACTAGCTCCACATTGTAAATCAACTATACTCCAATAAGAATTAATTTAAAACAGTAACCATTCCCACAATCATAGAACAGAACAATTCCATACTCTCCAAATTCTCCCACGCTACTCTTTTAGAGGCAAACCCACTCACCAACCCCCAACAACCACTAATCTATTGTCTGTCCCTCTTGCTTTACCTTTCCCAGAATGTAGTCTAGTAGGCATCATATAATATGTAACCTTTTGAGACTGTCTTCTTTTGTACAGCTTGGTGCTTTTAAGGTTCGTCTAATTTGTTACATGTACCTTCTTCAGTGCTGAATATTGGGTTGGCGGAAAAGTTCCTTCGGGTTTTTCTGTAACATCAGCCAACCAGTTGTATTTCATTACATGGTTGTACCATGGTTTGTTGGATGGTTCACAGATGTCCACGGAAGAGCATCTTGGTTATTTCCAGTTTGGGGAGTTTATGAATGAATCTGTTAAAATACTTGTGATCAGGTTTCTGGGTGAATATGTTTTTATTTCTCTAAGGTAAATATCCAGGAGTAAGTCTGCTGTGTCATGTACTAAGCACATGTTTAATTTCATGAGAAACTTCAAACAGTTTCTCAGAGTGGCTATACTATTTTGCATTTCCAACAACACTGTATCCAGGGACCCTACATCTTTTCATCTTTTTCAGCCCTTAGTATTCTCTCTCTCTCTCTCTTTTTTTTTTTTTTTTGCCATTCTATAGCATAGTAATATCTTACTGTGGTTTTAATTTGCAGTTCCTTATGGCCAATTATATTTTGCTTCTTTTCATGTGCTTACTTACCATCTTTATATCTTTTTTGGGAGACATTCAAATTGTTTGCCCATTTTGAAATTAGATTGTTTCTTTTCTTGTCAAGTTTTGAGAATTATTTATGTATTCTAAGTTCTTTGTAAGATGTGCAAATATTTCTTCCAATCTGTAGCTTGCTTTTCCTTCTCATAATAGCATCATTGGTAGACAAAAGTTTTAAATGTTGATGGTTCTAATTACTGTTGCTTTATAATGAATATTAAAATTAGATAGTATGATTTCTCCAATTTTATCATCCTTTTTCAAAACTGCATTGACTGTTCTAATTGCTTTTCCATATAAATTTTAGAACCAGTGTTACTATAACTACAAAAGAAATTCCTAATGGGATTGAGATTGGAATTTAGTCAAATCCTTAGATCATTTTTGGAAGAAATAAACATTTTAACTGTGTTGAGTCTTTCAACCCACGAATGTGGTATGTCTCTCTATTCACTTAGCTCTTCCTTGATTTCTTTCATTAATGTGTTATGATTTTTATCATCAGATTATGCACTTTTCTTATATTTCTCCATAATCATGGCTCCCTTGGTGGCTTGGCAGTGATGAAGCTGCAGTGCAGGAGGTGCTGTAGACACAGGTTCAATCCCTGGGTCAGGAAGATCCCCTAGAGGAAGAAATGGCAACCCACTCCAGTATTCCTGCCTGGATAATCCCATGGGCAGAGGGGCCTGGCAGGCTACAGTCCAGGGAATCACAAAAGAGTTAAACATGACTTAGTGACTATGACACAATATATATCTACATAATTATGTCATTTTGGAGCTATTGTAAGTTGTATTTAAATTTTTTATTTCTATTTCTTTATTACTAGTATAGAAATACAAATGATTTTTTAAAAATATGAGCTTGTATCCTGTGACCCTGATAAATTCATCTATTAGTTCTTGGAGTGGTTTTTTTTTTTTTTTGTAGATTATTTGCAAATAGACTATTATTTTATATGTGAATGGGTAAAGCCTTCTTTCTAGTATCAAGATTTTGGTGACCGTCTACTGAGATAAGATAAAAATTTCAACTCATGTAAGACAAAGGTGGATTTTCCTTCACCTTTTTCATTTCTATCATCCTAATTTAAATTCCTCTTGGTTATCTGCATATTTTCTCTTCCATTCCCCCAATCATAATGACTTTTGTATAAATATCGCCCCAGTGAAATGATCTTATGGCTAAGGTGGTTTTAGTGACATAGTCTGTGAACCATTAACTATTATAAAATTGAAATCAACTTTTCCAGGTGTTCCTAAGGACTTAAAACTTCATACCCAGCAGCCCCATCAAGTAAGTTATTCCATGGATTTACTGGGCGTTAAATGTTGCATCTTTAGCACCAAGTGATAATGAAATGGAACTAGAATAGAACATCTCAGGGGCCCATCAGAATCTCCTGAAAAAGGAATGGAGAAGCTTTGTCCCGGGACAGAGACAAGGTGTGGAGCCAAAGAGGAAGGGAACTGCCAATTCTGACATCTCAAAAGGCTCCTGGAACCAAACCACAGCTGGTGTCTTCCAGACACAGAGGTTCCATCATTTGTTTATAGGGAAATCATCTTCCCACCAGTGGCTGACCTCTTAAAAATGTTTCAAACAGCTTAGCCCACACAAATGACAGGCTGAAGTTAACTGTACTGCTCTAATTGAGGACTGTCAAAAATACCAACACATAGGACATGGCATTTGATCTGCTCTGCGTCCAGAATTGTCCTAGAGAATAAGAAAGGTGAGAAAAATATTCCTTGTAGGCTTCCTTAGCTTACACAGGTTATGTTATTCATCTGGCAACAAAACAGGAAATGACAGCAGTGCTCAGAGCCAAAAATAAAGGCCAGGTGCCATGTCTGGAAGTCCCAAAGACAAGGCAAAGAAAGCCTTTTAATTTGGACTGACCAGCCATAACAAACCTATGGAGTCAGAACGACATGCTCCCTGACTTGCACTGCACGACCCATATAGCAGTGCCCCAGACTAAAAATTTACTTTATTTGAGTGGAATGAAAAAAAAAAAAGTCAACATGAAATCCATTAGGCCCTAAGGATGGGTTGACTTGCCAAGTTTTGTCACTACTCCTGCACAACTATAAGAGGACTCTGTCAGATCCAATCTCTCTGCCTCCCAGGTAATATTTTTGTTCTAGGAGGCCTTCCAAGGAGTCACCAGAGCTGTCTGCAGGAACCAGGTTTTTATTTTCTTCAATAAATAGTCACAAACATGTGGCCACATCTGAACTTTTGATGTTCCTCAGTCACTTTACCTTAAAATTTTTTTTCTATATTGAGATATAATTGACATGTAACATTGTTTAAGATGTACAAGATGATGATTTGAAACATATATATGTTACAGGATGGTTCAGTTCAGTTCAGCCGCTCAATCGTGTCTGACTCTTTGCAACCCCATGAATCGCAGCATGCCAGGCCTCCCTGTCCATCACCAATTCCTGGAGTTCACTCAGACTCATGTCCATCGAGTCACTGATGCCATCCAGTCATCTCATCCTCTGTCATCCCCTTCTCCTCCTGCCCCCAATCCCTCCCAGCCTCAGAGTCTTTTCCAGTGAGTCAACTCTTCACATGAGGTGGCCAAAGTACTGGAGTTTCAGCTGTAGCATCATTCCTTCCAAACAACACCCAGGGCTGATCTCCTTTAGAATGGACTTGTTGCATCTCCTTGCAGTCCAAGGGACTCTCAAGAGTCTTCTCCAACACCGCAGTTCAAAAGCATCAATTCTTGGCGCCCAGGTTTCTTCACAGTCCAGCTCTCACATCCATACATGACCACTGGAAAAACCATAGCCTTGACTAGACAGACCTTTGTAGGCAATGTAATGTCTCTGCTTTTCAATATGCTATCTAGGTTGGTCATAACTTTTCTTCCAAGGAGTAAGCATCTTTTAATTTCATGGCTGCAGTCACCATCTGCAGTGATTTTGGAGCCCCACAAAATAAAGTCTGACACTGTTTCCATTGTTTCCCCATCTATTTGCCATGAAGTGATGGGACCAGATGCCATGATCTTAGTTTTCTGAATGTTGAGCTTTAAGCCAACTTTTTCACTCCCCTCTTTCACTTTCATCAAGAAGCTTTTTAGTTCCTCTTCACTTTCTGCCATAAGGGTGGTGTCATCTGCATATCTGAAGTTATTGATATTTCTCCTGGCAATCTTGATTCCAGCTTGTGCTTCTTCCAACCCAGCGTTTCTCATAATGTACTCTGCATATAAGTTAAATAAGCAGGGTGACAATATACAGCCTTGACGTACTTCTTTTCCTATTTGGAACCAGTCTGTTGTTCCATGTCCAGTTCTAACTGTTGCTTCCTGACCTGCATACAGGTTTCTCAAGAGGCAAGTCAGGTAGTCTGGTGTGCCCATCTCTTTCAGAATTTTCCACAGTTTATTGTGATCCACACAGTCATAGGCCTTGGCATAGTCAATAAAGCAGAAATAGATGTTTTTCTGGAACTCTCTTGCTTTTTTTGATGATCCAGCAGATGTTGGCAATTTGATCTCTGGTTACCATAAGACATTTGGGTATTCTCAAACCCTTATGGCAGAAAGTGAAAAGGAACTCTTGATGAAGGTGAGAAGAGTGAAAAAGTTGGCTTAAAACTCAACATTTAAAAAATGAAGATCATGGCATCCGGTCCCATCACTTCATGGGAAATAGACGGGGAAAAAATGGAATAACGACAGACTTCATTTTCTTGGGCTCCAAAATCACTGCAGATGGTGACTGCAGCCATGAAATTAAAAGATACTTGCTACTTGGAAGGAAAGCTATGACAAACCTAGACAGCATATTGGAAAGCAGAGGCATGACTTTGCTGACAAAGGTCCATCTAGTCAAAGTTATGGTTTTTCCAGTAGTCATGTATGGATGTGAGAGTTGGACTATAAAGAAAGCTGAAGGCTAAAGAATTGATGCTTTTGAACTGTGGTGTTGGAGAAGATTCTTGAGAGTTCTTTGGACTGCAAGAAGGTCCAACCAGTCAATCTTGAAGGAAATCAGTCCTGCATATTCATAGGAAGGACTGATGCTGAAGCTTCAACACTTTGGTCACCTGGTGTGAAGAGCTGACTCCTTAGAAATGACCCTGATGCTGGGAAAGATTGAAGGTGGGAGGAGAAGGGGATGACAGAGGATGAAATTGTTGGATGACGTCACTGACTCAATGGATATGAGTTTGAGCAAGCTCTGGGTGATGGTGAAGGACAGTGAGGCCTGGTGTGCTGCAGTCCATGGGGTCACAAAGAGTCAGATATGACTGAGCAACTGAACAACAGAACAGCAAGGATGCTGAGACAGGTCCAATCCATCCATCGATCCATAATAACCTAGTATCTCTACCAACCTAGGTGTTCAGAAAACAAAGTGGTACAAAATATAGATATCCCTGCCCCAAGAAGATCATAGACTTAGCTACCCTTTTTCAGAAGTCATATTGTTCTTCCCATCATTCATCCATTCCATAAATCCTAGCTGTGATACAGACATTTTATGTAACTTTTATTTCTTTATTTTTTATTACTACTGAAGCAACAAAGAGATATTGCAGAAAAATGAGGGGACACAGAAAATAGTAGACAATTTGTTGTCAGATTTTATATGTGTCCTTTTTTTGGAGAGGGTTTTTTAATTAATTTTTATTATAGTATAATTGATTTAGAATGTTGTATTAGTTTCTGCTGTACAGCAAAGTGAATCAGTTATATATATACATATATCCACTCTTTTTAAATTCATTTCTCATGTAGGTTATTACTGAGTATTGAGTAGAGTTCCCTGTGCTATACAGTAGGTTCTTGTTAGTTATGTATTTTGTATATAGTAGTATGTATATGTTAATGTCAATCTCCCAATTTATCTGCCTCCTCCCCCCAATATGTATCCTTAAAACCAGGGTTTCCCACCTTTTGCCCTACAGACATGTGGGGAGGATGATTCTTTGCTGTGTGGGGATGCCCTGAGTCTGGGGTGCTGTTAACAGCATCTCTGGCCCTCCAACCCACCTCTGGCATGCCAGGAGTGATCCCCTTAATACTCCCCACTCCTGATGGAACACAAAATGATTCTAACTGCCTGAAGACATTCCAAGTTTCAAGGTGGGGATTGTTGACTGAATTTTACCATTCATTCTTTCCCCTCTGGGAGTCTAGTTGACACTAATAAACACAGGGAATTGAGCCAAAATGGAATCAAAGTCATCAGCTTTATTAACTGCGCAAGTTGAGGCATCCAGACCCCACATGAGCCTGCACTAGTTTCACTCATCCAAGTCAACCTGAGATGCTGGGACTGGAAGAAGGAGACTGACTTGGTCTCTGAGGCAGGAAACAAGGCTGCCAACCATGTGGGAGCAGGTCCAAGAGGCTAAGAAAGGGGGAGGCTCTGTGTCAGGGTTTTGAGGCAAAATGGCCCCATCACCTTCTGTGCCACTGGCTTCTGTGACATAAGCCAGTCTCTCCAGGGTGGAGGGTTGGTGCCAAGGCTGGGTGCGGCCTCTTCAGAGCTGTTGAGAAAGCCACAGAGTTGGAGGACTCTCCTGTTTTATGAGTCAAGGCAGGAATGTGGGGGGCAGGCAGAGAAGGGCTCTGATGCATAGAGTTTTCTTTCTGTGAAGATACAGATACATCTACAGAATGTTTTTAGTCAATTCCCTTTTCACTGTTGACTTTTGTTGTTTTTTACTTCCTCTATTATGAACATACTTGAGCATCTAAGAGGTTAAGGCTGCACAATAATTATTAGATTAGAAGCACAAGCATCGGTTTGAATGGTATGTATTGCAATGCCCTCCTGGAAGGGAACCCCAAATTGTATCTCTTAAGGAGCTAGGATAGCCGGCGCATAAATGAAGAAAGAGCAACTTAACAGATGACTGCATATTTTTCTAGCTTCTCTGACGTTCATATGACTGCTGAAGTCTGGGACCCCCAGTTTCAAAGGCTTGAGACTCAGAAGTGGGTTTTGCTGCCCCCCTCCATCAGCCATCAGCTCTGGCACCCCTGGGAAGACTCTCCCTGCCCATCCCCAACTGCACTTAACTCCTGGCACACTATGTGCCTCGTTGCTGGCATGGTGCTATGCACAGAACTCTGTTGTCTTTGGGATTTGGCATCCCTGATGAGGTTAGGTGTATTTTCATTGACTGTGGTCTCAACTGGAGGAGACTATTGTGTGTTATGTGCATGTGTGCATGCTAAAGTGCTCAGTTGTGTCAACTCTTTGTGACTTCATAGACTGTAGCCCACCAGGCTCCTGTGTCCATGGGGTTGTCATTTCTCCATACTGGAGTGGGTTGCCATTTCTTCCTACAGGGCATCTTCCTGACCCAGGGATTGAACCCATGTCTGCTGCACCACTGGCAGATGGATCCTTTACCACTGAGCCACCTGGGAAGCCCATTGTGTACTATAAATATTCATAATTTTCTGTATACTATGATGTTTCCCCATCTTAGAAAAATCTTTTGACTGCCCCTCCCTGGGCTAGCCAGTTATTAGGAGTAGCAGAGGAATGAGCCAGGAATGTGTCCATGATATGTAAACTAACCAATCCACAGCTATACCCGGTCCATGCAACTTAGAAGGGTACCTGAATCTTTCCAGGGCCAGGGCTAGGTGCCAGGCAATGAAAATCCAAAGCCCACTGAAAATATTTGGATGAGCCAGTCCTAAACAGTTGACCCTGCCTTGCCTTGCCTTTCCAGTGGAATCCCAATAAAGGCCATGACCTGAACATCCCCCTCATTCTGAAGGTCTCCTGCCTCCTGACCACCTTGGTATCTTTCCCATGTGGCCCTGTGTAGACACCATGCTTCCTCCCTCCAGGACCCATGAGTATAGTAAACGTTGGCTTTTCCTGAGCCTCACCTCTATCTCCCCAACCAGTAATGCTGAAGAAGCTGAAGTTGAATGGCTCTATGAAGACCTAAAGACCTTCTAGAACTAACACCCCCCAAAGATGTCCTTTTCATTATAGGGGACTGGAATGCAAAAGAAATGGCAACCCACTCCAGTATTCTTGCCTAGAGAATCCATGGACAGAGGAGCCTGGTGGGCGGCTGTCCATAGGGTAGCATAGAGTCAGGCGCGACTGAAGTGATTTAGCAGCAGCAGCAGAATGCAAAAGTACCAAGTCAAGAGACACCTGGAGCAACAGGCAAATTTGGCCTTGGAGTACAAAATGAAGCAGGGCAAAGGCTAACAGAGTTTTGCCAAGAGAACGCGCCGGTCATAGCAAACACCCTCTTCCAACAACATATGAGAAGATTCTACACATGGACATCACCAGATGGTCAATACTGAAACCAGATTGATTATATTCTTTGCAGCCAAAGATGGACAAGCTCTATACCGTCAGCAAAAACAAGACTGGGAGCTGACTGGGGCTCATATTGTGAACTCCTTACTGCAAAATTCAGACTTACATTGAAGAAAGTAGGGAAAACCACCAGGCCATTCAGGTATGACCTAAATCAAATCCCTTATAATTATACAGTGGAAGTGACAAATAGATTCAAAGGATTAGATCTGATAGAATGCCTGAAGAACTATGGATGGAGGTTTGTGACATTGTACAGGAGGCAGTGATCAAGACCATCCCCAAGAAAAAGAAATGCAAAAAGGCAAAATGACTGTCTGAGGTGGCCTTACAAATAGCTGAGAAAAGAAGAGAAGTGAAAGGCTACACCCATTTGAATGCAGAGTTCCAAAGAACAGCAAAGAGAGATAAGAAAGCTTTTCTCAGTGATCAATGCAAAGAAATAGAGGAAAACAATGAAATGGAAAAGACTAGAGATCTCTTCAAGAAAATTAGAGATACCAAGGGAGCATTTCATGCAAAGATGGGCACAATAAAGGACATAACTGGTGTGGACCTAACAGAAGCAGAAGATATTAAGAAGAGGTGGCAATAATACACAGAAGAACCATACAAAAAAGATCTTCATGACCCAGATAACCATGATGGTGTGATCATTCACCTAGAGCCAGACATCCTGGAATGTGAAGTAAAGTGGGCCTTAGGAAGCATCACTATGAACAAAGCTAGTGGAGATGACGGAATTCCAGTAGAGCTATTTCAAATCCTAAAAAAATGATGGTGTTAAAATTCTCTCAATATGCCAGCAATTTGGAAACCTCAGCAGTGGCCACAGGACCGGAAAAGGGAAGTTTTCATTCCAATCCCAAAGAAAGGCAATGCCTAACAAACTTCAAACTACCTCACAATTGCACTCGTCTCACACACTAGCAAAGTAATGCTCAAAATTCTCCTAGCCAGACTTCAACAGTACGTGAACCATGAACTTTCAGATGTTCAAGCTGGATTTAGAAAAGGCAGAGGAATCAGAGATCAAATTGCCAATATCTACTGGATCATTGAAAAAGCAAGAGAATTCCAGAAAAATATCTACTTCTGCTTCATTGACTTACCAAAGCCTTTCACTGTGTGCATCACAATAAACTGTGGAAAATTCTGAAAGAGATGGAAATACCAGACCACCTGACCTGCCTCCTGAGAAATCTGTATGCAGGTCAAGAAGAAACAGAACTGGACATGGAACAACAGACTGGTTCCAAATCAGGAAATGTATGTCAAGGCTGTATATTGTCACCCTGCTTATTTAACTTATATGCAGAGTACATCATGCTAAATGCTGGACTGGAAGAAACACAAGCTGGAATCAATATTGCTGGAAGAAATATCAATAACCTCAGATATGCAGATGACACCACCCTTATGGCAGAAAGTGAAGAAGAATTGAAGAGCCTCTTGATGGAAGTGAAAGAGGAGAGTGAAAAATTGGCTTAAAACTCAACACTCAGAAAACTAAGATCATGCTGTCTGGTCCCATCACTTCATGGCAAATAGGGAAAAAAGGGAAACAGTGACAGACTTTATTTTTGGGGGTTCCAAAATCACTGCAGATGGTGAGTGCAACCATGAAATTAAAAGACACTTGCTCCTTGGAAGAAAAGCTATGGCCAACCTAGATAGCATATTAAAAAACAAAGATATTACTTTGTCAACAAAGGTCCATCTAGTCAAAGCTATGGTTTTTCCAGTAGTCATGTATGGATGTGAGAGTTGGACTATAAAGAAATCTTGAGTGCAGAAGAATTAATCCTTTTGAACTGCAGTGTTGGAGAAGACTCTTGAGAGTCCCTTGGACTGCAAGGAGATCCAACCAGTCAATCCCGAAGGAAATCAGTCCTGAATATTCATTGGAAGGACTAATGTTGAAGCTGAAACTGCAATACTTTGGTCATCTGATGCGAAGAACTGACTCATTAGGAAAGATTGGTGGAAAAGATTGAAGGCAGGAGGAAAAGGGGATGACAGAGGACTAGACAGTTGGGTGGCATCACTGACTCAATGGACATGAGTTTGAGTAAGCTCCAGGAGTTGGTGATGGACAGGGAAGCCTGACATGCTGCAGTCCATGGGGTCGCAAAGAGTCACATATGACTAGCCACTGAACTGACTGAACTGAGCCTCCCCTCAGTCTCCTCTTGGGGCTGTACCTCTGGCCGTCTCATAAAAGAATATAGGACACAATGTCATTCAGTCACTTAGTCATGACCGTCTTTCTGTGACCCCATGGATGCAGTACGGTAGGCTTCCCAGTCCTTCACCATCTCCCAGAGCTTGCTCAAACTCATGTCCATTGAGTCAGTGATGCCATGCAACCATCTCGTCCTTTGTACCACACAGTGGTGCAGGAAAAATCTTCATGAAGTGGATTGCCACGGCTTCTAGTCTTGAGTTGTGGGGATTAGATATCAATCTTCCAAGAATCCAGGCGCTGCCATTTTTATTTTCATGTTTCTGTCCTGAGCGCTCCATCAGGAAGAGCTGGGGGGGGGGGGGGGGGGAAGGCGCACCCACACAATTCCTTCTGCTCCAAAAACGCCTAGAAAATAAGTCTTTAACCAGGGCGGATTTTATACACTAGTGCCAGTTCAATACTGTCTAGAAATCAAAAGCTCACTTTGTTCCAGGAGGCTTAGTGTCTTTTTTCTTCATCTCTCTCTCTTCCCCAACATGACCCGCCAAAGTGCCATCTTAAGTTGTGAAGCAGGAGACAACCAGACTGCCAAGTGTAATATTTGCCTTTGGAAGCGTGGCCCGTGTGGAACAGCAGTAGCCCTTGAGCTGCCTCCAAGGTTTCTCTTAGCCAGCGTGTTGGCCAAACAGTCCCGCTCTTCATTCGTTTTTTTCAGGCTTGGGAGGGGGCTGTTTTCATGGGAAGAGACTGTCTAGGCACCGAGGAGGCTGTGGCAGTGGTGGGGGCCCGTGCCCAGGGTCCTGCTCACACCAGGGCTCCCCCTTCCAGTCCACCTCTGGCAGAGTCAGGGAAACCCGCTGGGTTTATGGAAACAGTGGAACGGCTGAGGCTGGCGCACCAACAAAAGCTCAGTGTTCCACCCACTCTGAAGCTGGCGCCAAGATCCGTCCTCCAGAGACACTGCCGGCTCTGTTCTGGGCAGGGCCAGCCTTGCGTCACCCACTGGGAGAAGGCGCGAGCTCGACCTCCCCCGGAAAGCCGCGGAGCCGCCAGGGAGCCTGCCGGACCCTGACCCCGGATAGGCCGGGTGTTCACTTCCGGGAGGCCATTCGGCTTTCTCCTGGCGCCCTGTGGAGGCCGAGGGCGCCTCAGCTGCTCACAGGGAAGGAGGAGGAGGACGCGGTCAGCCCCAGGACGCTGCCTTGTGAGCGGCTCCTGACCCCACCCTGCCCTGGCTGGACTCCTGGGCCCAGAGGCCTCCCGGATCACGAAGGGCAACGGAGGGGAGAAAAAGTGAGCCAACAGAATTTCCTACATTCTGACTACTGCTGTTAAAAAAATAAGACAAACTCAGAAATGAACATATTTACAAAACAGACGCATGGAGGTAGAAAACAAACTCATGGTTACCAAAGGGGAGAGGGAGTGGGGAAGGGATAAGTTAGGAGTTTGGGATTAGCAGATACAAATTACTCCAGATGAAATAGATGAACAGCAAGGACCTATTGTATAGCACAGGGAACTATGTTTGATATCCTGCAATAAACCAGAATGGAAAAGAATATGAAAAAGAAAAATAAATCTATCTGTGAACAAATAAGGACAAAACAGAAATAAAAGCAAAATTTTAAATGCAGTGTCTCTGTTTTCTATAATGTGGTTATATTTCTTTATAATTTAAAAAAGATGGAAAGGATTCCAAAATCTTCATTAGGTTTTCTTTCTTAAAAATATTGTTGTTGCTGTTGTTGTTGAAATCTAGTTGATTTACGATGTTGTGTTAATTTCACCAGGTTTTCAAAGGTAGAATCAGGGCAGGTTCCAGGCGCCAGCCCCGGGAATGTGTGAAGGTGCCCCGTGGACTGGGAGTGGGTGCAGGCAGTGTGACCGGACGTGCTTACCTGTGAGAGGCCTGATCTCCTTACATGGACTGAGTGCAGTAGAATCTTGACTGCAGGGCCTCCGCTGTGAAAGAAAGCCAAAGAAATCTTGGAGGCGCTGGGGCTGTTTCCTGGGCCTGTCGTGGCCCATTAATCATGTCAGCTGCTGAGAGAGCCTGGAGGCGGGTGAACACAGATACAGAAGGATTTGGGGATGTGTGGAGAAGACAGAGCCCTGGGGAGACAGGAGGAGAATGAGAGATGTTGGAGTACTTGGCCTCAGTGAACGTCCTCTTTCACACTTGGTATTTTCTTCCTGGCAAATTGGATGTTACCAACTGCAGCCACAAGATTGTTGAAAGAACAAAGCTTTCATTCCAGAAAGCCTCCCCTGGACACAGAGATGTGTACCAGTAGATCTTTCTGCTAAATCTTCAGAATCTGTAATTTATCTGAGCATCTCCCCCATCTCTTTGCTCCTAATTTCCCTTCCTATGACATAGACACTCTCCCTTCCCTTTGCCTCTCTGTACTTGGATTAATTGCACCCTTTTAGCAGAACCTGAAAAGTCTTAGGGTTATGTTGAAGGAAACTTGGGAGATTCAATCTGGGCATGTGTGTGTGGGTTCCAGACACTGTAGACTGGAGAGCATCCCCACCACCTGCCCGCCAAGAGCCTGGAGTTCAAGATCAAAGGTACATCCTAGCCTTCATAGGTCATGCTTCTCCCTCTCAGGGTGAGAGTCCTGCTAGTGTCACACAACCAAAAGGTCCACTGGATACCCCAAAATAGGATATTCTATTTTTTAAAGTTAAGTTTTATTGGAGTATAGTTGCTATACAGTATTGTGTTATTTTCTGCTGTACAGAAAAGTGAATCAGTTATACATATACATATATCCCCTCTGTTTTGGATTTCCTTCCCTTTTAGGTCACCACAGAACATTTAGTAGGGTTTTCTACTCAGTGGGTTCTCATTAGTTAATCTGTTTTATACATATTAGTCTATATATGTCAACCCCAATCTCAGTTCAGCGCACCCCCCCCTTGCCCCCTTTGTATTCATAAGCTTGTTCTCTTCCTCTGCGTCTCTATTTCTGTTTTGCAAATAAGTTCATTTGTCCCATTTTTCTAGATTCCATGTACAAGCAATATTAAATGATATTTGTTTTCCTAAAATGAGTATAGTCTTTAAGAAAAAAAAAACAAAATACAAAGAAAGATGGACTCGGTCTTGCTGGAGCAGTAGAAAAAACGGTGGAACAGGACATCCTCAAGAGGAAGGCCATTCCTAAGTGGCTGATGATGTGGAAATGTGCAAAGCTCATGGGCGAGGTTAGCCTGGCTCTTGGGGTGGATCTTGGAGACGGGGCTGCCCACTTAGGAATCCTCCCAGTTTCTGGATTCTTCAGGAATGGACCCTATTTGTTGGGGTCCGTAGAGCCTTTCTTCCTCCCAGCCGGCTGCAGCCATCTGCTGGAAGACCTGGGCACATGCTAAGCAAATGGAGTCCCAGGTGAAGGGCCAGGGTATGAATGGGAGGAGGGGGGTTGCAATTCACCGAGGCCTAGAGGGGAGCAAGAATGCCAGATGGCGGTGCCGGGGGTTGCACATCTCAGGAAGGAGCTAGGCCATCCTTGGATGAGGAGGACCTTCTCATGAAGTAGGGCAGGAACCACACTTGCTTGGCCCAGATCCGCTGCCCTCAGGCCAGGGTCCTGGAGCCATCTGGGAGAAACGCATGGAAAGAAAGCGGATGGGCTTCTTTTGTTTGTACCCTGATCTGGGTATGATTTGTGGCACCTCCTTGGTTTTCCGATTTGGAAACTTTCCTGTGGGTGAGACCTGAACTTGGCATTGTCTCCAGAGCCAGGAAACAAGAATCCGGGGAATGCAGACCAGCAGGGCCATTTCCCAAAAGCCAGGTTGGGCCTCCTGCAGGTGCTGCTGGGCTCTGCCCTCCGGAGAGTGCTGGGTGAGGTGGCTATGGGTGGTGTTGGGGGAGGCTCTGGCTTCCCCAGGCAGCCTCCAGGCAGATGTGGTCCTGGCCTACGTGTGAGCAGGGTGGAGTGATGGTGAAGTTCCTCATTTCCCTACTCATGCAGGGGTGCCGCCATGCAGGACTCTGCCTGAGGGAACAGAGGCCAGGAAGGGACATTTGGACAACACCCCCTGCCCCACCTCCCGTGGCCCGGGATCCTCCCTGACCTCGCAGCTTCTCAGCCGTGTTGCAATAGTTTCTCCCGAGAAGGCCCTGTTCTCAGAGGTTCTGCCAGCAAAGTGCATGAGCTCAACTTTCCCTCTTCTTGAGACATTCCTTCCTGCCTTTCTGCAGCCACAGCCTCGAGCTTCTCCTTGTCCCGGCCCCAGATGGAGGGAAGTGACCCAAGCTGAGTGAGCGCCCACGCCTGGTATGCACACTCCATCAGGAGGACCCTGTAGGGAGCATGTGACCCTCTCATCCTCCTGCAAAAGGCCCCAGGGTGATTTCATCAAAGGGACATTCCAAGGCTCTCTGCCACCTTTTGTATGTCTTGTGCAATCTCCAAACTTTAAAGCAGAGGAAGTGTGAGCCAGATATTATCATTGAGGGCCAGTCGGAGTTCCACGAATCCATCAGGCTGGGAGTGCTTCCAACCAGCTGGTGAGGTGAGCTCTCCCTGGTCCCCAGCAAGGTCGGGGAGCCCTGGTCAAGATTTTGATGTGGAAAACCCTGGCTGTGGGGCAGCTCCAGGTGCCTCAGAAGAAAACACCAACATCTTATTTGGAAAGGGCGGCCTCTGGTGCCCCAAGAGCCTGTCTCAGTCTCTGCTGCTTCTGCCCCAGGTTCTGGGACCTCTGACCACAAAGTAACACTCTGTCACAGCTCATATTTAAAAAAATATATATATTGATTTTTAATTGGAGGATAATTATTTTACAGTGTTGTTTTGGTTTCTGCCATACCTCAGCATGAACCAGCCATAGGTATACAAGTGTCCTCTCCCCCTTGAACGTCCTTCCCACCTCCCACCCCACCCCACACCTCTGTGTTGTCACAGAGCACCCTGTATTATACAACAAGTTCTCACTAGCTTTACATATGGTAATATACATATTCCAGTGCTGCCTTCTCAATCTGGCCCACCCTCTCCTGCCCTCTTTGTGTACAAAAGTCTGTTCTCTGTGTCTGAGTCTCTACTCCTGCCCTGAAAATAGGTTCACCATTTTTCTAGATTCCATACATATGCATTCATATACGATATTTGTTTTTCTCTTTCTGACTTAACTTCACTCTTTATAACAGGCTCTAGGTTCATCTACCTCACTAGAACTAACTCAAATGTGTTCCTTTTAAGGCTTAGTAATATTGCATTGTATATATGTACCACAGCTTCTTTATCCATTCATCTGTTTAGGGACACTTAGGTTGTTTCAATGTCTTGGCTATCATAAATAGTGCTGCAGTGAATATTGGGGTACCTATGTCTTTTTCAATCATGGTTTTCTCAGCGTATATGACTAGTAGTGCGATTGCTGGGTCATATGGTAGTGCTAGTTTTTGTTGTTTTTTTTTTAAAGAAATCTCCATACTCTTCTCCATAGTGGCCGTATTAATTTACATTCCAACCAGCAGTGGAAGAGGGTTCCCTTTTTGCCACATCCTTTCCAGCATTTATTATTTGCAGATTTTTCTGATGATGGCCATTCTGATCAGTGTGTGGTGATACCTCATTGTAGTTTTGATTTTCATTTCTCTAATAATCAGTGATGTTGAACATATTTTCATCTGTTTATCAGCCATCTGTATGTCTTCTTTCGAGAAATGTCTGTTTAAGTCTTCGGCCCATTGTTTGATTGTTTGTTTTTCTGATATTGAGCTGCTTAAGTTGCTTCCATATTTTGGAGCTTAATCCTTTGTCAGCTGCTTCATTTGCAATTACTTTCTCCCATTCTGAGGGTTGTCTTTTCATCTTGTTTATGGTTTCCTTTGTTGTCACAGCTCATGGGGACAGATTAAGCCATTTTCCTCTCTGAAAGAAAGTGAGAGAAAGTGAAAGTGAAGTCACTCAGTCGTGTCTGACTCTTTGTGACCCCATGGACTGCAGCCTACCAGGCTCCTCTCTCCATGGGATTCTCCAGGCAAGAATACTGGAGTGGGTTGCCGTTTCCTTCTCCAGGGGATCTTCCCAACCCAGGGATCGAACCCAGATCTCCCACATTGCAGGCAGACGCTTTAACCTCTGAGCCACCAGGGAAGCCTCTCTGAAAGAAACATCGTGGAAATAGCTAAAAGTCAAAACAATCACAAAAACAAACAACCCAACCAGACCTGCAATCTGTGCCCTACTGGAAAAACAAACTGTCTGGTTCTTGGGGCAGAGAAAACTCGAGAAGGCTGAGCACATGTGTGGCTTTGCAAAACTGGCTGACAGCAGTCCCTGGTGGTTCAGATGCCATGTGCCCTTCCTAACTGTGCACGAGTCTGCGCTCTGCTCATCCAAGGGCTGAATCTGTTTCCTCCCCCACTGCACCTGGGCTGGCCTGTGACCTGCTTCAGCTAATAGAATGTGGAGGTAAGCGCATGCTAGCTGTGAACCTGGACTTTGCACACTTTCTCTAGTTCTCTGTGACCACCATTTGAACAAGCCCCAGCCAGCCTGCTAGAGACTGAGACACGTGGCTCATCACCTCATTGCCTGACCCACTGCCATTAAATCCCCAACATATAATTGTGGCCCTTCTAGAATCATTGGCCCCCAGCTGACCCTCCCATTGAATCCCAGACACATGAGAGAGTCTATGTAAGGAAACATCCAGCCAATCATAGAAGTCTGAAAATAATAAAACAACAAATAATAAGTGTTTGTTTTAAGCCACTAAGTTTTGGAGTTGTTTGTAAAGGTAGCAAGAGCGACTGATCTGCCAACTAAAGTTCATCACTGTGGGGAGGAGGAGGTGAGAGAAAGGGACTTCAGAAGAGTTGGTTGTGGCTGGTTGCTGAACCCATTCATATGCACGTCATCTCCTTTGATTTATCATCAACCTTGACTTTACAAAGTTCAAACAGAACAGATAAGTTGCTTCAAGTCATATAGAAAGAGAAGATTGAAAACTCAGAAGACTCAGGTCTTCCAACTTGTGCAGTGGCCTCTCTGGTACTGGAGTCATAGTTGGACAGTTGGCTTAGTGGTTTAGCTTCCTGGCGTTAGAGTCGAATAGACCCCAGTTCAAAGCCTGATTCCCCTCTCCTCCAGAACCATGATCTTAGGCATGCTGTTTAACTTCTCAGAACTCCTATCTCCTCACTTACAAAGTAGGCTAATGGAACTGACCTAATAGATATGTGATAAGGAATACTATTTATAAAGTATACCTTTCTCGTGATGTTTGGTGCAAACAATGGTCTTATGATTTCCCTTCTTCAGGCTGCTGCCTCTGTTTTTCTCAGAACTCACATTTCTGGCACATACCGATAGCAGTAGTCAGAGGCTGGCATCTCTGATAATTACACATTTCCGTAGTTTATCATCACTTTCTCCTGCTCTTTGAAGACCGTTACTGCTGACCCCCAGTGAACTGGTATGCACCCGTATAACCCAAACCTCCCGGTATATACAGGCACACCACAGTGATGCTGCAGGTTTAGTATCAGCCCACCACAGTCAGGTGAAATCACAAGAAATTGAGTCATGCAATAAATCAGAAGTCTTTGGTTTCTCAGTGCACGTAACAGGTTTACGCTCTACTGTAGTCTCTCAAGTATTAATGGCATTATTTCTAAAAAAAATGTATATACATCAAAAAAACACTTGATTGCTAAAAGACACTACCCATCATCTGAACCGCCAGTGAGTTGTAGTCTTTTTGCTGGTGGAGGGCTGTGCCACCTTGATGGCCACAAAGCAGACACGCACTAAATCCACATCAACCATGAATGAATCTGGCACCAGAAAAGCCAGGTTATAAGGGGAGAGGTGTTATGGATAGAAAGTAAAGAGTTGAAAGATACACATTTACATTTATACCCACTTCAATTTCTTTTTTCCTGTTAAGAGTTATAGAATTGGAAGAGATAGCAGGAATCATCAGAAATATGCATAAAACATTATATGTATGAGCTTCACATTCTCAGGTTCACAGTATCTCATTTAATCCTCAAAACTCCCTTGAAATATTGTGAATATATTATCCCTGTGTTGTAGACAAGCAGACTGAATTCCCAGGAAGTTACTAATAACTTGCTCAAAGTCATACCTAGTAAGTAGTGGGGCCACAATGTAATTTGGCTCTGTGAAGATACAGAGGCTGCTGCTGCTGCTGCTAAATCACTTCAGTCGTGTCTGACTCTGTGCGACCCCATAGACGGCAACCCACCAGGCTCCCCCGTCCATGGGATTCTCCAGGCAAGAACACTGGAGTGGGTTGCCATTTCCTTCTCCAATGCATGAAAGTGAAAAGTGAAAGTGAAGTCACTCAGTCGTGTCCAACCCTCAACGACCCCATGGACTGCAGCCCACCAGGCTCCTCCATCCATGGGATTTTCCAGGCAAGAGTACTGGAGTGGGGTGCCATTGCCTTCTCTGAATACAGAGGCTAGCTTCTTTATTATTATGCTATAAAAAATTGGTTCATGTACTTAAAAACCAAATTTGAGGTATACCTACCTAAATAAATGAAAGGTATTAGAAAAGGAAAGGTGAAAGTATCCTATTTCTAGAGCAGGGTTCCCCAGCCTCCAGGATCTAACACCTGATGACCTGAGGTGAAGCTGATGTCATCATAATAGGAATAAAGTGCACAGTAAATGTGATGCACTTGAATCATCCCCAAACCATCCCCCCTGACCCCAGTCTGTGGGAAAATTGTCTTCCATGAAATCCATCCCTAGTGTCAAAAAATTGGGGACCACTGTCTAGAGGACTAGAAAAAGTTAGTGAACTTCTTCTCTGACACTTTGGGAAAAGTTTTAGTCAGCTCAGGCTGCTATAACGATATCCCTTAAATTGGATGACTTAAACAGGAAGCATTTATTTCTCGCAGCTCGGGAGGTTGAAAGTCGGAGTATCCTCGTGCTTGAGTTCTTGGTGACAGCTCTCTTTCTGGCTTGCAGGTGGCCATCTTCTTGTTGTATCCTCACATGGCAGAAAAGAAAGCTCACTAGCGCCCTAGCTGCTTCTTATAATTAATTCCATCCACTAGGGTTCCACCCTAATTACCCCCCGAAAGGCCCAACTTTCAAATATTATATTGGGACTAAGGTTTCACTGTATGAATCTTAATGTGACACCAACAGTCACTCCACTGCTGGAACCAAGTCCTACCTCATACAATGACGGGCTGGCCACGAGGCTCCGTCTGGGTGAACTGCTTAGGAAATAAACCTTGCTCTTGATGTGGCTGGCATCACAGCTGGCTTTTAGAATTGACCTTGGGCAAGCTCCTGTTGACTCAGTCTCTGAACAGTAGGTTTGAGTCTTTGCTACTTAGCACATCATATGACTGAAAGAGGGAAGTATTTACAACCACAGTACTTGAACTTAAGTCCCAACTACTTCCTGGACAGCTTCAATCTCTTCTGCACTTCAGTTTTCTTTCTTTTCTTTTTTCCAGATTCGTTGAGATATAATGGACATAAAACACTGTATAGGTTTAAGGTGAATAGCATGATTTATATATTTGCAAAATGATCACCACAATAAGTTTAGTTAATATTCATCACCTCACATTGCTGAAAAGTTTTTTTCTTGTGATGAGAAATTGTAAGAGCTACTACTCTCTTAGGAACTTTCAACTATACAATATAGTATTGTTAACTATAGTCACAGTATTCTTACTTTAAAATGAGGATAAAAGAGGAATTTCCTGGCAGTCCAATGGTTAGGATTCAGTGTTTTCACTTTTGTGGGCCTGGGATCAGTCCCTGGTCAGAGAACTAAGGTCCCACAAGCCAAGAGGCACAGCCAGAAAAAAAAAAAAAAAACCCACCACCAAAGAAAAATGGAGATAAGACTAATGAGATAATGAAACCTAAGTGCCATAGAACATCAGTTATTATTATTATTGTTGTTATTACAAAAATACAGTTATTACTGAAGTTAATTTAAATGGCAAATTTGAAAAGCTTTGGGTTAAACAAAAAGGCAGGTAGTTTATCTCTTTCAAAACAAAAACCCTTAGAACAGTATATGTTGATGAAATGAAGCTTTTTCTAGGTGATTAGGTGTATCACTTAGGAATAGTGCATGTAGCAGAAAATGTGATTAGCAGCAGCTTAAATAAGTCGGCAGTTATTTTCCCACTTGATAAGGAGTTTGGAGGTAGGAGGTTGCTGGCATTGGTTCAGTTGCTCAGTGATGCTCAGGTGCCCACGTTGTCATCCTTAACATATTGAATTTCATTGTTGTGCTGTCTCAGAGTCCTGAGATATATGCTACAGCTCCAATCAAGGGAGGAAGAGGAGAATCCGGAGTTTTCCCAGGAATTCCCTTAGGAGATTTCTTTTTTCTACTTGGGTCTCATTGGTTAGAAATGTGACCTATGACCAAGTGAGAAAGTATTGGCCTAACTAACCAATGGTCCCATCACTTCATGGTAAATAGACGGCGAAAAAGTGGGAGCAGTGACAGAGCAGTGGTGTTTATTTTCTTGGGCTCCCAAATCACTGCAAATGGTGACTACAGCCATGAAATGAAGAAGCTTGCTCATTGGAAGGAAAGTTATGACAAACCTAGACAGCATATTAAAAAGCAAAGACACCACTTGGTCAACAAAGGTCCATATAGTCAAGGCTATGGTTTTTCCAGTAGTCATGTACGGATGTGAAAGTTGGACCATAAGGAAGGCTGAGTGCCAAAGAATTGATGCTTTCAAACTGTGGTGCTGGAGAAGACTCTTGAGAGTCTCTTGGATTGCAAGGAGATCAAACCTGTCAATCCTGGAAATCAACCCTGAATATTCATTGGAAGGACTGTTGCTGAAACTGAAGCTCCAGTACTTTGGCCACTTGATTTGAAGAGTTGACTCATTGACAAACACCCAACACTGGGAAAGATTGAAGGCAAAAGGAGAAAGGGGTGGCAGAGGATGAGATGGTTAGATAGCATCACCAACACAATGGACAGGAATTTGAGCAAAGTCCAGGAGATAGGGGAGGACGAGGAGCCTGGTGGGGTTGCATGGCGTTGCAAAGAGTTGGACCCAACTTAGTTACCGAACAACAATAACAAGCCTACAATGATCCCACAAAGAAAGTTGAGTACTTCCTTCCCCTTGTGGCTCAGGTGGTATAGAATCTGCCTGCAATGCAGGAGACCTGGGTTCAATCCCTGGGTCAGAAGATCACCTGGAGAAGGGAATGGCAACTCACTTCAGTATTCTTGCCTGCGGAATTCCATGGAGAGAGAAGCCTGCAGGCTACAGTTCATACGATTGCAAAGAGTCAGACGTGACTGAGAGATCAACACTTTCACTTTTCTTAAAAAACTTTTGCTCCCTTGTACTTCCTCATATTTAGGTAACAGACAGATTTCATGATTTTATAACAAGAAAGGAACTGATTTAGGCTATTATTTTAAAAGTAGTCATAGAAAAGACTTCAACCTATTGTTTTGTCCTTGTGTGTGATGTGGCTTGATTACACACGTGCTGTCTGACTGTTGTGCTTCTTTTTCTTATCTTTCAAACCAAGCAGAAGATTCACGTTGATTATGAAAGGTTGACACACCACCTCTTGTGATTTTGGGGAAACAAGGACCAGGTCTAACTGAGTTATTCTCTATGATGTTCTCTGCAGATCTCTTTTGGGACTGTTGTTCTCTGCCCAAAGGTCATGGATAAGAAAAGCAAGTTTGGAGACACATGGAAACAAGTTCAAAAGCAGTAATGGCCAAAAGTCAAACTCTGGTTGGGATGAGGTATGCAGGAAAAGTTTATAATCAAAATCGATTCCCCAAGTAACTGTTATTGACAAAATGGCCAGTAAGCCAAATAAGGTGACAAACGGTGACACCAAGAGATGTTGCAATCTGCAGCATGTTAGAGATTAGCTGGCATTTTCCCTGCCCGTGAGACCAGCACTGGGAGAGGGGGAAAAATGTGGCTTCATTTAGAGCTGATGATATCATGTGTCTAGTCACTGGAGATCAAAAGAAAACTTGTCTGTAAAACACTGTTCACGAAATTGGAGCAAAGAGTAGGCTCTTCTCTTGGGTGTATCCAAGGGAAGTTTTGCTCTGCAGCCAGGCCAGTGGGATGTGAATCAGAGTCCATTCTGGGGATGTGGTCAAGGCCACCCGACCTTACATTCAACCCCAGAATTATCAATTGTGTGTAATCAAGCCTTTTTATACCTGATTATTTGGGAACCAGATGGTTCTTTTCTTTTCCCATAATGTGTGACTAGAGACTGCAGGTATTTTGTTTTGTATTATCTTGGAAAGTGATATGTGTCTTGTGTGTGTGTATTGGTGATACTGCTGGGGGTTGGGGCGTGTGTAAAGCAACTGGCTTTCATATTCTTACTCTGTAAGCCCAGATTTTTAAAAAAATTAACCTTTTCCCTTTATTTATTTTCGGCCGTGCTGGGTCTTCATCACTGTGCGGGCTTTTCCCCAGCTGTGGTGGGCCGGGGCTACCCTTTGTTGCAGGGTGGTGCTCTTGTGGACCCTGGGCTCCGGGGTGCGTGGGCTCAGCAGCTGCAGTTCCTGGGCTCTGGAGCACAGGCTCAGTCATTGTGGTGCATGGGCTCAGTTGCTCGGCAGTGTGTGGGATCCTCCTGGACCAGGGATCGAACCTGTGTCTCCTGAATTGGCAGGTGGATTCTTTACCACTCAGTCGCCAGGGCCCCTGTAAGACCAGATCATGAACAACCCACCTGTGATGACTTTTAGTCTCTTTTTCCTGAAACTAAAAACTAAATACGTGGAGTGTGAATTGACCTACATCTTTAGGAATGCTGAGGGTGCTATAAACTCAGGCGAGTCCAAGAAGTGCATGCCACCATGTTTAGTGTGTGATTAGCGTGAAGAAGGACAAGATATTTTTAGCATGAAACCCCGATGAAAGAAAACCCTACTGTAACCTGCAGCTCAGAAGAACTTCCCCAAGATAAGGAATTTTTACCCTGTGTGAGGACACATTCTTTTTTAAATACAGTGGGAACCATTGGCCCTGCTCAGCAACCTTCCATCAAGGCCCACGTGCCCGAATTTCCACAGAATTCCAGTTTCTAACACTACAGAGGTGCTGAAGAGCTGTCAGAGCCACACTCGGAGTTGAACCGAAGCATTCCCATTTCCTTCCCTTCTGGCCTCTGGTTACTGAAAACATTTGCTGAAAATTGCTGTCCCATTCAAGAACTGTCAAAGGTAATCGTGTTGCACAAAAGCTCCTGAGACGCATGAAGTAATATGATTACCACCTGGAGACCAAGTTAATGTCTGATGCGCCACCAGCCTGCCACGTGTGGATACACCGGCTTCTGCCTGAGGAGCACGACAGCAGAGATTTGTGAGGAAGGCATGGATCAGGGGACTCTTAGTGGCAATTTACGATACAAATCCCTGTGTTGAGGGCAGCCGTCAGGTCACCAAATCAGGTGAGGCCTGAGGCTCCGGGGGTAGCCACTGAGGGGGAGATAGGGGAGAATTCAGCTCTGCCAGAATGTGGATCGTGGTGAAGCAAGTAGCAGGACCGGCTTCAGAAGCACGGTCGAGACTTGGCTGTTCTCACAGCTGGCGATGCCCTTGGTGTCCGAGAAAATGAAAACTGGAGACCCAGGAGGTGGGGAGGGAAGGGGTTGGGGTAGGGGGTACAGGGTCAGTCTGGGTTTTTCACTCCCTCTGCCCTTTGCCTCTGGCACCAAAAGAGTGCTTTTCCTCCTCAAACTCCCCGGAGAAGGAATTCATTTTCACTCTTGGAAGTCATTTCCGGAGTCTCATCCTCCTTGAGATGATTTTTGCCGTAACTTGAATTTCCAACTGGAATTTTGAAGACCCTAAGAAACACTCACAATACAAATGCCTCTGTTGCAATGGCAAAAAACCCCACTAAGCCCCCCTCATGGATTCCCATGGGAGGATCTAGTTTTGTCTGAAACCATCTTTTCTTGGGGGCCAGATATTGTCCAAATATCCAGGGTCTAGTGTCAGCACTCTAATTCCATAGCCAGCGCGTGGCTCAGAAAACACGCATTAGAACAAGGAATTTCCAAACATAGGATGGGCATCCACATTGGAACCATCCTGACATTGTTATAAAATCCACCAGCAGCGTTAGGAGGACCTGCTCTTTTTATCTCTGGTGATATTCACAGTTGAGCTTTTGAGGTACGAAAAAATTCTTGCTTCTCCAGCAGTCTCTAAATTGAAACCAGGACTGGACACATATTTCATGGGGCCCAGTGAAAATGAAAATGTGAGGCTTTTTTTTTTCCCCCTCAAAAAGCAGGAAAAAAGCTTTTCTCTTTCTTTTGTGACCTTTCTCTTTCATCCTCACATGGGTGTTTTTTCTTTGCTGTTTTAATGTCACACACCCTCAGGCATGGGGTATTGGTTGGGTGGGGGAGTGAGCATAGTCTTCTCTAGGTGGGAGTCAGGGAACAGGTAACCAGGAGCCCAGGCCAGGGAGGTGAGGAGTGTCCAGGAGACAACTCTCTGCACACACCCCTGTCCTGTCAGACTTCACTAAGGAAACACATGTTCAAGGGTAAAGTTAATATTTAAAAAATGGTGACCACAGCATTAAGCCCCAGTGTGAGGCGCTCTTCTGAGTTCAAGGGCAGCCTATACATGAAACTCATTCTTTCTCAAGATTGCAAAATCCATAGCATAACTCAACGTCCATCTGGAGTCTTCCTACTTAATGACTGTTTGATGCTCATTCTTTCCTATATGATCTATTTTTAATTCCTGGAAACTTTTAGGACTTTCTTATTCACCCCGCAGTTCATACATGTCTCACTTGTGTTCTTTGCTGTAAAATTTTTATCCTTTATGGTTCTCTTCAGAGAACTCTTTCAATGAAAACCAATGTCTTTCTATCCTGGGAACTTGCTTTTGTGTTGTTTCTTTGATATTTTCCTCTCCTCTCTCTTTCCCTCTTTTTTTTTTTTTTTTGTTGCTCTTTTTGTAACTTCTAATGGTGGATAGTGTGCTAATCCACTATTTTGCTTTCTTTTCTTAGTTTCTATTTCCTTGATCTCTGCCTCTTCTCTCTGGGAACTTTCCTCACCTTTGTCAACTCTCTATGAAATTAAAAGAAAATGTCCACAACCATATTTTTCATTTTCAAGAGCTCTGCTTTTATATATATATATATATATATATATATATATATATATATATATATATATATATATATATAGAGAGAGAGAGAGAGAGAGAGAGAGAGAGAGAGAGAGAGAGAGAGAGAGAGCAACCTGCTCTTTGGGGATGAAATCTTTCATTTCTTTTCTATTTGGGATTTTTTTTTTCATGGTAAAGGCTGCTTAATTGGTGGCAGTTAGTACAACCAGTCCATTCTAAAGGAGATCAGTCCTGGGTGTTCATTGGAAGGACTGATGCTAAAGCTGAAACTCCAATACTTTGGCCACTTCATGCGAAGAGTTGACTCATTGGAAAAGACTCTGGTGCTGGGAGGGATTGGAGGCAGGAGGTGAAGGGGATGACAGAGGATGAGATGGCTGGATGGCATCACTGACTTGATGGATGTGAGTTTGAGTGAACTCCGGGAGTTGGTGACGGACAGGGAGGCCTGGCGTGCTGCGATTCATGGGGTCGAAAAGAGTCGAACACGACTGAGCGACTGAACTAACTAACTAACTAACTAGTACAAGTAAATAAATATAGATCCTCAAAGAACTCAGTTATTTATCAGATTATTGGTCCACAGAGAGCTATAATGGTATTGAACTGACTGATTCATGGGAGAATAAACTGAATCTTGGGAAATGAAGCCACAGCCAGCTGATATATAAACCACAGCTGGCATCTGCTGTTCCACCAACTGTAAGAATCAAGGTGGCTCTATACCAAGGGCATCAGCTTTCCCACCTTTTACATGCACTGGAATTTCATTATACTCCTGAAACAGCTTTTGTTTCTCTGAAACTTTATTTTCAAACTGCCTGTGTGAATCAATACTTATGGTCCTCTGGGCAGTCTGACCAAGAGTCAGTAGATTTTGCAGCATCTTGGCTCAATTTTTGCCCACCAACCATGACAATTTCTATATGAGAAAGTTAATAATATTTAAAAAATTTTAATTTATTCCTACATGAATTCTGTTCCATTTCAGATGGAATAGCCAAGATAGCTTCAAAATGGCATCCCCAAGAAAATCAAGTCATGATTATAAGGTTGGGACTCTTAGCCTTACCCTCTGAAACTCCGATACTTTGGCCACCTGATGTGAAGAACTGACTCATTGGGAAAGATTCTGATGCTGGGAAAGACTGAGGGCAGGGAGAGAAGGAGGCAACAGAGAATGAGATGGTTGGATGGCATCATTGACTCAATGGACATGAGTTGTGCAAACTTTGGGAGATGGTGATGGACAGGGTAGCCTGGTGTGCTGCAGTTCATGGGGTTGCAAAGAGTTAGACATGACTTACTGACTGAACAGCAACAACAACAACTGACTCTGGGGTCAGTTGAACTTGAACTTGAACTTGAACTTCAAGTTCAATCACCAGTGCTCAATGATTTAACCACATCTATGTAATGAAAATCCTAAACCACAGGATTCAGAGAGCTTCTGGGTAGGTAAGCACATGAAGGCACCAAGGGAGGGTGGTGTGCCCGCGGAAAGCATGGGAGTCCTATGAACTTCTCCCCACGCCTTATCCTGGGCGTCTGTGCCATCTGGTCATGTTGACTTGTAACCTCTGTAGTAAACCAGTAATAGTAAGTAAAGTGCTTTCTTGAGTTTTGTGAGTCATTCCAGCAAGTTGTCAAACCCAAGCAGGAGTTTATGAGAACACTCAATTTATATAATAGCTGGTCGGTCAGAAATATGGAGGCCTAAAAAAAAAAAAAAAGAAATACGGAGGCCTGAGACTTGTGACTGGCCTCTAAAGTGGAGTTGACTTGTAGAAATGAACCCTTTAACTTGTGGGGATCAGACTTTAAGTATAGGTGGATGGTAAAACTGAATTGAATCATTGGACACCTAGTTGGTTTCAGAGAGTCAGAGAAATGGTGTTGGAAAAGATACCATGTATTTCATGTCAGGAAGAAGAAAACCACTCAGTCTGTGTTCAGAAGTGAGGCATGATGATTGGGGGTGCTAAGACTGCACGGGGAAGCTCTACCATGGGGTGAGCAGAACATGAATCTCTGGTTCACTGAAGTGCTCCCAAATGTCATCATCCATAGGTCTTTTCTCTGGACCCTTTAGAGGGTAACCTGGATCTCCTGCCTGTGTGTGTGTGTGTGTGTGTGTGTGTGTATGCCTACATGGATAAAAGGAGTTCTGGAAGCCAGGTGGGGAAAGCCATGCCTACAGTATGACACACAGACTTTTATTTTGCTCTTACTTCACCTCTGCATTTCCCAGGGCTTTCTTGCCAAGTCCAAGTCCTCTGAAGATAATCTCCAACTCTCTGCCCTGAAGCAAAGAAAGGGTAGTTGCATAGATGCGCACGGTGGGAGAGGAGACCTTATGGGCTCAAACATGCTACGGGCAGACTTCCAACAGATGCCCCTTTCCACACTGGGCTTTACTCTTGCCTCCCTTTTGGAATTTTCATTGCTTTATAAACCCCAAGCCACTCAGAGTTCCTTCAGGGTGAAGCAGCTCTGTTCCCACTTGTCTGCAAGCAGTTGGCTTTCTCCTTTCTTCCTCCTGCCAAGATAATTACTGTTTCTCCAACCATTTCTCACCTTCCAAAAATTTGTTGAAAGCATTTATAACAAATTGTCTCTCCTTCTCTTTGACCTTGTTGATTAATTTATTTAAAAAAAAATCCTTGGCTATCATTTCAATAAGATTTGGGTAGAAAGAAAAGATAGCTGTGGCCAATTCCACTATTTTTAATCAAAAGTTTCCTTTAGACGTCTTAATCTTTGTTGGAATCAAATTATACATTAAAAGGTGAATCCTTGCTATTTACTCAGTGAAATAAAAATCTAGAGAGATATTAAACTTCAGTAAATTTCTCATGGCCTGTGTGTGTTTATTTAAAGACAATTCTAATAAGCTTGGCTATTTAGTTTCCTAGCTTTTAGTAGACTAGAAACAGAATTTTAGTAGAAAGTTAGATTTGAATGTAGTCATATATACTGAAACTATCAAGAATAGCTGGCATACCAAAAGGTGACAGAAAACTTATAATAACAGGTTAAAATAACACATAATAGTACAGCAGTTCCTACAAGTACAAACAAGTTTCAAAAAGCATAGCTGCACTGAAGTGTAACACTGGTGCTCTCTTATTATTATAAAAGCATCTTCAGCTCCCCATTATCTGTAGACATAATATTTAATATTCCTTCACTGTTTCATATATCGCCAAACATATGACCTGAGGTTCCAACAAAATGGGCTTCCCTGGTGACTCAGATGGTAAAGAATCTGCCTGCAATGTGAGAGACCCAGGTTCTATCCCTTGGTAGGGAAGATCTCCTGGAGGAGAAATAGCAACCCACTTCACTTTCACTTTTCACTTTCATGCACTGGAGAAGGAAATGGCAACCTACCCCAGTGTTCTTGCCTGGAGAATCCCAGGGATGGGGGAGCCTGGTGGGCTACCGTCTTGGGGTCACACAGGGTTGGACACAACCAAAACAACTTAGCAGCAGCAGCAGCCAGTATTCTTGCCTAAAGAATTCCATGGACAGAGGAGCCTGGTGGGCTACAGTCCATGAAGTCACAAAGAGTCAGCCATGACAGGGACTAACACTTTCACACTTTCACTTTTTACTTTCAATAAACTACTCTGCAATGTTTCACACCCATGAATTTCCATTTCTGACTCATGAATTTCTTACATGGCACACCCTTTCTTGCCATCACAAGTCATCCTTTAGGACCCATTTGGGTTCCCATAACATTCTCTCCCTCTCCTTCTGTGTCCCCATGGTACTTGTTTAGACTTATGCAATAGCACTTGCTGTGTTTTGAGAGGAATTTTGAATATACACATCTGCCTTGTCTCTCCAGCTGAATCATAAAAACTGAAGAGTGGGGCCATTGCAATGAACTGACGGTATCCCCACAAATCCCACAGGTTGAAACTCTAATCCCAATGTGATGATATTCAGAAGTCAGGCCTTTGGGGAGCAGTTATGTCATGAGGGTGGAGCCCTCATCCGTGAGGTTAGTGCCCTTATAAGAAAAGGCCAGAGCCAGCTAGTCTTCTTTCTGCTATGTGAAGATACAAGGAGAAGTTGGCTGACTGCAAACCAGGAAGAAGGCTCTCACCAAAAACCTCATCAAAACTTGCTGATATCCTCATACTTCAAGACTGCAGAACTGTGAGAAATAAATTTCTGTCATTTATAAGTCACTCGGCCTGTGGTGCATTTGTTAGAGCATCCCAGATTGACTAAGACAGCCATTAAATGTCTTGGCACAGTGCCTTGCCTATAAATGCTCCTGAGTAAATGTTTGTTGAATCCAATCGAAAGTATGATAACTGATGTTTGACATAATAATCCTTAGTCCTCTAGGAAAGGTCAAATAGGGATCTGAAGACTCTTTTTAAGAAGGTATATGTGTGATGCATTCTTAAAAGACTTCAAAAATAAAAATGAAGCAAAAGCATATTTTTATAATGCATAAAAGGTATATTACCTTTAATTTATCATAAGATTTATTTCTTGTTGGTAGAACAATGAGGTACTGTTTTTCACATGGACTACAATCCAGTTATTTCACTAAGCTGTTTAAGTTTGAACATTATAGCTTACATATGGAACATCAGCTCTGTCTTTTTGAAAGGAGACAGGGTAAAGGGATTGTGACAGGTGGAAAAAAATGTGAATATTTTTGTTTCAGGATGTTTTAGAGAGTGGCTATGTGTTCCTTGACATAACCGACCTGTTCCCAAAATGTTTGGGATCAAACCCTATCTTGCTATGGACTCATGTTGTATTTTCCAAAGTGCTTTTATCTTGCCTTTGGATTGATCTTTGATTAGGTGTGACTCCTGACACATTTGCTTTAAATTTCTTTCTCCTCCCCTGTCAAATGGTTAATGATCTCAAAATGTCACACTGGATTCTGCAGATTTCCCAGGAGTTCAAGTGTGGGGAGAGCAATAAAACAAGTACAAAACAGAGACTCACCCTATTGCTGATTTCGACAACATACAGGCCAGGCCAGCTTCGTGAGCGTGTGACTCAGGCAGCTGCACGGACCTGTGCTCCCAAGGGTCCCACACTTTGCTGAGTGCTCTGCCGTTGCTATGTTGGGCAATCTTAATAATTTTATCTTTTAACCCATGTAAGTGAAGTCTGGGAGGGCAATGGAGCTTGCACGGGAGCAGAAGAGGTGTGTTCAGCATGTGGGTCTGCTGTTTATTCTCATAGAATGTTCGTGATGGCCTGTGAGCACAGAATTCAGGTGTGCTGGTGCTGCATGGGAGTTCAGCAAGACTGGATGCCTGTACGCATGTCTAGGGCATACAGAGCAAGTCAGAGCACTGATATCCTGGGAAGCCACGCTTGCCGTTGAAACCAGAAGCTGCTTAGAATGCAGGAAGGAGGAAACGGCTTTGTAAGAAACATGCATAATCAAGAAATCTATGTTAGTCAACTGCGTGTGCGGAAAATGACATGAAAAGGAGGGAAAAGCTTGGACAATGTATTATTGCTCCTTTTCCTCTCATCCTTCCTAACTCAGCAGTGAGTCCTAAGTGGAGACTGTTAGAACACGAGTGTATGAAGAAGTGAAATTAAAATGTTTGGGTTAGTTTTTGCAGCATCTCCAATGTTCTGATAAGAATGAAATGTATATGCATGTACCAGTCGTGAAATGTAAACTGTGTAATTTGGTGATTCCTTACACAGGTTAAATGCTCTTACATTTACACTTAAAACTGATGGTGTGCAAAGATGAGTGGTAAAATTCATGCTACCGACTTAAGATCTCGATTTAATTTTTCTCTACTTCAAATACCATTAAACAGTGAATAAAAAGCACTATGACAAGTCAAGAATTATTGTGGAAGAGAGGGAAAAACTTTATATCTTAGTACCTTTATTGGCACTTTTTTTACCTGCTTTTGGAACAAGGGCCCTACATTTTGTACTGAGATCCCCAAATTATATAGTCAACCCTGTATGCAAGTGTGGATTTTGACAGACAAAAATCATAGGCTAATTCAGTTATTAAGTAAATAAGTTCTATCTCAAAAACTGCAAAGAATACTGTCCGAAGTTGTCCAGGATGGCATAACATTTTTGTGATCTCTAGGGACATGGTGAATGAATGTGCAGTTATGGCCACAGTCCAAGAGAGGATGTAACGTGGGGAAGTGTCTGTGGACCAGCCCATTTGTGGTCAGGAAACATGTTCCAGCCTCATTACCTTCAGTGAGTCCACCAACCATTTGCACCCTGATACCAACCAACTCCAGATGAAGACCAGTGGCCCTTCATTTATTCCACAAATAAGTGCTGGTCATAAACCATTGTATGGTGGACAGGAGAGTCATCATTCTGGTCCTTGTGACATTTACAGACCAGTATCACAGAATGTAAAAAGTAAAGTAAAAAAATAAAGAAAGAAAACTTAAAAGCACAATGGAGCTTCCTATGTACAGGAATTTGTATTCATCATCAGGACTGTCTCTTTGCAAATGATTAAAAAAAAAACAAAACCTCACCTCAAACTGGTTTAAGCAAAAATTTAAGAATCTAAGTTCATATCACCCAAATCCCATGAACTATGAGTGGAGCGGAGGCGATTCTCTAACGGAAAATGGAGGCAGTTTTATCAGAACAGGGGGACTGGATAGTCCACTCTGGACTCTCTCTGAGTTTTTTGTTAATGTAAATCATCGCTCCTGTTCCATGGGAGTATGTGCTTTAAAATGTGAGCATGGTGGCTTTTCGTAAAGCATGAAACTCCTTCATTATCTTGTTATTTGGGGCTATGCCTTGAGTCAGGGGGACATTGACTTGTGGGAAATGTCTATCTGAGATGTGGGAAAATGTCTTGGAACTAAAACTATTCAATCAAAAGCAAGAAGGAAAGTAGAAAAGAAGGATTAAGGAATAAGGACCCAGAAGAGACAAACACAGAGAATTAGAAGATATGTAAAACAACAGAAATGAAAGCCCAACTTGTCAAAATTGTGGAATGCAGATAGAGCAGATCTCAGATGGGAGTTTAAAGCATTAAATGCTTATACCAGGAAATAGGGAAGGTCTCAAGTCAGTCCAACTTCAAGTCTGGTGTTGTCGCTGAGTGGCGTCTGGCTCTTTTGCGACCCCATGGACTGTATTCCCCCAGGCTCCTCTGTCTATGGGATTCTCCAGGCAAGAATACTGGAGTGGGTTGCCATTTCCTCCTCCAGGGGATCTTCCCCATCTAGGGACTGAACCTGAGTCTCCTGCATTGCAGGTATATTCTTTAACACTGAACCACCGGCGAAGGCCAACTTCAAGAAACTAGAAATGAGGGCAAGAAAAACAAACTCAAAGCAACAGAAGCAAGGAAATCCTATAGCTCTGAACAGAACTCAATGACATTGAATGAGAAAAGCAATAGAGAAAATTCATTAAACCAAAATCTGGTTCTTTAAAAAGTTCAATAAAATAAATCAACTCTAGCAAGACTGATAAAAGAAAAAAAAAGGGAGAAGATAAAAATTGCCAGTGTCAGGACTACAAGAGAGGATGTTAATACAGACCCCCACAATCATGAAAAAGATAATAAGGGAATAGTATCAGCAAGTCAAGGCATTTAAATTCTACAATGTAGATGAAAGGAAGACATTTCTCAAAATCTATAAACTACCAAACTAGCCCAGTTTAAAAAAGACAACTGAGTAGTCCCATAACTAGTAAATCAATTGAATCCATAGTTTAAAAGCTTCCACTAAAGAAAATTCCAGGCTTGGATTTTTTTTTTTTTTTTTTGCTGGCATAGTCTACTATGTCTTTGCTGGTGGCTCAGAGGGTAAAGAATCCACCTGCAAGGGAGGAGACCTGGGTTCGATCCCTAGGTTGGGAAGATCTCATGGAAAAGGGACCGGCTTAGCCACTCCAGTATTCTGGCCTGGAGAATTTCAAGGACAGAGGAATCTGGGGGGCTATAGTCCATGGGGTTACAAAGAGTTGGACATGACTGTGTGACTTTCACTAGTTCTATAAAATCTCCTCCAGAAAAAAAGGCAGAGGTAACACTTCTTTTTGATACAGATGGCACAGGGAGCTTTAGTTATTTATTTTTGGCTGTGCTGTGTCTTTGTTGCTGCTCAGTCTTTCCTTTAGGTGCCGTGTGTGGGCTTCTCAGGGCACTGGCTTCTCCTGGTGTGGACCATGGGCTCTAGGGCACTCAGACTGCAGTAGTTGCAGCGCCTGGGCTCAGCAGGTGCAGCTCCCAGGCCCCAGAGCACAGGCTCATTAGCTGTGGCACACAGGCTTAGTTGCTCCATGGCATACAGGATCTTCCAGACCCAGGAGTGGAACCTGTGTCTCCTGAATTGACAGGCAGATTCTCTACCACTGAGCCAAGAAAGCCCGAGATGACACTTCTAACTTCATTTTATGAGACTGTTTTGATACCAACATCAAAGGCATTATAAGAAATGAAAACTTCAGACCAATATCCCTCATGAATACAGATGCAAAAACCTACCAAAATACCTTTTAAAAATCTACAAAAATATTAGAAAAATCAGATTTAACCACACATAAAGCCAGTTGGGGCTTATCTAGCAAGTGCAAGGTCGATTCAGTATTTAAAAATTAATCAACATCATCCAATGTTTTAATAGTTAAAGGAAGAAAAGCCACATAATCATATCAATAGTTTAGGAAAACATCTGACAAAATTTAATATTCATTCATGATAAACATTCTTAACAAGGAATGAAACCAACATCTCCAACTTGAGAATTATAATTTATTGAAATCCTATAGCTAATATCATATTTAACGGATAAAGACAACATTATTTCCTATAAGATTGGGAAGGCAAATCATGTTATCCCTCTTCTGCATCATCCTGGAAGTCCCGGCCGTTGCAATACCAAGAGTGAGAAGTAAGGGCCATTCAGATTGGAAAAGAAAAGATAAAATTGTCCCTATCTGAGATGACATGATAGTCTATGTAGAAAGAACATTTCAAGGTATCACTAAGAAAAAACTTGTAGGACTCAGATTAGAGTTTGACAGGTTATGGGATATAAGGTAAGCGCAACCAATCATTTTTCTAAAACTAGCAGTGAACAACTGAACTTTGAAAGAAAAAGTGTTGAATTAGTTTGCCACAGTTGCTATAACAAAATACCACAGACTGGATGGCTTAAACAACAGAAGTCTATTTTCTTAGGATCATGGAGGCTGAGATCAGCATCTTGAGGGTGTTGGTTTCTTCTGAGGTCTTTCACTCTGGCTTGTCATGGTTGCCTTCCTGTGTCTTCACATCTCTGTGTGTCTTTGTGTCCCAATCTCCAGTCCTACTGGAGTAGGGCCTGCCCTAAAGACCTCATTTTAACTTATTTTCCTCTTTAGAGACTCTGTGGCAGAAAGCAAAGAGGAATTAACTTGGTGAAGGTGAAAGAGGAGAGTGAAAAAGCTGACTTAAAACTCAACATTCAAAAAATGAAGATCATGGCATCTACTGGCTCAGACAGTAAAACATTTGTCTACAATACGGGAGACCTGGGTTTGATCCCTGGGTCGGGAAGATTCCCTGGAGAAGGAAATGGCAACCCACTCCAGCACTCTTGCTTAGAAAATCCCATGGACAGAGTAGCTTGGTGCAGGCTACTGTCCATGGGGTCGCAAAGAGTTGGGCATGACTGAGCGACTTCACTTTAATCCCATCACTTCATGGCAAATAGATGGGAAAACGATGGAAACAATGATAGACTTCATTTTCTTGGGCTCTAAAATCACTGCTATCATGACTGCAGCCATGAAATAAAAAGATGCTTGCACCTTGAAAGAAAAACTATGACTAATCTAGACAGCATATTAAAAAGCAGAGGCATTACTTTGCCGACAAAGGTCCATCTAGTCAAAGCTGTGTTTTTTCCAGTAGTCATGTATGGATGTGAGAGTTGGACTATAAAGAAAGCCGAGAGCTGAAGAACTGATGCTTTTGAACTGTGGTGCTGGAGACGATTCTTGAGAGTCCCTTGGACTGCAAGGAGATCAAATCAGTCAATCCTAAAGGAAATCAACCAGAAATATTCATTGGAAGGACTGATGCTGAAGCTAAAGCTCCAATACTTTGGCCGCCTGATGCAAAGAAATGACTCCTTAGAAAAGACTGAGTGGGATGGGATGGGAAAGATTGAAGGCAAGAGGAGAAGGGGATGACAGAGGATGAGATGGCTGGATGGTATCACTGACATGATGGACATGAGTTTGAGCAAGCTCTGGGAGTTGGTGATGGGCAGGGAAGCCTGGTGTGCTGCAGTGCATGGGGTTGCAAAGAGTTGGACATGACTGAGCAACTGAACTGGACTGAAAGACTGTCTCTAAGTACAGTCACATTCAGAGATACTGTGAGTTAGAACTTGAACATATGAATGTTGGGGAAACAAAATTAAGCCCATAACAATGACTAACAACAGCTCAGAATAAGGAAATAATTTCTTAATCTAAAAAAAAAATGTGCAAAATCTATATGCTGAAGACTTTAAAATATTACGAAAGAGATCGAACATGTCCTAAATCAATGGAGAGCCATACCACATTCATTGATTGCAAGATTTAGTTCAGTTCAGTTCAGTCGCTCAGTCATGTCCGACTCTTTGTGACCCCATGAATCGCAGCACACCAGGCCTCCCTGTCCATCACCAACTCCTGGAGTTCACTCAGACTCACATCCATCGAGTCAGTGATGCCATCCAGCCATCTCATCCTTGGTCGTCCCCTTCTCCTCCTGCCCCCAATCCCTCCCAGCATCAGAGTGTTTTCCAATGAGTCAACTCTTCACATGAGGTGGCCAAAGTACTGGAGTTTCAGCTTTAGCATCATTCCTTCCAAAGAAATCCCAGGGTTGATCTCCTTCAGAATGGACTGGCTGGATCTCCTTGCAGTCCAAGGGACTCTCAAGAGTCTTCTCCAGCACCACAGTTTATTTATTTTTTGTTTTTATTTTTTTGTGTGTGTGTAATAAAGTTTTATTAAAGTATAAAGGAGATAGAGAAAGCTTTTGACATAGGCATCAGAAGGGGGTAGAAAGAGTACCCGCTTGTTAGTGTTAGCAATGAAGTTATATACTCTCCAGTAAATCCAAAGAATGTCTGGATGTTGTAAAGACCTCACCAGACCTACTCCCATAATTTACATTTTAAGATAACAGAATTAGCCAGAAAGTTTAATCCAGAGACTGTCCTCAGACAGAATACATTGTTGTTATATAATCCTTGTAAAGAACAGGTCTCCTCCCATAATTTACAGAATTAGCCAGAAGGTTTAATCCAGAGACTGTCCTCAGGCAGAATACATTGTTGTTATATAATCCTAAGGAATGTAGAGAAGAAAAAAGTTTGTCCTTTCTTCCTCCTTGAGAATTCCAGACCCCTCTCTCCTTGGGGACCCCTAGACTTCTTATCAGCACCACAGTTTAAAAGCATCAATTCTTTGGCGCTCAGCCTTCTTCACAGTCCAACTCTCACATCCATACATGACCACAGGAAAAACCATAGCCTTGACTAGACGGCCCTTAGTCGGTAAAGTAATGTCTCTGCTTTTGAATATACTATCTAGGTTGGTCATCACTTTTCTTCCAAGGAGTAAGTGTCTTTTAATTTCATGGCTTCAGTCACCATCTGCAGTGATTTTGGAGCCCCCCAAAGTAAAGTCTGACACTGTTTCTACTGTTTCCCCATCTATTTCCCATGAAGTGATGGGACCAGATGCCATGATCTTTGTTTTCTAAATGTTGAGCTTTAAGCCAACTTTTTCACTCTCCTCTTTCACTTTCATCAAGAGGCTTTTTAGCTCCTCTTCACTTTCTGCCATAAGGGTGGTGTCATCTGCATATTTGAGGTTATTGATATTTCTCCCGGCAATCTTGATTCCAGCTTGTGTTTCTTCCAACCCAGCGTTTCTCATGATGTACTCTGCATATAAGTTAAATAAGCAGGGTGACAATATACAGCCTTGACGTACTCCTTTTCCTATTTGGAACCAGTCTGTTGTTCCATGTCCAATTCTAACTGTTGCTTCCTGACCTGCATACAGATTTCTCAAGAGACAGGTCAGGTGGTCTGGTATTCCCATCTCTTTCAGAATTTTCCCCAGTTTATTGTGATCCACACAGTCAAAGGCTTTGGCATAGTCAATAAGGCAGAAATAGATGTTTTTCTGGAACTCTCTTGCTTTTTCCATGATCCAGCGGATGTTGGCAATTTGATCTCTGGTTCCTCTGCCTTTTCTAAAACCAGCTTGAACATCAGGGAGTTCACGGTTCACGTATTGCTGAAGCCTGGCTTGGAGAATTTTGAGCATTACTTTACTAGCATGTGAGATGAGTGCAATTGTGCAGTAGTTTAAGCATTCTTTTGCATTGACTTTCTTTGGGATTGGAATGAAAAGTGACCTTTTCCAGTCCTGTGGCCACTGCTGAGTTTTCCAAACTTGCTGGCATATTGAGTGCCCCACTTTCACAGCATCATCTTTCAGGATTTAAAAGAGCTCAACTGGAATTCCATCACCTCCACTAGCTTTGTTCGTAATGATGCTTTCTAAGGCCCACTTGACTTCACATTCCAGGATGTCTGGCTCTAGATGAGTGATCACAACATCATGATTATAAAATGTCACCTGTATGCAAACTGACCTACAGATTTATTGCAATTTTAATAAAAATGCTGTCAGAATTTTTTATAGATAAGGACAAGCTGATTCTACAATGTATATAGAAAGCTAAAGGAATTAGAATAGCCAAAAAAAAAAAAAAAAATTCTGTAAAAAGAATAAAGTTAGTGAGCCCAACCTGATTTAATGACTTACCTTAAAGCTACAATAATCAAGACAGTATTGGGGAAAAGATATGCTTACTGAGAAACAAAACAGAATGGAACATCTGTGGATTCTTTACCAGCTGAGCCACAAGGGAAGCCCAAGTGTACTGGAGTGGGGAGCCTATCCCTTCTCCAGCGGATCTTCCTGACCCAGGAATCGAACCTGGGCCTCCTGCACTGCTGCAGATTCTTTACTGACTGAGCTACTAGGGAAGCCCCACAGCACTGGGGGAAAGGATAGGTTTGTTGAGAAACAAAGCAGAATGGAATATCTGGAAAAAGACCTAAACGAGTAAAATCAACTGATTTTTGACAAAGTTGCAAATATAATTAAAGAGAGTTTTTCCAATAAATGACATACTAAGCAAAAAAAGTAAACTTTGACCTAAACCTTATGCTTTATATAAAAAATCAACTCCAAATGAATCACATGGATCTAAATATAAAATTTAAAACCAGACAAAATTTTAAAAGAAAGCAAAAGAGAAAATCTTCCTGACCTGGGATTTGACAAAGATATCTTAGACCTAACATCAGAATGCCAATAGATAGGGAATTCCCTGATGGTCTAGTGGTTAGGACTCCATGCTTTCACTGCTGAGGACTATGCCCCCCCCCCCACCCAAACCCACAAAATCCTAATAGATAAAATAATTTAAATTAGCAGTAATTTTTGCCATGCAAAATATACTCAAGAAAATGGAAAGAAAAACTGCATTCTGTGAGGAAATCTGTAAAAATTGCACATCTGACAAATAACTTGTAGCTAGAGTCTATTAAGAACTCTCAAAATTCAACACGAACAAAACAAACAGCCAAATTTAAAATGGGCAAAAGACTTGAAAAGGTAGTCAATTAAAAAAGATATCTGGGAGGCAAATAAACACATGGATAGATGTTCAATGTCACTGACTATCAAGGAATTTCAAACTAAGAACATAATGAGGTACTATTTACCTCTTAAAATGGCTAAAATAAAAATCTGGCAATACCAAGTGTTGATAAGGATGGATGGCAAGTGGAATGCTCATATATTCAGTATTTGCATACTGGTGAGTCTGCAAAACGGTGCAACCAATCTATAAAATCATTCATTCGTTTCTTACAAAGTCAAATTATAGACTTACCATATGACCCAGCTGACCTACTCTTAGATATTTACCCTAGAGAAATCAAATCTTATGTGTCTAAAAAAACTTGTACAAAATTATTTATAACATCTCTTTTCATAACTGACCCAAATGAATATGTCTTTTAATGGATGATGGATAAATTGTGGTATATTAAGACAATGGAATACTACTCAGCAATATAAAAGAATGAAACAATCAAGCTCTCTCTCACATGTGCACACACACAAAACAACTTGGATGAATCCCAAAGGCATTATGCCCAGTGAAATAAGCCAGGTGCAAAAGGTAACATGCTGTATGTTTTTATTTACAAGACATTTCATACAGACAAACCTATAGTGATCAGTGATTGATTTCCAGAGGCCAGTAGGGCTGGGGTGGAGGAAGTGACCACAACAAGTGGAAAGAGAATTTTTGTGGGGTTGATGAAATTATTATTTTTTTAATTCATAAAGAAGCTTCTATTTCAAAATGCTGGGGTTGAAGAACAAGGTTTTCTTTTAAGATGAGTGTTGAATACTCCTAAAAAAATTATTTTAATAAGCAGCTCTACAAGTAGCCTATGGCATGTAGAGGAATAGTCATGCCCAAATACCCAGTTCATCAAATGAATTATGAATAAATACATATTAACCGCAAGTCAGGGCTTTGATGCAGGTGGGATTCATTGAAGAGTTGATTATTTTGGATCTGGCTTCTCCTAGAGGGAGCTTTGTCCTCTGATGGCAGAAGGAGTTTTGTCCACGGTCGTATCCCCGGGAACAACCAGATGACTGTTTCAAGAAACAGCTTGAGGAGTGGGATGAGTTACATCATAACCCTCTGCCCCCATCCCTTTTCCCGCAGCAGATCTGTGAATCCCCTCTTGGCATCTAATCTCAGCTCTCTTCTCCCTTGTTCTGGAATCAAAGTGACAGGTTCCTCTCTATTTTATTTATGGAGACAGATATCAGAAGAACAAGCAAGCAAACAAGAGCTCTAAACCTCAAGCACGAGGTTTACACATGTTGCAGATTTGCTTTCTCAGGACAGATGTGCAACCTTGCTTTTCAGAAGGGACCTGAGACCTCTAACCCCTCGCTAAGAACAAAAGATAATTGTCTCGGTTGCGGGATCACATGTGTTTCCCATGAGAAGGGAGACTCTCTGGGGTCACCCTGGCATGGTCGGGCTGTCCTCTGGGCACCCCCTGGTGGTCACTGAGGTGCAGTGTTTCTTTGTTCCTTGCCTCTGGCTGCTCTTTGGCTGGGACCCTCCTATAAAAACGAAGAGAAATATTCTGATTTGTTTCTTTGGAACAGCAAGAAAGAAGTAGCTGACCACCAAGAGAAGCAGCAGCAGAAAAGAAACAAGGTAGCTTCTCATCAGTGGTTTTAAATGTGATCATCAGAGCTAGGAGCCCTTGTGTTTTCTTCAGCTCCGTGAGCAGGACTGTTGGCCCCTGTTAGGCTTTGGCTTTAGTTTTCTCAGCTGGAAAACAGGAAATTTAAACTAGATGATTTCTAAGGATGCTTCTGACTTTAAACTTATCTATTATCTAGTATATGTGTAATATATGTTTAGTAGGTGTTTTCTGCAGAAGTGTTGGAAGACATTTTTGCCACCTGATTTGGCACCTGAGCTGCAAAGAGATCAGTGCCTGGAAAATTGAAGAAAATGGAAAGGCATCGTTTTTAAAATGTATTTATTTTTAACTGGAGGATAATTGCTTTATAATACTGTGTTGGTTTCTGTCATACATCAGCATGAATCATCCATAAGCGTTCATATATCCCCTCCCTCTTGAGCCTCCCTCCCACCTCCCACCCCAGCCCACCGCTCTGGGTTATCACAAATCACCAGGTGCCCAGCAAATTCCCTCTGGCTGTCTATTTTGCATATGGTAATGTCCATGTTTCAACGTTACTTTCTCAACTTGTCCCACCCTCTCCTTCCCCCACTGGGTCCTTAAGTGTGTCCTTGGAAAGACCTCTTGTAGATATTGGTTTGACCTCCATTGTTCAGCCCTTTCTACCTGTGGCAGCTCACACTTCTGAAGACTTGAAATAGAAGATCATGATTAGGGGATAAAGCCTGTTGAAACTTAGTTTGCTGCTGCTGCTGCTAAGTCGCTTCAGTCGTGTCCGACTCTGTGCAACCCCATAGACGGCAGCCCACCAGTCTCCCCCATCCCTGGGATTCTCTAGGCAAGAACACTGGAGTAGGTTGCCATTTCCTCCTCCAATGCATGAAAGTGAAAAGTGAAAGTGAAGTCGCTCAGTCGTATCTGACGCTTAGCGACCCCATGGACTGCAGCCTACCAGGCTCCTCCATCCATGGGATTTTCCAGGCAAGAGTACTGAAGTGGGGTGCCATTGCCTTCAAAAGGCTCTCATCCTGTCATGATTAAAACCTACAAATCTTCAGAGAGACCGAAGGATGTAAGTCTGAATTCAGCGCTTCTGCGGAAAATAGACAAGACCCTCTTTCCACTCCTTTGAGTTCAGCCCATCATTTTAAGGCTTCATAAGTCCTGAAGTTAGAAATCATATTTTAAAAACATACCTCATATTTACTTATCTCTTACAGGGAGCAAAGCAATTGATCCCTACAGTGTCCTGTGTATTTTTAATCCAGTCACTTAATTGCTCTCACCTTTCATCTCCTTACCTGTGAGTGGGGGCCAGGAAAATCAGACAGCCCACAGGGACATGCTTTGTAAATGGTTCAGTTCAGTTCAGTTGATCAGTTGTATCTGACTCTTTGCAACCCCATGAATCGCAGCACGCCAGGCCTCCCTGTCCATCACCATCTCCCAGAGTTCACGCAAACTCATGTCTATTGAGTCAGTGATGCCATCCAGCCATCTCATCCTCTGTCGTCCCCTTCTCCTCCTGCCCCTAATCCCTCCCAGCATCAGGGTCTTTTCCAATGAGTCAACTCTTCGCATGAGGTGGCCAAAGTACTGGAGTTTCAGCTTTAGCATCATTCCTTCCAAAGAACACCCAGGGCTGATCTCCTTTAGAATGGACTGGTTGGATCTCCTTGCAGTCCAAGGCACTTTCAAGAGTCTTCTCCAAGACCACAGTTCAAAAGCATCAATACTTCGGTGCTCAGCTTGCTTTATAGTCCAACTCTCACATCCATACATGACTACTGGAAAAACCATAGCCTTGACTAGACGGACCTTTGTTGGCAAAGTAATGTCTCTGCTTTTGAATATGCTATCTAGGTTGGTCATAACTGTCCTTCCAAGAAGTAAGCATCTTTTAATTTCATGGCTGCAATCACCATCTGCAGTGATTTTGGAGCCCCCCAAAATAAAGGCAAGCACTAATATGTGTTGTTAAAGGTGATTTTACAATAAGACACCGTAGATGGTGCCTGAAGTTGCATTGTTTTCCTACAGAACATCAATCAATTACTTCATATGCTTCTTGGCTTAAAATGATCATTCTTCTTTAGTGCAAGTTGTTGTCCTCATTAGAAGAAACAGAAAACATTTCTTGGAGAAAAACGTATCCTAAGAGTAAAAAGCTGATCGCACAGAAACCCAGAAAGGTTCACAAGAAATATTGCGTTTCTCATCAGTTTGGCTATTAAAAAAAAAAAAAAATTTGTCTGGAGGCGGGGACAGAAGAAAGATTTTCCATTCTTCCATGAGGAAGCCTCCATTTTAGGCTATTGGAGTTGAAGAACTAGGTTTTCTTTCAAGATGAGTGTTACATCCTCTCCTTGAAAACTTTGTTTTAATAATCAATGTTAGGAGCAGTACATGACACGTATAAGAACAATGAGATCCAGAATGATGGGGGCAGTTCATCACATGAAAACTATGATCAGAATGTAGACATACAGATGAAATAGGAGAATATCTATTTTTAAAATTTTGTTTATTTTCAGTTGTGCTGTGAGGGTTGTCTCTTGTTGCAGGGAGGGGAGACAACTTTCTAGTCTAGCCTGGGCTTCTCACTGCAGCGGCCTCCCTTGCTGCAGGGCACAGGCTTAATTGCTCCGAAGCACATGGGGTCTTCCCGACCGGGGATCGAACCCATGCCTCCTGCACTGGCAAGGGGATTCTTTACCAGTGAGCCACCAGGGAAGCCCGGATAAGATGTTTTATAAGCCTAATGAAGTAAATGACTGAGAGGGCTTCACTTATGACTAGTAACGGATGGAGGGTGCTGCCTCTGTTTCGGAAGAAAAGGATGCAATGATTATCAGCTGTCTTGGGAGAGAAGGTGATGCGCTTTCTCTGTGGTAACGCACTGGAGGGGATCTGAGTTCCATCCTTTCTCTGAGAATCTCTCTCTCTCTCCATTTATAGTGTGGTTCCAATTTCCTGTCCCATTGCCCTGGAGCCCCTCCATTTCTGAGAAATGCGCCCCCTCCCTTTGAACCAGTCTCCTTAGCATCTGTCTTTACAGCAGGCAAGTCTCAGTGGATCTCCTGCTTTATGTGAATACGCCTCCCCCGACCCTGCCCATCCACTCATCCTCTGGACCAAGGAAGATTTGGGGACCTCAGCTGTGTGTGGCAGTCCGGTTGCTCCCCCCTTAGTGCCTGCTTTTCCCCAGAGCTGTCCTGACACAATGCCTAGCAGCTTGGGGAATATGTTCGGGACAAGTGGCTGGGTACCTTTTGGGGCTCCTTTGATGGCTGGGGGATGCTGAGTGGCAGGACATTTAGGCAGAGAGACGAAATGGTGCCACCTTCCCCTAGAATGCACACCCACTTGTTCCACGGAGCCAGGAAGGACCGTGGCGTTTTCTACCCAGACACTGTCAAATGTTGTGTCTTCCTATGGTAATCCCGGGGACTCTTTTCATCCCAGGGTTTTATTCCAAATGGAATGTTAAGAGAGTTCAGATGCGGAGAGACAGGTCAGGGCGGTGGGGGCGGGGAGAGGTGTGAGCCTGTCCAGATCTGTGGCTTTGCCAGAACTGTTTTTAAGTTGACACAGGGCTAAATAAAAAGCGCCCCGGCTTTGATCTCAGGGACTTCCTGGGTAGACTGTCTGATTAGATAAAGATCACGTATCCACCCCCACCCCCATCATCTTTTAGGCAGTAATCTAAGCTCTGCAGCCAATTCCTTGTCCTGGGCTCCCTGTCTCTTTCTCAAAGGATGTCTCTCTCTGTCTCATTGGGTTCCTCCCTGGGTCTTGGGTTTTTCTTTCTGTTTGAGCCGGAAAAGGAGCTTGAGTAAATAGAGTACTTCTTTTCCTTTAATTCTTCTTAAGTTGTTTAGAAACAAAGCAAAAGCTTTGTTTGACAGCCTCATATGGGCCTCGTCTGGCTCTGGGCATCAAAGGGAACTGGTCTCTGTTTGCAACATGGTCAGCTGCTGGGGTGCAGTGACTCGGTAGGTGGAGGGTTTGGAGAGAGAAACACCGTCCGTCTCTGCTCAACCAAGACAACAGAGTGTGAGGGGTGTGGGGGAATCTCTGCTCCATGACTCAATAACTTAGAGCCGGTCACCCAGGAGATTTGCTGCAAACCATCTTTGATGATGATGAAGTGACTTGCTCTTGCCAGCTCTAAGAAAGCTGCCAGGTTGAAAGTCATCTATGCTGGGTGACACAGCTTCTAGCTTTGTTCAGAGGAGAATCTCTTTGTGACATTAAAAAAGGAGATTTTGCAAAAGGGGATTTGCATTTTTAATATTTTCTTTTTCTTAACTTTCTGTGCTGATAAAGATTCTAAGGGACACACTCCCAGTTTACATAATATAAATGTTAACTCACGAAAACTTCGTGACAACCCTGTGAGCAACAAACAGTAACACTTGCTAATCACAGGACCCTAAGCACAGAGCAGTTAAGACTCTAACTCCAAGTCACACAGCCAGTTGTCAGCAGATTAAGGACAGGCGGTCAGGTCCAAGAATCTGACTCTGCTGCCTGCCAACCTCCTAACACACACACTTCGACATTCACTAAGAAAACACACAAGGATAAAAAGGTTATGAATTTATGAATTCAAGAATATTTTAAAATATTTACATACACATGAAAAATAGTCACATTTTTATGTGGGAATCAGTTGAATGTAGCAATTTATTCATCAGTTTCACAAACATTTCTTTGAGAGCCACTCAAGCCCTGGGCTAGGTGCTGGGGTTTGAATGGGGATTGAAATGTAGTAGGTCCCCGTGTTTAACTTAGGCTTCAAGGCACCAGGTCTGGGCCAAGAGACAAACATCACGTTGACATTGCAACATTTCTGAGGATTTTAGATGCTATGGGGCCAGGCTCTGGAACTTCCTGGAACAGAGTGTTTCTCTACGTGGATCCCAGCAGCCAGCATCACTTTCCTGGAGAGAAGCTCAGCTCCAGGTGGCATGCTGCAGAAGGACCCTGCACCTACCGCTCTCACCTGCAGAGTTTATATGGTCTGTACCCCTGCGAAAGAAGCTGCTAATTTCCTTTACAGTATCTTCTTTATTCATCAGAGAATCCCTATCCTTAAGCTGAGGCACGTGGCTTCCCCACACAAACATGATATCCCTCATCATCTCTTGCAACTAGGTGTGGCTGGACGACCAAGTCCTGGTCAACGGGAAGCAAGGAGATGTGGTGTCTGCAACTTACGGGAAGTTCTGTTTTACTCCTTCCTCTTTGTGCTGACAGGAATATGGACATGATGGCTGGAGCTTGGGCAGTCATCTTAGACCATGAAGTGGAAACTGCTCGCAAAGAAATGTAAAATAATGAGACTGAAGGACCTTGGAGTCCATACTTACCTGGGACTATTTACCTCGAGATGTATTTTTCATAAGAGAGAAATAGATTTCTACCTTATTTAAGCCAATGGTCAGTTGTTTTTCTCTAACCTAATATAGCTAAATCCAATCCTACAAGATAGAGCATCCTTCTTAATTAACATGTGATGTGATTTTATTCAGTTGAATCTTTCTAAAGCTACCTAGTATCTACCCAACGTGCTTTTGGTCTGTTTAAATTAAGCAGAGTTAAGTTCTCTTGTTTTCAGGCTTGAACCCTGACTGGTCCTATGAGTCTCAAAAGTTCTATTCTTGGGTTGGCAAACACGGGATGATGCTAATTCTTTTAGGGTGAAAATACTTCCTCAAAACAGGCTTCCCAGGTAGATCAGCAGTGAAATGAAAGAATCTGCCTGAAATGCAGGAGTTGCAGGAGACACAGTTTCGATCTCGGGGTTCAGAAGATCCCTTAGGGGAGGGCATGGCAACCCACTCCAATATTCTTGCCTGGAGAATCCCATTGGCAGAACAGCCTGGGTGGCTACAGTCTGTGGGGTTGCAAAGAGTCGGATGCGACTGAAGCGACTTGTCACTCACTCATCTCCTCAAACTAGCTCTACTAGTGAAGCCTGAACTGTCTTGGGAATTCGCTGCATCATCCTAAGGCTTTGTCTTCATTCTTAGAAAAAAAGACAACTTCCTGCTTTCTAGGGCCCTGGAGCCGCTCAGCTGTGCTGGGGTGCATTTGGGGGCTCTCACCGCAGGGCCTGATTAGTAGGGTCAGGGGTCTGAGTCCATTTCAGCAGGAATGGGAGCCCAGGGCCCCTTTCTCTGCAGAGCTACCTGCTGCTCCTTCATCTGCCTCTGACTCTGGGGACATGGGTCACCTCCTTAGAGTAGACTGAACAGAGTCCCTCTCTCCGAATCCTTACATGGGGTTTTCAAAAGGGCCAATGCTTTCCGTGTGATCGGTTCTGGTCAGATAGCTGCCTCCCTCTAAGTCGACCACGTGCCAGGCGCCCTGCTGGGGCTGTAGGCTGGAGGTGACAGGGTGCGATGCCCCCCAGGCCTCTCCCAGGTGAACACAGGGTCTCAGCACCAGCGTCACCCCAGTCAATGGCACGGCTGGCCACCTCCTGCTCTGTGGGTGCGCCCACAACTGCCAAGGGCTGTTAGAATCATGACCTTGCAGGAAGCCTCATAAGTCATCACTGCATTTAGTTTTCCTTCTCAACTTTTGCTTCCTTTCAGTCCTTAGTTTAAAATATGTCACATATGCAGAAAATGCACCTTATGCACTTTTCAGGCTTAACCAGTATTAACGTTATGCCATGTGTTGCTGTTAAGTTGCTAAGTCATCTCCAACTCTTTGAGACCCCGTGGACTGCGGCACGCCAGGCTCCTCTGTCCTCCACCATCTCCCAGAGCTTGCTCAAATTCATGACCATTGAATCAGAGATGCTCTCTAACCATCTCATCCACTGCCACCCCCCTTCTTTTGCCTTCGATCTTTCCTAGCATGAGGGGCTTTTCCAGTGAGTCAGTTCTTCGTATTAGGTGGCCAAACTATTAGAGCTTCAGCAACACTCCTTTCAGTGAATATTCAGAGTTGATTTCCTTTAGGGTGAACTGGTTCGATATACTTGCTGTCCAAGTGAGCCTCAAGAGTCTTCTCCAGCACCACAATTCTAAAGCATTAATTCTTTGGCGCTCAGACTTCTTTATGGTTCAACTCTCACATCCATACATGACTACTGGAAAATCCATAGCTTTGACTATATGGACCTTCATCAGCAAACTGATGCCTCTGCTTTTTGATATAGTGTCTAGGTTTTTCATTGCTTTCCTTCCAAGCAGCAGGTATCTTTTAATTTCATGACTGCAGTCACCATCTGCAGTGATTCTGGAGCTCAAGAAAATAAAATCCATCACTGCTTTCACTTTTCCCCCTTCTACTTGCCATGAAGTGATGGGAAGAGACACCATGATCTTAGTTTTTTGAATGTTGAGTTTGAAGCCAGCTTTTCCACTCTTCCCTTTCACCCTCATCAAGTGACGTTTCTCTTCACTCTCTACAATTAGAGAGGCATCATCTGCATATACATGTGCCTATTTTAGGTTTTATACTTACATTGTTACATATTTATGGCTTCTTTTTTTGAAAAAGAAATAAAATATTACCTCTAAAATTTCTTTTCTTCTCCATCCACTCTCTATCACTCAGACCTAGAGGTGACTATTATCCTGAGGTTTTATTTACCCTTCCCATGCATAATTTAATTCTTTAATTCCCTATGTCAGTGTCCAGTCATAATACAGTAATGTTTTGTGAGTGTTCAAATGATTGAAGACTGTGTAATACTTTACATACCCATTTGTAATTTGCTTTTTTATACATTATATGTTTATGGCACATCTGTGATGCTATGCCTAGCTTTAGATCATTTAATAGTTGGATGGTATTCTATCCTATGTATATAACATGGCTTATTTGTACATTCCTCTACTGGTGGGCAATTTTACTTGTTTCTAATTTTTGATAATATAAAAAAGACCTTCAGGAGGGAAATTGGGGAATTTGCTACATGACAGCTTCAACACTACTAGGGATAGTCAAATTATTCTTGTTTATATCACTGCAACCAGTGGTGATAAAGAGTGTCTGTTTTGTCACTGTCTTGCCAATACTTGTTGTCATAAATAAAGTGTGGCAACTCTGACTTGTTAATTAAAATCGCTCTGACGAGTCATGTCCTCATCAGTCCCCATGGTACCGATCACATTGTATTACAGTCATTTGGGTCAGTCACCCCCGTGGGACGGGGTCCCTGTCCATCTTTTTTCACTTTTCTGGTGCCCAGAATGGCAAATGGTGACTGTCACACCCTTCGTCAGTGCTCAGTACACATGCATTGACTTAAATATGAGAACGAAGAGATCAAGGAACAGAATAGTCGGAGAAGACTTAGTAAAAGGGGTGAAATGAAGATTTGCCCAAGAACTGGAGCCTTCACAAACTCTTGGGTAGAGGGCCAATTAATGTAATCGTTTTGGAAAACTCTGGGCCAGTGTCTGATAGAGCTGTGTACACCCTCTGGCCTACCAAATTCACTCCCAGTAGAAATGTTGTGCGCATGAGCCCCAGTGACATGCCCTGGACTGTTTATAATAGCACTATCTGTAAGAGCTCCCAGCTGGCAATCGCCCACATGCCCACCATTGGGAGAATGGCTAAATAGACATAAGCCATACGAGGCAGTGATGGGCATGCAGGACCTATGGCTGCAAAGAGCAGTGAGGGAAACCCCACAATGCGGTGCTGAGCAAAAGATGCCACCTCTCAAGGAGCATAAGCTGTGTGCCTTTGCGTTGAAGCTCTGCAGGACTAATCTAGTGCAGAAGTTGCAATACTGATGACTTTTGTGGGAAAGTCAGTTCCTACTGGAAGGGGACACGGAGTGCCCTTAATGTTTTGTTTAGTTATTTCATATTGGGATAAAATTTACATATGATGAGATTCAGTCTCCTTAAGTGCAGAGTTCAGTGAGTTTCGACAAATGCCTACAGTTGTGTAGCCACTACCATGACCAAGATGTGGGACATTGGCATCGCCACCAAGATCCTCTCATAAACCTCATACTCCACTTTTTGACTTCTGTCACAGGTGTCATGACCGGTGATGGTTCATTTTTGTGAAAATTCACTGAGCTGTGTCCCTATGACATGTGTGCATTTTCCTGGAGGCATGCTTTCGTGTAATAGCATTTGAAGAGCATCTTTGACAAAAGATTGGCTCCAAAATCGGCAGTTGGCTGCAAGATGGCCAGTTTGGTGGCAGAGGGGCTGCAAGAGGAGTGGTCAGAGAAGTGATGGGCTGTGCATTACAGCAAAGCAGAGTACGGGCTGCAAAGAGGGAGGCTGCAGCTTTAACTCAAGCTTCGGGTCCTGCCACTTGCCGCTGGTGAGTGGTGAACCAGCCTTTATCTTTCCAGCATTGGATCCCTGCCCTCCTCTTTTTGCTTCTCCCTTTAAGTGTGTGCTAAGTCACTTCAGTTGTGTCCGACTCTTTGCAACCCCATGGACTGTAGCCTGCCAGGCTCCTCTGTCCATGGGATTCTCCAGCCAAGAATACTGGAGTGGGTTGCCGTGCCCTCCTCAAGGAAATCTTCCCCACCCAAGGATTGAATCTGTGTCTCCTGCATTGCAGGCTGGTTCTTTACCCGCTGAGCCATCTGGGAAGCCCATTTTTCTCTTTATAATATCCTGTAATAGCAGGAGGGAGCCCCCAAAGGTATCTTAGAGGCAGGCTTCTTCTTGGAAGCCATGAAGGACCTTGAAATGTTCTTGTCAGAAAGTCCTACCCTTCCCAGCTGATCAGCACAGGACACTTTGCTCTCTTGCTCTCAGGAATCCTGAGCACATGACTTTAAGTTGGGCCATCTTTGAAAATCTCTTCTTGGTCTTGGCTGGGTGGCTGGCTGGGTGGGACCCAGCCATCCCTGCCTGGGGATGGAAAGTCTCCTCGAGGGCAGGGGCATCAATGGTGTGGGTCTCTCCAGCGTCCCCTTGTGAGGCTCTTACCTTAGTTACATTAATAGAGGTTCCAAAGAGAATTTCATCCTGGAGATCCTGAATTCTTCTTCTTTTTTTCTTTTTCATTTCCCTTTTTATCTTTTTGGCTTTTCTCTTTCTCCATTTGTTCATCTCTCCAAGATTTAAACCCCACCCCCACCCCAACAACAAACCTAAACCCCAACCAAGTTGGGATTAAACAGGTGAGGGGTACAGCTAACCAAATTGAACCTCCCTGTCTACTGGTGTAAAATTTTAAAATGGTGCCTTTCAAGATCTGCTACCATTCCTTTTCACTAAGGAATTAAAAGTTTACTTCATTTAGACCATTCCTTTCCATGGCAAATAAACCTAACTTTGAGCCATGACCTTTGCGAAAAAATAAACTTAGGAACTTGCAGAGAAAAAAGAATTCTTTTTCTTCTTTGAAAGTCAGGTTTGAAATTTTTATATCCTTTGAGTCATATTCTTGAAGCTATTGGCTGATTAGTTCAAGAAATGTTACTTTCCCAACTCAAACATGACATTTTGAAAATCATCCATGAATTGCATGCCTCAAGAATGAAAGGTTTTTCTGTGCTGTTTGAAAGTTGTTTTTTTTTTTTTTTTCATTTTAAGAGCAATCATGAATATCTATAAGGGCACATTTATGACTCCCAGAACAGATAGAAAATTAGCAAAGCCATAAAATCCTTACCCAGCTTTGCTATTGCAGCTGTGTCTCAGTCCAGTCCCCCACAGATCCCCCTGCTGCTAAAATGGCTAAGGATGATGTTGTTTTTGCCATTACCAGCAAAGCACTGGTCTTTATATGTTGGCTTTTCAAATCTCTACATGAAGATATGAAAAAAAAAAAGTCTCTATCTAAGCTTTGTTCTTCTGGAGCAACAAAAAGGTTGCTGTTTCCATAAATTTGTTCCTGAAAAGTCTTACCTTCTGATTCTGGAAAAACACCCCACTTCTTCTAATCCTATACAGTAAACCAATGTTTAACCTCAGAAAAGCAACTGGCTGTAAGCTTTCTGCCTTAATTTACACTACTGTATTCAGGATCTGTAGACATGGATGTATGTTTCTGTATGTATCCACCCAGTAATTACTGAGGCAAGCCTTTAATTTGTCTGAAACCATGCAGGCATAATGGTGACAACCCACACATTTTTCCATTGGAAATTGTAAATGGAAGACAAAGAAAGAGCCCCAGCTCCTCTCTCCCCACCCCCTCCACTTCCTGGGAAGCTTTTTCATGACTCTTTGTCCATCGGGCCAGAATTAAGTCAACACTCAAGGGGTGTCACTGTCACTCAGGTGCTTAAAGCAGTATTACTCAAAGTGTGGTTGGTCCCTTGAAGCAGGACTTGTCTTTAGTCAGCAAAAAATGAAGTTAAAAATTAAGAAAATGTGTTCAGAAATGTTTAGAGGGATTTGGCAGAATCATTTCCTGCCTGTTGTACCCAATGATACACTAAGTTGCTTCAGTCATGTCCGACTCTTTGTGACCCCATAGACTGCAGCCCGCCAGGCTCCTCTGTCCACAGAATTCTCCAGGCAGGAATACTGGTGTGAGTTGCTGTGCCCTCCTCCAGGGAATCTTTCCTGACCCAGGGGTCGAACCAGCATTTCTTATGTCTCTAGCATTGGCAGGTGGGTTCTTTACCACTAGTGCCACCTGGGAAGCCCCTCGTCATAAAGACCAGGGGTTTATTTTCATCTCGTAAAAACTACACGGTATGGTATTGAAGTCTGGTAGAGCTTCTATTGGGCTTCCCAGGTGGTGCTAGTGGTAAAGAACCTGCCTGCCATTGCTGGAGATGTAAGAGACACGGATTAGATCCCTGGGTCGGGAAGATCCCTTGGAGGAGGGCACTGCAACCCATTCCAATATTTTTGCCTGGAGAATCCCATGGACAGGGGAGCCTGGTGGCTACAGTCCATAGGGTTGCAAAGAGTTGGACCTGACTGAAGTGACTTAGCATGCATTAGGGCAACCGAGAGAGTCACGCCTTGAAGAAGGAAAGAGCTGGGGTCCTTAGAAGGGAGCCACTTGACCAGAAACATACTTTGTTGGAGGTTTTTGTATTAAGCCATTGTGATTTTGAGGCTTATCTATTACAGCAACTAGCATTAATTTAAATAATGCAACATACACATGTGATCAAAAAACTTATTTTTCTGGCTATCACTTATCATTATCTCAGATCAGGCACTTATTTATTTATCAGCCGTCTCCCCTCCACCAGGAAAACTTGGATTTGTATGCCGCTGCCTCCCTGGCATCTAGAACAATGCCTCGCAACTAGTATATGCTCAATAATTAATTCTCCAATGATTCAACACCAATGCACAGGGTCCATGACAGGCCCCATGCTAGGCAATTCATATCTCTTATTTCATTCTCCAAACAACTGTTTGAGGAAACTGGAATATGCAGAGACTGATTGAATTATCCAAAGCTACCCAGCTGACAACTGAGGGAGCCAGGACGGGGATCTAGGCAGTCTGACTCGGTCCTCACACTCTTCTGCCCCCATCCCTTGCCTGATGACATCCGCCAGGTACTGAGCCCGAGGCTGGGAGCCAAGGAACACATGAAACCCTGCATCTGCCCTTAAGGTCTAGCCAACAGCAGTGGTTGACACGGGGCTCGGGTGTAGCAGGGGAAACAGGCTGGTCTCTGTTCTTATCCATGGGGCAGGCTGTCTTTTAGAAAGTCAGGCTCTGCTGCTCACCCAGCCTGAGAATGGGCTGAGATATAGGATTCAGATCCTCTTGTGGAATATGGAAGGACCGGGCAGAGCTGAAGCCAGGCCCTCCGTCACCAACGTGAGACATCCTGAAGGTTGGTGGAGGGACATTTGGCAGATTTGAACAACCTGATCAAAGGCAGAGTGAGCTGGAGCAAAGCCCCTAATCCTGAGTGGTGGGAAGAATTAGAAAGAGAGTTGAGTAGGGGATACAGTTAAGAACATGACTTAGTGATCAGACAGAACGGGCCGCAACCAGCTTTGCCGTGTACACAGCCTCATGAGCTTGGGCAGGTTAGAGCACCTTATTGGGCTTTTTGTGCCATGTCTGTAAAACGGATGTAACCTGCTTAACTCCATGGTAGAGTGATCAGCACAGAGGAACAAAGTGTGTCCTCTGGAAGGGTGGCTGGTATGGTGCCTATCCTTGGATCTGTGGTCCCTGGTCTCAGGGTGGGGAAATCTACTCCTTGGCCACTGAGCTACATAGTTGGAAAGACTTGGAGACTAATGGTGGATGCTTGAATCGGGTCAGGAACCTGCCCAGCTTCTTGGGGGCCTCGTCTTCATCCTTCCCACACATGGCCACCAGAGGGCCTTGGCTCCTCTGTCCAGTGCTGTTGGCTTGCTCAGACACGGCCCCCCAGAGCCCCAGTGGGTTGCTGGAGAAACGGCTCTCTTTCCAAGGATCAGCCAAGGAGCAAGGCCTTCAATGAGAGGTGTTTGTAGTCACTGGTGCTACAGGCGAGGGAGCAGACAGACTACTCTGCGGTGGGCGAAGTTGGCCCTTGAGCACATGATCTGCTTTCCATGAAGCGATTACCCAAGGTTACCCTGGGGCTGGCTTGGGGCCCTTAGTGAATGAGGGACATCTGGATAGAGGCAGATTATAGTTCAGCAAATTTCCAGACGGGATGGCACCGTCTGGATGATGGGTGAGAGGCTAGCAGTGTTCTCAGTAGGTGAAGGGCCCAGGAACCCTCCCCAGCTCCCAATTCACCTCATCTTCTAACTCTCAGTTTATTATGTCAGTAAGGTCTGATGTTAAGAGGCAAGGAGCCCATTGGAAATGTTGCTCATACCAGCTATTCGCACTGTAGTAGGAAAGAGCTTTCATTTTCCATGCTAAGTGAAGTAAAAGTGAGTGTTAGTTGCTCAGTCGTGTCTGATTTTTTGCGACCCCATGGACAGATTCCTCTGTCCAGGGGATTCTCCAGGCCAGAATACTGGAGTGGGTAGCCTTTCCCTTCTCCAGGGGATCTTCCCAACCCAGGGATCGAACCCAGGTCTCCCGCATTGTGGGCGGATTCTTTACCAATTGAGCCACCAACCCATATAGGAAGCCCATGCTAAATCCTTAACAAAAACACCTTAGACATGGCTCCATAACCTGCCATTCTTATCCCTCTGGCTCATCACTCTAAACATCCCAGTTTTCAGAAATCACCACGCTCTTGCCTGGTTTCTTGCCTCTGCCCGCTGTGTTTCCTTATTCTGAATGCATCCACCTGCTCTCCTTCTAACATTCCTCCCTTGGATCCAGCAGGTACCGCCCCGTTTCCTGCCTCTATTTTCCCAGAAGACTTTCTACTTATCCTTTACAGAACACTTATCAGAGGGGGTGATTGCTGGATGTTTGTGTCTCTCCTCGTCACTAAAACGAGCCTCTCATGTGACTCATCTTCACACACTCTGCTTGAATACCTGTCCTGAGATGCTCACCATCTCGAAGGCGGTGCATTCCACTGCAACCAACTCTCTTGGCAAAAGTGGTTTTCCTATTATTAGGAACCACATCTTCCCTGATATATGAACCTACTGACCCCAGCAGTTCAGTTGCCTAAAATTCTTTCAAATCGGAATAAAGATTCTCTTCCCATAATTAGGAACAGATCTCAAATATAAATATCCTGAGAGTGGGCAATACCTGTATAACTTATTCTAAAGTACAAATGATAAGAGCTTTTCCATAAAACAAGATCTTACTAAGAGAACCTAAGGGTAGGATTAGGAATATAAGGACATGAAAAATTTGATATAGTAGAGCACTGGGCTAGGAAATGAAAGATGGGCCCAATTTGACTTGTTATTTCTGAGTTTCCTCATTTGGAAAAGGGATCACTTACAGGATGAAGAATTCTATTTATTACTGTAATTGCAAAATTTTGTGTGGAAGTGGTCCATTCACCTGGGCTTGTCTTAAGCCTTTGATTTGGCTTGGCTTTCTCAGAGCTTTCTTAGCTCTGGATGGGCAAAAATTTGCACGTGTGTCAGTGAGCTTCAGTCTCCTGGGGACTGGGTTGATGTTCTTGGTGCCAAAGATGCTGACTCACATCACTCACCATTACATCAATCAATGAGGCTTTTATTCCCGCCTGTTTTGAACCTTCCTCTCCCCTGCCTTGAAACCCTGTTTTACCATGGCTATTTATGGAATTTGTATCATAAATATTTGCAGGTAACACATTTACTGCAGGTAACACATTTTATTATGATTTTATTATATAATCTCTTTTCCTGGAGTTTTGCAAGTAAAGACTACATAAGAACCAACTCTTTATTTGTCCTAAGTTCCACCCTACAGAACCAGGCCAATATTATAATTGCTTGATGCACAAGACTCAGTGACTCAATAAATACTTTACAAAAATAATGTATTTTTTCCTTTCTTAAAACATAAAAAATCAGGATTTTCTAGATGAGTTCCCTTCCTCATTTTTATATTTATTTACTGGAAATATATTGGTGGAGAAAAAAATTGTTAAGATGGTATGAAAATAAAATAGATGAAATGAAGTTCATGTTCTTTTTCCATTTATTTTGCAGTTTTCTTTGGAAAAGTGCTACTCCTTGTTATTAACTCTGATCTTCCTGTAGCCTTCTGAACCTATTAAGGCATGAACAGAAATTCTACCATTCTGGGGCCTTTTAGTAGAATTACAGCATTGTGCTAATATCATCCTTTATTTTAAAGCTTATTTAAAACTAGGCCTCAGATTTGCTCTTAAAATATCCATCTGCTCCCCCTCTACCCCCTAGCAGTCTGAGGGAAGGGCATTTTGGCAGCTGAGACTTAAGCAAGGTACCTCACTGGCTAACTCACCTTTGGTTTCAGGTTTTCTTATGCTGATATCTTTCTATTGCATTTCTCGTTTTAAAAGAAGTCATTCCTGGAAAATTCCCTTTCTCTTCCACCTCCCTAAGCCTCTTTCTGAACTCTCACGGAAGTGATTAAATAATTTCGGGATGACAACTCCAGAGAAAAGGTTATGCATAAATCACATTCATATTAAATAAGTTATACATAAAACTGCTTATCACGTTTACAATTTCAGTCTCTTTGCCCCATTGCTTCTCTGGGAACCACTGAATCCGAGGTGAGTTGAATTCCACCCACCACGACTTCCAGGTTCTTCTTCCGGCTTCTTTCTTCACATCCTCCTGAGAACGTCCCTTCCTCGGAAGAGATCCAAGGGGACCGTTGACATTGAAGATGGCAACGGTGGCTTCATATGGCAGTTGCGAGGGCCTGGCGCCAAGCCCTCGTGTAACTTACGACAAACGCTCGCGTGGTATATACACCTGTACATGTAAGCTGGCGAGAGCGGCTCTCCGCCGGGCTGCGATTGGCGCGGGGCGTTTGTGTCGGGAACACCAGGGGCGGCGTCTCTTTAATACTCCCTGGCCTCTTGAAACTGCTTGATGTAATCTTCGTCGGAGGGGCTCTCCGTGCACTTCTGTCCGTTGTTGGGAGGCCGAGCCTCGTTATACCTGCTCCAGTCGCCCTTGCAGAGGATCCAGGGCAGGATGTCCACTTTGTAGTGGAGCTCCGCTGAGAACTCGGTGCTGATGAGGTTGGGCGTCCCCGCCCCTTTGCCCCTGGTGATAAGCTGCATGTTGTCGCCGTAGCAACAGTGCTGGGCAGCCAGCGTGGTGCTCTCCAGGGACAACATGGAGCGAATGCAATACCGGGCTGTGGGTTTATAGATCTCCAGCTTCTCCTTGGGCCCGCTGGCGTCCTTCCAGCGGAAGTCCTTGCGCTTGACGCGGTCGAAAATGTCAGCTGTGCTGTAGGCCACCTCGGTGGGGTAGGAGCAGGGGCAGCTGGGCAGGTCGTTGATCACCTTGTGCATGTATTTCTTTAGGAACTCGCTTTTGCAACTCATCCAGCGCTCACAGCTGTCTGTGTCTGAAAAAGGCCACAGAGAAACTTCTCATCAGGTGCAAAACTGGGAGCAGGATGACGTTAAAGTCAACCTCTCCATTCCCGGGGGGCAGCCCCTGGTGTGGCGAACACACTCACTGTCCTTGAACTTGGGAATTTCTTTGTCCACAAAGTTCTCTGCACCACCAATTCCTTAGTTTATATTATGAAAAAATTTTCAGATACATAGGAGAGAAAATATACAATGACTGCCTAGATGCCATCACCTAGACTCAATCATCATTATATTACCCTCATTAAAATTTTCTTTTGGAAACATATAATATTATTATTCCCAAACTAGTCAATGCTAAAGGAAATCAACCCTGAATATTCATCGGAAGGACTGATGCTGAAGCTCCAATACTTTGGCTACCTGACACGAAGAAACAACTCATTGGAAAAGCCCCTGATGCTGGGAAAGATTGAGGGCAGGAGGAGAAGGGGGTGACAGAGGATGAGATGGTTAGACAAAATCACTGACTCAATGGAAATTCCAGGAGATGGTGGAGGACAGAGGAGCCTGGCCTGCTGCAGACCATGGGGTCCCAAGAGTCGGACATGGTTTAGTGACTGAACAATAATAAGTTTTAGTAGGCATCTACAAAAAAAGGTGTATTTTCTATGGTTTCCTGAATAACCATAAGCCCATTATCTATCACTCATAACTAACTGAACAATAATTCAGAGATCCATTTTGAATCTTCTCTTTAAATGAGCAATGAGTGATAGAAAGTACCTCAAAGTAATATTTGTAAGACTAAGTTATATTCTACCACTCACTGACTTGGAGATCAGTCCTGGGATTTCTTTGGAAGGAATGATGCTAAAGCTGAAACTCCAGTACTTAGGCCACCTCATGCGAAGAGTTGACTCACTGGAAGAGACTCTGATGCTGGGAGGGATTGGGGGCAGGAGGAGAAGGGGACGACCGAGGATGAGATGGCTGGATGGCATCACTGACTCGATGGATGTGAGTCTAAGTGAACTCTGGGAGTTGGTGATGGACAGGGAGGCCTGGCATGCTGCGATTCATGGGGTCACAAAGAGTCGGACACGACTGAGCGACTGAACTTAACTGAACCTCTTAACTGTAGGCAGGAAACAGTAACAATCATTATATGGAAATCTCCATGAAAGATGCCTTAAAGAAGAGGCTGGTGGACCCTGGTTTTAGAGAATTCAACATTTGGCCCAAGGCCACTGACCTGTAGGCTTATAGCCAGAACTTGTCATCAGAGGTGTGTCATGTTTGGCCGTTACAGTATTTAAAAATAATGAATTAATTGCCAATATTTAAGAATTAGTTGATTCTATTTATTCCTGTAGATTCCCTGTTCCATTTGAAAAAACAAAAGATATACTGATGCTGATCATACATTGTTCCCATGGGAACAAGTGGTCCTGTGAATAGGGGACAAGTGGCTACTTCTTGGTCAAGGCAGGAGGTCCCCGGTCTGTCACCTTCCCTGCCTGATCCTGTCCCTGTGGGTGTTCGGTCTGGGTCATTCAGTCGTCAGAGTTTAGGGCTTCTGGGCTGGTTAATGTGTCAGTCTGTGTTTTCCCAAACCCTGAGACAAAGATGCAATGGAGACAGTTCTTTGGGAGGTGATTCTGGGAAACACCAGCAGAGAAGGGAGGCAGGACAGGGAAGGAGGGGGGCAGTGTGGAGTGTGGATCAGACACGTAACCACTGGAGAGACTGGAGCATCTTTTCACAGGACCTGGGAAACCCATTCAGAGTCAGGGTGGACCTTTATCCAAGGTCCGTGATCCTGCAAAACAGCCAAGGTTAAGAAATCTCCCCACTTTTGCACATTTTGGAAAACCACTTACTGTAAGAACCCTCTTCCCCACAGAACATGTAAGTCTCAACGCTGCCCCTGTGTTTTCCTACGACAAAAACAGACACAGGGACTTCCCTGGTGGTCCAGTGGTTAAGACTTGGCACTCCCAAAGCAGGGGACCCAGGTTTGAGACCCGGTCAGGGAACGAGACCCTGCATGCCATGATTAAACCTCCTACATGCTGCAACCAAGACCCCGTGCAGCCAAACAGAAACAAAACAAAACAAAACCCAGACGTAGATGCTCCAGATTCCCTTTCTTTGCCTGATAAATGCTTAGCTAAACTGCTCATCCCCACCGATCAATTAGAGCAAAATGTATCTCAAATAAACTTTAGTGAACATCCTCTCTTTCTTTCAAGTCCCTGAACTTGGGCCTGCCCTCAGCCTGGGCCAGAATACAGCCTTTCTTTAAGGGTGCCTCCTGAAAATAGGTTGGTCTCCCAGTAGAACATTCTCTCATGTCCTGTGTGACTGTGACACTCTTCCATCTCATGTCCCCTCACAGGGTTCTTCCAGCTTTATTTACTCCTCTATCAAAGAAAACTCTTTAGCCCTAACCCTTGAGAGGCTTGCAGGCCTCTCAATCCAGTGTTCTCTCTATCGCGAACAGGCCCCTTGCCCTTTGCACTAAATAATCCTTGGAATACAGTCTTTGAAGAGAGGTATTTTTATTTGGCAGGGGCCTGAGTATCAGTCACTGATTGGGGGCTGCTCCTGGACTTCTGGATGACTGTGCATTTATGGGCTGGTGGGCTCTGGGGGCCAGAACAGGCCCACGGCAGAGACCCCAGGGGCTGCTGGGGGGTAAGGATGTGGCGCGGGCAGGTTTCCTGCAGCGTCTGGCTCAGGAAGCTGCACTGGGTTGGATGACCCGTATCTCAGGAAACCCTCCATGGTGGAATGCAGGGGTGTGTGGTGGGGAGCAAAAGCAAAAATATCCCACCGGTGTTAAAAAATGTCATTTTCTATCAGGGCAAGTCAGGGGGTGCATCCAGGGGTGAGCGGCCCCAGGCTGGCCCGGAGGCTTGGAGGGGCGGCCACAGCTGTCTCGCTCAGAGCTCCTGCAAGAAGGCCTCAGGGGTGCTTTGCTGCCTGGTGTCGTGCAACTGCCCGGTGCCGTGCACCTGCCCTGGGGTTCACATCCAGCTTGTGCTCCCTTGAGGCTGCTCGTGGTCAGCCAGGGTGCTGCATGAGGGGGGACTCCCGGGTGAGGCAGCCTTTGCTGGCTCCCTCATGGGTGTAGGTGAGACTTTCTCCAGCTTCTCAGAGGCCCTTGCTCCCGGTCCTCTCTCCTTCCTTCCCTCCCTTGGCAGGGGTCAGGCCTGCCCCTCCGTCTGAAAGCTCTCCCCGCCTCCTCTTGCTCCCACGCCTTTGTCCCTCGCAGGCGGGGGGCTCCCCCAGGGAGGGTGTTGAGTGTCCAATCCCATCTCAGAGGGCTGGACTGGACCCAGACTTCGTCCAAGAGCAGTGAGGAAGGCCAGCCAGGTTGGTGGTAACTGTGTGGCCCATGGTTAAGCAGAGAGAGTCTGAGGGCAGGGAACACGTTGTTTCCCCGGAGCAGAGGATGTACAGAAGGGAGATCACTGGTGTCAGGACCTGGGGGTCTTCAGTGTGGTTTAGGCCCATTCAGAGGGCACTAGGGAAGCATGGATGGTTTTTGAGTGACAGCAAGCTCTTCAAAGCCAATTGCAAGAGTCCCAGAGAGATGCTTGGCAGGTATGGAGGGTGGGATCAGGAATAGTCGGGAAGGTGGGGCTGCCAGGCCTTGGAGGGCTTGAGGGGAGAGAGGGAGGTGTCAGAAGTGACTCTCCACCACTGACCTGGGTCCTGGGAGGCTGGTGGTGTCAAGAGTGAAAATCGAGCGGTCAGGATTGGGAGCCAGCTTGCAGCTGGAGGGAAATGAGGAAGAGAGATCTGGGGCACCTCTCAGGAGCGTGGGAAAGGCCTGGCCTCAGATGGCATGTGTGGGCGCCTGGGACTGCCTGGGTCAAATCCCGGCTCAAGTACTTAGTAGCTCCGTGACATTGTGCAAGGCATGCTACCTCGGTGGGCTTCAGTTTTCCCATCTCTAAATAAAATGCTGGGGATAAAAACAGCACCCATCTCAAGAAAGTCCCAGGAGGGTTAAACCAGAAGGCAAGCAGACCATACACAGAACAGGGTGGGGAACGCCACCTGCAGGAAGGTGCCAGACTCTGGGGCTCCACCCTGGCGAGCTCCCGAGTGCGCTGCTGCAAGGAAGGGAAGTGTTTCCTGGGAAGCGCAGGTCTGCAGAGCCAGTGGGGGTCCTCCTCAGAGGGCAGGGTTTTCAGAAACACGATTCACAGAGGCTCCAGAAAACAGCTTTGCACTTTCCCTCCAGGGCATAAGGGCATCAAAAGTCAAGTACATACAGGACTTGCATCCATTGACTTATTATTTTTTTTGATCAGACTTACACGGAGTATTCAGTGTGAATGTTTTCAGTGCTTTATGAGTATCAACTCATTCAACTTTACAATAGATCTAGGAGGTAGGCACCATTAAAGTATGAAAGTGTTAGCCGCTTAGTTATGTCCAACTCTTTGCAACCCTATGGACCGTAGCCCACCAGGCTCCTCTGTCCATGGAATTCTCCAGGCAAGAATACTGGAGTGGGTTGCCATGCCCTCCTCCAGGGGATCTTACTGGCCCAGGGATCAAGCCCAGGATTCCTGCATTGCAGGCAGACTCTTTACCATCTGAGGCACCAGGGAAGGCCATACACCATTACCTTAGACCATTTTTCAGATCAGAAAACTGAGGCAGGAGTCGGTTAAGACATTTGACCTTAGGCTAGTCAAGCTTTTCTCACCCCTGCTGGGCATATTCCATTTGTCCTTCTGTCTCCTCATCTCCCTTTTCCTTGCCCTGGAAGGCTGCCCTGCGTGGGTCTGATTTGTGGACCCCCTGAGCCCTAGTTTCTAACTGGGGTACGCCGATGGAAGGACCAGGTCGAGAGGCAGAAGGAAGAAGGGGCGAGGTAAGGGTGCTGTCCTTGAGGCTCCTCCCTCCCTGTTAACACGTTGGCTACATCCTTCTGGGAGTCAGGAGTGTGTCCACTCCGCCCAGTGGTTCTGGGACCCTTCCCCTAGGCCCTTTAGTCCAGCGGGTGGTGCGGGCTCCCCATTGTTGCCAGTCCCAGAGTGCTGTACAAGCCCTTCTTGGTTTCCATCCACCTGCTCACACCTTTGCCAACAGATCCTCATCAAATGCTCCTCTGTCACCTGATTTGAGCGTGAACCGTGTCTGTTCCTGCCCGGAACCTGCCTGACATGCCATCCCTTCTCATCCGGTGTGTCCTGAGCTGCCCGGAGGAGCAGGGGGCTGGGGTGCACCTGGTCCCATCCCCTGTGAAAGGGCAAAGCAGCTGCCTGCCTGTGGGGCAGGAAACGGGGGGAAGACAGAGTTGCTCTCTGCCCCCAAAGCCTGCCTTGCGGCTTTACTATTTTACGCAAAACTCCCACAACCTTTAAATTTTGGGGATTAAACGCACTGTGTTTGCAAAAGGCTTCTGCTGGTGGCAGCTGGGTGTGCATGAAGGACTGTGAGGGAAGTCCTGGGCAACAGAATTTCCAAACTGATGCCAGCTTGGCTGAGGAGAGCAGAAGTGGGCGCAAATGAGAAATGGGGCAGAAGGAATCTTACCTTTCTGCAATATAAAATCACATCCAGAAGCACATGCAGCTATTTTTATACAGCAGGATTTCCCCTTGCTGAGTAGACACTTTTAACTCTGTTTGGACCATGTTTATTGTACTTGCTCTGGCACTTTCTACCAGAGGAGTAGCAGGGTGTTACAAAGGTTTACAGAAAACTCACGTGGTGGGGGGTGGGGGCGGGATTGGGATGGGGAAGGCAAAACGTTGAGGAAGTGCCCTTTCTCTTCCTTCTTCCCTGTGACCCTCTGCTGGGAAACTGACATCATCACTTCTTTATTTCGTTGGGGACACTTGGTGAGGGCTGCGGGAAGAGATTCCATGAGGCCTGAGGCCCCATGATGGGTGAGCCCCACGGCAGGGGCAGGGCGGTCCCACCCGCGTGCCGGGGCGGGTGCAGCAAGGCTGCTGGTCTCTGTCTGTCACTGCAGGAGGCTCCCTTTTGCTTGGTGTATATTTGGCAAGCAAGAAAAAGGCCGACAGCACTGGACCCCATAAGAGGAAGACGCAGTGCTTAAATGGGTCCAAGGATGGCATGGCAAAGGCTAAAGGAATCTCTAAGACACTAAATCAATATTTGGATGGAAAACGAAAAGAAAACTCTTCATACCGACTTCGAACAGTTTGGTGGCATTAAACTCTTCACTTCCTGCAAGCAGACTCACTTCGGTGGCAGCTGTCCTGAAGGTGTCTTCAATTCCTAGACACAGACAAGAGCTCTTTTTTCTCTAGTTATATGGAAAAAGTCACCCCCCTGCCCCCGCCCCAGCCCCACTGGCAAATAAAAAAACAAATACACATGAACAAAGCCTTTTTTGTACTCATTACTACTCATGGGCAGAAACCTGCCAACAGAGGAAACAGTAAAAAGCAGGTATAGAGCATAAAATATATTAAAACCCCAGATACCATTTGCGGCATGAAATCAGATCCAAATGTGCCTGAATGTCCTAAGGAGCTCATTCCCTGGTCCCGGGAGTGGGGTTTTGGGTGGTGCTAGACACACATCAGGATGTGTGTTTGTCTGGAGGTGTCAGGCTGGCAAAGTGAGCCAGAGACTGGAGAGTGTGTTGGTGTTGTGTGTTGTTGTTTAGTCACTAACTTGTGTGTGACTCTTTTGAAGCCCCATGGATTGTAGCCTGCCAAACTCCTCTCCCCATGGGATTTCCCAGGCAACAACAGTAGAGCGGATTGCCATTTCCTTCCCCAGGGAATCTTCCTGACCTAGGAATCAAACCCATGTCCCCTACATTGGCTGGCAAATTCTTATCCACTGTGCCACTGTGCCACAAGTTAACAACTTGTCTAGTGGTTAACACTGGTCTTAAGGACTGACTCACTGGGGTTCAAGTGAGTGACTTGGGTAAGCCCAAGAACCTCTGGGTGATTCACTTTTCACATCCATAAATAGGGAGAACCAACAACCCTCCTCAGAGCCTTGGATGAATTAAATGAGTTATGCATAAAGAAAGCACTTAGCGTAAGAAGCAGTAAGTGTTGGCTGACATTTTCTCCTTGAATATTTATCTAGCTCATTCTGAGGTAAAAGACCCATTTCTTGTATGTTGGGACTTTCAGCACTGCTGATGATACTGCAAAAGAATAAACTGGGGGAGGGATGGATTGGGAGTTTGGGATTAACAGATGTAAACGATTATATATAGGACGGATAAACAACAAGGTTCTACTGTATAGCACAGGGAACTATATCCAATACCCTATGATTAAACCATAATGGAAAATAATATGAAAAAGAATGTAGTATAAATATGTATATATATGTATGTATAACTGAATCACTTTGCCATACAACATTGTAATTCAACTATACTTGAATAAAATAAATATTAAAAAGTTCAAAACAAAAAAATTCAATGTTAAAAAAAGAATATGCTGGGTTTGTCATTACTTGCTCTGAGCCACGGAACCTAGTTTGCCTCACGTTTCCAGGCTCCCTGCCCTACTCAAATGACCATCCGCACCCAGGCTTCCTTTGCAAAGGGGAATCCCACGCAAGCGGAAGCAGTCAGGAGAGGAAGGAACAGCGGAATGTGGCCTATTTGTTGGAGAACTTTGGCTGTCCTGCTAGGTGTGAGTTGATTTCGTTTAAGGGGCTCTCTCTGATTTTATGTGAGGCCCTTCGAGCTTATTTGTACGGTCAGCCTAGGGGACAGATTTTTAGTGTCATCACCACCAGATCAGGGAGACTGCCTGGCCCTTAAGTCTTTCCAGTGAGGCTGAGAAGACATCAGGAAAGGAAAGAGATGGTGCAAAAGAAGATCCTTCATGTTCAAGGGAGCCCTGCAAAGCTGGGGGAGTCAGGAACAGAAAGGCAGAAAGGATGGAAGCCAGGTCAGACGAGAAGGAAATGTATGAACGGGGCTGCTGGCCATGCTGCTTTCAGCAGTGAGAGAAAACATTCAAAATGGGAGGAGAGGTGATATCTGCTACCAAGTTATCTAGGTCCACTGTTTTGTGTCTGCATGCCAACTCTGGAGGAGAAAGCAACAGGCAAGCTGCCAAGCCCTGACATGAAATGCTGTCTGTATTCACGTGTGCCTGAGCCCAGTACCCTTCACCCTGGTGGTGGTGGAAGAATTTAATCGTTAAGAACACGGATTCTCGAATCAGACTGCCTAGATTCAAATTCCCAGCTGGACCACTTGCTTCTTCTGCGACTCTAGACAAATTAGCCCATGCGTCCCAGTTTCCACAGCTGCCAAATGAACACCATCATCAGTGTTTAGTTCATGACATTATTGTTGGAATTAGACGAAATAACACATGCAAAGACCTTAGAAGTTTGCTTGATACTGAAATACTCAAAAAGCTCTACTCTTCATGACTTTCCGCATCATCTTTTTTCTTCTTCATCGTCCCAATCTTTACCTTCATTTTCTTTCGCTTCATCTTGTCTTCATCTTCTTTCCCTCTCCCGCTCCTCTTCACTTTCTTCCTGCCTTCCTCCTCTTCTTCCTTCTCGTTATTTGTTGGTTTATTTCTACCCATCCCACCAGACTTCTAACTGTTTCATTGTGACGAGTATGGGAAAGATCAGGACGAACCTCTTGATGGAAATTGATCAAGCACTTTCGGAAATCCATCCGCACGGCTGACGCGGTCCGGAGCTGCCTTTTCTCATGCATCAGCCCCGTCTTCTGCGCATGCCCGTCTGTTACCACGCGCATGCCCAATCTGATCGTCTCTCTCCGCAGAAAACCCTTTGCTCCCCCACATTTTTCTTGTAAATCTCAGCCTTGTGGTTTGAGAACAAAGTTTCCAGGGGTAGCAAAAGGAAGTCTGGGGTGTGGGGAATCAAATGTTCTGTTTCTGAAATTTCTTTCAGAGGAAACCGTTGGGAAAGTGTGATTTCTTGGAAGAGCCTGAGGTAGTATTTTAGGCTGGTTTTCTACCTGTCTGTAGGGAACATGGTACGTGGAAAACCACAGACCAGGAGTTGATAAACTCTTAGGTAAAGTGTCAGAAAGTATTTTAGGCTTTGTAGGCCCACTCCAGTGCTCTTGCCTGGAAAATCCCATGGATGGAGGAGCCTGGTAGGCTGCAGTCCACGGGGTTGCAAAGAGTCGGACACGACTGAGCAACTTCACTTTCACTTTTTACTTCCATGCATTGGAGAAGGAAATGGCAACCTACTCCAGTGTTCTTGCCTGGAGAATCCCAGGGACGGGGGAGCCTGGTGGGCTGCCATCTTTGGGGTCGCCCAGAGTCGGACACGACTGAAGAGACTTAGCAGCAGCAGCAGCAGCAGCAGCAGCAGGCTACATATGGTCTTTTAAAAATTGAAGTATAGTTGATTTACAATGTTGCGTTAGTTTCAGATGTACAGCGAAGTGATATATGTGTATATAAAATGATAAGAATATATATTTGGTATCATATGTATATCATATATTCTTTTTCATATTCTTTTTCATATTCTTTTCCATTATAGGTTATTACAAAATATAATAGTATAATTCGCTGTGCTATACAGTAGGTCCTTGTTGTTTATTTTATATATAGTAGGATATATCTGTTAATCCTGAACTCCTAATTTACCCCTTCCTCGCTTGTTTCCCTCTTGGCAACTGTAAGTTTGTTTTCTATGTCCATGAATCTATTTACATTTTGTAAATAAATTCATTTCACATTCAGACTTGGTTGCATATCCTTCCTCCTCTTCCTCTCTCTTCACAGCCCTTTAAAAACGTGTGGGCCATACAGAAACAAGACTAGACAGCGGTTTGGCAATACTACTAGAGTCACAATTGTTTTCTACTCCAATATGGCCTCTCACTAAGTTTGCAACTATTAGTTAAGTTTAAAAAAACATGGACGATGCAGTTTAAAGCAATAATTAAATGCCAAGGTGCCCCAATTTGCTCCCTCTGGAACTTTCAGCAACTCTCAGGCTAATGCATGGTTTTTCTTCGGATGGCTGTTAAGCCTCTGATTCTGGCTTCCTTATTAGCCCATGAACATCCATCTTCATGTGTCTCTTTAAGGTACAACCAATTCCACATCAAAGGACCAAGTTAACCAGAATCACGCCTTAAATTAAGTACATGGGAGCATTGTCTTCTAGGTCATGTTTACTGAAATTGCATATCAGGCTCAGAAAATCCATCTTTTTATCCTCCAAGCTCATTGTCTCTTGTCCCAGTCTGGTCAGAATTCTCATTAGGAAAATGGTTGTCTTGTAAACAGTCAATTTCTATAAGTTTTTAAATTTTTTTTTAAAATTTTTTTATAAGTTTTTAAATAGAAGCTACAACCTTACCCAGACTCACAGAGACAAAGAACAAACTAGTGGTGAGCAGTGGGGAGGGTGAGGAGGGGCGCCATAGGGCTGGGATGTTGGTGGGGTGTACAAACTCTCGGGTGTAAGATAAGCTACAGAGATGTATTATACAGCACGTGGAATATAGCCAATATTTTGTTGTAACTGTAAATGGAGTATAACACTTGGAAATTGTATAACAAAATAGAAAATAGAACAAAAAGGAAAAGCTTCTCCGGGAACGTAGAGCCACACCCCTGAGCGCACCCACCTGGGCAGTTGGGACGGTCACACGTCCTCGATTCGGTGGCGGTACACGCATAGCCACAAGACCTGGTCCGTTTCTGGTTGCCATTCCCACAGGTGACACTGCAAACAGACCAGAGGCTCCAGTCGCCCTCACCGTCTGTGGAATCTGGAAGGGAGCAGGGAGATGGTCACCAGCCTTGCCCAAAGAACCCTCACAGCCCCCATCCGGCTGCCTGCGAACTGCCCACTTGCAGCATCCCCACTGTTGGAGGGGACCAGGTGCCAGCCAGAGGCGAAAAGTTATGGCCCCAGTGCTCATTTCAGGGATTAGCTTCATGATGCAGGGCCTCTCTCTGAGGTTCTGACCCCTAGAAGATGCCTGTGTGTGTGCATGCTCAGTCAAATCTGACTCTTTGAGACCCTGTGGACTGTAGCCTGCCAGGTTCCTCTATCCATGGGAAGAATACTGGAGTGGGTTGCCGTGTCCTCCTCCAAGGGATCTTCCTGACCCAGGGACCAAATCCAAGTCTCCTGTGGCTCCCGCATTGCATGCAGATGCTTTACCACTGAGCCCCTGGGGAAGCCCAGAAGATGTCTGAAACTGAAAGTCACTCAGATGTGTCTGACTCTTTGCCACCCCATGGATTATACAGTCCATGGAACTCTCCAGGCCAGAGTACTGGAGTGGGTAGCCTTTCCCTTCTCCAGGCAATCTTTCCAATCCGGGATCAAACCCAGGTCTCCCGCATTGGGAGATTCTTTACCGTTGAGCCACCAGGGAAACCCAGAAGATGCTTAGTAAGTGCTTATTGAAAATGTACACATCCACAGAGCATGGGACCATGCAGTAATACGGTAAAGATTTTCCAAAATGACAGCCATCAGTTCCTTCACATGCACAGAGAGGAGTCACATGAAGGGCCCCAAAACACTCCACACGGGAATAAAGCCTTCTTGGACCTTCCAGACACTTCTCAAGGGACAGCTAAATGCAGCTGATGCCATTGGCACTGGAGGAGCTGCCCATTGGAGCCCTGCCTGAAGTTCTGAGTCACAGAATTGTGAGAAGGATACACTGCTAATGTTTTAGTCACCAAGTTTGGAATGGTTGTTATGCAGCAGTAGATAACTGATGTATGCTTAGTTGCAGTCTGACTCTTTTGCGACACCATGGGCTGTAGCCCACCAGGTTCCTCTGTCCATGGGGATACTGGAGCAGGTTGCCATGCTCCCCTCCAGGGGAACTTCCCAACCCAGGGATCAACCCAGGTCTCCCTCATTGCAGGCAGATTTTTACCAGCTAAGCCACCAGGGAAGCCCAGATAATTGATATATAACGGTAGAGCTAGATGGTTCTTTGAGGTCATCACTCAACATCCATCCAACAAATACTCTATTATGTGCCAGGTCCAATTCTGGGTATATGAGATATATCATTAAATAAAACTTGCAAGGATCTCTGCCCTGTGGTACTAATAGTTTTGTGAGAAGAGTCAGATGATCAAAAAACACACACAAAAATGACTAAATTATACAGTGTATCAGAAATCAGTGAGGGGTAAGGAAAAAGGAGAAATGAACCAGACTGGGGGCTTGAGGGCCACGAGAGAGGTTGGTATGTTATCTAGACTAACTTGCTCTTTTCATTTTTTAATTTAAAAAAAATTAGAAAAAAATTTTTTGGCCACACTGCTCGGCATGTGGGATCTTAGTTCCCTGAGCAGGCATCAAATCCACACTCCCTGCCTTGGAAGCCTGGAGTCTTAACCACTGGACCACCAGGGAATTCACCTGATTTTCTCTTTTTTAAGAGTAAGGAAACTAAGTCCTGGAGTGCTTGGGTGACCCACTCAAGGGGAACGGGAAGAGAAAGGAAAGTGTGGGCCCCGGTGCTAAGTGCTTTTGCTCGAAAGCCTGCAGCATCTCCCTCTGAACTGCTTTTTCCCGCTTTATCCAAATCTTCCTCCAGCCTTGGGGCCTCTGCCAGTGCCAAGCATGCAGCCCCAGTCATTTGCCTCGCAGGGTAGGGTCCTGCTCCGCTCGGAACAGGTCTCGGTGATTGTCATTACATAGGCCTGGCAAGAATGCAGTCCACACATGTTTCTACCTGAACTGTGGGACCCGTGCCAGACTCCCAGGCTGTTGTTTACAGTGTGTTCACTCTCAGGCAAACCCAGGGCCACTGACTTTAGCCCACTGTTAGGAGTCGGTGGGAGCAGTCCTAATCCTTTCCCCTAACCCACGGTTGAGGGTCCAGCCACACCTCACCTGCCCCCGAGGGCCCCATCCCTTTCTCCTGACTCCCTCAAAGGGGTTTTTCCGAATTTTGATTTCCTTCTAAGACATGATTTTCCAACCACATGGCCAAGCAGATGTTTGAAACTCCTGCCTCGTGCAAGGGAGGCAAGTCTGCTTCCCCTCCCACCCTGGCTGCCTCCATCTCTCCATCTCCTCCTGAACATCAGTGCAGGGGAACCCGAGAGATCGCTGAGCAGGGGGCCGGGGCTGGCACCTCCCAGGCCTCTTGGTAACTCGCCAAGAACACAAAGGACGTGCCTGAAACAATCACATGCTTGCACTCCTGTTGGTGGGTGTATCCATGTGTTACATGCACGCAGGAACACACTCAGCACCTCCCGTGTGACTCTTCCTGGGGTCTGATTTGTTACAAGGAACAACCACCACCACAAAAAGTCACCAGTCAAGATGATACTGTCTTCAGACTCATAAAAAGGGGGCAATGGGTAAGTCAGAGAAAGCTTATTAATTCATAGAGGAAGAGTTGCTGTCCACTGTGGGGTGGGTCTCAGCCTAAGACACAATCCAGGTGATTGATGCCAAGAGGTATCCCGCTTGGCTCAGCAGAAGCAAAGGGGCCTCAACCACCCAGAATTCTCTGGCAGTACGTCCTCCCTGGTATAATAAGAGGGAGAGCTAGCTTGGGGGAATATTGTCTCTGAATGTTGAGATTTTAGCATTAAACATACCATCTTGGAATCTCTGCCTGAGGTAATTTCTTATGTTGGTTTTTTTTTTTAATCTAAATTATTGAATGTTAGTACTGTATCAAATTATGTGAAAGATGATTCCATAATTCTCTGGGTACCCACCCCCTTTCATACCCACGCCAGCCCTGGGCCACTGACTTGCTCTGCTGCTGCTGCTGCTAAGTTGCTTCAGTCGTGTGCGACTCTGTGCGACCCCAGAGATGGCAGCCCACCAGGCTCCCCCATCCCTGGGATTCTCCAGGCAAGAACACTGGAGTGGGTTGCCATTTCCTTCTCCAACACGTGAAAGTGAAAAGTGAAAATGAAGCCGCTTAGCCGTGTCCGATTCCTAGTGACCCCGTGGACTGCAGCCTACCAGGCTTCTCCATCCATGGGATTTGCCAGGCAAGAGTGCTGGAGTGGGCTGCCACTGCCTGCTCCGTGACTTGCTCTGGCCCCTGAAAAAACAGCAAACATGATGCAACACAGAGGCTAGAAAAGTGCCAGCGCCTCAGGGCTTGCCTTGTCCCTGAGGGAACTCTTCCACCGCCACGTGAAGAGCCTGGGTGAGTCTGGAAGGCGTGGGGCCAGAGGGGGAGAGGCCCACCGGTCCCTGCACCCCAGCTGGCCAGCAGGGACCCCATCATCGGGAATGAGGCCATGCTGGAGCACACAGCCCCAGCCAAGTCAGCCCAGAGCAGAACAATGGTGCAGACAGCCTGTAGACTCTCTCAGAGACATTTGCGCTTTTAAGCCAGTAAGTTTTAGATTGCTGTTGTTTAGTCGCTCAGTCGTGTCCAACTCTTTTGCGACCCTATGGACTGTATCCTGCTGGGCTCCTCTGTCCACGGGATTTCCCAGGCAAGAATACTAGAGTCGATTGCCAATTCCTTCTCCAGGGGATCTTCCCGACCCAGGGATCGAACCTGCATCTCCTGCATTGCAGATGGATTTTCTTTTCTTTCTTTCTTTTTTTTTTTTTACTGTTGAGCAGTTTCTAAAGTAGCAAGAATGGGAACTTCCCTGGTAGTGCAGTGGTTAAGAATCCACCTGTCAATGCAGGGAATGTGGGTTTGATACCTGGTCGGGGAACTAAGATCCCACATGCCACAGGGCAGCTAAGACCCAACACAGCCAAAAAATAAATACACTATTTTTAATTCTTAAAAGAAAACAATAAAGTAGCAATAGCTGTCACAGATACACCAGAACAACCTTTCCTATGAATGCTCTCTGAATGGCTTGGAGACTCTGGAACCATGAAGGATTTATTACTTCAGTAAGTGGATTTCTCCATGGCTTAAGAATAAAAAAAAAAAAAAGCTACCAAAGCCATTTATTTTCCAAACACTTCTTTACACTGGGCCCCCAAAGTTAGACATGGAACATCGATATCCCCACATGGCTGATCATTCCTATTGGCCTAGAAAGGAAGTGAAACAAAAAGTCGGCATGTCAGTCCACTTGCCAGAAGTGTCTAGAGCACACAGCCCTGGAGGAGCATCCCAGCCAAGCCCCTCCTCCCAGGGATTTCTATTGTTTAATGTATTTGAAGGACAGAAAGGGAATTTCTGATGTAGGGAAGGTGACAAAGCTCTGAGGGCAGTCTTCCTTTCTGCAATAATAAAATAAGCCTGTTTTCATTGGCTTACCTACTAGGGAGCATCGCTGAGAGCAGAAGATGAACTTGAGCAGCAGTAATTACAAGGACGGCAATAAAGACAGCAGAATAGTCCCTGTGAACGTTTATGTGAGGCTGTGGCAGCCCTGTCTGTGACATCAAAGAGCTGAGTGAGGGCAGAGAACAATCCACAGGGCAGTGGGCTGGGAGCTGGGCTTCCAGGATGTCATTTGAAATTGTAAAGTGGTCATTATATACTTTCAGGGCACTCGAGTTCTGTGGTCCCGTTACAGTATTTGGGCAACTGAAGTGACTTGAGTCTTGGCTCAGCCACTGGCAAACCTCCACCACTAATCCTAGCTAGACGATTGTGACTGCCAATTATTGAAGCCCTGCCTTAACCAGCGGCTCTGTCTAAGCACCCTGATTGAACCGCTGTAATAACCCTGCAAGGTAGGTGGAAACACTCACCTTTTATGGATAAGGACACTGAGGCTCAGCGAGGTTAAGGTGCTTGATTAAGGTCACACAGCTCAAACTTGGTGGGCTGGGATGAGATCTCAGATCTGCCTGCTCTGGCCATATCCTGCTCTATATCCTGATATTCCAGCAGCTTTGATTCTGGCCCAAACAGCCCTTCCTTAAGATACCTATTGTGTGTGTGTGCTTAGTCACTCAGTCATGTCTGACTCACTCCTCTGTCCATGGAATTCACCAGGCAAGAATACTGGAGTGGGTAGCCATTCCTTTCTCCAGGGGATCTTCTCAAGCCAGGGATTAAGCCTGGGTCTTTGGCACTGCAGGTGGATTCTTTACCATCTGAGCCACCAGAGAAGACCAAGATACCCATTAATGTGGCTATAATTCAACAAGACAAAGAAAAACCTTTCCAAAAAAATCACCGTGAAATCTATTAAAACAGGACCACAATCTGTCAGAGAATTGCAAAGAATTGACTGCCAGCCCAAATTACACTTCGCTGTGTTCATCTGATTGCATTATCAGGTTGTTTAGAGCAATCTTGGGGATGGTATACTATTAATTGACAGAAAGATACTTATTTGGACCCTTTCTTTGCCCTGGGTGACAACTTAAGTATCTCAAACACACAGAGGCCAAAGGTGAGCTGACTCATGGTCATTACATGCTTCCACCATCAAAAATTAGGTCTATCGTTTGTTGTTTTTCCAGTGGTCATGTATGGATGTGAGAGTTGGACTATAAAGAAAGCCGAACATTGAAGAACTGATGCTTTTGAACTGTGGTGTTGGAGAAGACTCTTGCGAGTCTCTTGGACTGCAAGAAGATCCAACCAGTCCATTCTAGAGGAGATCAGTCCTGGGTGTTCATTGGAAGGACTGATGCTAAAGCTGAAACTCTAATACTTTGGCCACCTGATGTGAAGAGCTGACTCATTTTAAAAGACCCTGATGCTGGGAAAGATTGAGGGCAGGAGGAGAAGGGGACGACAGAGGATGAGATGGCTGGATGGCATCACCAACTCGGTGATGGACAGGGAGGCCTGGCGTGCTGCAGTTCATGGGGTAGCTAAGAGTCGCACACGACTGAGCGACTGAACTGAACTTTGTTGTGTATTTTATAATTTATTCTAAAGACACTGTTACATTCTACTTATTTCACCAAGGATTTTCTGAGATACTCTGGCTGCAGACATTTGCATTCTTATTAAAAACCCTAACTTCACATATTTGCGATTGATAGCCTCCACTAAGCCCAGTTCCTATGGTAACTGTAGCTGGCCTCAGACAGGGCAGCAAGTGCAAAGTCCCAGTGATGGGTGCTGCTTTGACACTGCATGAACCTCACCTTCCTGGGTTGAATGTTCTCTCCTTGTATCCTCCCCAGCCCCCGACACAGGGATAAACACTTAGAAATTGCGCTATGCTTTCTTGCTGATTGAAATAAAAGGGGACTTCGCTCATCTGATCCTGTAAATAATTCTGGAATCTGTATATTCCCGTCAGCCATACTGAGAAGCAGTAATGATTCATCCACATTGCAAATGCTACTGAGTGACTGTAGCTTGTAAGCTACACACTTACAATCTTGCTTCTCAAAGCGTGGTCCAAGGACCAGCAGGGTTGGCTTCACCAGGTCGCCCGCCCCTTTTCTTCATCTGTGGCTTCAGGTGCAGCATTTACCAAGTTGCCCAGGTGATTTGTGTGTGCATAAAGGTCTCAGAAGCACTGCTTTAGGGGTTCCATAAAGGGACCAGATTTTCTTTATAAAGTAGGAATCCTGATGTCTGGGGCTTCCCTTGTGGCTCAAACAGTAAAGAATTTGCCTGCAATGTGGGAGTGTGTGTGTCTGTGAGTTGCTCACTCATGTCTGACTCTTTGCGACCCCATGGTCTGTTCATGGAATTCTCTAGGCAAGAATACTTGCCTAGGAAATCCCATAGACAGAGGAGCCTGGCAGGCTACAGTCCATGGGGTTGCAAAGAGTCAGACATGACTGAACCACAGTTTAATGATGGCAGTGTTACTAAAAGAGACCTCACAGTCATCACGATGGAAGTCTCTCTATGACCCAGGGATGCTGTAAGATGCGGACAGGGTACCGCCCCCTCCCCAGGTATTGTAGATCTAGAAAGCTAGGGTGAAGATAGCTGCGACAGCCACAGTAACTGCTCCAGCAGAGGCAGATTCTACCCTCAAGATGGAAATGGAGGGTGGGGGGGGGTTCTTAATGTTCATAAATTCAGCAGAATATATTGTGTAAAAACTTTAGATGAAGAAACTTTCTAAGTGGTGATCATCAAACTTCCATGAGCATAAGAGTCACCTGCTGACCTTGACTAAAAAAAGAAAGAAGCGTACAAAGACTCCAGGTCTCACTCCTGCACATTCCGTGGAAGGATGGCAGTGGCCCTCGATCTGGGCTGCACCCTGGTGTCACTCATGGAGCTTTAAAAATCCCTGATGCCTGGGTCCCACCCCAGAGACTCCAAGTTAACTGATCTCGAGAGAAGTCCAGGCACTGGGATTAAAAAAAATAAATGCCCAGATGAGTATGGGCAACCATACTGAGAAACACTGGTGTGTGGGGCCTCGAGCTTCCAGATCAGGAGCTTCCCAGGTGGCTCAGACAGTATAGAATCTGCCTGCAGTGCAGGAGGCCCAGATTCGACTCCTGGGTCGGGAAGATCCCCTGGAGAAGGGAATGGCTGCCTACTCCAGTATTCTTTCCTGGAGAATCCCATGGATAGTAGTTGCAAAGGGTCGTACATGACTGAGCGACTGACCCTGTCACTTTCATTTTTCCAGTGTGTCTGAGATTAAACAGTCCTGGGGTGGGGTCTAAAAGTCTGCATTTCTATTATGGTCTCTGGGCACGCTGATCTACCGGCCTGGGTACCATACCTGGAGATATGTAGGGAAGGGGCTTGGGCCCAGGATAGGCATTACGTTTTCACAGGCAGTGGATGGATTCTGATGTTGAGGGTCTGAGCCTCCCTCAGAGAGACCATGTTCCACGTGGGCTGGGCAGGCAGGTGAAGCCGCAGTCCTGTGCAGGGTCAGGCCAGCACTCTGGGATCCTTGGCATTTCTCTTGTTCAACAGCTCAGCTCAGCCCTGGACTTCTACTACCATTCCTGTCTTCCAACCTAACTGTCCCTTTATAGACCCACTCTACTGCCCTAAAGGATGCGCTTCCCCCTCCACCCCCAAGAGGCAGAAGAACACAGTGGTGAAGAGGACAGACTCTGTACCTAGACTGTCTAAGATGAATCTTAGGTCAAAGTTGCTTAACTTCTCCAGGCTTCAGTTTCCCCATTTGTAAAGTGGGGTCTCTGCTTCAGTGAGCTGATTAAATGAGCTAATTTTTGAGAGCTGCTATGAAGAGGGACTGTGGAAGGCAACTGCTACCGAAAGGTTGGCTAATGTTCCCAATCCTTCTTGGAAAATAAATTGGACTTCTGGGAAAGGGGAAGGTTTTATGAGCAGTTGGGTGGGGCCTGGGAGCTCTCTTTCTGCTTCTCTAGCATTTACTGTGTATCTCTACTGTGGCACTCTTTTGCTCCATCCATTAAGTTTTCTCCTTTTGTTCAAAGACAGGTGAGATGCTCTTCAGGGAAGGACCATGTCTTAATCTTTTTTGGATTCCCAATACCTAGCAGAATGATGGGCAGAAGATGTGTTCAATGTCAGTTGCAACTAAGTGACGTGGTTGGGAAGAAAGTCCTACTCTTTTGGACATTGCTTAGCATCATCTGTTAGCAGGCAGAAATGACTTGCCAATATACAAGTGGCCTTTCTGCTGAAAATGGGGGTAAGGGTGAGGATGCAAATGGTGCAAGACAAGTCATCCTCATAGACCATCTGCTCTTGAACCACAAGGCCATCATCATGGTGGATGTATTTGTAAGATATCAAATCCTCTTATAACATGGGGCACCCTGCCCGATTCTTCATGAAGACTGGCCAGATGCTTTCCAAATTGGTTTCCTCTTCATCTAGTTCACACAGAAAGCATTTCCCAGCTTCCCTTGCATCTACATGGGATCATATGACAAAGTCTTGCCGATAGAATCTGGGCAGATTTGTCTTCTCCAGGCTGAGGGGGTTGAAAGCATGAGTGCCTTTTCCAGACTCTGTCTTTCTAATTGTCTGCCAGCCAGAGGCAGAGCATCCAGTGGGTAATTCTCAGGCCCTCGCAGTTGGTGGGGCTTAAAGATGGAAGGAGTCTGGGTCCCCAAATGACTGGGTGGAGCTGCGTCCCTCTGACCCTGTCTTCCATCCCAGCTTAAGTGAGAAATGAACGTGGATTATTTTAAGCCATTGAACATAGAAATAGTTTGTTTTCTCACCTATCCTACTCTAAAACCATGGGAAACTGTAAGTTCCAACTCGGGGTCTTGAAATTTGTTGCTGGAGATGCCTCACTTGTCATGATAACTCGAGACATACATGTCCATGAGGGTTTCAAAGGGCCACTTCACTACCAGTGATAAACATAACATAGTTGCCTGGTCAAAGGAGACAACTGGGCACATCTTTTTCACTAAATGGATGTTCAGTACAGGTTTTTACAGTCAAATACATGAGGAAGTTCGGAGAAGGAAATGGCAAGCCACTTCAGTATTCTTGCCTGGAAATGTCTATGGACAGAGGAGGCTGCTGGGCTCCTGTCCATGTGGTCTCAAAGAGTTGGACATGACTGAGCATTCACACACTATTCGAGGAAGTTATTTCAGTGGTTTCGTCATTAAAAAAAAAAAAAAAAAAGGCAGGATCTGAAAGATCCCTAACTTAAAAAAAATCTTTCCGAGGATAATTGGCATTATTTTAAAATTATAGTATTTCTAGAAAAATGTGGTGAGCGGGGCCTCTTGGGCCTTCTGTGGACGGGGTGGACAGAGTCTGTATGAGGTCTGCCTTGTTGAAGACCCAAAGCCACACACTGTAAACAGGGTTTTGCTTGGCTCCACGTCCACTGGCCTCATCGTCCTCGTCTATTCTCTACACTGATTTTATATTGCTGGGTGGTAAACTCACCATATTCTGGCTGTTCTTTGGTTTCAAATGTCCGGTGGCCCGGGGCCGGACGGTCCCAGCCGCCGGGGGGGCTGAGGAAGTTGCTGTCGTCTGAGGTGCCGTCGTACTTGTAGTCTTGGTCACCGCCCTGGGCCCTCGGCAGAGCCAAGGACCTCTGCCACCAGGCCCGCCAGTCGGGGGATGGCACTGACCAGCCGGGCTTATTCTCTGGGTGCTGATCTTTCTCTGCTTCAGAGTCAGGACCATCCACCACCTCTATGGTGACCTGAGGAATTCAAAACAGGCCAGGGTCAAGGAGGAGTCAACAGCCTCCACGCCGGGTGACCCTCGGGAGAACGTCTAAGAGAGCGGAGGGAAACGCGGCTCCCTTGGGAGGGAAAGCGGAGGCTGCACCGTGACATGGGGGGAGAACCTCCAGGGACGCCCGGAGGAGCTGACGCCCATGAGCCTTGTGTTGGGAGGAAGCAGAGTATCACGGGGCCCCTGATTTACGGATGACTACATTTCTGGGAAGTCTTTAATTCAAGGAGTCAACATGTACCATGAATGGCACAAGAACAACCCATAAAATGGAACACTTACTGAGAACTAACCATGTACCAGGCACTGTTTTAAAGGCTTTCCATGTATTAATGTACTTAATCCTCACAATGTCTCTATGTTGGTTCTGCTGATCTACCCTCGTGGTTACTGATCTGAAAGGATGTTCTTGCCACTCCTCCCATTCTGGTCTGTGGGTGCTGCACCTCCCACCAAGAGGTGGGGTTTACGCCCCCTCCCTTGCAGTCTGGGCTGGCCTAAAGACTCACAGTAGAGCGTGGTAGGTGTGTCAACGTGACCAGCCACACGAGGTATTGAAGTTTCCATTTGCATGCTCTCAGAAAGTTCCTACCATTACGTATGGAAGCCCAGCCTAGACTACTGTGCACATGACCGTCACGTGATGAGGGAGCCATACAGCAGAGAACAAAGGCTCCCCAAGTCCCTGGAAAGCTCTGAGGCCCCAGTCAGTTGAGCGGGGAGCCATCTTGGGTCTTCCAGGCCGACTGGGTCACCCCAGCTGATAGCACGTAGAGCAGAGACGAGCTCTCCCAGCTGAGCCCTGCTCAAATTCCTGACCCACAGCACTCCGAGCAGTCCAGTGATTGTTGTTTCAAGCTGTTAAATTTCAGAGTAATGGCTAGACAGCTTCTTACAGACAGAAGAACTGGACACAGAGAAGTTAACAAGCTGCCTAAGGTCACACAGCTAGTAACTGGCAGCCATGGGTATTCAAGCTCCAGCACCTGTACTCTTATGGACTTTGCCAAACTGTCTATCAAAAAGTCAGTCACCTAGGTCCTGTCCCCTCCTGTGACCGGGTGAGCCCAGAGACCACCGATGCCGGTAGGGGCTGGATGCCACAGGTCCTGTAGAGATGTGAGCACAAGGTCCATGCTGTCCCAGCTGTGAGTTTCACTCATCCCCGAAACTGGACCCAGAGCAGACTCCTCCTTAACCCACCCTCAGGGTCAGAGCAGACAGTCCCAGAGTCCTCAGGGTCAGAGCAGACAGTCCCAGAGTCAAGGTCAGAACTCGCTCTTGGATTTACGGAGCCTCGTTTGGAAGTCACAGGGCTGAAAGAATGCAGCTTCTTGGCTCCGAGAGACAATCAGCATAGAGAAACTTGTTTTAAAAACATAATAAAAGACTCCTTGGGTTCCTCTGGCCATCACACGGCTCTTGCAACAACCCCTGGACGAGTTATGCGCAAATGAATCAGAAACATGCGCTCCGAGTAATCAGCGCAAGATGTACTGGGCAGATGCTCTTCCAGCTTTGCCCTAACTCGACATCTGAGAGACTTGTTGAGATGCTCTGCCAAATTGCACCAGGTCATGCCAATCCCCGAGACAAACAGACCCTTTCTTTTGTCTCAGGAATGGAAAAGTTTGAATTCTACTTTCTTCGACGTTCAAAGGAGGTTGCCCCACTCATGGTGGGCCTAGCTGTGCCCTTGTGCGGTCCAGACACGAGGTCCAGGGTGGTCTTCTACCCCAGTACACTTGGGCTGTGGCAGGCCGAGAGCATCTCCTCTGGTGTGGGATGCCTACGAGGGCACCATTGGCTTGATTCCATACCACCACCATCACCCCAGTCTTGTAAGCATCCCTTGCATATTTATAAATAATTATGGAACTTTTAGTAATCCCCCAAAAGGACAAAAAGAATAATTACATCATTCATCTTGTATCACTGCTGTTTGCTGGAGGGATGGCTGTTGGAGAGGGACAGTGCCCAGGACCTACACTCAACCCTACCAGGACAGAGTGGAAGGCATGCACAGCTGGGTGGCATGGACCTGAGCCAGCAGAGGTTCCATGATGCCCAGCCTTTGAAGACACAACCTTTCTCCTATGTAGTCCCAGCCCCCATGCCTGCAGACAGAACAACTGAGCCGCAACAATTGTCTGCAAGGCTATTAAGGGTCTTGGAGAAGCTGCCAAGAGCCAGGCAAGCCTGCAATTATGGTAATAAGATCAGTCTCTGGGTAGGAGATAAGGGGGAACAGGCTGGACAGTTTTGGTATTCCATTTGTATCCAGACTGGAGTCAAAGGGATTGCCTAAACAAAACGTGCCCTGCAATTTCTCCAAGCTGGGAATCAAAACAATTCCATGTTTTAAGCTATTACCGTCAATATGATTCTTTTTCCCCCCAAACTGCTGCTTGGATCCAAACAAAACAGATTTGTTGCCTGGCCAGGCAATGAGTAGCAAAATACAAATTTACTCCAAAAACTATTATCGATGACTAACTCATCAGCTTAGAGGTTTCTATTTCCCCTTTCATTTCTAGCCACTGCTCCAACTGAATTAAAAATAACACAAACAAACAAACAAACAAAAAAACCCACACAAAACAAAACCCCCGAAAACCTTAGGATCCACCCTTCCCTCCAGTTAGGAATGTGGAAACCTCGTACTGATAATAAAAGAAGAAATCGAATCTTGAATGTGAAATTTCATAGGCATCCAATTAAAAAGACTTAATGAGCATGATCATGACTTCTCGAACGGGAGGAGGTGGAGGGAAATTAGTTTTACGTTTCCTGTTGCTCTTACTCTCATTTACATGTTCTTTAGCATCAAAGAATCTGCTCATAAAAATGTCTTGAACAACAATCAGTGTGACGAGTTGAAGGTGCGGCAGGGAGCACAGGAGATTTCCAAGCTGACGGAGCTGGATCTTACCTTTCTTTGGCGTCTTCAATACACAGCATTGAAGCCTCTTTAGTATATTTGTTTCTTCTGGATTTTTCCATACCATGAATCAAGACAGTAAAAGAAAAAGAGCTTTTCCAAAAGACCCAAGTCCAACTTCTGGCTGAGTCTTGTCAGATCCAAGAACAGAGAGACTAGAATAGGTGCCAAGTTTGAGAATTCCGTTCGAAATTAGGAAAGGATAAAGTCCTTTGCACTATTACCAGTTTCTTTCTTCCTCTTGAAAGTTCAAACATTTATTAGAAACACACTCTTTAGCACTGAAAAGCCCTTTCCACCGGGAAACTAACACAATTCGTAGTCTAATCAGCAATAATATAACGACACTGAGAATACAGAAGGCTTGATCTTCGGGACTCAGGAGCATCTTCTAGAATCTTCTAACTTGTTGGCCCTGTTAGAGGACCAACGAGCTTGAGCACTACGGTGACCAGGTAGTTTGGGTTTGTGATTATTTCCCAGAGACTAGGAGAAGCCCTGGGAGTTGAAATGAGTCCTCAAAAGCACAGAGCAGCAAACGGTTAGGCCCCCGATAATGTAACCCTTCTTCCTTGATAAATGCCAAAGAAAGAACACAAAGGACTAGGAAGATATATAATCCCTCCCTCTCAGACCCACTGGTGCTCTCAAAACAACTCTGGCAGCTCCAGGTAAGCACCGTGAGTGCTTTGAGCCTTACAGCATTCCTGTTCGGGTATCGCTGCTTGTTCTACAAAAGCTAGCCCCATATTTCAGGCAGAGAAACTGGCCTGGAGAATTCACATTCCTGAGGTGAAAAGCAAAGGAGGAGAGCTGCTCTCAAAATGAGATCTCCTGATTCTTAATTATTTTATACTGGTCTCCTCTGTCATTTTCACGCTTGCTGCCATCACCAGCCAGCGTCCACCAATCTGGGGAAGCGCCCGCATCGCTTTGCTGAGTGCTTCCCCTGGATGATCTCATTTAATCCTTGTGCATGATAAGTCGCTTCAGCTGTGTCTGACTCTGTGCGACCCCATGGACTGCAGCCCACCAGGCTCCTCTGTCCATGGGATTCTCCAGGCAAAAATATTGGAGTGGTTGCCATGCCCTCCTCCAGGGGATCTTCCCGACCCAGGGATCTTCTGCAGTGGCAGGTGGGTTCTTTACCAGCAGCACCACCTGGGAAGCCCGTTTAATCTGTACAACCCTACTACTATGGAGTATTGTCCTACAAAAGTACTACACCTACGTTGTTATTCCCATGGTATGGACAAGGAAACTGAGGCATATGGAGGTCAAGTAACCTTCAGCAGCCACAGAGGCCAAGCCTGGTTGACAGAAACGGTGCTGCCGGAGCCCAAAGAGAGGTGGGTGGACTCTGGTTCACGATGGGGACAGCAGGGCCCCCTTGAGAATCTGAACAGTACCAGCTTGTCTCCAGGAGGGTGTGGGTCCATGTCTTGGGAACAGTAATTTCTTGGTTCTTACTTGGCCAGGCCTGCCATCCCAAAAGAATTTTAGGAAGAAAAGAGGTAGGAAAATCAGAAGTAGAAGCGCATACAACACCTCCAGCCTTAGCCAACTCGTCTGATTATATCAAGAGGCCTACAGTCGTGTAAATAAGTCTGTGCAAGGGGAAAAAAGGGCTTTTAGAAGACTATTTTTAAGTCTCCCTCAGTGGAATAAAAGAAAGAAATACATCGGTTGAAATGAATACGAATCTCAGATGGACCCAGAAAAGAGAAATATTTGGTGGTGAATAGCTACTGTGGTAAGGAATTGATGCAGTGAGCCTAATAATGAGTTTATTTTAGAGATTTCTGCATCTGCTATCTGACCATCAGCTGCGGAGCAGAAACCCAGCCAAGGATACTGACGTTCCGCTTGAACTTGTCCTGGGGGATTTACTTTCTTTCCTGAGTGGTTTATTTATTTATTTGTTGCCAAAACCCAACTTCTAGTTTTGTTTTAAATTTAATATGGAGATTGGGTTCAGGCGTTTGAGGCTATTTCTTTCTATTTTGTGCATTGTTGGGCTTCCCCCAACCCACCCCCTACTCACTTCCACAGCCTGAAGCCAGTCTTAAAATGAAGAGCCTGATTCACTTGGGACAGAGGCCACCTGGCTTCAGGGGTTTATTTAAAAAAAAAAAAAAAAAGGCTCTGAAAAGCTGGGCTTTTTAAAGGATTTCCCTTCCTAAAAGTCAAGAGGCCCAGCTCAGCATTGTCTCTTTGGAAAGGTGTGGGCGGGTTGGTGGTGGTGGGTCGGGGAGAGACTGTGAACCCCAGCCCTGGAGCGTGGGAAGTGCTTGCAGACAAGGGGGCGGTGCTGGGGTGCGGTTCAGAGACAGGGGTATCAAATTCCTGTGTGCTCCCTGCTCCAGGGAGGGCTAGCTGGGTGGGGGCTGGGGACAGGTTGCCAGAGGGTGAGGGGGAGATGAGGTCAGAGGGCCCGGCAGTGGAAGCCGACCCCTGGTATGCCTTCACCTGTTTGCAGTCCGCTCCCCGGGAAGAGAGGATGGCTCAGGGTGACTGGTGGGGCTGTCTGCTTGGCTGCATCAGCCCTGTGTCAAACCAGTGGATTTCAGCAAGACGGTAGAGCTCTGAGGAAGGGGCGAGAGTTGTCAGCATGAAAACCATCACCCCCTTTGAGAAAGCACCTCACCTTTTAAAGGACTACCAGAGAGCCGATTTACTCGTGTGGTGAGGCTTGAGGCCATAGCAGCCAGCTGTGTGTGTGTGTGTGTGTGTGTGCACACTCACACACACTTAGACCTAGGGCTGGAGCTCTCAGGGGTAGCACACATCGGTCTTTCTTTGAGCGTCTTTCTGAGCAACCAATGCTCTCCTTTGCTGGTCTTCCCAGAGAGAGAAGGCCAGGAACTCAGCTCAGTATTCCTTTCTTTAGGGCCAACAGGTCATTAGATCAATAAAACACAGGCCCCTCTACTCCTCTGACTGGCCTCAGGCAGTTATCAGACACTGGGCTTGTGCAAAGCGGCAGAGGGATGACCCAAGTGGTCAACGGGCAGCAGGATAGTGCTGGCTTTGGTCTTTTTGGGTCCTTGGGTGTGACGGTATCTGGGTTGGAGCATCTTTTGCTTCAAGTCCATTTTGCCAGGAACGGGTTGCCCTGTTGGAGCAATGGGGAAACCTATACTCTTGGGAGGTATAGTGATCTCTTCTGTACAAAAGGAAACTCCAGAAACATCTAGGGAACTCATAGGAGTGACCTGGTTCCCTTCCCACCCTGTGCTCCAAAGCAGCCCATTCTGAAGTGGCGTGGAGGTGAGCTTCCCATAGGTACTGGGGCGGTGCTGAGACCAACAGAAGACAAAACGCTGACTGCTTTGTACCTGTTAGAAGTCTGTACAGACAGGTGGCTGTGGGCTCAGAGGGGACAAGGACGAATGATTTCCACTTTATAAAAACTGTTTTATGAAAGTCCAAGAGGCTTTGTCGGAGGGTCTCGAGAGTGGTCTTCTCGTGATTCAGCCTCCATGTATTCTCTGCTCCCTGGTCTCGCTTTATTATCCTCTCCATCAACTCCAACAGCCGCCTCGCCCCTCAGGAAGCCCAGCGGTACTGTTGCAAAGCTCTCTTCATCTGGCTAAACAGCACAGCTTATGCTGATGAAAAATGGATTGTGAGTTCTGGGGCTTTTCTGAGCTCATGTGCAAATCCATCGTGTGGGCTGGCGTGGGCTTAGCATTTCATGGTTGCCTTCTTCTTTTTATGGAAAAGTCATCAGGGTTTCCCAGATCTGAGGATCTCAACTGCCTTTGCATCACTGTTCTTCCTTGACATTTGGGCTAATATTTTAAAAAAGACCCAAGTGATGTCTGGGGACTTCCTGACTGATGGACTTATCTGGGAGAGAGAAAGGGGATCCTGATAAATTCTCCTAGAAATTCAGTCCTACGTGGAGCCCATGAACTTGGTAATTTTCCAGTGTGGGGACTTCAGCCCTCTAGTCCCCTGTACCCAGGCCTTTTCTTGTAAGTTTACATTAGTAACTCTTAAATCGATGGCATTAATAGCTCAGTCCTCAGCTTTAAGCTCCACAATGAGATTGCCCATCCCTCCGAAAAAAAAAGCAAGCCGCAGCAAACCTCAAATTGTTTTGGGCATGGGCTAAGCACCCTTGGGATAAGGATGGTCTGGTCCTACAGCCAAAAAAATCCATCAACAAGGAAAAATCACTTCCTGTCAATGAAGGAGTGATGGGAAGTCACACTGAGCAAGAGTAAGGAGTTATCTATGCCTTTTTTGGTCAGTCTGCACCTCCCCCAAGTGGGTACCGTGTTCTTTATCAGAGAGCCGTGCGGACAGTTCCTGGAGAGAGGACAATGGAGAAAAAGGCCTGTTTTTCTGATTAAGCAGCTGGATTGATACAAGACCTATCAGAAACATGAATTGGTCCTCGCAGCGATTTCAGCACACGGGTTGTCCAAGCCTGACTTCCAGAGCACTGTTCACTTCTGTGCCCTCGTCTCTGCCCCGCCCTAATGGTCAGGTCCCTTCCCAACCTTTCTGTCTATCTGGGTCCGCCTCCCATAGAGCACAGAACTTGTTCTGCTCCGCTTCCACGATCCTTCTGGCACTCTCTTAGGTGGCAGTTGGAATCTTCACACCCAGGTCATTTCCTGGAGGGAAGAGCTTACATCTAAGGTCCGACATTTCTTAACTTCCCAGTAGCTAACACAGCATTTTATACATGGGGAGGTAGGGGACTGGTGGATGTATTATTCTACCTGAGATGTTTTCTTTCTGCCGTGGAAGTCAATTGGAATTTGATGCAGAGAAAGAATAAGGACAAGCTGCCCTTCCCCATCTAGTCAAGGCTATGGTTTTTCAGTGGTCATGTATGGATGTGAGAGCTGGACTATAAAGAAAGCTGAGTGCCAAAGAATTGATGCTTTTGAACCGTGGTGTTGGATAAGATTCTTGAGAGTCCCTGGGACTGCAAGGAGATCCAACCAGTCCATCCTAAAGCAGATCAGCCCTGGGTGTTAATTGGTAGGACTGATGTTGAAGCTGAAACTACAATACTTTGGCCACCTGATGCAAAGAGCTGACTCATTGGAAAAGACCCTGATGCTGGGAAAGATTGAAGGCAGGAGAAGGGGATGACAGAGGATGAGATGGTTGGATGGCATCACCGACTCAATGGACACGGGTTTGAGTAAATTCTGGGAGTCGGTGATGGACAGGGAGGCCTGGCGTGCTGCAGTCCATGAGGTCGCAGAGTCAGACATGACTGAGCGACTGAACTGAACTGAACTGAATTGAACTGCCCTTCCCCAAGTGAAAAGACCTGAGGACAAAGCTTACAAGTTTGGAAGCCAGCACTTGAGGACAGGGGCTGTGCAGGGGCCAGGCGGCCCAGGGAGATGGGCCTCCCTCCACCACCATGAGGCCCATCTCTGGGGAGAAACAGAGGGAGGGGCAAGTGAAATTCAAAATGAGGAGTTTGTCTCTGACGCACGGACTGGTAGGGTGAGTTTTCTTGGGAGCCTGAAAACCTGTGTTTGAGCCCCAACTACTGTTTACTAGCCATGTGACCTTGGGAAAGCCAACCAAATGGTAAGTTGCTGAGAATTAGTTGCATTATTGATAATATTGGAAGAAGCCAACGTGTTTGGCTTCAACATGTTGGGAGAGTCAAGTCAGATCTGCCTTTGCCTTGTTGAGTAAACTGCTATTTCAGTGCAGATGAGAGTTCTTAATTTCAGTTCCAGGAACCCCTTTCCCTAACCTCCTGTTACTTTCAGCTTCATCCCACTCCATCCTAGTGGCATGTATTCCTCTGTCTCCTAGGGACTTCTGTTTCTCACTCCCTTCTTATCGAAATTTCTTATCAGTCATTTTACACTTTAGTGCAACTAAAGTGACAGCTGAAGTGTTGTTGCCTCCTAAAGGAATTTCTGGAGATCAAGGCAAGGGAGAGAGGCTTTGCCTTCCTGCGCGTCTTGGAAATCACATGACGATTTGCTTCATCTACTCACGTGTTAGACTGGCCTTTCCCTATAACTACCATATTTCATCAATTTCAGGGAATATTATTTTGTTTTATTTTTCTATTTCAACAGCTCTGAAATCAGATCTGGATACATTTTATAATCATGGGTGTGTCATACTCTAATTAGCACTGTTTTCTTTTTTCAGTGGTTCAGAAAATGCATCCTACAATCCAGGGTGTTACACAGATGCAACGTAACACCGCTCTGGAAGAGATAACAGGATTCATCAAGAGGCGAAGGGGAAAAGGGAGGTGGGATCGGATCAGGAAACAAAGGCATAGACTGTTTCATTTTCTTCCACCTTTCAGTTGCCCAGCATTACCTGGATATTTGGATTCTGTCCATTGATATCAGCTTTGGAAAGATCTGGAAAGTTGGGTAGGTCAAGGAGAAAGGATCTGGGGCCATCTCTTTGCAATGAAGGGTGCCCAGCCTCTTGCTGGAATTGCTGTCTGGGGAAGGGCTGGTGTCCGGCCTGGTGGTCTGAATGTTCCCCGAGTGCTTCTTTGGATGGAGGAAAGCTGGTTTCTGATGTCAAGGCACTTTCCATGTTGAGGTTATTCTGAAACAAACAAACACATAAATAAACAAATAAACAGGAGAAGCATGATTTAGAAATGCCACCCTTAAAAATTCAAGACGAGGACAATTCTAGGAGTTGAAATTAAGCCAGGGTTGCATTCCCAAATCATTGTTCTTCCCATGGCTTAGTTTTTCCATCTTCAAAAAGCTAAATTATCAGAAAATTTTTCCTAGCTTGCTACTTGGGGATTTTCTGAGGGCTAATGAGTTTGATCCCTGGGTCAGGAAAATGTCCTGGAGGAGGGCATGGCAACCCACTCCAGTATTCTTGCCTAGAGAATCTCATGGACAGAGGAGCCGGGTGGGTTACAGTGTATAGGGTTGCAAAGAGCAGGACACGACTGAAGTGACTTAGCATAGCACAATGTGCTCTGGGATATTTATCCAACATATATGAACATGAAGAGCTTGATGGAGCTTGATGGAGAACAGTTGTTCATTTAGAAATGGAATCAAATTATAGTTTGCTTATCACAGCTTCAACCACTCTGGCTTTAGTTATAACCCCAGTGTCCAGAGTTTGTTTCTTTGGTGTGGGTCAGCAAAGGATCTGAAAATACTTCAGTCAAATCATTGATTATATCCATCCATCCATTCATCCATCTATCCATCCATCATCTTTTCCATCCATCTGCTTATCAACCTACTTAACCTTCTTCCCTCCTTTCCGCCTTCCCTCCTTCCTGCCTTCAGTCATCCACTCATCCATCCTTCCAGTCATCCAGTCAACACGTGTCAACCATGTGCTAGGCATAGGAAAGCCATGAACGAGACAGGCCCTGTTCTACTGGACTGCGCATCTAACCGGGGGCATAAACCACAAATATACACACGAATAGGGTCGGGTCAGAGAAGGTGATTGCTCAGAAGAGAAATAACAGGCAGTAGTCAGGGACAACATGATATGGGTGGCTGAGGAAGACCTGTCTGAAAAGGTAGCATGTGCAGTGAGACCCGAACAGCTCCAATCACTGAGCGAAGAACACAGCAGAGGGGTGAGTAAAGCAGACCGTCCTGCGATGCGGATGACTTGGCTCACTTGAGGATCAGAGAGAAGGCCGGTGAGGCTGGGACGGAGTGGAGGTGGGGAGAAGGACCTGAGATGGGGATGGAGAGGTGGGAGACAGCCCAAGAAAAAGTCACACAAAGGCATTCTCAAATTGAGGGTCTATGTCGTGAAAAGCTGCAAGTGTGTTGTTTTTCCAGGCTAGCAAAAAAGGTCTGTGTTTGGTTGTCACTGGGGGAAAATTTTTTCCCCGTGATCAGAGAGTGAGGAAGTTGCTGGACTTCTTTCCCAGAGCAGCTTCTCCGGCTCGCATTCTCCCTGGCCCTCTGGTTGGAAGCTTCCTCCATCCCCTAAGGGGTAGCATTTTCGTGTTTACTGGTGGAGGGTGATGTGGAGATAGAATTTCACCCGCGTCCGGGTCAGTGGTTAATGTTCTTGTTATTCTTGGGCATGTTTGGGGGTTTTGGAGTGGATATCCCAGCACGTTGCTTCCGCACGCCCTCCCTGCCCCTTCTGCCTGCAGCGCCTCTGACCCAGTCAGGGGTTACATCTGGGATCAAAACACTCCTGACTCTGAGCACCCGAGGTCAAGAGTGGGCTGAGGACGGAACACATGCAGTGGATAACCATCTCATTAAACAGCTGACCCGAGGGGCTGGATTTTTCTCTCTCTCTAAGCAGACATGGGATGAGGATAAACTCACTGGTGCAGAGATCACGTCTGTGAATGTTCCCAGAGGCTGAGAAGAGGACCAAGCTAGGAAGAAGCCTGTCTGCTATCTCCTCTTTAAAATGTGCAGTTAGGGAGGGGAGAGCGGCTGCCCTTCACCAGGTCTTTGCCTGCCCTTCCTCTTTGCTCGGTAGATGTGGCCGGGGGCAGAGTCTTTGCACACCTTTCCAGTCACCTCTCTGTCATGCTTTCGTCTCCTGGCATAGCCTCCTAGAGAGAGCTGCCCTGGTATTCCCAGACATTGCTCAATGCAACAGAGGCCAGAAGCATTATGCCCAGCTTGTCCCATCCAGCAAGCGGAGAGAGTGAGAGGCAGGCTGATTCTTTCCTCAACACAAAACTTCTCTATCATGGTCCAGGGCAAGCTCACTGAATGCAATCGTCCTCTTGTTTTTCTCCCTGGATCCCCAATAATGTTAGTGAGGACATCTGACTTCTCGTGGAAAATTTCTTGTAGCAGGTTCTGGGAATCTAACTCTCAGAAAGAGTGCAGGATTTGCTCGCCCACACCCTGAGGGATACCCTGCAAATCCTGCCCTGGCTTCATGGTGGCAACCGGTACACACCGCTCGACTGGGTGAAACAGGGAGCTCCTGAGCCTTCCCTGGCAATCCAGTGGTTGAGAGCTCACCTTCCAGAGAGGGTGAAGTGTATGGAGAGAGTAACAGGGAAACTTACATTACCATATATAACAGACAGCCAGTGGGGATTTGCTCTGTGACTCAGTGAACTCAGACAGGGGCTCTGTGACAACCTAGAGCAGTGGGATCAGGAGGGAGTTGGGAAGGAGGTTCAAGAGGGAAGGGACATAGGTACACACACTTATGGCTGATTTATGTTGATATTTGGCAGAAAATAACAAAATTCTGTAAAGCAATTATCCTCAATGAAAAAATAAATTAAAAAAAAAAAAGACTTCACCTTCCCATGCAGGGGATGAGGGTTGATCCCTAGTCAGGGAGCTAAGATGTCACATACCTCTTGGCCAAAATAAAAGAAAAAAAATGAAAGAAAGAAACCAAAATGTAAAACAGAAGCCATATTATAACAGATTCAATAAAGAGTAAAAATAGTGCACGTTAAAAACAAAATCTTTAAAAGATGGTGCCCCCTTTCCTTTTCCTTGTGATGAATTAAGCAGTCTTTCTACTACAACTCTTGTTTTAGAAGAAGAGATGTTGTTTAGTCGCTCAGTGGTGTCCGACTGTGACCCCAGGGACTGCAGCACGCCAGGCTTCCCTGCCCCTCACCATCTCCCAGAGTTTGCCCAAGTTCATGTTCATTGCTTCCGAGAGAGAGGAAAGGTATTTGGGCTGCATATTTGTCGTTTGGCTTAGCTGGCTGATAAAACAAGGGTGGGGTCTGACGGGTTGCTTGATCCGACTCTGGAATTTCTCCTGGGAGGAGAGGCACACAGTAATCCCGGCTTAGACATGAACTAAGACTCTCTATGGCTGAACGATCCTCCACGGAAAGCAAAGCAGGCAATAAGAAGAATCCCACGCTGTCCCAGCAGGATGGTCCAGAGAACTCAGGGTGGGTTGGGTCTATACTTGGAAAGAGGAATGTAGAGTCAGGGCAACTGGGCTGGACGATCCAGGCCACAAGCGCCTGTGCCGGGAAGATGCGGGCTAAAGTATGCTTTGGCTTGAACTATGCACACAATTGTGGCATCTCTCCATCCTTCCCCAGTCCTTCTCCTCCTGCCTCCCCCCCACCTCCCCTCAAACAAGCTCAGCGTTTGCAAAGCATCTAGAAGATGGGAATGGGAAATCATGAAAAGTGCTAATCATGATCTCTGAATATCTGAATTATTCTTGCTTTTCTACAACACATGTTGACCTGGAAACCTCAGCTCCCTCCAAACCTTGGTACACTCTCAAACTGTTCGGAAACTGGAAGCACTCAGGTAGAATATCTGCCTGCCAATGCAAGAGATGTGGGTTTGATCCCTGGGTCTGATCCCTGGGTTGGAAAGATCCCCTGGAGGAAGAAATGGCAACCTGCTCCAGTATTCTCACCTGGAAAATTGCATGGACAAGAGGAGCCTGGTGGGCTAATCCAAGGAGTCACAAAAAGTCAGACATGACTGAGTACGGCACTGATGAGGTAGGAGAAGGGTGCCTTACAATGGCTCACATAAGATGAAGCTCTACTTTATTCTGTCACTAACAAGATTCAGGAGCAACCATTATTTTGATAATCAAGACTCTAGGGCAGGAGACAGTAGACTGGGTCTGCTCACAAGGCAGGAAAACACCATTTCTTCATCCTTTCTCAAAGACTCACTACACAGCTTCCTTGCAGAGGCCCCATCTGCAAGACCTCCTTGCAGGGCCAAACTCACTCACTGAGAGTTCACTTAACAATCCTAGCAGAGTGAGGATTCTCACGAAGGGTGGATCTCAAAATGAAGATTTAAACAGTTCGTGTTTCATTCAGCAAAGCAAGCATCCTTCTCTGAAAACGTGAGCTTTGGAGAGTCTGCTCTTTAAGAAATAGTACCACTCTTTCCAAGGAGCTGCCTGATTCATTTGGTTTGAATTCAAGTGACACAAGAGCATCAGTTCAGTTTGGGAAAATACCACTTTGCCCGCAACGTGTCTTTGAGTCGACCTGTGACATCGCTGCAGCTCTAGGAGCAACATGTTCTCTGATTGGAGAGCTGTGACCACTAATAAAGAAATAGAAGAAGTAAAGATAGTGAGTGGCTTGCACTCACGCATTGTTCAACTGTGAGGGGAATGACGTACGGAGGCCATACTACTCAGCTGCCACTTGACGCTCCCACCTTTGTGCACAGCTCCTGTCCCCCCATTATTCTACAACTAATTTTTTTCTGTAATTTATTCTTATTTAAAATAGGAATAAGGTAATAATAAAATGCTAACAGTAATAATAAAATAGGCTCCGTGCTCATGTAGCCTGGTGTTTTGCCTTAGATGGCAGTATTATTGTGGCAGATATTGCAATTTCCAACATCCATTCTTCTTTTTTGTAATTCAGGGTTGATTTCAGAAGGCAACACGCCTGTCTAAAACTACATTTCCCAGCACCCACTGCAGGTAGGGATGACCATGTGACACAGTTCTACCCAATGACATAAGTAGAAGGTCCCTGATACGACTCATAGGCAGAAGGCAGAGTCAGTTTACCTTTTGCCTCTTTTCTCTCTTCTATTTTCTCCTGCCTGAAGTGTGGATAATACAAGTGTTTGAAGTGAAATGAGGCTGCTGGCATGAGGTTGAAGATATTCTCTAAAGGTGGCTGAATGGCAAGATAGAGGGGCTGAGGTCCCTGATAACACACTAGAGCGTTCATACTAGCCCTGGAATGATGACCTCTGAACTTCTTGCACCCTTGCTACAAACAGTAACATTGACGACAACTGCGGTGCTGGTAGCAATGTTCCCTGTGTGACTCTGATTTGAGAACCGTGACCACCGATAAAAAGAGAAAAGCCCCGTTCAGCAAAGTGACTCAGGATTGGGTACCATCCCCAGCTTATGTGGGTACCAACTGAGCATTTAGTGAATCATTCCCAAAACCTTCACTGTGTCAGCCAGGTTACGAGAGCTCAGCCTTGCTGCTGACTTTCCAAATCTGCCCTCTACCGCCTCCCTCCTCCTTCCACATATAGAATCTTCTCATTGTTTCAGCAACTGTATTTTACATTTCTCAAACCCGATACTTGCTGGGTAATGTCACATTTCCTTTCATTTGTCTGAAAATCCTATCACTAAATTTCGAGGCGTTTGCCCTCAAATAATCCAGATCTCCTTGGACAAATGACTGATTCCAGAGCTGGGGCGGGGAAGTTGAGGTGAGTTTGGGATGCTCTCCTGTGGCAGGAGCAAGGAAGACTCAGGGATTAATGGTGCTCCCTCGGAGCAATGCGGGAGCCATCCTGAAGGGCCCTCGGTGCACCAGGAGTCGATACTTTGGGCGTCAAAACACAAAAATTGTCATTGAATGCCATGCATCGCATCTGTGACATTCAATGAACCTACGATGATACTCACAAAACAGAGGAAGCCAGGAAAAGCCATCATCCACACTCAAGGTAGGGCTTATAAAACTCCCTACTTGGAACATTTGTATTAAAGAGAAATGGAGGATTGCCTGAGGAAATAATGTCTGCACCAAGATTGAACAAATGAGTACCATGAAGCCCATGAAGCAGGTGACGATCACAGAGCAGAGAGGGAGATGGGCCAGTGAACTTGGCGATCCTGGCAAAGGGCACGGAGTGTGCAGACTCCCCGAGGCCTCCCAGGGCCTGGCACTGAGGCCCCAGGGCCATCAGGCTGGAATGGAGTGGGGGTTAGGCTCACTGCCACTCTGCTGTCTTCAGTAAGAGATCACTGAGTAAATAATACAAATGCCAGGCCCAACCCCAGACGTCTGGACCCACCAGCCTTTGGTCTGAAAGCTTTCTCTCCTAGCGTGCTGTGATTTTCCATTCGGCCACCACTTCCCGGTGGCATCCTCTGGGTCAGCTGGAGGCTTGCTGGCGTTCCATGGGCGGGCATCACCTCCCTGGCTCCCGTCACTAGCTCTGAATGCCCCCAGGAAAGCTCTGCCAAGATGCGCTGAGGAAACCTCTCATCGGCAGCCCCATGTGGTTTCCCAGACGACAGGCCCAGATACTTTGTTCCTCGTGTACCTTCTCCACGGGACATCCCTGGCCCAAGAGCCGGGACGTCTGGCCGCTGCCCTCAGCCATGTCCGGGGGATCCATCCCTTTGGCCTCCATTGTCACCAAGGCGGACCCCCATGGACCACATCGAGGTCAGAGCGCTCACAGCAGAGTCGGCAGCTGCTCATTTAGCACGGGAGTGAGAGAGGCAGGGGTTCTTTGGAGAACCGAGCCCCAGAGCTATTTAGGGCGATCAGCTCCAGGGAGGACAATCAAGGTATGAAAAGGAGCGATGCGTCCAACTTTGGAAAAACCATGCTCAGAATCACTGCCACCTGCCCTGTTCCATAAACCTCAACCAAAGCCCGGTGTGTGAAAACCAGAGCTGATCTGACCACTTCCAGAACCCCAGAAGAGGCAAACACTAGTAACAAATTGTGGCTGGCTTGGACAGTTTTAATGCCTATTTTTTTTTTCTTTCTTTCAAGGCTGTGGTAACTATTCCCAGATTAATGCAACCAGGCAGACTTCTTGGAGGCAGACGGGATGGCAAATTTCTGGAGGGCAAAGAACAGGCCGTATCTGCAATCTCAAACCCCACACCCTCCAATTCCAAACGAGCTCGGGGGGCACCCAATAAGTACTAGTTGATGATAATGATGGCCACGGGCCTAGTTAGATGTTGTTTTAATTAGGCTCAGGCTACAGGCCTCATTACCCCTAATGTGGCTTTTATGTGGGATTCTAAAGAAAAAAAAAAATCCAAGAATCTTCTATTGAAGATATTAAAGAAGATATTATTAGCAAGGCTTTTGGTCTCATAGACTTTGAACAACCAACAACAAAGATTATAATTAACGTCACTGCAGCCTCTCTCCTTAAAATATATTAACAATATAGCTAATTAGCAATATGTCCTCATTTGGGCTGGACAGCTGCATATTATTATCGACAATGCTTGTTTCCTTTCTGCAGATTAAAGGCAGCCACGCTGCATCCAGGCATATGGCCACGCTCCTTCCACATTAAAACACTCCGTTTTCTTCTCCCCACGATAAACACACTTGGGGCTTTATCTGTGCCGGGCATCGATTTTTGTCTGGAATGTTTCCACACGTCTAAAAATAAGTTCAAGAATGCCATGGGTGGTATTTCAAAGGGAAGAGCACAAGTTTCCCTGTTTGGGGAGAAAAAAAGGATAAAAGGGCGCAGTGATTATCTTTTCACATGACTGGGGGGCGAGTGCTCCCAGGAAGAGAAAATCAAAGGATGAGCAATGTGAATTTCAGGCAGAAAAGCTGCCTTCTCAAGAGGTGGTGGGGGATGCTCGCTTGTTCTTAGGACTCAGGAAGACAGCTGTGAGATGGTGACCACAGGCCTGGCACCAGCTGGTGGTGGAGGCTTGCTCAGCACAGGATGGGAGAGAAGGAACCAGATCTCTGAGGGGAAGTCCGCATTGTTGAAGACGCCGATGGTGAGGTTGGCCACCTTCTGCTGGTGTGTGATGGTAATCACACCCCTTCAGGTAGCAGGAGCAGAGCAGACATCCATGGCTGTATGTGACAGCAAGCATGAGCATGCAGTGCCCCTTTGCAGGAAAAAACTCCTGGCAGAGGGAAGTGGCCATAACTGTACTTCGATCTTTGCTGTCGGACCCTGAAGACGACCCTGGGAGCTAGTGACCCAGGCACGTCATGTTTCAGGAATGCAGAAGTGTCCCATCTTGGTTGGGAATGGAGCCTTCTGTTCAAAGTCTGACTAATAGCTGAGGAATCTTCCATTTTGGGGGCAGAATGTATCAGAGGGCTGTTTACTCTAGGGCTTGGGAGTGACCTCGCCTATGATCCCGGGTGATGCTTTGGAAGGCATGAAGAATGGCTGACTCCTTGCACTTGGGCACGGAGCTGGCTCCAGAGGGGAAGGGGCCACTGATGACAGTCTCCCACCCCCATGCTTCTTTCTTAATTGAAGGCTCTTGGGGCCAGCTGACAAAATGGGAGTCAACGCCCCACTAGCTCGTCTTGGATACTTCTGTAAACAGCTTTGATCTTGAAAATGTGCGGATTATGGGTGATTTTTTAAGTTGTGCTTTCCTCCGCTGCTAGCAAAGAAAGCAGAGGGAGGGCCACCCGGGCCCTGTTTCCTTCATGTCCTATTAGACTAAAGAATGGACAGAAATGGGAGGCGAAGTATTCTTTCAAGTCTAAGAAAACATGTAAGAAGCAGAGTCCAAGGCTGGGAAGCCAATTTGGCCAAAGATACCTTCATGCATCATCTGAACCATCTCTGCCAATGGAAGTGGATGGAGAGACTGCGTTTTCCAGAATCCTGCTCTTGGGAGATGGTGACCTTGCTTAGACGAGACACTTGCATAAATAACATCTCTTGAGGTGTGAGATACGCGTGTTGCCCACTCCGCCTGCCTGGCGCCCTTGTAAGCTAAGGGAAGGCCTTGTCTGCTGAGTGCTGAGAGGGGGATTTGAATTTAAGGGCTGAATGTGAACTTGCTCAGGGATCGAGCAACAGGCCAAGCATGGCCACCAGGGGGCTTCGCCATGTGGAGGTCAGCCTCCCCTCCAAGCCAAAGCTGAAGCAAATGTTTGATGAATGTGGATTATTGCGGATTTTTAAAATTGTGCTTTCTCCATTATCTGGGAAGGAAAACAGAGTGGTAAACTCTCCAGATCCTTTTCCAGGACCCAAGCTGCAGAGACATCAAATTATTAGCGTGCCTAAAGGGCCCAGCTGTCTTAAGTCCTCCCATGACCAGAGGAAGAGCACAGAACAGGACAAGGAGACCCCAGAGGTAGAGGCCCCCTGCAGTGATGCAGTGTCTCCTCACATGACAGGGGGGACACCCAAGACCAAGTCAAGGCTGCTGTTCTGCTCTCAGAACCTGGGAGGCAAGTCAAAAGGCAAAGACTGGCAGAGTTCAGACTGGCCTGGGGGTGGGGATGGCCCGAGGGTCCGTTGCCCAGCTATTGTTTTAATTAAGAAGATGGATTTCTCTCAACACCCAAAGTGAAGACCCATCACTGAAACCTACCATGAATTTCTCTGCTCTAAGTACCTGTAAACTAGGTTTCTAGAGGGAACTGGACCTTCACCTTGAAATCCTAGAAAAGGGCTTATGATGTTGAGAAAGGGGCCTGGGCCAGGAGGTCTGAGGCCTGGGTTTCTGTCCTGCCTTGCCCCTACCTAGTTTTGTGAGCTTAGGCGAGTTCTTGTACCTTTGCACCTAGATTGGTAGGGTTTGCGAAAACGTCCGCAGACTCCTGTAACTGTCTATGCCTTGGGTGGTGGTCTGCTACACTGTCTTTGCATTTGGTCACATGACTTACTGAGGCTGATGGACAAGAGTAAGCAGAGATAAATGTATATTGGAGCTCTACTTTTTTTTTTTTTTTTAATTGCTCTTTGGAATCCTGAGACCACTATGTGAAGAGGCCTGGGCTAGCGTGTGGGATGAGGACAGATAGGTTAAACAGATAATCTACCCTAGACTAAACAGCCAGCCAATGACTTGTCACACAAATGGAGACTATGTTAGACCATCTGGCCCCAACTGAGCTAATCCAGAGTAGAAAAGCCACCCAGTTGACCCATAGAATCATGACAAACAGTAAACATTGTGGTTTAAGCTAATGAATTCAGAGTGGTTTGTTACACAGCAGAAGCTAACTGATACAGGGCCTCAGCTATTTCTTCTGTAAAATGGGTATGGCAACATCAGATGAGAACTAGAGAAAAGCTCCCAATCCATCTATCTGACCTCCTAGGAATGGACTCCTCAAGAAACACTTGTCCCAGAAAAAAAATATTTTCTAATGATTAAAGGAAAATAGTCAATACCAAAAGGCTAAAAACATCAAATTGAGGGTGAGGAAATTAAAAATCTGATGGTTCTAAAGGCAGGCAGTGCAAATGTTATCTTCCTCTGCACCTTCCCCCATCCCTCCACCTGCCGACTCAAAGCTGGGTCAGATCTGCTGAAAAACATCCCCCTGCTGACTGTTTCCATCATTCACAGGGGCTGCTCTGTTCACAGCCCCACAGCCAGGGTTTCAAAGATTCGGAGCTGAGACTTAACAATGCTCCCTCACACTTTCACGATGCACCTGTGTGGCTCTGTTGGCTGCCAGAAACCAGTAATGCTCATTTATTGGGGAACCCCTACCGACACTATAAAGCAATTACAGAGCCATCACAGGCCGATCATGGCCTAAGGTGAAGAGGAAGCTGTACCCCACCAGGACCCGTCCCCTTTCCCAGCTGCCTGTACACATTGTTCTTATTTGGACTGCTGTTCTGTCTCCTCCAGGGAAACTGTTTGATCCCTGCTTGGAAAGCTGGCAGCTGATGCGCCTGTGGGCCCTGGACTTCGCTTGGCTAATCTTTTTCTATAAATGGATGGAGATCTCTTCTAGTCATAGGTTCACTCAACAGGCATTTTGTGGGCATCTGCTTTGGGCCAGGTGCCGTGAGCCTGTGGTGAGGCAGTTCAGCAGCATATACTTTGTGAGAAGAAATGATCCAAACTTGGAAATAAAGCAAAAGGATAGTTGCGAGTTGATCAGTTCCCAGCAGAGCATAGTATGACAGGCCTGTCCCTGGTTACTTTTCTAGGAGAATGGACCTTCGTTTCACTTATTATTTACTATTGCTTAGGGCTTCCCAGGTGGTGCTAGTGGTAAAGAACCCACCTGCCAATGCAGGAGACAGAAGAGATGTGGTTTGGATCCCTGGGTTGGGAAGATCCCCTGGAGGAGGAAATGGCACCCCAATCCTGTATTCTTGCCTGGGAGATCCCATGGACAGAGGAGCCTGGTGGGCTACAGTCCATAGGGTGGCAAAGAATAGGACACAACCGAGCAACTGAGCATAAACACACACACACACACACACAGAGGCACACACATATGGCTTAGGCTAAAGTTACATGTGAACTTGGAGATTTCCAGCCTGTAGAAATATAATTTATTTTTTGGTCTGGTAGAAACAATAATTTTGTTAAATGTTCTCATCATAAGGGATAAAATTCCAAGTATGTGAGGTGATGGATGTTAACTAAACTTACTGTATTAATCATTGACAAGGTGTCATATCTCAAATCATTATGCTGTATACCTTCAATATACACAATGTTCTATATCAATTATATTTCAACAAAACTGGGGGAAAAACAATAATAATAGGGTCATTGCCCCTCCAAATCTACTCTGTCATGATTTTCTCCACTAATTTTATAAATATCTGTTCCTCACAAGTGCTCAACTGGCACTAGCATCTTCCTAGTTCTCTCATTAGCTAGTTCAATAAAGCTTTGACAAGTATTCATTTTATTATTCATTTAGGACCATGTCACATGTTTGCGGGACCTTAATTCTCTAACCCAGATCAAACCTGGGCCCCCTGCAGTGCAACACATAGTCCTAAACCACTGGACTGCCAAGGAATTCTGGACATGTATCCATTTTACAAGAGACTCTTATGAAAATCATATCTGGACAAGGTTTTGTCTTTAAGACTGCAGCCTCCAGTGGGGAAGTTAAGAAATGCTTGCATGTGAAATGCCAGGGAGAAAGTGGGAAGTTCTTTAAGAGGGAAGGAGTTCAACATAAGGAAGTAAAAGCATCCATACTTCTAATTATGATTCTGCAGCTCACCATCTACTAAATCTTTAACAATAACCATTTAAGGTTCTTTCATTTTCTCTAAAAGAGCCTTTTCTGGATACTTGTCTAATGCACTAACAAGAAGAAACAAGTAAGGAGAAGTATGGTCTGTAAGCAGGACTTTTTGTTTCTCCTCTTACTGGAAAGAGCAGAAGGCCAAGCATCAGCTGGCAGAGGGCCCCCACCAGACCACTTTCAGCCACTTTATTGATGTTAACTCCTTGACCCTATATGATTTCTTATTCTGACCCCAGAAAAACAAAGCACTTGCTAGTTTTGTTTTTGATAAAGATCATTCTCCCACTGAAGCTCGGTTAGCTGAGGTTCAAGGAAAGAGAAGACCGAGCTTCTCAGGGGCTTTCTTTTGGGGGTGGTCACGAAAGGGGTGCACCAGAACACATGCTTACATGCTGCTACTCTCCCCAAGATAAACATCCTGGTAAGAGGGTGTGTCTGTCTGAACCTGGGCAGAAAATGCATGGCATTGAGGTATGTGTGACCTAGGGAGCTTAATGAAAGAACAGCTGACAGATGGGTGGACAAGGAGGCTGGAAACCACCAAAGATGCTGAGGTGTCCAGGGCCAGTAAAGCCAGGGAGATCTTATACCTCCAGGCCTGGAGAGGCAAGGAAAGGGAGCGGTTGCTGCTCCCCGATGCGAGGGGTGTGTGTGTGTCTGTACACTGGCCTTACAAAATACTGATGCCTCCCTATTCTTCCTCTCCTCTCTTCCCATGTTTACTGTTGGCCAATTCCAATCAGAAGCTCAAGATCAAGGGAGTCCGTTGATATGATACATAGAGATCACGTAGCTGAGGCACACGATAGGATGGGGAAGGCTGAGGGGTCAGTCTAGAGGGGTGAATGGAAGACACTGGGCACACGGGAAGTATCTAGGACAAAACACACTACCACCCAGGCCAGGCCTAGGACGCTATATCTAATCTTCACAACACCCCTTGAAGCAGACATGAGTGCTTGTGTTCCAACGAGGAGGAAATTGAATTTAAGAGGCCTCAGGCTAGCAGAGTAGGCACCGCAACCCTGTTCCTTCCACTGTATGCTGTCCTAATTTCTCTCCCAGGGGTCATCTAGAGTAAGAGAGTCTGCAGCCGCCTTGAATCTCCCATCTTCTCTCACTGCAGCTTCCACTCAGGCAACGGGTTCAAGGGGCCTGCTTTAAGAACACTGGCCAGCAGCATATTGTTGATTTAATTCTCAGCCCTGCTGCCCTACTTTGTTTGCTCTGGGGGTTCTGGCCACATTTTCTTAGGAGAACTATCCAGATACCAGTCCAGCCCAAAGCTGCTTGGCTTGTGCAGGCTGATGCCTTCACAGGGTCAGTAAGTGCTGGTCAACACAAAGAGCTGGTATAACGAGCATGGACTACAACGGATGCTGGCAAACCGATGATGGAAAAAGACAGGAATGAAACGGCACATCATACTTCGTGCAAGCGTTCTGAGGTCTGCAGCAAGTCTTGCGCACGCCCACCTTCAAGCTGTGAACATGTGTGGCGTCCCTGGATGCCAGCTGCTGTGTTACCCTACTGCACTCTCCAAGGCACTTTAGTGTAAGAGTAAAACCGCTTTATTCTTTATGTTTGTTTGTCTTTTATGTACCTGTCATTTGTGTGAAAAGTATTTAAACCTATTCCAGTACCGTACCCTATAGCCAATTGTGTTAGTTGGGTACCTAGGCTAACTTTGTTGGACTCGGGAACAAATTGGACTTACAAATGCATTCTCGAATGGAATTTGTTCACATAGTAAGCAGGGGACTTTATTTTGGGGAGCCAGATGAGGCAGAGAATGGAGAAAATAGGCCACAAAGAGCAGGGCCCCACACTATTGCTTTGGATATTAGCTTTAGGAGTCATCGCTTTCTTCCTGAGATTTGCTAAGCATTTGGGGTGAGCTTTGAAAGTGACAGGGACTCAAATGGCCATCCACAGCAGAATATATAAGGAAGGTATATGCATAATATAGTCATAGAATGAAACATTATCAGTGAATTTCACAAACATGATGTTGAACAAAGGAAACCAGATAAAACGTATGGTTCTATTTATATAAAGTTCAAAAGCAGGCAAAACTAAGTAATGCTGTTAGAAGTCAGGACAGTGGTGATCCTGGGGATGCTGGTAACCACAAGGGAGCCCTGCGGTGGGGGGCAGGCCACAAGAGCCACATTCTGTTTCTTAAAAAAAAATTATTTTTATTGATTGATTTGGCTGCACTGGGTCTTAGCTGCAGCATGTGGTATCTCTAGTTGTGACATGTGAGATCCAGTTCCCTGATCACGGATCGAACCTGGGCCCCTTGCATTGGGAGCATCGAGTCTTAGCCACTGGACCACCAGGGAGGTCCCCACATTCTACTTCTGGAAGCTGGTTATACAACGTGTTCACTTTAGGGAATTTGTTGAACTGTACGTGTATGATGTGTGCTCCCTTCTGTATGCACAAGACTTACCTGCTGAGCTTAAATAACTACTAGAGACACAAGGGGAAATAAGGCAGAAAAGGACTCATGGAGAAATGGCACTTGGAAAGGTCACAGAGATTTTTTTAAGATGCCAAACTTTCTGTTACTGCTATTTTCTGAATTATAAAGGATGCAGGAAAACATGTTTTTTTTTTTTTTTTAACAACAGAGGGCCCCCACCTTGGTCCATTATTTCCCTGTGACCTAGTGTTTTCACCTCTAAAAGGAGGAGCATATCTGAGCACAAGCACTTCTTCTCTCCCTTTATGATTCCTGTCTCCCACTGGCCTTTCCTAGGACTCACTTTACCTTGATACCTTTTCTCTTGAATGTTTGCTTCTCAGCCCAGCTTCTATCTTCCCTCATCATAACCAGCTACACCTCCACCCCCTTTTCCAGTGGCAACTCTGTGGTAGTCTTATCCAAACACTCGTTACGGATCATCTCAATCAATGCCTCCCAAAGCTCCCACCAGATGGGTTACCATTATCATCACCCCCATTGTACAGATGAGGAAACTGAAGCTGAGGATGTTATCAAAGTCACTAGCTCCTAAAGGGTCCAGCTGGGGCTGACCATAGCTGCAAAATATGGCTGAGACAGGTGGGGGCTTATTCTGGACCCATGGAGACAAAAGAAAGCAGCTGGCGTTAGCCAAAGTCACAGGGAAGAATGCCAATACTTCTTCCAACCGACCCAGTGTCAAGAAAGGCCAGGAGGGACTTCCTTGGCAGTCCAGTGGTGAAGACCCCGTGCTTCCACCGCAGGGGCTATGGGTTTGGTCCCTGTTGGGGAATCTAAGCTCCTGCATGCCACTCAGCCAAAAAAAAAAAAAAAAAGAGAGAGAGAAAATTTCTTGAACTGAATAAAAATGTAAACACAATGTTCAATTAATTTTTTTTTTTTAAACAGTGGCCAGGATACAGAGGGAGATCCTTGATTCTGGCCAGCAGCCTCTCCAAAGACGTCCGACTTCATGGGGGCTGGGGAGGGTGATGCATTCAGCATCAGTTTTAAAGCCATTTTCATACCTACAATCCCACAGGAAAATCCAGCTCGTCCTGAAAACAGTTACACCAGCTCTACCAGGTGGGAGCAGGGTATGAGCTGGGTCTAAGAATTCAGTGCCCTCCTTTTACAGGATGGGGTGCAGGGGATGGCTGGGGAGGGGCCAGCACACAAAAGGGTGTCTGGGCGGGGCCCAGAATGCGAGATCCCTGGGGCTCTTCCGAGGGAACTGGCTGCTCTGGTGGCACAGTCCTGCTGCTCCCTCAGCCCCGCCCCAACAAGTCTCCTGAGACTGAAGCACAAAACGTTAGGCTTTCCCTTTGGAGTTGCTGTCTCAAAATGAATCTGGACCTTGATAAATGCTCTCTGAGTAGATAGATGGATAAAGAAACCAAATTTCAAAGCCCAGTGGGTGTGGGCACAGCCGACTCCCTGCGGTTTCATTCAGGGCCACCATGCCTGTGGTATATACACTGTGCATGGAAAAAAAGAGCCTGGTGGGGGGCAAGCATGGGCTGAAACCAAGCCTGGAGGACATGGTGTCTTCTCCCCTGAGGGGGTGCCTTGCTGTAACTCAGACAGAGGCTAATAGAAGCCCTTGGGTCAAAGGCTTCTGTCTCCTCTACCTGCAAAGCCTTTCCTTCCCTTGGCAACACAGAACACTCCTATGCCTCCTTACAAACCCTGTGAAGATACTGCCTTTTCTGTGAAGCCTTCCCTGATGCTCAGCAGAATCAGTCTCTCATTGTTCTCCTCTCTTTTGTATTTTATACATGTACATATGCCTTCAGTCGCTCAGTTGTGTCTGACTCTTTGTGACCCCATGGACTGTAGACTTGCAAGCCTCCTCTGTCCATGGGATTTTCCCGGCAAGCATACTGCTCCTTTTCTTTGTATTTTTATACATTATTAGAACTTTATTCCGGAGAAGGCAATGGCACCCCACTCCAGTACTCTTGCCTGGAAAATCCTGTGGACGGAGGAGCCTGGTAGGCTGCAGTCCATGGGGTTGCTAAGAGTCGGATACGACTGAGCGACTTCACTTTCACTTTTCACTTTCATGCATTGGAGAAGGAAATGGCAACCCACTCCAGTGTTCTTGCCTGGAAAAATCTCAGGGATGGGGGAGCCTGGTGGGCCGCTGTCTATGGGGTCGCTCAGAGTCGGACACGACTGAAGTGACTTAGCAGCAGCAGTAGCCGAACTTTATTCATTTTTTGTTCAGTGTCTGACTAATACAGGCATGCAAAAACTAACTGAACTGCAAACAGCTGCACAAGGGGTAAATTACATTAGCCACATTAGCTTCTTCAAGTCCATTCATCCTTAGTGAAAGTCACTCAGTCATGTCTGACTCTTTGTGACCCCATGGACTATACAGTCCACGGAATTCTTCAGGCCAGAATACTGGAGTGGTTAGCCTATCCCTTCTCCAGGGGATTGTCCCAACCCAGGGATCGAATCCAGGTCTCCTGCATTGCAGGCAGATTCTTTACCAGCTGAGCCACAAGGGAAGCGCAAGAATACTGGAGTGGGTAGCCTATCCCTTCTCCAGGGGATCTTCCTGGCTCAGGAATTGAACCAGGGTCTCCTGCATTACAGGCAGATTCTTTACCAACTGAGCTATCCGGGAAGCCCCCCCCCCCCCCAAATCAGGCTTTATTTCATAGACCTATCTTATCTTTGGGTGCTCAGTCGCTCTTCCGTTTCACCTGACTCTTTGTGACCCCATGGACTGTAGCCCACCAGGCTCCTCTGTCCATGGGATTTTTCAGGCAAGAACACTGGAGTGGATCACTGTTTCCTCCTCTAGGATCTTCCCAACTCAGGGACTGAACTCGCGTCTCCTGTGTCTCCTGCATAGCAGGTGGATTCTTTGGCCGCTGAGTATTTTGGCTATTTCTAAAATTCCTCTGCCATTGTCCTAGTCCAGGCTACCACTGTCACTCTCTGCCTTTCAAATCTCAGCTTCAATATCACCTCCAGAGATGGAGGACTTCTGCAATCATCAAGGACTGTCCCTCCCCCAAGAAAGTTCCCTTCCATCACTCCGCGTATACCCTTCATACTCTCAGCCACAAGACAAGACTATTCCATATACAAACAAAACTGTCCTATATAGTCTGTTGTCGGCCCCCATCAGAGCATCAGCTCCTTGAAATGGGGCTTCTGTCTGTGGTGTCGCTTCTGTGTCTGGGCACTTAGCCCAGAGCCTGGCACGTGGTAGGACCTCACTGCTGCCATCTGGATGGATGCATGCATGCATGACTACGTGGACAAGCAGGATTTTAAAGTCTGATAGGCTAGGCACGCTTTCCTCACCCTGCGTGGCTGAAACTACAGCTGGGTCCTGGGGCGTGGGGGTGAGGAAGGTCTCTCTGTCTTGGTTCTTGGCGTGGTCTCTACTGGCCTAACAACCACATGTCTTGGTATGGTCACCAGCCCCCAAGTCTGTGGAAAACTGTGCCGGGGGTGCCAACCGGGACAGCCGTCTGGGTGGGACTGATTCACTGCTCCACACCCAGTCAGTGTGGCGAGGAGCTGCCCTGGAGGAGCCTCTGGGGAGTGCAGGGTTGGGAAGCAAGGGGCGTGGGGAGGGCTGGGAGGGGCAGAAAGGAGATGGGGAAGGAGGAAGCACAGGGTCCCAGGGATGCTGTTCTTTGGAATTCACTTCTGACCCTGAACACTTTCTGAATTTGCTTCTCTTCAATGTCAAATAGTTCTAAGACTGTATCAATGTATATCCTTACACATACTGATTCATCAATGCACAGACTTATATGTACATGAATGAATGAATGAAGTTGCTCAGTCGTGTCCGACTCTTTGTGGCCCCATGGACTGTAGCCTACCAGGCTCCTCTGTCCATGGGATTTTCCAGCCAAGAATACTGGAGTTGGTTGCAATTTCCTTCTCCAGGGGATCTTCCCGACCCAGGGATTGAAGCCGGGTCTCCTGCATTGCAGGCAGATGCTTTACCCTCTAAGCCACCAGGGAAGTCCTAAGTGTATATAAATATATATTTGTGTGTATAAACATATATGTGTATATAAACGTAAAAACTATTTATTTAATATATATACACATATGGATATATGTGTTTCCCTGGTGGCTCAGGGGTAAGGAATCCATTTGCAATGCAAAAAATGCAGGAGACCTGGATTTGATCCCTGGGTCGGGATGGTCCCCTGGAAGAGGACATGGCAACCCACTCCAGTATTATTGCCTGGGAAATCCCATGGACAGAGGAGCCTGGCAGGCTACAGCTGATGGGTCACAAAGAGTTGGACGTGACTGAGTGACTGAGCACGCATGCATATGGATATGTGTGCTTCAATAGTAATTTCTGTTTTAATTTTTACTTTAATTTTAAAATATCCTAAATAGCCCACTCTTTCCCAACCAAGCTCAGAGAAAAGCTGGTAATAATGTGGTTATCACTTTGACCTACAGGTTCTCAAAGTGTGGTCCTCAGACTGGCACAATCTGGGAGCTTGTTCAAAATGCCGATTCTCAGGCCCCACTGTCACCCTGCAGAATCTGAGTTTCTGGGGTGGGGCCCAGTAGCCTGTGTTTTAACAAGCCCTCCCTGTGTTCCTGATGCAGGCCAACGTCTGAGAAACTCAGCACAAACATAGGTAAGATGAGGAGTGGGTGACTGAGCTGCAGTTAGGAGCTGTTCTCCTGGGGTCACTTTAGCACAAGAAATGAGGTCCAGAAAATGATGGACTCTCAAAGGGCTGGTGCACTTTTCTTAAGGGAGATGTGATCAGGGAAATAGTAAAGGCACCCCAGCTCCAGTTCAGCCTGGGGAGACCCTCTGAGCAGCCAGGGATCTCCCCACAATGAGAACACCGTGAGGAGAAGGGCAGACCCCTCGCCTTCTGGGTTCCTGAGTCAAGTGACACTCACCATGGACAGAGGGGCTGAGGAGATGAAACCCGGAAGACTGGGAGCACCCTGAACGACGAGACTCGCGGCCCGCGTGCCCCAGCCTCCCTGGGCCCCTGCCTCTCCCGCTCGCTTGGGCAGCCAGGCCCCAAGTGGGGCCGCGGAGCTTTTCCAGCTGATTTCTCTCCCCCACTCTGTGTGGGCTCGTCTTTGAACAGGTCCATGGGGAGGGACAGGCTTGTGTCCAGATGGGCGACTGGGTAAACTTTTCCAGCTCAGAGTGCCTGCAGAGGATTAAACAAGGCCCAGAAGGGGGGCCCCAAGCAGGCGTAATAGAAATTGTCCATCAGCTTATGAAATACGTGGAAGAGAGATGCTGGGTTTGCAAACGGAGTCTCTTTCACCTGAGTGCTCCATGGTGTCCCCAAGCCCCGCCACTGAAAATCCATCTGCAAGGATCAGTTGGAGACTGTGCAACTCCTAACCTGCAGTTTTCCAGGAGATTTAAGCAATGACTCATGGGTGAAGCTGAAGAAGCAAGATCTATCCGTCCCCTACACACACACAGCAGTCACCATCGAAGCCAAATGATCCTTCTGGAAGAACAAGCTTTGGTTCACCAGCTTGCACACCTGCTTCTGATTCTTCAGGGAGACCTTCCAGAAAACAGAAGCCTGATGGATGCCTTCATCTTGGGGGTCTGCAGTCTCCGTAGGCAGCACCCACTGCTGCCAGGAATCCACCCCACAAAAACACTCTTCCAACAAGCCTCGCAGGCCCCAACTGGCAAGGCTCACTAGCAAGCAGAGCTCCACTCAGCTAACAAATCTATTTCTCTTCCGTGACGACACCACGTGTCTGCTTTAAGGCCGACTCTCTCCCCCCCACTCCACACCGCTGCACGTAGAAGGACTGGTTTCTAGATACGGCTAAACCCGTTTTTTTTTCACCAAATCCTTGGGGATTCAGTCACTGAGAGCTATAAACACCCTCCCCAGAGCCTACAGAAAAGGCACACAGTCGGCAGAAAGTTCTCCAACTTTCTCCAAGCCCATTACACGGGCTTATGAATGGCTTCTTTCAAAACCCTGAGTTTGAAGGCAGGCTCTAAAGGGTCAGGAGACAGTTTGTTACAAGTGGGTCTGCTCCCGCTCTGACCAAAGGAAATAGTTTCTAGCTTTTCCAAAGAGAGAGGAAGCATCTTGTGCCCGGTCCGCGTTCCCTGCCTCCCGCGCACCTCGCTCTCTCTCTGCCAGACCATGATCTCAGGCCTCAAGCTCGTGGAGTAGAAGATCCCAGTCGGGATCCTTGCCCCTGACCCGAGTGGAATTTCGCCCATTCCAGGTCTTGAACAAAGATTCCCCGGCGCACGTTTGATCTCTTCACGCTCCGCTCTCATTATTCCTTCACACTCTCCGTCGCTTGGAAAAATACAAACAGCATGGTTCAGTTTTAAGGTTAAGAACTGACAGTCTCCATAAACACTGTTACAATAAAAGCTGATTCATCCGCTGCCAGCATTCGGCATCTGCAGGAGGGGGACGTGGAAAACCCGAGCGTCAGACAAGAGAACAAGTGCAGAGTGGCCAACTGCGGGGTGCAGGGTGCCCCCACGTCCTGGCTGCCAAAGGCCTGTGCGGATCTATCTCTGGATGATTAAAGCATTACAGGCGAGGGACAGGGAAATTCAGGTAGCAGGGAGCTCAGGTATAAATTCCTGACCTATGAAAGACACAAAGGCATCAATGATCCTACCCCTGTGAGGTCGCAAAAATGAAAAGTGGTCCATGAAGAGGTTATACAGTCATTCTCGGGATGCTGTAAGCAGGGAGAAGCAGAGGGTGAAATGGATGGGGGCAAGGTCTTCCTTGAACTTCAGCACCTTCCACCCTCAGTCACCCCAAATATTTAGGTGCTGAAATCACCTCATTCACTGGGATTCATTTTAATGGTGTGTGGGCAGATGAGCGTCAGTATTCTTATTCATTTACTCATTTACTCATGTAATTCCTGAGCGCCAATGACTCCATGCCGAGTGCTGGGAATACAATGGACAGTCCTTGCCCTCATGGGATTTATAGACTCCAGCAGGGGTTCCCAAACTTTGCTCACTTCCTGATTTCCAGGTCATGCTGCATGCCATTTAAATCAGGGTGTCTGGGTAGGATCCAGGTACTAGTACTTTTAAAAGACCCCTAGGGGTTCTGATGTATAGCAAAGTTTGGGAACCACATAGGATTTTTAGCTGACTTGCCAGGATTGGCCTGCTCAGTGAGCGTGGAAGCCTGGCCCTTGGCTCACCCCAGCGGCTCCTGCTCAGCTTGTGAAACTCCACAAGCCCAGAAGGACTGCATGGATACATGACCTCACACCTGATATGATAATAGTATAATATATTCGAAAGCCAGGCCATCCCAGAAGCCCTAAGCCCTCTGGTTGCCATATCGATAAGGTCATTTCACGGCATGAGTCCTGGAAGCAGACACCCAGCAGGTTTAAATCACCCAACATCTTTGTTAAGGTTGAAAAAGAGAACTTGCCTCTTAAGCCCTTCCCTTCTGTTCTCTCTGAGCTTTGATACTCAGTTCCCCTCCAAGCAATCAATGGAAATCCATTATAGACTTTCTTGGACCTACTCCTGGATTTTCATCAATTTAGAAAGGAAACATTACATTAAGTCTTTTTTTTTTTTTTCTGGAAGGCTCCAAGAATTTTTAAAAATGAGAATAAAGGAAAAGAGAAAGAAAAGTGGAGTCTGCTTTGAAGTTGCAATGAACACACACAAAACAAAGCGAATGATGGGTCTCGAGAAAAAAGCTCCAGGAGGAGGAGGAGGCTGTGTCCCCGCTTCCCGTCGCATCTTCTTGAGGATGAAGTGGTGCCCACTCAAACCGCCGGGGCCTGCCAGTTGGCCAACTCAGCAGCATTCCACTATAGAGATTAAAACCAACTTTATGATTGTGGTGCAAATAATAAAGAGCCTGGCAGGATTTCCTTCCAAAATGAAAGCTCATTTATTCTCCAAGGTGTATAATTTGGTTGTAAATGTTTCCTTTGGGCCAAAACATCCCAGATTGGGTTTTTGCCTGGAACACATCACTGCTTTGCAGAAGAAAAATGGGCTCCGTGTGGTCCCTCTGCATGCCATTTGGCATGGCCTGCTTTGGCTTCACGTCTAGCCTTGTGGCAGCAGTTTAGGGGGCAGAGGCAGGGATGGGGGATCACTAGGCAGTAGGCTCACGCTGGCTGCACCCATTCCTAAGTCCTGGTACATCTGTGAAACGGGCTGACTCTCTGCTGGTCCCCACTCAGCCTGTTCCGCTCCCTCTCAGTTGCTGGGAGAGTGGACTAGTCTTAGGGACCCAGTTCCATGTACGAGCTGACTTTTCTTCCAAGTCTTTGTGCCTTATTTTATTGATCTTTTTTTTAAAAAAAATCATCCTAAAAATTCTACTCAGCAATGACTAATATTTGGATAAAAGCAAAGCCAGATTCTTTCCAGGGCTCATGGGCTGACCACATGGACTTGAGGCCAGAGTTTGGCCCACAGCATTAAGTCAATCTCACCCAAAAGTAAATAGCTTTTTCTCCTATACAAGCAGATTAAGAGATAACAAGGTTTTCTACCATTTTCAGGTTTATCAACTGTCTTCCTGACATCATATACTTTTAGCCTGCTTTTCATTTGCATCTTAACATTAAAATTCAAAGCTGGTGCTATGCTTTATAGATGAAAATATATATATTCCACAGTTTTTTTTTTCTTTTCCTCCCAAACAGCTGGTAATGCAAAACAGGGAAACATCTTGCGGGATCAAAGAGATGGCATCAGAAGTCATCATGTGACATCCCTTTAGGATATCAGAAATTGTTCCTCTAACTCTGGGATCAGGTGAAGGAAGGGGAAAGAGGTGGGCTGAGAGAGAAAACAAGATTACCCAGGGAACAGGGGCACAGTGGCAGAAATTATAGTGTTACAGGAACCAGCTCCAGGAGTGAAGGTCAATGGTCTCATGTATTTTTTTTTTAATGTGGATCATTTTTCAAGTCTTTATTGAATTTATTACAATATTGTTTCTGTTTTATATTTTGTTTATTTTGGCTTCAAGGCATGTGGAATCTTAGCTCCCCAACCAAGGATTGAACCCCAACCTCCTGCACTGGAAGGCAAAGTCTCAACCACCGGACTGCCGGGGAAGTCCCAGTCTCGTGTATTTTGAAGTCACCTGCTGGGAAGTGATGGAGCATACTTTCGATCAACTTGAGATGCTAGACCAGGAAATAATGTGCCAGGCAAAAGGTAACAGGAAAAAAAAAAAAAGCTTCCAGTGATGTGTAGACATCTATTAAGATAAACGATCGACCCACTTGTCAAAATTATATGAAATTTTCTAGTTAGTCATGGCCACGTGAGTCAGCTCACAGCTATACACAGAGCTCATGCTCTGCTTTTTGGATAATCACCAGCTACTGGACATCAGCGGCTTCCCAGGTGGCGCTGGGGGTAAACAGGCTGCCTGCCAATGCAGGAGACATAAGAGATGCAGGTTTGATCCCTGGGTCAGGAAGATCCCCTGGAGGAGGGCATGGTAGCCCACTCCAGTATTCTCGCCTGGAGAATCTCACAGACAGAGGAGCCTTGTGGACTACAGTTGATTGGGTCTCACAGAGTTGGACACATCTGAAGGGACTTAGCATGCAGGCACTCACTGGACATCAGGCCCCTAATTCAAGTGTAGCAGAAAGAAATATTCTTGAAGCAGAACGGAGTGAGGAAATGCTAGAGAATAAAGCTTTCTGATGATTCATGCACAAAATAAAGATTCTAACATGAACTGGGCAGCCACTGTGCCTCAGTCTCCAGGTCACCGCCTGGATAATGCCTAGATAATTCCTAGGACTTATCCAGATAGATAATTCCTCCAACACTTTCAGTCACTGCCATAGGCAGCACGGTGCCCCCCTGCAACTGGGAAAATCAGACCCATACAGTGTCTGGAAACCACAATACTGACACATGATGAAAAAGTCGTAGAGGAAATTCTGACTTTCCTTAGTGTTAGACCCACAAAAGAAAGGGATTCAAACCACGCCTGCTGTGTGAAAGCCAATTTTGCACTGTGGTTAGAGGGTTTTATTCTAGGACACACACATCACACTGCGATAAAAGAGAAGCCAAGAGCCGACTGCTTTTTGAAAACTCTAATTCTTTCCTACTTCACTACCTTATGTCAATACATCTGAGCCTCTGGGGCTGTAAGTCACTTCCTGTGGCGGTCAAGTTTCATCTCCTTTAGAAGCTTTCCATCCTTTTCACAGTTCCCAGGTGCAAAGATGACTTGGCTGAAGTCATTTTGGATGCAGAATGTTGCCCACAGAGGTCTGAACAGTGGGGTTTTAAGAATAATTATCTTTCATGCCTCAGTCCCTCTTGTAAATCCTTCTTCCTCCCACATACTCGTGCACACACACACACATCAACACACACACACACACAAGCCACTTTCCTGACAAAAATGCCTGTGATTGCTGCCAAGGCATCTGGCAGAGGGACCCTGGGTCACTAGAACCTCCCTGACCTGTGCAGGCTACAAGCTGCATGATGGGCTCCTTCATCTCAGGGTCGGAAGTGAGTCGGGGACAGCAATAGACACACACAGTGGCATTTAACAACATGATGTTTCCTGACACTGCTTGTTTTGGGTAAGTTGAAATGGTTAATAAGAACAGATCCAGGCCCCCCTCCAGCCCCTGATGGGTCTTTTATTTATTTTAAAAAATCTCTTTTCAATCCCATCCTTTGTCGTGGTTAAGAAAAAAATTCAAAGAGTAGGACATTTATTATAGTGCAAGGGTTGGTGAATGTGAATTGTACCATTAAAAAATCAAGTCAAATTAGGTGGTTTTACATTTAGAAGAAAAAAAAACACCAAATATGAATGGAGAAGTACAAACTGGTCACTTCCTGCTTGTAGACCAGGCCACTGTGAGAACTCAGGGATTTAGTCAGGGCTCTGCTGCTGTCTGCTGTTAGCATGTAAGTAAACCTTCTGGGTCTCAGTTTCCTCATATATAAAATGAGAATAACAATATCCACTCCCCAAATGTGGGGAAGGCATTTTGGAAAGCACATTACTGTAAGACAGTACAGATTTTTTTGAACAAGTACTACACACCAAGGGCTACTGTAGCTGCTGTGAGAAAGGAAAGAGAAGTAAGCTGCCACCCTGTTCTCAAGACTCTTACTCTGATTTGGCAGGCAGAGTGGGGAAGGGATGTGTACATTATATTAGGCTACATTATATTGTGTGCTGAGTCGCTTCAGTTGTGTCTCTTTGCGGCCCCATGGACTATAGCCCGCCAGGCTCCTCTGTCCATGGGATTCTCCAGGCAAGGATACTTGCATGGGCTGCCACACCCTCCTCCAGGGGATCTTCTTGACCCAGGAATCTAACTTGCATCTCTTACGTCTCCAGCATTGGCAGGTGGGTTCTTTACTGCTAGTACCACCTGAGAAGCCCATATTACATATATATAAAATTATATATATACAAACAGTTATGTGTATATTGATATATATACAATTATATAACCATCATGTGGATACATATATCTATATAAAGGGGTGCACTGTACAGACACAGATTAGACCACTAGATAGATAACTGTACATATGTAATCTTCATTTAATGGGTATGCAGTGGGTTCAGACATGAGCCCATTTCTACCTCCACAGCTCACAGGAAAGTTTTTGTGGTTTGTCCAGAATTTTTGCAGCTGGAAAGAGGGAGGAGGCAGTTTCGGGCAGAGCAGAGAAGCAAAAGTGCACAGGAGGGCACAAGGACTAGTAAGAGCCTGATCTGGCTGCAAATTCCGCCTATAAAGCAAAGGGCAAGAAAAGCTGATTAATTCCAGATACACAGCCCCTCAATACCAGTTTTGAGGTAAGAAATGGGGGGAACCATTGGGCTTCTTAAGCAAGGAGGGCAACAATTTTTAAGAAGATGGAGTTGAGTATTTACTATAGTTTGAAGAGCATGAGAATAGAGAAGCTAGACTTGAAAAGGAGGATTGGGAAAGGAAAGACCCAGGTCACCAAACCGGAGAGCAAAAGGGAACTGTCACCACTGGAACAACAGAAATGGGCAGGGAGCAATGTCCACATGGCGGGGAATATGAACCCATCCCCTGGAATTCACACCTTTGTGCAGTTCACTCCGTTTGAGTACTGGACAGAACAAGTGACTTGCTTCTAACAAACAGAATAAGGCAAAAGTGATCAGAAGTCACTGTGATTAGGTAGCAGAAATCCACGAGTTTCATCTTGCTAACACTCTCTGGCTGTGATGAAGCCAGCTGCCATATTTGGGCTGCACCATGGAGAGTGGGTTGCCGTTTCCTTCTCCAGGGGATGTTCCCGACCCAGTGATTGAACCCAGGTCTCCTGCATTGCAGGCAGACGCTTTAACCTCTGAGCCACCAGGGAAGCCCTCTATGGAGAAGCCCACATGGCAAGGAGCTGAGGGCACCCTCTGGTTAACAGCCCTGGAGAAAACAGAATCCTGCCAATGACCCAGCTTGGAAGCCAGTCTTCCACCAGCCATGCCTGGAGATGACTACAGCCCTGCCTGATACACTGCATCAGGCTAGGAGAGACCCTGGACCAAGAGTGTTCAATTTCCTGATGCACAGAAATTCTGAGATTATATTAAGCTGCTAAATATTGGAACAGGAGACAAATAATACAGGGAGGAAGATACTTAACTGACCTGGGGATGGTGAGTAACAGATGCTCTCTGAAGTTAAAACCCCAGACTCATGGCCCAAAGTTGTACACACTCATTCTTCTAGGCTTTGTTGATTTTAGAAACTTTTCATAAAAAGGAATCTCTTCACCACCCCTTTCTTTCACTGTTTCCTAGGGCTGATTAAAGAAACATGACTTGATTTTCAACTTCAAGCAACTCAGGGGGGCATTCCAATAGAAAAACGGCAGGAAATTAATGCCATACACACCAGGCCAGGCAGATGCTTCTGAAACTGACACGTAGGTGAAACACACCTTTCCTTTGTCCACCTTTTACCATCCTTTGATTTTGCATTGGTGTTTTCTTTTAGGGGTCTTAAAATGGGAACATATCCTTTTAACATACAGTGAGTCATCCCAGAAAGGCATGGGGGTTAGTCACTCAGTCATGTCTGACTCTTTGCTAGCCCATGGACTATAGCCTGCCAGACTCCTCTGTCCATCGAATTCTCCAGGCAAGAATACTGGAGTGGGTTGCCATTCCTTTCTCCAGGGGATCTCCCTGACTCAGGGATCAAACCCAAATCTCCTGCATTGCAGGCAGATTCTTTACCATCTGAGCCACCAGGGAAAATCACATGAGCGGCACCAAAATACTCGAATGATAGCTAAAAAACTTGGCCAAGGGATTGTTAAGAAATCTCATTATCTCTTCATTTATGTGTTTTCTTGTTGTTGTTTTTTAAAAAGACTTTTTGATGTGGACCCTTTTTTAAAAAGTCTTTATTGAATTTGTAGCAATATTGCTTCTGTTTCATGTTTTGATTTTCGGGCTACAAGGCATGTGGGATCTAAGTTCCTCGAGCAGGGATCGAACCTGCTACACCTCATCCTGTGGAAGGTGACATTATCACCGCTGGACCACTATGAACATATTTCATTTATGTTTGAATTATGGATGTATTTAGAAAAGTTAATTTTCATGCCTATGAACTGAGAAATGAACCTCAATACAAAACCTTTTATTTTTGTATGAAATATAATTATTTGTAGCTAAATTCTTTTCATCTGCCCTCTTGCTGTGAGAAAAAGAAATTACAGAACCATCTTGCCACATGCTTTGTAGAGCCTGATGATATGTTATATACAAATAAGTAATCACACGCTTTTTAGCAGCTAAGGCTGAGCTTCGCATATGGATCTTCCTTGGCAGTGGAAACAGAGACTCTGTATTTGAACCTGACACTGAGGCAAGATGTGTGGTTGTCTCAGTGCTGAGGGACTGCCACCTGTATGCCAATCAGAGGTGAGCTGTTCTGAATCCCCTCCTGCTCCCGTAGGTGTTTCAGCCTTTGAAAGTGCGAGCGGATCTTTGCATTTAGTCCAGGACTACGGCAAATTTTCCTGTGCCTGAGTTTACCTCTCCTGTCTGTGAGTGAAGGAAAAGAGAAAAGTATCCTGCTTGTGTTTGTTCACGTGTCTGTGCTTGCGCTCAGTCGCTTCGCTCGTGTCCGACTCTTTGCAGCCTGCCAGGCGCCTCTGTCCATGGGATTCTCCAGACAAGAATACTGGAGTGGGTTGCCGTGCCCTCCTCTAGGGGGTTTTCCCAACCCAGGAATCGAATCTGTGTCTCCTGCGTCTCCTGCAATGCAATGCCCCGTGTTTGTTCTTACGTGTCACCATCTAAACCTGGCTAACGTGTCTCTCTTTCACTTGTGGCTAGATTAGCGCCACCTCTTTTGCAGTTGTGGTAATAGATAAACTTTCTCTTCTCAAACACTGTGAGCACTGGGGCTTCTGTCATTCCACTAAAGCAAACATATTATCCAGCTAGTTGAGAAAATAAGTCCATCTTTCCTTCAAACACTGGAATAATTCAGGGAAAGTTGCACCTGCTACTCTTAATACAAGAATATTGTGAATTTCTAAGTCCTTCTTCCCTATCATCTGGGTTATAACAAGTCCTACCCAAACTGTGGTTTGCTGATTAGTATCCGGATAAATATTCACAGTGCAAGTAGATGCTGAAGGGTGATAAACGTGACTTTCAAATTCTGGACATGCTTAATTTCTTCCCTGGGTTTTGGCGCTGGGGAAGGACTGGCATTTTCTTTTTTTAGACGCAGGCCTGGTGTTTTGAGAGGTGGTGGGCTGCGTGGCAAGTAACGGTCCATTATGGGTCACATGATAAGGAAACCAAGGGGTGAGGCAGGAAGAAGGCAAACTGATGAACGCACAGGGCCCAGTGTGGTACCCGGAGGTGCACGCACAGAGTGCAGCGGGCGGAAGCCACCATGAGCAATGAGGCAGAGAGGGCCAGCTGTCCTCCAACGACAGGGCCCACCGCTCCCCAGCGGAGGCAGCCCCCTGCCCCGGCCCTAACGAGAATGCATTTTCCAGCCCCCTTGACGCAAGTATGACTGATGCGAGTGGAAGCGATGCGTGTCCCTTCTGAGCTGAGATTGTTGAGGAGACACCAGAGCCTCCGTCAGCTCTTCTCCCTAGTTTTCAAATTCAATGCGATCTGCACTCACTACGTTTCTCCCCATCCTTCAGCCTTCTCTTACTTCTGTTTATTCAACACAGGTTCTATTATTGTAACTATTCCTCTGTAACCCCTGCCCCTCAACTCTCCTTGCCCACTTTGCTCCCTCTGACCTGTTCACCGGCAAAAGTTCAGTTCTGGTTGAACCCAAGGATTTGACTTCTTTAGGTCAGTAGCCAAGCAGATGGGTGATGGGAAAAAATAAAGCATCCTGGTTATGGAAACATTGCTGCACTTTGGATTCATGTTCTCAGACCCCTAATGAGCTCTTAGGGCTGTTTCAGTGCCCACTGGCCCTTCCTCAGAAGCTCGCCTTCTCCGAAGTTCAAGATGGACTGTTTTGTATCTTCTCTCTCCAAACTTTCCACTTACTGTCCTCACTGCATATTCACTGAGGGGACGAAGTCGTCCCTCAGACGCTCACGCTCCCAGCACTAGGTCTGTATACGTAGCTCACCGTCTCCCTCGTCCCAGCTGTCTCAGGGGATAACCACCCCTGCTTCAATCGGAGCCCAGTTCCCACACTCACAGCCTAGCCTTCTCGAGGAATCTAGTCCCCAGTCCTTGCCTCTCAGTCTGGCATCATTAATTTCTCCCTTTCTGTTGGCTCAGGCTCATCAGCATCAAAGATGCCCTGGTATCTCCAATCTTGAAACAAATGAACCAAAACCTCCTCCTTCAGTCCCATATTGGCATGCTCCCCCTTCACAGCAAAACTTCTCTAAGACTTACTTTTAGATTCCATTTCTACTTCCTCATTCCCACACGCTCGTTTATCCGGGAGTTGTTGTTCAGTTGCTCAGTCGTGTCCGACTCTTTGCAACCCCGTGGGCTGCAGCACGCCAGGCTCCCCTGCCCTTCACCATCTCCTGGAGCTTGCTCACACTCATGTCCACTGGGTTGGTGGTGCCATCATCCAGGAGAGGCTCCCTCTGTTCCTATAGTACCTCTGAAACAGCATCATCGAGGCACCAGCCACGGTCATGCTCCCCGCTGGCACCTCCGTGTCCTTATCTTTGCTCCGACGGAAGCATTCAACACGAGATCTCTTGCTTGAAGTCACTTTCCTCCCTCAGCTTCTGTGACACAACCCTTGGTTTCCCTTCTACCACTTTGGTCATGACGTTCCAGACTCGGTTCCTGGTCAGTCTGACCCTTTCCCCTGTTCATCATCTTCATTTAGACATCCACAGACATCTCAAATGTCGCATGTCTGATACAGGTCCATCAACATGGACACCATACACTGCCCCCGCCCCCCTTCCCCCCCCATAAAACCAGAAGTTATCTGGGACTCTGAAGTCCAGTCCATCAGCAAATCCTGTTAGTTTTGTGTCAGAACTGTCTCTTCCGTGCATTAGCCATCCACTCCACTCCATCCTGGCCCATGTGCCCTCCTCTCTTGCCTGGATTACTTTATGATGAAACCTCTTGACATGTCTGTACCCTTCCTTCCCATTCTCCACAAAGCATACAGAGCCATCACTCAAAGTCACTTTCATGCTTCCTTTCTTGTTAATCTCAAAAGAACAGCCAGATCGTTCATCATGACCTACAGGGCCCTGCCTTCTTCTACAAGTTCAGAAACCACTTCTCCCTTACACACGGTCCTTCAGTCTCTTTTCTGCCCCTCATTGTCACGGGTGGGATTCCTCATGCTGGCTCCCTGCACTCGGTCAAGCTGAAGTCTTTCCCACCTTAAGGCTTCAGTATTTGTCATTTTACCTGCCTGACCTGCTCTCCCCCACCGGGAACAGAAGCTTGTTCTCTAATAATCTCCAGCACCTGGTGCAACCCCTGCATACCAAGGGCACTCAATATGTGAGTCCTGAATGGGTGAATGGAATTGTGGAGCCCTTATTCTGTGGGTGGGTCATGTCCTACACTTACATGTATGTTATTTCATTTACCTGACTGCTACCTGAGAGTCTCTGAAATAAGAAACACAATTCATGTTCACTTAGTTTCCTTTCCACTCCCCTTGACAATCAAACAGCAACTGTAACATCACAGGGTTGAGGCACTTGAAATGGGCATCAGCTCCAATTATCTTTGGCAAAGAAAAACCATGAGACCTCTTAGGGTGCTCAGAAATGTGCTTGTGGGGCTTTGTGAAACAGGACTTGAGGGTCAGTCATCCTGGAATAAGTAGTAAGGAACTGGGCAAGTCCTTCCGTTCTCCGGGGTTTTGATCCCTTGTGTCTAAAAAGAGACATTGGGACTCAGTTTTCAAGGTTTCTCACCAACAGTGACACTCGAGGGTTTCATCTGCAGCCTGCCTTCTAAGCAGAGAGCGTCTCTGTGGCTGCAGGGATGGTGCTGAGCCGGAGGAGCATGCTCAGCCCAGTGAGCAGGTCACTGGGCATGCACGCACCCATGTGCAGTGACGCTCATTAACACGGGCACAGGGGCACGGCTGTAGCAATTCCCTGCCAGCATCTGGCTTTCCTTGGGTCTCAGGAGGAAAGCCGCTGGTAACCCCCCAAGGTCACTCCAGGTGGAACACTTGGGCTTTTGTGGATACCGAGTTTTTCTTCGAAAGGGAGCCTGTGTAGCCTTCAGGCAGCTCCCGGCATCCAGGCGGGCTCCATGGCACTGGCGGGTTTCCACAGCCCTCCTTCCATTGCCATCCTAAGCAGCATGCAGAACCCCAACCCGAAAGAACAATGGACACCCCCTGGAGCCCTCCAAGTAAAGTAAATTGAGTTAATGGTTTGAGCCATCTTGGAGCAACCATTCAGTCAGTACCAGAGGAAAAATGCGTCTCCTTCATTAGAAGGTGGCTTTTTGAAGCTACGATTCTGTCTCTGTTTTCCCCTGTGTTTACAGCCTCATTCTCTGTTCATGGTAGGAAGATGAATTGTGCCCTTCCTGGCCCCACGGCACATGTGTCCCCCTTACTCGGGGCCACATCACTCTGTAATTGAGTTCCCTGGTCACTTTCCTTCTGTTATTCCGCCCTTTCCCAATTTATGAACAAATGGAAGGCCAAGGGTGTGGACATGCACGTCAGGGCTATCCCAGAGCCTCGCACTGGGCAGAGGACACGCAGACTGAAGCCTGTGGTGTGGCGCCCACGTGGGATGGCTCTTCAGGGGGGCAAGCCACTGGGTGCCTTCCAGGGAGCCTGGCTCTCACTCATCACCCCCACCTGCAGTTCAACATGACAGTCACTTTCTTGGGATTCCCCAGCCTCTCCGAATATATCCAGTATCTTCTAGTTGATGCTTACTCCCGCTTACAGGTGAGATCTCCTTTCCAAGGTGTCTTTGGAATCGAGTGTTGGCCTCTGTCAAAGTCTCAGCAGGAACGTCGCAGCCCCTTCACCTGGGTGCTGTGTCTGCCTGAGCGCGCCGGCTGAGGAAACTGGAAGGCAGAGGCTCTTTCTCCAGCCAAGTGTGGCGTGCTGCACTTTTCAAGAGTAATGGATTAAACAGGAGGGGACACTCCAAGCCAGGGCTGACTTGGCCACTCTTCAGAATGCTGTATCCTCTGCAGACTGATTTCCCTGCTGTAATAAGTAATCACATATTGGAAGAATCATTGATGGTTCCATTCAGGCTGGTAATGTTGATTGCAGATGCCTCAGTCTCCGCCACCTGGAGAAAGACTCCAAGTCAAGCCAAAGACATCCTTTACAGTATAAGTCATTTCACGAGTATGCTAGGGAATATTTTCCCTCTTAGAAAGGGAATAAGGTGCTTCATTTTCTGGGAATCATACAAAACAACTCAGTTCTTTCCTTGCCCAGCTCTACCATCTGTAAACGCTAACAACTGCCTGAGATTTCCACACCAGGGCTATGCAAAGAAATGCGGTCCATGTGGATACTGGGGAACTGCACAGAACCAATCCAGGAGCTTAGATTGGCCTCAGTCCTTTAAAAATGTTGACTCCATAAAGGATAACTCTAAACAAGTTAATGAATAATGGGATATGAACTTTGCCATTTTGCCTGACTTGGGGTGAAGTGGCCCTCTCATTTGAGGCAGATCTCCCCTCATTAATGACTTTCCGAAGACCTTGCAGAGCCTAGGGAAAGGGTTGGAGCATAAAAATATAACCTGATGAGTCAAAAAAAAAAAAAAAAAAAGCCACCATATTGAATAGAAGGCTCTCAGACCAATGGTTAGACCCTGAGGAGTGTTTGAGCCCACGTAACCACAGTGATGGAATGCCCATCTTGCAGTGCTCTCAAAGATATTCTTTTAAAAATATTTTAAGTTATTGCCTCGCTTTATTGTACATGGTGTCCTATAAAGAAGATATATGTCCACAATTGAGCTTTGAAAGGGGACCATGGGGCCAGTTCCATCTAAAGGGGATGAAGTCAAGCAGTAAATCTGCTGGTCACTCTTTTCACATGGACTGTATCTCAGCCAGCAGTTGGTCTTTGATGTCATGACAATAGTACTGGGCCACGGAGACAGAGCAGGATCCCCCCTGATGCTGAAACTAGTCCACACTCATTAAAACTCGGAGAGCAGCCTGCAGGGCAGGGTACACCAAGGAGAACGGGGAGTGGATTCTGGACTGCCGGTCGCCTTTCCCTGTGAAAAAAGGCCATCTCTCCTACACTGTCTACCCTGCCTGCTGCCTTCTTCACTGTATTTCTTAAAATTAATTACCTAATTAATTTTTATTTTTAGCTATACAGCACAGCTTATAGAATCTTAGTTCCCCTGCCCGGGATCAAACCTGGGCCTTTGTCAGTGAAGGCATGGAATCCTAACCACTGACCCATCAGGGAATTCCCTCTTTACTGTATTTTTAACTGAAGGATGATATCCATATAGAGAAATGCATGTCTATAACTACACAGCTCAGTGAGATTTCTCAAAGTGAACACAACCATGTAGCCAACACTCAGACCGAGAAACAATATTAGCAGCAGCCAGATGCCCCCTTCTGTCCCCTTAATGAGGGTGGCTGGTGTTTTCTCTGTTCCAACAGCATAGATGAGCTTTTCCTGACCATGTAACACTAACAGAATTTTCTTGCATGTACGCTTTTGTGACTGGCTCCTTCCGCGTGACACTACGGTTGTGAAGCTGTACCTGTTGTGTGCAGCTGTTTGCTCTTCCCCGGTGTGTGCACTTACTGCCTTATTACCCATCCTCCTGTGGACAGGCACTTTGGGTCTTTCCAGTTTGGGGCTATTTTAACTAGTGCTGCTATGAGGATTCTTGTTCAGGTTTTTGAGTCCACGGATAAATACATTTCTGCGGGGATTAGACCCAGGATGGGATCGCTGGGTCAGAGGGTACATATATATTCTGTCTTAGCTGCACTCTGGAAAAACAGTTTTCCAAAGTGTTCCCATCTGTTTGTGTTCCCTGTAGGTGCTCCACATTCTTGCCAGCAGTCTTCAGTTTTTGTCTCCATTTTGCTGTTCTGTGAGATAATATAGTGATTTCGCACTTCTAGTGGTCATTTCTTTTAAAGTTTTATTTGTTTTTCTGTCGAAGCCATCAACCTAGTCAGTGCTCAATTCTGTGACAATCACAAAGTTACTAAGCTATTAAGATCGTTGACATGAGACTGGTCCCAACCCAACGTTTGGGGAGCAAAGAGAGAAGGGATAGGGTACTACAGAACATATCCAAAGTACGAGACAAGTTCTGTCAGGAGCAAAGCAAAACAAAGGGTAAGATTCACTGGGGGTACAGGGCTGTCAGAGACATGGGAAGGGTGGCAGAGAAAGATCTAGAACCACGGTGGCCCACAAGCTGATTAGATATTAGCCGTGTAATGCCACAACCAGGAAAGGAAGTATGATCCTCCTCTCAACTATGGGAAACACTTAAAAATTCCTGACCACTCTCTCCTCAGAAGACCTTGAGGAAAAGGTCTTTGTGACACACCAAGGAAAGGGAAGAATCTGATTAGTCACAAGGAAAAGAGTCTTCTGGCCAGAAACTGTAATTGGAAAGCAGAATATACAGCTCAGAGAGCTGGCAAAACTCTTGTCCCCAGGTCTGCCTGTTTCTCTTGTTATATCTGAGAAAGGAAGGCAGGAAAGGGTGCCCCTTCATAAGGGACACCCTACAAAGGTATTGCTGGCTTCGGTTGTTAAAGCCCATGGGTGATGAATAATATATCTGTGGGCACACTCCCACCCCCACCACGAAGCACACAGTTTTAAGCAGTGAAACTGCACAAGAGAGACCAGGCAGAGGAAGATGGAAAGAGAGAAGCGTATGTCTCTTGACTCAGAAATCACTTTTGGTGGAATCCAGTATGGACTGAGCGACCCGTGGCCTTTCCGGGTCTGGTTTCTCAGAGGCAGGATCCTGCAGGCCCCACTCCCTGGTGGCTCAGATGGTAACGAATCCGCCTGCAGTACAGGAGACCTAGGTTCGATCCCTGGGTTGGGAAGATCCCCTGGAGAAGGGCATGACTACCCATTCCAGTGTTCTTGCCTGGAGAATTCCATGGACAGAAGAGCCTGGTGGGCTACAGTCCACATTTCCTCAGCTGCAAAGTGGGAGAGAATCTTCACTGGGCTGTTGTGAGAATTAAAGGTGCAAATACATACAAAGTTGTCATGTATTCTGCTCTTGGCACAGTGTAAATGCTGAAGGTTAGCTTTTATATCACCATCAGCATCATTGTCACCATGTTGGAAGATAAAGTTTAAAAATCAGTATAATTATCCCATTAGGATGTCTATTTTTATTTATTTTTAGGGCTTCCCTGGTGGCTTAGAGGGTAAAGCGTCCGCCTGCAATGTGGGAGACCTGGGTTCAACCCCTGAGTTGGGAAGATCCCCTGGAGAAGGCAATGGCACTCCATTCCAGTACTCTTGCCTGGAAAATCCCATGGACGAAGGAGCCTGGGAGGCTACAGTCCATGGGATTGCAAAGAGTTGGACATGACTGAGCGACTTCATTTTCAGTCTACTTTTAGATAAGGAGAATGAAATGCACAGAGTTGAAGTGACTTGTCCAGGGTCATGCTGCTCTGTAGCACCAGATTCATGGGTTGCTGTGTCCTTATGCACCAAGGATGGTCCTTTCAATGTTATAACCTCTCATGGATACCACTTTTACTATCCCATTTACTGAACAGGACACAGAAGCGCAGAGAAGTGTGAGACTTTTGCTGAAGGCACACACATGAGAAGCAGAGGAAGAACTGAAACAAATCCAAAGCCTTTGGCCACTCTGTTGGGCTTTGTGAAGAGTTTTGGCCAACAGGATGCTAACAGATGTGATCTAAGCAAAGGCTGGAGTGTACTTGTCCTTCGGGCTTGCCTCTGCCTTTCTGTGATTTTTCAACACCATGAGAGGAGTGCAGGGTAGGTAGCCTGCTAGTTGTGTAAGTCTGGGAGATGCAGGAAGAAACCCAGACCCAAGCCTTAGCCTGGAGCCCAGCCTGCCTAGATCTACTGAGCCCCAGTAACCCACAGACCCACAAGCGTGAGAATACATGCTTATTTTTACAGGCCACTGAGGTTTGGGGTAGTTTGTTGTGACGCTCAATTGGGCAATAGCTAAATAATATCTGATCTGTCCTGAGTGCTTCTGAGGACTTGCAACTTGCAAGAAAAGCATGCATCTTGACCAGAGCTTCTTAATCTGTAACAGGCATGTGATTCACCAGGGGCCCTGATTAAATTGAAGATCCTGGTTCAGTCATTCTGGGTGGGGCCTGAGATTCTTATTTCCTAATGAGTTCCCAGGAGACACTGTTGCTGCTGCTCCACGCACCACACCGTTGGTGCAAGTGTGGAGAAATCACCCCTAGCTTCTCACCTGTACCTGCAAGTCACAAGTGCTCCATGTCCCTTGGGGCAGTGGACGGGCCACCTTATGTGTCAGTAAAGAATAGTCCTTGCCCTCTAGCAAGAATCCTCTGTGGGTTTCTAAGAGTCATCACTCTCCTCATGTCCAGCGTGGCCAGAGGGTCAGCTCATGTTAACATTCCTGCAGCCTTTTTCGTGGGCTAAGCATTAGAAACACTTAATGAGATCTCCCCTTTTGAATTTTGGTCCTTCCTGAAATTTGAAGATTTCCAGCAGTAAACCTGGCTTCCAGTTCATTTTGCTCATAACCAATACCAGATTTCCAAGTCACAATGTAATTGCGTCTCCAGGCAGGAGATACAAATCTATTTCTGGTTCTGTTAACTTCCAGTCAGGCAGGGCATCAGGACAAGAAGATGAAGGGAACATCAAACAGCAGCTTACAGAGGAAGTCAAGCCTCCTGCTAGGAGACTTTTCCAACTGGTTCTTGTCCAGCAACTATTTCTTTCTACCACTGCCATCACCACCAGCAGCAACCATGCTCACCTGGAGGATTGAGCACCCTGAAACTTTTGATTTGGAGAATCCTGAAAAGGTAGGAGAATTCTTTCCAAGGAAACAGTATCTTCTCCTCTTCCTTCAGTTTTCCATAATTATGGATTATACGCTTGTGTATTAGCTGTAGGAAGATACCATCCTGCAACTAAACTGCCAAATTCTCTTGTTTTCTAACAGTGTCCTGGGTTTTATAGATCCTAAACATGTTATGTGAGTGCCTGTAAAAGATTGCCACAATTTTATTATTATTTATTTATTTATTATTTTTTAGGGAGCATGGGACAAATCAGAATATTAGGATCGACATATATATTACACACATATATATTACATGTATATATTACACTGATTGCGTGTGTACTAAGTTGCTTCAGTCGTGTCATTTTGTAATGCTATGGACTGTAGCCCACCAGGTTCCTCTGTCCATGGCAGTTTTCCAGGCAAGAATACTAGAGTGAATTGTCATGCCCTCCTACATGGGATCTTCTCAACCCAGGGATTGAAACCTCATTTCTTATATCTCCTGCATTGGGCAGCAAGTTCTTTGCCACTAGTGCCACCTGGGAAGCTTATATATATATATATATATATATATATATATATATATATATATATATATAACAATGTGTAAAACAGATAGCTAGTGGGAACCTGCTATAAGGCACAGGAAACTCATCTTGGTCCTCTGTGACAACATAGAGGGCTGGGATGGGGAAGGGTGGAAAGGAGACCAAGAGGGAGGGGATATTCATATACGTACAGCTTATTTACTTTGTTGCACAGCAGAAACTAACACTATATTGTAACACAATCATATTCCCTCAAAAAAGTTTAAAAAAAGATTGCCACAATTTTAAGTAAGCTAAACATATACCCAGCTAGTCTGCCTCTAAGAATTCATACAAGAGAAATGAAAGCATATGTTCACGATGCAAGGACTTATATCCAAACACTCACAGCATCCTTATTTTAATAGGCCCGAGTTGGAAACAACCTCAACATGCTTCACTGGGTGAGTGGAAAAGCTTATTGTATACACATACCTTGGACTACCAACTGGCAATAAAAGGATCAAACGCTTATGCACCAAACAACATGGATGCATCCCAGAGTCATCATGGTGAGCAAAAGAGCGCCCCATGCTGTACACTGAGTACCAGTCTGCTTAGGTAAAACTCTAAGAAGTGTAAAACCTGATCCATAGTGACAGAAGGCAGATCAGTGGTGGGGGTTCCTGAGGAATGAAGGAGGAATCCCCAAGGAACACAAAGAAGCTTTCAGAGATGGTAGATTTATTCATCATCTTGATGGTGGTGATGGTTTCACAGGTGTCAACTCCTCTCTGTTCACTTTGAGTATGCACAGTTCATTGTATGCCAACTACACCTTAATAAAACAGTATTTTTAACAAATAATAACACAACTGCCCTTGTCCTCCTTGTTGTCTCCTCATCACAATCTCTAAGAGGTGGCTGGGAGCCAAGGCATGTGCTTTGTTTCCTTGGCTTTGCCATGAATTCTCTCTCTTGATGCTGGTGGGAGTAAGGTAGCACCTGGGTGACCTATGACATCATTTCCAGCCCCCCTCCCCGAGACGCTTCATATAGGTTCTAGCCACACCTTATTATTTTCAAAAATAGAGATGAGGCGTACAGCAGGAAGCAGCCTCTTGAATTCACAGTCGACCTGCCTTTTCCAGGGTCACTTCTGCTGCACATCTGGGATCGAGGTGCTCCAGACTGTGAGTCTGGCAGCCCCGAGCCCCAGACACGAAGCTGAAATTCTCCTGCTCCTTTGACCCTGCCGCGCTGTTCCTTCTGGGGAAGGTGGGCCCAGGAGTGCTGCTGTCTGATGGAGGTGCATCAGCCGGAGACAGTGCTCTGTGTGAGATGACTGGGTTTCCTAAGACGTGCCTGGGTCAGTTCAACAGGAAGGAGGAGTGAACCTGGTGTTTTCACTTCTACTCAGTTTACAGAAACAACTTTCCAGTGACACATGCTGGTCTGTGCCTAGAGAGCTGATGCAAAGCTGCATGTACCCAGGAACCGTGACCACTACCTTTTTCAGGCATTAGAAGGTGCTCTCACACACCCTTGAGGGCTTCCCAACCATCCTCCCACCTAAAACGGCAAACAAGCGCGGGACGAGGCTCTCCTGAGGAAAACAACAGTCGTCTCTCTATACACGAGCCATTCACGTGCTCTGCCTAGGCCTGACCTTTCCCATTCCTATGATTTCGGAACTCCGCTCTTCCCAGCTGCTCTGGAAGGGGATGGCATGGTTTGATTCTGTTGCTGCCACTGTACATGCCTTTCTGAGGTGAACAGACTTCAGCCTGGTTATCAACAGCAAGAAACAGCAGGCACCTCATGGAAACTCCACACTGTACATCTTCCTGCACCTGAAGAAATGGCCAGTGATCCCACGGCTGAGGTTTGAGTACTGCTTTGTTTAGTTTGGGGCTTCTCTGGTGGCTCAGAGGTTAAAGCCTCTGCCTGGAACGCGGGAGACCCAGGTTCGATCCCTGGGTCGGGAAGATCCCTTGGAGAAGGAAATGGCAACCCACTCCAATGCTCTTGCCTGGAGAATCCCATGGAGGGAGGAGCCTGGTGGGCTACAGTCCATGCGGTGGCAAAGAGTTGGACACAACTGAGCGACTTCACTTTGTTTAGTTTAGTTTCTTCCAGAAGAAAACCCTGAGACAAAGAGCAAGTGGTCCTTGGGAGATATCCCCGGGAAGCTCTGGTAGGAGAAAGGGAAAGAGGGCGGGGAAGGGGAAGAGCCGCAAGGCTACCTGATCAGGTCAGGGAGCGGGACGGGCAGTGAGTGGTTGTCCAAGGAGAGGCACTGGCGCTGGCACATCTACCCTCTTCGCATTGCACTCCTCCCAACATTTGCACTGGCACACCACAGAAAGAAAGGAATTAAGCTTCATATCATTTACGTCTAGGGCTTCTTATGACGTTCTTATGGAAGAGTAGTGCAGACAAGGTTTAAATAAAATGCAAAATGAGTTTTTCTTTTTCAGTAACACGCTCCCTTGCTGTTTCTTCAACCTCACTGCATTCAGTCCTGGGAACTAAGTTGACATCCCAGTCCCAGCCCTTGAATAATCTGCCTTTTGAAGAATGAGTACAGACAGTGAGGTACCCTTAGCTGTCACTGAAGAAAGGGGCTTCATCACCACCCTTTCCATTGTGAATCATAGAATCCTGAGCCAAGGTCATATATGTCCGCAGGTGAAAGAGAAATAAGAGGATCACATACACCATTAAAATATTGTAAAATTAGATCAGTGAAGACAAGTTAAAAACTGAGATAATCAAATGTGGAGAAGACCTATTAAATAATAACCTTCAAGTCCTGCATGAGATGTTTCTCGAAAAGGGAATGAATACTGGGAAAAGAAGCACAAACATGATATTAAGATGTGTCAGAAAAGATTTAAAGGACACAGCAGAGAAAAAAATATTTGGTCACTGACGGCTGTAAAAACGTACTTGTACAGGCTTCCAGATCAAGATTGCAGAGTAGAAGGACACGTCCTCATCTCCTCCTACGAGAGCACCAAAACTGCAACTAGCTGTTGAACAGCCATCAATAGGAGGACACTGGAACCCACCAGAAAAAAGGTACTCCACATCCCAAGACAAAGAAGAAGCCTCAGTGAGACATTAGGAGGGGTGCAATCACAATAAAATCAAATCCTATACCCACCAGGTGGGCAACCACAGATTAGCGAATAATCATATCAAAGAAGTTCTTGCACTGTTGTGAACATTTTGAACCCCACGTCAGGCTTCCCAGCCTGGGGATCTGACAAAGGGACTGGGAATCCCCAGCAAATCTGGCCTTGAGGGTGAGCAGCATTTGATTATAGGCCTTCCAGAGGGCTGGGGAACCAGAGACTCCAGTCTTGGAGAGCACAAACAAAAGTTTGCAGCACCAAGACCCAGAGAAGAGGAGCAGTGTCTCCACAAGAGACTGAACCACCACTACCTGCTAGTATTGGAGGGCCTCCTGTGGCCTCCTGTGGGTCGGCAGGGGCTCACCACAGGGATGGGGATGCTGGAAGATACCCCCTGGCGTAAACCCTCTTGGACTTCACCATTAACCCTACCATAGAGCTGGTAGACCCCAGGGCTTTGATGCCTCAGGCCAAACAACTACCAGGGAGGGAGAGTAACCCCACCCATCAGCAGATAATTGGATTAAAGCTTTACTGAGCAAGGCCCTGCCCACCAGAGCAAGACCCAGTTTTTCCCATCGCCAACCCCTCCCATCAAGAAGGTTCCACAAGCCTCTTGGCCTCAGCCATCAGAGGGCAGACAGAAGAAGCAAGAAGAAGCACCGTCTCACAAAACATATTACAGAAAGTTAACCATAATGAAAAAGGAGAAAGTTATGTCCCAGATGAAGGGACAAGATAAAATCCCAGAAAAACAACTAAATGAAGTGGAAATAGGCAACCTTCCAAAAACAGAATTTAGTATAATGATAGTGAAGATGATCCAGGATCTCGGGAAAAGAATGGAGGCAAAGAACGGGAGGGTGCAAGAAATGTTTACCAAAGACCAGAAGAACTAAAGAACAAATAAACAGAGATGAATGATATACTAGTAGGAATCAACAGCAGAAAAACTGAGGCAGAAGAACAGATCAATGACCTGGAGCACAAAATGGTAGAAATCACTGCCACAGCACAAAATACAGAAAAAAGAATGAAAAATGAAGACAGCCTAAGAGACCTCTGGGACAACATTAAAGGCACCAACATTCGCATTATAGGGGTCCCAGAAGGAGAAGAATGAGAGAAAGGGCCTGAGAAAGTATTTGAAGAGATAATAGCTGAAAATTTCCCAAATATGGGAAAGGATATAGTCAACCAAGTTCAAGAAGCACAGAGAGTCCCAGGCAGGATGAACCCAAGGAGGAACACACCGAGACACATAGTAATCAAACTGACAAAAATTAAATACAGAGATAAAATATTAAAAGCAACAAGGGAAAAGTGACAACATACAAGGAAACTCCCATCAGGCTATCAGCTAATTTCTCATCAGAAACTGTACAAACCAGAAGGAAATGGCATGATATATTTAAAGTGATGAAGGGAAGAACCTACAACCAAGAACACTCTACCCAGAAAGACTCTGCTTCTGATGGAGAAATCAAAAGCTTTCCAGATAAGCAAAAGTTAAGAGAATTCAGCACCACCAAACCAGCTTTACAACAAATGCTAAAGGAACTTCTCTAGGCAGGGAACACAAGGAAAAGGAAAAGACCTACAGAAAATAAGACCAAAACAAGAAAACAGTAATAGGATCATACATATCAATCATTACCTTAAGCATAAATGAATTACATGCACCAACCAAAAGACACAGACTGGCTGGGTGGATGAAAACGTGTGTGTATGCACTTCCACTTACCACATCACTCTGCTTGACTCTCCCAAATATTTAGTGATTATTTTATACTGTTGTTAATCATGTTTCTGTTATGGCTTGCAATTGTAATTATTTTCTATTTTTTGACTGGCTATTGATTGTGAAAACTGATAAACATCTTTGACTATTGTGATTATGTAACTATTACTCACTTTATACCACTGTATCATGATTGGTCAACAGAAAAATAATAGAACTCTATATCACCAAAACTAGGGTCTCATAGAAAAACCTATAATCACTTTTTAAAATCCAGATGCATGTCAGAATTATCGTGAAATTTTTTTGAAAAATACGAATACTCAGGTATTGCTTTTTTTCGCCAGATATGTTTGTAATGAGCAGTCATGTTTAAAAACAAATGGGCTAAAACACTGATGAAAGAAATCAAAGAGGACACTAATAGATGGAGAAATATACCATGCTCATGGATTGGAAGAATCAATATAGTGAAAATGAGTATACTACCCAAAGCAATTTACAAATTCAATGCAATCCCTATCAAGCTACCAGCCACATTTTTCACAGAACTAGAACAAATAATTTCAAGCTTTGTATGGAAATACAAAAAACCTCGAATAGCCAAAGCAATCTTGAGAAAGAAGAATGGAACTGGAGGAATCAACTTGCCTGACTTCAGGCTCTACTACAAAGCCACAGTCATCAAGACAGTATGGTACTGGCACAAAGACAGACATATAGATCAATGGAACAAAATAGAAAGCCCAGAGATAAATCCACACACATATGGACACCTTATCTTTGACAAAGGAGGCAAGAATATACAATGGAGTAAAGACAATCTCTTTAACAAGTGGTGCTGGGAAAACTGGTCAACCACTTGTAAAAGAATGAAACTAGATCACTTTCTAACACCGCACACAAAAATAAACTCAAAATGGATTAAAGATCTAAATGTAAGATCAGAAACTATAAAATTCCTAGAGGAGAACATAAGCAAAACACTCTCAGACATAAATCACAGCAGGATCCTCTATGATCCACCTCCCAGAATGCTGGAAATAAAAGCAAAAATAAACAAATGGGATCTAATTAAAATTAAAAGCTTCTGCACAACAAAGGAAAATATAAGCAAGGTGAAAAGACAGCCATCTGAATGGGAGAAAATAATAGCAAATGAAGCAACTGACAAACAACTAATCTCAAAAATATACAAGCAACTTATGCAGCTCAACTCCAGAAAAATAAACGACCCAATCAAAAAATGGGCCAAAGAACTAAATAGACATTTCTCCAAAGAAGACATACGGATGGCTAACAAACACATGAAAAGATGCTCAACATCACTCATTATTAGAGAAATGCAAATCAAAACCACAATGAGGTACCACTTCACACCAGTCAGAATGGCTGCGATCCAAAAATCTGCAAGCAATAAATGCTGGAGAGGGTGTGGAGAAAAGGGAACCCTCCTACACTGTTGGTGGGAATGCAAACTAGTACAGCCACTATGGAGAACAGTGTGGAGATTCCTTAAAAAATTGCAAATAGAACTACCTTATGACCCAGCAATCCCACTTCTGGGCATACACACCGAGGAAACCAGAATTGAAAGAGACACATGTACCCCAATGTTCATCGCAGCACTGTTTATAATAGCCAGGACATGGAAACAACCTAGATGTCCATCAGCAGATGAATGGATAAGAAAGCTGTGGTACATATACACAATGGAGTATTACTCAGCCGTTAAAAAGAATTCATTTGAATCAGTTCTGATGAGATGGATGAAACTGGAACCGATTATACAGAGTGAAGTAAGCCAGAAAGAAAAACACCAATACAGTATACTAACACATATATATGGAATTTAGGAAGATGGCAATGACGACCCTGTATGCAAGACAGGGAAAGAGACACAGATGTGTATAACGGACTTTTGGACTCAGAGGGAGAGGGAGAGGGTGGGATGATTTGGGAGAATGACATTCTAACATGTATACTATCATGTGAATTGAATCGCCAGTCTATGTCTGACGCAGGATGCAGCATGCTTGGGGCTGGTGCATGGGGATGACCCAGAAAGATGTTCTGGGGAGGGAGGTGGGAGGGGGGTTCATGTTTGGGAATGCATGAAACAATTAAAGATTTTAAAATTTAAAAAATAAAAAACTAAAAATTAAAAAAAAAAAAAAACAAAAAAAAACAAATGGGCTATATGATGATCGTTTAGCTAGTTTGTTTCACTGTTTCTATTTCAAATTCAGTGCTCCCATTTCATTTATTGTCTCCAATTTCTCCATCTCTTTTTTTTTTTTTTTGATGTTCTTTCTCAGGACTTCATCAAGTGTAGGAGAAAAGTTTTTGTATACATATATAAATATGGATAATATATATATATTTGAAAATGTGAATTTTTGCCTAACTAAAAAATTATGACAGTTTGATTCTACTTGTTTGACTTAGTCTGAATAGAATGCTAGATTTATAATTAAAAAATAGATACACAACAAGCAACAAAGGTTTACTGTATAGCACAGGGAACTACAGTTAATATCTTGTAATAATCTATGATGGAAAATAATTTCAAAAATGATATATATGTATTTGTATAACCAAATCACCTTGCTGTGCATCTGAAACATTGTAAGTCAATTATACTTCAATTTTATATATATATATATAATATATATATATAATATATATATTCTTTCTTTTGGAGACTTTAAAAACACAATAGATTCTTCTTAATTGAATGGATAGTTCTCATGACTTCTGAGCCTCAACATCAATGCCTTTTAGAACATGGCTGGGAAACAATGAATGAAGGGGCTGCACAAATAATAGAACTTTCTTCTGGTTTGTATACTGGAAAATAAAAGAGAAAAATAAAATTACAGTGTTTCAATTCAAGGTGGAGACTGGGTATTTTCATTTACTTACTTTCCTTCTCTAAATTCTACTGAGAAAGAAGATGAAATAGAAGAATAAATTCCCAACAGAATTGGAAAGCTGAGAGGGAGCGTCTACAGAAGAAGGAATGATTTCAGGCAGATATGAAACAGATGGTACCCAATTGAACGTGAAACATTACAGAGTTGAGAAAGTGAGAGAAAGATTGCCAGAAGCAGCGAGTTTCTTCAGAGGAATTCCCATAGCAACGTAAAGAATAGAGCCTGTGTCAGTTTCACTAGCAAGTATTAGAAATGAAAACCTATGTCCTGGATTGTACAAAAAAGTTAACATGATCTTATTTACAGTAACTATCCAAACCATTGGAAACAACCCAAATGACCATCAATGGGGAAATGGATAAATTAATTGTGGGATAGTTATACAATGGAATACCCCTTAACAATAAAGAAGAGAAACTTACTGGTGTACACAGCAACAAAAATGAATATCAAAAATAATATGTTAAGCAAAACAAACCCAGACACATACACACACACACACACACACGCACACCATACAATTCCATCTACGTGAAGATTTAAAAGAGGCAAACTAGTTCATGGTGATAAGAGTAAGACACTGGTTGCTTATGGGGGTGGGGGGTAAATTGCCTACAAAGGTGCACTAGGAGACTTTTGGGGGCGATGGAGATGTTCTGTATCTAATTTTGATAGCAGTTATATAGGTATATATAATTGTCAAAAATGGAACTGAATCTTTAAGATGCATTCATTTTATTGTATGTAAATTATTCATCATTAAAAATGTTTTAAATATGTAGAGAGAGAAAAAAGCGAAGGAGGAGAGGAGGGGAGGAGGGAAGGAAGAGAAAAGAAGGGAAGAAAAGAGAAGAAGCTACAGAAGTTGGGTGAAAAGGGTAAGGACAGGAAACGGATAAACAGAGAAAGGACTAGCGCTAGGGCTGCCAAAGCTGGAAGATTAGGCCAAGATGTAAAATGCATTAGAAAAATGCAAAGAGAAAAACATTAGCGAAGTGGAAGACCGTTCGATTTTGAAATCCTAACATTAATGTCAAAGTCTACCAGGAGTTCCAGAAGGTGAATACAAGGACATTGGAAATAAGCAAAGAAATTACTAAAGCAACTTTCTCAGGCTGAAGAGAAACTTGAGGATTCAGATTGAAAGCACCCACCACATGCTGAAGAGGACTAACAACAAAGGCCCTAATTTTGAGCACAAGCTAATTAAATTTCTGAGCATTATTAACAAAAAGAAAAACCCTAAAAGCTTCCACTTAAAAAATCACCTTCAAAGAAAAAGCATCAGACTTTTCACTGAAACATGAGATGCTACAAAAAAAACTTGCATTACATCTTCAAAATTCTGAGGGGAAACAAGATAGAAAAAAACTAACAGCCAAATTAGCATTTAAGTGTGAGAAGCACATAAAGATGTACTTAAAATTTTAGAATCTGAGAGTTTATCTTTTTTATTGTTTCTTTTGGCCACACCACACAGCTTTCAGGATCTTAGTCCCCTAACCAGGGGTTATACCCGGGGCCCAGGCAGTGAGATTGCTAAGTCCTAGCCACTAAACCTCCAGGGAGCGCCTAAGAGTTTATCTTTTGATAAAACCTTTCCGAGAGAACTTTTTGAGAATGTATTCCAGCAAAATAAAAGATGAATATATGAAATTCCAGAAGCAGCAGCAGGAGACAAATTTAAAAAAAAATCTTTAAGTCTAAATAATGATTGGGAGAATTATACTACTGCTAAGAAATTATTCCTAAGACAGCAAAAATGAAAAGTAATGAAAGAAAGAAGGAAGATATTAGAAATGGAAAGAAAAATGAATAACCTAGCACTAAATATTCAGATAATATGATTAAAATTTGAGAGAGATAAGAGAAAGAAATGGCATGTTAGAATCTTGTTTTGGGAAAGTTTAGTGAAAGTCACTCAGTCATGTCCGACTCTTTGTGACCCCCCAGACTGTAGCCCAACAGGCTCCTCTCTCCACGCAATTCTCCAGGCAAGAATACTGGAGTGGGTTGCCATTCCCTTCTCCAGGAATCTTTCCAATCCAGGGATTGAACCTAAGTCTCCTGCATTGGAGGCAGATTCTTTACTGTCTGAGCCACTAGGGAAAGTTTAGGTTATATTATAAATACTCATTGAGTCTCAACATTGATAGAAAAGTATGATTTCAAATCTATTTGCTAAATGTTAAGAATTGGAGAGATAAACCCTTTCCAAACTTGAGGAATAATAAACTAAGTAAATAATATTTAAATACTTGCTGCTACTGCTGCTAAGTCGCTTCTGTCATGTCCGACTCTGTGTGACCCCATAGACGGCAGCCCACCAGGCTACCCTGTCCCTGGGACTCCCCAGGCAAGAACACTGGAGTGGGTTGCCATTTCCTTCTCCAACGCATGAAAATGGAAAGTGAAAATTGAAAGCGAAGTCGCTCAATCGTGCCTGACTCTAGCGACCCCATGGACTGTAGCCCACCAAGCTCCTCCGTCCATGGGACTTTCCAGGCAAAAGTACTGGAGTGGGGTGCCATTAAATGTTTAAGTGCCAAGCTCTAACAGAGCACTTACATGCATTCAGTGTTATAATTCTTACAACACAAGGAAATAGTTTTTGTATACCTATTTAACAGATGAGGACATTTAGACCTAGGCTAACTCTCTTGCCAAAGTTCACATAGATAAATTGGAAGGTGGGAGGCAAAATGAAGAAAATTTGAAAACACTTAATAAAACTGAAAACATATCTTCAGATCTATTAGTAATCACAATAAATACAGGTGGGTTACATTCATTGATCTATTACATGACAAAAAAAACTGGCTATTGGTTATTAATAAGAGATATTTAAACAAAAAGGAGAGAGAAAGCCTGAAAATAAAGGTTGGAAAAAGATACCCAATGAATGGCAAGAGGAAAAAAAATAAGCAAGAGATGCAAAATTACTATCAAAACATGTTGAAAAGTCAATAAAAAGATGTATGAGGAATTTCACCTTGACAAAAATATAACCACCAGGGAATTCCCTGGTGGTCCAGTGGTTAAGACTCTTGCTTTCACTGAGGAGGCCATGAGTTCAATCCCTGGTCTGGAAGGAGAACTAAGATCCTGAAAGCCACTAAACTGCTCCCCCTCACCCCCCCAAAAACCCACCAAAAAAGATGTTTTATCTCCTAACACCATGGATTCTAAACAAATAAAGCAAAACTTCATGGATAATAAGGAGAACAGAAAAATGCACAGTGGTAGGGCCAGAATGTAATTAAATTATTTGAGGAATAAGCAGATTAAGTAAACAATAAGTAAATCAAGATGAAGTGTTTTCACAATATAATTAACCACCGTGACTTGATAGGTCTTATAAAGATATTTAGGGGCTTCCCTTGTAGCTCAGTCAGTAAAGAATCTGCCTGCAGTGCAGGAGACCCAGGTTCAATCCCTAGGTTGGGAAGATCCCCTGGAGAAGGGAATGGCAACCCATTCCAGTATCCTTGCCTGGAAAATCTCATGGACAGAGGAGCCTGGTAGACTGCAGTCCATGGGGTCGCAAAGAGTCGGGCACGACTGAGCGACTAACCCTAACTAACACCATCACAAAGAGCATGTAGTCGTACTTTGGCCCCCTCAGGCGAAGAGTTGACTCTTTGGAAAAGACTCTGATGCTGGGAGGGATTGGGGGCAGGAGGAGAAGGGGACGACAGAGGATGAGATGGCTGGATGGCATCACGGACTCGATGGACATGAGTCTGAGTGAACTCTGGGAGTTGGTGATGGACAGGGAGGCCTGGCGTGCTGCGATTCATGGGGTCGCAAAGAGTCGGACACGACTGAGCGACTGAACTGAACTGAACTGATGCATGTATTATATAAAACTTTATACTGATAGAGTAAAAATCCAATAAAACATATGATATTTGAGAAAGTATAAATGATCAAAAATGACTAGAGAAAAGTTATAGTATCTGATTAGGCTGTTGACCAAGGAATACCATGGAACATTAATCAGTGATCTCAGTCAAAGAGGTGCCAAACCCAAGAGGGCTAACAATGAGTGAATTCTAACAATCTTATAAGAAATAGATAATTCTTATTACTTAAGTGCTAAAGTGAACAAAAAAGGGTTTCTAATGCACACCATGAAACCACAATGATATTACTCCAGAAATGGATATTGCTAGCTCTCATGCATACACCGAGAAAACTGTAAGCGCATATTGCTAAGTATAGCTTTCCTAGATTCTAAAACTAATGAATTGGAGAACATAACAGAAAATAAAATGAAAAATTTACAATAGCAGCCAAACCTTGAAAACAGCTTGTCAAAAGAAATGTGAAAAGAAAGATGAAGAAAGCTGTAAAGCTTCACTCAAGAAATAGAGAAGCTTAAACCATGTCCTGAAAGAGAGGATAATATTATAAAATTTTCAATTCTTTTCAGTTTATCCTCCCCCAAATATATATAGCAATTCTCATTAAAAGCTCAGTGAGTTTTTAAACAAAATAACTCTTAAATCTGTTTGAAAATAGATATTTTATAAGAATTTCTAAGGAAAAATTTTAATCAAAGTATATATTCCCTATTAAAACATACTATGAGACTACATGAAATAAAAGGATACAGGATGCTTGGGGCTGGTGCACCGGGATGATCCAGAGAGATGATATGGAGTGGGAGGTGGGAGGGGGGTTCAGGATTGGGAACTCATGTACACCCGTGGTGGATTCATGTCAATGTATGGCATAACCAATACAGTATTGTAAAGTAAAATAAAGTAAAAATAAAAATTAAAAAAAGTATAGTGTTATATAAAACATTAATAGAAAAATGAATGTCAAGAAACATTTGTTTTTTGTATATGTATATACAAGATATTTGTTTCTTGTATATGTATATATATATATATATATGTATGCATGTATATCCCAGTAATGTATATATGAAAAGTTTAGTATATGTTAAAAATGGTATTTTGTATTAACAAATATAGAATGAAATATTTAAAAAATATGATAGGACAAGTGGCTATTTAACAAACATCAAAGTTTTACCTTTATCTTAAACCCACAAATAACTTCAAAGTAAGTTGTAGTTCTAAACAAGAACAACAAAAACACTAAAAAACACTAGAATAAAATACATTTCAATATTCTGACAATCCTTATTTGAGGAACTCTCTCTTGAGTAAGGCTTGAAAATCCAAAGTTATGTGAGAAATGATCCAGAGTAGATTACACTTAGAATAGAAAGTTTCTGCATGACCAAAGGCAGCATAAACAATGTTAAAAGATGAATACAAGAGTGGTTCAGCATTTGCAGTCTCTGACCTAAAAGGTCAATATGGTCAGCATTTTGCAAAGATAGCCACAGTGACTCCTCCCATCCCTGAACATTGCTGGTCCTCCCATCAAGAGGAGTCAATTTCCGGTCCCTTAGAATCTAAGCTGATTCAGTGATTTGTTTAATCAGTAAAATGAGGCTGAAGTTGAATTGGGCTTCCCTGATAGCTCAGTTGGTAAAGAATCCACCTGCAATGCAGAAGACCCTGGTTCAATTCCTGGGTTGGGAAGATCCCCTGGAGAAGGGAGAAGCTACCCACTCCAGTATTCTTGGCCTTCCCTTGTGGCTTAGCTGGTAAAGAATCCACCTGCAATGTGGGAGACCTGTGTTTGATCCCTGGGCTGGGAAGATCCCATGGAGAAGGGAAAGGCTACCCACTCCAGTATTCTGGCCTGGAGAATTCCACGGACTGTATAGTCTATGGGGTCGAAAGAGTCGGATATGACTGATGACTTTCACTTTCCTATAAAGTTCATCAAGAGGCCTTGCAGTTTCTGCTTTTTCTCTCTGGCTGCTCTGAGTCCACCATGCAAAGATATGCAGGATAACTTCCTTGAGGATGAGGAAAGAGCATAGGTGACAGCAAACACCAACTATCAAACGTATGATTGAGGTCCTCTAGACTACCTAGCCCATGTCAAGCCAACAGAAGGCGATAGCCAGCTGAGTAAGCCTAGGCAAGAGCCGCAGAAGAGCCACCCACAGAGCCCAGGGCAAACTGCTGACATGAACTCACGAGCAAACAAAATGTGGCTGTTTTAAGCCACTGTGTTTTGGGATGATTTATTATGTAGTAATAGTTAAGTTGGAGAAGGCAATGGCACCCCACTCCAGTACTCTTGACTGGAAAATCCCATGGATGGAGGAGCCCGGTGGGCTGCAGTCCATGGGGTCGCTAAGAGTTGGACACGACTGAGCGATTTCACTTTCACTTTTCACTTTCACGCATTGGAGAAGGAAATGGCAACCCACTCCAGTGTTCTTGTCTGGAGAATCCCAGGGACGGTGGAGCCAGTTAGCCATAATTTAAAAAGAATTCCTGAGATAAGAGAACACAGTCTACCTGGAAAATGGGCAAGGCAAGTCACAAAATAAGAAACACAAAGGTTGTTGACTTGAATCAGAGCTGGAGGAGTCTTGTCATGGACTGGAAGAAAAACTCCAGCCTGCCTGGGTCTGAATCCTGGCCCTGCCCATCATGGTTGTATGACCTTGCATAAGTTATTCAAATCTCTGTGGGTCCCAATTTCCTCATCTGTGAAATGAGGATATATATACTATCTATCTCATAGGGTCACTGTAAAGAAACTCAGTAGCATTCAGTTCAGTTCAGTCGCTCAGTCGTGTCCGACTCTTTGCGACCCCATGAATCACAGAACGCCAGGCCTCCCTGTCCATCACCAACTCCCGGAGTTCACTCAGATTCATGTCCATTGAGTCAGTGATGCCATCCAGCCATCTCATCCTCTGTCGTCCCCTTCTCCTCCTGCCCCCAATCCCTCCCAGCATCAAAGTCTTTTCCAATGAGTCAACTCTTCGCATGATGTGGCCAAAGTACTGGAGTTTCAGCTTTAGCATCATTCCTTCCAAAGAACACCCAGGGCTGATCTCCTTTAGGATGGACTGGTTGGATCTCCTTGCAGTCCAAGGGACTCTCAAGAGTCTTCTCCAACACCACAGTTCAAAAGCATCAATTCTTTGGCGTTCAGCCTTCTTCACAGCCCAACTCTCACATCCATACATGACTACTGGAAAAACCATAGCCTTGACTAGACAGACCTTATTTGGCAAAGAAATGTCTCTGCTTTTGAATATGCTATCTAGGTTGATCATAACTTTTCTTCTAAGGAGTAAGCGTCTTTTAATTTCATGGCTGCAGTCACCATCTGCAGTGATTTTGGAGCCCCCAAAAATAAAGTCTGACACTGTTTCCACTGTTTCCCCATCTATTTCCCATGAAGTGATGGGACAGGATTAAGTACAAATAAATGTTGCTTTTGCTTTTACTGCTATTTATAGCTCAGATCAACTCTTGACTGAAGCAGTGAGTACAAGATACTAAATTGTTTTATTGAAGACAAGTAGATGGATGATGGGGGTTAGAAGTTAGAGAACAAAAACATTTAGTTACATTTCAGAGTTTGGCTTGCTTTAATATTATTGCAAAAATGATTAGTTTGATGATTTCGAACACTTTCTTAAATCACATTGTTTGAATGAATTCTAGCTTTACTATGTAAAATCTATAAAAATTCATGATTCTGAACCTGAGCTTTAGTAGAGAAGCACTCATTTGAATTTCCCTTCTGGTTCAGATGGTAAAGAATCTGCCTGCAATGAGGGAGACCTGGGTTTGATCCTTGGGTCAGGAAGATCTTCTGGAGAAGGGAATGGTTACCCACTCCAGTATTCTTGCCTGGAGAATTCCATGGACAGAGAAGCCTGGTGGGCTCTAGTCAATACAGTTGCAAAGAGTCAGACATGACTGAGTGACTGCTGCTGCTGCTAAGTCGCTTCAGTCATGTCCGACTCTGTGTGACCCCATAGATGGCGGCCCACCAGGCTACTCTGTCCCTGGGATTCTCCCAACAATAATACTAGAGAGGGTTGCCATTTCCTTCTCCAATGCATGCATGCATGCATGCTAAGTCACTTCAGTTGTGTCCGACTCTGTGCGACCCTATGGACAGCCGCCCTCCAGACTCCTCTGTCCACCGGATTCTCTAGGCAAGAATACTGGAGTGGACTGAGTGACTAACATACGTTAAAGGGATATAGTTATTATTATCATTGCCTGTGGTTCTTTTGTGGGATATTTTGTCTTCTAGGCTGCTTTTGATTACGTATAGTTGTTTTATTACTATTTATCAATTAAAGACATATGAAAGAGCTAATCTGAGTATCTGATCAACATGAGACAAGAAGAGATAAGATTTCATTCAAAAGTGAAAAAACTGATTTTTCTGTGCATTTTTATATAGCTGTTACAGACAACTGTAAAATTTCTTATATTTTAAAATACTGAAAACAGTATAAAGACTAACATTCTTATTTATTATTATTATGAGCCACATAACCAATAGAAACAGCATTATGTTACTGCCTCATAACAGCATACCTAACAGTACACAGAGAGTCACAAAGTCAAAAATATATCTCCTAGTATGTTGAAACTCTGGAGGAGGGCATGGCAACCCACTCCAGTATTTTTGCCTGGAGAATCCCATGGACAGAAGAGCCTGGCGGGCTACAGTCCACGGGGTTGCAAAGAGTTGGACATGACTGAAGTGACTTAGCACAGCATGCTGCTACTGCTGCTGCTAAGTCGCTTCAGTCATGTCCAACTCTGTGCACAGCATAGCATGTTGAAAATACCAAAAAACAAAACAAAACAAAACCCATGGTTAGTCATGTTTATGTGTGTGTATGTATGAATATATACATAATGAAGATAAATATGTTCATATTTGACACAGTAAGACTGTCAAGATGTGTTTGATAATGTAAATTGTTACCCTTTTGTAGCCAGCATAACTTTATCAAGAACTTGGAACACAAATATTCTTCAAAGGTTTTTATACTCATAAGATAACAACAAATTAAGCAGCTTCTGGCTCTGCAACCTCAGGTCAAGTTACCTAACCTTAGTTTTTTCATTTGAAATAGGGATAACAATATTGCTTAACTCATGAGATTTTTGTGAGGATTTAAAAAGAAAACATGTGAGAAGTGCTAAGAATAGCGCATGACACATAAAAGACATTTGACAGATCTTAGCTACTACTGTTGGAGAAGGCAATGGCACCCCACTCCAGTACTCTTGCCTGGAAAATCCCATGGATGGAGGAGCCTGGCGGGCTGCAGTCCATGGGGTCGCGAAGAGTCGGACACGACTGAGCGACTTCCCTTTCACTTTTCACTTTCATGCACTGGAGAAGGAAATGGCAACCCACTCCCAGTGTTCTTGCCTGGAGAATCCCGGGGACGGGGGAGCCTGATGGGCTGCCGTCTATGGGGTCGCACAGAGTCAGACACGACTGAAGCGACTTAGCAGCAGCGGCAGCAGCAGCTACTATTGTTATTCTGACTTCTGTTCTATTCGATGCCCTTGATGTCAGATCTTAAACAAAGGTGCATCTCTTGCAAATGTTCCCAAATATTAAACTGGTGAGAACAAATACTACACTTGACCTTCAACAAATACATGGACACCAAGGGGGAAAAGGGGGGAGGGATGAATTGGGAGATCGAGATGGACATATATCCACTACTCTGTATAAAATAAATAACTAACGAGAGCTTGCTGTGCAGCACGGAACTCTACTCAGTGTGCTATGATGAACTAAATAGGAGGGAAATCCAAAAAGGAGGGGATATATGTGTACATATAGCTGAGTCACTTCACTGTAGAGCAGAAACTAACACAATGCTGAAAACAACTAAAATACCCCAGTTTAAAAAATAATAAATATTCCCCGATATACTACAGTTTGAGTAAATAGAGCTACCATTGTGTCTTTCTGACTCCAACCTCATATTTTAGAATATCTTAAGCAGTGATAAAAATAATGTAACATAAAGACTGATAAACTTTTGGATTGCAAAGGATGGTTTTTAGCAGCTTAAGCTATTCCACAGCCAACACATTTAAGTTCAAATGCAGTTTAAGATGGGTTAAACATCACCAGTAAACATACAGAATATGGTGCCCACAGTTTTGTTTCCAAATATACCTGCTACCAGTGAATTCACATCCCGAACCCTGAAAACCACAGACTAATAAGTGTATTTTGCAGACCTCCTCACTTGGCAGAATACACTCTCTTCAGTTGAATGGTAAAACTGTTGAGAGTCAGAGGACCAAAGGAATAACTTTAATCAGGAAGAATATAAAACTTTCATAATAACAAATTACAAAAGAGAGTAAAATTATAAACTAGACTGTTAAATTCATCAATCTGCCTGAATAAGTTAATTGAGTGGACAGAATAACCAAACACGATTACAAGATAAGCTGAAAGCTGATGGATTACCAGCTACTTGGGACTCAAGCTACTCCTAGGAGCCTTGTTCTTTCTAAATCTCCCATTTCTTCTGCTCTGCTGGGATAGTTCTTCAGCCCCGGGCTCTTTCGAGAATTTAATCCACTTCCCCTTTGCAGTGGCCACTTCCACCAGCTGCTTCTCTCATCGCCTTAACATTCAAAGGGAAAAGGCCAAGCCTAGGTTATTCTAATGATAGCACACACCTCATAAAAAAATCTGCCAAATTTACTTTTCCATAGAACATCATTTTTACAGCTTTTCATGAGTCCATGAGGAAAGAAAGCATCATGTATAGAATGTGACTTCCAGAATTCTTGAAGATATTAGGCACTGTTCCCAGTATTACAGTGGGTGGGTGTACCACCATCTATAGAATGGGGGTGTCGTCAATTTCCCCAAAGAGATTGGGTCAGGCTTTCACAGGAGAAGAGGAGAGGACCTCACAAAATTAGGACATTTTCAGAAATGTTCCCAGGTTAAAAGATGTTCAAAGGTTAAAAGGCTCTGGGGTGCATTCTTTTTCATTCCCGGTTTTACATTCCTGTGTAAAGATCACCTTGCTTTAGTCTACAACACCCTGCCAGAGACAGAACACGGTGCAACAAACCAAGAGTTTGGGATGTGTAAACTTTGCAAGTTTCTTAACCTCTGCACCTCGGTTTTCACATCTATGCAGGGGTGGGGGTGGGGATATTAACAATATACATCATGAACTACATCATTAAATTAGTTAAGTTCTGCAAAGAACTTAAAATTAGCACATGGAAAGCACTCTGGAAGTATTTAAGGGAATTCTTCTCTCTACACTAGGGTTTTTAGGCGACACACTGCATAAAGATGTGAGGGAGGAATTAACAGGGCAATGATCTTAAAACCCTTTGGCAACAATGAATGATGCTTATCTAGACATTGCCAGAGTACAGAGTTTTCAGAGGGGCTGCTTGGAGGAGGAGATTTTAGAAGTGAATTCCTGCTGCCTCCTGGGAAAATCCCTGCTGACTTCTTTACCCATGCCCCACGTTGACAGTTGTCAACACCTCTGACAGACCCAAGGAAAGGTGTTTTTCAAGGGAACGGCAGAAAATCCCTACCTGGGCAACCCTTTATTTGGAAACCGGAGAATCCATTCTGCGTCTGACGCCGGCTATCCCTTCTCTAGTTGTGACCCCCCCCCCCCCCCCGCACACACACACTGCGCTGGAGCTGCACAGACCGTCAGAATTCCATTCCTAAGGCGACCTTCAATAGGGGCGGAAAGCTGGAAGAAGTCTTTCGCTGTCAACTTTTAAAGCCCCAGGTAACGCCATCTTAAAGTACAACAGGTGGCTTGACTCTGCGCCCTCCGCAGGCTAGGAAGGTGCAAGGTTGGCTCGGGGACCACGTGGGCGACCAGGGATACTTTCTTCAGGGAAATTATTTCCTGACCTTTGGCACTGTTTTCTGAGTTGGCAGATTCAACCGGGTTGGTTCTTCCTCCCAGACCTCGTTTGGGGGTTGTCCTAAGTTGAGGTCTCCTCCCGCTCCTCCCCGCCTCTCAGAACAACATCACTTCGCTTCTGAAGGGCAACCGAAGTCTGAGAGCATCCCAAAGCCAACACATGCGTGCTCCACACTCCTCCGCTAGTCTCACGCTCAGGTACCTGGTGACAGACTCGGAGGAGCGTGCCCCCGGACCTCCGAGGCGGTTCAGCCTCCAAGCACTTAGCCCGCTCCGTCCAGGCTGGAGACGGGTGGCCCCGGCCAAACTACTGCCCAAACAGCTGTTCTTTGGTGGGGCGGGGACCCGCCTCCCCGCCTCTCTCAGGTGCGAGGTCAGCACCCAGCCCCCCGGGTCCCGGCCGCCACGCGCGCCCCTGCCCGGCGGCGCACTCACCTGCAGCGGGGCCCGGCTGGCGTTGGCCGCGGCCGCGTCCGGCCGGTCGGCAGCTCCGGAACCGCGCAGCACCGTGATGTGCAGCGTGAGCAGCAGCAACCCCAGCAGCAGCAGCAGCTCGGCCGCCAGGCGCACCATCCTCCGCAGGCGCGCGGCTTTAGGACCCGGCGCGGCGGGCGGCGGCGGCGGCGGCGGCGGCGGGGGAGGAGGAGTCGGAGCCCGGGAGTCCGGCAGCGCGGCTCCCGCCTCGGCCCCCGCCGGGGCCCCGCTCCCCGAGCCCGCAGCGCTGGCGCTGGCTGCCGCGGGGCGCGCCAGGCCCGGGGAGCAGGAGCCGCCACCGCCGTCCCCGCCGCCGCACCACGGCGGAGCCACGGCGGGGCCGGGGGCGTCCAAGCCGGCGGCGGAGCGAACCCCGGCGCTCCCCGGCGGGGACGGCGGGCCGCCCGGGGCCCGGGCCGGGCCGGGGCCCACCCTGCGGGCAGCGGGCAGCGGGGGCGGCGGCGGGGCGGGCGCAGCCGAGCCCCCGAGCGCACATGGGCGCCGCAGATGTGGCCGCGGCGCCGCAGCTGGAGCGGGAGCGGCCGCCAGAGGAGCGCGGGGAGCGGGAGGAGGAGGAGAAGGAGGAGGAGGAGGAGGAGGAGGAGGAGGAGGGCTTCAGCGGCGGCCCGCAGTTACCTCCACGCTTGGCTCCCCCGCCCTTGCCGCCCGTAGCCACTCACCCGGCGAGCCACCTCCCCTCCTCCCCGCGCTCCTCCCGGCCGCAGGCCGCGCCGCCCCGCCGCCGAGTCCTCGGGAAAGCCGGCTCCAGGCGGGGGCCCCGGGCGCGCGGGGGCTGTCACTGTTTGGAGGTGACCCGCGAGCCCCTCCGGAGTCCGCGTCCGCCTGCCGGGCTGCGCCGAGCGCGCGCCCCAGCTGCCGAGGTCGCTGCGGCCGGCGAGGGCAGAGCCCCGCGCGCGCCGAGGCTCGGGGCTGTGGGGTGGTGGGGGGTGCCTGGGCGAGGTTGGAAACTTTTATTGACAAGTGGAGTTGGGAGTTGTGGTGATGGAGAACCGAGAGGGCGCCGGCCCCGCCAGGTGTCTGCCGGCGACTGTGCGCCCCTCCCTGCAGCTGGCCTATGTACGAGGGGGAAGAGACGGGGTCGTTCCAGAAAGGTCTTGACACTCGCTCCCAGACGGTGGGTCGCCCGCTCACCGAGCACCGCTGCTCAGGCGCCGGCGGCGGTGAGTAGAGCTTGGGAAGGGAGGCGAGTCCGATTCGCCGGGCGTCCGTCTGGTCCAGCGCGCAGGTGTCTCGGCAAGAAGCGGCAGGGGTGCGGTGCCCGTGGCTCGGGCGCGCAGGACGGAGGTGGGGCAGTGGGGGCCAGTCTCAGCTCAGGCCGGCGCGGGCCGGGGGGCTCATCCCGGAGGCGCCGCGCCCGGAGGGGCCCTGGGGGCTGCCGTCGCCCAGTTGCCGCTCCCGGGCCAGCGTCTCATGACCGCGCTGAAACCTCGGGCTCCCGCGCGCCGCTCATGCCTCGCAGGGGACAGCCGGCCGGTGGAAGGGCTCGAGGGTCGAGCAGAGGGCGCGCGGTCCTCGCCTCGGATGCACGAGAGAGCCGGGTCCGGGGCTGGGCTCAGCTCACCGCAGCAGCGCCGCGCATCCCGCCTTCTGCAAGAGGCTCGGAGTGGCGGGCGCCGGGGCTGGCCGGGGCCTTTTATACTCCGCCTCCGCCGCCTCCCTTCGGGTCCCTCCTTGCCTCCTCCCCTGTGCCCGCCCCGTCCTTTCCTCCCTGCGAGCGGAACCTTCAGCCTAGGCGTTCCCAAATTTCCCCAATTTCCAAGCGCACCTCGCATCCTGGGTTCCAGCGTCCCGACGGTGGTGCCTCTCCGTTCTCCCTCGGGGACCGAAATTAACCAAACAAACCTTTCTCTCCGACACGCCCCCTTCCCCCGCTCCCATCCTTACAAACTCAAGTAAGATTCTTAAATCAACTCCCTTCCGAGAGTTCCCGTCTTTATACAAGGCACCTCAGCCAAGTCTTCGCCAAATCCAGACCGAAAACACTTTTATCATTACGAAAGTTCACGGGGGTGGGGGTGGGGGCAGTGTTCGCCCGGGTATTTTGCAGTATTTAAATAGCGGTGGTTAAAGTATAGTATGTGGTTGTTAAGTCGATAAGTCGCGTCCGATTCTTTTGGAACTCCGTGGACTGTAGTCTGCCAGGCTCCTCTGTGCCTGAGACTGCCCAGGCTAAGAATATTGAAGTGGGTTGCCATTTCCTTCTCCAGAGGATCTTCCCCACCCAGGGAGGGAATCCGTGTGTCTCCCGCATTGGCAGGCTGATCCTTTACCGCTGAGCCGCCAGGGAAGCCCAAAGTTTGGTGCACCGGTTGGTTTTGTGTCAGGGGCAAGAAGAGATAGTTACTGCTCTGGAGATGCTTTGTGAGCATCTCTAAAATCCTAACCAACCCTAGCATCTTACTAACACATTGACAGATTCTTAAAACGCTCCATTTCTCTCCTTTTCAGTCATTTTGTGTGTGGTTGGGAGGGAGGGCTTTGGGAAGGGAGCAATGTTTGGAGGGAGAGAGCGCTTTAAACTTTTAGGCAGCAGGTCCTGTTAGGCATCTTATTGCAATCCGCAGGCTCTAAAATGCCAATAATTGCCAACTGGAGCGCTGAGGAAGAATTTGAAACAATAGATGGTCCCGGGTTCAGATGGGAGATCAAAGAGGAGATCCCAGGGGCTCTGAGATCCCACAGGGATCCTCCTGTGTGTTTCCAAGTTAGAATCACTTAGAAAGATGTGAGGGAGTCCAGGCTAATCAGCACATTGATGGAATGTGTAAATTAAGAAGGCAAACTGGAATCCTGTGTCCAGAGAGTTTAGGGTGGCTCTAACCCCCAGTTGTACCAGATTGTGATGTGGGCACACAGGGACCAATGACTTTCCCATTGCCTGAGGCAGGCTGGTCTAAATTAGAATCCAGGCACTTCTGCTGTATCCCATGTTTCCATCATACACAATCTCCACATGTAAGCCTCAACTGCCTCTCCTCTCATCTAAAATGAACATTTTTTTTGGATCCTAGGAAAAATAACTTTTACAAAAATGTCAGAAAGAAATCCTTGCAGCGAGTGTAAATTCTTGTAAATGTGTAAAAGGAGAGTTGGAGATCAAAGTCTTTGTAAAATGTTGTAAAAATTGTAAATTGAATTTTGGGGACTAAAGTCTGTATAAAATGTCGAACAAATGTATGAATGAATCCTATTAAAATTCTTGCATGCTGTGAAATCCGAATTCCAGGTGAGTTTATGTTCTAGTAAGCACACATAACTAGTATTGATAAACCTCCATGCCTTGTGATGACTGTTCCCAAACAAGGCTACTGGCAGTGCTCTGCTTTTGAGGAGTTAGGGAAAACTGGGTTGCAAGTTTTGTGAAAAAGAATTATAAATTTAATAGCCCAAGCAAATTAAGTGTCGAGCACATTTAGGAAATCATACCAACAGTTAATGGAAACTTTAAAAATCCTACCTGCCTAAGAGTGTCCACAGCACTTTATTCATATCTTTTATTACTGATCTAACTGTGCATTAGTATAATGTATCTGTTTGTGTGTCTGCCTTTATACCATACTTGGATCACCTTTGTGGCAGAACATTCCAGAGCACATCTCCCTTGCACCAGTACCCAGGTTTTTTTGTTGTTGTTGTTGTTTTTTTTCCCTCTTCCTTTGTTCACAGCTAGAGACACTTCCCAGCAGCACTGGGTCTAGGTGGGATGGTGGAGGGCTCGGTCGCATTCTGATCTGGCCATTAAACATGAAGTGACCATCTCTCACACTCTCTTTGCTTTCTGTAGGCAAAGGACTTTGAGGTGGGAGGAGCCGACATCTCTAAGTTACTGCTCAACAGAGAGCTATGCTCAACTGCACCAGGAATACCTGCATGTAACCTTGTGCAGTAAGAAATACACATTGTTGTTCAAGACCACTGTGACTGGGGATGTTTGCTACGCAGCTAGTTCAGCCTGTGCTGACAAGTACAATCCTCAAGTCGGGGACAGGTGCCTCCTCTCATTATATTTCTAGAGCTAAGCACAGAGCCTTGCGTGGAGTATATGCTCAATCCATGTTTGTTTAATGGATACAGCATGTGATTTTTATACAGACCTTACTTAATGAATTAACTCTCTTTAGACTGTTCCTACTATAAGTAGCTGATCTGTAAATATTAATTCTTCTGTCTTGATCATACTATTCTTTCACAAATTTTATTATTAGTCTATTTCTTTTGCAGACAGGCTTGTTTGACTGGAATAGTTGGGTAAAATAAGAGAAATTAACAAGCCAGAACACCTATAGTTAATATAACTTAACAGAACCTTGTAGTCTATTATGATCAGGATTTTATTGTTTATATATATAGTTGTTGTTTTTTTTACTAAAACTGTTGGAAGATAGCAAAGGGTAGTTTTAATATAGTCTTTTAAAATATGTTTTTATTATTTAAAAATATATACAAAAGTAAAGAGGGTATAATAAATAACCCAACTTCAATAAAACTTGTGACCAAATCTGTACTCTAACTTTCTATTGTCAAATTATTTTGAGGCAAATCCATGACATCATATCATTTCACTCATACATAGTTCAGTATATATCTCAAAAAGATAAGGATTCAATTAAAAAAAGTTACACTTATGCATACTGTGTGTGAGGTGTAAATCAGATTTTTTGCAAAGTCAAAACCAGAGGCTTTTCTGGGTGTAAAAATTATTAGCATTTAGGGATTGTGGTGGAGGCTGCTAGATGTTCACCAAAACCTGTTTCCTCTTCTTCCTGGACACACAAGTTGACTACATTTCCCAATATCCTCTACAGCTAGATACAGCCGTGTGCCTGAGTTCTGGCTAGTAGAATTCGGTCTGGTGGCTGGATATTTCTGTGCAGGGTGATGAATGATCAGCCTGAATTCCTGGCACAGAGCCCTTACCCATTCCAACTCTGCCCAGAACACCTTAGCCAGGCTAGTGTGTGATTAGAAATAACCTTTTTTTAAAAACTGATGTATAGTTCATTTACAATATTGTGTGAGTTTTTGCTGTGCAGCAAAGTGATCCAGTTATACATACATATTCTTTTTTCATACTCTTTCCCACTATGATTTATTACAGGATATTGTAATAGTTCCCTGTGCTATACAGCAGGAACTTGTTAGTTATCTATTTAATATATATTGTTGTTGTTCAGTTGCTCAGATGTGTTTGACTTTTTGAGACCCCATGGACTGCAGCACACCAGGCTTCCCTGTCCTTCACCCTCTCCCAGAGACTGCTCAAACTCATGTCCATTGAGTCGGTGATGCCATCCAACCATCTCATCCTCTGTCATTCCCTTCTCCTCCTGCCCTGAGTCTTTCTCAGCATCAGGGTCTTTTCCAGTGAGTCAGCTCTTCACATCAGGTGGCCAGAGTATTGGAGCTTCAGCTTCAGCATCAGTCCTTCCAACGAATATTCAGGACTGATTTCCTCTAGGATTGACTTGTTTGATCTCCTTGCAGTCCAAGGGACTCTAAAGAGTCTTCTCCAGCACCACAGTTCAAAAGCATCAATTCTTTGGTGCACAGCTTTCTTTATGGTCCAACTCTCACATCCATACATGACTACTGGAAAAACCATAGCCTTGACTAGAAGGACCTTCTTAGGCAAAGTAATGTCTCTGCTTTTTAAAACACTGTCTAGATTTGTCATTGCTTTTCTTCCAAAGAGCAATTACATGGCTACAGTCACTGTCCGCAGTGATTTGGCAGCCCAATAAAATAAAGTCTGTCATTATTGTCATTGCCTCCCTGTTTATTTGCCATGAAGTGATGGGACTGGATGCCATGATCTTAGTTTTTTGAATGTTAGATTTTAAACCAGCTTTCCCACTCTCCTCTTTCACCATCAAGAGGCTCTTTAGTTCCTCTTCCATTTCTGCCATAAGGGTAGTGTCATCTGCATATCTGAGGTGATTGATATTTCTCCCGGCAATCTTGATTCCAGCTTGTGCTTCATCCAATACCACATTTTGCATGATGTACTCTGCACATAAGTTAAATAAACAGGGTGACCAGCCTTGACATATTCCTTTCCCAATCTGGAACCAGTCTGTTGTTCCATGTCCAGTTCTGACTGTTGCTTCTTGACCTGCATACAGGTTTCACAGGAGGCAGGTCAGGTGGTCTGGTATTCCCATCTCTTTCAGAATTTCCCACAGTTTCTTGTGATCCACACAGTCAAAGGCTTTGACATAGTCAATAAAGCAGAAGTAGATGTTTTTCTGGAACTCTTGCTTTTTTGATGAGCCAACAAATGTTGGCAATTTGATGGCTGGTTCCTCTGCCTTTTCTAAATCCAGCTTAAACTTCTGGAAGTTCACAGTTCACGTACTGTTGATGCTTAGTTTGGAGAATTTTGAGCATTACTTTGCTAGTGTGTGAAATGAGTGTAATTGTGTGGTAGCTTGAACTTTCTTTGGCATTGCCTTTCTTTGGGATTGGAATGGAAACTGACCTTTTCCAGTCCTGTGGCCACTGCTGAGTTTTCCAAACTTGCTGGCATATTAAGCGTGGCACTTTAACAGCATCATCATTAGGATTTGAAATAGCTCAGCTGGAATTCCATCACCTCCACTTGCTTTGTTCATAGTGATGCTTCCTAAGGTCCATTTAACTTCACACTCCAGGATGTCTGGCTGTAGGTGAGTGATCACACCATCGTGGTTATCTGGGTCATTAAGATCTTTTTTGTATAGTTCTTCTGTGTATTCTTGCCACCTTGTCTTAATATCTTCTGCTTCTATTAGGTGCCTACTGTTTCTTTCATTTATTGTGCCCATTTTTGCATGATATGTTCCCTTGTCTCTAATTTTCTCGAAGACACCTCACCTCCTCCTCCTAAGTCGCTTCAGTCGTGTCTGACTCTGTACGATCCCATAGACGGCAGCCCACCAGGCTCCCCTGTCCCTGGGATTCTCCAGGCAAGAACACTGGAGTGGGTTGCCATTTCCTTCTCCAGTGCATGAAAGTGAAAAGTGAAAGTGAAGTTGCTCAGTTGTGTCTGACTCTGTGTAACCCCACGGACTGCAGCCTACCAGGCTCCTCCATCCATGGGATTTTCCAGGCAAAGTACTGGAGTGGGTTTCCATTGCCTTCTCTGAAGAAATCTCTAGTCTTTACCATTCTGTTGTTTTCTTCTATTTTTTATGCTGTTCCCTTAAAAAGACTTTCTTATTTCTTCTTGCTATTCGCTGGAACTCTGCATTCAGATGGGTATATCTTTCCTTTTCTCCTTTGTCTTTCACTTCTCTTCTGAGTTATTTTGTATATTTTGTTTGTATTTGCTAATTCCAAACTCAATATTTATCCTGCCCCCACCCCCTTTACCTCTTTGATAATCTTAAGTGTGTTTTCTATGTCTGAGATTCTTTCTGTTTTATAAATAAGTTCATTCGGCATCATATTTTAGATTCTATGTATATCACATGGTTTTTGTCCTTCTCTTTCTGACTTGATTTCCTTAGTATGATAATTTCTAGGTCCATCCCTGTTAGTGCAAATGGCATTATTTCATTTTTTTTCATGGCTGAGTAGTATTCCACTGTATGTATTACCACAACTGTTTTTGAAGATTTTTTAAAATTTATTTTTTAGTTGGAGGAAGATTTCTTTCCGATGTTGTGTTAGTTTCCACCATACGACAACTGCACTGGTCCTAATTATGTATTTATCCTCTCCCTCCTAAGCCTCCCTCCTCTCCCCCATCCCCTTCCTCTGGGTGGCCACATAGCAGCAGACCGCACTCCTGTGCATACGGGACTCCCCCAGCTGCACCTTTTACGTATGAGCGTGTTTATAGGTCAGTGCTACTTTCCCAGTGCGTCCCACCTTCTCCTTCCCCCGCTGCGTCCACAGGCCCTTTCTTTTCATCTGCATCTCCATTCCTTCCCTGAAAGTAGGTGCATTGGTACCACTTCTCTAGATTCCATTTGTATGTGCTAATATACAATATTTGTTTTTCTCTTTCTGACTTCACTCTGTATAACTGACACTAGGTTTCATCCACCTTGCCACAACTGACTCAAATTTGTGTTTTTTTAATGACTGGGTAATAATCCTTTGTGTGTGTGTGTGTGTGTGTATATATACACCTTCTTTACACACTTGCTTGTTGATGGGCATTTAGCTTGATGGATGCCTTAACTGCTGTGAATCGTGCTGCTGTAAACACAGGAGTGTGTGTATCCTCTTGAATTAGAGTTTTTTGCCCAGTATATGCCTATTGGGACTGGGAATGGGACTACTGGCTCATATGGCAACTCTATTTTTCGCTTTTTAAGGAAAAATACACTTGAAAAATTATGTTAAGCCACTGAACTTGGAGGCTCTGCTTCTGGTCTCACACTGCCCTGATCCACGTGCTGTGAGGGTGGGTGGCGAGTCTTTGGAGAGAGAGCAGGTGTCTTGGTCTCTGTGGGCTGTCAGCTCTCTGTCGTAACTGGTCAGTTCTGCTGTCGCAGCAGGAAAGCAGTCAAAGCGCCGCCCCCCGCCCAGCGCCACGTGGCATGCTAGATGCTAGTTCCCCAACCAGGGATTAAATCCACGCCCCCTGCATTAGAAGCACAGAATCTTAATCTCTGGACCACCAGGGAAGTCCCGAGTGGCAGTGTTTTAATAAGACCTTGTATACACAGACTCCATGTATACACAAAGTTCCAATGCTTTGGCCACCTGATGCGAAGAGCTGACCCACTGGCACAGTCCCTGATGCTGGGAAAGACTGAAGGGAGGAGGAGAAGGGGACGACAGAGGACACGATGGCTGGAGCATCACCAACGCAACAGGCATGAGTTTGCGCAAGCTCCGGGAGATGGTGAAGGACGGGGAAGCCTGGCGTGCCGCAGTCCATGGGGTTGCAAAGAGTCGGACATGACTGAGAAACTGAACAACGGAATACGCAGACAGCTAGACCGTATGACTTAGCTTCTGCCAGTCCCTGTTCTAAGAGATGAACATGCTTTACCAGCTCAGCTCAGGGCCATCCGTGGAGGAGTTGTAGCAAACTGGCGTTGAATGGTCTATTGACCAGCCATGTAGCCTCTCAGGCAAGTTCTTTAGGTCTCTCAGCTCAGTTTATGGGCTTCCCTGGTGGCTCAGTGGTAAAGAATCCACCTGCCATGCATGAGACCTGAGTTTGATTCCTGGGTTGGGAAGATCCCCTGGAGAAGGAAACAGCAACCGGCTCCAGTATTCTTGCCTGGGAGATGCCATGCACAGAGGAGCCTGGTGGGCTACAGTCCATGGGGTCACAAAAGAGTTGGACCCACCGTAGGGACTAAGCAACAAACAGCTCAGTTTCCTCATCTGTAAATTGTTTTCAGGTTCCACTGTCACTCCCATAGGAGGCAAGATGAATGGTTCCAGGTCTCTCTGTCCAATAGATGAAGTACTCCAGACTGTGTCCGTGAGGGCAGGGAATTGGTCTGTCTCATTCACTTCTGAAGTCACTTGGTGGTTGTTCCATAAATATATTTTCCATGGATGCAGCTTTTAGAAAACTGCAGAAAATAGTAGCTATAAAGATCCAGAGAGGTAGACTCTAAGCCCTGAAGGAAACACAAACAAAACCCCCAAAATGTTGTTCCACTAGAGTCCTTTGAACTGTGCAGGGGTCACAGTGCTCACAAGTGAGAAAATCACCACCCTCCGAGGCTCGGAGGTGCTCCTGGGGGCTCTTCCCGCTAAAGCAACAGCTAGGCTGGTGGGACACCTGGGCTTCCAGCGTTGCTCCAACTCCTGAGACTCTAACACACACACACACACGCACACACACACAGACACAGACACACAGAAATGTGTGAGAACCAGAGGGATGCTATGTCTCTCTTCACCTCATCCTTAGAGCCCCTGACTGTACACAGGGCCCAAGGGACCCCTGAGTGTGTGCCCCAGGATGGGGAGAAGCTGCATTCCCAGGGGAGGGCTGTTTTTCTCAGGCATGGGCAGGAGTGGTGATGAAACAGGGTTGGCTGTTTGAAAGAGTTCACGATGGTTCTTCCTTATGTGGCAGGGTCCTTGACTACATTTCCAGTGTGACATTAAAATGTGATGTCCTGCCCATCCACTGACTTTTGCAGATAGCTGGCCTCTGTAGCTCATCTGTACTAAAAGAGAGACTCCTTTATTGCTTTGGCTTTGCTCTAATTATTTCTGTGCAAAACAAAATAAAATCTCAGGCATGCTATAGCTGGAGGATAAAATATATAATTATAATTTGTATAATTACCATGTTATATATTATATATCATAGGTTTTTTTTAAAAAAAAACTTCTGACAAATAATTTCTAGGCAGAAAGAAAGCAAACTGATCAGAGTTGCATCTCTGAGTTTAGAGGTGGGTAGGGGCCAACTAGAATTCCTCAGGCTTCCTTTTACAGATGAGGAAACTGAGGCCCGGGGCATTAAATGGACATTTTCAATTTTGCAGAAGGAGCTGGTGGCAGCATCAGGTTTTCACTTCAAGGCCATTGCTCTTTCTACTTTTCAATGTATAGTTTAAAATATTAAAGTATGACATACCTACCAAAAAGAGTACAGATCCTAAGTGTATATACAGCTCCATGACATTTTTATTATTCAGACCAAGAAGCAATATCTTACCAGCACCCCAGTAACCCATTACCCAGATGTTAACAATATTCTGACTTTCATCACTGTATGTTTGAATGGGCTTAGACAATAATATAGTGGCACCCCACTCCAGTACTCTTGCCTGGAAAATCCCATGGACAGAGGAGCCTGGTAGGCTGCAGTCCATGGGGTCGCTAACAATTGAGCAACTTCACTTTCACTTTTCACTTGCATGCATTGGAGAAGGAAATGGCAACCTGCTCCAGTGTTCTTGCCTGGAGAATCCCAGCGATGGCGGAGCCTGGTGGGCTGCCATCTATGGGGTCGCACAGAGTCGGACACGACTGAAGCGACTTAGCAGCAGCAGACGATAATATAAACTTAACTTTACAAGTTACATGCCCCTGGAGGAGGGCATGGCAACCCACTCCAGTATTCTTGCCTGGAGAATCCCCATGGACAGAGGAACCTGGTGGGCTAGAATCCATGGGGTCGCAAAGAGTCGGACACGACTGAGCGACTAAGCACACAGCACAACTTTACAAGGTATCTCTTGGCATCTCACTTCTAGTGCTGTCCTCCATTTCTCTCTTCAACTTCCTATTTGTTGTTGTCATTCAGTCAGTCATGTCCAACTGTTTGTGACCCCATGGACTGCAGCACGCCAGGCTTCCCTGTCCTTCACCATATCCCAGAGTTTGCTCAAACTAATGTCCATTGTTGGTGATGCCATCCAGCTATCTCATTCACTGCCACCCCTCCCCACCCTCCACCGCCCTTAATCTTTCCCATCATCAGGGTCTTTTTCAATGAGTTGGCTCTTCGCATCAGGTGGCCAAAGTATTGCAGCTTTAGCACCAGTCCTTCCAGTGAATATTCAGGGTTGATTTCCTTTAGGATTGACTGGTTTGATCTCTTTGCAGTCCCAGGGACTCTCAAGAGTCTTCTCCAGCACCACAGTTTGAAAGTATTAATTCTATGGCACTCAGCCTTCTTTATGGTCCAACTCTCACATCCGTACACCACTACTAGAAAACCTATAGCTTTGACTAGATGGACCTTTGCTGACGAAGTAATGTCTCTGCTTTTTAGTATGCTGCCAGTTTTGTCATAGGTTTTCTTCCAAGGAGCGAGCATCTTTTAACTTCCTGTCTGCAGTCACCATCCACAGTGATTTTGGAGCTTTATATTTAGAAGGCTTTTAATCCTATAGAAACATTTCAGGTGTAATTGAAGGAACACCCATCCATCCTTGTGGTAGCTGGCACAAATGACCACAGTTTTTCCTTCACCACAGCCAGGCCCTTTACAATGTGACTTCTCAGTTTTCCCCACCATGACGCAGAGGCATCCACCCCCAGACTCTGAGCAGATCTTGCGACTGCTTTGAGAAAATGCATCACCAGTGAGGTTGTATCGGTGCTGTGGTCTGGTCTCAAGAAACTTCACAGGCTTCCTCTCTCTCTGTATCTTTCTTGGAACTTTGCCTCTGCCTGTGAATAAGTCAGGACTAACCTGCAGGTGGGACCGAGACAGGGTCCTACTCATTCCAGCCAGCCACCAGACTCGCCCCAGAAGCAAAGCTGTCCAACCGGTTGGCTGCTGATCACAGACACACAAGGGATCCCAGCAGAGCTCACAGGAACTTCCCAGGGGAGCTGAGTCTAAATAGAAAAATAAACTAAATACATAGCTGCTCTTTTGTGGGGATTTGTCACATAGAAAAAAGTACTCAATGCAAGCCTTTACTTCAAATATTTCAGTGCATAGCTCCTAAGAATAAAGAGATTCTCCTACATCATTACAATATAATTAGGCTTAGGACATTTACCATCAGTACAATTATATCTAATTTACATTCACATTCAAAATTTTCTAATTGCTCCTACAATACACTCTGGGCCTTCCCAAGTGGCTCAGTGGGTAAAGAATCTGCCTGCAATGCAGGAGAAGCCAGAGATATGGGTTTGATTTCTGGGTCTGGAAGATCCCCTGGAGAAGGGCACAGCAACCCACTGCAGTGTTCTTGCCTGGAGAATCCCTTGGACAGAGGAGCCTGACTGGTGACAGTCCATGGGGTTGCAAAGAGTCAGACACAACTGAAGCGACTGAGCATAGCATGCAGCACAATGCCCTTTCTAGTTGTCTTCTTTCTATTCCAGGCTCAGGTGAGAATCCCCTATCGCATGTAGTTGTCATGGTCCCATCTCGTTATTTCTGTCTTGAACAATTGCCGTCTCTTCCCCACCCCACCCTTTTCCTTTTGGTCTTTTGTCTTGTTAACAATTTGAGAAGTCTAGGTCAGGTGATTTTGCAGAATGACGTTCAGTTCACACTAGTGTGTTCGTTTCTCCAGGACTAATTTCAGACTGTGCTCTTTGGGCAGGAATACCGCCCAGATGGTGGCGTGTTCTCATGTGTATGTCACATCACAGGGCCCACACTCCCGATGGCCCAGTTGTTGGGGAATCTCTCTCCAGATGCAGAGGTCTTGATTAAATGGGAAGAGTTGTTGACTGAGAATATGTAGGGGTATGCAAAGAGAGTTCATCTAATTTCCCGGGAACCTACTCCACTTTGTCCTAAATTCTTTGTTAATCTTGTCCAGGCCCCTCAGAGCAGTGGGCTGTAACCATGTTAGAGGTTAACTTTCTTTTATGAATAAGTTATTTATATATTTATTTAGTCAAAATATGTTCTTTGACAGTCACAGTCAAGCATCTTGAAAATTCTGTGGAATGTAAAGACACTTATTTGGAAACTGCGTAAAATAAGAACCTCTTCATGTAGTAATGTCTTTTTCGGGAGGAGGGTATAGGGAGAGAGCAAATTAGCCCAGATAGTGTGTACAGGCTCTCTCACCCCACGTTTTGTAAACAGTAACATAAGAGCTGAGCTCATTTATAGCACCGTGCATGCGCATCACGAGGTGTTCACTTGGTCTCAACTACTTGGTGTGAAATGCCTCTATGAGCTTCACCTGGAAAAGACCTGAAGGGTTGTGTATGGTTGTGCTGTCTTAAGTTATGGCTGCTGCCACGGCTGCTGTGCCTGCCAAGAGAGAAGAAACACGTTTGCAGTTCCTACGGCTCCTCAAGTCTCCTTCAGCTCCTCAGCTCACACCTTGCCTACCCTGGGCTCAACCAACAGTGCAGACAGTGCAAAAAGCAAGACAACTGGCACTGTGAGCAGGCTCAGCAATAGATCCTGTTGACTTTTAAATTAATGAATTATTTTCAGATTTGATTTTTTCTATTAAAATATAGTTGATTGTTACAATATATTAGTTGCAGGTGTACAGCACAGGCTGAGATTCAGTTTTTTTCTTTGTTTGGTCTAATCAAAAGTTATTATCAATTCATTCTGAGTAGTTTAGCCTCAATCTCTCTCTCTTCTCTGTTAGTAAGTCAGATTCAGTATAAGACAAAAGAGAAATTAATTTGCTATCAATCACCCTTGACTTCAGTGATGTCAAAATAAATGACTTAGTTTTATGATGCATTGAAAAAGTTGCAAGGAATCTAAAGATACCTAGGGAAGTTTAAAAGACATGAAGAAAACACCAACAGATTGATCATGTCAACTCTTTTTAACAACTAAAGAGCAGCTGAATTATTTTTTTCCAAAAATATTTTGGTCCAGGTGAGGTTATATCTGAAAGAAAGCTAAAACTGATGAATTTGCAATTAGAAGTGAATTTAACGACAATAGTTCTTCAACAAAGAAAGATCAAACTGACACCTTTAAAATACCACATCAGAGATGTCTCCACTCAAAATAGCTTCACAACAGACTGGTTCTCACATCTTTACTAATAAACACAAGATCTCATCACCAATGCTTGTGGTGAGGATTTCACAATGATTGGGGGTGTCGTGGCTCATTTGTGAACCAGATGTGTCTAAACTGAAATCTGAAAATTCTCACTTGGTAAACAGGATGATGAAAGCTAGATGTGAAATGGCCTTGTGGGGGTATAAGCATGAAAGAACTGTTTACACGTGTTCGGAGCTCAAATTTGGAGCTCAAATTTGGGGGGCAGTTGTTATTTTACAAGATTGGGATTTTCCTTTATTTACCTGGTGTCTAACTTGGTTCTCAAATTGTACTTCAGTTTTATCCATGGCAACAAAAACTAGCGTTTGCGAATGAAGCTTTTATTTGTTGGGGATATGAAAGCCAAATCATCTTGTTTGTTTTGGATACTCATAAAGATTGAAGAGTAAACTGTTCTCACATTTGTGTGTGTGTGTTGTGAGTAAACATATGCCATGGTGATATCAGGCCCAGTGATTCTGAAAAAAAAAAAAAAAAAAAAAAGTCTACGTATACCAGCCAGGGAAAGTAACATTGGCTGTTGTAAGAGACACTTCCCCCCAAACTCAAAGACTTAACCCAAGAAAAATTTATTTTCTTGCTTGTACTGCAATACTATGAATGCCTTGGTATTCAAAGGACAGCCTTCATTTGATTTAAAGGCCCAGTGCCTTATCGAGCAGACAAGGGAAGAGAGAAAGGGAAGACTGCTCAGGAGGCCCTAAGGGCCTGACCGCATACCATTGGCTGAGACTCTGTCATGCGGCTCTACCCAGCTGCAAGGAGAGCTGGAAAATGGAGAATTCTTGCATGTCTAGGAGGAATATAAAATGGCTGTGTCCAAGGCATGGTACTATTTCCATATAGAATTATCTCTGCTAAAACACCAGTATGTGAACAAAAATTTGTAGTGTCATGGGTGGGCTGGATAGAGCAAGGGTTAACATTTTTACTTAGAGGGCTGGATAATAAATATTTTTAGCTTTGTGAGGCAAGAAGAAAAATTAAGTACATTACATATGTACTTTTATAATCATTTAAAATGTAACTGCTTAAAAATGTGAAAACCATTCTTAGTTTCAAGATGGTACAAAAGGTGACAGTATGGGCTGGCAGTGGCCTGTGGACAATGCCCCTGTACTGACCCCTGGACTAGATAAATTCTATAAGGAAATACTCTGCAGAATCTTCCTGTTTCTCAGACCCTTCCTAAGCTGATTTTGACTATGGTTGAGTTTTTCAGATAAACATTTGTGGCAAATTATAGGAGAATATAGACTTCATTGGGTTTCCCGCATGGCTCAGTGATAAAGAGTCCGGTTTGGTCCCGGCGTGGGGAAGATCCCCTGGAGGAGGGCATGGAAACCCACTCCAGTATTTTTGCCTGGAGAATCCCCTGGACAGTGGAGCCTGGCAGTCTGCGGTCCATGGGGTTGCAGAAGAGTTAGACTCAACTTAAGGACTAAAAGGCAACAAATAGACTTAACTGAAATGATGAAGACGAGGCAGAATGAAACACCAGCTTCGAGTGGCAGCAGTGACAGGCGATAGCAGTTAAAGACATTTACTCTACCCTGGATAGTAATAAGAGGTGATAGATTACATTTCAAAATAGAGTAAACCTTTATGTCATTATGAAAGGGTTTGCTTCTGCAACATAACATGCCGTTATATCGTGCTAATATTATCTAGGTGCTTTGTAATGACTGTGTTTATGGAGATTCATCTGGTAATCTGATCTCAATTAAGGCCTCAGATGCTGGCTTTCTTCTTGCTCCTCCGTCTCTTCTCGTGTTAGGATGGTTATTTTTCCTGGTTATTATACAACTATAATAATGAGAACCTGAACTCACAGGATAGTCTAGTGAGAGCCACGGAGGAGGATGTCTGCTTGGCCTGACCACATCAATCCTGACTCATTAGCTGGTTCGGTAAGAGGCAAGATTTTATATATCATGTAGATTAAGTAAATGTAATATATGAAAAGAAGCATTGTGGAAATGTGGTTTGTAGTATAAGACTTTACTAATGAGTAGATTTATGTTCTTATTGTTTTTTATTAAGCTTTTTTGTCATTATAAAAGTAATATATTTTCACTGCTGGAAATATGGAAAATTATTTTTAAAAGGAAAATTGAAATTATTCATATTTCTGTCATCTACAGATGATCGCCATTAACTTTCTGATATACTGTTTTTCTGTTTACACGTACATGTACACACACTGAACACATACACATATATTCACATACAAATATACATAGCCTGCATACCTATTTAGATATTTTTACATAGTTTACGGACATGACTGAAACCATATTGCTTATGGTCATTGAAAACTGTCTATAAGAAAACTTTTAATGGCTGCAGCATATTATCTTGTATGAATATATGTAATTTAATTAGCCTAACTTCTATTTTTGGACACATGTTGTACAAAATCCCCTCAATTAAAAGGCCATTAAGAGAGATATACCCAACAAAATAAGTGCTTGTATCAACAAAAAGACATATGTAAGACTATTCAGAGCAGCTTTGTTCCTAATAATCTACAGCTGGAAACAATCCACATGTGTACCAGTTTTAGAATGGATAAACAATTTTCAATAAATCCATGCAATGTCATCAATGGAAAAGAATTCGTGGTCAACTGCTGTGTATAACAGTATGGGTACTTCTCGTGGACATGATGATTAACAGGAAAAATGGGTACAAAAGAATACGTTTTATATCCCTCCATTTATATGACGCTCAAGCTTATGTCCAACCACCCTGAAGTGGTGGGACTTCTCTGGCTGTCCAGTGATTTACACTTTGCCTTCCAATGCAGGGGACGCGGTTCCCTCCCTGGTCAGGGAACTAAGAATCCACAAGCTGTGCAGTGTGACCAAAATAAAAAAATTTTTTTTTTAAAATAAACTGATCAAAATGAGTGATCGAAGCAGTGTCTTGGGAGGAGTATAGACTAGGATGGGGCACGAGGAAATCATCAAATTGCCAAAAGTGTTCCATTATTGATCTGGGTGCTGGTAAGTGATACCTCAATTAATGGAAATAAGAATATAAATACTGTATGGATGTCTCTGAGGATAGGTTTGGACTACATTTCTCATAAAGTTCTCTGGTGGTGGTGGTTTAGTCGCTAAGTCCTGTCTGACTCTTGTGACCTCATGAACTTTAGCCCAACAGGGATCCTCCTGGCAAGAATACTGGAATGAGTTGCCATTTCCTTCTCTAGGGGTTATTCCCAACCCAGGAATCAAACACAGGTCTCCTGCATTGCAGGCAGATTCTTTACCAACTGAGCTATGAGGGAAGCCCATAAATTCCTTAGTATACAGTAGTCTCATAATTTCTAAAAATATATATGCTTTTTTGAGTTAAAAAGCATATCGTCAGTTCAGTTCAGTTCAATTCCTCAGTCGTGTCTGACTCTTTGTGACCCCATGGACTGCAGCACACCAGGCCTCCCTGTCCGTCACTTAACTCCCAGAGCTTGCTCAAACTCATGTCCGTTGAATCAGTGATGTCATCCAACCATCTCATCTTCTGTCATCTTCTCCTCCTGACTCCAATCTTGCCCTCTTTCACTTTCATCAAGAGGCTCCTTAGTTCTTCTTCACTTTCTGCCATAAGGGTGGTGTCATCTGCATATCTGGGGTTATTGATATTTCTCCTGGCAATTTTGATTCCAGCCTGTGCTTCATCCACTCTGACATTTTGCATGATGTACTCTGCATATAAGTTAAATAAGCAGGGTGATAATATACAGCCTTGACATACTCCTTTCCCCATTTGGAACCAGTCTGTTGTTCCATGTCCAGTTCTAACTGTTGCTTCTTGACCTGCATACAGATTTCTCAGGAGGCAGGTCAGGTGGTCTGGTATTCCCATCTCTTTCAGAATTTTCCACGGTTTCTTGTGATCCACACAGTCAAAGGCTTTGGCGTAGTCAATAAAGCAGAAATAGATGTTTTTCTGGAACTGTCTTGCTTTTTCTGTGATCCACCAGATGTTGGCAATTTGATCTCTGGTTCCTCTGCCTATTCTAAATCCAGTTTGAACATCTGGAAGTTCACGGTTCATGTACTGTTGAAGTCTGGCTTGGAGAATTTTGAGCATTACTTTGCTAACATGTGAGATGAGTGCAATTGTGCAATAGTTTGAACATTCTTTGGTATTGCCTTTAGGATTGGAATGAAAACTAACCTTTTCCAGTCTTGTGGCTACTGCTGAGTTTTCCAAATTTGCTGGCATATTGAGTGCAGCACTTTCACAGCATCATCTTTTAGGATTTGAAATAGCTCAACTGGCCTTCCATCACCTTCACTAGCTTTGTTCATAGTGATACTTCCTAAGGCCCACTTGACTTCACAGTCTAGGATGTCTGGATCTAGGTGGGTGATCACACCATCATGGTTACCTGGGTCGTGAAGATCTTTTTTTGTATAGTTCTTCTGTGTATTCTTGCCACCTCTTCTTAATATCTTCTGCTTCTGTTAGGTCCATACCATTTCTGTCTTTTATTGTGCCTACCTTTGCATGAAATGTTCCCTTGGTATCTCTGATTTTCTTGAAGAGATCTCTAGTCTTTCCCATTCCATTGTTTTCTTCTATTTCTTTGCATTGATCACTGAGGAAGATTTTCTTATCTCTCCTTGGTGTTCTTTGGAACTCTGTATGCAAACGGGTATATCTTGCCTTTTCTCCTTTGTCTTTAGCTTCTCTTCTTTTCTCAGCTATTTGTAAGGCCTCCTCAGACAACCATTTTGCCTTTTTGCATTTCTTTTTCTTGGAGATGGTCTTAATCCCTGCCTCCTATACAATGTCATGAACCTCCATCCATAGTTCTTCAGGCACTCTATCTATCAGATCTAGTCCCTTGAATCTACTTGTCACTTCCACTGTATGACTGTAAGGGATTTAATTTAGGTCATACCTGGATGGTCTAGTGGCTTTCCCTACTTTCTTCAATGTAAGTCTTAATTTTGCAATAAGGAGTTTATGATCTGAGCCACAGTCAGCTCCCAGTCTTGTTTTTGCTGATGGTATAGAGCTTCTCCATCTTTGGCTGTAAAGAATTTAATCAATCTGATTTCAGTGTTGACCATCTGGTGATATTCATGTGTAGAGTTTTCTCTTGTGTTGTTGGAAGAGGGTGTTTGCTATGACCAGTGTTTTCTCTCGGCAAAACTCGGTTAGCCTTTGCCCTGCTTCATTCTGTACTCCAAAGCCAAGTTTGCCTGTTACTCTGGGTGTCTCTTGACTTCCTACTTTTACATTCCAGTCTTTTATAATGAAAAGGACTTCTTTTGGGGGTGTTAGTTCTAGAAGGTCTTGTAGGTCTTCATAGAACCATTTAACTTTAGCTTCTTCAGCATTACTGGTTGGGACATAGCCTTGGATTACTGTGATATTGAATGGTTTGCCTTGGAAATGATCAGAAATCATTCTGTCATTTTTGAGACTGCACCCAAGAACTGCATTTCCAACTCTTTTGTTGACCGTGATGGCTACTCCATTTCTTCTAAGGGATTCTTGCCCACAGTAGTATATATGATGGTCATCTGAGTTAAATTCACCCATTCCAGTCCATTTTAGTTCACTGATTCCTAAACAGAATACATCTTTTCCTAAAAGTCTATAATCTCTTTTTTGATTACACACGGTTTAGCCATGCAACTTGCCTTGGCCCTTAGCTTATAGCATGTAGGTGGACTTCCCAGATGGCACTAGTGGTAAAGATCCTGCCTGCCAAATGCAGGAGACAAATGAGATGTGGGTTAAGTCCCTGAGTCGGGAAGATCAATATTCTCACCTGAAGAATCCCACGGACAGAGGAACCTCAAGGGCTACAGTCCATAGGGTCACAAAGAGTCGGACACGGCTGAAGCATACCATACATATAGCATGTGAGCAGAAACAGTGGTGTGTCAGATCTGAGGCCAGGCCTTCAGGGAGATAGGGAGTGAATATACTATTGATACTATGGTAATTAATGAGGACTGACAATGTAGCTCAGGGAATGCTACTCAGTGTTGCATCCTGTCCTAAATGGGAAGGAAATCCAAAAAAGGGGATATATGTGTGCTGCTACTGCTATTTAGTCACTAAGTCGTCTGACTCTTTGCAACCTCATGGACTATTATAGCCTGGCAGGCTCCTCTGTCTACGGAATTCTCCAGACAAGAATAATAGAGTGGGTTGCATTTCCTTCTCCAGAGGATCTTCCCAACCCAGGGATTGAACTCTTTGTCTCCATCACAGGCAAATTCTTTACCACTGAGCCACCTGGGAAGCTTGATATATGCACACGTATAACTGATTCACTTTGCTATACAGCAGAAACTAACACAATATTGTAAAGCAGCTATATTCCAAAAGAAATTAACTTAAAAAGCAGAGAGATACTCTGTTTTTCTTCTCACTCTCTTGTGCTTCTGCCCTGGGGCAGCTATTGTTCTGAGGAGCAAAAGAGGTGTGTATGGAGCAGACCTAGACTCAACTGGCAGCCCAGGGTCAAGGCCAGCTGGGTCTGAGCAGGCCACCAATTCCCCACCTGTTCTGCAGACACGTGAATACATGATTATTGTTTTAAGCCACTGAACTTTCGGGTGATTGCTATCCAGCCCTAGTGTAGAACTGTTTAATGGATTCCTCAAATTTCCATGAAAATGATCTAAATTCTTTGTCCTTGACACAAAACTTGAAAAAAAAATTCTACATAAAATTATTAGTTCGAAAGCATGGGCATCCCACTTTTACAATTTGTCACATCCACATAACTTCTCTATTAGTACCAACCCAGTGCCTTTCTTTGACTTGATTCTAAATCAATAGTTTAGATTCACATTTACACCTATCCATATCCAAGCCATAAGAGTCATGAAATTAAAGTTTGATGTGTTATATTTTTTATTAATTTTTATTGGAGGATAGTTGCTTTACAATATTGTGTTTCTATTGTACAGTAAGCTGAATCAGTCATTCCTATACATATATCCCCCTTTTCTGAATTTCCTTCCCATTTAGGTCACCACAGAGCACTGAGTTCCTTGTGCTATACAGCAGATTCTCATTAGTCATCTGTTTCATTCAAAGCACCAATAGTGTATAAATGTCAGTGTGTTATAGTTTTCATATCTATATTGGTACTTGTATCTATGTGTGTGTGTGTGTGTGTGTGTGTGTGTGTGTATCTCTGCATTCCGTGGCGGTGATCATTCTGTGTGTGCATCCATCAAATGTCAGGTGTTATTTTTCTGGGCACTTAGGAAGATTGCATTTCCAAGTTAGTTGGGACCATATGACTGAATTCTGAACGAGAATGATTAGATCAAGAATAGTCAGGCTCAGCAGTACTGATGTGTTCATTTCTAGACTCAGTTCTTGAAATGTCCTCTCTCTCTCTCTTTCCTTGCCTGATTCCTGGATGCAAAAGAACGTAGTTTAGGACTCTAGGGTCCTAGAAAATGGCAGAGTCAGTAGCAGGAAGGAACCTTGATTTTTAAACCGCCTTGTAGATAAGAGATCTTCCTACATTCTTTCTACCCTTCCTGCCATCGCACCAGTCTGCCCTGGACCCTTCAGGGGTGAGAAATTAATGCTTACTGTGTTAAACTACTGGGAACCTTGAAGGTATTTGTTTTAGAAGTTAGAGTTACCAGTCTAATAAAAATGCATAATCCTTAGGATGAGAACAAACTCAGCCATTTATGACCTACGCTTATCTCTGTGCCACTTGTAACATATATGCCCCTAGAAACACTAGTGGTAGTAATGTTAGTCGCTCAGTTGTGTCTGACTCTTTGTAACCCCATGGACTGTAACCCACAAGGCTCCTCTGTCCATGGATTTCACCAGGCAAGAGTGCTGGAGTGGGTTGCCATTTCCTTCTCCAGGGGATCTTCCTGACCACTGCTCTGATCCAAACCCCCATTTTACAATAGAAGAAACTGAGCCTCAGAGAAGGAAGGGCCACCCAAGTGTGCTCAATGAGTTAGAGCTGGAGTTCAAATCTCAGACTAGCTGTATTCCTGGAATGCTGTCCATGGATTTAGTCCCAGGAAGATTAGGGAAGAGCTGGTAAGCCCCACTGCCAATGCCCTGTGTTGCCTTGGCACCACTAGAGATGTCAAGGACTCTGCTATGATCACCTGTGATCCTGGAGCCCCCTCCACCAAAGCACACCCAGGAGGTGATGGGCAAATCCACTGCTTCCTTCAAGACCTGCTCCACAGTCTCCCAGTGGGTCTTCAGAGGGCCTGACGTCCCCGTTGCCCACAGGGGCATCTTGCCCACCAACACCTGCCTCCACGCCCTCCCCTTGCGCTCACGCCCCTCCCACTATGGCAGACGGCTTGAGGGAAGGCACTTCTGAGGAGACGACTTGTGAACAGAGACAATAATTTGAGAAGAAACATACTGAGGAGGGTTTCAGGTGCTTCAACGGTCCTGAAAGTGGGAAGGGCCTGGTGTGCCCAAGGCCAGTCAAGCCGGTGGACGATGGGGAAAGCTCTGAGAGAGACAAGCCAGTGGACGATGGGGCAGCTCTGAGAGAGAAGAGCCGGTGACGATGGGGCAGCTCTGAGAGACGAGCTGGTGGCGATGGGAAAGCTCTGAGAGACGAGCCGGTGGCGATGGGAAAGGTCTAAGAGAGAGGAACTGGTGACGATGGGGGCAGCTCTGAGAGAGAGAGCCAGTGGATGATGGGGAGAGTTGGGCATGGGCTACCTCCTTGGATAGAGGTTTGAATTCATGCTAAGAAAGATGGGAAGCCAGCAAAGGGTCTTAAGCAGAGGAGCCATTTAACCTGATTAATGTTTCCAGAGTTCAATAACAGAATTTTCCAGAAAATGTGGGAGCCAAGGCATTGGCCCTTTCAGCAAAAGGGATCATAGCTGCCCGACTGTGAGCCCCTCGCTTGGAGGGGAGGCTGGGCTGGTGGGGTCCAGGGCCTCTACACACACTGATCAAACCACTGCTCCCCAATGCCAGGCTCTCTGTGGGCTGTCTATTCCTCCTTCCAGTCAGACCGGCAGTAAAAGTGCCCTGGCTGGGCAAAGACACCCCAACTGCTCTCTAACTGACACCTTGGGCCCTCTCCTGTATTCCCCCCCCACCAACCCAACTTAAATTGCCCACTACCTCATACCAAAGCCAAAGTGGGCTTCCTTCAAAATGCGAAGAAAACATAAGCCACGATTAAAGGGACATTTCCCCCACAAGAAATAATTATCTTTTTGTACTACACCCCGTTAAAATTATTGAAGGAGGCTCCAGCAATATTTCCATGCCCAGGGGAAGAATTCTATTACAAAGGTTAACAGAATGGGCCCTTGAAAACTCCAACAAGGGATCCTGGAGATGGCAAAGAGGGTGGGGTGGAGGGCAACTGTGAGCTGTAAATGTAAAATAATTGACTACAAGTGCCTCAGACAGGCAAAGCAACTCGGCACTCTAAGGGGAGCCTCTGTCACTCCGTTTCCTTCAAAGGTGGGGGAATTCTGTTGTGAAAGCAATTATGTTGTTTGAAACTTGGAACTAAGACGTCTCATAATTAAAATAAAACTATGGAAATCCAAAACCAATCAGTACTCAAAAGACTGATTAAGTCTGTCTTTAAATGTATAGATGCTGGAGTACTACTATTTGAGTTGTTACATTCATGAGGATTCTGAGAAGTCACTGTGTCGTTAAGTTTTATGCGAAACGATTTTGCAAAGCTGTTTTTGGTGTGACCCAATGTGACAATCACTTCGATAAACACATTTCCCCCCCTCTGAGAGGCCTATTTATTGTCATTTCAAAATGGATTTAAAGAGTTGTGTCAGAAATTGTTTTAAAAGGTAAGCTTATCCTTGTGGTTTTTGTACTTCTCAGTCTGAAGCTCCCAGCCCCCAGTCCTATTTTAAAATTGTAAAAGGTAGTTTGACAGTACAAATTACTTTCTTTGTTTTCCATTGAACAGAGCTTCTGGTTTTTACAGGCATATAAACTATTTTTATAACTAAAATCTCTACAAGTTGTGGCGTGAAGAGAAATAGTCAAAGGCTATAAAAAATGTATGATAAATCATTGCTGATTATTCAGTATTGGCCATGTTAACTGAATCCAATGATTGCTGTTTCCTATTGTCATTTAACTAAATATTATTTTTTTATCCATAAAGGCACATTTTATGAAAATAGATTACTATTTCAAATGCACTGAGGCAATTGACAATGCAAAAACACTTCCAGTGTCTAGACAAGGCAGGGAAGTTTGATCCATGAACATTAAGATGAATGTTTACATATGAAGTAGATACATATACACATGGGTCATCCTGAGACTGCTGAAGGAGAGATTTTGCTTCATTTTTTATTTATTTATATTAACTTTAGAGAAAGGATTCAAATTGTCATGTTTTCAACCTATTGGCCTCTGTGCTCCAATTTACCTCATAAAATAGGGACAATAACTGTATTTGCTATACTATTAGGTACCATTGTTGATGCTAGTAGTTACTATCGCTGCAGGTATTAATTCAGTTAAAAATTACAACAGTGTCTGGCACATTGTAACTTTCAATATATGTCACTTATAGTCCTCAACCCCTAGTTATTGAGCATGTAGCTAATGCTTAGTAATTGCTTATTAATGGATATTCAGTTAAGATAGAAAACAAGTCTTTTTTTTTTTTTGGCCACAAGGCCCATGGGATCTTAGTTGCCTGACCAGGGGTCAAACCTGTGTCTCCTGCATTGGCAGCATGGCGTCTTAACCACTGAACCGCCAGGGAAGTTCCAAGATAAATCTTTTCTAGAATGTGAATGAGAAGATAGAGGTTTTGTTAGTCAAGTTCAGTTCAGTTCAGTCGCTCAGTCGTGTCTGACTCTTTGCGACCCTGTGAATCACAGCACGCCAGGCCTCCCTGTCCATCACCATCTCCCGGAGTTCACTCAGACTCACGTCCATCGAGTCCGTGATGCCAACCAGCCATCTCATCCTGGGTCGTTCCCTTCTCCTCCTGCCCCCAATCGCTCCCAGCATCAGACCCTTTTCCACTGAGTCAACTCTTCGCATGAGGTGGCCAAAGTACTGGGGCTTCAGCTTTAGCATCATTCCTTCCAAAGAAATCCCAGGGCTGATCTCCTTCAGGATGAACTGGTTGGATCTCCTTGCAGTCCAAGGGACTCTCAAGAGTCTTTTCCAGCACCACAGTTCAAACGCATCAATTCTTCAGTGCTCAGCCTTCTTCACAGTCCAACACTCACATCCATACATGACCACTGGAAAAACCATAGCCTTGACTAGACGGACCTTAGTCAGCAAAGTAATGTCTCTGCTTTTGAATATACTATCTAGGTTGGTCATAACTTTTCTTCCAAGGAGTAAACGTCTCTTAATTTCATGGCTGCAGTGACTTTGGAGCCCCAAAAAATAAAGTCTGACACTGTTTCTACTGTTTCCCCATCTATTTCCCATGAAGTGATGGGACCAGATGCCATGATCTCTGTTTTCTAAATGTTGAGCTTTAAGTCAACTTTTTCACTCTCCTCTTTCACTTTCATCAAGAGGCTTTTTAGTTCCTCTTCACTTTCTGCCATAAGGGTGGTGTCATCTGCATATCTGAGGTGATTGATATTTCTCCCGGCAATCTTGATTCCAGCTTGTGTTTCTTCCAGTCCAGCATTTCTCATGATGTACTCTGCATATAAGTTAAATAAACAGGGTAACAATATACAGCCTTGACGTACTCCTTTTCCTATTTGGAACCAGTCTGTTGTTCCATGTCCAGTTCTAACTGTTGCTTGCTGACCTGCATACAAATTTCTTAAGAGGCAAGTTAGGTGGTCTGGTATTCCCATCTCTTTCAGAATTTTCCACAGTTTATTGTGATCCACACAGTCAAAGGCTTTGGCATAGTCAATAAAGCAGAAATAGATGTTTTTCTGGAACGCTCTTGCTTTTTCCATGATCCAGTGGATGTTGGCAATTTGATCTCTGGTTCCTCTGCCTTTTCTAAAACTAGCTTGAACATCAGGGAGTTCACGGTTCACGTATTGCTGAAGCCTGGCTTGGAGAATTTTGAGCATTACTTTACTAGCATGTGAGATGAGTGCAATTGTGCGGTAGTTTGAGCATTCTTTTGCATTGCCTTTCTTTGGGACTGGAATGAAAACTGACCTTTTCCAGTCCTGTGGCCACTGCTGAGTTTTCCAAACTTGCTGGCGTATTGAGGGCAGCGCTTTCACAGCATCATCTTTCAGGATTTGAAATAACTCAATAAGAATTCTATCACCTCCACTAGCTTTGTTTTTAGTGATGCGTTCTAAAGCCCACTTGACTTCACATTGCAGGATGTCTGGCTCTAGGTGAGTGATCACACCATCGTGATTATCCGGGTCATGAAGACCTTTTTTGCATAGATCTTCTGTGTATTCTTGCCATCTCTTCTTAATATCTTCTGGTTCTGTTAGGTCCATACCATTTCTGTCCTTTATCGAGCCCATCTTTGCATGAAATGGTGCCTTGGTATCTCTGATTTTCTTGAAGAGATCTCTAGTCTTTCCCATTCTGTTCTTTTCTTCTATTTGGGTGGGTCATGGTGGAGAGGTCTGACAGAATGTGGTCCACTGGAGAAGGGAATGGCAAACCACTTCAATATTCTTGCCTTGAGAACCCCATGAACCGTATGGAAAGGCAAAATGATAGGATACTGAAAGAGGAACTCCCCAGGTCAGTAGGTGTCCAACACGCTACTGGAGATCAGTGGAGAAATAACTCCAGAAAGAATGAAGGGATGAAGCCAAAGCAAAAGCAATACCCAGCTGTGGATGTGACTGGTGATAGAAGCAGGGTCCGATGGTGTAAAGAGCAATATTGCAAAGGAACCTGGAATATCAGGTCCTTGAATCAAGGCAAATTGGAAGTGGTCAAACAAGAGATGACAAGAGTGAACGTCAACATTCTAGGAATCAGCAAACTAAAATGGACTGGAATGGGTGAATTTAACTCAGACGACCATTATATCTACTACTGTGGGCAGGAGTCCCTCAGAAGAAATGGAGTAGCCATCATGGTCAACAAGAGTCCGAAATGCAGTACTTGGATGCAATCTCAAAAACAACAGAATGATCTCTGTTCGTTTCCAAGGCAAACCATTTAATATCACCGTAATCCAAGTCTATGCCCCAACCAGTAATGCTGAAGAAGCTGAAGTTGAACAGTTCTATGAAGACCTACAAGACCTTTTAGAACTAACACCCAAAAAAGATGTCCTTTTCATTATAGGGGACTGGAATGCAAAAGTAGGAAGTCAAGAAACACCTGGAGTAACAGGCAAATTTGGCCTTGGAATGCAGAATGAAGCAGGACAAAGACTAATAGAGTTTTGCCAAGACAATGCACTGGTCATAGCAAACACCCTCTTCCAACAACACAAGAGAAGACTACACATGGACATCACCAGATGGTCAACACCAAAATCGGATTGATTATATTCTCTGCAGAAAAAATGAAGAAGCTCTATACAGTCAGCAAAAATAAGACTGGGAGCAGACTGTGGCTCAGATCATAACTCCTTATTGCCAAATTCAGACTTAAATTGAAGAAAGTGTGGAAAACTGCTAGACCATTCAGGTATGACTGAAATCAAATCCCTTATGATTATACAGTGGAAGTGAGAAACAGATTTAAGGGCCTAGATCTGATAGATAGAGTGCCTGATGAACTATGGAATGAGGTTCAAGACATTGTACAGGAGACAGGGATCAAGACCATCCCCATGGAAAAGAAATGCCAAAAGGCAAAATGATTGTCTGGGGAGGCCTTACAAATAGCTGTGAAAAGAAGAGAGGTGGAAAGCAAAGGAGAAAAGAAAAGAGATAAGCATCTGAATGCAGAGTTCCAAAGAATAGCAAGAAGAGATAAGAAAGCCTCCTTCAGCGATGACTGCAAAGAAATAGAGGAAAACAACAGAATGGGAAAGACTAGAGATCTCTTCAAGAAAATTAGAGATACCAAGGGAACTCATCCCCTAGAAATCAGTAAATATGCAACTCAGGGCTCTGCCCTTCTCTACTCCCTACTTCAAGCCTCCCCCCTTCAAAATAAATGATAATCAGCACATCACTGACTCTGTCTAGCCTGTGGGGACAGGAGAGATGTTGGGAGGGGTGGAAATCTTCAGAAAGTTTATCATCCACATTTTTTTTTATTTGTTCATCCCCAATTTTTCTTGACATTTAAATTTTCACAGGTTATCACATCCGAATACTAAACTCATATTTGTTATATTTCTGATCACTCAGGATGAAATCTGCATGTATTTCCCCTTATTTTCTTTCTTTGCCCTTAAACATTTCGATAATTAACTTTCTGTAGCATATGTATTCGGAGAAGGGAATGGCATCCCACTCCACTACTCTCGCCTGGAAGATCCCATGGACAGAGGAGCCTGGTAGGCTGCAGTCCATGGGGTCGCGAAGAGTCGACACGACTGAGCGACTTCACTTTCCCTTTTCACTTTCATACATTGGAGAAGGAAATGGCAACCCACTCCAGTGTTCTTGCCTGGAGAATCCCAGGGATGGGGGAGCCTGGTGGGCTGCCATCTAGGGGGTCACACAGAGTCAGATATGACTGAAGCGACTTAGGAGCAGCAGCAGCAGCATATGTATAGGAGAAGGCAATGGCACCCCACTCCAGCACTCTTGCCTGGAAAATCCTATGGACGGAGGAGCCTGGTGGGCCGCAGTCCATGGGGTCACTACGAGTCGGACACAACTGAGTGACTTCACTTTCACTTTTCACTTTGATGCATTGGAGAAGGAAATGGCAACCCACTCTAGTGTTCTTGCCTGGAGAATCCCAGGGACGGCAGAGCCTGGTGGGCTGCCATCTATGGGGTTGCACAGAGTCGGACACGACTGAAGTGACTTAGCAGCAGCAGCAGCAGCAGCAGCAGCAGCAGCAGCAGCAGCAGCAGCAGCAGCAGCAGCAGCAGCATATGTACAGCATTTTAAGAATTCATAGGAGAATTGGATATTGCATTTTCTTTTTAATTGATAGTGTTTAAAGATGCATTGACTTCCCTGATAGCTCAGTTGGTAAAGAATCTGCCTGCGATGCAGGAGACCCTGGTTTGATTCCTAGTTCAGGAAGATCCCCTGGAGAAGGGAGAGGCTACCCACTTCAATATTCTTGGGCTTACTTTGTGACTGCTGGTAAGGGAGACCTGGGTTCGATCCCTGGAATGGGAAGATCCCTTGGTGAAGGGAAAGACTACCCACTCCAGTATTCTGGCCTGGAGAATTCCATGGACTGTATAGTCCATGGGGTCAGAAAGAGTCAGACATGACTGAGCCACTTTCACTTTTCAAAGATGTATACTAATACAGGAAGCTATGGCATGGAAAATCCAAAGTAGCATCAAATTAGGCTCCACCATCCACCCAGTTTCAGTTCTCCTTTCCCTCACTCTCCATAGCTCGTCCATTACCAAGCCCTGCTGGATCTTAATCTCCAAAAATATATCTGAAATTCACCAGCTTCTCACCCCCAGTGCCAGCCCTTCAGCCAGACCTCTGTTGGCTCTCAACAAGGCTCCTCCAAAAGTCTTGACTTCTTTCATTTTTCCCCTTCTGTAATCCCCTTTTTCTCACAATAGAAGGAATGGCCTTACATTTTTTTTTTCAGAATACATTAACTCTATTTTTTCCATTAAAAAAACTTTATTGAATTATGACTGTAAAACCGTGTGCTATCCGCATAGTCAGTCATCATCTCCAGAAGTTTCCTCCCATCCGCTTTATTATTGTTATTATTATTATGTGAGTGTGTGTGATAAGAACACTTGTAATTTACCCTCTCAGCAGATTTTAACACCCACAATATAGTATAATAACTATAAGCCCTAGGCTTCATATTAGATCTCTAGGACTTGGTTATAGGAATGCAAATAAAGCCATGTGACTCCTCTCTTAAAACCCAGCTGGGGTTGTGATTTGCATAGAATTAAATGCAAATTCCTTGCCAGGGCCCACAATACTACACTTGATCTGGGCCATTCTATGCCTGCCTTCCTAACTTCCAGAGTCATTGTTTTTCTGACAGTTCCTGGAATATATTCTTTCTTTTCTGTGTTGGGGCTTTAAAAATTGTTAAAAAGAAACTTCAATTAAAATAGACTCAGGAGGCCAGAAGGGGGAGCTCTCATGCCCTAGGACAACAGTAGCAGAGCCCACCAGAAAGAAGAAAGACTTCCTCTTCTTGCAAGAGCTCAGACAATGAGAGAGTCACAACCCAGCCAAAAGTCACCATCCTTCCAACTCTCAGTCCTGAAGCCCTACAGATCTTAGCTGAAATGTTACCTCCTCAGAGAGGTCTTCCTTGATCATCCTACATAAAATATATCCTTCCTTTTATGCGTCTTTCCCGCAAGTCTGCATTTGCTTCATTTACAGAAATTTTCATTATGTGTCAATGTGTATTAGCTTATTTACTGTTTTTTGTCTGCTTCCCTAGTGAGTCTATAAGCTCCCTGAGCTCAGAAGCCATGTCTTTTCCATCAGAGCCCACCCAAAGCCTAGCACAGTGCGGACACATGGTGGGCTCTCTGTAACATTTCCCGAATGAAAGATGAAAGCGTGGCTATGCGTGAAGACTTCTTTAAGCCCAGACTGACATTTTCCTGTAACTACCACTTTCAAATGAAAATAACCCTCACTTTGCTTTTCCCCTCCTTTGACGGGATAACAAGAGTTTGTTTCCCAACACTTACATCTGTGTCTTCCTACCTTTATTCCTTTACTCGTCTGTTTCTTTTTGCCAGGCTACCCACTGCCTCTCCTGTCCACTTGCTGTCCCTGAGGTCCCATCTCAAGGGCTACTCTTCTGGGAGCTTTCCTTTGGTCTTCCCTGATGGTACGCCCTTCATTGAACCTTTCGCCTCCTCTGTGGCGACTTCTTTTTTAAAAATAAAGCTAATTTTATTTATTTACTCATCTTTGGCCGTGCTGGCTCTTCATTGCTGATGGGCTTTCCTCTAGTTGTGGTGAGCAGGCGCTGCTTTCTAGCTGTGGTGTGCAGGCTTCTCATTGCAGCGGCTTCTTTTGTTGCAGAGCACGGGCTCTAGGGCGCTCAGGCTTAGTAGCTGTGGCATGTTGGCCCAGTAGTTGTGACTCCCAGGCAGGAACCTAGCACTATACTTTTCAGATAACCCTACTCTCAGTGAAAGTTGACCAGTTAACTTGTTTATGATGAAAAGCTGAGTTAATTATCCAAATGTTCCCAAATGTCCAGATGTTTATCTTCATGAAAGAAAAAAGAAAACTCTGAATGACTGATTAGATGCCTTCTTTTTCATCTTGGTAGTTTAGCATTGTTTAAAAAGTCCCTGGGGTTTGTTTCTTTTCATCTTGCCTATATTGTCCCTTGCTCTAGGAGTGCAAATTTGCCTCAGTCTAGTTCTTGCTCTTTAAAAATCATGTTAAAATTTTTTTTTAGTGTATCCTCTTTAAGGAAGGGCTGAGAAATACTATAAATACCAATACTGAATAATAAATGTCATGAAGTGAAATTCCTCTTGCACATTTTGTAGGAAGAGCGAAGGCAGACCTGCTCAAAGGACTGGCAGTCTCTCTGTGTCGGGATCAAAGGGCAGGTGACTTAGATTCCAGCCTGATGTTTGCAGCATAATGTGTTTGCAGTCCTGCCTCCAAATTCCAAAGGAAGTCACAATGAAATGAGTGGGGTTGTGATGACTCCATTTTCTTAACGGAAAAGGCTTAGAGTAGTAACGTGCTTCTCATTTTAGAAGTTCCAATATCCCTTTCTATTTTGACCTTTTACAGAAACGTCCTGTACCCTGGCTACAAAGAATGGGTCTGTGAATTCCTGCAGAAATGGCAATGACCTCCATCTTGATAGGACTGTGGGTCATCTAGGTGCATGGATTCATTAGAACTCAGAGAATCAAGCACTTCAAGATCTATGTAACCAACCCCCCACCACAAATATCATGTGACAATTTTTAAAAGAAAAAAAGATAACACACAGTTACTGAAACAAGTCAAGTAGTGCAGAATTGGGTGAAAAAAAGAGAAAAAACTCTAACAATAAAAGAAATTGTCACACAGTGTGGTCCATGAACAGCATCATCCATCAGTATCACCTGAAAGTTTATTTATTCGTATAATTGGAGTATAATTGCTTTACAATGTTGTTAGTTTCTGCTGTACAAAGAAGTTAATCAGCTATATGCGTACATATATCTGCTTCCTATTGTCCCTCCCTCCCACCCCCTCGGTCATCACAGAGCGCTGAGCTGAGCTTCCTGTGCATGCAGCGGCTTCCCACTAGCCCTCTGTCTTACACCTGGTAACATGTATCTGTCGATCCTCATTTCCCAGTTTGTCCCACATTGGTGTCCACGTGTCTGCTCGCTACATCCGTGTCTTTGTTCCTGCCCTGCAAATAGTTTCACCTGTACCATTTTTCTAGATTTTATACGTATGTGTTAACACACAATTTTTTTCTCTTTTGGACTTACTTCACCCTGTATGACAGACTCCAAGTCCATCCATATCTCTATAATAGACCCAATTTGGTTCCTTTTTATGGCTGAGTAATATGCCACTGTATATGCGTGTGCCACTTCTTTATCCAACTCTTAGAGGAAAACATAGGAAAAACACTCTTAGACATAAATCACAGCAAGACCAGAGAGCTTCTTTAGACATAAAGACCCTCAGGTCTCTCCAGGGACCTGCCAAACCATGATCCACAGGTTAGCAAGGTGCCCCATGAGATTTATCTGCACATTAAATTTAGAGAAGCCCCACCTCAAAGACAAAGAGAGTCAGTGATCTGTATGCTGATGTCCATCGTATCAGCTGCACTGCTTCCCTGCATCTTTGGTTAAAATTTAGCCACTTCCTCACCTTCCCTAATTTTGCAGGATCTCCTCTGTCCCTCCCTCACCTGAGCCCCTGTGGCCTCTGACTGGGGTGGGAGGCTGTCGTTCAGACCTGATTTTGTTCACAATTCTGCAGCCAGCTGGCAAAGGAACCTAGTGAAACCACTTAACTTCCTGCACTTCTGTTTACCCTTCTTTACAAAAGACATAATGGCACTGGACTAGCCAGAGCTTAAATTAATTAGTGTTTATAGAGCACTTCAAGCTTTGGGGATGAAAGCCTCTTTGAAAGTATGTGTAATTATCATTATGGCTAATGAAGCTCGATGCTAACCCCTCCCCTTCGCTGAGGCATGGGGAGCAGCCCTGAACACAGTCCAGAGACGGTGGCAATTTAACTCAAATGTCCTTTTCCTCCTTTGGTCATTCTATTAGTATTTCCAGGCTTTTTTTTTTTTTCCTTCTCTTTGAAACTATACATTGGATGTAGATGAACTAAGTCAACTGGGTTTATGGTAAAATAAACAAAACATGTCCTAAATACTATGCTCTTCTCCAGCCTCAAACACTGTGTTTCCACTGTTTCCTTGATTGGGATCCAACGAGAGAGAAAGAGAGGAGCTTTTACTAGAAAGTGACAGTTCCTAGTGATGTTCTTATGATCCTGAGGTTTATTATTTAGTCTGGGGGTTGACCAACTTCTAGGAATATATTTAGTGCTCACTGAAGTAGAGAAGACACCCATAGTAGATTGCTACTCTGGAAAAATTACAGTTTAATGAAACAGATGTATCATCTCGACAAGCAACATCATTCACAGGGAGTCCAATTTCCTTAACACAGATTATGGTGCAAATGACCATTTTAACGGACTCTTTCTATCTCTGTGGTTTCTGTCTCAGCTTGTTTGCTTGATTTTGGAACTCAGGAAGGATGCAATTGCAAAAATGTCAGTGCAGAAGCCAGCAGGCCTTTCGTGAATTTTTTTTTTTCTAATGACTTTTATTTGAGTTTTGGGAAATCAGCTCATATTTTATGAGAAGGGGAAAATTGCCTCTTTCTTTGGAATCATTTTGAAGAGAGACACTGGAGTCTGAAAGGATCTTCTAAGGATAAATTCACATGTTTCTGAAACTGGGTTTTATCACCGCCAGTGACTGTTTGTTGGTCGCTCCGTCGTGTCCGACTCTTTGGGACCCCACGGACTGCAGCACGCCAGGCTTCCCTGTCCTTCACTATCTGCTGGAGTCTGCTCAAACTCACGTCCACTGAATCAGTGATGCCACCCAACCATCTCATCCTCTGTGGCCCCCTTCTCCTCCTGCCCTCAACCTTTCCCAGCATCAGGGTCTTTTCCAATGAGTCAGCTCTTTGCATCAGGTGGCCGAAGTATTGGACTTTCAGCTTCAGCATCAGTCCTTCCAATGAATATTAAGGGTTGATTTTCTTTAGGATTGACTGGTTAGATCTCCTTGCAGTCCAAGGGACTCTCAAGTGTCTTCTTCAGCACCACAGTTCAAAAATAAAGCTGCCTCAAGTGTATGAGTTCTCAATTCAGGCCCTGGGACTGGGCTATGCACAGAGTGGAATCAACACCATTGTTGACAGAGTTAATCTACAGCAGAGCCATCCTGGCTCAGAAGAGAAAGTCTCGGAAACTGGAGTGCAAGTGATGTTTTGACTTGTAAATCCCTAATGGGTCACCATCTTGGCAGCTTCTTGGGCACAGGCTCTCCCCTCCTCACTTCCTCTGTATTCCTCAGAAAGGCTGAGGAGACTTCCTCAGGGATGGTGGGCTACTGAAAATCAGAACTAGAGTTGAGGAGGCAGACACACACATCAGTCATGAACACAAATATTAATTCATTTGTAGGGTCTTCGTCAGTTTAAGAGGCATTCCTCAGAACCTCCTCTGTCTGGCGGCATGCAAAGGATCCCTCGCCTCAAGAGGGCTGGTGAATGAGCTGCGGAGATAAACGCACTCCTGTTTGTTCCTTTCATGAGAGGGGCTTTCACAGAGCAGAAGCCAGGTCTGTTTCACTCACTGTTTGGGCCTTAGTGAAGAGCTGAAGCACAAGACATATTTTTTGAATACATGGAGGAAGGGAGCAAGGAAAGGGAAAATAAAGAGGGAAGGTCAGGAGGGGGAAATGAATTAAACTATCTGTGCTGTTGTTATTCAGATAGAAGCCAATTAACACAGGCAGTTTTCAGGAAGGAGGAAGACACTGAACAAGCATCCAGTGGCAGGACGGATAAACAGGGGGGAAAAGGAAGAACGTTTTAGCAGAGGGAAATGACAAGACCAAGAATGAAAATGAATATATAGGTTTGTGAATGAGGTGGAGTTAATGGCAAAAAACAAACAAAAGCAAAAACCCCACAAAAAAGCAAAACAAACGAAACAAAAACCAGAGAGAGTGGGGCTGATCTCCAGACATTTAGGTATAAGGTTTCCTGGGTGGCTCAGTGGTAAAGAATCCACCTGCCACTGCAGCAAACACAGGAAACCCGGGTTCTGTTCCTGGGTGGGGACATCCCCTGGAGGAGGGACTGACAAACCAGTTCCTCCAGCCCAGTATTCTTGCCTGAAAAGTCCCAAGGGCAGAGGAACCTGGCAAGCTACAGTTCATGGGGTCGCAAAGCCTTGGACATGGCTGAGCGTCTAAGCATGAGGTATAAGGTAGGAAGAGAGAGTAGCCCTTTACCAGTTCACGTCTACATAATAATGAGAATCTAATTAAAACCAAAGCATTTAAAAATTCAGATATTTCCACTAGACATTATAATCCAATTCTGAGAATATAAAGAAGTACTATGTTGTTAAAAAAAAAAAAAAGAACCCAGGAAATAAATATATGATACAGTAGTCTATGGGAACTTGAATAGAATTAGTATCCTACTGTTGTGTGAAAATTGCATAAATTATTGCATTAATTATGTTGAATGTTTCATGGTGTTTTTCAGGTCTACTGTATCCTTCTACTTTTCTATATATTCATTCTGTTAATTTTTGAAAGTTTGATATTGAAACGCCAACCAAAAATCTTAATTTATCTACTTAAAAAATAGTTGTGATATGTACTGGAACGTATGTAACTTTGTTCTGTATTTTCCAAGTCTTCTGTAAATGTGTTATCATACTTTCATAATTTGAAAAATAAAAAAATCCAAACATTCCCAAATAATTGAATATTTGTGATGTATTTAGAATAATATCAAGATATTAATTAGACTGAAATTTTCCAGGCTTTGCTATTTATATATTCACACAGGATGATATTTTCAATTAATTTTTGGAAATAATTTCTGTGTTAGGAAAGGCATAACTAGGATATACATGAGAATCAAATTCTTTTAAAAAAAATTTTTATGGCAACTAAAGTATTTTGGTGTGGGCATATCCAAAATCAGGAAAGAGAGACAGAAAGAGGTTAAAAATGTGTTTAAAACCTGCCTGTAAATCATTGGCCAAGATAAAATTTGAACCCTAGGCTCTCTGGATGTGAGCTGAACACTGCATACCTTTCCTGTTCTTTGAATATAGAAATCTCTATTCTAGGATAATAAGGAAAAAACAGTTCAATTTATCATATAACTTATAGAGCACAATGGTTGCCTAACTCCTGACTCATGACTTTCCATAAAGGACAGAGCCAATTCTGTGAGCAAAAGATAAGTAGACTTTGGCTTGGTCTGGACAAAGTCTCTGAGTCTTTAGAAAGGCAATCTAAAAATAATAGTAGTGAGTCAAGTGTGAACTTTCCCATTCATCCTAATGGGGTTGTCAACTGTGAAGTTTAATTATATCACTGGTAGCCATTTGATGGCAGTTATAGGACTCAGAGGCCAGCAATTAGTGGTGACTTCTAGCCCAACCAAGTACCTCCAGCTTCATGATTGTTGTAATGATTGTTGGCTAAGCAGAAGGTCAGTTAAAGTCTTTTTGATCCCAGTCAGTCGCCTTAGTTACTGAGTCATTAGCTTCCTAATAACTGGCAAATCCTCTGCTCAACTAGGTCTGTCTTGGGTGTGTTGGTCATTCTTACCAGATGAGCCAAATGTATTGTATTTCTGATTGTGAGCTCATAAAGAAAACATGAAATGGAATTAAGAAATGGCCAGTGAGCAAGTTCTGTTTCTTTTACGTGCTTGCCCTTTCTCTGCCTCTAGGGAGACCCTGTCCAGTGCATCAACCTGGTGGAAACCGAATGAAGTTGAGTTGTGATTGACAGGGGACCTCTGACCAGGTGCAGAGCACCTGGGCCCCTCATTCCTTTAATTCTCCATCTATTCATGTCATAAAGTGTGTTTTCAGCTATACTGTGTGCTAGACACTGGTGCAGGGTAAGCTTGACCGACCAGATCCTTGGAGGTTACAGTATGAAAGTGAAACTGTTAGTCGCTCAGTTGTGTTCAACTCTTTGCAACCCCATGGACTGTAGCCCACCAGGCTCCTCTGTCCATAGAATTCTCCAGGCAGGAATACTGGAGTGGGTAGCCATTTCTTTCTCCAGGAGATCATCCCAACCCAGGAACCTGGGTCTCCTGCATTGCAGGCAGATTCTTTACCTTCTGAGCCACCGGGGAAGTCCATAGCTTACAGTATACAAGTTAACACTTCAGAGTTTACTTGTATAATTTTATTATACAAGTAGTTTATGTCTTTAATTGAAGCATAGCTGATGTACAATGTTTCAGGTGTGCAGGAAAGTGATTCAGTTATATATATATGTAGCTTTATATAGCACATATATATGTAATTTTTTAGATTCTTTACCGTTTAGATTTCATACCGTTGTAGGTTATTGCAAGATATTGAATATAGTTCCCTGTGCTGTAAGTAGGTCCTTGGTTATCTATTTTTAATATACTAGTGTGTATCAGCTAATCCCAAGGTCCTAATTTATTCCTCTTCCACCTTTCCCCTTTGGTAACCATAACTTTGTTTTCTATGTCTATGAGTCTAATTCTATTTTGTAAGCATGGTTATTTGTGTTGTCTTTTTGGATTCCACATATAAATAAATCATATCATCTGCTATGTCTTTGACTTACTTAGTATGATGATATCTAGGTCTATCTATATTACTGATAATGGCATTATTTACAAGTAACTAGTTTAGAATTGGGCTTCCCTGGTAGCTCAGCTGGTAAAGAATCCATCTGCAATGCAGGAGATCCCAGTTCGATTCCTGGGTTGGGAAGATACCCTGGAGAAGGGATAGGCTTCTCAGTCCAGTATTCATCGGCTTCCCTAGTGGCTCGGATGGTAAAGAATCTGCCTGCAATGCAGGAGACCTGGGTTCCATCCCTGGGTTGGGAAGATCCCTGGAGGAGAGAATGGCAGCCAACTCCAGTATTCATGCCTGGAGAATCCCCATTGACAGAGGAACCTGTTGGACTACAGTCCATTGGGCTGCAAAGATTCAGGCACAACTGAGCAACTAAGCACAGCACAGCACAGTTTAGAACTGGCTTGTGTAAGGGTGATAAGGGGCTTCCTGGGTGGTGCAGTGGTAAAGAATCCGCCTGCCAATGCATGAGATGCAGGAAATGCAGGCTTAATCCATGGGTTGGGAAGAACCCTGAAGTAGAAAATGGCACCCCATTCCAGTATTCTTGCCTGGAAAATTCCATCGACAGAGGAGCCTGGTGGGCTACAGTCCTGGGGTCTCAAAGAGTCAGACATGACTGAGTGACTGAGCACACACAGAAGGGTGGTAAAGTCCTGTGATGACAATAAAGCAGAGTATTGAGATTGATGTGGGCCCAACTTTAGGTCAACACTGAACAACAGAAATACCACGTGGGCCAAAATATGAGCTGCATGTAACATTAAAATTTTCTAGCAGTCATGCTAAGTAAAAAGAAATGGGCAAAATTAATAATACACATTTAACTCAATATATCCAAAATAGCATTTCAGCATATAATCCATATAAAAATTATTTATGAGATGTTTCCTAGATTTCTTTATACTAAGTCTTTAACACCCAATGTATGTTTTATGTAAATGGCTTCTCTATGGCCAAAGCCTTTGACTGTGTGGATCACGATAAACTGTGGAAAATCCTGAAAGAGATGGGAATACCAGACCACTTGACCTGCATCTTGAGAAACCTGTATGCAGGTCAGGAAGCAACAGTTAAAACTGGATGTGGAACAACAGACTGATTCCACTTTGGAAAGGAGTACGTCAAGGCTGTATATTGTCACCCTGCTTATTTAACTTATATGCAGAGTACATCATGAGAAACACTGGGCTGGATGAAGCACAAGCTGGAATTAAGATTGCCAGGAGAAATATCAATAACCTCAGATATGCAGATGACACCACCCTTATGGCAGAAAGTGAAGAAGAACTAAAGAGCCTCTTGATGAAAGTGAAAGAGGAGAGTGAAAAAGTTAGCTTAAAGCTCAACATTCAGAAAACTGAGATCATGGCATCCAGTCCCATCACTTCATGGCAAATAGATGAGGAAACAGGGGAAACAATGGAAACAGAGGCTGACTTTATTTTTCTGGGCTCCGAAATCACTGCAGATGGTGATTGCAGCCATGAAATTAAAAGACACTTACTCCTTGGAAGGAAAGTTATGACCAACCTAGACAGCATATTGAAAAGCAGAGATATTACTTTGTCAGCAAAGGTCCATCTAGTCAAGGCTATGGTTTTTCCAGTGGTCATTTATGGATGTGAGAGTTGGACTATAAAGAAAACTGAGCCCCGAAGAATTGACGCTTTTGAACTGTGGTGTTGGAGAAGACTCTTGAGAGTCCCTTGGACTGCAAGGAGATCCAACCAGTCCATCCTAAAGGAGATCAGTCTTGGGTGTTCATTGGAAGGACTGATGTTGAAGCTGAAAGTCCAATACTTTGGCCACCTGATGAGAAGAGCTGACTCATTGGAAAAGACCCTGATGCTGGGAAAGATTGAGGGCAGGAGGAGAAGGGGACAACAGAGGATGAGATGGTTGGATGGCATCACCGACTCAATGGACATGGGTTTGGATGAACTCTGGGAGTTGGTGATGGACAGGGAGGCCTGCTGCTGCTAAGTCGCTTCAGTCATGTCCGACTCTGTGTGACCCCAGAGATGGCAGCCCACCAGGCTCCCCCATCCCTAGGATTCTTCAGGCAAGAACACTGGAGTGGGTTGCCATTTCCTTCTCCAATGCATGAAACTGAAATTGAAGTCGCTCAGTCGTGTCCGACCTTCAGCGACCCCATGGACTGCAGCCTTCCAGGCTCCTCCGTCCATGGGATTTTCCAGGCCTGGCATGCTGCAATTCATGTGGTTGCAAAGAGTCGGACACGACTGAGCAACTGAACTGAATTGATGGTACCTATGAAGTACTCAACATCCACATATGACTAGTGGCTTCTATTCATGACTATATAGGTGAAGAGGGACTTTCTACCACCAAATAATGAGAAAGAGCCAGTCATGCAGAGATAAAGGAATTATCAAGTACAAAGGCTCTGAGGCAGAGTTAAGTTTTAAAGCAAATTTGAACTCAATTGGAAAATAAGGAAACAAATATAGCTAGACATTCCATTTATAATACTTGTATGCAACTCTGCTAAATGGCTTTAAAACAAATTGATTTTTCAGAATGGTTACATAACACAACAGGCTGTTATTTCTTATGAGCCTAAGTGAAATGATCTCTCCAGTTCAGTTTAATCACTTGATTATAATAAAAATGAACTTCGTGCAAAAAAAAACCTTCTTTTGAAAAAGCAGTGGGTAAGTGGATGCATCTTGAACAATTTTTTTTTCTTTTGTCTTCAAACATGCAAATTCATCACAGTCCAGTGTGTATTTTACTGATAAATATACTAATTGTAACTTCTGGGTTCTAATGGCATTATCTATCTTCAGGACAGGACTTTGTGAAAAATACATCTGGGGACCATTGCTTGTGTTTCATCTTTCTCTGGAGTCAGGCTCTGCTTGACCCTTCAGTGAGTTTAGTAACATAATGAATTAATCAGCAACAAAGGTACTCCATACATAGAAAATGAAAAGTCACACAGAAATTACTTTAAAAGAATCATTACATATGTTTTAAAATACAATGTCTGGAATATGCTTTCTGTGTCAAATAAACATTCTCATGTTTGTGTGATATGATTTTGGTGTATGTCTTCATGTGGCTGCCTCTAGAAGGTGACTCTAAGAAAAGGTTGTAAGTGCAAGGAGGTTATTTGGGGGTGATTCCAGGGAGCAGGGGTTCAGGGGAGGAATGAGACAGGGAGGGAAGAAAGCCAATACCAGGTGCATCAGCAAGCCAGTTACCAGAGCAGACAACTGGAGACACCACTCTGGGATTTGTGCAGAACAAGCCCTAGAATTATCCCACCACAGGAGCAAGGAATTTATTCCTGAACTGCATCAGACACAGGCTGGGCTGCTCCTGAGCTGCAGGAAAGGATGTTAGTTCCCAGCAGTTGGGAACTGACACCCACATATGTGAAGAGGGTTCTGGTGCCCAGAGAAAAGCTTCAGCCATAGGTGTGGCCTACTTTTACATTCCAGCCCCCAAGAATGATGCTAAAGCTGAAACTCCAGTACTTTGGCCACCTCATGTGAAGAGTTGACTCATTGGAAAAGACTTTGATGCTGGGAGGGATTGGGGGCAGGAGAAGAAGGGGACGACCGAGGATGAGATGGCTGGATGGCATCACTGACTCGATGGATGCAAGTCTGAGTGAACTCTGGGAGTTGGTGATGGACAGGGAGGCCTGGCTTGCTCTGATTCATGGGGTCACAAAGAGTCGGACACGACTGAGCGACTGAACTGAACTGAACTGATAATGAAAAGGACATCATTTTTGAGTGTTAGTTCTAGAAGGTCTTGTAGGGCTTCACAGAACCATTCAATTTCAGCTTTTTCAGCATTACTGATCAGCATAGACTTGGATTACTGTGATGTTGAATGGTTTGCCTTGGAAATGAACAGAGATCATCCTGTCATTTTTGAGATTGCATCCAAGTACTGCATTTCAGACTCTTTTGTTGACTATGATGGCTACTCCATTTCTTCTAAGGGAGTCTTGCCCACAGTAGTAGTTATAATGGTCATCTGTGTTAAATTTGCCCACTCCAGTCCATTTTAATTCACTGAGCCCTAAAATGTTGATGTTCACTCTTTCTATCTCCTGTTTGACCACTTCCAATTTGCCTTGATTCATGGACCTAACATTCCAGCTTCCTATGAAATATTGTTCTTTATAGCATCAGACTGTACTTCCATCACCAGTCACATCCACAACTGGGCATTGTTGTTGCTTTGGTTCTGTCTCTTCTTTCTTCCTGGAGTTATTTCTCCACTCTTCTCCAGTAGCATATGGGGCACCTACCAACCTGGGGAATTCTTCTTTCAGTGTCATATCTTTTTGCCTTTGAGTACTATTCATGGGGTTCTCAAGGCAAGAATACGGAAGTGGTTTGCCATTTCCTTCTCCAGTGGACCACGTTTTGTCAGAACTCTCCACCATGACCCGCCCATCTTGGGTGGCCCTATATGGCATGGCTCATAGTTTCATTGAGTTAGACAGGCTGTGGTCCATGTGATCAATTTGGTTAGTTTTCTGTGATTGTGATTTTTATTCTGTCTGCCCTCTGAAAGATAAGGATAAGAGGCTTATGGAAGCTTCCTGATGGGAGAGACTGACTGTGGGGAAAACTGGGTCTTGTTCTGAGGGGTGGGCCATGCTCAGTAAATCTTTAATCCAATTTTCTGTTGAAGGACAGGGCTGTGTTCCCTCCCTGTTGTTTGATCTGAGACCAAACTGTGGTGGAGGTAACGAAGATAATGGCGGCCTCCTTCTAAAGGTCCTGTGCACCCACTGCCACACTCAGCGCCCCCAACCCTGCAGCAGGCCACCGCCAACCCACTCCTCCACTGGAGACTCCTGGACACTCACGGGCAAGTCTGGGTCCATCTCTTGTGGAGTCACTGGTTATTTCTCCTGGGTCCTGGTGTGCACAGGATTTTGTTTGTGCCCTCCAAGAGTCTGTTTCCCCAGTTCTGTGTAAGTTTTGTAATCAAATCCCAACTTGCCTCCAAAGTCAAATTCCCTGGGGGCTCTCAGTCCCTTTGCCAGATTCCCAAGTTGGGAAATCTGTTGTGGGTCCTAGAACTTTCTTAACAGTGTGAGAATTTCTTTGGTATAATTGTTCTTCAGTTTGTGGTGTGTCTGCTCTGGGTTCATGGCAACCTCCTGCAAGAAGACTTATGACACACCAAGGTCTGCTGCACCCAGAGCCCCTGGCCAGGCAGCCAGCCACTGCTGGCCCATGCCTCTGCAGGGGGACACTCAGACACTCAAAGGCAGGTCTGGCTCAGTCTCTTTGGGGTCTCCTGGCATGCACAAGGTTTTGTCTGAGCCCTCTAAGTGTCCCTAGTGGGTATGAGCTTTGATTCTAAATGTGATTTTGCCCCTCCTACCATCTTGCTGAGGCTTCTCCTTTGCCCTTGCAAAAGTAGGAAATCAAGATATACCTAGAATAACAGGAAAATTTGGCCTTGGGTACAAAATGAAGCAGGGCAAGGGCTAAAAACAGAGTTTTTCCAAGAGAATGTACTGGTCATAGCAAACATCCTTTTCCAACGACACAAAAAAAGACTGTACACATGGACATCACCAAGATGGTCAATACTGAAATCAGATTGATTACATTCTTTGCAGCCAAAGATGGACAAGCTCTATACAGTCAGCAAAAACAAGACCAGAAGTTGATTGTGGCTCAGATCATGAACTCCTTAATGTTAAATTCAGATTTACATTGAAGAAAGTAAGGAAAACCACTAGACTATTCAGGTATGACCTAAATCAAATCGCTTACAATTATACAGTGGAAGTGACAAATATATTCAAGGGATTAGATCTGATAGACAGAGTGCCTGAAGAAGTATGGACCAAGGTTCGTGACATTGTACAGGAAGCAGGAATCAAGCCCAACACCAAGAAAAAAAAATTCAAAAAGGCAAAATGGTTGTCAGAGTAGGCCTTACAAATAGCTGAGAAAAGAAGAGAAGTGAAAGGCAAAGGAGGAAAGGGAAGATACACCCATTTGAATGCAGAGTTCCAAAGAATAGCAAGGAGAGATAAGAAAATATTTTTCGGTGATGAATGCAAAGAAATAGAGGAAAACAATGGAATGGGAAAGACTAGAGATCTCTTCAAGAGAATTAGAGATACCAAGGGAAAATTTCATGCAAAGAAGCGTACAATAAAGGAAAGAAATCGTACGGACCTAACAGAAGCAGAAGATACTAAGAAGAGGTGGCAAGAATACACAGAAGAACTATACAAAAAAGATCTTCATGACCTAGATAACCACTCACCTAGAGCCAGACATCCTGGAATGCAAAGTCAAGTGGGCCTTAGGAAGCATCGCTATGAACAAAGCTAGTGGAGATGATGGAAGTCCAGTTGAGTTATTTCAAATCCTAAAAGATGATGCTGTGAAAGTGCTGCACTCAATATGCCAGCAAATTTGGAAATCGCGGCAGTGGCCACAGGACTGGAAAAGGTCAGTTTTCATTCCAATCCCGAAGAAAGGCAATGCCAAAGAATGCTCAAACTACCACACAACTGCACTCATCTCACACGCTAGCAAAGTAATGCTCAAAATTCTCCAAGCCAGGCTTTAACAGTACATGAACTGTGAACTTCCAGATGTTCAAGCTGGATTTAGAAAAGTGATCGCATTGCCAACATCTTGATGGATCATTGAAAAAGGAAAAGAGTTTCAGAAAAACATCTACTTCTGTTTTATTGACTATGCCAAAGACTTTGACTGTATGGATCCCAACAAACTGTGGGAAATAGTGAGAGATGGGAATACCAGACCACCTGACCTGCCTCCTGAGAAATGCAGGTCAAGAAGCAACAGTTGAGGCTGTATATTGTCACTCTGCTTATTTAACTTGTATGCAGAGTACATCATATGAAATCCCAGGCTGGATGAAGCACAAGCTGGAATCAAGATCGCTGGGAGAAATATCAATAACCTCAGATATGCAGATGACACCACCTTTATGACAGAAAGTGAAGAACTAAAGAGCCTCTTGATGAAAGTGAAAGAGGAGAATGAAAAAGTTGGCTTAAAACTCAACATTCAGAAAATGAAATCATGGCATCTGGTCCCATCACTTCAAGGCAAATAGATGGGGAAACAATGGAAGCAGTGAGAGGCTTTATTTTTTGGTCTCCAAAATCACTGCAGATGGTGACTACAGCTATGAAATTAAAAGACGCTTACACCTTGGAAGAAAAGCTATGACCAACCTAGAGAGCAAATTAAAAAGCAGAGACATTCTTTCCCGAAAAAGGTCCGTCTAGTCAAAGCCATGGTTTTCCCAGAAGTCATATATGGATGTGAGAGTTGGACTACAAAAACAACTGAGCACCAAAGAATTGATGCTTTTGAGCTGTGTTGTTGGAGAAGACTCTTGAGAGTCCCTTGGAATGCAAGGAGATCCAACCAGTCCATCCTAAATGAGATCAGTCCTGAGTGTTCATTGGAAGGACTGATGCCAAAGTCAAAACTCCAATACTTTGGCCACCTGATGCAAAGAGCTGACTCTTTGGGAAAGACCCTGATGCTGGGAAAGATTGAAGGCAGGAGCAGAAGGAGATTACAGGGGATGAGATGGTTAGACGGCATCACCGACTCGATGCACATGAGTTTGAGCAAGCTCTGGGAGTTGGTGATGGACAATGAAGCCTGGCATGCTGTAACCCTTTGGGTCGCAAAGAGTTGGACACAACTGAGTGACTGAACTGAACTGAGTTATGGCCAGTTGCAAGGTGGATGGTGTGAGCAGGAATTGGAAAGGCCAAGTGATGGAGGTCAGTGAGAGCAGCTGCTCAGTACGTATAGTGGAAACCCATCCAGTAGTTTGCTTTTGACACTTGATAATTTGTGTACCTTGTAGCACTGAATACTTCACTGTTTACAAAGGACCTTCATTTATGTTATCTTAATCTTTACAAGGACTTGAGGGATGGGTTGAGATGGTGAGCAGGTTTTCCCTCATGTAGAGGAGGGATCTGAGGTTCACAGGGACCCATTTTCACAGATGGTAAGGAACATTGCAGGAATCTGGCTCTACTGAAAACGGTTGCTGCCTCCCCAGCACCCCCTTGTCTTCTCTCTCCCACTCTGCAACTAGGCTTTGCAGCTTGTATGGGATTGACTTCATCCCCAGCTATGGGGATGGGCTTCATTTGGCTGAAGGCAGTTAGACTTTTGTGTCCTTAGTAGACACAATGATTGATTCAGTTCAGTTAGAGCAAAGTGAAGGGCTGTGGCAAACTAAATGGGCAGGATAAGAAAAAGATATCTCTTTATTGGTTTTATATTTTACATGTGTATCAGAAAATACATTGTCTTGTAGTTCCTGACAGCCAGCATGTGAGCGTGAGACAACTCAGCCTTAGGGTCAAGCCAATGGCATTGATGGTACCATAGAAAAGACAGATAAAAAGACCCCCCAAAGCGAAAAACAAAGACAGGGTCCTTGGTCACACTCTTGATTAGGTGGATAAAACTGTTGAAGCTGAGGAACTCCAGTTATTGTTTAAAAATATCATCTGGAGTTGGATTTTCAAAAAATGCAGTTGAGAACATTCTGAGAGCATCTTGCTTGGTGCTCCACACCAAATGCCCCTCATCATCCTAGGATGAAATAACTTAAACTTCCTATATGCAGAACCTAGAGGGAGTTTACTTGTCAGTTGCATAGCATGTTCACCTAAATTATTATATCTTATCACTTGAAGTGTATAATCATAATCCATGAAAGCTTCAGTACAGTCCAGGTTATAGCTTGGAGACCAGCAAGGAAGTTAAATAGAGGAAAAAGAAAGATATTTCACTTTTAAGTAAACTTATGCCTTATACAGAGAATATTCATAGGAGCCATTTTTTCCCCAAGAAATCATACATTCAAGAAAACAAAATAAGAAAGTGAAACTAATGATAGCTAGAAAATCAGATATTTTCTTTTTATTTGGATATGCAATGTTGGCCACTATGCAAGGCTTTTTTCTGCCTTCTTTCCCCTCACCTACCTCACTTCAACAGCTTGGAAAAGCAAAATATTCATTTTCTTAGCCTTCTGCAGCTACAGGTAGTTATGTGATACAGTTTCAGCCAATAAGATGTAAACAGGTTCTTCAGAGAGACTTTCAGTTCCATTTCTTTTTCTCTTAAAAACGGGGCATATTTTACCAGGATGGCTCTTTCCCTTTCCACCTTTCCCTGTCTTAGGCAATTATGTGAAGTCCAGAGATATGGTTGCCAGCTTGTGATAATTAGGCAAAAAGCATGAGGACAAAAGCCAAGGAAAGTGGGGGTGAAAGGACAGGAATAGTCTGGCTCCCAGATGGTACTGTTGAGCAATGGAACTCCTGCCAGAAACTGCCTGTCTCTGGACTTTCTTTTAGATGGGAAATCTAAGCCCTGTTTATTTAAGCCAGTGTTTATTGAGTATTATTTTACCTGCAGCCTCATGCATTTCAAACTGGTATATGCAATCACTTAACAATTTTTTAAATATCTAGGCTTATTTCAGATTTCTACTCTATGTTTTTGTTCTTATGTTCTGACAGATGTAACTTAGCTCAGGAGATATTTTTATATCAAACATGTCAGTGCTTTTTTTTTTTTTTTTTAAATAAAAGAAACCACTGCTCTGGTAAAGCAGAAAGAACCTCTGTCATGGATTCAGTCTTGGGAGCATATCTAAGCTCCCAGGTCACCACCTGTTTGATCTTCTGAATGCTATGACAATCACTATTTTTTTAAAAAAAATTTATTGGAGTATAGTTGCTTTACAATGTTGTGTTAGGTTCTCTTGTACAGCAAAGTGAATCAGTTATACATATATCCCCTCTTCTTTAGATTTCTTTCCCACTCAGGTCACCGGAGAGCTCTGAGTAGCGTACCCTATGCTGTACAGTAGGCTCTCATTAGTTACCTATTTTATCCTTAGCAGTATATATACATCAATCCCAATCTCCCAGTTCATCCCACCCTCCCTTCCCCCTTTGGTATCCATAAGTGACAATCTCTGTATTTTAAATGGCATATTAGAGCATTCACATTTAAAGTGACTATTGATATAATTGGATTAACGTCTACCATGTTTGTTTTCTTCTCATTGTACGTCTTTTTTTGGCCTCTTCTCCCTTCTGTTTTCCTTCCTGTTGTAATTCTTTGTCTGCTTTAATTGAGCATTTGACATGATCAGTACTATTTTATCTTCTTTCTTAGCATATCAGTTATACTTGAAATAATTCTTGTGGTTTCCCTGGACTGTAAAATATATCTTAAAAAAAGCTAAGTTTGCCTTCAGATAACACTATCACACTTCACACGAAGTCCAACTACCTTTTAGTAGAATGTTCCCAACTGATCTCTCCTATCCCTTGTGACCTTGCTGCTATTAATTTCACTTATCTATATGCTATTTTCACTGTAATTCATTGCTACTATGATTACTTTTAAAAAGTGATTATTCCAACTGATTTAAGAATAATAAGAATGATATAGTTCACCTTATCTCTTCTTATCCCTTCTCTGACAATCCTGTTTTTACCCAGATCCGAGTTTCCTACCTATACTATTGTCCTTCTGTCTGAAGAACTTTTAACAGTTCTTGCAGACCAGGTCCACTGGTAAGGAACTCCCTCATTTTTGTTTGTCAGAGACAGTCTCTGCTGCGAAGTCACTTCACTCGTGTCCAACTCTGTACCATGCTATAGACGGCAGCCCACCAGGCTCCCCCCCATCCCTGGGATTCTCCAGGCAAAAACACTGGAGTGGGTTGTCATTTCCTTCTTCAGTGTATGAAAGTGAAAAGTGAACGTGAAGTCACTCAGTCGTGTCTGACTCAGCGACCCCATGCACTGCAGCCCACCAGCCTCCTCCATCCATGGGATTTTCCAGGCAAGAGTACTGGAGTGGGGTGCCATTGCCTTCTCTGGAGAAAGTCCCTATTTCTCTTTAATGTTTGAAGGATAATTGCACTGGATATAGAATTTTCGGTTGGTGGTGTGTTTTATTTCAACACTTCAGGTATTTCATATCACCTCCCTTTTCTTTGCATGGTCTCTGATGAGAAGCCCACTGTAATTCTTATCCTGGTTCTTCTCTTGGTAAGGTATTTTTTTTCCCCTCTAGCTTCTTCAAGATTTTCTCTTTGTCTTTTTTCTTCAGTTTGTTAGCTTCATTTCTTTTGTTTGTATTTATTCTTTATCTCTGAGCTTCCCAGATCTGTGATGATTTGGTGTTTGTCATTAGTTTTTGAAAGTTCTAAGCCACTGTAACTTCAAATAATTCTTATGCCTTATCATTTTTTTCTTCTACGGATACTTTAATTACTTGTATGTTGTTACGCCTTTCAAAATTGCCCTGCGGTTTTTGGATGTTCTGCTTTGGAAAATTTCTGTCTCCAAGCTCACTGATTCATTCTTCAGTCATGTCAATTCTACTGATTAGCCCATCAAATGTGTTCTTTATTTGTGTTACAATTTTTTCCCTTAACGTTTCCTTTTGATTCTTTCTTAGAGTTCTTATCTCTCTGCTTATATTATCCATCTGTTTTTACCTGTTTCTACTTTTCCCTTTAGAACCTTTGATACATTAATCATATGTGCACATTAGTCCCTCAGTCATGTCCGACTCTTTGTGACCCTATGGACCTAGCCCGCCAGGCTTCTCTGTCCATGGAATTCTGCAGGCAAGGATTCTGGAGGGGGCATCCATTCCCTTCTCTAGGGGATCTTCCCAACCTGGGGACTGAACCTGGGTCTCCTGCATTGCAGCAGCTGCTTTACCATCTGAGCCACCAGGGAAGTCCTATACTAATCATATATAGTATATATATCACTTGAAAGTGAAAGTGAAGTCGCTCAGTCGTGTCCGACTCCTAGCGACCCCATGGACTGCAGCCCACCAGGCTCCTCCGTCCGTGGGATTTTCCAGGCAAGAGCACTGGAGTGGGGTGCCATCGCCTTCTCCAGTAAAGGTGGGCATATAAGAACCGTGAGGCCAGTGAGTGCGTTTTGGCTGCTTCTGCTGCGTAAGCAGGTGCGAGAACCCTGCTGGTGTCCAACTCTTTGTGGCCCCATGAACTGTAGCCCACCAGGCTCCTCTGCCCATGGAATTTTCCAAGCAGGACTACTGGAGTGGAATGCCATTTCATACTCCAGGGAATCTTCCTGACCTAGGGACTGAAACTGTATCTCTTCCATCTCCTTCACTGGCAGGTGGATTCTTTATTACTGGTGTGGTCTGGGGAGCCAAATAGTTGTAGTGCATGGACTGGGTTGCTCTGTGGCATGTGGAGTCTTCCTGAACCAGGAAGCAAACCTGTATCTCCTGCATTGGTAAGTGGATTCTTAACCATTGAGCCACCAGAGAAGCCTTAGATCCCCTGCCTTATAATTCAGATATCTATGCTATATACAGATATTGTTCTAATGATTGCTTTCTTCTTCAGACTAGTTTTTTTTTTTTTCTTTTTGTATGCTTTATTGGCCTCTAGGACCTTGGGAAAATTAGCCTTTAGTGTGAGGATTGATGCTTTTCTGTTTAGGGGCTTGTGTAAGGCTTGTTGTAGCTATAGGTTCAAGAGGTCTTAAATGACTCTGGTGTTCTGGTTTTTATCCTGACCTTGGGCTTTGGCTCAGATGGTAACGCATCTGTCTACAATGCGGGAGACCTGGGTTCCATCCCTGGGTCAGGAAGATCCTCTGGAGGAGGAAATGGCGCCCCACTCCATTACTCTTGCCTGGAAAATCCCATGGATGGAGGAGCCTGGTAGGCTACAGCCCATGGGGTCGCAAAGAGTCACACACGACTGAGCGACTTCCCTTCACTGGGCTTCTCTAAGTGCTTGTTCTCAGAGAAATTCTGGATGAGCACGTTCAGTTGTAACCACCTGTTCTTGTACTGGGGTCTTAGTAGTGACAATATACTGGGAAGGGGGAGTGTTTTATAATCTTGCAATTAAATCCCCAATGCTTTCGCCATCCTGGGCCTTTGTGAATCCCTAGTGGTGCTGCTCCTTCTTCCTCTGCTCTCCGCTTCCTTCCCTGGCTGCAGCATTCCCGATCTATTCCTTCTTCCTCTGCTCTCCGCTTCCTTCCCTGGCTGCACATTCCCGATCCATTCCTTTGGAGCCCTACCCCCTGTTGACTTTGCCTCTTCCTGCTTCCCCCACATTAGATAGAATGAGAAGACTAGAAGGGACTGGAGGGAGACACAGACACCTTCTCAAGATGGGATAAGACTCTTGCAATGCTTTTACCCATGGAGAGTAGGTCGTTGTGGTGGAAAATGTTTGGAGACATATTTTTCCAAGGATTCCTCTTTCCCTCCCTGGCATTTATTTTTCATTCCTCTCTCTGTGAGTGAGCTGAGATCCACCTGATCTAGCCTGGGCACTTTCTGTATAATTGGTGACATCTGTGGCAAGATGGTCCTCTGGAAATGTCAATTTTTGGTTTCTTGGAGAAGGTTGTAATAACATCATGCTAGACTGGACAAGTTCTTGTGACTTCAGTAAGATCACAGACCTCAAACTTAGATATTGGTGGGCCAAAGGGAAGAGGTATCTTGCTTGGGTTCAGCTGATGGCAGGCTCAGGGACAAGTACTTGAACAGTTGGAGTTTATTTGGGAGATGAGAGCATGGGGAAGGGAGATGTAGGCAAGAAGACAGCCAATAAAATGATCATTGATGAGCAGGTTATCACAGTGAGCAGCTGGAGCTCTAGCCTGTTGAGGGCACTCTGAGAGACTGTGTAAAACTTGCCTTCAAATGATACCCCCAGATGGGAAAGGAGTCAAGGTGCTCATCTGCTGACTCTCATCACCCGCTGAGGAGGGCTGCTCTTGAGGCATCAACTCTTGCTTTGTGTGGTTGGGGGCTCCTGAATACACAGAAAGCCCTTAGAAAGAAGGAGGCAGGTGCTTAAAGCAGGAAGTGATCAGTGTGCCTCGTGACTTAGACCAGGACTAAAGTTTGTCCCCATTGGAATATCAGAATAATTCAAGGGCACAATAGTGAACACAGGACAGCTTCGAAATAATTTCTTATCTCTTTGGTTAACTAAACCTGCATTCAACTCATGTGTCTCTCCTTTTAAGCATCTTTAAATTTTTTCCAGGGGCAGAAACAGCGTTTCAAAGTATGAAGCTCATTGTTAGATTCTTGTTTCTAGTACTTTCTCCTTTTAACAGAACATCTGTCTTATCATAAACTTTGGAAGTACAGATTTAAAAGAACTAGACAAGAATGCTCCTGGAGTTTTGCTGAACAGGAATTTTCTAAAAGCACGTTACCTCATTCTTACTTCTGCAAGGTGAGGCCCTGCTACAGATAGATGCTATTTTCACATTGCTCACTTATGTTCACATTTAAAGCTGAAAGGTCAACATGGAGGAAGACACTGCTCAGGGATGGGGCAGGGATGAATTGCTGTGCACACTGTTATTTTTAGTGGCTACCTCTTGTTGTCCTTAAACTGTCACTGAAGAGTAGCTTTGAACAATCTGCAGAATCCTGAAAGGTCATAACCTAGGAGGGGGAGAGACCCTAGGAACATGCACCAGGGAAGACGCAGATGGATAAACAAGCCATAAAGTGCACCATATTTTTTTGTTTCCAGCATTTCACTGAAGAGTTGACCCTGGGCTATTCCCCTGTGAGAGTGGAATTTTAAAAGAACCAACCCCAAACAAACCTATACTAATCCCCAGTTGGCTGGCTTTCCCCATCACTAATGAAACACAGGAGGGTCCCAAAGTGAGGTGTGACAATTTGAGAGGCAGAGTGACGATCGTAGAGGCGAGAAAACTACCACCTCTCCTTTCATATCCTGAGGAGCATATGGGCCAGACTTAGCACGCTCAGAGTTCTGGTGGCCGGGACAGTGTTCCCACTGCTGGAGAGCTGAAGGTGGATGGACACCCACCACTGCAGTGCCCCCTCCTCCAGCGGGGCCCAGCTCACCCCGTCCAAAGATGCCTTAGCTGAGAGTGTTGCACATGTTGGTTCTGAGGAATGAAGTGCATGAAAAGAGAGAGAGACATGGGATAAGGCACAGGCTGACCTGCTCACCAACTAGCTGTGGGGACCTGACTCTAGGCTCTAGGACCAGCCTGTGGATGGAGCTTATAAGGTCTCACATATCAGTCAGGAGTAAATGGGATGGGTATTGGAGCAGTGCTGGAGGGGGAGGGCTGGATCTCTAGGGACTGAGAAACCAGGGTGTTGTTCGTGTTCACTCACTCAGTCGTGTCCTAGTCTCTCTGACTCCATGGACTGTAGCACGCCAGGCTTCCCTGTCCATCACTATCTCCTGGAGTTTGCTCAGATTCATGTCCATTGAACTGATGCTACAATCCAACCATCTCATCCTCTCGCTCCCTTCTCCTCCTGCCCTCATTCTTTCCCAGCATCAGGATCTTTACCAATGAGTCAGCTCTTTGAATCAGGTGGTCAAAGTATTGGAGTTTCAGCTTCAGCATCAGTCTTTTCAACTAAGTGTCAGGGTTGATTTTCTTTGGAATTGACAAGTTGGATCTCCTTGCAGTGCAAGGGACTCTCAACAGTCTCCTCCAACACCACAGTTCAATGCTCAGCCTTCTTTATGGTTCGACTCTCACATCCATATATGACTACTGGAAAAACCATAGCTTTGACTATATAGACCTTTGTCAGCAAAGTGATGCCTCTTCTTTTGAATATGCTGTCTAGGTTTGTCATAGCTTTTCTTCCAAGTAACAAACCTCTTTTAATTTCATGCCTGCAGTCACTGTCCATAGTGATTTTGGAGCACAAGAAAATAAAGTTTGTCACTGTTTCCATTGTTTCCCCATCGATATGCCATGAAGTGATGGGACTGGATGTCATGTTAAGTTTGGGTGTTGAGTTTTAAGCCAACTTTTTCACTTTTCTCTTCCACCTTCATCAAAAGACTCTTTAGTTCCTCTTGGCTTTCTGCCATTAAGGTGGTGTCATCTGCATATTTGAGGTTATTGACATTTGTCCCAGCAAGCTTGATTCCAGCTTGTGCTTCATCCAGCCCGGGCATGATATACTCTGCATATAAGTTAACTAAGCAGTGTGACAATATATAGCCTTGATGTATTCCTTTCCTAGTTTTGAACCAGTCCATTGTTTCATGTCCGGTTCTAACTGTTGCTTCTTGACCTTGCATGCAGGTTTCACCGGAGGCAGGTAAGATGGTCTGGTATTCCCATCTCTTTAAGAGTTTTCCACAGTTTGTTGTGATCCACACAATCAAAGGCTTTCAGTTCAGTTGCTCAGTCGTGTTTGACTCTGTGACTCTATGGACGGCAGCACGCCAGGCTTCCTTGTCCATCACCAACTCCTAGAGCTTGCTCAAATTCATGTCCATCAAGTTGGTGATGCCATCCAACCATCTCATACTGTGTCATCCCCTTCTCCTCCTGCCTTCAATCTTTCCCAGCATCAGGGTCTTTTTCAATGAGTCAGTTCTTCGCATCAGGTGGCCAAAGTTTGAGTTTCACCTTCAGCATCAGTCCTTCCAATGAATATTCAGAACTGATTTCTTTTAGGATGGACTGGTTGGATCTCCTTGCAGTCCAAGGGACTCTCCAGAGTCTTTTCCAACACCACAGTTCAAAAGCACCAATTCTTTGGTGCTCAGCTTTCTTTATAGTCCAACTCTCACATCCACATGATTTTTCCATGACTACTGGAAAAACCATAGCTTTGACTAGATGGACCTTTGATGACAAAAGCTTTAGAACAGTGAACAGAAGTAGATATTTTTCTGGAATTCTCTTGTTTTTCTATGATCCAATGGATGTTGGCAATTTGCTCTCTGGCTCCTCTGTCTTTTCTAAATCCAGTTTAAACACCTGGAAGTTCTCAGTTCATGTACTTTTGAAGCCTAGCTTGAAGGATTTTGAGCATTACCTTGCTAGCATGTGAAATGAGTGCAATTGTGTGGCAGTTTGATCATTCTTTGGCATTGTCCTTCTTTAGGATTGGAATGAAAACTGACCCTTTCCAGTCCAGCGGCAGCTGCTGAGTTTTCCAAATTTGCTGACATAATGAGTGTAGCACTTTTACAGCATCATCTTTTAGGATTTGAAATAGCACAGCTGGAATTCCATCAGCTTCACTAGCTTTGTTCGTAGTAATTCTTCCTAAGGCCTACTTGACTTCACATTCCAGGATGTCTGCCTCTAGGTGAGTGACCACACAATTCTACTTCTTATTGGTCTCTGGATGCTCCTTTTGGGATTGTGAAAGCAGGGCCTGTCATCCTCCTTGGAAGACGTCCAAAGGGTCAAGGTTAAGTCGACTATCAGATGGTGCTAAGAGTTGGACCTCGTCTATGCTCACCTTTCCTTTCTTACAGGCTGACATCTGCAGCCTCCACCACACATGACATGACAAGGTCCTAGGGCTTAGTGGTGCTGCGGTGGGTAGCTGTGTCCTGGAAACATGAGGAGGAACTTGCCTCCTAGAGACATGGGTTTTGACTTCTCTTCCAGAAAAAAACCAGCCCATCACCTTTCTTACAAATTTTAATCTACTTTAACTAATAAATTATTATTTTGGTTTATTATTATTATACTCCTGGGTTAATTTCGTTCTTTTCTAGATACCCTATCTTTCTTTTGCTTGGATAAGAAATTTGGTAAAGAAAAGGTACTGAGCAAGTAAACTTTGTAAACTTTTTATGTTAAAAACTCCCTATTTTGAGACTTCCCTGAAGGTCCAGTGGTTAAGACTTCACCTTCCAGTGCAGGGGGTGTGGATTCGATTCTTGGTTGGGGGACTAAGATCTCATATGCCTTATGGCCAAAAAACCATACACAGCAGAAGCAATATTGTAACAAATTCAATAGACTTTAACAATGGCCTACGTTAAAAAAAAAATCTTAAAAAAAGTCCCTATTTCCCCCTACCTTGGTTAGACGTATTTTACTGGATATAGGATTTTAGACTCAAAACTATTTCCCTCTGAAATCGAAGTCATTTCTTCATTCTCTTCTGGCATCAGGAGATGCTAATGAGACATCCTTGAAGGAAAAGCAGCAGGGGATACAAACCAAAAATGCATAAGAGACCAATACAAACATCCACACATACATGAGAAGAAAGTGTCACTAGTAAACGGGAGTCAGATGTTAATAAGAACCCATTCTCTTCTCTGTCAGGTTGACAAAGATTATAAAAATGGTAATATTCAGCATTGACCCAGAAGGTGGAAATGAATATTTTTATAGACTACTTGATGGGTATGAAAATTGGAACAAACTTTCTGGAGGACACATTTTTAATATTCAAAAGTAAAATCTGTTACTTTTACTTTTGTAGGTGAGATTGTTTTGTTTTTCTTTATCCTTGTTGTGGCAAAGTTTCACAAATACGCTTTTCAGTGAAAATCTATTTTTATTCACCAACTCAGTACTTATTGGGCCTTTCCTACCATCTGTTTTGGTTCAGCCTTAGGGAAATAGTTCTATATTATTTCTTTAATTTTTTTTTTCCCTGCCTTAAGTTTTCTTCTTTATTTCTCAGCATTTTGTTAGATAGATATTGGTTCTTCTGCATAGCTCTCCTTTATCTTTAAAATTTTCTCTCATGTTTTCCCTTTCTTTTGTCCTTGGATTTATATTCTGAAAGAGATTTAAATTTTAAAGTTGCTTTTTTAGTTTGCTTTATTAATTTATTTTCACCAAACATTTAAATAGTATTTTTAACTTCATGAACTCTGGTTCCTTTTCATATCAACCTATTTTTGTTTGGGGAATGTGATATCTTTATGTAATCAACTTGACCCATAAGAATATTTTAAAAGTTAGAATATTAGAATATTTTAAAAGTTCCCTATTCTATGATTGTCTGTTGTTATTGGTGAATTTTTTTTTCCTTTTTCATCTTTGCTATTCATTTTGGTGTTATTGGTTTTCTTCAAATATCTGGTAATCCCCGATCTTCCATCTAGATTCACAATCAAGGAACATATTAATAGTTTAAATAGCTGGCATGTTTCTTTTCTATTTGGCTATTATTAAGTAGTATATGCAAAAGGCAAAGGAGATGAGAAAGATACATCCATCTGAATGCAGAGTTCCAAAGAATAGCAAGGAGAGATAAGAAAGCCTTCCTAAGTGATCAATGCAAAGAAAGAGGAAAACATTAAAATGGGAAAGACTACATATCTCTTCAAGAAATAGAGTTACCAAGGGAATATTTCATGCAAAGATGGGCACAATAAAGGACAGAAAAGGTATGGACCTAACAAGCAAAAGATATTAAGAAGAGGTGGCAAGAATACACAGAAGTATACAAAAAAGATATTCATGACCCAGATAACTGCAATGGTATGGTCACTCACCTAGAGCCAGACATCCTGGAGTGTGAAGTCAAGTGGGCCTTAGGAAGCCTCGTTATGAACAAAGCTAGTGGAGGTGATGGAATTCCAGCTGAGCTGTTAAAGTGCTGCACTCAATGCGCCAGGAAATTTGGGAAACTCAGCAATGGCTACAGGACTGGGAGAGGTCAGTTTTCATTCCAACCCCAAAGAAAGTCAATGCCAAAGAAGGTTCAAACTATCGCACAATTGCACTCATCCCACACGTTAGCAAGGTAATGCTCAAAATTCTCCAAGCTAGGCTTCAACAGTACATGAACCAAGAACTTCCAGATGTTCAAGCTGGATTTAGAAAAGGCAGAGGAACCAAAATTGCTAACATCCATTGGATCACAGAAAAAGCAAGAGAATTCTGGAAAAACCTCTACTTCTGCTTCATTGACTATGCTAAAGCCTTTGACTATATGGATCATAACAAACTGTGGAAAATTCTTAAAGAGATGAGAATATCAGGCCACCTTACCTGTCTCTTGAGAAATCTGTATGCAGGTCAAGAAGTAACAGTTGGAACTGGATATTGAGTGGTTCCAAACTGGGAAAGATGTACATCAAGGCTGTATATTCTTACTCTGCTTACTTAACTTATACGCAGAGTACGTCATGCAAAATGCTGGGCTGGATGAAGATTGCCGGGAGAAATATAAATAACCTCAGATATGCAGATGACACCACCCTTATGGCAGAAAGCCAAGAGCCTCTTGATGAAAGTGAAAAAGGAAAGTGAAAAAGCTGGCTTAAAACTCAACATTCCAAAAACGAAGATCATGGCATCCGGTCCCATCACTTCATGGCAAATAGATGGGGAAACAACGGAAACAATGAGAGACTTTATTTTCTTGGGCTCCAAAATCACTGCAGATGGTGACTGCAGCCATGAAATTAAAAGATGCTTGCTCCTTGGAAGAAAACTATGACCAACCTAGACAGAATATTTAAAAGCAGAGACATTACTTTGCCAATAAAGGTCCATCTAGTCAAGGCTATGGTTTTTCTAGTAGCCATGTATGAACTATAAAGAAAGTTGAACACCAAAGAACTGATCCTTTTGGACTGTGGTGTTGGAGAAGACTTTTGAGAGTCCCTTGAATAGCTAGGACATCAAACCAGTCAGTCCTAAAGGAAATCAGTCCTGAATATTCATTGGAAGGATTGATGCTGAAGCTGAAACTCCAATTACTTTGGCTACCTGATGCAAAGAACTGACTCATTGAAAAAGACTCTTATGCTGGGAAAGATTGAAGGCAGGAGCAGAAGGGGATAACAGAGGATGAGATGGTTGGATGGCATCACCGACTCAATGGACTTGAGTTTGAGTAAACTCCGGGAGTTGGTGATGGACAGGGAAGCCTGGCATGCTTCAGTCCAGGGGGTTGCAAAGAGTTGGACACACCTGAGGGACTGAGCTGACTGACTGATTGAAATAGTACATGCAATATCCTGTAAAACATACAACTTTTCAGTGGGTTAATGTTCATTGTAGTAGAAATAGACCCACTTTAATATGGTATTTTAATTTTCCATATAATGTACCTGTAACACCTATAGGAGTTATAGAAGTATCTATGTGGACAATCTTTGACATTTGGTTCATCTTACTTAGTTGATCCAACTTAATGAATTGTCCCATTAATAAAAAATCTTACAAATATATACTTTGAGGTTTTGCCTAGGGTTTTTTTTTTTTTTAGTTAAACACTCTTAGATATTTAGTTGAAAATATTTTCAGGAATCTGGATTGTATTTTTTAAGATCAACACACTGTTTTATGCATATTGAAAACCCCTTTCATCATAGGTGTCTGTAATTATTGACCAAGATGTATTGATACTTATGCATGCAGAAGTGTTTTTAAAAGACTGGTATAAAGTGTATGAAATTGATATGAACATTATTAAAATAGTTGTATGAGAACTACAATCATGTGCAAAGTAGACAAATTATGAGGAAATCATGTATTGTTGGTTAAAGAGATTATTTTTCCCTTCAAAAAAAAAAAAAACACACAAACAACTCATAGTATGATTGGCTGCATCAACCTGGTGAACATTTTTCATTTAAAAGATGTAAAGATCTTTTTCCATGATCTCACATGGCTACCCCTTCATTTTTCGCACACAGGGCCTTATTCATGCTGGGGATCCCTAGTCAAGCAGGCTAGCTTGAGCTCATCTCAGTGAAGTTGTTACACTTGTTTCAGTCATTCTTGCACATTTGCTCCATGCATGCCTCAAATCCAGAGGAAAAAAAAAAAAACAAACTCATGGGATTGGAGAAACAAAGAAGCAGCAATTTCCTTGCCTTATTCCTCAGCCGATGATGAAGTGGAGAGCATGTGGTGATTGGAGCCACACTCTACCCTGGCCATGGGCAGTATACCCAAACCTAATTAGGAAAGATCCTGAATAAACTTGGGTGGAAGCCAAAATCACTGGCCCCTTCAATCAATATTTTTGATATAAAAATCAGCATCTGGACTGAATGAAAGGGAGCACTGTTTCATGCCATAGTGGGGGAGAAAAAACAACACACCCTCTTTCTTCTGCTCCTACCTTCTCATGACGGATGTTTCACTGATTTGTATCAGTGATAGCTTTTCAGGGCTGTTGACTTGCAGACAGTGGATGTAAGCCTGTCATCTGGACCAAGGAGAAGAATCAGAATGACAGTGACAATTTCTACCTTCAACCCTGTCCCAGGCATCACCTTTTTTTCAAGTATGTAAGCTGGGTTCACGTACTCCTGCTTGAATTACCTCTGCTAATATATCAAGTTTAGCTGAAATAACTTTTTAAGAAACTTGACTCTAGAAGGAGGAGGGCAGAAAAAAAGCAACACTTTGTTGGAGTCTTGGAAGTCCTCTTTAGGCCCTGCTCCTCCCCTGACATCTTCAATACTGTGGCCGTGAGCCCATTACTCATCTCCAAGAGAGTCCTAGGAGATAATGTATGTCAGAGCTCTTTGTTGTTTTTTTTAAGGATGATATACTGTTGGTTAGTGGGAATTTTTTCCATCTATTGCCTGGACCCAGTGGCATGTAGGATCTTCATTCCCTGACGAGGGATCAAGCCTATTCCTCCTGCACTGGGAACACAGAATGTTAACCCCTGGACCCCCAGGGAAGTCCCAATGTCACAGCTCTATATACAGTGTCTGGTGCATGAGAAATGTCCCCAAATGATTGATTTATTATCTTTCAAGACACCATATATCTGCTTCAGAAATAATTCGTACTCTCACTCCAGAGAATTCTCGTGCAGGATGTGAGACAGAGAACATTTAACTCATTTTGGTGCCTTTTAACTTTTTATCCTGAAGACCTATCTTTTAATGAGGTTGAAACAACAAATTAAGACATAGCTACCCTTTACAGAGACTCAGTGAAATACATACTGATGACGTCATAAGATTCCTGGAGGTTGCCTTCAAGTAATCTGGTAGGAGGGGGCACCAGATGAAAACGGATGGCCGTGAATTGATAATGTTTGGAGCTTGGTGATAGGCATGTGTGGGTTTGTTATACTGTTCTGTTTTATTGTATGTTTAGATTTTTCCATTATAAAACTTTTTAAAGTGTGTAAATTAGAAATAAATTTTTTTTCAACTTTAAGGTCATCTTTTTACTGACTGAATTTTTCAAACAATCCAGGAAGTCAACATCTTTAAAGTAATGTTAAACTGTATTAATTAATTTCCTTGTAATAGTCATTAAAAAGAATAACATAAATAAATATAGTTATTAAAAATAAACATATTTTATTATATATAGGTATGTATACAAAGTAATATCTCTGCTTCTGAGTATGCTGTCTAGGTTGGTCATAACTTTTCTTCCAAGGAGTAAGCATCTTTTAATTTCATGGCTGCAGTCACCATCTGCAGTGATTTTGGAGCCCCCAAAAATAAAGTCTGACACTGTTTCCACTGTTTCGCCATCTATTTCCCATGAAGTGATGGGACCAGATGCCATGATCTTCGTTTTCTGAATGTTGAGCTTTAAGCCAACTTTTTCACTCCCCTCTTTCACTTTCATCAAGAGGCTTTTTAGTTCCTCTTCACTTTCTGCCATAAGGGTGGTGTCATCTGCATATATGAGGTTATTGATATTTCTCCCGGCAATCTTGATTCCAGCTTGTGTTTCTTCCAGTCCAGCATTTCTCGTGGTGTACTCTGCATATAAGTTAAATAAGCAGGGTGACAATATACAGACTTGACGTACTCCTTTTCCTATTTGGAACCAGTCTGTTGTTCCATGTCCAGTTCTAACTGTTGCTTCCTGACCTGCATACAGATTTCTCAAGAGGCAGGTCAGGTGGTCTGGTATTCCCATCTCTTTCAGAATTTTCCACAGTTTATTGTGATCCACACAGTCAAAGGCTTTGGCATAGTCAATAAAGCAGAAATAGATGTTTTTTTGGAACTCTCTTGCTTTTTCCATGATCCAGCGGATGTTGGCAATTTGATCTCTGGTTCCTCTGCCTTTTCTAAAACCAGATTGAACATCTGGAAGTTCATGGTTCATGTATTGCTGAAGCCTGGCTTGGAGAATTTTGAGCATTACTTTACTAGCGTGTGAGATGAGTGCAATTGTGCGGTAGTTTGAGCATTCTTTGACATTGCCTTTCTTTGGGATTGGAATGAAAAGTGACCTTTTCCAGTCCTGTGGCCACTGCTGAGCTTTCCAAATTTGCTGGCATATTGAGTGCAGCACTTTCACAGCATCATCTTTCTTTCCTGACTAAGGTCTGTCTACTCAAGGCTATGGTTTTTCCAGTAGTCATGTATGGATGTGAGAGTTGGACTGTGAAGAAGGCTGAGCGCCGAAGAATTGAAGCTTTTGAACTGTGGTGTTGGAGAAGACTCTTGAGAGTCCCTTGGACTGCAAGGAGATCCAACCAGTCCATCCTGAAGGAGATCAGCCCTGGGATTTCTTTGGAAGGAATGATGCTAAAGCTGAAAGTCCAGTACATTGGCCACCTCATGCGAAGAGTTGACTCAGTGGAAAAGACTCTGATGCTGGGAGGGATTGTGGGCAGGAGGAGAAGGGGACGACAGAGGATGAGATGGGTGGATGGCATCACTGACTCGATGGACATGAGTCTGAGTAAACTCCAGGAGTTGGTTATGGACAGGGAGGCCTGGCGTGCTGCGATTCATGGGGTCACAAAGAGTCGGACACGACTGAGCGACTGAACTGAACTGATTTATAACAAAATAAACTACATACATAAGTTAAAAATATATAAAATATTTATTTTTCTCTTCAGAGACTCAGTGGTATTTAATTATGCATTTTAGAAGTAAAAGTTTTAAGTGGATGGATGGCTATCATCTCAAAGCTGAGTCCTTCCCCAAGAATTTCCCTTGAGTGAAAGGAATTATCTTTTCTAAGTTACTGCTCTCCCCCAGGGATGCCCTGGTAGCCTGAATCCTTTAACTAGTAGGTGAGGGGGACAGACTTGCCTCCCTTGCCTTCTTTTGAGCTGCTTCTAAAGGCCCATCTCAGTTGTATAGCTTCTCTGGGGCTTACTGAAGCCTCTGTTATGATGACATCACAGTGCAACTTCTGTTTCCAATCCTGTTCCCTCCCTCCAAGCTAAATATTGTAACATTGTATGCAGTCTCAGTGGTGTGCCTGATCGAAGTTTAACAGCCAGCTCTCCAGATCACTAATCTGTAGTGTTTGCCAGTTCTGTGGTGTAAATACTCCCAACAAGGCCAATTTCCAGCTACAAGGGTGATGTCACTGAAAACAGTTGGGAAGAGATGAGCACCATTGGTTCTGGTGACGCAGTGCAAGTCCTGGCTCTCCACCCTGGGCCATTTTTTCTCAGTGAAATTCTTAAAAGCAAATCTTAGTCTTTTTTTTTTTTTTTTTTTTTTTTTAGGGCTGCTGCTGCTGCTAAGTTGCTTCAGTCATGTCCGACTCTGCGACCCCATAGACGGCAGCCTACTAGGCTCCTCTGTCCCTGGGATTCTCCAGGCAAGAACACTAGAGTGGGTGACCCAAACTAAGTCCACACAAAAACATCAACTCTTTTTTATATTGCCAATTTGGGTGATTGGTTTATTAAAGAAATTAATGTATCTCAGCAGAAAGAAATGAAGTTGGTCACCTCAAATGTTTCAGTGAAATACACACATACATACACACATACAGAACACCACACCACAACACCCTAAGACAATGCCCCACGATAAATACCTAGAAACGTTTAAAATACAGTCTGCTTTTAATTTCTTAAATGTTACACAGCTCCATACAGCATTCTGAGAAAAAATACTTCGAATATATTGTTCTTAGTGAAACTGGGAAAAAACTGCCGAGGAAGTATGATAAGTTCAAATTACAATTGTTATTATCGCCATAAATCAAATCCTATATTTAAAAGAGCCATGGTTTCCTTAGAGTAACTCATTTATAATATTTGTTATCTCTGAAGACAAATGCTGAGGAGCATTGCATGTTTGGACACTATTAAGACTTTCACCTGGCTCAAGAGCTACTGTTGGAATAAATAAATAATCAGAAGTCGAAGATTTTTTTCAGGGGGTGGGAAGAAAAAAAGGAAACAAGATACCACAATGGGTGGAAGAAAGTCATGAAAAGAAAAAGCAACATCTTGTAAGAAATGCACAGAGGAGAACTAGAGAAGAGATACTTCTGTTCAAATGAATGGCAGGTTATTCTTCAATACTGGGTTCATTTTTGGAACAGAGAAGGTACTTTAAAATGGGAACAAAATGTTCCATTGGGGTGAAAAGTTTAGAATAATCAATTTACTTTAACAATATAAACGCTCTTAATCACCAACAGAGAATCAGAACAAAGTTCCTGGTAAGTTACTAGAGTTACCAGTCCCAATGAAAGTGAAAGTCGCTCAGTCGTGTCCGACTCTTTGTGACCCCATGGACTGTATAGTCCATGGAATTCTCCAGGCCAGAATACTGGAGTGGGTAGCCTTTCTCTTCTCCAGGGGATCTTCCCAACCCAGGGATTGAACCCAGGCCTCCCACACTGCAGGTGGATTCTTTATCAGCTGAGCCACCAGGGAAGCCCTGGTTCTCAAATTATGACCTGGTTGACAATCCCCTGGGGAAACAGGCTGAAATGCAAGATTCCTGGGCACTGGAGCTATTTTGATTCAGTGGAAGTCTGGTTTGGGGCCCAGAGATCTTTATTTTAATAAGCTTACATTCTGAAGCCCATAGTCTCTGTCAAACTAAAACATGCTAAAAGGCAAGACAGTCAACAACAGGATATTGCATTCCGTAAGATTAGGAAGGTGTCTATGCCATTTTGCTATTATGCAAATATACCCTCCTTACAAATATCAGTCGAGATCCTTCCTCTTCTGCTTCCCTGAAGGTCATTTTCAGAAAGAGCATCTTCCATCTGTTTATTAGTCAGCCAGATTCTCATCTCTGAACCTTTAAACTCTTGCGCTGTAAAGAAAGGGGAAAATGTGCTTGTGTGTGGGTGGGTGCATGCACACACGAATTTGTCACAGTTGGGAGGGTTGGGGGTGTAAGACATTACAGTTCTGTTAAAAAATTATCTTTCCAAACAGAGCCAACCAAAGGGACAGTTTTGGCTCTGGTATAGCTATGAAGACCCAATAATACCTATTGAATTGAAATCACACTTTTATTAACTTAGCAGTAGATTTTTTTTCTTATAAAAATGAAAAATTCTCACAAGTACCCTCTTAACCAGTCTCACTCTATAAGACATATATCCTTATATTATTAACCCTCTGGGGCCTGAACCCCTCTAATGTGCTCAGGAAACATTCCATTTGGATTACAGTTGTTCTCATAAGTTCATATTCAGCACAGATGGTCTGACTGAGCTAGGTTATTGATCTCATGTTGGAGAATGTAATCAATGACTCAGCACTCTGGCATCGTGATGAAGATTCATTTTGGACAACCAACTAAGATCAACTTCATTTAAACATACATTTTCAAGAGAAAAGACCTCTGTGCCTTCCTTTTCTTGGCACATGTATACAATATATATTTTCTTTGCACAAGGAATGCTACACTGGTTCACTGAGTTGAAATTTAGTCTCTGTTGGAATTTAGTTATCCAAATCAGCCATTGGATGGAGCAACTGCATTTTCAGGACCTACTTCTTGTCCTCTTCTGCTTATAGGACTCCTTACAAAAGTTCAGGGGGAACTTTATCATGGGATCCAGTTTTAAGCTGATGTACCTATTAGGGTAATAGTTTCCCCTGTAAAAAGCTTTCCACACTGATCATTTTTATCCTTTAAAAAGCTGTGAGCATCTGGGCCCCCAGAATATGGTGGGGGCTGTGGGTGGGGTTTCTGCTCCAGCACACAGCATGAGAGCTGCGTCCATCCGTGTCACGTGAAGTCAAACCTCTCTTGAAGTGATTTGTTTAGAGTGTCATTTGATGGAGTGGAATGTTCTGTAACTCATTTGAACTATTACAGAAGCTTTGGTAAAAGGTCACCACTGCTTTTTAAGAGTTTCCCAATCTGGGCACCATCTGGGGGCTTGTTAAAGATAAGGTTTTCTACTGGCTTTTTTCCATACCGACTAGATTCAATTAGCAAAGGGCTACTTTTGCAGAGAAGTTTGTGTTCACATTTAGAGAGGGAGAGACAGACAGACAGGCAGATGTATAGAGACAGACAGAGACAGAGAGACAAAGGCAACTCAAGTAAAGCCCACTTAGCACCAAAGTCGAGTGCTTATGTCAGAGGACAGTACTGTTTCATAGGTCTGAATGGAGGAGTCAGAATTGAAAAGCTGAATAGCATTTACTTTTAAATGTCACTTTTGAACCAATCCATTCTTCAAGTGTAGTCTTAGGAGTCAACTCTAAAGGAACTTGAATTTCCCATGTCCTCCACACTCAGTAGGAAAAGGACAGCTCGTTCCTCAGTGTAGTAAAAGCGACACAAAACATTCAGTCCGCAGGCACCAAGGACACTCAAACCGTCACACCTTTATCAGTCTAGTCTAGGCCTACAGTTGGCTTGCTTGTTTTCTTCCCTCTTCCTGATGAAACAAAAGTCTTGAATTTTCCAAACCTCAAAAGCTCTGCTATAAAACTGTAGGAAACCAGGAACAGAAAAAGGAAAGTTTCCTGTAAAGACGTCTTTGGTCTTGCTGGCCAGGTCTGCTCTCTCCCTTCAAACACTCAATATGGCTTCTGACACTTGTCCTTGGAAAAAGTCCAAATGTGGCAAATGGTAGAGGCAACATTTCTTTACCCTCTGGCCTGGAACTTCCAGTGATATGGATGAGTTCTAGCTGGTTCTTTCATGGGTAAGAAGGAATCCAGCTACTGCCCACTGCCCTTGCCCCCATCTGCAGATAAAATTAGCAAACACATAGTGAGATCTACTGAAGTAAAAGTCAAAATCCTCTCATTTGGCTGGAATTCCTAAAAGGGTCTGGACCGAAGAGGCTGCACAGTAGCAGCTAAAACGCAGGCTATTTGCCATTACAAATATTCTAAGAAATGTGTGTGTGGTGTGTGTGTGTTTGTGGCAGGATGCTTGGGGGAGGAGAACGTTAATGTCTCTACAGAGACATTAAAAACACAACAATGATTGTGCCTCCCTTGGTTCAATGAAATTGTTTTGGAAACCAAAGCTGTCCTCAGAAAGGAGGAGAAATCCATTTATATTCCTTTTGAGACAAAGAAGGAGGTCTTCCTGGCCAAGTCTTTAGGGTCCATTCAGGTCCAGGAAACTCAATCCTCAAGTTCAAAGCTCATCTCATCATAGAGTTCCGGGCGTGCTGACTTCCTGTTCCGGGAATATTTTACATCCAGGAGGTCACCCATCTCATCCAGGGCTTCCAAAACCTGCAAAGAGATTGCCTTCCATTAGTTTTATTTGAACTCCCAAATGGCCTTGCCCTCTGAGGTCTCACAGAAAACCACACTCTTCTTTTGCCAGCTTATTTGCTTTTTAAAGAAAAGGAAAAAGATCCAGGTCAGTAAGCTGAGGATCATAAACCAGCTCTAGAGGAATGTTAGAGGCTAATGCATTTTATTTCATATTCTTTAACAGTCTAACTCCACATTATGCATGTTTAAGATATTGTGGAGATGTGAAGAGAGGAAGAAGCGCATTTGATTCATGCTTACCCTTGAAGTCTTTATTTTTAAAATTTAATGACAGTATAAACTTGTGTGAGAAAAAAAATAATGTTCACAGATTACGTTTGAGTTAAGTCCTCATGACACAAGAAATCAACCTGACCAGGAAGAAAATGAACATGGCGGTAACTAATTCCTTCCCTGGTGGCTCAGACAGTAAAGAATCTGCCCGCAGTGCAGGAGACCCGGGTTTAACCCATAGGTAGGGGAAATGAACATCCTCCTTTCTCTCTCCCATGCTTCCCCATCCCTCCCACTCTCAGCTTTTAAATACTCAGCTCTGTGCTCCATAGAATAATATAATTTAAAACAGCAAGGGACCAAGAGCTCATCTATTTCAATTCTCTTAATCCAGGCAGGTAAATGTACAATTTTACAAATGAAACAACTGAAATCCAGAATATACACAATGTAATTTTTCCTTCCGGTCTATTGCTAATCCTACAGAATTGGGCATGCTTTTTTTTTTTTTAACATTTTGGTTCTGTTTTTCTCAACCAGTCAAAAGAAAATGGAAAGATATTAGAGTCTAATGTTTAGGAAAAAAGGGAGAGTAAGAGTTGCTAACGTCAGAATAAATGACTCATGGGGCTTATGGACGTTCTCTATTAGGAAGACTTTCAAACTGACATCAGTTAAGATCTCTGTCAAGATGTTATGAATAGTTTATTTCTAGTTGGTAGAATTATGGGCGATTAAAGTTTTCTTTTCACTTCAATGCATTTTCTTACCTTTTATACCAAATATAAGCACTAAGAAAAAGCAACAGACATTACATTTTAAGTGGCATAAATCTGTGATAGTTTCTACTGCTTTTGGTGAAGGTGGGGGATGGGGCAGGTTGGTGGCTTTGAAAGTGAAGGACCCACATACTTGGGGGCGATGGGAGACAATTCATGGATGATGTGGGAGGGGAGCATAGGACTTCAATTATTTATTAATCTCAATCTTTTAAAAATTTTTTTATTTTTAATACAGTTTTAAATGGTACTTTCCATTTACAGCTACTACAAAATATTGGCTGTATTCCCCATGTTGCACGATACACCCTTGAGTCCATCTTAAACCCAGTAGCTTGTGCCTCCTGCTCAGCTGCCCCCATATTGCCCCTCCTGCCCCAGTAGTAACCACTGGTTTGTTCTCTATGTCTGTGTCTGTTTCTTTTTTGTTATATTCATTAATTTGTCGTAGTTTTTAGAGTCCACAGATGAGCAACATCATACAGAATTTGTCTTTGTCTGACTGATTTTGCTTTTCATAATGCCCTCCACATCCATCCATGTTGCTGCAAATGGAAAAATTTCATTCTATTTTGTGGCTGAATAGTATTCCATTGTGTGTGTGTGTGTGTGTGTGTGTGTGTGTACACATTACATTTTCTTTATCCATTTGTCTCTTGAGGGACACCTAGGTTGCTTCCATATCTTGGCAATTATAAAGAATGCTGCCACGAACATTGGGAGTGTATGTGTCTTTTAAAATTAGTTGCTTTTTTTTCAGATATATACTCAGGAGAGGAATTCCCGGGTCACGTGGCAGTTCTATTTTTATCTTTTGAAAACCTCTATACTGTTTTTCATGGTAGCTGCACCAATTTACATCCCCACCAACAGTGCACAAGGGTTCCCTGCTTCCCACATCCTTGCCAACGCCTGTCACTTGTGTTCTTTATGATGACAGCCATTCTGACAGATGTAACATAGTATCTCAAACTATTTAACTATTTTTGGTGTCTGTTGTAAAATATGCATAATAAGCTGGTAATGCATATATAATCTCAAAATGGATTTATGTTGAGGCTCATTGATCAACTACCTGAAACACACCAGGACTCAAGAAAAGCTGGCTTTATGCCTCAGGGAATACACACTCCTGAACCATCTTCATAACGTCTGGGAAGAGTTACTTGCTACCTTTGGACTCATGCATGAGAGGATTCTAAGAAAATAGGGGGCCAGTTCTGGGTAGAATGCTGCCAAGAAGTGAGAGAAGCTGAGTGTTGGCCATATGTAGATTTATCTGGAAGGTGGGAAGATTATAAGGAGGTTAGAGCTGACCTTGGGCTTCTCTGGTGGCACAGACAGTGAAGAATCTGCCTGCAATGCAGGAGACCTGGGTTCTATCCTTGGATCAGGAAACTCCCCTGGAGAAGGAAATAGCTGCCCATTCCAGTATTCTTGCCAGGAGAATTCGAGGCACAGAGGTGCCTGGTGGGCTACTGTCCATGGGGTTGCAAAGAGTCGGACTTGACTGAGCAACTAACACTACCCCTGCTACTACTAAAGCTGACCTCAGCCCTTCACTGAGGACTACCATTCACGTTAGAAGAGGTACATTTTAAGTCACTTTGTGTTTGTAAAGTGGCCCTATTTCTGTCTTGTTCCAAAGACAGTCACTGAATAGACTTGCCTAATAATGCGTATTTTTGGCAAGTGTTGTTTATGTTCAGTCACCACCTTAATGCCCTGACTTTTCCAGGGGTCATTTTTCATATTCTCTTCTGTAAGAAACCTGCTCAAAATTTTGTATTGATTTGATGATCTCAAAAGTTTAGAGGCGTTTGTCTAGGCAAGAGTTCCATGCCTCTTCCAAACCAGGTGATGTGTAGGGATTAACTCATGAAGACAACCACAGGGTCTGATATCTACTGAACTGGCTGTTCATTGAGTGCCTCAGGGCTGTTTGGATCAGAAATAAGGTGCAAATCCACCCAGGCTACTCATCCCTTCTGCTGTTTCTAGAGCTTGCTTCTGGGCACGTGGACTTCACCCCACACCTGCAATGTTCTTCTCATAACTCCCTTTCTTCTATCAATGTGTAGACATGCTCAAGTCTCCCTCCACTTTCAAAAGCTTTTTCTAAACCAGTTTTTCTTGTCTTTACAAACTTCTTGAAAATCTTATCTACCCTTTCTTACCATCATTCATTACATTTAGAAGAAACGATTTGTTAAAATTAATATACTGGAAATATACACTCATTTTAGAGAAACTGGACAATGTAGAACAGAAACAGCAAAGTTCTCCCATCATCTCAAAACCTAGGGGTAGTTCAGTTGTTAATGCGTCATCTAGTGAATCATTACTGTGTTTTGTTATTGTTGTTGTTGAGTCACTAAGTCACATCTGACTCTGTGAACCTGTGGACTGCAGCACACCAGGCTCCTCTGTCCTTCACTATCTCCTAGAGTTTGCTCAAATTCATGTCCATGGAGTCAGGGATGCTATCTAATCATCTCTTCCTGTGCTGCCCCCTTTTCCTTTGTCTTCATTCTTTCCCAGCATCACATACTATGTTCTACACATTGGTTTAAGTCCTAAAAATATAATGGTGAAGCAGAAAGATATGGGTCCATGTGTGTGTGTATGTGGTGTGGCTGCACATGTGTGCAATTTGAACTCAAAGTATCATCTTCATTTTTAATTCTTTGTATTCTTATTTCTGTTCCCTTCACTCCCCTAAAACGCTCTGCTCTGAGCAGCAGCAAGCTCCTGGTAACTGCTAAGCTAATGATTTCTTCTCCCCTCTCACAGCATTTGGATGTTCTGTTGATTCTCCCCCAACCTGAAGCTTTTGCCTTTTTAGTGTTGGTCAGTACACCAGCTCGTGACTTTTTGGATTGCACTAAGTCCATCCTAAAAGAGATCAGCCCCGGGTGTTCATTGGTAGGACTGATGTTGAAGCTGAAACTCCAGTATTTTGGCCACCTGATGTGAAGAGCTGACTCATTTGAAAAGATCCTGATGCTGGGAAAGATTGAGGGCAGGAGAACGGGACGACAGAGGATGAGATGGTTGGATGGCATCACTGACTCAATGGACATGGGTTTGGGTGAACTCCGGGAGTTGGTGATGGACAGGGAGGCCTGGCATGCTGCAGTTCATGGGGTGGCAAAGAGTTGGACACGACTGAGTGACTGAACTGAAATGAACTGAGCTCCATCTGAGCCCAGGTCCTCATCTGTGATTCCTGTATCCACCGACAGATGCAGGTACTTCTGGAGTCTGCTCTTGGCACATGTACTTATATTTGGACAATACTTTCTTCTAACATTGACTTTAGTGATCTCCCCTTGAAGTGAAGTGAAAGTCACTCAGTCCTGTCCAACTCTTTGTGACCCATGGACTGTAGCCCACCAGGCTCCTCTGTCTATGGAATTCTCCAGGCCAGAATACTGGAGTGGGTTGCCATTTCCTTCTCCAGGGGATCTTCCCAACCCAGGGATCAAACCTAGGCCTCCCGAATTGCAGGCAGACTCTTTACCAACCGAGCCATCTGGGAAGCCCCGATCTCCCCTTAGTTCCTCAAATTACAGCAACTCCAGTCTTGCGTGTTCTCCTAAGCTCTTGAATTGGATTTTCCTTTTTAAAACTTTTATTAAAGTATAGTTGATTTACAATGTTGTATTAATTTTCTCTACACAGCTGAGTGATTCCGTTATACATATAGATATTGTTTTCCACATTCTTTTCCATTATGGTTTGTCCCAGGATATTGAATATAGTTCCCTGTGCTATACAGTAGGTCCTCACTATTTATCCATCCTATGTATAATATTGGAACTTTTCCACGAATGGCTCATAGACATGTAATCCCTACATGTCTACAATTTAGCTCATTTGATTCCCCTAGTCCTGCGATGATTTGCTATTCTTTGCCACACATCTTATTTCCTAGTAACTTGGCTCTGCTGTTCTTCACTCCCTAGAGGGCTAGAGACCTCAGATTTTCCTTGATTTCCTGGCCTACATGTGTCCTGCACCCAAATATTTGCCAAGTCTTGGCAGATCCATGCACGCATAATGTCCGTTCCTAGATTTTTTTTGTTTCCATAGCCCTTGACCTCATCATCTTTTGTTTTGCTCAGATAGCTCCAAACATGTGATGGCGCGCTGCACCTCCATGCTCCTGCAGCTATCTTTACTAGGTCGTCATCTGGAGCCTCTGTCCTGCACTTGTCATTCTTTACTAGGTGAGTTTATTCTCTCTGGTATTATTATGAGGTGCCTGTTTATAGTACATCCTCTTAGACTTTTTGCCCCAGAGTTTTGCATAGAGCAGATACCTGATAGTGTTTGCTAAACTGCTTTGATTTTTATGAGACAGTTTCATCAACCCCAAACTGACTGATCTGGTTTGGCTCTGATATTATTCATTCATACAGAGATTGAAAAATTTAAGGACAGTAAAATGGTAAAATGGTTTTGAAATCCTTTGCACCTCAGGTAGGATGAGCTTTTACAATAGGTCTGTCTTTGCTGTTGGCTTTCCAGATCTGGCTTGAGTCCTATTTTCTTATGATGGATGTAGTGGCTCTGACCAGTGCCAGGATGTAGGCAATTGCTGCTGAAATAGCACAAGAAATCAGCACCAGCATTTAAGAAGAAGCCAAGAGCAGACGTCTGGCTTTTCAGTCAGTCTTTGCTGTGAAACCGAAACAGCGACTTGACTCAAGTCTTCCCTGGGTTGATTATCTTTTCTCTCTGCTGAGTTGATCACATTGTTGTGCATTGCTGGGACTCCCCCCCCCCCTTTTTTTAAGGTAGTGAGGGTTATTGGTGTCGTTTCCTTACACCATCCAAGAGAAATCCAGGGAAACCCAAGCAAGCTCTGTAAAAGAAGGCGCTCAGACTCCGCGGCCCCATCCCGCTGCTTCTGCTGGGCCGTGGGCACTCACCGTGTCCAGCATCTCCCGGGTGTGTGCTGCTGAGACACAAAACCGAGCCCGCGCTTCTGCAAGGGGCGTAGCTGGAAATCCAACGACCACCACACCGATTTTTCTCTCTAATAGATGTCTTGCAAAAGCCCTAAGGGAAAGATTAAGAAGGAGGTTAACTGAGAGATGACAAAATTCTACTGCAAAAAAAGGAATGTGGCTAATGACTTTAAAAAATAAGTAGAAGATAACTGAAGTAATGAAACTTCCGTCAAATACAATTGACCAGGAAATGTGGCAGCCAGTCACTTGATGGCACCACAACTGTGTGTGTATATTGTGGGACATGGCCCGTTCATTAGACAATGGTGTGTTCAGTCTTCAACACTGAGCAGAAAATGCAGATGGACGTGGACGTGACCTTGACCCTGGATGAACACATTCATATATATGGAAACGTTTTGTCTGTAGAGTTCCTAAGGAATAAAAGCCCTAACACACTTGTAGGACAAGAATAGAGACACAGACTTCGAGCAAGGGCTTGTGGACACAGAGGAAAGGAGAGGGTGTGATGAAGTGAGAGAGTAGCATTGACGTATATACATTACCTTGTGTACAATGGACAGCTAGTGGGAAGCTGCTGTGTACACAAGGAGCCCAGTCCTTGCTCCCTGATGGCTGAGAGGGGTGGGATTGGTGGGGGTGGGGTGGGAGGGGGGCTCAGGAGGAAGGGGATACATGTACACATACGACTGATTCTTGTTGTTGTACATGGAAACTAACACAGCATTGTAAAGAAATTATACTCCAATAAAAAGAACCCTAACACAATGCAACTACATAAGGAAACAATTTGTTAGATGCAAAACTATATGCTTTCAATACTTAATACAGTACTAATAATACAGTGTGGAGATTTTGAGAAGCCTCTACTTCGTGACTGTAATTTCAGAATCAGGATCAGAGGGTCTGCGGGAGACAACCCCAAGCCACGTTCTCTCTCCAGAGACAAGGATTTTATTTTCCATCAAGCCAAAGATATGAAATAGCAAGGGTTTTTCTCACTTTTTATGTGTGCCTTCAGGGATAATAAACACATTGGCTGGACTAAGTGGGGATGGGGAGGAGGGTGAGAGGGAAAGAAGTGTGCACTCACAGAGTCTTTCTCTAGAAGGAGCCTAGAGGCCTAGGTCATAGAATTACAGAGCTCTTTGATATAGAGTAAAACCTTTTAAAGCTACGATTCCTTCCCCTTCACCATTTCTAGCATCTTTTAATTTCAGAGCTGATCTCAGTAATGATTCTAGAATACTGAGCTCTCAAAGTCTGTAAATTTCTTGCACTGAGATCCAACCTCAGGCACAGGTTTGTGCATCCAAGTAAGTGAGTATTTCCCTCTCTGTGCTCATCGCTCCCCACAGGACTCCTTCGTCCCTGAGAAGCTCTGCCCATAAGTGGGGTAAATGTCTCAGATCTTCTAGGCTTAAGCGGCGGTGGTTGTTGTTTAGTTGCCTAGTCGTGTCCGACTCGGTGACCCCAGGGACTGTAGTTTGCCAGATTCCTCTGTCCAGGGGTTTTCCAGGCAAGAATGCTGGAGTGGGTTGCCATTTCCTTCTCCTTTGTGGGTGTCTTATTTTAGGCTGGAAGCTGACAACACTACAGAAACCCTGAGTTTCAAGAAGAATCCTCGATGCAGCCATGGAGAGGAAGGTTGTGGGGTTTCTCCTTCTCCTCCTGTTTAGCTGACAGCTTTTAGGTCTCCTCGTGCAGAAGGTGGGTTGTCAAAGGAAGCAATGGAGATTGCTGGGACCACCAAACACAGCCTCTCTGGCCCCCTGGCTTGGGCAAGGCGAGATTCAGCCTTTGATTTGGAAAGGTTGCAAGGAGATGGAGCTTTCTAACTGAGGAAGTTTGAAAACCAGCCATTCTTTCTCTTTCTTGATCACCCTATGGAAGGCTGCCCACGGAACTGCACAGGATGAGAGCTTGTAATTGTCTGAGAAACAAGTCAAGTGCTTTTATTGCTAGAGTACAAACCACCTGACCCATGATTTCTGGCTGGCTTTTGGGACTCCCCAAAGACCATTTTCACTGTCTGCACTTTTCTCTTTGTACCAGAGGAAGTGAGTTTTGCCAAAGAATGTAGAGTGAAATATATGACTGCTGATTCATTAGGTTAATCTGAGGCCTCCCTGGAGCATGTCTAGATTTAAAGCTTACAACTTATACAACTAAAGCTAGCCTCCTTCAGTTAATGTATATGATTGTTATGAATGTGAAGCATAATGAGCCTCTGGGTTTGTACTCCCCAAATCAAATTAGAGCTGGCATAGCCCAAAAGAAACTAAACTACTTGAATAAGAAGAATAAAATATTAGCTCTGCACTGCACACAGCATCAGTGCATTTTCGGCACCACCATCCTCCAAGCATATGATGAGGCCTGGGGCTGGAAAATGTCAGTCCTCTACCAAATAGGAAATACAATTCTTCTGATTATTTAAGTGAATTTTTATATGTGCAGTGAAATCACATTCTACTCTGCTACCTAGATGAGTCCAGTGGTAGAACTGCAGCAGGACTTTATTCAAAACGATACCTGGCTAGAGCTCATATTTCTATTCTGCAGTGGGGGGAAATGTGGAGAAATCACAATTCTTTAATAAAATCAAAGGTTTTTAAATAAGCAAATGGAAAAAGTGTTCAGACACTGGCTGAGACAACTAACTCCCTGTTTCAAAAGCTTTTCTGCATATAAACTTTCCATTGAAGGAATATCAGAGAAGAAAACAAGACCAGGGAATGGCTACTCCTGCCAACAATAGATAACATTACCTTTTGGAACTAATCTGTTCTAAGTTTTCTTTAACAACAGAAATAATCAGATTTTTTTGGTGCTAATTGTACAGTCCCCATTGTACTAAACCATGCCCTTTTGTTTCACTGATGATGACATTAAAGAGGGTTAAACTATGCTCTGCATTGCTTTAAAGAGATGTGCATTTTCCCCCATGGACTAAAGCTTGAGAGGCTGTGCAGTGCATTGAAAAGAAATGGAACTGACCTGAACTCTGGGCTCTAGTACCTGCAACAGGAATGACACTGAGAAAATAGTTTTGCCTTTTGTGCGTTTAGGTGTCTTCATTTCTAAACCCAAGCTAGGCATCCCGCCTTCAACGGCTGAACACTGGGTTTAAGAGCCTTCCTTAGCATATAATTAACATTCAGCAATATTAGCTCCTCCTTAAAACTATCTTACAAGGGAAGGTACTAGACCATTTGACACATCATCCAAGGTCCAGTTGATGCAGGGCATAGCAAGATCTTTTCCTACTCTTTTCCTGGAAGCTTTATTGTTATTAAAGGATAATAATTATTTTACTCTATCCTGTATGAAATAAATATTTTTAAAATATTGTAATTATTTTAAAAAGACATGCATCTTTTTTTAAATTTTTTTATTATTATTTTTTAATTTATTTATTTATTTATTTATTTTTTTAATTTTAAAATCTTTAATTCTTACATGCATTCCCAAACATGACCCCCCCTCCCACCTCCCTCCCCACAACATCTCTCTGGGTCATCCCCATGCACCAGCCCCAAGCATGCTGCACCCTACGTCAGACATGGACTGGCGAGTCAATTCTTACATGATAGTATACATGTTAGAATTCCCATTCTCCCAAACCATCCCACCCTCTCCCTCTCCCTCTGAGTCCAAAACTCCATTATACACATCTGTGTCTTTTTTGCTGTCTTGCATACAGGGTCGTCATTGCCATCTTCCTAAATTCCATATATATGTGTTAGTATACTGTATTGGTGTTTTTCTTTCTGGCTTACTTCACTCTGTATAATTGGCTCCAGTTTCATCCATCTCATCAGAACTGATTCAAATGAATTCTTTTTAATGGCTGAGTAATACTCCATTGTGTATATGTACCACAGCTTTCTTATCCATTCATCTGCTGATGGACATCTAGGTTGTTTCCATGTCCTGGCTATTATAAACAGTGCTGCGATGAACATTGGGGTACACGTGTCTCTTTCAATTCTGGTTTCCTCGGTGTGTATGCCCAGCAGTGGGATTGCTGGGTCATAAGGCAGTTCTATTTGCAAATTTTTAAGGAATCTCCACACTGTTCTCCATGTACTAGTTCTCTCTGTACTAGTTTGCATTCCCACCAACAGTGTAGGAGGGTTCCCTTTTCTCCACACCCTCTCCAGCATTTATTGCTTGCAGATTTTTGGATCGCAGCCATTCTGACTGGTGTGAAGTGGTACCTCATTGTGGTTTTGATTTGCATTTCTCTAGTAATGAGTGATGTTGAGCATCTTTTCATGTGTTTGTTAGCCATCCGTATGTCTTCTTTGGAGAAATGTCTATTTAGTTCTTTGGCCCATTTTTTGATTGGGTCGTTTATTTTTCTGGAATTGAGCTGCATAAGTTGCTTGTATATTTTTGAGATTAGTTGTTTGTCAGTTGCTTCATTTGCTATTATTTTCTCCCATTCAGAAGGCTGTCTTTCACCTTGCTTATATTTTCCTTTGTTGTGCAGAAGCTTTTAATTTTAATTAGATCCCATTTGTTTATTTTTGCTTTTATTTCCAGAATTCTGGGAGGTGGATCATAGAGGATCCTGCTGTGATTTATGTCTGAGAGTGTTTTGCTTATGTTCTCCTCTAGGAATTTTATAGTTTCTGATCTTACATTTAGATCTTTAATCCATTTTGAGTTTATTTTCGTGTGTGGAGAGGGTGTGGAGAAAAGGGAACCCTCCTACACTGTTGGTGGGAATGCAAACTAGTACAGCCACTATGGAGAACAGTGTGGAGATTCCTCAAAAAATTGCAAATAGAACTACCTTATGACCCAGCAATCCCACTGCTGGGCATACACACTGAGGAAACCAGAATGGAAAGAGACACATGTACCCCAATGTTCATCGCAGCACTGTTTATAATAGCCAGGACATGGAAACAACCTAGATGCCCATCAGCAGATGAATGGATAAGAAAGCTGTGGTACATATACACAATGGAGTATTACTCAGCCATTAAAAAGAATTCATTTGAATCAGTTCTGATGAGATGGATGAAACTGGAGCCAATTATACAGAGTGAAGTAAGCCAGAAAGAAAAACACCAATACAGTATACTAACACATATATATGGAATTTAGGAAGATGGCAATGACGACCCTGTATGCAAGACAGGAAAAAAGACGCAGATGTGTATAACGGACTTTTGGACTCAGAGGGAGAGGGAGAGGGTGGGATGATTTGGGAGAATGGGAATTCTAACATGTATACTATCATGTAAGAATTGAATCGCCAGAGAGATGTTGTGGGGAGGGAGGTGGGAGGGGGGTTCATGTTTGGGAACACATGTAAGAATTAAAGATTTTAAAATTTAAAAAATAAAAAACTAAAGAAAAATAAATAAATAAAAAAAATAAAAAGACATGCAGCCACAGTGACTCAATGTTACACTCAGCTGAAACTAGTAATAATAATCCTTGTAGCCACAGTAGTAGAAGTCGTTGTAATGATGCTGTCTTCCACTGAGCAAGTGCTTATTCAATCACTACACTAAGTGCTTTATATGCACTATTGATACTATTAAAAATAACAGCCAGCCCTGAGTAGACCCCTGTAAGAGGTGGCATGCCAAGGCTGATAGCTTCATCTTGCTTAATCTTCAAATGATATTAGGAAATAGGTCCTATGCAATCCCATTTTCTTTTTTTTTTTTAATTTATGTTTCACTGGAAGATAATTGTCTTATGATGTTGTTCGGTTTCCACTGTAGAACTTGGATCAGCCATAATTACACACGTGTCCCCTCCTCCCCTCTCCCATCCTCAGAGCACCGGACTGAGCTCCCTGTGTTACACAACAGCTTCCTACTAGCTGTCTGTTTGGCACACGGTAGTGTACACAGGTGAATGTGGCTCTCGCACTTTATCCCACGCTCTCCTTTCCCCTCGGTTTTCACAGTCTTTATTCTTGCCCCACAAATAGCTTCATCAGTACCATTTTTCTAGATTCCATACGCATGTGTTAATATGTGATATTTTTTTATGACTTATTCATTGCTGTATAATAGACACTAGGTTCATCCATCTCATTTCAACTGACTCAAATTTGTTCTTTTTATTGGCTGAATAATATTCCACTGGGCTTCCCTGGTAGCTCAGATGGTAAAGAATCTGCTTGGAATATGGGAGACATGGGTTCGAGCCCTGGGTTGGGAAGATCCCCTGGAGGATGGCATGGAAACCCACTCCAGTATTCTTGCCTGGAGAATCCCTGTGGACAGGGGAGCCTGGCAGGCTACAGTCCATGGGATTGTAAAGAGTCAGACATGACTGAGTGACTTGGCACAATATTCCACTGTATATATGTGCCATAACTTCCTTATCCATTCATCTGTCAGGGAACATCTAGGTTGCTTCCATGTTCTGGCTATTGTAAACTGTGCTGCAGTGAACATCGGGGTACATGCATCATGCGTCTTTTTGAATTGTGATCTTCTCAGGGTATAAAGATGCTCATCGTTGCTCATCATTAGAGAAATGCAAATCAAAATTACCATGAAGTATCCCCTCACACTGGTCAGAATGGCTATCATTAAAAAATCTATAAACAATAAACACTAGAGAGGGTATGAAGAAAAAGGGAACCCTCTTGGACTGTTGGTGGGAACGTAAATTGATACAACCACTATGGAGAACAGTATGGAAATTCCTTAAAAAGCTAGGAATAAAACTACCATATGACCCAGCAATCCCACTACTGGCTAATATACCCTGATATATCTCATTTTCGATATGAGAAAAGCGGGGATTCAGAAGTTTGGTTTAATGAGGAAGAGACAGAATGAGAAGACTTTTTCATTCCAAACATCTCATTATACTTTAGAACATAACTTTTCCAGGAAACTCCTTCTCAGTTTTATTTTCATTTTTCACATTAGCTTTGCCAAGTCAGGACTCCTGTTGTATAAAGGAGGAGAGGAACTCTGTCTCATTCTGTCGCCCCGCACTTAAGTGCAGTTTGTCATGGGCTCTTCTCATTAGATGGACTCAACTTCCCATCCTGTTGAGGTTCTAATTCCAGCTTCCATCATCAAATATCAAGCACACTCCCTAACACCACCCTCCAGTATTGTGTAATAAAGCAAGCTTACTTTTGGTGTCTTCATTTGAGCAAATCATAAAGTATTAGATAAGCATGGGCTAAGCGTGGAGTTGGAACATGCCACTTCCCCGGACACTCTGAGTAAATGTGGATTTTTTTCTGTGCCATCCAAGACCAGATGCTAGAGGGCTTTGCAGTATCTGCCGCTTGGAATCACCATTGTCCCCCTCCTCACCCCCGCTGCCATCAGCACAGAGCAGTGTCCTGTGACATCTGCAGCACCCTGTCCTCTGAGCCACCCCAAGCACTGATTTCCTGACCCAGATCCACAAACAAAGGGCTCAGTGGTGGACAACTGTGGTGCACGAGGCAACTCGTGTGGGTGTCATTTGGCCCTGGCGAAATGACATGAGTGGACATTAAAGAAACCATCTTTTAGGAATGTTTAACTCAGTCCTAACCATCATGAGTTTTCAACAAATAGCCCCAGAGCTTCTTTTCTATACTACTTCTAATACTCTGCCAATCAACCTAGACCGTCAGAGAATCGAATAGAAAGTTCCAACAATACGGTTGTGTTAGAGTGGTGTCAGGACCTCCAGAATCTGAGGAACATCTGTTGATAATTACTTTCTCCCATGTGCTGGGTCAGACACACAAATATTTTATATTTAGAAAAGATTTTAATTAAGTTCTTTTAAATCACAGAGTTCATTCATGTCTAGCAGAATGGAGAATGACTCCTGGAGAAACTCATCAACACCATATTGAGAAAAAGTCTTTTTTTTCTTGCTTTATGCACTTATTACTGATGTTCAACTTCAGAGTCACAATCATTGGAAAACAACCTGAAGTCGGCTTACAGGAGAGGTATTAAAATTTGGTGTTGGGAGCAAGAGTTTTGGAGCAAGAGCCTAAGTTTGGGTTTGCCTTTTGGTTTTCCTACACTTGATCTTGACTTTGGAAAGCTATTTAACTGCTCTCAGCCTGTTTCCCCACACAGGAGGCTGCCTTCTTTGGAGGATGGCTGTGAGAGTTCAATGGGAGAATGCACAGATCCTGGTCATGTTGCTTTTGAATGCTGGGAGAGAGGGTTTTTTGAGGTTCTCCCCAGGAAAGATCTTAGGGCAGGAGGAAGGGCAGGACCCTTGTTCATTTATAGCTGAGGCCTCAGGCAGCAAGTGGTTTCACCCAATTCACAGAGCGTGGAAATGGTGGGCCGCAGCAGCTGGCTCCCTCCCAAGACCTTGTGACTTCTGAGAAACCGGACAAGTGAGTTTTGAGCTCAGCGTCTTGCTCAAGATGCAGAGCAGCACCTGCGCGGAAAGGGTCCCTGGTGTTGGAGTGCCATCTCCATCGGATCACCCTGGGGCTTAGGTGTTATGGTGGGGGTCCGCTGGATACTCACGCTACTTTCGCAGGCATGTAAAGGAGCAGGGGGACCACAGGAGACTCTTCATTGCCATACACAATGAATCCCATTTGGCTTAGTCTCTGTCTGAAGTATCTTGTATTTTTTGCCAGTTGCTGTACTCTCTGCAGCCCTGGAAGGAAATAGGCATGAAATCCATCAATTCCCACCTGGAAGAGGGAAGCAGATGCCAGACTGTCTTGGCAAGTGCTGTTAAGTCTTTCTGCAGGTCTGCATTAAGGGCTGGAGGAGGGTCAGAGCAGGGTGGGCAAAGATCTCCTGGTGGGCAGGTATGGGCACTGATGCCCGGGACCTGCCCTGTGCCTGGAAGACAGGGTCCGGGGGACAGTGCTGCTGGCTACTGCTGCCAACTACAGTCAGGCTAGGCTTCAGGGCAGCAGGGGAGCAGGAAGGGTGTCTCGCCAGAATGAAGGAGGTAAACTATTATTTACTAGGTACCCACCGGGTGTGGAATCTGCCAAGTGCTATAGACGCATTAGTTCAGGGGAAGGGAGTGTGAAACAGAACACCAACCAAGAAGGAGATTGTTGCAAACCTCAACTGTCCCTCTTCTTTTCTGTTATTACTCTTCACCCCTTTCCCCATCCTCGTTCTCCAGGAAGATCCCTGTCCAGCTCTGCCAGTCCTCAGAAAGCAGACCGTGAGGGAGAAAACACCTTGGTTGTTGTACTTTGTTGAGAAAGCTGACCTGGCCCCCCCCAGGCTGGCAACAGCCCATGGATGAAGGACACGCTTCGCCTAAGGGCAGTTCATTTGGCTGCTGCCCAGGGAGCTGTGAGTGGGTCTCTCATGAGAAGTTTGCCAAAGAGATAATACATATGAATTAGACCAGTAAGATGGTCTTGCTAGTAGAGCACGACTATAAAAAATTTAGAGAGAATCAACAATGGGATGAAAAACAAAAAAATGATGGGAATTGAGAGAAAATTGCATTACTGGAATCTGTGAGACAGAGGAAGTCACTGGTCAGTGGAAGCTAGGGCGGCCCTGAAGTAGAGAAGTGGGCAGTGCAAGGTCAGATAGGAGCAACGAGAGAAAAGAGATAGAAACAGGCTCCTGGGGGGGAGACGGGCATGAATGAAAGAATCACAAATGAATGTAAAGTTGCAGCTCTGATGAGGGTGGTAACGAACGCCATGTGGTGTTTGAGAGTCCGCAGTGGAGAGCTTAGACCAAGTCTGAGGAAAGCAACGCGTGATGAGTGAGCTGAGATCTGAAAGATAGACAAAGGTTACCAAAATAAAGAGGAGGGAATTCCTCACCCAGGAAACAGATGCAATGGCCCTATAGTTTGTAGGCAAAACAGAATGGTTGAGAACCAGCAAGATGTGGTTGAGGGCAGGGCAAGACAGAAGGAACAGTGAGTAGCTTGTCTGAAACACCAGAAGTACAGGGAATTGGAGAATCCAGCATTGAGTGCTTGGGAAGAGGAGCTTAAAAGGGAGACAAAAGCAGGAGCAATCAGGGAGGGAAAAGAAGTCAGGAGAACTGGCATTCACTGGCGTTATTGATATTGCACTCATGGGTAACTTTCGCTGTGAGGGTTCCTAGCTGGGACTTGGTTTTAAAGACACAGTTAGTTGCAGGTATAGTTCACTTTCATTCATATGGGCTTTTAGTTTCCTACCCACCTTCTTGAAACAATAAGCTCTCTCCCCTAAAATTTCAGATTTGCAACATGAATCCAAGAAAGGGACTTGGAGAGGTGTAGAGCCATTTGCATAAATTCTGTTGCATAGACACAGCCTCTTTTGTGCTTTAAAAAAAAAAAAAAAGAATTGTTTTGGAACATGCTGAAGTGTCTTCTGGTACAGAGAGGAAGCTATCTGAAGGACAGAACTAGAAGTAAAGAAGAAAAATATTTGTCATTACTTTAAAAAAATTTCTTCGTCCATACATTGAAACAGTGTGTGCTTAGGAAGATGAGAACATAGGAGCAAGGGTTTTGTGGATCAGAAAAGAGGGGCTGGACTAGGACTTGCTTAAAGAAGGTGATTCAGATACAAATGAACTTATTTACAAAACAGAAACAGACTTGTAAAAAACAGACTTATGGTTACTAAAGGGGAAACATTGGGGGAATAAATCAAGAGCTTGGGATGAATGAACACATACGACTCTACATAAGATGGATAAACAGTGAGGATCCACTATATATTAATGGCACAGGGAACGCCGCTCAATGTTCTGTGATGACCTATGAGAGACGAATCTAAAAACAGATGTATGTATGTACCTGTATACCTAAAACTAACACAGCATTGTAAATCAACTATACATCAGTAAAATAAAAAAAAAAAAATAAGAAGGTGTTTCAAATGAAGGCACAGATATACACCCCAGTCTTCAAAATGTATTCCATATGGCTTGTCCCCTTGTATGTGCAGCTTTTCTGTTGATTGTTAGCTGTACAATGAATAGATGAGTTCATCAGGCTGGGTCTGATACTTCCTAAATGACCCCCTCTAGGACTAGACGGATTTCCTGGTCTGGTAGTACCTGAATGACTTATATTGCTTTTCCCAATGGCATTATCTTTGCACTTGCCCGTAATGACTCATCCATCATTGGGCTGCCCCGCTACTTAATCAGCCCCGTCTGTCCTCTCTGCCTTGATTAACCCAAGTAACTGGATCACCAGCTAACGTCGTCACTTTCTGGTTTCTAGATCCTTTGGAGACTTGACCAGATGGATCAGAATATTGATCACAGGGGCAGCTGACTCTTAAGAACTGGATGTTTTATTCTTGCCGTCTTTTCCCTCTTTGAAGCACGCAGCATAGCATGGCAGGCAGGCCATTATGACACACTTTGTGGACACCACTTTTTCTCATGTAGGACTCCTATAGATGGCTTGACGTCTTTTGAGCTGGCCAAGATACACCTCCTTTCAGTTACTCTATTGCTCACTTCTGAAAATTGGAAACATTCTCCTAGTGTTGGCGGGCCTGGAGGCAGAGAGAAATCTGTACGTATAAAATGCTATTCATCTGCAGGATGTGGGTGATTTGATTAATTATGCTGTACTTTGAGCTTCTTGTTTGAAAAGCACTGTGTCAAAGTAGAAGGAATTTTTGCACTTGTCCTTTCGTACAGGGGTGGGCATGCCAAGATGACATGAAGGCTGGGAGTGGTAGTGGCCTTCCCTTTGCAGCATATAAGGTCCCTAGTGAGATACTTTCTGATTCTCCTTCAACCCATTATAGAGAAGACAGGGGAGGCCCCGCCCAGATAAATAAGTTAGGGGTCAGATCTCTTATGTAGAGTGCTGGAGAGCTTATGCAATTGTGTCATTTTGCTGTATTCTTGGTTCTCTGGAAAAGGAATAAGCTCTGGAGTTAAATGGACTAGGAAACTCCAAACTCCACGTGGACAACTTAAGGCTTTAAAACCTCAGTTTTACCTGGAAAACCTCAGTTTTACCTTATTTCACAGGAAGACTTGGAGCAATAAAGGGGTTAGTGCAGGAACATGCTTAGTACTGTGTCTGGGAAACAGATATTTACAAGGTTAGTTACATTTTTCCATTAGCAGCAGTTCTCAGCAGCCTCAGTGGCACCTTGGAGCATCTAAAGAGTCCCTATGCCCAGACTGTACCCCAGACCAATGAAATCGGCATCTCTGGGAATGAGACCAAGTGTGAGTTTTGGCTTTCACCAGGTGCAGCCAAGGAAACTCAGTGTCTCAGAAACAATGGCCATTACCAGTTCAGCCCCAAGGCCATGGGTGGCTGTGTTTGGCCGTGTCTTGGCTGAGTCATGCTCCTTGGTGGGACATGGGAAAGTAAAAAGATGGGCATTTGTCCTTGCTTCTTGTTTGGCAAGATGACATCCCAGCAGTTATTGAACGCCTGGGGTCTCCAGTGGTACATTTGGGGGGTGACTTGCTCCTGGACAGTTATCAGCTCCAAAATGCTCACTTGACTGGAGATCAACCCACTGTCAACCTCGCCCCTCCCGTGAGGCTGGATAAGGTCATGGATGGACACAATCGGACAGATGACCTGTAGGGTGCCATTCGGCCCACTCGGGTTTCTAGCTCTGCCGACTTGAGGGATGGACTGGGTTTAACCTTCTCTCCAATGCTGTTAAAACAAAAACAGCTGGGGCCGGGGAAGGAAAACAAATAAAACCCTAAGCGTCCCACTACAAAGCCATGCAGTCCCCTAATAAAAACAATCACCAGTGGAGTTTCCAAAAATATGCTTGGGACAACTCCATCTTCAGAGGGCCAGGAGGCACTGTGGACAGAGGACATGCTCAGAATGACCTGTCAGAAGCTAAAGAAGGAAAATTTCTTCTCTGTTGAACCATCGGCTGGCAAGAAAGAGAAAGGCATTTCCCTCTGTAAGGCTCCAGCGCGTTTGCCAGCCAATACCAATGACACTCTCCATTTTCTGTAGACTTTTCGAGCTCGCTGTCTAACAGAGGAAATGTGCATAGACCCAGATGCCGTCGGGGAGACTCATTTTATTATGCCCCAGGTTGCAAAGGGCACATACAGAGACACACATGGCGCTCCTCTCACCAGTGCAGAATACAGACTGGGAGACCTCAAACCTGCTTCTTGGCAGCTGTGCTGGGAAAAGGTGGTTCTTTCCTTTAGAGATGGGTAGAATCTTCCCTTAAAGCCTGTCGCACAATTTAAGAAGTTCATCTTTCTTAACAACCAAATTGATCCTCCAGGGTGCCCGCAGTGGTCTCAGAAGGTCTCCCCTGCCCCTCCGCGCCCACCCCAACTGTCCACGGCCTCCCCTTCCTTCCATTTATTTGTCTGATGCTCACACTAGGCTTCTCCTCCAGGCACAGGGAGGGGCGGGGGCGGGGGTGCTGGGGAGAGACCTTGGAGTAAAATTTCAGCGTGGCAGCAGGAACCCAATGTCTGTTATTTTAAGCTCTGGACACCAGACAGGACATTTTGTTTCCAACACACTCTGGGGCAGGGAGATCTCAGGAAAGATCAAGAGGCTACAGAGCAGCAAGAGTCATAAGAATCACATTAGCAGTGACAAGCTTCCCAGTGGGATGGCGAAAACAGGGTTTGGAGTGGTTTGCGGAAAGGAACACACGTTTTTATCAGGCGCTGAAGCGCTCCCTTTTGATGTCCAGATTCCAAGGTTACGGCGTGTTTTATGCTCACATGCACATGTGCCAAGGACTGCCCAGGCCTCTCCATGCCCCCATTAATGCACGCAGGAGTGGGACTGGGCAGGCTAGATGGTTTCATTTCCATGCCTCTACCTCGCCACTTGCGGCTCAAAGACACCGTCAGGGGCTTAATCCACAAAGAGAGGTAAGGATGAACATCCCTTGTGCAGCTACTATAAGCCAGGCACTGTGCTTTGGGGTCCCCTTCACAGACAAGGAGACTGAGGCTGGGAGGTGGCTTTTGCATTACCCAGTGGGCCTGGACATTGGGGGTGCCATCGAGTTTATCAGAGTCTGCTCTTTGAAGAAGCTGTGAAAGTTATTCCCAATGAGGTGTGAGTCCCATGCTTCATGGGTTCATACATTTCACAACTGAAGAGCCTTCACTGTGTACCGGAGAAAGGCCAGCTGCTAATATGGAGGAGAAGATAAAAGAATTCTAGGGCTGTATAATAATCTACCAGTTAGGCAAGAAATAATCTACCAGTTAGTGCCTCTGAGGTGTTGCTAGTGGGGAAGAACCCACCTGCCAATGCAGGAGACACAAAAGACACAGGTTTGATCCCTGGGTCAGGAAGACATTCTGGAGGAGGGCGTGGCAACGCACTCCAGTGTTCTTGCCTGGAGAATCCCACAGACAGAGGAGCCCGGAGGGCTATAGTCCACAGGGTCACAAAGAGTTAGACATGACTGCAGCAACTTCGCATGTGCGCACAGCCTACCAGTAGACTGGGCAGATATCAGATAATAGACAGGAGAAGGGCGGTAAGACAAATAGAGACAGAGTCAGCAGGCCTGTCGCAGTGCATAGCAGGGCTTCTTGAATCCTTACAGAATACGTGATATGATTTAATTTTAATTTGCATTTAAATAGAGAGCAGTTCCTTAGTTACTAATGATGGGGAATGAGGGTAATTTGGAAGGCTGGAGTCTTCTGGGAACCTTGTGAATTGGTGATTCTTAATCAGGGGAACACACCAGAGACTTCAGGGAATTTTTTGTTTTCTAGGATACTCATGGGTAAGTCCAGGAGAAGGCAATGGCACCCCACTCCAGAACTCTTGCCTGGAAAATCCCATGGGCGGAGGAGCCTGGTGGGCTGCTGTCCATGGGGTCGCTAAGGGTCGGACATGACTGAGTGACTTTACTTTCACTTTTCACTTTCATGCATTGGAGAAGGAAATGGCAACCCTCTCCAGTATTCTTGCCTAGAGAATCCCAGGGACGGGGGAGCCTGGTGGGCTGCCGCCTATGGGGTCTCACAGAGTCGGACACGACTGAAGTGACTTAGCAGCAGCAGCAGCAGCAGCATGCTAAGTCCCCATCTGCAGAGATTCTGCTCCTGCAGGACTGGTGTGGACCCTCTTGAAAGCCCTCCCCTGGGTGACTGTGGTGTGTACCCTAGTTCAAAACCAGCCCTTGTAGTCATGAATTATGGCGGCTGCTGATTCTATGAAGATAATAAGGATGATTCTAATTGAAGACTCTGGAGAGCAATTTTGTCTCCGAGTATTTTTGCATTTTTCTGCTCCATCTACAGATCCGTATGTCAGCTTCCATCCACCCTTTTCTCTTTGCCATGAAGATGAGCAAGCCACTCATGTCTGAGCATTAATTTACTGCTCTGTTAAGTGGGGATGGTGACGATCTGTCTCCTGGGACTTTGGGGAGAATGCTACTTAGTGCTATTCAGCACGGGGGCTGCTGTGTGGCAGGATTGAAAGACGAATGTGTCTACTGTTTTCAAGGAGCTCATAGATGAGGAAAATTAATCTAATAATCCTAAACGGTAGAAAGTTGAATGCCCTGTGGAAGAAATGCTCTGCGAGTTTGCAACAAAGACCCCGGAGGTGGCAAGAACACACGTTGTGCACCAGAGGGGGGTCGGTAGCCCACTTGCCTAGAACATTTGGTTCACCGCCAGGAGAAGGATCAGTGGAATAAGACCCAGAGGGCTAGAGTTGCCAGCCCAGGAGCTGGTGGGCACTAGAGGGTCCAGGCAGCAGCGCGAACAGGAGATGCCAGGTTCTAGGGGGTTTCGGGAGAGGAGGTTGCAGCATGCGGCGCATGGAGTAGCATAAAGGAAAGGCTGGAGATGGCCAGGCACAGGAGGAGGCCAGGGTGGCAGCAGAAACGGGTGAGAGCGCGGCTGCAGCCATGGCTGCCGCAGAGGAGAGATTGTGGCTGAGGAATCGGCTTCTTGGAGTTCCTTGAAAGGGCCCCACGAGACAGTGCACGTGAAAGAAGCTGCTCGGCAGCCCCTTAGAGGCAGTGTGTACGGTATTCAGACGCTCCGGTTCTCAGAGTGTTTGCTGGGCAGGTTATACTGAGGAAGCCTAGAGGGTGCGGGGAAAAGGTGAGGCGGAGGCTCAGCAGCTGGGGGAATAGACCCCCCACCTCCAACTTGCTTCCACACCAACAGAGTTGAAGACTGGGAGCCTGATTTTCCTGGGTTCAAACTCCACTCTGCTAACCTCCAGCAAGGCATCTCATCTTTCTGCAACTAAGGTTCTTCACCAGTAAAATGTGAATAATGACAATGACAATAACAATAATAAGCATGTCCCTTTCGTACTGTTACAAGGATTTTATTTTAAGCACTTTGGAGAGCGTCTGGTACCCAACTGGTCCTATAAGAGTGCTGTAAAGTTATACAATGACTTTATAAAATGGGCTCCCATGTACATTTCATCTGAAAAAAATTCTATGGTTCAAAAAGATTTAAAAACGGTTCATTTTCAGTCATCACTGAGCACTGAACTGACTTGCTTGGATTTGCTCTCTGAAGCTGTGGCCAACAGAAGTGACCTGCGCTATCTACAGCCGTTCTGGTGGTTCCTATAACCTGGTTTTTGTTTGCTTCTTTTTTGTTTTGGTGCCTAGGACATGCCTTTTTATATGTTCTTATCTCCAAGAACTAAGTATTCACTAGACTAACATTCATTCTGAGTATTCAAGATGAAGCTTATAACTACTGGAAATCTTTACATAAAGTCCTATTTTACAAAGGCAAAATGAATTTTAGAGGCATTAACCAATACTTAAGACCTAATCAGGTTAGCTCTGAGAAAGGCCTGGGCTCTCCCTGAAGAAAGAGACTCAAAGAGGGAGGGAGGGGTCTTAACAGGGACATTCTCCACTGCTGACTTTGAAAATGGAGGGCATCATATGGTAAGAAATTCAAGTCTCCAGCAGTTGAGGTGAGTTCCCAGCTGACAGACAAACCAGGATCTCAGTCTGGCGACCCTCAGGAACTGGGTTCTGCTACACCCATGTGAGCTTGGAAGAGAAGGGTGAGCTCCAAAGAAAGCTGCTGACACCCTGATTTCTGCCTTGCCAGAGACTGCCCAGTCTCCCGACCCCAGGAGACTGTGAGATTATAAATGGGTGTTGTTTGAAACCCCTGAAGTTTGAGACTTCTCTGGCAGTCCAGTGGTTAAGGCTCTGTGCTCCCAGGGCAGGGGGGCAAAGCTTCAATCCCTGGTTGGGGAAATAAGATCTCACATGCTGTGTGGCATGGCCAAAAGATAAAAACAGGAAGCCCTGAAATTCGTGGTCATCTATTATGCAGAAACAGAGAACTAACACATTCTCTCTCGCCCAGAGCACAGCCACAAATCCACCTGCCTAATCCTCCCCAGCTGTGGCTGGTGGGGTAAATGGTTTTCTCCCCAACTTCTCCAGACAAGAGTGGGGCTAGGGTACGGCCCCCAGTGTGTTGGTGATTTTTGGTGTTCAGTTGAAAACGACCTGTGACAGGGAAAACAAAGATCAATGTGTAGCAGCAACTCCCCTTCACCCTCAAAGATCCTACAGCTGGAATCACGTTCTTCTCTGGTTGGACTGAACCGACAGAGAATTCCATGTGTGTTACATCACAACGCCCCCGTCTCCCCATCCACACAGAGGAAACAAAAGTGAAGAGGAAACTTCTGCAGGACTCGTGCTGTAAAAGGATATCTTGTTTGTAGGATGGGAGGAAGGAAGTGGCTACACTATCCTTTTGCCCCAGTGCCAGGGAAAAGACAAACAGATTCTCTTTACAGTCGTGCTGGGGAAACCCTTTAAGGCCTCAAAGCAAGTGCAGAATTTACTGATCTGCCATAAAATCCTACCCTTGGCTAACTCGAGGGGAAGTAAATGAAGGGACAGAACATTATGGACCAGTTTTTGAGCCATTTCTGCACAACCAGACAAACTTCCCCTCCTAGGTAGGGTTGGTTCCACGGGCTGGCTAATTCTGTTTATTGGATGCCCTCCCCACCCTGCAGTGGTCCTGAAAACATGCGAGCAGCCATAGGGCCGAGAGGCAATGACGGTCACTTCGCTTGCTAACTCCAACCTTAGGTCGCTCCCCCACCCCAGGCCAGGTAGAACTTTCTGACCCCCCAGCACAGGTGATTAATCATGGACAGAGGCAGCCTCGTGGTTGAGAGCCAGCCGAGCGTAGCACCTGCCATCTGCTCTGCATTAACTGTTGCTGAAAGGCCAGTGGCCTGTAACCGTTTAGAAAGCACAGCCCTCTGCGCCTTCTGCCTCTTTCTCTGCATTTCTCTGTGTCTCCAGCTGGCAACCAAGGGCCAAACAGATTTAGGAAGCAGCGGCAGGGGTCTTCCCTGAGCAAGGCCATGGGTCTCAGATGCCAGGGGCTCCAGACGGCCCATTTCAGGTGGGATTCTCTGCGGACTTCTCTGCACTCACAGAGGGACTGCAGAGGGACAGAACTAACAATGTGTTGGGGTTTCAGGGGAGAAAAGGACTTGGAGGAAGTGCATTTTGTATTCGCTAAAATCCCTGCCAAGGTGGGTGCTGAGAAGATATTTACAAACTCCGCATCTAATTATCATGGCTTCATCTGCCTGATCACAGTCCTGCCTGGTTGTCCCTCTTTATTCCTCATGGAGCTTCTGGGTGAAGAGTAAGTTAGCAAGAACGGCCACAGGATAAGCTTGATGGTTTGGATGGAGAAGCGTGGTTTGCAGCCCTCCAAACAGCTTGCCCTGTGGAGAAGCAATATCTTAGAAGTTCGTGAAGGAGTCTCATGTCAAATGTAAACAGGAGGAAAGCAAGAAAATTCCACTCTGGAGAGTGAATTGCTGTCACGCAGTGGACTGATTTCTCTCCGCCTTCAAAGTCCTAAATCTTCCCAGTTAGTATTCCCTTTTTTTAAACCTATCAAACTCAAGTGTAAAAATATGTGTGCCCTGTTCCAGGGACCAGAGCAAAGGTCCAAGGTCACAGCTGGAAGGCGCGGAGGCCACTTTCTCCAAGTCCATGTCGGGTTAGGAGTGGGGTCAGTATCTCACCTGCCAATCTCACGATAAAATTTCACAAATGAGCAGGATGAATGAAATAATCCAGACAAAATATTTTTAAAATGAGGCATGGCTGGATTTTCCAGTGCAAATGTATTATAGTTTAAGTCTCACTCTTTTAAGTTTCCTCTCCAGAGGATAAAGAAAAGAAAAATGATTGAGGTTCATAAATGAATGAAGTTATTTGAAAGATCTTGCTATTTTATTCAACCCCTGTTAAGAATTAAATAAAAAAATAGAAATTTAAGCCTCTGGAAAAAATTTAAATAAAATCCCAGATATGGTAAAGAATGAATTATGTGGACCGAATTCGCCCACGTGTACAAAACAGAAGCACACCGTTTTTAATGCTTCCCAAAATAGATGGAATGCTTAAAGCAATGTTGTATAGAATCGTATTTTCATATACATTCCATCTTTATGTAAAATTGCTAGTTTTATCTTCCTACCTGGGTTTAGAATTTAGTTTTCCCTTGATTGGTTTGCCTTGATTCGTCACCTGCTGGGTGCTGATATGATGAACATGAAAAGTTTGATACTTTTTTTAGCCTCTTTGCCTCCTTTTAGCCCATGTCCCCAGATAACCAAAGTGTGGCTGAATAAGAGAGTTGGGATGTCTCAAAATAAACCCACCCAATTCAGATAATCATGGTTTTAAGTTGCATGTTTTAAATGGCAATTTATAATTTTCTGATAAAGATGCAATTTATAATTTTCTGTCTCATCACATCCTCCCTTCCCCCAAAATGTCCTGAATTTCTGAGAGTGTGTTACCACTTCCAAAATACACATTCTCCCCTGTTCTGGCTTGACTTCCAGAGCTGTTCCAATTTCATGTCTTTTTAGTTTCTTCTGGGAAGCGTTATGCCCAGGGTCCACTTTCTGCCTCCAAAAAGTACACAGCTTTGGGGAATTTAGCGCCATCATAATCTCAGTACCTGCCATGGCCTGGGATCAGGTTCTGCGAAAAAGAAGCAGAAGTGTTTCTAGTAAAAGCCAGACTAGAAGCCCCGAGAATCCCTATAAAAGGAAGAGATTCATCTTCAGTCTTTTGGACTTTGTTGTTCTTTTTTCTTTAGCTACTTTTATTCCATTCCAGGTCAAGAGTTTGTTTACTAAGTCAATAGAGAAAGATTGGGAAACTGTCTAAAATATACAATGTCTTCCCACAATATACATCCATCAGAAAGGCTGGGGAAAGAATGTCCTGGACTGAGGTTAAGTACTGTGGCAAAGACTGGCTGGCTATTCAACGAACCCGTTTCCTTCTCCCAGGCAGACGGCTAATTTCATTTCCCAGGATCCTTTGTGGTTAGGTAAGGTCACATGACTCAGTTCTACCAAGAGGATGTGGGCAGAAATGAAACATGCCTTTTCAGTCATGGCGCCTGAAAACATCACACACACAGATCATCTTCGCTCCTTGCCCCAACCTTTTAAACCATAGATCAAAGTGGGAGGAGCCACCAGATGGAAGGAGGCTGGGTTAACATCCCTTTTGGACTTTATATGAACAACAAATAAATGTCTATTGTGTTTCTGTGTTGGACTTTATTACCACAACAAGTTAAACTTAACTAAAACTGACCTTGTAAGGAAAGATACCATGAAAAATTTTCAAGGATTCAAAATCCTAATGACCATTTGTTTTCTGTTGGCTAAATGGCAACAAGGGAAACTCTAATTTTTATGCGGGAAATTTAGTTCCTCAATTTCTCATTACTAGTTGCCAGGGAATGTCATGAAAACATGAAATTTCTTGATTGAAAAGGATCCTAAGTGCAAATCACCATTAAGATAGGGGAGAGGAGGGCAGGTGACCCCTCAGCATACTCAGTGGAAAATGCCATTTTGGATGTGTAAGAAAACCCTCTTACCTGTATTTTGGAAATACACTTCAGCTCGGACAGAGGATTAGCTGGTGCCAGTCTTTGCTGATTACTGTGTGAGTCAAATGCACAGTTGAGCTTTGGATGGTGTCTTCATAGGAAACCTTAAGTGAAGGATTCAGCTACTACTTGGATAATTAAAGGAAAAACTCCATTTTTGCTTCTGTGATTTGGCAGCAATAACTTGAATTATCCTGCTTACTCATCTCTATATTAGATGGTGTCCAGAACAAGCCTTAGCATATGTAATCATGTAAAACTATTCATTTATCAAAATAATAGAAAAGGAACTGTACATTTTGGCTTATGCATATATCTACTAAGGAAGTGATCATAACTCCAGTATTTGAACCAAAATAATTCTATAAGTAACCTCTATAGCACTGATACTATAATTATTGATAGAGAGTGATTAGAATTCAGGGACTCTGCTTAGCCTTAACTTTGGTCATTCAGTTTTCATTCATTCATATCCTTGATGCTTGCATGCGTGCTCACTCACTCAACTGCATCCAACTCTTTGCAACCCTGTGAACTGTAGCCCACCAGGCTCCTCTGTCCACGAGATTCTCCAGGCAAGAATACTGGCATGGGTAGCCATTTCCTTCTCCAGGGATCTTCCTGACCCAGGGATCGAACTTGTGTCTCCTGAATTGCAGGTGGATTCTTTACCACCTGAGCCACAAGGGAAGCCCATTTGATGCTTAAGGCACAATTACTAATAATTAACTAATCACTACATACTTGGAGGACTGGACTAAGGTGTGTGTGACTAACATAAAAGGCAAGGATTGCATGAGACAGAGGAGGAAAGGATTATTTCCTGTCTGCGGCATCAAGACAGGGCTTAGAAGCCTGAACAAAGGTTCAGAAGATGAAGAGTGGGTATAGTGGATGTGTGGGGAGAGATGAGAGTCTTCTAGACAGAGGAAACATCACAAGCATGCAGAAGGGTGGTACCAAAGCCTTGTGAATAGTTATAGGATATGGCCAAAGCTTACGCTGAATGGGGGGCGTCACTCATCCAGCCAGCATATATCGCTTGAGGTTCAGACAGTGTCTCTGCCCTCATGGCACTCGTACTCTCCTGGGGGAGCAGACCATCACCAAAGAAGCAAGAACATAATTCTAAGTGGTGATGGACCCTATGGAGGAAAATGGTGTGGAATGAAGGAGTAGATAGTTACCCACAAGGGAGGGGGCGATACTTAGAAAGGATAGTTATGGAAGGTCTAGGGTTAGTGGCACAAGTTAGAAGGGTCACTCCAGCATCAACACTGCCCCCCGCCCCCCACCATTACAAGCTGTACTGAGACCAGATTTCATCCAGTCCCCAAGTTTCAGTCTGAAGTTCTGAGACAGAGCTGGAGTAGCAGAAAACACAAGGGCTTCTGAGTCTGGTTTTGGGAGCCAGGAAGGTCTGGGTGGTGGTCCACGGGTCAACAATGAGGAAAGTGGAAGTTGCTGGAAAGCAGAAAGGACCACCATTGTTTTCTCTGATTTTGACTTATCTGTGTTTTTAAACATGATCTGGACTTCATCATCTGGTGGATGATCCACCAGAACCATCCTTTTTCCCTTTTCCACTGTTGTTCCTTTTTGAATAGAAACCACAGTCCTCTTGAACTCTTTGGATATTCTCAGTGAATAGAACCAGAGATTTTGCAGGGAAGGGACAGAACACTCAGTTTTAGTTTGAGAATGGGCAACGTCACCATAAACTAGTGATGCTATAATCTAATCAAAATGTGGGTTTAAAAGACATCACCTCCCTGGTTCAAGAGTGGAGAGCCTCCTCGCACCAGAGGCCAGTATGCAGAGGGAAAAAGAAGAGCAATCACATTAGCTGAATCTTCATTCCTTAATCTTGCCAAAGATAGCATGGGGATATGCAAACAGAAACCTAGGGCTGAGGTAACAGCTTCTTCACAGATAGAATGTTTTGAATACCTCTCAAGTCATGCAAGAAATAAGAAGAATCTCAGAAAATCAGTGTGAGGAGGCCCTCTGTCGGGGAGCATGTCTATTTAACACTTCCTCCTCAGATCTTGGGCTCATCACAATTTTTATTTTCTAAAGAGCACAGGAAGCGCTGCTTGAGGAAGAATGCCTATATCAGCACAATGATAGGGGTACTTAGATCTAATTTGGGGGGTCAGTTACCCCATCCCTCTCTTACTGACCTTCCTGCTAATGTTTACCAAAGCCTGGGTCTCACATTGAAATATTGAAAGTAGAGAATTGAGGTAAATACCTGGAATATCTAAGTTTGATTTATAAGATGATTGAAGAGGGAAGCTGGTAATACTATTTCTCTCATCTCTTTTGCAGCAATAATCCCAGAATACTATACTGAGAAAACATGTTAAATTACAAAGGTAAGACAGCTTATTGTGCTTCATCCTGTCAAATCCTGTATAGCTAGTTGCTTTACATCAAGGAAGAACGCAATTCATTATTCTATCTTGCCACCCACCCTGCCACCCAGAAGGTCCTATTTAAGGGCAAGACAAGTGTGATTTTGAAGAAAACTAGAAGATTCTATTTGTAGAAGAATCGTCTATTTTCCTTTATTGTTTAAGCACAGGAGATTTTATTAGCAACAATGAAAATGTATTCTACTGAAGTTGGATATTATATACTAGAAATTGGAACTCTATTTTCACTTGTATGTAAATTTCCACTACTCTGTCCTTTCTAGGGAAAACTTATCGGCCACTCAATTATAAACAAATCAAATATTGCCATGTATATGATAGCAAAGGGAGTTCCCTGTTGGCTCAGATGGTAAAGAATCTGCCTACAATGCAGGAGACACAGGTTTGGGAAGATCCCCTGGAGGAGGGCATGGCAACCCACTCCAGTATCCTTGCCTGCGGAATTCCATGGACAGAAGAGCCTGCTGGGCTACAGTCCATGGGGTTGCAAAGAGTCAGACGTGACTGAGTGACTAACACTTTCACTTTTTTACGATAGCAAAAGTGGCTTTGTGATTCACAGAGTTGGTGAATTCCATCAGCCTAGCACAGAAGTAACAGCAGGAAAAGTTGATGAAATCACAGAGATCCTTTTTCCAACAGCCATGTTGGTGAGACAAGGAATGTGTTAGCCAATGGAGCAATCCACTGTGTGTCCTGAGGTGGAGAGCTTTTTTCCATCACTTTTTCAGGTGACTGATGTGAGTTTAAGTTTGAGAAGCATGTTTCTACACATCAGAATGGAACAGAGGGGCAAGCATGTGCAGAGGAAAGCATAAAGAGTGCAGAGGCTGGAATTCTGGCAAATGTAGATGGGGAAGAGGCCCCAGCAGTAAAGGAGAGGAAGGCCAGACAAAGAAAGAAGAAGCAGAAAGAGGAGCGTCTTCCACAACTAAGGGAAGACTGTTTTCAGGAAGGGAGGATGAGGTGGAGACGTCCGTCCAGTTTGGCTGGGGGAGCAGTGGCAGGGTAGGTGGGTGGTGGTGACCTCTGAGGGAACAGAGCCCAGGGAAATGGCCAGAGGACGAAGGCTGATGGCTGCGTGGGGAGGAGAAAGGGAGCTGGCACATGGGCCATTCTTTCAGGAAGATTTGCAGCAATGGAAGGGATGCGACTCAATGGCTGTAGAAACAAAAGGAGGGGTGTGGGGAGGCTTTTACGGGGGACGAAATGATCAAGTTCATAGTTGAGAAAAGGGGCCAATGCTGTTTACAAGGTGGGAAGGAAGAGAATCAAGCACAGAGGTGTGGAGGAGATAAGGGTCTTTTATTTACTGAGCTGAAAGGGAACGAGAGAAGGATTCAACAAATATTTGTTGAGAACTTGTCACTGCCAGGCAATGTTCTCAGTGTAAAGACTAAAACGAAATGCTTGTTCTCCTGGAGTTCACATTCTAGCGAGGGAAACCAGAAAATAGGCAGATCTGTGGATTATTTGCCCGGTGCTTATGAGTGCTGTGATGACTGAAGCAAGGTGAGGAGGATTAGAGGGATACACGGTGGGTGTGCAGTTCAGGACCCAGTGGCTCCTCTCAGGAGGCTGATTCCGAGCAGAGATGGGTAGAAAGTGAGGGAGCAGGTCACGCGGGTCCCTGGAACATGCTGTTCCAGGAAGACCAGCAAACGCAAAGACCCTCCTCTGTAGTAGCTGTTCTCTGGGTTCCAGGTAAAGTAAGGACACCACCTGCTCTGAGCATACCAAGCAGGGGAGCGAGCGGTGGAAAATGTGGAAGGTCACATCAGGAGAAGAAGCCTGAAGCCACAGTCTGGACTTTTATACTAAGATGGAAAACAGTGGGAAACTCTGAGTGCAGCAGTGATCTGGTCTGAGTGAGTTTTTTAAAAAAGGGAATCTTGCTTCTGTGTGGAGAATGTCACAAGACAACAAGTGTGGGGAGTGGGGAATCACTCCAGTGATCCAAGTGAGAGCTGATGGAGGGGGTGGTGGGGCGTGTGAGAAGACCCGCATCTGGGTTTACGTCAAACGAACTGCTGCTGGATTTGCTGCTGGAGCAGGTGTAAGGCCTGAGAGATGGGGAGATTCCAGGGTGCATAAACACTGTTGGAAAAACTAGAGAAGGAAGAGGAGAAAGGAATCGTTTGCCTTTATCGGGTGCTTACTACGCATCAAGCATCATGCCGCATTCACTATTCTGTATTCTATCACTTAATCCTTCCAAAACCTCAGTTTATAACGAAGCAACTGAGGCTAAGAGAGGGCAGGCAACTGGCCATTTCATGGAGCAAGTGGTGGGTCGGGGACCGGGCCCCGCACAGTTTGGCTGCAAAGCACACTCCCTAAACCCTCCATGTGATACAACTTCTGTTTCCCCTGAAAAGTGAAAGATTACCCAGAGCTGGAGGGTGGGGCAGAGAACCCCAATTAGGGGTTCGAAAAGAATGTTGGCTGATTAATTGAAAAATATGCATCAAAAATTTAAATAAGTAATAAGATGACAATTGTAGACAATCCTTCCTTCAGGGGAGGTTGGTGCGGCTTGGGGCTCACCCTCCTGCGGCTGTCTGGGCCATAAAGAAAACGACAGAGCTGCCATCTTTCTGGACCACTGCCAAAGTGGTGTCCATCTCTGAGCAATCCCCATCGCTAAGTAACCCCTTCTGCGGTTGCCACAGCTGGCGTGGGACTGCCCCCCAGCTCCCAGTCCTATGAGACAAACATTCCCTCCATTTTGTTCAGCATAAACACTGACCTGAAATTGAGTGGGCCTGCAAGGTGAAAGTTGAATCATGGAATGTTTATTAAGCCAAGCAGTGGGCTGGATACTCAGAGGAATATCAGATTAATATAAGACACAGCTTTTGCCCTTGAGGGGCTCACAGTGTTGGTGTTTGGCTGGTGGACCACTCAACGTCCGGTAGGATGGAGAAACCAAATCTCCACTTTGGGTTCATTGTGCTGTACAGGGCGATAGGCCAGACGATGGAAAGGGCCTCAGTGCTGAGGAAAGGATTGGGCGGCTTGCAGACCCTCAGCTTGTGTGTATTAGCTCCGCGAGGAGCCTGGCTGCAGTCAAGGTGGCTGTTTGTGCATAAACATTGTCATTTCACTGGGACTGCTATTTCATCTTTGAACCTTGGCTTCAAAGGAACACTGACCTTATTCCTGCAGCCTGCCTTTCTTTGAAGCGTATGGCTTTGCCTTGCAGATTAAAGTGAGGACATTCATCAAGGAACGGATCTGGCCAACCGCTCCCCAAACTCAACCCGAAAACAAAGCCTTGAAAGGCTCCTATCAGAGCAGGAGGGGAGAAGGCTGAAGATGAAGGCTCAGAGCAGGGCACTTTCTCAGAACCTGTAAGGCAGCTCGGGGTTGATGTAGTGCAGTCCTTTGAGCTTTGGGCAACTTTACCCTGGGAGTTGGTCTATCTCTGCAGAAAGGGGTGAGTTAATGCAATGTTCCCAACCAGTCTTGTTTATCTTATTTAAAGCAGGCACTGTTGTCAATGAGGCCAGGGTGATCATTCACTGGGTACCTTTGAATTCTTCAAAAGCCATGTCAGGCTGAACCATCTGCAACTTGGCTGATGATTCTATCAATTTTCTTTTCTATTGCTTTCTTTTGTTCATTTCTTTGAAAAGAAACTGTTCAATCTTTCTCCCTGCTTCCCCTATCTAGATTCTGAGGACACAGACTGTACACACAGCTTTTTCTCTAATTTTTTTCTTTCTGTTCCCTCTGAAAATGGCAATAAGACTGAAGAGAGACATTTTAACTGGGAAGGTAAAAATAATGACCAAGCAATTCTTTAATTAAGAGGCTAAGAGAGAAAACTAAAGGAAATATCTCCCTCCTTGGAGGGAGAAAAACTGATGACAGGTGGCTATCAAAGGGCTTACTATCATATCTTTGAATATAACTTTTCTGCCGATCTTTTTGATCAAACAGAGTGAGTTCTGTTTGTGATAAAGTGGCAAAGCTGTGCAGAGGCAGAAAGGAAAAGATTGTCGAGTTGGGAATGTGTAAATCAATGGATGATGATAACATATACCCTACAGGCATTACAATATTGTAAAGTAGCCTTCAAATAAAATAAATTAATTAATTAAAAAAAGAAAACATAAAACATATAATCTACAGGGTTTAAAAAGTCAATGATCTTTATGAAGACATAGGCTAATTTTCAGAGTAAACTTTTTCTAGTTATTTGTCTTTAAAATAAGATCAATGGATAATTCTGGTCATCACAGTACAATTCTTTAACTTGCATTTTAGCTTAAGTCTCAAATAACTTTTTTCATTAAGAAATCCATGCAGTCAAGAATATCATTAAGACGACTTTGCAAGAAACCAGTGGTTCCAAACTAATTTTTTCACATAACCTGGTAGCTCATGTGGGAATGGAGACAGGTCTATTTTGAGTTTCAGTTTTAAAAGATTGAATAATATCTGCTTATTCATGTCCATATTCATGCCCATTAATTTACTACCACCACCTCCCCAGATTCAGGTGGGTCATGTGACTAGTTTTGGCTGATGGATGGTAAGGAGATGATAAGCATTACTTCTAGGCTGATGCTCTTTCTTGTTACCATGGTGACTGTGGAGGCCATGTGTTGAGACAGCCAAGCCTCAAGCCAGCAGAAGCCTGAGTCACTTCCCATGAGGGGAAGTGGACAGAGAGTTGTCCAATTTGTGTTATATTTGATATTAGACCTATGAGCAAGAGATAAACCTTGGTTTGGTGAAGTCACTGTGATTTTCCAGGCTTATCTGTTATACTGGCATAAGTTGCCTTATCCTGACTAACCCAGGACCTTGAAGGAAATCTAGTTTTACTTCACTTCCATCATAAGAATCCTTCCTACAGCATCCCTGAGGTAGCCCAAATACTTCTCGAACACTTCAGGAATAATAGCAAGTAATCTAGCAAGCAATTATATAATGTTTATCATAGATAGAATTGTTTCAGTCATAATGAAATCTTTTATGTCTTATTTTACCTAATTCTCACAAAAACCTTAGCTCATCAATAGCGTTTCCCTTATTTTGCAACTGGAGGAGCTGAAGCAGAGAAGTAACTTAGAGTTGAACAGATCAATGAAGACACTTGCCTAAGGCCACAGAGGGAGTTAAGCAGTATCCCAGGAACCAAGTCCAGGCAGCTGCTTTCAGTTTACGCCCTTAAGCACTGCACCATGGATAGACTGGAATCACATTTCCTTTTCACATTGACTATTCAATAAGACACAGAATCATAAAAACCCCAAAGGCAAGGCTGGAAATGACCGTAGAAGTTAGTCAATCATTACATTTTACATGGAGGAACAAAGTCACCCTCAAATCCATTTTTTCTTTACTGAAAAAGAAAAGTCTATCATTTCTTTTCAACCTAGCGACCCGGGGAGCACCAGGGCTCAGCGGAAGGGCATCAGGGACCATCAGTTTGGAGGTAGGTAAGGGCCTCTCTGGAGACTCAGATGGTAATGAACCTGCCTGCATTGCAGGAGACTTGGTTTGATCTCTGGGCCTGGGAGATCCCCTGGAGAAGGGAATGGCTGCCCATGCCAGTATTCTTGCCTGGAGAATCCCATGGACAGAGGAGCTTGGTGGGCTACAGTCCATGGGGTTGCAAAGAGTCAGACACAACTGAGCGAGTAACACTTTTTCAAAGACACTACGTTATCCATGTCATCCCTGTTCTAGTCCATTTTACATGGTAGGTTTCTGGGTACAAAGTGTATGTGAATCAAGTATTTTGTTGCTTTAATAATATTAAACAAAGATGGATCTCTTCATACTTTTACTGAAATAGTAGGCTCGCTCAGAACATCGCACTAAGCATTGTAGGGTTTCACATCAGCTCGGAGGTGGGGCAGGGCACATGGATGGTATAGCCCAGGGGCAGTTCTAGGGCCAGAATAATTTGCTGCTTCTATAAACACACTCACTAGATTGCTTGACCGCAAGATCTCCCCTAGTCATCACTGTCCCCTATTGTGGTATACAGTAGAAGCTCTATAAACTATATCTTAAAGATAGAAAGTGAAGTCTAAGAGCCCTTGATGAAAGCATATTTCAAAAAAAAAGAAAAAAAGAGTAAGCTCATTTGAGTCAAATGAAGTAGCACGTCTTGGCCGTGGAGACAGAGAAATGGCTGATCAACTATTGTTGTGAGTGTTTTCTCTGTATACTTGAATGGGAAGTGGTGAATTCCTTCTCCCCAAACCCTGGTGAGTAATGATTGAGGAAATGTATGAAGAAATGAATTAATGAATTAATGAATGAATAGATGGGCGTGGGATTAAAAAAAGAATATTAAATTGACTAGTTCATTCTCAGGGAAACAAATGACCATCGCCAGAAAGCATAGGCAAACGCACACCAAGGCAGGCTTCATTTTAACATGACTAATTAAACAAAATCCTCCAGATTTGCTGATCATATGAAGAGGTGAGTTAGAAAGTGTTTGTTGCTTTAAGAAAGCATTGCCCTGCTCACCCTTTCTGTGTGCTAATGTCAGTTCCAGAACATTTATGCACTCTGCACTATTACACTTTATGTACTATTAATGTGCACATGGCGTAATTTACAAATTGGGTACATTAAGACAAAGCAGTGTATTTGAGAAGGGGAGAGGTTGATGGGGCAGAAGGGAGACAGAGAGGGGTCCAGGAAAGGAATTAATGGGAGATGGGCTTGCTGCAGACCCTCTTACCTTTTGTGGTCCCATCTAGTCCCATGATGAGTTTCATTACTCTGATGATTTGCTCTGCTACCGGGGGGCTCATGGATGTGGCATAAGCAGCGCTATGGGAGTGAGTCCGTAAATAATCCACAAGGTCCTTTAACGAAGGAGGGAAATCCAAACAGAAGGCAAATAAATCTGTGTTGGTGGACCCATCTCCATCCATTACAGCAGAAGACATTTGATTCTTGAATGCGGTCTAATTTTCCAGGCGCAGGACTAAGCTATTTGTTTTTTCTACCCATTCTTCTCAGCCTCTCCCTCAACAACATAGAAGGTATACAAAACTAGGAGCTCCAGATTTGGAGTTGAGGTTTGTAAGGCATCTTCCCGACCCAGGGATCGAACCTGGGTCTCCTGCATTACAGGCAGATTCTTCACATCTGTGCCACCAGGGAAACTCAAAACCAGATGTGTAAAGGAAAAACAGCCTCCTAGACATTTGTTTGGGTATCCAGGTCATGCAAGCAGTGGTTTAGCATTCAGGAGGGTACAAAGAATATGTACCCTCTACACATTCTAAAGGATCTAAAATGTGTCTTTTTATTTTTGTCCTTGAGCATAGTACATGAGCTTGTGCCCATGAAGAAGTAACGGCAGGGAAAGTAACAAGATATGCAGACTAATATATGCAGCCAGGCTACCAGAAGGCAGAGGAGAAAGAGGGGATGTGCTGCTTGGGAATAGACATGGGAAGCTCCAGTGAGGCAGTGGGATTGTGTCTTGAAGAAAGACAAAGATAAAAAGAAAAGTTCCAGTGTAAGGGAGCAGCAGAAGGGAGAGGAGAGATTGACCCAACATGGAGGTGAGGACAAGATAAACTCCAGTGTGCCATGGGCTGGAGAGAACCACTGGGATTTTTGCACTGCAGTCTTTGGAGTGCTGACTCGCTGCAGGATGCTGGTCCCTACGGTGGTGGAAATGGTTCTCCACCAACATGCCTGATCAGCCTGAACCTGAGGTCAGAGGTAAGCATGCTGAGAGCCTGAAGGAGCTCCAGTCACCTCCTTCTACAGTGATGTGGTCAGGGGAGGCTCAGCGCTGGCACCCAGGGGCACTCAGCCCGCCTGGGAAGACATCCTCATGGCTCACAGCCCGGGACCCTCGGGGTGCCCTGCAGAAACGCTATTGTGCTCAGGATGGCTCGGAGTGAGCAGTGGGGTCCATGAAGCGGTGGTCACTTATCTTCCAGGATCATGAGACAGCTTAGAACCCCACTTCAGTGTCTTCTCAGTCAGTGCCTGGAAGGTGACCTGGGGGGACCTCTGCTTTGAGCAGACCGTCTCCTCCTGATCCCCCTGCACTGGCCACATCCACACCCACCTCTGTGCTTGGCACCATGCCCGCCTGTCACTTTTCCCTCTCAGGGTGGGTGTCCTGGTAGCTCACAGCCATGCGCCCTTACCCAGGCATTTTAACTGTACATTGTTCATCTTCCTATGAGCTAGTAGTGATGTAAGTAAAGTACCTGAAGTCACTGTGCGCTTTCCTAAATGCTCACGCAGTAGTCAGTGGCCTGCCTCCCAGGCGGCTGCTGGTGTGCTGCGTCTGCCTGGCCCCCTGGGGGACCAGGTACCTGCAGTCCGCCTGCCCTGCTCCCTTCGGAGCATCCTTGTCTGCAGTTCCCTCCCCGGCACTCTTGTTCCCCTGACTTTCTCCTGCGTTTCACGCTCTTCAGTCCTGATTTTTTGTGTCTTTTCCTTCTCCATCGCTCTACTCTGGTTTCCTCTTTAGGTCTTTTACTTTTAGACTCTCCATTCCAGTCTTTTCTTTCCTCTCTATTTCTTCCCTTCTTTCCTTCCCCCCTGCCTCCCTTCCTTCCCTTCTCCCCCCGACTTCTGTCCCCATCCCCCTTGCCTCCACGCTCCTTCTATCTTTCTTTCCAGCAAGTCTGTACAAGGAGATGCTCTGGACTATGCTCCATGTGCAGGAACCTGAGAAGGGGAGGAGGACAGAAAGCCTAGTCCCTGGCAGCCATTCTCCACTTGCACTGAAACCAAGATCAAGTTTTCTGTTTGTTCTTTTGTTTAGTGAGTCTTATAAGCATCTTCATCACCTGACGGAGGCACTGACCACATGGTACCCAAGAAGTTCACTTTGGAGCATGGAGGATGGGGGGAGCATCAGGGAGAAAGAGGTGGTCATTTTCCAGAGGAGCTGCAGCCAGGCTGTTCTTCATGCTCCTCTATGAGCAGAAGCAGGGGTTTTCTTTCTCTACTGATGCTGGATGCTGGGTGGGATGCAGGAAGAGGGATGATGTGGGCTCCTGTGGTCCAGGAAGGAGAGTTTTAAGGAGATGACTTGGCCTTGAAGGATGACTAGATTTGGATAGTTGCAGACGAGGGGAGAGGCATGGACATGGGCTAAAATTAGGAATAAAGATGGCATGTTAATCAGCACAGGATGGAGGAGCCAAATGAAGGTGGACGAAAAAAGCTAATGTCTCCAAGACAGGTAATGAGGGGTCGCTCCCTCCAGGGCAGGTCTGACCTCAGAGTTACGAGATAGGCTCTGGAGCCTGGATCACTTAGGTTCAAATCCTGGCTCTGCCGCTTGCTTATTTGAGACCATGGGCAAATTACTAAGCTTCCCTGTGCCTTAGTTTCCTTCTCTGAGAAATGGGATAACAGTTATACTTTTTTCAGGGTCATTATGAGGATTAGAGCTAACATGTACATGGTGCCTAGAAAAGCATCTGCTGCATAGTGAATATCTGGTGCTGTTGGTGGCTCTTGTTAACGGACGGCCAGCTCAGAGAGTCTGAACACTCGGAGCACGAGGTGGGAGGAGGGGGCAAAAACCAGACACTTGGTGTGTCTTTATCCCAGCCCCCTTGTCCAGCAGAGGGTCATGCTGTATGCGTACGCCTCCACACATTGGTAGATCTGGGCATCAAAGATTTGCACCCCAACACTTCCCCCATCCATATGGGTGATAACAGTGAGAGTGAAAAGAAAAGAGGCACTTCAAAGAAGGGAGAAACAGTGTTTCTGATGATAACAGTGTTTCACTGTAGAGATGGTAGAGCTGACCGGCCATGATGGACCCAGAGCTGATATCCAAGTGCTGCTTGAGGCGCCACTGTAGGATTTTAAATGCATTTCACATGCATAATTAAATGCATTAACTCATTTTAGCTTCTCAGTAACGCTATGAGTTAGCTACTATTTTGATCTCTACTTTATAGGTGGGGTCACTGTGTTAAGGAACAGATCAGAACATTATCCCACCAAAAAGTGGCGCGATAATGAGGACTTGTACCCAAAGAGTCTAGCTCTAGAGTCCCCCCTCCTCTCACCCTTTAACATCAGATTATATTATTTCTTCAGAGCAGAGGAGCTGGCTTGGTACAGTGATGGGGAGGCCCTGGGGAGTACAGAGAAGACTGTGTTCATTGCTACTCATGTGGCACTTCCCCTAATCCACAGAGACTGCACCCCTGGGGGGAGGAGAGGAAGGGGAGAATTTCTAATACACACACCTGTTCACAGTTCTAAACCATGGATTGAATTGTATCAGTCTCAAAACGTGTCCTGTATGTTACTCTTATTTCTCCAAAGAGACTGGGACCTCCTTGAGAGTAGCAGTTACACACTTTATTATATGCTCTCTTAAAATCTATAGTGGTGAGTATGCAGCAGGGGTCTGGTAAATACTGATGGTCTAATGGAAATCAGAAGGGTTTTAGGGACCAAGGGAGGATGCTGAGGGTCCCTGAAGTGCAGTCAGAGGGTACAAAGCTGTATTCTTAGGCAATGGCAACCCACTCCAGTACTCTTGCCTGGAAAATCCCATGGACAGAGTAGCCTGGAAGGCTGCCGTCCATGGGGTCACTGAGGGTCGGACACGACTGAGAGACTTCACTTTCACTTTTCACTTTCACGCATTGGAGAAGGAAATGGCAACCCACTCCAGTGTTCTTGCCTGGAGAATCCCAGGGATGGGGGAGCCTGGTGGGCTGCCATCTATGGGGTCGCACAGAGTCGGACACGACTGAAGTGACTTAGCATTAGTGTAGCAATATTCTCTTAGCTTTGGGGCATTGCTGACAAAGATCAAAGAAGCAAAACAAAGCTGGCTTTGCGTCCTAGAGGTATGTCCTCAGTCCTCAATTTCCCTCAGGAGCTGAGAAATTTCACAAAGCCAAGGCCATGTGCATCCTTAGTTTGAGTAAGTGCCTCATCAGCACAGTATCACTTCCTTTTAAGAGAAAGACTGTCTTGTCCACAATCTTATTTCTTTCAGACTGAGTCCACCTTCTCAGAGTCTGAGTGTGTGGATGGAAGTTAGCTTGCTTGTGTGCTTCAGAGAGGGGAGCTCCCAGGGGCACCTCGGCAGAGCATCTTCAGGGTAGCCTTGGCTCCTGGTTTCCGATTTGCTCCTATCACTCGCCCACTGGATGCCATGAGCCCTGTATAAGAGTTGGCTTTGGTCCTAGGCAAGGAGAGCCTGGGCTGTGTTTTCCCTCAGGGAGGGTTAGCGGTCTTCTCAGACTGAGATTTCCAAGACCATTAGGAAGTGCAAAACCCTGAGTCTGGAGTTTAAGGACAAGAGTGGCTTTTCTGAGGAAGTCGGACAGGAGGCTCTTAGGGTAAACATCTTGGCATTCATTCTATGACCCCCATCTCCTTCAAAGGGCTGTTAATTCCAGCCAGGGCTGAGCATGCAGAGCAGAGCTGGCTTCCGCCATCGGTGCCAGGCTTTTGGGCTACTGCTCACACCACCCTCAGCTGCTCTCCCTCGGCCCCTCCTCCAGAACCCCAGCCCTGCACACTACTGGCCCTGAGGGTCACCTTCGCTGCATTCAGTTGCGAATCTCTGGTGTCGTAGAGGCTGTGAAAGCCCGTGGTCAGCTCCAGGGGAGCACGCACAGATCTGTGCCTGAGAGAAAGCTGGACCCCAGAAGCTGGGGTCTGTGCTGTTGACCCCATCTCCTCGGCAACTGGGTCAATGCAAATTAAAAAAATAAGGAAACCAGCCCCATCAGCTCAGGCTTTCTTCAAAGAAGAAGGGAGGGAGCTCTGATAGGTAGAGAGAAGTACCTGACATTTCACCTGAAGATCTTGAAAGGACAGAAAGCTTCAGTGTGGGTTGTTCATGGCTCAGCTACAGCAGCTCCGAACTCGCAGTGAGCAAAACAGTGAAACCCAGCGGGCTCTTGAGAGACCGTTTTAGCAGTTTCCCTGGGGTCAGGAGGGTAGGTTGGGCCAAGGCAGACATGAATTTCTAGGACATTTTGTTACTGGAGGGCTGGGATGAAGACAAAATCTCTACTCTCTGTGGTTGTATCTTAGCACCAAAGCAATTTTTCTCTTGTCTGTTTCCAAATATTTTTTCTTCCGTGACACATCTGGTTGCTAATGCAGGTGCTTCTGACCTTGACCTGCTCCATGAAGATTTCTGGAGCCTCCTAGAAACTGTTATTAAGATTACAGTCCCTATACCACTAACACTGACATTTAAAAAGAGAGTTATGACCCAGAGAGTTTTATCACTTTCTAGATTTTTGGATCCAAGTGATTATTTCACCTCTCAAGATTTACTAGGAAGCCCAGGAACATAGTGAACTTGGAATTATCAATAATTCAGAAAAATGTAAAGTCCTAGTGTGTACACTTTAACTTGTTTATGGTTACTTTTGTTGCTTTTGTAGAATTAATATCTAGAATGTTGGATATTTTGTAATACTGGCCCGAATTGAGATATCTATTTTAAAATATTCAGAAAAAAGTATGTAAGATGAAACTCTGAAAACTGAATTCAAATGATTTAAACAGATATTAGAAAGATTTTTTTTTCCCAAAGATCTTCAGCATTTGCCCAATCCTATGGCCTATCAATTAAAAAACAAATTCAAAGTAAAAATTCTTCACAAAATTCTTCAAAGTCCAGGGTAATTAAAAACCATGGTTTAAATGGAAACTACACATAACTTAAAATTAAAATAACTTAACAAGTTAAAGGCACAGAGGAGCAGATGCTAAGTACGATGAACTCATGGGCTCATTAGGCTGGAAGGAAGCCGGTTCATCCGCATTTGTCACAGGCTCACCAAGATGATTCCAGGAGGTGTTTTTATCTGTACCATGCTGTGCTTAGTTGGGTAAGACTCTTTGCGACCCCACGGACAGTAGCCTGCCAGGCTCCTCTGTCCATGGGATTCTCCAGGCCAGAATACTGGAGTGGGTAGCCTTTCCCTTCTCCAGGGGATCTTCCCAACCCAGGGATCGAACCCAGGTCTCCTGCATTGCAGGCAGACTCTTTACTGTCAGAGCCACCAGGGAAGCCCAAGAATACTGGAGTGGGGTAGCCTATCCCGTCTCCAGGGGATCTTCCCGACCCAGGAATCAAACTGGGGTCTGCTGTGTTGCAGGCGGATTCTTCACCGACTGAGTTTTAAATCGTCAGGGAACAACACGAGACACTGTCTCAAGAGGCCTCATTTCCTGCTCACCCTCCACGCCCTGAAAACTGGCCCGTGTTTTCTAGGCTTGTCATCTTCGCAGTTCAGGGCTAATGGGTCTCTGCCAGTTCAGTTCAGTCGCTCAGTCGTGTCTGACTCTTTGTGACCCCATGAATCGCAGCACGCCAGGCCTCCCTGTCCATCACCAACTCCCGGAGTTCACTCAAACTCACATCCATCGAGTTGGTGATGCCATCCAGCCATCTCATCCTGGCTCGTCCCCTTTTCCTCCTGCCCCAATCCCTCCCAGCATCAGAGTCTTTTCCAATGAGTCAACTCTTCGCATGAGGTGGCCAAAGTATTGGAGTTTCAGCTTTAGCATCATTCCTTCCAAAGAACACCCAGGATTGATCTCCTTTAGAATGGACTGGTTGGATCTCCTTGTAGTCCAAGGGACTCTCAAGAGTCTTCTCCAACACCATAGTTCAAAAGCATCAATTCTTGGGCACTCAGCCTTCTTCACAGTCCAACTCTCACATCCACACACGACTACTGGAAAAACCATAGCCTTGACTAGACAGACCTTTGTTGGCAAAGTAATGTCTCTGCTTTTGAATATGCTATCTAGGTTGGTCATAACTTTTCTTCTAAGGAGTAAGTGTCTTTTAATTTCATGGCTGCAATCACCATCTGCAGTGATTTTGGAGCCCCAAAAATAAAGTCTGACGCTGTTTCCACTGTTTCCCCATCTATTTCCCATGAAGTGATGGGACCAGATGCTATGATCTTAGTTTTCTGAATGTTGAGCTTTAAGCCAACTTTTTCACTCTCCTCTTTCACTTTCATCAAGAGGCTTTTTAGTTCCTCTTCACTTTCTGCCATAAGGGTGGTGTCATCTGCATATCTGAGGTTATTGATATTTCTCCCGGCAATCTTGATTCCAGCTTGTGCTTCTTCCAGCCCAGCGTTTCTCATGATGTACTCTGCATAGAAGTTAAATAAGCAGGGTGACAATATACAGCCTTGATGTACTCCTTTTCCTATTTGGAACCAGTCTGTTGTCACTCTCTAATTCTCGCTGCCACCTAGTGGTAAATTCAGAGACTGCAGTGTAATGTAGAGGGAGAAGGGGGAAGAACAGGATGAGACATCCATCCTTCTGGCTCCAAGTATGCGAAGAAGCCGTTTTTTAAAGAGCAAAAAATGATCCACATATTTTTCTTCTTCCTGATTAAGGCAAATACTAAATATTAATGATTTTTACAATGGCTCAGTATCTACCGCAGATCAGCAGAAGGTAGGTAGGCAAGAGCAACTATGCTTTAAAAACAGTCCACCTGCTTTCAGGATGGGGATTGTGTGAGAGCGCGGACTGAGCTGGGCCTGAGCTGGCAATCAGGAGCCTGTTTCGAGCTCTAAGGGGGACCATGGTTACAGCTGCCAAACTTGACAGCATTTCAAGGATCCGCTGACTTCAGTTTATTCAGGTTCCTTCGGCTCAGGAAACAGAGTTACGCTTGGTGAAAAATCTTGCAGCTCAGAACTGCTGCTAAAGTCATCACAAAACTGCAAGCTCACAAAGCGAAGTAGTCTGGGCTAGGGCTCACCTGCATTTAGGACCCTCTGACCCCTGGTGGCTTCGACAGTCGAGGAAGGGAATGTCGAGCCTCGCACTAGACTTAGCTGAATTCTGTAAGATCTCGGGCATTCCTTATGTTTTCAGTACCCCTCGATGAATTCCTGCAGGCCTGTGGAAGGAGGCTGAACCGCAGTGCTTTGAACTCAGATGAAAGTGGCGCGTTTTGAAGGGTGAAGGTCACCGGGACCTCTGAACATCTTAAGCATTTGTGCAGCGTCTCGTGGCAGGCGAGTTGCGCGCAGTAAAATCTGCCGTTTTAAATCATGGGCTTTCCGACCGCAGACTATTTTCAGCTGTACTCCCTGGTTTGTCTAGCTGGTTTACCAGGAGTCTGAGCTCCTGTTCCTGTTGGTGACAGTGAGGGAGGAGTCAGGAATTTCAGAGAAGCCATAGGCCACCTGCATACACTGCTGCGCCCTGCCCGGGGGAGCCAACGCCACCCTCACAGTCCCTCTGGGGCAGGTGTACACCTGGAGGAGAGAACCATCAAGGTTTTGGTAAAGCTGTTGTATGATGGAGCAGAGAACTGGCTTTTTGAGCCCTGAAAGTCAGGCTTTAATATTTCATTTTCTTTCTCTCGTCTTCTTCCCTCTTCTTTGAAAACCTTTTCAAACATTTGTTTCATTTTGGTGACCTCCTGGGTGATGTTGGCAGTAGAATGACAGGGATAACACTTTCGTCTAATTCCATCAGCTCAGAATCTTCAGTCACACAAATGAGATATGAGAGGATGACAAGATTTGACTCATGGCTTATCCAAGATTGTGGGAGAGAATTACTTTGCAGAGAAAAATCTCTTATGGACCTAGAGACTGTCATACAGAGTGAGAGAAGTCAGAAAGAGAAAAACAAATATTGCATAATATCTCTTATATGTGGAATCTAGGGAAAAGGTACAGAGGAACTTGTTTGCAAAGCAGAAATAGAGACACAGATGAGAGAACAAACATATGGATGCCAAGGGAGGCAAAGTGGGTGGAATGAGTTGGGAGATTCGGATTGGCATATATACATTCTTGATACTATTAATATGTATTAAGTAGATAACCAATGAGAACACACTGGGTAGCACAGGGAATTCTACTCGGTGCTCTGTGATGATCTAAATGGGTTGGAAATCCAAAAGAGAGGGGTTATTTGTATATGTATGGCTGATTCACTTTGCCTTGCAGCAGAAACTAACACAACATTGTAAAGCAACTATATTTCAATAACATATATTTGAAAAGATCTCCAATCTTGCCACTGTTTTGTTAAAACTCTGAAAACCCACATCTTGTCGCAGAGGGTCAGTGTCTCCAACATCTGACCTTGGCCACTGTTCCTACCAGCTTTTTCCCAAACTACTTACAGGTCTGCAGCAGCACTTCTGTGGTTTGGTAAATAGCATTCTCTCTTTTTGAAATATGACCCACACACCCCCCTCGCCACCCTTGGTCCACAAGACTGACAGTCTTTCTGAGACTTCTTCGGTCCTGCCCTCTCCTTTGCACTGTCTTTGCCTATGTGCACAGCCAGGGTTGTCGTTTCAGGATCACGGGATTACTCATCGCAAGATCCTCTGCACTATCAGAGGATGAGCTCCTTGACCTTCTGGGCCATGCTGCCCAGGCTGCCTTAATCAGTCAGGTGTGCTAAATAGAACTGAAGCCCTCAGGGAAACCAGAGGACCCCGAAGACTGCATTCCCAGGGCATTCAGGTTTTAAATAGATGCAAGGGATCTGTCTCTTACCTTCCTTCCAGCTAGGTAACCTCCTGCAGCTCCAAAGCTTTTGGTGAAAGTGCCCATAAGTACATCAATATCTCTGGGGTCTATTCCAAAGAACTCCACCACACCCCGGCCGGTTGGGCCCACGGACCCAATACTGTGAGCTTCATCTATGTAGAGGTAAGCCTTGTATTTCTTCTTCAGAGCCACGATATCAGGCAGACGCACGATGGAACCTTCCATGCTAGGGCAAAAGGAGAAATGCTCGTGAGTAGTGTGCACCCGCCAGGGAGGCTCTGTGTCACTCTCCCTTTCTGCCCTGACACCAAACAGGGACAACCGGGCATATTTTATTCGGTGTAGATGCGCTCTCAATCTTTTAAAGCGGCTCTGGCTTCGTTTCACTAGGGGGAAATTAATTTACACTCAATGGATTTAAGTGCTTTGAGTTGTTAAAGCTAATTCCCAAGTAAATAATTAGCTTACTGTGCTGTTGATTAGCATAACTGGACTGATCAGACTGGATTCCAGGTATTTTGATAATTTTAATTAAATTGCTCTATGTCAATGCATCTATATAAGCCTGCTACTGTCTATTTGGAACAGCTTCCCAGGCTACGCCGGTGGTAAGGAACCCACCTGCCAATACAAGAGACATTAAGAGACACGGATTAAGGCTTTCCTGTGGCTCAGACAGTAAAGAATCTGTCGGCAATGTGGGTTTGATCCTTGGGTCAGGAAGATCCCCTGGAGAAGGGAATGGCAACCCACTCCAGTATTCTTGCCTGCAGAATCCCGCGGACAGACGAGACTGATGGGCTACAGTCCATGGGGCTGCAAAGAGTCAGACACGACTGAGAGACTGGCACTTTCAAGAGACATGGATCAGATCCCTGGCCAGAACCCCTCCAGCATTCTTGCCTGGAGAATCCCATGATCAGAGAAGCCTGGCAGGCTACAGTCCATAGAGTCGCAAAGAGTCGGACACCACTGAAGTGACTTAGCAGCACGTCTGACCTAAACTCAGTGCTTGAATTGCTGAATATTGAAGGAAGGAAGTAAAAACACAGGAAAGGGACTTCCCTGATGGCACGGTGGATAAGAATCCAGCTGCTAATGCAGTGAACACAGGTTCGATCGCAGGTCTGGGAAGATTTCACGTGCTCCAGAGCAACTACACCCCTGTGCCACAACTACTGAGCCTGTGTTGCAATTCCTGAAGCCTCTGCTCTGCAGCAAGAGGCGCTACCTGAATGAAGCCTGTGCAGCTCAACAAACAGTAGTCCCCGCTCGCCCATGAGAAAAGGCCCGTGAAAAGCAGTGAAGACCCAGCGCAGCCATAAATAAATAAATAAAATTATTTTTTAAAATGAAGATCAGCACCGCAGTTAGAGGGAAAGGCACTTCTGCCTAATATGAGGAACAACAAACAAATTAAAAAAACACACAGAAGAACTTGAAGACATCATTACCAGGGAAGTCTCTTAAGACATCACAGTGTTCATTAAAGCACAGGAGAAAGGCCTTAGGCTCTCCTGTTGAGTCCTTATTGAACCTGAAGGCTTATTTGAGGCATCTGCTGGTGTCCCCTCTCTTCCTTTAGGGCAATGCTTCTCACTTGTGTGAGCATCAGAATCCTTTGAATGCTTTATTACATTCGAAGGGTTTGTTACAAGGCAGGTTTCGGGGCCCCACCCAGGGTTTCCAGTGGAGGTCTGGGGTGGGTTGAGAACTTGCGTTTCTATCAAGCTCCCAAGAGATTCCAGGATTTCTGGCTGTGGACAACACTTGAGAACCACTGCTATAGATCAGCTTTTGTTTTAGCCCCAAGTGCTTAATTTTTCTCGGCAGTTTCCAATTTGGTAACTTTCCTTGGGATTTTAAATTGCAAAATCACTAAGTTCTCCAGCAAACGGAAAGACAGGAGGTAAATAAGCAAGTCAAATGAGCATTCATATTTATATGGCACCTCTGGAACCCAATGGATTTAAAAGAACTTTCGTCTTCAATCAGTTCTCAGGACATCTTGTGAGCTGTGTTTTCCCACACAGTTTTGACTGTGCCGTCAGCTAAGCTCTATGAAAACACACAGACTCACACTCTCACCCCCATGAAGGAGCTTGTCAAACAATTCAAGCAACCCATCAGTTTAGTTCAAGAACTGGTCAACTGATGCAAACAGAGAGCTGAACGTCGCTTCTTCTTAGTTTATGTATTAAATTTAATGTATTAAGAAAATAGCTAAGTATTAGGTCCATTCTGTCAAAACAGTCCAGCTATTGGGTAGTCACCTAGACCAGTGGGTACTGGGTGATCTTTTTAAAAGAATCATCTATTATTTATTTAACTCTGGCTGTGCTGGGTCTTCACTGCCGCATGGGTTTTTCTCTAGTTGAGGTGTGCAGCTCTCTCACTGAGGTGCTCCAGGCCTTGACAGCTGCGGTACTTGTGGCGCCTGGGCTCAGTAGTTGCGGCTCCCAGGCTCAGTAGTTGGGGTGCACGGGCTTAGTTGCTCTGTGGCGTGTTGGATCTTCTGGGATCAAGGATCAAACCCAAGCCTCCTGCACTGGCAAGCAGATTCTTTACCACTGAGCCACCAGAGAAGCCCCACTTAAAAAAAAAAAAAGGATTTTATTTTTCAGAGCAGTTTTAAGTTCACAGAAAAACTGAGCAGAGGGTACAGAGTCTTCCCATATGCCGTCTGCCTCATAGAGGCATAAGCTCCCCTCTTGTCAACAACACCTACCAAAGCGGTACATTTCTTTCAGCCAGTTGACTTCCACCGGCACGTCACCAACTAAAGCCCACAGTTTATACTAGAGTTCACCCTTGGTATTGTTCGTGAAACTGAGCAGGGCCTTTCCTGGGCACAAAAGCCTTTCTGTCCCCTGTTTCTTGTTTATAGGGAATAGGCTTTAGCCTTTATAACTTTCCCTGAGTTCCAAAGTGTTAGCCACTCAGTCGTGTCTGACTCTTTGTGACCTGCCAAGCTGCTGTGTCCATGGGATTCTCTTCTCATACTGGAGTGGGTTGCCATGCCCTTCTCCAGGGGATCTTCCCGACCCAGGGAGCAAACCGAGGTCTCCTGTGTTGCAGGCAGATTCTTTACCATCTGAGCCACCAGGAAGCCCATAAGCTGCTAATCAGGGAAGAGAGGAGGTGCAGGGAAGAGCAGTCAAGAGACAACAGGACAGCCTTGGGGCCGGGTTCTGGTTCTGCCTCAAGTGACACACACAGAGTGTCTTCGAGCTCTTCTGCAGAACTAAAACCCCCAAATGGAGGATGTTAAATACTTGATGACACATTCTTCATTCCAGAGGTCACAGAGTGATGACCTCATCCGGAGACCACCTGAGGCCAGATTAAAGGAATACAGGCCCTGCACACACACCCTGACCCCAGAACCCTGCCTTGGAACCACTGCTGTAAAACTCCCCACCAAATCCCCCCAGGCTGGGACACACAGTTTTAAGGGCATTATCCCCTTGCATCCCACTTTGCCTGGCAAAACAGTAGAGCTATTTCTTTCTACTCCATCCAAAACTCTGTCTCTGAGATTCAATTTAGCACCAGTGCACAGGGGCTGAGTTTCATCATCATACACTCTATGGGTTTGGATAAATGCATAATGACACATACCTGTCATTATGATATAATACATACTCCTTTTTTTTTTTTGCCATAAAATATCCACTGTGCTTCACCTGTTTATCCGTCTCTCCACCCAACCCCTCGCATCCAGGGATCTTTTGGCTGTTTTCATAGTTCTGCCTTTTCCAGAACATTATGTTGCTGGAACCATACGCTAAGTGATGTTTTCAGACTGGCTTCTTTCATTAGTAAAATGCATTTAGATTTTCTCTGTCTTTTTGTGACTCTATAGCTCATTTCTTTTTGGTGCGAATATTCCACTGTCTGAAACACCACCATTTATCCATTTGCTGACTGAAAGACACTTTGGTTGCTTCCAAGTTTTGGCGACTATACATAAAGATTCTACAAACGTTTGTGTGCAGGGTTTTGAGAGAACACGAGTTTTCAGCTCCTTTGGGTACATACCAAGGAGCAAGATCGCTGGATTTTGTGTTAAGAGTATGTTGGTAAGAAACCACAAAACTGCCATCTAAAGTCACTGGACCACTTTGCATCCCCACCCCCAGTGAATGAGAGCTCTGGGTTCCAGCATATTCTCACCAGCACTTACTGCTGTCAGTGTTCCAGATTTCAACCTTCCAGTAGGTGGGCAGCGGTATCTCACTGTTTTAATTTGCATATTCTCTGATGGCATATGATGTGAAGCATCCTCTCATGTGCTTATTTTCGTCTGTACGTCTTCTTTGGTAAGGTGTATGTTAAGGTCTTTGGCCCATTTTTTAAAAATTCAGTTGTTTGTTTTCTTATTGTTGAGTTCTAAGTGTTCTCCTCCTCGCATCTTTTAGATAGCAGTGCTTTATCCGATCTTTTGCAAGTATTTCCCCCAGTCTGTGACTTGTCTTCTAACACTCTGGATATTATCTTGCAGAGCTGAAGTTCTTAATTTTAATGAAGTCCATCTTATTTGTCCTTTTCACAAGGTCATTCTGAATGGATGTTTTCAGATTTTAATAACACGAAGATCATAGAGTCATCTTCTCTTACTTAAGTTTGCAAGTTAATTCCAGTATTTTCTTAGAGTAATTGCTTGTTAAAGTTATTGCCATTGATGGGGAGTCCAGCCCTCTGACCCCATAAGCTGAGGTGGTAGCCACATCATTTACTAATTCAGGACTTGGGCAACTTAGTTGCTGCTGTCTGCCTCAGTTTCCTTGGGTGTAAAATTAGCACGATGATAGCACACTGCTCACAAAGCCTCAATGTGAATTCCTAGAAATAGTAGTTGTAAAGTGTCTGACACATAGTGGGCACCCATTGGGTTGTTCTTGTCCTCAGGAGGAGCTTGGGAGGAAACGGCAGCACTGGGGCCTCATTTGAGAAATTGGGAGCCCTCTGTGTTGACTCCGGAAGGAGGCATATGGGTGTCATACCCAATACATGGATGGATGCCCTGAAAATTCTAGAACCTTCTTCTTACCTTTTAAAATGTAAGTTGGTAACACAAAAACGCTAAAAACCTGACATGTCACAAATAGCCATTTTTTGTTCTGGAACTGAGTTTGGCAGGAGCCAGAGTTCACATTGAACAGTTTGCAGACAGTCTAGGCAGATAATTAGCCATCTTTGCTGGCACTGGTCTAGCTGATGTTAGGAGTCTGCCCACCTGGTTTATCTTTCTTCCTCAAAAATTAATGATTCAGCAATACTGCTGATTCCAGGAGTTAATGCAAGGAACACAAGAGTTCTAGAGAAAACTCAGTTTTTATAAAGAGTGATATTCATCCACAGTAAGTTTTCATTTTTTCAATGTGACAAAATTTGAATTGAATCTTTCCCCATAGTGGTATATTGAGTTTGGTTTATACATGAAAAGGCTATCTATGTTATTAAAATTGCTGTCAAAGAATACTGTGCCAAAAATGATGAAAAACAAACAAACAAACCCAAGAACAGTATTTTCTTCTTGAGTGGAAGGTCATGTTTTCTTTTGGCTTCCATAGAGGGGGAAAAAAAACTAAAATACAACTGTAGGTAAAAATAATTTCACTCATTAATTGAAATCTCTGTGCAGGGATTTGGATTATTCTTAAACCAGTAAGCCAGTGAATAATCTCTTTATATCTTTTCTGTTACATAATGTATTAGCTAAGTGACAAGATTCCTTTTTTAAATCTCCCTCTCACCACCTTCTCCTTGGTGTTTAAACCATATTACCCACTGGCATGACTGGGAATTAAGCCACTGGTTTGCCAACTTGCACGGTGGAAAAATTTCCTTGGTGGGCCCAGAGTATAATCCAAGAGAAGAAAGAAGGTGGAAAGAGAGGACAGAAAAAAAAAGGAGCTGAGGTTAATTAAAAACCAAGTAACTACTGTTTTCTTTTCCTTTGTCCTTATTCATTTATACCATAGGGATACAGTTTAGACTTTACTACTGAAGTTCTCAGTTCTTAAGCTTACATTATTTGGGTCAGGAGAATAGCTTACATTCTTAGAGACAATGGCATGCTGAGATTCCAACATTTGCTTATATATGTAGTTTTGGATACGACTAGATAGTATTTCTTGACTAATTTTATTTTAAAAATTTGGGTTCCAGTTATACTAGTTTATATCCCAGGTTATTTTGGACCCATCTCCCATTCCTAATGTTTCTCTGGTGGCTCAGGCAGTAAAGAAACTGCCCACAGTGCAGGAGACCGAAGTGAGATCCCTGTGTCAGAAGATCCCCTGGAGAACGGAACAGATACCCACTCCACTATTCCTGCCTGGAGAATTCCAGGACAGAGGAGCCTGGCAGACTGCAGTCCATGGGGCCGCAAAGAGCTGGACGTGACTGAGAGACTAACACTTCCCACTTTCCCCGTCTCTAGTGTCTATTTGAATGACTTTAAAACTCCTCGACCACCATGAATTGACTACTAGGCTTCCCAGAAACACAAAACTAGAAGAGTGTGACTTTGAAACAAAGGAAAATGCATATGAGAACACCAAAGCAATACTATTGTACTTCTGAACCCCACACTGTGGAACTCTAGACTTCAAGCTTCAACTCCCTATTTTATAGATGAAGGAATGAAGCCCTAGATGGGTTGGTGAGGAAGGTCGAATGGATGCCTCTGCATTTTCCACATCTACTTCATGGGATGCGGGCACGTGGGCAGACTCTTCTGTTTACATTGGGTCTCTATCCCTGCAGAGCCACCTGGTTTGGATCCCAGTTCTGCTTTATCTCAGTTACCTTCCCTGGGGCAAGTTTTCTAGATCTTGGAACCTGAATGCCTCCATCCTCACAATAACCTCAAGAGTACTGGAGGTACTTACTTAAGATGGCCCACATGAAATGTGTAATGTGGCAATGCATAGGCACTGGATAAATGCATACTTTGTCCTCTGACACCCACCCTCCAGGTGTCAGACAGCTTCGCCAAGCAGATGGCTTGTTGTTTTCTGAACTGTGTCTTCCTCAACTGAAAATAAATTTAATGATGAGGACTGCTACCCTTGGTTGTGGGTTTACTATGGGCTGGGCTTCTGCCAAGCACTGGCATGTATGATCTCATTTAATTTTTACAAAGGAATTCTATGAAGGACACAAAGCTATAGGCAGCAACACAGGATCTGAGCCCATGTCCAGGCCTCCCTCCAAATCCTGACTCCCCTGTCTTCTCGATATAAATATTAATACTTTCATGATCTATGGATGGTGATAGTATCACTGCTACTACTATTATTATTATACCTGCTGTTGTGGAGTTTATTGACTTCTAGGATTTGGTATCTAGCTTTTTCTGCCTTGATACCTACTTTGAAACTGATTTGGCTGACTACTGTTTTTGGGAGTTTTGAAAAAAATTGATTTATGTGAGCTGTCTGTGGTAGGGGGACTTTGCCCATAGGGGCAAACCACAGACAGAGATAAAAAAGATCTGAGAGTGAAAACTCTAAGGAAGATTCGTGTGGATGTTAACAAGGTATACACCCATAATACATCTCTGGAAAGCAGCAGTGCATTTGTTGATTGCTGATTTTGCTGATATCAGGTAGGACCCAGCCCCAGCATAGCCGTTACCCAGGAGTTTCTTTCTGTAACTGATGGGACTATTTGACAGTGAAATGCCGGTTGTCCGCTTCATTCAGCCATGATCAAAGTACTTAGAACACACAACTTCCTTTTAGTGGAGCTGAGTTCTGTTTGTTTGCAGTTGGGTTCTGTTTATTCTGCTTCAGGGAGATGCCCATCTCTCTGGCTCAGCTGATCCGCCCTCCCACCAGTCCAGGCCTGACTGACAGGTGTTTAGATAAGAGCTCTGGCACAGATCTCACAGGGGAGAAAGACCCAAGCTGGAGGTCGTGACAGCCGAGAGTCAAAACGAGATTATTTCCTAAAAGTCGCAAGTTCTGGGCCTGTGGTTGGTTACATGAGTCTATAGCAGGGCTTCTCACCCTCAGTACTGCTGGTATGTTGAGCCAGATAACTCTCTGTTGCAGGGCCTGCCCCCTGTGCTTTAGGGGGTTGGCATCATCCCTGGCCTCTGCCCACCTGGGGCCAGCAGCGCTCTGTTGTGACTCTGATAGCTGAAAACTGACAGGTATGCTCGGGTGGTGCCCTTGGGAAGGGAAAGAAATGCTGCTTCTGATCTCAGACTTCCTTCGCAACCACATCCCCTCTTGCTGGGAAGTTAAGCCCTCACTCCCTTCCTTGCAATGTTGTTCATCTTTCCATAATTATGTCACAGGAAGTATCACCTTTGATTCTTCTGACTTTAGGACTGAGCATTGATTTAGGAATGAGCAACTTCGTTGACTCACAGATTAGGGCATCTGACAGAAGCCGAGTTTGGGCAATTTCTACTTTAGTACCAATCATCAATTTGGAGAATGAAGCAAATTCAACTGCACCCCTCGGTATGAAAGTGCAGTTCTGACCAGCTCTGTGGATGTTTTGTCTGCTCAGCCCACAAGCTGAGAGAAGCCTGAACATGTCTTCAGATGCAAAAACCATCTCCTCTTCCCAGCTCTGAATCAAGAATTGCACTCCGGGTTAGTCTTACCTTGAGGAAAACGTGCAGGCCTTTTGTGTTCTGATGCCAACAACTGGCCAAGTTAAAGGAGCAGCTAGAGTTTGGGTGCACTGTTGAATTAGGGGCAGCTGAGCTCCCATCAGCGGTACCTACTTTCCTGCCTTTGTTGTAAAGGCAAAGAGTGTTCTGAAGTTGAATAACCCAGTCCCAGAGGTCTTCGAAACTGTGGGGCAGCCAAGGGTAGTGGGAGGAATCAGTGCAAGCTAGCACTGTTAGTCAGGACGTTTCTGAAGACACTCTTTCTAGTACACCAGCCTCTGAGGTGCTCCACCGTAGATATGGTCATGGACAGGTCAGGTGAGCCAACCCCTGACAGTTCACATTGGTGGATTTGGCTCAGGTCCCTTCATCTCTCCTCTATCTCATTCATTTGTCTCTTTCACTAGGAGAGGTCAGCCTTGCCCCACTTGTCAGCTCGCCGTGCGCCTCAGCATGTGAACATGTCTCTGATTATTCACCTACCTGTAGATGCCCTCCACTAGGATGAGAATCTTTTTCCAAGCTCTGCGGGTTCGAGGCTGGCCGTAGATGACTGCATCTCTCAGGAGCTTCTCTAGGCTTTGCATGTCTTTAAATAATACAAAAAAATTGGAGTCATGAAAGGGTTTTTCTTTTCTTCCTTCTGTTTTTTTCAATTATGGAGTAGGAGTCAGATATCTTACACTCAGGCTTGGGCCTGAATTTTCAGAGAGCAAAGCTAGAATCAGAGAACAACTGGAGGGGAGAAAACAGTCTATTTCTTAGTAAAATTTAACTCTGACAAGATGAGAGGCTTGGTTTCCAAGCAGGGAGAATAAGCCTTTAGTGGAGGTACCGATACATAGTTTCACAGGCTCTTCCATGGCGCCTCTTAGAGATTGAAAAAATGCCTTTCTTAGGCTGAAGATTTGTTGCCAGGTTGAAATTAGCCGGGAGAGATGTCATTATCTAACACTAACCAGCCGATCCTTTGGGCACCATCTTGGGAGAGTTGAGCTGGGTTTGCTCGAGTGGCAGCATGTTTGGCCGGCAGGGGTCTCACTGCCTAAGCTTTGGGAGGTGGGTGAATGGGTGCGGCGTGGAGGCCACATTCTGGGGTAAAGCAGTCCCAGGTTTGCTTCAAAACTTTAAGGCAGTGTCATTTTATGTCATTTATCTACCAGTGGGGCTCAGATTTCAGACAACATGAAGCGTCGCCTGGGGACCGAGTTAACATGCACATCCCCACTCTCACCCCTAGAGATTCTGGACCAGTTGGCATGGGAGGGAGTCCACAAGTCTGGCGAGTGGGGTCTTGAGATTCCTGGATCCATCACTCAAAGCCAGACCTCTATTTTTTTTTTCAATGAACATTCTCTACTTTGATTTTAACATTTTTAAATCAACTTTTTAACTGAAGTACAGTTGACTTACAGTGCTGTTAGTTTCTGCTGTATAGCAAAAGGAATCAAGCATACACATGCCTGTATTCACTCTCATCTAGACTCCATTCCTATATAGCAGATCTCTATTTTGAGCTACGTTTTCCAACCACATTTTAGAAAAATGCACGAGTACCTCAAACCCAGCATTTCCAAGGTAGAACTTGCGGCAGGTGCCATTATTGGCCCTAATTTCTACCCTCTGCACATTCAAGTCCTTTGACATGTGAGCTCACAGCCCTCCCACTAAAGACGTGGAGGATGCTTTCCCGCCTCTGACTTGGGTTCAGCCAATGACTTGCTTTGGCTAATAGAATCCAGGAAAGAGAGAGCAGGTGAGTTCTGAGTATGGCCTTAAGAGACCTTCCATGTTTCTGCTTTTCCTGTTGTGCTTCTGCCAGTAACAGGAAAAGAACACCCCCAGGGCTAGCCCAGCTGGTCCCAGGAGGGGCCCAAGAGAAGCTGCGAGATAAGTAGGACAGTTAGCCCAACCCACCTCCAGTCGTGCGGGAAAAATCAGGGATATTTACTGGGTGCTACTGAGGGTTCGAGGCTGTTTGTTGCAGGAATAGCTAATGAACGCAGCCTCCAAAGGCCCTTCCTGACCTGGCTCCTGGCTATCTTCCTGATATTATTTCTCAGTATTCTTCAACACACAGCCTCTCATCTGTCTTACACACTTTCCCTCTCTTGTCTGTCTGGAGAACTTCCACCCATCACGCAAGACCCCACTAGAGCTCTTTTGGCCGATACAGCAGACTTTCTTTCTTCCTTCGTGTCCTTAATGATTTATATATACACATATATATATTTTGTGTGTGTGCGTGCGTGTCTATTTTGTTTTTAAAAATTTTTGTTTTTACTGAAGTATAGTTGGTTTGCAATGTTGTATAAACTTCTGCTCTACAACAAAGTGGTTCAGTTATACATTTATGCATTCCTTTCTATAATCTTTTCCGTCATGGTTTATCACAGGCTATTGAACATAGTCTCCTATGCTCTACAGTAGGACTTTGTTGTTTAAGATGATGTAGTAAATATACACAATGGGATACTACTCAGCTGTAATAATGCCATGTGCAGCAACGTGGATGGATGTAGAGATGAGCATATTAAGTAGGTCAGACAGAGAAAGACAAGTGCCGTATGACGTCACTTATGTGTGGAATCTAAAAAGCAACAGAAATGAACTTACCCACAAAACAGAGACAGACTCGTCTACTCTATTTTTAAGCACTCATCACATTGCTCATTATTTGAGTTCATGTCTATCCTCCAGGGGAGGCAGGGACCTTATCTTATTCATCCTTTTAGCCTAGGCCTAATGCTCAGTGTTAGAGCTAATTTGATATGTAATAGTTGAATTCCTTATCTTTTCATGGAAAGGATTGTAGACCAGGAAACATGAAAGGGAATGACACTTTGGGATCTAAATATGAATTGTAAGTGAGGACAGTTTCCTCATGCTTGCAGTAGTATTTCTTTAAATAACTGTCTTTTTAGCTTTTGTTTTAAAGACAGATGGATCTTCTGAGTCATGACCTATGTTTCTGCATCATTGACCACTAGAGGGCAGCCAAGGAAACAAAAAGCAGCTTTCTTTGAGAATTTCAGGGATAGCAGCCCTTCACCTTTATTGACATTTTGCTTTCAGCTGGGCTCCTAAAGTGTTGAAGGAACCCTTGTGCTTGGAGAAACCAGCTCCCTTTTCTGTAATCTGCTGAAGGCCTGTTAGTCTTGGGAGAGAATAAAGAAATGATGATTCAAAGAATAAAGAGATGATGAGTCTAAGCAGAACTGTTTAACCGGTTTTTCCTCCTGGGACTTGGAATTTACAAGTGTTTATACAGAAATAATACATGATGAGTGTGATTCCAATAATAAAAGAAAACCCAAGTGAACTAAATTATAAGTCATTTAGAAATCAATATTCTCCCAGTAGTTAGTTGCCTAGGGAAGAGATGGGAGTTTGCAAAGGGGCAAACTTCTGGAGGAGGATAGAATGATGACTCTTCTCTTAGTGGAGATATCACCACTGTAGACGAACATCAAAGTTTATCACACTCTCTATTTGTAATAAAAAAAAATCGATATTCTAAGCTTTTGAAAAATCTGCACATGCCTAGAATATCATACTCTTCATGCAGTCTAAAAGGTCACATACATCTTAGAGGCTGAGTTTGGGAGTTTAAGTCGACACCGCTAAGGGAGAGAGACATTTCCATCCATCCTTCTAATATCAGACAGCCTGCAAATGCCATTGATGTGTTTGCTGCATTTTGCAGATGGCAGGGGACTCATCATGTTTGTCATGAATGGACAGCTCTTTGGGGAGAAGTTTTTAGCGGAACTTGAGAAGACCCCTGGTGTCCACCCACTGGGATCCTCGCGCAAAGGGAGAATCAGTCAGTCATGTTTCCCCCTTGGGGGATAAACCAGCTAACCTCTTTACAGAATCATTGAGGCTAGACACAGAGAGGTATGACCTCACTCACTGTAGGATTCTAGGCCCATGGTAACATCTGGTAACACGGTAACATTCTGATTCTCAGGTTCTTACTGTGTAATTCTACCCTGTGGGTTGCAGACCTGGGGGAACAGGGGATTGTGGCTTACGTTCTGCAGGCCTTTCGAGAGTCTACTGTTTCAGCAAATCATGTGCTAACATCTGCAAGGGATTTTCGAATAGTAATACTTATTAAAGTACTTATACTCACATTATGTTAATCCCTATGACACCTCTGAGAAGTAGGCAAGAACAATTAAGTTTTGGCTTTTTTCAGATAAGCAAACTAAAGTCAGAAGTTTGTCAAACCAATAAAACCCAAAACAAACCAAAAAAAAAAAAAAAAGAGATTCAGCCTAAACAAATCAGTTTCTGGTCAGAGTATTAAAAAAACTTCAGTTAGGGAAATCGAAAGAGTACATTTGATGCCATCCAGGTGCACCCACGTAGTGCTATTTTACCGTGTTGTTACAAAGTCACAATGACACACTGAGGACTTGCAGTCGTCACAAAGTTGAGTAACAACAATGCCTTAGATGTTATTCACCACCAAATCTGGCTCATCAAGACGGGTTCCTTTGGTTTGTGACAGGATGAGAGAAGGGAGCTGGCATGGCGGGCGATGAGATGCAGCCTGGGGGTTACATTCTGGCTCAAAGCTGCCCTCGTTTGTCACCAGTTAAGCAATTACTAAATCCCAGGAAGAGCCCATCTTTGTGCCCAAAGCTCCAATCAGCCTTAGGTGGCAATGACTGTCTGCATCAGTTTCTGCACCTGTTTTTGAATTCAAAGCCCTGATACTGTCAGCAAGCTTCTGGGATCTGCACAGACATTGAGAAGAGAGCCCAAGTCAAAGACAATTACAAAGAAGCCGCAATCATCTCAGAAGGGAGGTTCAGTGTAATTCAAAGAGCCTCTTCCTAGAGATTAGAACTGGGTCCCTGGCCTCTTTTTCACTCCCTTGTACAGTGCCGACACGGTTTCTCCTGCCACGGCTGCCTCTTTCCTCATCTCTTGTGCAACTGAGCTTTCGTTGAGACAAGAGGACTTTGTCCCCGGCCATCCCTCACTGCCCTGCCCTGCTCGCCCATCCAGGGCCCGTGGTGGGGGCCACATGGCAGGCTGCGCTTCCCAGGCGCTGCCCAGCGTGCTGGCAATTCACCTCCACCCCCCAGAGCTCCAGGAAACCTGCCTGCAGCTGCATTTAGGTACATCCTCTGGCTCCCTGCTCTGTGGGATGCTTGCCCAAATCTTTTCATGCCTGCAGACAAGATACTCAGCAGCTCAATAGCTGCTTCTTAAGTGAAAAGATGGTTGGATGATGAAGAAATGCTACTTGCTCCTCTTTCTAATTCTTCTGCCCACTCATCCCCTCACCCCCCGCCCCACGTCCTTGGGTGCCTTCAGAGACACTCAGTGGCTTCATCCAATATTGAGCCCAAATGTGAACTATTAAGCAACAGATACTTAAAGCAACTGTGACTGATGACAAATCATTCTTACTTTTTTGTTAAAGACTTTATGTGCGTGTGTGTGTGTGTGTGTGTGTGTGTGTGTGGACCATTTTTAAACTCTTTATTCAATGTGTCACAATATTGCTTCTGTTTTAAGTTCTGGTTAAGATCCCCAGATGTGGGTCTTAACTCCCTGACCAGGTATGGAACCTGCACCGCCTGCATTGGAAGGTGAAGTCTTAACCACTGGACCTCCAGGGAAGTTCCCTGGTCTTACTTAGAAGACGGTTTTGGGGGGACTGCTCCCTTGTGTAGCCTTTGGGGGGAAAACATGATCATAATGGCCACTTCTGGCAAGCAAAGCAAATGTTCTTCTCAAAGTCACATTTATAGAGTCTTCTCCGCAAGATCAGTGAGGGCATTTCTGATGTCCTGGAGAACTGGTGCCTTTGCAAAGCAGTTTGGATGCATACTTTGGCTCAGGTCTTCTGGATGGATCTATAAATATGCGGGCAGGTATCACGTGGCCTTTTTAAGTCAAAGAAGCAAGGTGAGGTTCCTGGAAGAGGGCAAAGGGCAGCAGGGAGGAGAGGAGTTGGGTTGAGGTTTGAGGGTGTACTGGTGGCTAGGGGCAGCAGAGGGTCATTGCAGAAATGTCTGGCCTTGAGGACATGAGATGAGCAGACAGAGTCTGCATAAAGGGACAGCGTGTCCCATGCACTCAGGTTCAGGGCCTGATACAGCATGGAGGTCTCGGATCCTCAGGCAAGGGCCTGTGGGAATAGACTGAGTGGGATCCTTGGGTGAGTGGGATCAAGGCAGGAAGGTGAGCCTTGACTCAGGGAGCACTGTGGGAGCCTGAGTCAGCACCTAGAGGCTGTGTTTCAGGTCGCGGGGCGGCCAAGGGCACCCAGTGAGTGCTGCCTGCCTCTGCCTGACCCAGCTGCTCTGACCCGGGAGAGTTGCATAAGAGATGGAAGCTGCAGCGTATTGCGTACATCAGCCTTCCATCCGGGGGAGGCATGGAGTGGAAAGGAGGTCTAAGTTCATTGTGTTTCAAAGGGGAACTCTGAACTCAGACCTCCTTGATTTACATCTCATCTCTGCCTCTTTCCAGCTCTGTCTCTGAACAAGTCACCTCACCACCGCGTGCCTTTCTTCTTCATCTGGAACAAGGGGTAATTGGTAGGTGCCTTGTTGTGTAGCTGAGGTTGAAATGAGTGAATGCATGGGAAAGTTTCATTCCAGCAATGGTTCAATACTCTTACTGTTAAAAGGTACAGAGGCAATTGCTTTATTTATTAAAGTGAAAATCTAGTTCAAGAGCCTGGAGATCTAAAAGGCTGTGGCTTGTAAAGTAACCTAAGTGACGTTTATGGGTTTGACCTTCCACTCAAATGACACTCATGAGCCCTCAGAAGAGGCAGGGCCCCGAGTGTTCCCGCAGACAGTGCATCCTTTGTTCCCCCTCCTCGCGGCCTGTAAATGCCTTTAGAAAGAATCCCGGCTCTTCCTCTCGACTTTTTTTTCCCCAAACCACTCCAAATTCTTGGCCTGCCCATTCCTCTGACCTCATGCAACTCTCCTAGTTGAAAAGACTGCTTCTGCTCTTCAAGACCAGCTCAAGAAACTCTTTGTGACTCACTCGAGTATGGAGCTTACGCACGGACTCTCTGCTCCAAGTGTGGCCCAGCACCTGGAACAGCAGCATCACCTGGGAGCTTGTTGGAAAGGCAGATGCTCAGGCCCCTGCCCAGATCTGAGTCTGGACTCTGCATATTAACAAGTCGCCACACAGCGCCTCCTTGTACATTAAAGTCTAGGAAACATTATCTTAGAATCTACATCCCATGCATTTACCAGTAAAGTGAGCAGGTTCAGAAAAAGTGAAAACAAAACTCAGTTCTGATTTCCACAGACCTCTGAAAGCAGAGGTTGACCTTTCCAGAAAGTTGAAATTCCCCTAGGATCTGCAGTCCTGGAATTCTCAGGGTGATGATATACTCAGCCCAGAGGACGCGTTCACTAAAGACCTCCAGGTACCCCACGGTGCTTGGACCTGGTCATGATTCTTCACGACCAGAATCATGAACGAGACCAAGCCTGTGGGGCCCTGGTTGGAGCTGATGCCTGGGCCAGTGCTGTGAAATGGCTGGAGATTCTGTTTTATGGCACTGATGAGTCACAAATGCAAACTAAGTGTTGGCTGTTTCCCTGGAGCTACCCACAGTAGACAGTGCAAGGAGATATTCTTAGCATGGTGCCAGAGGCCAGACTTCAGCTTCTGGGTTAACAGGCTGCTAACAGGATAAGGCATCACACTAGACTGATTTTCACATGAGAACCCATGTCTCTCTGGGTCCTGCGTGGGGTCTGGCAGTAGCTGGACTTAGTGAGAGTGGAAGAGTATCATCCAGAGATGTCCATGCACCTGGGTCCTCTCACTGCAAACACAGGCTATTCTTTGTCCAAGAGATTTCTTTCTGGCTGCAGCAGTGTACTCAGCCTGAGTTAGGACAGCCCTCAACCAACCAACAAGTGGGAGCTGGTGGGTAAATCCTGCGGCTCCCACTCTTCAGGTGGGGTGACACCGAGGCAGCTCACTCTGGTGCCCAGAGCCTCCTGGTAGACTTGCTCCTGGGTTGTCTGTTGTGGTAGACAGCACACTCCTTCCTGGCTGCCTCCCTTCCCTGTCTTCATCCCCTGCTCATCTGCCTGCATCCTGGGATCACTTCCTCAGGAAAGGACTAGCCTTCACATCACGTCTCAGGTCTGGTCCTGGGGAAAACGAACCAAGACAGGAGCAACAGACTTGGGTTTGAATTTTGACTCTCACCATATGTTGTGTGTGTCCTTGGCCAGGTCATTCAGTCACTTTGAGCCTAGTTCTCCCTTAATAAGTGAGAATGGTGAAGAGAAATATAATCTAGATTTTTGTTAAATTTAAATGGCTGATTATATAAAAGGCTTAATACAGTGCTTAGCAGTGAATGTTGAATAAATGATTGTTGGGATCTCAACATGGTTGTCCCTTGGTATCCACAAAGGACTGGTTCCAGGAACCTCTGTGGACACACAAATCTACAGATGCTTAAGTCAGTTATATAAAATGGCATAGTGCTTGTGTATAATCTATGCACATCCTCCCATATAATTTAAATCATCTCTGGATTACTTATAATACCTCAGTTCAGTTCAGTTCAGTCGCTCAGTGGGGTCTGACTCTTTGTGACCCCATGGACTGTAGCACGCCAGGCCTCCCTGTCCATCACCAACTCCCGGAGTTTACTCAGACTCATGTCCATTGAGTTGGTGATGCCATCTGCCTTCTCCTCTCATCCTCAATCTTTCCCAGCATTACGGTCTTTTCAAATGAGTCAGCTCTTCGCATCAGGTGGCCAAAGTATTGGAGTCTCAGCTTCAACATCAGTCCTTCCAATGAATATTCAGGACTGATCTCCTTAGGATGGACTGATTGGATCTTCTTACAGTCCAAGGGACTCTCAAGAGTCTTCTCCAACACCACAGTTCAAAAGCATCAATTCTTTGGTGCTCAGCTTTCCTTATAATACCTATTACAATGTAAATCGTGTATAAATAGTTGCCAGCTTGTGATAAAGTTTTGCTTTTTAAAAAATTTTGTTTGTTTACTTACTTATTTTTAAGCCTTGCCAGGCCTTCTTTGCTGTGCATGGACTTTCTCCAGTGGTGGCAAGCAGGAGCTACTTTCTAGTTGCTCTTCTGCACGTTGGATCTTCCAGGACCAGGGATTGAACCTGTGTCCCCTGCACTGGCAAGCGGATTTCTAACCACTAAACCCCCAGGGGGTCCAAGTTTTGCGTTTTTAACTTTCTGGAAAATGTTTTCCTGAATAATTTCAGTCTGCGATTGGCTGAATCTGATGACTGGGGAGCAGGCAGAAGTGGAAGGCTGGCAGTAACTGTCCACATCTGCTGTCCAGGAAGAGCTAATCCCTGGTGACAGATTCTGCTAAAAATAGACTTACGCATTGTTTGCTTTTCCTTAGAGGATTGCCTTCCTTTCAGAACTTTCCTTCGTTTAGCCTTTTCAGTTCCTCATTCTGATCTGGGGAGATTAGAGCAATGATGCGGGCTTCCCCGGCGGCACTAGTAGTGAAAGGTCCCACCTGCCAATGCAGGAGACAGGAAATGTGGGTTCAGTCCCTGGGTCGGGAAGATCCCCTGGAGGAGGGCACGGCAACCCACTCCAGGATTCTTGCCTGGAGAATCCCATGGACAGAGGAGCCTGGTGGGCTACAGTCCACAGGGTGGCAAAGAGTTGGACTCCACGTAGACGACTTAGCAGGCAGGCAGGGAAATAATGAATAGCTCAAAGTTATTGGTCCAATCCAGTCACATAGGATTCAACATTTATTATGATGGTCTGAATAGTCTTAACTATACTTCAGGTATATCTTTTTCCCATACAGAATATAAAAATTCAAGGACCCAGAATTCTGATTAATTAATAATTACTCTAAATAACAAGCAAGCATCCTTTGGTATTAATCTACATAAAAATAGGACCTCTTCTCCCTCCAAGGTCAGGACAGTACCTTTAAATGTAAGCAGAGGACACAGGTGGAGCAAAGTCCACATACAAGAAAGCGGAACACATACAATTGTATGATATCCCGTAATCCTGATGTTTAAGAGCGTTCCAGTTTAGGTGGCCATTCTTTTTTCCAATGAGTCAGCCTATTTATTTGCTCAGTCCTTTCCTCTTTCCAATAAAGAATTGCACGGGTCAGTCTTTCTTGTTCAGCAATCATGTCACCCAGTTAACAAAAATACTTTTCCCCACACAAACCACTATCGAGTTCTTTCTCATACTGCAGTAAACTCTTCCAGCCCAGATGTAGGATTTTACATTTGTCTCAGCTACAATTAATTTTATTTGTGTGACGTTATTGATATTTTAAGATAGTCTTATTTTTTTTTGCTCCGGAAGTGCTACATTTTCCTGTTTTCTTGAAGCCACCTTCAGTTTTCATACATAAGCCTTCCATTTCTTCCTCAAAGCCTTGGAACATGCCCATCAGACAGGGATCAGAGAGGAAGACTTTTTCTTTTCCTATTAAATAGTAGTTTTAGTGATATAGAATTCTATTATTTTCTGTTGACCAATCATGATACAATGGTATTAAGTCCGACTCTGTGCGACCCTATGGACAGCAGCCCCCAGGCTCCTCTGTCCCCAGGATTCTCTAGGCAAGAATACTGGAGTGGGTTGCCATTTCCTTCTCCAATTAAGTGAATAATAGCTACGAAATCACAACAGTAAAAGATGTTTATCAGTTTTCACAATCAGTAGCCAGACAAAAAATAAAAGATAATTACAATTTCAAGCCATAGTGGAAATACGATTGACCTAGCAGTATAAAACCATCACACACAATTCGGGGGGTTAGGTAGGGTGATGCCGTAAGTGGCAGTGCATGCATGCACGTGTCCCCATCCATCCAGTCAGTCTATGTCTCTTGGTCGGTACATTTAACCCACTTACAGTTAAGGTAATTATTGACCTGTCTGATCCCATTACCGTTTTCTTAATTGTTTGGGGTTTATTTTGTGTAGGTCCTTTCCTTCTCTTATGTTTCCTGCCTAGAGAAGTTCCTTTAGCATTTGTTCTAAAGCTGGTTTGGTGGTGCTGAATTCTCTCAGCTTTTGCTTGCCTGGAAAGCTTTTGATTTCTCCTCCAATCTGAATGAGATTGCTGTGTAGACTATTATTGGTTGTAGATTCTTCTCTTTCATCACTTTAAATACATCATGAAGGAGGCCACTTTTAAACTCCATTTCCCAAGTTATTAGCTCCTATCTGGCCTGCTTGCACACCTCTCATACACACAGGGAGGCAACTTTATATCTTCAGCAGATTCTTTGAAAAATCTCTACCTTATTCCAGTCAGCACTTATACCTATTAAGGATTAAAATATCATTGTTTACTGAGGTATTTAGGATTATTCCAAGATAAATTAAAGTTTTGCTTTTTGTGACTTTCTGGAAGTTTTTTTTTCTCAAATATTTCCGGTCTGTGGATAGTTGAATCTGGTGGATGTGGAACACGCAGAAATGGAGGGTGAACAGTAATTGCCCACATTTTGCAATCCAAGAACTCATCCAGCAATAAAGACAGCCAGCAGCTACTGACGCCTTACCTCCTGTGACTAAACTGAATTATTTTTCCCTCCCTATACCATCTCATTTCTGGAACATCTCAAATGAGAAGTTGTTCCAAGGACACCTGCTTTCAAAGGTGGTTGTGTTCTGATGTAAATACAGCAGCAGGGAGAATTCTTTATGGGTAAATGTTGGGTTGAACACATTTGTGAGTGAGAACAAGTGATTTGTAAATCTGAGACTGAAAGTCTATTAGTTTTCTACTGTAAGAGATTAGCACAAATCTATGGCTTTAAAATAGCACAAATTTGGTATCTTACAGTTCTGGAGGCTAAAGGCCTGAAATGGGTCTTGTTCAGTTCAGTTGTCTCTTTATGAGCCCCATGGACTGCAGCATGTTAGGCCTCCCTGTCCATCACCAACTCCTGGAGTTTACTCAAACTCATGTCCATTGAGTCAGTCATGCCATCCAACCATCTCATTCTCTGTTGTCCCCTTTTCCTCCTGCCTTCAATTTTTCCCAGCCTCGGGGTCTTTTCAAATGAGCCAGTTCTTTGCATCAGGTGGTCAAAGTATTGGAGTTTCAGCTTCAGCATCAGTCCTTCCATTGACTATTCAGGACCTGTTTCCTTTAGGATGGACTGGTTGAATCTCCTTGCAGTCCAAAGGTCTCTCAAACATCTTCTCCAGCACCACAGTTTAAAATAAGTTTCAATTCTTTGGCGCTCAGCTTTCTTTATAGTCTGATTCTCACATCCATACATGACTACTGGAAAAAAACATAGCTTTGACTAGATGGACCTTAGTTGGCAAAGTAATGTCTCTGCTTTTTAACATGCTGTCTAGGTTGGTCATAACTCTTCTTCAAGGAAAAGCGTCTTTTAATTTCATGGGTGCAGTTACCATCTGCAGTGATTTTGGAGCCCCCCAAAATAAAGTCTGTAACTGTTTCATTGTTTTCCCATCTATTTGCCATGATGTAATGGGACTGGATGCCATGATCTTAGTTTTCTGAATGTTGAGTTTTAAGCCAACGTTTTCACTCTTTTCTTTCATTTTCATTAAAAGGCTCTTTAGTTCTTTGCTTTCTGCCATAAGGATGGTGTCATCTGTGTATCTGAGGCTATTGCTATTTCTCCTGGCAATCTTGATTCCAGCTTGTTCTTCATCCAGCCCAGCATTTCTCATGATGTACTCTGCAATATAACTTTGACATACTCCTTTCCCGATTTGGAACCAGTCTGCTGTTCCATGTCCAGTTCTAACTGTTGCTTCTTGATCTGCATACAGATTTCTCAGGAGACAGGTCAGGTGGTCTGATATTCCCATCTCTTTAAGAATTTCCCACAGTTTGTTGTGATCCACACAGTAAAAGGCTTTGGCATAGTCAATAAAGCAAAAGTAGATGTTTATCTGGAAATCTCTTGCTTTTTTGATGATCCAATGGATGTTGGCAATTTGATCTCTGGTTCCTCTGCCTTTTCTAAATCCAGCTTGAACATCCGGAAGTTCATAGTTCACGTACTGTTGAAGCCTGGCTTGGAGAATTTTGAGCATTACTTTGCTAGCGTGTGAGATGAGTACAATTGTGTGGTAGTTTGAACATTCTTTGGCGTTGCGTTTCTTTGGGATTGGAATGAAAACTGACCTTTTCCAGTCCTGCGGCCACTGCTGAGTTTTCCAATTTTCTGGCATATTGAGTGCAGCACTGATCTTAGACAATATTAAGCAACCTGTTGTGGAGCCTGAATCTACTCATCTGTAAACTAGTACTGACCTCATGGGGCTGTCCACAGGGTTAAATAAGTACATAAGGAAAGATCATCAACTCAGCATCTGGTGCAGTGTAAATTCTCAGTAAATGCTAGTTGCTTATATAAAATAACCACAGTAAGCATTTATTAAAAGATATAAATGAGAACTGTTATCTATTTTCTTGGGCCCAAAGAGAGAGAGTATGAAGAAAAAGTTACTGAATGTTTTAAGAACTTTGTAAAATTGGAAGATAAATTGAAATTCTTCCATTGTAATTTTGGCAAAGAACTAAAAATTACAATTTTGTTTGAAGATAATTTCAAACTTAACAAAATATTTGCAAGAATAAGAATATTACAAAGAATACCCAGGTACCTTTTACTTAGATTCATCTAATAACACCACAGGTATAAACAATTCAGTAGCTTCTATTACCAGGCATTTTATATTCCTTTTCCAACATATTGTGAATCAGGCATCATAATAGAGATTAGTTTCATACTATGAATCAGGCATCATAATAGAAGTTATTTTTGGAAGTAGTAAATAACAATCTAAGAAGGTTAAGTAATTTGCCTAGGACCACATTATAGTAGGCTATAAAACAAGAACACAACTGTTTGGGTCAAAGCCTATACTTAGGAAAAAAAAAATCAATGGTTGTAAATTTATGTATGTTGTATACTGGGCTTTCCTGGTAGCTCAGCTGGTAGAGAATCTGCCTACAAGGCAGGAGACCCTGGTTCGATTACTCAGTCAGGAAGATCCCCTGGAAAAGGGATAGGCTACCCACTCTAGCATTCTTGCCTGGAGAATCCCATGGACAGAGGAGCCTGGCAGGCTACAGCTGATGAGGTTGCAAAGAGCTGGACACTACTAAGCAACTAAGCACAGCACCGCACGTGCTGTAGAGCACACTTGTGGTAGCTGTTAACACATCCCATCAGTTTTATTGCCCTGTCTACCTATCGTCTTCATCCTTATAGAATCTCCAAGGACGACTATTACATTTAGAATGGATAACAACAAGGTCCTACCATATAGCACAAGGAACTATATTCAATATCCTGTGATAAACCATGATGGAAAAGAATATTTAAAAAAGTATACATGTGTATAACTGAGTCATGTTGCTATATAGTAGATTGGCGCACCATTGTAAATCAACAATACTCAGTAAAAAATAAAGTGAAATATGACGCAAATGAACCTATCTATGAAACAGAGATAGACCCACAGAGGGTGGATGGGGGAGGGAAGAACTGGAACTTCAGTGGATGCAGACTGTCACACAGAGAATGGATAAACAGCAAGGTCCAACTGTATAGGACTATACTCAGTAGCCCGAGGCAAACCATATGCATGACTGTATGGATGCTCAGTCATGTGTGACTCTTTGCAACCCCACGGACTGCAGCCCACCAGGCTCCTCTGTCCCTGGGATTTTCCCAAGCAGGACTACTGAAGTGGTTGCCAGTTCCTCCTCCAGGGGATCTTCCCAACCCAGGGATTGAACCCAAGTCTTCTGTGTCTCCTGCACTGGCAGGAGTATTCTTTACCACTGAGCCATTTCTGAGTTACTTTGCTGTACAGCAGAAATTAACAATATAAATGATAAATTTATATAACATTATAAATCAACTATACTTTGATAAAGAAACTAAAAAAAAAAAAACAACTTAAGTCTCCAAACTTCCCCAAGGCAGAGTTACCAAAAAGGAGGCAATTTTACACTTCTGATAATTGTACACACTCTAAGAGCTCTGCCATAGCTTCAGCAGCTGCTTTGTAAGACCATTAATGACAGTGACACTAATATGTTTGGGTTACACTCAGCAATCTGGGTGCTTGATGCAGTTCAACCGTTTGTTCCAGGTCACCGGAGGTTAACAAGCCAGTTGTGAATATAAACTTAAACATGTTTCATTAGCTAAGCTCCCAGCAAAGCTGCGTCAATAATCTTTACTTTTGTCTAGGAGCAAGTGGTACCTCTTGGATAAAATCGTTGATACTCACTGTTATGTTTGAAGATCCTTATGGTCGCGCCTGAGAGTCGGGCCCCAAGCACTAGGGATGCGTGGTTTAACTCGTCGCTTAAAATGAGGCATCCCTGTGTAGAAAACAAGACATGGAACACAGGCCAATAAATAAAATAAAGGGGGAGAGACACATGGGGATAGGACCTCACTTCAAGACCTGTAACATGGATTCCCACAGCCCTCTTTAATTTTAAAAGGCCGAGAGTTTAAATGGGTGTTTATATGTTTGCATGGATAAGATCCTCAAGAGCAATTAGCTGATGGAGATGGGGGTCCTCTTAAGGGAATAACATCTTTTTGAATTATTTTTATGCTACAGGATTGATGGTTGGCAGGAAAATGAATATACTTTTGGGTGGGGCGTGGATTTTCTGGGATTTTCCAGTTCCTGCTGGATTATTTGAAATGGTTTTGAAGCACTGAGACTAGAAGGCAGGGTTGTTTGTTCATTTTTTTTTTTTCCTGCAAGACATTTCAAGCTCTTCTTTTATGATTCCCATTCCACATTATAGTAACTTCCACGTAGACAGAAGCATCTCTGCTTTACAGTTAAAAACTGCATCTGGAAAAGTATGGATGGCAATTCAGTCTGAGGCATGGAGAGAAGGTCAGTCTAATTTACTGCTTATCAATTAATGTTTATAAACTATTTTCTTTATTAATTTAAAGATTTCTAAATTATGAAATTGCCCAATCATATTTTAAATGCAGGGACCTGCAAAAAAATAAGAAAGCATTTTTCCTTTGTGGCCATCCAGAATCTTTGAGTTCTTCATTATATAGAAATTCCACACTATACATTTTAAATTTTCGAGGCCAAAGGGAGCAAAATTCTCACATCTCCATTCTCCAGACATTGTGTATTTGTAATTTTTTGGTGAACATATGAGAGTTGTAAATCATCATATCTCACTCTCAAATTCTTTAGCATGTATCTACTAGGAAAAAGGACATTCTCCTACATGATCACGATTTAGTGATCATAATTAAACATTAATACAATGCTATTACCTAGAATGGGCTTCCCTGGTGGCTCAAATGGTAAAGAATCTGCCTGCAGTGCAAGAGATGGGGGTTTGATTACTGGGTTGGGAAGATCTCTTGCATAAGGGAATGGCTACTCACTCCAGTCCTATGGGCTAGACAGAGGATCCTATGGGCTACTGTCCATGGGGTCACAAGGAGTCATCGCTTAATATATAATTCAAAGTCAAACTTTGCCAACAGTCCTAAATATGTCTTGATGACTTTTGTAGAAGTTTCATTTCCTTCTTTTTTGTTTTTTCAATGCAGAATCCAATCAAAGGTTATATATTACATTACATTAGTTGCCATGAGTCAGATTTTTAAAAACAGAGATCTGATTATGGCACTTGCTTACTGAAATGAGGCAACCAACTCTCCATTTTTCTCCAAAAGAATTTCCAAAACTCTAGCACCATTTATGCTGCAAAGTTCTTCACAATTTGGTACCTGTCTTCATTCTGATTTCTTCTTCAATCATTCTCTTCTGTTCTAATTCTTTCTTTATACATGATACTTCCATTTCCTTCTCTTAAGGAAATAGCTTATCTCTACAGATAAGTACCAGATTCTGTTCTCATGTCACCTTCTTTGCATAGGCATCCCAGCCTTTCTTGAAAGAATTATTTTGCCCCTCCCCATTTATGGGCACACCTTTTCTGTAATATTCATCCTAAGGTGGCACTAGTAGTAAATAACCCACCTGCCAATGCAGGGGACATAAGAGATGTGAGTTTGATCCCTGGATTGGGAAGATCCCCTGGAGGAGGGCAACCCACTCCAGTATTCTTGCTTGGAGAAACCCATGGATAGAGGAGCCTGGCGGGCTATGGTTCATATGATGGCATAGAATTGGACACTATACCCCATTAAACTATAAACTACCTGAATTTACAGGACAAAGGTCTTATACATCTTTGTATGCCCTACATTTTGCCTCATTGGAGGACACAGCAGATTCTCAATAAGTGACTAACTGAGTGAATAAAAAAGTGAATTACACAAGCAAAATGTTTTTTCAAAATAAATGCTTAACAATCATTTGCTACATTGAACGTAATGACTCAGGAGCTTAGAAACTTAATTGATCTTGCTAAACTATCACTGAAGAGAAATTTGACTCACATCTAGGGCTGAGATTCTACAACTGGAATATCATGATGAAGAAATTTGCTGGACTCAGCTGGTACTGACACAGGCTGGGACCTGGACCTGGGACCCTTTGCTGCAGAGCTTGCACCTAGACAAACCTCTCTGTGTTCTTGAGCAACAAAGTACAAAGAAACTGTTTTTGTGGGACTAAAAAATAGCTGTATGCATACACTGCAAATTATGGACAACAAAATACAAAACCCAACTGCCACTTCTGAAGAGCCAGCAGAAAAAGCAGGGGGCTGGGAGCAAAAACAGGGTACTGGGTCCCTGCACAAAACATCACCAGAGCAGTGGGCAGACCACCCAAGCCATCCCTTCAGCCTGACCTCTGGACCCGCCTCTATCCTCACCCCAGGTGAGAAACCAGATTGTCCCCCTTCAGGGAGTGAGCAAGTAAGGGAACCTCTTACTTATTTTTGCTCCTGGGGCCCCCTTAAAGCCTTGCCTTAACCTCTTGTCTGGTCTCATCAATTTCTATTAATTAGAAAAGGACCCTGGTTGGTAAGAGTACCTATATTCAAAAAGTTGAACATCCAGTTCTAAGAAAAGAAACTTCTCAGCTATGTCTAACAGAGGATTTACTCAGATTGTCTTAGGAATAACACAGCAGAAGACAATTATGTTAACAAAGCCTCACCTTTCCAACGAGAGCAGGGATATTCATTGAGTTTGTTGCAAATCCCATCCCAAATACCATAGCAGCTTCTACGTTCAGGAACTTAGCCACAAGGTCCTCCAGCTCTTTGTGCTTATCCAAGGTTCCTGCACATGAAATGATAGGGTGGATGAGTCTTCTGTTCTCAACAAGCTGAAGATTGAAAACTCAAATTCCAACGCTTAATCACCAAGAGACACATATAAGAGTGTTCATAGCAGGTCTATTGGCCGTAGACCCATTACAGAAGCAATTCAAATACTCATACACTGTAGAATGGATCAATACACTGTGGGGGGTATTTATATAGTAGAATTCAGCACAGCGATGAGAAAAAACAAACTAATGTCCCATGCAACAACATGGAAAACATCACAAATATGCGGTCGACTGAAAAAAGTCAGATATGTATACACGCACATGGTATGAATCCATTTATAGTTTACAAACAGACAAAAACAACCGATAGTACCACTGTTAGGAGTCAGGTATTTGCTGTTGTTGTTTAGTTGCTTGCTAAGTCATGTCTGACTCCATGGACCACAGCCCGCCAGGCTGTCCATGGGATTTCCCAGGCAAGAATACTGGAGTAGGTTACCACTTCCTTCTCCAGGGGATCCTCCCAACCCAGGGATGAAACCCCGCATCTGCCTTGGCAGGCGGATTCTTTACCACTGAGCCACCAAAGAAGTTCTAAAAGTCAGAAAAGTGGTTACTTTTGTTGGAAGCATGCAAAGAGCTTTGAGATGCTCTAGACGTTTTGTTTCTAGATCTTGGTGCTGGTTACATGGGTATGTTTGTTTTGTGACAATCCACTGAACTTTATACTTATGATTGGTGCAATTTTCTATATATATGTGTGTTTTATCATGTAATAAAATTTATAAAAAATGCCACAATTCCTATTTCCTCTGACCCTACACCCCACAAATAATTAAATTCTAACTCCCTCAGAGATTCCCCACTCTTAAATGCAGAATTCATGACTTTCATACATGCAATCAAGCTATAATTTATTGAACCTTTGGAATGTGCCAGACTTCAAAGCCCGCTATTTAAGTTATCTCATTTAATTTTAACGACCCGATAATGCAGATATTATTACTTTACAGATAAGAAAACTGAAGTGGGAAGCGGTAACAGATAAAAGTCAACAGAGACAGTCAAGTCTAACTCCAAAGTTCGCATTTTTACGACTCTACCACCTTTAAAAGCTTACTCTCTGACCACTTCTTTTTTATTATGATTTCTTTTTTTACTATTTTCCCCCCTGCTCTCTGCAATAGGTTCTCATTAGTTATATATTTTATACATAGCAGTGAATACATGTGAATCCGAATCTCTCAAATGATTGCTCCTCCCTTCCCCTCTTGGTGTTCATACTTTTGTTCTCTTTGCCTATGTCTCCAGTCTTGCTTTGCAGATAGGTTCACCTGTAGTATTTTTTCTAGATTCCCTGTATATGCATACAGATGGCCGAGAGGCACATGAAAAGCTGCTCAACATCACTATTAGAAAAATGCAAATCAAAACTACAATGAGGGCTTCCTTCATTGTAGCTCAGTGGTGGCTCACTGGTAAGGAATCCCGCTGCCAACGAAGGAGACACTGTTTTGAGCCCTGATTTGGGAAGATCCCACATGCTGTGCAGCAACTGAACCTATGCGCTGCAGCTATTGAATCTGTTCCCTAGAGCCCGGTAGGCAAAACTGCCGAGCCCGTGCTTCAGCTACTGAGCCCAAGCACCCTCGTTCTGCGACGAGGAACCACCACAATGAAAAGGCCATGCACAGCAACTAGAGAGGAGTCTGCGCAGCAACAAGGACCCAGCACAGCCAAAAATAAATCAGTAAATACAATTCTATAAAAAACTACAGGAAGGTGCCACCTCACACCCAGAATATGCGTGTGTGTGTGTGTGTGTGTGTGTGTGTGTGTGTGCGCGCGCGCGCGCGCCAAGTCGCTTCAGTCATGTCTGACTCTTTGTGACCCCACGGACTGTAGCCCACCAGGCTCCTCTGTCCATGGGATTCTCCAGGCAAGAATACTGGAGCGGGTTGCCACACTCTTCTTCAGGGGATCTTCCCGAACCAAAGATGAACCTGCATCTCCTCTGTGTTGTGCGTTGGCAGATGAGTTCTTCACCACTAACGCCACGTAGGAAGCCCCACACCCCAGATTAACCACCACCAAAAAATCTACAAACAAGAAATGCTGGAGAGGGTGTGGAGAGAAGGGAAGCTTCCTACACTGCTGGTGGGAATATGCGTTGACACAGCCACTATGGAGCAGAGTATGGAGATTCTGGCATGCCCCTCTCCCCATGTTACGTTCAGTCTCTCAGGCCTCACGGAGAGCGGCAATGCTCCCACAGTCGTACGCCTGCCATCACTAAGCTCTGCATCTCTACTGCCCAGTACTGCAGCCGCCAGCTGCGCATGGCCAGTGCAATGGAAGAGCTGAGTGTTACATTTTATTTAATTTTAGTTAATAGAATGTTAAAACTGAAGCTCTGGAAAATATTCTCTACTAAACACAATTTTACTGTTTTAGTCAGATTATTCGACATTTATTTAACTTTAACCAATGAAAATTTAGTGTCTGGATTGACATGTGCTGGAGGGGTAAAAGAATCTGCCTGCTAATGCCGAAGGCATAAGAGACGCAGGTTCAATTCCTGCGCTGGGAAGATACCCTGGAGAAAGAAATGGCAACCCGCTCCATTATTCTTGTCTGGAGGATCCTCATGGACAGAGGATCCTGGCTGGCTACAGTCTATGGGGTCGCAGAGTCAGACACGATGGAAGCAACTGAGCACATATGGAAGGGTATAATTTCCATTATTTTTTGAAGATAGTACAAAGAATAAAAATATGGTATAGTTTATTAATATATAATGATAATCAATATACAATAAAATATAGTATAGTTTATTAATATTTTACTTATTGATTACATTTTTAAATGGTAATATTTGGGATATATTGAGTCAAATAAAATGTATTATGAAATTAAGTTTGCCTGATGTTTTTTAACTTTTGAAAAGGCAGCTACTAAAAAAATTTAAATTACACATGTCTTGCATTTTATTTTCGTTTCTCTAAGTGATACACTTAACAGAATAAAAAATGTACAAACTGAGAAATGCTGTAATTTATATTCATAGAACATAGGAGCGGACTTAACTCAGATTTAAGAGGAATACTGTTAGCACATTCAGGACTATTATAATCATGCTTCTATTAACACATTTGACTATACAGAGTGTGATGTCAGAATTTTATCTAAACTGGTAAATCAGCCTGCTTATTGAGCTAAACTGATGAAGTATTAAACTTTAGAAAGCATTGTATGGTGAGCTGAAAATTTTACTTTGCATTTAACATAAAAAAGAATATCTGATGACCCATCTTTGCTCTTCCTGAGAGGTCACAACAGCTAGCTGGTAGCCTTTTTCTCAAATCTGAATTCATTTATCCTCCAAACTGTCTGAAAACATTGCTTGGAAAACAAACATTCTAGCAGAGTCAATTTCACTCAAGATTTGGAGGTGGTGAATAGTTAGAAATTTAAATTGTAATGGAAAACTTTATTATTCAAGATATAGTGTGAAAAAAAGAAACAAATTTAAAGATAAAATGTGGGCACTTTTGTCAGACTTGTTTTTACCTAGCAGAGACTGCATCCTAAAGGGAGCAACTCCAAGAACAGGTGGTGAGATGACCACCAGCTTGGCCATGAGGGAACTGGTTTTGATGCCAGCTCTTCCACTAAACAGCTGGATGGCCTCTGGCAATCCCTCCTGGCTGGAGGGACTGGGAAAAGTGCTGTTTTAGGCATCCTTGACTTTGGGAGTGCTCTTTCCTCCACCTAGAATGAGTTTCTGCAGCTCTGAGTCATTCTTTGAGACCTACCTAACATAACATCTTTTCTCGGATGTCATCTCAGCTTCCCTAGACAAACTTGGTCATTTTCTCCCCTGAGATTGCATGAGCCTTATCACAGAATGATTACAGCACTTAGTAGGTTTCACTGGGGATGTTCATGGGGCCGTCTCATTACAGGAAGAGCCCTTGGAGGGCAGATACTGGGTGTGGGACGTTTGTCTTGGCAACCACGGTGCCTGTGGCAGTATTGACACATAACAGGTGCTTGCTGAGTTGCATGCTGCCTTTTGATGGAAAAAGAAGCCAAGACTGAGGCTAAAGGAGGGGATGGCACAGCCAAAAATGTCAAGAAGCCTTGTGATGCCAGGGCCACCAGGCCACCAGGCAGGGAGCATCAGTCTGGGAACACTGACGCCTGAGGAAGGCCTCCAGCGAGGATGGCGGGTTCTCAGACTTTGTCAGCTGGGTAACCTTCTCCATGAGACTTTCCTGCCCAGAGGTCAGGGGACAACAATGTCCTGGCCCCATCACCCAGAAGTGAATGAGTAGATTTTCATGGTGAGTCACTGTGCTGTCTTCCTCCACTTAGGTCTTCCCCACATCTGATGTTTTAGGGGCTTGTCTATAACAGTTGCATCATGAAAAGTCCTTGAGATAATATGGGAAGTGGGTGTGTCTATGAACAGCCTGAGAAATTGCCCTCAACCAGGTCTCTTTCATTAGCTTGACTCAAAGGGAAGAAGAAGGGAGGAAATGCAGGTGACCTTATTAGGTCCCTTAGAAACCATATGAATTTCCAGTGGTTGGGTGCTTAGTACATTCTCACATATATCAGTTTCTGTGACCGGATGTCTCATAGGTGGGTTACAAGTTATTAGCAGTTTTGTATCTAGGGCTTTACTTTCTTCAATTTGTAGAATAGTTCCCACTCCCAACTCCCATGATCATGGAGTTTCTCTGATTAATGTCCATCGCTCAAGTTTCATCAACAGATTTGAAACATTTCCAGGATGGCTAGACGTTTTCTACTCTAGGAAGCCAAGACTTTCAAAATTAGACTAGGCTGGTCTGGGATGGGGGTGGGGATTTTAAGAAAAAAGAAATAATATGTCTCCTTCACATGAATGGATGGCTGCTTTCCTGCTCCTGTTCTTCGGATTCAAGAAATGAAAGTGCAAGGATTAACACAGTGTTGTAAATCAACTATACTTCAATAAAAATATTAAAACTGAAAAAAGGAAATAAAAATGCAGGAGGACCTTGGGGAAACAAAATGGGCGCTAGAAACTTAACTAGCTTGTCTCTACCAATGTTTGAGCCATGTCCTGGTTGAATGAAGATGCTTGAGTCCTGTCAAGTGGCAGTTACTGATCTGAGCGTGTTAGGAATTCTAGAATTATAGTCAACCTTTTGTTGCTGATATGTAAATATGGGCATTTTTTGAATCCCAAGAAAGCAGAGCTATAGTCCTAACTGATACTGTGTGTGTGCATACTCAGTTGTGTCTGACTATTTGTGACCCCATGGACTGTAGCCAATTGGGTTCCTCCGTCCATGGGATTTCCCAGGCAAGAATACTGGAGTGTGTTTTCATTGACTTCTCCAGGGGTTCTTCCTGACCCAGGGATCAAACCCAAGTCTCCTGCATTGGCAGGCAGATTCTGAAGGTTCCAATAAATCCACAATAATCTTTATTTCTCTTCCCTCTGTGATGACTTTCATCTTTTCTTTAGTCTCTGAAAGTCAATAACAACCACACCTAGGCTGGTAAAAATGGATATCCAAATTGCGACATTGTGCCTATATTGACACTTGCTCTTACCCTGATGGTTTATTTATCCAGTGGCTGCTGGAAATCTACTTCATGATAAAAGAATAAATACAAGCTGGGTATACGCTCTTGGCAGCTCTCTCCGCAGTGCTTTTGAATGCCAAGCACAGGCTATGCCACCACCAGTCATATCAATAAAAATCAGATTCAAGGAAAAGTAGCAAATTATGAACTCCACATTTCAGTTGATTTTTGAATGATATTGGCCATGATATTGATAGTGGTTAATAGTAAAGAGCATGGGTGTTATTAACAAACCCAGTTCCCAACCACCAACTTTGCCTATCTATGCAGCACATGTGAAGACTATTTTCCAAACTGTGACTGTAGTCACTTTTCATCCAGAATATCCTGTCTGTCAATTGTTCCTTAGATGTAAGCAAGGAGTAGGTGGCCATTTATGGTGGCAACCTGCCAGCTTTCTCATCTGGCCCCTCCTACTGCGCCACGGCTCCCAGCCCACTTCTGAGCCGCTGTGCTTGGACTGGTGATCCCTGCATCAGAAGGAGCACCAAGCCTTCCATCTAAGGGATCCCACCTCTCAGCGCTCCACCACAAAGTTCCTAGAATGCCTGCTCTCTGCTTGGTCCACTTGTGTCCAGTCTAGTAGGCGCTGTGGACCTACAGAGCCTCGAGGACCTCTGTTTTCCTGTGAATCAGAGGAAAACCTAGAAGCCAGATGTGGTGTCTGAAATGGGTCTAGAATACTCTGCCACTCTGAATATCAGCCACTGCTGCTGGGTCAAGAGAACTCTCATGCTGATGAAATCCAATAAAACAGTAGAAACAATTTTTATCTGCTCACCTTCCCAGGCCTTAATTTCAAGCAAACTCCTTACGACCCCTTGGAAGGTTAAAGCATTAATAGATAATTAGAATCCCATGCAAACAAAAACCTTAAGTGAGGCATGGATACATAACTGTGATGAGCTTTCCTGTCACAAATAATCTCAATAAGAGAATTTTTAAGTGGATCAAATGACCTGTACATAACCTCTGACCACATGCACAATAGAATTATGTTTCACACTTTTTCTTTCAAACATTTCATTTGATGTAATTTTAGACATACTGAAAAGCTGTAAGAGTATTACCAAGAATCCCTAAACACTTTCCACTCAGATTCCCTAAATGTTATCATTTTAGTATGCTTCTTTAAACACCATTCTCTCTCTTTTTATATATTATATATATAATTATATGTAATTTTTACTGAACTACTTCATACATTACAATCGTGATGCCTTTTCTACCCTTAAATATTTCACTATTTCCTAAAAACAGGGAATTTGCTTATATAATTCCAGTGCTATTATTATTAATACACTGTTATCTACTGTACAGAGCAAATTCACATTTGATTCTCTGACTTTAAAAATCCACTTCTAAAAACAGAGGTAGAAGAAAGAAGGGGAATCAACTTCTGATGAGGGTCCCCTTATGGAGTGTGGTGATTAAATTTAATCATTACACCTTCACACACTCTATAAAATAGGCGCCCTGGTCCTTATCTTATCAGTGAGGGAATAGACACAGAAGTGATGCCACTTACCCAAAGGAGATGGAGCTAATAAGGGCAGGCTATCTCCTCAGCAGTGTGACAACCCGCCCTACTGAAACATTTCAAGCTTTAAATTAATTAATTGTCATACAATCTTTTGAAGTTATGAACTTGTTTTGCAGATAAGGACACCAAAGCCAGAGTTTAGTTCACTTGCCCAAGGGCAGTGGTTAGTAAGTCTAGAGCCAAGGCTCAGATTCAATGTGTGTGGCTCTCGAGAGATGTTGCTTTCCCTACTTCAGAAGACTCTTTCAAATCTGTTTCCTGAACTACAGTTCTTAAGATCCCAAATAAAGCTCTTTGTTCTTGGCAGCGTTGAGACTGATTATTGTTTGACATTCAGTTCAGTTCAGTCTCTCAGTCGTGTCTGACTCTTTGCGACCCCATGAATTGCAGCACGCCAGGCCTCCCTGTCCATCACCAACTCCCGGAGTTCACTCAGACTCACGTCCATCGAGTCCGCGATGCCATCCAGCCATCTCATCCTCCGTTGTCCCCTTCTCCTCCTGCCCCCAATCTCTCCCAGCATCAGAGTCTTTTCCAATGAGTCAACTCTTCGCATGAGGTGGCCAAAGTACTGGAATTTCAGCTTTAGCATCATTCCCTCCAAAGAAATCCCAGGGTTGGTCCCCTTCAGAATGGACTGGTTGGATCTCCTTGCAGTCCAAGGGACCTTCAAGAGTCTTCTCCAACACCACAGTTCAAACACATCAATTCTTCGGCACTCAGCCTTCTTCACAGTCCAACTCTCACATCCATACATGACCACAGGAAAAACCACAGCCTTGACTAGACAGACCTTAGTCGGCAAAGTAATGTCTCTGCTTTTGAATATGCTATCTAGGTTGGTCATAACTTTTCTTCCAAGGAGTAAGCATCTTTTAATTTCATGACTGCAGTTACCATCTGCAGTGATTTGGGAGTCCCCCAAAAATAAAGTCTGACACTGTTTCCACTGTTTCCCCATCTATTTCCCATGAAGTGATGGGACCAGATGCCATGATCTTCGTTTTCTGAATGTTGAGCTTTAAGCCAACTTTTTCACTCTCCTCTTTCACTTTCATCAAGAGGCTTTTTAGTTCCTCTTCACTTTCTGCCATCAGTGGTTAAAGGATATACACAAGTACCAATGTCAATGAAAGTTAACCTGTATCCTTAGTATATTGGGATTTAACAGGATTATTAGTCTAAATGAAGTAAAGGAGACTATAGCTTGATATATCCTGATGTGCACCAAATTCAGAAATCTGGACAATTGCTCTTAAATCTAGAGGATTCATCTTCCCAAGTACTTATCTATATTGGCAAACTTTTTAATTGAAAAAAAAAAAATCTTTTGGCCATGCCACATGGCACGTGGGATCTCAGTTCTCTGACCAGGGATGGAAGCCTCCTCCCTGGTGTTGGAAGCATGGAATCTTAGCCACTAAATTGCCAGTGAAGTCCCAGCACACTTTTTGTAGGGAGGCAGAGAAAAAAATATTTTGGCTTCGTGGATTGTGTGGTCTCTGCGGCAACTAGTGAACTCTGCCATTGTAGAGTGAAAGCAGCCACAGTTAATACACAAAAGACTGGGTGTGGCTGTGCCCAGTGAAACGTTATGGCTATGAAAACTGAAATTCAATATATTTTATGTCACAATATATCATTCTTAATTTTGCAGTCACTTAAAACTATAAAAACGACTTGTAACTTGCGTGGGGTACAAAAACAGGGGCAGCTGGATTGGTTTGGTAACCCCTGAGAATAGTTGGTCTTGTTTTAGCTTTGAACAGTATGGAGCAGTGCAAAGAGTTCTTCGGTGGAACTCAGGAGAATTGTTCTTTTGCGGTGTTTGTGTATATTTATTTATTGGCTGCTCTGGGTCTTAGTTGCGGCACATGGATCTTCAATCTTCATTACGGCGTGTGGATGCCAGTTCCCTGACCAGGGATCAAACTGCATTGGGAGCTTGGAGTCTTAGCCACTGGACTACCAGGGGAATCCCAGGCCTTAGGAGAACTGGTGTCTAATCTTCTCAGCATACTGACTGTATGAACACTGATTGGCAAGTCATTAAAAATATCTCTAGGCTTTATGTATCTTATGCTATTTTTTTAGGTGAAGGGAATTGGTAGATGACCTACATATTCTGAAATTCTGTGAGTTTCGACTTTGTTTGATTATCCAGGTATTACTTTGCTGACATGTATTATCCTTATAAAATTATTGGCATTCCTTGTTAAATTGTTATGTTTGCTTGGCTTTGTTGAATATACAGGGCCAAATTCTTCACTTACAAAAATATCTCTGCTAGTTGAAATTTGGCTGTGCAGTAATTTCTATCACTCTCAAGGGAAAGGTGATTACCTTGTTAGAATTATAACAAGTATCAGGAAATTGCCAAAAGGTTTTCAGAAACCAAGATATATTTTCATTTTCCTCCTCGAAAACTATTGCACTGAGAGACCACCTTCCTTTACAAGTATTCTTAGGCGAAACTAAAGAGTCTTGAGAGAAATGCAATGAAATATCCTTGATCAGAATTTACAGTGATTTAGTCTAAAAGGAATTGGCACTGTCAATGAATAAAGGTTTTTTTGTGCAAATTAAGAATGTAAACTTCAAATTCAGGCTGGCCCCTTCTTCAATATTTAGGTCAGCAATAATGCACATTTCTTCAATCTAGCTATAAATATTTGAGAAAGAAACACAAGAAGAACCTCAGTAATTTGAATTAAATAATAGCAGAGAAAGTTGCCAGGTAGATAAAGAAGGAGACACAATATCTAATGATTAAGGACAATGTTCTCAAACTGAGAAATAGAAAATCCAGCAAACTTGTACATAACTAATATTAAAATCACATCTGAAACCTGATAATGGAACAGAATATCCTATTATATCCGGTTGCATTGATTCGTAAGTTAATGTGCTCTTTCTGATGTTTTTAAGATGAAAATATTTCAAGCCTACTTCTTGAAATTTATTTGATTTGAATAAGTGTTCTCAACTAGGTCATCATACTATTCAGGTTTTCCTGATGTTTTGAATTGAGCACAAGTCTTTCCTTCTCAGGGGAAAAGAATCTCCATGAAGAGATGAGCTTTTCTGGACACAGCATTGACCTTGTGACATCCCATGGGTTTTTTTTCTTCCAAGTGAACTTCTGAACGTCTGAACCCTTGCTAGGTGAAGCGATGGCAGCCCAGAGGACTTACAGAGCATGGATTCAGATAATATGCTATTACTATATATCCACTTTCTGAAATTTTTAAAATTAAAATTTTTCTTAAATTTAAAAAATTTTACATTTGCATTAGAGTGCAATTGCTTTACAATGTTGTGTTAGTTTCTGCGGTGCAATGAAGTGAGTCAGCTATATGCACACATATATACCCTCCCTCTTGAACCTTCCTTCTGTCCCCGCCACTCCACCCCTCTAGGTCGTCACAGCGTTGAGCTCTCTGCGCTATACAGGAGCTTCCCACCAGCTGTCTATTTCACACACAGCAGTCTATATGTGCCAATACTCTCCCATTTGTCCCACCCTTCCTTTCCCCATCTGCGTCCACATGTCTGTTTTTGACATCTGTGTCTATTCCTGCCCTGCAAATAGGTTCATTTGTACCATTTTCTAGATTCCACATATATGCATTCATATATGATATTTATTTTTCTCTTTCCAACTTACTTCGCTCTGTATGTCAGACTCTAGGTCCATCCACATCACTACAAATGATCCAGTTTGTTCCTTTTTATGGATGAGTAATATTCCATCATATTCATGTGCTACATCTTTTTATCTATTCATATGTTGTTGGACATTTAGGTTGCTTCCATGTCCTGGCTATTGTAAACAGTGCTGCTGTGAATATTGGGGTACATGACAACACACCCACTTTTAACCATCAGTACATAGGGAAAGAAAGACCAAGAAGCTACATCTCTTTGCTGACCAAAAGTAGAGAAAAGGGAGAAACTGATGGAAGACATTTTCACATATTGATGTATGGGGAAATCATCCTGGCCTACACATGATTTAAAAAACTATATGCTAACTAGTTGAAATAATTACGAATAGAGACACAGATGTCAAGTCTTTATGCTAAGTTGCCAAAATAGCTCAGTTAGGAGAGTGTTAGACTGCAGATCTAAAGGTCCTTGGCTCAATCCCAGGCTTCAGCAAGTTGCACTTTGGGGGCTTCCCTGGTGATTCAGATGGTAAAGAATCTGGCTACAATGTGGGAGACCTGGGTTTGATCTCTGGGTTGGGAAGATCCCCTGGAGGAGGGCATGGCAACCTATTCCAATATTCTTTCCTGCAGAATCCCCATGGACAGAGGTGCCTGGAGGGCTACAGTCCATGGGATTGCAAAGTGTCGGACATGACTGAGCAACTAAGCACAGTACACGTGCTAACTAGAATAACTTGTCTGTGGCCTGTCAAATGGTTCTAATTAAACCATTAAAGTAAAGAATGCATTTAAAAACCAAAATAGAGTAACTGTGTTTCAGGCATCCAAAATGGAGCAAGGTGGCCATTGTGGATGTGGTTTCAGACATGTTCCTGTATCACCGAGAACCTGACTTTTCTGAACTCTAACAAATGCAAGGACACCACCAGCATTCTCGAAATAACGCCTGTTAGCAGTTGCCAGCTGCCACCTTAAGGTCTCAAGGTCTTTTGTAACTGTGCAACCATTTCTAATCCCACTCAATCCTTACTTAACAAACATGCGTACATCCTCGTAGTTCTAGTAATAAACCTTGATAAACAACTCATGTAGCCAACTGTACCTTGCAGTTTTCACCATTGTGAACCTCCCTGATTTTGTAGTCTGGGGGAACACAATTCAAGTGCTTCTTAAATCTGTGTCTCCTGGGCTGCAGGCCTCAATTTGGCTGGTATAAAACATTTTGTTCTTTCTATAGATTATTGATGCTTTCTATCAGTAAATGGAAACAAAAGCTTCTCTCTAGTTTGCCTGAGTCTAACCTTTCCTGAATTTGGAAATTTAGACCAGCAACATGTGTCAGAATAGATTCAGAGATCAAAATCAAATTGCTTCACTGACTTCTGGTCTATCCTACCTACTTTGCAGTTTTTTTTTTAATAGACTCCATCCCCCAGGTACACGTGGTATTCATTCTACACAAGGTGAAAGACTATTCCACTTTGGAAAAGTTTTTGACAATGTGGTCAGGAAAGTCAGCTATGCTAGTTTCCAGTGGTTCCCAAAGTGTTGTCCCTGGAGTAGCAGCATCAGCACCACACGGGACCTTCTGGGAATGTGTTAGAAGTGCAGTCTTGGGTCCAATTCCAGATTGACTGAATCAGAAACTCTGGCGGTGGGGCCAATAATCTGTGTTTTTTCAAGCCTGGCAGGTGGTGCCAATGTGAGGGAAAGTTTGAAAACACAGATTTAAGGTGAAAAAAATCCACACAACCTGCAGCAGAGACCCTCCAATACACTGAAAAAATATGGTCAGTCTTATTCAGTGGCAACATCTCAGAAGTCCAATAACTATTTTCATAAGACTATGCCTTCATCTTGTGGACCTTTAAGAAAATAACTCAAGAAATATGAGATCATGGTGAAAAATAGAAAGCACTACCCAATAAAATATAGCCATTTTTGTTAATGTAGCTATTCATGTAAAACATATTTTAAAAGGTGGACTAATGACTTGTCCTATGTTCTATGGACATATGACTTGTTCTATTCTTTTAACAATGTATTTTCTTTCTTTAAATTGAATTATAGCTGATTTACAATGTTGTGTTAATTTCTGCTGTATAGAAAAATGATTCATTTACACATGTATATGCATGCTCTTCCATGTTCTTTTCCATTATGATTTATCTCAGGCTATTAAATATAGTTTCCTCTGCAATATAGTAGCACCTTGTCCTTTACCAGTTCTGTGTATAATATGTTTGTATCTGTTAATCCCAGAAGCGCCCTCCTCCCCTCCCCCACCCTTTGTCTCCCTCGGCAACTACAAGTCTGTCCTCTATGTCTCTGAGTCTGTTTCCTGTTTCATATATAAGTATATAGTTTCATTAATAATATATTTTCCATTTTACAGAAGAGAAGACTGAGTACTCAGAAGGTATATAGCTTATCTCAGGCCCTGGTCTGCTCAAATGAAGGACTAGGATTTGAATCCCAGCAACATCATCCCAGAGACTTGCCTCTCAATCATGCTGCTGAGCAACTACATTATAACTCTGCATGACTAATTAATATTATATTAAACAGATCTACCAAGTATATCTAATCAATTTCCTATGGCTGGAAATTCACTTATTTCATTTTTTTCTACTATTAAATATAATTCAATGATTATTCTCAATCATACCTCATTGAACACCTTCAAATTTTTCAAAGCAAACTGTCTCAAAATGGAACTGTTGAGTTAAATAGCCTATTGTTGATGCATTTTCAAATTTCAACTTATTCTATCAACAGTATAATATATAAGGGTGCCCTTTTCTTTACTCTTTTGAAACCATGGGATCTTATTTTTTGTCTTTTGCCAATGAAGTAAAAGATGGTAACTCTGGACCTTCATCACTTTTTACTTAAGGGCAGAGTATTTTTCACAGGCTCATTGACCATTTATATTTATTTTTCTTAATTGTCCACTTATGTACTGGATCTACTTTTAAAAATTAAATTTTCATTTAAACTAGACCATACATATAGAAAAGGAAACAAATTGTCCATATGGAGCTCTATGAAGTTTCATAAAGAGAACTCATATAACTGCATCAAGATAAACAAACAAGCAAACAATATGAACAGCTTCCAGGAAGTCCCTTTGCGTCCTCCTTGATCACCATCCACCTCCCCCAAAGGTACCATATGCAGTCTAAACAGGGATATTGCCCCCAAACGGTTGAAAATTGGTTTTTGGAGGGAGCATACCTTACTCTACTTTTAGGTAAAGCAAAGATATCCATGTACCACATAAACAAATACATAGTGTCTCTGGGCTGTTAAAGTATCTTAGAGGAGGTGATAATGAAAAAGTGGGTTGAGGAACATCACGCTGTCCTGATTCTGAAGTTTCGTCTGCTTTGAAATTTGTCAAAATCTTGGCCCACTTCTTAAACTGGGATGTTCTCTTTCTTTTGATTTGTAAGAGTCTTTACACGTTCCTGGACTTCCCTGGTGGCTCAGACTGTAAAGAAACTGCCTGCAATGCTGGAGGTGCTAGAGACGCAGGTTCGATCCCTGGGTCAGGAAGATCCCCTGGAGCAGGGCATGGCAACGCTCTCCAGTACTCTTGCCTGGAGAATTCCACAGAGGGGCCTGCAGAGCTACAGTCCATGGGGTTGCAAAGAGTCAGACATGACTGAGGGACTATCATTTTCACGTTACACATTAAGGATATGAATATCTTGTTACATAGAGGTGAATAATTCTTTCTAATTTGGTTCTTTGACTCTTAGTCGCCATTGCTGGTTCTTTTTTTTGGTACAGAAGTTTCAATGTTTCATTTTATTGTATCTTTAGCCTTGATGTTTCTGGGAAAGCTATTTCTGATTCCCTGAAGCACAGGCACACAGTAGACTACTGTCTGAATCAGGTTTGTGAAATCCAAACGATAGCTGTGGCTTGGGAGCCACTTGTCTCTCTTAACAGGAAGAGTCCCTGTCTACTATGGACCTGAGTAGAGTGTGTTGCATAGAGGCAGCCTGGATATCATTTAGAATGGATCCCTGCCACATAAGCAGGCATTCTGCCAGGTGAGGTGAGTACAGCCGGAAAGACCGGAGGTCATTATGGGTTGCAGGGCGGAGGGTTGATATGTGACAAGCTAGTGAAGTGGCTGTTGGAGTCTGAATGCTTGTGTTCCCCTAAAATCCATACAGTGAAAACCTAATGTCCTGAGTGTTCGTATCTGGAGGTGGGGTTTGGTGGGGTTTCGAGGATGGAAATAGAATTTGTGCCTTTGCAAAAGAGGCCCCAAAGAGCCAGCCCCCGCCTTCCGCCACCTGAGGAAACACACAAGGAGGTGTCGGCAGCTCAGAAGAGGGCCCCACCCGCCACGCTGGCTCCCTGATCTTGGACTTTCAGCTTCCAGAACTGTAAGGAATACACTCATTGTTTATGAGTCACTCAGTGCATGGTATTTTGTTACATCAGCCCATGGACTAAGACACAAGCATTGCTCACATCAAGGGCGCTGCAGTCTGACATTTCCAGCAGGGTCCTTACCAAGGAGCACAAAACCAGTGCATTTTGTACCTGAATTGTCTGAGTAGTTTTATTCTGTTCAGTTGTTCATCCATTTAGTCAGTCACTCAGTTTCAGTTTTATTTGTAGAGTTATTTCTGGTGACTGTGTTTTTACATACAATTGTAAACACATTAGCAATTTAGCGAAGTGCAGCTTACTAAGATACAAAGTGTGAGGCAGGAATCTGGATGATTTCTTTATATGATCAGCCAGTTATCACAAAATTAATTATGACATAATTGATCCTTTTCCAGCTGGTTTGAAATACTGTTCCTTTTCTTATACAAATGGGTGGACCAAACTGTGCCTGTCTCTAGAGCTTTAGTTTAGACCCACTCTGCCTGCTCTTTTTATTTATGTCGTGGGATTGTGTTTAATTTACCTTTTCAATTAGGGAAGAGATGATCAAATTATAAGAATGAGATGTTCCCGTCTAAGATACTCATATCTCTCTGTTTGTTTCAAGTATTCCTTTAGGTCTTTTATAAAAATCCTATAGTTTTCTTCAAATAGGTTCTAAACATTTTCAAAATAAGCTTATCCCCTAGGTCTGTGCTGTTTTCCCTCCTATTTATTAATAATATTATTTTCCCCAGTATGTCCTCTTATTGATTGTGGATCATGGACTTATTGAATTTTAAAAATTGTCTTTTTTGAATTTAGGTCTTTATTGGATTCTTCATTAAATATTTGCTGTTTCTAATAAATGTTTGTTAGTTTACTATGTAAAATGGAGGAAGGTAGACTAGGGCCTCGGCCCTCCTGCCCGACCACCCCTCGTCTCTACAATAGTCTCGAGAACAGCCCCTTCAGAGGGCCACTTTACTCCTCAAAAATCAAGGCTGAGAAACTAGAGAAAGAAGCAATCAGATCATCTGTTCGCCTCTTCTTTAATTGCACGTATATTTCTTATTTTGTCACACTGTAGTTATTCAGTGGATATTTATTGACATAAAGAATAAAAAGTTAATGAATAATTATGCTACCTAGTACTTCCAAAGGTTATTAAAATGGTGGTAAAAACATATCTTCATCTTTTCTCTGACTTCAAAGTGAAAGCTTCTAGTAACCAGAAGTTTCATCACAAAGTGTTGTCTTATTGTTTGAAGTAGATATTTTTTTTATTCCATTCAAGAATCTCCTATTTTTATCCTATTAAAAGTTTTATAAGGAATGGATATTAAATTTTATAACGGCTTTAGTGACATCTATCAAAATAATCATGTGTTTTCTTCTTGGGTCTTTCAAGGTTACAAAGTGTCTTACTGAGCTAACTATCCTTACAGTCCTGAATAGAACTACTTGATCATGGTATTCTGTTATTTGACTGTGCTCTTGAATATGCAATGCCAATTTCTTATATATTTTTTTCTCAAATAATATTGCCTTATAATTTTCCTTTTATGAAATGTTTATTTGTTTGTCAAATTTTGGGATCAGGGTTATGCTGGCTTAGTGGTGGGTGACTCTGAGTGGTCATCAGAATCACCTCTAGTGACTTAGTAAAATATAGGTGCCTCAGCCCAACAGAAATTACGCTTCTCTAATTTATCTTTCTGTTTTAATCTTTAACAATTCAGTACTTTTGCTTTCCTCTTATCCCTCGTTCCCTTGATTGGTTAGTTTACTACCTTCAGTTTCACTACTTTAGTAATGTAAGAATACGTATTTGCCTCTGTTATGCAACTAGTTGGATCCTATGATGTTCTCATAATTGTTAGTTTCTAAATATGATGCCATTGTGACTTCATTTCCATGTTGATCCAAGAGTTACTTAGGAGAGGGCTTTAAAACTTTCAAGTGATTTTTAAAAAGGTTTCATTTCTAATTTTGGTACTAATTTTTAGTTTTATTTCTGTAGATTTCATTTTTTGGAATTTAATGAGGTTTGCTTTGTGCATAAAATATAGTAAATTTTTATGAAAATTAAGTGAGTATTTAAAAAGATTACATCTACTGGTAATTTTTTTTTTTTTCCAGGAAACATGAGTTTTATTTTTACAGTATGTAACATCATATTCTGCAGCCTTTAACAACTTTCCCTATTTCCTTTTTTTCAAAACAGTTTTCCTAAACATTTACTTTTTGTTCTCTTTTTAAATTACACTTATTTTTTAATTGGAGGAAAACTACTTTACAATGTTGTGTTGGTCATTTTAAGTTCAGCACATAATACACATCAATACACAATTATTAAACTAAACTCAATAACTATATCATCAATGTCTTCTTTGTCTTTATTTTTTTGCCTTCTTCATTTTTCAAAGACGGGAAGTTACTTTAGTCTCCTATCACTATTTCATTTTTTATTTTTCTTGCTTTTGTTTTTAATCAGGCACATTAAGTTGACACACATGATTTTTGAATCCTCCTAGGATAATTCATTATCCTACTAATTTTCAGTTTCTACAGAAAAATTAAGAATCGTCTATGCCTCTGCTGTGTTACTTAATGCACAGTCTGTAGGAGCTGCATTGATCTGCGTTATGAAGAAAGCTCTCTACATAATTTCAAGAGATGAATCTCTTCTGATGTTTAATAATTCATGCTTTAATCTTAACTTTCCTTAACTGCTTTCCTTTCTGTTTGCATTTGTACCACACCTTTGGTCATTTATTTATTTATTTTTCAAGTTTCAGTTTATTCTTTTCTTGAAGCTTAATTCCTATGAAGGAAGAACAAGCAATTCTGCCTTAGGGTGACTGCATCAGTGTCTTCCGTTGTTAAATCAATATATTCAAACAAACATCTTCTACATACAGCAAAGTTAAATAGTTCTTTTCAGGAAAGAAATTAAAAAATCAAATATAGAAATATTTTGCATAATAGAGATAATACTGATGGTTTTTCCCATTTCATTTTCATTTATTTATTTTTGTAGGCCATGCTGTGAAGCTTGTAGGATCTTATTTCCCTGACCAGGTATCGAACCTGGGCCCATCAATGAAGGCATTGAATCATAACCACTAGACCTCCAGGGAATTCCTGAAGATATTATTGATTGTTTGATGCTACTACTCAGACATTATGAGCATTTTTTACACAATTCTTAATCCTCGTGCTAAAAATCTAAGTAACTGTGTAGTTTTAGAATCCGTTTCTAAATAAATTTCAGTAGTTATTCCAGCTACTTTTCAGCAAAGACAGTTAATCTACAGACTTTCCAGCTAAAATTTTGAAAGCAAGCTGCCTTAAAGAGAGTATCAGTCTCGACACTTAATTGACTGTTCATTCCAGAAGTCCCTAAATCCGAGAGTAATGCCACACACCTAAAGTCAAAAATGTCCAATCTTTCACAACAGATTAAAAATATTATTGAAAAAAAAGCTAGACTACGTGACCAAAAACGTTGCATAAGGCACACAGTTTCAAGGAGACAGCCCAGATCAGGGAGCATTCTAACAAAAACCAACACTAGCATAGAAGATACGAATTGAAAATGGGTCAGAGAGTTTAAACGCTTGAATGATGATTCCAAGTTGCCATTTCACTCTGTCTCATGTTTAGGACATTTAAAAAATCACAATCATCCACTCCCCTCAGCCTGTGAAATGTTAAATTCACCCAGGAGAGGGTCAGAACCTCCCTGAGCTCCAAGTTCTGCTGTCTTTTAGTTGTTCAGAAAAATAAGCAGCAGCACAGCATTTTCCATCTTAAAATATCACTTGCAATTCTGTACGCATCTGTCTGGAAATGTGTCATTTCCAGCTCTATTTTGGGCCTGGTTTTAAAATTTTAGGTGCATATTTGGCAAACACCCTACTCTTGGGCACTTTTTACTGCTCCTTCCACTGTACCAACCTCTCTCTTGGGCACGGAGGGTGTTTTTTTGGTGTTGGTTGTACCAGGGAGGTGGAACCAGGCATCTGGATGGGACCAATCTTGCCATTTTTTTTCACCCTTTAGACTAACTTTCATCTAGTTGTATTTGTTTTTGATTACAGCCCATAGTTGAATTTAGTTTTCAGCTCTGTCTTTTGCTTTCGGTAAATAAATATGTTTTAAGTGTATATTTTTGGTCAACATAATATGTATGATGTTTATTGTTTTACTACATTTTAAATATTTCCTCTTGATTTCTTTTTTGTTGAACTTTTCTATTTTGTAATATGCTTTTTGTGTTCTTTCTCCCTTTGAATGTTGGAAAGTATTTTTAAAAGTTCTAGGAAGTATTCTAAGTGATCGCTATTGTTCAGTCACTAAGTTGTGTCCGACTCTTTGCGACCCCATGGACTGCAGCACACCAGGCTTTCTTGTCCTTCACTATCTCCCAGAGTTTGCTCAAATTCATGTTCATTGAGTTGGTGATGCTGTCTGACCATCTCATCCTTTGCCGTCTTCTTCTCTTTTTGCCTTCAATCTAAATGTCCCTAAACTTTTATTTCGGGTTCCTCAAGAAGCTATTTCAGTTAGTAAAAATTAAGTCTCTATATTTCCAAAGTATTGTTAGTCTGTCGGCCCTGCTAACATTTTCTTGTCTATGTAGTACACATTTTTAAAACGCTACTTGTATTTCTTAAAATAATACCTGCTATGTTCAGGCTAATATTTATCTTGCAAAACAATTTCAAATGTATGTACCCTGTTTAGTCATATAGTTTTTGACTGCTCACATTCTTGTTTTCAGTTCTTCTATTTGCTAAAACTACTGCAGGTGGCTTTTGTTCTTCTCTCTCTCTGTTTACTTGGAAGTTGTTAAAATTTTCTTCTGAGAGCTTGAGCTGGAGAGCTTGAGGAAGCAAGTGAACATTAAAAGTCCAGCAATTCAGAAGGATGAGCATGTGGGGAAAGCATGTTGGCGGTAGGCAGTGCAGACATGGTTCCTCATCTCTGTCTGGTTTCTCTGAGTTTGTTGAATCTGCAGAATCAGGGACCCTTATTCTGGATCTGTCTTCACTGGAATCCTGTGTCAGGCTGTCTCCTTAAGGTTCTAGTGTCTGTTACTGTCTCTGACTCCATGTCTCTTTTGACAGGGTGTCCTTCCAGGCTTGTGGGCGACTCAGCTCTTCTGAAGGAGGAGAACTTTTCTTCCTCTCCCTGCTGATTTATCCAGCCCTCATGCCTCAAAATAAAGATGCAGTGTTGGGACTTCCCTGGTGGTCCAATGGTTAAAAATCCTTCTTGCAATGCAAGGGTTATTGGTTTGATCCCTGGTCAGGGAACTAAGATCCCATATACCACGGAACAACTCAGCCCATGAGCCTCAACTACTGAGTCCACTCACCACAACTAGAGTCAGTATGTCACAACAAAAGATCCTATGGAACATGACGAAGATCCTGCATCCTGCAGGACCTGATGTAACCAAGTAAATAAATATTAAAAAAAAAAAAAAGATACCATGTCTTTCCCAAGAAATCTGGAAAACCACTTATAGACTCTGGAGTTCTAGTTAAGTGCTGAGTATGTAGATGAAAATGTGTTCAATTTGAATGGTGATTTATTGCACAGTTCAGTTCAGTCACTCAGTTGTGTCTGACTTGTTGTGATCCCACAAACTGCAGCACGCCAGGCCTCACTATCCATCACCAACTCCCGGAGCTTTCTCAAACACATGTCCATCGAGTTGGTGATGCCATCCAACCATCTCATCCTCTGTCATCATCTTCTCCTCTCACCTTCAATCTTTCCCAGCATCAGAGTCTTCCAATGAGTCAGTTCTTCACATCAGGTGGTCAAAGTATTGAAGTTTCAGCTTCAGCATCAGTCCTTCCAATGAATATTCAGGACTGATTTCCTTCAGGATGGACTGGTTGGATCTCCTTGCAGTCCAAGGGACTCTCAAGATTCTTCTCCAGCACCACAGTTCAAAAGCATCAGTTCTTCGGTGCTCAGTTTTCTTTATAGTTCAATTCTCACATCCATACATGACCACAGGAAAAACCAAAGCTTTAACTAGATAGACCTTTGTTAGCAAAGTAATGTCTCTGTTTTTTAATCTGCTGTCTAGGTTGGTCATGGCTTTTCTTGCAAGGAGCAAGCATCTTTTAATTTCATGGCTGCAGTCACCATCTGCAGTGATTTTGGAGCCCAAAAAAATAAAGTCTGACACTGTTTCCACTGTTAACCCATCTATTTCCCATGAAGTGATGGGACCAGATGCCATGATCGTCATTTTCTGAATGTTGAGCTTTAAGCCAAATTTTTCACTCTCCTCTTTCACTTTCATCAGGAGACTCTTTAGTTCTTTGCTTTCTGCCATAAGGGTGGTGTCATCTGTATATCTGAGGTTATTGATATTTTTCCCAGAAATCTTGATTCCAGCTTGTGCTTCATCCAGCCCAGCATTTCTCATGATGTACTCTGCATAAAAGTTAAATAAGTATGCTGACAATATACAGCCTTGACTTACTCCTTTTCCTATTTGGAACCAGTTTGTTATTCCATGTCCGGTTCTAACTGTTGCTTCTTGATCTGCATACAGATTTCTCAGGAGGCAGGTCAGGTGGTCTGGTATTCCCATCTCTTTCAGAATTTTCCACAGTTTATTGTGATCCACCCAAGGACTTTGGTGTAGTTGATAATACAGAAGTAGATGTTTTTCTGGAACTCTCTTGCTTTTTCGGTGATCCAATGGACATTGGCAATTTGATCTCTGGTTCCTCTACCTTTTTAAAATACAGCTTGAACATCTTGAAATTCACGGTTCACTTACTGCTGAAGCCTAGCTTGGAGAATTATGAGCATTACTTTGCTAGCGTGTAAGATGAGTGCAATCGTGCAGTAGTCTGAACATTCTTTGGTAATACCTTTCTTTGGGATTGGAGTGAAAACAGACCTTTTCCAGTCCTGTGGCCACTGCTGAGTTTTCCAAATTTGCTGGCATATTGAGTGCAGCACTTTTACAGCATCATCTTTTAGGATTTGAAATAGCTCAACTGGAACTGCATCACCTCCACTAGCTTTGTTCATAGTGATGCTTCCTAAGGCCCACTTGACTTCACATTCTAGGATGTCTGGCTCTAGGTGAGTGATCACATCATTGTGGTTGTCTGGGTCATGACGATCTTTTTTGTATAGTTCTGTGTATTCTTGCCACCTCTTCTTAATATCTTCTGCTTCTGTTAGGTCCATACCATTTCTGTCTTTTATTGAGCCCATCTTTGCATGAAATGTTCCCTTAGTGTCTCTAATTTTCTTGACAATGTCTCTAGTCTTTCCCATTTTATTGTTTTCCTCTATTTCTTTGCACTGATCACCGAGGAAGGCTTTATTATCTATCCATCCTATTCTTTTGAACTCTGCATTCAAATGGGTATATCTTTCCTTTTCTCCTTTGCCTTTTCCCATCTTTTCTTTTCTCAGCTATTTGTAAGGCCTCCTCAGACAACCATTTTGCCTTTTTGCATTTCTTTTTCTTGGGGATGGTCTTGATCCCTGTTTCCTGTCCGATGTCATAAACCTCTGTCCACAGTTCTTCAGGCACTCTGTCTATCAGATCTAGTCCCTTAAATCTATTTCCCACTTCCACTGTATAATCATAAGGAATTTGATTTAGATCATACTTGAATAGTCTGGTGGTTTTCCCTATTTTCTTCAATTTAAGTCTGAATTTGGCAATAAGGAGTTTATGATCTAAGCCACAGTCAGCTCCTGGTCTTGTTTTTGCTGACTGTGTAGAGCTTCTCCATCTTTGGCTTCAAATAATATAACCAATATGATTTCAGTATTGACCATCTGGTGATGTCTGTGTATAAAGTCTTCTCTTGTGTTGTTGGAAGAGGGTGTTTTCTATGACCAGTGAGTTCTCTTGGCAAATATCTGTTAGCCTTTGACCTGCTTTGCTTTGTAGTCCAACACCAAATCTGCCTGTTAATCCAGGTATCTCCTGACGTACTACTTTTGCATTGGCACCCCACTCCAGTACTCTTGCCTGGAAAATCCTATGGATGGAGGAGCCTGGTAGGCTGCAGTCCATGGGGTCGCTAAGAGTCAGATACGACTGAGTGACTTCACTTTCACTTTTCACTTTCATGCATTGGAGAAGGACATGGCAACCCACTCCAGTGTTCTTGCCTGGAGAATCCCAGGGATGGGGGAGCCTGGTGGGCTGCCGTCTATGGGGTCACACAGAGTTGGACACAACTGAAACGACTTAGCAGCATCAGCACCTCTATGATGAAAATGACATCTTTTTTTTTTTTGGTATTAGTTCTAGAAGGTCTTATAGGTCATCATAGAACCATTCAACTTCAACTTCTTCAGCATTACTGTTGAGGCATAGACTTGGGTTACCATGATATTGATTTATTGCACTGGTCTTTTTAATCACGGGATTTTAAAGCCCTTCTGCCAACTGGTTCTCTAGGAGTGGCATGTTTCATGAATGGTGAATCCATTTTTGGTAGATTTACATCTGATTCTTAGGCCTGAGGCTGACCTGGTGAGCCCTGTGTTTATTATCCCAGATGGAAAACTGTTTAGTAGAAAAGCTGAGCAAGACTAGGAGTTACCACAGCTACCACTGTGGGCACATCACTGAGTCATGTGGTCCTCAGTTTCCTCCTCTGGAAGATGCAAATAACACCACTTGTACTGCCTCTATAGCACAGGTTTTGGGGAGGCATAAATGAGATCATATAGGAGAAGCCACCGGGCCAGGAACAGTGAAGCCAAGCCACAGGAACAGGCTGCTCCCTCATTCTCCCAGAAGTGTGGGGAGCAGAAGTTCCCTTCTCAGATTGTACTCTTCTAAGGGAAAATTGTTTCAGCTAAAAGAGAAACAAAAAGCCTGTTGGCTCCACCTTTCTCATTTATTCATCATTCATCCATCCATTCATTCAACACAACAGTCAAGAAGACCCATTCCTCCCTTCACAGGAGGAGCAGAAACAGGCAATAATCAAGTACAAAAGTGGTGGGTATCACCAAGAGAAGTAGGAGAAAGAGCTAAATCCAAATGAGAAGTTGTTTAATGGGTATGACACTTCTGTGATGCAGGATGAATAAGTTCTAGAAATCTTCACTACCACGCAGTGCCCAGAACAATCCTGTATTGTGCTCTAGAAACACTTGTTAAAAGAGTAGCCCTCAAAATACAAGATTGCTAGGTGTACACCTGAAACTAACATAATATTATAAGTCAACTTTCAATAGGTAAAAATAAAATTTTATTTAGGGGGAAAATAGAAAAAAAAGAGTTAATCTCACGCTAAGGGTTCTTGCCACAAAAAGGATGGTGCTATGACGCTTTCTCAGGTAATGGATATATTTATTGCCTTGATTGTGGTGATAGTTTCACAGGAATATGCATATGTCCAAACTCGTTAAATTATACGTAGTAAGTACAATGTTTTTCTTTCAATAGTAATCATACCTCAATGAGAAATGAAGACGCTCAGTTGTGTACAACTGTTTGCAGTCCCATGGACTGTAGCCTACCAGGCTCCTGTGTCCGTGGCATTTTCCAGGCAAGAGTACTGGAGTGGGTAGCCATTTCCTATTATATCTCAAGGCATAATGAAACCTCAGTAAACCTGTTTAATAAAGCTGGCATCATTGACTCAATGGACATGAGTTTGAGCAAACGCTGGGAGATGGTGAAGGACAGGGAAGCCTGGTATGCTGCAGTCCATGGGGTTACAAAGAGTTGCACATGACTGAGTGATTGAAAAACAGCAAAGCTGTTTAAGAAAAGTGGAGAAAATGACCCAGAAAAGGACCAGATAGAAGAGGTATGATAGCTGCTTTTTTCAGATCACATGGTTAGGAAAGAATCATTTTTATTTATTCCAGAGAATTAAAATCTTAATAAACTGCCTAGTATGAGCATAATGTTTGAAATTTTCAAAGAGACCATAATATACCTTTTTCTTTTTGTATTTTAAAATAGCTTTTTGTGATACACAATCTAGATATGATCTAGATTTGAGGAGTAGCCACAGGAATCAGGCCTAACTGGGAAAAAAGTCTCAAAATAGTGAACATACATACCCATTTCCTGTCTGGTGCTGCCCACGCCTAGGCCATATGTCTCTAAAACCTCCTTTACTGTCCTCATGGATTCATCGTACTTGGCTGCCAGGCCAAGGAAGTTATAGGACCCCATATTGATGACATCTTTGATGATTCTTCCAGTAAACCTGCAGAGAGAAGGTCAGGTGAACACAAAGGACTTTTTCATTCAATAGCATCCTGCTGCTGCTAAGTTGCTTCAGTCGTGTCCGACTCTGTGCGACCCCATAGACGGCAGCCCACCAGGCTCCGCTGTCCCTGGGATTCTCCAGGCAAGAACACTAGGGTCCCATAAAATACAACTAGAAAGAGATCTTAGGCTTGGCCTAAATCACATCTTTTCTATTTTCCTTTTGATCGGCCTTGTTGTCACCACAAAATGATTTGCCCTTGGAGGAGAGTAACTCCGTCATGAATCTGGGCAGAGCACTGGGAAAAGGTAGTCAGGCTATAGAGCATTACTCAGCTCTGACTTTTCCTGGGTGCTTGCTTTCATGACACCCTGGTTTAAATTGCAGCAAGGACTGTCTAAAGAGAAACAGCCATGTTCATCACGGGCTCCTTCAGCTGGAACTAGAAGGGTACAATTTATCAATAAAGCTGAAAAGGGCTCTTCCTGGCTGGTTCTGTGTATCCTGCACCTTCTGCCACAGATTTCTCTTAATTGCAATACAAATAAGCTGCCCTTGGCAACTTAATTACTGTGACTTCCTCCACTGGCATCATGAGGGCTTGCAAAGGGCTGAATAATGGAAGACCAGCTGTTTCATTGCTCTGTTTTTCTTTCAGATCTGTAATCTGACACCCATGCTAGAATTTCCTTGAAAGCATTTTCTTTCAAGCCCTTCTAGGCGGCTGCCTCACCTAAATGTCCAGTTGTAGTCATCTGTCACCCTTTCCATCACGTCGAACACAGCTCCCGGGGCACTGCAGATGGGCCGGTTCCAGTTGTCTCTGATTCTCATATAAAGGTTCCGCGTATAAAAATTCTCAAAGTTTTGATACAGTGGCACAAAATCCTATTATAAGAGAGGCAGAAGTTTACTTTGGTCTCTCCCTTTTTATAGTTCAGTTACAAATAAAAACTGAAAGATGTGGAGGAGCCATGAAAATATTCCATCTGCAAATATTTTGAGCAAGGGTCTTGGGTAAGGGGATGGGCCGGGTCCACAAATAATTCTGTGAGTCCTTCACCTCCAAGGAGCTTCCATTTTAGTGGGAGAAGGAAACCCTGTGGCAAATAAAGGTATCAAAAATGATAGTGCAATACAAGTCTCCAAAAGAATGCTGGAGACAATGAATCCCAGTGAATTTCATCGAAAATTTAGCAAGAGGTGTTTATGTCTAAAGCAGTTTAGTTGGAAAGGAACTAGTTGGATGATTATTTGGTCTTAACTCTTTTGACCACAAATAGCCCCACTCATAATGTGTTTAGAAACGTGGATGAACTTGAATTGTTGGATCTATTGGCATAACTGCTGGTAGGTGACCAAGGGCATAGACACTGAGTTGGAGAGCTTCTGGAGGCATTTGGCTTCTCTCAGTGTTGAAGCAACAGCACTGTTTTGCTGTATCAAATGTCATCCATGCCTGAGGGACCTGTAATCCAGGTGAGGCTCAGAGCAAGACATATTTGACTTTGTCATCTAACTCCTAAGCTAGAACAAGGTAGAAAATGCAAACCTTGGGTAAAGTCAAGTAGTTTCGGTATTTGTAAGATTTTATCCAGAGGCAGAATCATGTTTTGCCAGAGAAATCAAGATGGCTTTATGCAGGAGAGGCTTTGGAGATGGTCACTGACGGTGCGATGAGACTATGATGGCTAGGTATGCTTAGAGAGGGCACTCAGGGTAAATCGGTCTCTTTGCTGGAAATGTAGGGTATATTTGAGAAGAATGAGAAAGAATAAAACGTGATGGATCCTGCCATTCTATGTTCCGAGCTTATAATGGCTCGCACTTCCCTTGGAGTCAAAGCCAAGATTCTGATGGTCTGACTCTGTCACCTGAGTTCCCTATCATTCTCTGTAGTGTGGGTGAGGCTGCCATATCTGCTGGCTGCAGAACATGGGAGGCTCACATGTGCTCATGAGAAACTCAGACATTACCCTGGGGGAAGTAAGGAGCCACGGAAGATTGGGAGTAGTGAGCTTCCCTACTCCCCCTCTCATTTTCTTTGAATTCTTTCTTCCTCCTATGAAATGGAGCGTATATCCTAAAGGCACAAGGAAGATGATGGGGAAAGGCTTTGCGGAAGGACTTCTTATGCTACTAATCTGGCCCTCTCATCTGAGATGGTCCAATCAGATGGAAAAAGATAGAATCTGCATCTTTTGATGGCTGCTGGCTGCATCCATAACAGTGTTTTTCTGTTATTTCACTTTTTGGTTTTTAGTGACAGTGGCATCATATCTGGAGAAAACTGTGATTGTCTATAAGAAAAAGTCCTGAGGACTACTGCATGTGAATTTGAAGGACAGTTGGGCAACTCTACTGATTACATTTGTAAGTTGAAATTCTTATATCAAATATATTTTCTCTCAAATAGTGAAATGCCCTTAGATAGATTTTCAGTTCAGTTCAGTTCAGTCTCTCAGTCGTGTCCGACTCTTTGTGACGCCATGAATTGCAGCACGCCAGGCCTCCTTGTCCATCACCAACTCCGATTTTACTATTATTTAAATCTATAGATTATGATAATTGTACACTTTTACATTTTACATGGAAATGGACATATATTTGAGAGAAAAATTGATTATGTAATCCTAGGAAAATCTTTTTCAAACTATTTCTGTTTTGATTTCATACATTTTTCTCAGACCTTTTTTTTTTTAACTGATCTGTAAGTTACTCTATATTCCCAAACATGGCTTGTGTCCTTCTAGTTCTGATTTTTAATTTCTTATCTGAAATGAAGTCATCTAAACCTGCCCTACAAAAAGAAAGGAAAGACAGAAGTAGGTCTGTCAGTAATATGTCTGGACTCTGAATGGAATTATAGTTCTAGGTTTCATGAGAAATCTGACACAAAAGAGAGTTAGCAGTTAGTTTAGAGGAGAAGTTAAACTTTGGCTTAAGAAAACAGTTGATTTTAGAAAGAAAAGAACCAAAATAGTATGCCTACAAAATTAAAATAAAATTGATTTCAAACATGGAACCACAAGATGCTCAAGATACCAGGGCAGAAAGAACAATGGAAATCATGGAGTTCAAATACCCATTTGACCTGGGAGGAAAACTAGGCCCAATTAGATGAGTAATTTGAACTCTGGTCAACTTCCGCTCCATCTGGTCTACCAGCAGTCACTTTGGACATGTACACACTGCTACGTTTAAGAGAGATCACCAATAAGAACTTACTGTACAGCACAGGGAACTCTGCTCTATATTCTCTGATAACCTAAATGGGAAAGGAATTTGAAAAAGAACAGATGTGTATATATAGCTTAACCACTTTGCTGTACATCTGAACCTAACACAATGTTAGTCAATTACACTCCAATATAAAATACAAATTTCAAAAAGTGACCTATAATATGGAATACGAAGGCCAACAATCCTCCATGCCATGGAGGAGGGAGCGTGCATCGTATGGAACTTGACGCTGACCTAAGAAAAAAGTCTGCAGCTTCTGTCACTGAGGTCTCATGAAGGTGTGTCACCAGGCGGCCTGAGGGGAGGTGTGAACATGCTCCACCCTGCCCAAGCTTCTGGCTCCTGGCTCAGAGATCCAGAATAACCTGTGGAGAAATGGTCAGCTAGCTCTTTATTGAGATAAAAGCTCTGAAAGCAAGACATGGGGGTTCTAACCAACTTTGTGGGGTCAGAGAGGACTTTCTGCTATGGAATAATCTCCACACTCAATAGAAATTTCTATAAATTAGGCACTTGAAACTTCTCTGTTGAAGAGGTAGGGCAATTTTTAACCACATAGAGCTATTTTTTTGTGGGTGGTATAAATGCTAACTTAAATCTGAATCATCAGCTTGGTCATCTACCTGTTCCTGAGAGGGAAAAATGAGGTTGGAAACCTTGGAATGGAAGAATAATGCCATTTGCCACCACAAAGATGGACCTGGAGATTATCATACTGAGTGAAGTAAGTTAGACAGAGAAAGACAGATAACATATGATATTGTTTGTATGTTCAGTCTTTAAAAAAGGATACAAATGAACATATTTTCAAAACAGACATGGACTCACAGACATAGAGAACAAACTTATGGTTGCTGGGGGTGGAGGAAGGGGGTAGGGGAGGGATCGTTAGGGAGTTTGGGATTGACAGGTATACACTGCTAGATTACAAATAGATCCCCAACAGGGATCTACTGTATAGCACAGGGAACTCTGCTCGATACTCTGTAAAAACCTAAATGGGGAAAGAATTTGAAAAACATTAGATAAATGTATAACTGAATTACTTTTGTGTACGTCCAAAACTAGCACAACATTGTTAATCAATGTTTGGTATAAAATAAAAAAAAAAAACCTAGATCTGGTTGGTCCAGTGAAGAAGTTCTGCCTTCTGGTTACAGAGCTCCTATTCTTCTGCACCCATGAAGGTTCCTGCCTCTGTGTGGGTGTTTTTTCGCCCCACCTGACTCCTTTGAGCACTATGAGGTTTCTTCAGGAGCAGTGAGTGCCTTCTAAAGGTCATTGTCCTCTAGTCTCAGGTAAGCCTCCCACAGCATTGTCACTATATAAAAATATGAGTCTGGACTAGCTGTTGCGAAAGCCGAAGTACTGCAATAGGATGTATCTTTATCTATCTGCATATTTAGCTTATCACATGGTCTCAGTTCAGTTCAGTTCAGTCGCTCAGTCATGTCCAACTCTTTGTGAGACCATGAATCACAGCACGCCAGGCCTCCCTGTCCATCACCAACTCCCGGAGTTCACTCAAACTCATGTCCATCGAGTCAGTGATGCCATCCAGCCATCTCATCCTCTGAGTCACGTGGTCTACTTACTATATTTTTCTTCCTGACACAAAAGGTGGATGTGAGAGTGAACCCCTGGCCACAAGGACACAGTCATTTTCTGGAGTAGGGTATAGGAGGGTCATCGTTGCTGTTTAATTGCTAACTTGGCGACCGACTCTTTGTGATCCCAATGACTGTAGCCCACCAGGTCCTCTGTCCATGGGATTTCCTGGTGAAGAAAGTGAAGTGGGTTGCCATTTCCTTTTCCAGGGGATCTTGCTGACCCAGGGAGAGAACCCACATTTCCTGCATTGTCAGTCAGATTCTGTATCGCTGAGTCACCAGGGAAGCCTTATAGGAGGGTGGAGAAACCCTAATAATAATATAGCCACAACATGACCTTGTTTCTTCTGCAATATGACATTCTTTCTTTTTCCACCATTAATCTTGTAGAGTACTTTATCATTTTTCAAGTGTTACAGGTTTATCTGTCCTATTTTCACAGACAATTCAACAGAAAACCAGAAAATCTGAGTGGACAGATTGAGATTTGTACCAATGAATGCTCTTTTCAACAAACCACACTGAACATATCCATGGTTTGTTGCAAAAAATACTACCAAATTTGGAAGTATGTTTCTTCATTTTGGGTTTAACTACCTTCTCATTCAGTAGTAAATAGAACTATGGATTTGTAGAGAGAGGGAAAAGTCATTATCAAACACAGTTTTTACTTGTCCCGGCAGTAACACTTCTTTTTTTCACCTAACATTTCATGTTATTGTATTACTTCCTTTTGAGAAACAGTTGTTTCTCTTAACAGGGTTGAACTCAGAAAAAAAATTAAAACATGTTTATCTTTTCCTCTTTGTTGGGAAGGGTAAGTTTATTACAGACAATTCACTGAAGTATGAGAAACACAAAGTAAGAATGGTGAAATCTGATTTTTCTTATTAAGAAATTAGAGAGAGGTTGAAAAAAGATGGTACATCCAGTGCTTGGATGTGTTCTACCACACATCTAAAAGCCCTGTGAGATGACAAAAAGGCAGATATTTAAAAAAGAAAATCTGGTGCTCCAGCGGTTAGGACTCCATACTTTTATTCCTGATGGCCCAAGTTCACTCCCTGTTAGGGAAACTAAGACCCCACAAATATCGATTGTGGTGAGGGCAAAAAGTTTTCCTAAAAAGTCTATAAACAATAGACTATAAATATATATATTATTTAATTTACTTAATAATAAAATTATACTATATTAATATAAATATAAACATAAACTATAAAAAGTCTATAAACAGTACATGCTGGAGAAGGTGTGGAGAAAAGGGAACCCTCTTACACTGTTGGTGGGAATGCAAACTACTACAGCCTCTATGGAGAACAGTTGGAGATTCCTTAAAAAACTGGAAATAGAACTGCCATACGACCCAGCAATCCCACTGCTGGGCATACACACCGGGGAAACCAGAATTGAAAGAGACGTGTACCCCAGTGTTCATCACAGCACTGTTTACAGTAGCCAGGACATGGAAGCAACCTAGATGTCTGTTGGCAGACGAAAGGATAAGAAAGTTGGGGTACACATACACAATGGAATATTACTCAGCTATTAAAAAGAATGCAGTTGAATCAGTTCTAATGAGGTGGATGAAACTGGAGCCGATTATACAGAGTGAAGTAAGCCAGAAAGAAAAACACCAATACAGTATACTGACACATACATATGGAATTTAGAAAGATGGTAATGATGACCCTGTATGCGAGACAGCAAAAGAGACACAGATGTAAAGAACAGACTTTTGCACTCTGTGGAAGAAGGCGAGAGTGGGATGATTTGAGAGAATAGCACTGAAACATGCATATTATCATATGTGAAACAGATCGCCAGTCCAGGTTTGATGCACGAAACAGGGCTCTCAAAGCCAGTGCACTGGGACAACCCAGAGGGATGGGATGGGGAGGGAGGTGGGGGAGGGTCAGGATGGGGAGCACATGTACTCCCATGGCTGATTCATATCAGTGTATGGCAAAAACCACTATAATATTGTAAAGTAATTAGCCTCCAATTAAAATAAGTAAATTAAAAAAATAAAAACAAACAAAAAATAGCATAATTAACAAGTTTGTTATAATAGATCAAAAGACAATATATAGTTTTTTACGACACTCATGAAATTCCAACACAACTATCTGAGAAGCTGTGACAACTAAAAAGAGAATTCATTAAGGTGAGAGTTTTTTAACTTAAAATATAAAAATAGCAATAGCTTTCTCATATGCCATCAATAACTAATTAGAATCGAAAATAGGGGGAAACATACTATTTAAATAGTACCATCACCAAAAAATTGTACTCAAATAACAATAATAAGAAAAAATGGTGACCTTAGAATAAAAAAAGCTAAAAAAATTAAATAAAAAATAAATTAAAAAAATAAAATTTTATTAGAGGACATAAATATCTAGATAAAAGGAGAGACATACCACCATTCTGAATGAGAAGACTAAATAGAATAATATTCTATTATTTATTAAGATGTCAAATTTTCCAAAGTCAAAACATAGATTTAATACATTACCAGTTGAAGCAGCAAGAGTTCCTTCTTAAAAATTCAATACCTAAAAAGCTAATTCTAAGGTATATATTGAGAAAATTTTCACAAACTACTTGAAAACTTGTAAATTTACCTAAAAAAATCAACATATTGGCTGAATTTCATATCAATGGGTAAAAAGTAATTGAACTATTCAATTACTGATACTGAGACAATTTAAAAATCCCATGAAAAAGTAGTCCCCCTCATAACTCTTCTAGGCTTCAGATACAACGAACCGTAGTAATCAAAACAGGGTGGTATTGAGAGCCGGAAAATAAACTCACCCATCTACAGTCAATTAGCCTTCAACAAAGAAGGCAGAATATAACATGGGAAAACGTCTCTCAGCAAATGGTGCCGGGAAAGGTGGAGAGCTGCATGTAAAGCAGTGATGTTAGCGCAGACCTTACACTGTACTCAAAAGGGCTTAAACAAAGACATGACACCATGAAATTCCTAGAAGCGAGCCTAGGCAAAATGTTCTTTGGCATAAATCATACCAGTGTTTTCTTAGGTCAGTCTCCCAAGGCGATCGCAGTAAAAAAATAAACAAATGATATGTAATTAAATTTACAGGCTTTTCACAGCACAGGAAACCATTAAAAAACAATAGCTAAATGAAAAGGCAACCTATGACATGGGAGAAAATATTCGCAAATGATGTGACAGACAAGGGCTTAATCTCCAAAGGATAGAAACAGCTCACACAACTAAATAACAACAACAAAACAAACAACCAAATTGAAAAACAGGCAGAAGACCTTAGTGAACATTTCTCCAAAGGAGAAATACAGATGGCCCACAGGCACGTGAAAAGATGCTCAATATCAAAACTACAATGAGGTACCACCTCACATCAGTCAGAATAGCCATCATTAAAAGATCTACACGTAACCAATCCTGAAGAGGGTGCAGAGAAAAGGGAATCCTCCTGCATCATTGGTGAGAATATACATTGGAACAGCCATTGTGGAAAACAGTATGGAGATGCCTCAGAAAACTAAAAATAGAATTACCATATTGTCCATCAATTGCACTCCTGGGAATATATCCAGACAAACTGCAATTCAAAAAGATACATGTTCTTGTTGATGTATGGCAAAACCAATACAATATTGTAAAGTAATTAGCCTCCAATTAAAATAAATAAGTTTAAATTAAAAAATAAAAATAAAATTAAACAATAATTTTACACATTAAAAAAATAAAAAATAAAAATCACAGTAAAAAAAAAAAAAGATACATGTACTAGTCACTAGTCACAATAGCCCAAACATGGAAACCATCTAAACGTCCATCAACAGATGAATGAATAAACATGAGATCCGTGTACACACAATGAAATATTACTCAACCGTAAGAAAGAACAAAGCAATGCTGTCTGCAGCAACACGGCTGCAGCCAAAGATTATCATACTAAGTGAAGCCAATCAGAAAGAAAAAGACAAATACCATATGATATCACTTATATGTGCAATCTAAAGCGTGGAACAAACAAACCTATCTGTGAAGCAGAAGCAGACTCACAGACACAGAGAACAGGCTTGTGGTTATCGGGAGAGAGATTGGGGTTGGTAGATACAAACTATTACATTTAGGATGAATAAACAGCAAGGTCCTGATGTATAGCACAGGGAACTATTATCAATGTTCTGTGATAAACCATAATGGAGAAGAAGATTAAAGAAAGATTGTATATATATATAGGAGAGTGAAAAAGTTGGCTTAAAGCTCAACATTCAGAAAACGAAGATCATGGCATCTGGTCCCATCACTTCATGGGAAATAGATGGGGAAACAGTGGAAACAGTGTCAGACTTTATTTCTTGGGGCTTCAAAATCACTGCAGATGGTGACTGCAGCCATGAAATTAAAAGACGCTTACTCCTTGGAAGAAAAGTTGTGAGCAACCTAGACAGTATATTCAAAAGCAGAGACATTACTTTGCCGACTAAGGTCCGTCTAGTCAAGGCTATGGTTTTTTCAGTGGTCATGTATGGATGTGAGAGTTGGACTATGAAGAAAACTGAGCACCGAAGAATTGATGCTTTTGAACTGTGGTGTTAGAGAAGACTCTTGAGAGTCCCTTGGACTTCAAAGAGATCCAACCAGCCCATTCTGAAGGAGATCAGCCCTGGGATTTCTTTGGAAGGAATGATGCCAAAGCTGAGGCTCCAGTACTTTGGCCACCTCATGCAAAGAGTTGACTCATTGGAAAAGACTGATGCTGGGAGGGATTAGGGGCAGGAGGAGAAGGGGACAACAGAGGATGAGATGGCTGAATGGCATCACGGACTCGATGGATGTGAGTCTGAGTGAACTCCGGGAGTTGGTGATGGACAGGGAGGCCTGGCATGCTGTGATTCATGGGGTCGCAAAGAGTCGGACACGACTGAGCGACTGAACTGAACTGAACTGATTTATATAGCTGAGTCACTTTGCTACATGGTAGGGATTGGCACAACTCTGTAAAACAATTGTACTTCAATAAAAAAATAGTCCTTCTACTTCACAGAGCACATGGAATTAAATCCTAGATGAGTTTGTAGATTAAATGAATTCTCCAAATTATAAAAGTACTGAATGAAATTATAGGAAAATTTTTTATCTTTCTTACAAGATGAAAATAGCCTTCCTAAACTACTCCCCCTTCACAAAGAGAAAGAACAGCAAAAAATAGCAAAACCAACAACAAAGAAAACATAAAGGAGGTGTTTGATACATGCAGCTTAAAAATTAAAAATATATGTGTGGCTAAAAAGCCACTGCTGCTGCTGCTAAGTAGCTTCAGTCGTGTCCGACTCTGTGCGACCCCAGAGATGACAGCCACAGAAAAAGTTAAAAAAAGTTAAAGTTAAAAGCCTAGAAACAGAATTGAAAAAAAAAACTAAAACAGATTTAAGAGGCAAATTATTGATGAAGGATATATAGAAAGAACTTCTCTCAATCAATAAAAATAATTTAATAAAATTATGAGCAAATGATATCAACAGGAAATTCAAGAAGAGTAAGCATACATGAGAAATAATCATATGAAAAGCTCAGTCTCATTATAAACAAGGAAATGCAGAGAAACACAAGCACATGAAAAAACCTCCCTTTTCAAATTGGCAAAAATGAGAAATATTTTTAAAATATCAATGTATCAAGTGCTGACAAGAAAGCAAGCACTCTCGCGTACTACTAGAGACATGCTATGCAATATTTTTTAAAGGCAATTTGCCAATATTTTGGAAGTTAAAATGTTTATTTCTTGGGCCCAGAAAGTCATTTCTATGCATTATCCTTGAATAAATGCATAGGATGCTCATTGAAGCATTATTTTCAATAATAAAAAAGAGAATAAAAATAAATAATCATATAATCCTACTATACAATACCATCATGTAGCTATTAAAAACAATGAAGGTAATCCTCTTCTGACAGGTAAAGATCTTCAGTGTATAACTTCTTGCAAAAATAAAAAAGACAGTCACACAACAAATGTATGTTATGAACATACCTTAAGGAAGGGAGAGGGTGATGCAAATGAGCACATATGTAACTAAATGCATGAAACAGAAAGGAAGGATGACCATAGCTTTTGCAGCTATTCCCGTAATAAAAAGGAAAGGGAAAAAGACACAGGAAGAGGCTAGTCATAACCCACTCATTCCACACATTGGCTTAGTACTAGTTGATAGGCGCTAGCAAAGCTCTACTTCATCAAGATCCATCAACCTTGCTACTATTCTTGTTAAAAACCTACTATTGCAGATTCCTTCTTGCCAAGGGAGGCAGTAAGGTCTATACTGTACAAGAACTAAAACAAAATGATTTGACTAACATTTTAATGACACATCAGAAATTTCATGCCTGTGGGTATTTGGATATTTGGGTATTTATATATATCCAAATAAACGTTGGGGCTTCCCAGGTGGCTCAGTGGTAAAGAATCCGTCTGCCAATGCAGGAGATGCAGGTTTGACCCCTGGTTTGGGAAGATGCCCTGGAGAAGGAAACGGCGACCCACTCTAGTATCCTTGCTTGGGAAATCCTGTGGACAGGTGAGCCTGACAGGTTACAGTCCATGGGTGGGGTGGGGGGGGGGTGTTGTAAAAGAGTCAGACAGGACCTAGAGACTAAACAACAACAAGACAACTAAACAACAATAACAAAATAAATGTTGACCTGAAAACTCACCATGGGTAGTTATAATCTGATTTTACTAATGGCCATATTTTACAAACTATTTCTCAAACTTTGATTTTGGAGTTTTTCCCCAAAGCTAGATGCAATCATGGAAAATATGCCTTTCTTGTGAGGGTGCATTTGTTTTTGAGAAGCAGCCAGAAGGTATTTGGAACCAAGCCTGGTTGGGGAGTTTGGGGATAACTCTGCTGGTGACTCCTCCTGGCTTTAAAGCTGGTGATGTCCGGATGGATTTAATGAAGAAAGTGAGGGGGTGAGCTGTACTGGTATCTGAGGGAAGAAGGGTCATTCTGAGCAGAGGGAAAGGCGGGTGAGAAATCCTTGCGTTAGGTGTGAGAAGCTGTGTTTGAGGAAGAGGAAGAAGGTCCTTGCGGAACAGGGACAGGGCTCATCGAGAGGGCGGTTCTGTAGCACCTTGACATGTGAACTGACTTAGGTTTAAAAAGATCATGTTGGTTGTTAACTGAGAAGAGAATGAAGGGGCTGAAGCATTCCCACCCACAAGCTGCTGGCTAATATGTTGGGTTCCCAGGGAAACTCTCTCATTTTGGACCCACCCAGATCCAAACAGGAAGCCCAGCACTGGGCCGTCTGTTTGCTTTGGACAAAACCATGCCTCACACCCAGTGACCTTCATGAACCCCATCCTTCAAAACACTCAGAAGAAAGTCATACTGCGCCAATCTTGCTGTTGTTTCAGAATGCCAAGTGTGGATAAGAAAGAGCGAGGTTTAATTCATGCAACATTTATTTGGCGATTTATGTCCAAATTTTCTAGTTACAACTTGCTGAACCATTTTTGTTATATGTGGGAGTAAAAATCTCTGGGGATGAACCAGAAATATCTGGGCTTTACTTGTAGGGCTCTGGGACTGCCTGGGTCTAACGGAAACATGGTATCGCAACTGATAAGTCTTTTACCAGCAGGGGCCACAGGGATTGAGACATGCAGCTGTACTTGAAGTTTTTAAAATCCCTGACAATGCTTGATATTCCTTTGATTATATTTTCTGACATCCTACTCTGGATTTAGCAAAGTTGGGCCATGACATCACTGAGAAAGTACTATAGCTAGAGATCTCTGCTGCTGCTGCTGCTGCTAAGTTGCTTCAGTCGTGTCCGACTCTGTGTGACCCCATAGACGGCAGCCCACCAGGCTCCCCCATCCCTGGGATTCTCCAGGCAAGGACACTGGAGTGGACTGCCATTTCCTTCTCCAATGCATGAAAGTGAAAAGTGAAAGGGAAGTCGCTCAGTCCTGTCCGACTCTTTAATACATTGCAATTCAACTCTAAAGTTGCCTTTAAAGGGTTAAAAGAAGAACTGAAGCAAAATATTGAAACCTTGTATCTGTCTGGGTTGTCTTTTTTCCTCCTTAGTGTCTTGATTATTAATCAAGTCTGTTGAGATAGCAGGTGCTCTGGGTCTGAGATTTTTTTAGGGCTCTTTTGGAGAGAGATTTTGCTTTTTTTTTTCCTTTTTAATCTTTTCACTTAGTATTACTAACTCAGTCCTCAAGTGACGAGTGTGCCACTGCCATTCTTGTAGCTGACCAAAGAATAAATTTGAGATTATCCTGGTTTCCTCCTCTGTCTTATTTTCCATATACTCAGCAACCAAGACTTGTTGATTATACCTCCTAAATATCTTTATAACCAGCTTCCTTTTCTTCATTCCATCTGTCTCTTCCTCAACTCAAGCACATATTATCTCCTTCCTAGACTATTATAAGGATTTTTATTGTCTCATTGCTTCTAGTCTTGAGTTGGAATTCCATCTCTGCCACTTATAACATTCTCTAAAGTTCTCTGTCCTCTTCACACCCTTTGTCTTTTTCTCTTCCATAGACCTTCCCTGGGAGATCGCATCCACTCCTATGGGTTTGATTAATTTAATATGCTCCAGATATACTGAAGATGCTACAATATCCATCTCAGACTTTTCTCTGAGGTCTAGACCTCTCTATCTAGCTGTCAATTCTTTCAACTCAGCTTGTTTCAAAGTGAATTGATCACCTTCCCCTCCACCTTCATCTTCCTTCGCAATTCCCCATCTCAATATGTGATACTGCCTTCTTTATATCCAGTTGCCCAAGTCGTAGACCAAGTGTGGGCTTTGATTTGCACATCTCTGTAATTCCCCAAGTCAAATCGATCATCCCTAACTCTATCTCTTTTTTTTTTAATTGAAGTACAGTTGATTTACAATGTTGTTTAGTTTCAGGTTGATAGCAAAGCAATCCAGTTATACAGAATAGATACAGATCTATCTATCTAATTAGATCAATATTCCTTTTCAGATTTTTTCCATTATAGATTATTACAAGATGTTGACTATATTAATACTTCCCCGTGCTATGGAGTAGGTCCTTGTCATTTACCTAGTTTATATGCAATAGTGTATATCTGATAATCCCAAACTCCTCTGTTATCCCTCCACTCTCCATTTCCCCTTTGGTAACCATAAATTTGTTTTTTATGTCTGTGAGTCTATTTCTGTTTGTAAATAAGTTCATTTGTATTATTTGCTTAGATTCTCCATTAGTTAGTTAGTTAAGTCACTCAGTCATGTCCAACTCTTTGCGACCCCATGGACTGTAGCCCACCAGGCTCCTCCGTCCATGGGCTTCTCCAGGCAAGAATACTGGAGTGGGTTGCCATTTCCTTCTCCAGGGGATCTTCCCGACCCAGGGATCAAACCCAAGTCTCCCATATTAGAGGTAGACGCTTTAACCTCTGAGCCACCAGGGAAGCGTACATTATGATATTTGTCCAGCTTACTTCACTTACTATGGTAGATTTTAGGTCCATCCATGCTACTGCAAATGGAATGATTTCGTTCTTTTTTGCTGGTGGGGTAGTCCTGATTCCAACCCTTAAGCATCTCTTGGCTTGTCTCTCATGAGCTATCACTAACCTGGGCCCAGCCCAAGGTATCATCTAGATTTTTTATCAACCTGGACTTCTGCCTCAGCCTCTTAATTGGATTTTTTTTCTTTTTTTGGTCCCTGCGTTGTCCTCCTGCAATCCGTTTTTTACATTGCAGTGAACATGATCTTTCTAATCTGCTAATCTGCATTCCTCTGCCTGAAATCCTTCAATGCCTTCCCATTGTTCTTATAACAAATGTGTATGGCTTATAAAAACCCCTTATAGTAAGGTCTCTGCTTGCCTCTCAAGCAATCTTTCTCCCCACATAATCCCACTCTCACAACATTCTGATCATTAGAATTCCTTGGTTCCTTGAATGTTCAATGTTTTCTCTTATCTCTGGGCCACTTCACACCATGTTTCCTTTCCTTGAAGACTCCTTCCAGCTCATCTTGCTGCACTCGTTGCCTTATTACTTACTCTTCAGTCTTCTAAAGACTGAATTTAAGTTTCTCTTCCCCCCAGCAGGCTTCACTGAACACCAAGCCCAGGTTAAATGCTTCTATTCTTTGCCTCCCTGATGTCATCTGCTAACCTCAATGGTACCTCTTATCAAATTCCACTGCAATTGCTTCTTTTGTGGTTAGCTCTCCAAAACCATTATCTGCCTTAGTTATTCTTATGTTTCCAGACTGTTGTACAGTGCCTGGCACAAAATACAAACTCCAAATGAATCTGACTTGCTTGCAGCTCTCTTAGAGAGTGTCTTCCTTTGTACCTTGCTCAATAGGCAAATACCTGCTCACCACTAAGTCCCAGCATAATGCCTTCCTAAATTCCTAAGAGAAGCGCAGGACACAGATCCCTGTTTCCCATATCAACTTCCTCCCCATCATCGCTTTTTATCGTTTGTTTTGCTCATGAGTCTTTTTTTGCATACCAGACTTCAAATTCTCTGCTGGAAGGACCTATATTTTCTTCTCTATTAGTCCCCATTACTCGGTATAGGGGCTTCCCAGGTGGCACTAGTGGTAAAGAACTCGCCTGCCAATGCAGGAGGCATGAGATGTGGGTTCGATTCCTGGGTCAGGAAGATTCCCTGGAGGAAGACATGGCAACCCACTCCAGTATTCTTGCCTGGAGAACCCCATGGACAGAGGAGCCTGGCCAGCAACAGTCCATGGGGTTGCACAGAGTCCGACGCGACTGAAGCAACATAGTTCACATGCAGTTGCTGTAGAACATACGACTTAGTCCTTGCTAATGTAAGAGAGAGTTCAACAGTCAAACTGGGCCTGATTTCCCCCTGAAGGTAGGCTTAACTTAATTCCAATTTGGTAATTCCAAAATAAGTGTTCTACATGACCTGTTCATGGTTATGTTTCTATAATAAGAGCTTAGCTTACTGTGGGTACTGGTCAGTAAGTTATAGGATTTGAGATTCTCCTATTACATGTGTCAATGATGCTATACTTAGATATGTTCAAGGCTCCATCATGTGGAATAATCTGTGGCCACAACTGTATATTTTAAAGCAAGTTTTAGGGAAAAAGAGATTCATGGCATCATATATCCTTTGAACCAATTTTGGAAAACATGGTAAAAGGACACAGGCTCTTCACAGATTTCTGAATAGTTTCCAAGTTGTCCTGTTAGCTTTATGTGAAAAGGAGATGCTGTAGACATTTATACATTCGCCATTGAAAGTATCCAGATCAGTGGTCTACACTGAGGGTGATATTCCACTTGGTGAGGCATTTGGCAATGTCTGGAGATATTTTTGATTGTCACAAGGATGTGGGAGAGTTCTAACTACATCTTGCAGGTCAAGGTCAGGGATGCTGTTAAAAATCCTGCAATGCCTCCCACATCAAAGGATTATCCATCTCGAAACGTCAATAGTGCCAAAGTTGAGAAACTCTGATCTAAGTGAAACCCTGACCACATGTCACTCAAACACACTTTCCTAGTCCAGAATAGAATATAAATAATACTCAGCTTACAACTAGAAGACCAGAATACAGTCCCACTCATGCCCTCACTTTCTGATTTTGATTTTTCACCTTTAAAATGCTCTTTTGAAATCTATCTCATGGGATTGTTTTAAAAATTATATTTATGATAATGTACATGGAAACCCTTAGTTTAGCCTGCTGCTGCTGCTGCTGCTGCTGCTGCTGCTAAGTCGCTTCAGTTGTGTCCGACTCTGTGCGACCCCATAGACGGCAGCCTGGCAACTAGTAATTGCTCAATAAATATTGTAAAGAAAACAAGTCCATGAATACATGGATAACTTTGGGGGGTTTACGGGGTTCAGGGGAATAGCATTTGCCTTGAGTAGTTGCTGAGCATATCACTCTTTTCAGGATCTGTACATGCATTACCACTTGGGAGCATACTTCAGGGAAGAATTGGCATTGACAAAGACTCAGGAGCTGCTCGTGCATACCTTTTGCTCTTCTCTCTCCACGGCTGCATTGCATTTTTCTATTCCTGAGTTCCTCAGAAAGTCCCTGAGATAGCCAAACAGTGTTCCAATTCCATATCCCAAGTAAGTGAAAACCATAACATGAAGAGGTGCTTCCTCAAAGGATTCCACAAATGGCTTGTAAAAATTTGAATTTCCGTTTTGCTGAAAAGACAAACAGAAATGGAAAATTAGCCACTCTTCCGTTACAATGAACTATGACACTGAAAATTTTGGACTTTCAATCTTTTACATGTCAAAGAGCACATTTAAGATTATGAAAATACTTAGAGAAAATTGGAAGTTGATCACTGAAGAAGGTAATCAGCAATGTACGTTTTATTCCACAACTCTTAAAGAAATAATTGATTCAGGCAGAAATTATCAACAGATTCTAAATCCGTTAAGTGAAAAATGAATGAGGAATAGGGGTTTTGCAAGATACCAAAGTATCATTCTGTACTGCTGCTGCTACTGCTAAGTCGCTTCAGTCATGTCCGAATCTGTGCGGCCTCATAGACGGCAGCCCATCAGGGTCCCCCGTCCCTGGGATTCTCCAGGCAAGAACACTGGAGTGGGTTGCCCTTTCCTTCTCCAATGCATGAAAGTGAAAAGTGAAAGTGAAGTCGCTTGGTCGTGTCTGACTCTTAGCGACCCCATGGACTGCAGCCTACCAGGCTCCTCCGTCCATGGAATTTTCCAGGCAAGAGTACTGGAGTGGGGTGACTGGAAACCCCAATAGATCCTGAGCTACCTTTCCCAGAGTGCCTGGTCATTTGGGACTCGGCGACCCCCTGTGGGCTGTTTGTTTCCTGCGTTTCCTTCAGGTGATGGAAACAAGCATGTGAGCTGTGCGTGCTAAGTCGCTTCAGTCGTGTCCAGCTCTTTGTGACCGTATTAGCTGTAGCCTTCCAGGGACTGTAGGATTCTACAAGCAAGAATACTGGAGTGGGTTGCCATGCCCTCCTCCAGGGGATCCTTCCAACCCAGGGATAATACCTGCTTCTCTAATGTCTCCTTCATTGGCAGGCAGGTTCTTTACCACGATGGAAATGAGCAGGTCCCTTATTGGCTGCCTGTTTTTCACTGTTCTAGGCTAACATTGGGCTTTCCTGGGCTCAGGCAGTAAACCAATCTGTTTGCAATGCAGGAGACCGGGGTTCAGTCCCTGGCTTGGAAAGATCCCCAAGAGAAGAGAATGGTACCCTAATCCAGAATTCTTACCCAGAAAATTCCATGGGCAGAGGAGCCTGGTGGGCTGCAAAGAGTCAGACAGGACTGAGCAGAGTGCAGCACAACAGGCTACTATTAGAGAGGATAAGAAATAAAAAATATAGCCTCTTTTCCCCAGACTTGATGGCATAATGCGACAGGCGGAGGAGAGAAAGTATAATCATAACACTGAACAAAAAGAAATGTCATCAGAGTGACACAAATGGTGAGATTGTATCACATGGGGTGATCAGGAGTGGCTTCCAGAAAGGGACGTCTGAGGCCAGTCTTGGAGGGAGGCAGGGCCTGATGGCTGGGAGGGCTCAGGGGCAGGGAGACTGCCCTGCTTCGGATTCAGGCATTTCACTTGCTGACTGTAAGACTTGGTGCAAGTCGCTTAATTGTTCTTGCTCTCAAATGCCTTCAGTGTAAAATGGAGCTAGTAAGGTTTCTGTTGTTGTTCAGTAGCCAAGTCATGTCTGACTCTTCGTGACCCCATGAATGCACACCAGGTTTCCCTGTCTTTCACCGTCACCCGGAATTTGCCCAAGTTCATATCCCTTGTTTATTTTGAAAATTAAATTAGGTAATAAATGCAAAGGACCTGTCCCAGAGCAAACACTCGTAAAATGCTCCTGAAATCTTCTGAGTGCAATGATAAAGGAAACTGCTAGAATGAATGATGCTGCTTTTAGAGAAATATTTGGGAAAGAAGAGAAAGAATATGTATAGAGCCCTGGCCAGTACCTATACGTAGGGAGAAGCAAGAGACTGAGGACACATGAGGAGGCAGTAAATGTGAGAGGGGACAAAGAGGTGGGGGTTAGAGGCATGGTGGGGCGGGGCAGCGGGGGGGCATTGTCGAGATACTGAAGTTGAGAAAGACCATGATGCTTGGGTCATCTGGAATTGCAGCAACCATTTGTGGCCACAGGTGAAGACAGTTACGCACAAAAGATGGTAGAAAGAGGAAATGGAAAGACTTGATCCTTGATGACCAAGAGTTAACGGACCAAAGCAACCAATCCAGGGACCATCCAATTAGAGACTCTTCCCAACTCTAGACTCTCATTACGTGAGAATAACAACATCTTATTTTTAATCTCCTTCAATTTGAGTCTTCCAGTACTGGCAGCTGAGGATCCCAGTAGATCAGTTCTCCTCCCCAGTCAAGAGAGCAACAAGAACTGTAGACCAGGTGAGAGGCGGGTGGAGGTGGGAGGGACGGGTGTTCATCTAGTATTCACGATACATTCATCTCCGTTATTTCTCCTGAGCATCCACTCTGATTGGTTAATGAGTGCCCTGTTCTGACTGATGAGTATATATCCCTTACTGTGTGTGTATGCCGTATGTTGTGTTGTATAATAAACTTTCATTCATAGTGGCAGGTAAAACTCAGAGCAGCGCTTTCCTCAGTGGAATCCTCTATTTTTATTCTAAGACATTTGAGAATCTTATTGATTTCAAAGTTGCCATTTATTTCTCTTCTAAAATACTTTGGAATGCCAGTGAGATTTGGCTGAAATCTAACAGATTTGTAGGAATGATGCAGCTCCAAAGCTTATGAAAGTGGGGTGAAGCGAGAGAGATGAGAGTACCTAATTCTACCTTAGCTGGAAGGGTACTTCATATCTTAAAGTTGCTGGGGATTTTAAGAAACGAGTATTTTAATCACAGTCTGCTACAGATACAAACGTTTAGAAATGCTTTATCAAACTCCTATGTCTCAGTCTAGTCTAACTCGTATCATCTTGTCACAAACAGGTGAGCTGCTTTCATTTCACATTCTGATATCCTGATTTTTATGCCCTTCCAAACCTTCTCTCATGCTGACAGATTCCTGTAATTTTTTTGGTATTTACTCCTTTTTCGAATGTCCTCTGTTGCCCCCCTCCTTCAAGCCAGCGCTTTATACCTTTGCCTGCCTAATATCCACTGTTTAAGACCTAGTTCTGTCTTCACTTCCTAAAAAGATCCAGGCTGGGTGTTCTCACTGCATAATACCATTGTAATACTCATCACACTGTACTACAAAAATATTTTTAAAAGACAAGTTATTTAATAAAAGGACAGAAAATAAAGGATCACTTGCAAAAAATAATAGCTGTTATTATCTCTCACTTAGGCCTTTTGAATATTTCAAATATTTTCACACTAATGTCCATTGTAGGGGAGACTGGCTGTGAGCATCAAACCACTTCCCTCACCTCTTTCTCACAGCTGGGCTACAAGTCCCACGTCCGTTGCCGACAAGCGTGACTGTGCGACTGAGCTCTGGTCAGTGTGAAACTGGTAGGAATGAAACGTGCCATTTCTGGGCCTGACCTGTGGCTCTCTCCTGACCCGTCTTGTTCTCTCTTTGCCCTGTTGCCATCTGAATGCTGACGGCCGTGGTGACCTTGGAAGCCACCCAGTCTAGTCTGCAGAGCTTTGCTCAGCCTGGTGACCTGAGTGGCCACGTGGAGCACAGTCCTCACCGTTCGCCCCTCCAGATTCCTATAAGTGCCCATTGGACTTCATAGGAGTGAGAGATAAACTTATATCGGGTTATGCCATGAGACTGGGTGGTGCATTTTTTGAAGTATTTTAACAAATGTTTTCATTTTGGCTGTGCCAAGCCTTTGTTGCCATGTGGGCTTTCTCTGGTTGGGGTTAGCGGGTTACTCTCTAGCTGCGGCGTGTGGGCTTCACGCTGTGGCGGGCTGTCTTGTGGGCACAGGCCCTAGAGTGTACAGGCGTCAGTGGTAGCACCCCATGGGCTCAGTCATGGTGGTGAATGCGCTTAGTCGGTCCCGGGCATGTGGAGTCTTCCTGGACCAGGGATGGAACTGTGGCCCTCTCATCTGCAGGTGGATTCCTAACCACTGGACCACCAGGAAAGTCCAGTGGCTCATTTTTCAAATATTACCTTAATATTGTCAAAATACTATCTTGAAGAATAGATACTATAAGAATCATTTTAAAATTCTTTCATGTCTAAATCTTGCTTAGAAGGGTTTGGAAGAAGCCTGGGAACTAAGTTACTTCCCCAAGGAAAAGAATGCATCAGGACCTGTCTGCATTGGCCAATATTTTAATTTAAATCTGGGGAGTGTCACTTGGCGTGGCCACTGTGGAAATGGTATGAAGGTGCCTCAGAAAATTTTAAAACAGGACAACCGTATGATCAGCAGTTCCACTCCGGAGTAATTATCTGAAGAAAATCAAAACATTGCTTTGAAAAGATATATGTACCCCAACGTATGTATGTACAGTGTGTGTGTGTGTGTGTATGTGTGTGTGTGTGTTTTATATATATATATATATATATATATATATATATATATATATATATATAATGGAATAATACTCTGGTATTAAAAAATAATGAAATCTGCCATTTGCAACCACATGGGTAGACCTGGAGGGTATTATGCTTAGTAAAATAAGTCAGAGGAAAACAGCTACTGTAATTTCTCTTTTATATGTGGAATCTAAAAAACTGGAACAAATGAATATAAAGAGAAATAAACTCATAGATGCAGAGAACAAACTAGTGGTTACCAGCCGGGAGGGGCAAGATAGGGAAAGGTGATTAAGAGGCATAAACTACTATGTATAAAATAAATAATATACAAAGGTGTAATGTACAGCACAGGGAATGTAAAGAATATTCTATAATAACTTTAAATGTGGTATAATCTATTAAAGCATCAAGTCATTATGTCATACACCTGAAACTATATTGTAAATCAACTATAACTCAAAAAAAGATGGAATGAGATAATCAGTCAATCAAATCAATCAATCATTCTGGGCATGCTTATTCCAGAAAGCTGAGCCAAAGATTTAATTCTTGATATATCGAGCATCTCTGTGTGTGAGGTGGTGCATGACAGAAAAAAAATCACATTAAAAGATTGAGGCCTCAGTGGCCACAGAAGTCAGAAAGACAGACAGACAGATAATAAACATGGGAATTCTCGAAGGCACAATTTCTTTATGTATTAGCTACTCCTAACTTTCTTTGTCATGGTGCACAAGTTCAGTCGTCGAGAGGTCAAGTTGCTTTCCCCGCGTTTCGGCTTGCCCATCCGCCACCAGGGAAGTTAGGGAACAAGTCAGGGCAGCCCATGAAGAGTCCCAGACTTCCGCAGTTCCAGACTGGGAAGTGAAGGAGTCACCGAAAAGGTCGGATGGCTTGGAGGGGACTAAATGAAGTCTTTAGGAGCAAGCCACACGAAGATCTGCTGGAGGAGTGAATGAGACAGAGCCAAGACTGGGAAATGCTGAGGGAGGAGGTGAGGGTCTCTCAGGACAGGAGAATCAGCACAGGCACGTCGTGGTGGAAACGAGAGGAATGGGAACTTGCAAGGACCTCGTTTCCTGCCTGTTTGGAGATGAAATGTGTAGTGCCTGCTGGAACAAAATAGGGCTACACGGCAGGATGAGCCAGACCTTTCCCAGGATCCTGCTTGATTTGACAGCTGGGGTGGAGTCTCTAAAGTCAGGTGGACATAATTGAACATTGGAACAAAGCAGTCATCCTTCATCAGCCTGTAATGGCTGCAGTCTTCTAATCTTACCTACAGCCAGCTGGATCACTTGAGGAGCACAGCTTTTCTGAAGCTATCCTAATAAGCCAGAGAAAGCAATGCACATGTGTTTCAACATCACTGAGATTAACTACCACCTACTGTCTTCTAGTTAAGTTATAATTTCTCAGTCCAGGTGAGAGAGTGTTCATCCTTGAGGTGCTCAAAACTTAAACCTTTGAGACATGACAGATTGGAACATATTTCAGAAATAAATTGGCCATGAGGCTGGCTCTTTCTCCTTCCCAGATGGGCATGGGTAGCTGCCAACTCTCCTGAGAAGGCTGACTACCATGTTTATGCACTTATGCCTGGCAGTGGACGAGTCATTCAGGTAGTTTTATCTTATGACTTCCATCCTCCTGATGCTTATGGGCCAAGGGGGGGATAAAATATTCTTATCTACCTAATAGCAGCTGGATCACTTGAGGAACACAGAGCTTTTCTGTGCATGCAGAATACATCTCAGGACCAGAGAGTAAGAAGTCCTCAGTGACAACATCTAATCAAGTGTAAAGCAGTGAAAACAGCAAACCAGAAGTTTAATGGCTTGCTATATTTACACATTTGTTCATTTTTACCCTTCCTTTTTTTTTTAAACTTTCTGATTGAAATATAGGTTTTTTTTTTTTTCTGAATTAGGAACTCTTTCTTTATTGAAGTATAGTTGACTTACAATGTTGTATTAGTTTCAGGTGTACAGAAAAGTGGTTCAGTTACATATATACATGAATCTATTCTTTCAGGGAGAAGGCAATGGCACCCCACTCTAGTACTCTTGCCTGGAAAATCCCATGGACGGAGGAGCCTATAGGCTGCAGTCCATAGCGTCGCTATGAGTCAGACATGACTGAGCGACTTCACTTTCATTCATTGGAGAAGGAGATGGCAACCCACTCCAGTGTTCTTGCCTGGAGAATCCCAGGGATGGAGGAGCCTGGTGGGCTGCCATCTATGGGGTCGCACAGAGTCGGACACGACTGAAGTGACTTAGCAGCAGCATTCTCTTTCAGATTCTTTTCCATTATAGGTTATTATAAGGCATTGAGTAGTTTCTTGTGCTACACTGTAGGTCCTTGTTGTTTATCTATTTTCCATATAGGAGTATGTATGTACTAATTCCAAACTTCTAATTTATCCCCCCCCCCACTACATTTCCCCTCTGGTGATCATAGGTTTGTTTTTTATGTCTATGAGTCTATTTCTGTTTTGTAAATAAGTTCATTTGTATCATCATTTTTAGATTTCACATATAAGTGATATTATACGATATTTGTCTTTCTCTCACTTAGCCTCACTTAGTACGATCATATGTAGGCATATTTGTTCATTCATTTAGCCAACAAGCACATTTGTTGATTTGTTGTCCATGGCTTCCTTCTTGCCATAAAGCAGAGATGAGTAGTTGGGACAGGAACTGCGTGCCCCAAAGAGCTGAAAATATTATCTGGCCTATTTCAGAGAAGGTTTGCCAACCCCTGGTCTACAGGGAAATACAGATGCAAAACAATTACTTACAAAAAGGGAAATGATGAATAAGTTAGGGGGCTATGGGGTGGATAGGACAGGATCTGACCTTGTGAAAGAAAAGAGAAAGGTCTCCCTGAAGAAGACAATGCTTAAAACAAGATCTGCATGAAATTAAAAGATGTGTGCTACTTTGAAGAAAAGCTATGGCAAACCTAGACAGTGTATTACAAAGCAGAGATAACACTTCGATGACAAAGATCCATATCGTCAAACCCATGGTTTTTCTAGTAGCTATGTACAGATGTGAGATTTGGACCATAAAGAAGGCTGAACACCAAAGATCTGATGCTTTTGAATTGTGGTGCTGGAGGAGACTCTTGAGAGTCCCTTGGACAGCAAAGAGATCAAACTAGTCCATCCTAAAGGAAATCAACCCTGAATATTCATTGGAACAACTGATACGGAAGCTGAAACTCCAATATTTTGGCCACTTGATTAGAAGAGCCAACTCACGGGAAAAGACCCTGATGCTGGGCAAGACTGAGGGAAGGAGGTGAAAGGGGGTGACAGAGGGTGAGGTGGTTGGATGGCATCACTGGCTCAATGGACATGAGTTTGAGAAAATTCCAGGAGATAATGAAGGACAGGGAATCCTGGCGTGCTACAGTCCATGGGGTCACAAAGAATCAGACATGACTGAGTGACTGAACAAAAAGTCAGTAGGATTTAACAAGGTGCAGTGTTCCCAGCAGGAGGAAGAGCCTGGGAACTGTGGGGAGGGAAGGGGGTAGGGTAGTGGGCTGGCAGGGACTAGCGAGGGGCAGGTCAGTTCTAAAGGGGGAATGTCATCCACTTTGTCCATCATCAGTATTCCAGTGCCTAGAAGGTCATCTGATACGAAGTAGGTATCCAATAAATATTTGATGAATAAATGGATTAAACAGCTGCGGAGATTGTACAGAGCTTGTAAACCGAGTTTAGGATCACAGGTTTGATCCTAAGGGAAGCCATTGATGAGTTTTAAGCAAATGCTGGCTTAAAATCTGATCTGATATCTGTTTTCATAAGAGCCCCTGCAAAGCCATGTATGTGATTGGATCTTCAGGGAACCCCAACATTCAGTGATTCACAGTGATTCATGGTTGTGTGGTTGGTAATTCTGAGAAAGACAGCTTATGATAACACTTATATGGAGAATCTTTTCTAAAAAATCATACAAATGAACTTATTTATAAAACAGAGACTCACAGAGAACAGACATATGGCTAACAGGGGCTGTATGTGGGGGGAAGGATGGCAGGGAGGGATAGACTAGGAGTTTGGGATTGACTGTACACATTGCTATTTAAAATAGATAACCAGCAAGGACCTTTCTGTACTGCACAGGGAACTCTACTCAGTATTCTGTACTAATCTAAATGGGAAAAGAATTTGAAAAAATAGATACAGGTGTATATACGTATACACACACACACACATACAGCTGAATCATTTTGCTGGACACCTGAAACTAACACATTGTTAATCAACTACACTCCAATATAAGATTAAAAAGTCTTTCTTGTATCCACTGAGGAAGAATATTTGATGAAGCAAACTCATTCTGTTGATTCTGGAAGTTGGAACCTATGACCAAAGCTCAAAAGGAAAGTGTCTCCTAAGCTACCTGAGAGTGAATTCACACCAGAGACGAGCTTTGCCGCACAAGTGAGGTGTGCTGCAGCATTCCTTTCTCTGGCCAGGCAGCTGGTGACTCATAGGTGAGCTGAAACGAGGGTGGGGCTCCAGAGGCGCACAATATGTGGTTCTGAGTCACTTGGCTGAGCTCAGGGAACTGAACTTGAAGTATAAACAATGGCTTTTCTCTTTGAATCAAATGGAAACACTTTCTTCTTGGCCTTCGATTATGCTGAATTACCACCTCTGAACCCCAACCAAAACTTCTCATTCCCTGAAGGTGGACCAAACGGTGCCTGCCATTGAGTAATCTGAAGAAGCAGAAAGCCCCCCTACCAAGAAAGAAAGTTGCCCAGGATCTCACCAGTCTCCCTTTCCTGTGTGTTTATCAGGATTTGGCTCATGGTTTCACAGACCTATTCTCCTTACCTCCCTCTGCCCGTCACCCTATAAAATCCCTTACATTTTATGCACGTCTAGAACAGTCTAGGTTCAGTTAATCTATAACCTGGCTCATTCTCTGCTTGCCTTTGAAGATAGAATGTGTCCTTAAAGAGGTACTGCTTGAATGCATACAGTTTCTCTGGCTGAAATCTTCAGTTTTCATGGAAGGCAGTGTGCATTTGATTTTCCATGAAAACCTTTTGCTTCTTGGGAAAGTAGGCATAATGTCTCCAACCAACCAATTTCCCAAGAGTATGGCACCACAATGATTTGTTTCTTTGCTTTCAAGAAAACCTGATAACATCCATGGTCACACCTATAATTATCTGATTAACTTTTTTTTTTTAACAACAACAACAAAAAAATTAAAAGTAACTTCTCCCAGAGCAAGGCTAGTCTTGATTAGTTTTTACCTGTACTCCTGAATCAACCATTTAGAAGTTACAGGCATTTTTTTTTAACCATCATAATTTATGGGCCCTAAGTAATGGGCGGACACAAAGCATGAATCATCTTGATTGGTATAAAGATTGATATAACACTTTAAAAAAGTAAACTGATATTCACGACCTATTTATTTCAGCCACTGAGTCATTATCTCAGGCCACCCTGTGGAGAACTTTTGTATCTTCGCATATAGGCACCTGTTGCAGTGGGCTTGGGAAGAACTGATCAGTGAGAAGCATAGCCCAATGAATGAAATGCCAGCCCCTCTTGCGTAAACTTACAAACCAGTCCATCAAACCTTACATTGGTTGTGGGATTTTCCCAGATACCCTCGTTATTACATGGTTTGGCAAAAGACCTTCTTGTCAAGGGCTCCAACAGGGTTTGTTTTAGATTCTACACTTTGAGAAACAGTACTGTGTGGAAGTTCTAGAAACTGGCAGTGGACAGGCATCTGTCTTATCCCAGATTGGCTGTTTTGAGATATTGGGCAAGTGAGTCTCAGTTCTGTTCTTTATTGAGAAATATGCTGCTAATACCTATAAAATGAGATAAGATGCTTCTCTGAGGTCTGAGATCAATTCTGCTATGAATATTCTAGTGTTTGAGAATATCTGGAGCCTAGTTTCTTTCGGCGGAGAAGGTGATGGCAACCCACTCCAGTACTCTTGCCTGGAAAATCCCTTGGATGGAGGAGCCTGGTAGGCTGCAGTCCATGGGGTCGCTAAGAGTCGGACACGACAGCGATTTCACTTTATTTTTCACTTTCATGCGGTGGAGAAGGAAATGGCAACCCACTCCAGCGTTCTTGCCTGAAGAATCTCAGGGATGGAGGAGCCTGGTGGGCTGCCGTCTATGGGATTGCACAGAGTTGGACACGACTGAAGTGACCTAGCGGTTTCTTTCGGACTATCAGAGTAGATGACTGGGAAACAGGCCGTGTTGCAAAACATAAGAATCCTTACCACATCATCAATGTCATTGCTTTGGGGAAGTTCAGCAAAGGAACCAAGAAGTGAATTGACTTGCATTCCCATGCTGGGTCTGGAAGCAAGCCTTCATGATGGCACACACTTAAAAATGAAATTGAGGATTCACGAAGGCTCAGAAGAAGGTAATTCTGAGGAACGCACATGCTATCTGCCATAAACATGTAAAGACAAAGGTCAATGATTTTTAAAGAAAGATTTATAGGAAGTTGTGCTATCTGATGTGCCATGTAAAATCACTTTGCTGCCTGGCTATGAAAATCTAAGATAGAAATTAACATTATTCAAGACTTTTACAAAAAAAATTACTACAACTGACCCCCCAAAGCTGCTCTTCTAAGTGTAATGACCAAAATAGCACTTCATCTCTTGCTATGAATATATCTACTGAAGACTAGAAGCACTGATTTTTTGTACCTTCCTACCTGTTCTTGTAAGGAATAGTTGATGGAGTTGATGTGCAGAGTATGGGCCTATTATGTGTCCAGTCCTTTGAGACATCCCTGAACTTGGAGGGAAATGTCTAAGATTCTTAGACACTTGAAAAATGTCTGAGATTCTTGTCCAACTCTTTCCCCTTCATCCATGTGTCTTTGGTCTCATTATTTTTCTGAGCCCAGTTTTTTCCATCCATGAAATGGGTTAATAGACTTCAAAACTTCACAGCATAGTTGTGAGAGTCCAACAAGATCTTGGATATAAGGATCATTACAGCTGATGCTGAAAGTTAAAAGGGGTCAAGCAAGCACTGGTTAAATTTCAAGAAATCATTTTGATTCTTTGCATGTGCTATCATATTTATTTCTTACAAGGAATCCATTGGGCAGACACTATTATTATCCTCATCTTCCAGATGAGGAAACTGAGGCACAGAGATTAAATCACTTTCCCAAGGTCACAAAATGATGATGTGAAGCTGAAATTCAAGCCCAAGCAGTGCAAAGGGGAGGCCCTACTCCCAATCTCTATATGATGGTTCATTTTAAGAGAAGAGTAGGGCTGTGAGATGTGGCAACAGTTTATGTGATATGGCATGGGTACATCTAAGTTACTTCAGTCATGCCCGGCTCTTTGTGACTCCATGGACCATAGCCCACCAGGCTCCTCTGTCCATGGAATTCTCCAGGCAAGAGTACTGGAGTGGGTTGTCATGTCCTCCTCCAGGGGAATCTTCCCAACCCAGGGATCAAACCTGTGGCTCTCATGTTTCCTGCATTGGCAGGCAGATTCTTTACTACTAGTGCTGACTGGGAAGCCCTTATGTGATATTAGGGGTCATAATAGCCTCCTATTACTTGCCTTCCATGTGGGTGATTATCTCACTTCCTTGAATCTTGGATCCTTAATGTGAAATTTGAAAGTGATAGGTGAGAATTAACAATATTTCAAAAAGCATAAACATTTGGTGGGATCTTGTGTGTGGCAGCAATCATTAACTCTCAATAAATATTGGTTTCTCTGACATATTTTTTTCTAAGATACACAAAGAAGGAGGCTCCCTCCATGTGTCTTTTATTTGAGGAAATAGGAAAAAAGAGGTCTTTACATCTTACATGAGACAAATGCAATTTTGCAGCATCAATTTTGAAGTCAAAGCTAAAGAATTTGCAATAGCAGGTACCACTATGAATCATCAAATACCTTAGTCCCAGGCTGATTACTTTCACAGGTGGGAGGTTTCCAATAAAGTGGACCTTTCCAGAAAGGTCCTTGGTCGAGGTATCAAGAGACTAGAATGATGAGGGCGTCTCACACTGGTGTGACCTCTGAGATAGCTACTTAGCTTTGTTGAACCTCATTCCTCCATATGTAAGAAAGACAGGGCATGGAATGGAATTGTAAGAATTTCTATACTAAGTTCCTTTCCTGTTAGCTGGATTATACTAAAGAAAAAAAAAAAGAGAGAGAGAGAAAATGGCTCTTGATCCCTGCAGAATTACAGATGTACAGCAGGGGAGTTCCTCAAGAGGGAGAGTCTCTGCTGAGTCCTTATTTCATCTCTGCTGTGCTGGGCTAAGTCGCTTCAATCGTGTTTGACTCCTTGCGACCCTACAGACTGTAGCCCTCCAGGCTTCTCTGTCCATGGGATTTCCCAGCAAGGATACTGGATGGGCTTGCCATGCCCTCCTCCAGGGGATCTTCCTGACCCAGCGATCAAACCTGCTGCATTAGCAAGCGTGTTCTTCACCACTAGTGCCTCCTGGGAAGCCCATCTTCCATCTCACTAGATGTGAATTTACACACCACTCAGTATTTTTGTCCAGAGGTTAAATCTTGCTACAGTCAAAACTACATTATGAAACTCTTTCCAACAAGAGAAATCAAAAGGCGATATAAGCCAAAATTCAATGTAAATTTTGCCTCAAAAGGAAAAAAAAGAGCTAGGGACAAATATTGAAGTTCGGCTAATACTTAGGGGTGGGATGAACTGATTTTACAATTTTCTTTGAAATGCACCAAACATATGGATTGATGGCTGAGTAGAGGGAAGTGCAGACAGAAAAAAGTGTGGTGAAACAAATACAATAAAATGTTCATTGCAGATTCTATGTGGCAGGTATATGAGTATTCACTGCAGAACTCTTTTAATTTTCTGTAAGTTTGAAATTATCCACAAAAAAAAGTTTAAAGAAAAGTCTTTTCTATTTTTTTTCTAATGATTAAAAACACAGACCTTGGGGCCAGCCTCCACTAATAGGAGGTTTAATCTTGGGCAAATTTACTGAACTTTTCTATAATATAAAAATGCTTTGCATAATTAAGTTCATAAGCTTCTGAGAATCAAATAAGCTTGTATTTAGAAAATTCCTAGCATAGTGTGATGCAAAATTTGTTAAATTAAACATTAAAAATAATCTCATGTACAGGGTCATGAATGGGAAAGCAGGTTATTCTGGTTTTTCTTGGATATGCGATCCTGAGAATGCAGAATTTTTATTAAAACCAGATAATAGGTCTCTATACCCTGAGGTATTAGTCATTTTCCCTCTAATGCAGGCATATTTCATCTTCTATTAAGAGGTAGTAAAATCATCAGGATAAGTTAATACTATTTATTTCTTTTTAAATTTCCTTTAAAAAGTTCTGCTTGCTGAAAGCACGTTCTCTAACCCCAGGCTTAGAGTATACCTAATATTTGGATATCGACATAAAAGTATGTAGTGACCTGGTCACACAAAATAATCTAACGATCTACTGATTTTTAAAAAGAGGGAAGTAAACAGTAGTTATGTTCTCCAACAAAGGATAGGAAACCTTTCACTACTAATTAATTACTAATAATTAAATTAGTAATTAATTAATAAGAGGTTAGACACTTCAAAACCTACAAAGTAGACTATGTATTATATGCTGCTGCTGCTACTGCTGCTGCTAAGTCGCTTTAGTCGTGTCCAACTCTGTGCGACCCCATGCGACCCCAGAGATGGCAGCCCACCAGGTTCCCCCATCCCTGGGATTCTCCAGGCAAGAACACTGGAGTGTGTGCCATTTCCTTCTCCAATGCATGAAAGTGAAAAGTGAAAGTGAAGTCGCTCAGTCGTGTCCGACTCCTAGCGATCCCATGGACTGCAGCCCACCAGGCTCCTCCGTCCATGGGATTTTCCAGGCAAGGGGCCTTTTCCGTCTTTTAAAGAACCAGAACCAGCAAAGGAAATAAAACAAGCTGAAATCAGGTCTTTAATCACTGGGCAACCATTATTGAGCACCTACTGTGTACTGGCTCTGGTGAGGTTCCGGGGATTCAGCAGTAAGATGGAAATCTCAGCCAGAGCCTAGCTCCCATTCTAGAACCAGAGGCAGACAAATACAGAGGAAATAAATCTATGTGTGTACGTGCAGATGGTGTTAAGTACTAAAGAAAACAAGCAGTTAAGGGAGGCAGGAAGCAAGGAGGTTTGCAATTTTGATAGGATTGTAAGTAGCATTTGACTTCAAAGGAGGGAGGTATAGTCATGTGGATTTCTGGCTAAGTACAAATGGGAGAGGATGTGGGGATATCCCCGGGTGGGCAGGTCCTGGGTTCCTGGCTCAAGTGTGACTGGAACACCCCAAGTACCCAGAAAGGGGCAGGAGCTGAGTCATGCATGGATCAGAGTGCCCGTGGTGCCTGTGGTCATTGTAAGGATCTCAGCTTTTACTCTGAGTGAAATGGGGTCCATGGGGAGGATTTGGGCAGAAAAGTGAGCTCTTGATGTCATTTCAACAGGATCATTCTGCTGCTATATTGAGAGCAGCCTTGCTGCTGGTAGTGGACGGGGAGCAAGGGTAGAAGCAGGGTATGAAATTTAAAAGATGTCTATAAGCTTTTTAATCATCTTTCCATTGAGAAGTAGGTTTTTTTTTTTTAATTTGTTTGCTTTTGCTTTCAAGAAAGACTTCAGTTACAGATCTAATACATTTTTACCCAGAGAAAGACAAAAAATGCAATTGCCATATGACATCACAGAGCATTCTGCTTTGTTCTGTCTTCATTTATAATACCAATGAAAAAAAATACAATGCAATTGAAAAAAATCTCTACACTTACAAGTGTCTTGCATAATAAAGACAGTCTGCCTCAATCAAAGTAACATCATAACAAATACAATAACATCATCATCAACTTGCTTTCCAAGCATATTCTTAAATTTACTCCTTTGCTTTTGGTAAAAATCTAAGTAGGCATTATATGCCTGTTTATTCTCAAAGACTGCGCTTGAACCTGGTGGGCTTGTGACTGCTTCAACAGGCACTCGTGAAGCTGACCTCTGAGGCTAGGGTACAGAAGGCTGTGAGAGTTCTGCTTCACTTACGAGAAAACTCTTGGAGCCCTCTGGGCTGGTGGGGACATATGGGCGATGCAGCCCACAGTCTTGGCTTGCCCTGTTTCTCAGCTGTCTCAGACTGCATGGGACATGGGAGTGAGGACTCCATCTTGTAGGCGAATCCTCCAGGCTCAGCTGTTCTAGGTCCCCCAATCGAAGTCCTAGGTAGCAGAGTTCATGATCATAATGAAATGGTTGTTGTTTAGTGTCGCTCTGGTTGGTATGGGTTGTTATTCAGTAGTGGATAACCAGAGAATGGGGAAAAAGGATGAGGCTTCCAAAACAATCAAGGTGAGAGATTGCAGGGGCTGAGACCAGAGAGGTTGCTGTGGGGAGGTGAGGAGTGGTCAGATTCTGGATATTCTGTGAAGAGAGGATCATGGATTTGCTGACTCATTCAATGTAAAATGAAAAAGTCACGAATGGTTTCATGTTTTTGGTTTGAGCCGCTGGAAGACTAGAGTTGTCATTTTCTGCAATGGGAAAGACTCTAAAGAAAGCGTGTTTGGGATAGAAGGAGTATCAGGGGCTCACTTCTGGGCATGTTAAGTTGGAGATGCCTTTGATTCTCCAAGTGAAATATCAAGTAAGCCATTGGAAATGGCATATGTACGCATAATACGTAAACATGGATAGTGATGTTTGTACAGTGATGGGGCAAGGTTCAATAAGGAGATATTTACAGTTAGGAAAGAGAAGGGGCACAAGGACTGAGCCTTGGGTCACTCCACTGTTTAAAGGTCAAGGAGATGAGTAAAGCCAGGAATAGACACTGCGAAGGAAAAGCTGGCGATATAAGAGGGTCACAACCTGGAAGCCAAGAGAGCAAAGTGCTTCAAGGAGGAGGAATGATTATTTGTGTCAAGTGCTGCTGACAGACCAAGTAAAATAAAGCCACGTCTGGATAAGGGAATTCAAGGCATAAGACTATCATTTACTGAGCATCTGTTACATGCCAGGCATTGTATTGAACATTCTTAAAATAGCAGTAGAAGAGTAAGAGATAGCTGCAGGCTAACTTCCACAGATAAAAGCTACCATTTATTGTCGACTACGCATGTGAGCTAGGGGGCTTCCCTAGTGGCTTAGATGGTAAAGCATATGTCTGCAATGCAGGAGACCTGGGTTTGATCCCTGGGTTGGGAAGTTCCCCTGGAGAAGGAAATGGCAGCCCACGCCAGTATTCTTGCCTGGAAAATCCCATGGACCGTGGAGCCTGGTAGGTTACCATCCATGAGGTTCCAAAGAGTCAGACATGACTGAGCGACTTCACTTCACACATGTGAGAGTTACTGAGAGCCTTGCATGCACTATCTCATCAAATCTTCAGCATTGCCTTATGAGATATGGATCAGAGACATGAAGCTACCTTTCCGATGAGGCACGGCTAGTAAGGGGCAAACTAGGACTCAAACCCAATTCTAGCTGAGGTCAAAGCTCGTTTTCCTGCTATCATTCTTCCTTAAGTGGTTCCCTGGGAAATCCTGAGGGGTGCTGGGTTGTGAAAAGCCACCAGAAAAGAAATATCTCCCTGGAAAGTTCATTTTTACTCAAGGTTGTAAGGCAGGATATACACATAGTTTTATAGTACAAGAAATATTCAGTTCAGTTCAGTTCAGTCGCTTAGTCGTGTCCAACTCTTTGCGACCCCCAGGGAGGCACGCCAGGACTCCCTGTCCATCACCAACTTCCGGAGTTCACCCAAACTCATGTCCATCGAGTTGGTGATGCCATCCAGCCATCTCATCCTCTGTCGTCCCCTTCTCCTCCTGCCCTCAATCCCTCCCAGCATCAGAGTCTTCCAATCAGTCAACTCTTTGCATGAGGTGGCCAAAGTACTGGAGTTTCAGCTTTAGCATCATTCCTTCCAAAGAACACCCAGGACTGATCTCCTTCAGAATGGACTGGTTGGATCTCCTTGCAGTCCAAGGGACTATCAAGGGCCTTCTCCAACACCACAATTCAAAAGCATCAATCCTTCGGCGCTCAGCTTTCTTCACAGTCCAACTGTCACATCCATACATGACCACAGGAAAAACCATAGCCTTGACTAGACGGACTATTAGGAAAATAGTATTAAAAAGTGGGGTACACAATTTTAATATAAAGTTTTTTAATAGATTAATAACAAGTGGTCTTGTTGAATCACTTTGGCTTCATACTTGTGTGTGTGTGTGTGTTTCTCCTTGGTAAATCAATTTATGAATCCCTTTACCCTGTCTTCTCTGGAAAGATGGGTTTGTTGGTTTTTCTGATCGGGGTGTGAGAGTTAAGGTTCTTAACCTGGGAACCCGAGAAAGTCTAGGAACACATGAGCCTTCTACATGGAAAATTCTGCAATACAGAAAATATACCAAAGGATCCTTGACTTCCCAAAGGATAAGCTCTACATGGCAGGGGAAGAACACAGTCAGGTATAACTTGTAGTTGACGGGATAATCATATTTACACATAGCCATTTTCCTGGGCAACTTTTGAAGACCCAGTTATATCATAGCTAGAGAATAATAATGGTCACCAAGATATATGAGTGCACTGTCTAACAAAAAGTTTGTATTCCACTTCCTATGAAGTTTGAGAGAGGAAGATTGAGCAGTAAAATGGTGTCAGTTCTGTGACTTCTTGACACCTAATATTCGAAATCAGGGTCAGCCTGGGAAACCCACTATACATGGTGGAGTCAGAGTTGTTCCTCAGACTTGCACACTCCAGGAATATGTGTTAATATAACAAGTAAAGAAAATTAAGAAGATACATCTATTGCTTTTAAAAATATATAAAATAAGTCTAAATAAGAAGACCCAGGTTCCCTGAATGACTCTATTTCAGTTCAGTTCAGTCACTCAGTCGTATCTGACTCTGCGACCCCATGAATTGCAGCACGCCAGGCCTCCCTGTCCATCACCATCTCCCGGAATTCACTCAGACTCACGTCCATCAAGTCAGTGATGCCATCCAGCCTTCTCATCTTCTGTTGCCCCTTCTCCTCCTGCCCCCAATCCCTCCCAGCATCAGAGTCTTTTCCAATGAGTCAACTCTTCGCATGAGGTGGCCAAAGTACTGGAGTTTCAGCTTTAGCATCATTCCTTCCAAAGAAATCCCAGGGCTGATCTCCTTCAGAATGGACTGGTTGCATCTCCCTGCAGTCCAAGGGACTCTTAAGAGTCTTCTCCAACACCACAGTTCAAAAGCATCAATTCTTCGGCACTCAGCCTTCTTCACAGTCCAACTCTCACATCCATACATGACTATTGGAAAAACCATCGCCTTGACTAGATGGACCTTAGGCGGCAAAGTAATGTCTCTGCTTTTGAATATGCTATCTAGGTTGGTCATAACTTTTCTTCCAAGGAGTAAGCGTCTTTTAATTTCATGGCTGCAGTCACCATCTGCAGTTATTCTGGAGCCCCCCAAAATAAATTCTGACACTGTTTCCACTATTTCCCCATCTATTTCCCATGAAGTGATGTGATTTCTGCTTTATTGACTATGCCAAAGCCTTTGACTGTGTGGATCACAATAAACTGTGGAAAATTCTGAAAGAGATGGGAATACCAGACCATCTGACCTGCCTCTTGAGAAATCTGTATACAGGTCAGGAAGCAATAGTCAGAATTGGACATGGAACAACAGACTGGTTTCAAATAGGAAAAGGAGTACATCAAGGCTATATATTGCACCCTGCTTATTCAACTTCTATGCAGAGTACATCATGAGAAATGCTGGGTTGAAAGAAGCACAAGCTGGAATCAAGATTGCCGGGAGAAATATCAATAACCTCTCTCTATTTAGGACCTCTTATTTTTCTCATCCTGTAGCTCAGAGGGACTTCCCTGGTGGCTCAGTGGTAAAGAGTCTGCCTGCAATGCTGGAGATGTGGGAGATGCAGGTTCAATCCCTGGGTCTGAAAGATCCCGTGGAGAAGAAAATGCAACCCACTCTATTATTCTTGCTCTGAAAATCCCATGGATGCAGGAGTCTGGTGGGCTATAGTCCGTGGGGTCACAGAGAGTTGGACAGAACTTAGTGACTAAACAATAGTTCAGAGATTACAGGCTTGTGCCTGGTAGCAATGTCTCCTTGAAATCTACACTATTGGCTTTTTGAAGGATTAAATGACAATACTTAAAAATTAGGATATGCTCTTCCCCTCCTCCCCCATCTGGATTTCCAGCTTCTTTTGAAAATCATAAAATCTGTCAACACAACACTGTCCTGAGCTCTTGTTGTTGTTGTTACCTGAGTTGCTTCACTCTACTTGGGTAAACCCGTGCTTTGTTACTGTTGTTTAGTTGCTAAGTCATGATGGACTCTTTGCAACCCCATGGACTGTAACCTGTCAGGCTCCTCTGCACATGGGATTTTCCAAGCAAGAATGCTGGAGTGGGTTGCTCTTTCCTTCTCCAGGGGATCTTGCCAATCCAGATATTGATCCTGTGTCTCCTGCTTGGCAGGCAGGCTCTTTACCGCTGAGCCACCTGGGAAGCCTTATCCCATGCTTGACCACTTTCTATTTCCACCCCAGGCCTTGCCAGCCTGCTGGGTATTTGTCATCTCAACCTCTGCTGTAATCAAACGATCTTCAATGTGTAAAGCTTTTGAGTGAAGCATTATTTAGAGAGAATTGTGATGGATGCAGTAGATTATGGAGAACAGTTTTGAATACTTCTCTGAGCCCTGCTCATAGTGTTTGTTTGTTTCCAAATGTTTAATTTGTGAATGAATGGCCCTATGACTTTCTAACAATAATATGGTGGTGACAACTTCTCACATGAATTTATGGGTTGGCATACTTCAGAATTTCAGTAAAACGTTAGTTCAGGCCAACTAAGAGAGATGACAGTACTTAGTAGGAAGATTAAAACAAGTGTATTTCAAAATAAATGTAGTGGATTCCTTGAAAATAATTAGGTTAACGTCAATCTACTTCTACTTGTGTTTCTAAAGAGAATCATTTTCTAGGAAACTTTAACCAATAGATAAAATTAATTTATAATTGGAAGATATTAAATAGAGTTTAAAATATGTATTCTTTCAATCAACAAAACAGCTAAACCTGAACACATGCATCCTTCTTTGCCTGCTATTTCTTAGATAAGGCAGCAAGTTACAGACCTCCTCAGGTTGAATAATTACACTTTGGATTTGACAGCCTTCAAATGATTGTGCTTTTGCACTGATGTCATATGAGTTCATTGTGTTTGGTTTTACCAGCCAGACACTCACCTTAAGTCCTTATGCAAAATACAAGATAAAACAAGATAAAAATATAAAGCTCAGGAAAAGGAATCTTTGCCAAAGATTGATGGCAAAACATGTTTCCTCAAATTGAAGGCTTTGAGAATGGTTGTAATAAGACTGTAGAACGATTTTTCTAGGCATTTTAAAGAAATGGAATATCCATGTGTTTACATGTTTATTGTTGTTTAATAAATCACCACCATCCTTAAAACAAATAGCACTTGTTTGCTCAAGAATCTGTAATCTGAGCAGGGCCAGTGGGGACATGGAGAAGGAAATGCAACCCACTCCGGTATTCTTGCCTGGAGAATCCCACGGACTGAGGAGCCTGCGGGGGGCTACAGCCCATGGGGTCACAAAGAGTCGGACACAACTGAAGCAACTTAGCAGCAGTAGGCACAAGTCATCTCTACTCCATGAAGAACAGTTGGAACAGACAGACTCCAGGGCTGGGGCACTCACTTCTAAGACAGCTGACTCACTCAGTCTACCAGCTGGCGCGGCATCTTGCCTGGGTTACTTGGTTTTTTTCTGCTTGGGCTTCTCCTGAGCTGCTTTGGCTTCCTTCAAACATGGTGGTTGGGTTCCAAGAGTGAGTTTGTTCTGTAAGGACTGGGTTCAAGCTGCAAGGCTTTTGGTCAAGCCTCAGTTTGCTTAAGGTGTCCTCAAAGTGAAATGGGCTAAAGCCAGTGACTGAGGATCATGATGGTAAAGACGGCCACACCCACGGCCACACCCACAGCCACAGAGGGGAAAACAGACTCTTGTCTGCCCTACTGCCCTAAGAACCCAGCAGAGTTTCTTCTTTCTGGAACATACTTTTTAAGCATAATTGAGGCTCTCAGTGGAAGCCAATTTCAACTTAGTAACACCTAAATATATCTGAGCAAATAGGTTCTGGATGTTCCTTCCTTCAGAAAGAGCTGTTGGAAAAGGCAGTGGCTGCCCTAATATTTCCTGCTGCTCTTAGGGAAGTGTCGATAAATTCAAAGTTATTTGCAGTCTTGTAGGAGCACTTAGTAACAAATCTTCTGGACTCTGGCTTTTCTTCTTACTTAGGAGTGGTCGTCACCATCTAGCTAAGTCTCTAGCCTCAAACACTAGAGGGTGGTTACAGAACTAAGATAAAGTAGGGACAGAGAGAAGGAATCCCCTGAAGGCATTTTTGCCCTCAGGGTGGGGATGGCTCAGAAGGTGAGTAGGCCAGGGGCCAGTGTTACAGTCATTTTAGGGGCAAAGAGAGTCTTCAGTGGTAATGATCTGAATCGATGCAGTGATGAAGAACTGGTGGGAATTAGCATGATCCCCCTCATGCAAATAATGAGACTTGAATACTTTTTCTTCACATTATGTTGGGAGGGCCAAATAAGGTCATTTGGGTTTGTCAGGAAGATGAGAAAACCCGAATGAACTTTTTGACTGATTGAATAGTCAGCTGGAGGAGGCCAGACCTGAGGGTTTTAGTGGACACATCAAGGCTAGGGTAAGGCCTTATGTTGAGACAGGAACACATTTTGGAGACTACAGCCTATTCACAAAGGACCCATACTCCAGAGCGATTCCCCCTCTCCACCTCTTTCATCCCACTGGACACAAGAATTTAATTCACTGATTCGTGAGCTGGCCTCCAACCAGCCCCACCTGTCCTGTGATCTTAGAACCATCTGACTTTCCCCCCTTCCCCCCAGTTCTCCCGAGTGGGTTCCTTGCCACTCAGCTTCTCATTTTCCATGAGTAAAGCTGCCAGTTTGCCTATGCTGATCTGCTCTGGAGCAGGTGAGGTCACCCTGCTCCTCCTGCGGCTCAGAGCAGAGGGCTGGGCATCCCGTGAGAAGCTGGAGACTGCCTGCTTGTTTTCACAAGTAGCTTGCAGACCCGGCTTGGCTCCCTCTTTGAATAAGCTGACAACATTTCTGGGGTTCCTCCTCCTCCTCCTCCTCCTCCTCCTCCTCAGCACATTCCCCTCAAACACTCTGCCATAGCAGGAGTGAAAACATTTTTTTAAAGCCTCACATGGGAAAACAATTCAAAGTCTGTTTGGTTCCTGTGTGCAGCATATAACAATAAGCCACACTTTCTGAAGTGTCTTATAAAAAGGAATGCTTATGATGTCAAATTTCAAAGAAAGACTTTGGCCCCAAATCAAGCTGTGAGTTCTGACAAGGCCCCACGGAACACCGAAAAGAAGTCGCCTTTCAAACAGAGAGGCATTCCTCCTCTACCAGGGGAAAATGCCACCAACTCCACATAATCTCAGCAGTGTTTACTTTCACTTCCTTTTTTATTTCTTATGAAGCATGGTGAACGCAGTCTGTTGTGATTTTCTGAGGGACTGAAATTCAGCTCAAGAATTTTAGCCTTTGCAACAGTGCTTCCCAAAACACTTGAGAGAAAACAACTAGTAGGGATGTTTGTATATTAGGAGTTGAAAGCTCTTGGGTCTACATATCTCCTCTCCTGTATAAAGAAGAAATTCCCTCCTTAACCCATATCTAAACTTTTTAGTCGCCAAGCATTTGAAATGAGCCGAAGCAGAGTCCAAACATGGAAAACACTTCCTGCCAAGGACTTTCAATGAGGACAGCTTCAAAGAGCTTTACAGCAAAATATTGAAATGTTCCAATCATTCAGATGAAGGGGGAGAGATCGCCTCTTACCTGGGATTCTTTCACCACCCCGTTCTTCCAGCAGTTTCCCCGGTGACAGTCGGAGGCACTCCGATTATGAAGCGTCCCATTGCAAACTGCACCACCTCCAGGATCAGCCATTTGCGGGAAATCGATGGAAGCCACAGACTCCCTTCCAGAGGCCCTGGGAGAGCTTGAGTTTTGAAGTTGGCGAGGGAATAGGATAAAGCACTTCAGACTGAGCGCTTGGAGGAAAGCTACCAATCAGGCTTTTCCAGAAGAAGAGCAGCAGCCTATCTTTGGGGCAGATCTTTGGAACTAAAAGCAAAGGATTACCTTTACAGTCCTCAAATCAGAATGTGGCCTCCATGGCAACAAAACTGCTCCTGAAACTACAAAGGAGATTGCCAGCTCCTAGCCTGGACTGAGGCAACCGGCAGGCTGCAAAACCTAGTGGCAAATGGTGAGGAGGCTGGCCGGGAGGTGGAGAGTCTTTTAAAGACACACACACACATACCACGGTACAGTCCCCAGGTGTCTCCTACCAAAGACAGTCAGTGTTGAATTGACATTTACCCCCTCCTCGCCCCGCTCCTGCATCTAATTACATTTCTGGTTGTAAACCAAGGTCAAAGTCAACACTTCTTTTTGCTGTAAAAGAATGTTCAGAAGTGGTTGGCAGGGGCTAGAGGGAGGAGAGATAGGAAGTTACTGTTTAATGTCAGAAAAGATGGAAAAAGTTGGGGCATGAATGGTGGTGATGATTGCCATATGAATGTACCCTATGCCACTGAACTATACACTTAAAAGTGGTTAAAATGGTAAATTTGATATCATATATACTTTACCATAATGCAAAAATGGCAAATGAAAACTGTTCAGAACCCACCTCATGTCAAAACCAGTGTCATCAAGAAGTACTAACTGATCCAGAAAGATGTGAGTTCAGTCTCTGGGTCAGGAAGATCCCCTGGAGGAGGGCATGGCAGCCTACCCCAGTAGTCTAGCCTGGAGAATTCCATGAGCAGAGGAGGCTGGCAGGCTACTGTCCATAGTCACAAAGAGTTGGACACGACTGAGTGACTGAACATGCATAACTGCATTACCTTTATTATGTGACCTGGGGAAAGTGGTTTTCTCTCTTTTACCTTAATTTCTCCAGCTATAAAGTTAGATAACGCCTTTTTTGTGGGCTAACCTCTGATGGGGGAGTTTGTTATGAACACAGGTGTTGGAAGCAACATTCTAGCCCTGATAGCTCTGGTTTACTTACCAGTTCTTATTCTCTCAATGCACTAGTCACCAGACAGATCTAAAGGCCTTGTGATGAGACAGATTGTTGGACAGCATTAATCATTTACAGCCTGTTTGAGTCCTCCCAAGCCTGCCCTCATGGTCCTCTTGAATGGAGACTTCTTTAACATCAGGCACTTAGAAAAGAAACGCATTTCTTGGGTCAATGAACACAAACAAGCAAACACAACAAAAAGACAGGAGTAGTCCTGTTGTCAGAGCCTCATGTCCTGGTTCTCAGCTCTTTGGGGCAGGGTTTGTCTCCCCTCCAGGAAGATGTGGCAGACAAAGGAAGTGATCAGAATGCTTCTCCCATCCATGCTTTCGCCTGTGAAGGTATCCTTTCCCATAGAGACCTGGGCCAAATGATGGAACTAATACCAGAGCATGTGAAATAGATCGCCAGTGGGAATTTGATGAATGACTCAGGAAACTCAAACCAGAGCCCCGTGATGACCTGGAGAGGTGGGACGGGGTGGGACATGAAAGGGAAGTTCAAGAGGGATGAGACATGCGTATACTTATGGCTGATGCGTGTTGATGGATGGAAGAAACCCATGCAATATTGTAAAGCAATTAATCCTCCAATCATAAGTAAATATATTTTTAAAAGTACTAAGTGTGCCCTCCCTTTCAGGTCTCAGGATCAGAATTTTTATTGCATTTCTCCCAGCCTCTGTCTTCAAAAAGGACTCCTGTCTTCTATGGTTGCTCCACTAAGATTTGGGAGCTAAATCTGTGTTGGCTTATTTCCTTCTAGATTTATATAAAAGAGAGAAGACAAAGGAAGAAGGAGTGCTGGTAACTGCTAGTCGGACTGCCTCACCTTAGAAAGACACATTAAGTACATGGTGTTATTTTAACAGAGCTCTGTTGACCCTACAAAATTATTTCTGAGTGAAGGATTTTGATGTGAAACTTCTGAACCTTAGATGCTTCCACCCTTTCAGATTTTTTCCATCTTCTTCCTCTCCATCCCTGTTCTTTTTGAATTTCCTGTGTTTTCCTTCCCCCATCCTTCTTTCTCCTCTTTTTCTTCACATGTTTCTTTCTTTCTTTTTGACAAGGGTGTGAAAAACACATAGAAAGAAAACATGTCTTTACTCCATTGCATATTCTTGCCTCCTTTGTCAAAGATAAGGTGTCCATATGTGTGTGGATTTATCTCTGGGCTTTCTATTTTGTTCCACTGACCTATATGTCTGTCTTTGTGCCAGTACCATACTGTTTTGATGACTGTGGCTTTGTAGTAGAGCCTGAAGTCAGGCAAGTTGATTCATCCAGCTCCATTCTTCTTTCTCAAGATTGCTTTGGCTATTCGAGGTTTTTTGTATTTCCATACAAATCTTGAAATTATTTGTTCTAGTTCTGTGAAAAATATGGCTGGTAGCTTGATAGGGATTGCATTGAATTTGTAAATTGCTTTGGGTAGTATACTCATTTTCACTATATTGATTCTTCTGATCCATGAACATGGTATATTTCTCCATCTATTAGTGTCCTCTTTGATTTCTTTCATCAGTGTTTTATAGTTTTCTATATATAGGTCTTTAGTTTCTTTAGGTAGATATATTCCTAAGTATTTTATTCTTTTCATTGCAATGGTGAATGGAATTGTTTCCTTAATTTCTTTTTCTACTTTCTCATTATTAGTGTATAGGAATGCAAGGGATTTCTGTGTGTTGATTTTATATCCTGCAACTTTACTATATTCATTGATTAGCTCTAGTAATTTTCTGGTGGAGTCTTTAGGGTTTTCCATGTAGAGGATCATGTCATCTGCAAACAGAGTTTTACTTCTTCTTTTCCAATTTGGATTCCTTTTATTTCTTTTTCTGCTCTGATTGCTGTGGCCAAAACTTCCAGAACTATGTTGAATAGTAGCGGTGAAAGTGGACATCCTTGTCTTGTTCCTGACTTTAGGGGAAAAGCTTTCAATTTTTCACCATTGAGGATAATGTTTGCTGTGGGTTTGCCATATATAGCTTTTATTATGTTGAGGTATGTTCCTTCTATTCCTGCTTTCTGGAGAGTTTTTATCATAAATGGATGTTGAATTTTGTCAAAGGCCTTCTCTGCATCTATTGAGATAATCATATGGTTTTTATTTTTCAATTTGTTAATGTGGTGAATTACATTGATCGATTTGCGGATATTGAAGAATCCTTGCATCCCTGGGATAAAGCCCACTTGGTCATGGTGTATGATCTTTTTAACGTGTTGTTGGATTCTGATTGCTAGAATTTTGTTGAGGATTTTTGCATCTATGTTCATCAGTGATATTGGCCTGTAGTTTTCTTTTTTTGTGACATCTTTGTCAGGTTTTGGTATTAGGGTGATGGTGGCCTCATAGAATGAGTTTGGAAGTTTACCTTCCTCTGCAATTTTCTGGAAGAGTTTGAGTAGGATAGGTGTTAGCTCTTCTCGAAATTTTTGGTAGAATTCAGCTGTGAAGCCGTCTGGACCTGGGCTTTTGTTTGCTGGAAGATTTCTGATTACCGTTTCAATTTCCGTGCTTGTGATGGGTCTGTTAAGATTTTCTATTTCTTCCTGGTTCAGTTGTGGAAAATTAAGAAAAACACCAATACAGTATACTAACACATATATATGGAATTTAGAAAGATGGCAATGACGACCCTGTATGCAAGACAGGAAAAAAGACACAGATGTGTATAACGGACTTTTGGACTCAGAGGGAGAGGGTGGGATGATTTGGGAGAATGGCATTCTAACATGTATACTATCATGTAAGAATTGAATCGCCAGTCTATGTCTGATGCAGGATACAGCATGCTTGCAGCTGGTGCATGGGGATGACCCACAGAGATGTTATGGGGAGGGAGGTGGGAGGGGGGTTCATGTTTGGGAACGCCTGTAAGAATTAAAGATTTTAAAATTAAAAAAATAAAATAAAATAAAGTAAAAAAAAAAAAAAAAAAGAAAGAAAACATGTCAAGGGGAAGCCAGGAGGGACAAGTTAGGAATTTGGAACTGACATATACAGACTTCTGAGAAAGAACTGGCAACCCATTCCAGTATTCTTGCCTGGAGAACCCCATGGACAGAAGAATCTGGCAGATCGTGGGGTCACAGAATCAGACAAGATTGAGCGACTGTATGATGATGATGCTATATAAAATAGATAAATAACAGGGATCTGCAGTGTAGCACAGGGAACTCTATTCAATATCTTGTAATAACCTACAATAGAAGAGAAAGTAAAGAAAAGAATATTTACATTTTTATTCATACATATGTACAACAGAATCTCTTTGCTCTCCACCTTAAACTAAGACAACATTGTAACTCAACTATATTTTCAGTTCAGCTCAGTTCAGTCACTCAGTCGTGTCTGACTCTTTGTGACCCCATAGATTGCATCACATCAGGCTTCCCTGTCCATCACCAACACCCAGAGCTTACTCAAACTCATGTCCAGTGAGTCAGTGATGCCATCGAACCATCTGATCCTCTGTCATTCCTTTCTCCTCCCGGCTTTAATCTTTCCCAGCATCAGGGTATTTTCCAATGAGTCAGTTCTTCTGATCACGTGGCCAAAGTATTGGAACTTCAGCATCAGTCCTTCTAATGAATATTCAGGACTGATTTACTTTAGGATTGACTGGTTGGATCTCCTTGCAGCCCAAGGAACTCTCAAGAGTCTTGTCCAACACCACAGTTCAAAAGCATTAATTCTTCAGCCCTCAGCTTTCTTCATAGTCCAATTCTCACATCCATACATGACTACTGGAAAAACTATGGCTTTGGCTAGATGGACCTTTGTTGGTAAAGTAATGTCTCTGCTTTTGAATATGCTATCTAGGTTGGTCATAACTTTTCTTCCAAGGAGTAAGCATCTTCTAATTTCATGACTGCAGTGACCATCTGCAGTGATTTTGGAACCCCCCCAAAATAATGTCTCTCACTGTTTCCATTGTTTCCCCATCTATTAGCCATGAAGTGATGGGACCACATGCCATGATCTTCATTTTTTGAATGTTGAGTTTTAAGCCAACTTTTTCACTCTCCACTTTCACTTTCACCAAGAGGCTCTTTAGTTCTTCACTTTCTTCCCTAAGGGTGGTGTCATCTGAATATCTGAAGTTATTGATATTTCTCCCGGCAATCTCCATTCCAGCTGGAGCTTCATCCAGCCTGGCATTTCACATGATGCAGTCTGCATGTAAGTTTAATAAGCAGGGTGACAATATACAGCCTTGATGTACTCCTTTTCCAATATGGAACCAGTCTGTCTTTCCATGTCCAGTTCTAATTGCTCTTTCTTGACCTGCATACAGATTTCTCAGGAGGCCATTAAGCTGGTCTGGTATTCCCATCTCTTTCAGAATTTTCCACAGTTTGTTGTGATCTACACAGTCAAAGACTGTCAATAAAGCAGTCAATAAAGCAGAAGTAGATTTTTTTCTGGTATTCTTTTGCTTTATCGATGATCCAATGGATGTTGGCAGTTTGATCTCTGGTTCCTCTGCCTTTTCTAAATCCAGCTTGAACATCTGGATGTTCATGGTTCATGTACTGTTGAAGCATGGCTTGGAGAATTTTGAGCATTTCTTTGCTAGTGTGTGAGATGAATGCAATTGTGCAGTAGTTTGAACATTCTTTGGCATTGCCTTTATTTGGGGTTGTAATGAAAACTGACCTTTTACAGTCCTGTGGCTTCTTCTGAACTTTCCAAATGTTCTGGCATATTGAGTGCAGCACTTTCAAAGCATCATCTTTTAAGATTTGAAATAGCTCAATTGGAATTCCATCATCTCCGATAGCTTTGTTTGTAGTAATGCTTCCTAAGGCCCACTTGATTTGGCATCCTGGATGTCTGGCTCTAGGTGAGTGATCACACCATTGTGGTTTCTGGGTCATGATGATCATTTTTGTATAGTTCTTCTGAGTAATCTTGCCACCTTTTCTTAATATCTTCTGCTTCTGTGAGGTCCATACTGTTTCTGTCCTTTATTGTGCCCTCCTTTGCATGAAATGTTCCTTTGGTATCTCTAATTTTCTTGAAGTGATCTCTAGTCTTTCCCATTCTACTCTTTTCCTCTATTTCTTTGCACTGATCACTGAAGAAGGTGTTCTTAACTGTCCTTGCTATTCTTTGGAACTCTGCATTCAAATGGGTATATCTTTCCTTTACTACTTTGCCTTTAGCTTCTCATCTTTTCTCAGTTATTTGTAAGGCCTCCTCAGACAACTGTGTTTTTGCATTTCCTTTTCTTGGGGATGGTCTTGATCCCTGTCTCCTGTACAATGTCACGAACCTCTGTCCGTATTTCTTCAGGTACTCTGGTCTATTAGATCTAATCCCTTATGTCACTTAGGTCCTACCTGAATGGTCTATTGGTTAGTTTCTTCAATTTAAGTCTGAATTTGGCAATACGGAGTTTATGATCTGAACCATAGTCAGCTCCTGGTCTTGTTTTTGCTGACTGTATAGAGCTTCTCCATCTTTGGCTGTAAAGAATATAATCAATCTGATTTCGGTGTTGACCATTGGTGATGTCTATGTGTAGAGTCTTCTCTTGTGTTGTTGGAAGAGTGTGCTTGCTATGACCAGTGAGTTCTCTTGGCAAAACTCTATTAGCCTTTGACCTGCTTTGTTTTGTACTCCAAGGCCAAATTTGCCTGTTACTCCAGGTATCTCTTGACGTCCTACTTTTGCATTACAGTCCCCTATGGTGAAAAGGACATCTTTTTTTTTGGTATTAGTTCTAGAAGGTCTTATAGGTCATCATAGAACCGCTCAAATTAAGCTTCTTCAGCATTATTGGTTGGGGCATAGACTTGGATTACTGTGATAATGAATGGCTTGCCTTGGAAATGAACTGAGATCATTCTGTAGTTTTTGAGATTACCCAAGTATTGCATTTCAGACTCTCTTGTGACTATGATGGCTACTCCATTTCTTCTAAGGGATTCTTGCCCACAGTAGTAGATGTAATAGTCATCTGAGTTAAATTCACCCATTTTAGTTTGTTGATTCCTAAAATGTCGATGTTCACTCTTGCCATCTCTTGTTTGACCACTTCTAATTTTCCTTGATTCATGCACCTAACATTCCAGGTTCCTATGCAAGATTTTTCTTTACAGAGTCAGACTTCACTTCTATCACCAGTCACATCCTTTGGCTCCATCTCTTCATTCTTTCTGGATTCATTTCTCCATTCTTCTCCAGTACCATACTGGGCACCTACCAACCTGGGGAGTTCATCTTTCAGGGTCATATATTTTTGCCTTTTCATACTGTTTATGGGGTTCTCGAAGCAAGAATACTGAAGTGGTTTGCCATTCCTTCTCCAGCGGACTACATTCTGTCAGAACTCTCCAGCATGACCTGTTCGTCTTGGGTAGTCCTACGTGGCATGGCTCGTAGTTTCATTGAGTTAGACAGGGTTGTGGTCTGTGTGATCCATTTGGTTATTCACACAGCCTGTGGTATAAGCCCTCTTGGAGAAGGTCACCAATAACCCCACCATAAAGCTGCCGAGCAGATGACCCACATGCTGCAGAACAATTATACCAAAGAAATTCTGAACACTGTTAAGAAATTTCTAGGACCCACAGCAGATTTTCCAACCTGGGGATCTGGCAAAGGGATTGAGAACCCCCAAGGAATTTGACTTTGGAGGCCAATGGGATTTGATTACAGAACTTACACAAGACTGGGGAAACAGACTGTAGGAGAGCACAAACAAAATCTTGTGTGCACCAGGACCCAGGAGAAAGGAGCAGCAGTGACCCCACAAGAGACTGAGCCAGACTTGCCTGTGAGTGTCCAGGAGTCTCCAGTGGAGTCATGGGTTGGCGGTGGCCTGCTGCAGGGTCAGGGGCACTGAGCGCAGCAGTGTGTGCATGGGACCTTTTGAAGGAGGCTGCCATTACCTTCATTACCTTCTCCATAGTTTGGTCTCAGGTCAAACAACAGGGAAGGAACACAGCCCCACCCATCAACAGAAAATTGGATTAAAGATTTAGTGATCATGGCCCCATCCATCAGAACAAGGCCCAGTTTCCCCACGGTCAGTCTCTCCCATCAGGGATCTTCCATAAGCCTCTTATCCTTATCTCTCAGAAGGCAGACAGAATGAAAACTATATTTAATGCAAATTAAAAACAAAAAGAAAACATTTCAAACCACAGTTGAAATATGCTTCTCTTTTTTTCTTTCTAATCTCAACTGCCAACTTTGGGTAATCACACAATGACTTTCAGGCAGTATGTACTACATGTTCTCACTTTTGAAACTTGCCATGATGGAATATGCGAAATTCCTTTCAAACATCAGATACCTTGGATATGTACAGTCAGTGTGGCTATTGTTTCATATCATCTCCATTTAAAATAAATGTGAAGGTCTGTCTGAGTGAGTGGTGGTTTTGAGTTTGAAAATATCTACTGCTATTGGTTTGAATGATTGTATGCTCCCTAAAGTTTTCTTGCCTTGAGAACCCCATGAACAGTATGAAAAGGCAAAATGATAGGATACTGAAAGAGGAACTCCTCAGGTCAGTAGGTGCCCAACACGCTACTGGAGATCAGTGGAGAAATAACTCCAGAAAGAATGAAGGGATGGAGCCAAAGCAAAAACAATACCCAGCTGTGGATGTGACTAGTGATAGAAGCAAGGTCCAATGCTGTAAAGAGCAATATTGCATAGGAACCTGGAATATCAGGTCCATGAATCAAGGCAAATTGAAAGTGGTCAAACAAGAGATGGCAAGACTGAACGTCAACATTCTAGGAATCAGCGAACTAAAATGGACTGGAATCAGTGAATTTAACTCAGATGACCATTATATCTACTACTGTGGGCAGGAATCCCTTAGAAGAAATGGAGTAGCCATCATGGTCAACAAAAGAGTCCAAAATGCAGTACTTGGATGCAACTCAAAAACGACAGAATGATCTCTGTTCATCTCCAAGGCAAACCATTCAATATCATGGTAATCCAAGTCTGTGCCCCAACCAGTAATGCTGAAGAAGCTGAAGTTGAACGGTTCTATGAAGAACTACAAGACCTTTTAGAACTAACACCCAAAAAAGATGTTCTTTTCATTATAGGGGACTTGAATGCAAAAGTAGGAAGTCAAGAAACACCTGGAGTAACAGGCAAATTTGGCCTTGGAATGCAGAATGAAGCAGGGCAAGACTAATAAAGTTTTGCCAAGAAAATGCACTGGTCATAGCAAACACCTTCTTCCAACAACACAAGAGAAGACTCTACACATGGACATCACCCAGTGGTCAACACCGAAATCAGACTGATTATATTCTCTGCAGCCAAAGATGGAGAAGCTCTATACAGTCAACAAAAACAAGACCAGGAGCTGACTGTGGCTCAGATCATGAACTCCTGATTGCCAAATTCAGACTTAAATCGAAGAAAGTAAGGAAAACTGCTAGACCATTCAGGTATGACCTCAATCAAATCCCTTATGATTATACAGTGGAAGTGAGAAATAGATTTAAGGGCCTAGATCTGATAGATAAAGTGCCTGATGAACTATGGACTGAGGTCCATGACATTGTACAGGAGACAGGGATCAAGACCATCCCTATGGAAAAGAAATGCAAAAAAGCAAAATGGCTGTCTGGGGAGGACTTACAAACAGCTGTGGAAAGAAGAGAAGTGAAAAGCAAAGGAGAAAAGGAAAGATATAAACATCTGAATGCAGAGTTCCAAAGAATAGCAAGAAGAGATAAGAAAGCCTTCCTCAGTGATCCATGCAAAAAAAAAAAAAGAGGAAAACAACAGAATGGGAAAGACTAGAGATCTCTTCAAGAAAATTAGAGATACCAAGGGAACATTTCATGCAAAGATGGGCTCAATAAAGGACAGAAATGGTATGGACCTAACAGAAGCAGAAGATATTAAGAAGAGGTGGCAAGAATACACAGAAGAACTGTACAAAAAAGATCTTCATGACCTGGATAATCATGATGGTGTGATCAGTCATCTAGAGCCAGACATCCTGGAATGTGAAGTCAAGTGGGCTTTAGAAAGCATCACTACGAACAAAGCTAGTGGAGGTGATGGCATTCCAGTTGAGCTATTTCAAATCCTGAAAGATGATGCTGTGAAAGTGCTGCACTCAATATGCCAGCACATTTGGAAAACTCAGCAGGGGCCACAGGACTGGAAAAGGTCACTTTTCATTCCAATCCCAAAGAAAGGCAATGCAAAAGAATGCTCAAACTACCGCACAATTGCACTCATCTCACATGCTAGTAAACTAATGCTCAAAATTCTCCAAGCCAGGCTTCAGCAATACATGAACTGTGAACTTCCTGATGTTCAAACTAGTTTTAGAAAAGGCAGAGGAATTAGAGATCAAGTTGCCAACATCCACTGGATCATGGAAAAAGCGAGAGAGTTCCAGAAAAACATCTATTTCTGCTTCATTGACTATGCCAAAGCCTTTGACTGCGTTGATCACAATAAATTGTGGAAAATTCTTAGAGAGATGGGAATACAAGATCACCTGACCTGCCTCTTGAGAAACCTGTATGCAGGTCAGGAAGCAACAGTTAGAACTGGACATGGAACAACAGACTGGTTCCAAATAGGAAAAGGAGTACATCAAGGGTGTATATTGTCACCTTGCTTATTTAACTTATATGCAGAGTACATCACGAGAAATGCCAGACTGGAAGAAACATAAGTGGAAATCAAGATTGCCGGGAGAAATATCAATAATTCAGATAGGCAGATGACATCACCCTTATGGCAGAAAATGAAGAGGAACTAAAAAGCCTCTTGATGAAAGTGAAAGAGGAGAGTGAAAAAGTTGGCTTAAAGCTCAACATTCAGAAAACGAAGATCATGGCATCCGGTCCCATCACTTCATGGCAAATAGATGGGGAAACAGTGGAAACAGTGTCAGACTTTATTTTTTTGTGCTCCAAAATCACTGCAGATGGTGACTGAAGCCATGAAATTAAAAGGCACTTACCTTGGAAGAAAAGTTATGACCAACCAAGATAGCATATTCAAAAGCAGAGACATTACTTAGCCAACTGAGGTCCGTCTAGTCAAGGCTATGGTTTTTCCTGTGGTCATGTATGGATGTGAGAGTTGGACTGTGAAGAAGGCTGAGCGCCGAAGAATTGATGCTTTTGAACTGTGGTGCTGGAGAAGACTCTTGAGTTCCCTTGGATTGCAAGGGGATGCAACCAGTCCATTCTGAAAGAGATCAGCCCTGGGATTTCTTTGGAAGGAATGATGCTAAATCTGAAACTCCAGTACTTTGGCCACCTCATGCAAAGAGTTGACTCATTGGAAAAGACTTTGATGCGGGAAGGGATTGGGGGTAGGAGGAGAAGGGGACGACAGAGAATGAGATGGCTGGATGGCATCACTGACTCGATGGACGTGAATCTGAGTGAACTCCAGGAGTTGGTGACGGACAGGGAGGCCTGGCTTGCTGTGATTCATGGGGTCGCAAAGAGTCAGACACGACTGAGCGACTCAACTGAACTGAACTGATGCTCCCTAAATCAACATGTTAAAATTCAGATTCCCAGAGGAGAAACTATTAGCTGGTGAGGCTGTTGCGAGATGATTATGTCAGAAGGGCGGAACCCTTGTGGTGGGATTAGTGCCCTTATAAGAAGCCCAGGAATGTCCCTTGGTCCTTCAGCCCTGAGGTGTTACATCAGAAAGGTGGCTGTCTAGTGTGCAAACTCTCACCAGACACCAAGTCTTCTGGTGCCTTGATCTTTGACTTCTCAGCCTCCAGAACTGAGAGAAATAAATTTCTGTTGTTTAATGGGGCACTTAATTTATAGTATTTTGTTAAAGCAACCCAAATGGGTTAAAGAATCAATCACTAAAACACAAACTAAATATTGAGTATAAATAACTAGATTTGCTTTAGATCAACCAGTAAACTCAACGAATGTTTGAATAACTACTGTATATTGGGCCATTTGCTAAGCCTTTTCATACAACAATGAACAAGACAGTTATAATTTCTACCCTCACAGGGAAGCAGTTAGCAGCACCTTGCATATCTTCTATTCAAGAGATCTCTTAATTGAAGACTAAAGTAAACCTGCCCATTAGTGTATTAAAGGCAAAAATCTAAGTACTTAATTGATGGCCTTGTGGTATTTCCTAAAGGGACTTTTTTTTTTTTTTTTTGGTCCATTTGCAAGCTTCTAAGGGTAGGCAAGAAAGGGGTGTTCAGAGGTTTAGTAGTGTGTTCTGAAAAAGTTCTGGGAGCTATTGAGAAATGGAAAGTTGGTAGAAAATGGAGGAAACAAACAAAACAAATGGTCAGAAGTATATGGTATCTGGTAATCCATTAATTCTCAGTGATTTGGTCTTTACTTTTATAGTAGAGGATGATACTGATGCAAAAAATAAAATTCCAACATGCTACGGGACTTCTCTAAAGCCACAGAAGTATGTTTTGAATTCTAGAATTTCTGGGTGCAGAGTGACTCTCAGATAGGACGTCTCTCCATCAACTGTTATCCTGAAAATCATCAACCACCAAATAAAGATGTAACAGAAATTTTTATGATTGGGGAAATTTGATTGAATTGGCCAAATAATAGCAAACTATTTTATTTAGCCTTTCTGACCACTCAGTTCAGTTCAGTTTAGTCGCTCAGTCGTGTCTGACTCTGGACCCCATGAATCGCAGCACGCCAGGCCTCCCTGCCCATCACCAACTCCCGGAGTTCACTCGGACTCATGTCCATCGAGTCAGTGATGCCATCCAGCCATCTCATTCTCTGTCATCCCCTTCTCCTCCTACCCCCAATCCCTTCCAGCATCAAAGTCTTTTCCAATGAGTCAACTCTTTGCATGAGGTGGCCAAAGTACTGGAATTTCAGATTTAGCATCATTCCTTCCAAAGGAATCCCAGGGCTGATCTCCTTCAGAATGGACTGGTTGCATCTCCTTGCAGTCCAAGGGACTCTCAAGAGTCCTCCCCAACACCACAGTTCAAAAGCATCAATACTTCGGTGCTCAGCTTTCTTCGCAGACCAACTCTCACATCCATACATGACCACAGGAAAAACCATAGCCTTGACTAGACGGACCTTTGTTGGCAAAGTAATGTCTCTACTCTTCAACATGCTATCTAGGTTGGTCATAACTTTTCTTCCAAGGAGTAAGTGTCTTTTAATTTCATGGCTGCATTCACCATCTGCAGTGATTTTGGAGCACAAAAAAATAAAGTCTGACACTGTTTCCACTGTTTCCCCATCTATTTGCCATGAAGTGATGGGACCGGATGCCATGATCTTCGTTTTCTGAATGTTAAGCTTTAAGCCAACTTTTTCACTCTCCTCTTTCACTTTCATCAAGAGGCTTTTTAGTTCCTCTTCACTTTCGACCATAAGGGTGATGTCATCTGCATATCTGAGGTTATTGATATTTCTCTTGGCAATCTTGATTCCAGCTTGTGATTCTTCCAGTCCAGCGTTTCTCATGATGTACTCTGCATATAAGTTAAATAAGCAGGGTGACAATATACAGCTTTGACGTACTCCTTTTCCTATTTAGAACCAGTCTGTTGTTCCATGTCCAGTTCTAACTGTTGCTTCCTGACCTGCATGCAAATTTCTCAAGAGGCAGGTCAGGTGGTCTGGCAGTCTCATCTTTTGAAGAATTTTCCACAGTTTTTTGTGATCCACACAGTCAAAGGCTTTGGCATAATCAATAAAGCAGAAATAGATGTTTTCCTGGAACTCTCTTGCTTTTTCCATGATCCAGTGGATGTTGGCAACTTGATCTCTGATTCCTCTGCCTTTTCTAAAACCAGCTTGAACATCAGGAAGTTTAACGGTTAACGTATTGCTGAAGCCTGGCTTGGAGAATTTTGAACATTACTTTACTAGCATGTGAGAATAGTGCAATTGTGTGGTAGTTTGAACATTCTTTAGCATTGCCTTTCTTTGGGATTGGAATGAAAAGTGACCTTTTTCAGTCCTGTGGCCACTGCTGAGTTTTCCAAATGTGCTGGCATATTGAGTGCAGCACTTTCACAGCATCATCTTTCAGGATTTGAAATAGCTCAACTGGAATTCCATCACCTCCACTAGCTTTGTTCGTAGTGATGCTTTCTAAAGCCCACTTGACTTCACATTCTAGGATGTCTGGCCCGAGGTGCGTGATCACACCATCATGATTATCTGGGTCGTAAAGATATTTTTTGTACAGTTCTTCTGTGTCTTCTTACCACCTCTTCTTAATATCTTCTGCTTCTGTTAGGTCCATACCATTTCTGTCCTTTATTGAGCCCATCTTTGCATGAAATGTTCCCTTGGTTTCTCTAATTTTCTTGAAGAGATCTCTAGTCTTTCCCATTCTGTTGTTTTCCTCTATTTCTTTGCACGGATCACTGAGGAAGGCTTTCTTATCTCTTCTTGCTATTCTTTGGAACTCTGCATTCAGATGTTTATATCTTTCCTTTTCTCCTTTGCTTTTCGCTTCTCTTCTTTTCACAGCTGTTTGTAAGGCCTCCCCAGACAGCCATTTTGCTTTTTTGCATTTCTTTTCCATAGGGATTGTCTTGATCCCTGTCTCCTGTACAATGTCATGGACCTCAGTCCATAGTTCATCAGGCACTCTATCTATCAGATCTAGGCCCTTAAATCTATTTCTCACTTCCACTGTATAATCATAAGGGATTTGATTGAGGTCATACCTGAATGGTCTAGCAGTTTTCCTTACTTTCTTTGATTTAAGTCTGAATTTGGCAATCAGGAGTTCATGATCTGAGCCACAGTCAGCTCCTGGTCTTGTTTTTGTTGACTGTATAGAGCTTCTCCATCTTTGGCTGCAGAGAATATAATCAGTCTGATTTCGGTGTTGACCACTGGGTGATGTCCATGTGTAGAGTCTTCTCTTGTGTTGTTGGAAGAGGGTGTTTGCTATGACCAGTGCATTTTCTTGGCAAAGCTCTATTATTCTTGCCCTGCTTCATTCCATATTCCAAGGCCAAATATGCCTGTTATTCCGGGTGTTTCTTGACTTCCTACTTTTGCATTCCAGTCCCCTTAATGAAAAAGACATCTTTTTTGGGTGTTAGTTCTAAAAGGTCTTGTAGGTCTTCATAGCACTGTTCAACCTCAGCTTCTTCAGTGTTACTGGTTGGGGCATAGACTTGGATCACTGTGATATTGAATGGATTGCTTTGGAAACAAACAGAGATTATTCAGAATTGAATTGAATAATATGTGATTGATGTATGCTGAGTAGGCTAAATTGTCAAAGGAACAATGCCATTTACAAACTTTAGTAAAGCACTATCTTCAAACATTTAAAACTTAATTTAATACCTTTAAAATTTAAAACATAAAACACTTTTATTTTATTTTGAATACTTTCAATGGCTATTGGGGAAACTTTTAGCCTAAGCAAGCAAAACCTAGCCAAGCACAAACATGAATGATATAATTTTAACACATTTAAAATATACTTATATGGCAAATCAAGTTCTTCTCAATGTCTTAAAACTGTCTATAAAACACTTAATATTCTATTATGTATACTAACTTAATGATTATAGATTCTTTAGCTCATTCACACACATAGATTATTCCTAATCTTAATAGACAAGAATTAATACTATGGGTTGATTTTCTTTATCATGCCCCTATTCAATTCAATATTCCCAGGATTGGAAGTGCAATCACCTGACTTTAAGGAACAAGTGTACCCTCTTGGGGAAGTTGAGGTTCCTGATATCATTCCTAAGGCGAAAGAGAATCAACAGGTGTGAGTGCGCCCAGGGCCTTGGAATCAGGGAGAGCTGACTCAGGTCCCCAGGCGCTGGCTGGCCCCATATTTTGCAGTTGTGTCATCAGGGAGCTCTGAGTTCAGACTGTGCAGCGATCTGCTCTTACCTGCTTATCTAGGAAGAGTGAGTTCTGGATCCCCCACCGCTCACCTCTTTATGGTCACATTGCTCCTTGCCATGTTTCCACATTGTGCTTAGTCTCTCCCTCGTGCCTGACTCTATGGCCTGCAGCCCCCCGGGCTCCTCTGCCCATGGGATTCTCCAGGCGACAACACTGGAGTGGGTTGCCATGCCCTCCTCTAGGGGAACTTCCCAATCCAGGATCAAAGCCAGGTCTCCTGCACTGTAGGTGGATTCTCTACCATCTGAACCACCAGCGAATTTAAAATAATCTAAAGTAATTTTACAGCATCTTGGTGGATCCTGTTTCTTCTCATACAGCTGTTCCACTGTGTGCTTAGACCCAGCTCTTTGGCAGCTGCAATGATGATTTTAGTCCTGCTTTCCTGTATTGCTGTTCCTTGGACATCAAGTTCCTTCATTAGCTCATGTATTAATAAGTTCAGTGCATTTAATAAAGCAGAGCTGTGATAATCTAATCACTGATTGCTCCTTTAGATCTTCTACAGCCTCAGTTCTCATTGTCAGGCTTCTGTGGGCATAGGGAACTAGACTGAATATATATCAAATGATGTCAAAATGTGGATTTTTAAAAATTAGATCATTAAGATAAGCTTATTTCAAGTTTATTTCATTTTTAGTTTAAAAATAAAACTCCACAACCATGTTATAGGACAACATTTTAATAAAGTTTTATTTTGTTACCTCTCTGATGGTTGAAATAAGATGGATTTTATATACATGAAGCCCATTTATCCTGTATCAAAGAGTTCTAGTAATAACGAACCTCTGAGATGGGTCTATTAGATACAGTTCAATTAGATTTCCTTCAAATTAATGATTGCCTAAATAGGCCAATCACTGTTCCTGGCTCTTAGGAAATAAAGATGAATTTGACTTAATCAGAACCTTCAAAGAATCATGGGCAAGAGAGACACATCAAGAGCTCTAGCCCAATAAGGGTGTGTATGTGGGGGTTGGGGTGGGGGGGGTGTGGGGGGTGGTTCGGGAAAACCAGGGAGCATAGATCAGGGAGCAGCTGATTTTGCCAAGTCATGGAAAACCACACATCAAAGGCAGGATTTGAAAGAGACTTGGAACATGAATGGGAGAGGATCAGGAGATAAGATGGGGAAAGAAGGTTTCAGGCAGAGGGAGTGGCATGAATGTGCAAATGTAAGGCGTGCATAGGGGAATAGATGAGAAAAGAGACTTTGTATGTGTGAGGAGAGACTGGTCAACTTTCTCCAAGGGAGACGGGGCGTCTGGAGTCCTCTTTGAATGGCAGATGCGACAAGGAGCTGGGAGAGCAGGAGGAAGGGGTGAAGGCAGGCGGCCAGAGGACACCTCACAGCTCGCTTTCTAAAAATAAAATCTTTTATTGAAGTGGAGGTAGAGCTGATTTACAATGTTGTGTTAATTTCTACTGCAGAGCAAAGTGGTTTAGTTAGGCATACATATATATATTTATATGCATTCTTTGTCATATTCTTTTCCATTATGTTTTATTATAGGGTATTGAATATAGTTCCCTGTGCTATACAGTAGGACCTTGTTGTTTATCCATCCTATATATACTTTACTTGCATTTGCTAACCTCAAACTCCCATTCCAAACTCCCAAACCTTCCCAACCCCCTCGGCAACGGAAAGTCTGTCTTCTCTGTCAGTCGGTCTGTTTCTGTTTACAGATCAGTTCATCTGAACCATAGTTTAGATTCCACATTTAAGCCGTATCATGTGACATCTGTCTTTCCCTGTCTAACCTTCTTCACTTACTCCCATAATCTCTAGTTCAGTCAGTCAATCAGTTCAGGTGCTCAGTCGTGTCTGATGCTTTGCAACCCCATGAACCGCAGCACGCCAGGCCTCCCTGTCCAACACCAACTCTGGCGTTTACTCGAACTCATGTCCATTGAGTCAGTGATGCCATCCACCCATCACATCCTTTGTCCTCATCCCCTTCTCCTCCTGCGCTCAGTCTTGCCCAGCATCAGGGCAATGAGTCAGCTCTTTGCATCAAGTTGCCAAAGTATTGGAGTTTCAGCTTCACCATCAGTCCTTCCAATGAACACCCAGGGCTGATCGCCTTTAGGAAGGACTGGTTGGATCTCCTTGCAGTCCAAGGGACTCTCAAGAGTCTTCTCCAACACCACAGTTCAAAAGCATCAATTCTTCGGCCCTGAGTTTTCTTTATAGTCCAACTCTCACATCCATACATGACTACTGGAAAAACCATAGCCTTGACTAGACGGAGCTTTGTTGGTAAAGTAATGTCTCTGCTTTTGAATATGCTATCTAGGTTGGTCATAACTTTCCTTCCAAGGAGTAAGTGTCTTTTAATTTCATGGCTGCAGTCACCATCTGCAGTGATTTTGTAGCCCCCCAAAATAGTCTGCCACTGTTTCCACTGTTTCTCCATCTATTTGCCATGAAGTGATGGGACCGGATGCCATGATCTTCGTTTTCTGAATGTTGAGCTTTAAGCCAAATTTTTCACTCTCCTCTTTCACTTTCATCAAGAGGCTTTTGAGTTCCTCTTCTCTTTCTGCCATAAGGGTGGTGTCATCTGCATATCTGAGGTTATTGATATTTCTCCCGGCAGTCTTGATTCCAGCCTGTGCTTCCTCCAGCCCAGTGTTTCTCATGATGTACTCTTCATATAAGTTAAATAAGCAAGGTGACAAAATACAGCCTGATGTACTCCTTTTCCTATTTGGAACCAGTCTGTGGGTCTGTGTCCAGTTCTAACTGTTGCTTCCTGACCTGCATACAGATTTTTCAAGAGGCAGGTCTGGTGGTCTGGTATTCCCATCTCTTTCAGAATTTTCCACAGTTTATTGTGATCCACACAGTCAAAGGCTTTGGCATAGTCAATAAGGCAGAATAAATCTCTATTTCAGGGGTCTCCAAACACTGGGATCTAATGCCTGATGACCTCAGGTGGAGCTGATGTAATAATAATAGAAATACAGTGTGCAATAAATGTAAAATGCTTGAATCACCCCAAAACCATCCCCAGCCTGAGTCTGGGGAAAAATTGTCTTCCATGACACAGGTCCCTGGTACCAAAAAGGTTAGGGACTGCTGCTTAGGTCCGTTCATGTTGCTGCAAATGGCATTATTTCACATTTTTTTACAGCTGAGTGGTATGCCAGTGTATGTATGCACCACAGCCTCTTTATCCATTCATCTGTCAGCGGGCATCTAGCTGGTTTCCACGTCTTGGCTGTTGTGAATTATCCTGCCATAAACATATAGGTGCATGTACCTTTGTGAACTATAGTTCTATCCAGATAGATGCCCAGGGAGGGGATTGCTTACAGCATTCTTGATATCCTCTGCTCCCCAAGGGAGTGGGAGGAAATCTGGATACTTCTGTGGGTTCCAAGCAGGGCTGAGAAGCAACTGTGAAGTCGTTAGTGCCTTCAAGGCTGCCAGGAAATCCAGGAGGCTGTTAGTGAGTACCCAGAATGGCTAGAAAGGGACTGCTGCTGTGTCCTGGAGGCTAGTCAGCAGCAGGCTGCCTGGAAGTGTGTGTTGGTGCCAGAGAACATCCAGCACACCACTGGGGAAGCCCCGTGCTTCCCTGTTGCAGAGAGTTAGACTGAGCAGACAGCACGGCAGGCCGGACGTGGAAACCCAGAACGGAAAGAAGGTTGCTCACTTTCTGCTCCTTCCAGAGTGGGCTATTAGGACAGAGAGAGAGAGGGACAAGGGGAAAACACATGAGCAAGCTGGAAACTTGTCACCAAACTGGAAATCGGAATTGACCAAGAAGTCACTGAAATTCTCAGAGAAACCCCAGAAAGTGGCTGCATTAATTTATCTGCTCTCTGATGGAAACTGCTACTTTTAACCAAGGTCAAGTGAAGTGTAGTTCTGACGGATCTGGGTTTAGCACACCACTATGATTGAGAAAGTCAAGAATAACATATTTATCACTACCTACCTTTGCTTCCCTAGTGGCTTCCCTGGTGGCTCAGACAGTGAAGAATCTGCCTGCAATTCAGGAGACCCAGGTTTGATCCCTAGCTCAGGAAGATCCCCTGGTGGAGAAAATGGCAACCTACTGTAGCATTCTTGCCTGAAGAACTTCATGGACAGAGGAGCCTGGAGGGCTATATTCCATGGGGTTGCAAAGAGTCAGACACGACTGAGCGATTAAATATACATGCACCTTTGCCTGAAGGCTTCCCAGGTGGTGCTAGTGGTAAAGAATTTGCCTGTTAATGCAGGAGATGCGAGAGATGAGGGTTTGATCCCTGAGTCTGGAAGATCCCCTGGGGTAGGAAATGGCCACCCACTCCAGTAATCTTGCCTGAAAGATCCCATGGACAAGAGGGACCTGGTGGGCTACAGTCCATGGGGTCACAAAGAGTCAGACACAGCTGAGCACTCACACACACACCTTTGCTTGAAGCAAGTCATACCCACCATTGCAGATGTAGTCACTGCTTCTGGCTTCCAACAGACAGTCCTTCGATCTGCCAGCTGCTTCCTGCATCTCTCTGTGCCTGAGCAGGATGTCTGACCACAGTGTGTGTTCCGCTTGTGCAACGAGGCCAGATGTGCTGGGGAGTCACATCCCTGGGAGCAATCGTCAGCCAACGAGGGCAAGGAGCTGTCTATAAAAGCCCCATACTTTTCTTCTCTATGGGATGATTCTGAGGGGTGTTCACAGTCTCTCTAGAGTCCCAGAGGGATTGTGCCCCTTTCCCTCTGACAGTAACCCTCATGTGAAAGCATCTATTGTTAGCTTTCCTCCTTTCCTGGTTTTACCTATCATTCTTCTTGAAAACACCCCCAAATGAACCGCTTGCATCCGAATCCTTGTCTCAGAGTCTATTTGGGGGAAACCTAAACAAAGACAAACAGGGCCCAGTTAGTTGATCAGAGATCCGATTGGATCTTTTGAGCTATGACATCAGATTGCCCTGAATATTAGGAGAGATAGCATGTGAAAAACCTCAATACGTTCATTGAGTAAAATGTCAATAAATTTGGGAGAGAGACAGGAAAGCTGTGTTCTTGTGCTTCCTACAGGAAATGTTTGTCAGATATTTGTGAGAAGGTCTCTACACCCTAGTCAGGGGAAGGAAAGCCATGCAATTTGAGTTACAATATCATAAAAGCCCTCATTTGAATGAAGAGCAAGCTCCACAGATTCTTGTAGCATGTATTTTATTTGGAGAAAAAGTAAAATGGATTTATCCTCTCTTTAAAGCTTTCCTGGGCAGAGATCCTGCTTTTAGCTTCCAAGGGATGATAAATGGAAATTATGTGCTCAGTGTCTTTATTAGTTTTCTATTTCTGCTGTAATAAATTATCAAAGACTTGGCTAAAACAGCACAGATTCATCACCTTGCAGTTCTGTAAGTCAGGACTCTGACATGGCTCTCACTGGGCTAAAATCAAGGTATCAGCAGGGATTGACATATATGTACACACACACGATTGATACTATATATAAAATGGATAACTAATGAGATCCTGCTGTATAGCTCATTGCTCTGTGATGAACTAGGTGGGAAGGAAATCCAGAAAAGAGGGGGGTGTGTGTATACTTATAGTGATTTATTTTGCCTTATAGTGGAAAATAACACAGCATTGTAAAGCAAATATACTCCAGTAAAAATTAATTTTTGAAAATAGGTATCAGAGGCTCTAGAGAGAATCTGTTTCACTGGCTTTTCGAGCTCCTAGGGGCCATCCGTGTTCCTTGGCTTATGGCCCCCTTCCTCCACCTCAAAGCCAGCAATATGGCATCTCTGACTGACTACAGCTGGGAAGGTTCTCTGCTTTCAAGAAGTCATGTGATTAGATTGTGATGATCTGGATACTCCAAGATAATGTCAGAATAATTTCAATCACTTCATAAAATCCTTTTTGCTGTGTTCGATAACATTTACAAGTTCCAGGGATGATGGTATGGACATCTTTGGGTGGCCATTACGCTGCCTACCACAGTACCTATAACTACTAACTTGAAATAGATAAGAAAGAAAAAAAATCACAGAGTGTATCTTTAGTTTATTGTTTTTAGTTTTGAAGGAATACAGTAAATGCATATTTTTAAAGGCTTCCATAGGTTCATTCTCAAATTGACTATCCCAAACTACTTTGGGGAATTTTTTTAAAAATTACAATCTAATATTCATACACCAAAGAACACTGAAGATGGTGGAGTAGAAATGTGAGTGCTTAGTACTGAGTCTCTGGGCCAGCTCGGTTCAGGTCTCAGTGGCAGCAGCAGTGATCGTTAAGCAAAGAGAGCCTAGGGTAGTTGGCCAAGATGCCGAAAATCTTCAGCGGCAGCTCCCTCCAGGACCTATCCCAGAAGATTGCCGACCACCTGGGCCTGGAACCGGGCAAGGTGGTGACTAAGAAATTCAGCAACCAGGAGACCTGTGTGGAGATTGGAGAAAGTGTTCGTGGAGAGGATGTCTACATTGGTCAGAGTGGCTGTGGTGAAATCAATGACAATCTCGTGGAACTTTTGATTATGATTAACGCCTGCAAGATTGCTTCAGCCAGCTGGGTTACTGCAGTCATCCTGTGCTTCCCTTATGCCCGGCAGGATAAGAAGGATAAGAGCCGGGCTCCAATCTCAGCCAAGCTGGTTGCATCGCCCTGATGTCCCGAGGACTCTCAAGAGTCTTCTCCAGGACCATAATTCAAAAGCATCGATTCTTCAGCACTCACCCTAACTCTCTCAATCTGTAGCAGGCAGGCGCAGATCATATTATCACCATGGATCTTCATGCTTCTCAAATTCAGGGCTTTTTTGATATCCCAGTCGACAATTTGTATGCAGAGCCAGCGGTCCTCAAGTGGATAAGGGAGAACATCTCTGAGTGGAGGAACTGCACAATTGTCTTACCTGATGCTGGAAGAGCAAAGAGAGTGACTTCCATCGCAGACCGGTTGAATGTGGACTTTGCCTTGATTCACAAAGAACGGAAGAAGGCCAATGAAGTGGACCGCATGGTGCTCGTAGGGGACGTGAAGGACCGTGTGCCATCCTCGTGGATGACATGGCTGACACTTGTGGCGCAATCTGCCAGGCAGCTGACAAGCTTCTCTCCGCTGGAGCCACCAGGGTTTATGCTGTCCTGACTCATGGAATCTTTCCTGGCCCAGCCGTTTCTCGCATTAATGATGCATGCTTTGAAGCAGTAGTAGTCACCAATACCATACCTCAGGAGGATAAGATGAAGCATTGCTCCAAAATACAGGTGACCGACATCTCCATGATCCTCGCGGAAGCCATCAGGAGAACTCACAATGGAGAATCCATCTCCTATCGGTTCAGCCATGTCCCTTTATAATAGAATAACTCCTGAGGCTTTTCAAAAATAAAGTGAGCCCCACCCCTTGTTTATTTCTTTGGTATTTGATGAAAAATCCAGCAGAAGACCCAGCTTGTTGCAGTGTAGTTCTCTACATCCCACATCAGTTATATGAGTGATACTACTATTGTGTTGGCCAAAAAGTTCATTTGGGTTGTTCCTTAACAGCTTATGGGAAAACCTGAATGAACTTCTTGGTCAACCCAATACGTTAGAGAAATATAGAGTGACAGTAGCCGCTGGGATTTTCTACCTGTATTGTCTCATCCTGGCTTCTTTGATCTTGTGAGCCTTGCAGCTTTAACTGTTCAGCTTCTATAAGATGTCGGACTTTGGAAAGCTTTGTGTAGAGTGTCCAAATATGTTTGGGGAAGCTCAGACTACTTTGCATGTGAATGCTTCAGCACCCCACCCCACCCCCCGCCACCCCGCAATGTATGATAAGTTCTCTAAAGTCTGTACTAAATTATGCAAGAACCTAGGGCAACCTGAACCCAGATCTGGTTGCTGAGCCCCTGTAAGGCTGGAGAAGCCCTAGGGCAGGAGCCTGAGGGGAAGCAACCCACCATAGAGCAAATGATTCTTGGGAGGAAAAAGCCTGATCCATCACCCTTTGCTTGGATTCTGTCACTTGGATTCTTTTTTGTCCCTATTCCTTTCCATTTGGCCTGATCTTCTTTTCCTGGCCAAATATCCACTTGGTCCCAAGTGATTGTTGTGCCATAGTTTTCTGGAAAGCAGACTCAATTCCTGCTCTAAGATCTGTAACATTAACATGAGATGATTCTGCTGTAGCTTAATCTTCCTTAGCCCACTACCACTGCGGTAGTAGGTTTTAGGTGGTGGTGTAGCGCCTTTTGATTAATTTAACTGTTTATCATCTTTCTTCTTCGGATCTGTTTGGCCTCTCAAATGACCTGAGATTTCTGTTTTAAAAAAGTTGATATTACTATCTCTTGTTGAAGAAACTAATAAAGTTATCTCTTTGATTGTGGGTCTAAAAAAAAAAAGAACACTTCAATAAGTGAACTTCTCTGGAAACGACAATCAGATCAAGAAACAGGACGTGTCTAGCATGCAGACCTCTTCTCATGCTCTCCACACTCACATTCCCTTCTCTCCCACAGAAAACAGTGTCTCCATTTCCATATCACAGATTTGTTCTGCCTCTAAATCTGATACAGAGAGAATTATACAGAATATATTCTTTTGTGCCTGCTTCCTTCAGTCATTCATTGCCTTAAGAGACTTTCCTTTTGTACCAATAACTTGTTCATTCTCACTTGTATAGAGTTTCAATTTCATGAACATACCACCATTTATTTATTCATTACATGGTGGCCATTTGGATTGTTTTAACTAATGTTGCCACTGTGAATTTTCCAGTGTAGCTCTCTGTAACCATATACATACATTAATGTTGAGTATCTATGGAATGGAATCAATGGGACATAAAGTGTGCACATACTCATCTTTGGATGATATTGACAAGTATTCCAGGTGTTTGGACCATGAGCATTCTGGGTGTTCTACATCCTTAGCAACATTCAGTATTGTCAGTCTTTTAAATGTGTTAACCTCTCGGGTGAGTGCATAGTGATATCTCATTAAGATTTGTTTGTTGTTGTTCTTTTTTTTTTTTAAGGTAGAATTTACAGATAGTTCAATACACAGATCTTAAGGGTTTGAATGGTTTTTTTCAAACTCTAAGCTTTGTTTGAACAATTCAATGAATTCAGTGAATTTTATCAAGGGCTGAAGGGCTGCCCGGGTGGCTCAGTGGAAAAGAATCTGCCTGCAAATACAGGAGATGCAGGAAATGTGGGTTTGATCCCTGGGTCAGAAAGATCCCCTGGAGAAGGAAATGGCAACCCTCTCCAGTATTCTTGCCTGGGAAATCCCTTGGACAGAGAAGCCTGGTGGGCTGCAGTCCATAGGGTCGCAAAGAGTCAGAAGTGACTGAGCGACTGCACGCAAGGTTCTTTGAACTTTAAGATTCCAATTTGTGTGTGTTTTTTTATCAAGAGGGTTTTGGGAGAATTAAATGTCTTGTGATTGAAGAGGGAAAACTGTGTTTACTTTAAGCTCTTAACCCACTCCTTCTAGTGCTAAGTGTAATATAAAGGCATAAGCAAGCATCCAATCAAGCTTGTGAACCATTGGACTGACTGAGTCAGAACATGTTATTCATTTCACAGGCCATTTACCTTCAGACCTGAGGGGACACTTGTCCTAGGAAAGGGAAGGGAGAGACTCAGAAACATTACATAGTAACCAGGCATCACGAGCGTTTGCCTATTTGTCTCCAAGCTCTTGGATATGGTGCCAAACCACAAGTATGTGATAAGAATTAACTCAAGAGCATTCAGAATTCAAAACAGTCTCCTTCCTTTTTTCAGCTCTTGTCACATTCTTGCAGGAGTCACATACCATCAGGTAGTTACGTCATTATTAAAATACAGATGCATACTCCTGGCACACAGTGGTGCTGATGCTCCACATCACAGCACATGCGTCATGTAGCGTTGTTTTGCCTGCAAGTTTAGAAGGTAGAAAATAGAATGGATGTGAATAAACAGTGACCTGAATGGTCTTTGTCCGATGAAAGAGCCTCAGCTTTGATTTTAGTCATATGTATCTTGTGAAGGCTGGGTGACATAGATAACTAGCATTGCTGGGACTGAGTGAATGTGTTTCTCTGAATCTTGTTCATTTCCATCTATAAAAGATGATCACGACCTCCAGGTCTGCTACATGGATTATGTGAGTGAACACCAGAAAGCATGCGGTACAGAAGTTTTGAGTCTCTCTTCCTCCTTTACTCACAAACACTGTTGTTGCTCGTCACTCAGTCGTGTCTGACTCTTTGCGACCTCATGGACTGTAACCCACCAGCCTCCTATGCCCATGGGATTTCTCAGGCAAGAACACTGGAGTGGGTTGCTGTGTCCTTCTCCAGGGGATCTTCCCAGCCCAGGGATCGGACCTGAGTCTTGTGCACTGACAGGCAGGTTCTTTACCACTGAGCCACCATAAATAAGGTTAGTGAGAATATAATGACATTTGTGGAGTTAAGGAAGAAAGGTCCAAAGATCACAAGCTAAGCTTAGTCAGTGATATGAGGTCATCCATTGAGAAGGCTCCGCTGGGGACCATGACTGCAGATCATTAGTTCTACACAGGAAACCAAGGCCCTGGGCATTGACAGGAACCGTACAACTCAGCTCAAGGGTGAGGTCCACTGAAGTGACCCAGGCCATATCAGATCATGCCTTCCAAGGCCATTGTGATCCACTCCCTTCCCTTGACCATAAGAGAAAAGGCACAGCAAGAATAGCGTCCCTGGGAGAGTTTTATGGGTCAGGCCTGGAAGTGACACATATCTTGTTTTCCTAATTCCGCTGGCTGCAGTTCAGGCACCTGGCCATACTTCACGGTAAAGGAGGCTAGGAAACGCCGTGAAGCTAGCTGTGCATCTGGGAAGAAGAGAGAAGGGTAGATTTTGGTGACTGTTAGACATCTCACCACAGAGGGTCCAGAGTCTGGCCCTGGGCAAGCTTTCCCACAATCATGGCAATGTGCTCATTGCCACATCACGGTGACAGCAAAGCAGGAAAGATACAAGGCTCTTAAATTTTTTTTAAACTTTAAATTTTATACTGGAGAATAGCTGATGAAACATTGTGAGAGCTTTTGGTGCACAGCTAAGCAACGCAGCCATACATACATGTGTATCCATCACCCCCCCCAGCGTCCCCTCCCCCCAGGCTGCCACACGTCATTGCACCGAGTTCCATGTGTGCTATATAGGAGGACCTAGTTGCTTATTCATTTTAAATATACCAGTGGGTATATGTCAATGCCAATTTTTTAAAATTTTGCTGTGCCTGATCTTCGTTTCAGCATGCACGATCTTGTTCCTTGACCAGGGATTGAACCTGGGCTCCCTATGTTGGGTGCCTGGAGTCATTACCACTGGAATGCTAGGGAAGTAGTCCCTTAAAAATATTCATAAAATACTGTTGTTTAAAACCTATTTCCAAACTTCTTGAATGCGAAGACTCCATGAAAGGCATTTATATCTCCTGTCTCTCCTAGGTAATATATTTGGACTCCTGAGCATGACTGGGTCACTTTACACCCTTACTGGGCAGTTTAAAAATCTATCTGGCTCCAGGAAGGTGGGAGGGAGGGTCAGGATGGAGAACACATATACACCCACGGCTGATTCATGTAAATGTATGGCAAAAGCCATCATGATATTGTAAAGTAACTAGCTTCCAATTAAAAGAAAAAGTCTATCTGGTTCCAGATTCTCAAAGGATAAATCCACCCTCTGGTGGCCTGACCCTGGAGGTGAGTCCTCAGGTTATTCTATGCCTTGGGATGGAGAAATTTTCTAAGCTTCCAAGAGGCGTGTGGCTAAGCCTTTCTGATGGTGGTAATAAGAGGTTCAGGACTGTGGATCCTTGGAGATCGAGCTTTGGGCCTGTTGGTGGGCTAAACCTCTCTAAGCACAGCTGTTACCAAATCGCAAATCCATGTGCCCCAAGCACGGTGAGGCCAATCAATACCAAAACATTAGAGACTGGAACAGAGAAGAACTGACTGCAGGTTCATACAAGGAGATGGGTGGCTCATGCCCTAAGAACTCCACAGTGACTGAAAGCTCTCAGCAAGCCCCTTTAAAAGGAAATGGTGAGGGAGGGAGGGGTTCGTTGTTGCAGACTTCTTGATGTCAGATGTTTGTTCTTGAGGTCAGACCATGGTCAGGTAACAATGTTCCTATAAATTTCTATCAAAGGAATGTTACTCTCTGTCCTGACAAGGAAGGGCAAAGGTCCCAGTGCGCAACTTTCCCGCTCCATGATCCCAGTCGTGGCTAAGAGGATGCAGTTGGCTGCTCCTTCAGGGCCTGGTTCCCACACTCTGCTGAGCTGTCATCCCCAAGGGAGTCAGCCATCCAGCCCAACTGGCTCTCAGTCGCCTCAGGCTGCCCAGATTGGAGATAGGTTCACCACTGCCTCGTGGGCTGGGCCAAGGCTGGTGGAGGGCCTTAGTGAGGGCTCTGGAGCCCTGCAGGGAGTAATTCCCAGTCTGTTCCCCAGGCCCTTCAGCTTGCCCACTGGCCCAAGGCTGGGTGAGCTGCAGGGCCTCAGGCAGAAGGCCAGGGTCTGCCTCTTACCTGACTCTCCACCTCACGACCACCCTTCCACTGTGGTCTGAATCCCTTTACTAACTGTTGTTTCTTAACAGTTGGTTGCTTGTGGGTGGTTCCCACTGAAGCACCAACCAACAGCTGAGCAGGACCCCTTACCTGGTAACAGGGTGCAGAGTCACGATGCGCAGTAATGACGCACGTGCTGAGGGCTGAGCTCACTGTATTTATGTACAGCACATAAATAACAGCCCATGACTCAGCTGTGCCCAAATATAACCTTTTCCTAGTGCCCACTTTTAATTTTGAGCACCGTCTCTTCCTTCCATCAGGTGGTTAAGATAATCTCAGTCTGGCAATCTAGTTATGAGGAGCTTTCGTGAGATCAGGTTGTGATGGAGACAGCAGACTTCGAGAATGTCAACATCTTTGTGAAACCATTCACCTCAGATTGGGACTTGAACTCATGTGCTGGGACTCGAACCCAGCCAAAACGCTGCTGGGGACTCTTATCCACAATATTTTAATGAGAACCACCTACCTGGTATCTGGACTTGCTGAGGCTCAGGTTCTTGGGCTCTGGTTGTCTCATCACAGAAAGAATTCAGTGAGAGACAGTGATACCGGAGAAGTGGATTTATTTAGAGAGAAACACGCTCCATAGACAGGGTGTGGGTCATCGCAGAAGGAAGAAGCACCCTGAGACTCCAATCCTTTGACCACCTGATGCAGAGAACCGACTCACCGGAAAAGACCCTGATGCTGGGAAAGACTGAAGGTAGAGGAGAAGGGGACGACAGAGGATGAGATGGTTGGATGGCATCACCGACTCAATGGACATGAGTTTGAGTAAACTCCGGGGGTTGGTGATGGACAGGGAGGCCTGGTGTGCTACAGTCCATGGAGTCGTAAAGAGTTGGACATGACTTGACCTGCCTTTTGAGAAATCTGTATGCAGGCCAGGAAGCAACAGTTAGAACTGGACATGGAACAACAGACTGGTTCCAAATACAAAAAGGAGTGTGTCAAGGCTGTATATTGTCACCCTGCTTATTTAACTTATATGCAGAGTACAGCATGAGAAATGCTGGACTGGAAGAAACACAAGCTGGAATCAAGATTGCCGGGAGAAATATCAAGAACCTCAGATATGCAGATGACACCACCCTTATGGCAGAAAGTGAAGAGGAACTAAAAAGCCTCTTGATGAAAGTGAAAGAAGAGAGTGAAAAAGTTGGCTTAAAGCTCAACATTCAGAAAACGAAGATCATGGTGTCCGGTCCCATCACTTCATGGGAAATAGGTGGGGAAACAGTCGAAACAGTGTCAGACTTTATTTTGAGGGGCTCTAAAATCACTGCAGATGGTGACTGCAGCCATGAAATTAAAAGACACTTACTCCTTGGAAGAAAAGTTATGACCAACCTAGAGAGCATATTCAAAAGCAGAGACATTACTTTGCCGACTAAGGTCTGTCTAGTCAAGGCTATGGTTTTTCCTGTGGTCATGTATGGATGTGAGAGTTGGACTGTGAAGAGGGCTGGGCACCGAAGAATTGATGCTTTTGAACTGTGGTGTTGGAGAAGACTCTTGAGAGTCCCTTGGACTGCAAGGAGATCCAACCAGTCCATCCTGAAGGAGATCAGCCCTGGGATTTCTTTGGAGGGATTGACGCTGAAGCTGAAGCTCCAGTACTTTGGCCACCTCATGCAAAGAGTTGACTCATTGGAAAAGACTCTGATGCTGGGAGAGATTGGGGGCAGGAGGAGAAGGGGACGACGGAGGATGAGATGGCTGGATGGCATCATGGACTCGATGGATGTAAGTCTGAGTGAACTCCGGGAGTTGGTGATGGACAGGGAGGCCTGGTGTGCTGTGATTCATGGGGTCACAAAGAGTCGGACACGACTGAGCGACTGAACTGAACTGAACTGAACTGAAGAGACTGAACTGAACTGAACTGAATGAGTGGCAGGATCAGTCAAGCTATTTTGGGGAAGGGGCAGAGATTTCCAAGAATTGGGCCACCATCCACGTTTTGATCTTTGATGGTTGGAACCCTCATGGTGCCTGTGGGAGGTCATGTAGCTTGCTGATGTGTTACAATGAGCATATGCTGAGGCTCAAGGTCTATTGGAGGTCAACTTGCTGGCTATCTTGGACCCATTTGGTTCTAATCAGGTTATTTTGTGTCCCTGGGCCATATCATTCTTTCAAAGGTTGTACCCTGTCTTTGGGGCTTCCCAGGTGGCACTAGTGGTAAAGAACCCACCTGCTGATGCATGAGACATAAGAGACATTGGTTCAGTCTCTGGGCTGGGAAGATCCCCTGGAAGAGGGCATCGCAACCCACTCCAGCATTCTTGCATGGAGAATCCCATGGACAGAAGAACCTGGCAGACTACAGTCTATAGGGTCACAAAGAGTCAGACTGTACTGAAGTGACTTAGCAAACACACGCGAACTGCCCCCTTCCCTCCTGTTTCACTTGGTCCTTGATATATGCTATTGGGTATCTTCTAATTCTGCCCTTCTGCCCACTTCAATTCTGGCACATTTCAGATTTCTCTATGCTTTCCCTGCGTTATGTGGGAAGGCAAAGAAGTCATTCTGCTCCCTCTGCCAGACTAGGATTTGGGGGTCCTTACAAACTTTCCCAGGGCCCCATTCACCTAGGTTCCTGCTCAAGGGGGTGTCTCCTGCTAAGCGGCACTGCCTGGGGTGCAGGACAAGCCCCTCTCACTGCCGCCCATCTGTGCCTCCGCTCACCTTACTTCCCTTCTAATCACCCTCTTCTGAACCTCGAAGCATCTCTCCTCTAGTCCCCCAGAACACCCCTCTCTCCCCAAACCTGCTGCTGTCTTTCATGTGAGTGTTTTTATGTTCCCCTATGCACTTCACTTTTGGAACATAGAAGTCCAGAATAGTTTATTTATTTATTCTTTTTATTCCTCTGCATTCTCTTTTTGTAAGCTCTCCCTCTTAGTTCAATGAGAATAGAACATTTTGACAGCTAGGATGAGGGATGGGGAGGACTGTGATGATGCCCATTAGTTAATGTATTATTCTAATAATTCCGTATGTTTTAGAATAACATATATCAGAATAATCCTTTACAACACTTATTCACCTACCTACCTTACAATATAGAAACAAATGAACACATATGAAGAAAGCAAGCAAACATAATGTCCCACTATCGTATCTGAAATGGATGTGTGTGAGCTTAAGTATTTCACATTGTTTCCATTCAGCTGCATACAATGAAGTATGCTGTATATAAATTTGTAAGAAAAAAATGCTCATGACTTGGAAATAAGTGAGAAAAATTATGCAGTGCCCTTTCACAGTTTGTGAATTCTGAGAAGAACATCTGATTCTGCAAGCTTTTTGACTGATTTTATGTTTACTATTTTACAATTCTGTAGGGGTAGAAGTCAATATGTAGAAAACTGATAGCAAAGGCTATGATGATTCTTGTGGCTAACAATGCAAATAAATATTGACTGGTAGAGATATAATCATTTCTGCCAATTTGAAAAGATTACCCCAAACATTATATTGCATCACCTTAGAAGACACTACGCCATTTTATACTTATTAGAAAATTCATTTCCATGTATATCTATCTACATCAGTATTTGTCCATTATTCAAATTCTCCTTTGACCCAGTTAACATACTACTGTTGATTATTGATGATAGATTGAATAAAATCCTTGATGTGTTCATTTTATGAAATTTCATTTGAAAACAAAGTTTGGGAATTAAGCTTTTTTCTTTTGAAGATTATACTATTGCCATTTGTCATAAAAAAAAAAACAAACTCTTTCTTTGGTGTCTAAACTGCCACACTCATCCTCTTTTTGCCCCATCAGCAATATTCCCAACAGTTTCTTAGGGTTCTTCCACATTTCAGTTAGTCTTCAAAATAATCTGCACAATGATAGGTAGTAAAATTTCTATTTGGCACGTTAAAAATGGAGGCTCAGAGAATGGTTTGTTTAATTTTAGGTCCCAGGTAGTTAAAAAACACTCTGTAAGACAGCTGTGTTTTCAATAGTTATCAAGCATGTTTTTAACCCCTTGACCCTGTTACCCTGAGCAGCGTTAAGGTTAAAATTTCTTAGGATTACACATGCAATCCTTCTGTAAGGTTTAAAGTATTGGAAGACCTTAGGGTCCTCATTTAAAGTATTTTCAAGAAAAAGCAAACTGTTAGCTTTGGATATTTAAATTCAAAGCAACATTTGGTAAGAAATGAAGACTGCTGAGCCAATAATTTTTGTATCTACTTTATGCCTGTAGGATCTGGGTAATGCATGTCAGTTGAATCAAGGAATCAGCTCAGTTCAGTTCAGTTGTTCAGTCGTGTCTGACTCTGCGACCCCATGGACTGCAGCATGCCAGGCTTCCCTGTCCATCACCAGCACCCAGAGCCTACTCAAACTCATGTCCATCACAAAGGTGGTGCCATCCAAGCATCTCATCCTCTGCCGTCCCTTTCTCCTCCCATCTTCAATCTTTCCCAGCATCAGGGTCTTTTCCAATGAGTCAATTCTTCATGTTAGGTGGTCATAGTATTGGAGTTTCAGCTTCAGCATCAGTCCTTCCAATGAATATTCAGGACTGATTTCCTTTAGGATTGACTGGTTTGATCTCCTTGTAGTCCAAGGGACTCTTAAGAATCAAAGAATAATAAGTGGTTAGCTATCAAGATGTTTCCCTGGTGGCTCAGTGGTAATGAGCCTGCAATGTAAGAGCTGCAAAAGATGTGGGTTCGATCCCTGGGTTGGAAAGATCCCCTGGAGAGGGAAATGGCAACCCATCCCAGTATTCTTGCCTCAAGAATCCCATAGACAGAGGAGCCTGGCAGGCTATGGTCCAGAGGGCCGCAAAGAGTCAGACACAACTGAAGAGACTTGCCCGCTTGCTAGCAATTAAGAATCTAACTGTGAAGACAAGGAATGTACATGTAAAATAGAATTTATTCCTTAAAATTAAAAGGTCTAAACAAATATTTTTCAGAAAAGGAATAGATGACAACACAATTAATGAGTAACTGCTGATCAAATGAATTATTCTTCTCTATGGAGGAAAGAGAAAAGCACAAAAGATAATGCTTGGTATTCAGATTCAAAATCAGCCAGTCAATCCTGATTATTTTCCTTTTTCTCACCATGCCAAACCCCAAGAAAGGTGTCATTCAAAGTCAAATGGTACCTGTAGTGTTATAACGTATAAAGTATCTTATAACGTATACAAGAATTCTGGCCTTCTTCAGACTAGCTTGTATTCATTGTTTTTTTCCTGCCCTGATCTCATGGTTCACGACATTTTGAAGAGCTGCGTTTCTTCTTGAACATCCAGATAGAGAAAATATATTGAATAAGTAGACTTAAGGCAATGGTTTAGCCCTGGACTCCCTCCAGTCTTAACTTTCCCAAGGGTAGTCATTATCTTGACTTCTGGCAGCAGAGATTGTTTCTTTTACTCAACATTATGATTGTGAGGTTTTTTGATACAGTTGCATGTAACTGTAATTTGTTCCTTCTTGCTGGATAGCATTCATTGTATAGAATCATAAAATTGTTACTCTTATTATCATAGTAAGTCTCCTTCTTCCCCAGATTTGTCTTCTCTCATGTACCAGCAACATACACAACCCACTGTGATGAATTCACTCTACTCTGAAAGGAAGTGGGGAAGGTCAGGTTGTATATTAACCGGGTTTTGACCTTTGAATAGGGTGTTGGTTGCCCAGTAACCAAGATTGGTTAAACATCCAGAAGATATTGGTTGACACATCATCTTCTTTTTCCAAATGGCTACTTTTTTTTTTTTTTTTCCTCCTGTGACTGAGCTAGTGAAGGAAACTTAAGTTGGCAACATACCAAATCTAAACTCAACCTGTTTTTCCAGTTCTGGGAATCTGACAACTTTCCCTCACTCCATTTTGAACTAGTTAATATCTAGTTCTTGCCATAGTAGGATGATGATGAGTATGAAGATAGCACACATACATAGGGAAGTCTGAGAAAATTCATAGAAACAGACCACAAGTAACGTGGACATCACTTATACCTTTGCAGCTTTTGAAGGCAGAGGTAGGTCATCAGATGTTTTCTTCTAGTGTTTTGAAACTGAATAGCACACAGTTCACTGATTTCCTTTATTTAAGGCAAAACGACTTCACTCTACTCAGGGTTGTGCAATCATCACCAAATCTATGTTAGAACATCTTCATGACTCTAAAAGGAAACTCCACACCCCGTAGAAGTTACTGTTCATTTCTCAATTTCCCTCTCCCCCTACCTCCCCACCGTCTTCCTCTAGTTAGACAACTATTCACCTATTTTTGGTCTCTACAGTTTTATCTTTTCTGAATGTTTCATATCAATGGAATCATACAATATGTGTTCTTTTTTTTTAAAATTTTTAAATTGATTTTTTAAAATTTAAATTTGTTTTTTTACTTTACAATACTGTATTGGTGGATTCATGTCAATGTATGGTAAAACTAATACAATATGTGTTCTTTTGGGAATGGCTTTTTTTTTTTCCCACTACTTTATTCCTTTTTTAAGGTTGAATATTCCATTGTATAGACATACCACATTTTGTTTATCCATACATCAGTTGATGGATATTTGGATTGTTTCCACTTTTTGGTTATTATGAGTAATGCTGCAGTGAATATTTGTATATAGATTTTTATTTCTTTTGAGTATACACATAGGAGAGGAATTGCTAGACCACACATAAAAATTCTAAAAGATGATGCTATTAAAGTGCTGCACTCAATATGCCAGCAAATTTGGAAAACTCTGCAGTGGCCACAGGACTGGAAAAGGTCAGTTTTCATTCCAATCCCAAAGAAAGGAAATGACAAAGAATCTTCAAACTACTATGTAATTGCTCTCATTTCACACGTTAGCAATGTAATGCTCAAAATCCTTCAAGCTAGGCTTTAATAGTACCCGAACTGAGAAGTTCCAGATATACAAGCTGGATTTAGAAAAGGCAGAGGAACCAGAGATCAAATTGCCAACATCTGCTGGATCATGGAAAGAGCAAAAGAGTTCCAGAAAAACATCTACTTCTGCTTTATTAACTACACCAAAGCCTTTGACTGTGCAGATCACAACAAACTGTGGAAAATTCTTAAAGAGATGGGAACACCAGACCACCTTACCTGGCTCCTGAGAAAAATGTATGCAGGTCAGGAAGCAACAGTTAGAATCAGACATGAAACAATGGAATGGTTTACAGTTAAGAAAGGGGTATGTCAAGACTGTATGTTGTCACCCTTTTTATTTAACTTACATGCAGAGTACATCATGCAAAATCCCAGGTTGGATGAAGCTCAAGCTGGAATCAAGATTGCTGTGAGAAATATCAATGATCTCAGATATGCAGATGACACCACCCTATGGCAGAAACTGAAGAACTAAAGAGCCTCTTGACGAAGGTGAAAGAGGAGAGTGCAAAAGCTGGGTTACAACTCAATATTAAAAAAAAACTGAGATCATGGTATCTGGTCCCATCACTTCATGGCAAACAGGTGGGGAAAATGGAAACAGTGGCAGACTGTATTTTCCTAGGATACAGAATCACTGTGGATGGTGAATGTAGCAGGGAATTAAATGGCATTTGCTCCTTGGAAGAAAGGCTATGACAAACCTACATAGCATATTAAAAAGCAGAGATATCACTTTACTGACAAAGATGGGTTTAGTCAAAGAAAAGGTCAGTTTTCATTCCAATCCCAAAGAAAGGCAATGCCAAAGAATGCTCAAACTACCGCACAATTGCACTCATCTCACATACTAGTAAAGTAATGCTCAAAATTCTCCAAGCCAGGCTTCAGCAATACGTGAACTATGAACTTCCTGATGTTCAAGCTGGTTTTAGAAAAGGCAGAGGAACCAGAGTTCAAATTGCCAACATCTGCTGGATCATCGAAAAAGCAAGGGAGTTCCAGAAAAACATCTATTTCTGCTTTATTGACTATGCCAAAGCCTTTGACTGTGTGGATCACAAAAAACTGTGGAAAATTCTGAAAGAGATGGGAATACCAGACCACCTGACCTGCCTCTTGAGAAATCTGTATGCAGGTCAGGAAGCAACAGTTAGAACTGGACATGGAACAACAGACTGGTTCCAAATATGAAAAGGAGTGCGTCAAAGCTGTATATTGTCACCCTACTTGTTTAACTTCTATGCAGAGTACATCATGAGAAATGCTGGGCTGCAAGAATCACAAGCTGGAATCATGATTGCCGGGAGAAATATCAATAACCTCAGATATGCAGATGACACCACCCTCATGGCAGAAAGTGAAGAGGGGCTAGAAACCCTCTTGATGAAAGTGAAAGAGGAGAGTGAAAAAGTTGGCTTAAAGCTCAACATTCAGAAAACGAAGATAAAGGCATCCAGTCCCATTACTTCATGGGAAATAGATGGGGAAACAGTGGAAACAGTGTCAGACTTTATTTTGAGGGGCTCCAAAATCACTGCAGATGGTGACTGCAGCCATGAAATTAAAAGATGGTTACTCCTTGGAAGGAAAGTTATGACCAACCTAGATAGCATATTCGAAAGCAGAGACATTACTTCGCTGACTAAGGTCCATCTAGTCAAGGCTATAGTTTTTCCTGTGGTCATGTATGGATGTGAGAGTTGGACTGTGAAGAAGGCTGAGTGCCGAAGAATTGATGCTTTTGAACCGTGGTGTTGGAGAAGACTCTTGAGAGTCCCTTGGACTGCAAGGAGATCCAACCAGTCCATTCTGAAGATCAGCCCTGGGATTTCTTTGGAAGGAATGATGCTAAAGCTGAAGCTCCAGTACTTTTGCCACCTCATGTGAAGAGTTGACTCATTGGAAAAGACTCTGATGCTGGGAGGGATTGAGGGTAGGAGGAGAAGGGGACGACAGAGGATGAGATGGCTGGATGGCATCACTGACTCGATGGACATGAGCCTGAGTGAACTCTGGGAGTTGGTGATGGACAGAGAGGCCTGGCGTGCTGCAGTTCACGGGGTCGCAAAGAGTCGGACACGACTGAGTGACTGAAATGAACTGACTGATGGTTTTTCCAGTAGTCATGTACATATGTGAGAGTTGGACTATAAAGAATGCTAAGCACTGAAGAACTGATGCTTTCGAACTGTGGTGTTGGAAAAGACTCTTGAGACTCCCTTGAACAGCAGGAATCAAACCAGTCAATCCCAAAGGAAATCAACCCTGAATATTCATTGGAATGACTGATACTAAAGCTGAAGCTCCAATACTTTGGCCACCTGATGTGAACAGTTGACTCATTGGAAAACACCCTGGTGCTGGGAATAATTGAGGGGAGGAGGAAAACAGGGCAACAGAAGATGAGATGGTTGGATGGCGTCACTAAGTCCATGGACATGAGTTTGAACAAACTCTGGGAGACAGTGAAGGACAGGGAAGCCTGGTGTGCTACAGTCCACGGGGTCACAAAGAGTCAGACATGACTGAGTGATAGAACAACAACAATATTAACTCTAACATTTGAGGAACTGCCAGACTATTTTCCGTCTGAGTGTATCGTTTTCATTGCATGCTGCAACAGATGAGCATTCTGATTTCTCTACATCCACGCTAGCAGTTTTAATTATCTCTCTTTTTCTTCCCCCTTATTACAGTTATTCTAGCAGGCATGAGGTAGTATCTCACTAGGGTTTTGATTTGTATTTCCCTGATTAATAGTGATATTGAGCATGTTTTCATAAGCTTGTTGATTATGTGCATATCTTCTATGGAAGAAGGATTCTATTCAACTCCTCTATTTTTAAATTGGGTTATTTGTCCTATTATTAGGTTGTAAGAATTCTTTATATATTCTAGTTACAAATAGTCTGTCATATAAATGATTGGCAAATATTTTCTCCCATTCAGTAGGTTATCTTTTTACTTTTTTGATAGTATTCTTTGATACACAAAATTTTAAAATTTTGATGAAGTCTAATTTACTTGTTTTTATTTTTCATTTGCGCTGTTGGTGCCATTGAATTTTATTCTGAAAATTCAAGGCATTTATGAATTGTTAATGTTTAAAAATTTATTGTATATTTTCCCTGAAACTTGATATGCTTATTACCATTTCAGAAAAGAATTTCTAATGACAAACTAGTCAATGATTTGCCATATGATTTTTGGAGGTTGGAATTTCCACTTTTGCTTAGGTCTGGTTTGAATTTTAAAATCATTTTACAAAACCCAAGGAAAAATTTTTTTCTAATAAGAAAAATAAGAATGACCAGGAAATGAAAGACCCTGAAATCAGTCTCAGGAAAAGAATGGTTGATTGCTGATTGGCGTCTTATTATCTTGCCGGCATGCTGAGAGGATCCTAAGGTAATTAGCATGGTATTAGGTACATACTGATTCTAGGCCCCATGCTGGGCTAGGCAGTGGAAGAGGCCACCAAGCAGGATGCACTCTGTTCTACTTAGGAGCTTCTACATTAGGTGGAAGAGATTTATCTAACATATAAAAAGTAGTTTATGAACAGCCTTTCTAATTCCCAGGGCATCCAGTTTAATGTACTTTGAATAAATCCTAAGTAAATATTTAGACAACTAAGTGAAAGAAGTTATAGAATCAGAGGCTAAAGTATGTGGTATGGATTGTGATATGGTGTGACTCTGGACAAGTCCATTCACCTTTCTGAACTTCGGTTTATTCATCGTTAAGTAGAGACATTAATAAAGCTTAGTTCGGAGGGCTGTAAGGAAGGGCAGAGGATTCACTGCCCACCCCAGAGTGCATGAAGCTATGAAGACATACAAGTGCCGTGGGAACAGAGCAGGAACGGAGAGACCTCAAGAGGGAGGGGGTCAGACATGGGGCTTGGAATTGATGAGAACTGGGAGAAAATTTGGTATCTGTGTTTTGGGATAGTCCTTATTTGTAAAAACTACTTTATTTAGAGTGCCATGTGGAGTATGTTCAAGGAGGTAAGATATTCAAAGAACTGAACACAGGAAGATCTTCTAGGTGAAGGAAGCAACAGATGCAAAGCATAAAATCCATGGTTCTCTTTGAATCATGGTTATCTTGGGGTGTACGCTTAGTAGCGGGATTGCTAGGTAACATAGTAGTTCTACTTTCAGTTTTTTAAGGCACTTTCATACTGTCCTCCACAGTGGTTATATCCATTTACATTCCCATCAACAGCGCAAGAGGGTTCCATTTTCTCCACACCTTCTCCAGCATTTATTGTTTGTAGATTTTTTATGATGGCCATTCTGACAATCATAGTGAGGTGATACCTCATTACACTGTCAATTTGGGTTTCCCTAGTAATCAGTGGTATTGAGCATCTTTTCAGGTGCTTTTCGGCCATCTGCATGTCTTCTCTGGACTTAAACCGTCATCGCATCACTATTTACAACAGCCAGGACATAGAAGCAACCCAAATGTCCATCAACAGATGAATGAATAGGGAAGATGTGGTACTTATATATAATGGAGTATTATTAAGTCATAAAAAGGGACAAAACTGGATCATTTGTAGTGGTGTGAATGGACCAAGAGTCTATCTTACAGCGTAAAGTAAGTCAGAAGCAGAAAAACAAATATCACATATATATCAAATCTAGAAAAATGGTACAGATGCACCTATTTGCGGGGCAAGGAACAGAGATGCAGATGTGGGGAACGGGCGTGCGGATACGGGCGGAGGAGGGGGGTGGGATGAACTGCGAGAGTAAGGTTGACTCATATTCACTGCCATGCGTAAAACAGACCGCTAGAGGGAAGGCGCTGTGCACCACGGGGAGCTCAGCTCGGTGCTCTGTGATGGGGTGGGCTGAGCTGGTAGGAGGGAGGCTCAAGAGGGAGGGGATGTATGTATACACGTAGCTGATTCACTTGGTTCTATAGCAGAAACCAACACAACACTGGAAAGCAATTATACTCCAATAAAAAAAAAGTCCACGGTTCTCCCAGGAGAAGACTATCTGTTCCAAAGTAACAAAGAGGCAAGGCTGAGAATGATTTGGGGAAGGACTGAAAACACAGCTGACTCCAGGCCTGGCCGGAGTTAGAGCAACAGCCATATGGCTAACACTGGTCTCAGGCTGCAGAGAAGTTGGGAAAAACCCATTCTGGGGATCTGGAGGCTTGGGATTAGTTCTAGTTCTTTCACGAGTTAGCTGCGGATCTCAGAACTTTATCTAACCTTTCTGGGCTTTGTCACCAGATACGTTTCCCAAAGTTTAATTTGAGAAATAGTAAGCTCCTGGTGGACAGATCTGGTTCTCCAGATGGTGCCACATTCAGATTGCTCCCAAAGTTTAGGAAACAAAGAATGTTTGGTCATCTGAGACTTGGGGCAATTTCCTCCCCCCCCCCCCACCCCCGCAGGATTTTGGAACATTCTTGATGGTATGTGATGCAAAATATATGATGTATATAGGCATTCAAATTCAGTCCAAAGTGATGCTTGGCAAAGTACTCCAGAGCATTCAGGTGTCTTTCTGCAATGTGACAGACATTCCCATGGAATTCCAGCAGCATGTTTCTTACACATTTATTGATGTACGACACACATAGAGAAAAGTGCCCCATCTCTTCTAGTTCTCACAAACTGAACACATCTGACTAATCAGTTTCCAATTCAAGAAATAGAGCATAAACAAGGCCATGTTATTTCCTCTTACATTCTGTTCTAATCATTTCCTCATCTAAGAATCCCTTCTGAATACCATGGTTTTAAAATGTTAAAAAAAAAAAAACCTGTTGAAAAATAAAGATGGCCAAGTTCTTATGTAGAGATCTTTGCATGTCATTCAGAAATCTAACCCTCTGCTTGTGCCCAGATGAATAGGTACTACACTTCTGGGAAAGAGTGTGTCATTCTATTTCAAGGTCTCTTAACCCATTTATTCTGCTCTGTCCTTGAACATTTTCCAAGGAAAACCTGCTGTAAAAAGGATGGTTTGATATTTATGAATATTTTAACTTCATAGTTATCTGTAAATGTTAAACCAGAAAGTAGCTCAGACAGTCAACAATGGATGAATCATTAATTAGTTCCCAGATATACACCATGAAACATTAAGCAGCTGGTAAAATGGAAGACAAGGACAGTATTTATTTTGTAATGTATAGTAAAAAACTGAAAGTACAAAATTGCACTATGCGAGAACTATATCTTTATAAAATTCAATTGCATATGGACAAGAACTGGAAAATATTTATGAGAGATGATGGTTGCTTTCTATATCTGTTACATTCTAAAACTGTTATAGTAATAAAACTCTGATAGGCAAAATAGGAACATGCAAGCTTTTTGATTTAAAAAATGAACATTTTATAACAGCACATCAGCACTTTTAAAGTATAAAGAAATGAAAAATTACAAATCTATCTTCTTAAGTATAGAAGTCCACCAGGAGCTATAAGAATGACAAAAATGCTAGAGCACAGCAACCTTCAATGTTGGCAATGCTTCAAGGAAATAGGTACTTTCATACATTGATGCGTGTATGCCGTGTGTGCCAAGTTGCTTCAGTCATACCCACCTCTTTGCAACCCTATGGGATGTAGCCCGCCAGGCTCCTCTGTCCATGGAATTGTCCAGGCAAGAATACTGAAGTGGGTTGCCATGCCCTCCTCAAGGGGATCTTCCCAAACCAGGGATTAAACAAACGTCTCTTAAGTCTCCTGCATTGGCAATTGAGTTCTTTACCACTAGCACCACCTGGGAAATCCAAGAGTGAGTGTCAAATTGTTGCTAACTTTGAGAAATTAACAAGCTTTAACTGGTAAAATAAAAATGCTTGTGCAATTTGATCCAAAGATTTTGCTTGTAGGAATCTATCCCATATAAGTACTAGGACTCAAAGATATGTGTATCACACGTATCAAGTTGTTCAGAGCATTGCTCTTAATAGAAAAATAAATGGCCTCAAACAAAAAACCCTGGACACAAGCTGAATGTTCATTAGCTGTGCAATGATTGGGCAAATTGTGGTACATCCATTGAATGAACAGCTTTGCAGCTATGATAAGGAAGGCCTTAGATCTCTAAGACTGGCTTGGAGGAACCCTCATCAATGATTGCTAAATGAGAAAAAGAGATTGAAGACTTTTAAGAATAACATTTGGGCTTTCTTGATGGCTTAGAGTAAAGAATCTGCCTGCCAGTTCAACAGATGTATGTTCAATCACTGGGTTGAGAAGATCCCTTGGAGAAGGAAACGGCAACCCTCTCCAGTATCTTTGCCTGGAAAATTCCATAGACAGAGAGAGCCTGGTTGTCTACACCCCATGGGGTCACAAAAGAGTCAGACACAATTTAGTGACTGAACAACAACAAAAATAATATTGATTTTGTAAATCATTACAAAATACTATGACACATTTAGGGGGCATAGAGAAACATGTCCCTTGCACCTTAGCTGGATTCTCAGTCATTGGAAGCATTCTAGTTCCAAAGGCAACCTTCTGGAGGCCAGAAATAATCTAAAGGGAGTTTCACAGATGAAGGCCCTCTCCCACAGAGTTAAGACTGAGTAGGCTTTGGAGGCGTCAGCAATGGTGTGTTAGTCTTTTTATGATCTCATTGTTCCTGAAGGTAAATTGGGTCTGCCCAGAGGCCAAGGATCTGGTGGAGGCATCAGCAATGGTTTGGGAGCCGTGGTGGCTGGGAATGCCTCTTCTAATCCTTTCTAGAACAAGTGTGGGAGGTTTTCATTACAAATTTCAGTGTGCTATGCTCACATGGTGGGTGGGTTCCTTGGCGGGGAAGTGATACAGGAATGGATTTGCTTTTGCTATTTTCCCCTTAGCCTGCTAGTCTTCTCAAAAAGGCTTGATTCTGTCTGTTGTTTGGTATCCATTTAGGTGGGCGTGCCCTTAGGTTTCCCTTGGAGAGTAGGGTGGAGGAGAGAAACGTGTGAGTCTGAAGCACCATGGCAGGGACGGCTGCTTGAGCGTCTGATGGGGTTCACCTTATACGTTTGGAGTCTCACACCACCCCAAAGCCTGGGTTTCTCTGAAGAATCTGCTGTTAATGTTCAACTGTCCATCAGGCCATGCCTCTTCAATCCAAGTGACACGGCTGGAAATATGTCTTTGATGCTTTCAGTTTTTTAAAAAAGATTTACTGGAGTATGGTTGGTTTACAATGTTGTGTTGGTTTCAGGTGCTCATCAAAGTGAGTACCTTATGCTGTTGCTCAGTTGCTAAGTGATGTCTGACTCTTTGCAGCCCCATGGACTGTAGCACGCCAGGCCTCCCTGTCCCTCACTCTCTCCTGGAGTTTGCCTGAGTTCATGTCCTTTAATCGGTGATCTTATCCAACCATCTCATCTTCTGCTGCCCCCTTCTCCTTCTCCTTCAGTCTTTCCCAGCATTAGGGTCTTTTCTAATAAATTGGCTGTTTGAATCAGGTGACCAAAGTATTGAAGCTTCTGTTTCAGCATCAGTCCTTCCAATAAGTATTCAGGGTTGATTTTCTTTAGGATTAACTGGTTGATTGCCCTGATGTCCCAAGGACTCTCAAGAGTCTTCTCCAGGACCATAATTCAAAAGCATCGATTCTTCAGCACTCACCCTAACTCTCTCAATCTGTTATACATGCACATATATCTGTTCTTTTTTTTTTTTTTAAGATTTTTTTCCCTTATAGATAGTTACAGAGTATTTTGAAGTTCTTAGGCTTTAATATTTAAAAAATGTTCCTCAGACTTTCTTCCCTCCATACTCAGTAAGTTTGTATCCATTGGTCCTCTTACCACTAGCCCCTTCATAAATAATGTCAGAGAGGTGCCAGCTCATTTCTGTCGTAGGTGTTCTGATCACCAGGCCCCAGCTGTCATTACCCTAGTTGTGGCATGTGACTGCGTGTGCTCTTGGGCAATCACTTGACTTCTCTGGGCTGATTCATCTTTTTCTAGCCTGCTGATCTGAATCCTACGAAAGGTGCATGGCAGATGTCCAACAAAGCTGTGCTGAATGAATGAATGAGCCTCGGTTTATTCATCTGTGAAGTGAGGGGGTTGGCAGAGACTATTACAATCTCTTATTCAGCCCAAGCATTTGAAGATTGCTTAGGTCTTTATTATTGTAGCTGCTCAGGATATTGGGCCATATGTGGTATAAACAGGTTAGACATGATGCACCCTGCAATTAAGCTTTCTACTTTTAGCAAGGAACTTTGATATGCACATGTATTTAATGTCACAGAAAGATAACAATTTCATTATACACAGAAATGGGCTTCAAGATAAAAAGTTTTCTCTTTAAAAGTACATGAAAATTTTCACAACATTCTTTAAGTAAATTAATGAAAAAATAATGATTCTTTTTTAAAGTCTTGAATCACTTTCAAGGTGAGTTGTTTGGTGTCTTGGTATTTATAATCTTTCAGTGAGAAAAAATATACAGACATGTTCTAATTTGAGATGCTTATACCTAATATGGGACAAGATACACAAACCAATATGGGCTTGGATTCTGGATCTGATCTACTCCTTACCCAACTCTGAGCTCTCAGGCATTCAGAGACTCAATTTTCCCATCTGTATAATGTACAATGGTTGCAGTTGTTCAGTAGCTCAGTTGTGTCTGACTCTTTGTGATCTCAGAGACTGCAGAACTTCCCTGTCCTTCACTATCTTCTGGAGTTTGCTCAAACTCATGTCCATCGAGTAGAGTAGATGAAGCAATACATATACCATTTTTCCCTGTGTTTCCAGACTTTTGAACACCTCATGGTATATTTATTATATTTTTTTTTCAACAGTTAAATCCATTATTTTAAAAGTAATGCCCATTATTTGAAAATGAAACTGGCATTCTGTTTTAAATAGGTTTATTCTATTGGACTCCACCTTTGTAGATATCCTATAGACTTTCATTTATGAAAGTGAAATGCATATTAAAGGGATGTAAAATGCAGTCTTTACGGAAGGGGCACGAACCACCCACAATGACCCCAAAACACTCTCAGGAATTGCTTTCCTAAAGTAGAAAGCAGGCCTTTAAAGATAAAGCAAGAAAGCCTCAAGACAAACGGGGTCAATGATTTTGAGTGTGGAAGCAAGATGCTTATAGTGACGCTGAGAGCTCCAAATTACCACTGCCCACAGCCAGGCTGAGAAGCTCTAGCTGTGGCGGGGAAGGAACTCTTGCCTGCAGAGTCCCCACTGGGCTGCCCGTCTCCTACGTCTTAGTCCACATGTGATTGAGGAGTCTCCGGACGGACAGTGAGAAACGACATCATCTGGACACAGATGTGTTCTAGAAGACCCTAACATCATCCAGTCACCAGGCAGCAGGTTGGTTTTCCTTCCACCAGGATGCCCTGTTCTGAGGATCCAGCAACAAGGAAGCAGAACCCTCAGTCTGCCCCGTCCCCTACCTATTTACCTGGGTCAGTTCTGGGGGACACAACCTTTCCGACTAGAAAGCAGTAAGAGATGCTAACGTTGATGTCATAGAAGATCCCCCACCCCTTTGCAGCTGGGGGAACTGGGGCTTAGTGCAGTGGAGTGTCCATGACAGGAAGAAAACATTGGCTAAAGGCAGAACTGGGGTTAGAGACCATTCCTCCCGACACGACATCCAGAAATCTTTTCACAAGGCTGTGCCTATGCTATGCAGAATATAATCTGAAGAAATGGTTGAGATATCCATCCATATTCTTAAAATGTTTTGTATTTAGTGGCGATAGCTTTGGGAGAAGTCCCTCTATGGACGGGTCTACTGTTGAAATGGATACATCCCTGATGTTCAAGGAGATGTCCAGTGTCTCAGATAATAAAAACAAGAGGAAGCTCAGTGAGAGCTCAGCTGTGAATACGTACTGCTTTGGCATGAATTCAAGACCCAGCGTGAGTCAGTCCCTCATTAGGACTGGTGGGTAAGATCATTCCAGGTGAGATAAGATCTATCCTATTGAAACCTTTTGGGGAGTGCCTCATGCACTTCCTGCACTGCTGATGTGTTTTGGCTTGTGCCATCCAGTAAACTCTGCTACTTCATTTGCAGTGATGTAGACAGGTCTACACCACACATCTGGAATTCTTAAATGAGATGAAAAAAGGAAAGAAAGAAAGAAAAGGAAAGAGAAAGAGTTCAGAAGCTTGGTATTTTCAGGAAGAAGACTGGCTCCCTTTTAAACCTCTCATATGCTGTTTTTCCTTTGGCTATGGCATTCTCAATTATGTAACTAAATATTTCACCTCCTGATTTATGATTCTAATAATTATACCTCATAAAAGCACTTCTATATGGATGAATAAAGGTCTATATATTTGTGGTTTAACATGGTAGCCACTAGCTACATGTGGCTATTGGAATATGAAGCAGTTAAAAGGAAATTAAAATAAAAGTTCACTTCTTTAATCACATGAATTGCATTTCATGGGCTCAAAAGCCATGTGTGGCTAGTGGCTTCCATACTGGCTGGAATATTTCCATTATCATAGAATGCTCTGTTGGGAAGTGCTGGTCTATTTGGTAAAGAACTATTAAATAATAGTGAAAATTATGAATTAAGTAAAATGCTTAAGATCATCTAGGTGATAAGTGACAGTGCTGGAATTGCAACCCATAATAGTGAAAATTTTCATAACAGGGAAAATCATGAACCAAATTCTTTAAATAGAAAGACTCACATTTAGATCCCGATTGTGAAATATCAGAGCAATAAGGATAAAAAAATATTTTGGTAATAGACTTATCATTGGAAACCTCAGATATTAGAATAACAATAGAACAATGCCTTCATATTTTTGAAGAAAAATAAGTTTTCTTCGCCCTTTCTTTTCTTCCATCTCTTTTCCTATCCATCCACTCATCCATCCATCCGTGTTAACCCAGCTTTACTGAATTTTCTAATACAGTCCACATATTTTCTAAGCCACTTCATTATAGCAGTTGTCATGCATATTGTAAACAGGTCTGTCAAGTTTTCCCACAAATCTGGACAATATTATTGATATGTTTTCATACTTTATATGGGGATTTTTTTCCCTTGATGAATTGTTTTTGCCAATGTGAATACTTATGATACACGTTATTCTGAATTTTGCTTTTTCTCACTTAACATATAAACAGTACGCAATGTCAAAATGGATCTAACTTACTCCATCTATTAACTACCTAATATTTCTTTACAGACATTTACCATGATTTATTCAACTGCTCGCCTACTAAGAGTCATTCCATTTATTTCCAGCAACCATGTGCCAGTCTCTAGAGCAGTAGAGGCTGAGAGAAGTAACTAGTAGCCAGAGTGGGAGCATGGAGAGCCCCAGACTATCCTGGTGCCTTTCCAGAGTTTGCATTCTGCTTCACTCTCTCACACTCTCAACTTTCTACACAATATTTGCACAGAATTCTGGCATTTCTACACAGAACATTACCTGCTTATCACGGAAAATATACCTCTAGGTAACAGCTTATCTTTCTTTCTAAAAAGAAGTACATGAGTTATACTTGTACTTGTTGCATAGTGCAAGGCTACATTTTCCTTCTCAAATGGACTTTCTGTTGCCCTTAACTCACTTTTATTCCCCAAGTAAGTCACAAGAACAGACTCTACAGGTCTCTATCTTGGTTTTGAATAGTAAATATAATTTTTGACTTCCCAAACAGGTAATCTTAAGTATATGCTTCATAGAGCTTATCTGGATGAAAGATAATGAACAGTAATTTAATTTTGCTTTCTAAGCTAATTACATAAAGCTGTATGCTATCTTTTGTACATGAGCTCTATCTGCCCTACGGATAGAAGGATATACTTTTGTAAGCACTATATTATTTTTCATGGTGAGAAATATAGGCAGCCAAATCAGTTTGATCCTTAAAGCAACTTTTATGAGCCATGAACCTAACTGAAAAAATATTCCTTAAAAAGAGTTTACACATGAATATAAATATGTATTTATATATTTTTAAATATATGACATTTGAGCATAATATTTTTTCTACAGTAGGACTTTAGTCATTTTAATTATAGATTTCTTTGAACAAACCACTGCTTTATCTTTTCCCAGTGACTTCAGAATTTGGGGCTGTAATTTAGCCTTTGAGATATAGGTGACTATTAAAGCATTAATTTTATAACATTCACTATCTCTTACAAAAATAATTACATTCATATTTTAAACCTGAGTATGTTATTTCATATATACTACAGTTTTGTTTTTTTTTTTACTGGTTTTATCGCTCACACTTAGGTCTTGTTCAACTGTTATTTCTGCCTTTTTATTTTGATTCATTCCTCAGATAATGAATTTGAGTGTTTTGACTTGTTAGGTGTTTTTCTCAGGGAGGTTGAGGGGGTACTACATTATCAATGTCCTAGTTTTTCTTTTTTTTAAACTGAGATGTTATTAACAAAAAAGTGCAGAGTTGTCACATGTTCAGGTGATGTTTTGAACAATTATATAATACATGTAACCACCACCAAAAATAGGATGCAGAACATTTGCACCTTTTAAGAAGTGCCCTTACACAGCTTTCCACCCCCTTCTCCATCCATTCCTTTCTTTTCCCCCCTTAACATCCACTATGTTTTTTATTTCTATCGCCATAGATGAACTTCCCTGAATTTAGACTTCATGTAAATGACATGACAAGGCACAGACTCTTATCTGATGTCCTTATCATTATATCTTTGAGATTCAGCAATGTTGAATGTCAGAATTCCCTGTGCTATGCAGGAAGTCCTTGTTAGCTATCCATTTTAAATATAGCAGTGTGTACGTGTCAATCTCAAGCTCCCTAACTAGTGTTTTGTGGACATATATTTTCATTCTCTTGGATAAGTACCTAAGAGTGAAATTGTTGAGCCTTAAGATAGGGTTAAACATTATAAGAAATTTGCCAAACAACTCTGAAAAGTGGTTGTTCCACTTTATACTCCAGCCATCAGTGTAGCAAGATTCCAGTTGCTACACTTCTTTGCCAATATTTCTTCTTATAATACATCCCATGATAATTGTAATGGTTGCTTGATTGTTCCACCTTTTATTTTCACTTTTTCAGTTTCTCCCACTCTAATGGATCCTATGTGCATCTTCAAGGCTCACTGCCCTCAGGCTCAACTCCAGTGAAATAATTCTCAGCTCAAATTCTTTGAATGACATCTCAGTCACAACCTCAGCCTGACATCAAAGATTCTCTGTGATCCAACCCTTACTTAAGTTCCTGACTTTATCTCCCAATCTTGAATACACAAATTCTATACTTTACATTCCAGCCAAACTAGCTTTCCCCAAACGTGTGAGAGATTTCTTGCCTCTCTGCTTTCTTTCCTGCTGTTTGTACTCCACCCTCGAGTTGTCCCTGATACCTCTTATCTCCATGGACTGTCCATTCCCCAGGATTCAGCTCAGACTGTAACGTTCTAGACATCCACTCCCCCAAACCTGTACCTGAACTTCAGAATCCCTTTAGAATTTGACGTTTACCTTTGTTATAGGATCTTTCACTTTTACTGTTGATTATAGTTCATTTTCTCTATGCCTTTCGGCCCTTTCCCAGTTGCAAACTAGTTTAAAGATGAGAACATATCACATTCCATTTCTTCTCTGTTCACGGTAAGCCCTCAACAACTCTTTAAAAAATTTTTTTGACATTTAAATTGAAATGAAGTTGACTTACAATATTATATACTATAGATATACAATAAGTGATTTACAATTTAAGAGGCTATATTCTATTTATCATTACTATGAAATATTGGCTATATATATTCCCTGTGTGGTACAATATATCCCTGCAGTTTATTTTATATCTAGTAGCTTGTACCTCCTAATCCCCTACCACGTTAACCCTTCCCCTTCCCTCTTGCTACGGTAACCACTGGTTTGTTCTCAATGTCTGTGAATGTGCTTCTTTCTTTGTTACTTTCTCTAGCTTGTTGTATTCTTTAGCTTCCATATATAAGCAACATCATTCAGTATTTGCCTTTTTATATCTGATTATCTTGCTTAGGATAATACCCTCCAAGTCCATCCATGTTGCTGCAAATAGTAAAAATTCATTTTTTTACAGCTGAGAAGTATTTCAATATACATCCTTGACAATTTTGTGTATACTCCTTTCCCAATTTTGATTCGGTCCATTGTTCCATGTCTGGTTCTAACTGTTGCTTCTTGACCTGCATACAGGTTCCCAGGAGGCAGGTAAGGTGGTCTGGTATTCCCAACTCTTGAAGAATTTTCCAGAGTTTGTTGTGATCCACATAGTCAAAGGCTTCAGTGTAGTCAATGAGGCGGAAGTAGATGTTTTTCTGGAATTACCTTGCTTTTTGTATGATCCAACAGATGTTGACAATTTGACCTCTGGTTCCTCAGTTCAGTTCAATTCAGTCTCTCAGTCGTGTCCAACTCTTTGGGAACCCATGGACTGCAGCATGCCAGGCCTCCCTGTCCATCACCAACTCTTGCAGCTGACTCAAACTCATGTCCATCAAGCTGGTGATGCCATCCAACCATCTCATCCTCTCTCGTCCCCTTCTCCTCCTGCCTTCAATCTTTCCCAGCATCAAGGTCTTTTCCAATGAGTTGCCTCTTCGCATCAGGTGGCCAAAGTGTTGGAGGTTCAGCTTCAGTATCTGTCCTTCCAATGAATATTCAGGACCGATTTCTTTTATAATTGAATGGTTTGATCTCCTTGCAGTCCAAGGGGCTCTCAAGAGTCTTCTCCAGTGTCACCGTTTCAGAGCTGAGCTTTGCTGCTCAGCTTTCCTCATAGTCCAACTCTCACATCGGTATATAACTACTGGAAAAATCACAGTTTTGACTAGATAGATCTTTGTTACCAAAGTAGTGTCTCTGCTTTTTAATATGCTGTCTAGGTTGGTTATAACCTTTCTTCTGATGAGCAAGCATCTTTTAATTTCATGGCTGCAGTCAACATCTGCAGTGATTTTGGAGCCCAGAAAATAAAGTCTCTCACTATTTCCATTGTCTCCCCATCTATTTGCCATGAAGTGATGGGACCAGATGCCATGATCTTAGTTTTCTGAATGTTGAGTTTTAAGCCAAATTTTTCACTCTCCTCTTTCACTTTCATCAAGAGGCTCTTTAGTTCTTCTTCACTTTCTGCCACAAAGGTGGTGTCATCTGCATATCTGAAGTTATTGATATAGCAACCTTGATTTCAGCTTGTGCTTTATCCAGCCTGGCATTTCAAATGATGTACCCTGCATATAAGTTAAATAAAAAGAGTGACATTATACAGCCTTGATGTACTTCTTTCCCGATTTGGAACCAGTCTGTTATTCCATGTCCAGTTCTAACTGTTGCTTCTTGACCTGCATACAGATTTCTCAGGAAGCTGGTTAGGTGGTCTGGTATTCCCATCTCTTTAAGAATTTTCCACAGTTTGTTATAATCCACACAGTCCAAGGCTTGTACAAATTGGATTTAGAAAAGGCAGAGGAACCAGAGATCAGATTGCCAACATCTGTTGGATCATCAAAAAAGCAAGAAAGTTCCAGAAAAACACCTACTTCTGCTTTATTGACTACGCCAAAGCCTTTGACCGTGTAGATCACAACAGACGGATTCATCTGTCTTTTTAAAGTCCAATTTATACATCTGAAAGTTCACAGTTCACATACTGCTGAAGCGTAGCTTGAAGAATTTTGAGCATTACTTTGCTAGCATGTGAAATGAGTGCAATTGTGCAGTAGCTTGAATATTCGTTGGTATTGTGCTTCTTTGGGATTAGAGTGAAAACTGACTTTTTCCAGTCCTGTGTTTTGCAAATTTGCTGGCATATTGAGTGCAGCACTTTAACAGCATCCTCTTTTAGAATTTGAAATAGCTCTTTGGAATTCCATCACCTCCACTAGCTTTGTTTGTAGTGATGCTTCCTAAGGCCAACTTGACCTCACACTCCAGTATGTCTGTCTCTAGGTGAGTGATCACACCATTGTGGTTACCTGGGTTATGAAGATTTGTTTTGTATAGTTCTGTGTATTCATGCCACCTTTTCTTAATATCTTCTGCTTCTGTTAGGTCCATGCTACTTCTGTCCTTTACTGTCTGTCCTTTATTGTGCCCATCTTTGTACGAAATGTTCCCTTGGTATCTCTAATTTTCTTGAAGTGAACTCTAGTCTTTCCCATTCTATTGTTTTCCTCCTTTTCTTTGCACTGATCACTTAAGTCTTTCTCCTTTTTATTTCTCCTTGCTGTTCTTTGGAACTCTGCATTCAGATGGGTATATCTTTTCTTTTCTCCTTTTCCTTTCACTTCTCTTCTTCTATCAGCTATTTGTAAGACCTCTGAATATTTAAAGCTTAAACTTTCCTCATTTAACAAGTGAGAATCATATTACTTTACTGTCTTCCTGTGATAATTAGTTGAAAGAAAGTAAGTACTCAAAACATATTAGAGTTGTCTACTTTTCTTTAACACAGTGGACCTAAGGACAAAGTGATGGATGAGTTACACACCCATCTTCTTAAAACCAATGAGACTAGGCCCAGCTCCAGGCCCCCCACAGTGAGACGCATCATCTTTAGTATTCATCAAAGTCAGCCAAATATAGACGCACTGGGAGAAGCAGGGGAATTCATAAGAAGTGTGGGTATCAGCCTGGGGAAATGGGTGTTCATAATAGTGACGTGTTTTCATCTCCAAGACCAAATGATGACATTTCTAACAAAATCACTCATAAAGATGGGGGTGCCTGCAAAGGGGGAAAGCTGCATCTCTTCCCTGGATGGACGTCTCCCCAGGCCTGTAGGCTCACCCACCTTCCCAATCCCAGCTGAAGATGGAGAGAAAGGAAAAGGGCCAGGGCAGAGAGCAAGGACCAATGGCGGAGATGTCTGCACACCCACAGCTGGAATGCAGAGCTGGCTACAGCGGCGTCACAGAAAAGAGCCAGTTTTGTGTCATTTTGTCTTCCCAAGTGGCACAGTGGTAAAGAATTCTCCTGTCAGTGCAGGAGATGCAGGAGACTCGAGTTCAATCCCTGGGTTGGGAAGATCCCCTGGAAGAGGAAATGGCAACCCACTCCAGTATTCATGCCCAGAAAATCCCTTGGATAGAAGAGCCTGGTGGGTTACAGTCAGGGGTTTGCAAAGAGTTGGGTATGACGGAGCCACTAAGCACTCAGATACATCAGTTCTTCACTGGAGACGGTTGCTTAAAAGCAAAGCCTGCTCACCAAGAACTAGAGTCTCCACCAGGGAGTCTCCACCAGGAAAGGAATATAAAGGAAACTGGAAAGGGGCAGCAAACTGTGAAGCAGGGAGACCCCAGTAAGACCTTTGAAAGATTTTATGCATGAAATCTGGGAAGGGCCAGTGTTTGAAAGTGTCTTTCACTTGGAGTGTTTGGCGGCCAGTCTGTGGGAGCTCAGAAGCAGCAGCCACCAGAGAAAAAAATGGCAAACTCACTCAGGAGAAAGGCTTTTACTATTTTCCCTGAACCTTTCTTCCTCACCCAACACCAGAAGAGCCCAAGGCCAGAAGAGAATCAGGAGCGATCTCAGAGGTCAATGATGTCTTCCAGCTCCAAATTGCTGGAGTAAAAGAGGCTCACTGTCTCATCCGTTCTGAAATGGGGGCCTTAGCTTGGAGAAGAGGAGAGAGGATCTATATATATACACACACACACACATAGAGAGAGAGAGTTGTTTACTCACTAACTCGTGTCTGACTCTTTTGAGAACCCCATGGACTATAACCCACCAGGCTCTTCTGTCCATGGGATTTCTCAGGTAAGAATACTGGAATGGGTTGCCATTTCCTCCTCCAACTTAGGGATGGAACCCAGGTCTCCTGAATTGGCAGGTAATGACAGCCCTCTCCAGTATTCTTGCTTGGAAAATCCCACAGACAGAGCCTGGTGGGCTATATAGTTCATAGGGTTGCAAAAAGTTGGACACGACTGAGTGTTTGAGCACATATCATATAATGGGCATTTAGATTAAAATTTTAAATGAATATAATCTTGGAATTGAAAGTGACTATAATATCATGGACTCTGCTGAATATGCACCTAAGGGACTAGACAAGGAAATCCAGCAGAGCTCCAAGGAAAACAATACTGTGGGAAGTAGAGGAAAGCCTTTTCTTCTTTTTACCCCATTATGTTGAGATTTAGTGATTGGACAGAAAAAATGCATTCCAAATGATTAAAATTTCACAAATCACCCTTCAAGTAGTCACTATAACTACACAGAACTTTTCAAAGGTAAAACACAGGGTATGCACTTCTAAATGATTTACTCATGTGACTTTTTGGTAGCTCTTTTTCCTTGTTTGTTTTGGCTCAGATTTTCATCCGGTGAAGCAGAATCTGCCAACTACCGGCCTCCCCAACAGCCTTGATAAAAGCTGCCTTTGGGAGTCTGGGGGAGTCTGTCGTGCCCTGGGGGTGGGTCTCACTGCTCCATACACATCGTGGTGTCCTCCACCGATCATTACCGGTGACCGCCAGCGCCAGGCTGGCCCAGGAAAGAGCCGAAAGCCCGTGCATGATGGGACGTGTCTGGAAGCGGTTATTATCATCCTTACAAAATTCACAGGGCGGCTCCCCGCCTCCTTTCTGCTTTCTCTGATGTGTGGCAAAAACGTGATTCTACGAGCTCCCACAGGCATCCCGCAGGGCAGGTTCTTCTAACAGGGGAGGGCAGGCTACAAGAGGAAAAGCTGTTTTCATCCGTCTCTGCATCTCAGAGACCCCGAACGCGCCCCAGGGTTGTCTCAGAGCTCTTGCTGGGAGGCAGGTACAGCGCGTCCTCCCTGCGGGTCAGGGCCGGGGTTGGCGGATGCGCTCGCTCGGCCGCGGGAACTCCGCGCTCCCCGGGCGGTGGGGAGGAAGGGCGGCTCCTCTCAAGGCTGCACACCCAGGAGGCGCAGGCCCTTTGAAGTGCGCGGAGATCAAGCAAAGGACGGAGATGTGCTAGGTGCCGGCGATCCAGAGTCGCTCCGTCTGCTCGGGATCGCGAGGCCGAGGGTCTTACCCATGAAGACCCTTACCCTCTGTGGTCGTTGTACCTGACCCCAAGTATCTTGAAATCTCTAAGTTCCTCCCGGACAGAAAGAAAACAAACTTGATTCCGCGGGCTTGGGAAATGATGAGAGGACTGAGCTTGCGCTGACATCTTGTGGTTGACGATGAAATAGCCGTGCCACTAACAAATGTCTCCCATCGACTGGCGAGTGGGTGCGAACAGCGGTGGCATGAGAATAGAAAGAAAACAAAAGCAGCTAATTTTTTTCTGATGGTATGGCGATATTCCTTAATTGAATTTGAAGGGTGTATATGAGAAAGATAATATTTATGCTTCTGGCTGATCCAAATGGCACAGGTTAAGTGCAAGCGTGCTTAGTTGTGCCTGGCCTTTTGCATCCCATTGCTATAGCTCACCAAGTTCTTCCGTCCATGGAAATTTCCAGGCAAGAATACTAAAGTGGGCTGCCACTTTCTCCTCCAGGAGATCTTCCCAACTCAGGATCAAACCCGAGTCTCCTCTGAGTCCTGCATTGGCAGGCATATTCTTTATAACTGAGCCACCCAGGAAGTCCCACAGAGGTTAAAATTACCTGCAAATATGACACCTCCAAATACGACTAATTCTGAGCTTCCCTGGCAGCTCAGTGGCAAAGAATCTGCCTGCAAATGGAGGAACCTCAGGTTCGATCCTTGGATGAGGAAGATCCCCTGGAGAAGGAAAAGGCAACCCACTCCAGTGTTCTTGTCTGCGAAATCCCGTGGACAGAGGAGCCTGTCGGGCTACAGACCATGGGGTTGCAGTGTGTCGGGCATGACTTAGTATAAACACAAAAATGACTAGCTCTGCACCCAATTAATTTCCAGTATATGGGAGGAGGTCTTCCTTTATTGTTCACCTGTCCTTGCTCTGAGCTCCACCCTAACCTTCCACTCCCTCCCCAGCAGCCCCGTGGGTCCTGACAGTTATTTCTGAGACCCCAGATGAGCGCTGGAAAGTTTCTCAAGCCCACCTGTGCCCCTCACACCTCAAGCTGCAGGAGTCCTCTCTTGCAGGTCTTTGACCCCTTTCCCACTCCGTAGTTCTTCTCTCAAGTCTGTTCTGACAAACAGCATGGACAAAGATGACCCTCCAATCATAACGTACAGAAAGGGTGTGAATTCTACTCTCAGGACACTTGGATAACATCTAGGAACTGCAATGCCCAAAGGGAAAAGTTAAAATTCTGTTTTCTGAGAATTCATGAGTTGCTGTTTCCCTTTAATTTCTCCGCTGGCCATACGAAGCTCCTGGCCTGATGCCATATACTGGGGTACATGCTTTGTCCCAAGAAAAGCACAGATTTTTAGTGTCTTTCAGAATGGAAGAACCAGAGAACTGACTCTAGTCCTTTTCTGATGAAGCAAAGCATGAAACCACATCACATCACATTCAGCTCTGCGGTCATGTAACCCCACAGCCCAGCACATATTTAAATGGGACAACTATCTCCTCATTTGGAAGCACTAAGATTACCTTGCCAGTGTTCAATTTCTCCCCAAATAATGGGCTCGTTACACATTTCATGACAAAACTGGCTTAGAAAGATAGTTCTTCTCAAAAACAAGTGAGTCTATCCTGATTGCTATTTTTAACTTTTACCTTCAGGGGTACATGAAAAATGGGTTTTAATATAGAAACATTGTTTCCTCAGATACACAGATGACATCACTCTTATGGCAGAAAGTAAAGAAGAACTAAAGAGCCTCTTGATAAAAGTGAAAGAGGAGAGTGAAAAAGTTGGCTTAAAACTCAACATTCAGAAAACAAAGATCAAGGCATCTGGTCCCATCACTTCATGGCAAATAGATTGGGAAACAATGGAAACAGTGACAGACTTTATTTTCTTGGGCTCCAAAATCACTGCAGATGTTGACTGCAGCCATGAAATTAAAAGATGCTTGCTCCTTGGAAGGAAAGCCGTGACCAACCTAGATAGCATATTCAAAAGCAGAGATATTACTTTGCCAACAAAGGTCCGTCTAGTCAAGGCTATGGTATTTCCAGCAGTCATGTATGGATATAAGAGTTGGACTATAAAGAAAGCTGAGTGCCGAAGAATTGATGCTTTTGAACTGTGACGTTGGAGGACTCTTAAGAGTCCCTTTGACTGCAAGGAGATCAAACCAATCAATCCTAAAGGAAATCAGTCCTGAATATTCACTGGAAGGACAGATGCTGAACCTGAAACTCCAATACTTTGGCCACCTGATGTGAAGAGCCAACTCACTAGAAAAGACCTTGATGCTGGGAAAGATTGAAGGCAGGAGGAGAAGGGGACGACAGAGGATGAGATGGTTCGATGGCATCACTGACTCAGTGGACACGAGTTTGAGCAAGCTCTGGGAGTTGGTGATGGACAGGGAAGCCTGGCATTCTGCAGCCCATGGGGTCGCAAAAAGTCAGACACAATTAAGTGACTGACCTGAAGTGAAGTGAAAGATGGGTTTGAATATAGAAGCATGGTTTCATATCATTATCTCACTATACGCTGATGACAAGGAGTTTTACTTCCCTAGACCTCCAAATAAGGGAAGTAATACGTACTTCACTAAGAATAAGATGAGATAATTTATGTGAAAGCATCCCATAAACAATATTCTATAAAAATAAATGTACATTTTTAAAAATTTCAAATCTTCACGCTTTTGAAGCTGGTAAACAAGAGTTTACAATGCATGATTCTGTGTTAGTGCAGTACTACTGACAGGAAATGCTAAAATTATTCTTCGCGTGTGTTGCATTAATTCATTGCTGTATGTTAGGATTGGCATTTTGAAATAAACGAATACACTCTTCTATTTTAGGTTTCTGTACATATGGCCTTCTCTCTAGTTTCCTGAAGTACCTGGTCTCCTTGGGCAGACGGGTAAAGTGAGGGTTTGGGAGGATGGCGAGAGATGAGAATTGTTCTAGCAGACATGGAAAGAGTAAAGAAGATAACCTATTATATAAAATAATTGTTGCTGTTGTTTTTAAATCAGAGTCTTGAGAGTCGGGCTTTGTTACGTGAGAGAGGATCTTCTAAAACTCCGGTGGTCCCACTGAACAGATAAACAGAGGCTCGGATCATAGAGTTTTTCTACCTCCTCCATCCATGGCTGCTGGGAGAAGGGTGAATGGGCAGACAGCGGAGGAGAGAAAAGCCCAGTGGAAGGTTACTGCCCTGGGAGGGATATAATATCAAAGAAAGAAAAGCCTGAGCATTATTTCTTTAAATACTCAATGTTTGCTTTAAAGAGAGGGAGCAAAGGGGATGGAGGGGAAGGAGGAGCAGGGAATGCATCAGGTGCTGAGGTTCTAACTCCTATTAGTGTGGCTGGGCTTTTTTTTTTTTTTTTTTCTAGTTTTTTAGTTTTTAAATTTTAAAATCTTTAATTCTTACATGCGTTCCCAAACATGAACCCCCCTCCCACCTCCCTCCCCATAACATCTCTCTGGGTCATCCCCATGCACCAGCCCCAAGCATGCTGTATCCTGCGTCAGACATACACTGGCGATTCAATTCTTACATGATAGTATACATGTTAGAATGCCATTCTCCCAAATCATCCCACCCTCTCCCTCTCCCTCTGAGTCCAAAGGTCCGTTATACACATCTGCGTCTTTTTTCCTGTCTTGCATACAGAGTCGTCATTGCCATCTTCCTAAATTGCATATATATGTGTTAGTATACTGTATTGGTGTTTTTCTTTCTGGCTTACTTCACTCTGTATAATCGGCTCCAATTTCATCCATCTCATCAGAACTGATTCAAATGAATTCTTTTTAACGGCTGAGTAATACTCCATTGTGTATATGTACCACAGCTTTCTTATCCATTCATCTGCTGATGGACATCTAGGTTGTTTCCATGTCCTGGCTATTATAAACAGTGCTGCGATGAACATTGGGGTACATGTGTCTCTTTCCTTTCTGGTTTCCTCGGTGTGTATGCCCAGCAGTGGGATTGCTGGGTCATAAGGTAGTTCTATTTGCAATTTTTAAAGGAATCTCCACACTGTTCTCCATAGTGGCTGTACTAGTTTGCATTCCCACCAACAGTGTAGGAGGGCTCCCTTTTCTCCACACCCTCTCCAGCATTTATTGCTTGCAGATTTTTGGATCGCAGCCATTCTGACTGGTGTGAAGTGGTACCTCATTGTGGTTTTGATTTGCATTTCTCTAATAATGAGTGATGTTGAGCATCTTTTCATGTGTTGTTAGCCATTCGTATGTTTTCTTTGGAGAAATGTCTATTTAGTTCTTTGGCCCATTTTTTGATTGGGTCGTTTATTTTTCTGGAATTGAGCTGCATAAGTTGCTTGTATATTTTTGAGATTAGTTGTTTGTCAATTGCTTCATTTGCTATTATTTTCTCCCATTCAGAAGGCTGTCTTTTCACCTTGCTTATATTTTCCTTTGTTGTGCAGAAGCTTTTAATTTTAATTAGATCCCATTTGTTTATTTTTGCTTTTCTTTCCAGAATTCTGGGAGGTGGATCATAGAGGATCCTGCTGTGATTTATGTCTGAGAGTGTTTTGCCTATGTTCTCCTCTAGGAGTTTCATAGTTTCTGGTCTTACATTTAGATCTTTAATCCATTTTGAGTTTATTTTTGTGTGTGGTGTTAGAAAGTGATCTAGTTTCATTCTTTTACAAGTGGTCGACCAGTTTTCCCAGCACCACTTGTTAAAGAGATTGTCTTTACTCCATTGTATATTCTTGCCTCCTTTGTCAAAGATAAGGTGTCCATATGTGTGTGGATTTATCTCTGGGCTTTCTATTTTGTTCCATTGATCTATATGTCTGTCTTTGTGCCAGTACCATACTGTCTTGACTGTGGCTTTGTAGTAGAGCCTGAAGTCAGGCAAGTTGATTCCTCCAGTTCCATTCTTCTTTCTCGAGATTGCTTTGGCTATTCGAGGTTTTTTGTATTTCCATACAAATCTTGAAATTATTTGTTCTAGTTCTGTGAAAAATGTGGCTGGTAGCTTGATAGGGATTGCATTGAATTTGTAAATTTCTTTGGGTAGTATACTCATTTTTACCCCCCTGGTGGTCCAGTGGTTAAGACATCCCCTTCCAATGTGGCTGGGCTTTTAAAAGGCAAACCTACAGATAGGTCTAGGGCAGCCCAAGAATGCTGGGGCGATGGCTCACTTCCCTGAAACACTGGGGAGGATCTGCAGACCTAAAGAGAGTGCAGCATACGGCCACTTCTAACCTGAAAATGGGCAACGATTCTCCTGCAGCCACCAAAGACCCAGCCCAGGGGGTGGACGGGTGATCAGACATGTGTCTAGTCACCCTTTCAAGACCAAGTCCACATTTCAAGACCCTGGAGAAGATAGCTTCACTGTGTTCAAGTGAAATGTACTTGCCTGTTAGTTGCTTAGTCATGCCCAACTCTTTGCAATTGCATGGATTGATTGTAGCCCACCAGGCTCCTCTGTCCATGGAATTCTCCAGGCAAGAATACTGGAGTGGGTTGCCATTCCCTTCTCCAGGGGATCTTTCTGACCCAGGGATCAAACCCATGTCTCCTGCATTGTGTACTTAGGCACTAGGAAAAAGCTTGAATTCAGGTCTCCCTAAGCTGTCCTCAGTTCCTATGTGGTATGGGTGGGACCTGGAATCTCCTACAACCCCCTTCAGAGGAGAAATCAAGAAACCTGGGAGAAAGGTCAAGGATCTTGCCCGAAGCTCACTGTGGTAGAGAAAGAAGCATCATTGTAGAACCGTCTGGGCCAAGATCATGGCCTTATACCAAAAGGCATTCACAGCATCATCCAGAACTGATGCACTGATGGGGGCCCGGTTAGCAGAAGCAGTAACCAGGCACTGCTCAACTGTGCAGTACCTGAGTGATACCAGATACCAGAATACCAGAAGCTGAGGACAACAGAGTGAGCATTGACTCTTCCCAGAACCCGTGCGGATTCTGACTGCAGGTCTGAGACCCTCCTGCTTTCAGATATGACAACACCTCTGCCCTACAGCTTCCATAATTAGATGCTCTCTCTGCTGAGCACAGAAAAGGGGGAAAGGGAATATATCATGTGACAGATTGAGCACGTTACATAAAGGACAATTTTATAAACAGTTTATTGAAACAGATCAGGGTTACCAGATTGAATTATATCAATTGCTGCCCACCACCCGCTCTAGGTTTAGTAGCAGGGAGTGGCCTGAGGGGGTGGTTTGAGGCTGCTGGTAATGCTCCCTTTCTTGATCTGGGTGCTCACTCCATGGGTGTGTTTTTGGAAAATCCCAAAGCTGAACACTTAGATACTTGCATATTTTGTTATGTATATTTTCCTTCAACAAAAAAATTTGCTTGAAAATTCTGGTGCATCTGAACTCCCATACACAGTCACAGGCACACAGACAACCCAGCAGGTGGCACTTGTGAGATAAAATAAGTCAATTTTAGAGAAATAAAGATGCTGTCTTTCCCCACACACCTGAATGCGGTGTGAGTAAACGTGTGCACTTATTTTATGTGCTTTTACTAATGGAAATGGGTCAAAGTCCACGAACCTGGAAGACTCTTCCAATGGTGGCAAGGGTATCATAAGGAAAAACTCAGGCTAGTTCTATATTTAAGACTCTCTACAGTAGCCAGTTAAATAGGGGCCGATTTCCGGTGACAAGAATTGAAGAAGTTAGTCCTTGTTATGTCTACATACAAGCATACCTTGGAGATAACAAGGGTTTGATTCCAGACCACTGAAATAAAGTGAGTCACACCAGATTTTTTGTTTATCTGTGTATATAAAAATGAATCATAGTCTATTAAGTGTAGAATAGCATTACATCTAAAAAGCAATGTACATACCAAAAATACTTTTTTTCCTAAAAAATGCTAATCATTGTTTAGCATTGACCTTGAGAAAGTCTTTATCTTGTTGCAATAGTTACATCAAAGATCACTTATAACAGATTACCAAAACAAATGCAATAATAACAATGAAAAGAGTTTGAAATATTTTAAGAATTATCAAAATGTGACCCAGAGGCATGAAGTGAGCAAATGCTGTTGGGAAAATGGTGCTGAGAGACTTGCTCAATGCAGAGTTGCTACATACCTTTGATTTGCACAAACAAACAAACAAAGCAAAAACCCACAGTATCTGTGAAGCCCAATAAAATGGGATATGCCTGTACTATATTATATGTGTTAGCAGTTGAAGCTCATTCTTAATATTTTATTATAATTTTGACCTATTTTGAACTATTACATGCCTTCCAATGTGGTTCTAAATGAACTTTAACTAAAATCTTCCCCAAATCAGCATCAGTCTTACAGTACAGAAAGGTTGCTTGTAAGAGGAAAATGTCAACCTCTGGAAAATGAATAGATATGTCTCACAGAGGAAGAGATTTGGCAGCGCACAGTTACTCCTGTTTTATCTGCTCTTTATAAAGAGAAGATAAGAAGTTTCTCAAAAAACCTTCACAAAGGACTTGGTATTAAAGGCGATATAAGTAACATCTGAATAGAAATCCAAGCAACTTTTAACATGACAAGATTATGTTTCAATTAGAATCCCACATGGTGCTTCAAAGAAAACATTTACAGGGGAGGTGAGGAAGAAAAGTGAAATAACCCAAATATCAGAAGACATCTAAAGTACAATGACAACAAAAACAAAACTGAGTCTTCCAAACATATATTTAAATTTACTGCTATGTTCAAAATTGGTTACAATTTGTCCATGGAATAATTTTAAAATGTATGCTTTTTATTAGAATGGGTCAATGCTCAGTTACTGGGAAGAATAACTTTAGGATTTCCAGAAAAAACAATATAATCCAATACAGACAGTCAGAATTCCCATTAGCCAGTTCTTATCACTTTCCATCTTTATTGTACAGGCACAGCAGTTTTAAAGAGACAGCATTTGAGACAAGACAGCTGAGAAATCTAATCAGCACAGTTACCAAGCACAACAGAGAATCAGCAAGAAGCACAGTCCTCGGAGCAGCACCAGCAGCATCACCCTGACTGCACTGTCCTAAGCATCACGTGCACACCCCAGCCTTTGGTGGCACGTGCCCACTGGCTTAGCTGACGGTGGCTCCTGTGTCGGCCGGCAGCAGAGCGCTTGGGCGGCAGGGGAGAAGTCTTAGTGATTTACCCTCCGAGGCCGCGCAGAGGTCAGGGCCTGGTGCTGGTTACCGCTTACTGCTAAATGCACATAACGGTTGTCGTGTGAAGGTGCTCACCTGGACACAGAAACCCAGCTCTTTGAGAGCTCGTCTTTCCTCCTGCGTCATTCATTCTTCAACCTTCTCTACCCGGCAGTAGAGGCACATGTCTCTTTTTCTCTCTCAGATATTGAAGACAATGAAACACACTGATATCCTCTGTCTGCTTTGAGTCTCTTCAATTTTTGGAGTAAACACAGCCTAGTAACACATGTCCCATGGATGCCTCACAAAGGACTTGGTATTAAACAAAAAGCAGTGGGCTAACACCTGTCTGGTGGCCATGGTCCTGCTGCCTTCCTTTCTTTAATCAAAGACAGAGAGCCCACGAGATAGCTTTCACCCAAGGCGTCAGGACAAGAGACATTTCTGTTCTTCAGCACCCTTCCCCTTGGAATCAAATAGTGGCTGATTCATGTTGTTGTTTGACAGAAAACAACAAAATCCTGTAAAAAATTATGCTTCAATTAGAAAATAAGTACATTAAAAAAAAAAAACGATACTAAAAAAAAATCATTCCTCGTCCTGTGACAACATCTTCACATTATCTTCAACCAGTCACTTCTGACCCCTCCACCCCATGCCACGGTTTCCTGCAGCTTGGGGAAAATTAAACTACTCTTGTGTATTTTTCTCAGGCAACAGTTTCTGGACAAAAATTTAATAACTATTCTTGCAAAAAATTTAAGGTAAATTTTCTCCTACAGATATTTCTAGTACATAAGTTTCTCTCACATAACTAATCCAAGTTCAGACTATCAGAACTGAACCTTGACTTACGTCAACACAGTGCTTCTGCTAAAAGCTATTACAGTCCTCTCAAAAAAGCCTGCCCCAGTGGAGACTGATATAAGACTGGTCCAATAGTCAGATATACTCCAGGCTGCTTTACAGGAACTGTTTAATTCCTTGAGGGATAAAATATTGGGTCAGTACTGTTGCAAACTAATGTCTAATAATCCCAGTAGAGTTCACACCCCACTAGGCTCTGCTGATTACATAGCTCTCAGAATGATCCCGAATACAAGCATAGCTTGGTGTGTATCGTCTGCCTCACACGAATCCTGCATATTCAGGACAATTATTAGAAACTTTTGGATGTTTAAAACTATCATCTCTCTAGGAGATCATGTTTCCCTGAGGAATAAATATCCAGAAACCTCCAGAAAGAGGCAAACAGAGTTTATTTGAGAGAATTCTGAGAGGGATAACAGACCCCTTCACATACACTGGGAATAGTGACCCCATGGTAGGGATAATGCAACTGGAAAAATTGCATTGAGTTCAAGACTTATTTCTGACCCTAGCAGATATTGTGGGTGGCACCATTTCTTCTTTGGAACCTGAGCAAACCAGTTTAAATTTATTGGCCAGAGTTGACATGAATAATCACAATATGTGAATTTCCTCTTAACCAACCAAGGGGGAGTTTACACTGTCGCAAACGTTTCCTGCTTCAGCTATATACTCCAGGTGAGTAAAACAGCCTGTGACTAAGGGAAAAGGGACCAAGTCCCTCTACTTGGTCCCTCTTCCCCATATCATTGTGGCTCTTTCTTTACATCCTTAGTTGTAAGAGAGATTTTCTTCTCGTCTTCAGAGTGCTCTCATTGTAAGTAGCTGCATTTTTGGTGTGCTCACAGGAGGAAGTGAGCTCAGGGTCGTCCTCCTCCACCGTCTCAGCTGCTCCTTCAGCTTCTGTTTTGAGCTGCACACTATTTATTCTGGTCTCTCACTGTACACGATTTAGCACCTTCCTGGCATTGGGTGACCATAGTTCAAGGCGATAAGCAGTGAATCACACATTTTATTGACAGTTTCCTTTCAGCCTGTGATGACTGTCCTCCATAGCCTACTGTTGGATTGGATTTGCTCATTTCTCTCCATCAAAGGAGCAGAAAAGATTTCCCCAACACTTGGCAGTGTTGACAATTTCTCAGAAGACTTTCAAAATCTGTTGACAGTTGTGGCTCCTTCTGTAATGGGATGGAGGGCCTCACTGTAGGTGCCCCGGGCAGTCCAGAAATCTTGCGTTGTGGTCGTGGAGATGCAGACCCAGGTGCCACCCATGCTGAGCACCGTGAGGAAGATGGAGTTGGCTCCTCAGCGGCTCTGGAACAGTCTGTTCCATGGCCGGGTTTGGCCTCTCCTTACAGGTCTCAGTATGGCTCCTCCCTGCCCGGCTCCAACTCAACAGGGGAGCCTGGAGAAGAAAAGCCTCCCAAAATTTAGATAAGGTTTTTAAAGTCACCCAATCATATAATCGACTCCACTTCTTGACAGCATCCACTGCAGAGCGAAGCTTCAATTCCTTGAACTTTCCTCTAGACCACCTAACTCAGGCCCAGACCATATAGTCTAGAAACTTGCAACCTTTATCTTGCTCTTAAAGAGAGACCCCAAAGTTCTCCATGGTGTTTCCCTTGTTTTAATAAGCTATAAACCACCTTATTCAACCACAGATCTGTTTCCTGTGGTCATTGGCTGAAGAGCACAGACAATGTAGAATGAAGAACTCTTCTAGGGGTGTGTCCCTGGAAACCTGGGCTAGAGACAGACTTCTAGGTACTGTGGTCTAAACAGAAATGGAAATTGCCATCAAAGAAGATAATTTCTAGTCACAAGGTCAAGTTGTGACCTTCCACGGATGGAACTGCTTATTTTACTGTGTCAGCCTTCTACAGACGTGGGTTTCACATCCATGGATTCAACTGAACATGGGTTGCAAATATTTGAAATAAGTTCCAGGAAATTTTAAAAGGCAAAGTTTGAATTTGCTGCATGCTGACAACTATTTCATAGCCTTGACACATTGTATTTAAATACTCTTCAACAACATAAACTTGTTAAATATAGGGTTAGCCAAAAAGTTTGTAATAGCTTACAGAAAGACTTGAATGAACTTTTTGGCCAACCCAATGTTGACTATAGTACCGTAGGGATTCGTAGGCATGGAGAGCTGACCATAAAATTATACTCAGATATTAGACTGTGGTTTGGGGGAGGTTAGTGCTCCTAACCTGTGCATTTTCAGAGGTTAACTTTACAAGCATTTACAGAGTACTAGGTATTACAAATAATTTAGAGATAACAAAGTATGTAAGAGGGTGTGTGTAGGCTACATGCAACCACTCTACCATATTACAAAAGGGACTTGAGCATCCATGGATTTTGCCATCTGTGGGGTCCCGGGACCAGTCCCCCAAGGATACCAAGAGGTGGCTGCATTTGCTCATGCCAGTAGTTAACATTGCCAGTTTAGACTATTGTGATGTATCATCCTTTCAGGCCTTCCCAGGAGGCACTAGTGCTAAAGAACATGCCTGCCAATGCAGGAGACAGGAGAGACTCGGGTTCTATCCCTGGCTTAGGAGGATCTCCTGGAGAAGGGCATGGGAACCCACTCCAGTATTCTCTCTGGAGAATGCCATGGACAGAGGAGCCTGGCGGGTTAGTCCAGAGGGTTGCAAAGAGTTGGACATGACAAAGGCAACTTAGCATGCACACATGCATCCTTTAAAAATATTTTTATTTATAAAGGCTCAGGTGATTCTGATGCAGAGCTCAGGTTGGGAGGTTCCTTGTTCATGTCAATGGGACCCAGTTGAGGAGGGTCTGGATTTCATTACAACTTTGCAGTAGGTCATCCTTATAGAATCTTCAACTATTATCTCTCTGGGACTTGGAGTTGGGTGGGACCTTTAAGGCTCAGAGAAATCATCTGTTCATAATCAGGGTAGTTAGTAAATCACAGTAAAAATGACCAGAACTAACATATACTGAGCACTGTACATGGGCACTGTTTTGAATCTTGTGGTTTTAACCTCCTAGCAACCAGAGGTGGGTTCTATTACTGGAAGGATTTACTAAGGAGAAGACTGAGCTACAGACATATGCAGGGAACTTGCCCCAGGTGGCTGAGCTGGGAGCGGGGGTTGTGCACAGGGTCCACTGACTCACACACCACATTCTGCACCCCAGAAGAAGCTAGCCCTCCCCTCTCCCTCCTGCTTCACAGCCCCTTCCCCTACTGCATTTTTTTCTTGAGACAAGGAGCAGCAGGACAGGAATAAGGCACTCGATTGGCTGGGCAAATTTTCTGTCCAACCTCGGCAAAGCCTCCTTCAAAACGTGACATTCCTCCTGGATGTCACGTTCTCTTTTGCACACAGTTCTGAGAGGAGAAACCAAAGGCAGCTCACAGGCCTGACTTGTTCTGGATGGAGCCTGGAGCTGCTCTGACCATAGCTGAGTTTCTCACCCTCTGAGCCACCTGCTCCCTGGGGAAGCTGAACAAGCCTCATGCAGTCCCTTTCCTTCACTGTCCATGGAAGTTACCCTGGAGTTGACTCCTGGAGCAGCAGAAGCCTGCTGCCCTGTGGGTTTAGTGTCTCCTGAGGCCCTGAGGCCCCGAGGCCCCGAGGCCCCGAGGCCCCAGGGGAAGATGCACCCAGGCTGCAGAGACTATTCATATGCCATCTGCATCCTAACAGGCAACATGTTTTTCTTTGCTAAAAAAAAACCAACCAAACAAACAAAAAAAACTGTTTTAAAGAGAAAGATATAGTACCTATAACCAAAACCCAACTCTCCTTGCTGTCTCCTCTTCGCTTTCCTTGGAGATGACCATGATCTTGAAGGTGTCATCCTAGGGCATGACATTTGAATGTTTTTTTACACAACCCTGTCCAGTGAACCATATACCAGCATGTGTCCCATTTTACAGGCATGCACATCAAGCACCTTCCCAGGCCCATTTACTTAGAATGTCCTACTTAAAAAAAAATTTTTTTTTTAATTGAAGTATAGTTGCTTTACAGTGTTGTGTTGTTTTCAACAGCAAAAATAGCACTACCATATGACCGGGCAATCCCACTACTGGGCATATATTTAGAGAAAACCATGATTTGTACCCCAGTGTTCATAGCAGCAGTGTTTGCAACAGCCAGAACACAGAAGCAACTTAAATGTCCATCGACAGAGAGGCAGATGAAGAAGTAGTGGTACGTATATACAACGGACTATGACTTGGCCATAAAAAGGAATGAAATCCTGCCATTTGCAGAGATGCGGCTGGACCCTGAGAATGTCCTATGGAGTGAAGTCAGTCAGAAAGAGGATGCTTTACTTTTGTGTCTGGATACTTGATCCCCATAGATTAGCTGCAGGAAAGGTCCAAGACTGTTTCCATTGGATTGTGTTCTCCAAAGTTTCCACAAGCACAGCAGTTCATCTGGATGGAAATTACTTGTGGCCATCATTCTGGGGGCCCAAGGGCAGATCAAGAGACAAGCAGGGGCCTGGGCTGCTTATCCTGGTGGAGGGGCCATGGCCCAGCCTGGTTTTGTGCACTGCTAGAAGCAACAGGCTGCCTTTTGGGAAGAAAATAGGCCCAGACTGCAAAGGCACATTCTCAAGTTCTTACACTCTCAGCAGAGCAAGTCTCAGAACTGGCTCCGGACACCTGCCCCAGGGCTCCCTGCACTTGCCTTGATGCTGGGGCCTAGGCAGGTGACAGTAGCGGTTATGTAAGTGCTTTTACACTGAACTATAGCTGAGTTACAATGTTGTGTTAGTTTCAAGTAAACACAAAGTGAGATATACACATATGTATACAGTTGTTGTTCAATTGTTCAATTGTGTCTGACTCTTTGTGACCCCATGGACGATAGCACGCCAGGCTTCCCTGTCCTTCACTATCTCCCGGAGTCTCCTCAAATTCATGTCCCTTAGTTTCCTGTGCTCTGCAGCAGGTCCTTAATGTTTATCTATTTTATATATAGCAGTGTGGATATTTTCATCCCAAACTCCTAATTTATCCTTCTCCTTCTTTCCCCTTTGGTAACTGTAAGCTTGTTTTTTATGTCTGTGAGTCTATTTCTGTTTTGTATATAAGTTCATGTGTATTATTTTTTCTCTTCCACATATAAGTGATATCACATGACATTTGTCTTTCTCTTCATGACTCACTTCTCTTAGTATGATAATCTCTAGGTCCATCCAGGTTGCTGCAAATGGTGTTATTTCATTCTTTTCTATGGCTGAGTAATATTCCATTGCATATACACCACATTTTCTTTATCAGTTTTTCTCTTAATGGACCCTTTGGTTGCTTCCATGTCTAGGCTCTTGTGAGTAATGCTGCTCTGAACACTGGGGTGCATGTATTTTTTCAAATTAGGGTTCTCATCTTTCGAGGATGCATGCTCAGGGATGGAACGCTGAATCCCACGGTAACTCTATTTTTAGTATTTTGAGGAACTCCATAGTGGCTGCAGCAATTTATCTTCCCAGGTAGGGAGGGTTCCTTTTCCTTCACATCCTCTCCAGCATTTATTATTTGTAGACTTTCTGACGATGGTCTTTCCAAGTGGTACGAGTTGGTACCTTACTGTAATTTTGATTTGCATTTCTCTAATAATCAGTGATGTTGAGCATCTTTTTCTGTGCTTGTTGGTCATCTGGATGTCTTCTTTAGAGAAATGTCTACAGATGTCTTCCTCTGATGTTTTCCTTGCTCCGTCTCACCAAAGTTCTTCAGTCTTTCCTGAGAGTCACAACTGGACCTTCTTTTTTTTTTTCTCTTTTTTTCACCCAGCTCCTAGCGGACAGGCAAGTGTCCTAAGTTCAAATTCATCACTCCAGGCTCTAGAATTCAGCCTGAATCATTGATCTCTGACACTGAACATTGTTTTCAAGGAAGCTAGAGGCTCCTCATACCCAAAGCAAAGATAAGCTGCATTTTTGTTTGCTTGTTTTTGCCTTTTCTGATGCGTGGAGAGAACGTGATTCTAGAAGCTCCCGAATTTATTTCTCATCCCCAGGGAAGGTTCTGATGACAACTTTGAGGGGGACAAGCTACAAGAGGGAAAGTCATTTTCATTTGGGAGCGCACCGTGGAGATGCTGAGCCAGCCCTGGGCCGTCTCCCCGCCCCTGTTGGGAGGCAGGTTCGCTGCGTCCGCCCCTCGAGTCAGGACAGCAGGTTCTGTCTCTGCGCAGGAAGCGCCGCGGATGCGCTCACTCGCCCGGGATCTCCGCGCTCCCGAGGCGGCGGGAAGGAAGGGCGGCTCCTCCCGAGACTGCACGCCGAGCAGAGCGGAGACCCTTAGAAGTGCTCGGAGTTCAAGGAAAGGATGGCGGTGTACTTGGTGCGGGAGATCCAGAGACGCTCCATCTGCTGGGAATGAAGAGGAAGGGAAGGGAAGAAAGAAATCTGTTCAGGTTCCGAAAAAAAAGAGACAATGGCTAAGCTTAGACTGACACCCTGTGGCTGAGACGGAAAAAAGCGTTTCACTGAGAAATGAATGGAGGAGTTGGGGCACAGGGGTGGGGAGGCAGGGAGTGGGGTCTGAACACAAGAAACTTGAGCTTGTAAAATTTCACCCTCACTTTTCCTCCATTTTCCTTTTTATTAGGTGTCATAGCTCCTCAATGGTATTTTTCAGGATAGCAATGAGACAGATGGCCTTCCCTGTTGGCTCAGACAGTAAAGCATCTGCCCGCAATGAGGAAGATCCTGGGTGGGGAAGATCCCGTGGAGAAGGGAATGGCTACCCTTCCCGGTATTCTTGCCTGGAGAATCCCATGGACAGAGGAGCCTGGTGAGCTACAGTCCATGGATTCGCAGAGAGTCAGACAAGACTTACCCACTAACACACCAGAAAGACAGTATTTCAACTATAATGCTACAAACAAACATTTCTGACTGATGAATAACTAATTTGATTAGTTCTGGTTCAGGTGAATAATGAATAAGCCATCAACCTAATATCAGTTGATGACGTCCTTTAAATGGTTAACATAATGCAACAGACTTGAGTGATTCCTATGGTTTTCAAACCAGAAGTTAAAAAAAGAAAATCCTTCCTATATAACCTTCTTTAGGAGTAGGCTGTGTCTGCACTTTATATCCATGGAGGTCAAGGGATGCCCAGGGTCACACAAGTGGTGGAGGAGGCCTGACCCTCACGACCCCAGAGCCCTGACCCCCGGACCCGCATGACCTCAGAGCCCAGGGTGGAGTTTGTGACTGTCACTTTCTTCTAATGGGCAGAGTGACAAGCAGGGTCCACTTACCTCACTTGTTTGAGACCACCCTGTAAGGGACACATTGTTCTGCTCTTTTTTAGAGGAAGTAGAAGCTGAGAGACATGGATGCTGGTTTTGTGGGCATCTGAACCTTGTCCTCTTTCCAGAGCCCATCCTTCTCATCTGCCTCCACGCTTAGAGATAACTCATCCTCAGTTGTCCTGTGCCCCATGCCTCCCTCCCTAACTTCCATACACCTCTCCCGTCACCCTGGGTTGCAAGAAATTGTTAGCATTTGATGCTTCAGTCCTCCTTGAAATAGAGAAAGAATTCCCCCTCCGCCCCCACCAGGGACTTTCATATTATAATAGATAAGGAGCTTCTGAACACAGAAAACCTTTGGGATTTAAAGAGAGCATGTCAGACTGGAAGAGATATATGAGGTGAGGACATTTTGGGGCATGTAAACAAAGATCTCCTTTAAATAACCTTGCAAAGGCAGTCTTTTCTTCAGCAGCCTCGGGCTTCCAGACATCAGATGACATGTTTGGTATAATTGAAAATCCAACTGGAGGCAAACTATTGTTTATTCAGCATCCTGGACAGATTTACTGTCAGACCAATGCAAACGCCACCTGTGAGGAGCTGGAAGCCAACCCCAAAGCACACAGAAGGGTTATTTTTCCCTATTGTTTTGAAAAACAATGTTTTTTAAAATGCCAAAAGGCAAGGGGTTAGAACATTTTAATTCCGATTAATTTGTAGTTTTCATTTTTCCTAGAATAAATTTGAAAATCACTGGACCATTAGCTGGTATACATACGATATTTGTCATCCGCCTAGATAGACACTCATGGCGCTTACTAAGGGCCAGTAAGATTATGCACCCAATTCCCATGCGGTAGGTTTCCTCCTACACCAGGCAGTTCTCTGACACTTGCTGGGTGTCTTACAACTCGATTCTGACATGTCTACCCAGAGACAGTATCAGATTCCCCAGGGGAAGGGCTCAGTCCCACAGGACTGCCGCCCACTTCAGATGCCAATTGTACGTTTAGTGCTTCTGGTCAATAGATTCCCACAATCCCCACAATCCCCTCCTTTCCTTGGGTTCAGTTAATTTCCTAGAGCAGTTCACAGAATTCAGAAAAGCAATGTGTTCACTAGATGACTGGTTTAATACAAAATAAATGATGATATAAATCAACAGCCAAAGAAAGGGATGCATCAGGGCACGATATGGGGAAAAAGTCAGGGAGCTTCTGTGACTGACCTTTCCCTCAATTTTTATTTGTTCACCAACCCAGCAGCTCTCTGAACCCTGTCCTTCTGGATTTTTATGGATATTTCATTACAAAGGCACCACTGAATAAATCATTGGCCATTGGTAATGAAACTCAATCTCCAGGCCTTCTCTCCTTCCTGGAAATCAGAGGGTGGGGTGGAAAGTTCCAACCCTCTCATCATGATTGGTCCCCTATCAGCCATTACTCATCCTTGGGCACAATTATGACTGTGCCTTTTCCCAATCACCTTTCCCTGTGCCCTCCACCCTTCAGACCACACTGCTTCTTTATTCTTTATCCCATAAATACCCTGAGCTCCTCACCTTCAGGGAGGCAGATTTGAGATTGGTTCTCCCATCTCTTCGCTGGCTACCTTGTGAATAAACATGCTTTCCACTGCAAACTTCAGTGTCTCAGTGTTTGGGTTGGCTGCACGTTGGGGTAACAGTTGTACCCACAGTGTTTGGGCTGGCTGCATGTTGGGGTAACAGTTGTACCCAGGTGTCCTGTACTGCGGGTTGTCCTCTTTCTTTTATTATTGGGTGGTCTTAAGTTGGAGCTCCCTTTGGACCTGAGCAGGTATTCTGAGACCACTGGGGAGCATGGGAGTGTTACACTGGTCCACTTGTACCCTTAGCAGCTCAGGTACCATATGGAGGCTCATCTCTCCCCACTCCCCTCCCTCTCTGCTTCTTCAAGTCTCTGCCCCACCCCCCTTCTCTTTGTATGTAGCTATTCTCTATGAAAGGGAAATTAAGATAGAGTCAGTATTGCTCCTTCAAGACCATGAAGAAGTCTGGATGGCTTTGACCTGATGACGTCATCTGGAGCATCTGACAGCCTGTCTACTTATCAGACCTTTTCTCTAAAAGTAACTCATGATTCCTTAAGGACAAGTATCTTCCGACTGCAGTCAGAGTCAATCATGATTTTTGTCAGGCAACTTTTAACAACCTTAGGGCCTTTTTCTTTCTTTCTTTCTTTTTTTTTAACCTGGACTCTTTCACTTCCTTGGAACACTCTTGGTTTTACCTGAATCTATGTCTCTCGAGCTGAAATTCTTTAAACACCAAATAAAGTCTTTTGTTTGCAGCTTCCTGCATGATTATCATTGTTACTATTCTGGGTTGACATCTATATGGTCTGAGACAGTCCTCAAAGAACCATTTGCATGTGCCTTTTGAGTACAACAGAACTTACTGACGCTTAAAGATGCCGGAAGGAAATCGCAATGCAGAAAAGGGTAAACTTACAATACTAGGTATGCTTTTCCTAGAATTTCAGCAATTTATCTCTGCTCTGGGACTCTCTCTGTCTCCCATTTCAAGAGTCTAAGCTTTTAGGATCCTCCAGAGTACAAACCCCCAACCCCTGTCTCGGATCCCTGCCCAGGAAAGGAAGTATCAATTCACATCATAATAGCTGCTAAGGAGAGCTCTGTTCTGGGGAGATAGTGGCTTCTTGTTTCTGAACAATGCACTTCTTTCTCAGTAGCACACCTCATTCAGTTTCTTCACCTGTGGAGTGTTTCTCCAGGGCACTAGAATGTTTGGTTACCATCTGAAGGACTTTCCTAAAGTGTCTCCTAGGAAAGCAGAAAGAGTTCACCCCCAATACACATTTCATTTCTACCTCTAAATCCACAAGAAAGGCAGCCTTAAAATGTGTTTTGTTTTTGTTCTAAAAGTCTAGCTCCACATTGGTTGGTCACAAGAGTAGGACACGACTTAGCGACTAAACCACCACCACCACCACCACGTTGGTTGGTGGCAAATAGATGAACTGCTCTAGGCCTCTAAGTGAAGACAGCAAAACAGAACTCACAGGGTGTTATAAGGTTATATCTGGCTTCCCAGGTAGCACAGACGGTAAAGAATCTACCTGCATTGGAGGAGACCTGGGTTCAATCCCTGGATTGGGAAGATCCCCTGGAGAAGGGAATGGCAACCCACTCCAGTATTCTTGCCTGGAGAATCCCATGGACATAGGGGCCTGGTGGGTACAGTCCACAGGGTTGCAAAGAGTCAGGTACAACTGAGTGGCTAACACTTTCACTTTCATGTAGGACTGGAGGTAACTTCGGAGCTGGAGATATTTTAGGACTTCCCCAGTGGCTCAGATGGTAAAGCCTACAATGCGGGAGACCCTGGTTCGATCCCTGGGTCAGGAAGATCCTCTGGAGCAGGAAATAGCAACCCACTCCAGTACTCTTGCCTGGAAAATCTCATGGACTGAGGAGTGAGGTATGCTGCAGTCCATGGGGTTGCAAAAAGTTGGACACAACTGAGCCACTTTACTTTCTTTCTTTTCTAAGGTAGGTATTCAAAAGCATCTTGCAAACTACAACACAATGTAAATACAAGCTACTAATGTGCCTCTTTTATTTTCAGAATTACTTGACCCAGGTCTTCTGAAGTTGATGGACTTAGGATAAGTTAAAGAATTAGGATTCATTAAAAGTAGGAAGTCAAGAAACACCTGGAGTAACAGCCAAATTTGGCCTTGGAATGTGGAATGAAGCAGGGCAAAGACTAATAGAATTTTGCCAAGAAAAGGCACTGGTCATAGCAAACACCCTCTTCCAACAACACAAGAGAAGACTCTACACATGGACATCACCAGATGGTCAACACCAAAATCAGATTGATTCTATTCTTTGCAGCCAAAGATTGAGAAGCTCTAAACAGTCAACAAAAACAAGACCAGGAGCTGACTGTGGCTCAGATCATGAACTCCTTATTGCCAAATTCAGACTTTAATTGAAGAAAGTAGGGAAAACTGCTAGACCATTCAGGTTTGACCTCAATCAAATCCCTTATGATTATACAATGGAAGTGAGAAATAGATTTAAGGGCCTAGATCTGATAGATAGAGTGCCTGATGAACTATGGAATGAGGTTCATGATATTGTACAGGAGACAGGGATCAAGACCATCCCCATGGAAAAGAAATGCAAACAAGCAAAATGGCTGTCTGGGGAGGCCTTACAAATAGCTGTGAAAAGAAGAGAAGCAAAAAGCCAAGGAGAAAAGGAAAGATATAAGAATCTGAATGCAGAGTTCCAAAGAATAGCAAGAAGAGATAAGAAACCCTTCCTCAGTGATCAATGCAAAGAAATAGAGGAAAACAACAGAATGGGAAAGACTAGAGATCTCTTCAAGATAATTAGAGATACCAAGGGAACACTTCATGCAAAGATGGGCTCGATAAAGGACAGAAATGGTCTGGACCTAACAGAAGTAGAAGATATTAAGAAGAGGTGGCAAGAATACACAGAAGAACTGTACAAAAAAGAGGTTCACTACCCAGATAATCACGATGGTGTGATCACTCATCTACAGCCAGACATCCTGAAAAGTGAAGTCAAGTGGGCCTTAGAAAGCATCACTATGAACAAAGCTAGTGGAGGTGATGGCATTCCAGTTGAGCTGTTTCAAATCCGGAAAGATGATACTGTGAAATGGCTACACTCAATATGCCAGCAAATTTGGAAAACTCAGCAGTGGCCTCAGGACTGGAAAAGGTCACTTTTCATTCCAATCCCAAAGAAAGGCAATGCCAAAGAATGCTCAAACTACCGCACAATTGCACTCATCTCACATGCTGGTAAAGTAATGCTCAAAATTCTCCAAGCCAGGCTTCAGCAATACATGAACCGTGAACTTCCTGATGCTCAAGCTGGGTTTAGAAAATGCAGAGGAACCAGAGATCGAATTGCCAACATCCACTGGATCATGGAAAAAGCAAGAGAGTTCCAGAAAAACATCTATTTCTGCTTTATTGACTATGCCAAAGCCCTAGACTGTGCGGATCACAATAAACTGTGGAAAATTCTGAAAGAGATGGGAATACTAGACCACCTAACCTGCCTCTTGAGAAACCTATATGCAGGTCAGGAAGCAACAGTTAGAACTGGACGTGGAACAACAGACTGGTTCCAAATAGGAAAAGGAGTACGTCAAGGCTGTATATTGTCACCCTGCTTATTTAACTTATATGCAGAGTACATCATGAGAAACACTGGACTGGAAGAAGCACAAGCTGAAATCAAGATTGCCGGGAGAAATATCAATAACCCCAGATATGCAGATGACACCACCCTTATGGCAGAAAGTGAAGAGGAACTAAGAAGCCTCTTGATGAAAGTGAAAGAGGAGAGTGAAAAAGTTGGTTTAAAGCTCAACATTCAGAAAACGAAGATCATGGCATCTGGTTCCATCACTTCATGGCAAATAGATGGGGAAACAGTAGAAACAGTGTCAGACTTTGTTTTTTGGGGCTCCAGAATCACTGCAGATGGTGACTGCAGCCATGAAATTAAAAGATGCTTACTCCTTGGAAGGAAAGCTATGATCAACCTAGATAGCATATTCAAAAGCAGAGACATTACTTTGCCGACTAAGGTCCATCTAGTCAAGGCTATGGTTTTTCCAGTAGTCATGTATGGATGTGAGAGTTGGACTGTGAAGAAGGCTGACCACTGAAGAATTGATACTTTTGAACTGTGGTGTTGGAGAAGACTCTTGCTAGTCCCTTGGACTGCAAGGAGATCCAACCAGTCCATTCTGAAGGAGATCAGCCCTGGGATTTCTTTGGAAGGAATGATGCTGAAGCTGAAACTCCAGTACTTTGGCCACCTCATGCGAAAAGTTGACTCATTAGAAAAGACTCTGATTCTGGGAGGGATTAGGGGCAGGAGGAGAAGGAGACGACCGAGGATGAGATGACTGGATGGCATCACTGACTCGATGGACGTGAGTCTGAGTGAACTCTGGGAGATGGTGATGGACAGGGAGGCCTGGTGTGCTGCGATTCATGGAGTTGCAGAGTCGGACACGACTGAGTGACTGAACTGAATCACCAAGTGTGGTTCTGTTACGTGCTGGCAAATTGGGAAATGTGCCAAAATTACTTTTGGTGTATTTTATGCTAATGCATTTTTGTATTTCTTGAGAGTAACATTTTGAAACATAACATCTATTTTGAGTCTATGTTTCTGTGTTTGTGAGTTCTTCCTCTTCTTCCTACTTTTTGTCTTTTTTTTTTTTTTTGCTTCAAAGCAAGGAAATAGATAAATTGATGGGGTTAGGGGATGGGGCTGGAAAACAGATTAGGATTAACATTATTATAGCAAATAATTTAAGAGGAAAAAATTCAGTTCTTGACATGAAGTACAGGGTCCCCCTCACCCTTCTCATGCGGCAAGTGTCAATTAAAAAAAGATGTACAACTTGAGAGGTGCGAGTTAAGTTTTATTTGGGCCAAATGAGGACTGCAGCCCAGGAGGCAGCATCTCAGATAGCTCTGAGAGACTGCTCCAAAGCAGCAGTGCGGGGAAGACAATACGTAAGTTTTTGGTGAAGGCAGAATTCAATACCATGAAGCACTCATTTTGCAAAAGGTTTTTGTCAGTCATGAGGATCTGGTGTCACCAGGAAGGGACTTAGTGCTTCTCTAGATATGAGGAGATGCAATGATTGACATCATAAAATCTGTTCCTAAAAACATCCTACTACCTAAAGATCTGTCCTACCAGAATCCCTGGAGCGCAGAGTGCCTCACTTCACCCTGAACTCCCTCAGGGGGTGTTGAAGGTCAACAGCTGTAGCAGCATGGAGTTCAGTCTCCACAGAGGCAGATGGCAAAGGCCTTTGTCGTTCAGCTGTTGGCGACGCTCTTCGTAAGTGCCGATTTGTAGTTGACACGGCCCCCCTGTGGTCACAAATCCAGGCATACTTTGGGGGACTTTTCATTACCGTTTTGTCCCGCATTGCTGGGAAGGCTAGTTCCCAGCTCTAAAGAAAGTTTTTATTGATAGGCCACTCAATGTGCTGTTCCTGGACTAGGTCTTAATAGTCAAAGATCCCTGGACACCTGTTTTCTAGTTATGGTCCAGGAGGAAAGTGTTCCCCTTTCATTGCATCTTCCCAAATCCAGTGTCACACTGTTACAGGCATTGATCATATATCGAGCTGTACATTTGATCAGCTGCTTCAAGTCTAGTCATCATTGTTTTCACTGGAGGCTCAGTCATACACTTGGTAATACAAGAAATAATAATCTTGTGAAACAAGCAAATTGCAAATGATATAGCTAATGACATCAGGGGAATTAAAAGTAAATACTTTAGCCATGGGGCTTCCCTTGTAGCTCAGTAAAGAATCTGCCTGCAGGGCAGAAGACCTGGGTTTGATCCCTGAGTTGGGAAGATCCCCTGGCGAAGGAAATGGCAACCCACTCCAGTATATTTGCCTGGAAAATCTCATGGACAGAGGAGCCTGGTGGGCTGCAGTCCATGGGGTCACGAAGAGTCAGGCATGATAGAGTGACTAACACTTACTTACTTACTTTAGCCATGAGCCTCCCACACCAAGCCAGTTTTTTTTGTTGTTGTTTGTTTTGTTTTTAAAAGCTCATCAAGACTAGGGAATGGATCACTTAAAGCAGAAATCTGATTTTTCATGTGGTTCATCAAATGTGTTACATTAAAGGATTTATCAGGAGAAATATAAATATAGCATTCACTTTGAATTATAGCATAGATATCTCCCTGAAATGCTGTAAGGCATCAGGTTCAGTTCAGTTCAGTTCAGTTGCTCAGTTGTGTCCAACTCTTTGTGACCCCAATGAATTGCAGCACGCCAGGCCTCTCTGTCCATCACCAACTCCCGGAGTTCACTCAGACTCACGTCCATTGAGTCCGTGATGCCATCCAGCCATCTCATCCTGGGTCGTCCCTTTCTCCTCCTGCCCCCAATCTCTCCCAGCATCAGAGTCTTTTCCAATGAGTCAACTCTTCCAATGAGGTGGCCAAAGTACTGGAGTTTAAGCTTTAGCATCATTCCTTCCAAAGAAATCCCAGGGCTGATCTCCTTCAGAATGGACTGGTTGCATCTCCTTGAAGTCCAAGGGACTCTCAAGAGTCTTCTCCAACACCACACTTCAAAAGCATCAATTCTTTGGCGCTCAGCCTTCTTCACAGTCCAACTCTCACATCCATACATGACTACTGGAAAAACCATAGCCTTGAATTACTTAGTCAGCAAAGTAATGTCTCTGCTTTTGAATATACTATCTAGGTTGGTCATAACTTTTCTTCCAAGGAGTAAGCGTCTTTTAATTTCCTGGCTGCAGTCACCATCTGCAGTGATTTTGGAGCCCAAAAAAATAAAGTCTGACACTGTTTCCACTGTTTCCCCGTCTATTTGCCATGAAGTGATGGAACCAGATGCCATGATCTTCGTTTTCTGAATGTTGAGCTTTAAGCCAACTTTTTCACTCTCCTCTTTCACTTTCATCAAGAGGCTTTTTAGCTCCTCTTCACTTTCTGCCATAAGGGTGGTGTCATCTGCATATCTGAAGTTATTGATATTTCTCCCAGCAATCTTGATTCCAGCTTGTGTTTCTTTCAGTCCAGCGTTTCTCATGATGTACTCTGCATATAAGTTAAATAAGCAGGGTGACAATATACAGCCTTGACGTACTCCTTTTCCTATTTAGAACCAGTCTGTTGTTCCATGTCCAGTTCTAACTGTTGCTTCCTGACCTGCATACAGATTTCTCAAGAGACAGGTCAGGTGTTCTGGTATTCCCAGAATTTTCAGAATTTTCCACAGTTTATTGTGATCCACACAGTCAAAAGCTTTGGCATAGTCAATAAAGCAGAAATAAATGTTTTTCTGATCACTAATCTAGAGCCAGACATCTTGGAATGTGAAGTCAAGTGGGCCTTAGAAAGCATCACTATGAACAAAGCTAGTGGAGGTGATGGCATTCCAGTTGAGCTCTTTCAAATCCTGAAAGATTTTGATGCTGTGAAAGTGCTGCATTCAATATGCCAGCAAATTTGGAAAACTCAGCAGTGGCCACAGGACTGGAAAAGGTCAGTTTTCATTCCAATCCCAAAGAAAGGCAATGCCAAAGAATGCTCAAACTACCGCACAATTGCACTCATCTCACACGCTAGTAAAGTAATGCTCAAAATTCTCCAAGCCAGACTTCAGCAATATGTGAACCGTGAACTCCCTGATGTTCAAGCTGGTTTTAGAAAAGGCAGAGGAACCAGAGATCAAATTGCCAACATCCGCTGGATCATGGAAAAAGGCCTCAAGGGCCTTACAGTTTTGCAGCACTGCCTTTCTCATCGTAGAGATCGCAGAATTCAATAGGCTAATATCCTGTTACTATCATTTAAAGCTTATGAAAGTTGTTAAGGCTTCAGTATGGCCAATTACAATCTCTAACCCCAATGAAGGCTCACACACACACACACACACACACACACACACACAGACACACACACGCTGCTAAATGGCCATGCTGGCAGAATACAGATCTTTGACGCACTGGGATCATACCAATGGTAGATTGGGTAGGGTTACCTCCAATTTGCTGATGTGTATGATCTTAAATTCATGGAAATCCCAGGCTACACCTTTGTGTCCATTCCTGTAGATGTCAAAGCCATAAATTAGTGCCATAAATCCACTGAGTTCCATACCAATCACTCTCTCTAAGGGTAATATTAGGCATAGTTCATCAAGCACCCCGTCTTGTCTCATAATTCATCCCCAACATAGAGGAGCCTTTAAACTTGAATGACCAGAGCCTGGTGTTAACCATGTAGATCCTCCCCGTGATTGTGGGAGTTTTCCTTTTAATAGATGAGAGGTTAATTTTTTTAAATTGAGACTTAGCTCATCATTCTGACTGGGTTTGAATGATCCTGGCCAGGTGAGGGGATCCCAGAACAGGACTGAACACTCATCTAAAATACATTTCCTAGAGGGTAACCAATCAGAGCCCTAGAGAACAGAAATGCACCAAGGTAACCCAGAAGTACTAGACACAGGTAATTGGCCACAACCCAACAATTGGATTGTGTTTCAAACTAGCATAGAATCATGTCCATGATAGAAAACATTTGATTGACAGGCATAAGAACAAGGAATCAAGAAAACATTATAAAAGATCTTACAAGTCAGATCAGCATCTTGAGCAAGCTGTCTACTTAGGATGTGGACATGATCTTCTCTTCCTAGTGTAGCTTAGTTTCCTCTGTTTGATCATTGCTTTAAGGTGAGTCTGAGTTCAGCAGGCCTCTCTATAGTCCAGTCCAGCTTAGGGGCCTTTGGAAGTGGAAGTTAACCTGAGTCAATTTCCTTTCAGTTTCACTGGGCATGAGCTAGTTAAGAGAACCTGATAGAAAGGTCCTTCCATCCAGGTTGGAGAGAGGTCTTTAAACTATATCTTCTTCCAGTCTTGACTGCAGGTCATGGGTAAGGCATCTGATCATCATCCAAAGACAGATTACTGAGATAAGCTTCAGAAACAACCCTAGAGTGACCTTGAAAAATTCAATTAAATTTTACATTGATACATCCAAACAGCATAAAACTATCCAGAAAATGAGTCTTAGTAGATACAGACCTCCATTAACAAAATGGGATTTAACATTCACTGAAACATCTTTTTTTCCCCTAAAATCACCATCATTTTTACCAAATATAACCAAATTAAGACTTGTTTATAATATAGGTATGGTCTCAGTAAACTTGGTCTGATGATTTATATAACCATAACTGATCATAGACCTTTTTGCTTTGCCTAAACTTTTATAAAGTCTCAGACTGAAATTTTAAAATAAAATCTTTTACGGTTAGGAGAGTTTTATCACATATTTTGCCCAACAGATCTAAGTAAGTTCCTCACTTCTCAGGGTCTCCAAAATTCCTTGAGATTTCTGTTAGTGAGATAACCTTCCTAACTTATCTGATAAAGTAACTGGAAACTAAGAGCTTCCAGTCTCTGGAGGGTTCACATAGAGAGAAAAGATAAATGCTTCAATTTGTTTATAAAATATAATTTTACCAAATTACCATCATAGTTAGTTTGAGGGGAAGGTTTTTTTTCTTAAACCTGGAAAAGGAAATGAAAGTGAAGTCACTCAGTCATGTCCGGCTCTTTGCGACCCCAGGAACTGTAGCCTACCAGGCTCCTCTGTCCATGGAATTTTCCAGGCAATAGTCCTAGAGTGGATTGCCATTTCCTTCTCCAGGGTATCTTCCTGACCCAGGGATCCAACCCAGGTCTCCTGCATTGTAGACAGACGCTTTACCGTCTGAGCCACCAGGGAAAACCTGGAAAACACAGATTCAAATCAGTAATTTTTCAGATAGAAACCATTAAAAGTTATAAGCATATTCACCAGTTTATTTAGTCCTTTTGCTAACCTTTGTGAAGTCATCAGATTTTTCCATTTGAATCTACCCAGTTCAGAAACTTGTTTTTTATCCAAAGTCCTTTCTATAAATTTGAAGAAGAAGCAGTTTTGCAAAACTTGGTTTGTGCTAGGGCAATATTTTGAGATAGTAACTAGAATTATGCTTAATAACATTTTACCCAAACATAACAGGATTTTAGGAACTCCATCCAGTTTCTAGGATATCTATATTAGTAACATTTACCATACAATATAGCCTGAAACTTATTACTCACTTAACAATACTCCCCATGTAATTCTGTACATAAAATGAACCTAATTAGTGTAATATCTCTCTTTTGAGATGTTTCAGGGGCCCTCTGAAGGATCCCAAAGTTAGCTAGAAATCTTCATTAGAATGATATAGGAAGTTTTGTCAACAAATATCAAAAAGGTTTAGAACACTCAGTCAGATATGGTTATAGGTCACTGTGTAACAATAGCTATTCACTTAACCAAAGCAACAAAAGGATTTCAGAGATAAAGAAACTTAAATCTATTATCAAAGGCACTTCAACATCTGAAGAAAAGGTGTCATCTTAACAGAGAGAAATGGAGAAGGAAATGGCAATCCACGAAAATCCCATGGACGGAGGAGCCTGATAGACTACAGTCCATGGGGTTGCAAAGAGTTGGACACGACTGAGCAACTTCACTTTCACTTTAACAGAGAGAAAAGCTAAATTCAAGTTTTTTTTGCACCAGCTTATTTTATTTAAAAGGTAAATGATTAAACTTCTTTTAAGCTTATTTTCAAACATGGACAAAACTCTCTTTTCATGGTTCACTTTCCACAAACTTTGCCACTTTCTGTACACATTACTTTGCTCTTCCATCCTAAAAAGCCACCTGTCGGCCAGAATTGCACAAAATGCAACTCCATTTTTCATTCCTTCTTTACTGAGAACACACTTCCTACTTTCCTTAAGCAACGAAGAACTGACTTTTATATTAGCATTTTATAATTGGTGAGCAAAAATACCGGTGATAATTTCTAAAAACTCTGCTTTCTGAGAACATTTTAGAATGGCACCAAATATCATTTATTTTTAATGCCAAATCTCTTTAGTTTCTTTGTAAGAGGTAATTAGTGTTTAGTAGTAAATGTTTCAAAATCATATTTTATTTGTAAATGAGTTAGTTATTCAATAGACTTTCAACGCTTAGTTTAGCACAACCCTTAGAAGTTCAAGTTACCCCAATCTAGAGAGACTATATTAGATAGACATTCCTAAAGCATAATTAGTCTTGATAGAGTTTATCTAAAGGCTCATATCTCACTTACACTTTTTTAGGAAGTTTCTTCACTCAAGGTGATTTCCTTGCTGACAGACTTGTAATATATATAATAATATTTAACTTATATTGAACCTAGGTATTGAAGGAGAAAACAGAGAGAGCTGGACTCCATCCTAGGCCAGGCTGTGAACATTAGGCTATACCCATGGTCACCCTCCCAATGGACTCTGAACTTTGTGCCCGGGATCTATAGAAATGGCATACCAAAGGAAAACAGACCCCCGGATAAAAGAGCCTCAGGACTTGTACTTGGACTCTCCATTGCCTAAAAGTATATGCTAATTATCTCGGTAACAGAACAAAGTGGTAAATTCCATTATGTTTATCGGGATATGACCACAGTTCACTTCAGTTCAGTTCAGTTCAGTCGCTCAGTTGTGTCCGACTCTTTGCAACCCCATGAATCGCAGCACGCCAGGCCTCCCTGTCCATCACCAACACCTGGAGTTCACTCAAACTCATATTCATTGAGTCAGTGATGCCATCCAGCCATCTCATCCTGGGTCGTCCCCTTCTCCTCCTGCCCCCAATCCTTCCCAGCATCAGAGTCTTTTCCAATGAGTCAACTCTTTGCATGAGGTAGCCACAATATTGGAGTTGCAGCTTTAGCATCAGTCTTTCCAAAGAACACCCAGGACTGATCTCCTTTAGAATGGACTTGTTGGATCTCCTTGCAGTCCAAGGGACTCTCAAGAGTTTTCTTCAACACCACAGTTCAAAAGCAACAATTCTTTGGCGCTCAGCTTTCTTCACAGTCCAACTCTCACATCCATACATGACTACTGGAAAAAACAAAGTCCTGAGTAGATGGACTCTTGTTGGCAAAGTAATGTCTCTGCTTTTGAATATGCAATCTAGGTTGGTCATAATTTTCCTTCCAAGGAGTAAGCATCTTTTAATTTCATGGCTGCAGTTACCATCTGCAGTGATTCTGGAGCCCCCAAAAATAAAGTCTGACACTGTTTCTACTGTTTCCCCCTCTATTTGCCATGAAGTGATGGGACCGGATGCCATGATCTTCGTTTTCTGAATGTTGAGCTTTAAGCCAACTTTTTCACTCTCCTCTTTCACTTTCATCAAGAGGCTTTTTAGCTCCTCTTCACTTTCTGCCATAAGGGTGGTGTCATCTGCATATCTGAGGTTATTGATATTTCTCCCGGCAATCTTGATTCCAGCTTGTGTTTCTTCCAGCTCAGCGTTTCTCATGCTGTACTCTGCATATAAGTTAAATAAGCAGGGTGACAATATACAGCCTTGACTTACTCCTTTTCCTATTTAGAACCAGTCTGTTGTTCCATGTCCAGTTCTAACTGTTGCTTCCTGACCTGCATACAGGTTTCTCAAGAGGCAGGTCAGGTGGTCTGGTATTGGCATCTCTCTCAGAATTTTCTACAGTTGATTGTGATCCACACAGTCAAAGGCTTTGCTATAGTCAATAAAGCAGAAATAGATGTTTTTCTGGAACTCTCTTGCTTTTTCCATGATCCAGTAGATGTTGGCAATTCGATCTCTGGTTCCTCTGCCTTTTCTAAAACCAGCTTGAACATCTGAAAGTTCACAGTTCACATATTGCTGAAGCTTGGCTTGGAGAATTTTGAGCATTACTTTACTAGCATGTGAGATGAGTGCAACTGTGTGGTAGTTTGAGCATTCTTTGGCATTGCCTTTCTTTGGGATTGGAATGAAAAGTGACCTTTTCCAATCCTGTGGCCACTGCTGAGCTTTCCAAATTTGCTGGCATATTGAGTGTAGCCTTTTCACAGTATCATTTTTCAGGATTTGAAATAGCTCAACTGGAATTCCATTGCCTCCACTATTTGTTCATAGTGATACTTTCTAAGGCGCACTTGACTTCACATTCTAGGATGCCTGGCTCTAGGTGAGTGATCACACACCATCATGATGATCTTGGTAGTGAAGATCTTTTTTGTACAGTTCTTCTGTGTATTCTTGCCACCTCTTCTTAATATCTTCTGCTTCTGTTAGGTCCAGACCATTTCTGTCCTTTATCGAGCCCATCTTTGCATGAAATGTTCCCTTGGTATCTCTAACTTTCTTGAAGAGATCTCTAGTCTTTCCCATTCTTTGTTTTCCTCTATTTCTTTGCATTGATCTCTGAGGAAGGGTTTCTTATCTCTCCTTGCTATTCTTTGGAACTCTGCATTCAGCTGCTTATATCTTTCCTTTTCTCCTTTGCTTTTTGCTTCTCTTCTTTTCACAGCTGTTTGTAAGGCCTCCCCAGACAGCCATTTTGCATTTTTGCATTTCTTTTCCATGGGGATGGTCTTGATCTCTGTCTCCTGTACAATGTCACGTACCTCCATCTGTAGTTCATCAGGCACTCTATCTATCAGATCTAGTCCTTTAAATCTATTTCTCACTTCCACTGTATAGTCATAAAAAACTTGATTTAGGCCATACCTGAAAGGTCTAGCGGTTTTCCCTACTTTCTTCAATTCAAGTCTGAATTTGGCAATAAGGAGTTCATGATCTGAGCCACTGTCAGCTCCTGGTCTTGTTTTTGTTGACTGTATAGAGCTTCTCCATCTTTGGCTGCAAAGAATAGAGTCAGTCTGATTTTGGTGTTGACCATCTGGTGATGTCCATGTGTAGAGTCTTCTCTTGTGTTGTTGGACGAGGGTGTTTGGTATGATCAGTGCCTTTTCTTGGCAAAGCTCTATTAGTCTTTGCCCTGCTTCATTCCGCATTCCAAGGCCAAATTTGCCTGTTGCTCCAGGTGTTTCTTGACTTCCTACTTTTGCATTCCAGTCCCCTATAATGAAAAAGACATCTTTTTTTGGGTGTTAGTTCTAAAAGGTCTTGTAGGTCTTCATAGAACCATTCAGCCTCAGCTTCATCAGCATAATTGGTTGAGGCATAGACTTGGATTACTGTGATATCGAATGGTTTGCCTTGGAGATGAACAGAGATCATTCTGTTGCTTTTGCGATTGCATCCAAGTACTGCATTTTGGACTCTTTTGTTGACCATGATGGCTACTCCATTTCTTCTAAGGGATTCCTGCCCACAGTAGTAGATATAATGGTCATCTGAGTTAAATTCACCCATTCCAGTCCATTTTAGTTCACTGATTCCTAGAATGTCGATGTTCACTCTTGCCATCTCCTGTTTGACCTCTTCCAATTTGCCTTGATTCTTGGACCTAACATTCCAGGTTCCTATGCAATATTGCTCTTTACACCATCAGATCTTGCTTCTATCACCAGTCACATCCACAACTGGGTATTGTATTTGCTTTGGCTCCATCCCTTCATTCTTTCTGGAGTTATTTCTCCACTGATTTCCAGTAGCATCTTGGGCACTTACTAACCTGGGGAGTTTCTCTTTCAGTATCCTATCATTTTGCCTTTTCATACTGTTCATGGGGTTCTCAAGGCAACAATACTGAAGTGGTTTGCCATTCCCTTCTCCAGTGGACCACATTCTATTCCACAGGCCTATTGATAAATATCCACTGTTTATCTAGTCTTGTGACACATGAATCATGGGCTAACTTTGATTGTATCTCTATTTTACCTTGTCCAGACTAGTTTCAAGGAATTTGGGGAGGTGGGTTAGAGCAAGTACACTTAGGGTGTATAAGGTTTTCACAAAAACTGGTCAGGGTCCTTGACTAAGAGGAGACTCTGCCTTGGGCCTGCCAGCATAATAAACTGCACTTCACAATCTGCATTGTCCTTCTGAGTGAGTTTGTTTCCCGGAATGTGTGGCTACAACAGTATAATGAATATATTCTGCTTAATGTTAATTGCACTTAGACATGTCAACATTAGTTAGATCAGCAAACAAACTTTAGTATCAGGTATTTAATACTGAATATTTCCCAGTTCATGTGAACCTGAAATTCATTTAGTTTAATTTCTGTTGTATTTAGAATTATTTGATTTGCAAGTGCTTCTACTTCTTCTTCTTCTTTTTTTTTTTTTTTTTTTAAGGCCAATTAGGTTAGAACTCATTTACAAACTGGTCTCAGCCATCAGCAATATTATCCAAAAAACAAAGACACACACTGAGACATACATATATCCAAATAGACACAAGGGATCCTATAGTTTTGTTTTCTAAACTTATGAATCAGAGAATCAGATATCACAAAATAAAACTCACTAGTTGTAAACAATGGTTGGAATAAGATTTTAAATAACTTTGTTCCCCTTTTTGTTTCTTTTGGTTTCAGGAATTAGAGATGGTCTAGAGAAGTTATCCAGAGAGCTCTGGTCTAAAGGTATAGGAGGAGTTATTTTCTTAGGGCAAGAATTTTTAAGGAGATAATTTTTTTTCTTTAAGCTTTCTCTGGAGTCTAAAGAATATTATGACCACATTGTGAAAAATCATATTTTTCTCTGATCATAATTTTATAACCAAAATTTAGACCAGAGAGTGCTCAACTTGGCTCTGATGGCAAGGGCAAATTGGACCCAGCAGGGACTGTCCCTCTGGGGAAGTAGGGGTCTTAGTTTGATCAGCCCCAAGCTGTTGATTACAGAAGGAAGTCCTTGACATAAGGAAAATTCAGTCCATTTCCCTATCTTATGTCAATAAAGATCTAATATTTTTAGGCCATTTTTCTTTTCACTGGATTATAGCTGTAGATTGACCAGCCAAAAAAAACCTTTTTTTTTTTTTTTTTTTTCTCAAGGGGTTCCCAGGTGCAGTGCGGAACCTTAGAGTGAGCAATTCCCTATTAGCTTGAGCAGTTTGTACCAGATGTCTGTGTGCTCAAACCAAACCACAAAACCAAACTGAACCAGAACTTCACCAGCCAGGAGTCACACTGCAAATGAAACAAAAGGCAAAGCGATGCCCAGAAATCAAAAGCCAAGTGGCGTAAATGCCAACTGTGACTTCCCAGTTCCACTAGACCTGCAACCTGGCACAATCAGTGCTAGCAGTCTTTTTTAGTTTTGATAGTTTCAAGCAATTTCTTGTTGGTTTTCTGCAAAGAAGTTACTCTGTCATTTCCTGTTTTAGAAGCTTCTAGATACCAGTCAAAGTAAGCACAGCCGGCCTTTCCCAATTGTGCACAGAAAAATATCAATTTTGTAATATCAGAAGAACCCCAATTTGACCATTTTATGTTGAGATCTCTTTTAGTATAATTTCTCCAGTTAGCTAGGTAGGTACTTGCAAGTATGAGCTCCATACGTATTGTACATGAACATGGCTGGAGTGTTAGTCAGAGGCTGGCTTTCTGACACCTCCTTTGTTTCTGTTTTTGAGAGTTTGTTTCCCATTTTAAGCTGAATTTGTCAGGGATAAAAGTCACCAGTGAACTTGTGTACTGGGTCCATGTGCTGCTTGTGAGCTTAACTCTTCCACGAGTCACCCCAGAGTCATTTCAGCTTGGCCTATGTGTATCAGATTCTGCCTCCAATGATCTAAGACCACCGTGGCTGCTCAGCTGGCTGAATGGCCAGTTCTTATGTGTGTGAACCCCGGATGAGCAAGTGTGTTAATTAATGAGTGGGTTTCCCTGTGGGACCACTGAGCGGTATGAGGACTAGGTCTCCACCACTTCCATCAATTTCTCAGTCACCTGAGAAAACAGAAACCGGCCAGGAGGAGTCTTGTCCCTTTTCTTCAGAGCAAAGCTCTCGTGTGTTTTCCTCACTTTTATCCTGACAAGTCAAGTTGAGGGAAAATGTCAGATCAGCCTCTTATCCACTCAGCCAAAACTGTTCAGTCCCCTACAATGGAGTGACCTTGGCATCTTTCAGCTGAGCCCTGGGTATTTCTCAATTTTTTCCCAGTCGAGCACCCCCATCCAGTACCTATCCACTGGGTGGGTTATTCTCCTGGCATCTTTCAGCCAGCCCCCACACCCAGGATCTTTTGCCTGGGTGGGAATTTCTCGGTATCTTTCAGCCGAGCCCCACTCAGTGTCTAGACCATGAATGGGTGGACCCTGGATGTTTCACCTGGGCACCCCCCACCCCCCAGTACCTTTCCTGCTGGAAGGGGGCAGGTAACCTGCTCCACCATCAAATAAAACAGAATCTCAACCAATACGGGAGATTCAAGAACCAGGAGAGACTTACCCAAATTTGTCTGCATTCCCTGAGGAAGCAGATGGGTGCAAGGGGCCACTGCTGGTAGCAACACTTCGGCTCTTCATGGAGTCCAGTCGAAGGAAGGAAGTCCACTCTGGGTCCCTTCGTGGTTGCTGTAACCGTGGACTAAAAAAGATGTACAACTTGAGAGTTGTGAGTTAAGTTTTATTTGGGGCAAAATGAGGACTGCTGCCTGGCTTCCTGGGCTGCAAGTTGGGACAAGCATCTTGAAAATCAGGATTTTGAGGGTCAGAAAGTACTTTCTAACTTTAAAGGATTCTAACTTTCTTCTACCATAGGGCAGATACTTTCTTTTTTTTTAATGACCGCTGGGATAGGATGTAGATAATTCACAGTGAAGGAAGGGAAAACTCAGCTAGAAGAGTTAATGCCCTGGAGGAGAAGGATATGGTGTGGAAGAAAGGAAAATCTGAAGAGAGATGGAAGTACAGTGTCAACTAAAAAGATGTACAATGTGAGACTAGCGAATTAAGTTTTATTTGGGGCAAAATGAGGACTGCAACCTGGAAGACAGCACCTCAGATAGCTCTGAGAGACTGCTCTAAAGACACCATGCCAGAAAGTCAATATAAAACATTTTGGTGATGAGGGAGTTCAATTCAATCAAGTGCTTATTTTACAAGAGGTTTTCTGTTAGTCACCAGGAGCTGATGTCACCATGAAAGGATTTAGTGCTTTTCTAGATATGAAGCTGAGCTGGTAAAGAATCTGCCTGCAGTGTGGGAGGCCTAGGTTTGATCCTTGGGTTGGGAAGATCCCCTGGAGAAGGGAAAGGCTACCCACTCCAGTAATTCCATGGACTGTATAGACCATGGGGTTGCAAAGAGTCGGACATGACTGAGCGACTTTCACTTCACTCCACTTAGGTATGAGGAGATGCAAGCATTGGGATCAGGAAATCAGTTCCTAAGAATATCTAACTTTCAAGACCTGTTCCGCCAGTTTCCCTGGAGCACAGAGTGCCCCATCCCCCCCTGCATTTCCCTCAGGGGCTGTTGAAGGTCAGCAGCTGCAGAAGCACAGGGTTCAACCTCTGCAGGGGCAGAGACGAGCATCCTTGTTGTTGCTATGCCGTCACTGGCAAATGCTCTTGGCAAGTGCCAATTTGTGGTTGACAGGAGTACTAGGTTAGGTGCTGGAGATCACTTCCCGAGTTTAAGTTGGATCTACTGGAGAGGCCAACTTTCCTTAACCTCATTCAGGTGGGTGTGCAGCAGTCCAGGAGCATGGGGGCTGGGTGGCCTCCAAGGGTGCACTGCATGGAGCTTGCAAGCCCTTATTTCTGCATATGGTCACTGATAACTGGACAGTAGGCAATAATGCTGGCATCAGGGGCAGAAAGAGGGGAGGGGCAGACACCGGCCTCTGACCTTCCTTCCAGGACCAGCAGCTGCCTCTCAGAATGCCCTCGCTCTAGCCTGGTGCAGTCCCACCAATGGCACTTTCCTGGTGCAGTCTTTTTAGGCAGGAAGAATTTGAGTTGATAATTGTAAGGTATAGTTGAGGCAGAAAGAGGAAAGATGACCTCAACAGAAGTAGGTTACCTTTATTCAGGCAAGGAGGGGTGACAGTCAGCCTAACGATCAGGCTGAGTGCGGAGAGGGATCAGGGAGGCTCCATATTTATGGGGAGGTTTGTGGAAGCGATAAGGGAAACATTAATCAGGGGGGATGTTTTGGGTATTCTTTAGTTGAGATGGCATTTGTAGTTGGGCAGGGGGTGATAAGTCTTTTGTGCAGGTGTAGGGGGTGGAAGGTTTCAAGACAGGGGGTGATAAGTCTGTTCAGGTGTAGGGGGTGGAAAGTTTCTGGACAGGGGGTGATAAGTCCCAGATAGATGCAACCAGCCTGGAGCATCAGGGCAGGACCTAAAGTTCTGTTTTGTTTTCTCCGAAGTTAGATGATTCAGGAAGGGCCTTTGAAACTTTGTTCTCTTTTCTAGGCCCAAAAGACTCCTTCAGTAATGCCACGTGAGAGATGGAGTATTTCCTGTCACATCCGTAAATAAGGATATGCCAATCATCAGCAATTTTGGCCCTCCTAATGTGAATTTCTGAGCCCTGAGGGCAACCAGGAAGGAAAACAACATCTGTGGTCCAGCAGCCATTAGTCACTCCGGGTGAGCACTGAGAAACTCAGGATGCAAAAAAAAGGCAGGATACTGGCTCCAGTAGCAGCGATGCATATGAAAGGAATGATGTCAGTGAGTCCAGGCTCCTGCATCTTCCCCAAAGCACTAAATTCCTTAAGTTGATGTATCTGGTTTTCTTCAATTCCCCCAAATGCTTTTAATGTTCAGACTACCCGCCGTTTGTTGCAAACTTCTATATAACCTGACTCCTGCTCCCCTAAAAATTCCCACTGAATAAAACATAACTCTAAGTTGACACATGGATGGGACCTGAGTTTTCCCATGTCCTCTACCCTCCTCCACAAAGAGGGGAAATAGAAATACTTGGCAGAATGGTAGAGGGTCCTGCCAGAGGATGTGGTGGGGCACAGAGGCTCTGTCCCTGAGGACTGCAAAGTGAGCATGTGACCCAGAATTACGTGAGAGTCTCTGCAGCTTACCAGCGGAGACTGAGCTGCTGGGTTTCTTCCATTTCTGGATCTGAGCTCGGGTTACAGGGAATTTTGAAAAAGGTTGCCCAGTTATGCACTTATGATTTGTATATATTTCTATTGTTAATTACACTTCAGAAAAAAACAATGTTAAAAATCTATACACATCACCTGCACGCTACCCCACAGAATTAAACCATACACACGTATGTGCACACACGTTACTGAGGCCAAGCTCGCTCTGCTCGTGGCAGGACAGGCCCATGAATCTGAGAGACGAGGTGCTGAGGCAAGGACGTTTAATCAGGGAGCCGGAAACTGAGACGATGGCAGGATAGAGCCTCAAAATAACCATCTTACCCATGTCTGGATGCCAGGTTCTTTTACAGATCAGAGATGGGAGAGGTGAGGAAGCAAAGTAAAAAGACCATTAATCTTGCAAACATCTCCTAGAATGGCAAACCTCAGGCAGGGGATGTGTTAACTTCTCCCTTCCTGCCATCTACAGGTGGACAGGGTTCTGAACAAAGGAGTTTAACAGTCAAGCAGAGGGGCAGGATTCTCTGAGGTAGGCCATTCTGTATGATTGTAATAACAAAAGAAATGAAAAGCAAGTCAAAGAAACAAGTCCAACACGAGTCAGAATTGCCTTTTTCCTTGCAACACAGACACACAAACACACACAAGCAGGTTGTGAGAAATATGAAGTCCATTATAAAGAAATTTAAAAATGAGTTATTTTTTCTCATACATTTAAGGTTAGTGTGAGCAAAAGCATGCTTTTTCTAAAGAGAGAGGAATACAAATCAGTGAACTTGGAAACTCCCCAAATACAATGACTACGATACCACCGAGCTCATGCTCAGCTGCTGTCTTCTCTGACTCTGTGACCCCATGGACTGTAGCCCCCCAGGCTCCTCTGTCTGTAGAATTTTCCAGGCAAGAATACTGGAGTGGGTTGTCATTTCCTCCTGCAAGGCATCTTCCTGACCCAGGGACTGAACCCTTGTCTCCTGCGTCTGCTGCTTTGGTAGGTGGATTCTTGACCACTCTGCTGATTGGAAAGTACTATGATACTGGAAGGAAGTATCAGGGGGTGGGACACTTATGATACTATAAGGAAGAAAAAAATCAATCTGCCTGGATATTCAACTTTAAAGCCATATCAGCCAAAGTCCTCTAGTTTAAATTCCAGGCTATTACAGTTTAAGAACCAATTTAGATATGGTTGCATGTAGGTGCCTTTATCTGTTGAAACAAATTTTGTATACACTGTGTATTTTTAGTTTTCTATATCTTTGGAAATATCACATACTTTATATTTTTAGAAGTCTTAAAGACAACTTTAACTAGAATCTTCCTTGATTTTAAACTGAATCTTCTCCAACGTAGGCTAGAATTCAGCAGGTGTACTGATTTCATTTTTCCTTATTGTTATTCTAAACAACGATATATCTATGCTGACATTCTGGAGTTTAGTGTAGGTCCAAAGAAACACATGTAAAATGAGTTAAAGAAAAAAATGTCTGTATGTTTCCTTAAGGACAACTGTCAGATTTATTACTGTGTTCATTTATCAGGGGGAACTGTGATGTTATAGGAGGTAAAAATAGAACCAGTATTTGTCTGCTCTCCATTGTTCCCTCTCCTCCCGCCCCTCTCCCCTCCGTTGTTGTTTCCATTCCTTCCCTGTATGTGGTCTTTTCTGGACCTCTCCCACCTCCCAGAGACACTTTAGAATGCTAATGAGTTCAGTCAGAGGAAGACAAATGTCATCTTGTGTGTGTCTTGTGTGTATCACTGTGTGTGTCTAAAAAATGGATACAAATGAATTTATTTACAAAACAGACTCACAGACAAACACACTTATGGTTACCAAAGAGGAAAGGTTGGGGGAGGAATAAATTAGGAATTTGGGATTAACAGACACACACTGTTATATATACAGTGAAGGTGAAGTCGCTCAGTCGTGTCGGACTCTTTGTGACCCATGGACTGTAGCTCACCAAGCTCCTCTGTCCATGGGATTCTCCAGGCGAGAATACTGGAATGGGTTGCCATTTCCTTCTCCAATATATACAGTAGATAACCAATAAGGTCCTACTGTATAATACAGATTACTTTGCTCAATATCTTGTAATAACCTGTAATTGGAAATAATCTGAAAAAGAGTAGATTTGTGTACATATATAAAAATATATATATGTATATATATATATATAACTGAAGCACTTTGCAGTACACCTGAAACTAACACAGCATTGTAAATCAATAAAAATGAATAAGTAGATGAAGCTTGTCTTCTTATTTATTTATTATTTTTAAATAAAATTGTATTGGAGTATGACTGCTTTACAATGTTGTGGTGGGAGAGGGGTTCAGGATGGGGAACACATGTACACCCGGGGCAGATTCATGTCAATGTATGGCAAAACCACTACAATATTGTAAATTAATTAACCTCCAATTAAAATGAATAAATTTATATTAAAAAATAAAATAAAAAGAAAGAAAGAAAAAAACCAAGCTATAGATGGCACCACCAGACATCTGCCCCAGGGCTAGCACATTTCTACAGAGTAACACTCCTCCTGTGTCTTTGTGTGCTGTGTGTTCAGTCGTGTTCGACTCTTTGTGACTCCGTGGACTACAGCCCGCCAGGCTCCTATGTCCATGGAATTCTCCAGGCAAGAATACTGGAGTGGATTGCCATTTCCTCTGCCAGGGACTCTTCCTGACCCAGGGGTTGAACCTAAGTCTCTTGTATCTCCTGCACTGGCAGACGGATTCTTTACCTCTGTACCTTTACCTCTTGCAAAATTATCTGTGAAAAAAAGAGTTCAAGTACTGCTAGTTGGAATATTATTTAAAAGTTGTTGACTGTACAATAGTGAATCATGGGTCACTGTTGTCTTTAGTAACTTTAAGGGCTTCCTAATTTCCTAATGCCGAATAGACAAAACCTGGCTTGATCAAGAGTCAGATGAAAAGTCTTTTAAAATGTACAAGGACTCTTTGTGTTTGTTAATCACGGCAGATCCTGTCTACCTTTAAGAGGTTTCGTGCAAGAATAAAGCCTAGCTTATAACAGTTAAATGGCTTGAAAATCTTTTCAATAACCACAATCTACCATGAAATATGTACTTTGCTTCAGGAAAAGGGGAGGGTTATTTTTCCATCCCTGAGGCTAAGTGGCTTTGTCAGTGACACCAAGCCTGGGCTTCTCTCTGAAACTGAAATGCCAGGAAGAGGTATTGATTTCTCTCAGTATTTCCCATTGGATAGTTCAGGTTGGTATTTTAAAAACTTGAATGGTTTCCAAGTGGATGGGACTGAGAGACGTTAAAAGGGGACTGGAGCTGCCAGATCAGAGGAGATAGTTCTTAACCAGTAAAAATTCATAAATTAAATTTAATAGGGATCTTGGATTTTCAGCATTCTGGAATTTTCCCTTTGAGAAACAGGATGTAGTGTTTTATGACAGTGATCATACCTTGAAGGTTTTCTGTGGAGAAAGGAGTTTGCTATAAAAACATTGAACGTGTAACTAAAATATGATTTATTTTGTTGTTAGTGCCTATCTTAACTTTTATGGCTTGCATTTGTTTCTTAGTAAAACAAGGCAAATCCTTTTATCCAGTCAAGCAAGTTTTTATAGTTATCTTGCAAAAATGCTCACATTTCTACACTATACAAACCACAGAAGTCCCTTTTATAGGCTACAGTCCATGGGGTTGCAAAAGAGTCAGACACGACTTAGTGACTAAACAGCAACAGTAACAATATAGTCTAGAAGGTTGTAACATTGTGTTGTTTTGGAGAGGATGCGGTGGAAGAGAGGGGGAAAGGATGGTCTAATTTGCACTAAAGACTTTTTAATCTTATGTTCACATTTTGGGTGTGTTTTCCCATCGATCAAGCATACATAATAAATATTATTTTCTCCTAGAGGAGACAAAAGAAAATGAATGAATGCTGGTGAAAAGGGATAACTTTAGGATAAAAAAAGGGTATTATTGATTTGCTCTGTGCTGTGTACATTATTCATAACAAGAAGGAGCAAGCAGAGGTGCTTAGGGACACAGCATTTATGGAAAAGTCATAATGTTAAAAGTAGGGAAGACCTGAGAGTTAGAGATAAAATAACTTTTCCATTCTCAGATATCTAATTCAGAACCCCCAGCTTTGGGGGTCAAACTAGCACTGAGTCAAAGAAGAATTGGTGTATGTAACATTCTGCTGCTGGAAGGGCATCTACAAGACCGTCAGTTAGGCTTCTTGCTTCAGTTAGGGCGTTTGTGCTGCGTTTTCAACTCCTAACTTATTTGACTGCCTTTCCTTGTTGGTTACATAGATTCATTTTTACTCTGATTTCTCTCCATTTCTATCTCTCATTCTTGATCTTTCAAAATATTTCAAAGAGTCAGTGTGTATAGCCTTTACATTATCAATCCTTTTATTTTTTTAATAGAGAAGGTGATGCTTTATTTTCTAATATTCATGTATTTATTTATGGTGGCATCAGGTCTTAGCTGTGGCATGTGAAATCTTTTGTTGCTACGTGAGGACTTCTTTCTAGCCATGGAGCATGGGCTCCAGAGGGCGGGCTTAGTTGCCCAGGGGTGTGTAGGATCTTAGTTCCCTGGCCAGGGATCAAACCAGCATCCCCTGCATTGGAAGGTGGATCCTTAACCATTGGACCACCAGGGAGTCCCCAATATTATCAATCTTTATATATACAATTTGAAAACAAATTTTAAATCTGATAGTACCAAGTTTTAATGAAAATGTAGGGGAACAGAAACTTTTATAAGTGCCTGATAGGAATATAAATTTTTACAAATTGCTACCATTCTATATGGTAAAAAATGTGCCATGTGTAACTCTTTGAATTCCCCTCCAATGTCTTTTAAATTGATGAATGGAGTTAATAAAGTACTTCACATAATTCTTAACATTTAATGATTAGCAACTATGTTGCAAAGAGTTGAACACAACTGAACAACTGAATTGACTGATGTTGTTCAGTTGCTCAGTCCTGTCTGACTCTTGGCAATCCCGTGGACTGCTTCCTGTCCTTCACTATCTCCTGGAGTTTGCTCAACTCATGCCCATTGAGTCAGTGATGCTATCCAACATCTCATCCACTGTTGTCCACGTCTCCTCCTGCCCTCAATCTTTCCCAGCATTAGGGTCTTTACCAATGAGTTGGCTCTTTGCATCAGTTTGTCAAAGTATTGGAGCTTCAGCTTTAGCATCAGCCATTCTAAGAAATATTGTGTTGATTTCCTTTAGGATTAGCTCATTTGATCTCCTTGCTGTCCAAAGGACTCTCAAGAGTCTTCTCCAACACCACAGTTAAAAAGCATCAATTCTTCGGTGCTCAGCTTTCTTTATAGTCCAACTCTCACATCCATACATGACCACTGGAAAAACCATAACCTTGACTGCTTGGACCTTTGTCAGCAAAGTAAAGGTTTTGCTTTTTAATAAGCTCTCTAGGTTAGTCATAGCTTTTCTTCCAAGGAACAAGCATCTTTCATGTAAATTTCATGGCTTCAGTCACCATCCCCAGTGACTTTGGAGCCCAGGAAAATAAGGTCTATCATTGTTTCCATTGTTTCCCCATCTATTTGCCAAAAAGTGATGGGACAAGATGCTATGATCTTAGTTTCTGAATTTTGAGTTTTAAGCCAGCATTTTCACTCTCCTTTTTCACTTTCATCAAGATGCTCTTTAGTTCCTCTTCACTTTCTGCCATAAGGATGGTGTCATCTGCACATCTGAGGTTATTGATATTTCTCCCTCAATCTGGGTTCCAGCTTGTGCTTCATCTAGCCAAGGATTTTGCGTGATATACTCTGCATATAAGTTAAATAAGCAAGGTGACAGCACACAGTCTTGATGTATTCTTTTCCCAATTTGGAGCCTGTATGCTGTTCCATATCTGGTTCTAACTGTTGCTTCTTGACCTGCATACAGGTTTCTCAGGAGGCAGATAAGGTGGTCTGGTATTCCCATCTCTTTAATAATTTTCCACAGTTTGTTGTGATCCACAGAATTAAAAGCTTTAGTGTAACTGATGAAGCACAAATAGATATTTTTCTGGTATTCCCTTGCTTTTTCTGTGGTCTGATGGATGTTGACAATTTGATCTCTAGTTCCTCTACCTTTTCTAAATGCAGGTTATACATCTGGAAGTTCTTAGCTCACATACTGTTGAAGCCTAGCTTGAAGGATTTTGAGCATGACCTTGCTAGTATGTGAAATAAGTGCAAATGTACAATAGTTTGAAAATTATTTAGCATTGCCTTTCCTTTGGATTGGAATGAAACCTGACCTTTTCCTGTCCTATGACCACCTGCTGAGTTTTCCAATTTCGCTGGCATATTGAGTGCAGCACTTTAACAGCAACGTCTTTAAGATTTTAAACAGCTCAGCTAAAGTTCCATCACCTCCACTAGTTCTACTGTAGTAATGCTTCCTAAGGTTCTCTTGACTTCACACTCCAGGATGTCTAGCTCTAGGTGAGTGATCACACCACCATGATTGTCTGGATCATTAAGATCTTTTTTGTATAGCTCTTCTGTGTATTCTTGCCACTTCTTCTTAACATCTGCTTTTGTTAGGTCCTTAGTGTTTCTGTCCTTTATTGTGCCCATCTTTGCATGAAATGTTCCCTTGGTTTCTAATTTTCTTGAAGAGAACTTTAGTCTTTCCCATTCTATTGTTTTCCTCTATTTCTTTGCACTGATCACTGAGGAAGCCTTTCTTATCTCTCCTTGCTATTTGGAACTCTGCATTTAGATGGGTGTATCTTTCCTTTTCTCCTTTGTCTTTCACTTCTTTTCTTTTCTCAGCTATTTGTAAGATCTCCTCACACAATCATTTTGCCATTTTGCATTCCTTTTTGGGGGGATTGTTTTGATCACTGCCTCTTGTATAATGTTATGAACCCCCATCCATAGTTCTTCAGGCACTCTATCAGATCTAATTCCTTGAATGTATTGTCTTACTGAATAATCTTAAGTGACTCAATTTTAGGTCTTACCTGAATGGCCTAGTGGTTTTCAGTACTTGCTTCAATTTAAGTCTGAATTTGCAATACAGAGTTCATGATCTGAGCTAGACTAAGAAAAGTTGGTTAGTTCTCAATATCATTAATAGTTATAGTAATAGTAACTCTACTATTCTTGTTGAAGAAAGTAGGGAAAACCACTAGACCATTCAGGTATGACCTAAATCAAATCCCTTACAATTTTATGGTGGAAGTGACAAATAGATTCAGGGGATTAAATCTGATAGACAGAGTGTTTGAAGAAGTATGGACAGAGGTTCATGACATTGTACAGGAGGCAGTGATCAAGACAATCCCCAAGAAAAAGAAATTCAAAAAGGCAAAATGGTTGTCTGAGAAGGCCTTACAAATAGCTATGAAAAGAAGAGAAGCAAAAGGCAAAGGAGAAAAGGAAAGATATACTCATTTGAATGCAGTTTCAAAGACTAGCAAGAAGAGATAAGAAAGCCTTCCTCAGTGATCAATGCAAAGAATCAGAGGAAAACAGCAGAATGGGAAAGACTAGAGATCTCTTCAAGAAAATACCAAGGGAACATTTCATGCTAAGGTGGGCACAATAAAGGACAGAAATGGTGTGGACCTAACTGAAGCAGAAGATATTAAGAAGAGGCGGTAAGAATGCACAGAAGAACTATACAAAAAGATCTTCATGACCCAGATAACCATGAAGGTGTGATCACTCAGATATCCTGGAATGTGAAGTCAAGTGGGCTTTAGAAGGCATCACTACAAACAAAGCTAGTGGAGGTGATGGAATTCCAGTTGAGCTCTTTCAAATCCTGAAAGATGATGCTGTAAAAGTGCTGCACTCAATATGCCAGCAAATTTGGAAAACTCAGCAGTGGCCACAGGACTGGAAAACGTCGGTTTTCATTCCAATCCCAAGGAAAGGCAAAGCCAAAGAATTCTCAAACTACAGCACAATTGCACTCATCTCATACGCTAGTAAAATAATGCTCAAAATTCTCCAAGCTGGGCTTCAACAGTACATGAACTATGAACTTCCAGATGTTCAAGCTGGATTTAGAAAAGGCAGAGGAACCAAGGATCAAATTGCCAAAATCCACTGGATCATCAAAAAAGCAAGAGAGTTCCAGAAAAACATCTACTTTTGCTTTATTGACTACGCCAGAGCCTTTGACTGTGTGGATCACACACAACCAGCTGTGGAAAATTCTGAAAGAGATGGGAATACCAGACCACCTGACCTGCCTCTTGAGAAATCTGTATGCAGGTCAGGAAGCAACAGTTAGAACCTGACATGGAACAACAGACTGGTTCCAAATCGGGAAAGGAGTACATCAAAGCTGTATATTGTCCCTCTGCTTATTTAACTTATATGCAGAGTACAGCAAGAGAAACGCTGGACTGGAAGAAACACAAGCTGGAATCAAGGTTGCCAGGAGAAATATCAATAACCTCCGAAATGCAGATGACACCACACTTTACTGCAGAAAGTGAAGAACTAAAGAGCCTCTTGATGAATGTGAAAGAGGAGAGTGAAAATGTTGGTTTAAAACTCAACACTCAAAAAACTGAGATCATGGTATCTGGTCCTATCACTTCATGGCAAATAGATGGGGAAATAGTGGAAACAGTGACATACTTTGTTTTATTGGGCTCCAAAATCACTTTAGATGGTGACTGCAGCCATGAAGTTAAAAGACATTTGCTGCTTGGAAGACAAGTTATGACCAACCTAGATAGCACATTAAAAAGCAGAGGTATTACTTTGCCAACAAAGGTCTGTCTCGTCAAAGCTATGGTTTTTCCAGTAGTCATGTATGGATGTGATAGTTGGACTATAAAGTAAGCTGAGCAATGAAGAATTGATGCTTTTGACCTGTGGTGTTGGAGAAGACTCTTGAGGGTCCCTTGGACTGCAAGGAGATCCAACCAGTCCATCTTAAAGGCAATCAGTCCTGAATATTCATTGGAAGGACTAAAGATGAAGCTGAACCTCCAGTACTTTGGTGACCTGGTGCAAAGAACTGACTCGTTGGAAAAGGCCCTAATGCTGGCAAAGATTGAAGGCAGGAGGAGAAGGACGACAGGATGAGATGGTTGGATGGCATCACGGACTCGATGGACATGAGTTTTAGTAAGCTCCAGGAGTTGGCGATGGACAGGGAGGCCTGGTGTGCTGTGGTTCATGGGGTCACAAAGAGTCTAAAATATGCAATACATACTGTATATACTTTAGGAGGGATCATTGCAAATGTTTAAAAAGCTTAGTGATGATATGGAAATAAAATTCCCCAAACAGGATTGTTGATTTCTCTAATGGGGAGAGAGGAGTCTGTTAATCAGAGACCGAATTTTGATTGGATAGTTGCTTTATTTCTTACACTTGGGTATTTGCTGTACTGTTCTTTGTGTCTTTTGCTGTATTCTAAATACTACCCCCAAGCCCAATTACATTAGCAAATAGCTAAAGAAGGCAACAAATATTATGTTAGTGAATCGACTGTTTTTTCATGTATTTTCTGCGAAAAACAGTTGTTTCTTAACTTAGTAAGACCTTATAAGTTGAATATCATGTGTGTTTGTACAAAGACATCTGGTTAGAGCTTGAGGATCTGCTGAGATTGGAAGCAAACTACATGCTGGAAGTTTGTGTCTCCAGTGTAGAGTGAACATTCATAGACTTAAAGAAAGCACATAAGATCTCCCAATCACTGAGCTCAATTGCTTGGTCTAAACCAAATTTTATGCTTTTTTATTCCTGTGCTCCTAGAACAGACTTTGTCTATTTATATCTGAACTATTTTTACATTGCTGTCTGGATGCCCTTTCTCATGCTCTCATCATTTTTTTTTTTCCTGTTCACATTTCCAGAAGGTTGTATTCTGTCTGAAGCACATATGTGTTTATTGAACAGATATTTGTTGAGAATTTATTACATGCCAAACATTGCTAGATACTGACTCAAATCTTTCAAATTGAGTGTTTTTTTAAGTGCAATTTTTTTTATGTGTAACATAGGCAAAATTAAGTCAACACATTTTTAAGGAATTTCGCATGTTCTGATTCTTTCCACTGCCAATCACCTTAATTCCTCCAAAGTCATAATCTTCAAAATAAGATAGCCATTTCAAAAAAATGTATTAGGTTCACATCCTTTACTCCTAAGTTATCACACCTTAGAATAGTACAGATCATTGGGATATGCAACTACATTGAATTGAGTTTTTGATGGATGTCGTTTGAATTTATTTCTATGAATATTAATTACACAAGTGAGAGATGGTGCTCAGGTGAGCTAGAAAGATGGAGATGCTCTCAGGATGCCTTTCTGATGCCTGAAGTCCTCCTTCCTCAATAGGTCCTCCTTGAGCACTAAATTGGGGCCTGGTATGCTTCTGAAACATCCCCCCAAAACTTTCACATTATGTCAAGTTTATCACGATTATTGGAGAAGGAAATGGCAACCCACTCCAGTATCCTCGCCTGGAGAATTCCATGGACAGAGGAGCCTGGCGAGGTGCAGTCCGTGGGGTTGAAAAGAGTTGGACATGACTGACTTTCACTGTCATGATTATTATTAAAAATATAAGCCTTTCATATTTTTCATAAGAAAAAGTGAGAAACATTTCTAAGATCAATCTTCCACTTCGTATCAATCATAGTGCTGATTTCAAAGCAAGTTGAAAGTCTTGACACGCTGTGTCTTAATGGTTCTGACTCACAGTCCCAGAGAAGTAAAAGTGGGGCCGGGCTGCACTTTGTAGAGTTGTTTCAAATGACTGAATGGCTTCTGCCAGCACCAAGGGTGCTGCCACATGACAGCAAGGGAGGCTTCTGAAGTGGAAATTTGCCTTTGGAAAATCTCTGTGGTCACAGTGATTTCTGCAGAAACGGTGTATGGTGACATGTTTGTTTGTTTGTTTTTTCCCAATCATTTTCTTCACAGCATCATTTGGCACCACATCATTGCCCTTTTATCTGCATTTACTCACAGAGTCTATGATATAATAATCACCAGGATTGTTATATTTGTTATTACAGGCAAGATAAAGTCAAGTATTTTCATGTGCCAGGCTCTCTTTTAAGCATTTTAAGGTGTTCTAGCCTGAGAAGTCTAAGACCACCCTGGGACAAGTCTCTGGTTCCATTAAGGCAGATTATCATTTCGTGGACAAGAAGCACGCACTGGAGAAAGTGTAGTGTGAAAGAAAGGAAATCGTGCAGATATGATAGGATTTTGGAGAAGAGAGGAGCTTAGGCGAAATGTAACTGGAGCAGCATCTTGATGGGCTCAAAGCAAAGCAGGCTGTGAGAGAGATCAGCATTAGGTTTGTACATCACGCAGAGTTATTTCACTCTGAAACAGTCAAGTTAAGGCAGGCATTATGGCCCGACGCCCCTTATTTGAAGACCTGCACATGAACTCTAAGTCCAGGCTGTTTCCCTTTGTCGAAGTGATGGAGATTCTCTCAGTAAGATGTAGAATGCTTTTGTGGAAAGCCTCCAGAGCAGAGACCAGACTGGATGACAATCAGCAAGGAAACCTTAGTCCTGCAAATTGGAAGGAACCAAGTTTAGCCAGCAACATGGATGAGCTCAGAGACTTTCCCTACAGCCTCAGTAGGGTGCTCAACCCTGCCAACATGTTGATTTCAGCGTTGTAAGACCCTTAGCAGAAGAACCAGGCAAGCTGATCTGGGCTTCTGACCTTCAGAAATGTTTGTTTGTTTTTTAAAGACCAAAACAAATCAAACACAAAGAATAGAATGTTTAATTTATACTGTTAGATTTCAAACATCAGTGAGCATTTCATAACAGTCTATGATTTTGGAGAAAAAAGTTTCTAAGTAAGTGAGAAAACAGTTGTCACCCAGTGGGGAGTATTTTATGATGTTTTACTACTGTAGTGTGTCCTTGGGAGGAATATTGTTTGCTATGAAATATGCAGCTGGTTTTCTTGTCTATTTTCCCAGCCTGATGAAGGGCCGGGTAGATTTTTCTCCTTTCTTAGTATAAGCTAATTTTTACTTTCTTAAGATGCTAACTTATTTAATCCTTACAACATCCTTGTGAAGTAGGTAGTATTATTGGCCCATTTAATAGATGAAGGAACTGAGGCACTAGGAGTGATAAAGTTGTCCAAGAGGAGAAAAAAGGGTCATAAAAAGTGGTATCAGGCTTCTCTCCAGATTATCTGTCTTCAAAACCATGTACTTAGTCCTTGTTCTGTCTTATTGAATCAGACTCTGCATTTAGGCCGAGAACAAATATTATCTTAGCAAATGAAAAGAGAATTCCTCATAGGGAAGAGAAATTTGTTTCAAATACTTCTCAGGCCAGAATATGACACATGGGTTAGTCCAGGTGATGGGACAAATAGAAAGGTTAATTGAGTTGTTCTGCAAAATAACACTTGTACAGATTCTTCACATGCCAAAGGCTACCTATGTATCAGTTCATTCAGTTCATTTCACTTGCTCAGTCGTGTCTGACTCTTTGCAACCCCATGGACTGCAATGAGCCAGGCCTCCCTGTCTATCATCAACTCCCGGAGCTTGCTTAAACTCATGTCCACCGAGTCAGTGAGGCCATTCAACCATCTCAACCTCTGTCATTCCCTTCTCCTCCTGCCCTCAATCTTGCCTAGCATCAGGGTCTTTTCCAATGAGTCAGTTCTTTGCATCAGGTGGCCAAAGTATTGGAGTTTCAGCTTCACAATCAGTCCTTCCAGTGAACACAGAACTGATCTCCTTTAGGATGGACTGGTTGAATCTCCTTGCAGTCCATGGGACTCTCAAGAGTATTCACCAACATCACAGTTCAAAAGCATCAATTCTTCAGCACTCAGCTTTCTTTAGAGTCCAACTCTCATATCCATACATGACCATTGGAAAAACCATAGCCTTGACTAGATGGACCTTTGCTGGCAAAGTAATGTCTCTGCTTTTCAATATGCTGTCTAGGTTGGTCATAACTTTCCTCCCAAGGAGAAAGTGTCTTTTAATTTTATGGCTGCAATCACCATCTGCAGTGATTTTGGAACCCAGAAAAATAAAGTCAGCCACTGTTTCCACTGTTTCCCTATCTATTTGCCATGAAGTGATGGGACCAGATGCCATAATCTTAGTTTTCTGAATGTTGAGCTTTAAGCCAACTTTTCCACTCTCCTCTTTCACTTTCATCAAGAGACTCTTTAGTTCCTCTTCACATTCTGCCATAAGGGAGGTGTCATCTGCATATCTGAGGTTATTGATATTTCTCCTGGCATTCTTGATTCCAGCTTGTGCTTCATCCAGCCCAGCTTTTTTTGTGCTTATAGACAATCAGAAACTCTCTCCCACCCCACATTATTTGTGTTTTTATTTTGTGAATTAGAATGAGACTACACATGGTTACTAATTCCTTTCAGTTTATGAAAGTGTCACCTAATGCATGTGTCATGACTAAGATCAATGAATAGGCAAAACTTTGTCAAATTCCACATACTGACTGCGATTCATGGGGTCGCAGAGTCGGACACGACTGAGCGACTGAACTGAACTGAACTGAACTGAAGTCAATCTGATGAGATAGCACACATTAAATGCAAAACAGAAAGTCTGTCATGACCAGTGTCTATTCTTTTCTAAGAATAATGCATTAACCTTTTTCTGTTAATAAAGCGGGAAACCCTCAAAGAATGCATCATAACTTTTAAATCCATTTTCTGAACACGTTTTCTTTCTTTTGGAGATATATTTTCATGAGTATTCTTTCACCCCACAAGTATTTACTCGGTGCGCATTTCCAGGCGCTGAGGTCATGGTGGTCTTGAGGGCAGACTATATGGTAGTGCTGTCGGTTGCAAGTAATAGAATCCACTGTCATAGTCAAGTAATAAACTTTATTCCAAGTTGCTAGATAGCTCATAGCATGATAGAGGGCATGTAAGACCACCTCCTGAGAGGCATCTGGATGAGAAGAATCTCTCCTAAAGGATCTTAGCTTGATGCTCTGTTTTAGTTGGTCTTTCTTGACCTTGTCTCTTGATGATTTCTTCCAACTGCTCATTACAGAAAAAAAATATTCTTATTAATCATGATAGGTATGATTTGTTGAGCTCTTAATATGTTCTGGGCTCTGCAAGAGTTTTATGTATGTTTTTACCTGATTATTCATAAAATCATCATAACAATAACCTCAGATAGGCAGATGACACCACCTTTATGGCAGAAAGTGAAGATGAACTAAAGAGCCTCTTGATGAAAGGGAAAGAGGAAAGTGAAAAAGCTGGCTTAAAACTCAATATTCAAAAACCAAAAATCATGGCATTTGATTCCATCACTTCATGGCAAATAGATGGGGAAACAGTGGAAACCATGGCAGACTTTATTTTCTTGGGCTGCAAAATCACTGCAGATGGTGACTGCAGCCATGAAATTAAAAAACACATGCTCCTTGCAAGAAAAGCTGTGACAAACCTAGACAACTTATTAAAAAGCAGAGACATCACTTTTCAGACAAAGGTCCATCTTGTCAAATCTGTGGTTTTCCCAGCTATGTATCGACGTGAGTGTTGGACCATAAAGAAGGACCATAAAGCACCAAAGAATTGATGCTTTTGAACTGTGGTGTTGTAGAAGACTCTTGAGAGTCTCTTGGACTGCAAGGAGATTCAACCAGTCCATCCTAGAGAAAATCAGTCCTGAATATTCATCAGAAGGACTGAAGCTGAACCTCCAATACTTTGGCCACCTGATGAGAAGAACTGACTCATTGGAAAAGATCCTGATGCTGGGAAAGATTGAAGGCAGGAGGAGAAGGGGATGACAGAGGATGAGATGGTTGAATGGCATCACTGACTCAATGGACATGAGTTTGAACAAGCTTCGGGAGTTGCTCATGGACAGGGAGGCCTGGCATGCTGCAGTCCATGGGGTTGCAAAGAGTCAGACACGACTGAGTGACTGAAATGAACTGAACTGAAAATCCTCATAAACCAATGAGACAGCTGTTCTCTCAGCCTTAAATTTTGTGTGTGAGGAAACTGAGGCTCGGAGAAGTTTAGGTGTCTTCCTAAGGCCTATGGTGGGACATGAAGTGAGTGACAGAGCTGAGATTTGAGCCCAGCCCTCCCAGGACTCCAGCACCAGTGCTCTCTTACCTATTATGTTCAGTCTTAAAGTTCACACATGATAGTTGGCTGATAGACTGCGGATTGTCTTCCCGGGTGATTTCATACTCACAGATACCCAGATTGATGCCTCTTTCTTCTACCAATAAATGGTGCTATGCATTCATATAATTCACTAAAAATATGAACACAGTGATAGCTACACTGTGACACCATGAGAGAAGGCTCTAGCGGTCTAGCGTCAGGGTTATTCTCGTGTGAGTCCTGAATGAAGCAGGTTAGGACTGCTGATCTCATAGTAAAGGCCTTCAGAGGTTTAGGATGGGCACGGCTCAGTCGAGCCAGCTAGGGTCTGAGTCAGCCACTCTGTGGGTCTGGTTTGGTCAGTGTCTGTTAGTAACTCTAGCCAGTATCTCTCTTTGGCTCATCCCTGATCATGTTCATCTTACTCAAAAGCAAAGAGTGACATTGCAGCTTGAAGACTTCTCTCTTTCAAACTTCAGTGAGTGTGGACTTGCCCTTCAACTCGCTTACTTCCTGGGTAAAGGCTTAAGACAAGTTAGTGCCTGCAATAGAATGATTATTATATCTGTCTTGAAAGGTTCTTATGGATACTCAAACATAAATTAGCAAGTGTTTCACTTTGACCAAAGAAGTTGGTTTTTGAGAAAATTAGTGAAGTCTGATTCCTAAAATTCACATACTCTTTTAAAATTAAAAGACTCTCTTACTTTTTTTATACATATTAGTGTATATATGTCAGCCCCTATCTCCTAATTCATCCCCCCTCGCGCTCCCCCCTACTTGGCGTCCATAGGTTTGTTCTCCATGTCTGTGTCTCTACTTCTGCCTTGCAAACAGGTTTTCAGAACCTGCTGTACAGCACAGACAGGGAACTCTACTTAATGCTCTGTGTTGTCCTAAATGGGAAGGAAATAAAGAGGGGCTATACACACACACACACACACACACACACGCACACACATATATATAGCCAATTCACTTTGCTGTACAGCAGAAACTAACACAACATTGTCAAGCAACTATACCCCAATTAAAACAGGAGATAAAATTAATAATTAAAAAACACTTATTTCCTGACACCCACTGATGATTTTCATCTTGGGGAATATATACTATTGTTTCTATAAAACTAGGTTTCAGAAAAGAAGTATAAAGTGAACTTCTTCATACATTTCCTTTCCCTCTTCTCACACCTACATTTGTGTATTTGTGCAGATGCTCAAACTGTGTCCCATGACACACCCAGGACAGGTGTGAGGGGCCCCCAGGGAGGTGACAGCGGGGGAAAAGCTGGAGGCACTTTCAGGCTCTTCAGTCCTTACACGCTTCCCCAGGGCCACCCTGCTTGAGCCTGTCTGATATTTGGAGTTCCACTTCAACTTTTATTTGAAAAAAGGATTCCACGGCTTGCATGAGTTTGGGAGTCACTCAAGTAGAGAGGGCTGAGAGAAAGCAATTTGTTTCTAGTCATGGATGACTTGAAGGGAGTGGGGTAGGCTGCACCTCATAACCTTTGCACAGTTGAGTTTCAATTATCCACCCCTACCCCCACAAGGTATGAAATCTCAACATCCAACATATTCGTATCCATTTGTAAATTCAAAAATGCACTCCAATCAAATATCTATTACTTGAACAAATATATTTTGGATGGCCCCTAAGTGATTTTGCCCATGAAAACAAATCCCGAAAAGGTCATTATCCCAAATAATATGGGTGTGCAATCTTTGCCATAAATTAGAGGATTAACATTGATAATTTGTCATTGTTGTTTAGTTGCTAGGTCATGTCTGACTCTTTGTGACCCCATGGACTATAGCCTGCCAGACTCTTCTCTGTCCATGGGATTTCCCAGGCAAGAATACTGAACTGGGTTGCCATTTCCTTCTCCAGGGGATTTTCCCCGACCTAGGATTGGAACCCACATCTCCTGCACTGGCAGGTGGATTCTTTACCACTGAGCCACTTGGGAAGCAGGCAATATCAATAATAACTAATGATTAATTTTGTTAAGAGCCACAATGATTTACAGTCCCTAGTTATATAACAGTCAATAACTAGCATAGAAAGTTTCACAGTCAATAAACATTATGGTCTTTACCATTAATTTATAGTCCATACTGATTGAAAAAAATATATCTATATATAGTGATAATAGTATCTAACTTTTATTGGGAACTTGGCATGTGTCAGGCACTGTCTTACCATGAATTAACTTCATGAATTAACTTATTTCACAGCAACCTCACAATCTCAATGTTAAAACATGCATTTTAGGAAGCACAGAAAGGTGACATGACTTACTTGATGTCACACAGCTAGTAAGTGATATATGAAGAGCTAAAAAATCAAGTCCGTGCATTACTCTATCTAGTCCAAAATCACACACAGTCAAACAGAATCATTTTTTGAACTGCATCAGGACTTTATAATTAAAGTGGGTTTTGTACCCAAGAATTGTCTTCTTACAAGTACTGACACTTGGAAAGGAAAAATCAGCATCACTGTGCCTTATTTGGGGGACTTTAAACAAAATAACAGAGAGGTGATGGCACCCCACTCCAGTACTCTTGCCTGGAAAATCCCATGGATGGAGGAGCCTGATGGGCTGCAGTCCACGGGGTCATAAAGAGTCGGACTCGACTGAGTGACTTCACTTTCACTTTTGACTTTCATGCATTGGAGAAGGAAATGGCAACCCACTCCAGTGTTCTTGCCTGGAGAATCCCAGGGAAGGGGGAGCCTGGTGGGCTGCCGTCTATGGGGTCACACAGAGTCGGACACGACTGAACTGACTTAGCGGCTTAGCAGCAGAAAACAAAATAAAAATGATGTTATTCAGGAACTTAGACTAGGACCTGTTTCACACAGGTGAATGTTCACATATTTTAGACCAATAGGACTGGCTCTATATTTGACATGTTAATGTAAAGAAATCATTACTCCACACATTCACACATTCAACATCTACAGACTCATCATTGGGACCAAGAAGTTATTCATCATAAGGCGTAAAAAGAAAAATTTAAATCATTGTAGTATTTATTGACTTTATAGTAGTTGCTTTTATAGTCATTTTCTCATTTAATTTTCTCAGCAATTTTGAGGAATCTTCATTTTGACCTCACTTCACAGAAGAAGTTAAATAGTTTGTCCATAGTCCTGGAGCTAGAAAGTGGCTGAGCTTAGTTTCAACTCACACCCCAGAGATCCCAAAGTCCCAGAATACAGTTTTTTTCCCCTTCTCTTTAGTGGTAGAAGACAGCAGACCACCCAACCTTTCATGTTTGCAAATTGCATTTTCTCACCCGCTTGGGGGTTGACTGTTTCAGTGGCTTTTATATCCATGGGAAGAGTGTTCCTTTTTTCCTGTTTCTGACAAGTTTGGTCTTTGTAACCCTTAGCAAGGAGACAGACTTCCTTTTTTGCGCTTCTTACCTAGAATTCTCCTCAATAACTTTCTCCCAATCAAATCTTCATCTGTCTGGTTCATTTGTTGGAGTTTCAGCATCTCTGGGGCCTTTCCTGATCCTTCCACATTGCATCAACAACTCCTTATGGCCCATTCCCTTCAATATATCAGTCTGTTTCTGTGTAATACCACAGTAGCTCATTTTTGTTGAACTTTTTGGCCCTGGCCTGGGAGCAGCATGGAAGTTGAGACTGTCTGGTCCACTGCTGTTTCTCTGTTTCTAATACAGACTGGGTGCCCTAAATACAGTTGTGGATTAAGTGAATAAAGGTGAGTTTTTACATAAAAGGGAATACGTGATATATGGCTTTTCTACTTGCATGGCTGAACTGCGTCTGATGTATAGCAAGTGCTCAAAATGTTTGCTAAGTGAATCAGTTCAGCAGATTAGCAATTTCAGCTAGAATCCTAAGAAAGAGGCATTTTATGGAAAACTGTAAGCTTAAGTATCCCGAAAATGAACATATTTCTCTTAAAGTAGGTTTAAGAAACTAAATGCCCTTCATTCTGGAGGGAACAGATATTTTAATTTGTGCCTTAAGAGGAATCAGATGTTCTTTGGACCATTTCCCCTTTGAAAGCCAATGCACTCACTTACAACTGTTGTCTATCAGTTACTTGGATGTGAAATTAAGCTTAGAGCCATACTCTAAATCTTCTGGATTCTATTTTATGTTAAAAATTTTTTTGAACGTGTGCAACCTCCTAGGTTGCTGGAGGCTGCCTATGATGAGACAGCCATGTGAGCCGAGGGCAAATACATCTATTCAACTGTCGAAAATGCAACATAGACACTAACCAGCCACGGAAAGACAGATATCCTCTTCAGGAAACCTTGTCTCCTTCTTTAATAGAATAAGTCATCCTCCACACTCTCTCTAACAAAGTAATATTTGTAACAAAGTACTATTTGTTACAGTGTTACTTCTGTTTTAAGAGATGTTTTTGGCCTTGAGGCATGTGGAATCTTAGCTACAGACAAGGGGTCCAACCCACATCCTCTACATGGGGAGGTGAAGTCTTAACCACTAGATCTCCAGGGAAGTTTTTTCTGCTGAGTATAAACACAAAGTCAGAAGAAAGAAAATAAAAAGCTCTGAGTCTTTGATTCCAGAGCCTTGGAATGATGAACCTGTAGGTTTCTCCCGCTGATTCTCACACGGCTAAGAGTTCTAATGGATCCAAGTCACTCCCCACTGAGAGCTTGTCTGCACTCGCTTCAACCACCAGCTCCAATCTACCAACTCGACTTCCAGATTAAGCACCTGGCATACAATAGGAGTTCCCCCAAATATTTGCTGAAAGGAGGAAGGGAGGAGGAGAATGTAGTTAATGGTGGAACCCTGTGTCTGTGCGTGCGTGTGTAGTCCTGGGTGTGTGTTCACAGTCACTTTCTCTGACATCAGAGTGAACCCTAATATAGACCAAGAGGTGAGGCCAGCCTGAAGTCTAGTCCAAGCAAGGGAGACTGTGATTTATTTCCCTATCAATACTTGGCAAACATTATCTCTTGTATTTTCCCTGCTGCTGACCGGCAGAGCTCTGAAGGTGGGCATGGGGACCTGGGACCCCCAGCCCCGACCTGTTCATCCTGTACTTTGGTGAAGATCCCAGCCTCTAGCCCTAGGAAAATGCTGACATCATCCTGGGGATGTGATAGGTCTCTCCAAGACCTGGTGTTTCAGGACCAGCTGAGTTTCAGTTGCAGGGTGATGCTCTCCTGTTGGGCTTCTCTGGGAACAAATTGTAAGGGTCATTTTCCCAGATGCCATCTCTTGCTGGAATTCACACAGAGTCAGAAGAAAAAAGTCTAAATGAGTTCCATTGGTTCTGGTGTCAAGCTCCTAAGCCCCTTGGGGGCTTCTGCACCCTACCTCACATCCCCCTCCTTCTGCACCTGGCAACATACATCACTCTTCAAAGCTGGTTGGAGCAATTTTATTTGTTCTTAGTGAGCTAAACAAAAACATGCCTAGGCTGTGTGTTTGTTTATAAACAGAAAGCTGTGCTGCATGAATGCCAAATTTTTGCTAATGATCAGTTCAGTTCAGTTCATTTCAGTCGCTCAGTCGTGTCCGACTCTTAGCGACCCCATGGACTGCAGCCTACCAGGCTCCTCCATCCATGGGATATTCCAGGCAAGAGTACTGGAGTGGGGTGTCATTGCCTTCTCCGGACTAGACGGACCTTAGTTGGCAAAGTAATGTCTCTGCTTTTGAATATACTATCTAGGTTGGTCATAACTTTTCTTCCAAGGAGTAAGCATCTTTTAATTTCATGGCTGCATTCACCATCTGCACTGATTTTGGAGCCCAAAAAAATAAAGTCTGACACTTTCCACTGTTTCCCCATCTATTTCCCATAAAGTGATGGGACCAAATGCCATGATCTTCGTTTTCTGAATGTTGAGCTTTAAGCCAACTTTTTCACTCTCCTCTTTCACTTTCATCAAGAGGCTTTTTAGCTCCTCTTCACTTTCTGCCATAAGGGTGGTGTCATCTGCATATCTGAGGTTATTGATATTTCTCCTGGCAATCTTGATTCCAGCTTGTGCTTCTTCCAGCCCAGCATTTCTCAGGATGTACTCTGCATAGAAGTTAAACAAGCAGGGTGACAATATACAGCCTTGATGTACTCCTTTTCCTATTTGGAACCAGTATGTTGTTCCATGTCCAGTTCTAACTGTTGCTTCCTGACCTGCATATAGGTTTCTCAAGAGGCAGGTCAAGTGGTCTGGTATTCCCATCTCTCTCAGAATTTTCCACAGTTTATTGTGATCCACACAGTCAAAGGTTTTGGCATAGTCAATAAAGCAGAAATAGATGTTTTCCTGAAACTCTCTTGCTTTTTCCATGATCCAGCGGATGTTGGCAATTTGATCTCTGGTTCCTCTGCTTTTTCACCTTGAACATAAGGGAGTTCACGGTTCACATAGTGTTGAAGCCTGTGTTGGAGAATTTTGAGCATTACTTTACTAGCATGTGAGATAAGTGCAACTGTGCAGTAGTTTGAGCATTCTTTGGCATTTCCTTTCTTTGGATTTGGAATGAAAAGTGACCTTTTCCAGTCCTGTGGCCCCTGCTGAGTTTTCCAAATTTGCTGGCATATTGAGTGTAGCACTTTTACAGCATCATCTTTCAGGATTTGAAAGAGCTCAACTGGAATTCCATCACCTCCACTAGCTTTGTTCATAGTAATGCTTTCTAAGGCCCACTTGACTTCACATTCCAGGATGTCTGGCTCTAGATGAGTGATCACACCATCGTGATTATCTGGGTCATGAAGATATTTTTTGTACAGTTCTTCTGTGTATTCTTGCCATCTCTTCTTAATATCTTCTGCTTCTGTTAGGTCCATACCATTCCTGTCCTTTATTGAGCCCATCTTTGTATGAAATGTTCCCTTTGTATCTCTAATTTTCTTGAAGAGATCTCTAGTCTTTCCCATCCTGCTCTTTTCATCTATTTCTTTGCATGGGTCTCTAAAGAAGGCCTTCTTATCTCTCCTTGCTATTATTTGAAACTCTACATTCAGATGCTTGTATCTTTCCTTTTCTCCTTTGCTTTTCGCTTCTCTTCTTTTCACAGCTATTTGTAAGGCCTCCCCAGACAGCCATTTTGCTTGTTTGCATTTCTTTTCCATGGGGATGGTCTTGATCCCTGTCTCCTGTACAATGTCATGAACCTTATTCCATAGTTCATCAGGCACTCTATCTATCAGATCTAGGCCGTTAAATGTATTTCTCACTTCCACTGTATAATCATAAGGGATTTTATTTAGGTCATACCTGAATGGTCTAGCTGTTTTCCCTACTTTCTTCAATTTAAGTCTGAATTTGGTAATAAGGAGTTCATGATCTGAGCCACAGTCAGCTCCTGGTCTTGTTTTTGTTGACTGTATAGAGCTTCTCCATCTTTGGTTGCAAAGGATAGAATCAGTCTGATTTCGGTGTTGACCATCTGGTGATGTCCATATGTGGAGTCTTCTCTTGTGTTGTTGGAAGGGGCTGTTTGCTATGACCAGTGCATTTTCTTGGCAAAACTCTGTTAGTCTTTGCCCTGCTTCATTCTGCATTCCAAGGCCAAATTTGCCTGTTACTCCAGGTGTTTCTTGTGATAGTTTCTTCTAAATATAACATTCTGGGTGGGAAAATGAAACCCCACCTTGGCTCAGGTGGTAGAGCATCTGCCTGCAATGTGAGAGACCTGAGTTTGATCCGTGGGTCAGGAAGATCCCTTGGAGAAGAAAATGGCAACCCCACTCCAGTACTTTTACCTGGAAAATCCCATGGATGGAGGAGCCTGGTAGGCTACAGGGTCACAAATAGTTGGACACGACTGAGCGCCTTCACTTTCCCTATTTCTTTCTTTTTCCCTCAATAAATAAATAAATAAAATAAAAATAACAAAACTAACAACCAAACCAAAACAACAAAAAAATAAATAAAAGAAAAATTTAAGGAGCAGCACTGTTGCTGAACCTTTTTGTGGTCCTGTGAGTGAAAATCGTTCAGTGTCTTGACTCTTTGTGACCCTATGGACTATACTATACAGTCTATGGAATTCTCCAGGCCAGAATACTGGAGTGTGTAGCCTTTCCCTTCTCCAAGGGATCTTCCCAACCCACAGATCAAATCCAGGTCTTCCGCATTGCAGGCAGATTCTTTACCAGCTGAGCCACAAGGGAAGCCCAAGAATACTGGAGTGGGTAGCCTGTACCTTCTCCAGGGGAGTCTTTCCCACCCAGGAATCAAACTGGGGCCTCCTGTGTTCCAGGTGGATTCTTTACCAACTGAGCTATCAGGGAAGCTCTAGGCTATGGAAAAGCCTACTGAGGGATAAATGATTGAAACAAGAAGGTATTTTTTCAGTTACATTTTCTGTAGAAATTATATTTTAATTTTATTTTTCTCATTGCTTTGGTTGCCATGGTACCTTATGAACATCAGCTAGATCTGGACTTTCAGGTTTCCCCTACTCATTCAACTGATGGAAAACTAAAAAGGACATGAGGGTTTGAGCCCCTTTCCTAACACCACACAGTGGCTGGGTGCAGAGCCTAAGTGGTACCCAGGAGTACCCAGGGATCTTTCCTGGTGCTTTTTAGAAATGCTTTGGGCAAGCATGGCCAGGAAGAAGCGGTGCCTTATCATATATATATGTATGTCTACAGACACACACACACACACACACATACACACACACACACACACATATTCTTTTTCAGATTCTTTTCCATTATAGGTTATTACAACGTACTGAATATAGATCTCTGTGCCATGTAGTAGGCCCTTGTTGTTTAGCTATTTTATGTATAATAAATGTGTGTATGTTAATCCCAAACTCCTATTTATCTCCCCCACCACCTTTAGTAACCATAAGTTTGTTTTCCATGCTTGTGAGTCTGTTTCTATTTTATAAATAAGTTCATTTGTATCAGTTTTTAAGATTCCACATGTAAGTGGTATCATAAGATTTTGTCTATCTCTGTCTTGCTTCACTTAGTATGCTAATCTCTAGGTCCATTAATGTTGCTGCAAATGGCATCATTCCATTCTTTTTTATGACTGAGTAGTATTACATTGTATATATACCACGTCTTTTCCATCCATCTGTTGATGGACATTTAGGTTGCTTCCATGTCTTGTTTATTGTAAACAGTGGGGCTGCTGTGAATATTAGGGTACTTACATCTTTTTGAATTAAAGAATTAGAGTTTTCACTGAATATATGCCCAGGAGTGGGATTTTAAGATCATATGGTAACTCTAATTTTTGTTTTTTAAAAACAAAATTGAATTATTTTTTTTAAACGTATCTTGTATTGAAGTACAGTTGGTTAACAAATTTATTATAGTTTCAGGTGAACAGTGAAGGGACTCAGCCATACATATACATGTATCCATTCTCCCCCAAACCCCCTCCCATTCAAACTGCCACATAACACTGAGGAGAGTTCCACATACTATACAGCAGGTCCCTGTGGTTATCCATTTTAAATACAGTAGTGTGTACATGCCCATCCCAAAGCCTCTAACTATCTCTTCTGTCCGTCCTCTCCCCCATTCCCAGCTGGCAACCATAAACTTCTCAAAGTCTGTGAGTCTGTTTCTGTGTTGTAAGTAAGCTCATTTGTATCATTTCTTTGTAGATTCCACACATAGGGAATGCCATATGATATTTCTCCTTCTCTGCCTGACTTGCTTCACTCAGCATGACTCTCTTTAGTCCATCCATGTTGCTGCAAATGGCATGATTTCACTCTTTTTTATGATTAATATTGTGTATGTGGACCGCATCTTCTCTATTTCACTATAAAATGAAAAGTGGAAGTGTTAGCTGCTCAGGCGCATCCCACTCTTTGTGACCCCGTGGACTATATAGCCTGTCAAGCTCCTCTGTCCATAGACTTCTCTAGGCAATCATATTGGCTGTGCTGGGCTAAACTGTTTCAGTGATGTCCGACTCTTTGCAACACTGTAAACTGTGTCTCATCAGGTATCTCTGTCTATGGGATTCTCCAGGCAAGAAAACTGGAGTGAGTTGCTATTCCCTTCTCCAGAGGATCTTACCAACTCAGGGATTGAACCTGGTCTCTTGCATTGCATTGCAGGTAGATTTTTTACCATCTGAGCCACCAGGGTCATCGCAAACAGTACTGCAGTGAACACTGGGGTCCATGTCTGTTTTTGGATTATGTTTTTCTCCAGATAAATGCCCAGGAATGGGATTGCAGAATCACACAGTAGCTCTACTTTTGTTTTGTTGTGGGACCTTCATACTGTTCTCCTGGAGAAGGCAGTGGCACCCCACACCAGTACTCTTGCCTGGAAAATCCCATGGACGGAGGAGCCTGGGAGGCTGCAGTCCATGGGGTCGCTAAGAGTTGGACACAACTGAGTGACTTCACTTTCACTTTTCACTTTCACGCATTGGAGAAGTAAATGGCAACCCTCCCCAGTGTTCTTGCCTGGAGAATCCCAGGGATGGGGGAGCCTGGTGGGCTGCCCTCTATGGGGTTGCACAGAGTCGGACACGACTGAAGCGACTTAGCAGCAGCAGCAGCAGCATACTGTTCTCCATGTGGCTGTACCAATTTACCTTCCCACTAACAGTGTAGGAGGGTTCCTTTTTCTCCACATCCTCTCCAGCATTTATTATTTACAGACTTTTTAATGATGGCCATTTTGACATGTGTGAGGTGAGTGACACCCCATTGCAGTTTTGATTTGTATTTCTCTAGTAATTAGCGATATTGAGCATCTTGCAAATGGTGCTACAGAGAAGAGATTAATTTTCAAAATATACAAACATCTCATACAGTTTACTATTAAAAAAAACCCCAAACAACTCAGTCAAAAATGGGCAGGAGACCTAAATAGACATTTCTCCAAAGAAGTCATACAAATGGCCAACAGGCACATGAAAAAGATGCTCAATATCCACCTCAGTCTTGAAAGAGATGGGAGAGTATAGGAGGGGCCTGGGTGTGGCCTCTGGGGTCACTGCTTCCTTAGTCACTGCCCCTGAGATTCCCCAAACTATTTTTGTCCTCCATAGGGTATGGCCAGAGGTAAACTTTCCCACTTAGGTTTGTAAAAATATAAGTGCATTCAAATGCTCTTCAGCTTGAAACCATAAGAAGCCGGAGAAGGCTTGCAGAACACTGTGGAACTTGAAGCATTCAGGAAAAGAAAAAAAAAAAAAAAAAACTGCAGGAAAGCACGAAGCACAAGGCCCTATAACATTGCCCTTTTAAAGGATCTGGCCGCCCTTATGATAACATGGGAGTCCTTCCTGCAGCTCTTGAAGCTCCAAAGACCCCTGTGAAATTCTGCTCCTCACCTCCCATCACACTTAAACTGCTTCACCAGTATCTATCTCATCTATTGTGTATAAGCTCTGGGCAGGAAGGGACAATGTTGTTCTCATTCACAGCATTAGCCCGAGGGCTGAGCAGAGTTCCTGACATCCAGCAGGTGAGCAGTGACTGTTCGTTGGATAAGTGGACAGGATTGGATGACTTCTCCAGTTGACTGCATTCGTGGACAAATGCCTGCAGTCATGAGCTTGGGGGAAAACTCAGATTCTGCCTGGGGCCAGACCACAATTTTCTGGAAAGGAACGCAAAGATTTTGCTGGGCTGACTCTGTGTCCTTGATCACACAGGGAGTAGACAGTTCAGCATGCCTAGAAGGAACAAGGAAGCTGGAGTTTCTTTCCGGTTGATTTATCTAAGTACTCAAGGCAGAAATGGCCTCACCGGGCCTGGTCTCCGCCAGGTGTAACTGGGTAAAAATTGGCCTCATTTCTTTGCTTTTTGTAGGACAGAGTTTTGTCTAGTCTTCTTCTTGGGTGTTTATGTTGGGGTGGGTTGAGGTCAGGTAATACTGCTCCCCAAAGAGTCGAAGACCAGCTGCTGTAAATCATTGAACAGGCCAATGACAGCCCTTCACCTCTGTCCGTGGGCCCCTCTGCTCAGACGGGCGTTGTCATCCACTTCAGGTGGTCCTGGGGAAGCAGAAGCTGGCCTATGGCAGCCAGGATCCATTAGATGGCTGTATTGCATTTCTTTCTATGAACAGAGGTTTCTCCCGCCAGTGAAGATGCAGAGCTCTGTGTCTCCCTGGGAGGGAGGCAGCTTCCCCAACACCAGGGAAACCAGGGAGAAGCTTTCCATCAGATCTGCATGGAGCACTGTGGTTCTGGTTTCCTCACACTTCTCTGGCAGTCAGTGTGAAGATGTGCTGGAACTTTCCTCTGGGACACAGCTGTGGTCTCTTGGCTTCCAGACCACATGGAGACAGTGTGGGCCGATGCAGAGATGCTGGGCTAGCTGTCAGGAAAGCCCTGGGTTTGTCCTCCCTCTTACACGGCCCGGAGGCGGGGAGGCTGTGGTGCATGCGTGCTCACTCTTCCCCTCCCCTCTCCACCCTTGTCCTGGCTCATGGGCGTGGGGTATCCTTCCAGGGGTTCTGGACTTGCCCAGATGGCTGCGTTTGGCCAATGGATGGTGGCCACAGCAGGATGCTAGCTAAAAGCTGAGGGTCTAAGTGTTCTCACTGCCCACTGCCCTTCAACTTCGGTCAGCCATGAGAAGATCTTGCCCTGGGCAGTTTCTAGAACCCCCAGAAGGACACATCCTAAAGGATGCCCAGTCAACCTGCACACTTGTGAGCAAGAAACAAGTGTTTGCTGTTGCAGCCATTGAGCCTTGGGGTTATTTGGGCATTATTGCAGTGACATCTGGTTAATGTAAAGGCTTTCAAGTTCCCTAATTTTGGCGGGGTGGCAGGGAGCAGAGGGGTCTGAGGTATGATTTGTGTAAATACCATAAACAGATCTTACTATTCTTATTGAATTTAATGGACTCTGACACTCATGTATTAGGGACATGGGGGAACTCAAGTCATTTCCACCCCCAAATAAGCTATTGATCATTTTCTATCCCTCTAGCAAGCCCCCTCATGCCCCTTTCCAGAAATTCTGTTGTTGTTGTTTTATACTTAGATATAATTATCACTGTGGTGGGTTTATGTCTATCATTTGCTACTTTTAGTTCCTATTTGCCTCACTTGTTCATCTGTCCTGTGTAAGAATTTGTAACATCAGAGTTAAATTTATTTCCCTCCGGCCCTCTATGCTCTAGTCATTTCTTTCTACCATTGTCAACCACAAATTGACATTTGCCATTGGCACTTGCCATCTACTTTCTACAAAGATTAAATTATGTGTTGCTGCAGTTGCTGACTTTCAACACACTCTGAAAGGAGTTCAGGGTGGAGAGCAGAAATGAGGCACTCTGTGCTCTGGGAAAAACTGGCAGAACAGCTCTTCAGATAGGTATTTTCAGAAGCCGATTTTGTGAGCCCAGTTCTTGTATCCCCTTATATCTACAAGAGCACTAAAATCCTTCATGTTGACTACTGCTGCCCCTTGGGACTAGCAGAAACCTGCAAAAAAACAAAAACAAAAACAAAAAAACAACAAAACCATGCTTGATTGCATGTACTCCCCCTTCACCAAAATCACTTATATACGGACCGTCCCCCCTACCTCTTTGGAGCAGTTTCTCAGAGCTATTGGAATGCTGTCTTCCAGGCTGCAGTCCTCATTTGCCCCCAATAAAGCTTAACTTGCACCTCTTATGTTGTGCATTCCTTTTAAATCGTCACCGTGATATGTTATAAACCCTACAAAATACTTCCATTATTTTGTCTTAATCAATACGCTTTTAAAGAAATTTAGTATAATATGATTGGAGAAGGAAATGGCAATCCCCTCCAGTATTCTGGCCTGGAGAATTCTATGGACAGAGGAGAGACTGGCAAGCTACAGTCCATGGGATAGCAAAGAGTCAGACACGACTGAAGGGACTAAGCATGGACACAGCATAGTATGATCATTTTAAAAGGGTTCTATGTTTACCCTCAAGTTTCCCCTTTCTGGTGTTCTTCCTTTGTGATCCCAGTTTCCACGTGGCATTTTCCTTGGTCTATGAATCATCTCTGAGCTTCTCTTGCAGCCCAGGTCCTGTCCCAAAGAGGAGTCTCCTCCTCCACCCTCCACTGGGGCTGGGCAGCCTCGACTCTCTTTTCTCCCAGAAAGATGTCTATTTTCTATGTCTTAGTTCATTTAGGCTTCTTTGTGTCCTTCGTTCTCTGACAGGTTTGAAAAAATGATTTTAGAGATTTTCCTGTTTGCCTTCTTAAGTAGGGTGGAAGGAACAGTGTCTTGCAGTTTTCTTAATTTAGTTTGTTCATTTTAAAATGAAAAGTTTAAACTCTTGTCCATTTATTTGACCAATAAATGTTTCTGTGCAGTCCTCCCAGAAGCTTGGCATGCAAATGATAGAGGAGCATGAAAATTTCCTTTTAGTCACTTCTTAGAATAAACTTTTACATCTTAAATATGACCCTGCACATCCCATCTTTATATGCTGTTTGTACCTTGAACTTCTCTATCTTGAGGCTCGATAATTCTTGAGACTTTTATTATTTGTATTTCTGATTCATTTCCAGCCGTGTCAAGGAATGGTCCATTCATTTTGAAATGGTCGATCTGTGCTTTCATGCGTATTATTTCTCACCACCCTCCCTCTTACCTGGAAATGCCTTTTCCTTCTGTATGTGTATTCAATGACCATTCTCCTTTTTCCTCTCTTGATGGCTCCCTAAGTCATCTCTTTCCTCCATACTCCACGCCTACGTCTTAAAAGGTCCATTGTTGGATATGTGTGTGAATATTTTTGGTTTATGCCTCACTGTTCAACCATTTCCAAACTTGTTTATTTGTTTTTAAATATTTATTTATTTGGCTGCCTTGGGTCTTAGTTTCAACATGCCAGATCTTTGCAGGATCTTTTATCTGTGGCATGTGAACTCTTAGTTGCAGATTGTGGGATCTAGTTTATTGACCAGAGATTGAATTGGGGCTCCCTGCGTTGGGAGGGTAGAGTCTGAGCCACCTGATCACCAGACCCCCACGTTTGAATTAAGAAAGTGAATTCTAGGATAATTAACCCTACTGCTTGATTGCCCAGTACTTGCACTGCTGCTGCTGCTGCTATTTAGTCACTTCAGTCATGTCCAACCCTATGGACTGTAGCCCGTGGGGCTCCTCTGTCCATGGGATTCTCCAGGCAAGAGTACTGGAGTGGGTTGTATGCCCTTCTCCAGGGGATCTTCCTGACCCACGGATTGAACCCAGGTCTCTTGCATTTCAGGCAGATTCTTTACTGCTGAGTCACCAGGGAATGGATTGATTGGCCAGTACCTGTACATTACTAATTATTTTGTCAATCACTTCAACAGGATTATCTGTATTTTGCATGGTACTTACCTCTTAGTATAGGCTTAGTACATATTTGTTGAATAAATTAAGATTCTCCAGGATGGTTGAACAGTTTGCCACAGGTTTTCCAGCTTCTAGGCCCTGTTCTGGGGCTTCCCTTATAGCTCAGTCAGTAAAGAATCTGCCTGCAGTGCAGGAGACCTGGGTTCGATTTCTTGGTCAGGAAGATCCCCTGGAGAAAGAAATGAAAACCTACACCAGTATTCTTGCCTGGAGAATCCCCATGGACAGAGAAGCCTGGCAGGCTATAGTCTGTGGGGTTGCAAGAGTCAGACACGACTGAGCGACTAAACCACCACTACCACCAGGCCCTATTCTATACTCTAGGACTCAAAGAAAAAAGATGCACTACCTCTGGCTTTAATTGGGATCCATATATTATGTTCAGCAGCTATATCCTCCCACCCCATCATTTTGTTTTGGCCACTGCTACACACAGGTGTATCCTGAGGGCACTTCCTATATACCCCACATCTTTTGGTTTTTGCATTATTGCCAATACTCTCTGAATGTACCCTTGATCACTGCAGGGAGAGGACTTGGATAGTAAATACTCTTTTTTCTCTAAGCAGACTATTCCAGGCACACTTAAGACAGTCCGTCAGAGGGCCTTGAGACAGGCTCGGACCTGTGACCCTTGGATGTCACAGGTGCTTGCACCTGGACACACATCTCCTTGAGCAGCAGATACAAAGAAACCATAAGGGACTAAAAATAACTGTGTGCACTTAGTTGGGGCAAAGTATGAGCGGTAAGATACAAAAAGACCAAAAACTCAACTGCCACTTCTGATGAACCAAGAGCAAAGGTAGGGTGCCATACCTTCTCCCTACACCACCAACGGCATGGGCAGCCCCCCAGCCCAACCTCTGGACCCATCCCTGCACTCACCCCGTTTCAAAGACCAGCTCAAGCTCCAGCAGGGAGCAAACAAGGGAGGCCTGTTACTTGTTTTCCCTCCTTTGTGCTGCAGCATGAATCCCAGTAAAGCCTTACCTGAATTTCTCATCTGGCCTCTTGTCTATTTCTACTGGGATGGAACCCAGCTGCCTACGGGGCTGAGCAGTTCAACAGCTGCTTCTTGGATTGCTTTTGCCTTCTCTCATTCTTCTTAGTGCCCACTCTGGTTCTTTAGGGAATCACTTCTCGAAGTAAATTCTCTGAGGGCAAGCAAGCCTTGTCTCTCCTTTTTGAGAGATTCAGAAGACAACCTATAAACAATTATTCACAGTGTAACTTGGTCAGTGTGTTAACAATTACCAGGGTCATGAAAAACAGGGGAAGACTGAGGGCAGGAGGTTAAGGGGGTGACAGAGGATGAGATGGTCGGATGGCATCACTGACTCAACGGACATGAGTTTGACTAAACTCTAGGAGATGGTGAAGGACAGGGAAGGCTTCAGTGCTTCTGCCTTCTGCCACCCTCTGGCATGCTGCCTCCATGGGATCACAAAGAATCAGACCCAATTTAGTGATTAACAACAACTTTACAGAAAAATTATATTTGAGTCAGTTTTTAGGATGAGTAGAAGTAAGCCAGGCAGATAAGAGGGTAAAGGCATTCTGCGCTTAGGGAACAGTGGAGAAAAGGAAAGAGCGTAGACAGTTTCCAAGGTGGCCCCAGGGACTCCCGCTTCCTGGTGTTCACACTCTCCTGTAGCCCCTCCTCCCCCTTTGTACTGGGACTGAGCTGTGTGACCCATAGGATCTGACAGAGCCGATGGTATGTTTCTCCTGGGCTCTAAAAACTTTGAGCTCCCATCTGGACTCTGTCCCTCTTGGGTCATATGCAGCTGGCATGTCATGAGGATCCTTGGGGGGCTGTGGAGTGACCATGCATTGAGAAACGGGGGTCTCTGGCTGTCAGTCAGCAAGAAACTCTCAACAGTAACATGAGTGAGCAAGTGTCGTAGCCCTAGTCACGCTTTCAGTCTGTTACCAACCAGGGTTTTTGGCCTTCCTCAAACAACAGAGGGCTTTCCTTGTGGTGCAACTGGTAAAGAATCTGCCTGCATGCAATGAGGGAGACTTGGGTTTGATTCCTGGGTTGGGAAGATCCCCTGGAGAAGGGAAAGTCTACCCATTCCAGTATTCTGGCCTGGAGAATTTCACGGGGTTGCAAAGAGTCGGACACGACCAAGTGACTTTCACTTTCATTTTCAATCAACAGAAATTCATGCAAGGCTTTACTAGGGCTCCTGCTGCAACAGGAAGAAGTGAAAATAAGTAACAGGTTCCCTTGCTAGTTCACTCCCCGAGGAGTAGGGGCAAACTGTTTCCTTACAAGGAGTGAGGGTAGGGGTGTGTCCAGGGATCAGGCTTTAGATGGTTTGCCCACCCTTTTGGTGGTGTTGTGTGCAAGGGGCATGCACAGTACCCCATTTTTGCTTCTGGCTCTTCAGAAGTGGCAATTGGGCTTTTGGTCTTTTTGTATACTCTTGTCCATAATTTGCCCCAACTGCACATGCACACAGCTGTTTTTAGTCCCATATAATTTGTGGGTTTTTTTTTCACTGGAAGAGGCATCTGTCTGGTCTGGGTGCAAGACTGCAACAAAGGATCCCAGGTCCCAGGTCCCGGTTTGTCTCAAGACACAACCGCCAGCTTGACTGCCACCGTGTGAAGACACCAGAGCCAGCCCATCCAGCCTAGCTGCTCCTGGGTGGAGATAATAAGTGTTTGGGGTAATCGTGAGAAAAAAAAATGCACCCTGGAATTGCAAGTGGATTTTTCTTTTACCACCTTTGTACTCCAGAAATATTGACTGCATTGTCATAGGGTTAGGTCAGCATTGATGAGATTAAATGCATTGTCTTCAGAGACAGATTCTCATGTTAAGTCCCTCTGGTGTGCACTAACTTTGTGATCTTGTGTAATTTTCTTGACTTTTAAACTTTAATTTTCTCACCTTTAATATGGGGTTGATACTCACATTTATCTCACAGAATTATGAGAGCTAAGTAACATGGCACATGAAAAATTATCATATTTCTTACACATGAAAAACACACAGTAAATCTGAGCTGTCATTATACTGACAAAATGGTCTCAGCTCCCAAAACTCAATTACAAACATAGGTTACAGAATAAGGTCAGAGCTTCACTTTTTCATAAATTCAACAGATATCCTCCCTTTTTTCCTTAACTTAGTTCTAGGAATCTAAGAATTTGAAGAAGTGTAAAGGTATATTAATACCTTTAATTAGTAACCACTAATATATTTCCTCAATGTGCCAACAGAAAAGGTTGAAAGTAATCAGCCCATGAAATGTTAATTAACTCAGTCTTTTGCAGTTCAGAACAGGCCGGACTGAGCTTCAAAATACTTCATTTGGGGTGAGAGAATCTTATGCCCAAAAGGAAAAGAGAAAGAAAATTCATTCCAAACTAAGCTGACAACAAACAAACAGAGAAACGGTGTCAAGAAGATTGACTGACAGCTCAACTTCTTTCCCATTTTTTTCTTAAGACCTTTCCACTCAGAAAGTGGACTTGGTACCAGGAACGCTGCTAAGATAATAGGATCTGAGTAAGGAAATGGCTAAGTCAGTGTCTCCCAGGGCAGGATTCTGGGCAGTAAAGCAGAGGGGAGAGCTAGTCAGTACCCTGAGGCCAGCTGATGGTCAGGTTGCATTAGCTGTTAGAGGAAATTTCTCTGAAGGGTCTTTCCCTCTCCATCTCCATCACTTCCTGTCTCTACCACCTCCTCTGATCCCCCTAGAAATTCTGTCTGCAGGGATCTTTTCTCTCTGTCATTCTTACCTTATGAATTATAGTCATTGGACTTTGCTCCTGGGGACATTTGTGCATAAGTTTCCTTCATCCTCTTGATAGAAGAAGCACCAGGAAACAGTTGGGGCAAACTTTTGTCTGCATGTCAGTCAACTTCTCAGAACACAGGAAATCATCCCTGAGTTGGGCTATTATCAGGCGCATGTTAAGGGGCCTTACAGCCCAAAGGGCAAGGCAGGGACAGCAGCAATGTGAGCCCACATGAAATGTACAGCCTCTAGGAAAGTAGACTGACATCTGCAGGATGATTTCAGTTAATCCTACTGACATTGTGTGTTAGTCACTCAGTCATGTCCGACTCTTTTTAAGTCCAAGGCTATAGCCCGCCAGGCTCCTCTGTCCATGGAATTCTCCGCAAGAATACAGGAGTGGATTGACATGCCCTTCTCCAGAGGATCTTCCCGACCCAGAGATCGAACCCAGATGATCTACACTGCAGGCAGATTCTTTACCATTTGAGCTACCTGGGAAGCCCTATGGACAAATTTAAGGAAAGTATTTCCCCTTTTCTCATTTTTAAGCACAACACTTACAACCTGGGCTTCTTTGTGTCAGAATCTTGCGGTTACGTCAGATCAGCCTTACAAGGAAAATCATCAGAGCTGCTTTTTCTTGTCTCCCAACCCAGCTGTGACTCTGTTGGGCTTCTCTGATTACCTGTAATGCCTGCCGCATCTCCAGGATGGCTCAGGCAAGACATACACTGGCCTGATGGATACAAAGTGCTAGGATGCAGGGAATGGCCTGTGGCTTCCAGCTTGGGCAAGACAAAATTCGAGATTGTGAGGACGACTTGAAGAAATGGTACCCTAGCCTGTGTCCAGGACTTGGGATATGGAAAAACAACAACAAAATACAGCGAAGGCACTTCCATTTTTCTTTCCTTCTCATCTTTGTATCTCAAGGTAAAATTTTTAGAGTGTGGAGCATCATGGAAAAGTGAGGAACCATTGGGAAGAAAGTAAAGGGTGGCGTTCACAGGTTGATGGGCACTCTGAGGGGGTTAGCAGCACTACCACTGACAGAGGATACGTAGACACTTTCCCTGTGGTCTCATCCAGGAGGGTTGGGCTATGGTGGGAAGTCATCTCTCAGCACGGAGAGACAGAGCTGCCCCTGGGCAGGTCTCCCCCTGCACTCTTGGGGTCTGTGCGTGTGTCCTATGAGGCTGTGGTGGAAATGTCTTGCTTCTTTGTTATGTCTGAGTAATCTTAGACAGGATGATCCTTGAGGTCAACGAGGTCTGTTTTCACTGATGTCATCTGGTCCACCCACTGACACCATGATACTTGCACTGTCTTATAGGTGACTTCATGGACAGTGTGTCATTCCTGACTGTGCTTTAGGGTGACTACAGCACCTCTGGGACACCGGCAGAGTGCAGCTATCAGTGTCCAGACCCTGGAAAGGGCTGTCAAGACTCGCCTATGACACACCGGACTCTTCTGAGCTGCCAGGCCACTCGTGTCCAATGAGGGCATCAGATCACACCAGCTCCTTCTCCCCTTCCTGCTCCATCAGTGTGGAGGTTGACATCAGCTCTTTAGAAATCTAAATTATATGGAGATGGCAGATGCATTTCTGTCATACCTCAACCTTAGGAAAGAAGCAGCTTTCCTGGTCTTACTTTTTCAAACAGGGGTCATGATCTAAAAATTTCCAACCAGCCTGTCCTACTCAAATCATATCCAGATCATCTTAATTTATGATTTCCATACTGTTGGAATAATATGAGTGATGTCTGTAGAAACTTGAAACAGCCTCAAACACTTGCTCTCATGTATACACAGTTATGGGCCCATAATGTTGGGTTGGCTTAAAAGTTCATTTGGGTTTTTGCGTAAGATCTTAAGGAATAACTTGAAGGAACATTTTGGCCAGCCTAATATAAACCTCCATAAGCAGATTAGAGAAATAAATCATTAACCAAGCAATATAATGGCAATTCGCTTCCACTCATGTGAGAATTTCAGTGGCTGGGCACACATGTTGTATGCTAAATTTATATTAACTCAACTCTCACAATGACCCTACGAAGTGAGCTTTGTCTTTTACAGTTGAGGAAACATGACCCAGGCAGTTAGGCTGTGCTGAATGATACCTCTGGGCTCTTCCAGACATACCCTTCTATCTCTGCAATACCTGGGATTCATCCTTCTTTAGCCAAGTGGAGCACAAAAGGCTTTGTGGCCACCTGTTGCTGGGCATGAGATCTGATTCCACTCTGAGCTGTGTGATTTCTGGTACATTTCTGAACCTCTCTGAACTTCAGTTCCCTTCTCCGTAGAATGAAGGTCATTCCATTTACCTGTCGCATTGCAAGGGGGGCTGAATGAGAGTGTCTGGCACAGTGAAGCTTCCAAGGTAAAGTTCCTTCCTTCCTGCTTTGCACCCACATCTTCACCCTTCCCTCTCCCTTCTCCCATCTGGATCCGTTGGCTTGGTGAGCTGTGCATTGTTTATTTCCTGCGCTTCCCCAGAAAAAGGGTTGTATTCGCTCTGTATCTGCAAGCCCTTCATGCGATCTGTTCTCTCTTTTCTACCCACAAGTATTTCCTTTTTGGATCCACCATCTTCCTTAGGCTGGGGAGCCCCAATATTCATAGTCCTTGCAGAACAGCCCATGGGGACCCAATCTTGGGGGTTTGAACATTTTCTCTGTCCCTGCTCAGGACAATCACCTCCCAGAATTCAAGAAACAGTCAGATAATAGCATCATAGACAGGAGTCAAAGGAGGTTGTGCGTGCTCAGTACCTCAGTCATGTCCCCCTCCTTGCAATCTTAGGGACTGTGGTGCACCAGCTCCTCTGTCCATAGGATTTCCCAGGAAAGAATACTGTGGTGGCTTGCCATTTCTTCCTTTAGGGGAACTTCCTGACCCAGGGATAGAACCTGAGTCATCTGCACTGGCAGGTGGGTTCTTTACCACTGTGCCACCTGGGAAGCAGAGGAGCTCACTGGATTCTAATTATGTATAAAACAAGCTGGAGTTGTATAATGAAGTTGAACAGATTTACAGCTGCTTTAGAGACTGTGACCCAGACTGATAAAAGATGGGAAACTCGGGGAGGTGGCTGCCTTGTCAACCTTGCCTTGGAATATAGCCTGGTTTAGGGGCTGATATATTGTTCCCCTTCAAGGTATTCTGAGCTTCTAATTTCTGAATTTTCACTTTTAAGGCATTCACAGAATGTTATACCTAGGAGACTGATGGACTCCTTTGAAACTTAAATAACCCAAAGGAGCCATCCAAATCAGTGGGTAGAATACGCATTCATGCATTTTTAAAAAGGCATATTATATACATCAGAGAGTTGGATGGCTCATTAGGAAGTGTTTGGTGGAGTATGTAATTCAGGATTTAATGTGCTGTCCATGGACTAAGCTTACTGGGGCTGTGCTGAAGCTGTTTTATTTTCCTTTTCCATAGTAACATCAGAAGTCCAAAGCATTTTTACAAAATGACTGACTAATCATTTGCATAGTTTCATTTTTGAAATCTAAGCCTTTTTCAAGTTAGATAAAGACCAGATGTACCTAAAGCCAACATGTCTTCCCTGAAACTTAAATAACCTTGGTAAAACCTTCTCTTCTTTCTTCTTTTGATTTATAGCTAAGCTGAGAGTAAGTTATTTTAACTTTTGTCTTTGGGGGACTTTCTGTGCTTGGATCCCTACAATGCAACTTTCTTAGGATTCCTCATAGGAAACATGCTTGAGTTGAGCTAAACTCTATACACATGTAGACATGTTTTATTCGTTTGCATTTGCTTAGCTTTTCTATTCTTCAAGATTAAGAAAGAAGAGGCAGGTGGTGAGCAAGATTTAAAGGGAAATCAGTGTGATGACCAAAGTTTGGGGAACAATATATATTTATGATATGAGAGGAGTAATCAGGTCAAGAGGGATGACACTCAACTCTTTGCATCTTGTGTGGATTCCAAGACCTGTGTTATCCCCCATTCCTGCACCTTGTATCTCTTTTCTTCATTTTTTTCCTGCCAAAATTTATGGACATAAAACATTTCTCATTAGTTGCTGTTTGAATTGGCTACATAGAAATATCCAAATGACTAGTAGGTCCATATGGCTATTGAGAGTCTGTGAAATTCTTCTTCTTTTTTTTTTTTCATATTCAAATGCATCACTTTGTTTTCAGTGTAAGGCAGCCATACCTTACACACCTTAAGCACGTGACAGTCACGTGATTCTTTAAAAAGCCCTAGAGCTACCACAGCTCTCCAGGGGCCTACAGCCGGAGCATGCCTGAGGAGTCAAATGTTCAAGCTTTCTCCACAGCCACACGTGCCTTTGATATTTGGGTTATTGAACACAAACTCACTGGATCATTTGGTTCGACATAGCCCATTTCTGTTCCTGACAGTGTTAGCTGTGCTTTCTTCTGGATGAACGCTCTGACTCCATCTTGAATAACTTCTGCGTCAGAGTCTCCTTTTGTGTTTGTATACTCTAAAGTGTAAGAAATGTCATTTCAAACCCTGGTTCAGACACTGACTTTCTCACCAACACGTTCAGGCTTATCTTTAGGAAGTTGTTTTATCTGTTTACGGCTGAAGGTATTTTTACTTTATCCGATGCCATAGATACTGGAGAAACTTTCCATCCTCTATACTGTATTTCCTTCATCATTCCCCAGGCTACTTTCATTTTTTTTTTTTTTTTTCAGCATAAGGGCGGCCTGGGTGGGCTGTGGCCTCCTCTGTGGGCCACACTAAGGAAGCCGGCATCCCTGCCGTCCTGGCGCCCCAGTGCCAGGGCCACAGCTCTGCCATCTCTACCGCTCACCACAGATGGTGCACGCGAAATTCATTGTTTTATTTGGGGGGGGGGGGTTGGCTGTGCCTTTTTAATTTTTTCTGTTGATTTATTTTACTTTACAATATTGTATTGGTTTTGCCATACATTGACTTGAATCTGCCATGGATGTACATGTGTTCCCCGTCCTGAGCCCCCTCCCACCTCCTTCCCCATCCCATCCTTCTGGGTCATCCCAGTGCACCAGCCCTGAGCACCCTGTATCATGTATCGAACCTGGACTGGCGATTCGTTTCACATATGATAATATACATGTTTCAGTGCCATTCTCCCAAATCATCCCACTCTCTCTCTCCCACAGAGTCCAAAAGACTGTTCAATATATCTGTGTCTCTTTTGCTGTCTCACATACAGGGTTATCGTTACCATCTTTCTGAATTCCATATATATGCATTAGTATGCTGTATTGGTGTTTTTCTTTCTGGCTTACTTCACTGTGTATAACAGGCTCCAGTTTCATCCATCTCAATAGAATTGATTGAAATGTATTCTTTTAAATTGCTGAGTAATATTCCATTTTGTATATATATCACAGCTTTCTTATCCATTCATCTGCTGATGGACATCTAGGTTGCTTCCATGTCCTAGCTATTATAAATAGTGCTGCGATGAACATTGGGGTACACGTGTCTCTTTCAATTCTGGTTTCCTCAGTGTGTATGCCCAGCAGTGGGATTGCTGGGTCGTGTGGTAGTTCTATTTCCAGTTTTTTAAGGAGTCTCCATACTGTTGTCCATAGTGGCTGTACTAGTTTGCATTCCCACCAACAGTGTAAGAGGGTTCCCTTTTCTCCACATCCTCTCCAGCATTTATTGCTTGTAGACATTTGGATAGCAGCCATTCTGACCAGTGTGAGATGGTACCTCATTGTGGTTTTGATTTGCATTTCTCCGATAATGAGTGATCTCCAATAATGAGTGATGTTGAGCATCTTTTCCTGTGTTTATTAGCCTTCTATATGTCTTCTTTGGAGAAATTTCTATTTAGTTCTTTGGCTCACTTTTTGATTGGATCACTTATTTTTTTGGAATTGAGCTGCAGGAGTTGCTTGTATATTTTTGAGATTAATTCTTTGTCCATTGCTTTGTTTGCTATTATTGTCTCCCATTCTGAAGGCTGTCTTTTCACCCTGCTTATAGTTTCCTTTGTTGTGCAGAAGCTTTTAATTTTAATTAGGTCCCATTTGTTTATTTTTGCTTTTATTTCCAATATTCTGGAAAGTGGGTTATAGAGGATCCTGCTGTGGTTTATGTCGGAGAGTGTTTTGCCTATGTTCTCCTCTGGGAGTTTAATAGTTTCTGGTCTTACGTTTAGATCTTTAATCCATTTTAAGTTTATTTTTGTGTATGGTGTTAGAAAGTGTTCTAGTTTCATTCTAGTTCAAAGTGGTTGACCAGTTTTCCCAGAACCACTTGTTAAAGAGATTGTCTTTTCTCCATTGTATATTCTTGCCTCCTTTGTCAAAGATAAGGTGTCCATAGGTGCATGGATTTATCTCTGAGCTTTCACCTCAAGAAACAAGAAAAAAGTCAAATAAATAATCTAACTAACTCTACACTTGAAAAGGAAGAAATCATGAACCCCAGGGTTAGTAGAAGGAAAGAAATCTTAAAAATTAGGGCAGGAATAAATGCAAAAGAAACAAAAGAGACCATAGCAAAAACAACAAAGCCAAAAGCTGGTTCTTTGAGAGGATAAATAAAATTGATAAACCATTAGCCAGACTCATCAAGAAACAAAGGGAGAAAAATCAAATCAACGAAATTCATTTCATTCTGGCCCCTGCAGAGCTGCAGAAGGAAGTGAATTCAGCTCTCCTCTGGGGAGCTGCAATCTCTCCTAGCTTAGTCTGTGGAGAATGGGTTGGCTTGAAGCGTCTGTTGAGAGTCTGAGAGCCACGAGCTCTTACCTAGAGCTTCCTGACCCAAGCTGAGGGCATCACAACCAAGAAAGAAAAGTGGACTTTTAAAGCAGTATTTGGGAAGCAACATAAACAGCTTCCAAGTTATTCAACACTCTGTGGATGAGCCATAGAGAAACAGACTTCATTTGAAATATGGAGGGGAGTGTGTGAAAATTCCCTCCCTTAGATGCCCTTAAAAGTGGAAAAGGGTTTGGGTTTCCTTTATTTTTCATTTTCATTTTTTAAAATTTCATTTTAATCGATCACAGTTGCTTTACAATGTTGTGCTGGTTTCTGCTCTACAGCAAAGTGAATCAACTATGTGTATACCTGTATCCCCTCTCTTTTTGAATTTCCTTCCCATTTAGGTCACCACAGAGCATTGAGTAGAATTCTCTGTGCTATGCAGTAGGTTCTCATTAGTTATCTATACATCAGTTACATTCTCCCGATTCTTCCTCCCCCCTTTCCTCTCCTGGGTGTCCATATATTTGTCTTCTATGTCTGTGTCTATTTCTGATTTGCAAATAAGTTCATAAATGCCATTTTTCTAGAGTTCTACATGTACGCATTAATATTTGGTATTTGTTTTTCTCTTCTGATTTATTTCACTCTTTATGGCATTTTCTTTAATCTGTTATTTCCAACAGCATTAGGTACAGCTTCATGTTGCAGGTAGAAAGAAAGGGCAAAGAAGGAGAGGATAATTTTTTGAACAGGGGCTGTGTGCTAATCACAGCAATCTCTGTGTCAGATACTTTACACACATCCATGATTTTGTTCCCCGCTCCCACCCATCAGGTTGACCACGTTCATCCCTGTGTGTGTGTGCATTTGCTAAGTCACTTCAGTCATGTTCAACTGTTTATGAGCCCATGGTCTGTAGCCTGCCAGGCTCTTCTGTCCGTGGAATTCTCCAGGCAAGACTCTGGAGTGGGTTGCCATGCCCTCTTCCAGGGGATCTTCCTGACCCAGGGCTTGAACCCATATCTTTTACATCTCCTGTGTTGGTAGGCAGGTGGTTTTTTTTTTTTTTTTTTCACCACTAGCAGCACCTGGGAAGCCCTATGATCACCCCTACTTACAGATAAACAAATTGAAACAAAAGGTGAGAAACTTCATCCTTGACAACGTTGCTGTCTTGGTTCTGCAGCTAACAAACTGTGTGCCCTGTTCCTACGTGCAGGGTATCTCTGGTTCACGTTCTCCTTTGTCCAGGAGTTGGACTAGGATTCTGGGATTCTAGGATTCTCATGGATTCTGGGAGGAAGGGTCTGGACTCTAATATTCCAAGTATTTTCTGTAATTTCTGTGGTCTCTTACCAGAAGAACAGGCTAGATGACTCTCAGAGTTCCACAGTGCCTGTCAATGCATCTGGTAGACCAGGTCCACATGGGGGAGCCCAAGGTGCCACTCAGAACCTCCACTGTTAGGACCTGTTAGGACCACGAGGAACACTGTCTTGTTCTGGCTGGAGAAAGTGAGGACTCAAAATTATGGGCTTTTGAAAAGTGAGGAATTAAGGGACTGCATGGTGCTTTGCTCAGAAAACACAAATGCGAAACTTGTGGTCAGCAGCTGAAGTCTTGTCTTGATCACTTCTCAGGTGTTCCTGACTCCCTTTTCTAGCTGCACAGGGTGCTATATTCTTCTGCTTTATTGAAAATGGTTAAGATGGCTTTATCTTGCTTACCTCATCCCCACCATTTCTTAGTCCTTTCCAGGCTTCTCACTAAATCTTCCTCTTCCCTCTGTTCCTCATTCTCTGCATGTAAACCTCTCCTACAAATTCCAAGACTGCTTTGCTACTCTTAAGATGATAAACTGGGTGATGTGCTGGGAATGAAGGGCCATGGCTAGTTACTCTGTGTGAGACATAAAAGCAACATCATACATAGAGATGGCCTTCTCCCAATCTCCAGTCCATGTGAGTGAGTAAGTGTTACAAATGAGAGCTCTGGAGCAAATTATTTTATTTTTTCATTGAGCAACTATTTATCCAATATTGATTATGATCACTCAAGATTTTAATTTTTTTCTCGGCTGAAAAAAGTGTATGCCAGATAGGGGAATTCACTTGATTATATTACTTCTAATTTTTTATTTTTTTAAATGTCCAGGTGGTTGATTGAACTTCTTTTTACAGGCGAGCCTGTTTTCAGGGCAGGAATAGAGCAACAGACATGTGAACACAAAGGCTGAAGTGGAGAATGAGATGAATAGGGACAGGAGGATCAACACATGTACTCTCCCATGTGGTGGCTCAGAGGATAAAGAATCTGCCTGCAGTGTGGGAGACCCAGGTTTGATCCCTAGGTCAGGAAGATCCCCTGGAGAAGGGCATGGCAACACACTCCAGTATTATTGCCTAGTGAATCCCATGGACAGAAGAGCCTCGTGGGCTACAGTCCATGGAGTCCCAAAGAGTCGGACACGACTGAGCAACTAACACTTTCACTTTTCATGTATAAAATGGGTAGCTAGTGGGGAGCTGCTATATAGCACAGGGGACTCAGCTCGGTGCTCTGTGACAGCCTGGGGGCAGGATGGAGGGAGGGAGGCACGAGAGGGGACACATGTATACACGGCTGATTCACTTCATTATGCAGCAGAAACAAATGCAACATTTTAAAGTAATTATACTCCAAAAAAATGTTAAAATTTAAAAATGGAGTAAATTATTTTAAAGCACATTTTCTGAAGACACTGTGGGTTCTGGTTCCTGGCCCACTCCATGCTTTTCAGTTTGAAAGAAATATTGAGCTGGGCTTTGAGCTTTTCTCCTACCTAACTACCAATATATTATCAGACAACCCTGTCTCTTGTGTGATTAACCCTTTTCATTTTTTCTTTAATTACTTAGCCCGTGTGAGGATCTTCCTTTAAATTAGAAAAGTAATATGTTTGTAGATTAGTTCATTTTTGATTTTGCTAGTTTCAGGGCCAGGTTCTTCCATCTTTTATAATGCACTGACAATCCTAAAAAGGCCTCCCTAGTAGCTCAGTTGGTAAAGAATCAGCCTGTAATGCAGGAGACCCCGGTTTGATTCCTGAGTGGGAAAGATCCACTGGAGAAGGGATAAGCTACCCACTTCAGTGTTATTGGACTTCCCTTGTGGCTCAGTTGGTAAAGAATCTGCCTGCAATGCAGGAGACTTGGGTTTGATCCCTGGGTTGGGAAAATCCCATGGAGAAGGGAAAGGATACCCACTCCAGTATTCTGGCCTAGAGAATTCCATGGACTGTAGAGTCCATGGGGTCACAAAGAGTTGGACAATGCTAAAAACTTTCCAGAAGTTTTTTTTTTTTTTTTTACATCTTGACCACAATTGAAAAGCACGAATTAAAGACTTAACTCTGCATTAGGTCCTGTGCTGGCACTGCACAGAACGCAGAGTTGAATAAAGCCTTGTTTAACCCCTAAAAGAATTTAACATTCTTTTATACGAATCCCCAAATCGCTGCCCTGAGAACAATGCTAATATGGAGTCCCTGGGGTTCAGAATTAAGGGGACTGCAGGTGTCTGAAGTGCAGGCAGGTGAGATCATTAGCTGTTTCCGGGCTCAGAGAGTGGCTGCCCCTAGGGATGCTACTCCCTGCGGACACTCGGGAGTCTCTGTCAGGCATGCTTGTACTCCTCTTATGGCTGGCTTCCCTGGTGGCTCAGACGGTAAAGCGTCTGTCTACAATGTGGGAGACTCCGGTTCGAACCCTGGGTTGGGAAAGTCCCCCGGAGAAGGAAATAGCAATCCACTCCAGGACCTATTGCCTGGAGAATCCCATGGACAGAGGAGCCTGGTAGGCTACAGTCCATGGGGTCCCAAAGAGTTGGACACAACTGAGCAACTTCACTTTATGGCTGTGCTAGCAAAGGCCCAGTCCTGCCTCGGAGTTCAGCACTCACTCTCCTCGTACCTTTAAAAGGATTAAAAATATTTAACAGAGTAACGGCGGTAAAGTTGATTTTTTGTTCCTGTGTTATCTGGTTCTTCCGCTACCCTGGATGCACATGGCACCCCTCCAGGGAGCGTTCTCCTAACCATGATGACATTTCCTTTCCAAAACGCCCCTTCTGAGAGTTACCTTTTCTCTCTCCCCACTGGAGGCTCCTGTTTTCACCCAGTCCAATTTTGAGATTCCTACAGACTAAGAGGGCGTCCCAGGTAAAGAACCTACCTGCCAATGCAGGAGACATAAGAGATGCGAGTTCGATCCCTGGGTTTGGAAGATCCCCTGGAGGAGGGCATGGCAACCCACTCCAGCATCCTTGCCTGGAGAATCCCATGGACAGAGGAGCATGGTAGGTTTCAGTACGTGGGGTCACAAAGAGGAGGACGCAGTTGAAGCAAGTGAGCACTCACGCACATAGACCGGGCATGTTTTCCCCTCTTCTCTCCCATTCTCTAGATGACCTAATCCACTTTCATAATATAAATGCCGTCTTACAATGGCAGTGCCCAGATATCGCGCTAAGCCAGAGTTTTCCCTTGGCCTTTATTTGCACTTTCCCAGCTGTCTGTGTGCTGTCTCCATTTGGATATCTCATGAGCCTCTGAGACACACTGGCCTAAAGTGGAATGCTGGATTTCTACTCCAGCTCACCTTTGTTGTTGCTCTCAGTGTTGGCTCTTACAGCCAGCCACTCAGATTCTTGAGCCTGAAGTGTGCAGGCTCACCCATGACCTGCCCTCTTCCCACATGTGCCCATCAGTGATCCTAGCAGATTTTTTAAAATAAGTGTCTTGAATTTGGCCCTCTCTCGCCCCCTCCTTCAGCCTGCCTTTCAGCTGTGATCATCGTGACCTTTATCTGGATTAATGCAACCACCCTCCTGCTCACCCTCATGGCAGCTATCTTAGTGTGCAAATATCACAGTGCTTTTTCACCCTACACAAGTTCCTCCAATGGCACGCTTTCTTATATCTACCCCTCAATATGTATTGTTTAACTGGTTTTTCCACACAGAGACACAATCATTTTTCTCTGTTGTTTGGGTTTCTACTTTTTTATCTTACTTCTGACCCTATGAAGTTACCAAAGGATCTCTGAAACAAAGACAGCTTCCTGCTTGAGAGAAATTCTGGTGATTTTTTTCCAGAATACTAAAGTGTGTATATACTTAAAAATGGGGAGAATTCAAAAAAGACTTTTGAAAGGTCCCAGCCCTCTGTTCACCAATATTCCATAAATCAGTCTGCCAGTAACGGGTGTCAACAGTGGAACATTTATTTTCACCATAATAATAGTATCAATGCCACTAATTCAAGTGGAAAGATATTTCAAGGACATCAGATTCTGTAATGGAAGAGTGAGAATGTACTGTGTTTATCTATATTACCCCTATAACCAGCCTTCTCCTTCATTTAAATATCACTATTTCTGGCTGAGGATGGGGTGTTGGTCTGGTTCCCATATGGAAATTAACTGAAGTTCTTCCCTGCGCTGGGTTGCATAATTTAAAAATTAATCCACTGAGCAGATAGCAGTGCCTAAAGGTTATAGAGGCTAACTGGAAGCTGCAGGCATTTGAGTCTGCCAAGCAGAATAAGAAATAGATAAAGCTAAATTACAGACCTATTAAAAATAAATTAGTGGTGTCAAGAAAGCAAATTAAGATGCAGATAATCAATCTAATTTCATGGTCTCTGGTGAGTGTTAATTCTTCTCATGCTTGGTGAAGGCATCTATTAATTAAAATATTTATATAAAAATGAGCTTACACAAGGTCTCAATTTCAAGAGAGACCAGCTTCAACTGATATGACACTCAGAAGATGGACTTGATTTTATAGCAGGAGGCAAGACCTGGCTTCACACCATCAAAATTAGAGCCCATTTTCCTAAAGTATCTTTGCCAGCAGGAAAGAGCATTTGCCTCACGTTCCTCCACTTTTCTTTCTCCTGTGTTTTCTCATCCAGCTTCTTGTGAGAAATGCTGAACACCCCATCTGCTTCCTTTGACTCCATGTGTGTTCTTAATGCAGGGGTTGCAACTGAGCATCCAGGGGGATGAAAGAGTTGGATCCATGGCTGATTTGGGGAAAAGAAGGAGTCTAGTGAGCAGAGAGACTGTGAACCAGGACCAGGGAAGATGCGCTTGGACAACTGAGGGAGCATAGCTGGGTGCTGAGTCAGGAAGCAACCACATAAAAGGGCTTCTGGAAGAATTTGAAGTTCTGGGATGTTAGCAGAGACACTTCTGGATTAGATGAAAGAGTGGGTCATCATTATGTAATTTACTACCTGGTATCATTTGGCTTCTTTCTATCCAATCTATCAGGAAAGAGGTTTACAACACAGGTGTTGGCAGCATAGGCCAAAATGAGTTTTTCTTTTGACATCTGTCTCTCTGAGCCAGCCTCTGACAGTGTCAGGGAGTCACTCAGCAGAGAGGCCACAGAGAGCTGTTTTGTGCACACTGGTCCTTCAGCAGTTCAAGGAGCTCAGGGTTTTGCAGCACTTTAGTACGCAGAGCAAAGGAGATCAGTCCTGCCACTGTATCTCACTGATGAACTTGTTGCAGGAAAGGGGATTGAGTCCGAGGCTGGGATCAAAGAAGATTTTTCTCCCTTGCTGCCAGTTTTGCTACCACAAAGTTTTTGTTGTTCAGTCACTCAGTCGTGTCCAACTCTTTGCAACCCCATGGACTGCAACATGCCAGGCTTCCCTGTCCTTCACTATCTCCCAGTCTGCTCAAACTCATGTACATCGTGCTGATGGTGCCATCTAACCAGCTCATCCTCTGTTGCCCTCTTCTCCTGTCCTCAATCTTTCCCAGCATCAGGGTCTTTTCTTATGAACTGGCCTTTTGAATAAGGTGGCCAAAGTATTCAGCTTCAGCATGAGTACTTCCAGTGAGTATTCAGGGTTGATTTCCTTTAGGATTGACTGGTTTGATCTTCTTGCTGTCCAAACGACCCTCAAGAGTCTTCTCCAGCACCACATTTCAAAAGCATCATTTCTTCAGCGCTCAGGCTTCTTTATGGTCCAACTCTCCCATTCGTGAGTGGAAAAAGCATAGCTTTGACTATACGAACCTTTGTTGGCAAAGTGATGTCTCTGCTTTTTAATATGCTGTCTAGGTTTGTCATAGGGCTTCCCAGGTGCTGCTAGTGGTAAAGAACCCACTTGCCAATGAAGGAGACATAAGAGATGTGGGTTTGATCCCTGGGTCAGGAAGATCCCCTGGAGGAGGAAATAGCAACCTACTCCTTGGAGAAGGGAGAAGGGAAAGGCTACCCACTCCAGTATTCTGGCCTGGAGAATTCCATGAACTGTATAGTCTATGGGGTCGCAAAGAGTTGGACACGACTGAGCGACTTTCACTTTCACTTTCCAGTATTCTTGCCTGGGGAATCCCATGAACAGAGGAGCCTGGAGGACTATAGTCTACGGGATCACAAAGGGTCAGACGTGACTGATGTGACAGCACACAGGGTTTTGTCCTGGTTTTTCTTCCAAGAAGTTGAATGTCGAGTTTTGAGCCAGCTTTTTCACTTTCTTCTTTCACCCCAAGAGTCTCTTTAGTTCCTGCAAAGCTGCTGCTGCTGCTGCTAAGTCGCTTCAGTCGTGTCCGACTCCATGTGACCCCATAGATGACAGCCCACCGGGCTCCCCAGTCCCTGGGATTCTCCAGGCAAGAGTACTGGAGTGGGTTGCCATTGCCTTCTCCAATGCATGGAAGTGAAAAGTGAAAGGGGAGTCACTCAGTCATGTCCGACTCTTCGCGACCCCATGGACTACAGCCTACCAGGCTCCTCTGTCCCTGGGATTCTCCAGGCAAGAGTACTGGAGTGGGTTGCCATTGCCTTCTCCAAAGCTAGCACCTACTAATAATGGCAGGAATATGGTGGCAGGCAGCATGCAGGTGATTGGTCTTTTTAAGTTAATTTTTAATTGAAAAGGTCATAATGTTTGAAAACAAACAAAAAAACCAAATCTGAAAAAAGAGGTAATTATTGAGTGAAAAGTTAAGTGTTCCCTTTTTCTCTCAGTCTGGGTCTGATTTTCACAGAAGAAAAGGGGTTTGCCTAGGAGACAAAAATAAATAAATAAGGATAAGGACAGAGATTTGCCGATCTGGCAAAACATTGAGCTTCTAGAGTTCAGGTGATCAGTGTCTAGGATGGAATCAAAGTGGTCAATCCTTCCATATACTTCTGGGAACAGAGATGGGACATTATAGCAGGACTGAACCCTGATCTTATGGTGTGGGCCATGCCCCTGTCCAGCCTCTCACCTGAGAGCGCTGTCAGGGATGAGCTAGACGTTTGTTTCTGTGGTTGTGTTTGGGGACCTACGGGCCATACTGCTCAGGCCACCTCTGGCTAGATGGTCAATGACTGCAGGCAACGGGCTCTGCCTACTCAGTGACCGACACCTGGGAATGTTCAGTTTAGTACTTTATTTTATACTTAGCATATGAGGGACAAGTCAGAAATTATTTACTGAAAGTCTGTTATGTTCCAGCCACTATATATTCATATGCCTCCAAGGCTGAGTTGGGGTCCTTAGGACTCTGTACTCTTTAGCATTTCTTAGGTTTACTATGCTGCATTTTATTTATCTGTGTGTGTGTGTGTGTGTATGTATATATACATTTATATATGTATATTTATTTATATATATGTGTATATATTTAAATGTCATAATATATGTATGTGTATATAAATGTATTATATAAAAATATATATGTATTTTTACATAAATAAAAAAATATATATATATGCTGCTAAGTCACTTCAGTCATGTCCGACTCTGTGCGACCCCATAGACTGCAGCCTACCAGGCTCCTCCATCCATGGGATTTTCCAGGCAAGAGTACTGGAGTGGGGTGCAATTGTCTTCTATTTATGTATATATATGTGTATATATATAAAGATGTATTTATGTATAAATATGTGTGTATATAGATAAATGTATTTATGTATATACATATACATATGTCTATGGAGAAGGCAATGGCAACCCACTCCAGTACTCTTGCCTGGAAAATCCCATGGACGGAATGTATTTATGTATATATATGTGTATATGTATAAAAAATATATATATATGTGTGTGTATATATATAAATGTATTTATGTATATATATATAAATGTATTTATGTATAAATATGTGTATATATATATAAACGTATTTATGTATATATATGTGTATATATAAATGTATTTATGTATATATACACAATTCTTTAATTAGTACGTGGCATGCTTTTCGGTATTTTTCTCTCCTATTCCCAGTTGCCTTCATAGGCATCGCTTATGAAAGCATCGCTTTCTCTGCCATAGCAGGTCCTCTACCTGGAGGCAGGAAGTGGCTTATCCCCTGGGCAGGTCCTGGCCGTTGTGTCCAGGCTAGAGACCCCCGGCTGCTCCTCCTAGCCTTGTTTCTGGTCGTGTTGGCTGGGGGCCGCCTTCGCAGGTGGACAGCAGAGACGTCTAGCCCTGCAGATGAGCTGTGTTGCTGATAGACCACAGCGCTACTTTCACGTTTGTGTATGTTTATGCCTCTCCGTCTAAATAGGAGAGTAAAATCAATGCTACTGCTTTGTGGCAACTTGGAGGCGGGAAAACATCTGCTGGGAGATAGGCAGGTGACTCTGGAGCCTAAAGCTTTTCCTGTTTCGCAATTTCCCCTGGAGGAGGCCTTAGAGCAAAAAGAGAGATCAAGCTGATAGCAGGGTGCAGGGAACGCCTATCCGGGATGGCCTATCAGGGATCGCCGGGGAAGCGTCAGAGAGGGCCCAGCCTCCGTCGGCAGCGCTGTAAGGTTTGCTGCGTGCCTGCTGGAGGGGGACTGGGCCCCGGTGTCCTGCTCTGTGATGCTGGGACTGGCCGCCCCAGGTGTCTCTGCAGGGCTGCTGGCCACCGTGTGTCCTTCGTCCCTGAAGTCATGACTGTCAAGGAGAAGTGACGCCAGAGAAGCCAGTGGGTTCCCAATGGTCCCCCCAGAGCTATTCCCTGCCCTGCCCTTTGCTCCAGGAAGCTGACCCCCATCATGACTGCTCCTGGACGCCGCCGCTTTCTGGTTTCCTGCCAGGTCTTCTGGAGGCAGGCACCGGTAAGCGATCTCTGGGTGGGGCAGGAGGGTCTGGGCCACACCGCCAGCCGGGGTGGGGAGGCCTCCTTCCTCAGCTGCAGCTGCCTCCTCCTGCCAGGCACGCTCCGTCCCACTGGGCCCCCTCATGTGGTCTCAGCTTCTAACCCGTGGCTGTTTCCCCAAGCAGCTGGCTTCCGGAAACCAGCCGCCCCCTCAGTGAGTAGTCCTTCCATGAAACCTCCTTTGTTCCTGCCTTAAGTATCCTCCCCTGTCCTCCAGGACCCTGAGTGACGAGCCACTAGAAAACGGGCTGCGTGGTGGTGTCCACTTGACAGCAAAGGTCAGAACAGACTGAAGGCTTCAGAGACAGGAGAGGGGCCTGGCCTCCAGCCGAGACCTCTGAAGCCCTCTCGTTTGGATTTATAGGTGGTTTTTTTTTCTCACACAAATTATTTTATGTTTAAAAATTAGACATGAAATAGTGTAGGCATTATATAACCATGTAAATATAAATCAACAACTGAGGACACTAAGGCTTGCAATCACTAATTGTATCAGCCATAGTCGTATTCTTTAATGCAGTAATTAGAACAGTTATCTTATGCTTCTTCCATCAGTTTTAGACTAATTTATATTACTGCCCAGTAATAATTATGAAGATATAGAAATAGTTAACAATACAAAACATAGCTTATGTTGCTAAATCATAAAGATGTTCAGTGTTGGTATTTCATTTTTATGTGCACTAATGACAGTATCTGTTCAGCTTTTTCTTTTTTGGAATATTATTATCTTTACTGATTTACTTTTTGATACATGCTTTAGACACTGGTGCGTTTATTATTTTTTGTATTAAAGTATGATTGCTTTACAATATTGTTGGTTTCTGTTGTACAATGAAGTGAGTCAGCTATATGTATACACATATCCCTTCCCTCTTGAGCTGTTCACCCGCGTCCGTCCCACCCCCAGTTCGTTACAGAGCATTGAGCTGAGCTCTCTGTGTTAGAGGGCAGCTCCCCACTAGCTATTTAACTCAAGGTAGTACGTATATGTCAGTCCGGCTCTCCCAATTCGCCCACCCTCCCCTTCACCCCCTGTGTCTACTCGTCCATTCTCTGTCTATGTCTGCGTCTCTCTTCCTGCCCTGCAAATAGCCTCATCGGTACCACCTTTGTAAATTTCATACCTTTTTTTTGTAAAACCACCCACTGATGATTCTCGCTGGGATTGAAGCCTGAAGAAAATATCAAAGGGCAGGTGGCAGTGTAGTTACAGTCTTGAAGATGAGATGAGAGAGAGGTGTGGTTTCATTGGTTATTATAGATGCTCGCCCCCTTGAGAACTGTTCACTTACGGCTGTGATTCTACCCATGTGTATACAGTTCTGGGGAAGAATAGGGGTGAAGGTTGTGAAATACACCATTTCAAAGCATACTTCCAGTCATAGCCCTATCTATGTGCGCACACACACGTGCACACACACCCCTAGCATTTTCTTTCCAAGTCTGCCTTGTCTTTACACCCAGCGACAGAATCCTTGAATCCAGGAGATGCAGGTGGAGAGGGAGGCACTGGCGCGGTGCAGCAGAGTGTCAGCTACATGCACCAGGCTGAACTGCCTCTCAGAACCCCCTTCCTGCATGGTTCCAGAGACTCGCGGGTGGGAAGCGGGTGTGGAGGGAGGTAGCAGTCGCACTGTGCCCCATGCCCGCCGTATCTGAGACACTCACCCCCCCGGGTGGAGGTGGCACTCAGGCTGGCGGCTGCTCCGCCGTCAAGCGGTCCTCCCGCAGCTCCTCTAACCCAGAGGCCAGGTGTGTGTGCCCAGCATCATAACCAAGGCTCTGACTTCTGGGGGTTATTGGACTGCCAAGGGCAGAGGCAATCAGCTTTCCATCCATCCTCTCGGCTTGCAGCTCACACCTGTGGGCTCCATTTTGTGCTTGCTTTGTTCCACCTCACAGCCACCTTCCCTTCCCAGTGCCTGATGTCCTGTGGAATCCAACCCCCAGTGTAACACACACACACACACACACACACACACACACACACACACCCCGAGTGTGTTAGTGTCAGTCGCTCAGTTGTGTCTTTGTGACGGCATGGACTGCAGCCCACCAGGTTCCTCTGTCCATGAGGATTCTTCAGGCAAGAATACTGGAGTAGGTTGCCATGCCCTCCTCCAGGGGATCTTCCTGACCCAGGGATCGAACCCGGGTCTCCTGCACTGCAGGTGGATTCTTTTACTGTCTGAACCAACGGGGCTGCCCATATACCCCAAGAGGGGTGGTATCTCAGCAGGAAATGAAGAACAAGGACTTCAGTTCACTTGAATTCAATTTTGTGGCTGAAGTGAGAAATGGTTTCTTGACTTGTGGTATTTCTACCCAGGTTAGAAGCACCCCGGCCTGCACAAAGTCCAGTCCGCAGTTCGCGTCATTGCCCGCCTCTGTTGTCTGGTGGTGACTAGAGGGACTGAGTGGTCAGAGGCCACCTTGCGGAGTTAGATCCCCGTTCTGCAGAAAGCCAGCATTGGCATCTGCAGGGCTGGAAGCCAGCTGCACTCGTGCCTGCGGCCCCAGCCTCCCCTTTCCTGGCTCGAATGCCCACCAGGGTTCGGTGCCGGGCGAGGGATGAGAGTCTGACCACAGCGGGAGGGTGAGGTTTCCAGGTTCTCAGGGACAGACAAGCAGGGGGACCCAGCATTCTGTGAGTTCTTGATGTTCTCGATTCCGGTTAAAGCCACCCTCCTGTTTACATGAAGCAGGCTGATAGATGGAGATATTCACCTCGCTTTTAAAACTTTTCTTCTTTCACTGGGTTTCCCCCTTTCCCTCCAATCATGTTTCAGAGAAGCAATTTCCAAGGTGAGGCCAGGAGACCAGTAATAGTCTATAGATCTCCCAGGTTTTCTGTTTTAAAACCCTGTCCTCTTGGGGGAAATTGAAGATTTGCCAGCAAGATAAAGAAAGAAGACTAGAATGGAATGCATTCTAGTTTCCACACTTGTTTCCATCTTGAGTAGAAAATAATTTCCTTGCTCTTGGAAGGGGAGAGAGGAAAAACTGGGATAATGATAACCGTGCCATTATAAATATATCATATATATGTTATACATATCAAATAAAGCGAGGCTTTAGATTCTTAGATTGTAGGCACTATGTGCTAGCCACACTTCTAATTACTTCACAAATATTAAGTCATTTGGGCTTCCCAGGTGGCACTAGTGGTAAAGAATCCACCTGCCAATGCAGGAGGTATAAGAGAGGCAGGTTCGATCCCTGGGTCAAGAAGATCCCCTGGAGGAGGGCATGGCAACCCACTCCAGTATTCTTGCATGGAAAATCCCCATGGACAGAGGAGCCAAAAACCCTATGAGGTGACATTTTACAATTCATTTTACTGATGAAGAAACAGAGCCATGGTTCAAACCTTGTTGACCCTTCAGCTCTAGGATCTATCCTTGAGTTGTGGTTGTTTCCTGTGTGGATACCTAGAAATTATAGGTAAATTTGTACCTAGTAAATAAGTAACCATGTTTGTAATTAAAGTTGATCGTTGAACAAGTCAAGGGTTAATCTGCATAAAATTTATTGTCAGTTCTCCCTGTCTGTGATTCCTCTGCAGACCATGTAATACTGTTGTATTTACCATTGAAAATATCTCCATGTAAATGGACTCATGCAGTTCAAATCAGCATTTTCAAGGGTCATCTGTAAAATATTTTATCAATATAAAATATATTATTATATTATACTATATTATTTAGTGTATCATTGTTAATTATTATGTTATTAGTAAGTAAAATATATTCATTATTTCATATGGCAATGCCATAAGGGCAATTCCATAAGGGCATAAGGGCAATTTCATCAGTCACTTTATAGGTGATGTATCCTAAGATCTGTCATAATATTTTGGCAGACTAGCAGGGCTCAGGAATGAAGGTTTAAGATTCTCAAAGGAGAATGTGGCCTCTGTAGAATCATGCTTGCAGCTAAATATCTGGAACATCATAAGCCTCAGATAAATATCAGCTGCTTTAATGACTATTATGATGATTACAGTTATTAACACCCCAGAGAAGACTGCATGGGGCCAATTTGCCTGCACAGAATGGCTCTAGATCGTCACCTCCTTTCCCAGGACTGGATTCATCTGAGGTCATCATGGGGATCACTTTACCACTGCCTTGGATGCTCTGTTCTGCTTCATTTTTCCCTCCTGTAGAGGAACACAGTCTGATCCTCTAAACTACAAATCTGTTGTACTAACCATTTCAAAAGTATTTGCATTTAAAAGGAGAGGGTAGTGCTTAATAAAATAAAGGTGTATACATATATATATATATATTTGGATGCATTGTATTTATTTATTTTTTATGTGCAATTTATTATTTATTTATTTTTGGCCATACTGCATAGCATGTAGGAATTTAGTTCCCAACTAGGCATTGAACCCAGACCCCCTGTATGGGTAGAATGGTGTTAACCACTGGACCTCCAGGAAAGTCCCCAATAAAGGTGTATTCAATGATCAAATCATGGGATTTCTTACTATTTAATGATGGCTTCCCAGGTGGCTCAGTGGTAAAGAATCTGCCTGCAATACAAGATCCACAGTTTTGATCCCTGGGTTGGGAAGATCTCTTGGACAAGGAAGTGACAACACCCTCCAGTATTCTTGCCTGGGAAATCCCATGGACAAAGAAACCTGGTGGGCTACAGTCAAGATAGTACAATACCTTAATTACATGGACAGAGGAGCCCTATAGTCTATGGGGTTACAAAAAAGTCTGAGAAGACTTAGCAACTAAATAGCAACAATAACAGGATCCAGTAACTGTTACATATTGGGATGGTCAGGCTTACCGTGGCCCCTTGGGTCTTCCCTGTAGCCACACGCCCTCCTTCTCCTCTGTCTTATAAGTAGGACAGAGCGGGATGGCCCAGGACTGAGACATGACTGCATAAGTGGGGGAAACCAGGAGCACAAAAGACAAGACCTGACTTTGGTGACAACACAGTCTAAAACATCACATCCTCATAAAACCTGCTGGAAATTAGCTTTGCTTCCAAGAAGGCAAAGGGAGCTGGCCTGTTTTGAGTGTAGGAGGTGCCAGTGGAGATAGTTTGCCAACAGTAGCTACACCAGAAAGTGCAGATGTCTGTTATGGAAAGGTACTTCGAAGTATCATTTTTGAAGAGGAAGAACATGAATAAACATGATTCTCAGTGATATTAAATTCTTGGTGGATAAGCAAGTGTTTGGTAAAGACTAGTTGATTTGTTTGATCAAAATGCAATAATACCTTAATTACACATAATGTTCAATAGAGACTTATGGTATCAGTTAATGCAATGCATGAGGTCAAGGTGGAAGAAAGATGGACATTCATAGACTCAAGAGGTCCAAGGTCTATTCACAGGATAGTCCCTTAGCAGCTGTGTGACACCAGCTCAGTTTCTCAATTTCTCAGTCCTCTGAAGCCTCTTCTGTAAAACGAAGGGCAAGGCTATAATACTTAGGGTCTTTCCCAGCTGAGGACATAGGGCTGCATTCTGTGCTTGGGAGCCTCCGAGAAAAGATGCTAGTTACTCTTTGGAATATCAGGTTTCACTTGTAGGTACATCCACCCTCTGATCGCTGGCTACCTGACGATAGTCTCTTTCCTTGTCCTTCCCTGAGTCTCCTGCAATGCACGATCCATCATGCCTGACATTTATCAATTTCTGAGTCTCAGATAAAGGTGTTCCTATGCATGTCATTTTGCTTCTTCTATTGGTTTATAAGTGACAGATGATACAATTAATTCCCTTAAATTATCTCATGTACCATATGTCTGTGTGAATCCCAACAACAGAATGAAATGTAGAAAGTGAAAATGTATAAATAACATGCATTTTGGTGGCAAGCCTCAGATTCTTTGTTTTAGAGGACCTGTTCACAAACGCTGAGATCCTGACATTGTTGCTTCAACATTTTAATTCTCCATTTCAGTTCTTTGAATCTCACTCATTTTAAATTTCATTCAGATAAAATGATTTCTGAACTCTATCTCTCTGCTCATTTCGTTTCATCAACCTGTAATCAAATATCCCGATGACACCAATATGTCCGATTTAAGAGACTCTTTTTTGTTTATTAGCAGAAAAATATTTAGTTTTAAATTTGATATTGTGTTGAACATAGAGAAATGGCAACTTTCATTTATGTCTCCTCCAGAAAGAAAATGTTCAAGTGTCAGCGATTTGTGGACTTTCCTGACTGGCTTGTGACAGATATATGAGAAATAGGACGATGGTGGTTTTTAACCGCCCATCGTGAAGGTGATAAATAATATGAGTTGACATGGAATTCATCACCTTAATGTGTATCTGGGAGGGTAATGGGAGGCCTCAAGCATGGGATGCCAAGGCATCCCCAGTGTTTGATGAGACCCTGAATCTGGGTGTTCATGGCAAAGATGTAAAGTTGTCAGGAGTTTGTCTTAATGTCATTGGACAAATAGCCAGGCCACCTACCCATCTGAACACAACTGCTCATTATGAAGATCAATATTTGGACCTCAGAAGGCATGCAGATGAGTACAAATCCAAGTCAGGGTGAAGGATAATCTCAGATTGGCTTAGGTGAGTATGTGAGGAGAAAGCAATGGTGAGGGAAGATGACTTGGGCTCATCTGGGGTTTTCTTTAGATTACAGATGCTCTTCAGATATGATAATGTCGACTTCATGCACTTCTTTCATCACTGAAAGCATTTGGAATGCATTGCTTTGGCTTACCATCGCAGAGGTCCAGGTCAGAGCCACGGAGTGAGAAGCACAGAGTCCTGAGAGACGGGTAGAGCTTCTCTGCCCTTCCCTGTCCTATGTCAAGCTCACAGAGTGCCCTGATGTCCCCTCAGATCTGCGGTGGGGAGCTTGCTGTGCAGAATGATAATGCCTGTGTGGACCATGCCAGAGGCTATAGAGGGACCAGAATGAGATGACTATTATGAAACTCCTAGGGAAATTAGAAAAGTGCTATAAAATGTGAGAGTCCCACTTGGCTGTTTAGAATCTCACTACTGTGTTGCCCTCCAGAAGTGTGAGTTATAGCTGGTCTATTAACTCCATCTTTCCCACCCAATCTGTACATCCTCCACGTTCTATTCTCAGAAAATGGCACAGGCTAAAGCTTTGAACTTGGCTCCTCTGTGTGTCTCACAAATAATCAATCATTTGCCAACTCATGCTATCAAAATACCCTTTAACAGCCTTTGCTTTTCTCCGTCTTTCTCACTCCATATCCTGTAGTCTAGATTTTTCCAGTAATCCCTATCTTCTAGTCTCAATACTTTGTTGTAGTCCTGGTTTTAAATACAAATCTAATCACATTATTCCTTATTTAGAACCAGCCCTTTAAACCAGCTCTAAGAACAGTGTCCAAATTTCTCAGCAGGGCTTGAAACTCCATCTAACCCGGACCCTCTCAGCTCTCCCATCTCTTCTCTCTCCTCCCTCTCAACCTCCAAACACTGTGCTTCAGCTATAAGAAATAGCTACAGTTCCTAGAAGGCACTGCAATTCTCTCTCATCTCCAGCTTTTGTTCTGGAACATTCTCTTCCTGCTATTGATCAAGCTCACTCCAACACATCTTCTAGAGTTCAGCGTGGCCTTCCAGGGAGCTTTCCCCAATTATCTAAACCAGTTTTGGGGCTTCCTTTAATGTGTTCCCTCAGTGGATTCTGAAACATTCTATTTCTAAAAACTTTCTCATTGAAATATTAGATTTGTGCAGAAAAGTGCACAACACTCTTAGTGTACAGTTTATTTATCTTGAAGTAAATATACTCATAAACCCACCATTCAAGCCAAGAAATTGAACATAACTGCATGCAAGAACCCTCTTAATACTCCCGTCCAATCAGTATGCTTCCTCCTCCCAAAGGTAATTATTGTTTGGTTTTTGATACAATTACTTTGCCTATTTCAGAACTTATGTAAGTAGAATAATGTAGTACATATAATGTTGTGCCTGATTTCTTATATCTCATGTTCTTGTCAATATGCCTATGAAATTTCTCTATGTCATTGTGTACGGTAGTAGTAGCGTTAGTCACTCAGCCATGTCTGATACTTTGTGACTCCACAGACTGTAGCCTGCCAGCCTCCTCTGTCCATGCGATTCTCCAGGCAAGAATACTGGAGTGGGTAGCCATTGCCTTCTCCAGGGTATCTTCCCAACCCAGGGATTGAACCCATGTCTCTTGCATTGCAGGTGGATTCTTTACCATCTGAGATACCAGGGAAGCCCCATTGTATATAGCTGTAGTCATTTTATAATCATTACAGTATAGTGTACCATTGTATATGTATATAACCATAGTTATATGTATATTGATTTATTGTTGATAAGCATTTGGGTCATTTCCAATTTGGGGTTATTGTAAGTAAAATCATGCTATGAATGTTTTCGCTCCTGACTTGGGGAAATAAGCACTCATTCTCAGGAGTGCTTATCTAGGAGTTACTGAGTAGATGTATGTTTGGCCTCAGTACTTCCAAAAGTTTTCAATATGTTCTTTCATTTTTTGAATATTTATTTATCGGCTATGCCAGGTCTTAGTTCCAGCATGCAGGATCTTTTCAGTTGTGGCATACAGGATCTAGTTCCCTGACCTGGGATTGAACTCAGTTCCCCTGTATTGGGAGAATGAACTGTTAGTCACTGGACCACCAGAAAAGTCCTTTCTTTTGGATCATTAAGATCAGTTTTGATCTTAACCAATTTTCTCTCTCTAGCACTGTGTGTAGTTTCCCATCATTGACCCCAAATGGACATAGTCAGTAGTTAGGCATTTTGGTGGTTGTATCAGTTCAGCTCAGTTCAGTCGCTCAGTCGAGTCTGACTCCTTGTGACCCCATGAATCACAGCACACCAGGCCTCCCTGTCAATCACCAACTCCCAGAGTTCACTCAAACTCATGTCCATAGAGTCGGTGATACCGTCCAGCCATCTCATCCTCTGTCGTCCCCTTCTCCTCCTGTCCCCAATCCCTCCCAGCATCACAGTCTTTTCCAACGAGTCAACTCTTCGCATGAGGTGGCCAAAGTATTGGAGTTGCAGCTTCAGCATCAGTCCTTCCAAAGAAATCCCAGGGCTGATCTCCTTCAGAATGGACTGGTTGGATCTCCTTGCAGTCCAAGGGACTCTCAAGAGTCTTCTCCAACACCACAGTTCAAAAGCATCAATTCTTCGGTGCTCAGCTTTCTTCACAGTCCAACTCTCACATCCATACATGACTACTGGAAAAACCATAGCCTTGACTAGATGGACCATTGTTGGCAAAGTAACATCTCTGCTTTTGAACATGCTATCTAGGTTGGTCATAACTTTTCTCCCAAGGAGTAAGCGTCTTTTAATTCTATGGCTGCATCACCGTCTGCAGTGGTTTTGGAGCCCCCCCCAAAATAAAGTCTGACACTGTTTCCACTGTTTCCCCATCCATTTCCCATGAAGTGATAGGACCAGATGCCATGATCTTAGTTTTCTGAACGTTGAGCTTTAAGCCAACTTTTCCACTCTCCTCTTTCAGTTTCATCAAGAGGCTGTTTAGCTCCTCTTCACTTTCTACCATAGGGTGGTGTCATTTGCGTATCTGAGTTTATTGATATTTCTCCCGGCAATCTTGATTCCAGGTTGTGCTTCTTCCAGCCCAGCTTTTCTCATGATGTACTCTGCATATAAGTTAAATGAGCAGGGTGACAATATATAGCCTTGATGTACTCCTATTGGAGTATTTCCTATTTGGAACAAGTCTGTTGTTCCATGTCCAGTACTAACTGTTGCTTCCTGGCCTGCATATAGGTTTCTCAAGAGGCAGGTCAGGTGGTCTGGTATTCCCATGTCTTGAAGAATTTTCCACAGTTTATTGTGATCCACACAGTCAAAGGCTTTGGCATAGTCAATAAAGCAGAAATAGATGTTTTTCTGGAAATCTCATGCTTTTTCCATGATCCAGCAGATGTTGGCAATTCAATCTCTGGTTCCTCTGCCTTATCTAAAACCAGCTTGAACATCTGGAAGTTCACAGTTCATGTATTGCTGAAGCCTGGCTTGGAGAATTTTGAGCATTACTTTACTAGCGTGTGAGATGAATGCCACTGTGTGGTAGTTTGAGCATTCTTTGGCATTGCCTTTCTTTGGGATTAGAATGAAAACTGACTTTTCCAGTCCTGTGGCCACTGCTGAGTTTTCCAAATTTGCTGGCATATTGAGTGTAGCACTTTCACAGCATCATCTTTCAGGATTTGAAATAGCTCAACTGGAATTCCATCACCTCCACTAGTTTTGTTCATAGTAATGCTTTCTAAGGCCCACTTGACTTCACATTTCAGGATGTCTGGCTCTAGGTGAGTGATCACACTATCATGATTATCTGGGTTGTGAAGCTCTTTTTTGTACAGTTCTGTGTATTCTTGCCACCTCATCTCAATATCTTCTGCTTCTGTTAGGTCCATACCATTTCTGCCCATTATTGAGCCCATTTTTCCATGAAATGTTCCCTTGGTGTCTCTAATTTTCTTGAAGAGATCTCTAGTCTTTCCCATTCTGTTGTTTTCCTCTATTTCTTTGCATTGATCACTGAGGAAGGCTTTCTTATCTCTCCTTGCTATTCTTTGGAACTCTGCATTCAGCTGCTTGTATCTTTCCTTTTCTCCTTTTCTTTTTGCTTCTCTTCTTTTCACAGCTATTTGTAAGGCCTCCTCAGACAGCTATTTTGCTTGTTTGCATTTCTTTTCCATGGGGATGGTCTTGATCCCTGTCTCCTATACAGTGTCACAAACCTCTGTCCATAGTTCATCAGGCACTCTATCTGTCAGATCTAGCCCCTTAAATCTATTTCTCATGTCCACTGTATAATCATAAGGGATTTGATTTAGGTCATACCTGAATGGTCTAGTATTTTTCCCCACTTTCTTCAATTAAAGTCTGAATTTGGCAATAAGGAATTCATGATCTGAACCAGAGTCAGCTCCTGGTCTTGTTTTTGCTGACTGTATAAAGCCTCTCCATCTTTGGCTGCAAAGAATATAATCAATCTGATTTTGGTGTTGACCATCTGGTGATGTCCATGTGTAGAGACTTCTCTTGTGTTGTTGGAAGAGGGTGTTTGCTATGACAAGTGCGTTCTCTTGGAAAAAGTCTATTAGGCTTTACCCTGCTTCATTCTGTATTCCAAGGCCAAATTTGTCTGTTACTCCAGGGGTTTCTTGACTTTCTACTTTTACCAGTACCCTATACTGAAAAGACATCTTTTTGGGTGTTAGTTCTAAAAGGTCTTGTAGGTCTTCATGGAACCGTTCAACTTCAGCTTCTTCAGCGTTACTGGTTGGCGCATAGGCTTGGATTACCGTGATATCGAATGGTTTGCCTTGGAGACAGAGATCATTCTGTCATTTTTTTTTTTTAACATTCTGTCATTTTTGAGATTGCATCCAAGTACTGCATTTTGGACTCTTTTGTTGACCATGATGGCTACTCCGTTTCTTCTAAGGGATTCCTGCCCACAGTAGTAGATATAATGGTCATCTGAGTTAAATTTGCCCATTCCAGTCTATTTTAGTTTGCTGATTCCTAGAATGTCGACGTTCACTCTTGCCATCTCTTGTTTGACCACTTCCAGTTTGCCTTGATTCATGGACCTAATATTCCAGGTTCCTATGCAATATTGCTCTTTACAGCATCAGACCTTGCTTCTATCACCAGTCACATCCACAGCTGGGTATTGTTTTTACGTTGGCTCCATCCCTTCAGTCTTTCTGGAGTTATTTCTCCACTGATCTCCAGTAGCATATTGGGCACTTACCGACCTGGGGAGTTCCTCTTTCGGTATCCTATCGTTTTGCCTTTTCATACTGTTCATGGGGTTCTCAAGGCAAGGATACTGAAGTGGTTGCCATTCCCTTCTCCAGTGGACCACATCCTGTCAGACCTCTCCACCGTGACTCGTCCCTCTTGGGTGGTCCCCTCAGCATGTCTTAGTTTCATTGAGTTAGACAAGGCTGTGGTCCGTGTGATCATATTGGCTAGTTTTCTGTGATTATGGTTTCAGTGTGTCTGCCCTCTGATGCCCTCTCGCAACACCTACCATCTTACCTGGGTTTCTTATACCTTGGACGAGGGTTATCTCCTCACGGCCACCCGTCCTGACCTTGATTGTGGAGTAGCTCCTCTTGGCCCTCTTGCCTGCACAGTCGCCGCTTCTTCTATGTGGGGTAGCTCCTCCTGGCCACAGCCCCTGGCCTCGGGTGGGGGGCAGCTCCTTTCGGCCGCTGCCCCTGACCCCAGATTTGGGGTAGCTCCTCTCGGCCACTGCTGTGCCGACGCAGCCTGGCACTCTTGGTCGCCACCCCAACCTTGGGCGAGGGGTAGCTCCTCTTGGCCGTGCTTCTGCACGGTCCGTGGTGGTATCTTATCGTGGTCATAATTTCCTTTTGGTACTCCATAGCTGTTAATGGTCATGTGTTGTTGTTTAGTCACCAAGTCACGTCTGACTCTTTTGTGACCCTGTGGACTGTACCCCACCAGGCTCTTCTGTCCGTGGGATTTCCTAGGCAAGAATACTGGAGTGGGTTGCCATTTCCTTCTCCAGGGGATCTTCCCAACCTAGGGATCAAACCTGTGACCCAGCATTGGCAGGCAGATTCTTTGCCACTGAGCCACCAAGGAAGCTTCCCAGATGTTAACTGGTTCTGTAGGTGTCCTCTTTTCTAAATGTCAGTTGCTCATCTACTTGAGTGTCTTTCTTATTCTTATTAATTTGTAGAAGTGGCTTGCCAGCTACACATGGTGAGAATGTCTTTTCCCACCATGTGACCCACCTTCTCACCTTTTAACTGTGTTTTCTGATGAATGAAACTTATATTTAATGTCACCCAAAGTATTAGTTGTTTTCCTCTGTGGTTATTATTTTTCTCTTTTTTTGTTGTGTTTAAGAAAATTTTCTCTGTCCTAAAGTAGAGAAGATTGGATATTTTCTTCTAGAAGTTTTCTTGCTTTCCTTCTCGTATTTGGATCAGCAATCTACATGGAATTGTTTTTTATGTATAATGTCACGCTGTATTTTAATTATCCATTTAGTTGTCTGTCTCCCCAGTGAGGCCGTGAAGAGCTAGGGAAAAGGATATCAATAGTGCTTTCCTAACCCCCAGTGGGGGAACCATCTGTGTCATGTTGATTTCACCACTCTTAAACAGTACAAATTTCCCGTACTTTTAATTTTCCTCTCTGGATTTTAAACATTTCTTTAGGTTTAACTAAAATTGAATCCTAATGTCTTCTTTGAGAAAAGCTGTAAAACTCTCTTTTGCCATCACGATATTATTTTACTTTGGGGATGCTTTCCCTGTTGTCCACTATGTGCTCTTATTTTTGTGGCTTAAAATGTCATTTTCAAATGCACGTAAAAGCTTTGGAGTAGAGAGGGAAACTGTGTGGCATTAATTTATGCAGTTTTTTCTATATATATTTTCTAGCAATTATTGCTTTAACCTTCTCTCCTTTTAATTATATTAAAAAATAGGTAATATGTTTATTATGTTCAAACATCAAATATGTATGTTGAGAAGTCTCTCTTCTACCCCTGTCCACATCTAGTTGTATACAGTCATTGCAGTTAAACAGTCAGTAAGTAGCCCTTCTTCCCAGAGGTAGATATAAGCGGCATATGGAATTGTCAAACTTGGCTTTTATGGGTGCAGTTCAAGGGCCAAGAATATCTAATCCAGGCCTCAAGAATGGATCCCCAGACTCCTACTAACAATGAAGATGCTGTCATCTTAGAATAGGGGAAGATTGTACCAGCATAGTATACTTGGCCTTAGGACCTAGGATTCCTATTAGGCAGTTAGCTTCACTGGCGAGTACTGGGTGATATAATTCACTAGAATATGCCTGGATACTGGAGGTACTAGAAGCAGTATTTTAGGGGACATAGTAATGGCTACCAATTCTTCCCAAGACCCAGGAAGGTATGGCAGATACAACGACACGAGAGATAAGCGGTCTTTAACTGTTGGAAATGAAATAAAAAATGCAAGGTGACCTGGATGACAATCCTACCAGGGGTTTCGGGTACTACGATTGGTGGGCGCCAGTCTTTTCACCACCAGCATCACCTAACTACCTGAGGTTGCAGGTAATTCTCACCCAACAGGGCTATGGGTTTCTTCTCTCCAGTAAGTGAGACCTGTCTCACAATCAAATGATAAAGCAATATGTTCTTACTTTTAGAGGACACACTAAATATTGCTTTTTTTTCACTTAATGATATGTCCATGTAATTTAGATATGAAGAGTGTTTGTGTTTTTTCCATCCCTGTGGAAATTGCTGGTGAAAATACTTGACAAGCATGAAGGGAATCTATAAATATGGCTACCTTTGTCCCTTTTCACTCTAAATGCTGTTTCCAAAAATAGATATTGGATAGGTGATAAACTCTCAGTCTTTTCAAGTATGAGGAAACTGTTTTTAACATCAGAAAGGCTTACAGACATCTGCCTGATTAAAGTTGTTCTGTTTTGAACTAACTGACAAAAATACCAGATGAGTGATAGTTTCTATGAATTCATGTGAATTTATTTATACTTTCTGATAATCTTTCCTTTATGATATATATACCTATATATTTCAAATATAGTATATATGTTCATATGTGTTTATGCTTATCTTCATGTACATATATATACATGTGTATGTATATATGAAAGATTTTTAGTGTGTATAAGGATGAGATATGTTTATTCAGGTGGCAATATGTGGTTTTTATGTGGAACAATAGAGCCTCTCATAGCTTAAGAAGCCATAGATGTATCATCTTAACAGTTGACTTGACATTCTGTTGGAAAATGCCTTTAAGGGCTTTGGGGGATGGAAGGAGAGATCCTAAAGCATGAAGCCATAAATATCAAATGTAAGAAAGGAAGGCATGAGCTTTCTGTGTGAAATGAGGAGAGGAGCATGTTTTTACTCTGGAGAGTGTGACGTGAGGGAGCGATGGAGTGAAGCAGGGACAGGGAGGTCGGTGTGGGGTTAGGAAAACTTACAAGGTAGTGTGCTTATGAAAAACTCCTTTGTAGGAGGTAGTGACTGAAGGATTTTAAAGAAGGATGTTTAATATGTAGCTTGGTAAAAAGTCTGCCTGCAATGCAGGAGATCAGATTTGATCCCTGAGTTGGGAAGATGCCCTGAAAAGGGAACAGCAACAGCCACAGTATTTTTGCGTGGAGAATCCCATGGACAGAGGAGCCTGGTGGGCTACAGTCCATGAGGTTGTGAAAGAGTTGGTCCGCAAGAGTCGGACTGAACAACTAACACTTTCACACTTCACTTTAACGTGTACCTCAGAGTTTTTCTTTATAAAGTCTCTGTAAAAACCTTGCCTTTTACTATCCATAAAACTTCAGTTAGTTTGCCAAACACCCAAGTTGGCTTCAGAGAAGGCAATGGCACCCCACCCCAGTACTCTTGCCTGAAAAATCCCATGGATGGAGGAGCCTGGTAGGTTACAGTCCATGGGGTCGCTAACAGTTGGACAGACTGAGCGACTTCACTTTCCCTTTTCACTTTCATTCATTGGAGAAGGAAATGGCAAGTCACTCCAGTGTTCTTGCCTGGAGAATCCAGGGACAGGGGAGCCTGGTGGGCTGCCATCTGTGGGGTCGCACAGAGTCGGACACGACTGACGCGACTTAGCAGCAGCAGCAGCAGCAAGTTGGCTTAAGAGAGAAGGCTTTTTTTTTTTCTTTTAGTTTTTAATTTTTTTAATTTTAAAATCTTTAATTCTTACATGTGTTCCCAAACATGAACCCCCCTCCCACCTCCCTCCCCATAACATCTCTCTGGGTCATCCCCATGCACCAGCCCCAAGCATGCTGTATCCTGCGTCAGACATAGACTGGCGATTCAATTCTTACATGATAGTATACATGTTAGAATGCCATTCTCCCAAATCATCCCACCCTCTCCCTCTCCCTCTGAGTCCAAAAGTCCGTTATACACATCTGTGTCTTTTTTCCTGTCTTGCATACAGGGCCGTCATTGCCATCTTCCTAAATTCCATATATATGTGTTAGTATACTGTATTGGTGTTTTTCTTTCTGGCTTACTTCACTCTGTATAATTGGCTCCAGTTTCATCCATCTCATCAGAACTGATTCAAATGAATTCTTTTTAACAGCTGAGTAATACTCCATTGTGTATATGTACCACAGCTTTCTTATCCATTCATCTGCTGATGGACATCTAGGTTGTTTCCATGTCCTGGCTATTATAAACAGTGCTGCGATGAACATTGGGGTACATGTGTCTCTTTCAATTCTGGTTTCCTCGGTGTGTATGCCCAGCAATCGGATTGCTGGGTCATAAGGTAGTTCTATTTGCAATTTTTTAAGGAATCTCCACACTGTTCTCCATAGTGGCTGTACTAGTTTGCATTCCCACCAACAGTGTAGGAGGGTTCCCTTTGGGAGAAGGCTTTTTGTGGGGCAGAGATGGAGCACACAAGATGGCAAGATGATTCACAAACCAAGAATGCAAGCGGTTGGAACTACAGGTGCCCTGACAAGAGGTGGCTTTAGAAATTCCTGGAAGTCTTGAGGAGAGCTCTGTAACGTAGAGAGTACGTGTAGGTGGTGATGGTGGGGTGGGGGGGCAGGGGTAGGAAGGGCAGTTAAGAAAGCCTCACCTAAATCTCAGAAGACTTTGAGGCCCCTGTCAATATTCAGGTTTCATTCATTCACTTATTCACCAGATATTTATTGAGGATGAACAATAAACTTAGATCCCAGAGCCAGAGTAAAGAACAAGCTATGTTCCCTGTCTGTGTAGAGCTTATATTCTAGAGGGAAAGGCAGTTCAACAAAAGAGCAGAAAGCAGATGCAATAGAATATCAATTATTAAGAAGTGTCACATGACATAAAGCAAGGGAAATAAGTCAAGACTTAGGAGATGTGACCCCCTTTCGTTTCACACAGGGTGGACGGGAAAGGCTTCTCAGAGGAAGTAGTACTAGAGCAGAGCCTGAAGAGATCTGGGGAGGATCATACTAGGGGAAGAGCCAGTGAAATAGCCAGAACTAAAAGTCCTGAGTTGGGAGTTTGCTTGATGTGTCTGAAGAAGAGCAGCTAGACCAGGCTGGCTGCAAGGCCCAGAGTCGGGGGAGAGGGGTGCTGTAGGTGAGGGCAGAGACAGGGCTCCGGGCCAACTTGTTACAGCTCTGTAGCTCTCGGAAAGATCTCTTGAGTTTAATCCTGAGTGTGATGGGAAGGCTCTAGGTAGGAGTGTGATGAGCATCTCTTAGATTAACCTATCTTAAGTCTTGCTCTAGCTGCTACATAGAACTTAGTCTGTGTGGAGCAAAGGTGGAGAAGGAGATGGGCTAGGTCTACCGTTGTTGTCTAGGAGACAGACTGTGGCCTGAGCTAAGATTGTGATGGTGGGAACAGTGAGACGCTGTCTGACCCAAGCTCTGCTATGAAGGTGATCTGGCAGGACTCAGTAGAGAAATCCAGCATAGCACTGCAGCTGTCAGGGGCCAAGTGTCATACAAAGAGAATCACTTGGGTGGGAGTTTTGATTTGAGATGATTCTGTAAGTCAGTTGGTAAGGAAAAGGTAAATCGGCATGATTTTCACTTGAAAATTATACTTTTCACGATGGTGATGATTCAGGATGTAGTTTACAAAATCAAAAGTACTTTCTAGATAAAGTAGATAACCAACAAAGACTTACAATATAGCACAGGGAAATATACTCAGTATTATGTAGTAAGCTATAAGGGAAAATAATCTGAAAAAATAGATATATTTGTATGTATAACTGAATCTGTATATGTGAAACTAACCCATTATAAATCAACTATAATTCAATAAAAGAAAGAAAAAATTACTTTTTACAATGTATGTATGATCTGAATATTTCTTTTAGAAGTTAAAGACTTTCTGAGTAATTTATTATTTAATGTTTGTATTATGAATAGTAAATGGTCCTCAGTTAAAATATTATATAAATGTTGATGTATTTCTATTGAGTCTGGTTTTCACAAGTTTATATGTAAAACAAATATCTAATAAATAAGAAGGGGAATGATTACAATAATTAGGAATCTTTATAGTTGCTATAAAGATATGTGTTAATACTCAAGGTTGATTATAAGTTGGAGAATCTCAGTTAAAATATCAGTTTTAATATAAGATACAACTTCTTAGAAAACACCTTCATGCAAGGAAAGACTGAAGGCAAAAGGAGAAGGGAATGGCAGAGGATGAGATGGGTAGATAGTATCACTGACTCAATAGATATGAATTCCAGCAAACTCCAGGAGATATTGAAGGACAGAGCAGCCTGGCATGCTGCAGTCCATGGGGTCACAAAGAGTTGGACATGACTTAGAGACTGAACAACAACAAGTAATGCCTTCTTAGGAAAATTTTAAGTATAAAACAGGGTATTGTTTACTATAGGCACTATCGTGTACAGGAGATCACTAGAAAGAAAGATAAATAATAAAATAATAAATAAAAAGGACAGTGGGAAAGCTTTAGAGCTGATGGATATGTTTATGGAATAGATTGTTTTGATGGCTTCAAGGGTGTATCTGAAAACACACACACACAAAACACTATATAATGATATTTTCAACTGCTATTGCAAAACAGAAAGCAGTGGGTAAAGATCCAGCTAACTAAAAAAATCAATTTTGTGTCTTTTTATCTTTGAGCCTTTGAACAGTTCCTTAACTGCAGCCCAATTTCAACATCAGTTTGCATGAAAGAATGACACCCACCTGGCAGAGTAATTCTAAGAATTAGAGCATGATTAGCTAATGTCTACTGCATAAAAGGATGAAATTGAATTAATTTGAGTGCAAATTTATTTATATCAATATAGAAAATATTATGTTACTGATATTTACTATTTGGCCATATTATAATGTTTACCATGCCTTGAATGTCTGACTATTTGTCTGCAATAGTACTGAATGCTGGGAACTTTGATCCCAAGGGAATATTTAGCAACGTTTGGAATCTTTTTTTGATATTCATAACTTGGGGATGTTGTTGATGTCTATTAGGTAGAGGCCAGGAATGTGCTAATCATCCTGCAATGCGCAAAACAGGTCCTCTGCCAAAGAATTATCCTGTCTAAAACAACAGTAATGCCAAGGCTGAGAAATCATCCTCCAAGTTATACACCAGAAAAATTGATCTTAGTTTTAACAGTACTTTTTGACCTGTTGGTTTAGGTATTTGAATGTGGTTTTTCCAGTAGTCATGTACGGATGTGAGAGTTGGACTATAAAGAGGCCTGAGTGCCAAAGAATTGATGCTTTCAAATTGTCATGCTGGAGAAGGCTCTTGAGAGGCCCTTGGACTGCAAGGATATCAAACCAGTGTATCCTAAAGGAAATAAACCCTGAACATTCATTTGAAGGACTGATGCTGAAGTTCTAATACTTTGGCCACCTGAGGTGAAGAGCTGACTCATTGGAAAAAACTCTGATGCTGTGAAAGACTGAAGGCAAAAGGAGAAGGGGGTGGCAAAGCGTGAGATGGTAGATAGCATCACTGACACAATGGACATGAATTTGAGCTAACTCTGGGAGATAGTGGAGGACAGAGGAGCCTGGCAGGTGACAGTCCATGGGGGTCACAAAAAGTGGGGTTTCTCTGGTGGCTCAGATAGTAAAGAATCTGCCTGCAATGTGGGAGACCTGGCTTCAATCCCTGGGTCAAGAAGATCCCCTGGAGAACGGAATGGTGATCCACTCCAGTATTCTTGCCTGGAGAATTCCATGGACAGAGGAGCCTGTTGAGCTACAGTCCATGGGGTTGCAAAGAGTTGGACATGACTGAAAGACTAACAGTTAGATAAGGAATATTAGCAATTTGAATATAAGAATAAAACAGTACAATAAAGTGGAGATGTTTATAGTTAACAAGTATCCCTAAAGATCCTTACACTAAATCTGGTAATCACAGGCTCAAGCATTTGACATTTGCAGTTTGGATAGGAACATACCTTAAGCATTCTTTAATACAGGTTAGAGAAAAGAATTTCAGCAGTGATGATTTTTTTTGATCAATTGACAAAAGTGCATATGTGTATTTGGGTAGGGTACAGGGCCCAAAACTTTCATTCTATTCTCCCTTCATGCAAACAACAAGAACAACAATAACGACAGACAGACAAAACCTAAAGTTTCTTAATCCATATAATGAAGGCTGTATAACTGACTCTCACTTGGAACGTTTTGGAATTTTTTTTGTGGTCCTATTATCCAAGCAAACTTGATGTCTTTTGCTTCCTATTCCATACAGTACCTGTTTGTAAGATGCTTACTGCTAGGTGTACTAGGCAGCACATGGGGACAAAAGCCATGACCTGTGAGCCATCTGTGGAACATGTGCTGCTGTAGCTGCTCAGTGTTTGGCAGTGTCATAACTTTGACTTAAAGCTTTGAGTAGATAATAGGAATTGTGATGACTTAGCACTTATACATATGTATGCATGACTTAGTGTTCGGATGTATATTTAGGATCAGTGGAAGATCAAAATAGAGAGGTGAGTCAGAACCTTCTGTGTCTCAAAGGAAGATGAGAATGTGGGCAGGCTGGGGGGTGGTGTCTGTACCGATAGCGGGAGACTGGCTTCTCATGCCAAGCAGGCTTGCAGAAGAGCAGTTTCTCCTGACAGGTTGTGGTAGAGCTGAGCATGCACATTTTGATGGCTAAGCTGCAGAACTCTGAGCAGCCTATGTTGAGGTTTTTGAAATTAAACTTTTAATTTTGATATAAGATGCATATGAATTTGTGCATATGATAATAATACATAGAGGTAATCCACACGTAAATATACCCTTTACTCAGTTTTCCCTAATGGCAATGTTTTGAAAAACTATAGTAAAATAGCATAGTCAAGATATTGATTTTGATACAGTGAAGATAAGCAATATTTCCAACACCAAAGGATCCCTCATTTTGCCATTTGATAGACACGTCTGCTTCCTTCTAGTCTCCAACCACTCCTTAACCTCTGAAAATGAGTATCATGTGTTCCATTTCTATAATAGAATCATAGAGTATATAACTTTGGGGATCAGTTTTTTTTTTTCCAATCAGTTCAATTCTCTGGACATTAATTTAGATTGCTGGACATATCAATAGTTTGTTTCCTTTTATTAGTGAGCTGTCTTTATTGTATAGATGTACCACAGTTTGTTTAACCATTCACCCATTGAAGGATACCTGAGTTGTTTTCATTTTTGAGGTACTATGATTAAAAATGCTATATATATTCATTTACAGGTGTTTGTGTGAACGTGTTTTCATTTCTGTGCAATAAAATGCCCAGGACAACAATGTCTGGGTTGTGTGGTAGTTGCATTGTTACTTTTTAAAGAGATGGACAATTGTTGTTCAGCATGGCTGTACCAGCAGTATATGAGTGATCCAATATACCTACACTCTTGCTAGCATATATTGTCATTTTTAAAGCCATTCTGCAGTGTGGATAGTGATATCACATTGTGATTTTAATTTGCATTTTCCTGAAAGCTAATGATATTGAACATCTTTACATGTGCTTATTTGTCATCTACTTATCTTTTCCAGAAATACATCTTTTTATGTCTTTTTTTCCAATTTCTAATTGGATTTTTTCTGTTGATTTTTGTGAGTTCTTTTAAAGTCTAGTTAAAGTCCTTTGTCAGATATGTGAATTGCAAATATTTTCTCAGTCCATAGCTTGTCTTCTTAATTGTCCTTTACAGAGTGACATTTTTAATTATGATGTGGTATAATTTATCAATTTTTCCTTTTACTGATCATGCTTTTGTTGTCAAAATTTTAAGAACTCTTTCCTAGCCCTAAACTTGAAAGATTTTGTCTTCTTCTTATTGTTTTAAAAGTTTTATAACTTTATGTTATATATTTAAGTTAGTGACACATTTTGAGTTAATTTTTGTACCAAGTGTGAGACATGTTGAAGTGTCTTTTTTTTTTTTTCCTTGCTGAGAGCATCACATAGTTGGGTGATACTTTTAATCCACTCTGCCAGTCTACATCTTTTAATTGATGTATCTGGACTGCTTACTTTTAATGTACTTACTGTCATGAGTGGTTTACAGGGTTTTTTTCCTCCGTTTTGTTGTTTGGCTGCAGGAATGTGGTTACTGTTTCAAAGTTTCCTGTCTTACTGGGCTTCTCTTTTCCTGGTCCTTTGGCTAGAAGAGTAGGCTTTTATTGGAGGATTTTATTGGCCTGTGTTCATTAACATTTTTGGATTTCTCGTTTTTTATCTGCCTTATTCTCTCTGCATTTCAGAGTACTTTAATTTTTAAAATTATTTTAATGTATAGCATCTAGGGAGTTTAGTTGTATCTAGCATAAGAAATGGGGCATAGTGTGTCTTATCCTTCTTCCTGCCAGTAGAAGTCCTCATATATATTTTTTATTTTTTTTCTTTTTCTTTTATTTTTTTAATTTTAAAATCTTTAATTCTTACATGCATTCCCAAACATGAACCCCCCTCCCACCTCCCTCCCCATAACATCTCTCTGGGTCATCCCCATGCACCAGCCCCAAGCATGCTGTATCCTGCGTCAGACATAGACTGGCGATTCGATTCTTAACATGATAGTATACATGTTAGAATGCCATTCTCCCAAATCATCCCACCCTCTCCCTCTCCCTCTGAGTCCAAAAGTCCATTATACACATCTGTGTCTTTTTTGCTATCTTGCATACAGGGTCGTCATTGCCATCTTCCTAAATTCCATATATATGTGTTAGTATACTGTATTGGTGTTTTTCTTTCTGGCTTACTTCACTCTGTATAATCGGCTCCAGTTTCATCCATCTCATCAGAACTGATTCAAATGAATTCTTTTTAATGGCTGAGTAATACTCCATTGTGTATATGTACCACAGCTTTCTTATCCATTCATCTGCTAATGGACATCTAGGTTGTTTCCATGTCCTGGCTATTATAAACAGTGCTGCATGAACATTGGGGTACACGTGTCTCTTTCAATTCTGGTTTCCTCGGTGTGTATGCCCAGCAATGGGATTGCTGGGTCATAAGGTAGTTCTATTTGCAATTTTTTAAGGAATCTCCACACTGTTCTCCATAGTGGCTGTACTAGTTTGCATTCCCACCAACAGTGTAGGAGGGTTCCCTTTTCTCCACACCCTCTCCAGCATTTATTGCTTGCAGATTTTTGGATCGCAGCCATTCTGACTGGTGTGAAGTGGTACCTCATTGTGGTTTTGATTTGCATTTCTCTAATAATGAGTGATGTTGAGCATCTTTTCATGTGTTTGTTAGCCATCGTATGTCTTCTTTGGAGAAATGTCTATTTAGTTCTTTGGCCCATTTTTTTTTTTTTAAAATTTTAAAATCTTTAATTCTTACATGCATTCCCAAACATGAACCCCCCTCCCACCTCCCTCCCCATAACATCTTTCTGGGTCATCCCCATGCACCAGCCCCAAGCATGCTGCATCCTGCGTCAGACATAGACTGGCGATTCAATTCACATGATAGTATGCATGTTAGAATGGCATTCTCCCAAATCATCCCACCCTCTCCCTCTCCCTCTGAGTCCAAAAGTCCGTTATACACATCTGTGTCTCTTTCCCTGTCTTGCATACAGGGTCATCATTGCCATCTTCCTAAATTCCATATATATGTGTTAGTATACTGTATTGGTGTTTTTCTTTCTGGCTTACTTCACTCTGTATAATCGGCTCCAGTTTCATCCATCTCATCAGAACTGATTCAAATGAATTCTTTTTAACGGCTGAGTAATACTCCATTGTGTATATGTACCACAGCTTTCTTATCCATTCATCTGCTGATGGATATCTAGGTTGTTTCCATGTCCTGGCTATTATAAACAGTGCTGTGATGAACATTGGGGTACATGCGTCTCTTTCAATTCTGGTTTCCTCGGTGTGTATGCCCAGAAGTGGGATTGCTGGGTCATAAGGTAGTTCTATTTGCAATTTTTTAAGGAATCTCCACACTGTTCTCCATAGTGGCTGTACTAGTTTGCATTCCCACCAACAGTGTAGGAGGGTTCCCTTTTCTCCACACCCTCTCCAGCATTTATTGCTTGCAGATTTTTGGATCGCAGCCATTCTGACTGGTGTGAAGTGGTACCTCATTGTGGTTTTGATTTGCATTTCTCTAATAATGAGTGATGTTGAGCATCTTTTCATGTGTTTGTTAGCCATCCGTATGTCTTCTTTGGAGAAATGTCTATTTAGTTCTTTGGCCCATTTTTTGATTGGGTCATTTATTTTTCTGGAGTTGAGCTGCATAAGTTGCTTGTATATTTTTGAGATTAGTTGTTTGTCAGTAGCTTCATTTGCTTTCTCCCATTCAGAAGGCTGTCTTTTCACCTTGCTTATAGTTTCCTTTGTTGTGCAGAAGCTTTTAATTTTAATTAGATCCCATTTGTTTATTTTTGCTTTTCTTTCCAGAATTCTGGGAGGTGGATCATAGAGGATCCTGCTGTGATTTATGTCTGAGAGTGTTTTGCCTATATTCTCCTCTAGGAGTTTCATAGTTTCTGGTCTTACATTTAGATCTTTAATCCATTTTGAGTTTATTTTTGTGTGCAGTGGTAGAAAGTGATCTAGTTTCATTCTTTTACAAGTGGTTAACCAGTTTTCCCAGCACCACTTGTTAAAGAGATTGTCTTTACTCCATTATATATTCTTGCCTCCTTTGTCAAAGATAAAGTGTCCATATGTGTGTGGATTTATCTCTGGGCTTTCTAGTTTGTTCCATTGATCTATATGTCTGTCTTTGTGCCAGTACCATACTGTTTTGATGACTGTGGCTTTGTAGTAGAGCCTGAAGTCAGGCAAGTTGATTCCTCCAGTTCCATTCTTATTTCTCAAGATTGCTTTGGCAATTCGAGGTTTTTTGTATTTCCATACAAATCTTGAAATTATTTGTTCTAGTTCTATGAAAAATATGGCTGGTAGCTTGATAGGGATTGCATTGAATTTGTAAATTGCTTTGGGTAGTATACTCATTTTCACTAAATTGATTCTTCCGATCCATGAACATGGTATATTTCTCCATCTATTAGTGTCCTCTTTGATTTCTTTCATCAGTGTTTTATAGTTTTCTATATATAGGTCTTTAGTTTCTTTAGGTAGATATATTCCTAAGAATTTTATTCTTTTCATTGCAATGGTGAATGGAATTGTTTCCTTAATTTCTTTTTCTACTTTCTCATTATTAGTGTATAGGAATGCAAGGGATTTCTGTGTGTTGATTTTATATCCTGCAACTTTACTGTATTCATTGATTAGCTCTAGTAATTTTCTGGTGGAGTCTTTAGGGTTTTCTATGTAGGGGATCATGTCATCTGCAAACAGTGAAAGTTTTACTTCTTCTTTTCCAATTTGGATTCCTTTTATTTCTTTTTCTGCTCTGATTGCTGTGGCCAAAACTTCCAGAACTATGTTGAATAGTAGCGGTGAAAGTGGGCACCCTTGTCTTATTCCTGACTTTAGGGGAAATGCTTTCAATTTTTCACCATTGAGGATAATGTTTGCTGTGGGTTTGTCATATATAGCTTTTATTATGTTGAGGTATGTTCCTTCTATTCCTGCTTTCTGGAGAGTTTTTTTTTTTATCATAAATGGATATTGAATTTTGTCAAAGGCCTTCTCTGCATCTATTGAGATAATCATATGGTTTTTATTTTTCAATTTGTTAATGTGGTGAATTACATTGATTTGCGGATATTGAAGAATCCTTGCATCCCTGGGATAAAGCCCACTTGGTCATGGTGTATGATCTTTTTAATGTGTTGTTGGAGTCTGATTGCTAGAATTTTGTTGAGGATTTTTGCATCTATGTTCATTAGTGATAGTGGCCTGTAGTTTTCTTTTTTTTGTGACATCTTTGTCAGGTTTTGGTATTAGGGTGATGGTGGCCTCATAGAATGAGTTTGGAAGTTTACCTTCCTCTGCAATTTTCTGGAAGAGTTTGAGGAGGATAGGTGTTAGCTCTTCTCAAAATTTTTGGTAGAATTCAGCTGTGAAGCCGTCTGGACTTGGGCTTTTGTTTGCTGGAAGATTTCTGATTACAGTTTCAATTTCCGTGCTTGTGATGGGTCTGTTAAGATTTTCTATTTCTTCCTGGTTCAGTTTTGGAAAATTGTACTTTTCTAAGAATTTGTCCATTTCTTCCACGTTGTCCATTTTATTGGCATACAACTGCTGATAGTAGTCTCTTATGATCCTTTGTATTTCTGTGTTGTCTGTTGTGATCTCTCCATTTTCATTTCTAATTTTATTGATTTGATTTTTCTCTCTTTGCTTCTTGATGAGTCTGGCTAATGGTTTGTGAGTTTTATTTATCCTTTCAAAGAACCAGCTTTTGGCTTTGTTGATTTTTGCTATGGTCTCTTTTGTTTCTTTTGCATTTATTTCTGCCCTAATTTTTAAGATTTCTTTCCTTCTACAAACTCTGGGGTTCTCCAATTCTTCCTTTTCTAGTTGCTTTAATTGTAGAGTTAGGTTATTTATTTGGCTTTTTTCTTGTTTCTTGAGGTATGCCTGTATTGCTATGAACTTTCCTCTTAGCACTGCTTTTATAGTGTCCCACAGGTTTTGGGTTGTTGTGTTTTCATTTTCATTAGTTTCTATGCATATTTTGATTTCTTTTTTTGATTTCTTCTGTGATTTGTTGGTTATTCAGAAGTGTGTTGTTCATCCTCCATATGTTGGAATTTTTAATAGTTTTTCTCCTGTAATTGAGATCTAATCTTAATGCATTGTGGTCAGAAAAGATGCTTGGAATGACTTCGATTTTTTTGAATTTATCAAGTTTAGATTTACGGCCCAGGATGTGATCTATCCTGGAGAAGGTTCCATGAGCACTTGAAAAAAAGGTGAAATTCATTGTTTTGGGATAAAATGTCCTATAGATATCAATTAGGTCTAACTGATCTAATGTATCATTTAAAGTTTGCATTTCTTTGTTAATTTTCTGTTTAGTTGATCTGTCCATAGGTGTGAGTGGGGTATTAAAGTCTCCCACTATTATTGTGTTATTGTTGATTTCCCCTTTCATACTTGTTAGCATTTGTCTTACATATTGCGGTGCTCCTATATTGGGTGCATATATATTTATAATTGTTATATCTTCTTCTTGGATTGATCCTTTGATCATTATGTAATGTCCTTCTTTGCCTCTTTTCACAGCCTTTGTTTTAAAGTCTATTTTATTAGATATGAGTATTACCACTCCTGCTTTCTTTTGGTCTGTATTTGCATGGTATATCTTTTTCCAGCCCTTCACTTTCAGTCTGTATGTGTCCCTTGTTTTGAGGTGGGTCTCTTGTAAGCAGCATATAGAGGGGTCTTGTTTTTGTATCCATTCAGCCAGTCTTTGCCTTTTGGTTGGGGCATTCAACCCATTTACGTTTAAGGTAATTATTGATAAGTATGATCCCGTTACCAATTACTTTATTGTTTTGGGTTTGGGTTTATACACCCCTTTTGTGTTTCCTGTCTAGAGAATATCCTTTAGCATTTGTTGGAGAGCTGGTTTGTTGGTGCTGAATTCTCTCAGCTTTTGCTTGTCTGTAAAACTTTTGATTTCTCCTTCGTATTTGAATGAGATCCTTGCTGGGTACAGTAATCTGGGCTGTAGGTTATTGTCTTTCATCACTTTAAGTATGTCTTGCCATTCCCTCCTGGCCTGAAGAGTTTCTATTGAACGATCAGGGGTTATCCTTATGGAAATCCCCTTGTGTGTTATTTGTTGTTTTTCCTTTGCTGCTTTTAATATTTGTTCTTTGTGTTTGATCTTTGTTAATTTGATTAATATGTGTCTTGGGGTGTTTTGCCTTGGGTTTATCCTATTTGGAACTCTCTGTGTTTCTTGGACTTGGGTGATTATTTCCTTCCCCATTTTAAGGAAGTTTTCAACTATTATCTCCTCAAGGATTTTCTCATGATCTTTCTTTCTGTCTTCTTCTGGGACTCCTATAATTCGAATGTTGGAGTGTTTCATATTGTCCTGGAGGTCTCTGAGATTGTCCTCATTTCTTTTAATTCATTTTTCTTGTTTCCTCTCTGATTCATTTATTTCTACCATTCTATCTTCTATTTCACTAATCCTATCTTCTGCCTCTGTTATTCTACTATTTGTTGCCTCCAGAGTGTTTCTGATCTCATTTATTGCGTTATTCATTATATTTTGACTCTTTTTTATTTCTTCTAGGTCCTTGTTAAACCTTTCTTGCATCTTCTCAATCCTTGTCTCTAGGCTATTTATCTGTGATTCCATTTTGATTTCAAGATTTTGGATCATTTTCACTATCAATATTCAGAATTCCTTCTCAGGTAGATTCTCTACTTCTTCCTCTTTTGTTTGGTTTGGTGGGCAACTCTTCTGTTCCTTTACCTGCTGAGTATTCCTCTGTCTCTTCATCTTGGTTATATTGCTGTGTTTGGGGTGGTCTTTTTATATTCTGGTAACTTGTGGGGTTCTCTTTATTATGGAGCTTCCTCACTGTGGGTGGGGTTGTATCAGTGGCTTGTCAAGGTTTCCTGGTTAGGGAGGCTTGTGTTGGAGTTCTGCTGGGTGGAGCTGGGTTTCTTCTCTCTGGAGTGCAATGGAGTGACCAGTAATTGGTTATGAGACATCAAAGGTTTTGGAATAATTTTGAGCTGCCTGTATATTGAAGCTCAGGGGACTGTTCCTGTGTTGCTGGAGAATTTGCGTGGTATGTCTTGTTTTGGAACTTGTTGGTGCTTGGGTGGAGCTTGGTTTCAGTGTAGGTATGAAGGCATTTAATGAGCTCCTATTGCTTAATGTTCCCTGAATTCAAGAGTTCTCTAATGTTTTCAGGCTTTGGATTTAAGCCTTCTGCTTCTGGTTTTCAGTTTTATTTTTACAGTAGCCTCTAGACTTCTCCATCAATACAGCACTGATGATAAAACTTCTAGGTTAAAGATGAAAAGTTTCTCCACATTGAGAGACACTCAGAGAGGTTCACTGAGTTACAAGGAGAAGAGGAGATGGAGGGGGTAGTTAGAGGTAACTGGAATGAGATGTGGTGAGATCAAAAGAGGAGAGAGCAAGCTAGCCAGTAGTCACTTCCTTATGTGCGCTCTATAGTCTGGACCGCTCAGAGGTATTTATGGAGTTATACAGGGAAGAGGAGAGGGAGGAAGTAGACAGAGGTGGCCAGGAGGATAAGAGAGAGGAATGAGAAGGAGAGAGACAAATCCTGCCAGTAACCAGTTCCTTAGGTGTTCTCCACCGTCTGGAACACACAGAGATTCACAGAGTTGGATAGAGAAGAGATGGGGGAGAAAAGAGACAGAGGCCACCTGGTGGAGAAAAAGGAGAGTCCAAAGGAGGAGAGAGTGGTCAAGCCAGTAATCTCGCTCTCAGGTAAACTTGGGTAGTGAAGTTTGGGTTTTTAAATGTACAAAATTGACAACAAAAACCTAAGAGCAAAGATTAAAAATCTAGAGTAGAGGTTGGATTTTCAGAAATACATTATTAAAGAAAAGAAGCAGAAGGAAAAAGGAAGAAAGAAAAAAAAAGAAAAAAAAGAGAGAGAGGAAAAAAAAAGAAAAAAAAAGAAAAAAACCAGGAATTATTTTAAAAAAAACAAAAACCACCATCAACCATCCAAAGACTATATATGGTGTTTGCCTTAAAAAAAAAAAAAAAAAGTCTTTTTTTTTAAAAAAATAGTAATAGTAGGTTATAGAAATAAAAATTAGAAGATAAATAGAAGACTTAACAATTTTAAAAAAGTTAGAAAAAAAAAAGAAAAAAAAGGAATGATTTTAAAAATAGTAAAAATATATCTGACCCTTCTCTGATGTTGTGGGCCGTGTGGGATCACTTCCAAGGTGGTTCCCTCTGTTTAACTTCTTCTGTTTGCCGGTTTTTTAGGCTCACTAGTTCAGTCGCGCTGTGGGGAGGGGGGATGCTGCAAACAAATAGCACTGTCGTGCGCACACAGTATCTCTGCTCCGCTTGACCTGTCCCTTCTCGCGGCGCACAAACCGCTCCAGCTCTACGATGTTCAGCCGGGAGCCGTCTGGGGCCGGCCCTAGGCTGCGTGCACTTCCCCGGTCCAAGCCGCTCAGGTTCAGCACTCAGGCAGCCCTCAGAGGCACAGATTCGGCTGGGATTGTGCTTTGTGCCCTTCCCAGGTCCGAGTAGCTCAAGAGTTTGGCGAGCGCGATCGCTGCAACTTGTCACCTTTTCTGCCGCTGCTGCTCAGCTTTCTGGGTGGACCGCTGGCGCCCCCCATGAGGCAGATGGTGACTGTCCAGCACCCCCAGAAGTCTTAGCAAAGGAGCCTGCTTGAAGTTAGGTAAGTAGAGTCTCTCCAGGTCTGCAGTTGCCCCTTTCCAGTCCTTACGGCTCTGGCTGCCTGTCCCCGGCGGGGAATGGTCTGCAGCCGGCTTTTTCCGTTCCGTCCTTTGTTCTGTGCTTGGTCCTGGCAGTGTCTTATGTTCGAGCTTTTCGTGCGGTAGCTATCCCACAGTCTGGTTTGTTAGCCCAAGTTAGATCGTTCTGGTTGCGCGTGGGGCGTTCCTGCCCAATTCTTACAAAGCACTGCAGCCCGCGCCTCCCGTGCGTCCCTGCCCTGCCCCCACTTCCCAATGGCGGATGCAGGCGTCTGTGCTGCTTTTCCGTCGGGGAGTTACTGGTGGGCTTGTAATCTCTTGGTTTTAATTATTTATTTATTTTTCCTTCCTGTTATGTTGCCCTCTGTGTTTCCAATGCTCGCCACAGACTCGGCAGGGAGAGTGTTTCCTGGTGTTTGGAAACCTCTCTTCTTAAAATTCCCTTCCCGGGACGGGCTTCTCTTCCCGGGACGGAGCTCCCTCCCCACCTCCTTTGTCTCCTTTTTCATCTTTTATATTTTTTGCTACCTGTTTTTGAAGACAATGGTCTGCTTTTCTGGTTGCTTGATGTCCTCTGCCAGCCTACACAAGTTGTTTTGTGGAGTTTGCTCAGCGTTGAAATGTTCTTTTGCGGAATTTGTGAGGGAGAAAGTGGTCTTCCTATCCTATTCCTCCGCCATCTTTTGGAACTCCATCCTATATTTTTTAAAGTCCCCATATTTAGACAGACTTGTGGTTTTTGATTTTAATCTTGACTCCAGCCTATGATAATTGTAGATTTTTAGATAAGGAACTTAACTCTGTGGCTCAGTTTCCTTTTCTACAAAATGGGTGAAACAGAGTTTTGAGGGGAGAAGGCAATGGTACCCCACTCCAGTACTCTTGCCTGGAGAATCCCATGGATGGAGGAGCCTGGTAGGCTGCAGTCCATGGGGTCGCTAAGAGTCAGACATGACTGAGTGACTTCCCTTTCACTTTTCACTTTCATGCATTGGAGAAGGAAATGGCAACCCACTCCAGTGTTCTCGCCTGGAGAATCCCAGGGACGTTGGAGCCTGGTGGGCTGCCGTCTGTGGGGTCACACAGAGTCAGACACGACTGACATGACTAGCAGCAGCAGCAGCAGCAGCAGCAGCAGAGTTGTCAGGATTAAGTGAATTATGCTAGTAAAAGCATGCAACACAGTGAAATCACGCCATAAACTCTCATTAAATATGATTATTAAAACTACAATTATTACTTTTGAAACTATTACTATTATTATCATTACTATCACTATTACTACTTACAAGCCCTGTCTTTGTCACTCTGTCTGTGAATGCAAAGTCTTCACTGACTTCCAGGGCAGAACATGGTTTACTAAAATATCAATCAGTGCAAGGGTCAAAATGATTCCCTTTGGGAAATGAGGGTGGTAAAGATGTTAGGACCTCTTGCCTCTTTGGTCAAGGACTATGATTTGTCCTTGAGGCCATCTAGGTCTACACAAGACTTAATGTTTCAGTTCAGTTCAGGCATTCAGTCATGTCTGACTGTGACCCCATGGATTGCAGCATGCCAGGCTTCCCTGTCCATCACCAATTCCCGGAGCATGCTCAAAAGCATGTCCATCGAGTCGGTGATGCCATCCAACCATCTCATTCTCTTTTGTCCCCTTTTCCTCCTGATTTCAATCTTTCCCAGCATCAGGTGATGAGTCAGTTCTTTGCATCAGGTGACCAAACTATTGGAGTTTCAGCTTCAGCATATTCAGAACTGATTTCCTTTAGGATGGACTGGTTGGATCTCCTTGCAGTCCAAGGGACTCTCAAGAGTCTTCTCCAACACCACAGTTCAAAAGCATCAGTTCTTCAGTGCTCAGCTTTCTTTATAGTCCAACTCTCACATCCATACATGACTACTGGAAAAAACATAGATTTGACTAGATGGGCCTTTGTTGGCAAAGTAATGTCTGCTTTTTAATATGCTGTCTAGGTTGGTCATAACTTTTCTTTCAAGGAGCAAGTGTCTTTTAATTTCATGGCTGCAGTCACCATTTAAAGTGATTTTGGAGCACCCCTCCCCCAATAAAGTCTGCCTCTGTTTCCATTATTTCCCCATCTATTTGCATGAAGTGATGGGACCAGATGCCATGATCTTAGTTTTCTGAATGTTGAGCTTTAAAAAGCCAACTTTTTCACTCTCCTCTTTCACTTTCATCAAGAGGCTCTTTAGTTCTTCTTTGCTTTCTGCCATAAGGGTGGTATCATATGCATATCTGATGTTACTGATATTTCTCCCAGTAATCTTGATTCCAGCTTGCGATTCATCCAGCCTGGCATTTCGCATGATGTACTCTACATATAAGTTAAATAAGCAGGGTGACAATATACAGCCTTGACATACTCCTTTCCTGATTTGGAACCAGTCTGTTTTTCCATGTCCAGTTCTTTTTTTTTTTTCCATGTCCAGTTCTAACTGTTGCTTCTTGATCTGCATTCAGATTTCTCAAGAGGCAGGTCAGGTGGTATGGTATTCCCATCTCTTTAAGAATTTTCCACAGTTTGTTGGGATCCACACAGTCAAAGGCTTTGGTGTAGTCAATAAATCAGAAGTAGTTGTTTTTCTGGAACTGTCTTGCTTTTTTGATGATCCAGCGGATGCTGGCAATTTGATCTCTGGTTCCTCTGTCTTTTCTATATCCAGCTTGAACATCTGCTAATTCATGGTTCGCATACTGTTGAAGCCTGGCTTGGAGAATTTTGAGCATTACTTTACCAGCGTGTGAGATGAGTGCAATTGTGCCATAGTTTGAACATTCTTTGGCATTGCCTTTCTTTGGTGTTGGAATGAATACTGACACTTCCCAGTCCTGTGGCCACTGCTGAGTTTTCTAAATTTGCTGGCATTTAGAGTGCAGCACTTTAACAATATCATCTTTTAGGATATGAAATAGCTCAACTTGAATTCCATCACCTCCACTAGCTTTGTTTGTAGTGATGCTTCCTAAGGCCCACTTGACTTCTCATTCCAAGATGTCTGGCTCTAGGTGAGTGATCACACCATTGTGGTTATCTGGGTCATGAAGATCTTTTTTGTATAGTTCTTCTGTGTATTCTTGCCACCTCTTCTTAATATCTTCTGCTTCTGTTAGGTCCAGATCATTTCTGTCCTTTATTGTGCCCATCTTTGCACAAAATGTTCCCTTGGTATCTCTGATTTTCTTGACGAGATCTCTAGTCTTTCCCATTCTATCGTTTTCCTCTATTCCTTTGCATTGATCACTGAGGAAGGCTTTCTTATCTTTCCTTGCTGTTCTTTGGAACTCTGCATTGAAATGGACATATCTTCCTTTTCTCCTTTGCCTTTAGTTTCTCTTCTTTTTTCAGCTATTTGTAAGGCCTCCTTGACAACCATTTTGCCTTTTTGCGTTTCTTTTTCTTAGGGATGGTCTTGATCACTGTCTCTTGTACAATGTCATGAACTTCCATCCATAGTTCTTCAGGTACTCTGTTTATCAGGTCTAATCCCTTGAATATTTGTCTCTTCTACTGTGTAATCTAAGAGATTTGATTTAGGTCATACCTTTATGGTCTAGTGGTTTCCCCTACTTTCTGCAATTTAAATCTGAATTTGGCAATAATGAGTTCGTGATCTGAGCCACAGTCAGCTCCCAGTCTTGTTTTTGCTGACTGTATAGAGCTTCTCCATCTTTGGCTGCAAAGAATATAATCAATCTGATTTCAGTGTTGACCATCTGGTGATGTCCATGTGTAGAGTCTTCTCTTGTGTTGTTGGAAGAGGGTGTTTGCTATGACCAGTGCATTCCTTGGCAAAACTCTGTTAGCCTTTGACCTGCTTCATTTTGTACTCCAAGGCCAAATTTGCCTGTTACTCCAGGTATCTCTTGACTTCCCACTTTTGCATTCCAGTCCCCTCTGACGAAAAGGACATCTTTTTGGTGTTAATTCTAGGAGGTCTTGTAGGTCTTCATACAACCATTCAACTTCAGCTTCTTCAGCATTACTGCTCGGGGCATAGACTTGGATTACTGTGATATTGAATGCTTTGCTTTGGAAATGAACAGAAGTCATTCTGGCATTTTTGAGATTGCATCCAAGTACTGCATTTCGGACTCCTTTGTGTCTATGAGGGCTACTCTGTTTCTTCTAAGGGGTTCTTGCCCACCATAGTAGATATAATGGTCATCTGAGTTAAATTCTCTCATTCCAGTCCATTTTAGTTCACTGATTCCTAAAATGACAATGTTCACTCTTGCCATCTCCTGTTTGACCACTTGCAATCTGCCTTGATTCATGGACCTAACATTCCAAGTTCCTATGCAATATTGCTCTTTACATGATCAGACTTTACTTCCATCACCAGTCACATCCACGACTGGGTGCTGCTTTTGCTTTGGCTCTGTCTCTTCATTCTTTCTGGAGTTATTTCTCCACTGATCTCCATAGCAAATCAGGCATCTGTTGGCCTGGGGAGTTCCTCTTTCAGTGTCCTATCTTTTGCCCATTCATGCTGTTCATAGGGTTCTCAAAGCAAGAATACTGAAGAGGTTTGCCATTCCCTTCTCCAGTGGACCACATTCTGTCAGACCTCTCCACTGTGACCCATCCGTTTGGGTGCCCTACACAGGCAGCATGACCCATAGTCTACACAATGAGTATGAGGCCAACTAGGTCTATACAAGACTTATTGATTAGACTCTGATAATTGCAAGATTTGCTTCTGAATTACTTTTGTCCCACAGCTTTGAGCCTCTTTGCCTCTACCCTACTTTGTACCTCATCTCTCTCTGTCTTGAGTTGCTTTCTCTTTTTCCTGACTCATTCTTCCTCCTTGGATTGTTTTCTCTCTCTCTCTCTCAGGCTGGGGCCTCTTGCTCTGAAATGTACATCCGGGGTTATCCTGCCTAGAACTGTCTTGTGTTCTCTGAAGATATTGCTCCCCTTGACTCTGGACTGGTTGGCTGGACAGTGCCAATAAGAACAACAGATTCTGGCTAAATTACCAGGAGGAACAGTTAAGGAGGGAAAGCAGAGATCTAAGAAGCGTGTCTTTGTAGGCACTTACTCTAGACTCTTGAATTTAAAGGAACAAACTGCTTATGCAAAAATAGCTGCAATTCTTTGGCAAAGTTAATAGCTTCTTGCATTTTTATTAGTCTTTTTATAAAATAAAGATTTAGCAAATGTGTGGGAAAAGAAGCATATGTAATTCCACCTTCCACTCTCCTAGAGTTGCCAATTTTACAGTGCATATTTATCTGGCTCCATTCCTTAACATTTTCTGTTCTCCAGTATCTGTATCTAATGATGCTATTGAGAAGGTTTTCTTGTGACTAGAACTGCTTTTCTTCAAAAATTATTCAACATGGAACTAGACAAAGGTAATTAACTGCTCTAGTTCTATCTGGCTAAAAACTATTGAATTTCTAAATACTGGAAATCCTCTGTATACGCAAGTAGCCTATACTGCCTATTGATACTATGCTTATATTTTTGTTATAGTAAATCAAATGATTCAAATTTTGTGAAGGCAGTAAAACCAAAGTTTTAATTTTAGTTTTTTTGTGCATTGAATGCCACCATCATCTTAAATCAATGTGGATATTTTCTGACTAGTTAAATAGAGGTAATAAATGTCCCTACTTCACAGGAGTGCTTTGAGGTAAAATAATGACAATATTTACCATAAATAGCAGAGCCTTTCTCATAGTGGTTATCTACAATTATTGCTGTTGCTATTGTTGTAATTTGTCCAATCTATATCCTTTAGCCAATCAGCATGACAAAATAAATGATATTAGAAGAACTGCTCCAAATTCAATGATTATTTTTCCTATTGTGTGAGCATTCTCAAATCATTGGTGATCTCCTTGCCATAAGATTACAGCTGTGTGAGATACAGAGACCCAAAAATTATTCATTGGGTTTCATGATTTTTACTTGGTTGGGGAAATCTATCCTGCAAAATGAATCAAGGGCAGTAGGGAGTCTTGCCAGGTAGTTCTTGCTGATTTTACTTTATGGGGTTCAATTTGGAGGTGGGAGCTATTGAGCAATTTCACCCCAATTGGAGGGTTAAAAGGATTCAGCCAATGGATGCGGACTTGATGAAATACCTTAGAATAAGGAAAAGGAGACTGTGCCCCTGAAAGACTTGCACTATTCTTAAAATCTAGTAAAAGTTAAAGTTACAGTACTTTAAAGTCAGGATATAAGGTTTTTTTTTTTTTTTTAATTAACCCTTGATTTTAAGTTGGCTTGGGGATATGTTCATTCTTTCCAAAGCTGACCTTAACCAGTGACTACAGAGTAGCTAATTCTTATTTGTGCAAAGGGAATCTGGTTCCTTCCTGACTTTGGCAGAAGATGAAAACTATGGGTGGCTTTTCAGGGTTTTTCCATGGGCTGTTCATGCAAAGCTGACATTTGCCAGCAACAGTCTCTGCCTCATCCTTTTATTCTGTGTCAGTCTGGGGTTAGATCTAACAAATTGTCAGTGTTTCTGCCTCACTCCCAGAGCACTTTATTCTTGACTTGATAGTCTCAGCAGTGACAGATCTCCTTTCCCTACCCCCAGATTGTTTTAATTACCACTGCTGTGTTTTGTTAGATGGTAAACCGTGAAAATGGCCTCTGGTTGTTTGGGTTGCTCAGCTTAAAAAAAGAAAAACAAGACTTGCATGGAATAAGAAGGGGTGCCAAAGACCTAGGGATCTATTGATTTACTCATTTATTCATTAAGAAAGGAATTGAAGTAAAGATAAGGGATAATTCATCTGCTGTGTACACCCCGTTTTGACTGCAGAGATTTTTCTTTTTGTTGGCAGTGTCTTGTGGGGAAGGAGGAGGAGCTGGGACTTTGTCCTTTACTGGACACTCATAGTCTCAAAGTTACTCCATTTCCCCAAACTGTTCCCTTTGTAGGGTCCTGAGAAAGGGAACCCCTTGAATGAGGTATAAGCACAGATTGGACATTGCAGTATCTGCCCTGAGACCTGAAGACAGATGCTTAAAGACAGATCCTTCCTCCTCTCTCCTTTAAGCCTCAGTTTACTCATCTGTAACATGGAGATAATAACAAACCTATTTAACATGTATGTGCACTTGTTAATGTGAGATATATTGGAGATTGTTGTATTTAAGGCAGTTCTTTTCATTCATGACAGATCTTTAAACTCTTTGATTTACATGTGTTAGCAACCTAGCCTAGCACAATGCCTGATTCATTAAAGGAGCTGGGCACATAAAAATGGCTTTTAAAAACACATGAATGAAGGATTTCCCTGGTTGTTCAGTGGTTAAGAATTGCCTACCAATGAAGGGGACACAGGTTTGATTCCTGGTCTGGGAAGGTTCCACATGGGGAGGAGCAACTAAGCCCGTGCACCACAGCTACTGAGCCCAGATGCAGCAACTAATAAAGCTTGAGTGCATTAAAGACCATGCTCTGCAACAAGAGAAGCCACTGAAATGAGAAGCCTGCACACAGCCACTAGAGAGTAGCCCCACTTATCACAACTAGAGAAAGCCCTGTGCAGCAATGAAGACCCAGCACAGCATACATAAATAAATAAACATATATTTTTAAAAATGCATAAATGAATGAATGAGGAAACTGATGACAGTAAAAAAATGGGAGGAAAAGAAAACATGAGACATCTTTGAGGGAATGTAGGAATCTATTTTTGACCTCTGAAACATAGGAAAAATATTTAGAGAAAGAAATTGCCTCCTTCAGAAGCAGAGGTACCATTTAACTATAAATGGTGCTCAGTTTAGAATGTAGGTTCAGTTTAGCGATATCTATACAAATGATTACACTTCATACTTCCTTAAGAGTGAAAAATATTTGTCAATAAAAATACTAATAATGATAGGCAATATTTATTGAGAATTTACCCTTTGATCTCAGGTTGAGTCTTAGAAAGTGTAGGTGCAATTATTATCCTGAACTATGGATGAGGAGACCGAGAGACAGAGGCGACAATGGCAAACTGACAGTGCCAGAATCGGCAACTTCTGAAAACAAACCCAACTTCAGAAGTTTACTTCGGACATTTTTGGGCTTTCTTCTTCTTTTTTATCCCCTCATGTGGTGATGGAGTTCTTTTTGTCTAGCTGCACACATCCAGCCACCTTTACACAGGCAATCTAAATATGTCACTGTTCATTAGTTATTTGTACCAATGATCATGCTGCATTTCTAGAATGTCATATCTGACAACGTGCTAAATAGCCTGCTGCTATGAATAGCCCTCTTTGTGAATTAGCCTGCAGACCGGCAGGCTTGTTCTTGTCAAATCAGTTCTCATCTAAACTTGCCTAATCACAGTCCTTCTTCTTCTTCTTCCTCTGTAACTCTCAGGCATTTCTGGATAAATAGTGCTTCAGCTAACAAAAGCTCCTGCCTGCAGCCGGGTGTTGCTACCTCCCTTCCTGGCTTGAAGCATGGTTTCTCTGCTGTTAAACAACTAACAGCAGTTTCAGCACCGGGGACAGAGTATTTTAATGAAGTGGTAATGGGATGTAGAGTAGGACATGCCTTGATTAAAATGGAGCACCCTGCTTAAAAATTACAGTCCATCCCCATTTCTTCATGCAATTCTGATTTTTCTTCTGGTTACCAAGCTTCCTTCCCAGCCCTAGAAGATTGCAATGCAGCTTGTGTATGTTGTGCCTTCAAGTAACTTTTAATTAGACATTTAAATTAGACTGGTGCTGGTTCACTGAACCCAGCATTTTTATATTTCTCCAGCCCAATTATTAGGTGTTTTAATTCCCAATTCATGGCTTGCCATTTATTTTAATATTATTTATTATGATGTTAAAACTATAATTCCTAGATTTTTCTCATAAAGAAAATGAGATATAAATGTCCCAATTAAGAACAAAAATTCCAAGCTGTCAAACTCATAATAAAAATAATAAACTGGCTTAAGCCATCAAATCCATAATCAAAAACTAGCTAACGTCTAGACAGGTGCTGAAGGAGAATGAACAAAAAATGCTACAATGTGAGAGAGAAAAATTGAACAGAAGAGACAAAGGATTTTTTTCTTTTGATCAAGGTGGGAAGGAGCACAAACATTCTGGATGACACGGTACAGATCCAACTGTCTGGGCCCATCTACCAGAATCATGTGTCAGTCCCAGCTGCGGGGTTGTCCTTAATGGGGGAGTCTGGTCATGGGGTAAGGTGCCAAGCAGATGGATGAAGGGTCAATGGGTCTTCCAAACATTTATCAAACACCTGTAATGTTTCAAGCATTGTTCTGTTCTGGGTGTTTTTGCCTGTCCAATACTGACAACACGTTATAAGTTCAGTACTATTACAGTGTCCATGTAGAAAAGGAAACTGAGGCACACAGAAATTAAGAACCAGGTCCAAGCTCACACACATAGTAAGGGTGGAGAATCGGATTTGAATTCAAGCTGTCCGACTCCTGAATTTGCACTTTTAACACTCAGACTTTTATGTGCCTCTCCAACAATGTAAGCAGTGCAGAACAGGTAAAGTCCAGGCTGAGCTGCCAAGCAAAGCAGTCAAAAATGTCGATTGTTCTTGCCTAATGTAGAAGTTGTAAGAACTGAATATGGTAAATGGTATAAAAGTGAGTATCTGGCCTGGGATAGTGTTCATGGTGAACAGGACCTGAAAGAATGCTGTACGACTTCAAGAAGGAGGAAGCCACTTGGTGAGGACAGGATGCTGAGACAGAGTACAAAGGAGGAGAGACCAGAAGCGCCTCCTTAAATGCGGGTTTGGGCAATTCCTTCATTTGCTGAAGTGCCCTCGACCTTGACTGGCAGTGGGTGGAGTCAGGATTTGGGATGATAAGGAGCCAGATATGAGATTTGAGGGGGTAAATGACTTGTCTTTCCTCCATGCTGGCTATGAAACTTTGGTGTTAAGTCTAAACTAACTTTTATCCAAATCACTGGTTTTTCCCTGGGTCACAGATGCCACCCTTTTCTCAGGCTGAGGGACTCTGTGCAACTACAGTGACTGGCAAAAGTCACCCTGGTTCGTTCACCAGCGACTCAAGGGAAACAACGACAAGCCAAGCATCTGCAAAGATCCTCACAAAGCTACATGCTTTGCCCTAAAGGCATTCATTATCTAAAAGGGGGAAAAAAGAGCATGTTTATAATTAACCAAGAAAGCAGGACTGAGATCTGAAGGACACATAGAGGGACAATTAGCGTGTATCCTCCAGCAACAGTGACCAGGATCTTTTTCATGAATATTTATTTGATGACTTGGATTAGACACAGAATGGAAGCTTTGGGGAGTTGTTAGTGAGGTGACTAAGACGTATGTGTAGAGGATGCTTATTTAGTATCCGTGTGAGATTGCATTATTGTTACCAATATTATTCACTTTCCTTCTGTGCTTCCTTGGGGTGGAGTAGATTTGGCTGCCCTACTAAATTTGGGTTTGAGCATTTGATGGACTTTGACCAAAGGAATATGAGCAGAGATGAGGCGAGCAGCAACTTATCCTTTTGTGCTATTGTGGTTTTCTGTTAATATGAGAAAGTAACATGCTTGGAGTAGCCAAGGAGGAGGCAGAGAAGTGGAGCAGATGTGACTCTGCTCTGTGGTTTGGAGGCAGCCTCATCAGTCTGTTACCTAAAGCAAAGCCATCCTAGTCTACTCACAGACCTAAGAGCAAGAAAAAGAAATGTTGGTTGCTGTAGACCATTGGAGTTTGGAATGCTTGTTATTCAGCATAACTGAAGCAAAAAACTGACCAATACAGCATCCATTTCTTTCCCTATGAGCCCATGTATAGTCTTAGTGGGAGAGCAAGCTCAGGTATCCAGTGCCTATTTTTTAAGCTGAGTAGAGCCATATTCCATCTCTCTTGTGCCCTCTATAGGGTTGTTTAGGGGAGAGGGAGATTACTTATGACTCAAATAACCAGTTGTTCTCTTCTGGGGCTAATCTTGAGGCAGTGACCCAAGAACACGGTGAGGACAGATCATACATGATAAGGTAGTGTCTTGACTAGAGTTTTCCGACTGGAAACCACTGGTGTGCCTCTTGCTTCCTGCTTCCTGAACTATGCTCCTACATTCTCTAAAACCCAACCACTCACTCATTCTTTGAATCCCCAATATTTTTCCAATATATTCCCCATTACTTAAATAAGTCAGAGTCAGTGTCTGATACCTATTACCTATAACCCATAACTCTAACTCACTAGTACTTATATTGCTGGTACTGCCTTAGAACACGATTTAGTCATGAACAATTAGAGGGTCCTTTTCAGTGCTGTTAATAAGCTGTACTGGAAATTGCATGTCTGTACTTCTTAAGGCTTCTCCCCTATGCCCCACACTGGACAGGTTTTTGTGATTAGTAACCATGCTGGCTTTTAGTTCTACTAAAGTGCATCGATAAGACTTTTGAAGCCGTAGGAGTCTTTGAATTTCCTATGGTTTGAGATAAGGCTCTTTCTCATTACTCTAAGAATAGCCCAGCTCCCAAAGCCATTCAGAAACCCACAGAGGGAGATCTGGCTTGCAGGCCTCTCAATAAACTCTTATTAACACTTTCAAAAGTAATCTGTTTTTGTCTTGACCTCACTTTAGATTCTTGGCAGGTATAATGGACAAATCTGTAGGGTTTCCTTTTCCTTTTTAAAAGACTAGATAAATGCACCTTTTCTCTCATCAGATTATAAAAGTTCAATGTAAATGGAAAGTTCATTGCTTCCCTTGATAACAGACGTAATCTTCCCAATTGATGCCCCTCTATCAGCAGACACATGAGATAGTCCTAGAGATTGTTTTCCATGAAAGTTGGCTGAGAATAAGCTTAATTTCCCAGACTGTGCACTTTAACCTCAGGCTGATGCATTGAGAAAATGCCTTGTATCCACTTTTAGTAAAGAAAAGATGTAGGCTTTCTGCTGCTTCCAGCTACATTTGCCTGGCTTGGGCATGGGTGGCTTGGTTTCAATTGGGCCCAATGTGCAAGCCTTCCAATTAGATTAATCTCCCCATTATTTATTTATTTTGGTAGGCAGATAGGTGGAAGCCTTGAGAGGAGAGAGAGAGAGAGATACTTGTATCAGTGCTGATTTAGCACTGACAGTGAATTCAGCTCAGCCTCAAAGCATAGGCCAGAGTACATCCAAATAACACCCATTACATTTGTGTAGCGTTTTTACACACATCACAACACAAATGCATTTCTGCCATCTCAGCTTCTCATGAAGTTCTGTGCAGAGTAGGAAGTCTTTATGTCCCTTTGACAGATGGGAAAACCAACACATACACATCAAGGTCTTTGACTCAGGTTACACAGTCAAAAAGTACTAGCTCTTGATGGAGTTTAAATTGTCAAGCTCTCTACTCATCTTTCTCCCTTTAACCAACATGGCTTAGAAAGCAGGGGTCAGATTTGAAACCAGAAGACCAGAATTGTGGTTCCAGCTATGCTCTATGGTCGTTTGTGTATGTGTGTGTGTGTGTGTGTGTGTGTGTGTGTGCGCACACATGTGAAGATTAAGCCTTAGATTTCTCACAGCAATAATAACAATGCCTGGGTTTAAATGAGGTGATTTTCATATGAGGTGATTTTCATGAAAAACACTTTGTAAAGTACAAAGTAGGATAAAAATATAGTATTGTCATGTGTTTATGATAGTAATTGATATTTATTGAGTGCTTACTAAATGCCAAACATGAAAAACATTATTTTAATTTATATAATGTAATGGAATAAAGTATAGAGAGAAAAGTGCCTAAAATACTGTTAAACAATGTAAGAATTCATCATGAAGGTTACCATCATGTCAAGAATGAAAACTTTGCCAGCGGTCCAGAAACTGCCCTGCATAACTTTTCCTCCGGCTAGAGGTCGCCACTGTTTTAGTGTTTTTGTTGCTCAGCAGCTAAGTCATGTCCAACTCTTTGTGACCCCCATGGACTGCAGCACACAGTCCTCCCTGTCCTCCTCTGTCTCTGGGAGTTTGCTCAAACTCATATCCACTGAGGCGATAATGCCACCCAACCATCTCGTCCTCTGTCGTCCCCTTCTCTCCTCTTGCTCTCAATCTTTCCCAGCATCAGAGTCTTTTCCAATCAGTTGGGTCTTTGTATCAGGTGCTATTTTGTTAATATTTTGATGTTATTCAGTCACTAAATCCCTAAAGAGTCAAATTTTGCCTCTTTTTGAATTTCGTGTCAGTGGAATCAAGTAATGTGTATTCTTCCTCATTTGTTTTCTTTAGCTACTCTCATATTTTAAAGATTCATCTGTCTTCTCCCATATAACTTTAGCCACTCATTTTCATTACTGTATGGTACTCTACAGTATGAATACATAATATTGAATAGCTTATCTTGTACTAATGACAGGCATTTAAGCTGTTTCTAACCTTTTGCTGCAGAGAATAATGCAGGGAATAGTAAATGATAAACCTATTAGCAGGTACACAGGTTTTGGAGCACATATGTATGCAGTTCTATAGGCTATTTGAGCAGAATTACCAAGTCACAGATTGTATGTATCTTTAATCTTTAACTGGAGTAGATACTCCCAAGCTGTTTTGTTTGTTTTTTAGTGGATGTTCTGATTTGTGCTTCCACTAGTGAAGAATGCGGAGAAGGCGATGGCATCCCACTCCAGTACTCTTGCCTGGAAAATCCCATGGGCAGAGGAGCCTGGTAGGCTGCAGTCCATGAGGTCTCTAAGAGTCGGACACGACTGAGCGACTTCACTTTCACTTTTCACTTTCATGCACTAGAGAAGGAAATGGCAACCTGCTCCAGTGTTCTTGCCTGGAGAATCCCAGGGACCAGGGAGCCTGGTGGGCTGCTGTCTATGGGGTCGCACAGAGTCAGACACAACTGAAGCGACTTAGCAGCAGCAGCAGCAGCAATAAAGAATGAGATTTTTGTTTTGTTCTATACCCTCTTCAACATTCAGTACTGTGATATGTTTAAACACTAACTAGGCTGGTGTACATATGTCTCTGAAGTGTTAATAAGCACTTTTCTATTACTAATGAAGCCGTATCTGCTTATGAATTTATTTATCCTCTTTTTGTCAGTCTTTGTTCAAAGCTATTGCCCATTTTCCATTGGGTTATCTGTCAAGGAGCATTGATTTATAATATTTTTTTATTTTATAATCTGGATACAAGCCCTTTGTTACACATGTATCAGATATCTTTCTTCACACTGTGCCTTGCCTTTTCATTTTCTTAATACATTTTTGCATGAACCCAAGTTCTTAATTTTATTGTCTAATTTATTAGTAAATTCCTTTATGCTTAGGGCTTTTTGTATCTTATTGTATGTAACCTTTCTTTTCTCTGAGATTGTGAAGACATTTTTAAATATTAGTTTCTAAACACTGATGGTTAGAGTGAGGCCAAAACAGAGCTCGTCATCTGGCAGCTGGAGTTAAGCTGCTAGTGGGAAGCGGGAGGAAGGAGATGTAGGTTTCAGGCTTGTGGTTTAGATGTTTACAAGGGTCTTAAGTAAAAGTGTGGAGGATGGAGGTCAGATGCCACAGGCTGGTCTTAGGAGAGTGCATACTGCTGGGTAATGGGGGATAGTGTGTTTTCTATTAGCTCCATTTCAGACACACATGCAGAAAAACACAATTTTGTTTTTTTGACTTTTTTGTTTTTAGTTAACTCTGATCTAGGTATTATTTTCCGTAAAAGAAAAGAGGAGAAGGATAAACAGAGCATATTGATATATAATTTCTCTTCTGTTAACATGGAAAGCTTACAATTCTGGTAAAATTTAAAATATGCAAGAGCATGGAAGAAACTATTATTAAGGTTAGAGTGTTTAGTGTCCTTTTAACTTAAAAGCAGGGCTGGCCAATTTTGTGGAAGTTTTGTAAGTTTCTAGTCTCCTTTTTCTCCTGTTCCTCACCCCCCATAACTATAGATCTTATTACTATTTAATAGAGTCCTAGGATTGAAAGATATCAAACCCAAATTTTTTATTTTTTTCAGATGGACATACAAAGATTTACCCTTGGTCACAGAGCTAGTAAGTGAAACAGCCAAGCCAGGTCTCTGATTCTCCATACTTCTCAGAGTGCTTCAGAGTACATTTTTTGAATAAAATTAAACTGCTTCGACAAATGGATAAGAAAGCTGTGGTACATATACACAATGGAGTATTACTCAGCCATTAAAAAGAATACATTTGAATCAGTTCTGCTGAGGTGGATGAAACTGGAGCCGATTATACAGAGGGAAGTAAGCCAGAAAGAAAAACTCCAATACAGTATACTAACACATATATATGGAATTTAGAAAGATGGTAATGATAACCCTGTTTGCGAGACAGCAAAAGAGACACAGATGTAAAGAACAGACTTTTGGACTCTGTGGGAGAGGGAGAGGGTGGGATGATTTGGGAGAAAGGCATTGAAGCATGTATACTATCATGTAAGAAATGAATCGCTAGTCTAGGTTCGATACAGGATACAGGATGCTTGGGGCTGGTGCACTGGGATGACCCAGAGAGATGATATTGGGAGGGTGGTGGGAGGGGAGTTCAGGGTTGGGAAGTCATGTATACCTGTGTTGGATTCATGTCAATGTATGGCAAAACCAATACAGTATTGTAAAGTAAAAAAATAAAATTAAAAAAGATAAAAAATAAACTGCTTCTAGAAATGTCTAACAACTTGAGACACCGTTAGAGATGACTGAAGACATCTATAGTTATTGTAAAGTTAGGATGAGTGATAGAAAAACCCATAAAAGGGTGACCAACTCTTTTCACTTCAGTCTCATGTTAAATCTTTGAATCACTAAGAAAAAGACAGTAACAATATTTAAAAAATATACAACAGATTTGAATAGACCTGGTGTTTCAGCTAGTAAAGAATCTGCTTGCAACATAGGAGACCCGGGTTTGATTCCTGGGTCAGGAAGATCCCCTGCAGAAGAAAATGGCAACCCACTCCAGTGTTCTTGCCTGAAGGCTGGGTGGGTTGCAGTCCATGGGGTTGTAAAGAGTTGGACACGACTGAGCAGCTAACGCTTCCACTTTCATTTTACAGGAGAGAATATCCAAGTGGCTAATAAATATGTGAAAAGGTACTCAATTTCATTTTTCATTTGAAGAATGAAAATTAAAATCATAATGAGAAACAACTAAACATCCAGCAGAATGCAAAAGAAAAAAAAAAGCAAATAAGAAAACATCCCCAGACAATACCAAGTGTTAGTCAGGATACAGAGTGACTGGAACCCCTATGTCATGACAATGGGAGGATAAAATGATCCAACCACTTTGGAAAACTGGCAGTCTGCTATGGCTGAATATGGGGATATCCGGGACCCAGCCATTCCACTGTTAGCTGTGTACCCAAGAAAACGCGTGTGTGTACAGAGGACATGTGCAAGAATCTTCACAACATAACTTCTCATAAAAGCCTTGCTTTGGAGACTTTCCAAATGCTCACTGACAATAGAATGGATAATGAATTGTGTCATGTTTATGCAATGCAACATGGTCCAGCAATGAGAAAACGTGAACCACTATGACATAAAAAGGTGAAAGTGAAGTCACCCAGTCTGTGGGTTGACTGAGTGTGGTTGCCACTTCCTTCTCCAGGGGATGACATAAAACAGATATGGATAAATCTCATAAACAGTATTTAAGGAATGAAGGCAGACAGAACAGAGTACATTAATGTGTGGTTTCATTTGTACAAGATTCAAAAACTAATTTATGCTGCCAGATGTCAGATGATGGTAACTTTTGTGAGAGTAATGATGGGCAGGTAAGTGGAGTTCTGTCAGTGATCTGTTACTTGATCTGGGTTCTGATTACCCAGGTGTGTTCAGTTTGTGAATTTCATCCACGAGTTCCTGATGGGGCCCTTTTTTTTTTTCCTTCTAGAGAGTCCTGCTTCAGTAAGATGCTCAAAAAATCTTAACTTTTAACCAAGTTTCAGGGCCAGAGGTCTTCAGGAAAATAACACTACCATCCCCATGACAACTGGGAGGCGTTTTCCATTTGACACAATACACCTTCCACTTAGCCTCACATCTGTGGGGTATCTGTATCCCCCACGGCATGCAGTAAGTCAAACAACCTACATGCTCAAGGAAAATCATAGCAGTGAGAGACTGAATTTAAGATCAATAGATTGGGGGAGGGAAAGACAAGCCTTCGTTTGACAGCAGGAAAGAAAAAGAGAGTCCAGAAGGGAGCAAGGAAAGGGAAAATGATCGTTTTGGGCAGGGGCGAAGGCAGATTTTTGTAGCGGAGTCTAACAGACCGCAAATGGGTAGATAGAGCACACTTTTGAGCAATGGCTAAGACCAATGCAGGGGACAAGGAGGGGGAGCAGAGGTGTTCTCTGTCCTTCATAAAACACATCCCTGTTACCCGCAGACTCTGCCAAAGAAGCTTAGTGTCACTGTCTCATACAATACTTTTGAAAAATATGTAAGCCAGAAAGATAGATTGAGGGAGAGAGAACCCTGATCTCAACATTCTTTTTTCTGTACTGGAATGATCGTGGGGACTTGTTTTGAGAGCAAGACAAGAAAAATGACTTCAGTGGTCATGCAGAGTATGCAAGGAGCCTCTGCAGGTATCATAACACTTAATCCTCAGGGCAGCCTGGCAAGTGGTGAAAGTCATCCTCACATCCACATGGGGCTTGATGCTCAGAGAGTTTGAGACACAAGCCCTTTGCCCCATCAATAGTTTAAGACAGAGCCTCAGAGTGCATAGTGTCTGATTAAAACTTCTCACTCTTACCCTGAAAAGAAGAACCTCTTCCAGAAATAGCTCTGATTGTCCCATCACTTTCCAGGGAGGATGAAAACTCTCTACGTAGACAACTGGACTGTAGAGTCTGGTTAGCACATCTGTCTGCAGAATCCATAAGGCAGGGCTGTGACTTTATTGATACTAAAAGGGGAAGAAAGAGGCACTTCTCTGGTGGTCTAGTGGCTAAGACTCCATGTTCTCAATGCAGGGAGTTTGGGTTGAATCTCTGATCTGGGAACTAGATCCCACATGCCACAATTAAAGATTCCCCATGCCGCAACTCTTGATGAAAGTGAAAGAGGAGAGTGAAAGAGTTGGCTTAAAGCTCAACATTCAGAAAACAAAGATCATGGCATCCGGTCCCATCACTTCATGGGAAATAGATGAGGAAACAGTGGAAACAGTGGCAGACTTTATTGTTTTGGGCTCCAAAATCACTGCAGATGGTGACTGCAGCCATGAAATTAAAAGACGCTTACTCCTTGGAAGAAAAGTTATGACCAACCTAGAGAGCATATTCAAAAGCAGAGACATTACTTTGCCAACTAAGGTCCATCTAGTCAAGGCTATGGTTTTTCCAGTAGTCATGTATGGATGTGAGAGTTGGACTGTGAAGAGGGCTGAGCACCGAAGAATTGATGCTTTTGAACTGTGGTGTTGGAGAAGACTCTTGAGAGTCCCTTGGACTTCAAAGAGATCCAACCAGTCCATTCTGAAGGAGATCAGCCCTGGGATTTCTTAGGAAGGAATGATGCTAAAGCTGAAGCTCCAGTACTTTGGCCACCTCACGCGAAGAGTTGACTCATTGGAAAAGACTCTGATGCTGGGAGGTGCTGGGGTCCAGCCCTGGTGGATCCAGGGAATTCGAAGGGTGGACGGAGTCGGCGAGGAAAGACTTATCTATTTATTAATATAAGATTAGATTAGGAAGAAATAGTGAAGTAGGAAAAATTAAGTGGAGAGAAGAGGCTGATTAACTTGGGTTACGTGGAAAACCAATGAAGTCCCAGACAAGGAGCTTGCACCGTCTACGTTAGGCCGCCAGGGTCTGTTTGAATATTGGAGAGTGCCCTGCCTTGGGCTCTCTCTCTTATGGATCTTAGAAGCCAGGACAAGTAAGTAGACACAGTGAGCCTCCATGTTCCAAGGGATCAGCCTGAAAAGGAGAGGGAGGGAGCAAGAGAAAGAATCGACAGGCTTGTGCAAAACCCCCCTCCAACTTTATTATTTAAAAGGTGTTTATATACCCTAAATTTTACATAATGGAAGATACAGAGTCATGCAGTCCTGACCCTTTCTGTATATCTTTTTTGTATGCAAAAGGTCTCAGGTGATTTACATTATCTTCTGGCCAGGAGGCTTGCTAACACTTTTTTGGCTCTCTTTCTTAATGAATGTTAATCTCGTTTCTCCTGAAGTGTTTTTCTTTAATCTGCATCTCCTTAAAGCACTAAAGTTATATCTCTATAGAACAAAGGTGCAGTGGGTTATAACAAAGAAGGTACTTAACTCAAAGATCTAATGTTGCTAATACCAGGTCTACTGCTTGTTTTTCTATATACCAACTATATCTAAAAATAAAGGACATGAAAATTTGGCAGCAAATATTGGCTCAACAAATGAAACCTTTAGTCAGTCCTATTCTAATGATTTTGACTCTTCGGAAGCCCCTACATTCCTAGGATGTTTTTAGCTTCCTGTTCCTCCTGTGGTCAGGAGGCCTCAAACAATCACATGCGCAGCTGTACGAGTCCTGCAGGCAGGCTAGAAAGCCATCAGAGGGGTTTTTGGATGGAAACACTCTTTCAAATGCAGAAGACTAAAGCCCTGAATTGACTTTTTCCAGAGAATGTCAGAAGAGTGGAAAAGCAGGCAGATTCTTATTTTTTGGGGAGTGGATGCTCAGGAAATTCCAGGGGGAAAACCTGAGGTTGGTTAGCCTTGCCATCAGAGCTCTGCTGCATGACCTTGTCATGGGTGGAATTCCTCACGCTGGCTCCTGGCAGGGAGGGATTGGGGGCAGGAGAAGGGGACAACAGAGAATGAGATGGCTGGATGGCATCACTGACTCGATGGACGTGAGTCTGAGTGAACTCCGGGAGTTGGTGATGGACAGGGAGGCCTGGTGTGCTGTGATTCATGGGGTCACAAAGAGTTGGACACGACTGAGCGACTGAACTGAACTGAACTGATGCCACAACTGAGACCTGGTGTAGTCAAATAAATAAAAACAATATTTCTTAAAAAATGAGTAAAAGAGGAAGGACACGCAGAATCTGAAACAGGAGTCGTGGCAGGGGTCTCTGACCCCGGGGCAATGCTGGTCTTCACTGTGGGCCAGAGGTCTTGGTTCCTTGGGGCAGACCAGTCTCAGTGTAGGTGGGGTCTGAGGTTGAGTGCAGCCACAGGCTGAGTGAGTGGGCCTGTGTTTACATGATGTGATTGGGTAGCACCACGAATCCCACAGAGAACCTTAGTTCTCCTATGGCTCCACAGCTGCCTCTCTGCATCATCCAGCCACTAAGGACCCCAAATATTTGAGTAGGAAGACCCATTGCTCTTTTGGTGGCAAGTCATCGGCTCTGGAGCCTGGGACCCCCAAAAGAGCATGTTGATGGCTGGGAAGGGAAGAGTCAGGGCTGCTGATGTGAGGTTGGTTTCACTGTAGATCTGGAGTCAGTGATGGGTGTGGGAAACAGAGTGCGGCTGACTGGATTGGGAGTGGTAGGCAGAACACACACACACACACACACACACACACACACACACACCTTCACCACCCCCCCCCCCCCCCCCCAGGAACTCTGTGAGTGAAGTGTTATACTGGAGTCAGATACTTCTGTGTTTGAATCTCACTTCTCTCACTTGTAGAATCCCAGCCAAGTTACTTAAACTTTCTGAATCTCATGGACCTCATCTAAAAATCCTCATGATGAAGATCAAATGAAAGAGAAATACCACCCCCCTGCCAACGTCTATGCTGTGAACATAGTGCCCATCCAAGGCCCTTGTGCATGGACCTGAGATGCCATTGCAGAGGTGGGAACAGAGACCAAGGCAAGTATAAGGCGGGGTGATGGGTCAGAGAGCAACAGAGAGAAACACAGAGTAAGTCATATGGATGCAGAACTCAGTCATCATGCCAGTCATGTAACAGGCAAGACTTTCTACTGACGGGAGAGGTTGCCTTGAGAGAGAGTGTGCTCCCCACTGGTGGGAAAGGTTGGAGGCCACCTGCAAGGTGCACTGAAGTTGGATTCCTGCACTGGTGAAGATTTTTTTGAGTTGACATCCCACAGTGAGGCAGATTCTGGGGTCACTTTTCTTCTAAGCATTGACTGTGTGATCAGGAAGCTAGCTGCCCAAGGGCGAGTGTAGACACGTGGCATGGTGACCTTGGTGAGCACTTCAAGACAAGCAGAAGGGTGCTATTTTCCACACGTGGTTGTTTCATTGTTTAATGACAGACTTGTAGCTTGAGTACATAGTGACACTTATTGGGTGAATGTCCAACATTCATTTTGTCTCTTTCCGTTTAACTGCACCCAGATTTTCATTTGAAAAACTCCCTCGAATGGGTGGTCAGAGCAGAGGCTGTAAATGCTCTGCCCCTATAATGTGTAGTATGTACTCTGGGTTCTGGCTTCTTTTGCCCAACATTTCATTTCATCTGACTCCGATTGTCGGTTCCTGCCTTCCGTACTCTGAGAACTTTCTTTAACCTCTAGGGCTTTCTCTGCCATACAGAAAATTACAGAGAATCAATGTCCTCATCTAACACTGAATCATAATCAGTCCTCATCTAACACTGATAGGAAGGGTGTATAAATATCCCAGCCACTTGCCCTTCAGCCTTCCCCTGTCTGCCTCATTCTTCACTCCTTTACTAGAATTTTCCAGAATTCCTTCCAAGATAAGGTTCTTGTTGTTGTTTAGTTGCTCAATCATGTCTGACTCTTTGCAACCCCATGGACTGTAGTCCGCCAGGCTCCTCTGCCCATGGGATTTCCTAGGCAAGAATACTGGAGTGGGTTGCCATTTCCTTCTCGAGGGGGTCTTCCCAACCCAGGGATTGAACCCACATCTCCTACATTGGCAGGTGGATTCTTTACCTCTGAATCACTTAGGAAACCCCCAAGATAGGCTGCTGCTGCTGCTAAGTCGCTTCAGTCGTGTCTGACTCTGTGCGACCCCATAGACGGCCTCCTACAGGCTCCTCTGTCCCTGGGATTCTCCAGGCAAGAACACTGGAGTGGGTTGCCATTTCCTTCTCCAATGCATGAAAGTGAAAAGTTAACGTGAAGTCGCTCAGTCATGTCCGACTCTTAGCAATCTCATGGACTGCAACCCACCAGGCTCCCCCATCTATGGGATTTTCCAGGCAAAAGTACTGGAGTGGGGTGCCTTTGCCTTCTCCCAAGATAGGCTACTTACATTTAAATCTTTGTTTTCAGAGTATGTTTCTAAGGGAACTCAAAGTAATATGGAAGTAGTCTTAAAGGTTTGCATCCAATTTCCAATTCCAATTTCCATTTCAAAGGTACCATCTGAATGACACAAGTAAATGAATGTGATCTCATGAGCATGATCCCTGTCGTCATCAACTGATTTAGGGGTGAGCAGTAACTAAGACCTATGTACTAGAATATGGTTTGGTGGCTTGTCTAGGCATTGCACATCCAACAGAGTGGGGATTTGACTTTTCCATTCCTATGCCTACAGTTCCTAGCAAAACTATGAGCTCAGTAGCAGGTCTTCTGTCAATGTTGGGGTCTAATTCATGTGAAGGTGTAATGACTTATAGATTCATGTTACCACCCATCCCAGGAAGAATTACACCTTAAATGGGGCAGGAAGAATTTAACTATGAAGAACGTCTCCATCCTTATGCATGAGGACCATGGGGCTGGTGAGTAGGAGAACTGATTTGGAATTGAGAAACCTATTCTGGCACTTAGCATCATAGACTAATTTTGTTTATTTATGTAGTTTATATATTGGAATCATTCAGGGAGTGATCCTATTTATAACTTGTTCAATGTGATGTTTGAGAGTATTCCTATTGTGGTGGGTAGTAATGATTCACTCATTCCCTTGCTGCATGGTATCCCATCACATGGATATGTATGGATATGCACGGTATATCTATCCACCCTACGGTTGATGATCATTTGTGCCCTTTCCAGTTTGGAGCTGTTATGAATATAGCATGAACATTCAAGTCCGTCCATGAACATTCTAGTACATGTCTTTTCATGCTTCCAAGTATGCAGTTCTCTTAACTACCCAGGAGTGAAATTGCTCTGTCAGAGGTTGTGCTCATGCTCTGCTTTCACTGACAGACCTCATAGTTTTCCAAACTTGTATTGTGCTTTGAGGTTTTAAAAAGTTTGAATGAGTTTTGAACATTTAAACATCAGATTTCCTATTAGAAGATCTGGCAAACCGAAGGTCCCATTGGCAAATGACATCAAGCTGGCTGGAGCTAGTTGCAGCTGGGACTCACCCAGTACCCCCTTATTGACAATACGTTTTTGATGTCTGTTTCTGGTTTTCTGTTTCATTTGTGACACTGACAATACTTTTTTGATTACTCCCCTCATTGACAATACTTTTTTGATCTCTGTTTCTGGTTTTCTGTATCATTTGTGACACCAGCTGTGAATATAAGGGGCCTGCATCTATTCATTTAGAGGATTCTGGAACCTGGCAAACCTATATCCTTGGTTTTCCTGGAAGCAGACACTGAGATAAGGATGTGAGTGCAAATGGTTTATTTTCAGGGGGACAGGTGATTCCTAGGAAACGAGGTTGTGAATAGGGAAGGGAGACAAGGGAGGAAAAGAGGCCAAAGGGAGAGAGAGATTCAGTGTGGGCATCTGAGCTCCATCCAGTCAGGGAGCCCTGGGGGCCAGTGCGGAATATACTCCAGAGGTCTGCCCTTGAGTGCAGGCGGGCAGCCCTCACTCACTGCCTAAGGACTGCTGGGGTAGGGTGGTATCCACTCCATAGGACTTCTGGCCAGCTGCACTAGCAAGCCACGCGGGCTTCGGAGATTGAGGGTTTCTCAGATGCTGGAAACTGGAAGGCAAGCAGTAGAGTGGTACAAGATGAGGTCAGTACAAGTGAGGCACTGACTGGCTGCTACATGACCCCGTCCCCTTTTTCTCCCAGGTCTCTAGTCCCTAGAATCCTAGTTCCTATAGGATCAATACAGAGAGATGGCAGCATATCACTTTTCATTTATGCATTTGAAACCCTTGCTCTCTTTCCAGAAGGTCCATCCACTGTTCTTCCACCCCATCTGCTTACCAAGCATCTCAGGATAACTGCATATTTATGACAGTCCTATTGGTGTTACAACACAGATAAGGTTATTTCCTTCCTATCTGTGCAGTAATGTTTCCATTGCTCTGTGCAAGCATATTTCAAAGATTTTAATAATATATTTGCCAAGGTAGATGCATCATCTCCTTGAATGTCCAGTAACTTACAATCAAGAAAAGCAGTTAGACTGCCTCACAGTCCACTAAACCACAGCCAGAGTTGGTTGGAGATGGGAAATCTGGGCAGAGGTGAAATAGAAATTATTGTTTTTTTATTACTCTTCAATTTTCAATTTATATTCCAAGTTAATTTAAAAATAATTCTTAGATTCTTAGAAAAGGATGGGACCTGTGTGCATTAAAGGAGACCTACTTATTTATCAGATTTTGCCTTAATTATAGACATACACTGCAATGCTCAAAAAGGTTGCAAATGGTTCCTTTGACAAACAGCCCTATAAGATTTTTGCAGAAGGAAGAAAAATCCAAGTTCTCATTTAGGAAATAACAATTCTTAGCCATCCCATCCTTTCACACTTGAGTGTATGCCTCCCAATTACGATAATTCATACAGGGATACAGTCAGTGCCAAATTACCTTCCACTTTTACACAAAAAGCCAATTTCTAGAAGTAAACCCTTCAAAACTTCAAAAAATAGCTAAAACAATTAGAAAAAAAAGAAGTATCAGTCACAGTTCCCATGACAGCTGACATTAAAAAATAGCAAAGGATTAACAGATTAAGTGGAGAAGGAAATGGCAGCCCACTCCAGTGTTCTTGCCTGGAGAACTCCATGGAAAGAGAAGCCTGGTAGGCTACAGTCCATGGGGTTGCAAGGAGTTGGACATGACTGAGAGATTTCACTTTAACAGATTAAAAAACCAAACCAGACCAAACAAAAAATTATAAAAATATAACATAACTAAGATGTGTAATGAAAATATTATCTGATCTGGAAGTATTAGATTTGTGACTGGAGAAATTAGGATAAATTAAATGGAACTTCACTTATTAGGGAATCATTTTCAGTTAGTATGAGATATTTCAACACACATAGAGACAAATATTTGTAGTATATGCTCATCATTTGCCATAGTTATATTTTGTAAGGTTCCATTCATTCAGTTCAGTCTCTCAGTCGTGTCCGACTTTTGCAGCCCCATGAAATGCAGCACGCCAGGCCTCCCTGTCCATCACCAACTCCTGGAGTCCACTCAAACCCTTGTCCATTGTGCCGGTGATGCCATCCAACCATCTTATCCTCTATCATCCCCTTCTCCTCCTGCCCTCAATCTTTCCCAGCATCAGGGTCTTTTCCAATGAGTCAGCTCTTTGCACGAGGTGGCCAAAGTATTGGAGTTTCAGCTTCAACATCAGCCCTTGCAATGAACACCCAGGACTGATCTCCTTTAGAATGGACTGGTTGGATCTCCTTGCAGTACAAGGGACTCTCAAGAGTCTTCTCCAACACCACAGTTCAAAAGTATCCATTCTTCAGCGCTCAGCTTTCTTTATAGTCCAACTCTCACATCCATATATGACTATTAGAAAAACCATAGCCTTGACTAGACGGACCTTTGTTGACAAAGTAACGTCTTTGCTTTTTAATATGCTGTTTAGGTTGGTCATAACTTTCCTTCCAAGGTGTCAAGGGCCCTGAATTAGCAGATACTGAAATATCTGTTCCTAGAGGAAAGGCAGGGTGACATTCCTGAGTGTCTCTGCTCACAACATTATGATCAACCAAAGGGACACTCGTGCTATATAGCTTTGTTTACCAATATTCTTATAAAACAAGTCAATCTCAGCATCACTGAAAATCTACCCTTTTACTTACCCTTTTTCCTGTATAACACTTAGCAAGAAAAAAGAAATCTTTCACAGCATCTGCAAATGTAACACTTCTCACTGTGGTGTTGCTTTGTGAAATTCACAAGCCCCCAGCACTTGCTGAGAAGGGTTGGACATTTTCCTGACCCTGGGTGACAGGACCATCAATGTCTTTTGCTTCTCAGCCTCACAACAATGCTGTCTACTCCTCAGTTTTAACGGTCATCAGCTCATGAATCCACAAATTTGGCTACTTTTCTATCTCTTCCATAGCACTGTAGATCTTAACTAACATAACAACTTTCTGGAGTGGAATTATGAACAGCCTGGTGAATTTCCTCTCCTTTTTTCTGGGTGGCCCAGTCTGCTGATTGATTAGCACTGAACTCACAGTCTACAGCACCGTCACTCATATCCAGATGAGGCTTATCTAACGTGTCTTTTCTCTGTAAGGCTCATCACAGCTATCCTGCACCTAGGGACACTGGACAGCACTTCAGCACTATCTTGGTGGGGGGCGTTTCAAACAGCAAAATGACCAGTGACAAGCAGTAAAGTGTGGCGAAAATCTACACTTGATAGACTGACTAGGACACTGATTTGTAGGATGAGAACTGAGACAGGAAAGCAGAGTTATCTTGCTTAAACTCAGCTGAAAACGTGTATGTCAGGCAGCTTAAATTTTCCACCACCATGCATGTCTGTGACTGTTCCATGAGTACTGATTTTAGAATTAAAAATACATTTCAATGAATAGGTGAATTCGCATATGAGGAACTCATGAGTAATGAGGAGCTGCTCCTTTTTATTTTTTTTTTCTGCTACTTGCTTTTATTTAACTCAGTGCCATACACTGGAAGTCATATGGTAACTCATATAAACCCATCCAATATAAAGTGCTGCCAGTAATTCAATAACTTAAAGACACTGTCTATTTCCCAGTCCTTCCTATTGGCAAACATGAAATTCCCTTCCAATTCCTTGCTATTGCAAACAATGCTCTGTTGGCTACTCTAGTACCATCCTCCTGGGGTTTGTGGATGTTTCTCTAGGCAAGATACTGTGGGCATAGACTGTTTATGATTGCAATTTTAGAAGATTCCAGCAAGCTGTTCTCCAGTGTGGCTCTATCCATTCATGTTTCCACTGGCCACTAGAGGGCTTGTTTCTCTGGCAATAGGAATGTTGCCCAGAGAACCCACCAGAGCCTCAAGACAAGTGTCTGCGCCTTCACGGTTCCCCACTGGGCTCCCTGCATTCATTTTGGTTTCCAACTCCCAACTACTTCTGGGGGAAAAAGTAACACAAAAAGGATACTTTTTTTTTTTTTTTCCTGCAATGGGCAGAACATTACTTCCCACTTAATTGTGCTCAGGAAGCTTCTAAAATCTCACATCTTTCTTAAGAAGTAGCCTGGGGTCTTTTGTTTAGAACAGAGAGAAATATTTTTTCTCCATCACGTACCTAGCCTGGAACACCCAGCTGGCACTATTGTAAAACCCTTCCCAGGAGCCATTCACCCCTCTGGTTTACACACTATCTTTTGAGGTACAACTCAATAGGACAAATTTCAGTCCACTAAAGAAGTCTGGATGACTCAAGAATTTTCAAAGCTGTAACAGAAAAGACTTTCCAAATGGTCAAAAAGCTAGCCATTTATCATGAGACATTTTCCTTAAGAGCAATTTACAGCAGACTGTAACCATCTACAATAGTCAGCAGACAATTAGGAAAAGGCTGTTCTTGTGACAGTTTAGAAAGTTCAGTCTTTGGAAATTGGGCAGCAACACTTGGTCCTAACCTGGTAACCAAAGCTCTGTAATTAATTCGTTTTTGCAGGTTGCAGGCAGAAAATGGCGTTGCTGTGTTGCAGGAAGAATCCTGGGTGTCATCAAGTTATCAGCACACTGCAGCTCCCCTCTCAGGGGAACAAACCCTGTAATTTAACAAATCGCTGTATTTTGGGTTCTGACACCACACATGCTTTTCAATTTCCATCTGTTCTTCTGGTTCATTAGTATTTTATTGTTGCTACAGTCAAACATTTTAATAGTTTTTTTCTGTCTCAAATAGCACACCATCAACTATCTTCTGTCATCCCTTTGGACACCTAAAAAATGGCATGTCCATTTCAATTTTAAATTGCTTTTAGAAAGTATTATTTTGGGCATTTTCCCAGGTGTCCAAGACAGCTGCCTTTGGCTAAAAACTAGAATAACTGCTTTGTGTATGAAAACAAATATTCAAAATCTACTTCAAACACAGATTTTTTAAAAAAGTAATAAAACAATGTTCTCTTATTCTCCTAAACTATTTCTTTATTATATCAGCACATAGTCCATAAACTCACTGGCACCCATAAGTGCATATACACACAAATTTTACATACACCCTTGACACTCCCAAACATAATATATATAGATACACATCAACACATATGAATTCCATGTATGCTGCACCCCACACCGCATATGTATACCTAGCCACACTCCATATACACACATAGTCTCCCAACTATAAAGCACACACATCCCAAGCACAGATACACATACTTCAATGCACACATGTACCACCTGACACAATCACAAACACACTGCTTACACACACACAACTCGAGTGCACACCTGTAATCACACCCATTCACTCTCCCCCAAACACAGCATATGCACGTATTCATGAATACACACGTGCACTTACATACATACATGCAATCCACGTCTACACAAACCACATATACACTTGATCAACCTGCAGTATGAAGATGAAGGAAAATATTACCCCATCAAAAACAATAGTGAAGAAATGTGTGAACAAATGTAAGACAAAGTGCACATTAAGGAACAGACATTGGAGCATATATTGGGAAATATTTTGGAATTTAAGGTTGTTGCAGACATTTTAGTGACTTTATAGAAAGTCAGGGTTTGGGGGCCGAGTAGCAGTTTTCCTTTCTTGGTCATGTGCTGTCCGTGCTCACCTCAGATCCAGTCCTTCTCAAGTAAAACCAGTGACCAAGGACAAAACTTCAAAAATGAAATCCAGGTATGTGACCACAACATAATGCCTGCACTCACACCAAGGCACACACACCAGTACTCTTGGAGAAGTGACAGAGAGTGGTATTGCTTTCAGAAGATACGGGGGATATGCCATGTGTTATGAGATCGCTCTGAAGATGTAGTTGTCCGCTGCTGGGGAGGATGTGACGGTCCTCCCTGGAATACCCTCCAGAACGGACGACCCTCTCATGCTCGGCATCCCTTGGCTTGGTGGCATTTGTGTGTTGAGCATGATCCCTAAACTCCTGGCATCTCATTATTGGAGAGACCTGCATGCTCAGTAACAGCGCTCATTGGGAGACCAAGGGCTCTGATTCCTGGGAATGGCTGGTGGACCCCTGGGGAGGCCAGAGCCCAGCTCGACGCCTGTGGAGGCTCAGAGAAGTGTCAACACGCTCTAAGGGAGACTCTCTCCCGACAGAAGGCCAGGCATCCAGTCAGGAGCCACAGCACAGCCTCACGTTCTGTTATCAAACAGCCTTTCCCAGCAGCACCTTCTGCAAAAGTTCTAAATGCACTGCAGACAGCCGTCAGAACTGAGCATGAAGGTCAAATGCAGAGCAGGCCTGCACTCAGAGTGACATCTGACTTCACAAGTTTAAGGATTGTCTAAAGTCAGCTCTGACGGGAAATCGATTCAAGGAAAACACTGAGAATCCGACCAGACTAGGTAAATGACTTTCCTGCTCACCTTGGTACCCCTTGGATGTTTTCTTCCATTCTTACTTACCTCCTTGCTCTTTTTCCTCCCTTCCCTCCTTCCTTCCTTTCATCCTCTCTCCCTCCCTTCCTTCCTTTTTCCTTTTCTTTTATTCTCCTTTCCTCCCTCTGTAGTCTTTTTGTCTTTTAAAATTAAGATCAGAAAAGCTATGGTATTATAGTTCAGGAGGAAGAGTACAGGGCAGCCCCCACCTAAAATATAATCCAAGCCCCTGGATGTCTAGTTCTTTAGAGAAGGAGCACGCTTCAGATTTGTTACAGAATGTACTTAACAGCCACAGGCACTGAGGATTGACTTTTAACTAACTCACCCGGTTCTTCCCCAATAGAGAATTCTTTAACTGTTAACCAGTGTGGGCTTCCCAGGTGGTGCTAGTGGTAAAGAAACTGCCTGCCAATGCAAGAGACGTAAGAGACATGGTTTGATCCCTGGGTCAGGAAGATCCTCTGGAGAAGGTCATGCAACCCACTCCAGTATTCTTGTGAGGAAAATCCCATGGACGGAGGAGGCTGGAGGGCAACAGTCCCTGGGGTTGCAAAGAGTCAAACACTACTGAAGTGACTTAGCATGCATGCATTAACCCATGTGTTAATGCCTGTTTGGGGCCACTGATGGCCAGCTGAATTTAGTTTAGATGTCTGCGTGTGGCATAAGGAATCTTGATTTTTTTTTTTTCATCTGAAGGGTCATTAAGCACATTTAAAGTCATCCCTCACCCACGATTTTAATCCTTCCACAACTGTTTTCAAACTTACGTTCTTTTCGAAACACTCTCTGGGTGTCATTCTCCTCTTTAGATCTTTTTAAGATTCTTTTCTAATAAGTTTAAACTCATAGCAAGTTCACAGTCAAAGATGCCCTTTGCTATCTGGCTCCAATTCCCCATTGATTTACTTCCTAAACTATAAGAATTGGTCACATGTCTCTAAAGCTTAGTATTTGCTTTCCTCCCAGCTCCATGTTTTGGAAGCCCAGCCATTCTTGAAGCCCAATAGAGCCATTCCATGTGTCTAGTGCAGAGTGAAACACTCCTTTCTCTAGAATCCATAGCACAGGACTTGTGCTTCCACTTGGCTTTGCACGGTAACTATTTGCACAATAATTAGGGGTTTTCTACTCCTCTTTTTCCAGGACTGGCACTATTCATCTTGATGTAATTCGTAGTTCCTGACACAAAGTGGGACCTCAGTAAATGATGACAGAAATATTAATTTGTAAGACACCAAAGTACTGGGTATCTGTTGTTGTTGCCTCTCCTTCAAATAAGAGAAAGTAGATTTTCCTTTGGAAATCACATCTTCCTAACTCAAAGGTCATGGGGACTGACCTTACCGCATTGGCCAAGGAGCATGCGTATGACTTGACCTGGCCAATCTGAGTGATTGCTCCAGCCATGAATCCATGGCCCAGTTGGGTTTACTAAAGTGAGTTTTGGATTTGGAGTTTGTTTTTTTTTTTAATATAAAATAATTGGAAGATAAGGTGTTTTTTTTTTTTTTTTTTTTTTACCTTTGATACTACAGCAAAACTGACAGGTTGCAAACCTGGACTCACTAATGGCCACATTTCTTATTACCTTTTGAAAAAGTTTGTTTTCAAACAAAGTTCCAACAGAAAGAGACAAATACCCAGTGACAGATTCTGCTTCAGCCAGACCCAAAGACACATGGCCAGGGACATTTTATGACATGATCTAGCATAGTCCCACTTTTGCTTTAACCAGTTTAATTCTTCTCTTATTCCTACTCCTTTTCTTTTTCATTTGTTCTTTCATTCTTTTCCTTTATCCCCTATCCTTTGTATTTTAATATTCCTGAGAGATACAACTGTTTAGTGGAATAATAGAAATAAGCATATTGTGTTTCCCAAGGCCAAATAATCAATTAAGGAAACTTTATTTTCTGTAACTTCCAACATTGTGTTTCCAAAGACAGCTTTCTAGAACCCAGCGATCCCAGGGAACCTAGAAACGCCACTTAGTCTTCACTATCTGCATGAAGTTCCTGGGGATCTTGTTAAAATGCAGATTCTAGGATTTCCCTGGTGGTCCAATGGTTAAGACTCTGCATGTCCAATGTAGGGGTGTGGGTTTAATCCCTGGTCAGGGACCTAGGGTCCCACATGCTGCACAGCAGGGACAAGAAATTAAAATAAATTTAAAAAATGCAGATTCTGACTGAACAGGTCAGAATGAGGTCCTGCATTTCCAATAAGCTCCAAGGAGATTGTGATGGTGCTGTTTGATGGATCACCTTTAGTGTATCAGAGACTTAGAGTCAAGGGTCATGATTAATGCCCAGATCCTTCCACCCATCAGAAATGACCTTCTAGTGGGCCACAGTTGCTGAATACACCACTCTTTTTCAGATAACATCTTTACTTTTAAACTGACTTTCTAAAGTGAAAGAAGCTAAGCCAAAAGCAGAATCACTGATAGGAAGCTAAGACGGCAGTGTGTGAAGCCAGTGCCAAGGCAGGTAAAGTGACCAGCTTCAAACGGGACAGATACACCGCAAACATCTTGAAACACCACCACCACCAGTGCCGCTACCCCACTCTTGAATCACACTTTTGTCTTATTGAAAGTGTTGAGTGCATCACAGCCTATCTCTGCAGGGACTTGGCAGAATTACGGAACATGCTCTCTTCTGCACCCCTTTCTGCTGCCCAACAGGATGACAGTCCCACCTGGGCTGTGACCTAATTTATTTCCTTTTCTCTGTTCCAGCTTCCTGGGTACCAGTGCCAGGAGCTGATGCAGCGTCATCGCTCATCCACGTCCAGGGCTGCCTGCTTCCTGATGGAACCACGGGGCTAAGCTTTGTCTGTTTTCCGCCCGATGATGCGGTGGCTTGGTTTTGCTGTAACTGAGACAGATGCCTTGTGAGTTTGTGATGTTCGGGGATTATTAATAACCACACAGAAGGATTTAAGCAGGCGTGAACATCTCATCTCCCAGTAAGCATGTCACTTTCAAATCCAGATTCTGCCCCCACATATTCATAAACTCCTGTCAAAATCCCTTTCTGTGTGGAGACTGAGCTTGCCTCTCATTTTCAAGCATATCTGGTCTGAATCTGTCCAGTGTTCTTCCTGTAAACAAGAGTTAATCGAGCAGAGGTACTATTTATTTTATCCCAAGAGCATTTCTTATCAGCAGAGGTAAAATCTTTCTTTAGGGGGTGGGGGTGGGTGTTAGTGTTCTCCTTTTTGGCCGTGTTGCGCAGGCATCAGCATGGAGGACGCAGCTCCCCAGCCAGGGATCAAACCTGCATCCTTTGAAGTGGAAGCTCAGTCTTAACCACTAGACCACCAGGGAAGGCCTGTGATTTTTTATTTTTAAATTGAAGTGTAGTTTGCAATGTAGTGTTCGTTTCTGGTGTACAGAAAAGTGATTCAGTTGTGTGTGTGTGTGTGTGTGTGTGTGCACCAGTCGCTTCAGTCATGTCTGACTCTTTGCAACCCCAAGGACCATAGCCCACCTGGTTCCCTCTGCCCATAGGATTTTTCTGGCAAGAATGGATTGGGTTGCCATGCCATCCTTCAGGGGATTGTTCAGCCCAAGGATTGAACCCGCATCTCCTGCATTACAGGTGGATTCTTTACCTGCCGAGCCATCGGGGAACACACACACACACACACACACACACACACACACACACACGTATATTCTTTTCCATTATGGTTTATTACAGGATACTGAATATCATCCCCTGTGCAATACAGTATGACCTTATTTATCCATTCTATATATAATAGTTTGTTTCTGCTAATCCCAAACTCTAGTCCATCCCTCTCTTACCCTGTCTCCCCCGTGGCAACCACAAATCTGTTCTCTGTGTCTGTGAGTCTATTTCATAGATAGTTCTATGACCATATTTTAGATTCTATATACAAGTGGTCTTATATGGCATTTGTCTTTGTCTTTCTGACCTAACTTCACTTAGTATGATAACCTCTAGGTTTATGTTGCTGCAAATGGCATTATCTCATTCTTTTTACCACTGAATAATATTCCATTGTATATGCATCACATCTTCTTTATCCATTCATCTGTCAATGGACATTTAGTTTGTTTTCATATTTTGGCCATTGTATGTAATGCCAGCAGAAATAAAATTGTGAGCTGCCTTGAACATCTCCATATGAACCCCATCTCTAGGTCTTGAATGAAAGGTGGAAGAAAAGTTCAGTTCAGTCCAGTTGCTCAGTCATGTCTGACTCTTTGTGACCCCATGGACTGCAGCACACCAGGACTCCCTGTCCGTCACCATCCCCCCGAGTTTACTCAAACTCATGTCCATCGAGTTGGTGATGCCATCCAACCATTTCATCCTCTGTTGTCCCCTTCTCCTCCTGCCCTCAATCTTTCCCAGCATCAGGGAATGAGTCAGTTCCAATGAGTCAGTTCTTTGCATCAGAGGGCCAAAATATTGGAGTTTCAGCTTTAGCATCAGTCCTTCCAATGACGGGAATTTATTATTTGTGTTTTAAGAAGAAAATATGACTTCAGATTTCAGGAGCACTGGATACAGTGTCCCATAACTTGATACAGACAAGGGTTACTTTGTAGTTTTCAGAAAAGAATGTGATGACAAGGGTATCAGAGGAAAGAATGGGAAAGAATAATTGGAAAAATCTGTTAGGTTCAAGGTTGTTTTCTGTTATCAGTATTGGGTGAGAGAGAGAGAGAGAGCTTGACTTAGTCTTTACAATAAAACATGATATTCAAAATAATACTTGGCATAGATGGGCCCCAAATTAAAGTCATCATGAAAGCTGAATGAGCAGTTTTATAGGAGGAGCCAAGCTGGCTCTGTGTCAAGACAGACTTCTTCCTGTCTTTCAGCAGGCTTCTGGAGGCTTCCCTGCTAGCTGATGGATATATGCTCAGAGAATGAAAACTGATTCTATTACTAGATGAAGAAAAAGCCAACCAGTAACATAGATGTTTCGTAAGACAATTGTACACATTCTACTCTGTTGCAGATATAAGACAAATTTGATTCACTGGTGCTCCCATTAGTTAAATATGTCTATAAAAGGGAGGGGGGCATGTGTCTCGGTCCCAGGGCATGGTGGGGCAGGGTGGGGGTTGTCAGTGGAAATGGACTTTCTTCCAAATTACTTTGCTTTCATTCCAGAGCCAATGTCCTAATTCAGCCCCATGAGTGGAAAATCAGTCTATAGATATTTGTTATGAGGCTTCTTTTATGATACATATATAAAACAGGGATGTTATTTGCAATGGTCCCTACTGATATCAAATTGACTGTGAGATGAGCAGGGAACCAAGGTTCTGAGATCACCCAAGGGAACTACTGGCTCAGATGATGAAGAATTCGCCTGCAATGCAGGAGACCTGGGTTTGATCACTGGGTCAGGAAGATCACCTGGAGAAGGGAAGGACTACTCACTCCAGTATTCTGGCTTGGAGACTCCCTGGACAGAGGAGCCTGGCAGGCTATGGTTGATGGGGTTGCAGAGTCAGACAGGACCGAGGGACTAACAATTTCACTTTTCGAGGGAACTTTGCTGCTGATAGCCAAACAACCCCTTATTAGACATTATTAGAGGAGCAGGAGATGTGCTTTTGAGAAATGTCAAAGTGATAACAAAAAGAGGGAAGGGAGCACGTTGTGATGAGCGTTTCCAACACCGGCATTGTGACGTCATGAAAGGACCCCAAGATTTTACCAGGAGGTTACTGTCTCTCCTTGAATTGTGCAAGCCTTCTGTGAGAATAGGACTATTAGCTGGGTCTGGGCTCAGCCAAGAACAACGTCACTGCTCTGAAGGGCTAAGGGCAGCGGTGGCAGGGATAAGACCTGGCAGGGGAGCACGACTTCCAGGTCATTTGCTTGTGGCTCTCCCTGGGGGATTGGCTGGCCTCCATCACTGGACGCACTCTGTAGAGGTCAGGGGACGTGGAAAGTACGAGTCCTGGCATGTCCTCCTAGCTCAGCTGTGTGTCGCTGGGAAAGGAACGTGCGTTCTCTGAATTTCTGAGTTCAGATTCTCCAACTGCAACATGAGGGTCTAGGACCTGAGTCCAGGCCCTAAGATCTTATGCCCTGGGACTCTATGGTTCTCTTATATGCCTTACGTAGACTTTCTGGAAATTCTTTTTATGATCAAAGTACGACACAGTTCTGTTCACTGTCCCTGTGGCCGCCACCTAGGCCACCTCCTGGTCTTCTCACTTGGATCCCTGACTGCAGTAGCCTCCACATGACCCATCGCTCTCTCTTCTGCCCTCCACAGCTCGTTCTTAGTAGAGGGATCTCACTCAAATCCCACCTACCACTCCATTCACTGTCTCCCATCTTCTCCCTGTCTTTGCAATGCCCTCCAACCCTGAGGATCTGACCCGGGTTTGCTTCTCTGATCCCACCACCCACCAGCTCCCGCGTGACTATTTCCATCCAGTTGTACAGCCACCCTTCTTTCCTTGATTGTCCCTCCTCACATCTCCACGCACCAACGGTTTCCCAACAGTGGAGTGCTCTTCACACTCCTTACCCACTCCTGCCACACTCCAGGCATCTGAACGGCTCACACTCACCTTCTAATCTCTATGCAAATGTCACCTCCTCCATGAAGTCTTCCCTGATTATGATATTTAAAATTGCATCAATCTCACAGTGGTTTCCAATCCCCTTATTCTGCTGTCTACATCCCACAGCACTGAACTTCCAGCATATAATACAATTCACATATGGATTATATTTTTTCTTATCTTCCCCTAACAGAAGATAAGCTCCATGTGGCAGGAATCTTTGCATATATACACATTTTTTTTTTAACTGTTGTATCCCCAGTGACTGAAGAGTCCCTGGTTCAGATAGATGCTCCACAGAAACCTGCTAAATGAATTAATGAATCCTGGAAACTCTTACTTCATACTTGGCATGTTCTTGGGTTTGAGTGATGCTCATACCTGGTGGCAGGGAAAGCCCAGGAAGAGAGAACACCTCTGTATTGGAAGGCAGACAGCATCTGTGCACAGAGAAGATGGCTGCACGGTTCCTAAGTGGATGAAATGGTCATAATTGGGTATCTGTACCTTGCATTCTGTCATGCCTGTGGTCCTGGTGTTTGCTGGCCTTCCTGCTTCAGCATCTGTGTCTCTGCTTGAATGCTTTCTCTGCCCAAAGAAGCATGGGTAGGACCCATGAGCAGGTGTGGGCTCAAAGTTCCAGGGAGTTAATGTCCCCAGGAATTATGAGAAATGGGAGGTGATGGCTAACACCCCAGCTTCCCTGCCCTTGGGAGTGACTATTTTCAACCATGTTAAAAATGGTTCCCTGATCCCAGAGGTCAGAGATGGGTTTGAGCTCCCTTTGCCTGGGTGACCTGCTCATAAATATATGTTTTGTTTCACTGATTTCCATCTCTTTCCAGTGTTTCTTCCTCATTGCCTTGCTCAACCACTCCCCCAGTCATCATGGTCTCCTGTTCTGTGCTTAGTTACTAAATCGTGTCTGACCCTTTGCAACCCCATGGACTGTAGCCTGTCAGGCTCCTCTGTCCATGGGGATTCTTCAGGCAAGAATACTGGAGTGGGTTGCCATGCCTTCCTCCAGGGGATCTTCCCAAGCCAGGGATTGAACCCAGGTCTCCAGCATTGATTGCAGGCTGATTCTTTACCAACTGAGCTGCCAGGGAAGCCCAGTTTCCTGTGATCACCTCTTAAGTAAACTGTATTCCTGTCTCATGGACCACTTCCCAGGGAAACCAAATGAAATGAATGCTCATCAGCATGTAACAGAGACCCTCCTTCTCCCTCGTGTGTCTTTCAGGGCCTCTGTGTGTCAAGCAGACCCATTCCCCATGCAATTTAAGTCATGGTCAGGTCATCCCCAAACCCTTAGCTACTTTAGGACCCAAGGTTCCAGCTTATGGAGGCAGGCTGCCATGCAATGGTTAAAGCCTCAGACTACTGAGTACCTGGGTTCAAGTTCTGACTATGACTTGCCAGTTGTATGACCTTGGGCATATTACTAACCTTTCTCTTCCCCAGTTCTCTCATCTGAAAAACTCTCCTAATAGTGCTGTTCCTTGAGGTTTCCAAGAGGATTAAATGAGCTCACATTTGCAAAGCTCTCTGATCAGTGCCTGGCTCAAAACAGGTGCAAGAGAATGCTAAATAATTAAATTCCCATCTTGCCAACAAGAAACTAAAGCAAAGTTTGAATTTAAGGTCATATAATGGAGACACTTAGGAACTGAAAACCCAAGTACAGTGTGATATTTGTTACATTTCAATCAATTAAAAAAAATGGAACCAAGTGCCTACATCTTCTTAAGACATATTCTGTAATGAAGATTAGGAGATTTTTCTTTTGTATAATTACTAGGAGCTAATTAGTGGAAAGGCATAAGCAATTAAATATGTGGTACAAGTTAATTTGAAACAATATTAGCTTTATACATTTGAATTGCTTCATAACTTCATAGAAAAAAGTCCTATGGATAAACATTTCAGTCTCTCCCTAACCCACTTTGCCCCAGTACTATAATCCTCAAAAATGTGAACAAGTTTTTTTTTTGCAGAGGAAAGCAAATCACTTTGCTCAGTTTCCATGGAACCATGCAGGAAAGGATTTAGGTTACATGTTGCTAGAAGGAATTCCATCCAGATGTATGCCAGATATTTTTCTGATTAATGTGGGGAATCAGGATTAAAGTTCATTCTATGTGAGATTTAAGTTATGCTTGGAAAACATCCTTGTCCAAAAATGGATTCCCTACTAGACTATATTAGTGTTTGCTGCTGCTGCTGCTAAGTCGCTTCAGTTGTGTCCGACTCTATGTAACACCATAGACGGCAGCCCACCAGGCTCCCCCGTCCCTGGGATTCTCCAGGCAAGAACACTGGAGTGGGTTGCCATTTCCTTCTCCAATGCATGAAAGTGAAAAGTGAAAGTGAAGTCACTCAGTTTTGTCTGACTCTTCGTGACCCCATGGATGGCAGCCCACCAGGCTCCTCTGTCCATGGGATTTGCCAGGCAAGAGTACTGGAGTGGGGTGCCATTGCCTTAGTGTCTAAAGTTCTACTATTAGAGATTTATTTCTTTGTTAGTTTAATTCAAACAATTCATCAAATATCATTTATGAAACAGTGAGTGGGTTATGCACCAGATAAGAGTTGTCTGTTTCTAAGTCCCACAAAACATGCAAATATTTCTGAGCAGGTGACACATTATGCAGTTATCCACAATGAATATTTCAGTGGAGGTTAGCTTAATGGGCCTTTTTTCAATTGTGACAGGTGCCTGAGAATACAAGGGAATAAGTCACAAAGCTCAGGTGATGGACAGGGAGACGGTGGTGAAAGGTGTCAGTGTTAAAAATAGAAATTTTGTTGGACAGGTGTCATGGACCATGACTGTGCTAGGGATGCTGATCAGCCATTGTGATGGGCTCCCGAGGCAACCTTGAAGGTACAAAGAGGCAGGCAGAGGAGAGGGGCATTGCTTCACTCCATGTGGTTCTAAGGGTCCTTGTTGGGCCAAAATGGGAAAGAATGGACACTCACCTCCCTTGCTTCACTTTTGGGTAGGAGAGTAACCCAGAGCATAGCAAGATGGAAAATCTTTCTTTACCACACAGAATTCTTAATCAATGTAAATGGAAATTCTTTGTAGAAATGAGGTTGCAGTTAGTGTTCATGGTTACTAAATTACGTTCTACCATAAAAATGCAAGTCCCATGACAATCGTAGGCTTATAAATATATCTTTGGTGGAGGAGAATTACTTAATGATGTATAATTATATTTATATATCATTGTATGAAGGTTCATAACTTTTACTTATCATACAGTGACCTGCTTAGAAGTACAAATTGGCATTATTGAAGTTAAATAATAACAAATATGGAAGAAACAAGAAGATTTTAATCTTCGTATCACTTGCACCTTCCCTCCCTCTCCCTCCCCATTTTGTGGTCGTTCATCCCCTAGGCATTTATTGAACATTTACTGTAAGGCACTTAGCCTCCCTTGATACCTCCCTTATTCTGCCACCTGGGTATCAAAAGGATAACACACCTTTAGCATCTGTTTCAGATGCTATTATATCAAACACCTGTTGTTTCTATTATTCAAAAAAGTGGACAGTTTCTCTTTTGATGAAAAACTGAGATCTGAGCTTTTACTAATTACCTCATAGAACTCATTTCCAAAAGATATAAGAAAAGCCAAATATCAATCCCAAAATATTTAAGGCATAGGGACTAATGCCAAACTGTTATTGCCAATTAAACTTTTAATCTTCCAATTTATTACACTCAATATTTATGACACTGGTTTTATTGCTATGAAGTCTATGATTTCTGTGATATGGCTTTATCTTATAGCATTGGTTCAGCTTTTTTACAGACCACATCCTGTCAAGATTCAAATCTGGAGCCTGCCACTAAACAACAAAATGACTTCAGCCAAATTATGTGACCTTTTGATCTCAGTTTCTTCCTCTGCAAAATGAGGATGATAATACGTGTCATGCCAGGGGGCTGTGAGGAATATACTAATTAAACAAAATGATGTCCAGAAGGTGCCTGGTACAGCTCTGGGTACAGGATTCATACTCGATCAGCATTGTTTACAATCCCGTTCCCAAATTTGGAGGTTCCTGGGAGACTTACATTCTTGATTCCTTTTTCTATGAGGCATGAGTGGAGGGAGGCTGACACCTCAGCTAACCCCTCCTCTGAGGTAATTTCCTATAGCTTTACAGGAGGGCCAAGTGCTACTCTTTTCCTTAAAGTTCCCCCTGAGCCCCTCTCCTCAAAGCTGTGTTTCTAAATCAGAAAAGAAAAGCTGGAGAAACTGCTCTCTCCCCATTTTACCATGGCAACCAGCTGTTTCTAGAGAAGCTTATCCCCTTTCCTCCTATCAACTGAAAATATGCTGTTTACAGTCACTCCCCTCTTTTCTCCCCCCACCCAGATGGGATCATTTTAGCCATTTGGCTGAATCCTCTCTAGTTTATACAAGAAATAAATACCTTTAGATGGAAACTCTGTTTATATTTTAATGTATTTTTGATCTCTGCCTCTCTGTCCATAAATGAAAAATAAGACAAAAATAAATAAATAAAGGTTTTGAGGCTAACCAGGTTGTTTAAACAAGCCCATTTGTTGTAAATCTCCTCTTATGATGGAGGGTCCCAGCCTCTACATTCTGACACTGTGTGGAGCCTTGACTTCCACCGTGTATCTGCTGCTGGACTTGTGTTCCAGGCAGGGCCAGGATGGGGTGGCAGTCCATTCCCACAAGGATCACGAGCTTGATGTACAGCTTAGCCATCAGTCTCATGAGAGTCTTCATTATTTTTGATCCAGGGACCCACATTTTCATTTCATTCTAATCCAGGGCCCATGGATTAGATAGCCAGTCCACTTCTAGGGCACCCCTCACCCCACCCGCCTCCGCCACCCCCAGCCCTGTCTACCATCTGACCACCTGCTGCCTCTGTAGGCAACTTCCAGAACTGCTGTGGCTGCCACACCAGGCCTTCCACCAAGACAAGTCTGGGATCAGACTTAAATACACTTTTATTGTATCTGACTCCAGCTTGTGTGGGGGGCGGGGGTTGAGGGTTACTCAGTGCCTTTCCTGTTTGCACTGTTTTCATCTCTTTTAAACCTTGTAAAATGAAAATGGGAATAAGCAATAAAATACCAAAGTATGTTTGTTCACCCCAGCTTTCCAGTTGTAGTTGATTTAGCAAGGCAAGGCAATTTTTGATCAGCTTTCTTATTACAGAGGAGCATGTGAGATGGACGCCAGGGTTTATCTAAAGGAAGAGAATTCACTGCCCCCAGAGCTGCAAATGCCTCTTGTTTGAAGGATGACGTTTACTGTAAAACAAATACAATATTTTGCCTGTCAGTTGCAGAATAAAAGCACATTACTTCCATCTCACTGGGTAGCACCCCCTGATAAACTGGCTGTGGAATAATTAAGATATTCTGAGTTGATGTCTTCTGAGATCCTTTGTCAGAATGCTCACCAATCTAAAAAAGCTTGGAGAAATGACAACTGGCTGAATTACTGAATTGGAAATAAAGACATATAATGTTAAGACCCCAGGAATCAGAAACTTGCATCAGGTAAACATTTTCTAATAAAGATCATGGTAATTTGATTCAACAACAAAAACACATGTACATGAGCATTCATGAGAATGTGCAGAGGATCCAACTAAGTGAAGGTGAAGGACTGCAGTACGGAAACTCTAGGGCTGCCAGGAGGAGCAATCAGCCACATCCCAGCAAATAAGGCAAAGACTTACTTAAAATGAGACCCATATTTTCCTTTAAATTTATTTTTTGGTTAATATGGGAAAGTTTGGAGTGGAGTTGTGCTGCTCCTGTAACTGGGAAGAACAGCTCTGACTCCATGTTGGATCTGTTTCTTTTACTCTAACTTTCATATTCTTCTGCTTTGAGTCAAGAATGTGGCTTATATCTGTGTTGATATAACACAGTGTTGTGAAGTGATTGTCCTCCAATTAAAAAAGAGAGAGAGAGAACAAGATGGCGGAGGATCAGGTGGATGTGCAGTACATCTCTCTCCACAGATACATTAGGGATACACCTTCAGACACAGAAGTGCCTTCAGAGCACCAGCTGAGAGCAGACAGGAGTACCTGACCAGTGGAAAAGAATATAGAGAAACACACAAAACTCGAGATCAAGACCTGAGCCTTTGGAGTGGGAGCACTGACTCTAAGACCCTAGACTACCAGAGAGCTAACTCTAGGGAGTATCAAATAGTGAGAACTCACACAGAGGAAGCCACTTGAATACAAGACCCAGCATCAACCAACCTCCAGTAGCACCCTGTGCAGGATTCCTCATCTAAACAACAAACAAAGCAAAAATACAAACCCAATCATCAGCAGACAGGATTACCACATCACTCAGCCTTCCCCATCAGAGGAAAAACAAACAAACAAGCTAAAAAGAAAAGCTCAGCACATATCTCACCCTACACGAAGCTTGCACAAACCACTGGACCAAACTTAGGAGGGCAGAAACCAAAAGGAAGAAAGAATTCAACCCTGAAACCTTGGAAAAGGAGACCTCAAACACAATAAGTTAAAAAATAAAAGTGAAAAGGCAGGGAAGGAAGGAACAAATGAAGGAACAAGCTAGAAACACAGAAATGCAAATAAAAGAAGAGGAAATAGGCAAATTACTTGAAAAAGAATTCAGAATAATGATAGTAAAGATGATCAAAAACCTTGAAAACAAAATGGAGAAAATGCAAGAATCAATTAGCAAAGATCTGGAAGAATGAAAGAATAAACATACAGAGACAAACAACACAATAACTGAAATTAAAAATACTCTGGAAGGAATCAATAGCAGAAAATCTGAAGCAGAAGATAAAATGGTAGAAATAACTTCTGAAAAGCAGAATAAAATAAAAAGAATGAAAAGAACTGAGGATGGTCTCAGAGACCTCTGGGACAATATCAAATGCACCAATATTCAAATTATAGGGGTCCCAGAAGAAGAAGAGCAAAAGAAAGGGTATGAAAAAACATTTGAAGAGATTATAGTTGAAAATTTCCCCAACATGGAAAAGGGAATAGTCAATCAAGTCCAAGAGGCACAAAGAGTCCCATATGGGATAAACCCAAGGAGCAACACACCAAGACACATACTAATCAAACTAACAGAGACTAAACAGAAAGAATATTAAAAGCAGCAAGAGAAAAGCAACAAGGAACATACAAGGGAAACCCCACACATTTAAAAGCTGATCTTTCAGCAGAAACTCTGCAGGCCAGAAGGGAATGGCAGGATGTATTTAAAGTACTGAAAAGGAAAAATCTACAACCAACATTACTGTACCCAGCAAGGATCTCATTCAAAATTGATGAACAAATAAAAAGCTTTTCAGACAAGCAAAAGTTAACAGAATTCATTACCACCAAACCAGCTTTACAACAAACGTTAAACGGACTTATATAGTCAAGAAATACAAGAGAAGAAAAATGACCTAAAAAATCAACCCCAAACAATTAAGAAAATGGCAATAGGAACATATATATCAATAATTACTTTAAATGTAAATGGATTAAATGTTCTAACCAAAAGACACAGACTGGCTGAATGGATACAAAAATAAGACCCATATATGTGCTGCCTAATTTGAGTGTGGCTCAGAGGTTAAAGTGTCTGCCTGCAATGTGGGAGACCTGGATTCGATCCTTGGGTCTGGAAGATCCCCTGGAGAAGGAAATGGCAATCCACTCCAGTATTCTTGCCTGGAGAATCCCATGGACAGAGGAGCTTGGTGGGCTACAGTCCACGGGGTTGCAAAGAGTTGGACACGACTGAGTGACTTCACTTTCTTCAGTTTCACTTTCATGTGCTGTCTGCAAGAAACCCACTTCAGACCTCAAGCCACATGTAGACTGAAAGTTAGAGGATGGAAAAATATATTCCATGCAAATCAGAAGCAAAAAAAGCTGGAGTAGCAATCCTCATATCAGACAAAATAGACATTAAAATAAAGAATATTATAAGAGATAAGGAAGGACACTAAATAATTATCAAGGAATCAATTCAAGAGGAAGACATAACAACTGTCAATATCTATGCACCCAACATAGGAGCACTCCAATACATAAAACAAATGCTAACAAACATAAAAGGAGAAATTGACAGTAACACAGTAATAGTAGGAGACTTTAACACCCCACTCACACCAATGGACAAATCATTAAAACAGAAAATTAATAAGGAAACACAAGTTTTAAATGATACATTAGATGAGATGAAGCTTATTGATATCTTCAGGACATTCTATCCAAATGCAGAAGAATACACCTTCTCAAGTCCACATGGAACATTCTCCATGTTAGATCACATCTTGGGTCACAAATCAAACCTCTGTAAATTTAACAAAATTGAAATCACATCAAGCATCTTCTCCAACCATAATGGTATGAGACTAGATATCAATTAAAAGAAAAAAAAAACTGTAAGAAACAAAAACTCATGGAGATTAAACAATACATTTCTAAATAACCAACAAGTTACTGATGAAATCAAAAGGGAAATTAAAAAAAAGTTTTAGAAACAAATGACAATGAAAACACAACTCAAAACCTATGGGATGCAGCAAAAGCAGTTGTAAGAGGGAAGTTTGTAACAATGCAGTCCTACCTCAAGAAATAAGAAAACCATTGAATAGGCACCCTAAATTTACACCTAAAACAACTGGAAAAAGGAGAACAAAACCCCCCAAAATTAGTAAAAGGAAAGAAATCATAAAGATCAGAGCAAAAATAAAAAGAAATGAAAGAACAATACTAAAGATTAATAAAAACTAAAAGCTGGTTCTGTGAGAAGATAAACAAAATTGACAAGCCTTTATCCAGACTCATCAAGAAAAAAAAAAGAATCAAGTCAACAAAATTAGAAATGAAAAAGGAAAGGTTACTGCCTGGGTCCAGCCCCGGTGGATCCAGGGTGATTCGAAGGTGGGGGGACGGAGTCGGCGTCTTTGGAAAAATACATATTTAATCACAGATAGAGAATAGAAACGGATAGTGTTAGTAGGAAGATTAGTGGAGAAAAGGAGGCTGAATAACTTGGATTACGTGGAATAGCATCCATGCTCCAGATGGGAATTCAGCCAGAAAACCCGGGAGCAAGAGAGAAGCGACATGGGGGAATCAGTCTTTCCGGAAACTGATCCGATTTCTTTATTTTTGGGTTTGCTTATATACCTTTTGTTACACATAGGGATGAATACAGAGTCACGTGGGGGTCAGCAGTCCTGACCTTTGTCAAAATCAGGTGCTTCACATAAATGTATAAAAAAAAAGGTCTTAGGGATATTACATCATCTTCTGGCCATGAGTGAGACCTGCTTACATTTTATGATCCTTTCTTTCTGATAACCAAAAAAACTTATTTCTTCCAAGGGTGTTTTTTCTTAAACCAGGCACCACTCTCCAAATAAAGTTACATTCCTATAGGGTGAGGGTGTAGTGAGTTACAATCAAGAAAGGAATTTATTCAACCCAAGGTTAACATGATTAGTCTTAAAGGTTAATACTTATTTCTCCTATATGCTTAAAGGTTAATACTTATTTCTTCCTATATGCTAGTTATATTCATTATAAGAGTAGGGAACATGGAGATTTAGCAGCAAATATCAGCCCAACAAATGAAAATCCTTTCACCAATGCTCCTCTTAAGATCTATTTAGTCTTAAGATATGATAAAGCTACATTTTTACATAGCAAGGATACAGTGATTTATAACAAAGTACAGTGATCTATTACAAAAGAGAAAATCCATTAACTAAAAAGTCTAGTATTGCTAACATCAAAAACTACTATATTTCCTTTGCTATATTCCAAATACATTGATTAATATATTCCCAGGTGCCTAAGGATATAGAGGCCTGGCGGCAATCATTGACTCAACAAGAAGAAAAAGTCCTATGCTAATTAAGACTCTCAAAATACTCCAAAACTCTCTGCGCTGTTTATGGTTGAGAGGTAGTAAACAATCATGTGCCTAGTGGCAGCAGTAAGGATAATCCTGTCACACAAGCTAGTCTGTCAGCAGAGAGGTTTGACCTGAGACAGCTTTGTCCCACCCAGAGCAGGGAATTAGCAGCAATTACTGACACAACAAATAAAGAGACCCTTCACCAATATAATTCCTAACCAACTATACTAATAATTTCTAACTCCCCAAAAGAATTTGCCTTTAGTAAGTCTAAAACATCTCGTGCCTCTCAGGTTAGGAGGCTGTAGACAATCACATGTGGCCGGAAGAACCTATACAGGTGGGCTAGATAACCTTCAGAGGAGTCCGTAAGCTGAAACACTCTTGTCACGCCCAAGAATTTTTATCACCTTGGAGCTGCACGTTTACTCCTTCTCCGAGAGAAACGGTTATGGGGGAGAGCCCCCCGTAAAGTCAGAGGTGTAGGTGAGAGCATAAAACAGACTCTGGCTTTGGGGTTAGATGCTCGGGAACAGGGGGTTTCCTGAGGCTTGATCACGCCTTTGCACATGCCAAGCCTCCTTCCTCATGACCTTTGCCATGGGCGGAATTCCTCACGCTGGCCCCCGGCAGGTTACAAGAGACAATGCAGAAATACAAAGGATTATAAGAGACTATTATGAATAACTATATGGCAATAAAATGGGTAGCCTGGAAGTAATGGGCAGATTCTTAGAAAAGTTCAATCTTCTAAGACTGAACCAGCAAGAAATAGAAATTATGAGCAACCCAATTACAAGCACTGAAATTGAAACTGTGATAAAAAATCTCTCCCAAAAAACAAAAGCCCAGGGCTAGATGGCTTCACAGGAGAATTCTATCAAACATTTAGAGAAGAGCTAATGCCTATTATTCTAAGTCTTTCAAAAAATTGCAGAGGAAGGAACACTTCCAAACTCATTCTACATGGCCACCATCACCTGATAGCAAAACCAGAAAAAGACAACACAAAAAAGAAAACTACAGGCCAATATCATTGATGAACATAGATGCAAAAATCCTCAACACGATTTTAGCGAACAGAATTCAGCAACACATCAAAAAGCTCATACACCACGATCAAATTGAGTTTATTCCAGGGATACAAGGATTCTTCAAAATACACAAATCAATCAATGTGATACACCATATTAACAAATTAAAACACAAAAACCATATGATCATTTCAATAGATGCAGAAAATGCCTTTGACAAAATTCAGCACCCATTTATGAATAAAACTTCAAAAAATGGGCATAGAAGGTACCTACCCCAACATAGTAAAGGCCATATATGATAAATCTACAGTAAACATTATTCTCAGTGGTGAAAAGCTGAAAGCATTCCCCCTAAGTTCAGGAACAAGACAAGGGTGTCCGCTTTCACCACTATTATTCAACATAGTACTGGAAGTCCTAGACACAGAAATCAGAGAAGAAAAAGAAATAAAATGAATCCAGATAAGAAAGGAAGAAGTAAATCTCTCAGTAAAGAAGATGACATGGTACTGTACATAGAAAACCCTAAAGATAGTATCAGACAATTACTAGAGCTAATCAGTGAATTTAACAAAGTTGAAGGATACAAAATCAATACACAGAAATCACTTGTGTTTCTATATAGTAACAATGAAAAATCAGAAAGAGCAATTAAGGAATCAATCCTGTTCACCAATGCAACAAAAAGAATTAAATACCCAGGAGTAAACTTATCTAAGGAGGCAAAAGGACTGTATACAGAAACTTATGACACTAATGAAACAAATCAAAGGTGACATAAACAGATGGAGAGATATTCCATGTTCCTGGGTAGGAAGTATCAGTATTGTAAAAATGATTATACTACCAAACACAATATACAGATTCAATGCAACCCCTATCAAATTACCAATGACCTTTTTCAAAGAACTAGAAAGAAAATTTTCAGAATTCATATGGAAACACAAAAGACCCTGAATAGCCAAAGCAGTCTTGAGAAAGAAGAATGGAGCTGGAGAAATCAACCTTTCTGACTTCAGATTATAGTCATGAAGACAGTACGGTACTGGCCCCAAAACAGAAATATAGACCAATGGAACAAGATAGAAAGACAAGAAATAAACCCATGCATCTATGGGTACCTTATTTTTGAGAAAGGAGCCAAGGATGTACAATGGGGGCAAAAACAGACTCTTCAGTAAGTGGTGATGGGAAAACCGGACAGTTACATGTAAAAGAATGAATTTAGAACACTTCCTAATGCCATACACAAAGATAAACACAAAATGGATTAAAGACCTAAATGTAAGACCAGAAACTATGAAACTCTTAAAGGAAAACATAGGCAGAACACTCAATGACATAAATCAAAGCAAGATCCTCTATGACCCACCTCCTATAGTAACAGAAATAAAAACAAAAGTAAACAAGTGGGACCTGATTAAACTTAAAATCTTTTGCACAGCAAAGGAAACTATAAGCAAAGTGAAAAGACAACCCTCAGAATGGGAGAAAATAATAGCAAATGAAACAAATGACAAAGGATTAATTTCCAAAATATACAAGCATTTCATACAACTCAACACCAGAAAAACAAACAACACAATCAGAAAGTGGGAAAAGACCTAACGAGACATTTCTCCAGAGAAGACACACAGATGGCTAACAAACGCATGAAAAAGTAGCTCAACACTGCTAATTATTAGAGAAATGCAAATAAAAACAGCGAGATATCACCTCACACTGGTCAGAATGGCCTTCATCAAAAAGTCTACAAACAATAAATGCTGGAGAGGGTGTGGAGAAAAGGAAATGCTCTTGCACTGTTGGTAGGAATGTAAATTGATACAGCCACTAGGGAAGATAGTTTGGAGATTCCTTAAACAACTAGAAATAAAACCACCATATGACCCAGCAATCCCACTCCTAGGCATATACCCTGAGGAAACCAAAATTGAAAAAGACACAGGTATCCCATTGGTCATTGCAGCACTATTTAAAATAGCTAGAACATGGAAGCAACCTAGATGTCCATCAAGAGATGAATGGATAAAGAAGTTGTGGTACATATACACAATGGAATATTATTCAACCAACCATAAAAAGGAACAGCTTTGAGTCAGTTCTAATGAGGTGGATGAACCTAAAGCCTACTAGGCAGAGTGAAGTAAGTCAGAAAGAGAAAGATAAATATCATATTCTAATGCATATATATGGAAGCTAGACAAATGGTACTGAAGAATTTACTTACAGGGCAGCAATGGAGAAATAGACTAGAGAATAGACTAATGGGCATGGGGAGAGGGGAGGAGAGGGTGAGATGTATGGAAAGAGTAACATGGAAACTTACATTGCCATATATTAAATAGATAGCCAATGGGAATTTGCTGTAGGTTCAGGAAACCCAAACAGGGGCTCTGCATCAACCTAAAGGTGTGGGATGGGGAGAGAGATGGGAGGGAGGTTCAAAAGGGAGGGGATATATGTATACCTATGGCTGATTCATGTTGAGATTTGACAGAAAACAGCAAAATTCTGTAAAGCAATTCTCCTTCAATAAAAAAATAATTAATTAAAAAAAGAATGTGACTTATAGCCTGAAATACACAGAATAGTCCATCTTCAAGGATCTGACCTTTGAAGATGTAACAGTTTTCCTTTCATGTAGAGATAAAAAGTTTCAGAACAGATAATAACATTTGTGCTGTTGGAGGTTTATAGGAACATCGTGACCTGACATAGGTGGACAGCTGCAAGAACAAAGGATTCCAACATCTAGAGGTTTGCAACAACTAACCATGCCCCTCCTTCATCTTCCCTCTAAAAATGTTTTGCTGAAACCCTTCTGGGAGTTTGGGGTTTGGGGAGCATGAGCCATCTGTTCTCCTTGCATGGCCCTCCAATAAACCTTTCTATGCTCCAAATTCCAACATTTCAGTATTTTTGGTTTCACTGTGCATGGGACACATGAACTCACACCTAGTAACACTATGATTGCATGTTAAACTTGGTGGGCTTTTTACTTGCTCCTTATGGATGTAAGTTGTTCTTTGTTCATTATTATTTTCTATGTATTGGGCATTATATCATTCCAGGGGAGGGTTGATGCTGATTGCATTGGATTACATTTTAATCTTATGACTACTGGAAAAAACAGGTGTTCAGTTCAGTTCAGTCACTCAGTCATGTCTGACTCTTTGCGACCCCATGAACCACGGCATGCCAGGCCTCCCTGTCCATCACCAACACCTGGAGTTTACCCAAACTTATGTCTATTGAGTTGGTGATGCCATCCAACCGTCTCATCCTCTGTCACCCCCTTCTCCTCCTGCCCTCAATCTTTGCCAGCATCAGGGTCTTTTCAAATGGGTCAGCTCTTCACATCAGGTGGCCAAAGTATTGGAGTTTTAGCTTCAACATCATCCTTCCAACGAACTGTATATTGTTCATTTCAAATTAATTTTCTCCACTGTTTTTTTCAATAACACAAATCCAATCTAGTAGCTTAGCAATTGGAAACTCATCAGTAGCTTCAACTAATTCCAGTCTAGAATCCTCTATCTGCCAGCAGTGAACAGCAGGTTTGGGTTTGTCGTCTTCCCTTAATTCTTAACTTTATTATTCATTTTGCTTGTGCGTCGCCAGTGAAGGCATCAGATATATTCCTTTCCATTTCTACAATTCCTGTCTCCATCTGCAGTGCTGTGAGCAGGGGCCATACGTGCTGTGTTCATTCTTTATCCACACAACCTACCACAGTACCTGGCAGAAAGAGGGTGCTCATTAAAATAATACTTTTAAATGAATCAGTAATGGAGTATAGCAAAGAACCTTGCACATTAATATTGGGAGCTGAAGCTCAATCATTATCCAGATAATAATCTAATATTAAATTGGAGTAAAGTGTATTAGATTAGCAGAGGAAAATGGGGGTCAATGGAAAGAATGTAATGTTTAAGACAGAGGATAGTAGTTTTAAAAAATCTATTTTCCTCCAGCTAACTAGTTTTACAAAATTAATTTTAATGGAATTTTATTTTATGAAATATTATTTATGAAAGTAACACATGAAAGCATTTGCTTTTAAGTGTCTTTAGTGGGGTCTGACATCTCTTTTGTCCATCTTCCGCAGGCTCCAGAGGTAAAGGTTGTTATCAAGTTTTCTGTGCATCTTTCTAGGTTTTTCTGCCTGTGTGGTCCTCCTCTATGGTGATCTACAGAAACTCCCCCCAGGGTACTGCTCCATCCCCGCTCCTGCTACTGTGCAGCCACAGAACAGGAGCAGATGGCACTGGTGGCAGCATGTTGGGCTGGGGGCTTGAGGTGTCACTGCTTTGGCAAGAGGGGTCTTCCTGGACCAGGGATTGGTCCATGTCCCCTGCATCGGCAGGCAGATTCTTAACCACTAGACCACCAGAGAAGTCCTCACTTTTGGTTTAATAAGGAAACCACTGGGAGAGCTTGATGCAGCAACCTGTCACCTCAGAGTCAAAGAGATTTAGCTAGGGATGGTCCCCTCCTGCAAAAGATTATACAACATTTCCTAGAATTAACACACAATTAGGGAACTATTAGGTTAATTTGATGAATGATTTGTGTTATAATTTATATCACTGAACTATCATTTTTATCATTTTTTATGCTTATAATTTATTTAGTTTAGAAATAAAAAGAAATGTTTTCCTTTATGTTTTGACTTATAGATAGATTTACATTGTAATTTATATTACAGTGCTGGTTGTTAAGGTTTTAAATATTATCCTTGAGTTATCACTTTATATATAACACTACAGTAGGCCTGTCACTTGTTCTTATACAATTTTAGTGAGTAGCCTAATATGTTTATGCTGTAGTTTCCTATTCTATAAAATGGCATGGATGATAGTATGTACCCCTTAGGGTTATTGAATGAAATTACTGTATGTAAAAAGTCTAGGTACTCTCTGCCCTTTGGTTGGAACTGATTAAATTCAATTATTATATTTTCCTTAGCCCAAGTAGTTGCTTCCATACATCACCTGCAAGTATGTGTCTTGGGAAAGGAAATATTCTCTAGAGCTACAGTGATATTCCCCCTCAAGCTGAAAATTAATAGACTTTTCAGAATTAAACTCTAATTATAATGGACTGGGGTACAGACATTGTAGTGATATCCAGAGCCCCCAGATCTGTCTGGAACTTGATGAAACACAGAAATGTATTTTTTTTAAAATGACTTTACCCACCAGGGAAGAGGGGCTCAATTGCAGAAGTATCAGAAAAAGAGTTCATTCAGCATGACAGTCTGTAAGTCCATCCCTGCTGCTGCAAATGGCATTATCTCCTTTTTAATGGCTGAGTAATATTTCATTGAATATATATACCACATCTTCCTTGTCCATTCATCTATCATTGGAGATTTCAGTGGACCTAGGGATTTTCATGCTGAGTGAAGTAAGTCAGAGAAGCAGAAATATCATATGACATTCCTTATATGTGGAATCTAAAAAGAAACCATACAAATGAAATTACATATAAAACAGAAACAGACTCACAGGCTTAGAGAATGAACTTATGGTTACTAGGTGCAAGTGGTGGTGGGGGGGAGATAAATTGGGAGTTGGGGTTGCTATATACATACTAACTGCCCGCTTAGTCACTTAGTTGTATTAGACTCTTTGGGACCCTTTGTACTCTAGCCTTGCAGGCTTCTCTGCTCATGGAAATTTTTGGTCAGTTATACTGGAGTGAATTGCCATTTCCTTCTCCAGGGATCTTCCTGATCCAAGGATTGAAACTGAGTCTCCTGAGTCTCTTGCATTGCAGGCAGATTCTTTGCAGGTAAATTCTTTACCAGCTGAGCCATCAGGGATTCTCCAATATACACACTACTATTTTTAAAATAGATACCCAACAGGGACATAACTGTTAATGCACAGGGAAGGAACTCTGTTCAATACTCTGTAATAAACTAAGGAAAAGAATCTGAAAGAGAATAAAAATATGTATAGCTGAATCACTTTGCTGTATATCTGAAACTACATTGGTAACCAGCTATGCATGTGTGCAGTTGTGTCTGACTCTTTGCGACCCCATGGACTGTAGCCCACCAGGCTTCTCTGTCCATGGAATTTCCCAGGCAGGAAACCTACTGGAGTGGGTTGCCATTTCCTTCTCCAGGGGATTCTCCCAACTCAGGGATCAAACAGGAGTATCCTGTATTGGTAGGTGGATTCTTTACCACTGGGAAGCCCCTAACCAACTATACTTCAATATAAAATAAAAAATTTAAAAATGTGATTAAAACAAAAAGAAACCTACTAGGGGAATTATCCCAGCCTGGAATAAGTAATCTGTGCACCTATTGATTTGGGGACTGGTGTTGGCTGAGGTTGAAATTTTAAGACTGGCCAGAAGAGTTTTTTAAAGAAGAGGTTTTTGGAGAAAAAGCCCCTAGGAAGTGAGGCAGGGTGGCTTGGGGAGTTTCTGGAGGAGATGCAAGTGGAGGGAACACAGAGTTTGCAGCCTGGGCTGCGGCAGGAGCGCCTGGGAACTGGGGCTGAGTGGAAGAGTGAAACAGGCAGCCCCTCTAAGATGGGAACCTGGAGGCTAAGTGGTAAAGAATCTGCCTGCCAATGCAGGAGACACAGGTGATGGAGGTTCAACCCCTGGGTGGGATGATCCCCTGAAGGAGGAGGTGGCAACCCACTCCAGAATCCTGGTGGGCTGCTGTCCATGGAGCTGCAGAAGAGTTGGGCCTGACTGAGTGACTGAGCATGGCACCAGCTAAGGCGGGCACCCACTAACAGGGCATGGGCTTCTATCTGAGGATTTTAAACAGTTGAAGAATGTGACCTGAGGGTTTAGCCGAATTCAGGATCCTTCTGTCTGTACAGAGGCAGGAGAGTGACGTGCAGGTGGGAAAGCAAGAGATGAAGCTGTTACAAAGCCAGGATGATACCTGGGATAGACAAGTGAATGTAAAGGAAAATTGTTTTCATCTGTTAACTTCATACATCAATATCTCATGGACTTCATCATTAGGAATCAACATCCAGCGCGTAAGCATTTAGAATCATCCACCCAATTCTACAGCAGGTGTGACTTCAGAGGGAAGTGCTCCCTTGTGCAAGCCGTAATTTGTTCTCTTATGTAACGCAGTTTAATTTCCAGTTAGGGAACCGTTAACCCCAGTTAAATTTAATCCCAAGGTAAATTTAAACAGCATTTTCTAAGGTGGGTCTGGGCTTTCTCATTCCACTTAGGGATTTTGCCTGCTTCTTCTCACAGTATTTCCTGCTGTACCTTCCTACCCCTGTACTTGCATTATCTGGGATGTTCTTGGCTCTCATTGATTGCTCATGCTGCTGCTGCTGCTGCTGCTAAGTCGCTTCAGTTGTGTCCGACTCTGTGCGACCCCATAGATGGCAGCCCACCAGGCTCCCCCATCCCTGGGATTCTCCAGGCAGGAACACTGGAGTGGGGTGCCATTTCCTTCTCCAGTGCATGAAAGTGAAAAGTGAAAGTGAAGTCACTCAGTCATGTCTGACTCTCAGCGACCCCATGGACTGTATCCCACCAGGCTCCTCTGCCCATGGGATTTTCCAGGCAAGAGTACTGGAGTGGGTTGCCACTGCCTTCTCCACTCATGCTAGTATCACTAAGATATTTTCCTTCCTATCTAGACTTCGGACACTGTTCTTTTATATTCTGGGTCCTCCGCCTATCAGAGGGTTTTCCCATCTGTATCCATCTCACCTGGACATTGTCCCTGGGTGGAGAGAAACAACTGGTTTTATTCTCCCAATTTTCCTAGAGAGTTTTACACATCATTGTCTATGGCAATTTTATCCAGACTGGTGAAGAAAGGAAACTTAAATAGTTTTAAAAAATATTTTATATCTCTGCCACACCCTTCAAAGTTCTATGTATGTATGTGCAGGCATGTGTGTGTGATACCTATATATCATGCCAATGAGCAACAGAAGGAATAAACTCCTGATAAAAGCAACAGCATGGATAAATTCCACCCCAGACAGTAGGCTAACATCCTGTTGGATGGCACCTAAATAAAACTCTAGACAACACAAACTAATCTATAGAACAGACATCAGATCACTGTTTGTGCATGGATGAGGCTGAAAGGAGTGATTTTAAAAGATCATGAGGAAATTTGGGGGGATGAAGGAGATGGTCATTATTATGATTGTGATGATAGTTTTATGGATTGTCTACATATGTTAACACATGAAATGGCATGATTGAAATATATGCAGTATATGCATGTCAATGATAATAAAGCGATTACAAATTGAATACTTTAAAGGCACCCTCTTAGGACAACTGTATGATTTTGAGTAGCAACACAGAAGCCATGAAGACCTGTCTCATGATATCTACATCTCAAGGCTCTAGTTCATCTATAATGGACTCCATGGGGGAAAACTCTTTTTTTTTTTTTTTTTTTTCAATTCTACATGAACTTTAGTGATTGGAAGATGGAGGGGAGAGAGTATATTGTCTTGTGCTTGCAGATTGAGAGGTCTGGGCTGTGGGGACTGCAGATGCAGAGATCAATTGTCTGAACTCGCCGCCCTGCCACCTCCCCAGCACTCATGGTCCTCGTTTTTGTGAAGGCCATCCATCCTTCATGTCCTGCGCAGTGCCTTGTGAATGCCCTGTTGTTGTTCAGCAGCTTAGTCATGTCCAACTCTTTACAATCCCACAAACGGCAGCACCAGGCTTCCCTGTCCTTCACTATCTCCTGGAGTTTGCTCAAACTCATGCCCATTGAGTTGGTGATGCCATCCAGCCATCTCATCCTCTGTCACCCCCTGCCCTCAATCTTTCCCAGCATCAGGGTCTTTTCCAGTGGACTGAATTTTTACATCAGGTGGCCAAAGTATTGGAGCTTCAAATTCAGCATCAGTCCTTTCAATGAATATTCAGGGTTGATTTCCTGTAGGACTGTCTGGTTTGATCTTTTTGCTGTCCAAGGGACTCTCAAGAGTCTTCTCCATCACCACAGTTTGAAAGCATCAGTTCTTCAGCACTCTGTGGTTGCTTCAAAACCCCACTCTACCCAAATCCAATGATGCCCAGCTTCTCAGCCAGCTGCAGGGGCAGGGTCTGCTGGGCTGAGGTTTGGTGCAGTGAACCACACCCTCTGTGACAGCTGGTCCATGGAGACCACGGGGTCTTTGTTGGTCATCTACCAGGTTGTGGGGTTGTACAGAGGGCAGGTCTATCCAGCTGTCACTTATACATCAGAAAGTGTCATCATCGTGAGCTGCAGATTCTCCTGGAGGTGAAGAGGTAGGTGTGCTGCATCTTTCTGAACAGCCTTGGGAAACAGGGTCACACTTTCTTGTTCATCTTTTGTTGATGAAGAGACTGTTGGGTCTTCCAGTTGCCCAATCTAGTGGCCGTGGAGGCCACAACCATATCCTCCCTTATGGACTCATAAGGCTCAGTAGAGCCTTCCACTGGTCCACCCACAGCTGGGGATGGGGCAGCTTGTGATATGCATTGACTGCATTGCTTTTGTGGATAGCCATGCAGGGGACAAGCAGGAGTCGGCACACACCTGGAAGACGTGTGCCAGCAGCTCTAGGTTGATGTGCAGCCCCTGGCTCCACTCCACCTTCTCCTCCAAGCTCTGTTTTGAAAAACAAAGACTAAGAATTACCTTTTCTCTTTTTGTTGCCTTATTTTGGTCATATTGATGAGGCAGAAATGATTTAAGTACCAGGGATGGGGGGAAAAAAGATGGTGAGTAAAGAAGAGGGAAGCAAGTCAGTTTATTTTTGATGATATTATTCCGCCACCACTGACTTTTTCTTCAAGGTTGAGGAAAGCTGCTAAACCTTCTTTAATAACAACATCAAGGCTCTGTCACTGTTGGAAGCCTCCAGAACTAGACCCTTGAGAATTGCCTTAGCACCACAGAACTTCCTCTGGGATGGGAGCGCTCCTAAATTTTGCCGGAAGGACAGTTTGTGTTTGCAGCCTCATGGGAGTGTTGCTACAATTATAAATCCCCAAAGCAGAAGTTGGCCTCCTTTATAAATGCCATTTTGACATTCCTCTATATATAAGGTCTAGAAAATTGAGTGATAAAAGTAATCTTTATTGGTTTATTAGTGCAAAATTCCTGGTGCAAACTTTAGCATGAGAACCCTGGGGAGAGCTCTGGGTTATAGGAGAGGAAAGAAAAAAGTGTTCTAAATATAAACATCACCTTGATACTATTTTAAAAGAACTTTGAGGCTTGAGTGACCTCAATCTAACTCCTATCCTAAAATTTCACTGAAGTATTTGATTAAATCGAGCTTCTAATCACCCAGAAGATACTTTCCTGGATCATGGCCATGGCTGACAGAGGTGGGGGTGAAGGAAGTGGGGCAATGTTGAAATATTTATTCCCCAAATCCACTATCTAGGACAAGTAAGTAGTTTGGGGAGAATTCTAGCAATTTTAGTTACAATTTATAGAAGCCTTCATTGAACTATAATATACACACAGAAAAATACACTTATCATAAGTGTATCACTTGATATACTTTCGGAAATCAAGCACACTCATGACACCAGCACCCGATGAAAAATAACAACAACAACAACAACAACACAGCATTTTCAGCCTTCTAGGACCACACACACACACACACACACACACACACACACACACACACTTCTGGTTACTACCCTCTCGGTTCTCCCATCGGGCTAACCACTATTCTGACTTTTAACACTACAGATTAGTTTTGCCTGTTTTGGAGTATTAAATAAATAGAATTGTGCATCTGTTTATTGTTTCTTGCTTCTCTTGCTCAATATTATGTTTATGAGATTCATCTGTGTTGCATATGACAGTAGTTCATTTATTCTCATTGCCACTGTGTGAACACATTGCATTGATTTTCAATCCATTCTGTTGTCGATAGACATTTGATTTGTTTCCAGACTTTAGCACTTATCAGAAAAGACTTCTATCAGGACTTTGGTGGTTCAGTAACTAAGACTGCATTTCCAAAGCAGGGAGCCTGGGTGCGATTCTTGGTCAGGGAATGATACACCGCATGCTGCAACGAAGTGTTCACATGCCACAGCTAAGACCTGGCACAGTCAAATAAATACAATTTTTAAAAAGTTTCTATGGAATTTTATGTGTGAACATAGTCCACACAATTATTAACTGGTAATTAGTATATTTATATGTATGAAGTGTGTGTTTCAGCCTTTCACCAATTTTTCTTTTATTGGGTGATCTGTTCTTTTCAAATTGATGAATAGGAGTTGTTATAGATCCTGAACATGAGTCCTCCATTAGACACATAAATTGTGAATAACTTCTCTTCTTCTCTGGGTTGACAACTTTTGAAACTCAGGAGATTCCTACTCCTAGTCTTAGGGTTATAGGCTCTGTGGTCTTGGGACATTTACCTATTTTCTTGATCGAAATGTTCTAATCAGTGAAAGTGAAAGTGAAATCGCTCAGTCATGTCCGCCTCTTTGTGACCCCATGGACTGTAGCCTACTGGGCTCCTCCATCCATGGGATTTTCCTGGCAAAGGTACTGGAGTGGGTTGCCATTTCCTTCTTCTAATCAGTAAAATGACAACTCTGTTTCTTGATTTTTACTTTTCTCTTGAGCCTGTATTACATACATCCTTTTGCAAAGGTTGAGTACAATTGTAAATTAAAATTTTGAGGCTCCTCTCAGCTGGCTCAAACTGGATGAGGAGAGAGGAAAGAGTTACAGTGGACGCAGGTGGCAGTTTTGCAAAACACGCCAACCTGCTCCCTTCCTCCCCCTGTTCTAAATCTCTAGCCATGTAGGAAGTAGCTTTGAGAGTTCTGTACTTGGGAAGGAATTCCCATGAGGGAAGATCTGCTTCTCATGCCTGATGATAATGACCATTTCTGAGTCCTGCTTCGCTGGAGTCTCTCTTAAACATTTTACCTTGTGGCCTTGGCTATTTCCTGCTTGACTTGAAGAAGCTGACCTCTGTCATATCGTTGCCAAAATAAGCATCTACAACAGTATTGACGCCTGCTTAATAGATTATTTTAAAAAGTGCAAAGAAGATCCTAGCAAAAATGAAATTTAAGTGGTGATTGTGGTAGAATATGTGTGTGGAATTATACTTCCTTAATTTCTCTGGTCTCATGTTGACCTTCTGAGAGGTTATTATTCACATTTCTTCATAAAGATGCCCAAGAAATCAGTGTAAGTCAACAAACTCATATAGAGGCTGGCGTGAGACAGGACTGGTTTTAAATATTAATTCTTCATCAAGTTGTATGACTTCTCTATTTTTCCTGTCTGTGAAAATAGAGATGATGCCTTCAGTTTTCAGGATGAAGATTATGGATCTGTACTGGCTAACAAGATAGCCACTAGCACCCGTGGCTCCTCCAAACTGAGATGTGCTGTGCTGCTGCTGCTGCTGCTAAGTCGCTTCAGTCGTGTCCGACTCTATGCGACCCCAAAGATGGCCGGCCACCAGGCTCCCCCGTCCCTGGGATTCTCCAAGGAATAACACTGGAGTGGGTTGCCATTTCCTTCTCCAATGCATGAAAATGAAAAGTGAAAGTGAAGTCACTCAGTCGTGTCCGACTTTTACTGACCCCATGGACTGCAGCCCACGAGGCTCCTCCGTCCATGGGATTTTCCAGGCAAGAGCACTGGAGTGGGTTGCCATTGTAGGTTTAACTAATGTATTGGATTTTAAAGACTTGGTGTCATTGGTTTCATGTAGATTACACATGGAAAAGATACTACTTTGTATATTTTGTGTTAAATAAAATACAGTACTAAATTTCATATCATCTGTTTCTTTCTACTTTTTAAAACACAGCTATTAGAGAAATTTTAAATTATATGAGGTCTCAGTCACTCAGTCGTGTCTGACTCTTTGCAACCCCATGGGATGTAGCCTGCCAGGTGTCTCTGTCCATAGGATTTTCCCAGGCAAGAACACTGGAGTGGGTTGCCATTTCCTCCTCCAGGGGATTTTCCCAACCCAGGAATCAAACACAGGGTCTCTTGTGTCTCCTGCATAGGCAGGCAGATTCTTTAACACTGAGCCACCTGGGAAGCACTTGAATTATTTATGTATGTGGCTCATAATATATTTCTATTGGACAGCATCCTTTAGGTTTTGGCTTATAAGAGCCATATTTTTGGCTGTGAGTTTACCACTATCCCACTTAGAGGGGCAGATTCTGCTTGTTCCACTGTTAGGGAACAGAGGAAGGGAGGGAGGCTTCACATCCCCATCTCCCAGGAAAAAATTCCACGTCACCCACCCTCTCTTCAGGGACATTTAGGGAATCAAGAGAAGACCATTGGCATTAACCCTTTTACTCCTTGTCCTGGACCTCATCATGGAAGGTTCTTTCTCTATTTTCCACTTTGAGTGCAGCTCCCCACCCCCCGGCCCATCTTTCTTCTGGCTCAGAAAGACCCACAGATGCTTCACTCCTCTGACTTTACAGCAACCTCGTGCTTACTTTGTTTCTAAGAGATGAAAAATTGACTAATAGGATATTCAGTAGGCCCTTAGGCCTTTAAATGCTTGCTCCTGTTTTCTGTGCCTGGGGAAGGAATCTCTGCTCTCAAGATACCCATGAGAGGAGAGGGGAAGGATAAAAACACAGAAAATATTCTGATTTATAGTCTAAGAAATAATGTTGCTACATAGTGATCTTTTATAGAATGATGATCACGTGTCAAGAGTAATATAGGAAACAGGCCAAGGGAATTGACTATGGTGACGTTTTTATCCCCCTTTTACAGATGAGAGACTGAAGCTTGAAATCTCTTGGTATCTTCTTATGCTAAGATTCCAATTCTGAGACATGACTCTAGAGCATCCCAATTTAGTAACTACACTTCATTGCACTAAGTAAAGAATCCAGTAGGTTATGAAGCACATAGTAAGGACTTCATACATGGTAGCCTTTAGTAACTATGATGGTCACTGTTCTTATTAACAGTGCCCAAAGAGAAAGCTGGCCTGTAAGCCCAGTTCCAAATCTCTTTTCCCCATCTCCTCAACCTCCAAGGCCACTCTTAATCCCAATTGTCCATTTTGATAACCAGAAGTGGTACATAATTTGAAATACCTGCAGCTCCCTCTGGTCCATAGGGGCTGCCTGAAATGTTGGCAGAGCCTGAGGCCACGTGAAAACTTGGCGAGAAGGAGTGCATTGGCTGACTGGGAAATCTCCCAGAAGCACAGGAGGGGCTGGTGACATGGTGTCACATTTGTCATTTCTGTCTTCTGCCCACTGTACTCCCACAACTCAGAGGTCTCCAATCACTGAGTCTGTCCTCCTTGGTTGCCCCTCCCCACAACTTATGCTCTGGATCTTCCTATCTCTTTTAAAAGAAATCTACTTTCCTACTAATTTAAGTCGTTACAATGAAGAGTGGGGCACAATCCCCAGGGGTGCTGAGTTTATAATAGGGAATTAACTCCAGAGATGGTCTTCCCTCATCTACCTTTTCTTTTTTTTAATTTATTTTTTAACTGGACTACAGTTGCTTTGCAATGTTGCATTAGTTTCTGTTGTACAACAGCATGAATCAGCTGTATATATGCATACATCGCCTCCCTCTCCAGCCTCCTGCCCACTTCCCCCTCCCTCCATTCCACCCCTCTAGATCATCACGGAGCCTCAAGCTGAGCTCCTGCGCCATCCGGCAGCTCTCTGCTAGCTGTCTGTTTTATACATGGTGGTGTATATATGTCAATGCTACTCCCTCAGTTTGTCACCCCCTCGCCTTCCAGATGGGAGTGTAGTCCACTCTCTGCCTCTGCTTCTCTGTTCCTGCCATGCAAACAGGTTCATCACTACCCTATTTCTAGGGACTTTCTTGGTGGCTCAGATGGTAAAGAATCTGCCTGCAATGTGGGAGACCTGGGTTCAATCCCTGGATTGGAAAGATCCCCTGGAGAAGGACCTGGCAACCCACTCCAGTATTCTTGCCTGAAAAATGCCATGGACAAAGAAACGTGGCAGGTTACAGTCCATGGGGTCACAGAGTCAGACACGACTGAGTAACTTCACTTTCACTACCCTATTTCTAGATTCCATAATGTATGCATTAATATATGATATTTGTTTTCCTCTTTCTGATTTATTTCACTCTGCATGACTGACTCTAGGTTCAGTCACATCACTACAAATGACCCAATTTCATTCCTTTTTATGACTGAGTAGTATTGCATTGTATATACATACCACAACTCTTTATCCGTTCATCTGTTGATGGACATCTAGGTTGCTTCCGTATTCCAGCTATTGTAATAGTGCCAGAACATTGCCATACACAAGTCTTTTTAAATTATGGTTTCTCAGGGTATATGCCCAGGAGTGGGATTGCTTTTTCTATCAGTTAAATGTCATGGACTCTCACAGGACTGGAGTGAGGGGAGAGGTAAGGGGGAATGGGAAGAGAAGAGAAGAGAATACCTGGAGGCAATCAACCTTTCCCTGGATGCCCCATTACGCTGCATCCACCTGTGGATGGAGCCTATGTTAGTAACAAACAGCTGGAAGTCCTGCAGCAAATCCCAAACAGACAGATTTTAAATGTTCATTTGTGGGGCTACTCTTACATCTGGACTCAAAGTAGAATCCATTTTCTTTCCATAAATGAGATGATTTGGAAAACAGACATTGTCCTTCAGATATTCTTTATAACATGGCATAAACACAAAGGTCTGATATTTGTTTGAAATATTCCCTGAAAGCCTCCAAAAGGAGGGAAGAAGTATGGAAATGGCATGAATTAGAACAGGCTATAATCCTCTGAATGTACAGTCTGTCCTCAGCCTTGCTGTTTTGCAAAAGGCATATAAAATTTATGCCCTCAGATTTATCAGTTTAAAATTGTGAGCTGTGTGTTAGGCCAGCAGAGTAAAATATTGAAGACATCACTGTGACTGGTGAGTGGGGGTGGGGCTACAATATATTAAGATCAAGGCATAGTACAGATGTTATAAATTCTGCTGAGATTCTTATCTTGCCTCATTTGTGAATTTCAAGAAGCTTTGCATAATATCTTCTTTTTTACTCCTTAGATATTTACTAAGGATAGCAAATTATACTGTTTCCTTGTCACTTTTGGAGACAGACTGTCAATGAACAAGCTGTAAATAATGTAATATCCTTAATAAATAAATGTGAATAAATCACTCTGCAAAACAAGGTTCGTAAAAGAGGTGATAGGTGGTCAATAGCTCATGACAAACCAATAAGGAGACATGGGGGTTAAAGCCCCTGTGTTCTTCTAGAGCAATATTATCACAACTGTCTTTATTCTGAAGTGCTGCTAGATTGAGTAATTTCAACATCACAGTCTACAATTCATCTTAAAGGGAAAACAGAGCATTAGGTATTGGAAGTGAAAAATACTTCTGAGTCTCTTTTAAACAAGTACTGATGACATTCGCTTACAGAACATCTGGGTGGTGAAAAAGGATATCAATAGAATGTTCAGATGGGAATCCAAATTAAGGCACATTTTAATTTTGTTTTTTTTTCAAGAGATGACATCCCAAGCTGTCTTTGCTTTTGTTTTTTTCCCCACAAGCCAAAAACTTTTAGAATCTGCCTGGGGAGCATGGCCAGTCCTTGTATCCCTTAGCAATAAACTTGAAATGAACTTGATTAAATCACAATGATTATGTTATCACTTTTAAATATGTCAAAGAACCCTCAGTGGCTTGGTTTACGATCATTTTGGAGTATGAGTAAGTTGGTTCTATTGGATAGTGGAGAGAAACTAATCAGGGGAAAATTCTTTCCTTCAAAGATTTATATAAGCCTGTCTAATTGGCATATATGAAGCTCAAATAGGCTTGCCTGACACAGTATTGTTTTAAGAAGGGGCTTTTATAATAGATGTAATGCCTGCTGTATTGTGCTTCAATTTCAGAATGTACACATGGAGATAAACTGTGTGTCCCTGTTAGAACCAAGGGCTGAGTGCCAGCTATGTTGAATGAGAGAGGATCATTTAAACAGCTCATCAGTTGGCTTTCTGTTTAGCTATCAGTTATCTGGACTATTTTATATTTTCCCCTGCTCCTTGGCATTAATTACATCTGTCACTGAAGATGTGAAGCATATCTGAAGAACTTCTGCCAGGCACTCTGCTATGTGCCGGGAATGTCATGGGGCACTGCTTACAGAAGGCTGACGGTCTAGGGGAGGAACATGTAGCCTCTTACCCAAGTCATCATGTTATAAACCTGGTTCCCAAGTGCAAAGGGCAAGACCCCAGTGAGATGAATTCTTCCTGAGTTTCTACTGTGTGTAAGGCACTATGAAAACATATGAATTCTAAATATATGGGCTAAAATTCAAGGGCTACAAAGCCATTATTCACAATCTGTTCTTTCCTCAATCAGTTTCTTCCTTAGTAACTGACTATGATCTTAACTCAGCTGACATGGGCTGCCAGCAAACAGAAGTTGCTGACGATGGCAGTAAGCATCATTTTGAGCCAGAAGTCTCTTGATTCACAGCCTGCTATGGGTGAAGGAGGCCACTCTGGAGTATAGGCTGTCCCTGGCCCAGATGAGAGAAATTGAGTTGAAGCATCTGTATGAAAATAGAGACAGAATGAAAAGAAAACCTCACAATTGTGGGAAATATCACATACACATTTGAGTCTGTCTTCTCAGTCTGTTTACTTTTTTTATCTTTCCATCTTCTGAAAACAAGTTTTTTCCCCTCTTAACAGAACACATAGGAGAGATGAAAGAGAAAGAACCTGCCTGTACAAGTCCCACCAGGGAACAGTGATTCCTTTTAAAACCTATTGGAGAACATGCACTGTCCAATGAGACTCTGTGACCTTTCTCCACCAAAGTTTACCAAGACGTGGGTAGGACAAGGGAGCTAAGGAACTGACTGGGTAAATCCTCAGATCTCTATGTGCACAAGTATCTTTTTAACCACTTGGCACCAAGGACTCTGCTACTCTGCTGTATAATGTGGGTGGATTTGATAAATATTTTGGTACATTGCTGGTGAAAGCAAAGTTAGTGTAATTCATTTGAAAAGCTTTTTAGCAGTATGTCTTCTAAAGACAGGACATGGCAGATGATATAGATAGGTAGATGATAGATATGCCTTATGACCCAGCAACTCTCCTTCTGGGTATACAATCAGCACTTATTGAATGCATTGTGTATGTGTGTGTGTGTGTGTGTGTGTGTGTGTGCGCACATGTACTCAGTCATGTCCCGCTCTTTGTGACCCCCATGGACTGCCAGACTCCTCTGTCCATGGAATTTCCCAGGCAAGAATACTGGAATGGATTGCCATTTCCTACCCAATGGACATGAGTTTGAGTAAGCTCCGGGAGTTGGTGATGAACAGGGACGCCTGGCGTGCTGGAGTCCATGGGATCACAGAGTCCAAGATGACTGAGCGACTGAGCTGAACTGAACTAACTCCATATCTTCACAAAAAGATGTGCATGTGAATGTTCAGAGCAGCACACCCAGTGTCCATCAAGAGTAAATGGATCACTTTTTGTATACCTGAAGCTAACACAGCATTGTAAATCAACTATACTTCAATTAAAACAAGAGTAAATGGATAGATTGTATTCTTACAATGGACTATTCCATGCTAATGAGAATGAAAGAACTTCAGCTCTTTCCAAAGACATGGATGAATTTCAAAAGCAAAATTTTAACTATAGAAAGTCCAAATTGGAAGAGGAGTATGTCAAGGTATGGTCACTCTGGTTATTTAATTTCTATGAAGAGTACATCATGTGAAATGCTGGGCTATATGAAGCACAAGCTGGAATCAAGATTTCCAGGAGAAATAACAACCTCAGATAAACAGATGATACCACTCTAACAACAGAAAGTAAATAAGAACAAAAGAGCCTCTTGATGAAAGTGAAAGAGGAGAGTGAAAGAGTTGGCTTAAAACTCAACATTCAAAAAACTGAGAATATAGCATCTGGTCCAATCACTTCATGGCAAATAGATGAGGAAACAATGGAAACAGTGACAGACTATTTTGGGGGGCTCCAAAATCATTGCAGATGGTGACTGCAGCCTTAAAATTAAAAGATACTTGCTCCTTGGAAGAAAAGCTATGACCAACCTAGACAGCATATTAAAAAGCAGAGACTACTTTGTTGACAAAGGTCCATCTAGTCAAAGCTATGGTTTTTCCAGTAGTCATGCATGAATGTGAGAGTCAGATCATAAAGAAAGCTGAGCACCAAAGAATTGATGCTTTTGAACTGTGGTGTTGGAGAAGACTGTTGAGAGTCTCTTGGACTGTAAGAAATTAAAACAAGTCAGTCCTAAAGGAGATCAGTCCTGAATATTCATTGGAAGGACTGATGCTGAAGCTGAAACTCCAATACTTTGGTGACCTGGTGCAAAGAACTGACTCCTTGGAAAGGACCCTGGTGCTTGGCAAGATTGAAGGCAGGAGGAGAAGGGAATGACAGAGGATGAGATGGTTGGATGGCCTCACCGACTCAATGGACATGAGTTGGAGCAAGCTCTGGAAGCTGGTGATGGACAAGGAGGCCTGGTGTGCTGCCTTCTGTGGCATCACAAAGAGTTGGATGTGACTAACTGAACTGAACTGATAGGAAATCAGGTATTAATGAGAACACACTTTTTATCAAGTTCAAGAAACCAACGAAGACCTGTTGTTAGATGTCAGAGTAAGTAATGGCTATCTTTGGTATTAACTGGAAAGGGATTCAAGGAGCTTTGGGGGACTTCTATGTTCTTGAAGTGGTGGAGGGGTTACCTGGATATGATCACTTTGTGAAAACTCAGTGAGTTGTACATGTATGATTTGTACTCCTTTCTGTATGTATCCCATGCGTGCATGCTGTCTCCCAGTCATGTCTGACTCTTAGCGACTCCATGGACTGGAGCCCACCAGGTTCCTCTGTCCATAGCATTTTCCAGGCAAGAATACTGGAATGGGTTGCCACTTCCTACTGGGATCGATCCCATGTCTCTTGAGCCTCCTGCACTAGTAGGCAGATTCTTTACCACTGAAACACCTGGGAAACCCTATGTATGCTATACCTCAACAAATTATTAAAAAGTGATACTTATTGTAGGGCAGTTGAGATGCCTTATAATCAATAGCAGACATATTAAGTAACTTTATTATCTTTTGTTATCAATCAATCAGGCTTTATTAACCTTCAGCATTTGACTGGCTCTGTTAAGCTTTAGAAGAACAATTTTTTTAAAAAGTACAACTCATAAGCCCCAAGTGAATGTAAAAGCTAATTGGGGAGACAAAGCACATGAACCTATTAGAAAATTCTACAGGTCAATACAAAACTGAAGCACCAACGAGTATGTATGGAAAAAAAAATTGGTCAGAGTTCAGACAGACAGAAATAAGCTCTGCCTCTTTCTTTTTTGTTTTGTTTGGTTAGCCAATTTTTATTTTTTAAATTTTATCTTAAAATTTTTATTGAAGTTGGTTGATTTACAATGTTTCAGGTGTATAGCAAAGTGATATACATATATATACACACACACACACACGTATATATACACATACATGTATATGTGTGTGTGCACGTGCTGAGTCACCTCAGTTGTGTCCAACTCTGTGCAACTCTATGGACTGTAGCCCACCAGGCTTCTCCAGGCAAGAATACTGGAGTGGGTTGCCATTTCCTCCTCAAAGGGATCTTCCCGATCCAGGGATCAAACCGGCTCTTATGTCTCCTATATTGGCTGATGGATTCTTTACCTTTGGTGCCACCTGGGAGGCCCCATATATGTATATATAAATAAGAGGGGAAAAAAGGGTTTACCATGAGCTGACCTTACAAATAAAGAGTTTACAAAGGAGCCTCATCTAAGCTAGATTTTAAATGATGTATACAAAGTGAATTAATATGCAGAGTAGGAAAAAATGGATATTAACTGAGCAACAGAGAATGTCTCAAACTCTTCCATGTGTATGTCATTTAATTATTACAATAACCCTATGACACTAGCCGTTTGCTCTCCAGTTATTTATCCCTGTCAAGTATTTGGAAAGGTTAAGTAACTTGCTCCAACTTAGTGCAATTTGAAACTTTAAATGGTTCAGTTTCCTTAAATGGCTCATCATTAAAAAAAAAAAAAAGAATAAGGCAGGTTTAGCACTTATAGATGGGTTCAGCTGGATCAATAGAATCCCCCATGCTATTATATGCATTATTTAGACCCCGAGAGATCTTCTGGGTAGAGACTATTTTGTTCCGTTAAGCAAACAGTAGGATTTTTTTGTTGTTGCTTTATTTTTAAAGAAAGCCAAATGATTTCTCTACAGGCTTAATCCATTTGACCATATAAATCCCAACCAATTGTTAACGTTTACAATAGTCTTGTCCATTTCTACAAAAGAGAAATTTGGGTCTAAAATCAATATAAGCAATGAAAACGCATTTCTCAAATGAAGTCTAGGAAGACCTGCAGTGAGGAGAGGGTTAGAATATGGGACCAGAGTAAAAATGGACCCCAATCTGGCAGGCAACCTTTTCTGCGGATCCTGCACTATTAAGCACAGCCTCTGCTCCTCTCTTCCACCCCCACCTATGCGTGCATGTATGTTTCCAAGTGCCTACGTGTTCATGCGCACATATGGTGCAGCTAGCAACCACCAGCTCTCTAGAGTCCAAGAGATCAATGGATTTAACACGACAATGAAGTCTCTCATTTCATCTTAAAACCATAGAATAATGAAGCTGGGGGAAACTACACAAAATTATAAAATCTCTAGAATTTATTTCATTTAGTTCCCTTCTCTACAGATGACAAGTTCAAGGTCTCAAGATATTGTTTCAGTTAGCTTTTGATGCATGACAAACTTTTCAAAAACTCAGTAACTTTAAATACATATTTTTTTTATCCTCCAGAGTCTACAAGTCTAGCTAGGAAATTTTTCTGGTCTCAATCATACTGGATTTTGGGTTCATTCATGCATATTTGGTCATGCTTGTGAGTCAACAGGTGTAAGCTGGCCTAGGATGTCCTTATTTACCAGATGGGCTGTGAACTGGTGATTCTCCAGAAGACTGCCTGGGGCTGGATCACATACTAGTGATAGAGGGCCAGGAAAATGAGTGGAAGCATGGAATCCCCTTGAGGCTATAATTTCAACTGGATTTTGTTGGCAATAGCAAGCCACAAGGCCAGATCAGATTCCTAATGGAAAGAGCAGAAAGGCTCAGATGTGAAAACAGGGAGAAGTGGGAATTGGGGAACAATTTCTTAATCAGTCTATCAGAGAAGTGAAATGGAAGGACTGGCCAAATGTTACATGGGTCGTTAGAGGTGAAAGCAAGGCCGCTCAGTGTTCTAAGTTGCAACCACACTTCTTCCACATACTGAGTGTTTTGTGACTCCAGGACACCACGTTTCTAGCTCCTGTTTCCTTTCTGGTTCAGACTCCCATCACTCAACAATGACTCTCTCTGCCCCTATTCCTCTTGCATTACTCAAGCCCCTTCCTAAATGGAAATTATGATCCCCCTGATCCTCTTGCTCAGAAGACCTCAACAGGGGCTGTTCACTGCATCCAGAAATTCATGATTCCCAGCTTGGCATGAACTCTTCCATGGTATGACCTCAGCTACACTCCTCCTGGCTCCATCTCTTCCTTTTATATTCTACACGTGAGCAAGCTCATGTTTCCTGACCATGCTTGTCACTTTTTTAGCCCTCTGCTTTTGTTATTCACTCAGAGGTGGATGTTCTTTATTGATGTTCTACCATTCAAATCCTTCATGTGTTTTTCAAGAAACATTTGTCAATTTCTCCTCATATAAGAAGCTATTTCCCCCCATCAATACTTATTATTAAAACTTTCTAACATGAAGAAAAATTGAAAGAATTTTATAGTGAAGCTTCTTATATTATACCTACTATCTACCATTAATACTTTATGGTATTTGATTTATCATATATCTACCATCCATTCATCCATCATCCATCCTGCATCCATACATCAACCCATCTTATTTTCTATGCATTTCAAAGAGAATTGCAGACATTTGCACATTTCTCCCTAAATACTGCAGTAGCATATCATTAACCAGAGTTCCATATTTATTCATGGTTATTTTAGGTAAAATTTGCATACAATGGGCGGCACACATCTAAAGTAGATAATATGATGAGTTTAACAGATGCATACCACTGTGTAACCACCAAACCTTCCAAAATAGTAAGTACCTTATGCCTTTAACCAGCCACTTTTGTACCCAGAGGACACCACTGCTCTCATTTTTTTTGTGTGTGACCATAGATTAGTTGTGACTATCCTAGAACATCACATTAATGGACTTATATAAAAGATTTTTGAGTCAGTCTTCTTTTGCTCAGAAAAATGTTTTGTCAAATGGCCTTTGACAAGTTACGTGAGTTCTTGCCTTGTTCCTTCCATTGAATGACCAACTCTATGAGGCTGGGGCTCTGCCATGAACATCTCTGATGCCTTACTCATAATAGGGATTCAATTTGCATTTGATGAAGTGGAAGGCAGAGTTCCTAAGAGAATCTGAAATATTAGAAGAAAATATATTTTACATGTTGTGCTATGCTGGGTTGAAATTAGAGGCAGAGTAACATTTCTAAAGTTCTATATTTGGTAGGAGTATATAATAAGTATCTGCTTTTCACAGTTGCCTTTTCTTTCTTTCTTTCTTTTTTAACAAAAGAGGGAGCTGAGTGAACTCCTAAAGACATCCTCTGAGTGGCTATACTTCTGGGGCAAAGAACAGCCAACTCCTTATATCCTTCAAAATCTCCAACAACGGGTGGGTAGAAAACATTCACAGACAGGCTCAGGATCTTAAATAGAAATCTTGAATGAAGACTATGAGTGTTGGAGTCTTGGATTGACATGTCCACATTGCTATATTTAAAATAGATAAGCAACAAGCACAGCACAGGAAACTCTGCTCAGTATTCTGTAATAATCTAAATGGAAAAAGAATTTGAAAAGGAATAGATACATGTGTATATATAACTGAATCACCATGCTCTACACCTGAAACGAACACCTTATTAAATCAACTATGCTCCAATATAAAATAATTATTTTTAAAAAGAAACTATGAGTGTGAGTGAAAACAAGAGGCTTTAATAAATGTTGAATCATTAAAAGTCTGATCTATGTTTCTTACAATGCCTATAATGGAAATTTCATGATAACAGTAATTCTGTTAGACTTATTTGAGAGGATTAACTCTGGGCATTGCAATGTGATGGGAGGTTTGAAGGATACAAAAACATGGTAGATAGTTCTTACTCTCATCTCCCAGAAGCTTAGGGTCTCATGAGGCATAAAGTTCATCAGGGAATGCACAACCCCACTGAGGGAGTCAGCTGGTGACCTTTAAGTACCGACCTTCCAAAAGGTGCCAATTCAAGTACGCCAGTTCTTTCCAGTGTAATGGATGGTTATTTGACATTATTAAGAAAAGAGTTAACTATTTTTTTCCCAAGAAGAGTCATATATTTATTGACCATAAAATTACTACTGTAGCAGCTGCCTCTAATTCCTTGGTAGAATTCAGGGGCTCAAATTAAACATTAGCCTCATCATTTGATAATCATGAAGCAAGGACTGTAGCCCACTAGGCTTCTCTGTCCATGGAATTTTCCAGGCAAAAATACTGGAATGGGTAGCCATTCCCATCTCCAGGGGCTCTTTGAACCCAGGGGTCTAACCCAGGTCTCCTGCACTGCAGGCAGATTCTTTACTGTCTGGGCCACCAGGGAAGGCCAATCATAGAGCACATTGGGAGTCAGAAAACCAAGTGTGATCAGTTTTCATCTCTGGTACTTAAAAAGGGTTCTGTATTTCTGTTCAAAGAGTTAAAATGCATTAAAAAAATTGACCTCTGTGAACTCCTTTGCCTCAGGCCTTCTTCTGAATTATTACTTATCCACAGTTTGGTTTTCTTTTTGTAGCTGTTTGCATTTAAATGGAGAGTTTCCCAAAGACAGCCTATCCTGTAGCTACTATTGGTATGCATTCTGGAGAATGGGCCAGATTTTACGTTCTTTGGAAGTATACAGAAAACCATCATTCACTGTTTTCCAAGAAAATCATTCCTGAGTGCCTCCACAGAGGGATCATACTTGGAAGCATGTTTTTTCTCTCTACCTCTAATGATTTTTGGATTCCTCATGTTTGGGTATTCATATTCATTAGGAGCCATAACGATGTGCCACCCTGGTTAATTTCTCCATGCAGAAAGCAATAGAGATTTCTATGACATTGCCTGTGGTGGGCAGTGAGGAATCCCTAACTCAACTCAGTACTTTCCCCCACTGGGTAAACGTTTCTCAGAAAAGTTAATAAGGCATTGAAATCTGCACAGACAGAAATGCTAATGCCTCCGCCAAATACCTACGATTATCAGCTCAATCTTTAGCAGTTGGAATCTGACATAAATCCTCTGAATATATTAACGTTGGCTGTGGTAGCTGGCAGGGTCTTGTTATGTTGACCTTGGGCAAAGCCTTACCTGACAGCAATTCAATAGAAAGATGGGTGCCAAGGCACTGCGTTTGTATAAGGAAGAGAAAAAAGAGGCTGTTAAGTTAAGCATCTGCTGTCATACACCATAAAAGCAGGATTCAGGCTGCCACATATGAGCTGTGTTCCAATGAGACCCTGAGAGAGTGGAACCCCAAGAGAGGGGCATTATGCCAAGATCAGAGACCGAGGGACATCTAACTATCCATTATCGCCTGCTTCACTGTGGGGGCTAAAAGTGCCTAATGCTTTTGTGCTCCCCCCGACAGAGTTTTATTACTGCTAACTGCATTTTTTTGGTACAATATGGGCAGAAGATAGTACCTCTGAAGTGTTTCACAGAATCTGGAGGTACAAATATATTGAATAAAATCAATAGAGGTTTTCCAATGAGGATTAACTGGTAGAATTGACACCCCCTGCAGAGAATTGAAATTCTCTGCATGAAGGAAAGAGGGTATCATTTATAAAGTAGCTAAAGATGTATTTCTCTTTCAAAACTCAGTTAATATTTGTCAAGACCCAACTTTATAATAATGCTGAAATAAGAATATTTTGGAAACACTAGGTTATGTATAATTAAAATAATTTTACCTATTTGTCTTTGCTTTTTTTTTTAAAACATATTGTCACCCTGTTTATTTAACTTATATGCAGAGTACATCATGTGAAATGCTGGGCTGGATAAAGTACAAGCTGGAACCAAGATTGCTGGGAGAAATATCAATAATCTCAGATAGATGACACCACCATTGTGGCAGAAAGCAAAGAAGATCTGAAGAGCCTTTTGATGAAAGTGAAAGAGGAGAGTGAACAAGTTGGCTTAAAGCTCAACATTCAGAAAACTGATATCATAGCATCTGGTCCCATCACTTCATGGCAAATATGGGGAAACAATGGAAACAGTAAAAGACATTTTTGGGGCTCCAAAATCACCATGGATGGTGACTGCAGCCATGAAATTAAAGGATGTTGGCTCCTTGAAAGAAAAGCTATGACCAACCTAGACAGCATATTAAAAAGCAGAGACATCACTTTGCCGACAAAGGTCCATCTGGTCAAAGCTATGGTTTTTCCAGTAGTCATGCATGGATGTGAGTTGGACCATAAAGAAAGCTGAGCACCAAAGAACTGATGCTTTTGAACTGTGGTGTTGGAGAAGACTCTTGAGAGTCCTTTGGACTGCAAGGAGATCCAACCAGTCCATCCTAAAGGAAATCAGTCCCGAATATTCATTGGAAGGACTGATGCTGAAGCTGAAACTCCAATACTTTGGCCACCAGATGTGAAGAGCTGACTCATTTGAAAAGTCCCTGATGCTGGGAAAGATTGAGGGCAGGAGGAGAAGGGGACGACAGAGGATGAGATGGTTGGATGGCATCACCAACTCTATGGACATGAGTTTGAGCCAGTGGTGATGAACAGGGAGGCCTGGTGTGCTGCAGTCCATGGTGTCGCAAAAAGTTGGGACACGACTGAACTGAGCAACATGGTTACTAGGATAGTTACTCCCACTGGACATCCTTCCAGTGGATTCTCGGCCTATTCATATTGAAAGGGCAATTCCTTCTCATGGTTTACAAGGCTGCATGTGACCAAGACCTTGACTGTCTCTTCAACTGCCTCTCTCAGCACCCTTCACCTGTGTACTCCTCTCTAGTCATACTAGCTTTGCTATTTCTGAATACCCGAAACTTACCTCTCCCTCGAGGCCTTTGCACACACTCTTCTCTTCACTGGAATGCATTTTTCTGGATTTTCTCTTTATTTTTTACTCCTTTACTGATTTGAGAAAAGGTTTGCCACTCTTCTGACAAGTCTTTCTTGTTCACTCTACCTAAAATAAACTCCCATTTCCTGATGCTCCATATCTCTTTATCCTGATTTTTTTCCCCATAATATTGGATTGGCCAAAAAGTTCATTTTTCATTGTATCTTACAGAAAAACCTGAACAAACTTATTGGCCAACACAATACTTATTGTCATCAGATATATTTTGTTGTTGCTGTTATTTAGTCGCTAAGTTGTATCTGACTCTTTGCAACCCCATGGACTGCAGCATGCTAGGCTTCCCTGTCCTTCACTGTCTTCTGGAGTTTACTCAAACCCATGTCCATCAAGTCAGTGATGTCATCCAACCATCTCATCCTCTGTTGCCCCCTTCTCCTACTACCTTCAATCTTTCCCAGCCTTAGAGTCTTTTCCAGTGAGTCAGTCCTTTGCATCAGGTGGCCTAAGTATTGGAGTTTCAGCTTCAGCATCAGTCCTTTCAGTGAATATTCAGGGTTGATTTCCTTTAGGATTGGGTTGATTGGCTGGATTTCCTTACAGGGAAATCCAAGAGACTTTTAAGAGTCTTCTCCAGCACCACAGTTTGAAAGCATCAGTTCTTTGGTTCTCAGCCTTCTTTATGGACCAACTCTAACAGCCGTACATGACTACTAGAAAAACCACTTTGATTACAGGGAACTTTATTGGCAAAGTGATATCTCTCCTTTTTAATATGCTGAAAGAATAATTTATTTATTAATTACTTTAAACTGATATACAATGGCATACACCAGACTCCCCTGATGGCTCAAATGGTAAAGAATCCGCCTGCAATGTGGAAGCCCTGGGTTTGATCCCTTGGTTGGGAAGATCCCCTGGAGGAGGGCAAGGCTACCCATTCCAGTATTCTTGCCTGGAGAATCCCACGGATAGAGGAGACTGCAGGGCTATAGTTCATGAGGCCTCAAAGAGTCGAACATGACTGAGCAAACACAGCAAACACACGTAATGACACATAACATTGTATTAGATTCAGATATACCATCATATATTTTAATGCCTATTTATTTTATATGTTGTTTTAATTATTTAGCAGTTGTTTGCCTGTTTATTTCAAATATTTTCTAAAAGACATGTACCAATAGAGAAGGGACAGTGGTATGCTGTATCCAGCTTGTACTGGGTCATGAGAGCCACCTGTTAAATTTCCAGGAATTTTGAGAGCTGGCTTTGAAATACAGCCATTATTGAAATTAAAGTATATGAACTCATGATTAAATAAATTACATTGAAAACAAAGGAAATAAATACTTAGTCCTTATCATTTTCTACTTGCTTTTTAACATTCTTATTCATGCTCTAGATGTTATTTGTATTTATTGTGTCTTTAGAGTTGAAATATTACATGACAGTATACTACTACCCATCTTTCAGCAACTTATGTCAGTAGTTTGAAATTGGCCATAGTAGATGTCTTTACACCGTGAAAACTGACTAGTGCTACCAATCTGGGCTCTCTGTTGCAGAGGATGGAGGAAATCCTTAAGCACTACCATCACTCTGTTGGGCAAGACCTTGTACTTTTGCTGCTGTTCTTCCAGTGTCTGCAGAAACAGGACCTAGCACACATGTTTCTGGAGAAATATTAGTTTAATGGATGGAATTTCATGGAAAGGGAATTTCATGGAAAGGGAATTTCATGGAAAGGAAATTTCATGGAAAGCAGAATGCTGTAGGCTGAAGTTATTTGAGATTTGAATAAGGTGAAATATTTCTTAAAATATTTAGAAATCAGAGAAGAGTGGGATGTGTGTGTGTGTGTGTGTGTGTGTGTGTGTATGTTCATGTGTGTATATTGTTGGTCAAAGCAACCACATGAATAAAGAAATTAAAAATGATACTTTTAAAGTGAATTTGGGTCTGAAAATGGAACCACTTGTAGCTCAGAAAGGTAAAGAAGGACAAGATAGATTTCTGTAGGCTGATGTTGGGATTCTAGCACAGCTCTGGGTATCTGAGCAGATTAATGCATGTTGTTGTTCAGTCACTAAGTCATGTCAGACTTTCTGTGACCCCAAGGACTGCAGCATGCCAGGCTCCTCTGTCCTCTGCTGTCTCCCTGATTTGCTCAAATTCATGTCCATTGAGTCAGTGATGCTATCTAACCATCTTAACCTCTGTCACTCTTTTCTCCTTTTGCCTCACTCTTTCCCAACATCAGGGTATTTTCCAACGAGTCGGCTCTTTGCATCAGCTGGTTAAAGTATCGGAGCTTCAGCTTCAGCAAAAGTTCTTCCAATGAATATTCAGGGTTGATTTCCTTTATGACTGACGGTTTGATCTCCTTGCAATCCAAGGGATACTCAAGAGTCCTCTCCAGCACCACAACTCAAAAGCAATGTATATGAATCCACATGTGTCTTCCTGGTGCCATGATCCTTGAATCCATCCAAAGGTGATTTGGCAACCTCTTCTTCTCCCCACCCTCTGAGACCATCTGAGTGTCTATGTGCTTTTTGAGTATCATTACTGTCCACAGTTATGCTCCTCTAGGTGAATATCTGGGCTCAGGGCTTTGCTGTTCCTTGTAGGTTATTTCTTTTAATCTCATCAGTATGTATTCTGCCCACCTGCCAATTCATGTAGAAATTTTAGATGCTGTGAAATATTATTCTTCCAACTTGAAGGAATGGAGATCCCGGCAACTCTGGGTATACGCAAAAGTTCACTGCCTCCTGAATCAGCTTTCAGGCACTGTAGCTCTATATGAGCATGAAGGACACCTTCGGCTTTTCTTTCCTAGGCTTTGGTCCACTGAGTCACACAGAACGCAAAGCCAGAAACAGTCACAGCTGCACCCCACAGAGAAAAGCAAGTAAGAGTTAGGGTAAAATTACCTGAAAAACCAAATCAAACCCGCTTAAGAGAAAGAGAATGCCACGGAAAAGGGCTGGCTTTAGGCACAGCTTGATCTGAGCCTCAAATGACATCAGCAGGACCAGTTTTCACTCTCCTAAGTTTTCTTAAATTAGGAAACTCCACATAGGCTTTATTTTCAGACAGTTGCTTCCTGAAGTTGAAATGACACTTCTAGACCGTACATTTTCCAGGCTTCAAATCCCATGGAAAAGGAGGAGAATTTCTTTCCTAGAAGATCCTGGGGAAGGAAAAAAAAAAAAAAAGAAAGACAACACTTCAATCAGCTTTTAATTTGCTACTTAACATTTTATTACTTTACACACAGTAACTTCTTTAATCTTTACATTTTCCATGTGAGACCCACACTTAGAATATTTCTACACTATAAATAAAGAAACTGGGGTCCAGACAGGTGAGATAACAAGCCAAGTCCACACGCAGCAGCAGGCAGCTGATTGGAGATGCGGACTCCTCAGCTGTTCCCAGCGGGCGGCTGGCGGCGGGTGTGCGAGCGGGAGGCTGGGCGTTACTACCCCATGTGGCCGCCCGAAAGCCCTGCAGGTGGAGCTCATTGGCTGTGACTGGGCCGCGTGCACAGGTCCCTGAGCCGGTCCCCACAGCGGTCGGTTGCTTGGTCCCCAGTCATGTGTGGCAGCCTGAAGTAGGAGCATGGGCCTTGTTCACCCGACATGCACTAAAAATCGGGAAGAGGTGTGTCTCCGCAGGGCCGTGACTCGAGTTGAATGAGAGCTGCAGTGTTGACCACAGGGGAATCCCAAGCCCCCATGGCTCTGTTCTCTCTCGGTGGTTTTCATGGCTGCAGAATGACCTCTGCCCCTCACACAAGCGCAGCAGGTTTCCTGAAGCCCTGGCCGGTGGACGTGGCCTAGTGTCTGTCCCAGAGGGGTGAACCTGGGGAGGCTGGATACTCCGTCACCCTGGGAGTGGGGGCAGGCTCTGCCCGGTGGGGAATGGGTCTGGATCCCGAGATAGGAGTTGCTGGCGTCTGCCTGCCAGGACTCCTGGCACAGCTCTCTTGCTCTTAGCCACAGGACAGCCATGTGAGCCTTTGTGTGACACGAGAAGTCATTTGTGTCCGGCTTTTGAGGAATGTGTGGCAATAAACTGGAAATAGAAATTGCTGCTGTGAGAAATGGGGCGGGGGGTCACATTTTCATCAAATATGGCTCCTGCGATGGGGTTGGGGGCGTAAACGTGACCTCTGTTTCTGTCCAGACCGTTCCATGGTTCAGCTTAATGGATTGGATCACCAAAACCTGCTGGCAACTGTCTGTGCTGGGAGAGAGACAGTGATGTAATCCTGATTAAAATAGTTAACAAGGAATTAATGAGAGGTTATCTCCTTGTCTTCAATCATTTCCTGGTGAGAAGAATAGTCTCTAGCCAAACTCATTATGGCTGTTCCTTTGCAGCTCCTGAAATTCCCTTGTTTTGAAATTGTCATTGTTTTCAAGAAACAAACTCATTTCAAGTTCTTAGTTCCAAATGCTAGAAGACTGTAGCATGAAAAAATTGTTTTATTCTTTTTTTAGTCCAATCATGAGGTCTTGAACACTTATTTTTTTTTATCTATATTCCACTCACACTTTGTTTTCTGATGGAATTTTTTGCAGGCACATGATCGAAGCAGAGGCCATTTGGGCCTTCATTAACCTTGGTTGATGGAGCCAAATTTATTCTAAGGGGCTATGGGAGAAGAATTCAGCTCCACCCAGTCAAACAGACAGCCACTGTGTACCTTCTGTATTATGATAAGTGGAATGTCTAAGGTATACTGCCCTATGTAACATAGATAGCTAGTGGGAAGCTGCTGTATAGCACAGTCAGCTCAGCGCTGTGATGACCTAAGAAGGGTGAGATGGGGCTGGGGTGAGGAGGTTCAAGAGGGCAGGACTATATGTATGCATATAGCTGATTCACACTGTTTGATAGCAGAAACTAACACAACATTGTAAAGCAATTATACTCTAATTTTTTTTTTTTTTTTTACTATTTAGAAATATTTTTTATTCATATTCTTGGTTTTTTTTTTTTTTTTAAAGTAAAAAAGATACAAGAGCAAAAGTGCATGGTTAATAGAGTCCTACTGTTATGAGCACAGATGCTGGAATACCACTGTAAGCTCCAAATCTCAGCCCCAATATTTATCATCTTTGTAAGCCTGAACAACTAATGTCTCTAGTTTTCAGTTTTTTAAATATGCAAGATGGGCTTTAAGGTAATAATTGTCTTATAAGGTTAATATAAGGAATAAAAGAAGAAATCTATAAAAATTATTTAGGAGTGTGTTTGGTGCATGTGAGGGTCCAATGGATGTCTCATCAGGGGGCTTGAATTAGTGGAAAACTTCAACTAAAGTAAGAGAACTGCTGCCTGAAAATTTGACGAAGTATGTGGACCCATATCTGACCAATTCTGTCAGCAAAACACATCTTATTTCAGGTGATCACAATGGCTTTCAGGGAAGCTGTTTACATCAGCACACCTGAGGAAAAAAAACAGAAACTACATTTAGGTTTATAGTTGGAAGTTTATCATGTGATCAGATTGCATTTTAATTTGGGATAGTTTTTGACTATATCCTACTGAAATAATTGCTACCTATGTGGAAGAACATGTGACATCCCTTCCTGACTCTACACACGATGTAAATTCCAGATGCATTATGGACATAAATAAAAATATGATGGTATTAGAACATACTGTAGGAGAATATTTTTTACAACTCTGGGATGATGGAGCACTCTCAAACAAGGCAGGAATCTCAGAAGCCATCATAAAATAAAGACATTTAACTACATAAGTATTTCTAAAACAGTATGGTAAACATAGCACTGGTAAAGTAAAAATCAAACTCTCTGTATATTATTAACATAATTACAACAAATTCCAAGAAAAGAGTACAGTCTCAACTGTTCAAATAACTCTTTCAATAGATAACATTGACATGAAAGATTAATCATTCCAGTAAATAGGACATTTCAGAGAAGATCTGCAAAAAGTCAGAAAATTTAGAAAAAATGCTCAAACACATGCTGGAAAAATGCAATCAAAAATTGAAATAGCCCTTTTTTTTTTCAGTCATCACATTGGCAATCTCATACGGTAAGATTTTAGGGGGAGGCAAAAGAGGAGACTCTGATATATTTCTGGTGGGAGAGTAAATTGCTACCACATTTGGGGAAACTGGAAATACTGACAAAAATTAGAAAACAGAAGTATTGATACCCTTTGCCCAAGAAATCCCACTTCAGGGACTCTTCCCTACAGAAATAAAAGCACAAGAAAATAATGATATTATGCAGCAGCAGCAGCAAATTGTTTACTGCAGCTTTGCAGAGGGAGAGAATGAAAAGTAAGCTGAAAAAAATGATCAACAATGTAAAGACTGAATACATTATGATACATACATTCTATTGAACATTATGCAACTTTGAAAGAAATGAGTTAGGGATGTTTATTTATTTTCCCATGTCCCAAATAGCCTTTTTTTTGTTGTTGTTACAATTCTCTCTTGCTTTCTCTGCTGACTGTTCTCAGCCTCAAAAGGAAGACTTTACTGTAGCCTTGTTTACATTTTCTTCCACATCAGTAGTAAGAGAACTGTCCCTAGGATGGAAATTCACCTGTTAGATTCATATTCTGTGTGGCATGAAATTGCTGCCTGAGACATAGTTAAGGAAGCAGGAGGGTGAAATCTCAGGGAAAGTGTCCAGAAAAGTATCAACTCTAGCATGGAGTAGAACATAGGCTGCATATAAATTTAGCCTGGTTGTTTCCTAATGATCTTAAGCGGTGGTTCTTTCTAATGGGCAGCGGGGGTGGGGGTAGGGGTCATGGTTGCCTCTTTACCTGACAGTGGAAGATTTAGCTACATAACATAGAGTTGTTCTTGTGACATCAAGGTTAATGTGGCTGTCTGTACCCTGGGACCTGCTGGCTAAGGTCATGTCTACTTTCTGCATTGTTACAGTAAATTAGTCAATTAAAAAAAAAACTTTTAAAATATAAATTTATTTAATTGGAGGTTAATTGCTTTACAATATTGTATTGGTTTTGCCATACATCTACATGAATCTGCCACAGGTATACACGTGTTTCCCATGCTGAACCTCCCTCCCTCCTCCCTCCCTGTACCATCCCTCTGGGTCGTCTCAGTGCACCAGCCCCAGGCATCCAGTATCATGCATCGAACCTGGACTGGCAATTCGTTTCATATATGATATTATATATGTTTCAATGCCATTCTCCCAAATCATCCCACCCTCTCCCTCTCCCACAGAGTCCAAAAGACTGTTCTATATATCTGTGTCTCTTTTGCTGTCTCGCATACAGGGTTATCGTTACCATCTTTCTAAATTCCATATATATGTGTTAGTATACTGCCGAGGTCCAGCCCCAGCAGAGTCCAGGGATATCCTCAGGATGGATGACGTCAGTGAATGAAGAAAGATAGATAAAGAGATAAAGAAAGAGACAACACGGGGTGACCAAGCTTCAGTGAGTGAGGCCCCTTTACTTTATTCTTTTCGGGGCTTTTATACCCTGATTATACATACAGCAAGGTGAAAAATGCAGAGTCAACTCAACATTCTATCAGTAATAACTTTTATCAATATCAGGTTCCTTCTTGTAAGAGTCTTATTCTCTGTACATCATCTTCTGTTCCGGAGGCCTGTTGATATTCCATGACCTCTTTTTGATAAATGTTGGTCAGCCAGAACAATAATCTTCCATTAAAGAGTTTCTTCTTAAATTCTTAGTCTGCATCATCCTTAAAGTACAGAGTTACATTTTTATGGAGCAAAGATTCAGCAGGTTACAGCAAAGAAAGAACTTATTAACTCAAAGTCTAATGTTGCTAATGTTAAAGTGACTGCTTGCTATTTCTATATTTTAACTATATGCACTCCCAGGAACACAATGGATAAGGGATGTGAGAACTTGGCAGCAAGCATAGGCTCAACAATGTTGCAAGAGTCTGGATAAATCTGCCAAGTAAGCTAGAATGCTAACAGAGGGTTTGAAACACTCCTTTCATGCCCAGGAGATTTATCAACTAGAGCCCTAAGTTAACTCTTCTAGTCAGAGACAGCCCCCTACCAATGTCAGAAGAGCTGGTGAAAGACATAAAATAGTAAGACAGACAGATTCTGGTTCGGGGGTAGATGCTCGAGCAGGTCCAGGGGATCTGTCGTGTCCTGAGGACTTGCTCATCAGGACTCTTCCACATGACCTTGTCATGGGTCGGATGGCCCAGGGATTCCCTCGAGTCCTGCATGACCTTGTCATGGGTGGGATCTCCTGTGCTGGCTCCTGGCAGTATACTGTATTGGTGTTTTTCTTTCTGGCTTACTTCACTCTGTATAATAGGTTCCAGTTTCATCCACCTCATTAGAACTGATTCAGATGTATTCTTTTTAATGGCTGAATAATACTCCATTGTGTATATGTACCACAGCTTTCTTATCCATTCATCTGCTGATGGACATCTAGGTTGCTTCCATGTCCTGGCTATTATAAACAGTGCTGCGATGAACATTGGGGTACATGTGTCTCTTTCAATTCTGGTTTCCTCAGTGTGTATGCCCAGCAGTGGGATTGCTGGGTCATAAGGCAGTTCTATTTTCCATTTTTTAAGGAATCTCCACACTGTTCTCTGTAGTGGCTGTACTAGTTTGCTTCCCACCAACAGTGTAAGAGGGTTCCCTTTTCTCCATACCCTCTCCAGCATTTATTGCTTGCAGACTTTTGGTTAGCAGCCATTCTGACTGGTGTGAAATGGTACCTCATTGTGGTTTTGATTTGCATTTCTCTGATAATGAGTGATGTTGAGCATTTTTCATGTGTTTGTTAATCATCTGATTGTCTTCTTTGGAGAAATACCTGTTTAGTTCTTTGGCCCATTTTTTTTTTTATTGGGTCATTTATTTTTCTGGAATTGAGCTGCAGGAGTTGCTGGTATATTTTTGAGATTAATTCCTTGTCCATTGCTTCATTTGCTATTATTTTCTCCCATTCAGAAGGCTGTCTTTTCACCTTGCTTATAGTTTCCTTTGTTGTGCAGAAGCTTTTAAGTTTAATTAGATCCCATTTGTTTATTTTTGCTTTTATTTCCAATATTCTGTGAGATGGGTCAAAGAGGATCCTGCTGTGATGTATGTCAGAGAGTGTTTTGCCTATGTTCTTCTCAAGAAGTTTTATAGTTTCTGGTCTTACGTTTAGATCTTTAATCCATTTTGAGTTTATGTTTGTGTATGGTGTTAGAAAGTGTTCTAGTTTCATTCTTTAACAAGTGGTTGACCAGTTTTCCCAGCACCACTAGTTAAAGAGATCGTCTTTAATCCATTGTATATGCTTGCCTCCTTTGTCAAAGATAAAGTGTCCATAGGTGCATGGGTTTATCTCTGGGCTTTCTATTTTGTTCCATTGATCTATATTTCTGTCTTTGTGCCAGTACCATACTGTCTTGATGACTGTGGCTTTGTAGTAGAGCCTGAAGTCAGGCAGGTTAATTCCTCCAGTTCCATTCTTCTTTCTCAAGATTGCTTTGGCTATTTGAGGTTTTTTGTATTTCCATACAAATTATGAAATTATTTGTTCTAGCTCTGTGAAAAATACCATTGGTAGCTTGATAGGGGTTGCACTGAATGTATAAATTGCTTTGGGTAGTATATTCATTTTCACTATATTGATTCTTCCAATCCATGAACATGGTATATTTCTCCATCTATTAGAGTCCTCTTTGATTTCTTTCACCAGTGTTTTATAGTTTTCTATATATAGGTCTTTAGTTTCTTTAGGTAGATATATTTTTAAGTATTTTATTCTTTTCGTTGCAATGCTGAATGGAATTGTTTCCTTAATTTCTCTTTCTATTTTCTCACTATTAGTGTATAGAAATGCAAGGGATTTCTGTGTGTTGATTTTTATACCCTGCAACTTTACTATATTCATTGATCAGCTCTAGTAATTTTCTGGTGAAGTCTTTAGGGTTTTCTATGTAGAGGATCATGTCATCTGCAAACAGTGAGAGTTTTCCTTCTTCTTTTCCAACTTGGATTCCTTTTATTTCTTATTCTGCTCCAATTGCTGTGGCCAAAACTTCTAAAACTATGTTGAATAGTCGGTGAAAGTGGGCACCCTTGTCTTGTTCCTGACTTTAGGGGAAATGCTTTCAATTTTTCACCATTGAGGATGTTTGCTGTGGGTTTGTCATATATAGCTTTTATTATGTTGAGGTATGTTCCTTCTATTCCTGCTTTCTGGAGAGTTTTTATCATAAATAGATGTTGAATTTTGTCAAAGGCTTTCTCTGCATCTATTGAGATAATCATATGGTTTTTATTTTTCAATTTGTTAATGTGGTAAATTACATTGATTGATTTGTGGATATTGAAGAATCCTTGCATCCCTGGGATAAAGCCCACTTGGTCATGATGTATGATCTTTTCAATGTGTTGTTGGATTCTGATTGCTAGAATTTTGTTAAGGATTTTTGCATCTATGTTCATTAGTGATAGTGGCCTGTAATTTTCTTTTTTGTGGCATCTTTGTCAGGTTTTGGCATTAGGGTGATGGTAGCCTCATAGAATGAGTTTGGAAGTTTACCTTCCTCTGCAATTTTCTGGAAGAGTTTGAGGAGGATAGGTGTTAGCTCTTAAAATTTTTGGTAGAATTCAGCTGTGAAGCCGTTTGAACCTGGGCTTTTGTTTGCTGGAAGATTTCTGATTAGCCATTTCCATGCTTGTGATGGGTCTGTTAAGATTTTCTATTTCTTCCTGGTTCAGTTTTGGAAAGTTGTACTTTTCTAAGAATTTGTCCCTTTCTTCCATGTTGTCCATTTTATTGGCATATAATTGCTGATAGTGGTCTCTTATGATCCTTTGTATTTCTGTGTTGTCTGTTGTGATCTCTCCATTTTCATTTCTAATTTTATTGACTTGATTTTTCTCCCTTTGTTTCTTGATGAGTCTGGCTAATGGTTTGTCAATTTTATTTATCCTTTCAAAGAACCAGCTTTTGGCTTTGTTGATTTTTGCTATGGTCTCTTTTGTTTCTTTTGCATTTATTTCTGCCCTAATTTTTAAGATTTCTTTCCTTCTACTAACCCTGGGGTTCTTCACTTGTTCCTTTTCTAGTTGCTTTAGGTGTAGAGTTAGGTTATTTATTTGACTTTTTTCCTGTTTCTTGAGGTATGCCTGTATTGCTATGAACGTTTCCCTTAGCATTGCTTTTACAGTGTCTCACAGGTTTTGGGTTGTTATGTTTTCATTTTCATTCATTTCTATGCATATTTTGATTTCTTTTTTGGTTTCTTCTCTGATTTGTTGGTTATTCAGCAGCGTGTTGTTCAGCCTTTATATGTTGGAATTTTAAAATAGTTTTTCTCCTGTAATTGAGATCTAAGCTTCCTACATTATGGTCAGAAAAGATGTTTAGAATGATTTCAAATTTGTTTTCAATTTACCAAGGCTAGATTTATGGCCCAGGGTGTGATCTATTCTGGAGAAGGTTCCATATGCCTTTGAGAAAAAGGTGAAATTCATTGTTTTGGGGTGAAATGTCCTACAGATATCAATTAGGTCTAACTGCTCTATTGTATCATTTAAAGTTTGTGTTTTCTTGTTAATTTTCTGTTTAGTTGATCTATCCATAGGTGTGAGTGGGGTATTAAAGTCTCCCACTATTATTGTGTTATTGTTAATTTCCCCTTTCATACTTGTTAGCATTTGTCTTACATATTGCGGTGCTCCTATATTGGGTGCATATATATTTATAATTGTTATATCTTCTTCTTGGATTGATCCTTTGATCATTATGTAGTGTCCTTCTTTGTCTCTTTTCATAGCCTTTGTTTTAAAGTCTATTTTATCTGATATGAGTATTGCTACTCCTGCTTTCTTTTGGTCTCTATTTGAGTGGAAAATCTTTTCCCAGCCCTCCATTTTCAGTCTGTATGTGTCCCCTGTTTTGAGGTGGGTCTCTTGTGGACAACATATTTAGGGGTCTTGTTTTTGTATCCATTCAGCCAGTCTTTGTCTTTTGGTTGGGGCATTCAACCCATTTGCGTTTAAGGTAATTATTGATAAGGGTGATCCCATTGGCATTTACTTTGTTGTTTTGGACTTGAGTTTATACACCCTTTTTGTGCTTCCTGTCTAGAGAACATCCTTTAGCAAAGGATATTCTCTAGACAGGAATCACTTTTTTTAAAACAGCTTCATGACTTTTATGACTTCTAGTGTCTGAAATAATTCATTCATGCTGTCATTTCTACAATAGGAATTTATTAAACACGTGATATGTATCATACAGTATTCTGGACAAGGGGAATAGAATAATGAATCAAGTAGATCAAGACTATGCTCTTAGGAAGTTTGTATTCTGATTGAGGGAGGAGGTGGGGAACAGACAGTAGAAAAATAAATGAATGATATATAGAAGGTGACAGTAAGTGTATGAAGAAAAACAAAGAAGGTAAGGAGTGGAGGGTGAACATACATTGTGTGCATGTAGGCATGTGTACGTGTACATGCGTGTACCCACACTCTTACAATTAGGGCTGCACTTCTCTGTAAAGCTGACATTTCAGTAAGACTCTAAGGGAGGACATGGACTCTTGGAGCTTCCCAGAAAAGAGTGTTTCTAGTAGAGGAAACAGATAAACTGCTCCAAGGTGTTACTGAGCCCAGGCTCATTGTGCTTGTCACACTACAGGCCAATAAATCAAGACATGAGTTCTTGGGGGTAATGAATAGTGCCTTTATACAGAAAGCCTGAAGACCAAGGGGATAGTGAACTGATGTCCCAAAGAACCATCTTACTAGTGTTAGAGTTCAGGTTTCTTTTATACTAAAAGGGGAGTGTTTGGTTGCAGTAAATGTCTTGGTGTTGGGCTCTTTCATTCTTGCAGCTGTCCACAGAGGTAAGTTGAGTCACAATGTTCCTGTAAACCCCAATAAGAGAAATGTTATTCTCTGTTCTGCAACTTTATATCTCTGTATGAATGGAAAACTGCTATACCTTTAAAGGTCAGAGCCGTGAGAATGGGCTATCCTGTGTATTTCAAGCTACAGGCAATGTTCTTGTAACACAAGCTATAGAATACAAAGTTTAAACAAAAGAGATCCAATATGGAGTCAGATTTGTTCTTTCTGATTAGAAAGGCAGGATCATGTGTGTGTACATATTTCCAGAAGAGTGAAGTAGCCAATGCCCCTGGAGCAGAGGGAGAGGGGCTGGTAGGAAGTGAAGGAGATGTCTTCATGGGGGTGGCCTGGGACCAGGTCATCAAGGTCCCTCTGGCTGTGATGAGGATTTTGAATTTTACTCTGCCCAAAGCAACCTGGGTTTTGGAGCAGGAGGCTGATGACATCCCTTTTAACATTTTGACAATGATGGGTCTGGCTGCTGTGAAGAGGATGGACAGGAAAAAGCAAAGGTGGAAGCAAGAAGCTGACTCAAAGGCTCTTCAGAGCTGCAGGGGACATGATGGCACCTCACACTGGGATGGGAAGCTGTGGAGGCAGTGAACAGCTGGGATTTTCTGAAGATAGAGCTGACCAAGTTTGCAGACAGCCCGGACGTGAGGCAAGAGAGAGGAGTTCAAGGTGACCCCCCTGTTTGGGATGAACCCCTGAAAGAGCTCCCTTCACTGTTCTTTCTAACCTCCTGGTCTGTACTGTGGAGTCTCCTCAATGAGAAGGTGATGGAGAGTTTGCACTGTAGACCTTCCGGTGAGCTCTGGAGGAGGCAGGCCTCCTGGTGTCTGCACCTGGCACTAGGCCTCCACCCTCCAGCTTTGCTCTAAGCTAATCACCAAATATGTTAGATATTAACATTATATTAATATTCTATCAATATCTCACTTTAGAATTGAACAAGAGTGGACCACATTCAAATAACTCTTTTGCTATTCAGAAGGACTGTGTGGTCTTCTGTTAATCCTGAAACTTGTTGATTCTGTAGATGCAACATCTCAAGGTCAAGGGTTAAGTGGTTTATCCAGTGTAACAGGGTTCTAACTTGAGCTCCTCTGATCTGTGTCCCTCACATGCATGGTCTCATGTGAACCTGACAAATCATTCCCCTTGTCCTGCCTCATCCACGCTTCCCAATGACCTTACCGGTGTGGAGTAGATGGAAACAGCTCCACAATCAGTAAAATGAAGTATGAAAGGTGAAATTCTGTTCATCTAAGACTGTCTGGTGTTGTGTGGCCTCATCTAGGGGCCCAGGGGACTGCTGACAACCACAAAGAATTAACAGACAATGCTTCATTTTTTGCTATTTTTCAAGCCAGCTTGTTTAAACACCGAGCTTTTTCAAAAATAGGACTTTCTGAGGGCAAGCTTCAGTGAGGCTCTGTCTCTTGTGGCACTGGTTGGCTGACACGTCTCAGAGGTTTTAGCAGAACTCCCCACTGATAGGAAAAGTCAGCACAGGAAGCGGCAGGTCCCCAAGTCGTCTTGGCAGGGGAAAGTCTGAAACTGTCGCGGTAACCCATCCTGAGCAGGTTGATCAGAGGAGGCACATCACTAAGACAGCACAGTCCCGTCCTTTTCGGGACATCACTGCTCCGTGTCAGCTCGAAACTCAGAGGGCGTCGAGGCCCCTGGAAGGCTCTGGTGCTTCTCTTCTCTTTCAGCCTGCTGCGGGAGGTGACGTCGCCGGCTCAGCTCTCAGATGCTCTGCAGCCCTGCCTGCTTCATTTCCGGTGGACCCTCAGTGCCCGTGGAGAGAGCAGGTTTTGCTTGTGATGTTGGTAATGAACAGCCGCTGGGAGCAAATTAATGAGCGTGTCAGAAACTGCAGGGAAACTATATTAGGATTCATAAACACCACGATGAAAATGCCAGTTAAGCTCTGGTATAAATACACACACGCTTTGAAGAAGCTCTTTTTTCTTTTAATGAGAGAAGAATTTAAAATAACATCTTTCTGCCTTGAGCAGCATTGCCAGGGGAAATTTTCTTAGTGAAGAGATAGTTTTTCTAATTTCATATTTAACACACAGAGAAACATAAGGGAGTTTAATATCACTTTTTATATTTGAGTGTGCATGTACTATACTTTCAAATATATGTAATATATATATATATATATATATATATACACCATATGTGGATGTAAAGTATACAAAAACATAAATAATGTCACCTTTCTAGGTGCTGTATCAGATTGTTAAATAAGACCTTTAGTTTTTTACAGTGTTATATTAGTTTCAGGTGTACAGCAAACTGTACAGTTCAGGTTTACATATACACATATCTATTATTTTTTCAGATTCTTTTCTCATTTAGGTTATTACAGGATATTAAGTAGAGTTCCCTGTAGTATACATTAGATCCTTGTTGATTATATGTTCATTACAACCTCCTAATTTAACCCTCTCCCCTCTCTCCCTTTGGTAACCATAAGTTTGTTTTCTAAGTCTGTGAGTCCTGCTTCTGTTTTGTAAATAAATTCATTTGTATCATTTTTTTTTAGATATCACATGCAAATCTGAAATGTGCTTTTCACACTACAGGCCAATAAATCAAGACATGAATTCTTGGGGGTAATGAATACCATATGATACTTGTCTTTGTCTGGCTTACTTCAAGGTCTGTCCCCATTGCTGCAAATGGCATTATCCATGGATGAGTAATAGTCCATTGTGTATATGTACCACATCATTTTTATCCACTTAGGACATTTAGGTTGCTTCTGTGTCTTGGCTACTGTAAACAGTGCTGCAATGAATATTGGGAAGCATGTATCTGTTTGAATTTTGGTTTTATCCAGATATACGCCCAGAAGTGGTATCACAGGACCGTATGGTAGATCTGCTTTTAGTTTCTAAAATCATTCTCCCTAGTGGCTATACCGTTATACATTCCCACCAACAGTGTGGGAGGGACAATTGTGTTTACATGGTGTTTCAGTAATAGTCTTCTTACCATTCTGAGTTTAGAATTTGGAATCAGAAATTAAAACCCAAAAGAGAAATAGCCACATTGATCCATAAAGACTTATGACTTTAAAACTCATGGTAGGAGGAGAAAAAGAAACTTGTGTTTACAGTTGTGGGGAGATTGTGTTGGGAGAACCTATAGGCCTCTGAGTCTGTGCCAGATCGCTGATATGCATGAGGAAGCATGTTTATGGTGGGGATGTTGCTGATAGGAGACCTAACAGGGAGCTTCCACAAATGCCTGGCTTCCCATGAAACACTGAAGTTTCTGCAGAGAGGGTGGGAGATGGGGAAGGGATCTCAGTAATAAGGTTCTGCGTTTTCTCTTCTCAATTCAACCTGAACCGCCTCACTTTTTATCATGCTAGGGCTCCAGGAAAATTTCATTTCGTTAAATTGTGCTCTAAATTAAAGCTAGAACCTAAAAGTTAGTAGTAGACTGAGCATGGATTTGAGAACCAATAATACTTGACTTTAGGTATTGACTTCAGTGTTTGCTAGCTTTTGGATGTGGAGCACATATAATCTCTTGCAGTTTTTATTTCTATTTAAGACAGTGATAATAATACCTACTCGATTGGTTGCCATGAGGACTAGAGATAGTGAATTAAAATGCCTTGCATTTAATTGATTTTTACCAAAGATGATAATTTTTATAACAGAGTCTAGCTGGTAACCAAGTGGTTTGTCTTCCTTCTTGGATGACTGCAGAACATGAAGCCTCCTTCCTCTGACTGCTCTAATGTCAAGGCTAACAGAAGGTAATTTCACCTTGAGGCAGAGACTACTTAGCTACTCACAGTCTAAAATGTTAGGTAGATTTTTAGAAAAGAGAACAACACTGGTTCAAAAGTATTGCTTGTTTGTCATAGAATTGAGAACAATTTGGGGAAATGATTTACTAAGACTCGAAGCAATAATGTGTTTTCTTTTTTTTTACCATCTCATTTTCAGTTATATATTCCTAGATACTTCTTTAGTAGCTTAACATCCCTAGCCTGTGACTTTCTGTCTAAAACAGTATACAAAAGAGAAAACACAATGACTAAATCAAGACTAGATATGAAACTAACTTTTCAGAAGTTAAAGCACATGTGGTTGGACTCCAGCTTAGTCTCTTTGTGTCTGACCTCAGAAGGTGCCATGTTAGGGCCCTATTCTTTTACCTCCAGTCTTATTACAGGCTTGGCACGTCATATCACTCATTTTACTCTATTTCTTAGGAATAGAGTAACTCCTTATTGATATGGAAATCTTTCATTTGAATGGAGTCTAAGGTGAACAGTTAATGAGTTGGTCAGTGGTCAGTAAAGTGGAAAAATGACAAGATATGCATTTGTTTTGAACAAAGTATTAATCTTTACAGCTAGAAGAAATGAGTAATATATTGGAAATTATAGTAGGAAATCCAGCTGAAAGATACTGCAAGAGCAAATGGAAGATCTGCTCTTTACCCCCGTCTCTTTGGGGAATTCTGTTACTCAGTTGAATGGTGGTGGTAGTTTAGTTGCTAAGTTGTGTCCAACTCTTGAGACTCTGAGGATGGTAGCCACTAGGCTCCTCTATCCATGGGATTTCTCAGGCAATCATACTGGAGTGGGTTGCCATTTCCTTCTCCAGGGGATCCTCTCAACCCAGGGATTGAACCCTTGTCTCCTGCATTGCAGGTGGATTCTTTGCTGACTGAACCACCAGGGAAGCCTACTCTAGTTGAATAATCTCACACTTATTTTATGTGTTCACAGCCAAAGAAGATGTGATATAACATGACCTTTTCAAACTCGGCAACCCAAGGTAAAATTTTGATGGATGGATCCAGTTTCAAGTAGAAAAATGATCTTAAATGTGCCACTCACCAAACAACAGTGAATGTTAACAGGGGCATTACAATTTACATTCTTAGGTAACCAAGTATTTCCAGAGATGAGATACCCATTGAACTCATTTAGAGCAGAAAAATTGGTGTTTTAGATTAAAATGGATTCTATCCATCATGAAAATTTATCCTTGAAGAACAGTGAATCAAGGCTTAGATAAGACATTTTATGAATCACTCTGCACAGCATTATTAGAAAAGTTTTAAGGGCTCATTCATATTCAGTCACCAGACTTTCTAAAGTGCTTGTTGACTATATGGGATCATCTTAGCACAGCTGGAGTGTTTCCTATCAGCCGATGCATGGTCCAACCTCAATATTCTCAAACTGGCTCTTTATATAATGCCTGAAATAAAACAACAAAGAGGGGCAAGCGGTCATCAGCATGGTCACTTGCTATCCTTGATGGGTTATTCAAACCGTTGTATCTCAATATACTCACCTGTAGAATGGGCAAAGTAGTAATAGAACCTACCTCAACAGGTTGATGCAAAAACAAACATAATAATACATGTATAATGCCTAGGACACTAAGCAAACAACAAATGCTACCAGTTACAGTGAACTATAGATCTTACTGTGAGTTACATGAAACACATTAATACAGCTGGAAATTTCCCAAATCAAATTTCTTTCTGAAATAATGCTTTCTAATTAAATTGCTATATTCATTACAACAGTAGAGAAGTGTTTTCTACATACAGTAGTCAAAGCTAAACATAATTTGAGGCATCAAGAACAGATATATTACTCACTGGAGGTAATATCTTTTGCCATGTTCACATTATTTTAATGACCATTCAGATAGACTCTACTACAAGGAATTTACATTTGTATGAAAGCATTTGTAAAGATTTCAAGCTTTAGCACCGGTTCTTGACCACTTTTTGTTTGTTTGTTTGTTTTGACCACTTGTTTTTATTCACAATCTTCACAATCATTTCTTATTATAATTGATGTGGAAAACCATGGTATTTTCTCCTTAATTAAGACACCCTTTGGAAATATGTAATTAGCTATAGTAACTTTATAATAAATACTGTAATATAACGACTGCATTATAAAATAATGAAGTGCAATGGGTCATTTTTTGCTTTTAAGGTTTTTCCTAAAGTTTATCAGCATTTTACCAGACAAGGTAGTTCATGAGAAAAGATTTAGGAGACAGCACTGGTTCTGTTAACAATGAGTATAAATTTTGGATGACAGTCTAATGAGAGACATAGAATAAGAAGACAGTGTCTTTACCAAGAGGAAAATGAGAACTGAACAGATTTAAGGCAGAGCTCTTTCCAAGAATGAAAGCAGCCTGATGGACAAAGGAAGAGACATTTAGTCTGAACTCAGTGCCTGAAGCAACAAATGCCGACTCTTTCCCGTCATCACAAGGGCGTCTCTGCCAAGATGGCAAGCGAGGGTGACGGAAGCAGGCAGACAAATGTGTTAAAGTACATTAGCTTCCTATCTCCTAATGGACAGACTACAATTTGATTTTAATTCCAAAAAAAAATTGCATTAGCTGAGCTCAACAGGACTACACAGAGAGAGTTATCAGCCATCCTTAATCGCTTCTCAAGTGGTCACTTAACTGGACTTGTAACAGTCAGCTGGTGGCCAGACTCACTGGAGGTGGTGGCTACAGTACCTGGAGACAACTACACTGTGGTTAGCTTCTCTTTCTTCTGTGACGTCCTTATGTTTACTGAAGCCACACTCAGCTGCTTGTGGATGTTGATTGTAATTTGTTGAGAAAAAGCAAGTCACAATTATGGTTTGCAAAGTGTTATTTTCCAGTCACAAAATCTATCTCCATTTTACTGAATTGGTCAACCAGACCCAGTTGGTGCTAACCTGGGCCAAGATCCCCTGTCTTGGCCAAGGAGGTTTTTCTTTTCTTTTTTTTTTTGTCTTTATCAGATCTGTAAAGCCAGTAACAAAACTGATGTTGAGTCTGGAACTGACACCAGGTTTATTCAATGGCTAAATAATGGAGAAGTTAGAACCCAGTTTGCAAATCAATTTCTCAACCCAAATAGGGCAAGAGAAACCAAATTTGGAAAGAGTGGGAGGAATATTCATGACTTACCAAGAAAAGGGTTGTGATCTGAACCTGGAACTAATGCAACTCTTCTTTTCAGTCCTTGTATGGACTTTTGTGGGGTTTCCCTGGTGGTTCAGATGATAAAGAATATGCCTGTCATAATGGAGACCCAAGTTCAGTCCCTGAGTAGGAAAGATCCCCTGGAGAAAGGCATAGCAACTCACTCCAGTATTCTTGCCTGGAGAATGCTATGGCCAGAGAAACCTGGTGAGCTATGGTCCATAGGGTTGCAGAGCTGGACATTATTGAAACAACTTAGCATATGTGCACTTTTCCAGTTGTTGTCATGGCAATTGTCAACTGCTGTGGCATTGGTGGGTGTGCCACTTAGTATGCTGGTGTATTATTACGATCATATGATGAGGTTTATAGTATACTGGAAGTCAGAGCCTCTGCTCTCTTGGGGTGGTTGGGTTGTTTCTAATTTTGTTTCTGATTCTAATTTTTTTTTTTTTTCTCTTTGAAGCTTCCTCCTGAAACTTAATTAAGAGGGAGAGAATATGACTCTGGGGCAACAAGATTTGATAACATTAAAAGGCCCTGAGGCTGGGAAAGATTGAAGGCAGGAGGAGAAGGGGACAACAGAGGATGAGAGGGTTGGATGGCATCACTGACTCAATGCACATGAGTTTGAGTAGGCTCTGGGAATTGGTGATGGACAGGGAAGCCTGGCATGCTGCAGTCCATGGGGTAGCAAAGAGTCTGACATGACGGAGTGACTGAACTGACGGACTGACTAATCCTGTTTAAGAGTTTGGAAATTGGTTTGGCAAGTCCTCATGTAGCCCTCAGGCTTCCCAGATGTCTCAATTGTAAAGAATCCACCTGAAAATGCAGGACACACAAGTTCAATTCCTGGGTTGGGAAGATCCCCTGGAGAAGGAAATGGCAACCCACTCCAGTATGCTTGCCTAGGAAGTCTCATGAACAGAGGAACCTGGCAAGCTGCAGTCCATGGGGTTACAAAGAGTGGAACATGACTGAGTGACTAAAACAGCGACAACAAGTAGCCCTCTTCTCATTACAGGTAATTGAGAGCATCAAAGTGTCTACCTGTGTGGCCAACTATGGATCCAGATGGTGTCATATATTTAACTCAATACAACTATCTAATTTCACTTGGAACACTGTGTGCTTCATTTTTAAAATTTATTAAATTCCTACTATGTGCAAAAGATCCCTTTTCTGGGTGCTGAGAAGAACACCAGTGAAGTATAGGGCACAATCCATACACACATATGAAAACATGCTCATTTAGCAGGGATAGTCAATTAAGTAAATCTGCCTTGAAGTGTGGGTATAGAGATTTTTTTAAATGGTGATTAAAATCTGGGACCTACAAAAATGGCTTTACATTGGGTAGATCCTAAGTTGAAAGTGCTAACTATTCCTTTTTTAAAGATGATTTGCAAAAATATAATTTGTAGAACTCAGCAGTTTCAGCCAAAAAGTGAATATTATGATGTAGACTAAAAGATAAAAATTAGAGGTAAGTAAAATTTTTGTCTTATAGGTTTTTAAAATTCATCAAATCTAGTTTCCAGGCTGGTTTTTCTGTGGTGACTAAAAAGTGGTCATGTAAAGTAACACCTTTCTCTCTCTCTCCAACCCCTCTGTGGCATGCTGATATTAGCTCCTGAATTTAAAGCTTATGTAATTGTAGGCTGGTGGGATATGCACATGTCAGGTAACTTCAGAAATGCAGTGGCCCCTGAGCACAGACTAATTTGGGGAACACTGAACCCCTGCCGCTTTTCACTCCGTCTTGAAGTAGGAGGCAGATAAAGCAGAGCCCATGAGTTCCCTGAGCTTCCTGTTGTACGTGGTGCAGACTGCCTAGAGATTCTAGTCTGGCTTTGCCTGCTCTCTGACCTCACTTCCTCCTGCTGCGGTATAAGCTCCCTGTGCTTCTGCCTAATTGAACAACCAGAGAATTCTCTCTAGTTGTTTAGCTGCAGCCTGAGATGCTTCTCTATATCATACATCTACTCATCTAAGTACAGCTTAGATTTTATCTTCTGGAAAGATTTCTCTCACCTATCCCAGGCAGCAGACCCCGATACACCCCTTTTTGTGCCATCACCATGCCCAAGTAGATTCTATTAGGGACAATTTTACATGGAGGATTCTCAAAAGATGTTTATTTTTGGTGGAAGTAAGACAAACACTGGAACCAAGGATCATGAAGTAATTCAAGATTTATCAGCTCCACTGTATTTAGTCCTTTTTTTTTTTCCAGTCTGTGGAGACTATAGCCATTTCTGAAATGCTTTCTATCTATCAAAGTGAAAGTGAAAGTTAAGTCACTCAGTCGTGTCCGACTCTTTGCGATCCCGTGGACTATAGCCCACCAGGCTCCTCCATCCACAGGATTCTCCAGGCAAAAATACTGGAGTGGGTTGTCATTTCCTTCTCCAGGGGATCTTCCCAACCCAGGGACTGAACCCAGGTCTCTCACATTGCAGGCAGACGCTTTAACCTCTGAGCCACCAGGGAAGGGAAGGGAAGTGAAGTGAAGTCACTCAGTCATGTCCGACTCTTTGCAACCCCATGGACTGTAGCCTACCAGGCTCTGAGGAGCCTCTCAGTCCATGGAATTTACCAGGGAAGCCCAATCCATATATTATAAACACTGGAACTAACAGCAGCAAAGAACAGAAAGGAAAAGAGATGCCACCTCCTCTCCCAGTCCTCATCTGTAACACGCAAGCTGAGGCATTAGCATTGGATGAGAAATCAGAAGAGCTGTATTTACAAACCCCATTGCTTTCAGCTTCTTTGTCTGACTCTAGACTTCCAGCCTATGTGAAGATTATGGGGGTAACATTTGGAAAGCTTTTAAATTCAGAGTTAATTTTTTCCCCTCTAATTTTCTGATTGGCAATCTACATCATACACTTTGGCTGAAACTGCTGAGTTCTACAGTTTTCATATTGACTTAAGAAGTCTGCTTGGCATGATTCCCCAGAACATAGTGATCCATAAAATTCTGGTTGTCTTGTATATAAAGTGAATGTATAATTATTTGCTGAGGCATCTAAGACAAATACTAGAAAAGCGTAGGGCTAGGGAACCGAAACTTATGACTATATTGGATATCTCATTGGACCATGAATTTTCTTTGGAAAGGTAGGCATTATAAAGGCAAGTTACCAGTTTCACCATAAGGTATTCAAGGAAAGAGTCAAACATGACTGAGCAACTGAACAACAAAAATTCAAGGAAGCCCAGCAGTAAATGAACTAACAACAAGAAGAATAAAGTTTCTAAACTAATAGTGTAAAAGTGGGGGTTGCATTTCCCATGAAAGACTCAGCATTGAGTAACTCTAAAAACCATCAGAATTGGTGTTAATAGCAAACACATAAGAACTTCAAGCCATAAAATAATTTAAAATAGTTAAATTATCCTTTAGGCTTAGTAGCCATAAATGTAGGGTAAACAATGATCTAAAAGTGACTCCATGGGGCTACAAACAGCAGTGTCAGGGGACTTCCCTGGTGGTCCTGAGGTTAAGAATCTGCCTTGCAATGCAAAGGGTGCAGGTTTGATTTCTGGTCAAGGAACTAAGATTCCACAGGCCACAGAGCAGCTAAGCCTGAGCCTGTGCGCCACAACTAGAGAGTCTACATGCTACAACAAAAGATCACACGATGCAAAAATGATTCGTATGCCGGAAGTAAGACCCAATGCAGCCAATTACATAAAAAATGGTAAATAGCAGGGACAGTGTTTCAATGGGTCTTCAGCACTTGGTGGATGCAGAAGCCATTTTTATTGAAATCTTCCACTCAGAACACCAAGCGATAAACCTGAAGGAAACATTCTTGTTGAAGTGCAAACAAGAGTGGATTTCCCGGACCCTCTCATCCTTCCTCTTCTCTGTCTTACATGGTGGGTACAGTGTAAGGACTTTGCTAGACATAATTGTGACCCTAAATTAGGCAGGCTCATTAGCCAAAATTAAACATTTGACTCTTGCTCATTTTGTTTTTGTTAAAATTATTTTTACTTGTTTTTGATAAGTGATAGGTGCATTTGGTTAAAAATTCAAGACACAAAAGGGAGTAGATATTTCTGGTCTGATGATGATAGCATCATCCTCTTCCTGTTTTCATAAACTATCCCCAAACAAGAACAAAAACCAGACAAGTAAAGTGGATATTATATACACTTAGGGGTACTGGATTCCATCCTGATGTCGGGAAGATCCCCTGGAGTAGAAAATGGTGACTTGTTCTAGTATTCTTGCCTGGAAAAATTCCATGGACAGAAGAGCCTGGCAGGCTACTGTCCTTGGGGTTGTGAAGAGTCAGACACACTTGCAAGAAGCAAGCAAGCAGAAGGGCTAATTGAAATGTCAAATAAGAGTGGATGGAGGACCTCCCTGGTGATGCAGTAGACACGAATCTACCTGCCAGGGTAGGGGACATGGGTTAGACCCCTGGTCTGGAAGATTCCACATGCCATGGGGCACTAAAGCCCCTGTACCTCACAACTACTGAACCTTCACTTGAGAGCCCAGGAGCCACAGGTACTGAGCCTGTGTGCTGCAGCGAATGAAGCCCTCATTCCTAGAGTCTGTGCTTTGCAATAAGAGAAGCCACCACAATAAGAAGCCTGAACTGTGTCAACAAAGAGCAGTCCTCATTCACTGCAACCAAAAAGAGCTCTAGAAAAGCAATGAAGATTCAGCACCAGCACAGACAATAAATAAATAAATAAAATTATATATATATATATATATATATATATATATATATATATATCAGTCAGTTCAGTCTCTCAGTCATGTCTGACTCTTTGTGACCCCTTGGATTACAAAGCTTGCTCAAACTCATGTCCATTGAGTCGGTGATGCCATCAAACCATCTTATGCTCTGTTGTCCCCTTCTCCTCCTGCCTTTAATCTTGCCCAGCATCAGGGTCTTTTAAGATGAGTCAGTTCTTTGCATCAGGTGGCCAAAGTATTGGAGTTTCAGCTTCAGCATCTGTCCTTCCAATGAATATTCAGGACTGATTTCCTTTAGGATGTCTGGTTGGATCTCCTTGCAGTCCAAGGGACTCTCAAGAGTCTTTTGCAACACTGCAGTTCAAAAGCATCAATTACTCAGTGCTCAAATTTATTAGTTCAACTCTCACATCCACACATGACTACTGGAAAAACCATAGCTTTGACTAGACAGACCTTTGTTGACAAAGTCATGTCTCTGCTTTTTAATGTGCTGTCTAGGTTGTTCATAGGTTTTCTTCCAAGCAGCAAGTGTCTTTTAATTTCATGGCTGAGGTCATCATCTGCAGTGATTTTAGAGACCAAAAAAGGCTCTCACTGTTTCCATTGTTTCCCCATCAATTTGCCATGAAATGATGGGACCTAATGCCATGATCTTAGTTTTCTGAATGTTGGGCTTTAAGCCAAGTTTTTCACTCTCCTCTTTCACTTTCATCAAGAGCCTCTTTAGTTCTTCACTTTCTGTCATAAGGGTAGTATCATCTGTATTTCTGAGGTTTTTGATATTTTTCCTGGCAATCTTGATTCCAGCTTGTGCTTCATGCAGCCTAGGATTTCGCATGATGTACTCTGCATATAATTTTTAAAAGCAAGGTGACAATATACAGCCTTGACACACTCCTTTCCTGATTTGGAACCAGTCTGTTTTTCCATGTCCAGTTCTAACTTGCTTCTTGACCTGCATACAGGTTTCTCAAGAGGCAGGTCAGGTGGTCTGGTATTCCCATCTCTCTCAGAATTTTCCATAGATTGTTGTGATCCTCAAAGGCTTTGTCATAGTCAATGCAGCAGAAGTAGATGTGTTTCTACACCTCTCTTGCTTTTTTGATGATCCAACAGATGTTGGCAATTTGATCTCTCATTCCTCTGCTTTTTCTAAAACCAGCTTGAAGATCTGGAAGTTCATGGCTCATGTACTATTGAAGCCTGGCTTGGAGAATTTTGAGCAGTTCCTTACTAGCGTGTGAGATGAATGCAATTGTGTGGTAGCCTGAACATTCTTTGGCATTGCCTTCCTTTGGGATTGGAATGAAAGCTGACATTCTTCAGTTCTGTGGCCATTGCTGAGTTTTCCAAGTTTGCTGGCATATTGAGTGCAGCACTTTCACAGTATCATCTTTTAGGATTTGAAATAGCTCAGTTGGAATTCCCTGACCTCCACTAGCATTGTTCCTAGTGATGTTTCCTAAGATCCACTTGACTTCACATTCCAGGATGTCTGGCTCTAGGTGAGTGATGACACCATTGTGGATATCTGGGCCCTGAGTATCTTTTTTGTATAGCTCTGTGTATTCTTGCCACCTCTTCTTAGTCTCTTCTGTTAGATCCATACCATTTCTGTCCTTTATTGTGCTCATCTTTTCATGAAATATTCCCATGGTATCTCTAATCTTCTTGAAAATATCTCTATTCTTTCCCATTCTATTGTTTTCCTCTATTTCTTTGCACTGATCACTGAAGAAAGGTTTCTTATCTCTCCTTGCTATTCTTTGGAACTCTACATTCAATTGTCTATATCTTTCCTTTTCTTCTTCTCTTCTATTCACAGTTGTTTGTAAGGCCTCCTCAGGCAACCATTTTGCCTTTTTGCATTTCTTTTTCTTGGGGATGGTTTTGATCATTGCCTCCTGTACAATGTCAGAAACCTCTGTCCATAGTTCTTCAGGCACTCTGTCTATCAGATCGAATCCCTTGAATTTATTTCTCACTTCCACTGTATAATCATAAGGGATTTAATTTAGGTCATACCTGATTGGTTGAGTGGTTTTCCCTACTTTCTTCAATTTAGGTCTGAATTTGGCAATAAGGAGTTCATGATCTGAGCCACAGCCAACTCCCAGTCTTGTTTTGCTGACTGTATAGAGCTTCTCCATCTTTGGCTTCAAAGAATTTTATCAATCTGATTTTGGTGTTGAGCATCTGGTGCTGTCCACATGTAGAGTGATCTCTTGTTGTGTTGGAAGAGGGCGTTTGCTATGACCAGTGCATTCCCTCGGCAAAACTCTGTTAGCCTTTGTCATGCTTCGTTTTGTGCTTCATGGCCAAACTTGCCTGTTACTCTAGGAATCTCTTGACTTTCTACTTTTGCATTCCACTCCCCTCTGATGAAAAGGACTTATTTTGTGTATTATTTCTAGAAGGTCTTGTAGGTCTTCATAGAACCATTCAACTTCAGGTTCATCAGCATCAGTGGTCGGGGCATAAACTTGGACTACTGTGATATTGAATGGTTTGCCTTGGAAACAATTAGAGATCATTCTGTCATTTTTGAGATTGCACCCAAGAACTGTGTTTTGGACACTTTTGTTGACTATGAGGACTACTCCATTTCTTCTAAGGGATTCTTGCCCACAGTAGTAGATATAATGGTCATCTGAGTTAAATTCACCCATTTCAGTCCATTTTAGTTCACTGATTCCTAAAATGTCAATGTTCACTCTTGCCATTTCCTGTTTGACCACTTCCAATTCACCTTGATTCATGGACCTAACCCTCCAGGTTCCTGAGCATTATTATTCTTTAAAGCATTGGACTTTACTTCCATCACCAGTCACATCCACAGCTGGGCATTGTTTTTTCTTTGCCTCCGTATCTTCATTATTTCTGGAGTTATTTCTCCAGTCTTTCCAGCAGCATATTGGGCACCTACCAATCTGGGGAGTTCAGTTTTCAGTGTCATATATTTTTGCTTTTTCATGCTCTTCATGGGGTTCTAAAGGCAAGAATACTGAAGTGTTTTGCCATTCTCTTCTCCAGTGGACCACATTTTGTCAGAACTCCCCACCATGACCTGTCCATCTTGGGTGGCCCAACATGGCATGGCTCATAGTTTCATTGAGTTAGACAATTCTGTCGTCCATGTGATCAGTTTGATTAGTTTTCTGTGATTGTGGTTTTCATTCTGCCTGCCTTCTGATGAATAAAGATAAGAGGCTTTTATATATATATATATATATGTATACAATAATATATGTGTGTATGTCAGCCCTCAGTTATGTCTGACTCTTTATATATATATATATTATATATTTAAATAATAATATAAACAAATAGATATATTTATATATAAATAAATAAACATATATATATTCCAGATGTTCAAGCTGGTTTTAGAAAAGGCAGAGGAACCAGAGATCAGATTGCCAACATCTACTGGATCATTGAAAAAGCAAGAGAGTTCCAGAAAAACATCCATTTCTGCTTTATTGACTATGCCAAAGCCTTTGACTTTTTGGGTCAAAATACACTGTAGAAAATTCTGAGAGAGATGGGAATACCAGACCACCTGACCTGCCTCTTGAGAAACCTGTATGCAGGGTCAGGAAGCAACAGTTAGAACTGGACATGGAACAACAGACTGGTTCCAAATAGGAAAAGCAGTACATCAAGGGTGTATATTGTCACCCTGCTTATTTAACTTCTATGCAGAGTGTATCATGAGAAACGCTGGGCTGGAAGAAGCACAAGCTAGAATCAAGATTGTCAGGAGAAATGTCAATAATCTCAGATATGCAGATGATACCACCCTTATGGCAGAAAGTGAAGAGGAACTAAAAAGCCTCTTGATGAACGTGAAAGAGGAGAGTAAAAAAGTTGGCTTAAAGCTCAACATTCAGAAAATGAAGATCATAGCATCTGGTCCCATCACTTCATGGGAAATAGATGGGGAAACAGTGGAAACAGTGTCAGACTTTATTTTGGGGGGCTCCAAAATCACTGCAGATGGTGACTGCAGCCATGAAATTAAAAGATGCTTACTCCTTGGAAGAAAAATTATGACTAACCTAGATAGTATATTCAAAAGCAGAGACATTACTTTGCCAACAAAGGTCTGTCTAGTCAAGGCTATGGTTTTTCCAGTAGTCATGTATGGATGTGAGAGTTGGACTGTGAAGAAAGCTGAGTGCTGAAGAATTGATGCTTTTGAACTGTGGTGTTGGAGAAGACTCTTGAGAGTCCCTTGGACTGCAAGGAGATCCAACCAGTCCATTCTAAAGGAGATCCATCCTAGGTGTTCTTTGTAAGGAATGATGCTAACGCTGCAACTCCAATACTTTGGTCACCTCATGCGAAGAGTTGACTCATTGGAAAAGACTCTGATGCTGGGAGGGATTAGGGGCAGGAGGAGAAGGGGATGACAGAGGATGAGATGGCTGGATGGCATCACCGACTTGGTGTATGTGAGTCTGAGGGAACTCCGGGAGTTTTTGATGGACAGGGAGGCCTGGCATGCTGCGACTCATGGGGTCCCAGAGAGTCGGACATGACTGAGCAACTGAACTGAACTGATATATGGCTTCCCAGCTGGTGTGACTGTTAAAAAACTTGCCAGTCAATGCAGGACACATTAAGAGATGTGTGTTTGATCCTGGAGTTTGGAAGATTCCCTGGAGGTGGGCATGACAATCCACTCCAGTAGTCTTTCCTGGAGAATCCCATGGACAGAGGAGCCTGATGGGCTACTGTCCATTGGATCACAAAATGTCTGTCATGACTGAAGTGACTGAGCATGCCTGCACACACATATATACAGAGTGGATGGGTAGAGTACCAAGGGCTGTGGATAGAGATGCAAATATAGAATGGACATCAAGGGGGTAAAGAGAGAATGGGATGAACCAGGAGATTGGGATTGACCTATACACACTATAGATATTATGTATATAACAGATAACTGCTGCTGCTACTGCTAAGTCGCATCAGTCATGTCCGACTTTGTGCGACCTCATAGACGGCAGCCCACCAGTCTCCTCTGTCCCTGGGATTCTCCAGGCAAGAATACTGGAGTGGATTGCCATTTCCTTCTCCAATGCATGAAAGTGAAAAGTGAAAGTGAATTCATTCAGTCATGTCCAACCCTCAGCGACCCCATGGACTGTAGCCTACCAGGCTCCTCTGTCCCTGGGATTCTCCAGGCAAGAATACTGGAGTGGATTGCCATTTCCTTCTCCAATGCATGAAAGTGAAAAGTGAAAGTGAATTCATTCAGTCATGTCCAACCCTCAGCGACCCCATGGACTGTAGCCTACCAGGCTCCTCTGTCCCTGGGATTCTCCAGGCAAGAGTACTGGAGTGGGGTGCCATTGCCTTCTCCAAATAGATAACTAACGAGTCCTTATTGTATAGCTCAGGGAGCTCCACTCTGTTGTCGTGACTTAATGGGAAGAGAATCCAGAAAAGAGGAGCTATATGTAAACATACAGCTTATTCACTTTGCTGTACAGTAGAAACTAACACAACATTGGAAAGCACTATACTTCAATCAAAAGTAATTTTTGTAAAAAAGTCAATGAAGAGGACCTTCTTTCTTCATTCTGAAGCTACAGCTTGCCTTCCCTGGAGGCAATAACAAATACCAGTCAATTGTGTATCCTTCCAGAGAAAATCTTTTATTTTTCTGTAGTCACAGAAATAATACATATATTACATGCAATTCTGCACTTTGATATTTTTAAAGTTTATCTTTTCATATCAGTTCAAATAGTTCTGCTAGTTCTTAATGGCTTTGTACTATTTTAATAAATTGCTCGTAATTTTTAACTGGTCCTCATTTATAGACATGAGGGTTGTTTATACTATTTTGCAGTTATAAGCAATGCTCCAAGGAATGAAGCTGCATATCCATTATTTGACAAATGCATATCTATGGAGTAAACTCCTAGAGATGAATTGTCATTTCAAAGGGTATGTGCAGTTTTAATTTTGATACATCTTTTAAGGTAGCTCTGCCAGAGGTTGTTCTAATTTATGCTTTCACTGGCGATGAAAGATACTTTGTTCACAGTGATACCAAATAAAGTGTGTTTTCAAATTTTACAATCTTGCCTAATCTGTTAATGGTAATATCAAAGTTTAATATGCAACTATTGTGAGCTAGTTGTCCACAGGGTCGCAAAGAGTCAGATATGACTAAAGCGACTTAACGTGCACCCTGTATTGTACCTGAAGCAGGAAATGGCTACCCACTCCAGTATTCTTGCCTGGAAAATCTCATGGACAGAGTAACCTGGTTGGCTACAGTCCATGGGGTTGCAAAGAGTCAGACACAACTGAGCGACTGAGCGCCGAGCACATTCTATTGTAATGAAGCTAACATTTTTACTATTTTGAAACTTTTTAATGAACTCTAAAGCTCAACATTCAGAAAACGAAGATCATGGCATCCGGTCCTATCACTTCATGGGAAATAGATGGGAAAACAGTGGAAACAGTGTCAGACTTTATTTTTTTGGGCTCCAAAATCACTGCAGATGGTGACTGCAGCCATGAAATTAAAAGATGCTTACTCCTTGGAAGAAAAGTTATGACCAACCTAGATAGCATATTCAAAAGCAGAGACATTACTTTGCCGACTAAGGTCCATCTAGTCAAGGCTATGGTTTTTCCAGTGATCATGTATGGATGTGAGCGTTGGACTGTGAAGAAGGCTGAGTGCCGAAGAATTGATGTTTTGAACTGTGGTGTTGGAGAAGACTCTTGAGAGTCCCTTGGACTGCAAGGAGATCCAACCAGTCCATTCTGAAGGAGATCAGCCCTGGGATTTCTTTGGAAGGACTGATGCTAAAGCTGAAACTCCAGTAATTTGGCCACCTCATGCGAAGAGTTGACTCATTGGAAAAGACTCTGATGCTGGGAGGGATTGGGGGCAGGAGGAGAAGCGGACGACAGAGGATGAGATGGCTGGATGGCTTCACTGACTTGATGGACGTGAGTCTGAGTGAACTTGGGGAGTTGGTGATGGACAGGGAGGCCTGGCGTGCTGCAATTCACGGGGTCGCAAAGAGTCGGACATGACTGAGTGACTGAACTGAACTGATGTCACATGCTTTGCACTTTTTCTATTGGGAGTTTTAAAAATTGATATGTAGGTGACCAGTGCAAGTTCAATGAAACAGGGCACTCAAAGCTGGTGCTCTGTGACAACCCAGAGGGATGGGGTGGGGAGGGAAGTGGGATGGGGGTTCAAGATGGGTGGCACATGTGCACCCGTGGCTGATTCATGGCGTTGTATGGCAAAAACCGCCACAATATTATAAAGCGCTGGTGGTTTAGTTGCTAGGTTGTGTCCGACTCTTGCGACCCAGTGGACTGTAGCCCACCAGGCTCCTCTTGGAGGGTCCTTCTCCATGGGACCCTCTAGGCAAGAATACTGCAGTGGGTTGCCATTTCCTTCTCCAATATTATGAAGTAATTACCTTCAATTACAATTAAAAAAAATAACTAAAAATGGATTTGTAGAAACTTTGTATAGCAAAGAAATTAATATTTTGTGATATGACCCACAATATTTTTTTACAAATTTATTGTTTGACTTTTGACTTTGTATATAGTGCTTTGAATGCAAAGAAAAAAATAATTTTGTTTAATTTACCAACCTTTATATTCCCTACCTACTTTATCACACCAGTCTCATGCCTCAAAATTATATGTTTTTTTATGTTTTTTTTTCCTATCTAATGTTTTAGTCACCATAAAATATTTTTCTTTTTAATCAGTCTGAAATGTGTTTCATTTTAAAGCTAAATTATGAGGTTTAAGATATATATACTTTGTTTTTCCAGAAGGCTATTAAGCTGTTCAATATATTTGTTGAATAAGACTTCTTCACTCCTCTCCTGGAATTGAAATGTTATCTTCACAACATATTTTAATTGCCATGTGTATATGGATATTTCTCTTATTCATGTGTCAGCACCACACTATTAAAATTTCTGTGGTCATATAACAAGCATCAGTATTTATAGCTCTAGTCTTCACTCTTTATTGCTCCCTGTGAATATCCAAGATTATTTTTGTTTGCTTATTTTTCCATATGAGGTTTAGAGTGACTTTATCTAGTTCCAAATAGAATACCATTCACTTCTTTTTGGATCACTGTCTTCAACTTACAGCCAACCCAAGACTGCTTAGTAGTATAAAATGCTAAGAACACAAGATTTCTCCCCATTTTTTCCTCCTTTTTGCATCTCACTAGTGTTGTAAAATATTTTATTTACAAATTGTGCATATATTTGTTAAATTCATGTATGTATCATTTTGTTAGTTGCTCCTCTACATGGTATATCTTATTCCGTTATATCTTCTGATTATTTGAATGCATGAAAGCTATTGATTTCTGTGCATTAATTTTGTGCCCAGATCCTGTTTGAATTCTCAGTTTGTGGTAACTTTTAATTACATTTTCTAATTTCCATATTAACACCTGCAGTTGAGCACTTCATTTCTTAGTTTCTCATTAAAATCTTTTTTTAAATTTGTTTAATTGTGTTGGTTGGTATTTCTAAAGCAACATTAAATGATACTGGTGATAGTATAGAACCCTTATTTTACTTCCAACATTAATGAAAATGCTTTTTAGTGCTTCCTTATAAACCTAGTGCTGACTTTGGGTTGTGATCCTTTACATTTCAGAACATTGTTTTACTGTTACTTTATGGGTTTTTAAATTTTGAAATCAAGAATGGGTTTGTTTTTTTTTTTTGAGACATGGCATTTTACTTTATTTGTTTTCTATATTAATTTTTATTGGTGTATTCTACTGTACAGCAAACTAAATCAGCTATCTGTATACATACATGCCCCTTTTTCTGGATATCCTTCTCATTTAGGTCACTATAGAGCTGAGAACTTCCATATGTAAAAGCTGGATTTAGGAAAGACAGAGGAACCAGACATCAAATTGCCAACATCTTTTGGATCATAGAAAAAGCTTGAGAATCACAGAAAAACATCTACTTTTGCTTCATGCTAAAGCCTTTGACTTATGTGGGTTACAACAAACTGTGGAAAATTCTTAAAGAGGTGGGAATACCAGAGCACCTTACCTGCCTCCTGAGAAATCTGTATGCAGGTCAAGAAGCAACAGCTAGAACCAGACATGGAAAAATGGACTGGTTCCAAATTGGGAAAGGAGTGCATTAAGGCTGTATATTGTTACCCTGCTTATTTTAACTTCTTGAGCTCCAAAATCACTGTGGACAGTGACTGCAGCCATGAAATTAAAAGACACCTGTTCCTTGGAAGAAAAACAATGACAAAACTAGACAGTGTATTAAAAAGCAGAGATATCACTTTGCCTACAAAGGTCTATCTAGTTAAAGCTATGGTTTTTCTAGTAGTCATGTATGGATGTGAGAGGTGGACAATAAAAAAGACTGAGTTCAAAGAACTGATGCTTTCAAACTGTGGTGCAAGAGAAGACTTGATAGTCTCCTGGACTGCAAGAAAATCAAACCAGTCAACCCTAATGGAAATAGATCCTGAATATTCATTGGAAGGACTGATACTGAAGCTGAAACTCCAATACTATGACCACCTGATGTAAAGAGCAGACTACTTGGAAAAGACCCTGATGCTGGGAAAGACTGAAGGCAGGAGGAGAAGGTGATAACAGAGAATGAGACGGTTGGATGACATCAGCAACTCAATGGACATGACTGTGAGCAAGCCTTGGGTGATGGCGAAGAACAGGGAAACTTGGCATGCTACAATCCTTGGGGTTGCAGAGTCGGACATGACTGAGTGACTGAAAAACAAGAACACTGAATAGAGTTCCCTGTACCATACAGTGCTGGATTTTGATCCGTGGGTTGGTCGGGAAAATCTCCTGGAGAAGGAAATGGCAACTCACTCCAGTATTCTTGTATTGGAAATCCCATGGACAGAGGAACCTGGCGTGCTACAGTCCATGAGGCTGCTAAGTGTCAGGCACTACTGAGCGACTGAACACTCACACACACATACACGAAAGCCTTTAAGATAGTGCATAGCTCCTCAAAATAGTCTCGTCTGCCAGAAAGTTGCCTGGTAGAAACCAGTCTCTGTACCCTACATTGTTCTACAGCTCAGTTTCTCATCCTTGGGGATCACTAATTTCTGATCTTCACAAAGCTTTGGTATTGGGTTGGCCAAAAAGTTTGTTCAGATTTTCTCCATAAGAACTTTTTGAACCAACCCAATACATCCTTGTCAATGTAGAAAACTGACCCTCTATATCCACAGCTGCCTCTGCTTATTATCTCACATCATCTCAGATATACCCATGTGTCCTTTTATGTGTGTGTGTCATTCAGAGTGTGGTGTATTGCACAGGCCTCTAACTGAGAGTTAATTAGGCAACAGACTAAAAAAGAAAGAAAAAAAATCCTATTTAATCACCTTCTGTGTATATGACCTGATAACAACTCTACATATGCTATGTTATTTAATTTTTATGTGTTACTTTTTTTTTTTTAGTTTCATCCAATTAACGCATAACCGAGTTGCAACATGAGCCAACGTTTGTTCCTTTACCTGATCCTGAAATTCCAATGACAAAATGAAAACCTGCAAATAAATAAAAATGTTGCTAAAGTATTGGTGACCCCAAGGTAAGGGGTTAAGAAATTCCATAGACAACAAAAACTAAGGCCACCAAAGCTTCACATTTTAGCTAATCATTTTAATTCCACTTTTTTTCAAGCCTTTTATCACATCAGGGGGGAAATAACATTCTTAGTAGTTTCTATTTTGAAGCTGTCAGACACATTAAAAAAGAAAGGAAGGAAAATTATGACTTTGTTCTTAGCAACTTCCTGGTCAGAGAGGTAATTTTCTAAGTAGGCAGTAAGTTCCTGAGTGCGGATGTTGCTATTTTGGTCTGACCCATATATCCACCCTCCATCCTTAAGAAATTGGCAGACAGCTCTCAGAAGGTTGTCCTGTGAAAAGGTAGGCTTTACAGCATGTCCAACAGGCGCTTAATCCAGGATGGCTTCAGGAACTAAATTTTAACACAGAAACAATTTTCATCAGTACCTCACTAATGCCAGGGCCCTTCTTCCAGGCTTCTCATTCGTCTGTGCTCCTCTCAGTCATTTCCTTAGAACTCAGGTCACACTGCCTAGGCTAAATGTGTGTTTCCAAGAGAGTTCTATGGAAAGCACTTTTCCCTTAAGATGAACTTGAAGACAGGATTAAAGTTAAGAATATGTTTGGAAATGTATATAGGGCACTGGATCTATCTCTTGGTATCTGTAATACATGTTTACATAGTATAGAAATTCTAAAACAAGAAACTTGCTTACTTTAATCCAGCATTTTCAAAGTAATATTTGACAAAGACTGTATTTTTCTAATTCATGTCACATTCTGTGCATAAACTTTCTTTCTAGATCAGTGGCTTGCAAACTAGAGCACATCAACCAAATACATTCATAAGCTCCCTTTTATATACCCCAGAGCCAAGATGTTGTTGTTTTTTTTTTTTTTGAAGATTGTATAACAAGGTCCTTATGTGACCCTCAAATCCTAAAAATATTTATTTTCTGGTTCTTTCCAGAAAAAGTTTTCCTACCCCGGTTATTCTAAGCCAAGAATATTAACACATTTTAAGTAAATAAAGATATACCACTTTTATAAATTATATAAAGAAATGAGGTAATAACTTTTCATTTTACATTACTCCTCTAAATAATTCAGGATTGAATTATTCAAATGAAAAGCATGGCAATGAAAATATTAGAGGGTTCAGGAAGCTCCTGCAGATTTAAACCCTCAAATTTATAGTTGATACCAAGAGGCAACATTTTATGGGATAAAATAAAGGTTAGTTTTAATTAAATAAAATAACTCAAAAAATAACATTAATGCTATTCCAAATGAATGATTTTTATCTTCACAGAATCAATCACCATTTCTATAGTCTCTTATATATATATATATATATATATATATATATATAAACAGATTGAATTCATTATTCTTTGCTTAAGGAGAGAGTTTCAGAATTATATGGTAATTAAATATTTAAGGTTTGCAAGCTACAACACTGTCCCATATTAACTTGTTCATGTAAGAAACTTACTGAGTCTGGGAAAGTTTTTCAAAACATACATTCCTCCATTAGTCCTCCCTTTTGTGATGTAAATTTTGTAGATGTGAGGTATGTCCTCTATATGTAATTTGGTAGACATTTCAGCAGAATTTTTTTCTTTCTTCCCTCCTTTTCCCTCCTTATTGTTGTGAACAAACCACTCTGATATTTGATGGCTTGAAACAGCAATGTAAGATGACTGACTACACACTAAAGTATGTCACATGATCTATGGGTTGACTGGGCTTAGTTGGTTGGTTCTCACTTTTGATCTTTCACCAAGTTGTGGTCAGATATCTCATCAGGATACGGACATCTGAAGGCTTGGTTGGGTTGGACATCCAAGATGACTCGCTTACATGGATGGCAGTTGATGCTTGTATTAACTAGGTGCTCATCTGGGACCATCAACTAGAACATGGTCTGTCCATGTGATTTGGGTTTCTCACAGTACAGAAGGTGGGTTCAGAGAAGGGACATTCAAGAGACCCAGGTGAAATCTTAGAGAGACTTAGCCTTGGAAGCTCAGAGTCTCACTTCTATAGCATTCTATTGTCAAGCAAATCACTAAGGCCACCTCAGTTTCATGGGGAGAGGGATTGGGTCTTATTTCTGGAGGTGAGGTGCAGCATGAGCAAGAAGGAATTGGTACCCCTTATTTTTGGAGTCTATCTATCTTACTCTTCCCTTGTGGCTCAGGTAGTAAAGAATCTGCCTGCAATGAAGGAGACCTGGGTTCAGTCCCTGGGTCATGAAGATACCCTGGAGAAGGGAATGGCTACCCATTCCAGTATTCTTACCTGGAGCATTCCATGGACAAAGAAGCATGGCAGGCACAGTCCATGGGGTCACAAATAGTCAGACACAACTGAGCAACCAATAATTTCACTTCTTTTACCTAAAGCTACATGATACCTAGTCATCTAAGAAGCTCTTCCAGTTTGAACCTATGGTGAATAAAAAGATGGTACTTTCTCTTTTTAATATCTCATTGACAAGGCATTGATGCTACTCATTGTTTCTAAAGGAAAGCTGAAAACTACACACTTGGATGTACTCTGGTAGCCTTTTAAGTTGAGCTACATTTAGGGTACCCTAAGGTTGCAATAGTTTTATTTTTCTCTGACATTTTCTTGTCAAGTGGCTTAATGTCTTATGTAACCTCATCAACTATGGGATATCTTAGAGTCTGAATAATATGATGTGGACTGTTTCCTTGGTTTTAAATTGACCTGATTCTGCAAATGCATGTAGTACACACTGCAAGGCAGTGTATTTCCTGTAGAGGTTTCAGGGGTTATTTGTTTACACAACTGAATAAATGCAGTAATTGGACAAAGTAATTTACTATTTAGGGACAGTCCTGAAAGCAACTGCTCTATTTAATGTGTCTTTTCATTTATTTAGTCTGGTTGTATATTTTCCTCTTAATGCTCCTTCATGTATGTCTTCCATCTATTAATCGACATATATGTGAGAGATGCTTTCACTCAAATAGGAATAAGTCTTGCTGCTTGGGCTGATGCTTACCCAAAGTATATGATACTGAGTTAGGCAGCACTTCACATTCATGGAGAGCCTTAAAGTTAAAACTGATATTTTCTCATGAGGTCATACTCATACTCAGAAAGAAATTCTGGCACCAATGAAAAAATAGTCATCATATATCTTTAAACCTGAATTCACAATCTGATCGCTCCCAAAACTTGAAGTACATTTTTTTAAACTCAACTAAATCCTTTGACTGTCATTTAAATTGCATCATTATATTATGATGCATTTCTTTGTATATATGTGTGTATATTAAAGCCATTGAGTTTTTTCAATATAATCACATCCCATTGATTACAATTTTGGGAGTCTGTTTTGACACTTCTTTATTTTGCTTCATATGTGGGGTATCTCAGGAGCTGGCTATCTCAGGTTTCTCCCTCATCTGCATTTTCTGGGGGTCAGGAGGATAGCATAAATGCTCTTCTGTTTCCCAACTGAGATAGCTCTCCTTAACTTTACATAAATAACATAGGAAAAATGTTTATCTTGGCAACAGATACAAGAAATTCATTTATGGCAGAAGGCTACCTCTACTGAAAAAAGCCTTTGATGTGTGACTATAGTCTGAAACTCAGATTCAAACTGGCTTCCACATTTACACAACAGACAGAGGAGGACTTTCAATAATTTTGTGGAAAGAAGGAGGAATCCCCAAATGAGCAGTGAGTGTGGGGAAGCTTCAAGGACATAGATGCCCCTCAAACCTACTACATTGTTTCCTGTATAATTGCTGTTAAGACACTTGCCTGAGTAAATCCTATGTTGCCCCCAAATGCTTTTGTGCAAGTGTTATTTTTGAGAATCTCAGAAAGAAAGAATAGCATAATGCCTGAGTGTTTGAGCTACATCCAAGGATAATGCAGTTGGCTGAGAGTGGGTTACCAAGCAGGGTCCCAGCAGGACAGAAAATGGACAGCCTGAGCTCCAAGCTGTTCCAGCAAGACCAGGGGGCTTGACAACAGGATGCAAGAGGCAGGACTCAATTGAATCTACAGGGCTTTCAATCACTGGGAAAGATGAAAGTGAAAGTCGCTCAGTCATGTCTGACCCTTTGCAACCCCATGAACTATACAGTCTATGAAATTCTCCAGGCCAGAATACTGGAATGGGTAGCTGTTCTCTTCTCTAGGGGATCTTCCCAACCCTGGGATCTAACCCAGGACTCCTGCATTTCAGGTGGATTCTTTATCATATGAGCCACCAGGGAAGCCCACTGGGAAGGATAGCTGGGCCTTATTTTTGTCCCATTAATGGCAAGAAGCCCATCCACACACTTCCTTATGGGGAAACACCATTAGGAGCGTGGTTAGAACTGGGTTTTGGTACCAGATAAGAGCACATAGCCTGGATCTTCAACCCTGTAGCCATGTGATGTAGCCATGCCCAATAAGACAAATTCCTTAACTCTCATTGCCTGCTTCTCTCAAATTATAGTGCATTAGAGTAATGACACTCACCTTACCATGTTTCTCTGAGACTTAGGTGATACAAGGAGTAGAACATCCTGTCAGAGACCCACAGCCAGTCAGTACTTGATAAGCAACAGCTACCATTGTCATTAGTGATACTGTTACCACACCCGTGAAAGATGTTCAGACACATCAGTTAAGGACATTCCGGGGGAACTGTTTGCTTATAGAAGGAACATCGTGCTTCTGGCAGCTCCACATTTGCATGGAACTTGGCAGTAGTAATTCAGAGAAGAAATAGCTGAAGACCTAGATGCAGAGTTGGTGGTTTTTCAGAACAGAGCTCTGAGGCTTGAAGACACAATGTCCTCCAGAATTAGAACACAGTCTCTGGATGGAAATTATATATTAAGACACCAGCTAGGGGACTTTCCTGGTGGTTCAGTGGATGAGACTCCATGCTCCCAATGCAGCGGTCCTGGGCTCGATTCCTGGTTGGGGAACTAGATCTCATGTTGATGCAACTAAAGATTCCACACCCTGCATGCTACATGGAAGAGTGAAGATCCTGTGTGGTGCAATTAAGACCCAGGCCAACTAAATAAACAAGCTTCATTTTTTTAAAGACACCAACTAATAGGGACCGGTATGGGGCAAGGATAAGTAGAGAATGGCAGGGAAGGAAAAGAATGGAATTCATGATATTAAGAGCTAAAAAAAACTACAATCTAGAGGGTTCTTTAGCTCAGGTCTCTGAGAGTCAGACCCTCAGGTCAGGATTTGCATCCTCCCAGGAGGAACTGATGAAGATGAGGGGGAAGCAAGACAGGGAAAAAGGATGGGCAAAGCCAAGTAAGAGCACAGTGTTAGGAATCCCAGCCCCAGCCTGCCCAAAGGAAGTTCTGAAGCTACTTCTCTCGAGGTAAAGGAGCTGACTTCTGTTACTCAGCTTCTATCAGTCTTGGCACTTTCCAGCTCTCATTATACAGCAGTAACCAAAGGTGGAGTAGAGAGCATTGGTTGGATGCATGCGCTGGAGCCAGAGCAGGATATGTCCTTACTCATGGGTAATGTCTCTGCTTTTTAATATGCTGCCTAGGTTGGTCATAGTTTTTCTTCCAAGGAGAAAGCATCTTTTAATTTCATGGCTGCAGTCACTGTCCACAGTGATTTTGGAATTCAAAAACTAGAGTCTATCACTCTTTCCATTGTTTCCCCATCTATTTGCCGTGAAGGGATGGGACTGGATGCTATGATCTTCATTTTTTGAATGTTGAGTTTTAAACCAGCTTTTTCAGTCTTCTCTTTCAATTTCATCCAAAGGCTCTTCAGTTCCTCTTCGCTTTTTGCCACAAGAGTGGTGCCCTCTGCATATCTGAGGTTATTGATATTTCTCCCAGAAATCTTGATTCCAGCTTGTGCTTTATCCAGCCAGGCAGTTCTCATAAGGTACTCTACATATATGTTAACATATATGTTAAATAAGTGACAATATACAGCCTTGATGTACTCCTTTCCCAATTTGGAACCAGTCCGTTGTTCCATGCCCAGTTCTAACTGTTGCTTCTTGACCTGCATATAGGAGGCAGGTAAGGTTGTCTGGTAGTCCCATCTCTTTAAGAATTTTCCACAGTTTGTTGTGATCCACAGAGTCAAAAGCTTTGGCATAGTCAATAAGGTAAAAGTAGATGTTTTTCTGGAACTCTCTTACCTTTTCTATAATCCAATATTTGACAATTTGATCTCTGGTTCCTCTGTCTTTTCTAAAACCAGTTTGAACATCTGGAAGTTCATGGTTCACTTACTGTTGAAGCCTGACTTGAAGAAGTTTGAGCATTACTTTGCTAGCATGTGAGATGAGTACAATTGTGTGTAGTTTGAATATTTTTTGGTATTGCCTTTCTTTGGGATTGGAATAAATATTGACATTTTCCAGTCATGTGGCCACTGCTGCATTTTTCAAATTTGCTGGCATATTGAGTGCAGCACTTTAACAGCATCACCTTTCAGGATTTGAAATAACTCAGCTGGACTTCCATGACCTCCACTAGCTTTGTTCCTAGTGATGCTTCCTAAGGCTCTCTTGACTTCAGATTCTAGTATGTCTGGCTCTAGGTGAGTGATCACATCATCATGGTTATTTGGGTCATCAAGATCTTTTTCATAGAGTTCTGTGTATTCTTGCCACCTCTTCTTAATATCTTCTGCCTCTGTTAGGTCCATAAGATTTCTGTCCTTCATTGTGCCCATCTTTGCATGAAATGTTCCCTTGGTATCTCTAATTTTCTTGAAGAGATCTCTAGTCTTTCCCATTCTGTTGTTTTCCTCTATTTCTTTGCATTGATCACTGAGGAAGGCTTTCTTATTTCTCCTTGCTATTCTTTGTAACTCTACATTCAAATGGGTATATATTTCCTTTTCTCCTTTGCCTTTAGCTTATTTTCCCAGCTATTTGTGAGCCCTTCTCAGACAATCATTTTGCTTTGCTTTTTCGGGGGATGGTGGTACAAAACCAAACCACTTCAGTATTCTTTCCTTGAGAACCCCATGAACAGTATGAAAAGGCAAAAAGATATGACACTGAAAGGTGAACTCCCTAGGTTGTAGGTGCCCAGTATGCTACTGGAGAAAACTGGAGAAATAACTCCAGAAAGAATGACTCCAGATGGAGCCAAAGTGAAAACAGTGCCCAGTTGTGGACTTGACTGGTGATGGAAGCAATGTTCAATGCTCTAAAGAACAATACTGTGTAGGAACCTGGAATGTTAGGTCCATGAATCAAAGTAAATTAGAAGTGGTCAAACAGGAGTTGGCAAGAGTGAACACTGACATTTTAGGTACCAGTGAACTAAAATGGACTGGAATGGGCAAATTTAACTCAGATGACCATTATATATACTACTGTGGGCAAGAATCCCTTAGAAGAAATGGAGTAGCCCTCATAGTCAACAAGAGTCTGAAACACAGTACTTGAGTTGCTTTCCATGCAAACCATTCAATATCACAGCAATCCAAATTTATGCCCCAACCACCAATGCTGAAGCTGAAGTTGAATGGTTCTATGATGATCTGCAAGACCTTCTAGAAATAATACCAAAAAAATATATCCTTTCATCATAGGGAAGTGGAATGCAAAAGTAGGAAGTCAAGAGATACCTGGAGTAACAGGCAAATTTGGCCTTGGAGTACAAAAAGAAGCAGGGTAAAGCCTAACAGGGTTTTGCCAAGAGAACACACTGGTCATAGCAAACACTCTCTTCTAACAACACAAGAGCCAACTGTACACATGGACAGCACCAGATGGTCAGTATCAAAATGAGATTGATTATATTCTTTGCAGCTGAAGATGGAGAAGCTCTATACAGTCAGCAAAATCAAAACCAGGAACTGGCTGTGGCTCAGATCATGAGCTCCTATTGTCAAATTCAGACTTAAATTGAAAAAATGTTGGGAAAACCACTAGATCATTCAGATATGACCTAGATTAAATCCATTACAATAATACAGTGGAAGTGACAAATAGATTCAAGGGGTTAGATCTGATAGAGTGCCTGAAAAATTATGGACAGAGGTTCATGACATTGTATAGGAGGCAGTGATCAAGATCATCCCCAAGAAAAAGAAATACAAAAAGGCAAAATTGTTGTAAGTTGTTAGTCTACACTTTAATGAAATTATATATAATTTCTTAAGCTTTCCCTTCCAGGGAGTAAATTCTAAAGTATTGTGGATAGAAGCAAAGACAATGCTTTGAGGGATTTTCTTGGTTAATTTCTCTTCCTTATCTAAAAAGTCTTGGACATGTTTAATAATGTTCTTGTTCTGATTTAGTAAAGTGACTTTTAATGGTGAGTAGGCTCACTTCTCTTCTAAACCCTGCTGGTTATTAGGAAACAATAGGGAAATAGTCTATGAATCACTGTAAAGTTCCACACCATGACATGGGAGAGAGAGGTGGTGTATCAGTCAGTATTTAGCACAGGATTTGTTGCTGTGTTTACTCCTCTGAGTTCCATTGAGGCTCCTATAATGACTGTTATGACAAGCTAAATCTGTCTTCCATCCATTAGTAAATAGAGCTATTTCACTGTATACTGGGAAGAGGATAAACTTGTAAGGGGTGATGGAATAACCAAAGATGGATGGTTGGACTTAACTCTTAACATGGCACATTTGCCTCCAAGTCAGGAACTTGACTCTAGACAGGGTCCTGTTCAGTTATGTCAAGAATAGAAGAGACATTTATTCCCCCATTGGCTTCTGGATTACTTCTAACTGATGTACATGACAATACACCTTCTGGTCCTAGTTGTGTATTCAGGGGTGTGTGCATGTGAGTGTGTATGAAAGGGTTGTCATAGTTTGGGTTTCCCCAGACGTAGACTCTAAAGCACAGTCATGAGAAATAGCAGATTTTTTGGAAAGTGACCCAGGAAGCACTGGAAGGGGGTGAGGGAAGGAAAGGGAGTGTCACTGAGCAGGTCATCCCTGTGGTCCCTAGAGCTCAAGGTTGATGGAAAAGTTAGGTAGTGTAGAGCCAGTGTAGAGCACGCAGCCCAGGGAAATCCTCACCAGGGCACTAGGAACATCCCTCTATATCCAGGCCATTTCAAGCCTGCATTTACCCATCTTCTCAGGAAACATGTGTCTTTGAAAACCTGTGATTAGTTGATAAGTCAGAACAAACAGAAGATTGGTGTAATTACCTGGTTTTTCCTTGACTTTCTGATGCCGGACATTAAGAGGAGTCTCTTTGCAACTCAAAACATGGAAACATGAGAGGTCTTACTAGCTGCCACCATCTATCTTTACAGTGTCTTCAATGTTTTCTTTTTGTCAATAGAGCTACAGCAGCCAATTTGACATTTCTGGGTTGATAGGCTTACTAATGACTCTTCTAGAGAAGACTCAGCTTTGAAAAGCTTTAGACATCTTTGTAGCTGTGCCCAACCAAAGAAGAGATATGGGAAAACAAGGCGTTTTCATAGTATCTCCAAATTCCATTTATTTTTCTTCTATCATTGATGAATGAGTCCAGGGAGACAGTCTAAGGAATGCCAAGCAGTAAGAGTAAGGACCTTAAATCAACTGCAATACCTTTACGGCAATTTGAAGGACTTAGTGTGATAAAATGAACCCTAGATTTAGAAAACTCACTTTTGAGGCTATGACAGGGTCATCCAGAGAAATAACCATGGTTGACTCTTCACCTATTTTGGTCTCAATTTTAGCATGTAAATGAGGAGAATCTTGAATTATATGATCTCTCCTTTTGCCAAAAATTCAGCAAATTGATTTGCTTCTCTTTCTTTTACATTCTTTTTTCAGAAGGAAAGATAACACTTTCACTTTTTTATAACTTTCCCCCTATTACCTAAACAATTTCACAAACGTAGAGAACATTTGGAAAATATAGAAAAGGATAAAAAGATCATGCTTATCTTCTCCATTCTATTTCAGTGTCTCTTTCATTTTCTCTCATGAAATCTATCTTTATGTAGTCAAAATTATGATGTATATAGGTTTTTGTATTTTTATACAGCTTGGAGGAAATGAAAACACCAGAAAGGAAGGTGATAGCTCTTTCAAATACTTAAAATATTGCCACGTGGAAGAGATGACAGACTTGTTCTGTGCAAATTCAAAGTATCAATTAGAGGAAGGAACAACATCCATTTGGCTTATTACAGGGAAAAAGTTTTCTTTTCTTGCCCCTGCCAGATTAATGGCATGTAGGAGGGAAGAACCAGAGGTGTGAGCCGAAAGTGATGCCACTCCATTTGGGAGAAAGTACAGTTCTAAGGTTTTATAATTTAAAGCCTCTTTCTGATACTTCACTTGGCACTTTCCATCTTTGTATATAGTCTTCATTATAGTTATTTCATTAACATAGCAGCCATTTGGTCATATCCACATTAGTGGGTTGATGCTATTACCAATGAATACCTCTTCCAATGATGATACAGATTATAAAGACTTTTAGATCTCCATAGCTGTGCCCAAGGCAGAGGAAACATGTAGGAAAACAGAACGATTTCATTAACTCTCCAAGTTCCATTTCTTTAGTTTCTATTCTCAGCTACCTTAAATTGTACCAACTTTGCCTTGTACATTTCTCCTAATTGGCTTATTTCACTTTTCATGTTTTTTTTGAAAAATTATATTTCAGACTCCTAAGGTTCTGTTGGATTAATCACTGATGTTTAGGCTCATGTTTGCTATGAGAAACACGAGTGGCAAATGTAGCAAGGAATGGAATGTCATATTTATTAAACCTCGCTTGTAAAAGCAATTTTGAGTTCTTGAGATATAGGTGTAAACTAGAACTCTAATTCTTACTAGCTTTTCTCCAAACTCTTTTTCCTCTACTTCTTTTTTTAAATTTTTTTTTCGCTTTACTACAGTTCTTAAAAATACTTTTTAGTGTGCGTGGGAGTTAAATTGGTCATCAACTGGAATTTAACTCAGTTCTGCTTGAGGAACCATCCAGAAGGGGATATTGGGTATTCAACATCCTTGTAAGATGAGAGAAACACATGCAGGAAGAATTAAATCCTGTAGGCATATTATTGCAGAAGACATTTAGCTAAAACATTTTGCTACCAAATTGCCTTCTGAAGGTTTTATTGAGATTTACAACTGAGAGACTTTAGAAATAAGGTAGAGAAAGGTGGAAACTCAGGCATGATCTGGAATAGAAATACTTCAGTAGGAGAACCATTTTTTACCAGATGTCTGGTGCTTTAATTTTCTCTCTATCGCAGCAATCATTGCTTAGAAATGTCCTACTTCTGGTGCTTTCAGCTCAAGATTCATCTATTTATTTCATATGCTCTTCTTTAAAAAGGTTTTTTGAAGTAGATCTTTTTTTTTTTTTTTTAGGTCTTTATTGAATTTGTTACAATATTACTTCTGTTTGATGTTTTGGTTTTTGGCTGTGAGGCATATGGGATCTTAATTCTCTGACCTGAGATCGAACCTACATTCCTGCATTGGAAGCACAGAGTCTTAACCTTTAGACCACCAGGGAAGTCTCTCATATGCTGTTAAAATAAGGCCTCTAACAATAGGAAACAAAGACGTGAACCCCACTCAGCTCAGGTCTCTGAAAGATTATAGGCTTTTACTAAAGTCATACAAACATTAATAATAGGAATGGATTTCTTTCCAGGTCTTCCGTTGGTCATTTCTTTTGATTGTTTGTCTGTTTCTTGTGCATTAGGGTATGGATGATTACGCATATAATTCATCTGTTTATTTTGAAATAAATTTATTGGCAATAGTTCTTATTTACTAGAGAGATTCATTCTTTGTACAATGCACAAGACTTTTGGGTCTAAGTTTCATGTTCCCACCACTATATTAAACAAATCACCCCAGGAGGTTATTTCTTCCTTGAAATTAACTTACAGCATTGAAGAATATATTCTGCTGTTTTTGGGTGATGTGATTTATAGGTATCAATTAGATCCTGTTGGTTTATTGAGCAGGGGAATCCACTGTTCTTAACCCACATTTGTGCTTATGGTGTTTTCCCAAGATTTCTTTCTTTTTTTTTTTTATCATTTCCTTTCTGTTTGTAGAATTTTTTTAACTATTACTTTAGGAAATGTATCCCAGCAACAGGTCTCTGCATTTCCCTTCATCTGAGAAGATCTTGATGTCCCTTTCATTCCTGAAGGATATTTTCACTTGGTATAGAATTGTGGGTTATTAGTTCTTTTCTTTCAACACTTTAAAATTGCTGCAACTGTTCCATTTGGCCTCCATGGTTTCTGATGAGAAATCCACTGTCATTTAAGTTGTTTTCCCCCATAGTTAAGGTATGGAGTCTGAGGGACTGGAGATTTTTTTGGTCTTCAGTTTTTAGCTATTTAGTTATGATATGTCTCAGCGTGGATTCACTGAGTTTATTCTGTTTATATTAAATTCACTGTTTCTTGACTCAGTAGGTTTACATTTCTTGTCATATCTGGAAAGTTTTCAGCCATTCTTTCTTTGAATACTTTTTCAATTTTGCCCTCTTTCTTTTCTCCTTCCAGAATTCTAATGACACATATATTAGATATTCATTTTAGTGCCACAGGTCCAGAAGCTTTGTTCATTTTTATTTTATCATCTTTCTTAGTGCAGTTTTAGGTTTTCCTGGTCCTTAGTATGATGAATACTTTTTTGACTGAAACTGCTCCTGTTTCAGTTGGGTTTCTCTTACGCAGTTCCAGCAGGGCAAGGGGTTAGGAGGACCACCTCTTTACTGTCAGAGACTGAATTTTCACTTCTCCGCTTGGCCTCTGTTGACTGCAGAGGTAGGGATACTCTGTTATCACTGAACTGATGTAGGAATTCTAACTCCTCTCAGGAAGTTTTTTGCAGTAGGGGTGATCCTCTCATTTGCATGGAAAAACAAATATGTAATAGTTCCTTCTGGAGTATTCTGGGCACTGTTTGCTTACTAGATGTGATTCTCTAGCCTGACTGTCCAGGATACATGCAAAAGGCACTGATGATTAGTAACAAATAATTCTTGTCAATATCTTATATTTAAATAAAATAGTTTGTTGGCTTGTCTTAAGTCCAAAGAAAGAAGTATTTAAAAGCTAAATCCTTCATAGTCTCTGAAATTCTGGTAACACAGAAAACACTGACATTGAATAATGCTGTGTATATCTGACTTTGTCTAAGTTAGAATGTTCCCAGTTTTTATTAAATACCTAAAGGGTTATATATACACCAAATTAAATAAAATTACCTGTCTAGGGGATTTAAATTGGTAAATTTAAATCTGCACTTCAGTAACTGGCACTGGTTTAGTAAAGCCCAACATTAGGCAACTTTGCAAATCATGTTTCACAGGGAGAGAGGAGAAGGATCCTTATGGATTATCCATGGTCAGAAACCATGCTTTGGCTTTCCTAGGCAAACTGAGTGAGCAAATCCTGTTTGTTGCCTGTCAGTTAGAGTTCTCTTCTTGAGTAACCTGGTGCACCACATCCTCTCTCATAGCCAGTGGTATGATCCAAGCGCTAGCCAGCTACCTTTCTATAAGTCTGTCACTGATTGCAGCAAGTGGGATCTTAGTTTTCTGATTAGGGGTTGAACCAGCACCCTCTGTGTTGGGAGTGTGGAGTCTCAACCACTGGACCAGGAGAGAAGTCCCTGAAATTAAAAGATGCTTGGTCCTTGCAAGGAAAGCTGTGATAAACCTGGACAGCATATTAAAAAGCAGAGACACCATTTTACTGACAAAGTTCTCTATAGTCAAAGCTATGGTTTTCCAGTGGTCATGTACCAATGTGAGAGTTGGATCATAAAGAAAGCTGAGCGCCGAAGAACTGATGCTTTTGAACTGTGGTGTTGGAGAAGACTCTTGAGAGTCCCTTGGACTGCAAGGAGATCCAACCAGTCCATCCTAAAGGAGATCATTCCTGGGTGTTCATTGGAAGGACTGATGCTGATGCTGAAGCTCCAATACTTTGACCACCTGATGAGAAGAGATGACTCATTAGAAAAGACCCTGACGCTGGGAAAGATTGAAAGTCCACCAAAGGAGAAGAGGGCAACAGAGGATGAAGTGGTTAGAAAGCATCATTGACTTAATGGACTTGAATTTGAGTAAACTCCAGGAGATAGTGGAGGACAGGACAGGCATCCTGGCATGCTGCAGTCCATGGGGTCACAAAGAGTCAGACATGACTTGAATAACAACAACAAATTACTGATCACAGAGGAGAGCTTGATAGGGAGTAGGATATGGTTGTGTGATGTAGAGATTAAGAGGCAAGATTTGCCTCAGATCAGTCATGAAGTCTTGGAGAAATTTCCTTATGTCTCTGAGATTCAGTTTTTTCATTTATAAAATGTAGCTATTAATAGCACCCACCTTAGAGAATTTTTTCCTAGATAATGAATTATTTCATGTAAAATCCTTATCACTGTGCTTGTCACTTAGTATTTCTAGAACTGGAAAAAGTACTAAGATTATAAAACTGATTGCTGATGGCTCATGAGTATCTTAATATTCAAAGAGTTGCCAATTCCTGGTAACATTTTTCCATGTAGCTGCGACAGAACTCTGGAAATGCATGTGCCTCCCCTGCTATGCCCCTCACCCGATACCCTACCTGACGTTTACCTGGTTGAACATAATTTATAATAAGCACAATATCTGAGGCTGAAGAGCAAAGTGGTAGTGATGTGGGGCAGAGAAAAGGAGGGAAAAGAATTAGGACTGACATTTTATGTCTCTTAAAAAAATCTGACCTTTTGGAAATATCACTGTGTACATTTAAAATATTAATAAAGGCTCTTGCTGTTAGTAGGCAAAAGGGGTTGTTGTCATGTGTGACCTTTTGTTGAAGTAAAAGAAAATTGACAGTTTTATTAGCAGTAGAATATCACATGAGAAAATGCAAAGGTGAAAGAAAAGCCGCCACGGTAGTAATTAGTTACACACGCTGACTATCGTTAGGCGGCTGTGACTTTATACAAGAGAAGCCTAAATGTGACTTTCGAGCCTCCTCCATTGAAGCCAGGATAAATTATGGCTAGAGTGCAAAGAACTATTTCTATTCTATTCTTTCCAGAGGACATATAACAGGCTTTTTATATTTCTTTTCTTGGAAAAACCTTCAGCCAAGGTATTCTTTTCAAGATTGAACTTATAAACAGAACAGGAACAGCCCCAGCGACATAAGAAACAACTTATGGTTATCAAAAGGGAAATTAGGGATAAATTAGGAGTTTGGGATTACTATAGACACAGTACTAAACATAAAATAGATAACCAACAAGGACTTGCTATATAGCACAGGGAACTATAGTCAATAATCTTTAATAACCTAAATGGGAAAAGAATGTGAAAAATAATTGACATATGTATATGTATACCCGAATCACTCTTTTGTACACCTGAAACTAACACAATATTGTAAATCAACCATGCTTCAATTCTTAAAAAAGGAAATATTAAAAAAATTTTTAAAAAGCAACATCTGTCCAAGTCAGGGAATGTGGACTTAAAATCCAAAGCAATCTCTGTTTCAAATAAACTTAAGTCTTGGGAAAAATAGAAAAATCATGTAGAAAATCTTCTAATCCCCTATGCCGTGCTACCCACTTGTACATTTAATCAACAGATAATTGAAAACTACTCCAATGTGTTGGCATTTTTCTAGGCTTGGAGGAATCAGTGACAAATAAAAGAGATAAGGTCCTTGCCCTTGGGGAGTTTATGTTCCAATGGGGAAGATAGAAAATCAGCAAGCATATAAAAATATGGAACTGATGTGTTGAAAGAATAAGCTCTGGGAAACAGTCATAAAATAACACCATTTTGACAATTCTGTGTGAAATTTCCTGGATGAAATGTTGGTCCAATCCCAGAACTTCAACTTATATCATCATTCCAACAAAAAATTTCTCCAATTATATGAAGGCACAAAACCATTTCATTTAAGTAGCTTCCTACTTTCATTTATATCTAAAGATTTTCATTTTACTAACAAGGATGGCCACAATCTATTTTTCTCCATGAGATTTTCCCATGAAGTGTTTCACACCACTAAGGGGACACAGTCTCCAAAGGTCTCCATTAGACTGGGGACAAACCCAGAGGAAGGGGAAATTCACCACAAACCAACAACATTCCCAAATTCTCCTCCTCTGAGATGTTCTAACCTTTTCATACACTTGAGACAAGTGTGGGCTCAGGCCATAAACTTCCACCAGTCTCCTCTGTCCATGGGATACTCCAGGCAAAAAAACTGGAATGGGTTGCATTTCCTTTTCTAGGGGATCTTCCCAACCCAGGGATCAAACCTACTAGGGAAACACAAACTTCTTTTTGTAGCCTAACCTCTCATTTCTGGGCTTCCTAGGTGGCACTGTGCTGTGTTTAGTTGCTCAGTCATGTCCCACTCTTTGCCACCCCATGGATGATTCTCCAGGCAAGAATACTGGAGTGGGTTACCATGCCCTCCTTCAGGGGATCTTCCCAACCCAGGGACCCAACTCGGGTATCCCGCATTGCAGGCAGATTCTCTACTGCCTGAGCCATCAGGGAAGCCCAAGAATACTAGAGTGAGTAGCCTAGCCCTTCTCCAGGGGATCTTCCCAACAAAGAATCAAGCTGAGGTCTCCTGCATTGCAGGTGGATTCTTTACCAACTGAGCTACCAAGGAAGCCTAGTGGTAAAGAACCAGCCTGCCAATGCAGGAAATGGAATAGACTCAGGTTCAATCTCTGGTTTGGGAAGATACACTGGAGTAGGTATGGTAACCCGCTCCAATATTCTTGCCTGGAGAATCCCATGGACAGAGGAGCCTGGTGGGCTACAGCCCACAGGGTCACAAAGAGTCGGACATGATGGAACTGCCAGCATGCAGGCAACTTCTTTCTAAAGGTGCAAGTACCTGCCACCTACTGTGTTCTCCCCTACTTTTTAGGACCTTAGCCAAATTAGAGACAGAAACAGCCCCAGTTAAATAAACATCTATTTGTCTATCATTTATCATTTTCCAGATTGTAATACAGTAATAACTTAACAAAGTAAAGTATAGCATAGTACATTATTGATGTGATAGGAAACTCTTTTAAGGAGGCAATCCTGCTCCATTGAAGGGATATTGCAAAAAGGAAATAAGGTGAAATAGTGGCTCAAGGTGACCTTGGACTTATTCACCAAATAAAGTTAAAGCATCTTGATGGGAAGGATTATGACTTTTGTTCCTGCTGCACTGTCTGTTTTTCTTTATCTAGCTCTGCTCAATAGAAAATGTTGGGACTTTTCTGGTAGTCCAGTGGTTAAGACTTCACCTTCCAACTCATGGAATGTGGGTTTGATCACTGCTTATGGAGTAAAGATTCCACATGACTCCCAGCCAAAAAACCAAAACATAAAAGCAATATTGTAACAAATTTTGAAAAGACTTAAAAAAAATGGTCCACATCAAAGCAATCTTTTAAAACAATAGGAAATGTTAAATAATTTCTGGTTTATTGACTGACTAGGGAGATAAAAGCTGAGAGGTTGCTTGTTGATAATCTCAGCCATGAGATTCACTCCCATTAAATATGGCAGTAGTGTTGGTCAGGTTGGTGGGTCCAGTTTTGGGGTCTGCCAGCCACTGAGAATTATTCCTTGGGCTCACTTTCCCCCTCCTTTCACACCCTGTATTTCTTTGTCCAGGAAAACAAAACAAAACATTTTTAAAAAAGTAGTGACTAATATTTTAGGATTTCTAACTTCAAAGAGAATCTCAGGCTAAAATTTGAACCTGTCTTTTGACATGATATGTGATTCTTCTTTTACTGATGTATTTATGGATGCAGAAAGGAATCTTGGACATTTACAGAAAGCTTTGTGAATATTTGAAGTAGTGCCCATCAAGTGGAGTTAAGAGTCTAAGTGATTTCATAGCAGAAAAAAATAGCTGTCATAGAACTCAGAGGCAAATGGGACGTGTAAGTGTAAACTACATGAAATCCATTTACTGGAAAATAAATATATGTCCTTACGTAGGACCCTGAGGCACCCACGGGCTGTTTTTACAATGCTCTCTTGGTTGTCTCTCTAACACTCCTAAATGTCAGACTTACTCCATGTCTAAGGAATTTCTGCCCTCTGATAAGCTGCTAAGTGGAAGTCAGGGATGATGTAAGTTGTTTATATAATTTAAAGATTAAGACTCTATGATTAAAATAGTTGGGATGGCCTTTAGTTTCACGAATTTTGAACCAAAACTTTATGGAATAAAGTGCTTATGCTTCTAGACAATGAATCACCTTATAGCATACAACAGTTACTCAATGATTATTGTTGGTGTTTGTGTTATGTTTTCATTCAGCTTACAGATATTTGTGACACATTATGTGCCAAGCATTGTGCTAGACACAGAGCTTGCAGACAGGACCATGGCATACATTTTGCCCTCAAAGGCAAATGAGTGTCATGCTTTATTGATGATCTAATATTTGGGATACAGAGCATTAAAAATATATTCTTAAAGAACTGTGGTGTTGGAGAAGACTCTTGAGGGTCCCTTGGACTGCAAGGAGATGCAACCAGTCCATTCTGAAGGAGATCAGCCCTGGGATTTCTTTGGAAGGAATGATGCTGAAGCTGAAGCTCCAGTACTTTGGCCAACTCATGCGAAGAGTTGACTCATTGGAAAAGACTCTGATGCTGGGAGAGATTGGGGGCAGGAGGAGAAGGGGACGACAGAGGATGAGATGGCTGGATGGCATCACAGACTTGATGGACGTGAGTCTGAGTGAACTCTGGGAGATGGTGATGGACAGGGAGGCCTGGTGTGCTGCGATTCATGGGGTCACAAAGAGTCGGACACGACTGAGCAACTGAACCGAACCGAACTGAACTGAAAGCTAATTTCATTTATTTCTTTTTACCTTTGAAATGTGACCACAGGCATACCTTGGAGATATTGTGGGATCACTTCCTAACCATCTCAATGAAGCGAATATCACAATAGAGTGAATCACATGAGTTTTTTGGTTTCTTAGTGCATATAAGACTTAGACTATATTGTAGTTTATTAGTGTGCATTATGTCTAAAAAGAAATGGATATACCTTAATTTAAAAATATTGCTAAAAATGCTAACCATCATCTGAGACTTCAGCAAGTCATAGTAATAACATCAAACACTGATCACAGGTTCCCATAACAAATATAATAATAATGGAAATTTTTTTTATTTTTTTTTAAAATTTTATTTTATTTTATTTTTTTTTAAATTATCAAATACAACTGTATTTATTTGTGACTGGTTTATAAACCTGCTTTGTTTTTATTTTTTTATTTTTATTTTTTTAGCTTTTTATTTTCTAAATTTTAATATCTTTAATTCTTACATGCGTTCCCAAACATGAACCCCCCCTCCCACCTCCCTCCCCATAACATCTCTCTGGGTCATCCCCATGCACCAGCCCCAAGCATGCTGCATCCTGCATCAGACATAGACTGGCGATTCAATTCTTACATGATAGTATACATGTTAGAATGTCATTCTCCCAAATCATCCCACCCTCTCCCTCTCCCTCTGAGTCCAAAGGTCCGTTATACACATCTGTGTCTCTTTCCCTGTCTTGCATACAGGGTCGTCATTGCCATCTTTCTAAATTCCATATATATGTGTTAGTATACTGTATTGGTGTTTTTCTTTCTGGCTTACTTCACTCTGTATAATCGGCTCCAGTTTCATACATCTCATCAGAACTGATTCAAATGAATTCTTTTTAACGGCTGAGTAATACTCCATTGTGTATATGTACCACTGCTTTCTTATCCATTCATCTGCTGATGGACATCTAGGTAGTTTCCATGTCCTGGCTATTATAAACAGTGCTGCGATGAACATTGGGGTACATGTGTCTCTTTCAATTCTGGTTTCCTCAGTGTGTATGCCCAGAAGTGGGATTGCTGGGTCATAAGGTAGTTCTGTTTGAAATTTTTTAAGGAATCTCCACACCGTTCTCCACAGTGGCTGTACTAGTTTGCATTCCCACCAACAGTGTAGGAGGGTTCCCTTTTCTCCACACCCTCTCCAGCATTTATTGCTTGCAGATTTTTGGATCGCAGCCATTCTGACTGGTGTGAAGTGGTACCTCATTGTGGTTTTGATTTGCATTTCTCTAATAATGAGTGATGTTGAGCATCTTTTCATGTGTTTGTTAGCCATCGTATGTCTTCTTTGGAGAAATGTCTATTTAGTTCTTTGGCCCATTTTTTGATTGGGTCGTTTATTTTTCTGGAATTGAGCTGCATAAGTTGCTTGTATATTTTTGAGATTAGTTGTTTGTCAGTTGCTTCATTTGCTATTATTTTCTCCCATTCAGAAGGCTGTCTTTTCACCTTGCTTATATTTTCCTTTGTTGGGCAGAAGCTTTTAATTTTAATTAGATCCCATTTGTTTAGTTTTGCTATTATTTTCAGAATTCTGGGAGGTGGATCATAGAGGATCCTACTGTGATTTATGTCTGAGAGTGTTTTGCCTATGTTCTCCTCTAGGAGTTTTATAGTTTCTGATCTTACATTTAGATCTTTAATCCATTTTGAGTTTATTTTTGTGTGCGGTGTTAGAAAGTGATCTAGTTTCATTCTTTTACAAGTGGTTGACCAGTTTTCCCAGCACCACTTGTTAAAGAGATTGTCTTTACTCCATTGTATATTCTTGCCTCCTTTGTCAAAGATAAGGTGTCCATATGTGTGTGGATTTATCTCTGGGCTTTCTATTTTGTTCCACTGATCTATATGTCTGTCTTTGTGCCAGTACCATACTGTCTTGATGACTGTGGCTTTGTAGTAGAGCCTGAAGTCAGGCAAGTTGACTTCTCCAGTTCCAGTCTTCTTTCTCAAGATTGCTTTGGCTATTCGAGGTTTTTTGTATTTCCATACAAATCTTGAAATTATTTGTTCTAGTTCTGTGAAATAAGTGGCTGATAGCTTGATAGGAATTGCATTGAATTTGTAAATTGCTTTGGGTAGTATACTCATTTTCACTATATTGATTCTTCTGATCCACAAACATGGTATATTTCTCCATCTATTAGTGTCCTCTTTGATTTCTTTCATCAGTGTTTTATAGTTTTCTATATATAGGTCTTTAGTTTCTTTAGGTAGATATATTCCTAAGTATTTTATTCTTTTCGTTGCAATGGTGAATGGAATTGTTTCCTTAATTTCTTTTTCTACTTTCTCATTATTCGTGTATAGGAATGCAAGGGATTTCTGTGTGTTGATTTTATATCCTGCAACTTTACTATATTCGTTGATTAGCTCTAGTAATTTTCTGGTGGAGTCTTTAGGGTTTTCCATGTAGAGGATCATGTCATCTGCAAACAGTGAGCGTTTTCCTTCTTCTTTTCCAATTTGGATTCCTTTTATTTCTTTTTCTGCTCTGATTGCTGTGGCCAAAACTTCCAGAACTATGTTGAATAGTAGCGGTGAAAGTGGGCACACTTGTCTTGTTCCTGACTTTAGGGGAAATGCTTTCAATTTTTCACCATTGAGGATAATGTTTGCTGTGGGTTTGTCATAGATAGCTTTTATTATGTTGAGGTATGTTCCTTCTATTCCTGCTTTCTGGAGAGTTTTTATCATAAATGGATGTTGAATTTTGTCAAAGGCCTTCTCTGCATCTATTGAGGTAATCATATGGCTTTTATTTTTCAATTTGTTAATGTGGTGAATTACATTGATTGATTTGCGGATATTGAAGAATCCTTGCATCCCTGGGATAAAGCCCATTGGTCATGGTGTATGATCTTTTTAATATGTTGTTGGATTCTGATTGCTAGAATTTTGTTAAGGATTTTTGCATCTATGTTCATCAGTGATATTGGCCTGTAGTTTTCTTTTTTTGTGACATCTTTGTCAGGTTTTGGTATTAGGGTGATGGTGGCCTCATAGAATGAGTTTGGAAGTTTACCTTCCTCTGCAATTTTCTGGAAGAGTTTGAGTAGGATAGGTGTTAGCTCTTCTCTAAACTTTTGGTAGAATTCAGCTGTGAAGCCATCTGGACCTGGGCTTTTGTTTGCTGGAAGATTTCTGATTACAGTTTCAATTTCCGTGCTTGTGATGGGTCTGTTAAGATTTTCTATTTCTTCCTGGTTCAGTTTTGGAAAATTGTACTTTTCTAAGAATTTGTCCATTTCTTCCACGTTGTCCATTTTATTGGCATACAACTGCTGATAGTAGTCTCTTATGATCCTTTGTATTTCTGTGTTGTCTGTTGTGATCTCTCCATTTTCATTTCTAATTTTATTGACTTGATTTTTCTTTCTTTGCTTCTTGATGAGTCTGGCTAATGGTTTGTCAGTTTTATTTATCCTTTCAAAGAACCAGCTTTTGGCTTTATTGATTTTTGCTATGGTCTCTTTTGTTTCTTTTGCATTTATTCCTGCCCTAATTTTTAAGATTTCTTTGCTTCTACTAACTCTGGGGTTCTCCAACTCTTCCTTTTCTAGTTGCTTTAGTTGTAGAGTTAGGTTATTTATTTGACTTTTTTCTTGTTTCTTGAGGTATGCCTGTATTGCTATGAACTTTCTTCTTAGCACTGCTTTTATAGTGTCCCACAGGTTTTGGGTTGTTGTGTTTTCATTTCCATTCGTTTCTATGCATATTTTGATTTCTTTTTTGATTTCTTCTGTGATTTGTTGGTTATTCAGAAGTGTGTTGTTCAACCTCCATATGTTGAAATTTTTAATAGTTTTTCTCCTGTAATTGAGATCTAATCTTAATGCATTATGGTCAGAAAAGATGCTTGGAATGATTTCGATTTTTTTGAATTTATCAAGTTTAGGTTTATGGCCCAGGATGTGATCTATCCTGGAGAAGGTTCCACGAGCACTTGAAAAAAAGGTGAAATTCATTGTTTTGGGGTGAAATGTCCTATAGATATCAACTAGGTCTAACTGATCTAATGTATCATTTAAAGTTTGCATTTCTTTGTTAATTTTCTGTTTAGTTGATCTGTCCATAGGTGTGAGTGGGGTATTAAAGTCTCCCACTATTATTGTGTTATTGTTGATTTCCCCTTTCATACTTGTTAGCATATGTCTTACATATTGCGGTGCTCCTATATTGGGTGCATATATATTTATAATTGTTATATCTTCTTCTTGGATTGTTCCTTTGATCATTACGTATTGGCCTTCTTTGTCTCTTTTCACAGCCTTTGTTTTAAAGACTATTTTATCGGATATGAGTATTGCCACTCCTGCTTTCTTTTGGTCTCTATTTGCGTGGGATATCTTTTTCCAGCCCTTCACTTTCAGTCTGTATGTGTCCCTTGTTTTGAGGTGGGTCTCTTGTAAGCAGCATATAGAGGGGTCTTGTTTTTGTATCCATTCGGCCAGTCTTTGTCTTTTGGTTGGGGCGTTCAACCCATTTACGTTTAAGGTAATTATTGATAAGTATGATCCCGTTACCATTTACTTTATTGTTTTGGGTTCGGGTTTATACACCCTTTTCGTGTTTCCTGTCTAGAGAATATCCTTTAGAATGTGTTGGAGAGCTGGTTTGGTGGTGCTGAATTCTCTCAGCTTTTGCTTGTCTGTAAAGCTTTTGATTTCTCCTTCGTATTTGAATGAGATCCTTGCTGGGTACAGTAATCTGGGCTGTAGGTTATTGTCTTTCATCACTTTAAGTATCTTGCCATTCCCTCCTGGCCTGAAGAGTTTCTATTGAACGATCAGCTGTTATCCTTATGGGAATCCCCTTGTGTGTTATTTGTTGTTTTTCCCTTGCTACTTTTAATATTTGTTCTTTGTGTCTGATCTTTGTTAATTTGATTAATATGTGTCTTGGGGTGTTTCGCCTTGGGTTTATCCTATTTGGAACTCTCTGTGTTTCTTGGACTTGGGTGATTATTTCCTTCCCCATTTTAGGGAAGTTTTCAACTATTATCTCCTCAAGGATTTTCTCATGATCTTTCTTTTTGTCTTCTTCTTCTGGGACTCCTATAATTCGAATGTTGGAGCGTTTCATATTGTCCTGGAGGTCTCTGAGATTGTCCTCGTTTCTTTTAATTCGTTTTTCTTGTTTCCTCTCTGATTCATTTATTTCTACCATTCTATCTTCTATTTCACTAATCCTATCTTCTGCCTCCGTTATTCTACTATTTGTTGCCTCCAGAGTGTTTCTGATCTCATTTATTGCGTTATTCATTATATTTTGACTCTTTTTTATTTCTTCTAGGTCCTTGTTAAACCTTTCTTGCATCTTCTCAATCCTTGTCTCTAGGCTATTTATCTGTGATTCCATTTTGATTTCAAGATTTTGGATCATTTTCACTATCAATATTCAGAATTCCTTCTCTGGTAGATTCCCTCCTTCTTCCTCTTTTGTTTGGTTTGGTGGGCAACTCTCCTGTTCCTTTACCTGCTGAGTATTCCTCTGTCTCTTCATCTTGGTTATATTGCTGCATTTGGGGTGGCCTTTTTATATTCTGGTAATTTGTGGAGTTCTCTTTATTATGGAGCTTCCTCACTGTGGGTGGGGTTCTATCAGTGGCTTGTCAAGGTTTCCTGGTTAGGGAGGCTTGTGTTGGAGTTTTGGTAGGTGGAGCTGGGTTTCTTCTCTCTGGAGTGCAGTGGAGTGACCCGTAATGGGTTATGAGACATCAAAGGTTTTGGGATAATTTTGAGCTGCCTGTATATTGAAGCTCAGGGGAGTGTTCCTGTGTTGCTGGAGAATTTGCGTGGTATGTCTTGTTTTGGAACTTGTTGGCCTGTGGGAGGAGCTTGGTTTTGGTGTAGGTATGAAGGCATTTGATGAGCTCCTATTGCTTAATGTTCCCTGAATTCAAGAGTTCTCTAATGTTTTCAGGCTTTGGATTTAAGCCTCCTGCTTCTGGTTTTCAGTTTTATTTTTACAGTAGCCTCTAGACTTCTCCATCTATACAGCACCGATGATAAAACATCTAGGTTAAAGATGAAAAGTTTCTCCACATTGAGAGACACTCAGAGAGGTTCACTGAGTTACAAGGAGAAGAGAAGATGGAGGGGGTAGTTAGAGGTAACTGGAATGAAATGCGGTGAGATCAAAAGAGGAGAGAGCAAGCTAGCCAGTAGTCACTTCCTTATGTGCGCTCTATAGTCTGGACCGCTCAGAGGTATTTACAGTTATACGGGGAAGAGGAGAGGGAGGAAGTAGACAGAGGTGACCAGGAGGATAAGAGAGAGGAATGAGTAGGAGAGAGACAAATCCTGCCAGTAACCAGTTCCTTAAGTGTTCTCCACCGTCTGGAACACACAGAGACTCACAGAGTTGGATAGAGAAGAGATGGGGGAGAAAAGAGACAGAGGCCACCTGGTGGAGAAAAAGGAGAGTCCAGAGGAGGAGAGAGTGATCAAGCCAGTAATCTTGCTCTCAGGTAAACTTGGGTAGTGAAGTTTGGGTTTTTAAATGTACAAAATTGACAACAAAAACCTAAGAGCAAAGATTAAAAATCTAAAGTAGAGGTTGGATTTTCAAAGATACAATATTAAAGAAAAGCAGAAGGAAAAAGGAGGAAAGAATAAAAAAGAATTATTAAAAAACAAACAAACAAACAAAAAAGAAAAAAAAACACCAACAACCATCCAAAGACTATATATGGTGTTTGCCTAAAAAAAAAAAAAAAGTCTTTTTTTTTAAAAATAGTAATAATAGGTTATAGAAATAAAAATTAGAGGAGAAATAGAAGACTTAACAATTTAAAAAAAGTTAAAAAAAAAAGAAAAAAGAGAAAAAAATAACCAAAAAAAAAAGGAAAAAAAAAAAAAAGAAAAAGGAATGATTTTAAAAATAGTAAAAATATACTGGCCCTTCTCTGATGTTATGGGCCGTGTGGGATCACTTCCAAATGGTTCCCTCTGTTTAACTTCTTCTGTTTGCTGGTTTTTTAGGCTCACTAGTTCGGTCATGCTGTGGGGAGGGGGGATGCTGCAAACAAATAGCACTGTTGTGCGCACACAGTATCTCAGCCCCGCTTGACCTGTCCCTTCTCGCGGTGTACAAACCGCTCCGGCTCTACGATGCTCAGCCGGGAACCGTCTGGTGCCGGCCCTAGGCTGGGTGCACTTCCCCGGTCCAAGCAGCTCAGGTTTGGTGCTCAGGCAGCCCTCAGAGGCACAAATTTGGCTGGGACTGCACTTTGTGCCCTTCCCAGGTCTGAGTAGCTCAGGAGTTTGGCGAGCGCGATCGCCGCGGCTTGTCACCTTTTCTGCCGCTGCTGCTCAGCTTTCTGGGTGGACCGCTGGCGCACCCCGTGAGGCAGATTGTGACTGTCCAGCACCCCCAGAAGTCTTCGCAAAGGAGCCTGCTTGCAGTTAGGTACGTAAAGTCTCTCCGGGTCTGCAATTGCCCCTTTCCAGTCCTTACTGCTCTGGCTGCCTGTCCCCGGCGGGGGATGGTCTGCAGCCGGCTTTTTCCGTTCCATCCTTTGTTCTGTGCTCGGTCCTGGCGGTGTCTTATGTTCGAGCTTTTCGCGTGGTAGCTATCCCACAGTCTGGTTTGCTAGCCCAAGTTAGATCGTTCTGGTTGTGCGTGGGGCGTTCCTGCCCAATTCTTGCAAAGCACTGCAGCCCACGCCTCCTGCGCGTCCCTGCCCTGCCCCCACTTCCCAATGGCGGATGCAGGCGTCTGTGCTGCTTTTCCGCTGGGGGAGTTACTGTTAGGCTTGTAATCTGTTGGTTTAAATTATTTATCTATTTTTCCTTCCTGTTATGTTGCCCTCTGTGTTTCCAAGGCTCGCCACAGACTCAGCAGGGAGAGTGTTTCCTGGTGTTTGGAAACCTCTCTTCTTCAAATTCCCTTCCTGGGACGGGCTTCCCTTCCCAGGACGGAGCTCCCTCCCCACCTCCTGTGTCTCCTTTCTCGTCTTTTATATTTTTTCCTACCTGTTTTTGAAGACAATGGTCTGCTTTTCTGGTTGCCTGATGTCCTCTGCCAGCCTACAGAAGTTGTTTTGTGGAGTTTGCTCGGTGTTGAAATGTTCTTTTGAGGAATTTGTGAGGGGGAAAGTGGTCTTCCCATCCTATTCCTCCGCCATCTTTCCCTCGAACCAATAATGGAAATATTTGAAATATTGTGAGAATTACTAAAATGTGACATGGAGACATAAAGTGAGAAAAATGCTGTTGGAAAAATTGTGCTGATAGACTTGCTTAATGCAGGGTTGTCACAAACTTTTAATTTGTAAAAAAAAAAAAAAGTAATTAGTATCTGTAAACTGTGATAAAGCAAAGCACTATATAGTGAAGTCCACCTGTACTAGAATACTCAGAGTTACACAAGTGCCTGACATTATTCTGTAGTTGGACAACACTGGTCTAGAGGGATCTCCCTGCACATGTCTACTAACCTTCATGTCAGCCCCCCACTGGTGAAAGTCCAGAAGTGGGCTGCGCTGCCAGTGCTTTTTACTGGCAGCCCAGGTCCATCACCAGGATCTCTGATGAGGAGCATGCCTTCCTGTCTGGACAGATAAGACCCTCATGTCCTTATCCAAGCTTGCATCCCAAGTGCAGTACTCTTGGGATTAATAAATTTTTGAGTTTTTCCTTTTTTCTTACACAAGTAGGTGCTGAAATTCATGGATGGTGTCCCATAGTGCAACGTGAAAGTGACAGTGTTAGTCAACTCAGTCGTGCCCAACTCTTTGCAACCTTATAGACTGTAGCCCACCAGGCTCCACTGCCCATGGACTTCTCCAGGCAAGAATACTGGAGTGGATAGCCTTTCCCTTCTCGAGGGACTGAACCCAGGTCTCCTGCATTGCAGGCAGATCCTTCACCCTCTGAGTCACCAGGGAAGTCCACAGGACAGCAGATAGGTCTTTTATTAAATCCTTAGAGTTGTAAAACTTCCCCATCCAGGTCAAGTATCACAGACATTTGCCAAGTACCTTGGCTATCAACTGTCAGAGGAAAATTTTAGGCAGTAATCACCAACAATTGACGATTACATTTTGTTTTGCTTTAAAAAATTGGAAAAAACCAAGAGCATGGAAGAAATCAGATGTGACTAGAGTAGAGACAGGACTGGGTAAGTAGGTGGAAAATCTCTTCAAGTAGAAACAATGGTGAGTAGGTAACTTGTATTCAGTTCAGTTCAGTTCAGTCACTCAGTCATGTCTGACTCTTTGCAACCCCATGAATTGCAGCACACCAGGCCTCCCTGTCCATCACCAACTCCGGAGTTTGCCGGGGTCCAGCCCCGGTGGATCCAGGGAATTCGAAGCGGGGATGGAGTTGGCATCCTAGGAAAAACTTATTTAACTACAGATATAGAGAGAGACTAGAAATGGATAGTGTAGTAGAAAATATTGGTGGAGAAAAAGAGGCTGAATAACTTCGTTTTCGTGGAAAACTAATAAAACCTCGAGACAAGAGGCTTGCAACATCTACGTTAGGCCACTGGCATCCATTTGAATAGCGGAGGGTGCCCCACCTTGGGCTCCCTCTTGCGTGGATCTTAGAAGCCAGGGCAAGTAAGTAGACTTGGTGAGCCTCCGCGCTCCAGATGGGAATTCAGCTGGAAAAGAGGAGAAAAGAATGGCATGGGGGAGCCCAGCATCGGTGCAAGACTCAAGACTTTATTTTCAAAATCAGCTTATATACCCCAAGTTGTACGTAAAGAAATAATGGAATATGCAGAATTATGCAGGGGCAGCAGTCCTGACCCTCATTGAGATCAGGCTTTCTTTTTGCATACCTTCCTGTATACAAAAGGTCTCAGGTGGTTTACATTATCTTCTGGCCAAGAAGCCTGTTAACATTTTTATGGCTCTCTTCGTAGCTAAATGTCTATCAACCAGAAAACTCTTTTTCCTTAGAAGTGTTTTTTCTTTACTCTGCATCACCCTCAAAGTACTAAATAAAGTTACATTCCTGTAGAACAAAGGTGCAGTGGGTTATAACAAAGAAAGTACTTAACTCAAAGATCTAATGTTGCTAATGCCAGGGCTACTATCTGTTTTTTCTATATACCAACTATATCTACAAATAGAAGATATGAAAATTTGGCAGCAAGTATTGGCTCAACAAATGAAACCTTTAATCAGTTCTATTCTAATGGTTTTACTCCTGGGAAGCCCCTACATTCCTAGGATGTTTTAAGCTTCCTGTGCCTCTCATGGTCCGGAGGCCTCAAGCAATCACATGCGCAGCTGTAAGAGTCCTGCAGGCAGACTAGAAAGCCATTAGAGGGGTTTTTGGGTTGAAACACTCTTATTATGCCCAGGAGATTTATTATCTAAAAGCTCTAAATTAAATTTTTCTAGAAAAAGGTGGTGGGGGGACAGCCCCCTGTTAATGTCAGAAGAGTAGGTGGAAAGCATAACACAGTAAAGCAGGCAGACTCTGGTTTTTTGAGGTGGATGCTCAGGGAATTCCAGTGGGAACCCCTGAAGCCTGATCATGCCCTTGCGTTTTGTCAGGCTTCCTTCCTCATGACCTTTGCCACAGGCGGGATTCCTCACGCTGGCTCCTAGCAGGAGTTCATTCAAACTCACATCCATCGAGTCTGTGATGCCATCCAGCCATCTCATCCTCTGTCATCCCCTTGTCCTCCTGCCCCCAATCCCTCAGTCTTTTCCAATGAATCAACTCTTCACATGAGGTGGCCAAAGTACTGGTGTTTCAGCTTTAGCATCATTCCTTCCAAAGAAATCCCAGGGTTGATCTTCTTCAGAATGGACTGGTTGGATCTCCTTGCAGTCCAAGGGACTCTCAAGAGTCTTCTCCAACACCACAGTTCAAAAGCATCAATTCTTCGGCGCTCAGCTTTCTTCACAGTCCAACTCACATCCATACATGACCACTGGAAAAATCATAGGCTTGACTAGACGGACCTTTGTTGGCAAAGTAATGTCTCTGCTTTTCAATATGCTATCTAGGTTGGTCATAACTTTTCTTCCAAGGAGTAAGTGTCTTTTAATTTCATGGCTGCAGTTACCATCTGCAGTGATTTTGGAGCCCCCCCCAAAATAAAGTCTGACACTGTTTCCACTGTTTCCCGACCTATTTCCCATGAAGTGATGGGACCAGATTCCATGATGTTCATTTTCTGAATGTTGAGCTTTAAGCCAACTTTTTCATTCTCTTCTTTCACTTTCATCAGGAGGCTTTTTAGTTCCTCTTCACTTTCTGCCATAAGGGTGGTAACTTGTATTAATTGATAATAAATAGGGATGATGACCTGTTGTTATCCTTGGGAATTTCCTGGGTGAATTTTTTACTTTTGTAGGTTTTAAACACTTCAAAGTTGGGAAATGATTTTATGGGAGATTTCTTGCAAAAATGACTACTGTTGTTCCCATTCCTGTGTCCACGTCCCTTTGCCATGTGGCTTTAAATTTTTTTTCCAGGAGAGGTGGAACCTATTTCTCCATCTTTCTTTTTTTTTTTTTTAACTTTTTATTTTGTATTGGAGTGTAGTTGATTATATATAATTCTCTGTCCAAAGAAACTCTCTCATTTTTAGGAAAGTTTGAAAACTCACAACAGATTTCCCAACATGGGGATCTGGCAAATGGACTGAGAACCTCCAGGGAATTTGACTTTGGAAGCCAATGGGATTTGATTACAGAACTTCCACAAAACTGGGGAAACAGACTCTTGGAGGGCACAAGCAAAATCTTGTGTGCACCAGAACCCAGGAGAAAGGAGCAGTGATCCCACAAGAGACTGAGCCAGACTTGCCTGTGAGTGTGCAGGAGTCTCTGGCAGAAGTGTGGGTTGACAGTGGCTTACTGTGGTGTCATTATCCCTACCATAGTTTGGCCTCAGGCCAAAAAACAGGGAGGGAACACAGCCCTGCCCATCAACAGAAAATTGGACTAATGATTTACTGGGCATGGCCCCACCCTTTAGAACAAGACTCAGTTTTGCCCAGAGTCCGTCTCTCCCATCAGGAAGCTTCCACAAGTCTCTTCCTTATCCAGCAGAGGGCAGACAGAATGAAAGCCACAATCACAGAAAACTAACCAAACTGATCACATGGATCACAGCCTTGTCTAACTCAATGAAACTATGAGCCATGCCATGTAGGGCCACCCAAGATGGACGGGTCATTGTGGAGAGTTCTGAAAAACGTGGTCTACTGGAGAAGGGAATGGCAAACCACTTCAGTAGTCTTGCCTTGAGAACCCCATGAACAATATAGAAAGGCAAAAAGATATGACACTGAAACATGAACTTCCCAGGTTGGTAGGTGCCCAATATCCTACTGGAGAAGAATGGAGAAATAACTCCAGAAAGAATAAAGAGACAAAGCCAAAGCAAAAACAACACCCAGTTGTGAATGTGACTGGTGTTGGAAGTAAAGTCTGATGCTGTAAAGAGCAATATTGCATAGGAACCTGGAATGTCAGGCCCATGAATCAGGGTGAATTGGAAGTGGTCAAATGAGAGATGGCAAGAGTGAACATTGATATGTTAGGAATTAGTGAACTAAAATGGACTGGAATGGGTGAATTAAACTCAGTTGATCATTATATCTACTACTGTGGGCAAGAATCCCTTAGAAGAAATGAAGTAGTCCTCATAGTCAACAAAAGAGTCTGAAATGCAGTACTTGGGAGCAGTCTCAAAAATGACAGAATTTTTGCTCATTTATAAGGTAACCCATTCAATATTACAGTAATCCAAGTTTATGCCCCAAACAGTAATGCCAAAAAGCTGAAGTTGAATGGTTCTATTAAGACCTACAAGACCTTCCAGAACTAATACGCCCCCCCTCCAAAAAAAAAAAAAAAGATATCCTTTTCATCACAAGGGACTGGAATACAAAAGTTGAAAGTCAAGAGATACCCAGAGTAACAGGCAAGTTTGACCTTGGAGTACAGGATGAAGCAGGGCAAAGCCTACCAGAGTTTTGCCAAGAGAATGGACTGGTCACAGCAAACACTCTCTTCCAAGAACACAAGAGACAACTCTACACATGGACATCACCAGATGGTCAGTACTCAAATCAGATTGATTATATTCTTTGCAGCTGAAGATGAAGAAGCTCTATACAGTCAGCAAAAACAAGACTGGGAGCTGACTATGGCTCAGACCATGAACTCCTTATTGCCAAATTCAGACTTAACTTGAAGAAAGTAGGGAAAACCATTAGACCATTCAGTTATGACCTAAATCAAATTCCCTACAATTATACAGTGGAAGAGATAGGTTACCCATTCCAATATTCTTGGGCTTCCCTGGTGCCTCAGATGGCAAAGAACCCACCTGCAATTTGAGAGGCTGGGTTCGATCCCTGGATTGGGAAGATCCCCTGGAGGAGGGCATGGCAACCCATTCCCATATTCTTGCCTGGAGAATCCCCATCAATGGAGGAGCCTGGAGGGCTACAGTCCATGGTTTTGCAAAGAGTCAGACATGGCTGAGCGATAAGCACATCACAGCACAGCATAGCATAGTTGATGAACCATGTTGTGACAGTTTCAGGTGTATTGCAAAGTGATTCAGTTACACCTATACATGTATCTATTCTTTTTTAAATTCTTTTCCCACTTAGGTTGTTATATAACATTGAGCAGAGTCCCCTGTGCTATACAGTAGGTCTTTGTTGGTTATCTATTTTCAATATAACAGTATGTACATACATGTTGATCCCAAACTCCCTAACTATCCCTTCTCCTGACCCTTCCATCCTGGTAACCATAAATTCCTTCTCTGAGATTGTGAGTCTGTTTCTCTTTTGTAAGTAATTTCATTTGTATCTTTAGATTATCTTTTTAGACTTTGCTTATAAGAGATATATCATACCAATATGTCTATTTCTCTGAATACCTTACTTCACTTAGTGTAACAGTCTGTTTCTTCATCCTTTGACTTTGGTCTGACCTGTGCCTTGCTTGGGCAGCAAAAATGACACTATGTCAGTCTTGACTCTGGATCTTAAGAGGCATTTCATACTTCAACTGAGTCTTTCTTGTGGAACCATGAAACTACCATGAAAACAAACCCAGGCTACCCTAATAAAAGATATTTTTAAAATGTGGAACAGAAATGAAATGTCCCACTCAAAATCATCCTAGATTAGACAGCTACAGATATCTGGTAGCTGATCCCAGACATGTGAGCTAGCCCACTGAGATCAGGACAGCCAATCAGTTCAGCCTAGCCCCAATTACTGACCTGCAGAACCATGGGGATTTTTACATTAAATTTATTTTTACTAAAATAACATAGTTGAGCAGCATCTGTAATTGTAATATGTCAGTTTCAATAGAGTCAAAATTAAAACCCAAATCAAGAAAACCTGTGTTCCTGGCTTCCTGTATATGCATGATGTAATGCAGAGACAAGGCTGGCCTGTGGCCCTGCCCCATAGGGGCAGCTCCTAGAAGATTTTAAGCCAGTAAGTTTTAGTTTGTTATGCACCAAAAGCTAACCAATGAGTCTTCTAATTCTTTTCTTTCCTTCTCCCACAATAGAATGTAAGTTACTGAGGTTGATGACCACCAATTAGTTCCACTGTAACATTTAAGTGACAAACCTATTTGCATATTGAAATCATACTTCTTATCCAGAAGATGTATAAATTTAGATGAAATTGCAAGTTTGGAAGACCGTTAAGAAGTTAGGAGGCTATAAATAGTCTGGTTCTACATGTTTTTAATAACCTCAGAGGATTGTCAAGATTCTGAAACTATTGGGTCACCAGACAAATTCTCTGAAAAGACCGGTTACAATTTAAAAAATTACATCTTCAGTGATTTGGAATGTTTTCTACAGTTTTATTATGCCTTTTGAAGCTTTGAGTTTAGTCATTGAAATCCATCCCCTGGCAAATTTGCCGATGTTGTTTCCGTTTGAGTGGGATAATACCATATTCAGAGTACTCTTTGAAGTCACGTTTTTCTCCAGGGAAATCGCACAAGCTTTAATGTATCTAAGCTTAAATGTGAAAGTGATGTGTCATGTGACACTTGGCTATGCTAGCAACTGGAAGAAATAAAACCATACTTCAAATACACACACAAGAAAGAGGTACTTACAGAAACATTTCCTTTTAAAAAAAAATCTGATTCAATGAATGGAGGTTACACATCATGCAAACTGGCTCTTGCCTGGACTGTTTTTTTCTCCTGTGTGTGTGCTCAGTCTCTCAGTTGTATCCGACTCTTTGTGGCCCCATGGACTGTAGCCTGCCAGGCTCCTCTACCCGTGGAATTTTCCAGGCAAGAATACTGGAGTGGATTGCCACTTCCTCCTCCAGGGGATTTTCCTGACCCAGGGATCGAAACTACATCTCTCACATCTGCACTGGCAGGTGAATTCTTTACCACTAGTGAACAAAAGCAAAAGTGGAGTAGGGGTTTTGAAGGAGAGTTCCCTTGGGGCGGAGACTGGGGGAGGGCTTCCAGTGGATCTTTGGAAGTTTGCAGAGGATGAGCAGAAAGGAGGGAGGGAGATGGTGGAGAACTGAGCCCATTGCTGTAGAATACCCATCCTTCAGTGACACTACAAAGCCCCATAAGATAAACAGGTTTGATTCTGTTTCTTGAGGAGGCTAGTGAGGGTGTTGTTCTATGCCAGTGACTCTAAATGACCCATGGGTGTGAAGAGATAAAAGGAGAGACTGGGATGGTAACATTGAGGAGTTAATGAATTTGTTGGGAGATATTAAAATAACCCACAGTATAAAATTACATATTCCAATTAAGAAATGTAAATTTCAGACAGGCAGGAGGGCGTGAAGTTATTTACAAGTCATGTTGTAGGGGGTTTCTCAGCATATGGGTCATTCGGAGCAATGTACATCTACATCATTAAGTCATTTCTCTTGAGTCAAATTCTATGCACCAAATCCTGACCACCAAAGTACAACTCATTGTACAGCAAGTGAGCATTGATCACAGAGGTTATGGTGGTCCTTACAAGGGGAGAGATGTGGAACCAGTCTTAGATTGACATCAGAACCTCTCATGAACCCTTTTCAAGACTAAATGTTTCAGAGAGACTCAGGTTCATGAAACAGACAAGAGAATGATGTGCAATGACCAAAGTGACTTTCTCATGAAATTTCAGGCTGCAAGTTGGTGGTAGTGATATTTAGCTAGTCCTTTTCTTTTCCTTGCAGACCATTCTAGAGGGGAAAGGAGCTCCAGCTCTGCAGTGGGTTCTGATGTGTTGAGAGAGGATTCTCTACACTAGACCCTGACTGTGTTGATTCCATGGCTGGCTGTCAGCATTGCTAGAATCCTGCTTGGGGATACTCATCTTCTGAAACTGGAGGTTTTTGTCAGGAGCATAGTGCCATGAAGTAGGACATTTCACAAGGGATATTAGAACAGTATTGATCAAACTGAGGTTTATGAATTCTCTAGAATAAATTTTTTTTTTTTAGGATTTTCACTGGATGGACGGATAAAAGAGCCATGCTTTAAGGCCTATTTCCTGTCCCCCAGATGATCCTTATAAGACTTGTCCTGCCATTTTAGGATCTACTTTTTTTGTTATGGAGCTGCACAAAAGCTCTACAATGTCATTACCTGAGACAAATAAAGGTTTTGTGGATGTTTAATAATGGAAAAGTGGTGGCCATCCCGCATCACATAGTATGAAAGACAAATGAAATTCTGAAGCAGCACTAGAGTTGAGGAATTTTGTTTCTCTTTTAAAAGATACCTATGCATTATTTATATTTGAAAATACTGAGTTAGAATATGCTACTGAAATGCTGAGAGAGTGGCAGACCTCTGGGGAGAAGGTGCTGGAAAGGTTGTGTGATCTCATCTGTAAAGCTCCATGCTGGTTGCTCAGCCCAACACAGAAGCTCCTAGCCCCATGGGCTGTTTAAACACACATGCAAACAAATTAAACTTTTAAAAAGTTTAAAAGTTTAAACTTCAGCTCCTCAGGTCCATATTTCAAATGTTTCAATTGCCGTATTTCGTTAACTTGGCAAACCCAAGCATTATATATTAATTTGCTTAATTCATAGTTATTGAATGTTTATGTATGCAAGACATGTCCTGACAATTATGGAAAGACCCAGCCAAGGGAGTAGGAAAACATGAACCCAAATAAAATCAAATGTTCCTGAGTCTCAAATTTGTGTCAGTAACTTCAACATCTGTTCCTATTTAGCCTTTTATTAGTTATATTAAAAAAGTAACCAAACTGATGATTCTGAATTTTATTACTGCTCTGTATAATATCTCTCTTTTGACACAATGAAACATGAAATGGACAAATTGTGGATAAGTGAAAAGAGAAGTAAGAAAAGGGCAGGGTCCACCTACTAGTTAGTCAGTACTTGAAAAATGTGAGCTGAAGATATGCCCCTTGTCCTGCTTTCTTACACTCTGCTGCTGCTGCTCTAAGTCACTTCAGTCGTATCAGACTCTGTGCAACCCCATAGACGGCAGCCCACCAGGCTCCCCCATACCTGGGATTCTCCAGGCAAGAACGCTAGAGTGGGTTGCCATTTCCTTCTCCAATGCATGAAAGTGAAAAGTGAAAGTGAAGTCGCTCAGTCATGTCCGACTCCTAGTGACCCCATGGACTGCAGGCTACCAGGCTCCTCCATCCATGGGGTTTTCCAGGCAAGAATACTGGAGTGGGGTGCCATTGCCTTCTCCGTCTTACACTCTAGTGGCAGCTAAAAATGTAGAATATTGTTATTGCTTCAAGTTGGGGCTGGATACCTTTTGAATGTCTATTGATACCAAGCAGTATCAACAAATATAATGTATCACCCACTGTGACTATTTCTCTAAGAAAAAATAAGCATGAAAACGTTTCTATTCACTGTGATGACAAGAGAAAAAATGTTTATTTACTTAGAGTATGTAATTTAGAGTTATGAACTGAATTCTTATCTGGAAACCATGTTCATTTTCTTTTTGAGGAAATAAATCTTCATGCTCTAAAGCTTTTCTTTACAGAGAATATGGACTTCTATGGTATTTAGCAATCATGGATTCATTTTCTGTCCAATTCTCTTTACCATTGAATCCATTGGCTCTGTTGGATCTTACATAGAGTACTTTACCCAAAATGGCTTTGGAATTGGGAATGTTACCCTGGTGAGGGATAGAATGACTGACTACTGTTCTCTACTCCATGGAGAACAGAATATCCCTCTGCTCTGTGTAGTTGTCTTATTTGGCAAAAGTCTTTGAGTTCCTTGCCTTGATGGAGCCTATCATCACACTGTACTGTTTTGAGGTGTGGTCACCATAGCAAGAGGCATGATTCATCTATATATGTTTCACCACTTGGCTAGTCCTTTTGTGTGAGTTTTAATGGAAAGGGATTTGAATGAAAAAATCAATATAAGACTAGTGCTGCTTACAGCCAGGAATGTATACTCAAGAGACAGAGAAAATGAAAAGGGAGTACTTCAATATGTAGTGTGGATTATATCCTGATTACTAGCAAATAAAAATGTGCACAGTAGGGACAAGGCTCTATCAGAGATTACACCCCTCTCTTTATTGGCTGTGTTCTAGACAGAGTTGATCACTCACTTTGGGACACAGAGTCTAATTCTTTACATCACATGTGGCAGGAGGAGGAAATATATATGTGTGAGTATGTGCGTGTGTGTAATCTATCTTTGTGGGTCAAAGGAGAAACATTTTCAGAGATGAGACTTTAGAGACCTAAAAGGAGGGCTGTGGTGGAGGAATTTAAGTATTTAGAAGGTAGAGGGTCAGTGGGCAAAGTGAAGGATCCTGGATGATGGGCACCCAGCCAGAACCTGATGGCAGCCCCCAACCGAGAGGCCTCATCCCAGAACTCAGCTCCAAGCACGGCTTAACAGGCAGTATGATGGGTGATCAGCCTGCCACTGCCTCCCCCAATCTATCTCTTTCCTGGCCATGTCATTTGAGTGTTCTCCAGGCACTGCATTCTATGCCTCAAGGCAGTAGAAAACTCTGTAAGATGTGTTAACATTTAATAACATGATTGATGCATTGATGTTGATCTCAATAGCTAGCTAGTGGTTGGAGATATCAGCTCCCAATACTCTGGTGATAGACTGAGGTGTGCTGATAAACAGAAAGGCATGGTAACCTCAGTTGCCTATGTAGACTCTGAAAGTAACAACGTTCATTTATAAAGATTCATAGACACACATTTTTAAAAATGCAAAATTTAGAGTATAAAAAATAAAAAGTTGACTGATAGTCCCCAAGTTTAAGACTTAAAGCTATAGTAAATTTATATCTAACACACACACACATATAGTAACTTTCTATAACTCAGACATAGAACTATAGTAAGGAAGAGGGTGGACTGTTGGTAAAAAATAGGCAAACATATCAATGAAGCAAGAGAGAGAATCCATAAATAGTCCCACACAAATATAGTGAACTGATCTTTGAAATAGGAGCAAGGGTAATTCAAAGGGGAAATAATAGGCTTTTTCAACAAATGGTGCTGGAACAACTGGACATCCACAAGCCAAAAGAAAGAAAGAAAAGAAAAAGAATAGAAACACAAAACTTACACAAAGTTTAACGCAAAAGGGATCATAGACCAAAACTATAAAAGTCCTAAAAACTAGCATAGAAAACCTAGGTGACCTTAGGTTTGGCAATGCCTTTTTAAGATACAGTTACAAAAGTACCATCTATTGGAAAAGAAAAATTGACAAGTTGGATTTAATTAAAATTAAAATTTTTTGCTCTATGATGGACACTGTTCAGAGAATGAAAAGACAAATCGCAGACTGAGACGTGTATATAACTCTGAGTCTTGTAAATATTGCAAAACCATATCTAAAAAAAAAGATTTGTACCTAAAATATACAAAGCACTCTTAAAACTCAATAACAAGAAAACACACAACCCAATTTAAATGGACAAAAGGTCTGAACAGATACCTCATCAAAGATAAACAAATGGAAAATAAACATGTGAAAATATCTTCAATACTGTATGTCATTAAAAAATTACAAATTAAGGCACAATGATATACCACTACACATCTGTCATTATGGTTAAAATCCAAAGCATGGACAACATCAAGTGCTGGCAAGAATGTGGAGCAACAGGAGCTCTCATTCATTGCTAGTGGGAATGCAAAATAGTATAGCCACTTCAGAAGATCATCTAGCAATTTCTTACAAAATTAAACATACTGTTGCCATTTGATCCAGCCATAACATGCCTTTGCAGTTACTCAAATGAATTGAAAATTTATGCCCACATAAAAACCTGCACATGGATGTTTATAGCAGCTTTATTCATAATTGCCAAGACAGATACACCAAGATGTCTTTCAGTAGGTGGATGGAAAACAACAACAACAGCACTGTGGTATATACACACAATGGGATAGTATTCATTTACAGAAAGAAATGAGCTGTTAAGGTGTGAATAGAGATGGGGGAACCTTAAATACAAGTTGCTAAGTGAAAGTAGCCAATCTGAAAAGGCCACAAACTATACAATTCCAACTATATGACATTCTGGGAAAAAAGGCACAACTTGGAAGGAAGAAAAAAAAATCAGTGCTTACCAGGGGTGTGGAGGAGGGATGAATAAATAGGCTGAGCACACTGTTGGTGGGAATGTGAATTGATACAGCCACTATGGAAGACAGTATGGAGATTCCTTTAAAAACTAGGAATAAAACCACCATATGACTCAGCAATCCCACTCCTAGGCATATACCCTGAGAAAACCAAAATTGAAAGAGAAACACGTATTCCATTGGTCATTGAAGCACTATTTACAATAGCTAAAACATGGAAGCAACCTAGATGTCCAGTGACGGATGAGTGGATAAAGAAGTTGTGATACCTATACATAATGGAATATTACTCAGCCATAAAAAGGAACACATTTGAGTGAGTTCTAATGAGGTTGATGAACCTAGAGCCTATTAAGCAGGGTGAGGCAAGTCAGAAAGAGAAGATAGATATTGTATTCTAAAACATATATACAAATATAGAAAAATGGTACTGAAGAATTTATTCATAAGGCAGCAGTGGAAAAACAGACATAGAGAATAGACTTATCGACATGGGGAGAGGGGAGGGGAGGGTGAGATGTATCGAAAGAGTAACATGGAAACTTACATTACCATGTGTAAAATAGATAGCCAACGGGAATTTCCTATAGGTTCAGGAAATTCGAACAGAATCTCTGTATCATCCTAGAGGGGTGGGATGGGCAGAGAGATGGGAGAGAGGTTCAAAAGGGAGAGGATATATGTATATTTATGGCTGATTCATGTTGAGGTTTGACAGAAAACAACAAAATTTTGTAAAGCAATTATCCTTCTATTAAAAAATAAATAAATAAATAAAAATAGGCTGAGCATAGGGAAATTGAGGGCAGTGAAACTATTCCATATGATACGTGTGGAGACTTGTCATTTTATGGTTATACATGACCAAAACCTGTAGAATGCGCAACATAACATGCACACAAAAACCAAAACTTAGTGTAAGCTATGAAATCTAGTTAATAATGTATTAGTATTGGCTTATCAACTGTGACAAATATACACATTAATGCAAGATTTTAATAATAGGCAAAATTAAGTATTGGAGGCGAGAGTATGTGGCAATTGTACTTTCTACTCATGCTTATTTCTTTGTAAAGCTAAAACTTAAAAAAATAGAGTTTACTAACAACAGCAACAAAGCAAATTTGGTTTTTTAAAAGGCAAAATACTTGAATAGAACCTTTCTCCAATGAAGATATACAAATGGCCAATAAGAACGTGAATTTATGTTCAACACCACTAATCTTTAGGGAAATGCAAATCAGAACCAACTCATACCAGTTAGGATGGTTACTATTAAAAGAAAAGAAAAACTAAACTAACAAGTGTTGGTGAGGACATGGAGGAATTTAAACCCCTGGGCACTGTTGGTAAAATGTAAAATTGTGTTGCTTTTCTGGGCAACAGTATGACAGCTCTTCAAAAAATCAAAAGTAGAATTATGATATGATCCAGGAATTGCACCTGTCTGACTTACAGCATCTGCTACCACAATTAGAAATCTAGAAAAATATTTCTGCAGACTTCTATTCTTCCAACTGATTTCCAGCCTCAGCCTCTCCAACTATTCTGTTGGAGATGATGACTATTGTCCAGCAGCATATGAGCCAATGACTTCAGAGAAATGGCTCTTGGTCCGGGTCCAGGGGTCATTCACTTAACCTTACAGCGTGGCAGCAACTGCAGTGGCTACCAACTCAGAATCCATGTACAGACCACTGAAATCCAAACCTAGCCCTTGCATGCCACTGAATGATGGAGAACAGATGTTTCTTTTCTAGGTCTTTGTTTCCTCATCTGCAAGATAAAGCCAATAATAGTTACTAACTCCTGGAGAGGGCAATGGCAACCTACTTCAGTACTCTTGCCTGGAAACTCCCAAGAACGGAGGAGCCTGATTGGCTGCAGTCCATGCGGTCGCTAAGAGTCAGCACAACTGAGCAACTTCACTTTCACTTTTCACTTTCATGTATTGGAGAAGGAAATGGCAACCCACTCCAGTGCTCTTGCCTTGAGAATCCCAGGGATGAGGGAGCCTGGTGGGCTGCCATCTATGGGGTCTACAGAGTAGGACACGACTGGAGTGACTTAGCAGCAGCAGCAGTAGCAGTATAGGATTGTTATAGAACCCAGAAAATAATCCATGCAAATCATTTGACATGACTTTCACCACCATCTCTTCCTGTTTTTCCAAGATAAAGTCACCATGGCAAGTGAGCAATCATCTGTATCTCAGAGGTCTGGGCACAACTTTCTGCTTCTATGTGTTTGTACCTTCCACGTAAGAACACCTTTTCTTTTTTTATTTAAGTACAACTCAGTTACTGTTTGGAAAAACTTTCCCTGAGCACTCTTTCCAAATTGTCCAATGCTGCTGACAAAGATATTAAATGCTGCCTTGTATTTTTAGTGCATTCTCATTCAGTTATTAGACACCCATTGAATGCCTACCATGTGTTGGTCACTGTAATAATCATAGCATACAAAGACCTTGTCCTTCTGTTGGAATCTTTCAGTGCTGTGAGATACAGTCAGATGAGGGGGTATTTTCCATGTATGGAACCCCTGGGTGGAGGATATTTCAGCTGGGTTGAGGCTGGGGTTGTGGAGATGATGCCCTTTATGTGTTTTCTCACCCCACTCATCTTCCCGCAAGTTCCTTAAATTAAGGATCATCTCTGGTCATTTATAATCCTGTGTATAGAAGATTACATAGGTAAGGGTCCAGTAAGGTCAGCTGACAAAGAAGTAAGTGTGTGTGCATGCACACGCTCAGTTGTATCTTACTCTTTGTGACTCCATGGACTGTAGCCCACCTGGCTCCTCTGTCCATGAAATTTTACAGGTAAGAATACTGGGATGGGTTTCCATTTCCTACTCCAGAGGATCTTCCTGACCCAGGGATCGAACTCACATCTCCTTTTGTCTCCTAAATTGGCAGGCTGATTCTTTACTGCTGTGCCACCAGGGAAGGCCCAAAAGTAAATAATACTGGCTAAAAAATACTCTTTCAATAATCTTTAAAATTTTAAGAATAATTTAAAAATAAAATTCAACTAGAAAGTGTTGCTGACACAACGAAGGATTCTTAGATGAATTGGCCCAGACTCTCTCAGATACAGACAGGCTGATGGCCTGAGCATATGTGTCTGATATCCAGCAAACTCCATGGAGCTGTTTTCTGAAAGTTGAGGCGCCCGACAATTTTCAGGCAAGAAAGCAATGGGTGGAAGACTTACTCCTCCAGGTTCCTTTATGTCAGTGAGAAGCTCCGTCATCATGCAGTTTCCTCCTAGCCCCCTGCAGGCTCCAACAATGAGCACTGACTCCTACCCACTTTCCTTAGACAGATGGCCCAGTAAACTGATTAACTGGAAGCCCAATGTGAATATTACAGTGTTTGCTAAGGAGTATTTGTTCTCTTGATTAATTATCCAGTTTCAAGATTGCCTAATCTGTCCTGTCTGGACTAGTGTTTACAGAAGCTTTTGTCCATGACTGATGACTTTTTTTGGCCACTGCAAGCTCTGCTTAAACCATAGATGTTCAGGAAGGCAACAGGATGACTTTAAATCACAGGAGTATGCTGCTTAGGGAACCTGACTCAGCTAGGAAGGAGAGTTGTTAAGTTTAACATATCTAAATGCATCTTTGTCCTAAACTCCAAATCTAGGGGCAGCTCATAGCCAGATATTCTCTTCACAGGGTACACAGGGCTGACCAGCTGGGACCACATCCTTCCTTCTTAGCCCCTTCACCTGGCCCATTCAGCCGTTCCCACTCTCTTCTGAGAACCCTATCCCAATGTCATGTGCACCAACTTTCTCTCTCAGGCTCTACTTCTATGGAACTTGGCCTAAGTTCATTAATTATTCAACTTAATTATTCATCTGATAGAATGCGGTCCACTGGAAAAGGGAATGGCAAACCACTTCAGTATTCTAGCCTTGAGAATCCCATGAACAGTATGAAAAGGCAAAATGATAGGATACTGAAAGGGGAACTCCCCAGGTGAGTAGGTGCCCAATATGCTACTGGAGATCAGAGGAGAAATAACTCCAGGAAGAATGAAGGGATGGAGCCAAAGAAAAACAATACCCAGCTGTGGATGTGACTGGTGATAGAAGCAAGGTCTGATGTTGTAAAGAGTAATATTGCCTAGGAACCTGGAATGTCTGGTCCATGAATCAAGGCAAACTGGATGTGGTCAAACAGGAGATGGCAAGAGTGAACGTCAACATCTTAGGAATCAGTGAACTAAAATGGACTGGAATGGGTGAATTTCACTCAGATGACCATTATATCTACTACTGCAGGCAGGAATCCTTCAGGAAGAAATGGAGCAGCCATCATGGTCAACAAAAGAGTCCAAAATGCAGTACTTGGATGCAATCTCAAAAAAAACAGAATGATCTCTGTTCGTCTCCAAGGCAAACCATTCAATATCACAGTTATCCAAGTCTATGCCCCAACTAGTAATGCTGAAGAAGCAGAAGTTGAATGGTTCTATGAAGACCTACAAGACCTTTTAGAACTAACACCTCAAAAAATATCCTTTTCTCTATAGGGGACTGGAATGCAAAAGTAGGAAGTCAAGAAACACCTGGAGTAACAGGTAAATTTGGCCTTGGAATACGGAATGAAGAAGGGAAAAGACTAATAGAGTTTTGCCAAGAAAATGCACAATGCACTGGTCATAGCAAACACCCTCTTTCAACAACACAAGAGAAGACTCTACACATGGACATCACCAGATGGTCAACACCAAAATGAGATTGATTATATTCTTTGCAGCCAAAGATAGAGAAGCTCTATACAGTCAACAAAAACAAGACCAGGAGCTGACTGTGGCTCAGATCATGAACTCCTTATTGCCAAATTCAGATGTAAATTGAAGAAAGTAGGGAAAACCACTAGGCCATTCAGGTATGACCTAAATAAAATCCCTTATGATTATACAGTGGAAGTGAGAAATAGATTTAAGAGACTAGATCTGATAGAAAGAGTGCCTGATGAACTATGGAATGAAGTTCGTGACATTGTACAGGAGACGATCAAGACCATTCCCATGGAAAAGAAATGCAAAAAAGCAAAATGGCTGTTTGAGGAGACCTTACAAATAGCTGTGAAAAGAAGAGAAGTGAAAAGAAAAAGGGAAAAGGAAAGATATAAGCATCTAAATGCAAAGTTCCAAAGAATTGCAAGAAGAGATAAGAAATCCTTCATCAGCGATCAATGCAAAGAAATAGAGGGAAACAACAGAATGGGAAAGACTAGAGATCTCGTCAAGAAAATTGGAGATACCAAGGAAACATTTCATGCAAAGATGGGCTCGATAAAGGACAGAAATGGTATAGACTTAACAGAAGCAGAAGATATTAAGAAGAGGTGGCAGGAATACACAGAAGAACTGTATGAAAAAGATCTTCACAACCAAGATAATCACTATGGTGTGATCACTCATCTAGAGCCAGACTTCTTGGAATGTGAAGTCAAGTGGGCCTTAGAAAGCATCACTACAAACAAAGCTAGTGGAGGTGATGGAATTCCAGTTGAGCTCTTTCAAATCCTGAAAGATGATGCTGTGAAAGTGCTGCACTCAACATGCCAGCAAATTTGGAAAACTCAGCAGTGGCCACAGGACTGGAAAAGGTCAGTTTTCATTCTAATCCCAAAGAAAGGCAATGACAAAGAATGCTCAAACTACCGCACAATTGCACTCATCTCACACGCTAGTAAAGTAATGCTCAAAATTCTCTAATCCAGGCTTCAGCAATATGTGAACCGTGAAGTTCAAGTTGTTCAAGCTGGTTTTAGAAAAGGCAGAGAAACTAGAGATCCAATTGCCAACATCTGCTGGATCATGGAAAAAGCAAGAGAGTTCCAGAAAAACATCTATTTCTGCTCTGTTGACTATGCCAAAGCCTTCGACTGTGTGGATCACAATAAACTGTGGAAAATTCTGAGAGAGATGGGAATACCAGACCACCTATCCTGCCTCTTGAGAAATCTATATGCAGGTCAGGAAGCAGCAGTTAGAACTGGACATGGAACAACAGACTGGTTCCAAATAGGAAAAGGAGTACATCAAGGCTGTATATTGTCACCCTGCTTAGTTAACTTCTATGTAGAGTACATCATGAGAAACGATGGGCTGGAAGAAGCACAAGCTGGAATCACGATTGCCAGGAGAAATATCAATAACCTCAGATATGCAGATGACACCACGCTTATGGCAGAAAGTGAAGAGAAACTAAAAAGCCTTTTGATGAAAGTGAAAGAGGAGGGTGAAAAAGTTGGCTTAAAGCTAAACATTCAGAAAATGAAGATCATGGCATCTGGTCCTATCATTTCATGGGAAACAGATGGGGAAACAGTGGAAACAGTGTCAGACTTTAATTTTTGCGGGGCTCCAGAATCACTGCAGATGGTGACTGCAGCCATGAAATTAAAAGACGCTTATTCCTTGGAAGAAAAGTTATGACCAACCTAGGTAGCATATTTAAAAGCAGAAACATTACTTTGCCAACAAAGGTCTGCCTAGTCAAGGCTATGGTTTTTCCAGTGGTCATGTATGGATGTGAGAGTTGGACTGTGAAGAAAGCTGAGTGCTGAAGAACTGATGCGTTTGAACTGTGGTGTTGGAGAAGACTCTTGAGAGTCCCTTGGACTGCAAGGAGATGCAACCAGTCCATTCTGAAGGAGATCAGCCCTGGGATTTCTTTGGAAGGAATGATAACTTTGGCCACCTCATACGAAGAGTTGACTCATTGGAAAAACTCTGATACTGGGAGGGGTTGGGGGCAGGAAAAGGGGATGACAGAGGATGAGATGGCTGAATGGTGTCATTGACTCAATGGACGTGAGTCTGAGTGAACTCTGGGAGTTGGTGATGGACAGGGAGGCCTGGCATGCTGCGATTCTTGGAATCGGAAAGAGTTGGACATGCCTGAGCGAGTGAACTGAACTGAATTGAATTATTCATCTTTAAGCTTTGATATCCTCAAGGGCAAGGACCATGTTTTGACCCATCCTTAATGTTGAATATGATTTCTATACATATATGTAGTGCTTTTTCAACTTCCTTGAGAAGACAAGACCATCTCTTCTATTTGCAGTGTTTCTCAAACATTAAAGCTGGTAAAGAATCTGCCTGCAATGCGGGAGACCTGAGTTTGATTCCTGGGTTGGGAAGACCCTCTGGAGAAGAAAGTCTGCCTACTCCAGTATTCTGGCCTGGAGAATTTCATGGACTATGTAGTCCTTGGGGTGACAAAGAGTCAGACACGACTGAGTAAGTTTCACTTTCACTTTCCCCTGGAGCTCTTACCAAGAGGACTCAGTAGGCCTGGACTGGGACCTGGGATCTTCATTTCTAATAAGTTTCTAAAAGATGCTTGTCCTGTTGGTATGGGACTCACGCTTCAGGTAGCAAGTTCTACTATGCACAAGCATGCATGCTCAGTTGCTTAGTCGTACCTGACTCTTTGCTGTCCCATGGACTGTAGCCCACTAATTTCCCTGTCCATTAAATTTTCCAGGCATGGGTTGCCATTTCTTATTCCAGGGGATCGTCCTGACCCAGGGATTGAACCTGTGTCTCTTGCATCTCCTGCTTGGCAGGTGGATTCTTTACCACTGTACCACCTGGGAAGCCCTGTACTATGCACAAGTTATTTTAAATCACCCACGGTATTGGGTATTATACTTTCTAGCCAATAAGCACCCAGTAAATGTATACTATTGGCTCGTAAGCTAATTGAAGAACATAAGAATGGAAGTCATTTTAATTGAAAAGAAAATTTATTTAAAAACAGTATGATCCCCAAATGTATATGGATCCTCTGTCTTACATGGAGGACTCTCCATAGAAATTACTAAAGGAGGCATTTTTAAAGTTTCCAGATAACCTGCAATAGAAATATTTCCTAAATCTAATTTCTTCTGTTCTAGGACTCAGAGCTAAGGGGCCAATTAGTAATGAGCCAGTATTTCTCAGATATGCCAACGGAGATGGAAAATGGCAATTTGGGGAAGAAGTAGAATGTGATTTCTTATTTGCCATGGGAGAGCCAATGTCCACACAGGGCATCAGCTTCTGAATTTAATCTTAAATTCAGTTATGCTTCGGCATTTTATTTATTTCTAGAAAGGATAATGACTGCACTCAGGGTTCTGCTGGGATGCACAATTATGGGTCCTGAGGCCTTGGAGGCTTCATACCAGTGCTCACAGCTCAGCCATCCCTCTGACATTATATTCCACTAATTATAGCTGAGGTACCAATCAATCTGTCATTTCTGGAATCCTGAAGTATTGGACTGTGCTCTTATCAGAGAATATGATCTTTAACTTTTAGCACCAGACTTTTCTTTTAGAACAAAGATTTGTATTCACTATGCTCATGTCTCTCACGAGAGGGATAAAACTCTGTAGTTTAACAGATCCCAATGTCCATACACTAGAAATACACTAAGCAGGACAGCCAGTTTGGAATAAAGATGTGGTTTTCAATTCTGGGTGCACTGGCATCAGGTGGAGACTTCTGGGGAAATGCAGTTTCAGTAGTTCTGGGGCAGGATCGAGATATCTCCAATTTCAAGCTCTCCAGGTGGTTCTCTGGCACAAAGTTGAATCATCAGTGTTGTTGTTCAGTTGCTAAGTTGTGCCTGGCCCTTTGTGACCCAATGGACTGCAGCACACCAGGCTCCTCTGTCCTCCACTATCTCCCAGTTGTTCCTCAAACTCATGTCCATCAAGTTGATGATGCCAAACTAACATCTCGTCTTCTGCTTCCACCTTTTCCTTTTACCTTCAATCTTTCCCAGCATCAGGGTCTTTCCCAATGAGTCAACTCTTTGCATCAGGTAGCTAAAGTATTGGAGGTTCAGCTTCAGCATGAGTCCTTCCAATGAACATTCAGGGTTGATTTCCTTTAGGATTGACTGGTTTGATTGCCTTGCTGTTCAGGGGATTCTCAAGAGTTTTCTCTAGTACCACAATTCAAAAGCATCAATTCTTTGGCTTTCTGCCTTCTTTATGGACCAACTCTCACATCCATACATGACTACTGGAAAAAAATCACAGCTTTGACTATAGAGACCTTTGTTGGCAAAGAAATGTCTCTGCTTTCTAATATGCTGTCTAGGTTTGTCATTGTTTTCCTTCCAAGGAGCAAGCATCTCTTAATTTCATGGCCGCAGTCACCATCCACAGTGATTTTGGAGCCCAAGAAAGTAAAGTGGTAATCATCAAGCATTCATGTGCATCAGAATCATCTGGGGGGATTTTAGAGGCACAGATGCCTGATCCTCACCGCATATGTCCTGAATCTGCAGATCTTGGGAGGGACTGGAGAATCTGTATGCTAACAATCTCAGGTGATGCTGATGCCACTGGTCCATGGATCACTCTTAGCACAGGTATTCATAGCATAATCATCTATGGGGAGATTTTAAGTTTTTTTTTTTTTTTTTGGCTGCATTGCGTCTTAGTTGTGACTCATGGGATCTTCATGGCCTCATGCGGAATCTTTTCATTGTGACCCATGGATTCTCTGTTTGTGGTATGTGGCCTCAGTAGTTGCAGCTTAGCATGTGGGATCTTAGTTTCCTGGCTGGAGATTGAACCCAGGTCCCCTGCCTTGGAAGGCAGATTCTCAGCTACTGCACCACCAGGGAAGTCCCTTGGGGAGGTTTCAAGATTCCCATGTTGAGCACAGCTTCCAGCAATTCTAGGGTAGATCCAAAGCATTAGTATGTTTTAAGCTAATTTATTTATTTTAACTGGGCAATAATTGCTCTACAATATTGTGGTGGTTTTTGCCATACATCAATTTCCAGTTAATGTTAGGAACCACTGGTGGAGAGTAATGGTACATCAATCTTACCATTAATTTGTAGAGAAAGCCAGATATGGGTGCACACAATGGTGAAGAGCACCCACTTTGTGACAGGCAAGTGCAGATGCAAATCCTGACATGGTCATTAAATAACTGGGGGGCAGAGTGCACATTACTTAATCTAGCTAAGCCTCAGTATCCTTGCCTATGAAATGGGTATTAGTTCAGTTCAGTTCAGTTCAGTCGCTCAGTCATGTCTGATTCTTTGACACCCATAATAACCTCAAAGCAATGTGATTATGAGTTAAAGCTTTTGGCTCAAAATCTGACACATAGTAAGTACTGAATAAATGCACACAGATATTATTGTATAATTTGTTATCACTACTGGTATTATATAGAGAATTTTACTGAGAATTTCCCCTTGCCATGCAGAATGCTTCTTGGAACTACTTGCTTATGTATGCTTCTCATTATTTTCGAGATTCTCAGTTGTATGTGTATGTTGTGGGGGTGGTGGTGAGGTAGTCTCTTAGAATTATTTTCCATATAGAAAACACATTTAGTTTTAAGATAGATTCATCTCTCTGTAAATATATTTCTCAGATGATATTCTAAACATAAGTTTTAAGAACAAGAAGGTATGTTTGTGAAAGTGAAAGTGAAGTCGCTCAGTAGTGTCCAACTCTTTGCGTCCCCATGGACTGTAGCCTACCAGGCTCCTCAGTCCATGGAATTTTCCAGGCAAGAGTACTGGAGTGGGTTGCCATTTCCTTCTCTAGGGGATCTTCCCAAGCCAGGGATCGAACCTGAGTCTCCTGCACTGAAGACAGACGCTTTACCATCTGAGCCACCAGGGAAGCCCAAGGTATGTTTGGGAGGGTGTAAACTGAAAACCTTGAAGTTACGGCACACCCAAAAACCTAAGGAGGGAGACTGCACTCATTTATTTTTTTGAATTCTTTTTTTAGTTTTTAAAATGAAGCATGGTTACTCTACAATGTTGACGGTTGCTTTAGTTTCTACTGTAGAGCAAAGTGAATCAGACATGTGTATATCATCCCTTCCTTTCTGGATTTCCTTCCCATTGAGTTGCCACAGAGCACTGAGCAGAGTTTCCTGTGCTGCACAGTGGGTTCTCATTCGTTATCTGCTTTTACACAGAGCATCAGCAGTGCATATGTGTCAATCCCAATCTTCCAGTTCATCCTACCCTCTCTTTTGCTCCTTGGATGAAGCCAAGTTTGTTCTTTATGTCTGTCTCTATTTCTGCTTTGCAAATGGGTTTATTTTACCATTTTTCTAGTTTCCACGTTTAGGCGTTGTGTGTTTGTGTGCTGTCGGGTCTAATTGCTTGTGACCCATGGACTGTCGCCCACCAGGCTCCTCTGTCCATGCGATTTCCCAGGCAAGAATACTGGAGAGAGTTTCCATTTCCTGTTCCAGGGGGTCTTTTCCAGACCGCTGTTTCTGAGGGATTGAACCTGTATCTCCTGCATTGCTGGTCGATTCTTCATCACTGAGCCACCTGGGAAGCCCCCATATGTGTGTTAATAGATAACATTTGTTTTTCCCTTTCTGGCATACTTCACTCTGTAGGACAGAGACTGCTTTTTAAAATGGCCTCAACCTTACCCCTTTCCCTGTGTCCACACTCTTTGGGAAATGACTAAGCAGTTCTTCCCATCAGGAGAGGAGGTCTCTGGGCCCACCCTGGACTCTGGGCAGCCTTGTGACTTGCCAATAGTGTCTTCATTATGAAAAAGTGCCAGCTTAGCCTGAAAGTATATGAGACATAGAGAGAAAGGGCAAGTCTGCCAGAAGTCCTGACGGAGGCTGCAGATACATGGAAGAACCCGGCCAAGCTCAGTGAAGTCTCCTGGACAACCCATAGCACACAACAGATGCATGGAAAGTTTCAATTTGGGTCTGAAGAACCACCCATTCAACCCATAGTATTGGGATAACTAATTTAAGTCACTAACCCTGTTTTTTACATGGTGGGAAGACTGAATAAAATGAAGGAAAAAAAAGGAGTAAAAAGGATGCAGATAGAAAATAATGGAAGACACATTTTACTAATTGCAAAATAAGTGTTTTGTGTTGGACTTCTGGACATATTACATATAATATAAATGAACAGGCATTTATTTACTCCCACAAACATAAATCCTATTATATGGAAGCATTGGAATTAGAATGTCCTGGTCAAGCAATGGACATAGACAACAGGAACAGACTTACGGACATGGTGGGGGAGGGGGAGGAAGGAGAGGGCAGAATGTATGGAGAGAGTAAAATGAAACATATACATTACCATACGTAAAAGAGACCACCACAATTTGCTGTGTGACTCGAGGAACTCTAACCAGGGCTCTGTAACAATCTAGAGGGGTGGGATGGGGAGGGAGGTGGGAAGGATGTTCAAGAGGGAAGGGACATTTGTATACCCATGGCTGATCATGCTGCTGCTTGGCAGAAACCAACATAATATTGTAGAACAATTATCCTTCAATTAAAAGTAAACAAATTAATTATATAACAAAATGTCCTGGTCAGTTATTTGAAGAATGGTCTGATTTGTTTTTTTTTGTAACCAGCAGGCTATAGACAAACTCAGGAAGGAGAGACCTCCAGGGGAATTCTGTTCCAGACAAAAGCCAGATGACATTTTTGGTGTATAGGTCACAGAGAAGGCTAAAGCAATAATGCACTGTGCCGTTTCCCATTTGGGGCTTATAAAACTCAACAGACCGTACAAGTTACAGATCTATCTACAAAATCCTCCCAAGTAGTGGGAATTGAGGACAGAGGGCAGTGGGGAAACTATTAATTTTGGTTTTTAAAGAAATGCCACCAGAAACACAGACACATAATGTTTATCTTTGTAGAACCACTGGCAAGCCCACAAAGGAAGGTACTTTGAGGTCAGGAGCTGGGGTCACTGTATCTTTATCAGTACTGAAATCCCAGATCCGCTCTTTAATAGAGAAAATAAGAACCACCAATCTCCTCCTGCAACACAGCTGTTCTTTTGTAAATACGCTTTAACTGTTCAACCCTGCAAGACTCAGTGCCTAAGAAGGTAGAATCTAATTATTTCACACAAAATTAAGTTGATGTTTAATTTCTTTAAAGTGCCCAAATAAATCTGGCAAGTAAGCTTACGGAGAGCAATTCGACACATCAAATATTCCATTTTGGGATGTTGTCTGTGCGTGGGATTTGACTTACATACATAATTTGTGATTGGCAATGTGGAAGACAGAGACAATTGAAAAATCTCACTGCTCTCATAGATTAGTTAGGTCACTAAGCCTGTGACAGGGATGTCTCAACCCCAGGACTCAGTGATGAATGGACTGGTGATTTCTAGGTTGTATGGATATTTTACTGAGTTCCTTCTGCTATTAATGGGATTATCTGATGGTTAAAGCAAGCAAGACCATTCCTTCAGAATAACTGACCTTAAGAAAGGTCAGCTTAGAAAGGAAGTCAGACAGCATTTGAACAATTAGACTATAATGACCGAACATTTTTAGAGGTGAAGGGCAGAGGGCTAGACTGCAAGAGGACAGCGTTAAGGAAATGGTCACTGGGATGTTCGAAATACTTTTGAAGAAAGAGAACAGATTTTCTGACTTGTGAAGGTGAGAAAGGACACTTCTGATGATAGACATAGCTTGTGCAATATTGTGATGCCTTGATGGACACTTGTATATTTGGAAAACAATGGTTGCTTAGTAGAATCAGAGGTTAGGCTCACTTGGAAGGGAAGGAGAAGCTGGAGCTGGAGGATGTGGTCTGTGTCAGATGGTGGATGTCCAGGTGCCTGGGGAAGGGGTTTTTCCCTGAAGAAATGGAGGAAGGGAAAGTCGAAGGCAGAGAGGCCATTAATGGAATATGGAGGTAGTTTCAGTCATAAAAGGAGAGAGCCTGCAATGAAAATGTTGGCCTCTCATTGGCAGGAGCAAACTCTGAGCCAGGATTTGTGTGCAAGTGATGGACAGGGAGGCCTGGCGTGCTGCAGTTCATGGGGGTCGCAAAAAGTTGGACATGACTAAGCGACTGAACTGAACTGATTTACAAAGGCATTGCTTACAGAAGATTGCATGAGGAAATATGGGAAGCAGAAGAGAGGAGGCCAAAAAGCCAAACAATGATATGCGTTCAGGAATGGGCTCAGTCTCAGCTCAATCCCTGATGAGGTCTGTAGTATAAATTACACCTCACTGTATCACACCCATGGCCATTGGCTAGAAGGTACATGAAGGAAGTGTGGGTTCTGAGCCTCCTCGGGATCTCTCTAGAGCCAAAGCACACAAAGCCTTGGCTTAGGGTCTGCCTCATGCAGATCAGGAACACAATAACACTTCATGCCCAAGAACAATCCTCTGAATGTCAAAAACTGAAGTGAAGTGAAAGTTTCTCAGTCGTGTCCAACTCTTTGTGACCCCATGGATTGTAGCCTGCCAGGCTCCTCTGTCCACGGAATTCTCCAGGCAAGAATACTGGAGTGAGTAGCCATTCCCATCTCCTGGGGATCTTTCCAACCCTGGAATTGAACCTGGGTCTCCCACATTGCAGGCAGATTCTTTACTGTCTTTCCAACCCTGGAATCGATCCTGGGTCTCCCACATTGCAGGCAGATTCTTTAGTGTCTGAGCCACCAGGGAAGCCCAAAAGTATGCATGTTTAGTGGCTGGAAGACAGAAGCTGGGCAATGGTAGCATGAAGTTGGTAAAAAAATATCTGAGGAAACTGGGCAGAGTATCAGCAGTATCTATTATTATGCAGTGACAGTTGGAGAAAGGGGAACAAAGAACAAGTCTTCAAACTGTTTCCTTGCGTGCATGCATGCGTGCTATATTGCTTCAGTCATGTTCAACTCTTTCGACCCTAAGAACCATGACCCACCGGGCTCCTCTGTCCATGGGATTCTCCAGGCAAGAATACTGGAGTGGGTTGCCATGCCCGCCTCCAGGGGCTCTTCCCGATCCAGGGGTTGAATACACATCTCTTGCACTGGCAGGTGGATTCCTTACTACTAGTACCACCCGGGAAGCTCCCAGACTGTTTATAGGAACATTTAATTCTGTGAAATTTCTATAGGTATTAGCAATGGGAGTGGTGGTTGTAAATTTGAAAGTGCTGGATTAAACAAATGAAAGACCTTGTTTACTGCAGAAATTCTCAGATTTTTTGAGGTCCCAAGAGAAAAATAAAATATGAAGCATTTGCAAGCTTATTTATCCAGAGCTCATTTTGATTGGGGAGGCATTAGGAGTTTTCATTGACAGAATTAAGGGTTGATTATAGGTGGTGAGGGTGAGAAAGGTGTTTCAAGTGACTCCTGAGTTTCTGATTTGGGCAGTGGGATGGTAGGTCAGGTTAGGATGTGGAGGACCAGAAGATTAGTTCAACTTTGGATTTGTTGAAGTTAAACGTTTTATGGAAACAACAGAAATCAATGCATGGGATTTAGCTTTGGGAGGTAGAAATTCAGTCAAATTTGTAGATGAGTTATTCAAGATGAGAAAGTAGTTCAGTTCAGTTGCTCAGTCGTGTCCAACTCTTTGTAACCCCATGGATGGCAGCATGCCAGGCTTCCCTGTCCATCACCAACTCCTGGAGTTTACCCAAACCTATGTCCATTGAGTTGGTGATGCCATCCAACCATCTCATCCTCTGTCGTCCCCTTCTCCTCCTACCCTCAATCTTTTCCAGCATCAGGGTCTTTTCCAATGAGTCAGTTCTTTGCATCAGATGGCCAGAGTATTGGAGTTTCAGCTTCAGCATCAGCCCTTCCAATGAATATTCAAAGGACTGATTTCCTTTAGGATGGGCTGATTGAATCTCCTTGCAGTCCAAGGGACTCTCAAGAGTCTTCTCCAACACCACAGCTCAAAAGCATCAATTCTTCGGCTCTCAGTTTTCTTTATAGTCCAGCTCTCACATCCATACATCACTACTGGAAAAACCATAGCTTTGACTAGATGGACCTTTGTTGGCAAAGTAATGTCTCTGCTTTTTAATATGCTGTCTAGGTTGGTCATAGCTTTTCTTCCAAGGTGAATTTCATGGCTGCAGTCACCATCTGCAGTGATTTTGGAACCCCAAAATATAAAGTCTGTCACTGTTTCCATTGTTTTCCCATCTATTTGCCATGAAGTGATGGGACCAGATGCCATGAATTTAGTTTTCAGAATGTTGAGTTTTAAGCCAACTTTTTCACTTTCCTCTTTCACTTTAATCAAGAGAATCTTCAGTTCTTTGCTTCCTGCCATAAAAGTGGTGTCATCTGCATATTTGAGGTTATTGATCTTTCTCATGGCAATCTTGATTCTAGCTTGTGCTTCATCCAGCCCAGCATTTCACATGATGTACCAGTCCATCCTAAAGGAAATCAGTCCTGAATATTCATTGGAAGGACTGATGCTGAAGCTGAAGCTCCAATACTTTGGCCACCTGATGTGAAAAACTGATTCATTGGAAGAGACCCTGATGCTGGGAAAGATTGAAGGTGGGAGGAGAAGGGGATGACAGAGGATGAGATGGTTGATGGCATCACTGACTCAATGGACATGAATTTGAGTAAACTCTGGGAGTTGCTGATGGACAGGAAGGCCTGGCATGTTGCTGTCCATGAGGTCACAAAGAGTCGGACACAACTGAGCAACTGAACTCAACTGAGCTCTGCATGTAACTTAAATAAGCAGGGTGACAATATACAGCCTTGATGTACTCCTTTCTCTATTTGGAACCAGTCTGTTGTTCCATGTCCAGTTTTAACTGTTGCTTCCTGATCTGCATACAGGTTTCTCAAGAGGCAGGTCAGGTGGTCTGGTATTCCCATCTCTTTCAGAATTTTACAGTTTGTTATCCCCACAGTTAAAGGCTTTGGCATAGTCAGTAAAGCAGAAGTAGACATTTTTCTGGAACTGTTTTGCTTTTCTGATGACCCAACGGATGTTGACAATTTGATATCTGGTTCCTCTGCCTTTTCTAAATCCAGCTTGAACATCTGAAATTTTATGGTTCATGTACTGTTGAAGCCTGGCTTGGAGAATTTTGAGGATTAATTTACTAGCATGTGAGATGAGTGCAATGGTGTGGTAGTTTGAGCACTCTTTAGCACTGCCTTTCTTTGAGATTAGAATGAAAACTGACCTTTTCCAATCCTAGGGCCGCTGCTGAGTTTTCCAAATTTGCTGGTATATTGAGGGCATCACTTTCACAGCATCATCTTTTAGGATTTGAAATAGCTCAGCTGGAATTCCATCACCTCCACTAGCTTTGTTCTCAGTGATGCTTCCTAAGGCCCACTTGACTTCACATTCCAGGATGTCTGGCTCTAGGTGAGTGATCACATCATCATGACTATTTGGGTTGTGAAGATCTTTTTTGTATAGATTTTCTGTGTATTCTTGCCACCTCTTCTTAATCTTCTTACTTCTGTTAGGTCCATACCATTTCTGTCCTTTATTGTGCCCATCTTTGCATGAAAATTCCCTTGATATCTCTTATTTTCTTGAAGAGATCTCTAGTCTTTCCTATCCTATTGTTTTCCTTTTTTTCTTTACATTGAGGGTGTAGAGTACAGGAGAAAAGTCCTGAAGATGGATATATAGTGAACACTAGTGTTCAGTTGGAAGAAATAAAAGCAGAATTGGAAAAGGGAGAAGAGGTCCAACAAGGGCTCAAAAATGTCTTTTGGTTTGGAAACTAAGTCTTTTAGTGAGAGACCATAGTTGGACTACTGAATATGTTTGTCATATTTCAGTGGGTCGAGAATCTAAGGAAAGGTGAGGGGGGTAAGTAACTGCTTCACAAACAAATGACTGAAAAGAAAGCATAACAAAGGAAGGAATTTTCTTTACATGGAGAAAGTTGAATGTGTGCATACACTGTGAGGAGGGAGATTTTGGAGAATAACTAGTTGAAAATTGAGAAGATAAAATGAGTGATTAACTGAGTGATTAAGCCTTTAGAAATGTGCAGATTAAAGAATTAACTTTGGGAATGTGAACAGAAAAATGTTCATGATGGATCAAGATGATTACCATGGATGGAAACAGTTGAAATGGTTGTAACTAGTGTCTTGATTTTATTTGTGGGGCTTGGAGAATTATTCTCTGAGATATTCAGACATGTGGTAGGTCTTCTTTCATTATCAAATGTTTATTGATGAAAAAAAAAAAGCCAGATTCTATGGTAGGAGCTGGAATTGGGGACATTGCCCCAAATCTTTACTTGTAATGATATTTCTTGATCTGGAGGAGCAGATTTTTTTAGAAAGAGAGGCAGACTTATTGGGGAACTTGTAAAAGTTTGGAATAAACAAAGAGCAAGTGGTAGGGCCATTGCATGTAAATGAGTGGCATGAAGAATTACTGTGGGACTTTTTCCAGTGCCGCTCCACAGCACCTTGACAGGAAGGAAGAGAAGGTTGGAGGAATAAAGCTTCGGAATTTTACAAGATAGGTTGATGGAGTTAAAGATAAACTGAAGTATTATTAATGGTTTCACAAGAGGACAGGCAGAAGGTAGGAGAGTGTAATAATGAGGGCAGCAGAATAATGAGGTCAGAGGACTGATGCAGAGAGGTTCATAGAGCACAAGCCTTGGTTTTGTGGTTAGGAAATAGGATTTTAGAGGTGGCTTAGTCTCAGGTTCTTGGTATTGTCAAGGGAGTGTGTGGTTGAAGTTCAATGGCAGTGGAGATCACTGGAGTTAAGGAGGTTACAGAAATGAAAAATTCAGACATTAGTGTCACCTGTGATGCTGGCAAGAGATGAAGCAAGGCATAAGGCATCAAGGTCCTGAAGAATGAATTCATGAGTCAGTCAGCCAATCAAATCTGTTCCATCAGACTACAAGAACACTAGTTTTAAAGCTATATTATCAGACATGCGTGCCAAAACCCAGTGCGTGTGTGCTGTTGCTTCAGTCGAGTCTGACTTTGCGACCCCATGGACTGTAGCCTGTCAGGCTCCTCTGTCCATGGACTTCTCCAGGCAAGAATACTGGAGTGGGTTGCCATGCCTTTCTCCAGGGGCTCTTCTTGACCCAGGGATGGAAACCATATCTCTCGTCTCCCGCATTGGCAGGCTGGTTCTTTACCAGCAGCACCACCTGGGAAGCCCAGAACCCAGTAGCCAGTATGAAATACTTAACATTAGGCAAGAAATAAGCAGCAATTTTCCACAAAGCAAAACCAGCATATGGACATTCATGGACGTACCTTCCTTCTTCCTGTATTGTCTGAGTTTATGAAAAATGTCAAAAAGTTTGAATTCCTTCCTCCGTTACCTGAAAGTGATGGACATGGATTTGCTGAGTTGTTGCTGTTGGTAGTCACTCAGTCGTGTCTGACTCTTTGTGACCCCACGGACTATATAGCCTGCCAAGCTTCTCTGTCCATGGAGTTCCTCAGACAAGAATGCTGGAGTGAGTTGCCATTTTCTTCTCCAGGGGACCTTCCCAACCCGGGAATCGAACCCTGGTCTCCTGCACTGCAGGCGGATTCTTTACTGTTTGAGCTACAGGGAAGACCTGAGCTGCAGGGTGTTCTGAGAGGCAGGAGAAAACCACCTCAAGCCCCAGTGCTTTGATAGCATCCACACTGCACCCCAGGCACTGATAGATGACCCTCACCAAGTGACAATCACAGCCAACAAATTCTTGGATAAGTTCACCCAAACTCCACAGCCTGACGGAGGATGTGTGGAGCTGGAGGCAGACGATCTTGCCACTCTATTTTGATCTTCCCAATGGCTCTATTAAATGATTATTACCATTTCAGTTTATATACTAATAAACTGAGGCAAAGGAAACACATCAGCCACAAACCAACCAACCACAAATTCCATCCGCTACTTGATCTCATATAAACAACTCCAGAAAACAAATTTAAAGGAGGTGGGATGGGTCTCAGTGTACCACCATGACACACGGGTTGGCAGTAGTTAATCCTTGTCAACATAATAGAAAGCAATGCTGACTTGGAATCTGCAGGACTCAAAGACTGTAAGAGTTTAACATGCATAAGGAGCTTCCAGCAGGAGGCTGCCATGATGGGTCTCTAGTCATCAGGCATGGGATGAGAGTTTGCCTTTTCATGACTGCCTTCAGGGTGACAGCAAATGGTAAATGGATTTGGAAAGCTAGTGGGTTTATTATGAAGTTTTTCTGCAACATTCTTTCATAGGGAAAAGCACAGAATCGAATATCTCCATGACATACATGGCTCTGCTCCCTGGGCCACCAACTTAGCAAAGCCTTCCCTGTTTCTCTCAGAAGCCAACACTGATTTCTCCTCTCAGCGTGCAGTGCAGAAAATATATTTTTAAGCTGAAAAATTCCTTCAGTTCAAAAGTCAAAGGATGAATAAGTAGATAGGACCTCTTTGACATGCAGTTTGATATGAGAAGGAATAAGACAGAGTTTGGGAGTACCTCTCTCTGATCAGAGAGGAGTGACTGTGAAGACTGAGTTTCTTTAGGGAAATAGAAATTCAGTGAAAAGTAGTTCCATCTCCTGAAGATGAACTATAAAGAGAATCACCAATGTTTAGTAAACTGCTTGGCTTTCCTTGAATGTTTTTATTCTTGCCATATATAGATAGAGATGGAATATTTTGAAAAGTTGACGGTCTAGAGCTCTCAATATTTGAACCAATTCCAAAACCCTACATTATCTTTTTTTCCACCCAGAAAGAACATATTATTTTTGAAATATGACATATTTTCCATTTTATGAAAAATAATACTGAAACCCTCTGTATGCATTAGGGTTTAATCAGAGAAGCAGAACCACTGGGATTATATATATCAATATATATGTGGATTTGTTACAGGGATTTGACCTGTACCAACTCATATGGCAGCTCATTACACTGTCTCCATAAGACTTGCTAAACTTCCCAGGGCAGGCAGTTGGGAAAGGAAGGTGGAGATAAACAGGAAGAGATCAAGGGCCTGCAGAGCCCATGACATTCTTTTGGCCTCTCATCTTGGTGGCATGGATGTCTTAAAGAAGCTGGAGCTTTGTCATGGGCTAAACACATCTGGCCCAAGAGTTGGAGACATTGAAGGAAGACCAGGGGAAGGTGGACCAGTTGCAAGCGCAGTTGCTGCCCAGCAGCAGTAGAGTGAACCGGTCCGTTAGTGAGAAGGCGTGAGAGACAAAAGCATCTTCTCCAACCTTCCCAAAGTGAAAGCATACAGCTGTGCATCACCTCCAACCTCCAAATCTTGTGTGAAATTATCTCTGATGACACATCCTAACCAGGATCATAGAAGAAGGGTCTTGGGGTGGTGTAGTTCAGTCCAGCCAAGTGGTTACACTACAAAGGCATCATACCACCTTTTTGGAAACACTCTGACCCTTACCCCAGCGGATACTCTTGATATAAAGCTGAGCTGCGGAATGAGAGGGAGTGATTCCAGTGGCATGGCCAAATTCAAAGAGACACCCAAAGACCACGAGCATCTCATCCGGCGATAGGCTCTACACAACGGTTCTCAGGATTCATCATCCCTCCTCTTCTCATGAATGTTTCCTCAATTTTCTCTCCAAAACCAAGGGATGAAATAAACACCTTTAGCCATTTTCAGACATGTACAGAGTAGGCCAATAGAAAGAATGGGAAGGGACACAAAACATTTTCAAGTTCTCTGAGCCGTGACAGCAGTTCTTTTTTTTTTTTAGTGACATTCATAGTCATTACCCATTTTTCTTCTGGTGGTTTATAATTAGACCAACCTCTGGCTTCCTCTTCTGGTAAAATATTTATATCAGATGATTTGAAGGGTTTTATAACACTGTCCATTCATAACCCAAACTCTGTCAGCCAGTAGGATCCACTGGGCAGTGAATACACATTTAATATATGTGCAATATAGGATGCAATCTGATGTGCTTGTATCATGAAAATACCCAAGACACATTAGGAAGTAAACACACTGTAGTCAGGTTGATCCAGATGAGTATATACAGGCAACATAATCCCAGTCTGGTGCAACATTTCAAGCATTTAAAAGTACCTTCTAAAATGACTTTGTTAGTAGTGTGTGTGTGTCTATGTGCACGCGTGTGTATCCATATTAGTGCCAATTGATGTATGAATGAAAGTATTTCCTCGGCGGTGTGGGGGGGCGGGTCATAGCTTTGAATCTGGTTTGAAAGTGACAAAGAACAGGAAATTGTACATGAAGGAACCTGGTGGGGCATTCTAGTGGAAGTAAAGGCAAGAGAAGCGGTCGTGGAAAATCTTACTTAAGAAGAAACAAGAATTCAGGCTAAAGGGAAGGAGTGAAAAGTGAATACATGGCTCTTCTTACAAGGAAGCTAAGAAATCTGGGTTGAATATAATAGACAATAAGGAGACATTGGTGGAGTCTGGGATGACTTGATGAAAATGTCAGATGAATATAGCAGTTGATAATAGAAAGGAAGTTCCAGAAACCTAGAAGTTGAAGAGCTAGTGCTAAAATCCAGTTAATGAGAAAAATAAGGACTCTCTTTAGGGATGTGATATTGAAGCAGTAAAGTCAATATCCATGAGTCACGAAGCAGAAAAACTTGCTGTCAAACAATCGGCAGATAACACTGATCTCCAGTACTCTCGACTCAGGACTAGTTACTTGGGGACCCACTCCAGAAACATATCCTCTCCTCCCTTTGAGACCACCAGGTTAGAGAAAAGTGCTGTTTCCCCAACATAATGCACTGCGGGAGAGAAACAAGGAGTCTTCCAAGGGAAAGGGTGGTTGCTCTACATGTTAAAGATTTGATGGGAGCATGACAGATTTTAGTTTTCAAAGATGCTCATGTCTAGGTCCACATTTATGCCCACACTTCGGGCTCACATGCCACATGCCCCGCTCACAGTGGGACAGGGACACTCTTCCATGGCAAAGTGGGATGCATGCTCCTCTCTGGGCCTATGACTATGACAGAATTAATTCTGTCTGACTTCAAAAGCTAGATTGCAAAAGGCAATATACCTTGCTCTTTCTTCCAGGACACACACCATGCAGTCCCCCCAGTTGCTAGGTAAAATGTCCACCTGCCTGAAGCTGCCACGCTGAAAGCATCATATGTTGTTATTCAGGCGCTCAGTCATGTCCCACTCTTTGAGACTCCCCATGGACCGAGCAAGCCAGGCTCCTCTGTCATCCACTATCTCCCAGAGTTTGCTCAAATTTATGTACATTGAGTTAGTGATGCTATCTAACCATCTCATCCTCTGCTGCTGGCTTCTCCTTTTGCCTTCAGTCTTCCCCACCATCACGGTCTTTTCCAACGTCAGGTGGCCAAAGTATTGGAGCCTGGATCATCTGGGGAGTTCACAGATTTATAGAGATGCTCAGGGAGCTGTTCCAGTGCTCTGCTGTCTGAGTCTTCTCAGGCCAGGTGCCAGGCATGCAGATGAACGGCCTGCAAGTTCCCAGCCCCAGCCTTGGGCACTCTAACTGTGGCTGCCCTGTGGAGCCAGCCTTCAAGTTTCCCAGCTCAGAACTCAGACCTTGCTGAGTGGAGATGAGCTGTTCTCACAGTGCTCTGCCCAAACTCCTGACCCAGAGAATCCATGAAAGTGTTAAAATCTTACTTTATACAACCAAGTATTTGGGATAGTTTGTTACACACCTTTAAGGATTTGGGGGGCTAAAGGGAGAATATAGATTGACAGAGAAGATGAAAATACATGTTCAATAAAGAGTGATGCAGAATAGCTTTGGTACAAGTAGTAGCTTTTGTAGTAGTAGCATTGCTAATGATGTGGGAAGTAATAGAACTAGTCAGTAGCTAATGCATCTAATCAAAGTCATCTAAGTCACAGATATGTACTTTAATCCTTAAAAAATGAGAATGAGAATAGTACTTATAATATTTTCATTTTATCTTCATTGTGCAGAGAGATGGAAGAATTTGTCCATGGTACCTGTAACTGGTGGAGACCTGTTCCAGGTAATCTCTAAGCTTCAGAGTCTGCACACTGATTTCCACTTGAGTACCTGGATAAAGATATGGAGGTAATAGGACGTGTAACACTACTGATAAGTAAAATAACACTTATAAAGCTAATAATAACTAGCATTTATTGAACACTTCCTTGGGCTCTCTACCAGTGTTATACTTAGAGCTTTATCATAAGACCAAATAAATTGTCTGAATAAGTGAGGCAGGATTGACACATATACACTCCTGACACTCTGTATAAGACAGATGACTAATGAGAGCCTATTGTAAACTTCAGGGACCTCTACTCAGTGCTCTGTGGTGACCTCAATGGGAAGGAAGTCCCCGAAATGGGGATATATGTGTTCATATAGTTTAATTCACTTTGCTCCACAGCTGAAACTAACACAATATTGTAAAGAAACAGTACTCTAATAAACTTAAAAAAAAAATCCATGTATGTTGGATGGCTGGCTAGGAGGAGAAATTAACCCAGTGGCCTGAAATGGGTTATTTACTGGGGACAAAAGAGACAGGCTAGGAAAATTGCCTTTCCTTAGTTATGAACTTTGAAATCTACTTAAAATGATGCAGAAGAGAAGTATCTAAAAGCTCCATAATCAGAGGCAACTGGGACTACAAAAGGATTCACAGAGTAGACTGTGAACTAAATCCAAGTGCTGCAAATCACAGAGAATCTATGTGGCACGTGGGAGTTCTTCACTCGTGAACGTCCTTATATTTTAAGCCCACATTCTCAATAACTTTGAATTGCATTTGGAAGAGAATCCAATAAAAACTCAGCCTGCAGGCTTACTTTTTAAAAGTGTTATTAATATCCAGTGATGCAACATTCATTGTGAGTCACTCATAATAATTTTCAGGGCTAGAATAAAATCAAGTTCTTTCTCTCATTTAGTAGAGCAACTCTCAAAAATGAAAACAAATGCAAATGTGTGATTTGCCCATATTCTGTTTCTGCTATCTGATATTTATTAGACAAATCAAAGTCTTCTCACATATAAGCACGTACTGCAAGATGTAATATGGGAAGAATGAATAAGGAGTGTTCTCTCTACATTACATGTGGTTTTTCATAAAACTTTACCAGAACTGTGATTTCTGCTCATCTTCATCATCACCTGTGTTTGATCTCTGCAGGGCCATTTGGATTAAATTGTGATCCCCTAGAAGGCAAGTGCTGTCCTACTGAATATAGTCTCTCAAATTCCCCAACCAAGGACTTTAGATGAGAGAAGGATTGTTGTTGGGGGGAACAGTGATGCTTCCACCCACAGCCGCACCCTCCTTCATTCTTGTAACCTAATTCAGACTCTTTCCAAATCAACTATGTGCACAAACCTAGGAAATGTATCTTGATTGACTGGAGCCAATTATGATTACTCTCTACCTCTTACCTCTTCTCTCCTCTAGCTATCAATATAAAAAGGCACCTGGAAAAGATTCTATCTCCAGATAAAAAGACAGCCCCCTTCTCCCAACCGAGCTCTTCCTCCCTTCCTTCTTGGCATGCTGCAGCAAAGAGATACTATAGCAGTCACCTTGCAACTATCCGTAGAGAGGATAATAGTAATGATGATGGGCTGGAGAACCACTGTGAGTTAGAAAAAGCCTGGTCCTGGATGGCGTCACTCAGTCACTGTGAGTTCCACCTCCTGAGTTCTTGTTTTGAGCCGCCCTGGGTCGATTATAACATTTCTTGTGATCAACACATCCTGAAGGATACAGTGCTTCCCTAAATATAAAAATAAAGATTTTCAATGAAACCAATATTCGTGAAACATGAATAAGAATCATATCTCAAAGCTATACAGCTCCTATCAGTTTTCATAAATATCAGGAATTCAAAACATATACTAGTCTTTCTTATAACATCATCATCTTCACTCCTAGGGCAACTTTCTTGTACTGGGAAACATTAGCTAGCATGCAGATTCACCCTTGTTGTTGTTCAGTTGCTAAATGGGGTCTGACTCTTTGAGATTCCATGGACTGCAGCATGCCAGGCTCCCCTGTCCTCCACTATCTCCAGAGTTGGCTCAAATTCATATCCATTGCATCAGTGATGCTTTCTAACCATCTCATCCTCTGTCATCTCCTTTCCTTTTGCCTTCAATCTTTCCCCAAATCAGGGTCTTTTTTTTTTCTTGTTAAATGAAATTTATTTATTTATTTTTACTTTACAATATTGTATTGGTTTTGCCATACATCAACATGAATCCGCCATGGGTGTACATGTGTTCCCCATTGTGAACCCCCGTCCCACCTCCCTCCTCATCCCATCTCTCTGGGGTCATCCCAGTGCACCAGCCCCGAGCACCCTGTCTCATGCATCGAACCTGGACTGGCGATTCATTTCACTCATGATAATTTACATGTTTCACTGCCATTCTCCCAAATCATCCTGCCCTCACCTTCTCCCACAAAGTCCAAAAGACTGTTCTATACATCTGTGTCTCTTTTGCTGTCTTGTATACAGGGTTATCATTACCATCTTTCTAAATTCCATACATATGCGTTAGTATACTGTATTGGTGTTTTTCTTTCTGGCTTACTTCACTCTGTATAATAGGCTCCAGTTTCATCCACCTCATTAGAACTAATTCAAATGTATTCTTTTTAATGGCTGAGTAATATTTCATTGTGTATATGTACCACAGCTTTCTTATCCATTCATCTTATGGTTTATAATAGCCAGGGTCTTTTTAATAAGGTGGCTCTTTGCATCAGGTGGCCAAAGTATTGGAGATTTGGCTTTAGCAACAGACATTCTAATGAATATTTAGGATTGATTTTCTTTAGGATTGACTGGTTTGATCTCCTTGCAGATTTTCCCTAGGATAAATGTATTGTTCCTATCCCATTTTTGTGGGGAGTTGTTATGTTGCTAGAAGATGGAAAATGACTCAAGGGAAAGGGATGTGCCATGGAATCTCAAAATCATCATGAACATGTAAGGGAAGGGAGGACTGTACCACAGTGTGTAAATAGTTGAGATGGTAGGAAAGAGAACAAGATTTTAATTCTAAGCTATCTCACAAGCTAGCTTCTTTATGCAAATTTCTTTATTTCCTTAAGCCTCAGTCTCCTCTGTAAAGTGACAATGACAGTAATTATTATATTATTTGATTATCATGAGGATTAAATGAAGTAATGTTCCTACTAAAATAACTGGTCTATATCACATTTTCAGTATGGCAACCATGGCTTTACAAAATCAAAATTTATTTCCCAATGAAGAGGTGTCTCTTAGAATCAGTCGTTTATCTGCTTATTTCCAGGCAAAAATGAATTCCTTTTATTCTCTCTTTTTTTAAGCCCCTGAGATTTTACTCTGACAACTTTTCATTGTCTGCTTGGTGTTTATGATAAACAGTTGACTTGACTTGAAGTCATCTTTGAAAAAACATTAGAGAACATAAAGAGTTTCCTAATATTCCTTGCTATAGTCCTCACCTTTTTTGTGATACAGACCTACTAGCACCAGCTCTCATAGCTCTCACTGGGGCTCCCTAAGGAACCACGGAAATGATAAAAGAAAGCAGTTCCAAAGTCACACTGATCTGTTCTAGGCTCGCTGCCTGGCGTTCCGTAATTCCCCTCCCAATTTTGTCTGTGTCTGTCTTTGTAAATAGGGAGCTGAAGGGTCTAATCACCCCTGAAGATGTTGTGCGTGTTTCACAATGGTGCTTTGCTTAAAACGTTGTGCTTTGTACAGCGAAGGCTTTGGTGAAGCATGGGCTCTCTAATTTGTTCTGCTCAAAGGGTCAACCCGTGGCATCAGAATCTCCTAAAACTTGTAGGAAAGCAAGTTCCTGGCCTGCCCCTCACCTACTGAGGCTAAGTCTCTAAGGGCCCAGTACCTGGACTCTAGCAGAGGCCCCACATGACTTTGATCCACACTTAAATTTGAGAATCTCTGCTCTCTTTCGCCCCATCATTTCATTTTCTACTCTACATATTATCATTCTTTCCTTCACATCACCTATAAGGCAGTTGACCAGGATGATCCCTTGTTTAGTCTATGAACCTATAATAATTTGTATTCCTATATTTTTTCTGGTACCATTCACAAACTTGCCATGTACCTACAGTATGTAAATAATCCCTTAGAACAGCACGTGCATGTGCTAAGTTGCTTCAGTCACGTCTGGGTGTTTGTAACGCTGTGGACCGTAGCCTGCCAGATTCCTCTGTTCATGGGATTCTCCAGGCAAGAATACTAGACTATGTTGCTATGTCCTCCTCCAGGGGCTCTTCCTGACCCAGGGATGGAACCCATATCGCTTATGTCTCATGCACTGGCAGGTGGATTCTTTACCACTAGCACCACCTGGGAAGCCCCCCTTAGAACAGATCCAGGCACAAAAACAGACCCCAATGCAGCTAGGAGTCAAAGACCAAGTCATAATTCCAGGAAGGAAGAAAGGACTGTTTGAACTTTCTTGGGAAGAGAAAATGCCACAAAGTTAGAAGAGAAAGCTCTATTACATTAAATGAATCAGAACCATAAATACAGAAAGAAGAGACGTTGATGGCATTTGAGGGTGGACAGAATTTTCTGTAATCTGACTAAGCAGATAATTTTATCCAAAAGTGGGTAAATAGTAGGGTACATTGTGCTCTGAACCTCTAACACATGTATATTTAAGAATCTGAAGCTTGCCTCTCCCACCCCCTCACACAGATGGAAGACACTTTATTCTACTTCCCACTGCACGAACATTCTCTGAAAGCACCATGTCACTACTAAAGCTCCCAATTTTCAGAATAATCTTCCATGGGCCATCAAGAGCTACCACTGTGCATTAAAGACATCTCTAATTAATAAAAGGCTGTTTAAAAAAAAAAGTCTCAAATAGCTAAACATATACAGGGAAGATCCAGTGTTTGCTACACAAGCAATCAAACAAATTGATGAACAGGAAGAAAATGACTGTGGAACAAAAGCTGTTCTATTATTAACCGGCACTCTGCATATTTCCCCCCAATTAATGCTTAGAATGGGATGTGAGTCAGTTGAAACCTAATTACTGGCATCTCACTTTGTTGATTAGCCCAGCAACAGTCACTGTTCTTGCTTCATTTGCATGAAATCTGGAGAACCACCCGGTAGGATGTCAGTCTGTGCTCTGCTACCAGAAGCCTAGGAGGTAGCTGGAACTTTTGGGGGGAGGTGTACACCCCTTCTTTGTCACTCTGTCGGGTAAATATTCTGTCCCTCACAGTTCTAATTCACTGAAGAGGAAGACTTGCCCTTTGTAAAAATTTTCTGGGAATTATTCCTTTGCACGGTGCAGTGAAGTACTTTGAGGGTAGTTTCCAGAATGTGATTAAGAGTAAGTGTGCTCTGGACTCTGTGAGGACCTAGTGAGATGGTGGGGGAGGGAGGGAGGCTCAAGAAGGAGGGGATATACGAATACATATTGCTAATTTAGGCCTCCCTGATGGCTGAGTGGTAAAGAATCTGCTTGTAATGCAGGAGACACAGGTTCGGTCCCTGGGTTGGGAAGATCCCCTGGAGGAGGAGTGACAACTCACTCCAGTATTCTTGCCTGGGAAAATTCCATGGACAGAGGAGTGTGGCAGGCTATGGTCCATGGGGTTGCAAAGAGTCGGACATGACTGAAGCGACTGAACACATAGCTGATTCACGTTATACAGCAGAAACTAATACAATATTGTAAGGTAATTATCCTCCAATTAAAAAAATAAAAATATTTCCGGGTCTCAGTGACAACTTAGGGGGTGGAATGGGAAGAAGGTGGGAGGGAAATCAAAGGAGAGAGGGGACATATGTATACCTATAACTGATTTATGTTGATGTGTGGCAGAAACTAACACAATATCATAAAGCAATTATCTTTCAGTCAAAAATAAATATATTAAAATTTAAAATGTTTTAAAAAAGTAAGCATGGAGGACCTGATGGTGTCTGTCATCTTATTAAAGCAACAAAAGTGAAATGAAGTCGCTCAGTCATGTCTGACTCTTCGCGACCCCATGGACTGCAGCCTACCAGGCTCCTCCGTCCATGGGATTTTCCAGGCAAGAGTACTGGAGTGGGACACAAACAAGCATTTAAATAAGCAAACAAAAATACTTCCCAATGACACTCTTAACTTTCCCACCACCCTAGGAATAGCTAAGAGAGGAATTGTTATCTTCAGGGTCTAGGACAGGGGTTGGCTAGGACAGGGGTTGGCTAGTGCATGGTACGTTGGCGGAAACACTGGCCTTGCCTATTTGTCTGTCCTCCTTTCAACAGAAAAAAACAAAATTGGTGGGGAAACAAAGATAGTTTACCTTCCTGTATCTGCTCTGATGATGTCCTCAATTGCACCCTTCTGTCCCTCATTTCTTTCCTCTAATCATTGACACAAGCTACAGAATCTGTCCTGAGTTTCTCTGGAATCTGCGCATCGCTGCCAACCCCCTGGCTGGAGCTGTAGGTATGAGCAGAGACGCGGCGGGTGTGGGCAGCAGGGTGGCGTCTGGGAGCCGAGAAGTGGGTCAGTGCATCTGACAGGCAGGGCGGCCGTGAGCTGAGCTGGGTCTCTCTCTCAGGCTGGAACTTGCCACCCCCCTGCACTGTGTACAATGGACCACTGGCGGCCCCACTGGCATTGCTTTCCTCTGCTGGGCTTGCAGGGTCCGCCAGACTTGTGTCTTCTCTGCCTGGAGTCCTTGTCTTCAGCTCTTTACATCCTATTCTTCCTTCAGGACTTGGCTCGTGTGTCACCCCTCGGAGAGGTCTTGCCTGATCCTACGGGCGACCTGAGGTGCCCCCGTCTGGTACAACACTGACCCCGGGCTCACCAATTCCAGTAGGCTTGTAAGACACTGATACTCCAGGGCCACTGCCCAGCATTTTGTTATTACGAGGTCTCTTCACCTAAACCTTTATTCAGGGCAGTATCTTTTCTTCTCAATACCTAGGATCCCTACCACTAGGCACAGTGCCAACAACGAGACAGGGATTCAATACATAATTCATTAAGAATCAGGTAGGGACCTCCCTGGTGGTCCAGTGGTTAAGAACCTGCCTTCCAGTACAGGGGACGTGGGTTCAAGCCCTGGCCAGTGAACTAATATTCCACATGCCAAGGAGCAACCAAGGCCTCATGCTCACATGTCAGAACAACTAAACCTTCTCGTTGCAAATGATGAGTCCACACAACAAAGTAGAGAAGTCCATGCATCATAATGAAGATTCTGTGTGCCACGGCTAAGACATGATGGAATCAAATAAATAAATAAATACTGAGAAAAAAAGAATTGGAGATGTGGAGTTACAAGTCCCAAACTTGCTCTTCCCCAGCTGTGTGGACTTGAGAAATTCACTTCATCTTTCTGAATTTTTGTGTTTTCATTTCTGCGAGAAAGTTCTAAACTGAGTCATAAAAAGACAGGTAGCCTGAAACCAGGCCTAGAAAACCTTGGCTCAAAACCAGGGCAACGTCCGTGATAAGATATTTGGTGAGGTTTTCTTAATAAGGTTGTGGAATCAAATTCTTTTTGAAGAATTTTTATCCATCTTGGGTTTGATTCACAAGAAAATGCACGATGGATTGGAAGAGAGAGTAACTCCTTATCTTCCCAAAGATCACCTTTAGACTCAAAGATCTGAAAAACCTCTTGAAGTGTATTCTAATTGAGCCCATTTCGTTTTACAGGAAGAGGAGCGGAAGCCTCTGGATCTGGAAATTTTGTGAACGTTTCATAGAATCTTACACAAAAATGTACCTTTGCCAGCTATAAAGGAAAAGTCATGCCCCTCAACAGTGAGGAAAATACTGCCTCTGTGGTTTGCAACTTTTGACATTTATTTTGAAAAGATGGCCAGGATAAAAAAATAAGGACCACCAGGAAGGCTCAGAATGTTTACTTAGTTGTCCATCTAGAAAACAACATAAGTATTTCGTCAAAGAAAACGTATTCATTTAGTAAAACGTGGACCTCTATAAAGAAGTATAGATTTTCTTACCAACAAACCTTAGAAAAGAAGTGACTCTAGGGAACAGAATGTAGAATGCAGTGATGTCAAGTCATGGGGGCATGCAGTCTCGTCGTTTTCCGAGGGGGGATTTTTGAATGTAATCAGAGGGATGAGTTGCAATCTTGCCCTGGCAATCCAACCAATAACCCCAGCTCAGCTCCAGCCCCTTCAGACATGTGTCTGTGGTGAGGGTGTTAGTATTTACATTCTATATTACCACAAATATTGCTTCTTTGCTTTAGGGCAGATTGACAGCAGACCTTACACACTGGAGGAAATGTTTAATGAACTCAATTCTTATTTTCTATAACTCTCTAATCCTGAAACACTGAGGCTTCCCACCCAGAGATGTTTGCAGGTTATATTATATATATATATGTATATATATATATACATATATATATATATATAAATTTTGGTCAGAACACAGAACAGTGGGGAGTGGGACCCCTCTGAAATTGCTTGTAAGAAAGGGAAGCAGTGGCCCACTTTTCAGTAAATCTTGTACTTAGCAATCCAGGAACATTCTGGTTAGTGTGCTGGGGATTTGATCCTAAAATAACCAGTGCCTCTGCGAACTGTCAGTCTTTGCAATAAAATTCTCTTACACTGTGACAGAGTAGCATCTGACTTATGGACAAGTCGCTCTAGACAGTTTAATGTAGTTTTCAAGTGCGTAAAATAAAGTCAATGTAGGGCATGAAAAGATTGATTTATAGATGAGTTCATGTGAAAAATATAAGAATAAATACAAATTAACATCACAATAAGGACTTATAAAGTACTTTAGCATAATTTATCCTTGAACTTGGGTGAATATCAGCTCTAGGCTTTCCATTCATTTATTCAGCAAAGAGAAAGAATGATCCCACGGGAAGAACAGCTTTCATTCATTTTCTTCATTCCCCTGAGCTATTCTCAGACCCAGATCAGAAGTTGTCACTGGGATAAAGGTCTGGGGCTTGTGTGAGGGTGGTCCTGTAAGCAGGGGTCCCCAACCTCTGTGATCTAATGCCTGGGATGATCTGAGGTGGAGCTGATGTAACAATAATAAAAACAAAGTGCACAATAAATGTAATGTGCTCGAATCATTCCAAAATCATCTACCCCCCATTCGTGTAAACGTTGTCTTCCGTGAAAATGGTCCCGGGTGGTAAAAGGTTTGGGGGCCGCTGCTTTAAGCCAATCTGTCAGCGAGCCGGGGGGTATGTCAGGGAGGCATTCCTGTGGTTCCTTCTCCCCGGAGCAATTTTGCTGGCCCCAGAACTGCTTTGGAATTTTCAGCTGCTCTAGGCTCATGATCTGGACAGTTCCTTTTTGGACAAAGAACAGACAGAGGGCCCTGGACTAGCATGAAGGGCGGCACCACCAAAGGCTGGGGCTCTGCTGCCCCGTGGCCTCCTCTGGGTGGGATCAACCCAAGGCCAGGTTCCCGGGCTTTCTGGTGCTTCCATTTCACTCTCCTGGGCTTCTCCACGTGGCGCTAGTGGCAAAGAACCCACCTATCAGTGCAGCAGACATAAGAGCCACGGTTCAGTCCCTGGAGCGGGAAGATCTCCTGGAGGAGGACATGGCAACCCACTCCAGTGTTCTTGGCGTGGAGAATCCCACGGACACAGGGGACTTGAGGGCTACAGTCCACGGGATGGCAAACTGTTAGACACCACTGAAGTGACTTAGTGTGCACGCGTCACTCTCTACTCAACTCCATCACTTTATCATTTGTTTAATAACTGAGGTTGTTTGCTGCATGTGACACATTCTTGGCAATTAGGCCACCACCTCCTCCTAAACATCCCTGGAGGAGTGTCCTCTGTTTCTCCATACAAGAAGCGCTTTCAAGATACTTCAGAGCACTTTCAAGTTCCCTGGGCCTTGCCCTGATTTTACAGGTGTCATCTCTGTCTTTGGGCTTCCCTGGTGGCTCAGCTGGGAAAGAATCCTGCAATGTGGGAGACCTGGGTTCGACCCTGGGTTGGGAAGATCCCCTGGAGAAAGGAAAGGCTACCCACTCCAGTATTCTGGCCTGGAGAATTCTAGGGACTATATAGTTCATGGGGTCATGAAAAGTAGGACACGACTGAGTGATTTTCACTTTTGCTTTCATCTTTGTCTTTGAGGTAGCCTTCTCCAGGCTGAGGGTGCACCATTGACAGTTCCAGATAAGGCATCCATATACAACCCAAGGCCAAACCATAGCTTGCTGGACATCACAGAGAGGATTCCACTTATGGTCTGATAGGATCCAGAATAGCTAGTTTCTGGTTGGGCTGCTCAGAGTAAGGAAAACATTTTTCCTTGAGAAAAGAACAGTATTAGGTTTAGTGAAAACAAACAACTAACTTTACCCCAATTTCACCGCCTGGTGTTTCTGGTCAAGGGCCACTCTGGGCTCCATGATTGTGTTGCCTTGGTCAAGTCTTGAAAAAGGCACAGCAGGGATAACAAGTCTCTTCCTGCTTGTTCTCAGGGTCGTAACCTTCCTTTCTCCAGACGCTGCTCTCAGGAGGAACCAGGTGTGATGGTCTGAGAGCAGGAAGACTGGCGTCGGTGACGATGACTATGGCGCCACGTGAACAATGTGAAGTTGTGTGTAGAACATCCAGTGAAGTATAGCGCTCATTCTTGAATCGGGAACGTGAAGACTTGGGGAAGCAGAGACAGGACACGGGCAAATCATCTGAAAAGCAGGGGAAGTCATCTGAGGGGCCCTTGAATGAAGGGCTCAAGCTTAGGGGCACGGGTCAACCAGAGAGCAAGGGGCTTTTCAGATCAAGCCCTCCCTGAGGACTGAGAAATGAAGTATGAGCTTCTTTTCTTCTACTGCCTCCCTAAATATTAATATTCCCCCATCTGATTGATAATTGAGTCTGAGGTTTTGCTTGCCTGTTTGCTTCCTCATTGAAAGTTTCAAGCTTTACTATTTCTGGAATCTGTACTTGTGAAGTTCCTGTGGTAGAAGAGCTGTAGGATATTTTTCTCTGAATTAAGCATCTAGGAAGCTGTGCGGTATTGTGATCCTAACTGTCCTCTACCTGGGCTATTGGAAAGAAGCCACTCAAAAACCATAACTCAAAAAGACATCTGTACCCAAATGCTCGCTGCTCCACTATTTAAAATAGCCAGGGCATGGAAACAACCTAAGTGTCTGATGACAGATGAATGAATAAAAATGTGCTGCGTACATACAAGGGAATATTACTCAGCCATAAAAAGCAGTGAAACTGCATCCGTTATAGTGATGGGGATGAATCTAGAGCCTGTCACGCAGAGTAAGTGAGTCAGAAAGAGAAAAACAAATATCATATACGAATGCATTTATATGGCATCTAGAAAAATGGTACTTATGAACCCATATGGCTAATTGATATTGTTGGACAGCAGAAACTAACACAACATTGTAAAGCAATTATATTCCAATAATAAAAACCAAAGCAAAACGTAACCGCCATGACACTTGGTTGAAACAGTAGCTCTCATCTCTCATTTTTTTCTATTTCCTCAGAAATGTTGGGGCCCAGGACGGGCAGCCCTAATTGTGTCTCAATGACATATTGATGTGTGATTGTGTGTTAAATAAGGTTTACTGTTACCTTTATTGCCTATAGTCTATAAGATACAGCTTTACTGTGCCTATGCAAATGGGATATATTTCTTTAAAAAACTGACCAAAATTTTGCATATGTATAGATCTATATGATAGATTACAGTACAACACTATTGTTACATAGTTATAGAAATACTATAGAGCCCACAAACACAGGGTAAGCAGAAGAAACACGACCCTGAGCCATCTGAACAAGAGGACTGGGTGAATCCTTTTAGTGTAAGTTTGGAAAGCCTGTAGGAGGAGAAAAACACAGACATGCTGCAGTCGTGAGGAAAGTGCATCGCACACCTGTGGCTTGCTAGATGCAGGCAGGATACATGGAGACTTTCACGCAGATGCATACCCAGCCATGCTCCCATATTCTTCTCTGTCATCCTGAGACATTCCCGCCCATCCCTTCCCAAAAGAAAGGATCAGATTCACAGAAAAGAAACTTATGGTTGCCCCGGGGAAGGATGAAGAGGAATGGAATAGTTAGGGAGTTTGGGAAAGTCATGCACACAATACTATCTTTAAAATGGTTAACCAACAAGGACCTACTGTAGCGTACAGGCTCTGCTCAATGTTAAGTAGCAGCCTGGATGGGAGGGGAGTTTGAGGGAAAAGGGATATACGTACAAGTACGGCTGAATCCCTTTGCAGTCCACCTGAAACTATCATAAAATTGTTCATTGACTATACTCCTATAATGGCAAACCCACTCCAGTATTGTTTCCTGGAGAATTCCATGGACAGAGGAGCCTGGTGGGCTCCAGTTCATGGGGTTGCACAGGGTTGGACAAGACTTAGTGACTAACATTTTCCAATATGAAATAAAAAATTTCAAAAAGCCCGAGACAGAAATATTTCTGTCAGTAGCAGTTTTTGTTGTTCAGTCACTCAGTCATGTCCGACTCTTTGGAACACCATGGACTGCAGCACGCCAGGATTCCCTGTTCTTCACGGAGGTTGTTCAAACTCAAGTCCATTGAGTTGATGAAGTCATCCAACCATCTCATCCTCTGTCTCCCCTTCCCCTCTTCCATCAATCTTTCCCAACAGTAGTAGATTGAAAAGAAAACAAAGATTTTGGTTTTGTCCTGATTCCTGGCACTGAAAAAAGTGAAAAGATCAGGCATTAAGTCCTAGTGAACCCCGCACCTGCTTGCTGGAGAACATTAAGTGACTGCTAAAATAAAAGTGGTTTATCTCGAACTAAAGTCACTTCCCTGATAGCTCAGTTGGTAAAGAATCCACCTGCAATGCAGGAGACCCTGGTTTGATTCCTGGGTCAGGAAGATCCCACGGAGAAGGGAAAGCCTACCCACTCCAGTATTCTGGCCTAGAGAATTCCATGGACTTTATAGTCCATGGGATCGCAAAGAGACTCGACTGAGCGACTTTCACTTTCACTTCACTTTCAAAGTCACTTAAGAAATGACCAAGACAAAGAAGACACTCTGACCCTTTTTTCTAGCTCCCTGAAAGTGGGAAATAAATCTCTGCTGTGAAAGAGGGGAAGGTATTCTCCTTGCATCCAGAGGTAGAAAGGCCCCCTTATCACCAAAGATAAGGAATCCAGACTGAGAAGCCTGTGCAAACAAATCTCGGTACTTTAATTTGTTACCCAAGACCAAACTCTGTTTAGATACTTAACTAATCAAGCACCCCAAGCCTAAGCTTCTTTGTCCTGTCAATTCCTCATAAATTTATCATTCTTTGTCTAAATAATATACAAGATGCCTGCTTTGGCCCCTTCTTAAATCCTACTTCTTTGAGACCTCCAGGCAAATGATTAAAATTGGTTTCTTTTTCTCCTGTTAATCTGTCTTATGTCAGTTTTTTATTAGTTCAGCCACAGGAACTTAAGAAGGAGAGAGGGGAAAATTCCCCTCTCCCTGATAGTAGAATCACAGTTGCTTGGTTGTTTAGTTAAATACAGAGTCTAGAAGCAAAGACACTTGTTGTGAAGCAAATAAGTCTTGGAAATTTCCATTAGAAAAAGCATTAAGTATGAAATCCACTCGGTATAAGATGATATGACTGTGGGCTATGATTCTGAAAATAAGGGAGGATTTTGACACATGAGGCACTACTCTGATGTTCCACCTTATACCAGGAGTAGAGAAGATTCTTGTGGATAACTCTCAGTGTCTGTAAGATTGACTGAAAAAAAAATCACTATGAATATGAACAAGTTTGAGAGTCAGAAACACTGATCATATGCCAAGGCTCTCCATGGGCAAGAAAAAGTAATCAATTTGTGAGAATGAAGTTGATCTTGAGATGAACAGGTGCCCGCCATCCTGGGGCTTCTCAATTAAATCAAGAGTGTTTTTGGCTTTTGTCTTTTTAGGTAAGGACAAAACTGGCACTGATACTCTTGCGAATTTCCTTTCAAGGTTGAGAACACGTGTAGCGCAGCTTAGTCTTTGCTACTGGCATCCTGATGGGCCAAAAAGAGGCTGCAAAATAAGATTCTGGTATATGTCTATTTTCTTTCTGATGTAATTCTTTAAACTAAGTCTTTAATTGGTGCCATACTTCATACTGATACACTGTGAAGTTAATGATTAAGACTGAGTCTGACGTGAAAACCAAGGCATAGAAAGCATTTGCTTAGCCGTTCCTAATGTCAGAAATATTTTAAAGATCACCCATCCATCCACTGGTCCATATGGTTGATTTTGCTGAGTCACTAAAGCTGGAGGGATGACACCTAGCACTCTTCTTTTCCCTAGTTCCTCTGCTCATTGAACCTTGGAGGAATGTTCCAGGCAAGGGATATTTTGGTGTGCTACCCCGTGTGATAGTAGTTTCAGAACTTTCATAGAGCTGAAGAAACTTCTACTGGAAAAGTCATTGAGTATGACAAGTTCCAAAGGCCCTGTTACACATGAGGTCTGCAGGATGCAAAGATGGTACTGGAAAATATTTGTGAGGCCCTGAGAATGAAGAGCTACAAGATACTTTATTTTGACCTGTGTCCAGATTATGTGATACATGTGTATATATCTATAGAAATTTATAAATGCAAATGCTGGTGTGAATATACATAAAAATGTACCTAATACTGAGCACAAGTTTTCCCAATGAGCCACAATTGCAGGTTATTAACGAAGCTGAGACACATAAATAAATGCAGCACTCCACTGGTTTTATTTTGAAAGGACTGGGTTTGTAATTGCATTTTTCTTCTCATCTTGGTTTGGGTTTCTCTTGAAGCAGATTCTGAATGGAAGCAATTTTGAGGGGATGCGATTCTAGGAAACCCCAAAGGGGCATGAAGGAGAGAGAAAAGAAAGGAAATCCAGTGAAAAGTGTGTTATGGAGCAAGTTGCTACTGAAAACAACTGAATTTCAGCCTTGATGAGGAGTCAGTGTAGAACATACCTCAGAGCTGTCCCACCTGAGGGGCATGGAAGCTGCAGTACTTATATATCAGCTCTTTTACATGTCGATTGCTCAGCACAAGGATGAGCGCTCTCAGCTGAGTCACAGCTGCTGTAGTGGGATGTTGTGGCTCGTCCATGGTGACAACTGAGGGAATACATCTGGGGCACCGATGGCATGGCTAAGAGATTCTTCTACCATGGCTAAGAGGAAAAGGGTGTCGTCTCCTGAAGCCAAGTTCTGTGGCCTTTATCTTCTGAAGCCAAGTTTTGTGGCCCTCCAAGAGAAGACGACTTGGGAAATCTTAGGCTCCTATAAGAATGGAAGGCGGGCATCATCTTGGGATGGACACTTTCCAAGGTATAGAATCTGCAGAGGCAGATTAATAATTGGAGTAGAGAATGTTGTCACAGCTCATGGAGTTTCTTGACATGGGCTCCCTGGAGTTGGGAATTGTCTCTGAATGTAGGGTCTGGTGTCTTCTTGTGGTCCAGTTATATTCTGAAAGTGGGATTCCTCTCAAGTGGTCCAAACAGCAGGCTTGGAAAACATTGTGTAATAGTATTGTTTCTTGTAACTCTTGGAGAGAGATGATGAGGATTTTAACAGTCCCAGTGATTCCAGGTGTAGGATCACTGTTAACAGAGTTCAGGAGTTGTGAGGCTCCTGGATGAGTTCTGGGATCCCTGACATGAAAAAACGGTTGAGCTCATGGACCACTGACAGGGCCAAACGGGAGACTCAGCTGCCTCTCCCTAAGAATCTTCTATAGAAGACACAGGGCAAAGGAAAACCTTACGAAAACCACAGATATCTACTGGAGGATGAAAACAAGTCTATGTCAGATAGAAACAGATCCACTGAAAGCAAGAACAGAGCCATGTCCTTACCCATAATTATAATAACTGTATCTGGTCAGTAAAGACACTGCCTTTTTCTTTTTCCATTGGGAAAATTAGAATCTAGGAGAGTTTGTGCAAGGAGAGAGCTTTAGATAGGCTATGAATGTAAAGTATTAAATAGGATTGCACTAAGTTCTAGTAATTGAAACTTGATAGAAAAGTTACAAAATTGAGCCAAAATTTCACTGGGCTTCCCAGACTATGCCACCTGGGTTAGGAACATTCCCTGGAGTAGGAAATGGCAACCCACTCCAGTATTCTTGCCTGGAAAATCCCATGGACAGAGAAGCGTGGAGGGCTATAGTCCATGGGGTCACAAAGAGTTGGACACAACTGGGCAATTGAACACACACATAGCAAAAGATGATTTAAAGAATAATGGTTCATAATGGTCACTTAAAACAAATGGAAAGAAAGGGTTTTTATGCTGTCCCATTCCCCAGAAAGTGTGCTCCATGAGAACAGTGATTCAAGAGTTTGCTTAGATCCATTCCCTACATTTCTAACACGGTACCTGTGTCTGGTAAATGTTCACTAAACATTTACTGAACGAGTGAATATATATGCCCCAGTTAGTTAATATTGTACTGTCTGCAGAAATGTACAAACTCACCAAAATGTAAATATATAATATTAGAGTAAAAGTTTCACCGTGTATCTTTGGTTCTAGTGTTTCTGTCTTAAAACTCATATAATTTTCTCCCTTGTTTTCTACTCTCCAGTCAAACTGACCTTCCTTCTGCTCCATGCATTGCCTCACTTGCTGCCCCAGGGTTTGGCTCTATCTAGGTCCTCTGAGTGGTCTGCTTTCCTGAAGACCTTGGAAAATTTCACCCATTCTCCATTTTCTGGTTTTGTTCCAATATGCCTTCCAAGAGACTCACTATGCCATGTTCCAGCGCATTATTCTGCTTTGCTTATGTACTCTGCAGTGGTCCTGATATATTCTGTCTTTGAACTTTGCTTGGTTCATCTCTGCTGCTTCCACAAGAAGGTCAGCTCCATAAGAGGAGAACTTTTTTTTTGCCTTGTTACCACCATCTCCCCAGGTGTAGACTAGTGCCTTAGGCAGAGAAAGTGTCTTGGTTTGAATACCCAGAGACAAAAACTTCAGCTCAAGTCATTTCTTTGGCTGTACTTCAGGAAACACAGGGAAGGAATAGGGAGGTACAGAAAGCAAAGGGAAGGTGGCCAAAAGGGCCGTGTCACTGAGGTTACCACTGGGTACAGTCGGAACTCAAAGTGACTGTGAACCTTCTGAGAGAGGATGGGAGGCCAGCCTCAGAACAATCCCACAGAGGGCAAAGGGAAGCTGGGATATTTATTGTCAGCTCTCAACTCTCATTGGCTGATGTTTCTTTCAGGGAACATTAATGTTTCAGCACTTCTGGTTTATTCCTCACTCTATGCCAGCTGCAGGAGAAAGCCTTTAGGCAGAAGCTCCCAGATGTTTAAGTGGGAAATGTTTAATGTTTCTGCCGATTACCTCCTGGAAGGCTAAAGGGATATGGAGCTGACATAGCCACCAGAATGGGTTTTGATAAATAAATCATCCATCTGAAAGAAAAAGAAAATGAATGATATATAAAGGCAATGTAGAACTTTTTATGTTAATACTTAATGCATTCCTAAACATTACAGGCCAAGTGCTATAAAGGAAAATGTTTATTTGTAGAAAAGCCCTAGAGAAAGTCAACAGTTAAGGTTGAGAGCTAAACAATTTTTCAGATCAGTTTCACACAAAGCAAATCACTCACGGACAGATTTGCATGTAGCTTTTAGAGTCTTCTTTGGCAGGGATGTTTGTATATATAAAAAAATGAGAGCTAAGGTTATTTGATATTTTATTGTTCATTTAGGAGCAGTGTTTTGTTCTGTGGTTTCATTTTATGAAATCACTTCTGAGATGATAACTCTACGTCAGAGGGTCTCAGCTTGTTCTTAACTCTCAGCATCATGCACATCTGCTCTTTCTTCTGGGCCTTGTGATAATATCCGTGCCAAGGAACTAACATCCAGTCTGATGCATGAGCCAGAAGCAGCACCAAGAAGTGGTCTGCAGGGGCTTTCTCCCCCTGATTATCCTATTACCTCCAAAGGTCCTCCTGAAAAACCACCCATTACAAGCAACAGCAGTGCGTGTGGCCCCAGGTCAACACCAGGCCCCTGCTGCTTCTCCAGCCAGAGTGTGGGCCCTGAACTCCCGTTGTACAGAAAAGCCGCTGCTTCTCAGGATCTAGTCTCCGTGGCCTCAACATAAACTCTGAGATCTACAGCAACTGTCCTGCAGTGCTCCTCCTTGGTGAGATTAATCATTACCCCCAGTAATGGAGCAGACACGCGATTACTGAATTAATGGCAGATCTTGATGTGGAAGTCTGGGAGTTTGGAGTTGTTTTTGAACACGGGGTTTAGCGCCCCCTTGTGGTGAAGAGATTTCTAAATGCAGAAAGCCCACTAGAATGGGCCCTGAGAGACCTGGTAACAAACCCTATCACTTGATTGTTTAAATTGTTTAAAATTTTTGTCATAATTTTAAGTTTCCAGATAATGTACAAGAATAGTACAAAGAAATGTTATGCACTCTTTACCACATTCATCAATTTTTAATATTTTGCTCTATTTACCATTCTCTTCTCTTTTTTCCAAACATGTTGGGTACAACACGCTCCTTTCTTCCCTAGTACTTGAATGTATATTTCTTATAATCAGGATGGTTTCTAACATTACTAAACAGTTACCAAAACAAGGACATTTAACATTAGATATAATACTTCCATATGATCTACAATCCATAACTGCTTTCAACAGTTCTAATGATATCATTCATAAAATATTTGCATGTTTCTGTGTAAGATCTAGTTAGGCATCACATGCAATTCTAAGTTTCATTTCTCTTTAGATCTTAATCTGAAACAGCTGCTCAGTCTTTGTCTTTTGTAACACTGACTTAAAAAAAAAACGACAGCTTAAGATTTTCTCGCTTATTGGTTATATGGCATGTTTCATGGGTATGACTAGAGTTCCAAAGGACTCAGGAGAAAAAAATCTAACACAAAGAACAGGTCTAAAATTTGAAGAGACAAAATGTCCAAGATCCTTGTCATAATCATGTAATTACATAACAGTGCAAGTCCCAGTAAATGTTTAATATTTATCTAAAGTGAAGATTCTCTCAACCACATCTGGGATACTTAAATGCATTGCTGTCTCCTCCAAAGGTGTCATCGACTCTCTTCCTGGACACACTTGTATTCTCATCTTAGCATCTTTTGACAGAAATTAAATTAACTCTTGTCTCCACGAACCTCATTGTTCAAAATTCACCTCTCAACAGTTATGAAATATGAGCATCTCTGATGCACCCAGCATGTTTTCTGTAGTGTAACTGATAGCTTGCTTCCTTCTCAGCTCACATTTAAGTATAAGGCACATGCTGTGGAATTATTCAAACCCATCACTTATTCTCTTATTGTTTTTCTGTTGTGTGAGTGTTTAAGCTCAAACAGCTCTTCTCTCTGCTAGCAGTTACTAACCTGACAGAGGATGAGATGGCTGGATGGCATCACCGACTCGATGGATGTGAGTCTGAGTGAACTTCAGGAGTTGGTGATGGACAGGGAGGCCTGGCGTGCTGCGATTCATGGGGTTGCAAAGAGTCGGACACGACTGAGTGACTGAACTGAACTGAACTAAACTGAACTGAACCTAGCTTTAACATAAGGTAAGAGCATGGGACATAAAGGGCTCACACAATGAAATGCTGGTTCCCTAAATAGAGTTGTTTCAACAATTTCATCAAGAGTTCCAAAATATTCCAGCACAGTGTTAGGTACTGGGACTCCAAACAGGTCCATAGTCTTCCTAAATTCTGATAGTTTAAAGTTTAGTGGGAGAGAAAGAAAGTTTATTATGCAGTTTTAGTTGATAAGAAACACCATTAGGCAAATACATCATGATGATAAACTGTGTAGGATGGTTTGCTACCCAAATTTGATAGCCCAGAAGTCTTCTCACAGAAGGAAGCTTCCACAATGGCACCATGAATGTATGTTAATGGACAGCCAAACCAGGAGGAATGATGAGGAAGAGAGTGACTCAGACCAAAGGTGCAATTTGTGTGGAAGTCCAGAGAAGAAAAGGAAACTGGAAAACAAGAGGAATTGAAAGATTTGTGATGCATCAGTCAGCTATTTCTATAAAATGCTGTGTAACATGAGTCACCTCAAAATTTAATGACTTTCTACCATAAGCATTTATTCTCATGCTTCATCTACAGACTGACTACAGTTTGACTGACTTACAGTGAGTTCAAAAGGATAGCTCAGTTTCAAGCTGTGGTTAAACTGTGTATAGATACACGGTGTGGATTAGATTCGTGGATTCTTTAAGGTCTTTATTCTGAGGGTCATGCAGAAGGGGAATGAGTTACCCAGGCATGTTCTTCTCCTGATAGACCACTGGAGCAAAAAATCAAGTCAAACTACCCATGCAAATTTAAAGTCCCTGCCTGTGTTATGAGCACTAATATCTTATTGGCCAAAGCAAGTTACATAGCAAAGCCCAAGTGAATGACTTGGGGGAATATACTCTGCCTTCACTGGATGGGGGTATGTAGACGTTTATTGAATATAAACCTAAACTATCTCATATGTTATATTTGTATTCTGTAAAGACCTGGAGAGGTAGGCAAGGGTCATATGAGCCACTTACACAGTTAGACTTCACCCATGTATGATTTTCATTTGGAAGAGCCAAATTTGTATTTTAATGTGATCACGTTTGTTGTAGTTGGATATGGATGAGAACAGAACAAGATTGAGGCTGAGGCAAATTTAAGGAAGATTTTGGGGGACAGAAGCACCTATGAAGTTTTCTTCAATAAACTGAGAAAATGTAAAGTTACAGATACAACCCAGATTAGATTACTAATTTTTACTTCAGTTTAACAAATTGAAATAGAAACCAGGATTGCTGAAGGATTCAAAGGTCAAATGCATTGACTTGAAATTGGTGATAAGAAATTCATCAAATTATTCTGGATACTCTGACTTTATTTCGTTGTTGTTTTATAAGCAGTGTTTTGTTCTACAAAACCCTTGCTTTATTGTTTTAAATGCAGGGCCCTCAGAATTGTGTCTTCCTGGGTATTGCTCCTCAGTGTATGGTCCCCTGAGGAGAAGCAGCATCAATATCACTTGGAAGCTTTCCAAATGTGCAGAATCTTGGACCCTAAGGTAGACCTATGAATTACAAATTGCAACCATTTAAAAATATCCCTGGGTAATTCTCATGCTCAGTAAAGTGTGAGAAGCATTATTATAAGGTATTTAAAGAGGAAACACAAATTATAAAAAAAAAAAGCAAGCTTCCTTATTCAGTCAACATCTCACATTTGCTATGGTCTGCAGAATGGTGCCTACAGAGCTGTATTACTGCAAGCTTGCAGTCTGGAAGCCACATAGAAGCCGCATACCTAAATATTGCAGTATGTGATAAAGGTGTTAAGATAAAGTGTGAAGTCATTAGCAGCCACCAGTTTTACTTCAGGTGAATGAAGAAAGCTGAGTAGAAGGTGTGATATGCAGACTAGACTTTGAGTATTTCTGGGTTTCAAGAGGCAGTGACGAGGTGAGAAGACATTCTGGGAGGCATTTCAGTGTAGAGTAGAGGAAGGCAGTGCTCATCCAAAAATCCTCAGCCAAAAGACTAACTGGACTGACAGACGTGAGAGGAAGCAGACATTGGAAGTGCTTTGAAACCAGTTAGTTTAAAATGGTGGCATAAGGAAAACTGAAGTTAAAATTAAAGATCAGAAGACAATGCAGAAAATGATTTGAGGCAGGAACAACTGTGATATCCTCCATAGAGTGGTCCTCAGAAGCTCGCTTCTGGAATCAGGGAACAGGAGGGAACTTTCTCCTCTGCTCCTCTAGACCTGTCACGTGATTCTTTCTAAGACTCAGTCTCTTCACAGGTAAAATGAGGGTGATTGAACACATCCTTCAGCAGTTTCTACAGTCACGGCTCCCAACGAATGTTGCCTCCTGGCTTCCGTGTCTTTATTTGGACCCACATTAGTGCTGCTGCTTAGCCATGTGACTTGAGAATGGTGTACAAGCGGAATTCAGCTAAGTTCTTAAGTATTGGGTCTTTCCTCTTGCACTGCAGTCCTGAGACTTCCGTGACATAAAGACCACCAGGCCATCTGGAGGGGGCATTTTGAGGGTCCTTCGTATATTCTGGATATGATGTACATTTTTGTACAAAATACAAAAATCTCTTTTTTTCGGATATTCTGCAATTATTTTCGCTTCATGCATTTCTTGTCTTTTCATGCTCCTAAGTTGTACATATTTATAGCAGCTTCACTTGTAGTAGCCAAAAAGTGGAAATAATACCAATGTCCACAAATGTATGACTGGGCAAATGCACTGTAGTACATTCATACAATAGAATACTACCAAACATGAAAAGTATGAACTTTTTCCATTTTTCTTATGGCAAGAGAAGCCTTATTGTTTTAAACTACTAAAGGTTAGGGTGTTCGGTTATGGGTCATGTCCCATAGGTTGCTATATCCATTACCACATTTTATCTTTAATTTCTTAGTGAGATACATACTTACTTCTAGGGACAATTAAATATTAGATACCATTTTTTTAACTGAGCATTCATTTTCTAAAAAAGACAGAAGCAAACTATATACACTCTATATGCTATTCTATAATTTGCCTTTTCTTTTCTCTTCTTTTTTAATTTGACAATATATCTCTTGAGGATTTTTTCCTTGTCAGCACACAAAGCTCTACTTCATTCTTTGTAATTATCTACAGTCTATTGAATGGATGTTTAATAATTTATATAGCCATCCCCTTGCTTATGGGTCTAGGCTGCTTCTTATTTTTTTAATTGTTACAGGTCATTTTTATAATGAATATATTGATATGAATATATCAGTGCCCATTTGTAAACATAATTGTGGCATACATTCTTGGTTTTAAGTGTAGGTACATTTTATTTTGTGATAGATTTTTATCCTTTATGTTGATATCCAATGAAGTTGCAGTGATCAACTTATCAGAGTATATGAGACTATTATTATTAACCATTGTCAATAATATAATTTATTAAATCTTTTAGTAGCTTCCAATCTGATAAGTGAAAAATCTCTCAACATCTCACTTTTGTTTCAATGTACATTTTCTTAATGGGAATGGTGTTGCACAACTTTTTACATGTCTATCAACTGCTCAAGTTCTGTTTTCTGGTTAAATATTATATATATTTTTCTGTTAAAATTCTGGTCTTTCATTATTGATTTGAAAAAGTACTTCATAAATTAAGGAAACTATCCTTTATTTTTATTTGCTAAGAATATTTTTCCAGGCTAACCATTTTTCTTTTGACTTTTGTTTATGATATGGAATCTTGCATTTTACATAGCCAAATGTATCAGTCTTCTGTATTTTCCATGGATACTTTTATAAGCTGCATGCTGTGTGTGCTAAGTTGCTTCAGTCATGTCTGACTCTTTGTGATCCTATGGACTGTAGTCTGCTAAACTCCTCTGTCCATGAGATTTTCCAGGCAGAACTACTGAAGTGGGTTGCCATTCCCTTCTCCAGGGGATCTTCCCAACACAGGGATTGAACCCATGTCTCTTATGTCTCTTGCATTGGCAGACAAGTTCTTTACTACTGGCGCCACCTGGGAAGCCCCTAGCTTTATTTAAATACTTCAGTCTTCCCTCTGGATTTTTTCTTTTTTTGATGCAACAATTTAGATGCAGATCCACTTAATTATGCTTTTCAAATATCCAGCTGATTTGTCTCAATTTCATACATTGAAAGACCCATTAATTCACATTGATTGAAATATCTTGTTATTTTGAAATATTGAATTTAAATCCAGCTTGAAATTCTTTTCTCATCTGTTATTGCTTCTTCTATTCATATTCCCTGTACTGAATTGGTTTGACTGTTGTTAACATCACAAGATCTGCTGGACTTATATTTATTATTCTCACATATTTGTATCCCTGCAAGAAGTTAAGACTAGTCTACTGAGAAGGAAGTGTATTTTTATAGGAATTTTAGGTCATTTTAGGAGGAGTTGAATAACATCATAAAATAGTCAGCCTCCATCACCAGGACCTGTAAGTCTTCCTCATGTCTCCTAGTATTAATCCTTTAAAGACACATTTGCTCTTTTTGGAAATGGGAGTAGTCTTACAGAGTCAAGTAAGGTTGACAGCAAGGGATGATGCTGGGTAACCAGATCAAGACGGAATGAACCTCCTCTTCTTAAATCTCTCTAACACTAGTTCAGAGAAGACTTGTGGTTGCCAAGGGAGGGGGGATTGGGAGGGGGTGGAATGGGAGTTTGGGGTGAGCAGATGTAAGCTACTATGCATGGAATGGATAAGCAACAAGGTCCTACCATATAGGACAGGGAACTATATTCAGTGTCTTGTGATAAACCATAATGGAAAACAATATTTATAAAAGAATACATATATATATTCAATTTTATAACTGAATCACTTAACATTGTAAAGCAACAATACTTCGATTAAAAAAGAAAGATAAAAACTAGTTCAGAGAATGTTTTCAAAAGAATCATTCCAAGTATATTTGATCAACTGTCTTGAATGTAATACATTTAAAGCCTCTCATGATGACTACATTTGAGGAATGACACTCAATTGCCCATATGCATTTTATTATATTCAGTTCACCATCATTAAGAAAATACAAACAATGTAACTTAATAAAAATGCTTAATCTGCCTAGTAAAAACTGAACGCAAATTTTACATTCACCATGATGACAGCTATTTAAAATTAGCATGCTCATGACAAAATTGCAGAAAGAAACCTCTGATAAAATGAAGGGATTAGAAGAGACTTTTCTTCCTGAAAAACTTGATTAATGCCGTTATGGAAGTACTTATATAATAAAACAAATTAAGAACTTAATTACTTTGTGCTCATATCTCCTGAAGGAACATCCCATGAGGAATACAAAGCACAATGTGATAAGGATGTTATTCTAGCTCGTGTGTGCAGCGGTATGGTAATGTAATAGCACAGAAACAGAAACCGAGTCTAAAAGCCTGCCTTCAAGATTTGAGCTCTGCTGTTTAGGTGGGACTGATCTGACTTTCAGGAGTCCTTAGATAGAAAATGAGATCATTAGAATCCCTTCACAAGCTTTTTAGAATCTTGCTCCTCAGAGTGGTCCATAGACCAACAGCTGCCTTAGGTTAGCATCACCTGGAGGTTATTAAAAGTGCAGAATTTCAGTTCCCAAGCCAGTCCTCCAGAATTATCAGAGTTAGTGGGATGGAGTCTAGCAATCTGAGTTTTCACAGTCCCTCCAGGTGACTCCTGTGTGGGCAAAAGTTGGAGCAGCACTGATTTAGAGCACTAAATGAGTCAAACACAACCGCTGTTTTCCATATATCCATTATCATGAAGTGAATCATACACAATGAAAGGTTTATTATTCATGCAGACTGCAGGCCTGGCAACAGTGTTCTCTTAATTTTGGAAATTTTTCTCCATTCTTTTTTACTTGGCATTTTAGACTTGGACCAGAACATTAAACATTCAGTAGATGAGAATTCTGCTTTATAATTTCATAAATATTTATTGAGCTCTACTTGTGTCTCAGGCTTGCTTTATATGCTGCGGTTTAGCAATGAGAATCTATTTGGCTCCTGCCTTCAGGGAGGTTCTAGATCACCAAGAAAGACAGGCAATGAACTCATTATAGCAGTGTGGAGAGGGTTACAAAAGAAGAGTCACTAGTTACTACGAAAGCATCTAAATGGGGGCTTTTACCTATGAATCACAGGATGAAAGTTAGGGGCTATATAAACCTCTTGGATTTTTTTTATACTTGGGGGACATATATTTGCATATTTTCATTGTTATGGAGAAAGGGTTTTCAAAGAATTCCTTGAAACCCAAATATTTAAGGAGCCCTGCTGAAATCAACATTGCAGGCTAGTTTATTATCCTGATGTTTGAATCCATTATTTTCATTAAGATCCTTTTCCCCTCCTTCCCTGAGAATGCTTACTTAAGCCTGAAAGACCCAGGTACAGATTCAAAGCCATGTTTACTCTGCAGAACAAAGCTCTCCCTTCATCTTTCTTCTATGAAAAGTTGAAGGCAAATTCTCCCCAGACACAGGCTCAGTAGGGTACCCAGCTGGACTGCTTTATTACCAGATACAGATGTAGATGAAATGTCCTAAGATGAGTTCTGAAAAAGACCTTCCCTGACATTTGTTCAACATTTAATTCACAGTTCCTGAAAATGAATGTGCAGTTCTGGGGGGGTGAGGGTGTAAGCTTAAAACTCTGTCAGTTGATTAAAAGCCATGCTCAAATCCAGACCAATTAATAACAGAATCCCCACAGGGTTAATATTAAGGGTGGCTGTTATTGTGATTTTTATCTTCATTTCAGGGTTTCTGCAAGTAGATTAATCAGCCCTTCTGTGTTTATTCTACCACCAGAGCGACAATTCATTTTGATGATTATGTTACAAATACCAGCGACATTCAATAGACCTTGCAGAGAAGTTTTTATGAGTTTGGGCAAATATCTGCTGTAGTCCACGAGGCAGATCAGATAATAATAGCAGCCTCAGGTTCTGAAACTCACAGGGCCCCTCAAGAGCACGCACTGAATCAGAATGTCAATCTGGTGATTTAGTTTACCCCCATTGCCTAAATCACTCCAGAGTAAAGGCAAAAACATAGCACACGTGTTTAAGATATCAGCACTTGGTTAAATAGTAGATTCCAAAAAGTCTTTAAGTTAACTCCTAAATGTGCCAGTGAAACAGTAAATGGAATTTAACCTCAATTCTCAAGTGCCAGGAGACTTTTAATAACCCCAATCAGACAATAAACTTTTATTCCTCGTTTTTGCAACAGAAGTCATACTGCAGTCTCAATGAGCCTCAGTCTACTACAATTACTGGAGGGTTCAGCAATACTTTAGTGGAGTCTTAGTTGGTGGTTTGGTCTGTGTCTTCATTGACTCAAGGATCATTTCAGTTTTTATCATGGCCCCTCTGCATTTCAGATGGAAGGACCAAGAGCACAGCCATTACAGGTGGTGTGGCTGGACATCCCTGGCTTCCCCTCTGTGACCCAGGAATAACCACCACGATTCCCCCTCCTCCCCTGGCCTTCCCCCTACTCCAGCTTCTGGTGCTTTTATGAGTGAGAGGATACAGAAGAGGCACTACTCTCTCTTTTGGAATAGCCTGTGTTGTGTTCCTTAGCTGGCATCATCCTCCACTTCCCCCTGGTACCAAGCACTGTCTTCCTACTCATCAATATGCCTGGAATTAAAGGAACATGGATCAACACTAGGCTCCTGCCTCCTCACTGTGGGCACTACAGACCTTCTCTTATCACCACCCAGAGCTATGCGGGAAGACCGTGTGGCTGGGAATATTTCTTCTCTGACTCCTTTCTTTTCTCTGTCACCTGCTTCTGAAAGGAGCACAAATGTCCTCAGCCCTCTCGTGAGAGGAGGCAGAATGAGCAGAGAAGGATAGCCATTTTCTCCTCTGCCTTCAGCCCTGACGATCCCCAGGCACTCTGGTTGGTGCAGAGTCAGCCTGGAGGCAGCCGCCCTCTCACAGAGAATCACCAAGATTGTGCTATCAGGAAGGCAAAGGGAAGACCTGTTTGTTTGTAGTTCGCTGAGAACCACCCTAGGTGCCTCTGACTGTTAGCAGATTTACCCCAATAGCAAGTATCACCACACAGAGCCTTTAGAGTGTAACTGGAAAGCACATTTCTAAACAGACTTTTCAAGCATGTTACTGCTCTGAGGTTCACGTGAGCATATTCCTTCTCAGTCAACCTCCTTCCTAAGAAGGGAAGGCATGGCCTGGGGGTAAACATTCACAAAGCCTAGGTCCCAAGGAGACAGAATGGAAACTAGACGTTAGATGCTGGGTCACTCCCCAGGGAGACACTCATAGCTCACCTGTTCCGTGACTCAGCCCAAGACCCCTGGTAGCTCTCCTGTAGGGGGACCATCACGCTGTCCTCTTAAAGGCAAATTTCTGGAAAGAAAACATAAGGGGAGATTTTTTTACCATCAGGCTTTAGAAAACCAGTGACGCAGATTCTGTTTTTTAAGAACTGGTGTGTGAGGACTGACGTGGACATCATACCTTCCCCTCCACCCTCTCCTCCTCCTCCTGCATTTTCTCCTTCGTCTTCTTCTCTCTCTCCTTCCCTGCAGCACTGAAAAAGCCTCTGACTCACACACCTGCCCTCCTCTCTGGTAGGTAGAAGCTGCTGAGTGTACATAAAGGACGTTCTGCATTTTGCCGGTCCAGCCTCTATCAGCTAAGAGGCTGGCCTCATGCAGTCCATGTCCACATGGACGGCAGGGGGGGCCTCTTTCCATCCTGCCAGACTCTCATGCTTTCTCTTACAAGTGAGCTGCTTCTAGCAATTAAATCTGAAAACCAGGGAGGGAACAATGTCCCAGGGTGCTGACCTGTGTATCTGACATGATTTTCCACAAATCTAAATCAACGTGTGTCCTGGTTAAAGACTCTGTTCTAACGTGTAGTTGTTTTTCCTCAAAAGACTTACAGAAGTATGAAGATCAATCCATCACATTCTACAAGGAACAAATTACCTTTATTGAAGTAGCATAATTACTCAAGATTTGGAATGTGTGGGAATTTGGAGGCAGATTATATTGCTATACACAATGAGCTCCTACAGTCTCTGGGAGGTGACTGATTGCAAAGATGCCACAGGTTACCCATCATCAAGAAGCTCTCTCTATTTTGCACCTAAAGTCTTAAAAAAAGTGAAAGTGTCACTCAATCATGTCTGACTGTGACCCCATGGACTGTAGCTGCCAGGCTCCTCTGTTCACGGAATTCTCCAGGCAAGAATACTGGAGTGGGTAGCTATTTCCTTCTCCAGGGGAACTTCCTGACCCAGGGATCAAACCCAGATGTCACTTTCTAGAGTCGTCACCAGCTCTTTATTTGGTGTGGAAACCTGTAGTTCTAGAAGGTATCTGGCAAGGTTAATGTACCTCTTGGGAAGGGAAATCCAGCCATACATGATGTACATGTGCTGGTTATAAAGCAGAGAGCAAAGTCTCAGAAGGAAGAGGACAGGCATGTTTGGCAGAGGCTTTGCAAGGAGACAGAGAGGCCTGAATGGACTGTCTGGGAGATTATCCTGGTGGTCAAGAAAGGGCGAGGCTCCTAATATCAGCTGGCCACCTTCTGGCAGCTCCTCTCTTAAGCCTTGCCTCCGTGACCCTGATGCCCGACTCCCCTCATTTTACGTGTTAACTTCTCTGCCCGATGTCTTCCAGAAATACAGGGATAAATCACGACCGACATAATGTGGCTCATGTCTCAGTTTCACAGCTTTTTTACTTTCCTTTCTATCTAAAATGTAAACTGAAATTAAATCTTTCCCCCAAAGAGCTCAGAGCTGTACAAGGATGTTATACTAAGAGGTGGTAAATCCATCACCACTGAGATGAAACAATCCAGAGCAGCATTTCCATAACCTGTGAGTGCCTGGAGTCATCCCAGCGAACGTGTAAGAGTCTGCGTTGGCTCTCTCTCTCTCTCCTTTTCCATACTTAGATTTTAGGGAAGGACAGAAACTTCTGGTCGGCTTCCATTTAACTCAGATGCAGAGACAGTACGATATAATACAAATAAGAATGCTGGCTGCGAAAGCAGAAGAGTTAAGCTGCACTTTTCATCTCTACCTCTTTGGAGTTATAAAGATTTAGGATGAGACAACTCATTTCTCAAAGACTCAGTCTCCACACATTTAAAGTGAGGTTAATACTCTAGGGCTTCGTATAGCACGGGTAGTGCAGCTCAGTGTTCTGTGATGACCTAGAGTGGTGGAATGGGAGGAGAAAGGAGGTCCAAGAGGGAAGGAATCTATGTATACATGTGGCTGATTCACTTCATTGTACAGCAGACACTAACACATCACAAGGCATTTATACTCTCCAAAAATAAAATAAAAAAAGATTTAAAAAAAAATCTAGGCGGTGTAGTGCTCTGTTAACACTTCACTGAGATTCACTTTGTTTCAAGGTCATGGTAGGAAACCAAAGGTCGAATGATTCCCTTCTTGGTTCAGTCCTGCATGGAGCTAGGCGAGCCCCGTCCATGCCCCCTGGGGGTCCTACCCATCAGTCTTGCTGGTCCAGCTTCAGGGCACACAGTCCAGTCCACCTCCAGCACCTCCACTTCTTTGCCCCAGGCCTCCCTCTGAAGGCTTGTGTCTACTTGGCATCTGTGAGGCACACAGCAAGTACCAGAAACAACTGCACCTGTTTCCATAGAGCAACCTGCAGGCAATGACTGATGGCAATAGGAATGTAGACACATCAGCTGCCTCACCCTTCGGGTGGTTTTCAGAGCTCCCCCCAGGGGGTTAAGCCCCAGCTGTTAGCAGTGCTAGTTGATGGATAACTGACCCTTTGTTGGCTTCTTCATCCTCTTTTTCTCTTTTCACCTACCTCCCAGCCGTGTTTCTTGGGGTGATCTAAAAGTTCTCTTGGAGTTTGAATTCTCGTCTCAGGGCTTTCTCCTTGGAGAGCACAACCTAAAATATTGCGCACGTGGAGATTCGACAAGCAGCCAAAGTGAGGAAGGTAATGGTTCCTATTCGGCAGGTGCAATTTATCTTCCGAACCTTGAAAGCCCATTCGATTATTAAACTTGTCAAGACGCACAGCTGTCCTTTAATACCTGACTTAACTAATCTAAGCAACTTTACTTGGCAACCACATACACTCTGTTCCCCTTTTCCCTACAAATCTCTGAACACTTATACGTAATGTCCACAACATGTCATTCTTAAGGAAAAAAACTTTTTTTGAGCTTCTGGCAAAAGGTGGTGGAAAGAGAACTGAACAGGGAATCAGAGGCTCTGGGTGTTAACTGAAGAATACATTCTCACAATAAAAGTTCAACAGCAATATCTATGTCCAGAGGGGTGTACAATCTGACCCTGAGACACCCCAAACTGATGATGCTTTTTCTGTGTCCTTGAGAGCACAAGAAATGGAAGACCCTGCGGTCTCCAAGTGCTTCTAATGGAGGTTATATCCAGTTAAAAAAATCTAGGGTAGCCTTAGAGGAAGAAGTCTTGGGTAGAAGGCCACACGCAGGCTCAATATGCAAGAGAAGGAAAAAGTAAAGTTGTTAATGAAACCATATTACTCTCAGGAAAGCTCAGGTCACCTTTGCCATGAATCTTTATTTTGTGGGTGTCAGGAACTCTCTCAACAGCAACATTGGAAACTGTTAGGGCAAGAAAAAAGACTTCTATTTTGTACATCTAACCATTCAGTTGAATTGCTTTTCTTTCCACCCAGCCAGCCAACCAGCCAGTTATTCTTCTCTGCCCTCTTCCGCTCTTCCTTCTTTCGATTCTTTTCATCCTTCCTTTCAGTCTTCCCTCCAGATCTCTGTCCATTCTCCCTTCCAGAATCCCTTCATCCCTGCCTTCTCCCTTCCATCTTTCTTCCATACCTTTGATCATCTCTTTTTGCATTCAGGCTTCATTCTTTCTTTCCTTCTTCAAATTAATGAGTACTTTAAAAGGCAGCATTGGGTCATGATGATTCAATGTCGCACTACAGTCAGGCAACCTGGTTCAAATCCAGGTCAAATATTCTTAATGCCCTTGGGCAATTTGCTTAAATTTCCCATACTTGAGATTTCTAGCTTTTTACGTATAAGCTGGAGCTAATAATAATCCCTATTCCACTGGCTTATTCTGAGAATTAAGTGAATTAATACACATATGATGCAAACAAACAAATTGACTTGTATTTAGTGTTATCAATACTAGTTGTTATCATCAGTATACTTTTTGTATTCGATTAAGTCCTGCAAAAATAGATGTTTAAGACTTAGCCCTTGCTTATTAGGAGATTCTTATGTCTAGAGAGTTAACACAGTATCCAAAGATGAGCAAGTAATTCACTTCTCAATAGAAGGCTTAATTTCCTAAAGTGTATAATTCAGCATTATCACCTCTGACAAATGGTGAAATATTTGAGGGTCTTGCATTTCCAAAGCACTGCTGCACTCTTCCAGCTCCCAACCTTTGTCCCATTTCAGTTCTATTCTATCAAGTGTGTTCATCTTAGCCTTGATTTGTACACTGAGTTTCTTGCCAGCCTCTTGCAATACAATTTAACGTGAAAGGCAATATAATATTCTTGTGGAGGATAGCAGCAGTTCAATAGGATAGATTGGAACTCTCGCCAATGCGAGCATGATTTAGGGCACCTTGTTATGGAGAAAGTCTGCTTGTTCTTTCAACTATTGAGATGAGGTCTTTCGAAGAGTGATTGCAGTTCTGACACTCACAGTTAACTCCTTTCGTCCTTTTCCTACATTATTCTGTGTTCTATTTTACAAATCTCCAGGACTTCAATACCCATAGAATTTCAAACTAACACTTAAGAAGGTCAGCTTAGTGTGAGAAGCTAAGCGAGAAATAGCTATAGTTTAATTTGAGGATCTCCTGAAACTCCTGCCAGGACATTTGAACAAGTGTAACTAGTCTCCTCTGTCCAAAACTAAAGTCTTACAGATTTGATGATGCAGATAAGCTGATATCCCAAATCTTCATGATCAGTCATAAAACAGATACTTACCACCCTCACCTGGAACACCTAAATTTGAAAAGGTTGTGAGTGGAATATTAGAGAGCAGTGGTAAAAATCAAATCCTGACATCTCAGTGGTTTAGCACAGTAAAGAAATTTTCTGGCTCATGAAAAGTTTGAGGCTAGATGATGGGGGCTAATCTCCATCTTGTAACCTAGGGATCTAGGTGCCCTTACATGATATTTGTAACATCTCAACATGTGGCTCCCAAGATTACTGAGAAGAGAGGGAGACACATCAACAATTATCTGGCTCATCTGGGAGGTGACATCCATCGCTTCCACTTAGGATCCATTGGCCATAACTTGTCTGATGGCCCCATCCTAATGGCAAGGCCCAGAAAACCTGAGAGAACACACAGAATATTTGTGGCACATAAATACCTCATTCATAATTGGTGTCAATGTAGATACTTGAAATCCATAAGAGAAAAGAGGTGCCAACTGGATGAAGATAAAGTATGATGTGAATTGTTTCAAAATGGCAAGAGTTATAGAGACCAGAGGCTCAATTCAAAACAGTCCCACCACTAGCACTTGAAAGAATCACGGTTTATCTCTAAAATTAAACTCTTCATGAATTTAATAATACAAAACTTAAGCTTCATTTCACATATACTGGGAAGATGACACATGCTTATTCTTTGGAGTTCTCTTCGCAAACCATGTGCCTTTTAAGGATTTGCATTCTCTAGTTTAAAAAGCCCATTTTAAATGTTCACTAAATGGTTATTAAATGGTAGTGATGAAGGTTCACTTAAGTTGCAAGGAAATGTCATTCTTAATTTGAAGGCCCTTGTAGCATTGTTGAACATTTGCCTGGATGCCTTGATACACTATTCTAAAGTGCAAGTTTGTTGAAATCATGCTGCTTTATACCCTTTTAAATTAAATTTTATTTAAACCCTCTGTGTCCAGTCACAAAAGGCAATGAACCCAGGACATGTGAGGCTGTTAAAAACCTATTCAATGCCCTTAGACTAACAAGGAATTTTTATCAGAAGTTCTTCCCTCTCTAGCTCCCTTCCCTTCCTAGCCAAATGTTTCCCTGAACAACAAAGGCAGGCTTTAAACTAGTGAATCCAAGAGATACATTCTGGCCTTCAAAGGGAAAATGAAGAGAGGAAACCTCTGGGAACAGGCATGAATCTGCCTAGTTTTCAGGTTTTTCTTGTTCCAGTTGCTCCTCATTGCTTGCTCACCAGTCTTCACCATGATGTCTGAACCCACGTGCTTCTCCTGCATCTTGGGCCTCTTGTTCCCTGAACTGTGAGATTTGCTGGTTCTACAAATCTCCTCCCCTTGCTTCAACTACCCAACCTGAAAATAACTATTTAATGAGAGTCGTGTTACCATATGTGACACAAATAATTACTTCACTAACCAAATATTCATTTACAAAATAATCACACAATTAATTACTTCCCGAACCAAATATTCACGGTGATCCTCTTGTTTTAGAGGTACCATGGTGGGCAAGAGGATAATGTGAACAAGATAGGGTCTTTATTCCCCACGCAGTTGAATCTAGAAGCAGGGATAGGTGAAGCAATGAAGAAAAGCATTCTGGATGGCAATCAGTACTATAAAGAAAGGGAAATAGGGTGATGTGATAGGGAGTGGCCGTGGCCAGGGTTCCCATGCACAGAATCACGGGAAGAAGGACTTCCTGACCAGGAGAAGGGGAAGATCCGGGGAAACGGGTAAAGCAAGGTGCCAGGCAAAAACTGGAAATGATGGTTGGAAAGGACAAAATTCCCCTTCTTCCTCCTCCCACTTCCAGTAAAGAAGTACAGCCTTTCTTTTTCTGATCTCCATGCCAATTCCTCCAGATCCTCTGTGAAAGCAAGGATACAAATTTCATATTAAATGTAATAACAGACCACCTTGAAGAAAGCCTTCATTTCCCTTTCTTCTGAATCAGCATCCCTCCATGGGGCTAAACAAAACACCTGCCTTTTCTTTGGCTAAGCTTCTGTGACCTTATCTTCTCTGTTGAGACCCACGGCTGATGACAAGTTGCGAGAAACAACTGCTCACTCTCTGGCTGCCCTCAGTCCTCTAGACAACATCTCCCTGACTGATGAAGTCATGAGGGACAATATTTCCTCGTTCTCAGTGACTGCTGATAAATGGCACTGAAGCAGCATTGCTGCTCAACCCCTTACTCAAGGGAGGCTGTCAGTTTCTGCAGATTCCTTGGCCAGTCTACCCCCATCAATTTCATAGTGGGAGGAATTGCCTCAGAATTACACATGGTCATGTAATCAGGAGGAGCTTGAGGAGAATGATGAGGACAGAGTGAGAGGAGGAGAAATGACCCAGACTCACCAATTAGGTCAGCAACAAGCTCACTCAAGTTCTCAGCCTTGTTAGACTTTTAAACCATAGCTGTGTTCCTCCCCCATCTGTCTGTGGGCATCCCTGTGCCACATTGTAGAGGCAGGTGCAATAACAAGGAAGAAAATGTTGGGGCAGGGTGCAGACAATTCAGGTCTTTTAAAATTAGAGAATTTCTCAAAGGTGTTCATCTGGGGAAGGGTGATTCAATAACCTGGCATCATATTACATGTAAAATGGACTCCTGGTTCCACCTCCACCCTCCCATTTTTGAAGATAAGAGATTTGAGAATAGGCTTCCCAGAAGGTGCAGTGGTTAAAAAAAAAAAAAAATCCTCCTGCCAATGCAGGAGACGTTGGAGACTCAAGTTTGGGAAGATCCCCTGGATTAGAAAAAGGCAATGCACTCCAATATTTTTGCCTGGAAAATTTCATGGGGAGAGGAGTCTGGCCGGTTACAGTCCTTCCAGTCACAAAAGGTCAGACACGACTGAGCACACACTCAAAAAAAAAAAAAAAAAAAAAAGGAAAAGGAAAAAAACAAATAGGATCTGCAATATGTGGTGGTCTGGAGTGAGCAAGGAGTAGGGTTTCTTTCTAAAAAGCTTGGATCCGAGCCCTATTCTGCTAGTATATTCCTGGGTAGCGCTGGAAAAGTCTCTCAGCATTTCTGATTTTTAACCTGCTGATCTAGAAAGTAATGCAGTTTGATTGATGAAACTCTTAATGTCCCTTTTTGCCCTAAAATGTCATGATTCTTATACAGTAGGAAAGATTCATTTTAACTGAAATAACCTTTGGAAGAACCCCGGTGGTCCAGAGGTTTACAATCCATGCTCCCAATGCAGGGGACACTGATTTGATCCCTGAAACTCAGATTCCTCATGCTGTAAAATGACCAAAATGAATTTTTTATAAAAGAACCTTTTGACAGATACTAGTTAAAAATGCCTTTTAATATCTCTTTCTAAAGAGCAATATCCAATATATTCATCCATATATTAAGCTCTAACTTCTTAGTGTAATAACATTCTGCCAAAGATTAGATAAGACACACTGGAATCCTGCAAACACCAGAGGAGGAACAATTTTTAAATTATTGTTTTAGTAGTATTATGTGGGAAAAGGAGAAATCAGTGTTATTAATTCCCTTACCTCTTATTTGCCAACTTAAATGATCTATTTCTTACCTTGTTCTAGAAAAGATTTAAGGTGACAGACTAAGTCATGATAAAATTATTTATCCAATAACTGCTCCATCGTTTGGCTTACCATAACCTTAGAATCTGTTCATATATATATATGAATTATATATATATATATGAATATACACATATTTTATTTAAGTACAGTTGATTTACAATATTGTATTAGTTTCAGGTATATAGCAAAGTGATTCAGTTTATTTATTTTATTTATATTTTTAAGGCAAAAGATTTTTATTGCCCTATGTAAATTGGTAATATGTTTTCAAATTTTCCTTATTGTGCCTGTTAAAAGAATTTTTTAAAAATATACATTTATTTATTTTAATTGGAGGTTAATTACAATATTGAATTTTAAAGTTCATACTACTTTGTTCTACCCTCAGTCAAACTCGAAAGTGGTTAGAATCAAATGCTTTTGAATTAAATTTTAGTTGAGTTGAGTTCGTTCAGTCACTCAGTCCTGTCTGACTATTTGCAACCTTGTGAACTGCAGCACGCCAGTCCTCCGTGTCCAACACCAACTCCCAGAGTTCACCTAAACTCATGTCCATTGTGTTGGTGATGCCATTCCACCATCTCATCCTCTGTCATCCCCGTCTCCTCCCACCTTCAATCTTTCCCAGCATCAGGGTCTTTTCAAATGAGTCAGCTCTCTGCATATAGGTGGTCAAAGTATTGAAGTTTCAGCTTCAACATCAGTCCTTCCAATGAACACCCAGGACTGATCTCTTTTAGGATGGACTGGTTGGATCTCCCTTGCAGTCCAACGGACTCTCAAGAGTCTTCTCCAACACCACAGTTCAAAAGCATCAATTCTCCAGTGCTCAGCTTTCTTTATAGTCCAACTCTCACATTCATACATGACTACTGGAAAAACCATAGCGTTGACTAGACAGACCTTCTTTGGTAAAGTAATGTCTCTGCTTTTTAATATGCTGTCTAGGTTGGTCATAACTTTCCTTCCAAGGAGCAAGCATCTTTTAATTTCATGGCTGCAGTCACAATCTGCAGTGATTTTGGAGCCCAGAAAAATAAAGTCAGCCACTGTTTCCATTGTTTCCCCATCTATTTGCCTTGAAGTGATAGGACCGGATGCCATGATCTTTGTTTTCTGAATGTTGAGCTTTAAGCCAACTTTTCCACTCTCCACTTTCACTTTCATCAAGAGGCTCTTAAGTTCTTCACTTTCTGCCATAAGGGTGGTGTCATCTGCATATCTGAGGTTATTCATATTTCTCCTGGCAATCTTGATTCCAGCTTGTGCTTCATCCAGCCTAGCATTTCTTATGATGTACTCTGCATATAAGTTAAATAAGCAGGGTGACAATATACAGCATTGACTCCTTTTCCTATTTGGAACCAGTGTGTTGTTCCATGTCCAGTTCTAACTGTTGCTTCCTGACCTGTATACAGGTTTCTCAAGAGGCAGGTCAGGTGGTCTGGTATTCCCATCTCTTTCAGAATCTTCCACTGTTTATTGTGATCCATGCAGTCTAGGGTTTTGGCATAGTCAATAAAGCAGAGATAGAAGTTTTTCTGGAACTCTTGGTTTCTCGATGATCCAGCAGTTGTTGGCAATTTGATCTCTGGTTCATCTGCCTTTTTAAAAATCAGCTTGAACATCTGGAAGTTCACGGTTCACATATTGCTGAAGCCTGGCTTGGAAAATTTTAAGCACTACTTTCCTAGTGTGTGAGATGAGTGCAATTGTGAGGTAGTTTGAGCATTCTTTGGCATTACCTTTCTTTGGGATTGGAATGAAAACTGACCTTTTCCAGTCCTATGGCCACTGCTAAGTTTTCCAAATTTGCTGGCATATTGAGTGCAGCACTTTCACAGCATCATCTTTCAGGATTTGAAACAGCTCAACTGAAATTCCATCACCTCCACTAGCTTTGTTTGTAGTGATGCTTCCACTGACTTCACATTCCAGGATGTCTGGCTCTAGGTGAGTGTGGGTGATCACACCTTTGTGAGTATCTGGGTTGTGAAGATATTTTTTTTTGTACAGTTCTTTTGTGTATTCTTGCCACCTCTTCTTAATATCTTCTGCTTCTGTTAGGTCCTTTATTGAGTCCATCTTTGCATGAAATATTCCCTTGGTAGCTCTAATTTCCTTGAAGAGATCTCTAGTCTTTCCCATTCTATTGTTTTCCTCTATTTCTTTGCATTGATCACTGAGGAAGGCTTTCTTATCTCTACTTGCTATTCTTTGGAACTCTGCATTCAAATGGGTGTATCTTTCCTTTTCTCCTTTGCTTTTCACTTCTCTTCTTTTCACAGCTATTTGTAAGGCCTCCTCAGACAGCCATTTTGCTTTTTGGCATTTCTTTTCCATGGGGATGGTCTTGATCCCTGTCTCCTGTACAGTGTCATGAACCTCGTCCATAGTTCATCAGGCACTCTATCTATCAGATCTAGTCCCTTAAATCTATTTCTCACTTCCACTGTATAGTCATAAGGGATTTGATTTAGGTCATACCTGAATGATCTAGTTGTTTTCCCTACTTTCTTCAATTTCAGTCTGAATTTGGCAATAAGAATAAGGAGTTCATGATCTGAGCCACAGTTAGCTCCTGGTCTTGTTTTTGCTGACTACATAGAGCTTCTCCATCTTTGGCTGCAAAGGATATAATCAATCTGATTTCAGTGTTGACCATCTGGTGATGTCCATATGTAGAGTCTTCTCTTATGTTGTTGGAAGAGAGTGTTTGTTATGACCAGTGCATTCTCTTGGCAGAACTCTGTTAGCCTTTGCCCTGCTTCATTCTGTATTCCAAGGCCAAATTTGCCAGTTACCCTATTTCCCAAATTCATTTCAAAATTTAACTGAGTATCTGAGAAAAGTTAAATATACTTCTGGTTGCCAGAAAGCTCAGAGTTTACCTGGGGAGACAGGCATAGAAAAAATCAATTACAACTCAAAACCATAGGGAGAATCCTCCTATGGCCAACTCAGGCATTCTTATGGACACCCTGGCAAGTGCAGGCTGGGGTCGTGGTTACACAGAATAGGCACAGCATGGAATGTCTTAGAATTCTTACCCTGCAGTGTTTGCTTCCTTCCTCAAATATCCTGCATGTTTCTCATGGAACTCCTCTCAGTGTTCCTGAAATGGCAGCTAATCTTAAAGGAGGCAAAACTATTCACCGTCTAATATGTGAAGAGCTCACAGATCCTCCAGCCCTTCATTAAATTCTTTGGTGGTTAAGTCACTAAGTCATGTCCAACTCTGGAGACCCCATGGACTGTAGCCCTCCAGGCTGCTCTGTATATAGTATTTCCCAGGAAAAATATGGGGAGTGGTTTGCCATTTCCTTCTCCAGGGGATCTTCTGGATTCAGGGATCAAACACAGGTCTCCTGAATTGCAGGCAGATTCTTTACCAACTGAGTCACCAGGGAAGCCCAATTAAATTCTTTCAGTTCAGTTCAGTTCAGTTCAGTTGCTCAGTCGTGTCTGACTCTTTGCGACCCCATGGGTTGCGGCATGCCAAGCCTCCCTGTCCATCGCCAACTCCCAGAGCTTACTGAAATTCATGTCCATGGAATTGGTGATGCCATCCAGCCATCTCATCCTCTGTCGTCCCCTTCTCCCGCCTTCAATCTTTCCCAGCATCAGGGTCTTTTCCAATGAGTCAGTTCTTCACATCAGGTGGCCAAAGTATTGGAGTTTCAGCTTCAGCATCAGTCCTTCCAATGAATATTCAGGACTTATTTCCTTTAGGATGGACTGGTTAGATCTCCTTGCTGTCCAAGAAACACTCAAGAGTCTTCACCAACGCCACAGCTCAAAAGCATCAATTCTTTGGTGCTCAGCTTTCTTTATAGTCCAGCTCTCACATCCATACATGACTACTGGAAAAACCATAGCCTTGACTAGATAGACCTTTGTTGGCAAAGTAGTGTCTCTGGTTTTTATTATTCTGTCTAGGTTGGTGATAACTTTTCTTCCAAGAAGTAAATGTCTTTTAATTTCATGGCTGCAGTCACCACCTACAGTGATTTTGGAGCCTCAAAAAATAAAGTTTCTCTATTTGCCATGAAGTGATGAAACTGGATGCCATGATCTTAGTTTTCTGAATGTTGAGCTTTAAGCCAACTTTTTCACTCTCTTCTTTCACCTTCATCAAGAGGCTCTTTAGTTCTTCTTCGCTTTCTTCCATAAGGGTGTTGTCATCTGCATATCTGAGGTTATTGATATTTCTCCTGGAAATCTTGATTCCAACTTGTGCTTCATCCAGCCCAGAGTTTCTCATGATGTACTCTGCACATAAGTTAAATAAGCAGGGTGACCATATATAGCCTTGACATACTCCCTGTCCTATTTGGAACCAGTCTGTTGTTCCATGTCCAGTTCTAACTGTTGCTTCCTGACCTGCATACAGATTTCTCCAGAGGCAGGTCAGGTGGTCTGGTATTCCCATCTCTTTAACATTGACCAAATATTCCCTTCCATGGTATGGGATGGCTTGGTACAATTGTTCCTAATCTTGGCTGCACGGCAGAATCACTGAGAACTTTTGACTATTCTTGTGCCCAAGCATTTCCAGACTAATTATAATCCACCAGGGACCCATGAAGTGGGACCCAGGCATATAGCATCCTGCATAATTCCATCATATAAAACTGGATATCTCCAGCTTAATGTATATTTTCATCCAAGAGGAACAGCATTTAGGATAAAATTTGCATTAAGGCAGAAGTAACCAGTATCATTTACTTTTACAACAGGCTGTTTTTGATAGAGAAAAGGATTAGGATGGAGCTTTCATCTGATTGTCACCTGATCCCTTTGAGCCTCTGTAACTTGGATTAATGATGATGATAACAACAAAAACAAGAAAACCTAGCAGACTTTCAATGTAGGTTACATTCTTTTTAGCCTTCAGATAGTCTTAAAGGGGTATCTTAAGGCCCAACTTGAAAGACACCAAAGGGTTAAATAATTGGCCAATAATTATAATAAGTAATTATGAAGGCAGGAATCAAAGCTCTCTCTGTTTCTGAGTCTTTGTTTGATCTATACTTCCCCCACCCCGATTCGACCACCAAAGGGGCTAATTAAAAGCGTATATAGTGTCTGCCTCCTAGTAGAACCAGGCTAAATAAATTGGTCTCCTTAAACACTCCAGGGGGACCGACTTTTACACACATGCCTTCTCAGAAGGCAATTCCTAAAGTGGACATGGTTGTGGAGATCTGGGGAGAGGAACAGAGCAGGCCCCTAAGATGTCTGAGGCACAATAGAGCAACAGGGACTAGGGGTAATCAGACAGGCCCCTGCTTAACTGAGCAGCATGTTTAGAAGCAAAATGGAAGATATCAGGTTCAAGCCTGGGTAGTCTAGTCACCAACTGAGGAGGTGAATGCAGATAATGTGGATTGCTAACTAAAGGCTTGTAAATGCAAGGCAGAGGCAGCCTGTGACCTGAACAGAGGCCTTCTACCTCCTGAAACGACATGCTGTCTGGAAGCACCAATCTAGGCATGATCACATTAGACCCAGGCCTCCAGCTCCAGGCTGTCAAAGAGTATTGGATTTGCTGCATTTTCTGAACAATAAAAGCAGACTTTTAATTTGATTAATCTCATCCTTGATTGCATTAACCACCCATGTGGCCAGAAAGTACAGAATGGACCTCGGGCAACCTGACACTATCTGCATTAACTTCTCAGGCTTTGAGGACATTGAGGGAATGATTCATTTTGCTGTGGATCAGACATCTGATCAACAAAAAGCTGGCCAAAATAGCATTAAAAAAAAGGCTTTAGGCACTCAATACAGGCTTTAGGGGCCAGCTTTACAAACTGGATGCTCTGAAATAAAATTCTAAATTGGGGGTGGGGAGGACAGCACTCTCACTTCTTTCACAACCTTTGATCTGATGAATTCAGAACCATTTTCTTTGAACCAATGAAACCTTTTATCCTCAGAGGTATGAAATTTCTGAGAAATAAAAACTTTGATTTCAAAGTGATCGACATTAACTGGGTTTGATCTTGACATTCTGGATATTGGGACATTGGTAGATAGGCTGAATGCTCAGACACCATCTGTTGCTGACAGAATCAGTCTACTTTTAACCAGAACTCAAACATGCAATCACATACAATCAGGTGGTTTAGGGAGTATTGGACAGTAACATCCAAAATGATATTGACATGCAGAGTAGAAGGGGGAAATGTAACAAGATCACACATCCTAGTGGGGAAAACAATTTTTCCAATAAGGTTAGAAAACTAATCTGTAGAAAAGCAGAAAGGGATATATAGCTTTGAACAGCAATAGGTATGAAAAATACTTATTGATTTTAGTAGATGAGAAAGGCAATATAAATAAAAAATGTGATGCAACTGATGGAAAACAACATCGTGTTAGGCTCTGTAGAGATGCTCTTGGGTCCCTGCCCAGATCTGCTTTATGGAGCTGGTGCTCCAATCCCATAGCCTCTAACATGGTTGGCTGCTGGGAGCTCAGAGCTGGCCATGTTGGCTGAGAACTGCCTTTGGTTTATAGAAGCTATGTTTCCAGGTGGTGGGGCGAGGGGTGGGAGGGTAATATTTCCTCTGGGGTAGCCTGTAGCCAATGATGGATGGATTTGCAGCTACAAGAGGTCCTTGCCTTTGGGAGTAGAATCAACTCTGTGGCAATTCACCTTCTAGAGATTCTTGTGTGATCAAGATGAACTCCACCTGAGCCCACACGTGTGATATTGTGATTTATAAAAAAAATGCAGTCTTCCCTTAGTATCCAAGGGATATAAGGAAATCTGCCATGCTCAAATATTTTATATAGTACAGTGTAGTATAGTCATGCCTCTGTATTCACAGGTTTTACATCCTTGGGTTCCATCAATCTCAGATGAAAATTTAGGTCCACTGCTGCTTGAATCCATGCATGGGAAACCAACTGCATATTTACTGTAAAACTTAGCATATGAGTGGACCCAAACATCTTGATCCCCTGTTGTTTAAGGGTCAAATGTGCATCTTTGGCCTTTGTCCAACTGTCTGGCAGAGATTTTCTAAAAGCCTTAGAATTTTGTAAATGGTGAGAGCAATAAAACCAGGCTTCTCTGGTGGCTCAGTGGTAAAGAATCCACTTGCATTGCAGGATCCACAGGAGATGCAGTTTTGATCCCTGAGTCAGGAAGCTCCCCTGGAGGAGGAAATGGCAACTCACTCCCATATTCTTGTTTAGGAAACCCATGGACACAGGAGCCTGGCTGGGTATCATCCATGGAATTGCAAAGAGTTGGACCTGCTGAAGTGGCTAAGCATGAATGCACAAGAGTGATAAAGGTGAGGGGTGACAGGCACCTAAGGTTATTAGGCACTTGAGGCAGGTGGTTAGAGGGTTGATTGTTCTGGGATGGGAAAGGACTGGAGATGAGTTTCATTAGAGACTCTAACAAATTAATAGAATCCAAGGAGGGTGGGTATCATGAGAATCTCTGGTTTATAGCCAGTCAATCAGAAGTACAAATTTGTGATTGACATCATGAGTAGGAGTGGGTCATTGTAACTTCCAGTGTGTAGGTGGTGAGTCGAAAGAAAAACACAGACAATAATAACCTGGGCTTGTGACTGACATGTGAGATGGGGTGGGGTGTCGGGGGAGAGATTTATTGGACTGAGCCCTTAACTCAAGGAATCAGATGTCATCTCCAGGCAGATAATATCTGAATGGAGTTTCATTCTCCCACACCCAACTTGTGTTTGAGAATTAATTGTTGATGTGGTAACAACTACCCCCACCACTCACACAATGGAATTGATGATAAGAACACCGAAATTAGCACCCTTGCTCAGCTCCTCCTCCTCCCCAAACTGCTTCCCTTCCCCCCTTCTTACAAAAGAAACCTCTTAAATAATCTCTTCCCTATTCTATCATCTCAGGCTCTGCTTACAAGGAGGCTGGCCTAAAACATTCTGTGTTGATGAACTGTTTTCCCTGAGAGGAGGAGGGATATTTGACCAGTCTATCATGTAACCCCTTGAAAAACTATGCTAGATTGGGACACCTCACCTAAATTTGACCTCTGCCATCCAGGATCCTGGCTTTGGCAGCACCTTCCACCAGCCTCCTGGACTCCATGATCACCCACTCTACTTCTGTTTCTCACTAATTAATGTTTCAAAGCTTCAGTGAAGGAAGAACCTTCTGGGTTCTCTAAAGGGACATCATTTGGGAGGGTCCAAGAGGATCATGTAGGATAAATCTGCTTTGACCTTCAAATTCATTATTTCTGTCTGCTAAACTATTAGTGCTGCCAGCAGACACAAGAGCACCATGAGTCAGCATCTCCTGAACATTCATGCACGTTGATAAATCAGGAAGACCAGAAAACACCTTTATTTCTCTTTGATTGCACATCATTGAAATAAAATCCTACACTGATTTTCTAGCTTTTATTGGTAGAAATTTGCATAATATTACAGCTCATTTGTTAGTCATCTCTCCCTGTGTGCTGTGCTTAGTTGCTCAGTCATGTCCAACTTTTTCCCACTCCATGGAGGAGCCCATCAGGCTCCTCTGTCCATGGGGATTCTCTAGGCAAGAATACTGGAGTGGGTTGCCATGTCCTCATCCAGGGGATCTTTCCAACCCAGGGATTGATCCTAGGTCTGCCACAATGCAGGCAGATTCTTTACCATCTGAGCCACCAGGGAAACCCCATCTCTTCCTACATATGCTTCATAAGTGGTTGTGACTCTGAAATCTAGAGACTGTAAAAGATATTGGGTGAAGTGAGAGAATGTACTTCTCCTTCCAAGAAAGCTTCCTCAGTGGAGGGTCTTCAGTGTGTCTAAGGAGCCTTATCAGAGAGAGGGGAAAGTTTATCTGTGCCAGCCAGGGAGGCTTAATAGGGAGTAAGAATTTGGGAGTGCTTCCCCTGTGGCTCAGAGGTAAAGAATCCACCTGCAATGCAGGAGTCCCAGGAGACTCAAGTTCTATCCCTGGGTCAGGAAGATCCCCTGGAGAAGGGCAAGGTGACCCACTCCAGTATCCTTGCCTGGAGAATCCCATGGACTGAGGAGCCTGGAGGGCTACAGTCTTAGGGTCGCAAAGAATAGTTCATGAATGAAGCAACTACATGCTTGATCACAAGGATTTGGGATCTGATAAATTACCCGAAAATCTCCAGGTTTTTTTCTGATCTAGTTCTCATCTTCCATAACCAAAGCTCTAAAAGACTCAATGAAACTGCAAATGCAGCAGGCATATAGTTAGACTGTCATATAACAACCACTGGATCAAGATGTTTAATTTCTAGACCTTGAGCTGCAAGAGATAGGAGATTAAAAGAAATCATAGAAAATGATAGTGATTCTTTCACTGAAATAAAGTCCCTTTGGTTTGCAGCCTATGGTGAAAATGAAGAAATGTGACCTCATTGATCTCTTTTCTCTAGTCCAATACCATCAGAAACAATACCTTAGTCCTTGAATCACTTTATACTATTTTATGGAAATGGCCAATTGATCTCCCAGAGTTATGACTTCATCCCTACTGACCAGAGATAAGCCTTAAATTAAATTTTCTCCCTGCTCTGCCAGAACCCAGCCCTTAACACTAACTGAATCCTCTCTGCCAATAGACCAGCTAATCTCTTATTTTCCAAATTTCTCAGAGAGTCTCTTGATTACTTGCTTCTGCTACTTGCCCACTTTTGTTACCAGTCTTCCTGTCAATATATTCTTAGTTGCAGGCTATGATACCAACTAGATGAGTTAGGTAGGAAACACAGTTTAAAGGAGAACATTGGCTAGCTCATGGAACCTTGAAGTCTGTATTTCAGGGGAATGCTCAAACCTTACAGCAGTGGAAGAAATAGCTAACAATCTGCCCTTGACATGGAAGTATCTTCTGATGCAATTACTGGTACCCCAAGACCTACAGGAAGGGTGGGATTGACTGGCAGAGCCTCACAATGTGTCCAAGTCCCAGCTTCAAGGGGGAAACATATGGTGTGTTCTACCTTTAGGGTGGGAGGGAGCTCCAAATTCACATGGGAAGAATCATATATCTTCATGGAGGTGGCAGAGGTTTTTCTCCTGCATGGCCCAGCCGCCAATGCAATATTTCATGTTCCTATTTCGGACATTGTGAAGTAGCCCCGTTTTGGATGATGAGCTCTCAGTATTGGAAATACAGTACTGGTCAGGTACTTTACATACTGGTGCTATCAGCAAAGGAAGAGCCAGGCCTAATGCTATGTGCTTAGTATCAGTACCCTATGATCAAGGCAAACAGAAGGGGGAAAAGTGGAAGAAGCAGGGACAGATTCTCTTTTCTTGGGCTCCAAAATCACTGCAGATGGTGACTCCAGCCATGAAATTAAAAGATGCTTGCTCCTTGGAAGGAAAACTATTACAAACCTAGACAATGTAGTGAAAAGCAGAGAAACAACTTTGCCGACAAATGTCCATAGAGTCACAGCTGTGGTTTTTCCAGTAGTTATGTTCAGATGTGAGAGTTGATCCATAAAGAAGGCTGAGTGCTGAAGAACTGATACCTTCAAATTGTGGGGCTAGAGAAGACTCTTGAGAGTCCCTTGGACTACAAGGAAATGAAACCAGGCAATCCTAAAGGAAATCAGCCCTGAATATTCATTGGAAGCACTGTTGCTGAAGCTGAAGCTCCAATACTTTGGCCACTTGATGCGAAGAGCCAATTCATTGGAAAAGATCCCGATGCTGAAAGAGACTGCAGGCAAAAAGAGAAAGGGGAAGCAGAAGATGAGACGGTCAGACAGCATCACCGACTCAATGGATATGAATTTGAGCGAACTCCAGGAGATAGAGAAGGACAGGGGAACCTGACGTGCTACAGTCCATGGGGTCACAGAGAGTCAGACACGACTTAACAACTGAACAACCAGTGCTGAAATGAGTGGCATAGGGTTTTTGTTTCTTGGTTTTTGTTAATAAGAAATTTCAAAGAATGAGAAAATAGAGTGAAAACGAGCAGGTCAAGCTTTATTGAGCAGACAGAACATGAGGGGCTTTGAAGAATTCAGTAAAGTATGCTGCCATTGGTCAGGAAAGTTAAAACCTAATGACAAAGAGAGGTTGAAGCTGGCAGTATAGAGACCAGCTTCTTTCTCATCCTTCTCCTCACCCCCAGCAACAGAAAAAAATGTGATGTTTTCTTCTTCTTCTTAACTCTTATTTTCAGTGTACTTTTCCCCTAGCATCTCATCACAGAGAATGAAATAAATAGAGTTGAGTGCATGATGAGAAGCCTTCCCACCCAGATGTGTGCTTGTTGATCTAAATATTTAGCTTGAGTGATTGTCAAAGCACTTGGGTAGGAAGAGATAAATTCTATCAGAGGGAGAGAGAAATTCCATTATAACTGAGTGCAAGATAAAGTAGGTATAAGAAGAGGAGATAAAAATAGTTATTTAGCTTCATAGAATTTGTACCTGGCTGTTCTGCCTTAAGCCACAAAGGAAGAACTGAAGCCATTTACCATGTGTCTAGTACAGCAAAAGTATGCAGAAATCTAGAAAATGGTGTGTTGTGGAACTATTTGAAAATTGATATTCTTACCTCCTGGGGCACAACTGTCTCAGCTTTCTTTACAACAGCTTAGAAGTATCATCTCACTTTACAAAATGGGAAGCTATTCAAGCCTAAGAAGTATTACACATTACTTATACTAGACTGTGAGGTCTTAGAGGGGACTATTTGTTCAAATATGTGTTTCCCGTGTGCTCAATACATATCTTTTTGGTTCCACTGAAGTTAGAACGTAGTTCAGAACTGGGATGGTATTCAATGTAAACCATTGCTATGGATGTCCTTCTTTCTTGCCTTTCTGCAGGAGATATGTCATTTAGAGACTTGTTTGCAGGGATGTTTTGTCTTTAAATCTGTCACATTATTTCATTATTTCATACCCAGCTTTAGTTGCTACAAAATTGGCTTCCTTCCCAAGAGATTATTTCATTGTATCAGACTGAATTCTTTAAAGAAAACAAGCTCATGATCAGCCAACAAGCTAATCTCTTGATCCTTCACCGTAAGGCATAGAAGTGACTGGTCAGACAGGCGCTATAACCTGGGTTGTCTTAGCCTCTGGCACAAATATTCAGGACAACTGTTATTTGATATGTGATGGACATGTGACAGAAAAATTGGGCAAAACGCTTAATATCTATGAGTCTCAGTTTCCCCTTCTGGAAATAGGTGCTAAATCATAACAGTCAGTGATTTTATGATATACCACAAACATGGTGATGCTGTAGGCTATATCCTATCCTCCATACATGTTAGTTCTCCTGGCATAATAGACTCTTGCCCATCTCCCCATCTCAAGGTACCTAAAATACTCTTTTCTTACAGAGTGTTTTTTTTTTTAATTTTGCCATTTGATTATTTTTCTATAGACAAATAAAAGCTTAAAGTGTTAATTTTGTAAGACATTGTTTTTGCTTCAACCTAGTTTTAAATAATGTTTTTCTAGCTTCATCTGCATCGTGATAATGCAGATAATGCAGCATTTATGATTAACATTACCTTATGAGATAAGAGTAGTGTTATATCCTTCAGTAATGCTTTGGAAGAAATCTGTACTAGATAGTAATTCTTACAGTTGTTCATTATGCATTTGTTTGCAATAAGAAACTTGTTTAATGTACTCCAGTTGTGTTACATTGTTAAGCTCAGCTATTTTGGGGAAACTAAAACTATTTGTCAATTAATATGACAAGTAGTCATATTAATTGATAAATAGTCAAGACTTGGAACACTCGTGTGACCCACAACTTCAGCAGGGATTAGCATCCCATTAGCTGGGCATCCAGTTACACTGGAATAAGAGGGAATAAAATGTAGAAACCTGGTCTCTTCCATATTCTAGTTGGTGTGTGGGGAGGGAATTGAGATCAAAGACAAAATCTTACACTTTGTTGAAATGAGCCATAATGTTGCCTATCAGCTGCAACTATTCACAAGACCCAAAGTTTGGGCCAAAAAAGAAATACACTAAAGCCTGGTATCAGTTCACCATTAGCCTCTGGCATTCAAAGACTCCTGGCCTTGTGTTGGGTCAGGCTAATCTTCATTTATGGATTCTCTCCAGAAATCTTTTTGAAAACTCTATAAAATAGCGGCATCCACCCCGTTTCTCCAAGAAGAGAAGGGAATGGCATTGCAATAGCGTTAAAAGTACAAGAGTATATTTTTGCAGTGTTGGAGAATTCCATGAACTGAGGACAGGTAGATAGGATTTAACTGGGAAATTATCAGCAGTTGATTTAGACAAGACATTCAGTCTACACAAGTTTTCACGGTAAGCTTAAAGATGCAATACGTGATGTCACCTCTATTACATGAGGTTATTTCCTGAGGTGGCCGAAGGACACAATCTAGCCCTGATGAGCCAGACGAGTGCCTCCTTGTTGTTGAGTTGCTAAGTCGTGTTCGATTCTTTATAACTCCATGGACTGCAGCTCACCAGGCTCCTCTGTCCATGGGATTCCCCAGGCAAGAATACTGGAGTGAGTGGCCTTTTCCTTCTCCATGAGTGTTTTCCAGACTCTGGAATTTGGCTAGGGATTATGAACATGGAAAAGTAGGAACTACTAATGGAATTCTATCCACGACCATGTACAAAGCGAAGATAACCAAAGAGATCCGAACATCAGTCGTACACAATCACAACGAATCCCCCTTCAAGGAAGAGACATTTCTTTGCAATATGGTGACCTAAATGCATTAATACAATGAACACCCTTTCAATTGCAAAGCCAGCTCAAAAGATTGAAAATGTATTTCGAAGCTGTTAAGAAAATAAGGGAGAGGCTCATCCTCACTGACCAAGACAGGAAAAGGAGAAATTCAGTGGGGGAAGTGAAGAGAGGAGCTTGTGGGTGCTCTGAAGATTTAACCAGATCCTTGATTACCTGAAATTTTCATTTCAGTGTCCACATGGGAAGGATGATAAACCCAAAGACACTCAAGCCAGAATAAAGCCAGAATTCCAAAGGTTGATACCATCCTTTGAAGAGTGAGTTCCCAGAGTTATAGAAAGAAAAACTCTCCCACGTAGTGTGGTGGTTATGAAATTTGCTAGTCTTAAGTATGTTGCTAAGGAGAAAACAAAATGCCTCCTATGCTAGATGTCAGACAATTGTCACAGACAAAATACCAAGGACTTTGATTTGTAGTGAAGCAATGTCAACAGCACTAAAGGAAATGGGGGCACCCTGCTTGAGAATCAGTTCAAAAACGGTAAAAGCATCCTCATTATCAAATATACACATGCAACTGGATATCTAAAAATATCCAATTTTAAATATTAGAAGAGTGAAACACTATAAGATACTGAGAAGTATGTACAAATCAATATGTAAAATGTGTTTAGTTTATGGGAGATTGGGTAAATGTGAGCAAGGCAGTTTTGAAAAGAGAACCAAATTACACTTATATAGATTGGAAAAAGAAATCATCACGATTGAAAGCTAAAGTAAGCAGAGGACATGAGGAATTTTCAAGATTTTACATTTCATCGTGCCCTTAGTATCTTAGCAATTTTTTCAAGATGCATTTAGGCCCCCCAAAAATGCCCAATTACTCCATTTATTAAGTAGTTAGGTTAGGTTGAAGCACTTAATCTTTTAGCACTTATCATAAGAACTTAGTGGTGGCTCAGATGGTAAAGAATTTGCCTGCAATGCAGGAGACCCAGGTTCAATCCCTGGGTTGGGAAAGATTCTCTGAATCCATGGACAAAGGAGCCTGGAGGGCTACAGTCCATGTAGCCACAAAGAGTCAGAGATGACTGAGTGACTAACACACACACATAGTAGCCATTTGAAAATTAATACGAATAAATTGAATAAAACATAATGATTCTGTTTACTTCCTAAACTGATGAATTGATGCATTGATGCTTCTTAACCGTGGTGCTGGAAAAGACTCTTGAGAGTTCCTTGGATAGCAAGGTGATCAAACCAGTCAGTCCTAAAGGAAATCAGTTTGAATATTCATTGGAAGGACTGATGATGAAGTTGAAGCTCCAATACTTTGGCCACCTATTGCAAAGGGCCAACTCATTGGAAAAGACTCTGATGCTGGGAAAGATTGAAGGCAGGAGGAGAAGGGGATGAGAGAGAATGAGATGGTTGGATGGCATCACTGACTCAACGGACATGAGTTTGAGCAAACTCTGGGAGATAGTCAAGGACAGGGAAACCCGGCATGCTGCAGTTCATGAGGTTGCAGCTGAACAACAACGGCCATAAATAATCATCTTTATCTAACAAAATATGTCTGGTAGGCACTGAAGAACTTTTTAAACTGTAGATTTATGTTGAGGATAAGTAGCTTTATTTCCTGTTTTATATTGATGTGTGTGGTACCTGCTTTGGGTCACACCAGCTGCAAAAATCACAACCTCATCAAGTTGGATATGACTGAGAAATTAAGCACAGCACAGCACAGCACAACACATTAAAAGGAAGGTTGAAACTGTGAGCTACCTCAAGGTAGCAGCTCAATGTCTTACTATCATGCAAGGTTGAGTTTTATCATGTTCCCCTAAATATTTAAAATATTCTGTGACCCTTGTAAGTTCAGTGTGTCATTTTGAGGAAAGTCAGTGCCAAGGAATACCTCAGTGTGGAAGCCATAGATTTAGACACTGCTATATAGGGAGCTGAAGAGGTGGTCCAGAATGTAGTACAGAGAATCAGAACAGTCAGGCAACAAGCCAACATGCTGGATATGGTGAGAAGATGTTTTATAAAAGAGAGAAAGGAGAGAGTAGAGTGGAAAAGTGATGCTTAGGACATAAAGTCTGATTATTTTCAAAAATTAATGAAAGCCCTTTCTGACACACTTCACTCTGTATCTCTAGGTCCATCCATGTCTCTCCAAATGCCACACTTTCATTTCTTTCCATGGCTGAGTAATGTTCCACTGCATGCTTTGGTCACATCTTTATCTGTTCATCTGTCCATGGACATTAAGGTGCTTCCATGTCCTGTTGTAAATAGTGCTGTGATAAATATCAGGGTGCATGTATCTTCTAGAATTATGGTATTCTATAGACATATGCCCAGGAGTGGGATTTCTGGGTCACATGGTAGTTCTATTTTGTATAGCACACTCTATTCTACTCAGTGCTTTGCGATGATCTAAATGGGAAGGAAATCCAAAAAAGAGAGGATATATATATATATATATATATATATATATATATATATATGCATGGCTGATTCACTTTGCTGAACAACAGAAGCTAACACAACATTGTAAAACAACTCTACTCCAATAAACATTTTAAAAATGAATTAGTGAAAGCCCAATAGTCATATGACTCATGAAACATAGTGAATCTAAAGTAAAATGAATAATTAAAAACAAAACCAAACATATTATCACCTGGGCCTATAAAAAGTTAAAAATATTAAAAAAAGATAAACTTTAGAAAAAAGGAAAGTTACAGAAATTAGGTTGGCAGCTGCTTGTTCAACATTAACAGTGGTAACAAGAGATAGTGAATAGTGATATTTTCAAGATGCCATTGAGGAAGAAAAATAATTCAACTAGAACTCTCTACACAGTGAAATTACCTTTTGAGATTGATGAAAAATAAAGGTATTTCAAAAGCTAACAAAAATTGAACATAGTACTAAAAGATCCTCACTAAAGAAACTTGAGTTTTGGGAAGAAGGAAAATGTAAGTAGAAATAAATTGTTAAAGGTATGGGAAAATATCACCAGACTTTATTTTTCAAAACACACAAATGACATTACCTTCTTCTATGAAAATGCAATAAAATGAGTTATTCAGTGTCTTAGTTCTAAAAACAGCATATAGATGGGAATGAGGGTTGATTTAGGTTGAAATACTCTGAAATGTTTATGGTTTTGAGAAAGTAGATAGAAATGTTAATTTTAGACATCCTCAAGCTAACCATATTGGGAAAGGAGTACATCAAGGCTGTGTGTTGTCACCCTGCTTATTTAACTTATATGCAGAGTACATCATGAGAAATGGAATCAAGATTGCTGGGAGAAATATCAATAACCTCAGATATGCAGATGACACCACCCTTATGACAGAAAGCGAAGAAGAACTAAAGAGCCTCTTGATGAAAGTGAAAGCAGACAGTGAAAAAGTTGGCTTGAAGCTCAACATTCAGAAAACTAAGATCATGGCATCTGTTCTCATCACTTCATGGCAAATAGATGGGGAAACAATGGAAACTGTGACAGACTTTATTTTTTTAGGTTCCAAAATCACTGCAGATGGTGACTGCAGCCATGAAATGAAAAGATGCTTGTTCCTTGGAAGGAAAGTTATGACCAACCTAGACAGCATATTAAAAAGCAGAGGCATTACTTTGACAACAAAGGTCCTTCTAGTCAAAGCTATGGTTCTTCCGGTAGTCATGTATGGATGTGAGAGCTGGGCTATAAAGAAAGCTGAGCACCAATGAATTGATGCTTTTGAACTGTGGTGTTGGGGAATATTCTTGAGAGTGCCTGGACTGCAGGGAGATACAACCAGTCTATCCTAAAGGAAATCAGTCCTGAGTATTTATTGGAAGGACTGATGCTGAAGGTGAAACTCCAGTACTTTGGATGGCATCATCGATGCAATGAACATGAGTGTCTCCTGGACATCAGTTCTGGGAGTTGGTGATGGACAGGGAAGCCTGGCATGCTGCAGTCCATGGGACTGCAAAGAGTTGGACACGACTGAGCGACTGAACTGAACTGAAGCTAACCATAATGATAAAAAGCCTGGAGTACTGATTAAAAGAGTGTAAATAACTGCTATGCCTACCAACCTAGTAAAGAATAGAAAAAAATGAATGAAAACACACACACACGAAACACACTTTCAAAATTGTGCTCATTGACAAATTAAAAGATGTGCATTTCAAAAAACAAATTTTTTTTGCTAAATTGCTATATCCATTTATGATATAAATTCACTGCAAATGAGCACTGAAAGGAATTCCTTAATCTATTAGGTTTATCTACAAAAAAAGCCCTACCATACACATTAGTTAAAGTATTTTCTTTTAAAGCAGAAGTAAGATGAACTTGCCCAGTACCATTAGTTATTTCTTATATTGTTCTGAAGATTTTAGCTTGTACCTTAAATCAAAACAAACAAACAAAAAATACTACAATTTATGTGGATTGACAAGAAGAAATAAAGCAATCATTATTCACAGTTCATATGTGAACTCAGAAAATATAAAGTATAAATACCTTATAAACACTAATGTCAGTTTAGCAAATTATCTGGCTATAAAATCATTATACATTGTTATACAAAAGACAATTGCATTTCTATTCACCTGCAATAAACTATTAAAAATTATAATTTTTGAAAGAGACAATTTATAATTGCTAGAAGAAGATTACAAAATACCTAGTAACAAGTCTAACAAAATAGGTACAGCCCTTTATGAGGAAACCTGTCTTTATAAGAGATATTTAAGAGGAATTAATAAACCAGATTTATATCATGTTCCTTGACATAAAATTTCAAAATCACAAAAATACAATTATTCCCCTGTATAGTCTATACCAGAGGTCAGCAAACTTTATAAAGGATCAAATAGTAAACAGTTTAGTCTTTACAAGCCTTAGAACTGCCACCACAACTCCTCCACTCTGCCTTGTAGTTTGAATGTAGCCATTGGTAATAGATAAAAGAATTGACATGGCTGTGTTCTGATAAAATTTTATTTACAACAGAGGCAAAGAAAAGATTTGGCCTATGGTTTGTTGTTTGTCAACTACTGATCTATATAATCTCTCTTTGTGCAATTCCAATATCAAAATCCAGAGCAGTGTGTGTGTGTGTGTGTGTGTGTGTGTGTGTGTGTGTAATTTAAAAACTAATTTTAAAGTGTCTGTGACCAAGTAATGACCTAAGAATAACCAAAATATCCCTTAGGACAAAGTCATTTATCTTACCAGAAATGAAAACATTATAAAATTAGAGTTGTTAAGACAGAGATGTTTAAGATAGATAACTAATGAGAACATACTGTATAGCACAATGAACTCTACTTGGTGCTCTGGTGAGCTAAATGGAAAGAAACCTCCCACACTGAGGATGTATGTATCAGTTCAGTTCAGTTCAGTCGCTCAGTCATGTCCAACTCTTTGCGACCCCACGAAATGCAGCACGCCAGGCCTCCCTGTCCATCACCAACTCCCGGAGTTCACTCAAACTCATGTCCATCGAGTTGGTGATGCCATCCAGCCATCTCATCCTCTGTCGTCCCCTTCTCCTCCTGCCCCCAATCCCTCCCAGCATCAGAGTCTTTTCCAGTGAGTCTACTCTCTGCATCAGGTGGCCAAAGCATTGGAGCTTCAGCTTCAGCATCAGTCTGGATATATGTACACATGTGGCTGATTCACTTTGCCATATAGCAAAAGCTGACACAGCAGTGTAAAGCAACTATACTCCAATTAAAAAAAAGAAGACAGTGGGCTATTGAGACAAAATCGTCAACAGATGAACTAAACAAGAAACAGAGCACAGAACTTGCTGTATATCAGTGGGGTCACTGCAGATCCCAGGAATGGATGGACATTTAATCTACAGTGCTTAGTCTACAAAATCTACAATCTGTCAATATGGAAACCGAGTGCAGTTGGATTTCTACCTCAATTCAGAGACAAAATTTGATCTTGGGTGAATTACAGACTTTAAAATTAAAGGTACATTTAAAATCTTTTGGAATGAAATTTGAGGATATCTTTCTTATCCTCGAGTAAGGGGAGCTTTCTTAAGTAAGACAAAAGATAAACCTGCAAACCTTAAAGAGTGTCTTGTAATTGCACTGAAATTAAACCATCTGTTCACAAAAATATCTTGATAAAAATGCAAAAAAAAAAAAAACTGATAGGAAAATTTCACACATACCAAGAAGAACTCCATGGACTAATATCTAGAGGATATTAATAACTTCTAGTTATTAAAAATTAAAAACTAGCATAATCAAAAAACTGCTCAAGGGATATGAATCAGCATTTCACAAAAGAAGAATCATAAATTAGGGGCAAATATTGGGAAAGATGTTATTTTTCAGTAGTTATCTGGGAAATGTAAGATAAATATGCAATACTATATCGTACAGCTTACAATTTGGCAAAAAGTAAAAAGACATAGTGTACAAAGATTTGCCTGGGAGATGACATTTTAGAGTATAAACTGTTAGGTACAGTTTAGGAATCACTTTGAAATTATCCACTGAAGTTGAAAGTATTAATACCCTATGATGCAGAGATTCCATTAGTGGGCAAACAAAGAAACTACTGCTAGATTACACCAGCTGGACTGTGTCATGCTTAGTCACTCAGTTGTGTCCCACTCTTTGCGACCCCATGGACTGTAGCCTGCCAAGCTCCTCTGTCCATGGGGATTCTCCAGGCAAGAATACTGGAGTGGGTTGTCATGACCTCATCCAGGGGATCTTCCCAAGCCAGGGATGGAACCCAAGCATCGGCACTGCAGGCAGATTCTTTACCATCTGAGCCACCAGGAAAGCCCAGATTATACCAGGCAAACATTAAAAGAAGTATTTATTGAAATAGTGATTACTAAACAAACAAACAAACACACACACACTGAACACTTCAGTCTATTCTAAGGCTCCACAGAATGGTTAAGTACATTCATCTATGTTCAGGTAGTGGAATTATATATGCAGTGAGAATGAGATAATTACAGATATATACACTGACATGCTGCTGCTGCTGCTAAGTCGCTTCAGTTGTGTCCGACTCTGTGCGACCCCATAGACAGCAGCCCACCAGGCTCGTCCATCCCTGGGATTCTCCAGGCAAGGACACTGGAGTGGGTTGCCATGTCCTTCTCCAATGCATGAAAGTGAAGAGTGAAAGTGAAGTCGCTCAGTTGTGTCCGACTCCTAGCAACCCCATGGACTGCAGCCTATCAGGCTCCTCCACCCATGGGATTTTCCAGGCAAGAATACTGGAGTGGGTCGCCATTGCTTTCTCCTACACTGACATGGATGGATACTAAAAGCATAATATTGAATAAAAGGAGCTTTCCTGATGGCTCAGATGGTAAAGCCTCTATCTTAAATGCAAGAGACCCTGGTTTGATCCCTGGGTTGGGAAGATCCCCTGGAGAAGGAAATGGTAACCCACTCCAGTATTCTTCCCTGGAAAAATCCCATGGATGGAGGAGCCTGGTAGGCTACATTCCATGGGGTCCCAAAGAGTTGGACACAACTGAGTGACTTCACTTTCACTATTGAATAAAAGAAGCAAGTCCCAAATGTACCAGAAGAAGTGATTTAGAGTCTGAGTATTTAATAGTTAAATATGTAAAACAAAACAGTGCATACTTGCAGGTACATTGATGTGTTAAACTATCTTCAAACAGAAAGTATAGAACAAAATGAGAAATTAGTTAACTCTGGGTGGGAGGAACATAAATGAACAAGGCGATGGTGAAGAGCTTAAAAGGCTTTGGATTTGACAATTTTGTTTCTTAACAAAATTGGGTGATAGGCACACATAAATTCATCTGATTATTCATACATGTGTTCTAAATGCTTATTGTACATATTTATATATGAATTCTGATGTAACATGCACCATAAAGAAATTAAAACCTTAATAACATAATATCAATGAAAAACAAAAGTAGCAAAAACCAAGGAAGCATTACTTGCAGGGTGCTGAAGAAGGCAATGGCACCCCACTCCAGTAACCTTGTGTGGAAAATCCCGTGAATGGAGGAGCCTGGTGGGCTGCAGTCCATGGGATCACTAAGAGTCGGGCACGACTGAGCAACTTCACTTTCACTTTTCACTTTCATGCATTGGAGAAGGAAATGGCAACCCACTCCAGTGTTCTTGTCTGGAGAATCCCAGGGACGGGGGAGTCTGGTGGGCTACTGTCTATGGGGTCGCACAGAGTTGGACACGACTGAAGTGACTTAGCAGCAGCAGCAGCAGCAGCAGCAGGATCAGCATACTTCTAAAATTTTTCCAGTCATTTTCAATTTTTTAATTTTCAATTAAATTCCAGACATTTTCAATGTAAGAAATGGTCAAATGCTCTTTAAAGTCCCTCAGTCATGTTTGACTCCTTGCGACCCCATACAGTCCATGGGATTCTCCATGCAAGAATACTGGAAGGGGTTGCATTTCTCTTCTCCAGGGAATCTTCCCAACCCAGGGATCGAACCCAGGTCTCCCAAATTGCGGGCAGATTCTTTGCCAGCTGAGCTACAAAGGAAGCCCAGCCAGTTCAAGGTGATCAGGACGAGGTGGGCGAGTGGTCACGGGGATGGAGTGCTAATCCACTGTGCTCTGCATGTGTGGGTTCGAACCCCATCCTCCTCCGCTTGCGGCTTCCACACCCTGCATTCAGCTTGGGCTTGGCAAGTGGTGGTAGCGGTTTTTAATGGGGGAAAACCCAAAAACCAAAAAACAACCTTTCCTGTCAGTGCAGGAGATGAGGGTTCCATCAGGAAGATCCTCAGGAGGAGGGCATGGCAACCCATGCTAGCATTCTTGCTCCTCTGATAGCTCAGTTGGTAATGAATCTGCCTGCAGTGCAGGAGACCCCAGTTCGATTCCTGGCTCAGGAAGATCTGCTGGAGAAGGGATAGGCTATTCACTGCAGTATTCTTGGGCTTCCCTTGTGGCTCAGCTGGTAAAGAATCTACCTGCAATGCAGGAGACCTGGGTTCAATCCCTGGGTTGGGAAGATCCCCTGAAGGAAAAGGCTACCCAGTCCAGTATTATGGCCTGGAGAACTCCATGTATTCTACAGTCCATGAGGTCACAAAGAGTCTGACATGACTGAGCGACTTTCACAAATGCTACCCTGTTACATCAGGGTAGGAGCATTTGAGCTTTTCTCCTGCAGAGAGACTTTAAAATGCTTGTAAAAATTAGAAATGAAAATGGAGAGATCACAACAGACAGCACAGAAATACAAAGGATCATAAGAGACTACTATCAGCAGTTGTATGCCAATAAAATGGACAACGTGGAAGAAATGGACAAATTCTTAGAAAAGTACAATTTTCCAAAACTGAACCAGGAAGAAATAGAAAATCGTAACAGACCCATCACAAGCACGGAAATTGAAACTGTAATCAGAAATCTTCCAGCAAACAAAAGCCCAGGTCCAGATGGCTTCACAGCTGAATTCTACCAAAAATTTCGAGAAGAGCTAACACCTACCCTACTCAAACTCTTCCAGAAAATTGCAGAGGAAGGTAAACTTCCAAACTCATTCTATGAGGCCACCATCACCCTAATACCAAAACCTGACAAAGATGTCACAAAAAAAGAAAACTACAGGCCAATATCACTGATGAACATAGATGCAAAAATCCTCAACAAAATTCTAGCAATCAGAATCCAACAACACATTAGAAAGATCATACACCATGACCAAGTGGGCTTTATCCCAGGGATGCAAGGATTCTTCAATATCCACAAATCAATCAATGTAATTCACCACATTAACAAATTGAAAAATAAAAACCATATGATTATCTCAATAGATGCAGAGAAGGCCTTTGACAAAATTCAACATCCATTTATGATAAAAACTCTCCAGAAAGCAGGAATAAAAGGAACATACCTTAACATAATAAAAGCTATCTATGACAAACCCACAGCAAACATTATCCTCAATGGTGAAAAATTGGAAAGCATTTCCCCTAAAGTCAGGAACAAGACAAGGGTGCCCACTTTCACCGCTACTATTCAACATAGTTCTGGAAGTTTTGGCCACAGCAATCAGAGCAGAAAAAGAAATAAAAGGAATCCAAATTGGAAAAGAAGAAGTAAAACTCTCACTGTTTGCAGATGACATGATCCTCTACATGGAAAACCCTAAAGACTCCACCAGAAAATTACTACAGCTGATCAATGAATATAGTAAAGTTGCAGGTTATAAAATCAACACACAGAAATCCCTTGTATTCCTATACACTAATAATGAGAAAGTAGAAAAAGAAATTAAGGAAACAATTCCATTCACCATTGCAATGAAAAGAATAAAATACTTAGGAATATATCTACCTAAAGAAACTAAAGACCTATATATAGAAAACTATAAAACACTGATGAAAGAAATCAAAGAGGACACTAATAGATGGAGAAATATACCATGTTCATGGATCGGAAGAATCAATATAGTGAAAATGAGTATACTACCCAAAGCAATTTACAAATTCAATGCAATCCCTATCAAGCTACCAGCCACATTTTTCACAGAACTAGAACAAATAATTTCAAGATTTGTATGGAAATACAAAAAACCTCGAATAGCCAAAGCAATCTTGGGAAAGAAGAATGGAACTGGAGAAATCAACTTGCCTGACTTCAGGCTCTACTACAAAGCCACAGTCATCAAGACAGTATGGTACTGGCACAAAGACAGACATATAGATCAATGGAACAAAATAGAAAGCCGAGATAAATCCACACACATATGGACACCTTATCTTTGACAAAGGAGGCAATAATATATAATGGAGTAAAGACAATCTCTTTAACAAGTGGTGCTGGGGAAACTGGTCAACCACTTGTAAAAGAATGAAACTAGATCACTTTCTAACACCACAGACAAAAATTAACTCAAAATGGATTAAAGATCTAAATGTAAGATCAGAAACTATAAAAATCCTAGAGGAGAACATAGGCAAAACACTCTCAGAAATAAATCACAGCAGGATCCTCTATGATCCACCTCCCAGAATTCTGGAAATAAAAGCAAAAATAAACAAATGGGATCTAATTAAAATTAAAAGCTTCTGCACAACAAAGGAAGCTATAAGCAAGGTGAAAAGACGGCCTTCTGAATGGGAGAAAATAATAGCAAATGAAGCAACTGACAAACAACTAATCTCAAAAATATACAAGCAACTTATGCAGCTCAATTCCAGAAAAATAAACGACCCAATCAAAAAATGGGTCAAAGAACTAAATAGACATTTCTCCAAAGAAGACATATGGATGGCTAACAAACACATGAAAAGATTCTCAACATCACTCATTATTAGAGAAATGCAAATCAAAACCACAATGAGGTACCACTTCACACCAGTCAGAATGGCTGCGATCCAAAAATCTGCAAGCAATAAATGCTGGAGAGGGTGTGGAGAAAAGGGAACCCTCCTACACTGTTGGTGGGAATACAAACTAGTACAGCCACTATGGAGAACGGTGTGGAGATTCCTTAAAAAATTGCAAATAGAACTACCTTATGACCCAGCAATCCCACTGCTGGGCACACACACTGAGGAAACCAGAATTGCAAGAGACACATGTACCCCAATGTTCATCGCAGCACTGTTTATAATAGCCAGGACATGGAAACAACCTAGATGTCCATCAGCAGATGAATGGATAAGAAAGCTGTGGTACATATACACATTGGAGTATTACTCAGCCGTTAAAAAGAATTCATTTGAATCAGTTCTGATGAGATGGATGAAACTGGAGCCAATTATACAGAGTGAAGTAAGCCAGAAAGAAAAACACCAATACAGTATACTAACACTTATATATGGAATTTAGGAAGATGGCAATGACGACCCTGTATGCAAGACAGGAAAAAAGACACAGATGTGTATAATGGACTTTTGGACTCAGAGGGAGAGGGAGAGGGTGGGATGATTTGGGAGAATGGGAATTCTAACATGTATACTATCATGTAAGAATTGAATCGCCAGTCTATGTCTGACGCAGGGTGCAGCATGCTTGGGGCTGGTGCATGGGGATGACCCAGAGAGATGGTATGGGGAGGGAGGTGGGAGGGGGGTTCATGTTTGGGAATGCATGTAAGAATTAAAGATTTTAAAATTTAAAAAGTAAAAAACTAAAAAAAAAAATAAAAATAAATAAAATGCTTGTAAAGGATGAGCAGAAGATAGAAACTTTCATCTTCACTGGAATCTTACATGACAAATAACCTATTTCTAGAATCTGAAGGAAGAGACACACTAATTTTAGATTGATGCAACAATATTGAGGAAAAAGCAATCAGAGTTCAGTGCTTTGCATTATAGGATGGAGTGGCCACTCTTCCAAGTGAAGATAGGATGCTGTGTACTCTAGCATCCTCGCTATGCATTAGATCCCATAAGGAGTTTTTTTAAAAAAATAAATACTAATGTCTGATGCCAACTTTACATTAAATATAGAAGAGTCAGAATCTCTGAGTTTGAGCCCAAATATTTTTAAATTTCCCAGGTGATTCTAACGTGTGTCCAAGATTAATAATAGTCTTAAGAGTTTGAGTTTTTGTCTCTTCAATGTGGAGTAAGAAACTCACAACACCTGTAAAGTAAATGAGTGGGGAAGACATATATATATATATATATATATATATATATATATATATATATATATATATGTATGTGTGTGTGTATATATGTATGTGTATATACATACACACATACATCTAGTTTTGTTTTCCAGTCTTTTGCAGTTTTCTCACATATCTCTAAATCAAATGGAACATTCTTTAAAATCTTTTTCCTTTGAGTCTGAAGCAGTCAGCTTTGTTCTTGTAGAAATTGTAATTTTCTCTTTTGTCATTTATGTTTCACTGTTTTACATAGCAACTGAATACATACAGTAACAATTATAGCAATAAGCATGTCTAGGAGTACTGGATTTGGGAACTAGTGCAAATGATTCTTGAGAAGCATTAGGGAGAAACATAGGAATCCTGAGCAGAGCTACTAACCATGAATGATTGGCATCTTGTAGTCATCAGGTTTTTGCAGAAGGAATAAAGTATTTTCATTAGTTATAATATGGAGATCACTTAAGAGAAAGAAAATGGGACAAAATATCTGTGCGTGTGATGTTTTTTAAACCACTGTTAAGCAGGAGTGAAGGAAAAATTCTCGAATGACCATACATTCAAATATGGTAAGGGCAAAAAGGAGAGGCAAGTGCCACTCCTCAGGGCTACAGAACTTCATCACACTCTACCTGATTATTTCTGAAGAATTTTGCTGGAATCTGAGCATAGCAAGATGCCCAGAATCTGTGGATCTGAGAACAGGAAATGACCATCCCTGAGAGAGGAAAGATTTAGGGAAATTCACACACCCTGTCTGTATGTCTCCTCCTATGAAGATGAATAACGAGGGATAAAAAGTATATAAAAGATTCCTTGGTAGCTCGGCTGATAAAGAATCTGCCTGCAATGTAGGAGACCCCAGTTCTATTCCTGGGTCAGGAAGATCTGAAGGGATAGGCTACCCACTCCAGTACTCTTGTGCTTCCGTGGTGGCTCAGCTGGTTTAAAGAATCCCCCTGCAATTTGGGATCCCTGGGTTGGGAAGATCCCCTGGAGAAGGAAACAGCTACCCACTCCAGTATTCTGGCCTGGAGAAGTCCACGGACTATACCATGAGGTCACAAAGAGTCAGGGCATGCACGACTAAGCAACTTTCAATTTCACTTTTCACTTTCATGAAATCAGAAAAGGGAACATTTTCCTGAATGCTTAGAGCAAGAGAAAAATCTTGAATGCATTTTTTTGTTGTTGTTGTTGGGTATGTTTTAATCAGTGGATGCTCAAAAGGAAGTTTTACTGACCATATAGATTAAGAGGCATCACCAAAGTTTTTCCAATATTTCTGTTTGTTTGTTTCTTTCTTTTTTTTTTTTTTCTGGCTGGAGTCTGTTTGATTTTTATTCTCTCAAAATCTAGCCTGGAGAGAATCCCAGTGCCAATATTTATTAAAGTGGTGATCTCAAGAAGCATTAGTATAGGAGTAAAGAAGTGAAACAGAGGGGAAGGCAGATGATAAAGAGTGGGCTACTGAAGACATTACCACTGCAGGAATCTAAATATCACCTTGCTGAGGAACTCTGGGAGATAGTATAGTGCACACCAAGAGAGTTTTCCCTAAGGGAGAAGGAGCTGGGGTATTTATCCACCAAATTCTTATCCATCATTTGTCAAGATTCACTTTCAGGGTCATACAACGCTCATACAACTCTTAAGGTCATACGAAGCTTACTCAGAATTTGGGTCACATGTATTTCTGCAATCATTCCAGCAGAGGCATGAGTGCTCATTACCTTTAATATCCATGAATGAGGATCAGGATAATATGGAGAACCCTCATCTTTATCATAGACAGTGTCTTATGGTGTGTATTGCATTTTCTTACTTAAAAAAATAAGACTGTCTGAAGACATCCTCCAAACTTTCTGCCTGGTAGTGCTTTTGTGATTAAGACTTGCTTGATTGTAAGCAGTGCAATCTGCCACCTATACTCTCTTCTCTAGATTCATGTAATATCGGTGCCTGTCTTTTAGTGATGTGTGAGTGCTGGTTCAGGGAGGAATCACAGTTGATGTTATACTAGACTAGCTATTGGGTACACTCTGGTGTGTTGCACACCTGTAAAGGAGCTATTTATTGCTGAGTATATCACTAGCTGTTGATTGGCCCAAGGGGATACATATTTAGCATGAAATCTCCTGAAACAACAAAGTTTTTCTCATTGGCTTTTCCTGGTTATATTTCTACCTGTTGTTTATGAAATACAGAATATGTTGGTGATGAACAGGGTAGTGTGGCTGAATTAAGATGTTGGATATGCCTTTGATCTGTTGATGAATATTCGTATTTCCTATTTTAGGACACCAGTAAATATCACAGTTTTAACCCATTTTCTAAGTGACTTATTTTCAATGTGACTCCAAGCCTACCAGAGCTTCCATAGTGGCTCAGATGGTAAAGAATCTACCTGCAATGCAGGAGACCAGGTTTCAATCCCTGGGCCAGGAAGATTCCCTGGAGAAGGGAATGGACTCACTCCAATATTCTTTTCTGGAGAATTCCATGGACAGAGTAGCCTGGATTGCTACAGTCCATGGGGTCACAAAGAGTTGAACATGACTGAGCAAGTAACACTTGCAAGTGACTTCAAGTCATTCAAGCACTTAAAAATAAGTAATAAGGAAAATACGCTTGAGATGCTGTCTAAGAAAGGCAGAGGAAAAGAGGTTATTGATGGAATGAAAAGATAAAATGTGATAGAATTGACAATAATCAGCCTAAAAATTAAAAATGCAAGTGAAGATGAAGCCATTAAAATAGACTAAAATTAAGAAAAAGGAAACTTTCATGAGACCTTTTCATAAGCCTTTCCTGATCCCTAAATCATCTTGCTTTATTTTTTAAACTATATTATTGGAGCATAATTGCTTTACAATGCTGTGTTAGTTTCTGCGGTACAACAAAGTGAATCAGCTACCTGTGTACATATATCCCGTCCCTCTTGAGCCTTGTCTCCCACCTCACGCCCCATCCCACCCCCAGGTCATCACAGAGCACGGAGCTGAGCTCCCTGCGCTGCACAGCAGCTTCCCACTAGCTGTCTAGTTTCCATATGGTCGTGAGTATCTGTCGGTCCCAGTCTCTCAGGTCATCCCAGCCTCCCCATCCCCACTGTGTCCACATGTCTGTTCTCCACCCCTGCGTTTCAATTCCTGTCCTACAAATAGGCCCATCTGTGCTACTTTTCTAGATTCCATATATATTCATTAATACACGATATTTGTATTTTGCTTTCTGACTGTTTCACCCTGTATGACAGACTCTAAGTCCGTTCACATCATTACAAATGACCCAATTTTATTCCTTTTTATGGTTGAGTAATATTCTCTTGCCTGGAAAATCCCATGAACAGAGGAGCCTGGTAGGCTGCAGTCCATGGGGTCGCTAGAAGTTGGGCATGACTGAGCGACGTCACTTTCACTTTTCATTTTCATGCATTGGAAAAGGAAATGGCAACCCAGTCCAGTGTTCTTGCCTGGAGAATCCCACGGACGGGGGAGCTGGTGGGCTGCCATCTATGGGGTGGCACAGAGTCGGACATGACTGAAGTGACTTAGCCACCGCCGCCACATGTCCTGGCTATTGTAAATAGTGCTGCAGTGAACACTGGGGTTGTGTCTTGTTGAATTATGATTTTCTCGGGTATTTGTCAAGTAGTGGGATTGCTGGGTCATATGGTCATTTTTAGTTTTTTTAGGAAACTTAATACTGTTCTCCATAGAGGCTGTACCAATTTACAGTCCCACCAATAGTGCAAGAGGGTTCCCTTTTTTCTACACCCTCTCTAGCATTTATTGTTTGTAGGTTTTTTGTTTATGGCCATAAAATAATGAAATAAGTTAAGGTAGTTTAGGTAAATGTCAACAGAGAATAAATATTATAAAAATATATATTCACTGACATCCAAAGAGAAAAACCACATACATTAAGCTAGATGGAGATTCTTTTATGCAACATTAAGGGATGAAAAGTAATACACATTTACACAGTTTTGTGGGGAAATGTGTTTTGTATAATTCATATTTGACTGCTTTTATTTATTTAATGTATGTAAGCTACAAAGAGATGTTAATATTTGTTGAAGGGTTCAGTTCAGGTATTATAATGCTTAAATGCCTTCTTTGACAAAACAACTTTACCATGGGTTCTAAATAGCTGGGAGAGAAATAAGAATCAACAATTCAAAAAGATGGAAGTTGAGATATTGAAATGTGGTTGATGATCACTGAGACAGGTTAAAATGAAGTTGCTTATCAAGTTGTGATAAATTTGGCCACACAATTGAAGGCCAATTTCATTTTTGTCTTCTTAAAGATAATACTTTAGTATTCAGATGTGTTTTATTTATAATTATCTGATTCTGAAAATAAATATAACAAAAAATACATGAATGTTGGTGAATAGTAAGTATAATAATGTAAAAAAGTGAAATTGCTTTTCTTGCATACAAGGAAATCAGTATTTTTTATTTAGTTCTTAACTTTGGTGTTAAAGGATTGTAAGTTGAAGAATATTTTTGAAAATCTTAAATGTAACCATGAAGGATGTCATACAGAAGATGTATATTTTAAAGAGAAAATGATAAAGTCAAAGAAAGCTAAGCCATACAGCATAAAGAGAAAGTAAATGAGATCACAATGAAGCATAAAATGATAAACAGAAAGAAAGCATCCGAACATAAGAAGCATTTTAATTCTGACAATAAACACAAATGAGTCTGGCTCCTATATTCAAATATAGACATTCACAGACAGGTCAGCAAGCAAACGCTCAGCTATTTGTAGCCTACAACTGATAAACAAAAGAAAATGATGCAAAAAGGTGTAAAGTTAACCAGAGAAAATGCAACTTAAGTAAAGGTGCTGTGTGCTGTGCTTAGTTGCTCAGCTGTGTCCGACTCTTTGCAACCCCTTGACTGTAGCTTACCAAGCTCCTCTGTCCGTGGGATTCTCCGGGCAAGAATACTGGAGTGGGTTGCCATGCTCTCCTGCAGGAGATCTTTGCAACCCAGAGATAGAACCCAGGTCTCCTGCATTGCAGGAAGATTCTGTACCAGCTGAGTTACCTGGGAAGCCCAAGGAAAGGTAAGAAAGGCAGTATTAATATTAGACAAAGTAAAATTGAAGATAAAAAAGATAAAGCAGTACAAGGACAGTTGCTTATAAAAGTTATAATCCTCATGAGGCTAAATGTGGCAGAAAACAGAACAGCAACACAGACACAGTCCCAGCTGAGGAAACAAGAGATACACAAGAAACACAATAGACTTGGCAGGATTTATTACACTTCTCTAATTTTTGACAGATCTAGGAGACACTAAAATAAATAAGAAAATAGACAACTTCAGTAAAAATATAAATTAGGTTACATTTCCCCCAATATCCATGGATTATTTCAAAGAAGATGTTATTTGAAATATTATATACTAGAAGATAGTATGTACTAGATCCCAAAGAAAATAAATGTCAAAATATAGACCATTAGCAGACTTCTTGAGTGAGTCCCAACACTAGCCTGGCTATTAGGACTGTTACTTAACTAGGAACAACTCAAGGGTTATTAGACCATGACCAATGTGTGACTTTGTCCTTCTGCGAGACACTGGGATAAATATTTCTGGGATCCCTCAGTTTTTTTTCCTATGTTCTCATATATTTGTTTGGTGGGAGTGGAGCCCTCAAATGTCTGCTGTCTTAGACGAACAAAAATACAAAAGAAAGTAAACCTATCATTATGTCCATCTGATATGATTCTCTGTAGGAAACCTAAGAGAATCAACAGAAAAACTACTTTATTTCTTTCTAAATGTAGTTGATTATGAATGTGAATAGATTTGTGCTAAGTTGCTTTAGTCGTGTCCAACTCTTCATGACTTTATGGACTGTAGACCACCAGGCTCCTCTGTCCATGGGATTCTCTAGGCAAGAATATTGGAGTGAGTTGCCATGCCCTCCTCCAGGAGACCTTCCCAACCCAGGGATCAGATTCATGTCTCTTATGTCTCCTGTATTGTCAGGCAGGTTCTTAACCACTAGGGCCACGTGGGAAGCCCAAGTAGATTTAGGCCTTGCAAAAATGATTGATTTAGGCCTTGAGTCAAAACTAAAAGAGATAAAAGGGTGATAATGTTAGGACATTTTTAGAATATTTAAAGCCTTACATTAAAAAAAAATAGGAAAATGGAAAAAATTGGAAACGTCAAAGAAGCATAATGGGTTTAAAAAAATTAGTATCTCATAGAGAAGACAAAGGAATCTGAATAGACAGAGATTATTTAAAAGGTAACAATCCAACAGAAAAGTGGGCAAAGGTTCAGTTCAGTTCAATTCAGTCACTCAATCGTGTCTGACTGTTTGCAACCCTGTGAACTGCAGCACGCCAAGCCTCCCTGTCCATCAGCAACTCCTGGAGTTCACCCAAACCCATGTCCATTGAGTCGGTGATGTCATCCAATCATCTCATCCTCTGTCATCGCCTTCTCCTCCTGCCCTCAAACTTCTCCAGCTTCAGGGTCTTTTCAAATGATTCAGCTCTTTGCATCAGGTAGCCAAAGTATTGGAGTTTCAGCTTCAGCATCCAATGAACACCCAGGACTGATCTCTTTTCGGATGAACTGGTTGGCTTTCCTTGCTGTCCAAGGGACTTTCAAGAGTCTTCTCCAACACCACAGTTCAAAAGCATCAATTCTTCAGCCCTCAGCTTTCTTTATAGTTCAACTCTCACATCCACACATGACCACTGGAAAAACCATAGCCTTGACTAGACGGACCTTTGTTGGCAAAGTAATGTCTCTGCTTTTTAATATTGTGTCTAGGTTGGTCATAACTTTCCTTCCAAGGAGTAAGTGTCTTTTAATTTCATGGCTGCAATTACCATCTGCAGTGATTTTGGAGCCCAGAAAAATAAAGTCAGCCACTGTTTTCACTGTTTCCCCATCTATTTGTCATGAAGTGATAGGACCAGATGCCATGATCTTCATTTTCTGAATGTTGAGCTTTAAGCCAACTTTTCACTCTCCACTTTCACCTTCATCAAGAGGCTCTTTAGCTCTTCTTCACTTTCTGCCGTTAAGGTGGTGTCATCTGCATATCTGAGGTTATTGATATTTCTCCTGGCATTCTTGATTCCAGCTTGTGCTTCATCCAGCCCAGTGTACTGGGCTTTTCATGATGTACTCTGCATATAAATTAAATAAGCAGGGTGACAATATACAGCCTTTATGTACTCCTTTTCCTATTTGAAACCAGTCTGTTGTTCCATGTCCAGTTCTAACTGTTGTTTCCTGACCTGCACACAGATTTCTCAAGAGGCAGGCCAAGTGATCTGGTATTCCCATCTCTTTCAGAATTTTCCACAGTTTCTTGTGATCCACACAGTCAAAGGCTTTGGCATAGTCAATTAGCCAGAAATAGATGTTTTTCTGGTATTCTCTTGCTTTTTCGATGATCCATCGGATGTTGGCAATTTGATCTCTGGCTCCTCTGCCTTTTCTAAAACCAGCTTGAACATCTGGAAGTTCGTAGTTCATCTATTGTTGAAGTGTGGCTTGGAGAATTTTAAGCACTACATTACTAGTGTGTGAGATGAGTGCAATCGTGTGATAGTATAAGCATTCTTTGGCACAGCGTTTCTCTGGGATTGGAATGAAAACTGACCTTTTCCAGTCCTGTGACCACTGCTGAGTTTTCCAAATTTGCTGACATATTGAGTGCAGCACTTTCACAGCATCATCTTTCAGAATTTGAAATAGCTCAACTGGAATTCCATCACTTCCCCTAGCTTTGTTTGTAGTGATGCTTCCTAAGGCCCATTTGACTTCACATTCCAGGATGTCTGGCTCTAGGTGAGTGATCACACCTTTGTGATTATCTGGTTCATGAATATCTTTTTTGTACAGTTCTTCTGTGTATTCTTGCCACCTTATCTAAATATCTTCTGCTTCTGTTAGGTCCATACCATTTCTGTCCTTTATTGAGCCCATCTTTGCATGAAATATTCCCTTGGTATCTCTAATTTTCTTGAAGAGATCTCTAGTCTTTCCCATTCTGTTGTTTTCCTCTATTTCTTTGCGTCGATCGCTGAGGAAGGCTTTCTTATCTTTTCTTGCTGTTTTTTGGAACTCTGCATTCAAACGGGTATATCTTTCCTTTTCTCCTTTGCTTTTCACTTCTCTTCTTTTCACAGCTATTTGTAAGGCCTCCTCAGACAGCCATCTGGTTTTTTGCATTTCTTGTTTTGGGGATGGTCTTGATTCCCGTCTCTTGTACAATGTCAGGAACCTCCGTCCATAGTTCATCAGGCACTCTTTCTATCAAATCTAGTCCCTTAAATCTATTTCTCACTTCCACTGTATAATCATAAAGAATTTGATTTAGGTCATCCCTGAATGGTCTAGTGGTTTTCTCCACTTTCTTCAATTTAAGTCTGAATTTGGTAATAAGGCGTTCATGATCTGAGCCACAGTCAGCTCCCGGTCTTGTTTTTACTGACTGTATAGAGCTCTCCATCTTTGGCTGCAAAGAATATAATCAATCTAATTTCAGTATTGACCATCTGGTGATGTCCATGTGTAGAGCCTTCTCTTGTGTTGTTGGAAGAGAGTGTTTACTATGACCAGTGTGTTCTCTTGGCAGAAGTCTACTAGCTTTTGCTCTCCTTCATTCTGTACTCCAAGGCCAAATTTGCCTGTTACTCCAGGTGTTTCTTAACTTTTTACTTTTGCATTTCAGTCCCCTATAATGAAAAGGACATCTTTTTTGGGTGTTAGTTCTTGAAGGTCTTGTAGGTCTTCATAGAACTGTTCAACGTCAGCATCTTCAGCATTACTGGTTGGGGCATAGACTTGGATTACCATGATATTGAATGGTTTGCCTTGGAAATGAATAAAGATCATTCTGTCGTTTTTGAGATTGCATCCAAGTACTGCATTTTGGACTCGTTTGTTGACCATGATGGCTACTCCATTTCTTTTAAGGGATTCCTGCCCGCAGTAGTAGATATAATGGTCACCTGAGTTAAAGTCACCCATTCCAGTCCATCTTAGTGCGCTGATTCCTAGAATGTCGATGTTCACTCTTGTCATCTCCTGTTTGACCACTTCCAATTTGCATGGATTCACGGACCTCACATTGCAGGCTCCTATGCAATATCTCCCTTCACAGCATCGAACCTTGCTTCTATCACCAGTCCCATCCATAACTGGGTGTTGTTTGTGCTTTGGCTAGACCCCTTCATTTTTTCTGGAGTTATTTCTCCACTGATATCCAGTAGCATAATGGACACCTACTGACCTGGGGAGTTCATCTTTTTGCCTTTTCATACTGTTCATGGGGTTCTCAAGGTAAGAATACATGGGGCAAAGGTAAGAACAAATAAATAATCATTCCAAGAATTAAGAAAAAAATTCTGAAATCATTTTCAAACTTTCTAATGAAAAGTAAAATGTATATTAAAACCATGATGAGATCCCACATATAACAAGTGTTGATGAAAATGTGGAGAAAAGGGTACACTTTTTCACCACTATTGGAAATATAAAATGATGCAGCCACCATGGAAAGCAATATGGAGTCTCCTCAAAATATTAAAAATAGAACTACTACATGGTCAAGCAGTTCCTCTTCATGGTATTTATCAAAAAAAAAAAAAAAAGAACAAAAAACCCACCCCACACTATTTCATAAATATGTATTCATCACCATGCCTATTGCAGCCTTATTTATAATAGCCAAGACATGGAAACGGCCTATTTGTCTATTAACAGATGAACAAAGAAAGAAAATATTATATATATAGTGGAGCATCATTCAGCCACATGGAGGGAGGAAATCATGCCATTTGCAACAACATGGATGAAACTGGAGGTTTTAAAGCCTCTTGTCCTTATAGCCAGAAATTTACTTACATTTTTATTTCTTAGAAATACATGTGTGCAAACATATATGCACAGAGATATTCATTGTAGTATAATTTGGAAGAGCCAAAATAAGCAATACAGAAGATGGAAGCATTTTAAATGACAGTCAACATTAACAATTTTTGATGCAAACATAAGAAAAATATTATGTAAATATTAAAAATTATCAAGCTGAGCTTTCTATGTAGTTATAGGATACTTAAAAAGTGCTAAAAAGCAAAGTCCAAAATAGCATTCATAATGCTATATTTAAGGAGATTCATAAGATATCTATATTATAATATTTCTGGAAGATTAAAGAAAAAATATTTTAAAAATCTGTTATAGTAATTGCCTCTAGGAATGAAACTAATTTCTAGGATGAGATCTTACTTTTCAATGTAAACAGTTTTATGCTCTTTGAAAATCTGGCCATTTGCCTGTATTCAGTAAAATCAACTACTTAAAATTATGCAACAAAAAAATGAGAGGAGATTTAGGCAAACATATACCATCTCTTAAAATTAATCTTGTCCCCATAAGTAGTTCAACTGAATTCTAGAAGATTCAAATGCTCTTCCAGGTAAAAATAGTTGTTAATGGTTTGTTTTTATTTTGTTTTGTTTTATAAGCAGAGTCAGTTTTCAAAAGAGCTTCTTTCAGGCAACCAAATGCTCATACCCTTAATATACAGAGCAGAGCTTTTCAACCTTTATATGCATATGAATCACTTGGGGTTCCTGTTAAAATGCTTGTTCTGCTTCAGAATGTTTGTTTTGGTTTGGAAACCTGCATTTCTCAGTGGCACTTGGGTCAGGAAAGCATATACAAATCCCTTTTTTCACAGGATACACTCATTCGAAATTGTTCTTTCTTCACTCTAAAGACTGGGTCATAATCTCGAATGAGAAAACTTTCTGCTAATAACGATCACTGAATTAGAAGTTTTCTCCCTTGACTTTGGCTTCTACTCTGTCATCTGGCAAAATGGTTTCCAGATAAATTCTTTATCTCATTGCCTTGATCAGAGTGGTTGTGCAGTTAACCATTCTTTCTAAGCCCTGATGATAACATGCAGAAAGTCATCTGTCATTTACATTGCCAAAGACAGGAATGAAGAATGAGGTCTCTCTATGGAGGAAGAGGGCCAGAAACAATAAGAAAAGTTTGATTGGAATGCAGCCAATAGGTTCGGGGAAGGAGAAGACCACCTCCTGCTTCTTGATTGGGTCTAAATGATGGGAGTTTGAAGAGGAGATAAAACAACATGACCTCTAATTGCCCTGATTGACTGGGGGACAGCAACTGAGCGAAGCATCATCTAGACACCACAGACTGTCTGCCCCCAACGTTGGGTAGCTTGCCACACACCCAGTTGCTGGCTGATTATAGTAGATCAATGTGGGGTGAAGTCCAAGATTTTCCTAATAGGTCCTTCCAGGTCTTCTGAGAGTCAGAGATGGGGAAATTACATCTAATTCTGTCAGGAGCCAGAGAACCACCTCAGGTAGACCTTTCCCATGTGTATTTGTAGGGAAATGCATGAACACAGCCCAAGAATAGCGAAGCAAAACATGCCCATTTTTCACCCTCTTATCACTCACCCCATGTATGGACCCTCATAAAAAATAGATGAGAAAACAATAAAATTCTGTAAAGCAATTATCCTTCAATTAAAAAAAAAAGAACAGGTCAGAGCTTCTAGGACGTCGATGACTGCAGGTGTATTTACGACCTTCCCTGGTGGCTTAGACGGTAAAGCGTCTGTCTACAATGCAGAAGACCCGAGTTCCATCCCCGGGTCGGGAAGATCCCCTGGAGAAGGGAATGGCAATCCACTCCAGTACTATTGCCTGGAGAATCCCATGGACAGAGGAGCCTGGTAGGCTACAGTCCATGGGGTCTCAAAGAGTCAGACACGACTAAGCCACTTCACTTTCACTTTTCACTTTCAACCAAAATTTGAGAAATGGAGAGCTAAATGAAACGAAGATGTTTACTTGGGGTTTGTTAGGACTGCAGCCTTTGAGACAGATTTAAGAAGCGCTAGAACTGTATTCCACTAGATTACAAAATGGAAGAGGCTTATCAAGGCAAAAACTGCTGTGTTACAGTTAGTTACATGAGTTATTGATCAGGATTTATAATTGGAACTGACAAGAAGTAAAGGTATTTGTTAAGTAGGGATTGGTTGCGGTCAGAAATGGTTGCATAGTTACCAGGGGAGACCTTGAGAACATCAGGTTGCTGCTGGTGGGTATTGTTCTGAGTACAGCTGGTGGTGTCCTTGGGTCTGCTATAGTTCAAAGAAAGCTCATGTTCTCAGTGGTGCTGAGATGTGTCTGAGATCAGATCCTCAATGGCCACCCAACTCTATTTTTGTATGCCTGAGTTGTAATTGTGTTAGTCATTCAGTCACATCCGACTCTTTGGGACCCCATGGACTGTAGCCCCCAGGTTTCTCTGTCCATGGAATTCTCCATGCAAGAACACTGCAGTGGGTTGTCATTCCCTTCTCCAGGGGAATCTTCCTGACCCAGGGATCAAACCGGGGTTTCCTGCATTGAAGGTGGATTCTTTACCATCTGAATCACCAGGGGAGACTTGAATTGTGATTCAGTTCAGTTCAGATGCTCAGTCGTGTCTGACTCTCTGCAACCCCATGGACTGCAGCACGCCAGGCCTCCCTGTCCATCACCAACTCCTGGAGTTTACTCAGACCCATGTCCGTTGAGTCGGTGATGCCATCTAAGCATCTCAACTCCATTATAATTTCAATTTGTCATCAAAGGTTGTCACAGTTCCATATCCAAAAATGTACATATTTTGGCTACTGGGCTTTAAAAATTTGGAGTTAAAGGTACAAAATTAAAAATAATGCTACAGTGCACACAACAATTTGGGTACAAAGATGGTGATTATAGCAATTTTTATTATTTATTTTTTGAGTTTGGAAAATATATTTTTATAGCAAACAGGGGAATAACATACACATTGATATGTTGTGATATACATATTATGTTGGCTGTATAGAAAATTAATTATGTATGGGAAGCCATAGAAAAGAAGGGCAGTGGCATATACAAACATTAATAATGTTTATCTCTAAATGTGATGAATAAGAATACTCTTTTACTTTCTTTATTTTTATAAATTTTATGTTTAGAGTATAATGTTTAATTTTAGTTGGAGTATAATTGCTTTAAAATGTTTTGTTAGTTTCTGCTGTACAACAACGTGAGTCAGCCATGAGTATACATAGGTCCCTTCCCTCCAAAGCCTCCTCCCACCCTGCGTTTAGGTCATCACAGAGCACCAAGCTGAGCTCCCTTTCCCAGACAAGCAGCTTCACCCAAGCTTTCTATTTTGCAGGTGATAGTGCATGTAAGCCAATGCCACTCTCTCCATTTGTCCCACCATCTCCACCCCCTGAGTCCACAAGTCCATTCCCTGTCTGTGCCTCCATTCCTGCCCTGCAGATAGGTTCCCCAGTACCATTCTTCTAGATTCCACACACATGCACTGAATGTGTTAGCCACTTAGTCGTGCCTGATTTTGCGACCTCGTAGCCCACCAGGCTCCTTCATCCACAGAATTCTCCAAGTAAGAATATTAGGGTGCATAGTCATTCCCTTTTCCAGGGGATCTTCCCAATCCAGGGATCAAACATGGCTCTCTTATATTGCAGACAGATTCTTTACTGCTTGAATCACCACAGAATTCCACATATATGCAATAATAAACACTATTTGTTTTTTTCTTTCTGACTTACTTCACTCTGTATGACGGACTCTAGGTCCATCCACAACACTACAGGTGCTCCAAGTCTGTTCTTTTTTATGGCTGAGTACCCCCTTCCATTATATACATGTACCACATCCTCTCTGTCTGTTCATCCACTGATGGATATGTAGGCTGCTTCAGTGTCCTTGACAACAACATAAATGGCCAATGATAGGAGCATTGTCTAAAATAATTATGGTAATCAGACAATGTAGTACTAGAAAGTCATTAAAAATTATAGTTAAAAAATAGATAACAGATGTTTTAAAAGCAATGAGCTCGTAGGACATTTTAATTATGTATTTCCTATATGTGAAATGGCAATGTACTCCTTTTCTAATCAGAGAAGATGGAAAAACTAAAAAGGATAATGCTAGAGCTGAAGGACCAGATGAGAAGATAATTATTGTGGAGAGCATGTAAATGGCCTCGTTTTAGGTACAGGTCAGATCAAATCTGCCTCTGAAGGCCTATCGGGGCCACAATTGTACCTGTCTGTATCTCCGTGCAAATACAGATAATGGAACATTGAGTGTCAATTCCTTCCATAAGCTTTAAAAAATAATGCATTCCACAAGACAATAGCCACTTCAAATTAATGGTGTGCTCAGCGAACATCACAAGATGGTCAACACTGAAATGAGGTTGATTCTATTCTTTGCAGCCAAAGATGGAGAAGCTCTATACAGTCAACAACAACAAAAACAAGACCAGGAGCTGACTGTGGCTCACATCATGAACTCCTTATTACCAAATTCAGACTTAAATTGAAGAAAGTAGGGAAAACCACTACACCATTCAGGTCTGACCTTAATCAAATCCCTTATGATTATACAGTGGAAGTGAGAAATAGATTTAAGGGACTAGATCTGATAGATATAGTGCCTGATGAACTATGGACGGAGGTTTGTGACATTGTACAGGCGACAGGGATCAAGACCATCCCCATGGAAAAGAAATGCAAAAAAACAAAATAGCTATCTGGGGAGGCCTTACAAATAGCTGTGAAAAGAAGAGAAGTGAAAAGCAAAGGAGAAAAGGAAAGATAAAAGCATCTGAATGCAGAATTCCAAAGAATAGCAAGAAGAGATAAGAAAGCCTTCCTCAGCGATCAATGCAAAGAAATAGAGGCAAACAACAGAATGGGAAAGACTAGAGATCTCTTCAAGAAAATAAGAGACACCAAGGGAACATTTCATGCAAACATGGGCTCAATAAAGGAGAGAAATGGTATGGACCTAACAGAAGCAGAAGATATTAAGAAGAGGTGGCAAGAATACACAGAAGAACTGCACAAAAAAGATCTTCAAGACCAAGATAATCACTATGGTGTGATCACTCACCTAGAGCCAGACATCCTGGAATGTGAAGTCAAGTGGGCCTTAGAAAGCATCACTATGAACAAAGCTAATGGAGGTGATAGCATTCCAGTTGAGCTATTTCAAATCCTGAAAGATGATGCTGTGAAAGTGCTGCACTCAATATGCCAGCAAATTTGGAAAACTCAGCAGTGGCCACAGGACTGGAAAAGGTCAGTTTTCATTCCAATCGCAAAGAAAGGCAATGCCAAAGAATGCTCAAACTACTGCACAATTGCACTCATCTCACATGTTAGTAAAGTAATGCTCAAAATTCTCCAAGCCAGGCTTCAGCAATACGTGAACTGTGAAATTCTAGATGTTCAAGCTGGTTTTAGAAAAGGCACAGGAACCAGAGATCAAATTGCCAACATCCGCTGGATCACGGAAAAAGCAAGAGAGTTCCAGGAAAACATGTATTTCTGTTTTCTTGACTATGCCAAAGCCTTTGACTGTGTGGATCACAATAAACTGTGGAAAATTCTGAGAGAGATGGGAATACCAGACCACCTGTCCTGCCTCTTGAGAAACCTATATGCAGGGTCAGGAAGCAGCAGTTAGAACTGGATATGGAACAACAGACTGGTTCCAAATAGGAAAAGGAGTACACCAAGGCTGTATATTGTCACCCTGCTTATTTAACTTGTATGCCGAGTACATCATGAGAAATGCTGGGCTGGAAGAAGCACAAGCTGGAATCAAGATTGCCAGGAGAAATATCAATAACCTCAGATATGCAGATGACACCACCCTCATGGCAGAAAGTGAAGAGGAACTAAAGAGCCTCCTGATGAAAATGAAAGAGGAGAGTGAAAAAGTTGGCTTAAAGCTCAACATTCAGAAAACGAAGATCATGGCATATCCCATCACTTCATGGGAAATAGATGGGGAAATAGTGGAAACAGTGTCAGACTTTATTTTTGGGGGCTCCAAAATCACTGCAGATGGTGACTGCAGCCATGAAATTAAAAGACGCTTACTCCTCGGAGGAAAAGTTATGACCAACCTAGATAGCATGTTGAAAAGCAGAGACATTACTTTGCCGACTAAGGACCGTCTAGTCAAGGCTATGGTTTTCCCTGTGGTCATGTATGGATGTGAGAGTTGGACTGTGAAGAAGCCTGAGCGTCGAAGAATTGATGCTTTTGAACCGTGGTGTTGGAGAAGACTCTTGAGAGTCCCTTGGACTGCAAGGAGATGCAACCAGTCCATTCTGAAGGAGATCAGCCCTGGGATTTCTTTGGAAGGAATGATGCTAAAGCTGAAACTCCAGTACTTTGGCCACCCCATGGGAAGATTTGACTCATTGGAAAAGACTTTGATGCTGGGAGGGATTGGGGGCAGGAGGATAAGGGGACAACAGAGGATGAGATGGCTGGATGGCATCACTGACTTGATGGATGTGAGTCTGAGTGAACTCTGGGAGTTGGTGATGGACAGGGAGGCCTGGTGTGCTGTGATTCATGAGATCGCAAAGATTTGGACATGACTGAGCAACGAACTGAACTGAACAGTGCTAGTTTTGGAAAGGGGAGGATATTTTTTCCCTGGGAGGAAAGCCAGTGTACCCAATGCAATTTCATCTGTGTTTCACTGTGTTTAGGATGGTTCCTTCTGCCCCCAATATTCTAGGGGCTCTTTGATATTCATGAACTTTAAGACTGTTTCTCCAAGCTGTTTGTCTTTTAGGACCTGGCAATGTCAGGCTCCCTTGTTCTTTGTGAAAGCTTTTGGGATTTGCTGTTCTTGCAGTTTTCTCTGAATCAGAAAGATCATTCCTTCCCTTGTTGAGAAGGCACTGCAGTGGCAACAAGTTGGTAAGCTGAAAAGAGTTACAGCATATATATCAATCCTGCTCTCCCAATTCCTCTCACCTTCTGCTTTCCACTGTGTCCACAGTCTGTTCTCTAAGTCTGGGTCTCATTCCTGCCCTGCAAACAGGCTCCTCTGTACCATATTTCTGGATTCCATACATATGCATTAATATACAATATTCGTTTTTCTCCTTCTGGCTTACTTCACTCTGTATGGTAGACTCTAGGCTCATCTGGATCACTACAAGTTGCCCAATTCCATTCCTTTTTATGGCTGAGTAATATTCCACATATTTACAACCATATGTAAAATAGAGAGTCAGTGGGAAGCTGCTGTCCAGCACAGGGCGCTCAGCTTGGCACTCGGTGATGCCCTAGAGGGGTGAAATGCCAGGGTGAGAGAGAGGTTCAGTTATGAATTATGCTCCCCAAAGGATATATTGACCCCTAACCCCTGGTTCCTGTACATGTACACGTGGCCTTATCTGGAAATAGGGGTTTTGCAGATGTAATTAAGTTAAGATGAGGTCATCAAACTGGGCCCTTAATTCAATATGACTGGTGTCCTTAGAAGATAACATGTGAAGACAGACTCCCACAGAAATCACTGTGAGAAGATAGAGCAGAGATTGAGATGATACAACTGCAGAGCAAGGATTAACACCAGCACTGGGGCCAGGACGTGGCAGGGAAGTGCCTCCCTTGCAGGAATCAGAGGGCACATGGCCAGCCTTGCTGACACTTGGCTTTTGGAATTCTAATCACCAGAACCATGAGGTAAGAAATTGCTGTTGTTTTAAGCCACCCAGCTATGGTACTCTGTTACTGCAGCTCTGAAAATGAAACAGAGTTCATGAAATGTGCTGATACTATGATACAGTAGTGACCATTTATTATCTGCTGAATTTTGTTTATTTTATATTTTATTTCTAATATTTACTATCACTTTTATTCATAAATGAGTAAGTGGTAACTCAGTCTAAGATAATTTTCCAGGTGGCCCAGTTAACATGCTTAGAGGTTTCAACCTGATAACACCAAATACTGGAGAAAGAGCAAAATGATACAAATGAGATAGTGTCTACAGTTCTGTCCATGAATTCTCTGTATAACTTCAACATTTCTCTAATTATAAGAGTAATGAAAGTGAAAGTGAAGTCGCTCAGTCGTGTCTGACTCTTTCCAACCCCATGGACTGTAGCCTACAACGCTCCTCTGTCCATGGGATTTTCCAGGCAATAGTACTGGAGTGGATTACCATTTTCTTCTCCAGGGGATCTTCCCAAACCAGGGATTGAACCCTGGTCTCCCGCATTGTAGACAGACACTTTACCATCTGAGCCACCAGGGAAGACCTGTAATAAGAGCATAAGAGTAATACCATAGAACATTTGCTTTTCGGGGGCAAGTTAGAGTTTCTGCTGCTGTTAAATGTCATTCACCCTTAAAACTTACATCATCTTTTTGATCTCAAACTTGCCAAGTACCCTGATGGAACAATACCCTGAAATTTCCTAATCATTAAATTACAACTTGCTAAGACTCTGATGCTGGGAGGGATTGGAGGCAGAAGGAGAAGGGGACGACAGAGGATGAGATCATTGGATGGCATCACTGACTCGATGGATATGAGTTTGAGTGAACTCCGGGAGTTGGTGATGGACAGGGAGGCCTGGCATGCTGCGATTTATGGGGTCGCAAAGAGTTGGACACGACTGAGTGACTGAACTGAACTGAACTGAAGAGTTTTAAGACCTTAAAGGAGAAAAGGGGAAATAAAATCAGGAGTATAACCTCAACTTCTTTGCCAAATACAGTCACACATCTGCTTATGTGAGACTAGATTAGGTATGTGAGTTCTTGGAATAAAACCAGTAGGATCATGGGCTGATAATATTTGTGCTCATAAATTCAAGAAATATTAATATTTTTGACATCATTACTGTGTATCATAAACACACCCAGTCTAGGCTCTCACGCAGCTTCCATTCTATTATACAGAAGGGAAGATGAACCACAAAGAAATACATTTATGTGACCGAACAACTGTGATAATATGATGAAGAAATGTGAAGCAGGAAAGAGGGATGTAGAGCAATGGATGAGGGAGGGGCTACAATTTGATGTGGGTAATAAAAGAAAATCTATCCAATTCAGGGATTTAGGGGTTTTAAGGTACGTTACCTTATACTATAACTCATTTAAAGAAAAGCACCCATGGAGATACTGCTGAACTTTCCAGTTGTACGAACGTGCAGATCTTTTCCCTGATGAACCTAATATTCAATTCTAAAATAACATCAATTCTCCACCATTACAAATATAAAATGCAACTTTCACATTTAATATATTATAATTTCTATGTTTAAAGTAAATACTGTAACTCTAGGGCTGTGTGATTTAATCACCTTCACCTAGAAACACATACACACATCTCCAACAGTCACTCTGGTCCAAATGTGGGGCTTTGCTTAATCACCTGAGTTGCTCAAGCAACATGTTGAGAGGGTAATAGGCAGGAAGGCCAGGAGTTTCCAAACGGAGGAAATAGGCTACAAGTGTCTTATCTCTCCCTTAGGCAGTAGGAGGAAACAAACTCTCCACGGAAATGTTTTTCTTAAGCTATGTTAATGAAACTTTGAATTTGCTTTAGAATTTGCCTTTCTTCAAACTGGTTCCACCTAAGACTAAGTTTTGGCTGATAAATGGCTCAACAAACCAGTATTCATACCAATTGTTTCGTGGCTGGAGGATGACACACCTCATGGCACCCTATCCCAAAAATGCACAGTGTGGGAAGGGGACCTGGGAAAACTCCCTCAGCCTTGGGGTGTCTGTCTTATCTGATTCCTAGCTTTCTGACTGACACAAAACACTTGCTAACACTAGCAAGGGGGGCATTCTCTGCCCCCATCTGATGTCTGTGTCAGAAGCTTTCTCTGTCTGTTTTCACTTTAATAAACCTCTGCTACACAAAAGCTCTTGAGTGATCAAGCCTAGCCCCTGGTCATGAGGCTAAATCTTGTTCTTTGGAGATCAAGAATCCAGCATTGTTCACCGTAAGCTATCAAGTTATGAAAAATATTACATCTGCCACATCCAAATGGCACAGCAGTGTCAGACATGGTGGCTCAAATTCTGATTCTATTGATTATTACAGAAATGACCTTGCTACTCAGCCGCAAGAAAGAATGAAGTCATGCCATCTGTGGCAACATGGGTGGACTTAGAGATTATCATACTAAGAATAATGTCAGAAAGAAACAGACAAATATTGTATGACATCAGTTGTCTGTGGAATCTAAAATGTGACATGAATGTATCTATGAAACAGAAATAGATGCAGACATAGAGAATGAACTTTTGGTTGCCAAGGGGAAGAGGAGTGGAGGGATAGACTGGGAGTTTGAGATTAGCAGATGCAAACTAGGACATGTAGGATGGATAAACAACAATCCCTGCTGTATGACACAGGGAGCTATATTCAGTATCCTATGATAAACCATAATGGAGAGGAATATGAAAAAAAAATATATATGTATAATTGGATCACTTTGCTGTACAGCAGAAATTTAACACAAATTGTAAATCAACTATACTTCAATAAAATCAGCTATGTTTCAATAACTATAATCAACTATACTTCAATGGTTTTTCCAGTGGTCATGTATGGATGTGAGAGTTGGACCATCATGAAAGCTGAGCAACAAAGAATTGATGCTTTTGAACTGTGGTGTTGGAGAAGACTCTTCAGAGTCCCTTGGACAGCAAGGAGATCCAACCATCCATCCTAAAGGAAATCTGTCCTGAATATTCATTGGAAGGACTGATGCTGAAGCTGAAGCTCCAATACTTTGGCTATCTGATGTGAAGAACTGACTCAGAGGAAAAGACCCTGATGCTGGGAAAGATTGAAGGCAGGAGGAGAAGGGGATGACAGAGGATGAGATGGTTGCATGGCATCACTAACTAAATGGATTTGAGTTTGAGCAAGTTCCAGGAGTTGGTGATGGAAAAGGGAAGCCCTGCATATTACAGTTCATAGGGTCCCAAAGAGTTGGACACTACTCTACTGAGCAACTGAACTGATCCTTCAATAAAATAAAGAAAAAGACATGATTCTTTTATTTTCAGCACTCTCCTTGCCTTCAGGGAAATAATAATAGTGGCCATACCAAGGGGGAGGGTAGGGGTCTTAGACAGTCCTGGAAGCCAGACCCACGTGCAGGTAGGCAAAGTCTTAACTTCCACAAAGTTGTCCAAGATGCATCCTCCTGCTGTCTATAAGGGATTCCCAGGTGCCACTAGTGGGAAGAATCCACCTGTCAATGCAGGAGAAATAAGAGACATGGATTTGATCCCTGGGTTGGGAAGATCTCCTGGAGGAAGGCATGGTAATCCACTTCAGGATTCTTGCCAGGAGAATCCCATGGACAGAGACACCTGGCAGACTATAGTCCATAGTATCTCAAAGAGTTGGACAAGACTGAAGCAACTTAGTATGCATGCTGTCTGTAATAGTTACAGAATTTCCCAAATTTAGTGTCACTTTTAGTTTAGGGTTGAATTTCTGGAAGTGTAGGCAGTGGCCTTTGAGATTTTGACAGTTTCACCTTCAAAGAACTACAAAAACAGGAACAACAACAAAACCCCAAACAGAGCTAGAATCAACTAAGTTAGGAAAAATCCAGATTACTTAGAGTTTATACCTTCTCAGCCAAATTATCTCAGCGCATTTAACAAGTCAGTGCTTACTGTGGTGCCCTGAAATGAAAGGCAGTATGCAGCATTTCCAAAGATTAGTTGGGTGTGCTTCTCAGGAAAGAAAACTTCCTTGGAATGGATTTCTATAAAACCTTTGGCTAATGTTTTCTAGGAAGGTGTGATAATGAAATATTTCCTGGATGAAGGAAGACTTAGCATGTAATGTCTATTCTTCAGTTCAGTTCAGTCGCTCAGTTGCGTCTGACTCTTTGCGATTCCATGAATTGCAGCATGCCAGGCCTCCCTGTCCATCACCTACTCCCAGAGTTTACTCAAACCCATGTCCAGTGAGTCAGTCCTGCCACTTCCACTTGTTGTTTGATAACTATGGTGGCATCTGCCCAACAGCCAGCTCTAGCCAAGTTTTGTCCTCAAGAGATGGGACACAGGAGAGGAAAAGTTTAGAGTGTCAGAGTTTAGTTAAGAAATGGAAGATTAAGAGGCATCATACAGTGAGTGGGAAGCTTGGAATGCACAATAATAGGTAAGCTGGGGAGATGGCAGCATTTGGAATTTGTAGGTGTTTTAAGATTACTTGAGATTGAGGCTACCAACTCAGCTTTAGTTTCTTAAACTTGTGTGTGTGTGTGTATGTGTGAGTGGGCGGGTGTGTAGTAACTGCTTAGTCATGTCTGACTCCTTGCAACCCCATGGACTGTAGCCTGCCAGGTTCCCGTGTCCATGGGAATATTGGAGTGCGTTGCCATCGCCTTCTGCAGGGGATCTTCCTAATCTGGGTCTCCTGCATTGCAGGTGGATTCTTTACTGTCTGAACCACCAGTGAACTTACTTTTAGCCAAATCCATGTCTCAGATTAATGTAGGATACATATTCCCCTTCTTGCTTAGTCTATCTGCTTCAGGAGTGGAGTCTGTCATGGTCCAGGAGTGGGTTGGAAAATAATTTCCAGACATGAGACAGCATGAGAGGGAAATAAAGTTTATTAGAATGGGAGATGCTGTTAGTACAGCGGGCCAACTCAAGGGAGAACCGATGTTGAACAGGGGTCCTTAGTCCACTTTTATAGTCAGGTTACAAGGAGTGGGATGGGGTCTTGTGGGTCATTTGCTGATTGGACAAGGCGTGCATACTAGGTGTCGAGGGAGAGTAAGGAAAATACCTTCTACCTGAGGGGGTAGGAGGGGAGACAGGTTATACTGGTCAGGAGGAACCAAAATCCGTTAATAGTTACAGCATGGGGGAGGGAAAGATGATAAGGGTCTGGTTTTTCTATTCCCGCATTCCAAGACCCTCCTTGGTTTGTCACCACAGAGTCCACAGGTGATGTGTTCCCACCCAATCCACTGCACAAGGTACATTAGCCCTAATTCATATTCTGATTGAGTCACAATTCAATATTGTTTATTTGTGAATTAACTCGCTTTTAGAGGAAATATGTTGCTTTTCCTTCTCATCATCCTTTTACTCCTCTTTGATAAAACAAAACCCCAGGGTTATTCTAGAGAAACACTTCCCTCAGTGTCAACCCACATGATGTAGGGCAGGCTATAATTTGGATTTTCCCAAAAGAAGTACATGAGGCAAAGAATGGGGAGATGATTCCAGGAGCAGGGTGAGAAGCAAAGAGCCAGAGACAGAAAAAGAGGAAGCTTCTGTAGTCTACCATATTTCTTGTTTCCACAAAGGCAACTGGGACAAAACACCATGGAACGCTTCTAAAAAAAGGTTATAGAATACACGTAATAACTGTCTGAAAACTGGAGGTGGGGCTCCTGTCCATGAGCTCTGTCCCCCACTGATGGGGGAGTGCAAGTGCATCAATGCCTATGCATGTCTAGACTGTAATTACGTTCAAACTGAGAGAGTCTCTGTGGCTTCAGAAAAATCCCTGGTGCAGAAAAACAGATACAGCAGGTACCTGAGAACTTAAATCCAGGGTAGGTCCAAATTAACCCAAACTAATTGCATATCATGTCCCTAGAGTTACAGCGAAAATGAGATAAGGGCATGACTCAATTACAACCAATAATAGTGAGAACACTTTTTTTTTTTAACAGTTGGTGATAGAAAAAAAAAATCTCTTTTCTCCACTGGAGTTGGAAACAAGCAAATGTAGGTCGAGAGCACCAGGATCCATTTGCAACCGTGAGTGAGATGTCTACAGAGGAAATGGATTCTGGCGAGAAAGAGAAAAACTGGATCCTCAGGATATTACTTGAACAGATGGAGTTGGTAGTGTCTAACTCAGATTGCCTAGATTTTTAATTTCTGTGAGTCAATGCAGTTTCTATTTTCTAAGCCAGTTTGAGTTGAGTTTCCAATAGAAAGACCCTGGAGTTGATGTCAATCATAGAGGGGTACCAGACCACCAGCATCAATCAGCTTGGAGCTTGTTAGAAATGAAGAATCCCAGGCTCCTTCTGAGGAGGAGCTTGGCTTCCTTGCTGATTCAAAGTCTCTGAAAGTGAGGCTTGGAGCCTGCTAACCTTCCAGGTCATTCTTTTGCATGCTAAACTTTCAAAACTACTGCCTTCAAGGATACATTAGGTTAGTCTCCCAGAATTCCAACATTACCAGTAAATGAAATAAAAACTGCATCTAAAAAAAAACAAAGCACAACAACTAAGGCAACTTTAAATGTGATTTGATATTTGGAGCAAGCTACTTTCAAAGTATATGAAATATACCCAGAATCTAGAGCAATCACAATAACTTTAAGAATTCCAGGGTGACCTAGAAGGGCACTGCAGAAGGAACTGCCATATATTTTTCACTTTTTCTTATTAAAATTTTAGATTTATCTGCACAGCTCTGCCTCATTAGAAGACTTGAAGGCTGAAAAATGAAGTCAAGAGCTTTAGATTTATTTCTTCAGTTTTTACTTATTCTGACCCAAACCAGACACCAGAGCAATTGCAATGGACTTTTTTTTTCTTTTCCTCATGGCAAGAGTGTCTGATGAAAATTTTGTTTATATTCTTTTAGTCTCTTGGATTTGTTAATGCTGCTATATATGTTCACCTTTCAGATCTTGAATGGTAAAAAAGTAACTATTTCCTATTATTGGGTTCCATGAAAATAATCACTCTAGTGAATTATTGGAGAGAAATAAACCCTGAATTTGACAATATTGTCCTCTCATGTTACATAAGAAAACAAAACTTGTTTTATTAGCTAAGCTCATGACCGCTGTCAAATCTTTTAAATTTCATAAAATTTGGGGAAAGAGTAATATCCACTAAAGAAAGTAAAAATATGAACTTTTAAAAAGAAATACAGATTCATTACTCTTATTAACCAATTGCCTACAAGCAGAAGAAGTCCAGCAGGATCTTTTTTAATGCTTAGTTAAGATTCGCAGAATTCATCCATATGTAAATTACTCAGTGTTTCCATATGGATGAATTCTGCAAATTCCATGGACAGAGAAACCTGATTGGCTACAGTCCATAGGGGTCACAAAAGGACACAACCAGAGCAACTTAGTATGCGCTCACTCAAAGTACAAAACAATAGTTGATATTCTGACATTGTTTAAATAAAATTTCTTTCAAACATAATGTAATTTGCAAGCAAAATTCATCATAGAGTCAGAAAGTTTCCAATTTCCATAGCAATTGTGTTTCTGGGATTTTTAAAACCTGTTATTTACAATCTCAGCATATCCTTTCCAGAGATACTATATCACAAAATATGATTAGTTCTCAGTTTGTATAGAAGAATGTTAGCTCACAAAATCCTGTCTAAACCACATTTCCCAAACTCCCTTGCATCTGGGTGAGGTCATGTGATCTGAACAAGGAACCAAGGTTAAAGTGATAGGAGCTGTTCCTCTTAGAAATGTTTACCAAATGGTCTGGATCCTCCACTGTCTCTTTTCCCTGTCTGCTGATAAGAGCCAGTGGAGGACTCCAAGGCAGGAATCTGCATACCATCTACTATTTTTGTAATAAAGTTTTATTGCAGCACAGCTAGTCTATTTATTTATGCAGTGTTTATGGAAGTTCTGTCCTACAATGGCAGTAGTTAACACAGAGATTGAACACAGAGACTCAGGAAGCTGAAAATAATTAGTATGTGGCCCTTTACCATAAAAAGTTTGTCAATTGCCAAACATGTGGGAACAACCAAGACACCCTTCAGGAAATGAATGATTAAATAAAGCATGATACCTAGAGATCATCATACTAAGTGATGTAAATCAGACTAAGACAAATATTATATGGTATCGTTTATATGTGGAATCTAAAAAATGATACAAAATAATTTATTCACAAAGCAGAAACAGACTCACACACTTAAAAAAACAAACTTAAGGATAGCAGAAGGGAAAGGTAGCGGAGAAGTATAAATTAGGAGTTTGGGATGACGTATACACACTACTATGCATGAATAATCAACAAGGACCTACTGCACAGCACAGGAAAATCTGCTCAACATTCTGTAACAACCTATATGGAAAAAAAATGTGAAAAAGAGGAATATATGTATTTGTATAACTACATCACTTTACTGTATACCTGTGAAACTAACACAACATTATAAATAAACTACACTCCAGCACACAATTTAAAAAACTGTATAATATCTGGACGATGGCATATTATTTACTGCTAAAAAGAAATGAGCTATCAAACTATGAAAAGACATGGAGAAAACTTTAATGCAGGTTGCTAAGTGATAGAAGTCAATCTGAAAATGTTGTGTACGCCACGATTGCATCTGTATAACATTCTGAAAAGAGGAAACTATGACGACAGTAAGAAGATCTTATTTAAAAAACAGAAATAGAAACACAAACACAGAGGAAAAACTATGGTCAACAAGGAAGGAAGGAGGGGATGAACTGGAAGGTCGGGATTGACATACATACATACATATATATATATATATACACACACACACATACACACACAGTATTGATATTCTATATAAAATAGATAACTAATGAGAACATACTGTATAGCTCAGTGAACCCTACTCAGTCCTCTGTGGTGACCTAAATGTGATGGAAGTCCAAAAAGGAGGGGGTATACGCATATATTATAGATGATTCACTTTGCTGCACAGCAGAAACTAACACAACATTGTAAAATGATTGTACTCCAATATAAATTAATTTTAAAAAGATAAAGAAAAAAAAAAGATCAATGGTGGCCAGAGGTTAGGGAGAAGGGAAAGATGAATACGCGAGGCATGAGAATTTTTAGAGCAGTGAAAACTGTGACACCATGAAGGTGGATCCACATCAGCAAACATTCGTCCATACCCATAGAATGTCCAGCATCAACTCTAATGTAAACAGTGGATTCTGGGTGATTATGATTTGCTGATGCAAGTTCACAGCTTGTAAGAACGTACTCCTCTGGTGGGGGATGTTAACAATGGAAGAGATGAGGGAATGTGGGAAACCTCTGTACCTTCTGCTCAGTTTTTTTGTGACTCTAAGATTGTTTTATAAAGTAAAGCCAATCAGTCATTTTACAACTGCTGTCTAAGGAATTGTGTAATGAATAGATGGAAGGAAGCTGGGTCCTGAATAACCCTGTGAACACATCCCCCTGTCCCTCCACTGACATGTTTGTCACCCAAGCAAGAAATCAATTTTTATTTTGTGAAATATCAAGGTATGGGGGGATAAGACCAGTTGGAGATGCTGGTCTTTGCCTCAGCACTTGGGCTATCCAAACTAATGAATCAGGATATCCTACCAAAAAATATTTACGCTTTAGCGCTGTTAATATAGTAAAGCTGATCCCTACATCATTCGCAGCTCTTCACAACCGGTGAGTGATGCAGAGCCCCATTGAGCTGAACTAAACTGGAGAGTGTGGAGTGGATGACGACCCTGGAACCCTGGCTGGTACCACAGAGGCTGGCTCTAAAGGAGGTGACGTCACTACTGAAGGAAATGATGGGAGACAGGAGCAGGTACAGGAGGACGTTGGGTTATTTGTGTGCAGGGATTGGTCTCCAACTGCGTTCCTCTGTTGGCATGTGTCCACACTGAAAAAGGAAATCTTTATAGACAGAGTCCTGATTACAAATACTAAAGCCATAGATCCTCATTAAATATTGCTTTTGTATGATTGGAAACGATTTCAGCAGTAGTTTTGAGTCCAGAAAAACCGGAGAATGAAATGGAGTAATATGTTATTTTCCCGTCCTCTGTAAAAAGAGTCCATTTTTTTCCAAATCTTTATTTTTCAATTCCCATGGATTCAATTTGCCCCGAGAGCTCTGAAATGCTTAGATTTTACTTTATTATCTTTCCTGCAGCACACATTTCTACATCTTTCTTGTATTTCACTGGTATTATAACTCCTTTGGAATGAATCCTAGCATCTTCAATGCTACACTCTGAGATTTGGAAAGCAGGCTAGCAGTTTTCTCTACATTAATAGGCAGAAAGTTCTGTCCTCAGGGTAGCTTTCTGACTGCTGGCTGTAACAACAAGTGTCACTTACACAATAAAAAGTTTTATGTGAATTTTTTTAATGTCTCCCTCCTGGAAAATTATAGTCGTTGCCATAGAAGTGTGAGGCCACAGGCTGAGTGCATCTGCTTCCCCTTTACGTGGTCACCCTGTTTGGTGCCCCAACAGGGAGGTAAATTTCTCAAATTGTTTTGATAAATCAAATCTCTATAACAGGACCATTTTACAGACACATTGGTGGGATTCTGAGCCATTTTGAGTAAACTGATCTCTCTCTATCTTTCATCATTTACACTTGCAGGGGATTTCTTTCTTTTTTTGTGTCTTAGGTCAAGTCCCCCAGAGGCTGATCCCGAGTAGAAATTTCAATGTGAATAGTTTATCTTAGATTGATCCCAGAAAACATTGTTAGGATTATGGGAAAGGGAGACAGAAAAAGAAGAAGAAGAAGAAAAAAAAAACCAGCCAAAAGAGGGTGCAAGCTCCATCCCTATAGAGAATTCTAGAAGCCCAGAGTAAATGTTAGTCAGGTCTGACTCTTTGCAATCCCATTGACTGGCCAGCGAGACTCCCTCTGTCCATGGAATTCTCCAGACAAGAATACTGGAGTGGGTTGCCATTCCCTTCTCCAGGGGATCTTCCTGACCCAGGGATGGAACCCAGGTCTCTTGCACTGCAGGCAGATCCTTTGACATCTGTGGGAAGCCCGAAATTATCCCACTCAAAGGTCAGGGAGCCAGTTCCCACCAGCGATAGATGGAATGTTCCTTTTTGATGGTGTCAGGTACTTGGACCTTCCAGTTTGCTGCAGGAGTGGGCAAAGTGGGCTTTTTAGTCTAGGCCAAAAAGGAAAAAAGCAGATTAAAAAAAAAATAGAAATGCTGATGGTGGGCTTTGAAACATGAGCAACTGTGCATCAACCAGGTCAGGGCACAGAAAGTGGGAAGGCACGGATCACATCTGCCATCTCTGGAAGAGAAACCAGTGTCCCCTCAGGGCTTTCCTCAGCCTAAATTCACCAGCAGTGCCTTAGACGAAACCTCCCACCTGGCAAGGGGCTTTGGAGGTTAGACTCCTCCTGTGTTTCTCCCTCTCTCAGCAATGGCTTTGTGACGGAATGGAGTCTGTTGGCACCCAAATGAAGTAACTTCAGGGGAATGGGAAAGGGTCCTGTCTCCTCAGGGCCGTGAGACGTGAATTCCACAGTTCATCAGTTAAATCTCAAAGAAGCTAGAGGCCTAGAAAGTAAATCAAGATCCCAACCTTCGAGAGAGATCCCAACCTTCTGTTGTGTGAGTAAGTCTCCTGAGACTCATTTTTGAGAGGGTTGACATGAGAGGGGTCATAAATGAAAGGTGGGTCTCTGTGTTATGAGAGCCTGTGCACTATCTATTAGTGTAAATGTGAGTGGCCTGTGTGTTGAATGTGTATGTGTGTGTGTGTGTGTGTGGCATGTGTGAAAGTATTTACCTGGAGACTCTAGCCCTCAAAGTGGTACCTTCCTTCCTTCCTTCCTTCCTTCCTTCCTTCCTTCCTTCCTCCCTCCCTCCCTCCCTCCCTCCCTCCCTCCCTCCCTCCCTCCCTCCCTCCCTCCCTCCCTCCATCTCACATAGACCCAGGGGAGCCTAATGGATCATAAAACATCAGGTCCCTCTTCTCTGCTCAAAGCCTTTCAATAGTTTCTCATCCTGTCACAAAAGCTTGAATCTTATGCATCCCTGTATGCTCCTCCTCCAGCTCCTACATGGAAAGGATTCCTTGGTCAGGAAAGTGTGAGAGCTACAGGATACAAGGAATTAAATAGGGATTGTAGGGCTTATCTAAAACTAGAGCATTCTATGTATCATTATGAAGCTTCCAAGAAGATATTGTAGGTAACACTTTTCAAACTTGGCCAAGAAAACCTTTTTGGAAAAGAATAACATTGTACCTATTTTCCATTGACAATAATATTTACCAGCTCTGCTTGCTTGTGGGAAAGGAAATTGGGCAAACTTGACCAACTCCATCACCTTGGCAAAAGTGAAAAAAGCCTTGAAAAAAGTGACCAACTTCCTCACCTTCATAGCCAGATCAGGCATATGGGCTGAACAGCTGGGTTGTGTTTTTCTCTTTTCTAGTTTCTGAATTTGGTACTAAAAAACACAGCCAGTGGATTAATTGATGTTTATTAATTTTAAAAGGGAGTATCAGCATGTTTTTAAGTATAATGGTTAATATGAAGGGTTGAGTAGTTTAGATAAAACAATGGCACCTTATGTATCTAAATTAGTATGCACAGTCTTTTTTTTTTTTAAATCTGAAATGGCATATGTCTTTTTAAACAGTTAATAAATACATTTCGCTTTTTAGCTGGACTCAAGAAATAGTATTCGAACACAGTAAAAGCCTTTAAAGAGGTAGCTCTTAAGTAAATTGATATCAATCAAAAGTGTCAGCCATGCTGAGCTGACATACACTTCATTCAGGGGGCAGAAATCAGGTGATTAAAGGCCCACATAGCTTTTGTGCATGCTTGTAACTGGTGCACGGCAAGGACTCACTGTTTGGTGGGGTGGGTGTCAAGAGAATATTTTCCGTCCCTGTATGTCTTGAAGCACTCTGACAGCAGTGGCATTTGGAACCCCAGAAATAGATTTAAAAACCTGCCTTCTGAACTTGTGGAAAGTAACATGTTTCAGTGAAGCATGGGCATGCTATGAATTTAACAACTGACACAATCAATGCCAGCCCCACACTGCCCCATCTCACAGGCCCTTCCTTTTTATTTCTAGGCCTCGATTTGAGGCCAGAAAAGCTCAGAGTATGAAGCACAACCTGGTCCAGCTGTCCTCTTCAGAGATTCATGCCTGCAGCTGTCCAAATGGTGCTGTTATTCTTTCTTCAAAACCTGATTTCTCTTCCTATTCCCCTGCTGAGCGCCAACAGATGACATATTTCTACAAACAGAGCATGTTTGTGTTGTCAGTGTCTACAGAGATCAAGAAAGTTAAGCCAAACTTTGCAAAGCCAGAGGTGTTACCCAAAGAAAGCCACTACAAACACCTGACAGGAAAATGAAATGATGTTTGCCAAAGATAATAAAGAAAGAGCTCACATCTGCCCCTTTGACATAATGCAATACTGTGACGGATTCTAAGTGTCCTAGAAGATGATGCATCCCAGTTAGACGCCTATTGAGGCAATGAGAGTTGCTTTATGGGTCATCATAAATAAATGGAAACAACCATTGTATATATTACTTTTAAAGCTCAACATGCCAAAAACTAAGATTATGCCATCCGGTCCCATCACTTCATGGCAAATAGATGGGGAAACAATGGAAACAGTCACAGACTTTTATTTTTGGGGGCTTCAAAATCACTGCAGATGGTGACTGCAGCCATGAAATTAAAAGAGGCTTGCTCCTTGGAAAGAACGTTATGAGCAACCTCAGTTCAGTTCAGTTCAGTCACTCAGTTGTGTCCGACTCTTTGCGACCCCATGAATTGCAGCATGCCAGACCTCCCTGTCCATCACCAACTCCCGGAGTTCATGCAGGCTCACGTCCATCCTAGACAGCATAATGAAAAGCAGAGAAATTACTTTGCCAAAAAAGGTCTGTCTAGTCAAAGCTATGTTTTTTTTCAGTAGTCATGTATGGATGTGAGAGTTGGACTATAAAGAAAGCTGAACACTGAAGAATTGATACTTTTGAACTGTGGTGTTGGAGAAGACTCTTAGAGTCCTCTGGCCTGCAAGGAGATCCAACCAGTCCGTCCTAAAGGAAATCAGTCCTGAATATTCATTGGAAGGACTGATGCTGAAGCTGAAACTTCAATACTTTGGCCACCTGATGTGAAGAATGGACTCATTTGAAAAGACCCTGATGCTGGGAAAGATTGAAGGCAGGAGAAGGGGACAACAGAGGATGAGATGGTTGGATGGCATCACTGACTCAATGGTCATGGGTTTGGGTGGACTCCGGGAGTTGGTGATAGACAGGGAGGCCTGGCGGGCTGCAGTTCATGGGGTTCCAAAGAGTCGGACATGACTGAGCAACACTGAACTGATCTATTGATTTATTTGTCTATGTCAGGTCTTACTTGTAGCATCCAGGCTCAGCAGCTGTGTTGTGCAGGCTTAGTTGCTCTGTGACATGTGCTATCTTAGTTCCCCAAATTGAGATCAAACCAAGTCTCCTGCATTGCGAGGTGGATTCTTAATGACTGGACCACCAGGAATCCCTTTAGTATTTACTAGGGATTGGGATTACTTTGCCATTTTGAAACCATCCTCAAGTACCATTTTGTTTATATTCCCCATTGTCTTTGGAGAGTTTCACTCTCAGAAATAGATGCATGTACCTGGTGTTAAAAATGGAAAAGTTTCCATTTTCACTGTTTATTGATATAATATAGTAGAAGTCTCATCCAATTAATCATGGTATATGAGTGTTTGATCTAGGGATCCCTTTTGGGAAATAGAGGAGAAAAATATAAGAGTGAGGTCAATGGATATATGTGGCAGATAGGAAAGATGTATTTGAAAGAGCAGATGAAAGCATATTGAAAGCACAACTGGAACACTGGGGAAAAGAGAGCTTTTGCTTAGTGGAGGAAAATGACTCAGAGAGGTAAGTGGTATATTCTTTACATCAAAAATTTCTATGACTATAGTATAGAATTTGAATGCTTGCTATGTAGCAAATGACACTCTAGGTCGTGGGGAAACAAAAATTACATATTTGTGTGTGTGTATATATATATTTATGTGCATAAATTACATATTTATGTCACTGCAGATGGTGATTGCAGCCATGAAATTAAAGACGCTTACTCCTTGGAAGGAAAGTTATGACCAACCTAGATAGCATATTGAAAAGAAGAGACATGACTTTGCCAACAAAGGTCCATCTAGTCAAGGCTATGGTTTTTCCAGTGGTCATGTATGGAGTGAGAGTTGGACTGTGAAGAAAGCTGAGTGCTGAAGAATTGATGCTTTTGAACTGTGGTGTTGGAGAAGACTCTTGAGAGTCCCTTGGACTGCAAGGAGATCCAACCAATCCATCCTAAAAGAAGTCAGTCCTGAATATTCATTGGAAAGACTGATGTTGAAGCTGAAACTCCAGTACTTGGGCCACTTCATGTGAAGAGTTGACTCACTGGAAAAGACTCTGATGCTGGGAGGGATTGGGGGCAGGAGAAGAAGGGGACAACAGAGGATGAGATGGCTAGATAGCATCACCAACTTGATGGACGTGAGTTTGAGTTAACTCCAGGAGTTGCTGATGGACAGGGAGGCCTGGCGGGCTGCAGTTCATGGGGTCACAAAGAGTCGGACACGACTGAGTGACTGAACTGAACTGAACTGATATACACACATAAATTACATATTTATGTGCATATATATATATACATATACACACACATATAAATATGTATGTACTTCTGTCTTCATGGGGAATATCTTTAGTAGAAACTATAGTCAAATTAGAAGAAATGGAGTAGCTCACATAGTCAACAATAGAGTCCAAAATGCACTACTTGATCACAATGTCAAAAAGGGCAGAATGATCTCAGTTCGTTTCCAAGGCAAACTATTGAACATCACAGTAATCCAAGTCTATTCCTCAACCACTAATGCTGAAGAAGCTGAAGTTGAATGACCTTCTAGAACTAACACCTAAAAAAGATTTCCTTTTCATCATAGGGGACTGGAAGGCAAAAATAGGAAGTCAAGAGATACTTGGAATAACAGGCAAGTTTGATTTGGAGTACAAAATGAAGCAGGGCAAGGCTAACAGAGTTTTGCCAAGAGAATGCACTGATTATAGCAAACACCCTCTTACAACAACACAACTGATGACTCTACATGTGGACATCACCAGATGGTCAACACCTAAATCAGACTGATTATATTCTTTGCAGTCAAAGATGGAGAAGCTCTGTACAGTCAGCAAAAACAAGACAGGGAGCTGACTATGGCTCAGATCATGAAGTCCTTATTGCAAAATCTGGACTTAAGTTGAAAAAAGTAGGGAAAACCACTAGGTATGAGAAAAATCAAATGCTTTACAATTATACAGTGGAAGTGACAAATAGATTCAAGGGATTAGATCTCATAGAGTGCCTGAAGAACTACGGATGGAGGTTCATGACATTGTACATGAGCAGTGATCAAAAACATGCCCAAGAAAAAGAAATGCAAAAACGCAAAATGGTTCTCTGAAGAGGCCTTACAAATAGCTGAGAAAAGAAGAGAAGTGAAAGACAAAGGAGAAAAGGAAAGATATATCTATCTTAATACAGAGTTCCAAAGAAGAGGAGGGAGAGATAAGAAAGCCTTCCTAAGTGAACAATGTGAAGAAATAGAGGAAAACAGTAGAATGGGAAAGAATAGATATCTCTTTAAGAAAATTAGAGACACCAAGGGAACATTTCATGCAAACGTGGGCTCAATAAAGGAGAGAAATGGTATGGACCTAATAGAAGCAGAAGATATTAAGAAGAGGTGGCAAGAATACACAGAAGAACTGTACAAAAAAGATCTTCAAGACCAAGATAATCACGATGGTGTGATCACTCACCTAGAGCCAGACATCCTGGAATGTGAAGTCAAGTGGGCCTTAGAAAGCATCACTATGAACAAAGCTAATGGAGGTGATGGCATTCCAGTGGAGCTATTTCAAATCCTGAAAGATGATGCTGTGAAAGTGCTCAATATGGCACTCAATATGCCAGCAAATTTGGAAAACTCAGCAGTGGCCACAGGGCTGGAAGAGGTCAGTTTTCATTCCAATCCCAAAGAAAGGCACCACACAATTGCACTCATCTCACACACTAGCAAAGTAATGCTCAAAACTCTCCAAGCCAGGCTTCAACGGTACATGAACCATGAACTTCCTGATATTCAAGCTGAATTTAGAAAAGGCAGAGGAACCAGAGATAAAATTGCCAACATCCGTTGGATCATAGAAAAAGCAAGAGAGTTCCAAAAAACATCTACTGTTGCTTTATTGACTATGCCAAAGCTTTTGACTGTGTGGATCACAACAAACTGTGGAAAATTCTCCAAGAGATGGGAATACCAGACCATCTGACCTGCCTCTTGAGAAATCTGTGTGCAGGTCAAGAAGCAACAGTTAGAACCATACATAGAACAACAGACTGGTTCCAAATAGGGAAAGTAATATATCAAGGCTGTATATTGTCACCCTGCTTATTTAACTATATGCAGAGTACATCATGAGAAATATTGTACTGGATGACACAAGCTGGAATCAAGATTGCCGGGAAAATATCAATAAACTCAGATATGCAGATGACATCATCCTTATGGCAGAAAGCAAATAAGAACTAAAGAGCCTCTTGATGAAAGTGAAAGAGGAGAGTGAAAAGCCTGGCTTAAAACTCAGCATTTAGAAAACTAAGATCATGGCATCTGGTCTCATCACTTCACAGCAAATAGATGGGGAAACAGTGGAAACAACGGCAGACTTTATTTTTTTGGGCTCCAAAATCAGTAAGGATGGTGACTGCAGCCATGAAATTAAAAGACTGTTACTCCTTGGAAGAAAACTTATGGCCAATCTAGACAGTATATTGAAAAGCAGAGACATTAGTTTGCCAACAAAGGTCCATCTAGTCAAAACTAGTTTTTCCAGTGGTCATGTATGGATGTGAGTTTGGACTATAAAGAAAGCTGAGCACCTGAGAATTGATGCTTTTGAACTATGGTGCTGGAGAAGACTCTTGAGAGTCCCTTGGACTGCAAGGAGATCCAACCAGTCCATCCTAAAGGAGATCAGTCCTGAATATCCATTTGAAGGACTGATGTTGAAGCTGAAACTCTAATACTTTGGCCACCTGATGTGAAGAACCAACTCATTTGAAGAGACCCTGATGCTGGGAAAATTTGAAGGCAGGAGGAGAAGGGGACAACAGAGGATGAGATGGTTGGATGTCATCACTGACTCAGTGGGCATGAGTTTGAGTAACTCCAGAAGTTGGTGATGGACAGGGAGGCCTGATGTGCTACAGTCCAAGGGTAATGAAGAATCAGACATGACTGAGTGACTGAACTGAGCTGAACTGAAGACCTCATCAAAGAGTTTACATCAATCATACTCTTGAAGCAGCTGAGGAAGTAATTATGTATTATATGGAGATTTATATATATACATATATAAATATATGGAGAAAGAAGAAAGTTATTGTGGTAGTGAAAAAAGAAAAAAAAAAACAAACAAAAAAACCTCCAGAGGCAGGAGTATGCTTGTAAGGTCCATGAACAAGGAGGCCAGTGTGGCTGTGCAGATTAAATTCAGGAGAGAGCGGTAGGAAGCTAGAGTGCAGCGGTAATGGCAGGATGCTGGGTAGAACCCGCAGGGCGGTGTAGTGTGCACCCTGCACAGTGGCACCAGCCGTGTCTGCCATCCAGCCAGCTATCAGCTTTCCAAGCGTGAGCTTGGGTACAGGGCTGCATGCGCCTGAGGGGTAAGAGCAGTTTCATTCTTACAAAGGCACCGACCACTTAAACAGGTCTTAGATGTGCACAGTTGGGAAGGCCCAGAGCTGGAATTTTAATAAAACATTTTGATCAAAGATATTTTATAGGCTCCTAGAGCATGGTGATGACATTGATTTTAACTTTGGAGAGATGGGACCCTAGGGAGCATTTGTGAGAACCGATCACTAAGCGCCGGCGGCTGAGAGCACCGGCTCACTAAGCGCGGGCGGCTGCCAGCGCTGGCTCACTAAGTACGGCCGAGAGGAGCTACCCACGTCCGAGGTCATGTGCAGCGGCCTAGTGTGACAGGCTGCGATGGCGCAGGAATGGCCGAGAGGAGCTACCCTGTGTCCGAGGTCAGGGGCAGCGGCTGAGAGGAGCTACCCTGCGTCAGAGGTCAGTGGACGCTGGGAGGATCTACCCCGCATCCGAGGTTGGGGGAGGGGGGCAGCTGGGAGGAGACACCCCGCATCTGAGGCCAGTGGGGACCGGGAGGAGACACCCCGCGTCCGAGGGCAGGGGCGGTGACCCTGAGGAGCCACCCGCAGCCTGAGGCTAGGGAGGAGCCACCCACGCCGGAGGCCAGGGCCCGGAGCTGGGAGGAGCAACCCGAGGAGCGTGGGCTGAGCAGGCACAGGAGGGCCTAGAGGAGCTATCCCACGTTGGAGGTCAGAAACGGTGGTGGTAAGGAGATACCCCTCATTCAAGGTAAGGAGCAACGGCTGTGCTTTGCTGGAGCAGCCGTGAAGAGATACCCCCACGTCCAAGGTAAGAGAAACCCAAGTAAGATGGTAGGTGTTGCAAGAGGGCATCAGAGGGCAGACACACTGAAACCATACTCACAGAAAACTAGTCAATCTAATCACACTAGGATCACTAGTGTGGTCATCTAACTCAATGAAACCAAACCATGCCTGCGGGGCAACCCAAGACAGGCGGGTCATGGTGGAGAGGTCTGACAGAAGGTGGTCCACTGGAGAAGGGAATGGCAAGCCACTTCAGTATTCTTGCCTTGAGAACCCCATGAACAGTATGAAAAGGCAATATGATAGGATACCAAAAGAGGAACTCCCCAGGTCATTAAGTGCCCAATATGCTACTGGAGATCAGTGGAGAAATAACTCTAGGGAGAATGAAGGGATGGAGCCAAAGCAAAAACAATACCCAGTTGTGGATGTGACTGGTGATAGAAGCAAGATCCGATGCTGTAAAGAGCAATATTGCATAGGAACATGGAAAATCAGGTCCATGAATCAAGGCAAATTGGAAGTGGTCAGACAAGAGACGGCAAGGGTGAACGTCGACATTCTAGGAATCAGCGAACTAAAATGGACTGGAATGGGTGAATTTAACTCAGATGACCATTGTATCTACTACTGTGGGCAGGAATCCCTTAGAAGAAATGGAGTAGCCATCATGGTCAACAAAAGAGTCCGAAATGCAGTACTTGGATGCAATCTCAAAAATGACAGAATGATCTCTGTTCGTCTCCAAGGCAAACCATTCAATATCACAGTTATCCAAGTCTATGCCCCAACCAGTAATGCTGAATAAGCTGAAGTTGAATGGTTTTATGAAGACCTACAAGACCTTTTAGAACTAACACCCAAAAAAGATGTCCTTTTCATTATAGGGGACTGGAATGCAAAAGTAAAAAGTTAAGAAACACCTGGAGTAACAGGCACATTTGGCCTTAGAATGTGGAATGAAGCAGGGAAAAGACTAATAGAGTTTTGCCAAGAAAATGCACTGGTCATAGAAAACATCCACTTCCAACAACACAAGAGAAGTCTCTACACATGGACGTCACCAGATGGTCAACACCAAAATCAGATTGATTATATTCTTTGCAGCCAAAGATGGAGAAGCTCTATACAGTCAGTAAAAACAAGACCGGGAGCTGACTGTGGCTCAGATCATGAACTCCTTATACCAAATTCAGACTTAAATTGAAGAAAGTAGGGAAAACTGCTAGACCATTCAGGTATGACCTAAATCAAATCCCTTATGATTATACAGTGGAAGTGAGAAATAGATTTAAGGGCCTAGATCTGATAGGTAGAGTGCTTGATGAACTACGGAATGAAGTTTGTGACGTTGTACAGGAGACAGGGATCAAGACCATCCCCATGGAAATGAAATGCAAAAAAGCAAAATGGCTGTCTGGGGACACCTTACAAATAGCTGTGAAGAGAAGAGAGGCGAAAAGCAAAGGAGAAAAGGAAAGATATAGGCATCTAAAGGCAGAGTTCCAAAGAATAGCAAGGAGAGATAAGAAAACCTTCTTCAGCAATCAATGCAAAGAAATAGAGGAAAACAACAGAATGGGAAAGACTAGAGATCTCTTCAAGAGAATTAGAGATACCAAGGGAATATTTCATGCAAAGATGGGCTCAATAAAGGACAGAAATGGTATGGACTTAACAGAAGCAGAAGATATTAAGAAGAGGTGGCAAGAATACACAGAACTGTACAAAAAAGATCTTCATGACCCAGATAATCATGATGATGTGATCACTAATCTAGAGCCAGACATTTTGGAATGTGAAGTCAAGTGGGCCTTAGAAGGCATCACCACTAACAAAGCTAGCGGAGGTGATGGAATTCAAGTGGAGCTGTTTCAAATCCTGAAAGATGATGCTGTGAAAGTACTGCACTCAATATGCCAGCACATTGGGAAAACTCAGCAGTGGCCACAGGACTGGAAGAGGTCAGTTTTCATTCCAATTCCAAAGAAAGGCAATGCAAAGTATGTTCAAACTACTGAACAATTGCACTCATCTCACATGCTAGAAAAGTAATGCTCATAATTCTCCAAGCCAGGCTTCAGCAATAAGTGAACCGTGAACTCTCTGACGTTCAAGCTGGTTTTAGAAAAGGCAGAGGAACCAGAGATCAAATGGCCAACATCCACTGGATCGTGGAAAAAGCAAGAGAGTTCCAGAAAAACATCTATTTCTGATTTATTGACTATGCCAAAGCCTTTGTATGGATCGCAATAAACTGGAAAATTCTGAAAGAGATGGGAATACCAGACCACCGACTTGCCTCTTGAGAAATCTGTATGCCGGTCAGGAAGCAACACTTAGAACTGGACATGGAACAACAGACTGGTTCCAAATAGGAAAATGAGTATGTCAAGGCTGTATATTGTCACTGTGCTTATTTAACTTATATGCAGAGTACATCATGAGAAATGCTGGACTGGAAGAAACACAAGCTGGAATCAAGATTGCCGGGAGAAATATCAATAACCTCAGATATGAAGATGACACCACCCTTATGGCAGAAAGTGAAGAGGAGCTAAAAAGCCTCTTGATGAAAGTGAAAAAGGAGAGCGAAAAAGTTGGCATATAGCTCAACATTCAGAAAACGAAGATCATGGCATCTGGTCCCATCACTTCATGGGAAATAGATGGGGAAACAGTGGAAACAGTGTCAGACTTTTGTTTTTTTGGGCTCCAAAATCACTGCAGATGGTGACTGCAGCCATGAAATTGAAAGATGCTTACTCCTTGGAAGAAAAGTTATGACCAACCTAGATAGCATAGTCAAAAGCAGAGACATTACTTTGCCGAGTAAGGTCCGTCTAGTCAAGGCTATGGTTTTCCCTGTGGTCATGTATGGATGTGAGAGTTGGACTGTGAAGAAGGCTGAGCACTGAAGAATTGATGCCTTTGAACCGTGGTGTTGGAGAAGACTCTTGAGAGTGCCTTGGACTGCACGGAGATCCAACAAGTCTATTCTGAAGGAGATCAACCTTGGGATTTCTTTGGAAGGAATGATGCTAAAGCTGAAACTCCAGTACTTTGGCCACCTAATGAGAAGAGTTGATTCATTGGAAAAAACTCTGATGCTGGGAGGGATTGGGGGCAGGAGGATAAGGGGACGACCGAGGATGAGATGTCTGGATAGCATCATGGACTTGATGGACATGAGTGAATGAACTCTGGGAGATGGTGATGAACAGGGAGGTCTGGCATGCTGCGATTCATGGGGTCGCAAAGAGTCAGACATGACTGAGCGACTGACTGAACTGGAGCATTTTGAGCATAGGTTTGATGTGATTAGACTTGGAAATCAAGTCTGCTTGGAAATCAGCCTGCAAGCAATGAAACCAGTTCAGCTAAAAGATGATGATGACTTGGACTAGTGTGGTTTTAGATTTTATGATAGATATAATTAGAAATGGTGGGATTTGGCGGTGTTTTGGAGGCAGAGTAACAGAATTTGCTGATGGCATGAGCCTGAGGTGTGAGCAAAACAGAAACGTGCACTGATGCCAAGCATTTAGACTAAGCAATTGGCAGGATGGGGTTCATTACTGAGAGAGAAAGTCTCTGGGAGAACAGAGCTAGGGATGAGAGGACTATCAGGAGAACAGTTTAGATTTGTGATGTTTATTAGCCATCCAGATAGTCAAGTAGGCAGTTGATGTATGAGTCTCAAGTTCAGGGTGGAAGTACAAAGTGTGGATATAAATTTGAGGTCTCTAGTATACAGATGTGTATAAAACAAAGAAATTGAATGAGGTCACACAGAGAGTAAGTGTAGGTGGATAGAGAAGAAGTGTACATTCTGATTGGAAAAATACCAGAAAACAAGTACTAGAGGCTGAGAAGGAGCTGCCAATAAGGTGGGAAGAAAACCTTTAATGTGCAAAGTGCTAGAAGCCAAATGAAGAAAGAATTTCAAGGAAGGGGGAATCAAATGTGCAAAATATATGCTAAGAATCCACCATAGTGTTTAGGAACACCAGTGGTCACTAGGGACACTGACCTTGCTTTGACCTTGATGGAGCAGTACATGAAATGTTTCCTTGGAGTGGGTTTAAGAGAGAATAAAAAGTGATCAATTGGAGAGATAGACTATTGGGCACTTTTGAAAGGAGTGTAACTAAAAAGGGAAGGGGAAAATGGGGTAGGAACTGCTGGAGGGAGAAGTGGAATAAGTTTTGTTTCTGAGTTGCAGGAAATACCAGCATCCTGATAACACTGATGGTGAGGATCCAGTGGAGAGGAAAAAGCTGATGAAGCAGGAGAGGTAGAAAATAATCCCCTTCTACTTTTAAAGAAAGGATGTGGCACCTAAAAGTATGATTTAACCTTAGTATTGAGTGTTCCACAATAACAGAGGAGAAAATAGGATTCATGGGTGTAGATGCAGTGAGAAGGTAAATATAATGATGGAAACTTATGCACATTCCCTTCTGAATGCTTCTATTTTCACCTGGAAACAAGGAGATGTTTTATCAGCTGAAAGTGAGGGCAAGGAGAGCCATGCTGGAGGCTTGAGAAGAGAGGAGAAAGCATGAAATTGTTGTCAAAGAGCAGGAAAGTTACCTCGGTAGAAAAGTGCAGCCTGATTGCCAGGCAGCATCACAGGCCAGCTGTGCTCAGTTAAATGGGTACCTAAAATGTATTGATGGAGCATCTAATTGAGTTATGGATGGAGTTTGGCCAAGAGAATAGGTCAAAGCACAAGAGAAACAAAGGAATTGAGAGTATATCCATGGGAGTGATTATGATGATTGATTCCAGAATGGAAGCCAGGTAAAGAGAGACACGTAGTCCTGAGGAGGTTTGAGGACAGGGCAAAAGTGGCAGGAGCAAAGGTTCTGACCCAGGGGGTGAAGAATTATTGGAGCTGAGGATCACTGGAGATGCGAGAGAGGTGCTTGAGTCCGAGGCCTTTCTTTAATGGGGACAAACATGTCTGGGATGTGACCATCGGTGGCTGGGTGGCTGGGGTGGGAACTGGGGCTACAAACAAGATCCCTGGCAGAAAAGAGCTCAAGGATATGACAAAGATATGAACGTCAGGATCTTTCAAACAAGAATGCAGTCACTCACTTAAGCAGGGTGTTGAAACTGTTAGGTTATTAGGAGTTTGGATTAACACATAAATCATATGTTAGCCATATATTAACCATAATATGGTTAACCAAATATTAACCATATTTAAAACAGATAACCAATAAGCACCTACTGTATAGCACAAGGAACTATACTTAACATTTTGTGATAACCTATAAGGAAAAAAGGGACTTCCCAGGTGGCATTAGTGATAAAGAAATCACCTGCCGATGCAGGAGACATAAGAGACTCGGGTTCAATCCCTGGGTCCGGAAGATCCCCTAGAGGATGGCAAGGCAGCCTATTCCAGTATTCTTGCCTGGGGAAGCCCATGGACAGAGGGGCCTGGCAGGCTACAGTCCATAGGGTCACAAAGAGAGTTGAGCATGACTGAAGTGACTTAGTGTGCCTGCATGCATATGGAGAAAGAATCTGAAAAAGAAGCTAACACAACAAACTGTAGGTCAAGCATTCTTCAATTAAAAAAAGGAATTCCAAACCCCTAAAGAAGAAAAGAAAATGTGTAGGGCCTTATTAAAATTAACTTTCTAATTTGAGTATTTTTTTATTTTACTAAAAATTTTGAAACTAGTATAGAGAATTTCTATTCACTCCACACCTGGTTTCCCCAAATAGAATCTCATATGAGTGTGGTGTATTTGTCACAATTCACGAACCAGTATGGACAGACCATTGTTAACTAAAGTCCCCATTTAGAGCTATTGCCTAGTTTTGACCTAACCTTCCTTTTCTGTTCTAAGATCACATCCACGATGCCCGCCACATTGCCCTTAGCCATCGTGTTTCCTTAGGTTCCCCTTGGCTGTGACAGTGTCCCACTTTCCCAGTTATTGCTGAAATTTATAGTCATGAGGAATACTCAACACACATCTTTAGAATGTCCCTTAATTGAGCTTTTTTCTCATGGTTAGAATGGAATTATTATTGGTTTTGTGGGGAAATCCACTTTACAGAGATGTACGCCCTTCTCATCACCCGGCATCAAGGGAGCATGCTGTCCACAAGGTTGACCACTGTCGCCATGGACCTGGATGACATGATGGAGGTCATGTCTACCATGTTTCTCCACTACAAATTGTTTCTCCCTTTCCACACTTTACTCTTGGGAGTTGTAGTAGTATTGTTAGTCACTCAGTCCTGTCTGACTCTTTGCAACCCCATGGACTGTAGCCCACCAGATTCCTTCATCCATGGGATTTCCCAGGCAAGAATACTGGAGTGGGTTGCCGTTTCCTCCTCCAGGGGATCTTTTGGACCCAAAGACAGAACCTGGGTCTCCGATAGATTCTTTACCTTCTGAGCCTCTTGGGAAGAAGTCATTATTTGCAGACCACACTTAAGGAGGGAGGAGTTATACTGGAGCACAGGGTAACATAAATTATTTGGAATTCTGCATGAGAAATTTGTCTGTTTTCCTCCATTTGCTTATTGATCCAGTTATTTATATCAGAATGGGTTGGATATTTATTTTATACTTTGTGCTATCCAATCCTACTTTACCTATTTTTTTTACCCAAGTTGTTCCAGCCTTAGAGACGCTTTTGTTTGACTCCTGTGTTCTTTTGACATATCCTCATAATTGTGAAGATTTTGGTTTGTTTTTAGCACTTACTTTCTATGCTCCAGGTTTATCATGTATATTTTCTGTTCGAGGTCTAGAATCAGTCATTTGTCAAATGAGTTCTGGTTCCTTTTACTGCAGAACAGTATTAGAAATCAAGATCTGAGTACTAGGTTTGCTTGTTGCTACTACAATGCTGTTGCTTCTAGGGCCTCTCAGCTGACAGTGCAAGAAAAATATACATATATATTTATACACACACATACACACATACGCATACAGATATGCATGTATGCATATACATCACACATATATGTACATATCTCTATATCTATGCAGACATATATACATATACACACATATAAATATATATGTACATCCATATGTATAAACATTTTTCTATGCAGCCATCTGTATCTATTGACATATTAAGCTAAATGTGAATTCATAGTGATATCTTTGATTCCAATTCAGTAACTTGGGGATTATTCTAGTCTCTTCCACTTGCTTATCTGTGACATTTCTCTCTGTTGGAGCATTTTCAAAGCTGGAAGGATTATTGGCACTTAGATTGCAAGATTCATGGCAGTCAAATGTCCTGCAACCCAAGGAATAGTTTTATATAAGTCAAGAATTTTCTCCCCTAAAATGACATTAGTGGCCCCATTGGAAAAGATTAATTAAGTGGGCATTGACATCTTCAGGAACTTCAATAGGAGGAGCATTGTATAGAGTGAGGATGAATGACAAAAACTTCAAGAAAGAAGGGAAGTGCCTCTTGTGTGGGTGAATGATGGCTTCAAGGATATGAGGTGAGACACTCTCATCTTCACTCACTGCATCTGGGCCGGTCTTATGAGCTGTCTGGCCAATAGGATGCACCAAAAGAAATGGTGTAGCAGTTCTGAGCCAGAGCCTCAAGAGTCTTTCGGTGTTTCTGCCTATTTTTCCTATGCTTTTGCCATGACCAGGAGAGTGTGTCCAGCTAATTTTCTAGAGTATATAGAAAACAAACAAACAAACAAACAAACAAAAACAGGCTCAGAGCAAAGTCACTACAACCAAAATCACTTTGCTCAGCTAACAGCAGCTGATCCCTAGATATACAAGGAGTACAGTCAAAAGCAGAGGAAACTAACCATCTCAGCATGACTGCAGTAGGCAGCACCTTGGGTGGCTTCCCATTATTCTGGTATCCATTCCCTTGAGTATGGGCTGGACCTGGTGATGTTTCTAATGAGTGGAATATAGGAATATGATGAAATGTCAGTTTGAAGATCATTTTGCAGAAGACTGACTTTTGTCCTACTCATTCTTTTGCTTTCTCTCCTGTGGCCCTTGCTTTGGGGGAAGTGAACTATTGTGTTGTGAGTGGCTGTGTGGAGAAATTCGCATGGTGAGGAAGTGATGTTACCCATAAGAATATGAAGGCCTCTAGTCCTCTCATGAGGAAGTGTGGATGTAGATTGAGCCAGAGATGAGCCTTGAAATGATGGCCATCCTAGCTGAGGTAGAAATTGCATCCTGTGAGAGACCCAGGGTCAGATGACCCAGTTAAACAATACCAGATTGTCTTTTTATTAATTTTTATTGGAGCACAGTTGATTTACAATGCTGTGTTGGCTTCAGGTATACAGCAAAGTGATTCAATTATACATCCACTCTTTTTTTAAGATTCTTTTTCCATATAGACCACTACAGAGTGTTAAGTAGTGTTCCCTATGTGATACAGTAGGTCCCTATTAGCTATCTATTTTATATTCAGTAGTGTGTATATGTCAATCCCAATCTTCCAATTTCATCCTTCCCTCAGCCCCACCTCCCCACACCAGATTCTTGACTCAGAGAAACTGTGAGATGATAAATGTGTATTTCTTTAAGGTGCTAAATTTTGGGGAAATATGTTATGTAGAAATAAATAACCAATACATCAGCCTAAACCAGAATCCTGAAGACCTGATAACTTGAAAAATGCTCATCACTTTAAGACTCTGGTTTTTGAGATCCTTGTTATGCAGCATTATTGTGGCAAGAGGCAACTGATGTAACCTGAAATTCATACCTGGTGTTTTAGGGAGCACAGAGAGGGGATGGGCTGGAAAGAGCAGTCAGGAGAATGGCTGATGACTTCCTCAATTCCAGGAAGTGGAGGCCTGCAGAAAGAATATTAAATTTTCAAGGCTGATTTCTATATGCAGGTTTTGAAAATCATTACATTGATTAATGGCTATATTTTATATATAGAAATGGTCCTTTTAGATTATAACATTTTGCAAATCAAATGCTGAGGATACTAATTATGACAGTTCAAAAAAGGATCAAATTTCTTCTCATGGCTGAGATGCAATTCTGTCCTTTAGCAACATTCCAGTCTTTTTTCTTTCTTTCTTTGGCTTAGCATAACAAAAGACCATAAAACATGTGTACAACTGGATAATACAACTATGCTACATTTTAATTTGCTTTTAAAACGTCATTTAGAGGGGTAGTTAGAGGTAAATGGAAATAATCTATAAGGACATGAACACTGAAGGAGTCTGAAATAGATCACAGGTAAGTCGACCAATACATTAGATGATAGATAGATAGATACTCTTGCTCCACAGGTACACGAATCGGAAAGGGTAAAGTCACTCCAAGTGTGGGGCCTGCTGCCCAGGTTCCCTTCATGCAGACAGTGCACCCATCTCCTGGCCGCAATGTTGTCTGCTAAGCAGCTCCAGGCTGCACACTCCTTTGGAGTCTGATCTGTCATAACAGTGGTATCACTAGAGAGGTTCTCTATCAGTACCCTCGGAATGGCCTGCAAAGATGCAAAATGCTCAGCCACCTGCCTCAGGTGGGACCAACTCTGAGGTTGAACTCCTACTCCAGAGCCCCCTAGGTGATCAGGTTGAGGTTCATCTTCACAGAAGACCATGTCCTCGTTCAGCTCTTCCTCCGGCCCCCTGAGCCCTTTTGTCCTGAGAACCCTCAGTAAACCACATGCATCTCAACCTCTGCTTCCAGGGAAACCAACCTAAAGCCTCGCATATTTTCTTATCCTTTCACAAACTTAGTTTGGAAATCTATTTGCAGAGTCTCCAATCAAGAGTGCGGCCATGTGCATTTGTTTTGCCCAGGACAAAAATACCTGACACCCTCTTCCTGAGTCATGTTGGCTGGTTATACCACCATTCTGAACCAACCTTCTGTCCCAACACATCTTGGGCCTGTCACGACTGAAGGAGCCCAGTCAGCAGGAAAAGGAAGATTCCCCAATTTATCTTGCAATACAGCTCTGCTAGACTTGGAAGTATCTCTAGAGTATCCTGAGAGATAAATGTCTGGGGTCTGAGCTTGGTATTCAGGGTACCAAGAGACAGTTCACAGATTATTTACTGTGACATTTGCCTCCGCAACCTGCATCCTCCTGAGACAGTGCCTCCTTAAGATCAAAATCATCATCTCGAAAGGCACTGGCAAGGAGATTTTTCTTAAAAGTACAATGATCCATTATGTGCATTTCCTCCCTTCACTGGCGCTTTGGTAATTAACTAGGTGAAATAAGGAGATAATGGTGAATCTGGAGTAACTGGAGCCTCTAGTAAAGTTGACTCACTTCCTGTGTAAAGTGACATAATTCTAAATGTCAGCATAGAGACACTTACTGGAGGGTGTAAATTTTTTGTTTCTTTTCACCACAAGGGTCTTAGGAGAACAAAGCAATTCATTTCTATTCAGAAAGAGAGAGAAAAGAAAATCTTGAATATTTTAAAATGTCATATGATGATGGTATGTAGTCAAATACATATGACACATGTACCAATATGGATAACCAGTGGGCATTTTGTTAATTTAAGAATTTGGGGCTCTTAAATGATGAACTGTGTGGATGTGAGCACAGAGGCAAAGTTCCTAAAAAAGAAGACAAAAAAAGCCTGAATCTGAGAAAGTTTAGAACAAAGTTGAGGTTGAAAAAGTCCATGAAGAGAATGTAAAATGCATTGCTGGCTGAACTATGCCAGGCACTGTACTTACTCTTCTCCTAAGTAAGTTCTTGGAATTGTAATTACAACCCACGAAATAGGGACCCATTCAGGTTCTGTGTAACAGATTAGGAACAGAGTCCTAGGGAGACTAAAGTAATAGTTCCAAGGGCACAGACTTTGTGAGGGGCAAAGCCTCTCTAACCCCTAAGATCCTGACTCTTATTAAGTTATGTTAGAAGCTATTGAAAAAGGCACACAGGCTGGCCAAATGTGAGGAAGATCTCTTATGTGGGGTGAGGGGAAGAAGAGCTAACACTTGTACTAAAATCCATGGTGAAATGGAGACCTCGAGGGTTTATAGCAGTTAAAAGCAGTCTCAGTTAAGTTCAGTCACTCAGTCATGTCCGACTTTTTGCGACCCCATGAATTGCAGCACCCCAGGCCTCCCTGTCCATCACCAACTCCCGGAGTTCACTCAAACTCACTGTCCATCGAGTCGATGATGCCATCCAGCCATCTCATCCTCTGTTGTCCCCTTCTCCTCCTGCCCCCAGCCCCTCCCAGCATCAGAGTCTTTTCCAATGAGTCAGCTCTTCTCATGAGGTGGCCAAAGTACTGGAGTTTCAAGTTTAGCATCATTCCTTCCAAAGAAATCCCCAGGCTGATCTCCTTAAATGGACTGGTTGGATCTCCTTGCAGTCCAACGGACTCTCAAAAGTCTTCACCAACATCACAGTTCAAAAGCATCAATGCTTTGGCACTCAGCCTTCTTCACAGTCCAACTCTCACATCCATACATGACTACTGGAAAAACCATAGCCTTGACTAGATGGACCTTTGTTGGCAAAGTAATGTCTCAGGTTTTCAATATGCTATCTAGGTCGGTCATAATTTTCCTTCCAAGGAGTAAGCATCTTCTAATTTCATGGCTACAATCACCATATGCAGTGATTTTGGAGCCCCCCAAAATAAAGTCAGCCACTGTTTCCACTGTTTCCCCATCTATTTGCCATGAAGTGATGGGACCATATGCCATGATCTTCGTTTTCTGAATGTTGAGCTTTAAGCCAACTTTTTCACTCTCCTCTTTCACTTTCATCAAGAGGCTTTTTAGTTCCTCTTCTGCCATAAGGGTGGTGTCATCCGCATATCTAAGGTGATTGATATTCTCTCAGCAATCTTGATTCCAGCTTGTGCTTGTTCCAGTCCAGCATTTCTCATGATGTACTCTGCATACAAGTTAAATAAGCAGGGTGACAATATACAGCCTTGACGTACTCCTTTTCCTATTTGGAACCAGTCTGTTGTTCCATGTCCAGTTCTAACTGCTGCTTCCTGACCTGCATATAGGTTTTCAAGAGACAGGTCAGGTGGTCTGGTATTCCCATCCCTTTCAGAATTCTCCACAGTTTATTGTGATTCACACAGTCAAAGGCTTTGGCATAGTCAAGAAAGCAGAAATAGATGTTTTTCTGGAACTGTCTTGCTTTTTCTGTGATCCAGCGGATGTTGGCAATTTGATCTCTGGTTCTTCTGCCTTTCCTAAAACCAGCTTGAACATCAGGAAGTTCACGGTTCACATATTGCTGAAGCCTTGCTTCGAGAATTTTGAGCATTACTTTACTAGTGTGTGAGATGAGTGTAATTGTGCGGTAGTTTGAGCATTCTTTGTCATTGCCTTTCTTTGGGGTTGGAATGAAAACTGACCTTTTCCAGTCCTGTGGCCACTGCTGAGTTGTCCAAATTTGCTGACATATTGAGTGCAGCATGTTCACAGCATCAATTTTAGGATTTGGAATAGCTCAATAGGAATTCCATCACCTCCACTAGCTTTGTTCATAGTGATGCTTTCTAAGGCCCACTTGACTTCACATTGAAGAAGCTGAAGTTGAACAGTTCTATGAAGACCTAGAAGGCTTTTTAGAAGTAGCACCCCAAAAAGATGTCCTTTTCATTATAAGGGACTGGAATTCAAAAGTAGGAAATCAAGAAACACCTGGAGTAACAGGCAAATTTGGCCTGGGAATATGGAATGAAGCAAGGCAAAGGCTAATAGACTTTTGCCAAGAAAATGCACTGGTCATAGTAAACACCTTCTTCCAACAGCAGAAGAGAAGACTCTACATATGGACTCACCAGATGGTCAACACAGAAACCAGATTGATTATATTCTTTGCAGCCAAAGATGGAGAAGCACTATACAGTCAGCAAAAACAAGACTGGGAGCTGACTGTGGCTCAGATCATGAAAAGCAGTCTAGTATCATGAAAATCAGTGTAGCTTCTGTTTCCATTTTGATGTGTAATCTTATGCAAATCCATGACATAATCTAAGCCTTGGTTTACTCATTTCTTAAGTAGAACAAATATCATCTTACCTTTTAGGGTTATTGTAAGGACTGGAGATGATAGATGTGAAGGTCTAGTACATAGAAGGTGACAGCTAAGTAATTTGATTATTTGCTGAATCACTCCATGAACCAAGGTATTTGCCACCTGATGAGAAGAGCCAACTTATTGGAAAAGACCCTAGTGATGGGAAAGGTTCAAAGCAAGAGAAGGGGATGGCAGAGGATGAGATGGTTGGATGGTATCACTGTCTCAATGGACATGAGTTGAGCAAAGTCTGGGAGATGGTGAATGACAGGGAAACCTGGTGTGCTGCAGTCCACAGGATTGCAAAGAATCAGACACAACTGAGTGACTAAACATCCCCATGGAGAGGATAGTTTTGAGACCTAGAGGTAAAACTAAGCAAAGTGGAAGTTAAATTGCAATCTCATTAATGCAATTCAAAACTGTAATGAGGTACCACCTCACACTGATCAGAATGGCAATAATGACAATAATAATAATACATCTATGAACAATAAATGCTGGAGAGAGTGTGGAGAAAAGGGAACCCTCTTACACTATTGGTAGGAATGTAAATTTGGAAGCCATTATGGGGCTTCCCTGGTAAGTCAGCTGTTGAAGACTCTACCAGCAATGCAAGAGACCCTGGTTTGCCTGAGTGGGAAAGATCCACTGGAGAAGGGACAGGCTACCCACTCCAGTATTCTTGGGCTTCCCTGGTGTATCACCTAGTAGAGAATCTGCCTGCAATGTGAGAGACCTGGGTTTGATCCTGGGTTGGGAAGATCCCTGAGAGAAGGGAAAGGTTACCAGGATTCTTGCCTAGCGAATTCCATAGGCTATGTAGTTCATGGGGTCATAAAGAATTGGACATGACTGAGTGACTTTCACTTATGGAAAACAGTATGATACAGCATGCTTGGGGCTGGTGCATGGGGATGACCCAGAGAAATGTTATGGGGAGGGAGGTGGGAGGGGGGTTCATGTTTGGGAATGCATGTAAGAATTAAAGATTTTAAAATTAAAAAAATATAAATTAAAAAAAAAACAGTATGAGTGTTCCTCAAAAAACAAAAATTGAGTTGCTGTATGATCCCACAATGCCACTCCTGGGTGTATACCCAGACAAAAATTTAATTCATCCCTCTGTTCACAGTGATAAACCTGGACAGCATATTTAAAAATAGAGACATCACTCTGCCAAGAAAGTTTCATATAGTCAAAGGTATTGTTTTTCCAGTAGTCATATACGGATGTAAGAGTTGGACCATAAAGAAGGCCGAGTACCAAAAAACTAATGCTTTCAAATTGTGGTTTTGGGAGGGGCAGTCCTAAGACGGCAGAGGAATTGGATGGAGAGATCACTTTCTCCCCCACAGATTGATCAAAAGAACATTTGAACGCTGAGTAAATTCCACAAAACAACTTCTGAATGCCAGCAGAGGACATCAGGCACCCAGAAAAGCAGCCCATTGTCTTTGAAAGGTGGTAGGAAAAAATATAAAAGATAAAAAGAGAGACAAAAGAGGTATGGATGGACTCCATCCCGGGGAAGGGAGTCTTAAAAAAGAGAGGTTTTCAAATAGCAGGAAACACTCAATGCTGAGTCTGTGGCAAGCCTTGGAACCACAGAGAGCAACATAATTGGGAGGAAAAATAAATAATTAAACCCCACAGATTACGTGCCCAATGGTAACTCCCTCAGTGGAGAAGCAGTGAAGATGCCTGCACCCACCACTAGCAAGCGGCGATTAGTGGGCAGGGAGGCACGGGCTGCATTGCTTAAAGTAAGGAATGGGCCTGAATGCCCCGAGGGCAATCTGAGGGAACTAACTTGGGATAGCAAACCAAACTGTGGGATAGCTACTATGCGAAAAGCCCTAACGTAAGACATCACCAGGCCCGCTCACAGAACAAAGGACTGAGCAGAGCTAGCCGGCTGCAGACTGGCCCATCCCCCTCCGGTGACAGGTAGGCGAGGGCAGCCAGAGCCAGAAGGGGGCAGTTGCGGCCCCAGAGGTGCATTATCTACAAAACTGCAAGAAGGCTTCTTTGCTAACCAAGACTTCCTGGGATTCTGGATGGTAAATATCCGCCTGAGAAGGTGTGCTGGTTGTACACCCAGAAAACTGAATGGCAGGGATGGGGAAGGTGATAAGTTGCAGCGACCGTGCTCGCCAAACACTTGGTAACCTGAGCTGCTTGGACCTGGGAAGGGCACAAAATGCAGGCTCAACTGAGTCTGTGCCTCTGAGGACTACCCGAGTGCCTGAACCTGAGCAACTTAGACCTGAGAGGTGCATGCAGCCCAGGGCCGGCCTCGGACGGTTCTCAGCAGAGCAACCTAGAGCCTAAGCAGTGTAGACAGGGAAAGCACACATGCCATGAGTGGGGACAAACCCAGTGTGACCGAGACACTGAGAGCACATGCCAGTGTTATTTGTTTGCAGTGTCCCTCCCTCCCCACAGCACGACTGAACAAGTGAGCAAAAAAAGTGTCCACCACCGCCACCTTGTGTCAGGGTGGAAATCAGACACTGAAGAGACCAGCAAACAGAAGAAGCTAAAACACAGGGAAGCTCCTTGGAAGTGACAGGTGGTAGATTAAAGCCCTGTAGTTAGTACCAACTACATAGGAAGGGGCCTATAGATCCTGAGAAATAAAAGCTGGATCAAGGAACTATGTGAAAGTGAACTGAACCCACACTGCCCACAACACCACCAGAGAAAGTCCTAGATATATTTTTACTATTTTTACTATAATTCTTTTTTTTTAATTTTTAAGTCCTCTATTACTCCTTTAATTTTCATTTTTTATAACCTACCATTACTTTGCAAAAAAAAAAGAGAGAGAGACCCTATTTTTTAAAGCAAACTTCATATATATATATATATATATATTATAATTGAGACTTTTTTTAATATTGTATTTTTGAAAATCCAACCTCTACTCTACATTATTAATCTTTGATTGTTGGTATTTGTTGTCAATTTTGTACCTTTGAGAACCCAATCTTCAGTACCCATTTTTACTTGGGAGTGAGATTACTGGCTTGACTGCTCTCTCCCCCTTTGGACTCTCCTTTTTCTCCACCAGGTCACCTCTATCTCCTCCCTCCCCCTTCTCTTATCTACCCAACTCTATGAATCTCTTTGAGTGTTCTGGGCGGTGGAGAACACTTAGGGAACTGATTACTGGCTGGATCTGTCTCTCTTCCTTTGGTTCCCCCTTTATTCTCCTGGCCACCTCTGTCTCCTTCCTCCCTCTTCTCTTCTCTGTATAACTCTGTGAACATCTCTGAGCAGTCCAGACTTGGAGCACACATAAGGAAGTGATTACTGGCTAGCTTGCTCTCTCCTCTATTGATTCCACCTCATCTCATCCTGGTCACCTCTATCTCCCTCTTCCCTCTTCCCTCTTCTCTTCTCCATGTAACTCTGTGAACTTCTCTGGGTGTCCCTCACTGTGGAGAAACTTTTCATCTTTAACCTAGATGTTTTATCAATGGTGCTATATAGATGGAGAAGTCTTGAGGCTACTGTAAAAATAAGACTGAAAACCAGAAGCAGGAGGCTTAAGTCCAAATCCTGAGAACACCAGAGAACTCCTGACTCCAGGGAACATTAATTGTCAGGAGCTCACCAAACGCCTCCATACCTACACTGAAACCAAGCACCACCCAAGGGCCAACAAGTTCCAGAGCAAGACATGCCACACAAATTCTCTGGCAACACAGGAACATAGCCCTGAGCTTCAATATACAGGCTGCCCAAAGTCACTCCAAACCCACTGACACCTCATAACTCATTACTAGACACTTCATTGCCCTCCAGAGAGAAGAAATCCAGCTCCACACACCAGAACACTGACACAAGCTTCCCTAACCAAGAAACCTTGACAAACCACCTGTATAACCTCACCCACAGCAAAGAAACCCCACAATAAAGAGAACTCCACAAACTGCCAGAATACAGAAAGGCCACCCCAAACACAGCAATATAAACAAGATGAACAGACTGAGGAATACCCAACAGGTAAAGGAACAGGATAAATGCCCACCAACCCAAACAAAAGAGGAAGAGATAGGGAATCTACCTGAGAAAGAATTCTGAATAATGATAGTGAAAATGATCCAAAATCTTGAAAACAAAATGGAATCACAGATAAATAGCCTGGAGACAAGGATTGAGAAGATGCAATACAGGTTTAACAAGGACCTAGAATAAATAAAAAAGAGTCAATATATAATTAATAATGCAATAAGTGAGATCAAAAACACTCTGGAGGGAACAAATAGTAGAAACAGAGGCAGAAGATAGGATTAGTGAGGTAGAAGATAAGATGGTAGAAATAAATGAATCAGAGAGGGAAAAAGAAAAATGAATTAAAAGAAATGAGAACAATCTCAGAGATCTCTGGGACAATGCTAAATGCCCCAACATTCGAATCAGAGGAGTCCCAGAAGAAGAAGACAAAAAAAAAGACCATGAGAAAATACTCGAGGAGATAAAAGTTGAAAACTTCCCTAAAATGGGGAAGGAAATAATCACCCAAGTTCAAGAAACCCAGAGAGTCCCAAACAGGATAAACCTAAGGCAAAACACCCAAGACACATAATAATCAAATTAACAAAGATCAAACACAAAGAACAAATATTAAAAGCAGCAAGGGAAAAACAACAAATAACACACAAGGGGATTTCCATAAGGATAACACCTGATCTTTCAATAGGAATTCTTCAGGCCAGGAGGGAATGGCAGGACATACTTAAAGTGGTGAAAGAAAATAAGTTAACAGCCCAGATTACTGTACCCAGCAAGGATCTCATTCAAATATGAAGGAGAAATCAAAAGCTTTACAGACAAGCAAGAGCTGAGAGAATTCAGCACCACCAAACCAGCTCTCCAACAAATGCTAAAGGATCTTCTCTAGACAGGAAGCATAAAATGGGTGTATAAACTCGATCCCAAAACATAAAGTAAATGGCAATGGGATCATCAGTCAGTTCAGTTCAGTTGGTCAGTCGTGTCTGACTCTTTGCGACCCCATGAATCGCAGCATGTCAGGCCTCTCTGTCCATCACCAACTCCCGGAGTTCACATATTTATCAATAATTACCTTAAATGCAAATGGGTTGAATGCCCCAACCAAAAGACAAAGACTGGCTAAATGAATACAAAAACAAGACCCATATATATGTTGTTTACAAGAGGTTCACCTTGAAACAAGGGACACATATAGACTGAAAATGAAGGGCTGGAAAAAATATTCCATGCAAATAGAGACCAAAAGAAAGCAGGGATAGCAATACTCATATCAGATAAAGTAGTCTTTAAAACAAAGGCTGTGAAAAGAGACAAAGAAGGAGACTACATAATAATCAAAGGATAAATCCAAGAAGAAGATATAACAACTATAAATATATATGCACCTAACATAGGAGCACTGCATTATGTAACAAATGCTAACAAGTATGAAAGGGGAAATTAACAATAACACAATAATAGTGGGAGACTTTAATACCCCACTCCCACCTATGGATAGATCAACTAAACAGAAAATTAACAAGGGAACACAAACTTTAAATGATACAATGAACCAGTTAGACATAATTGATATCTATAGGACATTTCACCACAAAACAACGAATTTCACCTTTTTCTCAAGCAAACATGGAACCTTCTCCAAGATAGATCACATCCTGGGCCATAAATCTAGCCTTGGTAAATTAAAAAAAATTGAAATCATTCCAAGCATCTTTTCTGACCACAATGCAGTAAGATTAGATGTAAATTACAAATGAAAAACTATTAAAAATGCCAACATATGGAGGCTGAATAACACACTGCTGAATAACCAACAAATCACAGAAGAAATCAAAATATGCATAGAAATGAATAAAAAGGAAAACACAACAACACAAAACCTGTGGGACCCTGTAAAAGCAGTGCTAAGGGGAAGGTTCATAGCAATACAGGTATACCTCAAGAAATAAGAAAAAAGTCAAATAAATAACCTAACTCTACACCTAAAGCAACTAGAAAAAGAACAAGTGAAGAACCCCAGGGTTAGTAGAAGGAAAGAAATCTTAAAAATTAGGGCAGAAACAAATGCAAAAGAAACAAAATAGACCACAGCAAAAATCAAGAAAGCGAAAGCTGGTTCTTTGAGAGGATAAATAAAATTGACAAACCATTAGCCAGACTCATCAAGAAACAAAGGGAGAAAAATCAAATCAATAAAATTAGAAATGAAAATGGAGAGATCACAACAGACAACACAGAAATACAAAGGATCATGAGACTACTATCAGCAATTATATGCCAATAAAATGGACAACTTCAAAGAAATGGAAAAATTCTTAGAAAAGTACACTTTCCAAAACTGAACCAGGAAGAAATAGAAAATCTTAACAGACCCATCACAAGCATGGAAATTGAAACTGTAATCAGAAATCTGCCAGCAAACAAAAGCCCAGGTCCAGACGGCTTCACAGCTGAATTCTACCAAAAAGTTAGAGAAGAGCTAACACCTATCCTACTCAAACTCTTCCAGAAAATTGCAGAGGAAGATAAACTTCCAAACTCATTCTATGAGGCCACCATCACCCTAATACCAAAACCTGACAAAGATGCCACAAAAAAAGAAAATTACAGGCTAATATCACTGATGAACATAGATGCAAAAACCCTTAACAAAATTCTAGCAATCAGAATCCAACAACACATTAAAAAGATCATACATCATGACCAAGTGGGCTTTATCCCAGGGACGCAAGCATTCTTCAATATTTGCAAATCAATGTAATACACCGCATTAACAAATTGAAAAATAAAAGCCATATGATAATCTCAATAGATGCAGAGAAGGCCTTTGACAAAATTCAGCATCCATTTATGATAAAAACTCTCCAGAAAGCAGGAATAGAAGGAACATACCTCAACATAATAAAAGCTATATATGACAAACCCACAGCAAACATTATCCTCAATGGTGAAAAATTGAAAGCATTTCCCCTAAAGTCAGGAACAAGACAAGCATGCCCACTCTCACCAGTACTATTGAACATAGTTTTGGAAGTTTTGGCCATAACAATCAGAGCAGAAAAAGAAATAAAATGAATCCAGATTGGAAAAGGAGAAGTAAAACTCTCACTGTTTGCAGATGACATGATCCTCTACATAGAAAACCCTAAAGACTCCACCAGAAAATTACTAGAGCTAATCAATGAATATAGTAAAGTTGCAGGATATAAAATCAACACACAGAAATCCCTTACATTCCTATACACTAAAAATGAGAGAATAGAAAGAGAAATTAAGGAAACAATTCCATTCACCATTGCAACGAAAAGAATAAAATACATAGGAATATATCTACCTAAAGAAACAAAAGACTTATATATAATAAGAAAGAAATCAAAGAGGACACTAATAGATGGAGAAATATACCCTGTTCTTGGATCAGAAGAATCAATGTAGTGAAAATGAGTATACTACCCAAAGCAATCTATAGATTCAATGCAATCCCTAAGAAGCTACCAACGATATTTTCACAGAACTAGAACAAATAATTTCACAATTTGTATGGAAATACAAAAAACCTTGAATAACCAAAGCAATCTTGAAAAAGAAGAATGGAACTGGAGGAATCAACCTGCCTGACTTCAGTCTCTACTACAAAGCCACAGTCATCAAGACAGTATGGTACTGGCACAAAGTCAGAAATATAGCTCAATGGAACAAAATAGAAAGCCCAGAGATAAATCTATCCACCTAAGGACACCTTATCCTTGACAAAGGAGGCAAGAATATACAATGGAGGAAAGACAATTTCTTTAACAAGTGGTGCTGGGAAAGTGGTCAACCACCTGTAAAAGAATGAAACCAGAACACTTTCTAACACAATACACAAAAGTAAACTCAAAATGGATTAAAGATCTAAATGTAAGACCAGAAACTATGAAACTCCTAGAGGAGAACATAGGCAAAACACTCTCCAACATAAATCACAGTAGGATCTTCTATGACTCACCTCCAAGTATATTGGAAATAAAAGCAAAAATAAACAAATGGGACCTAATTAAAATTAAAAGCTTCTGCACAACAAAGGAAACTATAAGCAAGGTGAAAAGACAGCCTTCAGAATGGGAGAAAATAATAGCGAATGAAGCAACGGACAAAGAATTAATCTCAAAAATATACAAGCAACTCCTGCAGCTCAATTCCAGAAAAATAAAAGACCCAATCAAAAAATGGGCCAAAGACCTAAATAGACAGTTCTCCAAAGAAGACATACAGATGGCTAACAAACACATGAAAAATGCTCAACATCATTCATTATCAGAGAAATGCAAATCAAAACCACAATGAGGTACCATTTCACGCCAGTCAGAATGGCTGCTATCCAAAAGTCTGCAAGCAATAAATGCTGGAGAGGGTGTGGAGAAAAGGGAACCCTCTTATACTGTTGGTGGGAATGCAAACTAGTACAGCCACTATGGAGAACAGAACTGCCATACGAATAGAAATGCCATATGACCTGGCAATCCCATAGCTGGGCATACACACCAAGGAAACCAGAATTGAAAGAGACACATGTACCCCAGTGTTCATCGTAGCATTGTTTATAATAGCCAGGACATGGAAGCAACCTAGATGTCCATCAGCGGACGAATGGATAAGAAAGTTGTGGTACATGTACACAATGGAGTATTACTCAGCCATTAAAAAGAATACATTTGAATCAGTTCTAATGAGGTGGATGAAACTGGAGCCTATTATACAGAGTGAAGTAAGCCTGAAAGAAAAACACCAATACAGTATACTAATGCATATATATGGAATTTAGAAAGATGGTTAACAATAACCCTGTATGGGAGAGAGCAAAAGAGACATAGATGTATAGAACAGTCTTTTGGACTCTGTGGGAGAGGGCGAGGGTGGGATGATTTGGGAGAATGACCTTGAAACATGTATAATATCATATGTGAAACGCATCAGTAGTCCAGGTTTGATGCATGATACAGGATGCTTGGGGCTCGTGTACTGGGATGACCCAGAGGGATTTTATGGGGAAGGAGGTGGGAGGGGGTTCAGGATAGGGAACACATGTACACCCCTAGTGGATTCATGTTGATGTATGGCAAAACCAATACAATATAGTAAAGTAACTAGCCTCCAATGAAAATAAATAAATTTTTATATATTTAAAAAAAGATCCAAACTAAAAAATGAAAAATAAAACAAAACAAATTGTGGTTCTGAAGAAGACTCTTGAGAGTCCCTTGGACTGAAGGAGATCAAATCAGTGAATCCTAAAAGAAATCAATCTTGACTATTTAATACTTTGGTCACCTGATGTGAAGAGCCAACTCATTGGAAGAAACCCTGATTCCAGGAAAGATTAAAGGCAAAATGAAAAGAGGACGGCAGAGGATGAGATGGTTAGATAACATCACTGACCCAATGGACATGAATTGGAGCAAACTTTGGGAGATAGTGGAGAACAGAGGAGCCTGCTATGTCATATTTCATGGGGTCACCAAGAGTTGGACACAACTTAGAGACCGAACAACAATGTTAATAGAAGCACTATTCACAAATCAAGACATAGAAACTACCAAAATGCCAAAGACAGGTAAAGAAAGCCAGAAAGAGAAACACAAATGCCATATGATATCACTAGTATGTGGAATCTACAACACACACAAATGAGCTTATCTACAAAATAACCTGACTCACAGATACAGAGATAGACTTGCAGTTGTCAAGAGGGAGAGTTGGGGAGGGATGGATTGGGAGTTTGGATTAGGAGATGCAAACTAGTTATATATATATATAGATGATGGATGAACAACGAGGTCCTACTATATAGCACAGGGAAATATATTCGGTATCCTATAACTGTCACTTTGCTATACAGCAGAAATTTACCCAACACTGTATATAAACTATAGTGCAATAAAAACTTTTAATTGCATAGGGAGATGCATATTACACAGATGAGAGGAGAACTTATTAAAGAAAACCCCAGGCTATGTTCTGGACTTTATAAGATACTATCTAAAGAAAATGCCATTCCTAAGGTTATGTTTCCCTTTACTTCCATACACACTTTATTCCAGCCATTATGAATAATAAATTCTTTGCAATCCTACTACTCCTCTGACTCCATTGTTGATCCTTTCCAAAGCCCGGGTTTGTCTGGATATCTCATGCTTCAGATCTCAGCTTAGACATCATTCCTCTTTTAATTTGCCCTTACTCCTTTAGACACCTTCAGTATGTTTCCCTGATCAAAGAGCTGATACCACTGCATTATAATTGTGTATTTACCTACATAACTGGAATGTAGCTGCAGTTCCATATGGCCCAGCCTCTGAGCAGTATTCCTTTTTCAAAGATAACTGCTGTGAGCAATTCAAAATATTGCTCTCTTGCAAAAATACCAAGAGTGTCAGTGGGTGTGCTTAAAATTAAAAAAAAAAACCAAACTTTTAAAACATTTATATGAACTGTATCTCTTATTTTTAATATCTTTCTCATGCCTGAGAGATGCTTAAAACTACATGAACAACAAAAGCAAAAGCAAATTAGTCTCTTTGCTGTGTTTTTCTCTCTTGTCACCAAAATTCTCTCCCAAACTTAGTCCACCTGATTTGTGTGTTTCCTTCCTTCATCTGTAAGAGATGGAGATGCCTATCAAGCAAGAATCTTCAGTTGGGAAAATGCAGTGGAGAGAAGGACCTGACAGGTGGTGGGTATTTACATAGGTACACATTTGCTTCCTTCTCTACCTCAGTTCAGTTCAGTTCAGTTCAGCCGCTCAGTCGTGTCCGACTCTTTGTGACCCCATGAATCGCAGCATGCCAGGCATCCCTGTCCATCACCAACTCCTGGAGTTCACTCAAACCCACGTTCATCAAGTCAGTGATGCCATCCAGCCATCTCATCCTCTGTCGTCCCCTTCTCCTCCTGCTCTCAATCCCTCCCAGCATCAGAGTCTTTTCCAATAAGTCAACTCCTCGCATGAGGTGGCCAAAGTACTGGAGTTTCAGCTTTAGCATCATTCCTTCCAAAGGAATCCCAAGGTTGATCTCCTTCAGAATGGACTGGTTGGATCTTCTTGCAGTCCAAGGGACTCTCAAGATTCTTCTCCAACACCACAGTTCAAAAACATCAATTCTTTGACCGACAGCTTTCTTCACAGTCCAACTCTCACATCCATACATGACCACAGGAAAAACCATAGCCTTGACTAGATGGACCTTTGTTGGCAAAGTAATGTCTCTGCTTTTGAACATACTATCTAGGTTGGTCATAACTTTTCTTCCAAGGAGTAAGCGTCTTTGAATTTCATGGCTGCAGTCACCATCTGCAGTGATTTTTGAGCCCTCCAAAATAAAGTCTGACACTGTTTCCACTGTTTTCCCATCTATTTCCCATGAAGTGATGGGACCAGATGCCATGATCTTCGTTTTCTGAATGTTGAGCTTTAAGCCAACTTTTCACTCTCCACCTAGGGTCCTTTAATATGCTTGGAGCAGTTTGATGACTAGAGTTGCTGCTTCTAAGTCACTTCAGTCGTGTCCAACTCTGTGCGACCCCATAGACGGCAGCCCACCAGGCTCCCTTGTCCCTGGGATTCTCCAGACAAGACACTGGAGTGGGCTGCCATTTCCTTCTCCAATGCATGAAAGTGAAAAGTGAAAGTGGAGTCTCTCAGTCGTGTCTGACCCTCAGCGACCCCATGGCCTGCAGCCTTCCAGGCTCCTCCATCCATGGGATTTTCCAGGCAAGAGTATTGGAGTGGGGTGTCATTGCCTTCTCCAGATGACTAGAGTTAAGCTATGCTAAATACTATATTCTGAACATGTATCATGGGGTCTTATAAAGAATGGACATTTAAATACATGAACAAGTAAATAGATAAACACACATGGGGGAAAGTAGACTTATAAATATCACCAATTAGGCAAATTAGTCTGATTTTAAAGTCTGTGAATAGTAGCCCCTGTGGTTTCCTCTGAGCAAAGAAGATTCCCCAGGTGAGCCCCTTCACACATTTAACAGAGTTAAACATATGGCATGTTTAGGATTGACTTAGAGTAGTTCAAGTTCCAAGATAATTCTTAAGAGATTTATCAGGTCTGACGCAAATCACCATGAACAGCCCTCAGCTTCATTTTACTTGAAGGTGAGTGCAGTGGTCCCTCTATCCACTGGCGATGGGTTTCAGGAACCTGGAGGATTCCAAAATCCATGGATGCTGAAGTCCTTTTTATAAAATGGTACAATACAGTCTACAGCCCCTATTGTGAATTCCAAGATTGGTCAAGAAAGAGATGCAGAACCCAGAGACACAGAAGTACCGCTGTACTTAGTAGTAAAGAGTCTGCCTGCCAACGCAGGAGCCACCAGAGATGTGGTTTTCATCCCTGGGTCAGGAAGCTCCCCTGGAGGAGGGTATGGCAACCCACTCCAGTATTCTTGACTGGAGAATCCCATGGACAGAGGAGCCTGGAGGACTACAGTCCATGGGGTCACAAAGGGTCAGACAAAACTGAGCAACTGAGCACGTGCATGCACATGGACGCACGCATGCTCACACACACACACACACACACACACACACACACACACAGAGTACCTAAAGGGAAAAAAAATTACTCTAGGGCTAAGACATTAAGGTCTTCTGTTTAAAAGTTTATTTGTAATCATAGTATTTCCATCTGTTAAAAGGGCTTTAGATTTCCTTACATTTTACTGGAAGCTGGAGGCCAATCAACATATTAATGTTCACCTGTTGTTAAGCACTCACTTTTATTTGGCCTAGATTGATAGATGTTTGCAAGGCTGGGCAAAACCCATCAAAGTATAAATAAAATATTGCCCCCAAAGGAAGATAAAGTAAGTGCAGTATAAACCTTACAAATAATTTGACTGCTTTAATTATTTTACTCATGCAGTTTTTGATGATGATGCTACTGATAACTCTCTGATGCTGGGAGGTATTGAGGGCAGGAGGAGAAGGGGACAACAGAGGATGAGATGGCTGGATGGCATCACTGACTCTATGGACGTGAGTCTGAGTGAACTCCGGGAGTTGGTGATGGACAGGGAGGCCTGGCGTACTACGATTCATGGGGTCGCAAAGAGTCGGACACGACTGGGCGACTGAATGGAACTGAACTGAACTACTGCATGATCAGGTAGTATACACAGTGCTTCCTGACTACACATGGACTGTACCAGGTAACAGCGTGAAAAGGAAACTGACATTCGTCTCATTCCTGGGAGTTACCACCAGTTATAGCAGCCACATTGTAGATATTGAGGGTCCATATCTGGAGAGAAGTGGTGGAAACCACCCCCAGTGGGGCAGCTGATAGAGGTCTGCATCAGTGTAAAGCCTGGATCTGCTTGTGCATTGAGAGTAGAAATAGCTGGTCTTTCATTATTCTCATTGAGAAGAAAAAAATAACTGTTTCCCGTCAGGAGTTGGATGCCCCAGATTTGATAATAAATAAAGGGTGGAGAATTTGGAAGCAAGAGAGGACCATCCAAAAGAGCATGAGCAAAGGCTGCTTACTTAGAGTTTGCTGTAGCAACAGAGCCTTGTGTTTTACAGAGACTCAATGGCAAATGGGGGACTGGGGAACAAAGAGAGGCTTTGAGTGTGCTCTGAGTGGAGATTGTTGGCATGGAGAATCTGAAGTCAGGCTATCCAGAAGAGGACATCTTTTGTGCTTGGTTTAGGGAACATATTTGTTCTACCTGGTCTTGAGTTGAAATTATTGTTATTCAGTCGTTTAGTCATGTCCAACTTTGCAATCCCATGGACTGCAACACGTCAGACTTCCCTGTCCTTCACTATCTCCCAAAGTTTGTTCAAAGTCATGACCATTGAATCGATGATGCCATCCAACCATCTCATCCTCTGTCATCCTCTTCTCCTCCTGCCCTCAATTTTTCCCAGCATCAGGGTCATTTCCAATGAGTTGGCTCTTCATCTCAGGTGGACAAAGCTTCAGCTTCAGCATCAGTACTTCCAATGAATATTCAGGGTTGATTTCCTTTAGGATTGGCTGGTTTTATCTTCCTTGCAGTCCAAGGGACACTCAAGAGTCCAAAAGCATCGACAATTCAAAAGAATGAATTCTTTGGCACTCAACCTTCATTACGGTCCAACTCTCATATCTGTATGTGACTACGGGAAAAACCATAGCTTTGTCTATTGAAGACTCTGTAATTTCTGGTTTCAAAGATATCATTCTCTAAGTGTGCTCCTCATTTTGCCTGGTGCTGTACCATAGAAACAGGCAAAAGAGTAGAAGACACAGGGCCTATTCTCAAGAAGTTATTCCCACAAGCAGTCAAAGAAGGGGAAAATAATTGTTTCCCCAACTGTGTGGCTGGGAAATTGTAGTGAATAGCAAACAATTATTATCCTGAGGCCTGATTAGAAATGTCTTCCTATGCCATAAGGATACTCTACTTTGTAAAGAATTTTCCCATTTAACATACATACATAAGGTTTTAGGTACTGTGTTGGTCAAAAAGTTTGTTTGTGTACCATCTTATGGGAAAACTTATGTGAACTTTCTGGCCAACTCAATATTTAATAAAATTAAATAAACCTGTATTGAATAGTGTGCTAGGTGTTCCATGGAAACACAGAAAATTGGTATTTTTTTCTAACTTGAAAGCTACCTTAGCCAGATCTAGGGTCAGAGAGATAAAGGAGCAATTAAGTATCAGTAGAATCTGGAAGTGAGTTGTAGTGCTATTTTCCTTTACTGAGTAACACATCTCTGACTATCCTAATACATTCCATTTCTGAGCTTTGATTAGTGAGTAATGAGGTTAACCAGAGTTCATATAATGAGGGACAACTGAACTTGAAATACAATTGTCAAGAAGCATATATTCAATGGAGGTAGAGACGGTACTTCTTAGTTAAATCCCTGTCACTTTTAGGTGCTTTTTAAAGGTTTCAATAAATGAGATCTACCTCCTCAATCAAAAAGATGGAGACTTTCTCTAAACCAACTCCCAAACCTACTGCAAAGACTCCCAAACCAACTACCATTTTTAATTTCTTCCTGGTGGCTCCAGTAGCTGTCTTCTTTGCTCATTGATTTTTTTTTCTCATTAAGTGAAATAAACAGCTGTAGTTTGTGGTAAAGAAATAATTTCTTTCTCCTCTCCAGAAACCTATATTAAATAAGATCATTGCTTATTATCCAATCTGTCCTTACATCTACCTTTCAGAATGGCACAGCTAAGGAAAAATAAAACCAGAATCTATATGATTTTTTTTCACTCAGAAAGGACTGTTAGATATTTACCTGGAAATTTTTCATATGTCCACATTTCTAAAAGCTGATTTTTAGACAAGATTGCAAGTTTTAAAAATTCACATAGAAAATGAATATAGGGTACTAACATTTATGTAACACTTTAAAATACTTTCACATATAAATAAATAAAACACTTTCGCATATAATTCTCAAAGCTCATTTCCCCTTCAGAGCAATCCAATGATGAGTACTTTTTTTTTTTTTCCTATTTCATCCATGAGGAAAGGAGGACTCAGAGAGATTTAGAAACTGAAGGTCACATACATCTAGAAGGGAGTAACTTCAGGTTTCAAACACCATGCTCTTTTCTGATGTACCTTATTTTTATCCTGTGCCAGGGTTTGGTCTCCTGAGCTGCAAAATAAACCTGCTTAAATGTGGCTAAATGAAAAAGGATCAAAATTATCTGAGTGACGCAGTTTAAGCCATCTGAAGACACTGTGCTCCAATCACTCTCCTTCATGTTTTGCCTGAACCCTGCCTGCCACCTGAATAAAAAATGATTAGAGCAGATTGCCACTAAAGAGAGCATTGCTTTCCACCCAGCCAGCAGGGCATGATAAAAGAAATCTTAAGGATTCTGGCAAATTAGAGCTGCAAGTGTGCATTTTTTAATTTTGTGAGCTGATACAAATCACAGGGACCTGTCAGGGAGCATTCCAAGGTACCAGGCCATCCAACTTCAGAGATAAGTGAAGAGTAAAAGAAGCTGAGTACACATCATAATTAAAGAGCTAGTTGTCTTCAGCAATTTCAGCTCCTATGGGATTTTCAGCAGATTTTTTTTAAACTTGGAATAAAAGAGAGAGAGTGAAGGAGAGAGAATCCCAAACAATCTTCCTCGAAGCTTTGTAATGGAATCATTTCTTGTGGCTATGAGAAGTCACTCAGTTTGTAATTAAATCATTTGGGTCCCAGACTTTGTCCTTCACTCTAGAGATCTGGTAGGTCACTGAATCTCTGAGGGGACCTCCATTTCCACACTTAAAAGAAGAAAGAAGTGACTTAATTGAACTCTGAATCCTAACATTCTAGGGTTCCATGAAATTTCTCATTTCTAAATGGCCATCCATGGACAGACAGCCTTCAAGTTTAAATGGTGATTTTTATTCCCTGTTACTTAGCCAGATAGTCCCTGGAGATGACTGGAATATGCCTGGGTTATAGATCAAATCAGCTCAGTGAAGCTAGGCCATAGAAAGAAAGGAGATGGATGCAGTTGTTAACAGAGCAATTCTGTTGTATCTCACTTCTGACACCTTCCCTGTAATGATTCAAGATTGACATCCCCCTGGTACCCTTGGGTGGCTCCATTTGGCATCTCTGGCCTTGTGTATGATGAAAGCTGACATTGCACTGTAATCATTTGTGAGCTAAGTGATGGTCACCTAATGGTCCCAGATTGAGAACCACCGAATCTCACAGGGATCATTCCAGGTCCAGCAATTAGCTGCAGCGTTCATGGAATGTGAGGACTTCCCTGGCTCCCTCAGGTTATGACAGTCCCTTTGGGGGCCTATGCGTATGTCACTGTCATCCAATACTGAATAAACCAGTCATGTCTACAGAGCATCTTACCTTCATCATAGCTATAAGATTTGGGGGCCAGAGATAGGATTTTCACCCCAAATATCTTATTTCAAACATATGGTAAAAGTAGGCAGACAATAAAACCATAAAACCAACAACCATGCTCCCTCTAATCAGATCTAAAATGATTCACTGCAAATCTTTATTTTCATAAAGAAATGAAGTGTTACTAAAATAATTGAAGCCCTACACTCCCTTTCTATCCCACCCTCTCTTCCAAGAGTGCCACAAGGAAGAATTTGATCTCTTTTTCATCCGTGTTTTCATATTTTACCACATATATATATGTGACTGTTCATAAGTCACATTGCATTGTTTTCAAATTTTACACACCTGCTATCATATTGCAATTTTATTTGTTCACTTAAAGTCATGTTTTAAATTTATCTACATAGTTATTAACTTACTCATTTTAACTGTCATGCCTTTATGGAAATATAATGTTTTTATTATGCTTCTGTTTAGATCACTTAGATGATTAGATTTAGATTGATTTAGATTTAGATTATTAATTTTCCTTTTAAAATTAATGCTCCTTGTTCCTTTAAACTAGATTTTCTCAATGGTATACATTTTAAATTATACATCAAGGTTTTGAGCAATTCTAATTGTGCACATCTCTCCTTTAATCTGTTCCCTAACATCACCTCCCATTGGGACCTTGAAATTAGACAATAATTCAAGTGGGGCTTTTGTGTTTTTTTTTTCTTAGAAAGCCAGTTTTTAAGCATCTTCCATCATATTCCTGATCAGATCAGCAGGATGAAAGCTCCAATTTTCTTATAGCCTAGTTGACACTGAAAGTCACACGAACACATTCACACACACACATACACACAATTTAAAATTCCTCCAAATTGATGAGTGTAAAATGTTAGCTCATTTCTGTTTTAATTTCTTTTTCCTGATCATTAGTAAGGCTGAACTGTCTTTTCACATGCTTATAGGCCAGATGGCTTTCATATTCTTATATTGTCTATTCTTCAATTGTGCTGTGTTTTTCTCACTCATTTGTAGGAATTCTTATATAATCTCAATAGTAATTCTTTTTCTGTCTCATGTACATTTAATATATCCTCCCATTATGTTTGTAGATTTTCTTTTTAGCTACTTATAGTGCTTTTTATCTTAATATAAGTTTCAATGTTATCTAAATTTAATATAATCTAATTTTAAATTTTAATGTAGTAAATTTATAAATCTTTTCCTCATAATTTTAGAATTCTTATTTCAGCATCTTTTTGTTTCAGGATGTTTTAACAACTCTAATTTTATAACAAATCTTGATCAGGAAAGGCAAGTTCCAATAACTTGCTTTCCTTCAAAACTATCATGGCTATTCTCTAAACTCTTCTATACTAATTTTAGTAATCCAAATTTCCATAAAAAATAATAATTTCTATTAATGGGTAGAAAATCAAGCATTTTTATTTTATTGTATTTTTAATCAATAACAAAAATCTCTTAATGTAGTTACCTTTATTTTTCTTATAAAGTTATATACTTTCTCTATTATATTTCTTTCAGGCTTCTCATAACATATTTTTACAATAACTGGGATGTTCTTTTAGTACCTAGCTTTCTAATGTTAAACAATTATTGCTTTCCTGTGATAATCTCAATTCATTTATAACGATTTTAAATATTTATTGTTGAATTCATTTTTGAGTATTGGATTTAGCATGTTTGCATTCATTTTCATAAGTAATACTGAACTGCAATTTGTATTTCCAATATTATTTTGTGCTATTTCTTGTCTCATTAAATAAATGAAAATATTTCTCTGCTTTTGAAATTTTGTAGGACAATTTTCTTTTTTCTTCACAGTAGCAAGTGAATAAGATTTATTAAAGAGAAGGAAAGTACAAAGTTCTCAGCATAGACACTGAGAGGGGGTAAAGAGTCCCCCAAAAGGCAGGACTTGCAGCAATCTATAGCCTTACTATTATTGATCTGTACATTTTTGGTTGGCTCCTGTCCTTAAAATATGTCATTTCTAACCAATCAGTTTAAAGGTCACAATGTTTAAGTTAGCATCTTTATGGCTTCTCTTGATCCTCAGATTAAGTCAGCACCCCTTTTCATGTCCTCTGGCCTTTTTTTTACAATGAACCAGATGAATGGGCTAAAGGTTAATGACCGCCAGTTGTTTCTTGTAGGACAAACTTTTTTTTAACAGTTTTATATGCTATTGAGTATTTGTTTCCTGAAATTTCAGCAAAATTTAAATATAATAAAACCTGGTCCTGAAAAAAAGAGTATAGTTCTACCAAGATTTTCTATTTCTTACAGAGGTAGTTGTGGTAATTTATCTTTCTAGAATGCTTTCAAATGTTTGGGCATGAAATGTCTCTGACTCTTTTCAACTTCATGGACTGTACAGTCCATGGAATTCTCCAGGCCAGAATACTGGAGTGCGTAGCCTTTGCCTTCTCCAGGGGACCTTTCCAACCCAGGGATTGAACTCAGGTCTCCTGCATTGCAGGAGGATTCTTTACCAGTTGAGCCACAAGGGAAGCCCTTTATAATATTACCTTCATTTAAAATATCTTTTTGAAGTGTATTTATTACTAATATCGTTTATTAGTGTCTTCACATCTATTTCTTCTTCTTAGATCTTGCCAGAGTCTCCATAGTATTTTTAAAGAATCGGCTCTTGGTTTTACAGATTTAATTGATATTTTATCAGTTTCTAATCTTCATTATTTATTTCCAGCTGTTTGTTTGGTCATTGGTTTGGTTCAGTTTAGCTCAGCTGCGCAGTCGTGTCCGACTCTCTGCGACCCCACGGACTGCAGCACACCAGGCCTCCCTGTCCATCACCAGCTCCCGGAGCTTGCTCACACTCAGCTTGTGCTTGAGCTTGAGCTTGCACTTCACCCAGCCTGGCATTTCGCATGGTGTATTTTGCATAGAAGTTAAATAAGTATGGTGACAATATATAGCCTTGACATATTCTTTTCTAATTTTGAACCAGTATGTTGATCCATGTCCAGATCTAACTGTTGTTTCTTTTTGTACAGCTCTTCTGTGTATTCTTTTTTTTTTTTTTTTTTACTTTATTTTACTTTACAATACTGTATTGGTTTTGCCATACATTGACATGAATCCACCATGGGTGTACATGTGTTCCCAAACATGAACCCCCCTCCCACCTCCCTCCCCACAACATCCCTCTGGGTCATCCCCACATGATAGTACACATGTTTCAATGCCATTCTCCCAAATCATCCCACTCTCTCCCTCTCCCTCTGAGTCCAAAAGTCTGCTCTACACACCTGTGTCTTTTTTGCTGTCTTGCATACTTCTTGCCACCTCTTCTTAATATCTTCTGCTTCTGTTAGGTCCCTACCATTTCTGCCCATTTCTGTCTAGTCTTTGGTGGTGATGATCTGTTTTTTCTACTCTTTGACTAATTTCTTGAGAATAATGTTCAGCTCATTTGCTGTTAATCTTCTTTTTTAATATATGAATTTTCCCTTAGGTACTAGTCTATTGGTGTCATACGAGTGTTGAATCATCCTCATTTTTTCATTAAATATTGTAGTATTTCCATTATGATTTCTTAAATAACTAGTTATTTTATAAATTGTTGAAAACCTCCTTAAATTTTTTTTATTATGGAATATATTTATTATGAAAATATTTTGTAATGGTAAATGTAGAGAAAATTACCAGCAGTCAATCACAAAAATTATGAAGCTATGACCATTCTGATTTGAACAGTGCCTTACTTACTTTCCACTCTTTCCCACTAAATTATTTTTGTAACAAATGTGATCTATTATATTTCATTTGAAACTGTTTGAGTATATCTCTCTAAAATGATTTGTCATATTCAATGGGGAAAAAATTAATGTTATTTCTATTATCATTGCATTGCTATTACAGACTAAGTAGTCTATAATTAAAATCTTAATTATAGTAAATCTTGCAATTTATAACAAAGTGTATCTTCCAATCTTTAAAGTAACTTAATGGTTACTTTAGCATTATCACCTTAAGAAATTAAAAAAAAATAACAAAACATGCTGTTAATATCACAAAGTATCTAGTCATTTTCAAAATTTTCTACTTCCATATAAATGTTTATTTTTTCAGTGTGTTTACTTAAATCTGAATTGAAATAGTGTTCATATACTGATTAGCATGATTCTTGAGGTTTTTGTCTTTTTCTCTCAGTAGATTCCTTTTCACTCCCTGTTTTACTTCTGGTATTCTTTGTATTAAAGGAATCGGGAATTTGTACCATAGAGTTTCCTACAATCTAAATTTTTCTGAATATTTCACTGCATTGCTTATTAATATATTCATCTGTTTCCCAAATTTCCTATAAAATAAAAGAGCCAGAGGCCTAATCAACTTAAAAGTTTTACAATAAAGCCACAAAGGTTGTAAAAATAGTAAAAGAATGTAAAAATCATCTCTGCACACATAAATTCAGCAACTTGGATAAAATTAAGTTCCTCAAAAGAAAGCAGCAAAACTCATTCATAATGAAACAGATAACTTGAGTAATCCTGTAATTTAAACCATGTGAAAAAAGAACTCCTCAGGTTCTAAACATATATTTTTAAAAGAGATTAAAACAAATCACACAATATCTTCTGTAAAGAAAAGAGGGGGAACAATTTTCAACTCATTTTAGGAGGTCAGCATTACCCTAATTCCAAAATTAGACAAAAATATTACCCCCCCCCCCCGGCCAAAATACAGATGAATATCTCAAATGGCAAAAAGGCAAAATGATTGTCTGAGGAGAGCTTACAAATATCTGAGAAAAGAGAAGCAAAAGGCAAAAGGAGAAAAGGAAAGATATACACATCTGAATGCAGAGTTCCAAAGAATAGCAAGAAGACAGAAGAAAGCCTTCCTAAGTGATCAGTGCAAAGAAATACAGGAAAACAAAAAAAAAATGGGAAAGACTAGAGAGCTCTTCAGGAAAATTCGAGCTACCGAAGGAACATTTCATACAAAGACAGGCACAATAAAGGACAGAAATGGTATGGACCTGACAGAAGCAGAAGATATTTAGAAGAGGTGGTAAGAATACGTAGAAGAGCTATACAAAAAGGATCTTAATGACCCAGATAACCATGATGGTGTGATCACTTACCTAGAGCCAGACATCCTGCAGTGTGAAGTGAAGTGGGCCTTAGGAAGCATCGCTACAAACAAAGCTAGAGGAGGTGATGGACTTCCAGCTGAGCCATTTCAAAGCCTAGAAGATGATGCTGTCAAAGTGTTACTCAATATGCCAGCAAATTTGGAAAACTCAGCAGTGGCCACAGGACTGGAAAAGGTCAGTTTTCATTCCAATCCCAAAGAAAGGCAATGCCAAAGAATGCTCAAACTACCACACTAAAATTGCACTCATCTCACATGCTAGCAAAGTAATGCTTAAAATTCTCCAAGCTAGGCTTCAACAGTATGTGAACTGAGAACTTCCAGATGTTCAAGCTGAATTTAGAAAAGGCAGAGGAACCAAAGATCAAATCACCACATCCGTTGGATCATAGAAAAAGCAAGAGTTCCAGAAAAATATCAACTTCTGCTTTATTGACTACGCCAAAGCCTTTAACTGTGTGGATCACAACAAACCGTGGAAAATTCTTAAAGAGATGGGAATAGCAGACCACCTTACCTGCCTCCTGAGAAATTTGTATGCATGTATGTCAAGAAGCAACAGTTAGAACTGGACATGGAACAACAGACTGCTTTCAAGTTGGGAAAACAGTGCATCAAGGCTGTATATTGTCACCCTGCTTATTTAACTTATATGCAGAGTACATCTTGAGAAATGCCAGGCTGGATGAAGAACAAGCTGGAATCAAAATTGCCAGGAGAAATATCAATAAGCTCAGATATGCAGATGGAAAAAAGTGAAGAGGAACTAAAGAGTCTCTTGATGACAGTGAAAGAGGAGAGTGAAACGGCTGGCTTAAAACTCAACATTGAAAAAACTAGGATCGTGACATCTGGTCCCATCACTTCATGGCAAATCATGGGGAAATAATGAAAACAGTACAGACTTTTTCTTGCACTCCAAAATCAATCACTGCAGATGGTGACTGCAACCGTGAAATTAAAAGCACCTTGCTCTTGGAAGAAAAGCTATGACTAACCTAGACAGCATATTAAAAAGCAGAGACATTACCTTGTCAGCCAAGGGCCATCTGGTCAAATCTACGGTTTTTCCAGTAGTCATGTATAGATATGAGTGTTGGACCATTAGAATTGAGCACTGAAGAATTGATGATTTTGAACTGTGGTGTTGGAGAAGACTCTTGACAGTGCCTTGGACAGCAAGGATATAAAATCTTTTAATCCTAAAGGAAATCAGTCCTGAATACACATTGGAAAAACTGATGTTGAAACTGAAGCTCCCATACTTTGGCCACCTGATGGGAAGAACTGACTCATTGGAAAGAACCCTAATGCTGAGAAACATTGAAGTTGGGAGGAGGAGACGACAGAGGATGACATCACTGACTCAATGGACGTGAATTTGAGAAGCTCTGGTAGTTGGTGATGGACAGTGAAGCCTGTCATGCTGCAGTCCATGGGGTCACAAAGAGTTGGACTTGACTGAGTGACTAAACTGAACTGATCCCTTTTAGATATCAACATGAAATTCTTCAAAAATTGTTATCAAATCAATTATAATAATGTATAAAGTATAATATACACGATCAATTTGGCTTTATGCTGGAAACATGACTGGGTCATACGTTTTTAAACAATTAGCAACTTAATCTATGATATTAATAGACTAAAGAATAAAAACCATATGATCATATGAATCAAAACATAGAATGCATTTGACAAATTTCAGTACCCATTCATAATAAAAACACTTGGCATACTAGAAATAGAAGGTAATTTCTTCAAAATGATTGTGTCTCAACAAACCATCCACAGGAAACATCATACTTCGGGGTAAAAGATTCTTTCCACCCTAAGATCATGAACTGAGCAAGGATATTCACTCTCACCATTGCTATTCAATATCCTACTGAAAGTCCTAACCAATTCAATAAAACAGGAAAAAGAAATAAAAGACATACAGACTACAATGAAAGAAATAAAATCCTCACTATTTACAGAAGACATAACTGTCTATGTAGAAAATCTCAAGATCATACAAAAGAACAAACACAACACATGCAACTGATACAAGTTTAGAAAGAGCACAGGATACAAGATCAATATCCAAAAGTCAAAAGAACTTTATATACTATCATCAACAACTGCAAAATTTTAAAAAGCAATACCATTTGCATAGTAATAGAAATTGAAATACTTAGGAATAAATATTGTTTAAAAATCATATACATGATATGTGTGCTGAAAACTCTAAAATACTGGCAAAAGAAACTGAAGATGATTGAGACAGATGAAGAGACATACCACATTTATGAACTGCAAAGCCTAGTATGGTGCAGTTATAATCAAGGACAATGGAACTAGAATAACAAAAAATAATTGAAAAAGAGGAATAAGATTGAGGGAATCATAGTAGTCAACATTAGATTATTGTAAAGCTACAGTAATTAACTGTGTAGTATTGGAAACTGATCCATGTGACAGCATAGAGTCCAGACATAGACCCACACAAATATGGTCAATTGATATTTGACAGAGATGCAAAAGGAATTTAATGGAGAAAAAATAGTTTTTCAAAAAATGTTGAAACAATGTAAATCTAGATACCAAAAGCATAAACAAACCCCCCTGACCTAATCTTTAAAACTAAAACAAACATTTACACTAAAATAGATTTAACTCTAAAATATGAAATTATAAAATTTTTAGAGGAAAATAACAAAAAGTATTTGTGATCTGGCATTAGGCAAAGAGTTCTTAGATATGACACATAAACTACAATTCATGAGAAAAAAACGTAAGTTGAAATTTATTGACATTTAAAAACTGCTCTGAAAAAGCTGCTGTTGAAGAGAATGAGAAGACAAATTATAGAACTGGGAGAGAATATTTTCAAGGTACATAAGAAGTTTTTTATAAAACATATTAAAATAAAACCCAAACCTCTTGAAACTCAACATACAGAAAACAAAATTTTTTAAAGTGTAAAGACTTGAACAGACACTTAACCAGAGAGGATATACAAAAGGCATGCAAATACCTGAAAAGATGTTCTTCATTATTTGCCTTCAGGAAAATGCAACATAAAAGCTTTGCAAGATACACATCTATTAGAAAAATAAAATTGTAAGTAAATACTGAAGAGACTAAGATTTGGTGACAGTGTAGAGCAGTTAAAACTCATAGATTGCTGGCGCCAGTGCAAAATAGTACAGTGACTTTGGAGAGGGTTTGACAGTTTCTTATAAAGTCAAACCTATGTTTAGCACATAACCAAACTAGAGATTTATTCTAGAGAAATGTACATCAGTGTGCATAGACCTTTATTCATTGTCAACCAAATACTGGAAAAAAAGATGCACTTCAATGAATCAACAGATAAACAAGTCGTGGCACATTCATGCAATGGAATGTTACTCAACACTGTAAAGAAAGGAATTACTGATGCACAGGAGAGAGAAAGAGGCCAGTGCTGGGTTATACACTAAATGGTTCCACCTATATGACTTTCTGGTAGCATAGGGGTTTTGTAGGGGAGAGGGTAGGGGATAGTGAGGCTTGTCTATATTCTGGTTATTAACATGCACTAAAATTGTCACCCAGACTATCAAGCCAGAGATCAGCTTCCTTCCCATTTCCCTGGGCTGGTGGGCTGAACGGGAAGACTCCCCAGGCCTGGCTTTATGCAGAAGTGTTGGCGTCAGCCTCTACTTGGTAGGGTTGTGGTCCCTGTGTCATGTCCCAGGTGGGTATCGAAGCACCAGCCCTGGACATGAGGACCTGGCCAACAGCTACAGCATCGATTTGTATATTTACTTACATGGTTTTGTGTTACTATTCATTTCTGGAAATTGTGGTTTCTTCTTTCTCTTTTGAAAGTCTTTTCATATTAAAAACCAAGTTTTGGACTTGGATGTTTTCATTTGTGTATTTTTCATATTATTGTGTTTTTGATCTTGTAGAGATCCACTTGACCCATTTCACTACGCTGATAGAGTAGCAGCTTGTACATTTCTTCATGCATAGTAAAGACAATTTGTACATAGTAGCTACTCAATAAAGTCAGATTGATTCATTTTCCAGATTTTATGGATTTTTAGTGGGATATTGAAGAAGAAAATGGCAACCCACTCCAGTATTCTTGCCTAGAGAATCCTGTGGACAGAGGGGCCTGGTGGGCTGCTGTCTATGGGGTCGCACAGAGTCAGACACAACTGAAGTGACTTAGCAGCAACAGCAGCAGCAGGATATTGGAGAATCAACACTTTTTTTGGAATATGGTCAGACTAGAGAGTTTTTATTAATAAATTCCCAGATTGGACGTGAGCTGGTATGCTCAGGAGGGCCTGAATCACCGGTAGAGGAATCTTTCCTGTGAGGAACCGTATTCACAAAGCTCCGTCAGGCAGTCATGTTGGATCACAGGATCAACATGGGCCAGCAGTCACCCTGGATCACATTCAGATCATTTGCTATTACATCCATTCATTCAAACCACAAATATATATTAAGGATTTACTGTGGAAGAGATATTGTGCTATTCTCAATTTTTTCCAATAACAATAATCCACTGAATCTAAAATGCATATTATCTTAATCATTTACTGATATGTTCTAGAAAGTGCATGAAGTTAGACATCTGGTAAAGGACTTTCTTGAATAGTCCTGAAGAATCCTCTCCATGTGGAAGAGAGGATAGTATTATCAAAACTCATTATGTGTTAATAAGAATTATTGTTTTAACCAGAGGGATGTGAGATATATATATATATATATACATACATACACGCACACACAATTATGGTTGATTTGGATTGTTGTATGGCAGAAACCAACAGAACATTGTAAAGCAATTTTCCTTCAACTAAAAAGTAAATTAAAAAAAGAATTGCTGTGTTAAGAAGTAGAGCTGAAAGAAAGTGGAGATGGATAATATTTCAGCTTGATATGGGGTTTTGCCATTTTCTAAAGCACAATTACATCCATCATTTTGTTTGATGTTCACAATCACCCAAGAAGAGGCAAGAAGCTGATATTTTCACCATTAAAAAAATGAGAGTATTGATATTCATAAAGGTTAAATAATTTACCTCCATGTCACCCTAGAGATAGTAAGTGATGGAACAAAAACAAGACATATATCTTCTAAAAGTTTATCTGGTGAACTTTGTGTTATTACATTGTACATTCAACTTGAATTTGAACAGCTTTTAGGAAAACTTGTCTTTTGTGACTCATATTTTTATTAAATATGGTAGAAGGGAGACATCCAAAATACCTAAGGTTATCTATATAATTGGTGGCTTCCCAGGTAGCTTAGCTGGTAAAGAATCTGCCTGCAATGCAGGAGACCCTGGTTTGATTCCTGGGTCTAGAAGTTCCCCTGGAGAAGGAATAGACTACCCACTCCAGTATTCTTGGGCTTCCCTTGTGGCTCAGATGCTAAAGAATAAGCCTGCAATGTGGGAAACCTGGGTTCGATCACTGGGTTGGGAAGATTCCCTGGAGGAGAGGGCATGGCAACCAACTCCAGTAATCTTGCCCGAGAATCCCCATGGGCAGAGGAGCCTGATGGGCTACACTCCATGGGGTCACAAAGAGTCAGACACGACTGAGTGATTAATTACAGCACGTATCTATATAATTACAAAGTTTGCTTTCATATTTATACTAATTCATCCTTATTGTTAGTAATCTGCCTTTATATCAAGCATATATAAATTTGGGCCATTAAACCCATTCTAATTGAACAATTTCCATCCTGTAAATGTGAATTAAATTCTATTCACTACCTTCCATTGCCTATTTTCAAGCAGTCAGAGTTTCATTTTAACTATTCAAAAGAAGACATATCCCAGTTTTTATTATTTTAATGCACAGTTTAGGGGAAATGACTATGTCAAAAATCACAAAAGAATAAAAAGAAAATAGAATATATCACATTCACCTTTATTCAACATTTCTTATCCTGAAGGCATGGAGAAATATCTCACAATCAAGATTCTTTGATTTAACACATCAAAAGTCAAAAACCTTTACCTCTCAACATACTCTGCATTCACATAGTTCCCTTCAATGCTGTTTGCAATCTAATTCATTTGTTTTTATTTCCTATTTCTCCTTTTATCAAACACGGATTTTATGATTAATGCCCTGGAAAAGACCAGAAGATATATTTAAGAAATAGAGAAAAGTGTGACTATTTCTTCACTGAAAAAAAAGCGTTTTAGGGTAACAACCCTGAAAGTACCAGAATTTCAGAACTCAGGGCAAAATTACTGTAACCTCACATTAGCTCTCTGGCTGGGGATGATTTATGTATTTGTTATGGCATATTACACACAGGGTGGATGAGACCTGCACAAAGGAGTGTCTCAATGAAAATAAAGCATTTTAAAATGTGACGTCTGACAATCCAAATCAAGATAAGCAATCCTAAAGAGAGTCATTCAACACAGCACTAAATATAGCCGTGAATCAGTCTTACTCCTGGACTCCATAAATCAGATGATCATCATTGCCTTCTTCTTGAGGACACTTAGACATAAACCAAAAGGAACAATGGTGATCATTTCCTCTGGAAATTCCTCAATTGCCTATGTGTGCTTCTTGTCCAGTTTTTTTTTTGTATATCCTTAATTACAAATAAGCATCATTTACCTCAGAGAGAATAATTCTGTATGAGTGGAAGAGAAGAAAAGGTACAATAGGTTTTTTTCAACATCCAGACTAAATGCTAAAATGCTACGTTGCATAGTCACCTCAGTTCCTATTTCCATTCTTACATCTGTGGTAACTTCAATTCACTGGGGGCTTCCTTGGTGGTGCTAGTGGTAACAAACCTACCTGCCAAGGAAAGAGACATAGAGACATGGGTTTGATCCCTAGGTTGAGAAGACCCCCTGGAGGCAGGCATGGCAACCCACTCCAGTATTATTGCCTGCAGAATTCTGTGGATAGAAGAGCCTGGCAGGCTATAGTCTGTAGTGTTGCACAAAGTCAGACATGACTGAAGCTACTTAGCACACACACAAATACACTGTATCAAGTTGGGTTTTCATCCCCAAAGACTAGGGTATTCCTTGCTCTTTATTTATTTATTTTTAATTTTAAAAAGATTTTTAAAGTGTGGACCATTTCAAAAGTCTTTTATTGAATTTGTTACAATATTGCTTCTGTTTTGTTTGGTTTTTTGGCTGTAAGGCATATGGGATCTTAGCTTCCTAAGCAGGGATTAAACCCACACTCCCTGCATTAGAAGGTGAAGTCTTAACCACTGGACCACCTCAGAAGTCCCTTCCTTTACTTTTTATATGTCCCCATTCTACCCAGCGACAAAGCTGTATATTGTCACCCTGCTTATTTAACTTACATGCAGAGTACATCATGTGAAATGCCAGGTGGATAAAGCACAAGCTGGGATCAAGATTGCCAGGAGAAATATCAATAACCTCAAATATGCAGATGACACCATGCTTATGGCAGAAAGTGAAGAGGAACTAAAGATCCTCTTTATGAAAGTGAAAGAGGAGATTGGCAAAGCTTGCTTAAAACTCAAAATTCAAAAAACTAAGGTCATGGCGTCAAGTGTCATCACTTTATGGCAAACACATGACTGAGTGACTGAACAACAAATTCTACCCAACACATTCAGTTCAGTTCAGTCACTCAGTCATGTCTGACTCTTTGCAACCCCATGGACTGCAGCATGCCAGGCTTCCCTGCCCATCACCAACTCCCAGAGCTTGTTCAAACTCATGTTCATCAAGTATGTGATGCCAGCCAACCATCTCATCCTCTGTCATCCCCTTCTTTTCCTGCCTTCAATCTTTTCCAGCATCAGGGTCTTTTCAAATAAGTCAATTCTTCTCACCAAGTGGCCAAAGTATTGCCATTTCAGCTTCAGCATCAGTCCTTCCAGTGAGTATTCAGGACTGCTTTCCTTTAGGATTGACTGGTAGGTCTCCTTGATGTCTAAGGGGGCTCTCAAGAGTCTTGTCCAACACCACACTTCAAAGCATCAGTTCTTTGGTGCTCAGCTTTCTTTATGGTCCAACTCTCATACCCACGCATGACTACTGGAGAAACAATGAATAGATAGACTTTTATTGGTAAAGTAATATCTCTGCTTTTTAATATGCTATCTAGGTTGGTCATAGCTTTTCTTCCAAGGAGTAAGCGTCTTTTAAGTTCATGGCTGCAGTCACCATCCCCAGTGATTTTGGAAACCAAGAAAATAAATTCTGTCTTTATGCCCATTGTTCCCCTCCTATTTGCCCTGAAGTGATGGGATGAGATGCCATGATCTTAGTTATCTGAATGTTGAGTTTTAAGCCAGTTTTTTCTCTCTCCTCTTTCACTTTCATCAAGAGGCTCTTTAGTTCTTCGCTTTCTGCCATAAGTGTGGTGTCATCTGCATATCTGAGGTTATTGATATTTCTCCCGGCAATCTTGATTCCAGTTTGTGCTTCATATAGCCTGGCATTTCTCATGAAGTACTCTGCATATAAGTTAAATAAGCAGGTGACAAAATACAGCCTTGACTTACTCCTTTCCCAATTTGGAACCAGACCCTTGTTCCATGTCTTGTTCTAACTGTTGCTTCTTTACCTACATAGATTTCTAAGGAGGCAGGTAAGATGGTCTGGTATTCCCATCACTTTTAAAATTTTCTACAATTTGTTGTGATCCACATAGTCAAAGTCTTTGGTGAGCAGAAGTTGATATTTTTCTGGAACTCTCTTGCTTTTTTGATAATCCAACAGATGTGGGAATTTGACTTCTGATTCCTCTACTTTTTTTTTTCCTAAATCCAGCTTTAACATCTGGAAGTTTTTTGGTCACGTACTGTTTAAACCTGGCTTGGATAATTTTGAGCATTACTTTGCTAGCGTGAGATGAGTGCAATTGTGCAGTAGTTTGAGCATTCTTTGGCATTGCCTTTCTTTGGGATTGGGATGAAAACTGACCTTTTCCAGTCCTGTGGCCACTGCTAAATGATCACTGGTGAGTGACTGCATCATCGTGGTTATCCAGGTCATTAAGATCTTTTTTGTACCCAACACATTACAAATTAAATTGACTTAACATCTAAGAAATTACTGAGAACCAAAGGGAGGTGGAATGACACAGGGTGAAGAGGTGAAGGGATGCAGCTACTGGGGCATTTCTATATGCATTCAGTCTGATCTGCTTAGTTATCCTACAGACCACAAGCAGGCTAAGATGTACCTACATTAAGGTAAGGTAAATACATACCTTAGGTTAGATTTCCACCTAGCATAAGATACAGATCTACAACCAGAGTCTTAAACCACTAGTGATCTTTCTTTTGTGCCCACTTAAACTTTATTGAATGATCAGTAAATATTTGCCCATACTAAAACCATCTATACACAAGGTATAGTATTAAGTCCCCAGGGAAGTACAAAGATGCATTCAAGTATTTCTCTGTTATTAGTATCTTCAAACTGGCAGAGAAGAGTAAAGAAACCAACGCAAACCTGTGAAGATGATACAAGGAAAAAAAGACTTACTCAATAAGAAACCCCATGTGGCTAAACAGTACTTATTGCCAAGGAAATAATGCAAACAATGCTAGATGATGTCCTTTTAAACTTTATAAAAGGTCAAAAGAAGAAGTGTCATTTCAATAATTATGTTTTAAGGAAAGAGCATTGTAGATATTGGCCCCTTCCTATATCTCTTTTTATTTATAGTCCTTAACATCATACCCAGTAAGAGGAGGAATTTCATATAAACCCCATAATTTCTCTGGATCTCAATCAATTCATGAATTAAATCTGGATGGTCATGTTTTGCCTCCCTGAAACAAATAGTGCTTTGAAATTCTTATTGATTAATTTGATCATAGAGGTATTGTAGACATTCTCTGATTTGGATAGTGATAGCAAATGTCCAGGAAGTCTGTGGCTATGACTTTGAGTTTTAGATCATAGACATCATCTCCAAATGGGCAGGAGTAGTGGGACCCAGGGGTTTTGCCTCCCTTTGATTTAACCGTACAAGGAAAACAACAACCAGATCATCTGAGTTGCAAACTGTTTACACTTCCCAGGTTATCATTGATTTGGATACCATACTATTTTGGAAGAAGTTTAGAACTCTGTAGTTTGGAAGTGTAGGAAATATCATACTATTTTGGCATTTTTGAATGGAAGCCTCTCATCTACCACTCATTTACTGTTGTTTTCTAGGAAAAAAAAAAAGAGTATTTTTTGTTTCTTTGTAATTTTTTTCCAAACTCTTCTACCCGTGAATTCATATCCATCTCTTTTCTACATGACTGTTTAGAACCACCTGAATGTCTCAAGTAGGAAGACAGTATTGAAATAAAGAATATGCCCTCCAAATAAATGGGCAGGTTTAGTCAAGTATATAAACTAAAGCTTCTTTTATTCCCAAAACAGGGGGAATAATTGAGACTAGCTTTCTCAAAGTCTCCATCAAGATAAATTTTAACAACAACAAAAATGCTTTTCAACTAGCCTTATTAAATTGCAACTGTTAAATGTAATAAGAGAAAATTAAAATGACAAAGCTCATAAATTAAAGAGATACAAATTTCCCTTTGTTTAAAAAACTGAAGTGAATTGGAAAGAAGTCCCTCATTTTACTTTCCAAAATGCCATCATAGTGAATAGTCAGTGGGTTGGAATATTGTTTCTGTTACACTGTGTTACTTTTTCAGTTTTAGAGAACATACCCTTGGCAAATCATAAATGTTTTAGATTCATTATTAAAAAGAACAAAAATGTTAAGGAAAAGAAAATCCACACTCACATCCATCAAATATGACAGCCCACTACTAGGCTTCTGATTTTACTCATTTTATTAGATTCCCCAGGGTTTGAAAAGTGCCTTCTAGTCTAAATAAGGGCTGAAATCCTAGATGGACATTATGTGTGTGTGTGTTAGTCATTCAACCATGTCTGACTCTTTGCCACCCTATGGAGTGTAGCCCACCAGGCTTCTCCTTCCATAGGATTTTCTAGGAAGAATACTGGAGTGGGTTGCATTTTCTTCTTCCAAGGATCTTTGGGATATAATCCAAGTTTCCTGCATTGCAGGCAGATTCTTTACCACTAAGCCACTGGGGAAGTTCCCAAAATAAGGTTACTCAAGTTCCACTGAAGTGGGGGCTTCCCTGGTAGCTCAGTTGGTTAAAAAACTGCCTGCAGTGCAGGAGATCAGGGATCAATCCCTGGGTCAGGAAGATGCCCTGGAGAAGGAAATGACAACCCCCTCCAGTATTCTTGCCTGGAGAACCCCATGGACAGAGGAGACTGGCAGGCTACAATCCATGGGGTTGCAAGAGTCAGATACGACTTAGTGGCCAAACCACCGCCACCAAATTCCATTTATTGGTTATGTAGAATCATAATCAACCAGACTGGCTGAGGTTTTGCTTGTTTGTTTGTTTTTGAAACTCTTTGGATTTCCTGACAGGGGTGTCATTTCAAAAAGCCTTCAGACAGGGTAATTTGGAGCTAGGATATATTTCATTCAGACATCCTTTATTCACAAGAGCCTAGGAAATAGGCCAAGTAAATTAATATATCTTAGATAAAAAGTGTCTAGGACTTAATTTAAATAAAGCCCAAATGATTAATTAATTAAATCATTAAACAGAGCTCATTTGATCTATTTTGCATGATAACATGCTTTGGAAATAGTTATTAGAAAATCATGTAAATGATGTTCAACCCAAGGGTAAAGTGGAATGCAGGTAATTAACGGATAGAGATAATAAACTAGCATTTACCGAGTGGTTATTATAAGCCAAGTACTCTTCCATGTCTTACTCTTACATGTATCATCCTATTTATTCCAAATAACAATGCTGTGATGTAGGTATTACTATTGTCAGTAGTTTATATAAGGAAAATGAGGGCAAAGAGAAGTGAGAAAATTTGCTCAAGCTCTCATATTTGGTAATTAGTGTAGTCTGCAGTCAGGTTTGTAGTCTGCCAGGCAATCTGGTTTCGGGGGCCCATGCTCTTAATCACCACCCCGAGTGAAGAAAGGAGGCAAAATTAAATCAATGCATACTGGCAGTTTAGTACTTAGGGATTTGATATTTGTCTCCCACTGAACTTCCCTGACGGTCTCTTCCTAAGGGTAATTTGCAATTTTGCTGGGATGGAAATATGAATGATGCTTCTTATCAGGTTGGCAGGTGTGATCCTTTGCTGAGCAAATTAGTGAACTTAACCGAATACCCTCCTCCATGACTGAATGGATATTCCACTGCCCCTCATGCTTCAGATGTGTAAGCACTCATTAAGGGATAAAAAAGGATAGTTTGGGTTTTACAAGAATATTCATTTCTTTGGCTGTATCAGGTTTACCTGGCATGCAGGATCTTCATTGCTTCGTGTGGCATCCTTCCTTGCAGGGCACAGACGTGGGCTCAATAGTTGCAGCACATGGGGTATTAGTTCCCCAACCAGGTATTGGACATGCATCCCCTGCACTGCAAGGTGGATTCTTAACCACTGAACCACCAGGGAAGTCCCTGGATGATTTGTTTTTTAAAAAATAGAAATAAGATTATATATCTAAGTCCAAGCTTAGAACAGGCCTAAAATGTTTGTTTGCTCAGTGTTATCAAGACAGAAATTGAGATGGAATCTTAAGTTTAATTTGAGATGTCTTTGAAAACTCTTGATCACATCATAAAAGCAGAATCTTCAACAATTAGGGACTGGAGACATGGTACACCTCTTTGTAAAATGATGACAAAGAGAGTCAGGTGTCCCAGTCTCAGAATGCAACCTAAAAGCTCGGTTCAAGAATAATTCCTGAAAAACCATAGAAAAGTTGAGAAGATGAAAAAGAAGTATTAAGAAAACTCATCCCAAGGTCAAATTGGACTCTGATTTCAGTAAAGTTTGGGGACAGCTCCATTATATTATCTCTCCCTTCTCTTTTCTGTGATGATTATTGTTAAAAATGATTTTTTTTTTCTTTTTGGCCAAGTAATTTTCCAAGTATCTAGTTGGACTGGTACTTTGTTCACTAACTTTTGCTTTTCCTGGTTAGGGGAGGTAAAAAACCTGATTCTGAACAAATTTCATGGCCACATTAGGAAAGCCATAGAATTGTGTGTTCTACAGGTAGGTGTTTAAAAGAAAGCTGGGGATAAAACAATGAAAATTGCAGAAATGATAAATAAGAATAATCTTTCAAGTGGATGGCCTGAAGTTTATGCAGCTGCCCTGAATGGCCACTGGCTAGAGATGCTTGGGTGAAAATGCTGCCTAGCTTATCACTAGAGATTTTAAAAGACTAGGGAATGGGTGGCCAGCAGCGGCATCAGGAAGAAGGGTCCTAAGACACCTGTCCCTGTTCTGCATGCTCACCTCTTTCCTGTGGCTGTGGTCCTACCCTGCCAGCCTTCACTCTGCCATACTCTCCCTTTGACTTGCCACTGGCCTAATTCTCTCATCTTCAAGGTCTAGGTCCCCTCCCAGAGTGCACATGAAATCTGATTGCTGCTGCCCACACTGCTGTCTCCTCTCTTTTTCTCCTTAGTGATACTGGCTGCATAATTATCACCTTATTATATGTTCTACTCTTCTCTAATCATTTAATGTGCATCTCTAGCTAGATTATAAACCTATAATCTGAAATATTTTGGGAAAATTCATAGTATTAACAAAGAAGAAACCAAGAGAAAGAAAGGAAAGAAAGGAGGAAGGGAGAGAGGGAAGGGGGATGCAGGTGGCAAAATAAGAGAGAGAAGAAGAAGGAAAAGAAAGAAGGAGGGAGGAAGTGGGATTATAACAACTTTGATGCCACAACATATCTTACAGTCCACAAAGGCACAAAGCTAGTGTTGGTTGTATCAGGGGACAACCAATTACTGGTGACTGATGTTTTGCTTTTGCATCCTCCTTTAAACAACGAGTCTTGAATACCCCCATTCCCCCTCCTCACCTTCTTGCATTTCTATTGTAGCTTATATATATATATATATATATATATATATATATATATATATATATATATAAAGCCAATTATTTCAATGTGCCCAGGGGAATGGGAGGAGGGGCTAAACCCTGCATAAGTCTGAGAAGTAATTAATGCATTGAAAGAAAAAGCAGGAGAGAAGTGATCGCCTTGGGAACAAGATAGCGTCCAGGAAAGGGAACACACTTTTATCCAAAATACAAAGTAGATCAAAACACCAAGACCTAAAGATGTGAATGTGCTTACATTTCTTAGAAAGCTGTATCTGAGAAAGATTAACAATCATTTTCACTTGAAGCTACAGTATGAATTTCAGGTAATAGATATTTGTTCACTTTAGCTCACTGATGTTACAAAGCCAGAATTTCAAACTATATACACACACACAAATATATATATATATATATATATGTATATATATATATACAAATTCTGTATATATACATATATGTGTGTATATATATATATATACACACACACACAGAATTTCAAACTATATATATATCTAGAAATTATATATATATATATATATATATGTATATATATATGTATATAGAAAGGCTTTTCTGGATTGTATTTTTTCAGGAGAGGAGTGGGCTTTTTTGCAGAGAAAATCTAGACGTGAACTTGAGCTCCCATGCTGGTCATGGGCTGGGGTGCCTTCCATCGTTTTCTTATCTTGCCCCTGACTCAGTCCCTGGGCCAGAGGGACTGCCCTTCATGGGCTGTGTTTCCCAGGCTTCCACTGCCACCATGTCTCACTGGGTTGACCCAAGGACAGATGGGACGATGAGGAGGAGGGAAAAAAGGGGTTCCTTTTACCTTCTGCTGGCACATGCCTCAAGGCCAGTCTCCATTGCCGGGGGCTGCTGCAGCCAGAGGGGACATCCACCTTCCTCTTAGACCTCTCTGTCCTTCAGGACCTATGCAACAAGCTCTCTGCCCCCGAATGAAACATCCCCATTATGTCTTTTTGGCTAAATTTTGCCTGATCCAAATTTCACAAAGTTGGTTCTAATGCTAGACCATTTCTAAGACAAGTCTTTCGATGATAACAAAAGAATGAATACTAAACTATATATGTCTTTATTTTAATTTTTATTTTATATTTTCAGCCATGGCTTTTCTCTCTTTTCAAAAATACATTCCAAGGTATAATTAACTGTCCATGTGAAATTATCTTGCTAACAATTTCCATTTCAAGGTTAGGTTGGGTGCATGCAGACAGCAGGGTGCTAATTCCTCAATTATGACATTTGCCATAGTTTACATTACAGTTTAAAGAATCAGCCTGCAATGTGGGAGATCTGGGTTCAGTCCCTGGGTTGGAACGATCCCTTGGAGAAGGGAAAGTCTACACACTCCAGTATTCTGGCCTAGAGAATTCCATGGATTGTATAGTCCAAGGGATTGCCACAACTGAGTGACTTTCACTTTCAGATTACAGTTTAATTTTTATTATCTTCTTTCATGCCTGACTCTTAACTGGATTATAAGTAGAGGACAGGAGGAACCAGGTCTCAATCTAATGATAAATCTAAAAAAAAAAAAAGAATAGTATTGTTCATGTAGTAAAGTTTTAGTAAATGTTTGTAGAATTAATAGTGGAATAGAGGAAATAGATGGTCAGATTCTACAGATACGTGGTTCTGTTTTCTTCAAAACTTCAGGTTTACATAAGAATTTATCCCCCAATTCCTTCAGCTGGATGTGTATAACCTTTCTTGGTGATGCAAATTTAACTTGAAATTCATTGCTTGATAAGGCATATGATATGTTCTGTAGAGATGGAAACTTCTGCTTTTTATACAGATACTAAGCACAGATAAAAAGCTCCAAGCCAGATACCAAGTCAAACAGTGGTTGCCTCAAGGCTTTTTGATTTGGGTTTGATGTTTCCATCTCAAATATGTTTCAACATCATCATTTTGAGTTATTTCAGTCTCTTTAATGATCTTAGTTGGGAATACCCAGAAGCAAACCCCAAAACAAAGATCCAAGTAACAAGTAGCAATTAATTTGTTCAAGAGGTGATCTCATGTAGCACACTGGTAAGGACTGGAGAAAAGAGACAGGGAAAAAAAGACAGTCAAAGAGGCTGTGTTAATAAACCAGGTTCCACTGTGAGTGACTAGAACACCGTTCTGCGGGGGAACTCATAGTGAGCCTCGGGGCAAGGAACTGAGGTATGTTTCCATCAGCTCTGGTCCATCAGTGACTAAGAGCAGTTCCCAGGGCTTTAAATCCATCACCTTCTGGCCAATCCCATGTACAGGCTATACATTCACCCAGGGGCAGACAAAGCCTGTAGACCAAGGATGGCAGGCTCTTGAGATGTAAAACCATCAATAAATATAGGGAAGTAAATGTCAGGCAAGGAGGAATTGACAGGGTAAATTGACAGATTCTTCTAATATAGAACATTATATAATATATGTTCAACATCCAGTAAGAGGTATCCCATATGCATGGGTTTGTGTCTGTATGGCTATGTATGGAAATGCTAAGGAGTACGTATACATTTTTTTTTTCAGCTTAAAAAGATCTTCTATATTGAAAAGACAAGGTAAGATGAGGAATGTCTATAATTTCATCCTTCTTTTAATGCCCAAAACCTTTTTTCATCTGATTCTTTGAAAATACACTTCTCACTTGCCATCTTGTGTAGCTGACTCAAGTAAGCATACATAAGTGAGTTTCCTTGCACATAAAAGTGCTTCTATCCTATGGTTTTATATCCCATAGGACATAACAGTGTTGAACACACTCGAGGCTCTCTATATAGTTGGTGAGTGAAAGATATAGTAGACTAGGCCTTCGTGTGACAAATGTGTTCTTTCTCCCTCTAACTGCAAGGGAGATGTTACTGTGCCCCACTGATGCTGAGCTTGGCAATGAGATGCCTTAGGCCACATCATGGGCAGGGTGTTGCCCCATCACTTGACTTAGGGCTCGACCAGGTGACTTGCTTTGCTAAATGAGATGTTAGTACATTTGACACAGGGAGATGCCTGAATTGTGCCTCATGTTTAGAGTCAGTCTTTTGTAATTCTGCATTTCTACCTGAAACGTTGTTGTTTAGTCACTGAGTCATTTCTGACTCTTTGGCAACCTTGTGGACTATAGCCCTTCAGACTCCTCTGTCCATGGGATCTCCCAGGCTACCTGAAATGTAGCTCCTGCTTTAATGAATATGAAAAACACTCAGGGTGGACTTATATCTACCATACAGTTTTGAGCCAAGCCCATTTAAGTCAGTTCTTGTGGAGTCTGCCAAGAGATAACATGAACTGGAATAAATGATTTTTTAAGCACTGAGTTTTGGGGTGATTTGTCACACAGCATTATTATGACAATAACTAACTGACACAAAAACTAAGCAAGCAGATCCTTTAACTATTGGAATAGGACAATATTGGATATAATAGAGCTAGTTTTTATAAAGTATTAGATATACAAATGTAGAAATTGTTTTAGTATGCTAATATTTTCTCAGTAATAATAACTGATTTAAACCTGTCTAGAAAAATGTAGTGAAAACACAAACTAGAATTCATTCTTTTTTTAAAAAATTATTTTTACTTTATTTTACTTTACAATACTGTATTGGTTTTGCCATACATTGACGTGAATCTGCCATGGGTGTACATGAGTTCTCAATCTTGAACCCCCTCCCACCCCATATCATCTCTCTGGATCATCCCCGTGCACCAGCCCCAAGCATCCTATATCCTGCATCGAACATAGACTGGCGATTCGTTTCTTACATGATAGTATACATGTTTCAGTGCCATTCTCCCAAATCCTCCCACCCTCTCTCTCTCCCTCAGAGTCCAAAAGTCTGTTCTATACATCTGTGTCTCTTTTGCTGTCTCGCATACAGGGTTATCATTACCATCTTTCTAAATTCCATATATATGTGTTAGAATACTGTATTGGTGTTTTTCTTTCTGGCTTACTTCACTCTGTATAATCGGCTCCAGTTTCATCCATCTCATTAAAACTGATTCAAATGTATTCTTTTTAATGGCTGAGTAATACTCCACTGTGTATAGGTACCACAGCTTACTTATCCATTCATCTGCTGATGGACATCTAGGTTGTTTCCATGTCCTGGCTATTATAAACAGTGCTGCAATGAACATTGGGGTACTTCAAAACTCATTCTATGAGGCCACCATCACCCTAATACCAAAACCTGACAAAGATGTCACAAAAAAAGAAAACTACAGGCCAATATCACTGATGAACATAGATGCAAAAATCTTCAACAAAATTATAGCAATCAGAATCCAACAACACGTTAAAAAAGTCATACACCATGACCAAGTGGGCTTTATCCCAGGGATGCAAGGATTCTTCAATATCCGCAAATCAATCAATGTAATTCATCACATTAACAAATTGAAAAATAAAAGCCATATGATTATCTCAATAGATGCAGAGAAGGCCTTTGACAAAATTCAACATCCATTTATGATAAAAACTCTCCGGAAAGCAGGGATAGAAGGAATATACCTCAACATAATAAAAGCTATATATGACAAACCCACAGCAAACATCCTCAATGGTGAAAAATTGAAAGCATTTCCCCTAAAGTCAGGAACAAGACAAGGGTGCCCACTTTCACTGCTACTATTCAACATAGTTCTGGAAGTTTTGGCCACAGCAATCAGAGCAGAAAAAGAAATAAAAGGAATCCAAATTGAAAAAGAGGAAGTAAAACTCTCACTGTTTGCAGATGACATGATCCTCTACATAGAAAACCCTAAAGACTCCACCAGAAAATTACTAGAGCTAATCAATGAATATAGTAAAGTTGCAGGATATAAAATCAGCACACAGAAATCCCTTGCATTCCTATACACTAATAATGAGAAAGTAGAAAAAGAAATTAAGGAAACAATTCCATTCACCATTGCAACGAAAAGAATAAAATACTTAGGAATATATCTACCTAAAGAAACTGAAGACCTATATATAGGAAACTATAAAACACTAATGAAAGATATCAAAGAGGACACAAATAGATGGAGAAATATACCATGTTCATGTATTGGAAGAATCAATATAGTGAAAATGAGTATACTACCCAAAGCAATCTACAGATTCAATGCAATCCCTAAGAAGCTACCAACGGTATTTATCACAGAACTAGAACAAATAATTTCAAGATTTGTATGGTAATACAAAAAACATCGAATAGCCAAAGCAATTTTGAGAAAGAAGAATGGAACTGGAGAAATCAACTTGCCTGACTTCAGGCTCTACTACAAAGCCACAGTCATCAAGACAGTATGGTATTGGCACAAAGACAGAAATATAGATCAATGGAACAAAATAGAAAGCCCAGAATTAAATCTACATGCCTATGGACACCTTATATTCAACAAAAGAGGCAAGAATATACAATGGAGTAAAGACAATCTCTTTAACAAATGGTGCTGGGAAAACTGGTCAACCACTTGTAAAGGAATGAAACTAGATCACTTTCTAACACCCCACACAAAAATAAACTCAAAATGGATTAAAGATCTAAATGTAAGACCAGAAACTATAAAACTCCTAGAGGAGAACATAGACGAAACACTCTCTGACATACATCACAGCAGGATCCTCTATGATCCACCTCCCAGAATTCTGGAAAGAAAAGCAAAAATAAACAAATGGGATCTAATTAAAATTAAAAGCTTCTGCACAACAAAGGAAACTATAAGCAAGGTGAAAAGACAGCCTTCTGAATGGGAGAAAATAATAGCAAATGAAGCAACTGACAAACAACTAATCTCAAAAATATACAAGCAACTTATGCAGATAAAGTCCAGAAAAATAAACGACCCAATCAAAAAATGGGCCAAAGAACTAAATAGAGATTTCTCCAGAGAAGACATACGGATGGCTAACAAACACATGAAAAGATGCTCAACATCACTCATTATCAAAGAAATGCAAATCAAGACCACAATGAGGTACCATTTCACACCAGTCAGAATGGCTGCAATCCAAAAGTCTGCAAGCAATAAATGCTGGAGAGGGTGTGGAGAAAAGGGAACCCTCTTACACGGTTGGTGGGAATGCTAACTAGTACAGCCACTGTGGAGAACAGTGTGGAGATTCTGTAAAAAATTGCAAATAGAATTCACTCTTTAGTAGTAGTAAAAAAGGGTTATACAACACACACATGTGACATGCAAAAACACAACATGAAACATTTCATCCAAGTCTAGTCTTCCAATTCTCATCAAATAGTTTTACAAAGATCTTTACTAATCACCCTAAGCTAAATTTGCCCAACTCCATTTTTCCTGTCATTATGTCTAACCCCCTCTTTTCTATATAGAATGCATTACATTTCAAAGTTTTCTTATTATTTGTTTATTATCTGTGTCCTCCACTGGAATGTCTCATTAAGAAAAATGTTTTGTCCAACATGGACCTACTGTCTAGCACATGGAACTCTATTCAATGTTATGTGGCAGTCTGGATGGGAGGGGAGTTTGGGTAAGAATGAATACATCTATATGTATGGCTGAGTCACTTTGCTGTTTATCTGAAACTATCACAACTTTGCTTGTTAATCAGCTATGCCCCAATACAAAATAAAAAGTTTAAAATAAATAAAAATTATTAGTAGCAGTGCAAAACAAAGCTTTTGTCTCTTTTTCTCATATTTATGTCCTAGAATCTACAGATGCATTTGGTTCAGGATATCCAATAAATAGTTGTTTAAAAAGTGGGCATCTGAAGCTGGGAGGGATTGGGGGCAGGAGGAGAAGGGGATGACAGAGGATGAGATGGCTGGATGGCATCACAGACTCGATGGACGTGAGTCTGAGTGAACTCCTGGAGTTGGTGATGGACAGGGAGGCCTGGTGTGCTGCGATTCATGGGGCTGCAAAGAGTCAGACATGACTGAGCGACTGAATTGAGCTGAACTGAATGACCACTAACAGATACTACTTTTCATAATATAGTTATTCCTGAGGCATTTTTGCTAACTTCAGTTTTGAATTTATGCTCTTCATCAATTTCATAAAAACACCAGCCTTCATAATAAGGTGTTGTTGAGTGCTTGGTTGAATAGTTTTAGATGTATTAGATTGGATTTTTGAACAGAGAGCTTTTTTCCCTTAGATTACAGTGAAATGTGCACAGTGGTTTCAGGTATCTGTCCTTCATCTAAGTGGAACAACACCCAAATGATGGGGAAATTACCCACAGGCACACTTAGCTTTTATTGGATTTTTCTGATCTTGTTATTCATTTCCTCTGGCAGCCAGCTTCAGAACAAGCAAGGGAACACTATATTCCAAACTGCATTTTAAAAATGTGAATATTGTGCCTGTTACTTTATGTTTTATGCATTGTTTGCAAATAGGAAACACGGTCAATTCATATTTTATGGATTTGTTTTGAAAAATGATTTGAAAGAAAGTTCAATATCAGGAGCATAGAACTTGGCTCTGACTTTGCTGAATGTATGATTTTTTCCCATGCTATCTATTTTCTTTTAAAAAGGATAATTTAAAGCAATACCTTGCCCTTTGGCCTCATTACTGTAATCAGGTGAGAACTAGCCTTGAAATGTATATACTAAATAAATATGTACTTACCCAATAAGCTGTAAAAAGCACTGTATGGGCCTTGAATTCAAGAGGTACCATATGTTTTTCAAAATATATCAAGGTCACATTTGTTTACCTGATAACATGTAAAAGGAATTCTTGGCCTAAGTTATATACTGTCATATATTGCAGATTTAGGACCAAGTTGACCAAAAATTCTACCAGAAATGTCACTAAGCTAAAAGGGAATCTTTTGGCTATGGGATATATTTTATTTCTAAATGCAGTTTTCTTTTTTGCCTGTGTTACTGAAATCTTGGTAAATCTTTTCAATTGTAGCTTATCTCCCATGATAGGTTATTTCTATTGCTGTACATTTCAACTCAAAGTATATCTTTCCCTATCCACACCTCTTATACCGTTCCCATGGTTCCTGTCACAGTTATATTCCCCATTTTCTTTCCTTTATAACATTTACTGCTCTCAGACACCTTTATTGTTCATTTACTCGCTTGCTGTTTTGATTGTCTATACCTTCTCTAGAAAGGAAGTAAACAGAAGCAGAACCTGGTCTATATTTTCATCTTTGTGCCTGCAGCTTCTGGAACATCATGTGATCCATAAATTAATACCCAATAAAAATCAAGGAATTCTTACAATCCAACAATAAAAAGACAAATAAATCCAATTAAAGATGTGCAAAGGAATTGACCAGACAATTCAGTGAAGAATGTCCACACGGCCAAAAAGAACACAGAAAGATGCTCAGGATCACCAGTCATTTAAGGAAGGCAAATCAAAATAATGTGATACCATTTCACAATCTCTAGAATGGCTATAATCAAAAGAACACACAATAATTAGTGTTGAAGATGTGAATAAATGGGGACATTTTACCTTGTGGTAAAAATGTAAAATGGTGCAGTCATTTTGGAAAAGTTTGTTAATTCAACAAAACTTTAAACATGGAGTTAGTACATCAGCCAATATTTCTCTTCTAAACTCAAGAGAACTGAAAATATTTATTCACACAAAATTTATTCATGAATGTTCATAGCAGCATATTTATAATAACCAAAAAGGGAAATAATCTAAATGCCCGTCAATTGAAGGATGTATAAATAAAATGTGGTATGTGATAAAATGGACTATCATTTGGCCATAACAAAGGAATAAAACACTGACACATAGTACAGCATGGATGAAGCTTGAGAATATAACATTAAGTAAAATAAGTCAGACCCAAATGATTGCATATTGTGTAATTCCATTTATGTGAAATGTCCAGAATAAGCAAATACATAAATACAGAAACTATATGCAGGTCAAGAAGCAACAGTTAGAACTGGACATGGAACAGCAAACTGGTTCCAAATAGGAAAAGAAGTACGTCAAGGCTGTCAACTTCTATGCAGAGTACATCATGAGAAACGCTGGGCTGGAAGAAGCACAAGTTGGAATTAAGATTGCCAGGAGAAATATCAATAACCTCAGATATGCAGATGACACCACACTTGTGGCAGAAAGTGAAGAGGAACTAAAAAGCCTCTTGATGAAAGTGAAAGAGGAGAGTGAAAAAGTTGGCTTAAAGCTCACCATTCAGAAAACGAAGATCATGGCATCCAGTCCCATCACTTCATGGGAAATAGATGGGGAAACAGTGGAAACAGTGTCAGACTTTATTTTTGGGGGCTCCAAAATCAGTGCAGATGGTGACTGCAGCCATGAAATTAAAAGACGTTTACTCCTTGGAAGAAAAGTTATGACCAACCTAGATAGCATATTCAAAAGCAGAGACATTACTTTGCCAACAAATGTCCATCCAGTCAAGGCTATGATTTTTCCTGTGGTCATGTATGGATGTGAGAGTTGGACTGTGAAGAAAGCTGAGTGCCAAAGAATTGATGCTTTTGAACTGTGGTGTTGGAGAAGACTCTTGAGAGTCCCTTGGACTGCAAGGAGAGCCAACCAGTCCATTCTGAAGGAGATTAGCCGTGGGATTTCTTTGGAAGGAATGATGCTGAAGCTGAAACTCCAGTACTTTGGCCACCTCATGTGAAGAGTTGACTCATTGGAAAAAACTCTGATGTTGGGAGGGATTGGGGGCAGGAGGAAAAGGGGACCACCGAGGATGAGATGGCTGGATGGCATCGTGGACTCGATGGACGTGAGTCTTAGTGAACTCCGGGAGTTGGTGATGAACAGGGAGGCCTGGCGTGCTGCGACTCATGTGGTCACAAAGAGTCGGACACGACTGACGAATGAATGGAACTGAACTGAACTGAAGCTAATGATTACCAGGGATAAGCATGGGTGGCTGCAAGAGCCGGCCCACTAAGCGCAGGTGGCTGCCAGAGCCGGCTCACTAAGCATGGCTGAGAGGAGCTACCCACGTCTGAGGTCAGGGGCAGCGGCCTAGAGTGACAGGCTGCGACAGCAAAGGAATGGCCAAGAGGAGCTACCCAGTGTCCGAGATCAGTGGCGGCCGGGAGGAGCTACCCGGTGTCTGAGGCCAGTGGCAGCCGGAAGGAGACACCCCGTGCCTGAGGTCAGGGGTGGCCGGGAGGAGACACCCCACGTCCGAGGTCAGGGGCGGCTGGGACAAGCCACCTCGCGCCCGAGGCCAGGGGCGGTGACCCTGAGGAGCCACCCCGAGCCCGAGGCTAGGGACGGCAGCCGGAAGGAGCCACCCACGCCCAAGGCCAGGGCCTGCAGCTGGAGGAGTGACCCGAGGAGCAGTGGCTGCGCAGGCGCAGGAGGGCCTAGAGGAGCTATCCCACATTGAAGGTCAGGAACGGTGGCGGTAAGGAGATACACCTCATCCAAGGTAAGGAGCAGCGGCTGCACTTTGCTGGGGCAGCCGTGAAGAGATACCCCCAAGTCCAAGGTAAGAGAAACCCAAGTAAGATGGTAGGTGTTGCAAGAGGGCATCAGAGGGCAGACACACTGAAACCATACTCACAGAAAACTAGTCAATCTAATCATACTAGGACCACAGCCTTGTCTATCTCAATGAAACCAAGCCGTGCCTGCGGGGCAATCCAAGACAGGCGGGTCATGGTGGAGAGGTCTGAGAGAACATGGTCCACTCGAGAAGGGAATGGCAAGCCACTTCAGTATTCTTGCCTTGAGAACCCCATAAACAGTATGAAAAGGCAATATGATAGGATACCAAAAGAGGAACTCCCCAGGTCATTAGGTGCCCAATATGCTACTGGAGATCAGAGGAGAAATAACTCCAGAAAGAATGAAGGGATGGAGCCAAAGCAAAAACAATACCCAGTTGTGGATGTGACTGGTGATGGAAGCAAGATTTGATGCTGTAAAGAGCAATATTGCATAGGAACATGGAATGTCAGGTCCATGAATCAAGGCAAATTGGAAGTGGTCAAAGAAGAGATGGCAAGGGTGAACATTGGTATTCTAGGAATCAGTGAACTAAAATGGACTAGAATGGGTGAATTTAACTCAGATGACCATTATATCTACTACTGTGGGCAGGAATCCCTCAGAAGAAATGGAGTAGCTATCATGGTCAACAAAAGAGTCCGAAATGCAGTAGTTGGTTGCAATCTCAAAAATGACAGAATGATCTCTGTTCGTCTCCAAGGCAAACCATTCAATATCACAGTTATCCAAGTCTATGTCCCAACCAGTAATGCTGAGGAAGCTGAAGTTGAACAGTTTTATGAAGACCTATAAGACCTTTTAGAACTAACACCCCAAAAAGATGTCCTTTTCATTATAGGGGACTGGAATGCAAAAGTAGGAAGTCAAGAAACACCTGGAGTAACAGGCAAATTTGGCCTTGGAATGTGGAATGAAGCAGGGCAAAGACTAATGGAGTTTTGCCAAGAAAGTGCACTGGTCATAGCAAACACCCTCTTCCAACAACACAAGAGAAGACTCTACACATGGACATCACCAGATGGTCAACCCCAAAATCAGACTGATTCCATTCTTTGCAGCCAAAGATGGAGAAGCTCTATACAGTCAACAAAAACAAGACCAGGAGCTGACTGTGGCTCAGATCATGAACTCCTTATTACCAAACTCAGACTCAAATTGAAGAAAATAGGGAAAACCGCTAGACCATTCAGGTATGACCTAAATCAAATCCCTTATGATTATACAGTGGAAGTGAGAAATAGATTTAAGGGCCTAGATCTGATAGATAGAGTGCCTGATGAACTATGGAATGAGGTTCATGACATTGTACAGGAGACAGGGATCAAGACCATCCCCATGGAAAAGAAATGCAAAAAAGCAAAATGGCTGTCTGGGGAGGCCTTACAAATAGCTGTGAAGAGAAGAGAGGTGAAAAGCAAAGGAGAAAAGGAAAGATATAGGCATCTAAATGCAGAGTTCCAAAGAATAGCAAGAAGAGATAAGAAAGCCTTCTTCAGCGATCAATGCAAAGAAATAGAGGAAAACAACAGATTGGGAAAGACTAGAGATCTCTTCAAGAAAATTAGAGACACCAAGGGAACATTTCATGCAAAGATGGGCTTGATAAAGTACAGAAATGGTATGGATCTAACAGAAGCAGAAGATATTAAGAAGAGGTGGCAAGAATACACGGAAGAACTGTACAAAAAATATCTTCACAACCCAGATAATCATGATGATGTGATCTGTAATCTAGAACCAGACATCTTGGAATGTGAAGTCAAGTGGGCCTTAGAAAGCATCACTATGAACAAAGCTAGTGGAGGTGATGGCATTCCAGTTGAGCTGTTTCGAATCCTGAAAGATGATGCTGTGAAAGTACTGCACTCAATATGCCAACAAATTTGGAAAACTCGGCAGTGGCCACAGGACTGGAAAAGGTCTGTTTTCATTCCAATTCCAAAGAAAGGCAATGCCAAAGAATGCTCAAACTACCGCACAATTGCACTCATCTCACATGCTAGGAAAGTAATGCTCAAAATTCTCCAAGCCAGGCTTCAGCAAGATGTGAACTGTGAACTCCCTGACGTTCAAGCTGGTTTTAGAAAAGGCAGAGGAACCAGAGATCAAATGGCCAACATCCACTGGATCATTGAAAAAGGAAGAGAGTTCCAGAAAAACATCTATTTCTGCTTTATTGACTATGCCAAAGCCTTTGACTGTGTGGATCACAACAAGCTGTGGAAAATTCTGAAAGAGATGAGAATACCAGACCACCTGGCCTGACTCTTGAGAAATCTGTATGCAGGTCAGGAAGCAACAGTTAGAACCAGACATGGAACAACAGACTGGTTCCAAATAGGAAAAGGAGTACATCAAGTCTGTATATTGTCACCCTGCTTATTTAACTTCTATGCAGAGCACATCATGAGAAATGCTGGACTGGAAGAAACAAGCTGGAATCAAGATTGCCAGGAGAAATATCAAAAACCTCAGATATGCAGATGACACCACGCTTATGGCAGAAAGTGAAGAGGAGCTAAAAAGCCTCTTGATGAAAGTGAAAGAGGAGAGTGAAAACGTTGGCTTAAAGCTCAACATTCAGAAAATGAAGATCATGGCATCCGGTCCCATCACTTCATGGGAAATAGATGGGGAAACAGTGGAAACAGTGTCAGACTTTATTTTTTGGGGCTCCAAAATCAGTGCAGATGGTGACTGCAGCCATGAAATTAAAAGACGCTTACTCCTTGGAAGAAAAGTTATGACCAACCTAGATAGCATATTCAAAAGCAAGGACATTACTTTGCTGACTAATGTCCATCTAGTCAAGGCTATGGTTTTTCCTGTGGTCAGGTATGGATGTGAGAGTTGGACTGTGAAGAAAGCTGAGTGCCAAAGAATTGATGCTTTTGAACTGTGGTGTTGGAGAAGACTCTTGAGAATCCCTTGAACTTTAAGGAGATCCAACCAGTCCATTCTGAAGGAGATCAACCCTGAGATTTCTTTGGAGGGAATGATGCTGAAGCTGAAACTCCAGTACTTTGGCCACCTCATGAGAAGAGTTTACTTATTGGAAAAGACTCTGATGCTGGGAGAGATTGGGGGCAGGAGGAGAAGAGGACGACCGAGGATGAGATGGCTGGATTGTATCATGGACTCGATGGACGTGAGTCTTAGTGAACTCCGGGAGATGGTGATGAACAGGGAGGCCTGGCGTGCTGCGATTCATGGGGTTGCAAACAGTTGGACATGACTCAGCGCCTGAACTGAACTGAACTGATCTTACTCCTGGAAGAAAAGTTATGACCAATCTAGATAGTATATTCAAAAGCAGAGACATTACTTTGCCGACTAAGGTCCGTCTAGTCAAGGCTATGGTTTTTCCTGTGGTCATGTATGGATGTGAGAGTTGGACTGTGAAGAAGGCTGAGCACTGAAGAATTGATGCTTTTGAACTGTGGTGTTGGAGAAGACTCTTGAGAGTCCCTTGGACTGCAAGGAGATCCAACCAGTCCATTCTGAAGGAGATCAACCCTGAGATTTCTTTGGAAGGAATTTTGCTGAAGCTGAAACTCCAGTACTTTGACCACCTCATGCAAAGAGTTGATTCATTGGAAAAAACTCTGATGTTGGGAGGGATTGGGGGCAGGAGGGGAAGGGGACGACCGAGGATGAGATGGCTGGATGGCATCACGGACTCGATCTACGTGAGTCTGTGTGAACTCCGGGAGATGGTGATGAACATGGAGGCCTGGCGTGCTGCGATTCATGGGGTCGCAAACAGTTGGACACAACTCAGCGACTGAACTGAACTGAACTGAAGCTAATAATTACCAGGGATTAGAGATGTGACAGTATGTGAATGACTGTGAAAGGATATGGAGATTCTTTTAAGGATGATGAAAAATTTTTGGAATTAGTGTGTTGATGACTGTAAAATTTGTGAATCTACCAGCAAATACTGAACTGTACCTCTTATAATGAATTTTATAGTATCTAAATTATATTTTAATTGTGGGATAAAATCATTGAAAATAACTACTATTTGTGGATACTTATATACCAGGTATTGTGTTGAAGGCTTTATATACAGCATGAATTTTTATCCATTCACAACTCTGTAAGGAAGAGTCTGTTAGTATGCTCATTTTACAGATGAGGAAACTGGAAGTTAGAAAGATTAGATAAATTCTCCAGGGCCACAGAACTAAGCAGCAGTGGAATTGGGAATATCAGGTAATACCTAGGCAGTGCATCTGGTTCCTGAGCTGGGTCATACAGAAATAATATAGCCAGAAAGATGTGTTTTTGCTAATTGGTGTATATACTTAAATTTTGCCTCATCTATATTCAAAAGAATAATTCTTTTACCTCTTTTGAATTCATGAGAATATTCATTATAAACTGATGACTAACTATAAATAGTGCAATAGATATATTTAGACAATAGTTTCTGAAGCAAACAGAAATCACTTAAAGAAGCTTTAATGGTTTTCATGAAAAGTATGAAGATTGGAGGTAGAAAGTTAATAAATTATAATATCATGATAAAAAATCATTTATTTTGATATTTATCATTTATTTGAAATTTATCATTTATAATAAAATGATAAAATTTGGTCATTAAAATCTAGAGAATTTTAATGGCCATTTTTTTCTTCAAATTTAGAAAAGTATTCACCTTGATAGAAATCATAAGACCTTGATCTAGCACTGCCTTTGCAACCAATTGACCACCTGACCCAGGGCATGTGACCTAGCTTTTCTGGGCTTGTAACAGGAAGGATATAATCAAATGATCACATAGTTCTGATTTAGCTCTATTGCTCTATAGTTGTAGGAAATGTGTATCACAGGACAACAAATATGTCTGTGCTTTCTTTATATCTTTAGTTTCAGGAGAGGATCTAGGTTGAAGGTCCTCTCTGAAGTTCACTCCTAACATTTCAAGCTCCTCAGGAAGCCCAGGAGTATCTCCCAATCTGTCAATTTCTTGTCCTTTAAGTTGTATGAACTAAGGAAATTGCCTGCAAGGAGCTCAGACTCCCAAGCCTGCTCTTTGGTTGCAGGAATTCCCAGAGAAGCCAGGGCTCTGGGGCTCAGGGGATGGAGTCAGAATCCTGGGTATCATTTCAGACTCTTTCTTCATCCTCAAATTTGATGGTAACAGAGTTTCTGATGAGCTGGGAACTTCAGTGTTGGATGTACATGAGAGAAACAATATTGAAATATAGAGGTTGATAGTTATGGGGGGATTTATATAAAGAATTCAGGGCCATGGGGGAGGGGAAAACCAAGAGTCCCTTCCTCCTCCCTTTAAGCTCAGCTTCTGTGAATCTTACCCAAGACATAACCATTGTACAGAAATGGTGGCTGTGGCTTCCTGAGACAGCAGAGAGTGGAGACTCTTCTATCTTACATTCTAGGACATTCCTACATCCCCAGGAAGAAACAGTGTGATTGGATCTGAATATTCAATGTTAGGAGCCTCCAACAATTCTTTCAGTTATACTCCTCATTGAGAAAATTACTGTTAGGATTGGTGGAAGACTGGGGAAAAAACACTAACCACAGCAGAAGTGGTTACATCGGCAGTTGAGGGAGACAGAACAAATGCTCACATGTGCTTTGGATATAACAGTGGTCACAGAAAGGTGACATGTGCTGCAGCCATGGGGGCAGGATAATCTTGACTAAGTTTTTTGACTTGAGTTTGTCTGCAATATCCAACGGCCTAGCTCTAGAGCTAGCTCAGTGGTGTAATATATCCTCCTAGACAATACTAGGTGTTCCAGCTTCTCATAATGGTACCACAGTCTTTCAAATTCAAGGAGAGATGTGTGAGGATGCTCCCCAAAATATTTGGACCTATCAGTAAATGGACAATTTAGAAAGAAGCATTAGACCTCCCATGAGAGAAACCAAGGTGAGGATGAGATATTGCTCTGTCAAGTTTCAAATAGCAAAACAGGGAAACACTGTAACAAATCAGTGTATCACACTAATCCATGCCAATTCTGCTTTCTGGACTCCATCTAATTTCTTTTCCCCGTTTCTCTACCTCTGTCTGATCAGAAAGTCAGTTAACCATCATTCCTATCTGGACCAGTGTAGCCATCTTTACTAGTCTCCCTACCTTCAGTTTTGGTCCCTTCCGATCCATTCTTTATACTCTAAGTATAATCATCTCTTTAGAAGGCCCTTAAGATCTTCACAAATTGTCAGACTTGACTTAGCAACTGAACAACAACAATATCTTCCAATGCCCTAAGACTCATGTCTCTCCACTATCTTCAGCATAAAGTTGCAACTCCCTAGCATGGATGTGAAGGCTTTTCATGATCTGGCCTCTGCCCACACTTTCAGGTCCTTCTCAAATCCTTTCCTCCTTGTATTTTATGCTTCATCCATTCCTCACCCACACTTCTCAATCTGGCTCATTCTCCCTATAAACTTGGTTTGGACAGCTCTCTGCACCTAGCTTTGTCCCATTCCCTGCAACATCATATAGTTTTCAGCTGTCTCCATCTTTCCTCTTGGTTCATAGATCAGCCACACTCACCCTCTGGGAGGTACCCTGAAAACGTTCTTCCATCTTTGCTCCCTTTTGGTTGGTGCTGACATCCACATCACAGACCTGACCAAAGAGCATGGATTTGAGATGATGGTTTCTCCTAATTCAGAGAATTCAGAACACTATGCAAGATGAGATCAGTTTCCTGGTACACTTTTTTTTTTTTCCTGGTACCTATACATTTGACTGTACCTCTTCTACCCACAGCTTCTTTCCATGGACTGCAGACATACACTTATAGAACAGCAGGGCTGTAACAATGCCAAAACTCAACATTCAATTTTTACTTCCTGCCCCAGCCAACCCTTCCAAACACTCCTCCAATTCTTTAGATTCTTACACAGTTTCTATTACTTCAGTGGTTGTTGATGATGATTAGGGGGTTGATGAGAGTGATTTGGCTGCAGCTAGTGAGGCTCACATATATAGAAACAGAAAAATCCATGTAAATTAGTCCCCAGAAAAGATCTGTTTTTCTTCTTTCTTTTCCCCCAACCCTTTCTCTGCAGTATTGGTCCTGCTTGTAACCTTTTCACAAAGCCCTGCAATAACCTGGCTCCTTTCACTTTTGGCTCTGGCTTTGTAGGGGGATTTATTATGAACTCTGGTTTAGAGACTTTTAACAGTCTGTAATCTTGGCCAGGCTCAAGCTAAGTCAGTCCTGAAAGCCTGCTAAATGAAGTGTGACGAACGCACACTCATTTAGTGGTGACCGGTGGCAGCTGGGACGATGATGTGTCTATCTCAACAGCAGAAGCAGGACATTTATTTAACATCTTTCATCTTCTCTCTCCTCTCAACCTCATAATCTAACATCTAAAGGTCCCACTTCTCTGAGGCAATTATTCGAGCATATTTGAGCATAAATCCCCACATTCCCAGAACTGCCTACATAAAAGTGTCTTCAGGTGTGAATATGACAAAGCCAGGGATGCAAGTTGGTGTTATTTTGTTTCCCTGATAAGAGTGAGGCAGCATCACTGAGGCAAGACCCAGGGGAGCCCATTATCCCAGCCTGAAATGACACAGAAAACTGAGCATCCTGTACCTCCTGCATTCATTATGGCAAAGATGAAAAACAGCATCTTTAGAATTACCATTCTTTGCAATTGCCCTAATGAAATCATGTACGCCCCTGTCCCTTCGGGGTTGGCTCATTAACAATTCCTGCTTACATTTGCCCTTGAAAATTGAAAAGACCTGCTGTTAAAATACAAGAAAAAAACCCTCCTAAAGTTAAATCAGGACCCTCTGGTTTCCCTTTGCCCAGCAGTCTGTACTGGTATCTCTTTGTGGTTTTAGTTTGCATTTCCCTGATGACTAATGCTATTGAGCATCTTTTCATGTGCTTATTGGCCATTTGCATATCTTCTTTAGTGAAGTCTCTGTTCACATTTTTGCCCATAATTTATTAGCTTGTGTGTCTTCTTATTGTGTTATAGTGTTCTTTCTTAAAATATATTCTGGATACAAGTCCTTTGTCTGATATACATGTTCTGCAAGTACTTTGTCACTGTCGCTCCCTTTTTTTCGCTTTCTTAATAATGCCTTTTAAAGAGCTTTAAGAAAAAAAATTAGATGCAATTTAATTTACCCTGTAAATTAAATGGTTCTTGCTTTTGTGTTGTAAGCAATCTTCGTTTAGCCAAAAATCACAAAGATATTTTCTGGTTTTATTCTCAAAGTTTTATAGTTTTAAGTTTACTCTTATGGTGATAATCTATTTGGAGTTACTTTTTGTGCATAGTGTCAATAATGACCAGTGGGTTTTTTTCTTGGCCCATGAATATCCAGTTTAGCATCATTTGATGACTTTCTTTTAACTGTTCCATTATATTGTGCTGGTAATTTTACCATAAAACAATTGACTATAAAGGTGTGATTTATATTTTATTCCAACAGTCTACAAATCCATATTTTCACTAATACCAGTGTGTCTTAATCACTGAAATGTAGCTAGGCTGGATTTTGATACTTTCCTTAGCATCCTGATCACTTCTCCTCAACTTTCTTTTATATATTTATCCCAATATTTTCATCCTCTCCTCCTCTAACTCTCCTGGGCAGGATCTATGATTTTCCCACCTCAAATATCAAAATTTACCTAATTGGAGTTTTCTCTGGATATATGCTCAGGATTGAGATTGCAGCATCCTATAGTAACCAAAAACACTAATTTAAAAGCACCTCAATGTTCATAGCAGCACTATTTATAGGAACCAAGACATGGAAGCAGTTTAAGTTTCCATTGACAGAAAACGTGGTGCATATGCAAAATGGAATATTATTCAGCCATAAAAATGAAATAATGCCATTTGTAGCAACAGGGATGGATCCAAAGATTGTCATATGAAGTGAAGTAAGTCAGTCAAAGAAAGACAAGTATCATATGATATCACTTATTGGTGGAAGCTAAAAAAATTATACAAATGAACTTATTTAGTAAACAGAAATAGATTCACAGACATAGAAAACAAACTTATGGTTACTAAAGCAGATGAAGGGGAGAGGTAAATTAGGAGTCTGGGATTAGTGCCTGTATGCTACTATATATCAAATCAATAAACAGCAATTGCCTACTCTATGGACTTCCCAGGTGACACTAGTGGTGAAGAACCTGCCTGCCAATGCAGGAGACATAAGAGATGTGGGTTTGGTCCCTGGGTTGGGAAGATCCCCTGAAGGAGGGCATGGCAACCCACTGCAGTATTATTGCCTGGAGAATTTCAAGGAGAGAGAAGCCTGGTGGGCTACAGTCCGTTGGGTCATAAACAGTCAGCTATGACTGAAACAACTTAGCACACACACCTGCACCTGCTGTACAGCACACGGAACCATACTCAATATTTTGTAATAACCTATAATGGAAGAGAATGTGAATAAAAAGAATATATATGCATATGTGTGTGTGTAACTGAATCACTGTGCTGTATACTTGAAACTAACACAGCTTCCTTGGACTACTGGTGTCATGAGAGAGGCTTTCAGATCATGCCTACACATTATGCTTAAATAATAATAGCTGTGCATGTTTCTGGCTATATATTAAGATTGTAGTAACCCAAACATACAATAATTTCACAGACAGTGTTACTGAATCAAAGTGTAATTTATTTATATATATAAAAATGCTCAGTCCATTTAAAGAAAGTGCTAAATTGGTGATTTGATCATAATGATACACCATTTTTGTAAGTTGCCAAAGTTTGAGTAATATTGTGATGTTGGAGAAGACTCTTGAGAGTGCCTTGGACTGCAAGAAGATCCAGCCAGTTCATTCTGAAGGAGATCAGCCGTGGGATTTCTTTGAAAGGGATAATGCTGAAGCTGAAACTAAAGTACTTTGGCCACCTCATGCGAAGAGTTGACTCATTGGAAAAGACTCTGATGCTGGGAGGGATTAGGGGCAGGAGGAGAAGGGGATGACAGAGGATGAGATGGCTGGATGGCATCACGGACTCTATGGACGTGAGTCTGAGTGAACTCCAGGAGTTGGTGATGGACAGGGAGGCCTGGCGTGCTGCGATTCATGGGGTCGCAAAGAGTCGGACACGACTGAGCGACTGAACTGAACTGAACTGAACCTAATGTGAAGCAGGTAGACACCTGCTCACTTGCCACGGGTAAGCGAGAAAGGGTGAGGTTAAGACGCCCTCCTTCCAGGTTTCTGGAAAGCGCATGTGCGCTGGGGGCACCCCTCCCCTTTCCCCTCATCTGGCTGGTGCATCGGTTCTCCAACTGCTGCTCCGAGCTCACTGCTGCTCCTTCTCCTGCGAATTGCCACCCTTGCCCTTCTCCTACGCCAGGCCTACAGGATGAAACGATGTAAGAGCTCACATAGGCACGCCTCTTGCTTCTGGTTAGGGCAGCCCTGTGGCTGATGCCCAATCCAGAGCCCCCTTGGAATCAGACTGAGGCTCCTCCCAACTCTACAGGACCCAAACCTATGCCTGACTTCTCTCTCTGCTTCCCTTTGTCTCTTACAGATTCCACTGGAGACGACTCCCTCAGGAAATCGCAAGCAAAGGAATCCCTGTTTCAAGTTCTTCTTCTAGGAAATTTGTTCTGAGACACAAAGCTTAAATAATTGCTTCTGGGAACACAGAGAAACAGACCAGATACTTTCCTGGGTCTTTGCAAACTTCCTGATGTATTCCATTTTCATCCTTTCTTGTCTGGTCATGTGTGAGAGTCAGTGGATCCTTTAAAGCAGGGGTTCCCAGGCCCTGCCTGAACCATGGCTCACATTACCACCTGTATCATCCCCTCTCCCAGTCCATGGGAAAATTGTCTTTCATGAAACTGGCCCCTGTTGCCAAAGTTTGGGGACCTTCACTTTAAAGAGGAGCTGTCCAGAATGAAGGGCTGATTGTACCCATGTATCACACCTAATGTGTGTTCCTTTGCCTCCATTGTATCTTTCTCTAGTCCAGTTTTTTTTTTTTTCCTTTTGGTCATATCCTACAGCACTTAGGATTTTGGTTCCCTGACCAGGAATTGAACCTGTGCCCCCTGCCTTGGGAGAACAGACTCAACCACTGGATCACCAGGGAAGTCTCTCTAGCCCAGTTCTGACAGGATAAATGCTACTGGGTCTTTTATGGCACAAGCCACCCCACTTACTTTTTCTGCTTCCTTCCTACCCTACAGACAGCACACTAGATTGCTATTCATGAATACTCTTCCTGGATCATTAAATAATATGGAAAGAGGTTTCCCCCATGCAGGATGCTTTTAAAGTTAAACGAAAAGCTCCATTAAATACCCTCTTATCTTTGCAAGCTCGAGGCAGAAAGGCTTCTTTTTCACTCATTATAGCAATTATTTTCTTCCTTCCCTTAAATATATCTGGAGATTTCAAATCATGGAAGCAATTTAGTTATCAAAACTGCCATAATATAAAGATAATTTAAATTCAAACCAAATTGACTAAAAAATGGTGGATAAAACAGCTTAGAAAGGTCTGTATCATGTTCTAGTCTAAGCAATCTTTATTTCCTTGGAAAGACTTATCTTCTACATCATTAAATTTTTATTCCTATCACTCCTGAGTTGTTTGACCTACAGGAATCTTTCATTGCCTCATATTATACTTTTAAAGTTTTCAAAAATTGTATTGAATTGTAACGTGCATGCAATAAAATGCACAAATCTTAGGTGTATCAGCTGATAAAATTCTCCATATGCCTACCCAGGTGTAATTATCACACATTTAAGATACTGAATATTTCCAGCAATGTGAAAGTCTCTCTTGTCCTCTCTCAGTGACCCCCACAAAATCCCCATTATTCTAGTGGCAATAACCCCAGATTGACCGCTTTTCCTTCTGATTTATATAAATGCGGTGATAGCATAGGTGAACGTACACATTTGGCTTGTTTTCCTGAATGTTGTATCTGTGAGCGCTATACACATTGCGTGTTCCTCTCCATTGTTTAATATAGTCTATTGGTGAATGTATCATTATATGGTTGTCCATGTTATTGTCGATGAGTGTTGGGGGTTTTGTCATTTGGGGAAGCTATAAATTGTTGTTAAATAAGCATTTTTAAACATATATTTTGTTGGATATATGTACTCATTTTTGTTTGGCATATACTTAGAAGTGCCATAAAGGAACAAACGCTGTGTTAAAGGACATTGTCAAACAGTTTTTCCATAATGATCACACAGATATACACTCCCTATAAGCAAACTATGAATTCCAGTAGTTTTAAAATTGTCTTAGTATTGTCATTTTTTCCCATTCTAGTAGTTGGATAGTGGTGTTTTCTTGCATTATAATTATCATTTCCATGATAACTAAATTACATACAGCAAACCTTCATAAAGTTTTGTGAAATTCTCAATCAAAACTTTGACTCTTTATAAGACAATAGAGTCATCTGTTTAAATATTTTGGATATGAGCCCTTGGTTGAATGTACATACTGAATTATCCTCCCAATCTATAATGGGCTTGAATAATCATTCACTTAGGAGTACATTTGAACAGAAATATTTTATTTTATTGGTTAAGTTTATACTTTGTTTCATTTATGATTAGTGCTTGATTTTTTTTTTTACTGTTTAAAATAAAAAAAAAAATCACTGCCTACCACAAGGTTATGAAAATATGCTCCAATGTTTTCTCCTAGGGAAGTGCTGATATGGTAACCACTAGACACATATGGCGATCGAGAACTAGAAATGTGGAAGTCCAAACTGTGTTATACATATAGAACATGGAATTTAAAGGTTAATTTTAAAAATAATGTAAGGACTTCCATGGCTGTCCACTAGTTAAGACTTTGCCTTCCAGCCTTGCAGGGGGTGTAAGTTCCATCTCTGGTCTAGGACTTAAGATCCTGCACGCCTCATGGCCAAAAAAACAAAACATAAAATAGAAATAATATTGCAACAAATTAAACAAAGACTTTAAAATGGTCCATATCAAAAAATACTTTAAAAAGTAAAATAGCTCATTAAGAATTTATATTGGCTACATGCTAAAATGATAATATTTTAGATGCATCAGGTTAAAAATACATAGTTGAAAGTAATTTCACTTGTTGCTTTTTAATATTTGTGCCATGCACAGTGATGTGCCATGCTACATTAATCAAGACAGTGTGGTACTGTCATATGGATAGACATATAGATCAATTGAATAATACTGAGAGTGCAGAGATAAGCACTCAATTTGTTTTCAACAGGATGCCATAGCAATTCCAAGGAGAAAAAATAGTTTTCTCAACAAATAGTGTTGGACACTATTTGGACTGGATACTAACATGCAAAATGATGAAATTGGACCCTTTCCTCATATATAAAAATTAACTGAAAGTGAATCATAGACATAAATAGAAGAGCTAAAACCATAAAACCCTTAGCAGATTAGGTTTTCCTGAGGGAAGTTCTTGCCAAGATCAGAGGGCTCTGGTATATTTAAAGTAACTCCTTTTTCTCTGCCCCTGCCAGAAGCACAAGGGCATTTTTCTCCAGTATTTACTTTGAGATCCTGGCAGAGCTCCCAGAGGCAAATCTCACAAAATTTCATTGCACCCCCTACCCACAAAACTCAGGCTTTCCTGGTAGCTCAGCTGGTAAAGAATCTGCCTGCAATGCAGGAGACCTGGGTTTGATCCTGGGGTTGGGAAGATCCCCTGGAGAAGGGAAAGGCTACCCACTCCAGTATTCTGGCCTGGAGAGTTCCATGGACTGTATAGTCCACAGAGTCACAAAGAGTCTGACACGAGTGAGCAACTTTTTCACTTGTTCACCCCCAAGACTGGGTTACCCTGGAATGTTTAACTCTCGGAATTGCCCACACTGAGCCTCCAGCAATTACTGCCTGATCATTCAGGTTTCCCCATCCAGCACTCATTGCTACGGAGGTTTCTACTCACAGGTCATTGCTCAGATTAGCCATAACTCCCTGTACTTGTCTGTCTCTTCAGTTCTAGGGACAGCAAACTGCCCAGAGTCCTCTCTTCATTTATGGATCCAAAAAGTTCAGTCTGTCCAATTTTTTACATGTTGTTAGGACAGAGTAGAAACTTCCATGCTCCTAATATGAGGGACTGGAAACCTCAAGCTGGCATTAGTTTTTTCACATCTTTAGCTATGGATAACCAAACTTGATGAAATAACATTTATGCTCGACCAGCATCATTATAGGGGACTGGAATGCAAAAGTAGGAAGTCAAGAAGCACCTGGAGTAACAGACAAATTTGGCCTTGGAATGCGGAATGAAGCAGGGCAAAGACTAATAGAGTTTTGCCAAGAAAACGCACTGGTCATAGCAAACACCCTCTTCCAACAACACAAGAGAAGACTCTACACATGGACACCACCAGATGGTCAACACTGAAATCAGATTGATTCTATTCTTTGCAGCAAAAGATGGAGAAGCACTATACAGTCAACAAAAATAAGACCAGGAGCTGACTGTGGCTCAGATCATGAACTCCTTATTACCAAATTCAGACCTAAATTGAAGAAAGTAGGGAAAACCGCTGGACCATTCAGGTATGACCTCAATCAAATCCCTTATGATTATACAGTGGAAGTGAGAAATAGATTTAAGGGCCTAGATCTGATAGATAGAGTGCCTGATGAACTATGGAATGAGGTTTGTGACATTCTGCAGGAGACAGGGATCAAGACCATCCCCATGGAAAAGAAATGCAAAAAAGCAAAATGGCTGTCTGGGGAGGCCTTACAAATAGCTGTGAAAAGAAGAGAGGTGAAAAGCAAAGGAGAAAAGGAAAGATATAAGCATCTGAATGCAGAGTTCCAAGGAATAGCAAGAAGAGATAAGAAAGACTTCTTCAGTGATCAATGCAAAGAAATAGAGGAAAACAACAGATTGGGAAAGACTAGAGATCTCTTCAAGAAAATTAGAGATACCAAGGGAATATTTCATGTAAAGATGGGCTCGATAAAGGACAGAAATGGTATGGATCTAACAGAAGCAGAAGATATTAAGAAGAGGTGGCAAGAATACACGGAAGAACTGTACAAAAAAGATCTTCACGACCCAGATAATCATGATGATGTGATCACTAATCTAGAGCCAGACATTTTGGAATGTGAAGTCAAGTGGGCCTTAGAAAGCATCACTACGAACAAAGCTAGTGGAGGTGATGGAATTCAAGTGGAGCTGTTCCAAATCCTGAAAGATGATGCTGTGAAAGTGCTGCACTTGATATGCCAGCAAATTTGGAAAACTCAGCAGTGGCCACAGGACTCAAAAAGTTCAGTTTTCATTCCAATCCCAAAGAAAGGCAATGCCGAAGAATGCTCATACTACCGCACAATTGCACTCATCTCACACGCTAGGAAAGTAATGCTCAAAATTCTCCAAGCCAGGCTTCAGCAAGACGTGAACCATGAACTCCCTGACGTTCAAGCTGGTTTTAGAAAAGGCAGAGGAATCAGAGATCAAATTGCCAACATCTGCTGGATCATGGAAAAAGCAAGAGAGTTCCAGAAAAACATCTATTTCTGCTTTCTTGACTATGCCAAAGCCTTTGACTGTGTGGATCACAATCGACTGGAAAATTCTGAAAGAGATGGGAATACCAGACCACCTGACCTGTCTCTTGAGATATCTGGATGCAGGTCAGGAAGCAACAGTTAGAACTGGACATAGAACAACAGACTGGTTCCAAATAGGAAAAGGAGTACGTCAAGGCTGTATTTTGTCACCCTGCTTATTTAACTTCTATGCAGAGTACAACATGAGAAACGCTGGACTGGAAGAAACACAAGCTGGAATCAAGATTGCCGGGAGAAATATCAATCACTTCAGATATGCAGATGACACCACCCTTATGGCAGAAAGTGAAGAGGAACTTAAAAGCCTCTTGATGAAAGTGAAAGAGGAGAGTGAAAAAGTTGGCTCAACATTCAGAAAACGAAGATCATGGCATCCGGTCCCATCACTTCATGGGAAATAGATGGGGAAACAGTGGAAACAGTGTCAGACTTTATTTTTTGGGGCTCCAAAATCACTGAAGGTGGTGGCTGCAGCCATGAAATTAAAAGATGCTTACTCCTTGGAAGAAAAGTTATGAGCAACCTAGATAGTATATTCAAAATCGGAGACATTACTTTGCTGACTAATGTCCGTCTAGTCAAGGCTATGGTTTTTCCTGTGATCAGGTATGGATGTGAGAGTTGGACTATGAAGAAGGCTGAGCGCCGCAGAATTGATGCTTTGGAACTGTGGTGTTGGAGAAGACTCTTGAGAGTCCCTCGGACTGCAAGGAGATCCAACCAGTCCATTCTGAAGGAGATCAACCCTGGGATTTCTTTGGAAGGAATGATGCTAAAGCTGAAGCTCCAGTACTTTGGCCACCTCATGTGAAGAGCTGACTCATTGGAAAAGACTCTGATGCTGGGAGGGGTTGGGGGCAGGAGGAGAAGGGGACGACAGAGGATGAGATGGCTGGATGGCATCACCGACTCTATGGACGTGAGTCTGTGTGAACTCCAGGAGATGGTGATGGACAGGGAGGCCTGGTGTGCTGCGATTCATGGGGTCGCAAAGAGTCAGACTCGACTGAGCGACTGAACTGAACTGAAAACAGAGTATGGTATAAAAACTGCCCTGAAATTAAGGAATATTGAGCTTCAGATAAATGTTTCTTCACCATCTGAAATTAATTACCAAAAGAGCAATCTGAAGCCAATAAATTAAATTAGATACTTTAAGATCTTAGAATTGTTTTTAACCTTATGATCCAAATTTTGGCAAGCTGTATTGACTGCCACCCCCTCTGAGAAATCAGGAAATTAGTGTATCTTCTTCAAATTCCCCTTGAAATCTTTAGTATTTACTGAAGTATTTTGTTGCTGTTGTTCAGTCACTAAGTTATGTCCGATTTTGCAAGCCCATGAAGTGTAGCATGCTGGACTTTGCTGTTCTACACTATCTCCTGGAGTTTGCTCAGACTCATGTCCATTAAATCAGTGATGCTATAAAACCGTCTCACTCTCTGTTGCCCTGTTCTCCTCCTGACCTCAACCTTTCACAGCATTAGGATCTGTTCCAGTGAGTCAGCTCTTCACATCAAGTGGCCAAATTACTTGAATTTCAGCATTAGTCCTTACAATGAATAGTTAGGGCTGAGTTCCTTTAGGATTGACTGGTTTGATCTCCTTGCAGTCCAAGGGACTCTCAAGAGTCTTCTCCAGGACCACACTTTGAAAGCATCTATTTTTCAATACTCAGCCTTCTTTATGTTCCAACTCTCACATCTGTACATGACTACAGGAAAAATTGTATTTTTGACTATATGGACCTTTGTTGGCAAAGTGATGTCTCTGCTTTTCAATATGCTGTATAGTTTTGTCACAGCTTTCCTTCCAAGGAGCAAGAGTCTTTTAGTTTCATGACCGCAGTCACCATCTGAAGTGATTTTGGAGGCCAAGAAAATAAAGTCTGTCACTGTTTCCATTTTTTCCCCATCTATTTGCTCTGAAGTCATGGGACCAGATTCCATGATCTTAGTTTTTTGAATGCTAACATTTAAGCCAGCTCATTCACTCTCTTCTTTCAACCTCATCAAGAGTCTCTTTAGTTCCTCTTTGCTTTCTGCTGCTAGAGTGGTATCCTCTGTATATCTGAGGTTGTTGATCATTTCTCCTGGCAAACTTGATTCCTGGTTGTAAGTCATCTAGCTCAGCATTTTGTGTGATGTACTCTGCATAGAATTTAAATAAGTAGGTGACAATATATAGCCTTGGCATAATCCTTTACTGATTTTGAGCCAAACTGTTGTCCCATGTCTGGTTTTAACTGTTGCTTCTTGATCTGAATACAGGTTTCTCAGGAGACAGCTAAGGTGGTTTGATATTCCCATCTGTTTAAGAACTTTCCACAGTTTGTTGTGATCCACACAGTTGAATGGTTTAGTGTAGTCAATGAAGCAGAAGTTTTGCTCCAATTCCCTTGCTGTCTCTATGACCCAAAGAATGTTGGCAATTTGATCTCTGGTTCCTCTGCCTTTTCAAATCCCAGATTATACATCTGGAAGTTCTTGGTTCACATACTGCTGAAGCCTAGCTTGAAGGATTTTGAGTATTACCTTGCTAGCATGTGAAATGAGTGCAATTGTGTTGTAGTTTGAACATTCTTTGGCATTACTCTTATTTGGGATTGAAATGGAAACTGACCTTTTCCAGTGTTGTGGCCACTGCTGACTTTCCAAATTTGCTGGCATACTGAGTGCAACACTTTAACTGCATCATCTTTTAAGATTTGAAATAGCTCAGCTGGAATTACATCACCTCCAATAGGTCTGTTTGTAATAATGATTCCTAAGGTCCATTTGACTTTACACTCCAGAATGTCTGGCTCTAGGTGAGTGATAACACCATTCTGGTTATCTGGGTCATTAATTCCTTTTTTGTAAAGTTCTTCCATATATTCTTGCCACTTCCTCTTAATATATTCTGCTTCTGTTAAGTCCTTACTGTTTCTGTCCTATATCATGCCCATCCTTTCATTAAATATTCCCTAGATATCTCCACATTTCTTTAAAAGATCTCTAGTCTTTCCTATTCTATTGTTTTCCTCTATTTCTTTTCATTGTTCACCTCCTTGCTATTCTCTGGAACTCTGCATTCTGTTCAGTATATCTTTCTCTTTCTCCCTTGCCTTTTGCTTCTCTTCTTTTCACACACCTATTTGTAAAGCTTTGTCAGACAAGATCCATTGGAGGAGGAAATGGCAACCCACTCCAGTGTTCTTTCTGAGAAAATCCCCAGGACAGAGGAGACTGGCAGACTTTAATCTGTGGGTTTACAAAGAGTCAGACGTGAATGAGCACATTCACACAGACACACAAGTATATATTTAACATTTTTATATTTACTTTGTCAAAAAGTTTTATGATAAATATAACTGTTACTGTTTGATCTTGGTTTTAAAGTTTAGTGGATTCAATGCCTATAACTCTTTCTTTCTCGATGATTATTTTCCCTCCACTCCTGATTTTAAACTTAGTAGGTTAGAACTCTTGTTAAATGTTCATACCACAAGAGATAAAATTTTTAAAAAGTTTCATCCAAATTTTTTTCTTGACAGATCAATGCAATATTAAAATGAGTTTTTAATATTTATATGCATTCCACAAAATGAAATATAAATTGTCCAGTAATTTATGGAAAGCTGTACAACTTCATTTATTTTTAAAGAAATGCAAATTAGGTAACCATGTTCTAAAATTAGCAATAGTTGAGTGATAAAAATTTAAATACTTGCTAATATATACTGTCTATGATTATGTGGGAAAAATCAATTTTTATGCACTTCAGGATTCCAAAATTGTTAAATTTGGCACATCCTGATTGTAGTTAAGCTTATCAATAGCTTTCAAATTTTTTAACTTAAAAATTCTACTTCTTAATTTTTTTCAAGATACTCTCTCATAAGTTAAACCAAAGCAATTTGAAAAAGAATTTACTCCCCTGCACTGTCTGTGTGCTCAGTCCTGTTCAACTCTGTGACTCCACAGACAATAGCCTGCCAGGCTCCTCTGTCCATGAGATTCTCCAAGCAAGAATACTGGAATGTGTTGCCATTTCCTTCTCCAGGGGATCTTCCCAATCCAGGAATCAAACCTAGGTCTCCCACATTGCAGGCAGATTCTTTACCAGCTGAGCCACAAGGAAAGCACTATCTGTGCGAGCAGAAAATTTGGAAGTAATAAAACTTAAGCATCTATAAGAGAAAAGGTATAATAAATTATCTATCTAAATTATCCTCCTGTCTTCAGAGGGACTAGTATGACTTTTTTTTAAAATGAGCTAAAACTATTTGTGCTAATAGGGAAATATTTTCAAGATCTAGTTCTAGGTTAATAGAAGCAAAGTAGAAGACAGTATATATAGTACATGTCTACTCAGATAAATGATGTCTGGAAATATCAATACATATAGGCATATTTTGGCACTGGTCCCTCTTGGGACTAATAATGATGAGGATGGTTGGATGGGAAACTCAAATTTCATTGTATAATGTTTTAATCTTCTTTAACCTTGCTTCAAATAGAGTTGTTACAGGACTGTGTAGCAGCTAATGAGATTTTTTTGTGGGTGGGTAGGGGAAGTAGCATTAAGAAGCAAGCTTCTTGTTTCAGATGTTTATATCCATTTTTTAAACCAATTAATAGCACTGATTTGGCCTCTAAGTATCTATCTATTATTATTATTATTATTATTTTTGGTTCATTTGGGTCATTTTGGTTCATTTAGCCAATATAAAATGGGGACATCTAATATGTCAAGTATTGGGTAGGTTTTTATGGGGCCACATCTACCCTCAAAGTGTTGATAATCTAGTAGGTATCTCATAGCCAAGTGGCTACAAACAAGGAATCTGGAGTCAGACTACCTAGACTTTCATAGGCTTCTGTTGTGTACTTTGCCAAATTTCCTAAGCTTTTAGTTCAGCAGTTTTCTCATCAATAAAAAAATAAATAACAATAGCACTTACATTCCTGAGTTGTCATTAAGATTAAATGAGCTAAAAATTACTTTGTATCTGAAACAGCAAGTGATAATTAAAGAGGTTAATATCTAAAATTGAAAGACTTTCTTTCTTTGCTTTAGAATAACCAGGGTGTCCCAGGTGGCTCTAGTGGTAAGGAACCTGTCTGCCAATTAAAAAGACATAAAACACCCAGTTTGATCCATGGGTCAGGAAGATCCCCTGGAGAAGAGCATGGCAACGCATTCCAGTTGCCTAGATAATCCATGGACAGAGGAGACTGGCAGGATCCAGTCCACAGTATTGCACAGAGTCAGACATGACTGAAGCAACTTAGAGCAGAATAAAACCAGCCAGATTTCCAATCTAGATAAAGCAACTATGCCTCAGAAATTGTCTATGAATGAATAATTAATAAATATTAGCAACTGATTTTTACCTATGATAAACCCACCCATCACCCAGCTGCAGTGAGTATTGATTGCTTGCAGCTTACTACTGTTCTCGTTATCCTGAGAACTGCTCATAGTTGCCTCCCTGCAAATTTTTGTGGACACTTAACAGCTGATTGATAAGAAGGCAGTAATGACCAGCTTCTTTGCCTCAAGGTGAAAGCTAGTCTCTGGGCCCCTGCATCTCGCACAGTTCCCTGTGGCATCAGCTTCAGCTGAACCCATGTCTTTGCATGGCTCCTTCCTCACCCCACCCTGCTTTCCTCACTCCCCTCCTCCTGAGAAGCCTCCTCAATTAATTACATGCATTCAAATCCTCATCTCAGGCTTTGCTTCTAGGAAAACTACCCTAAGATAAGTATGAAATATTATTTTTTGACCTTGCATCACCACCCTGTCAGGGAAGTTCAGAAGGCTTTAGCAAACCAAATTTGAATAATGACAAGATAATAATACACTAATTATGGCAGCTACCAGGAGGGGAGATGATCTTTGCAAGACAACTTGAGAGAGGAATGGGGTACAATGTAAAAGCAAGGATATGACCCCCTTCTGCTCATCTGAATGTCAAGCTCTGTTGCACCGGTACCTGTCTTCTCGACCACTCCAGTGGGAAGGCTGAGCCTGTGGCTCTTGTTTCATCTTAAACTGGCAGCCAGCTTCTTGAGAGGGGACCGTGATCTTGTGGATGATGGTTTTGCCCTTGCAGACTCTCCCGGGCAGGGTCTTTCCCATGTCAAAAATTGAATGACAGCAGGGTACCTGATCTTAGTTTCTGCGATGCAAGTCACTTCTCTCATTTATCAGCGATTTATAAGTTGCAGGTCTGGAAAGCAGATAATACTGAAAGACTCTCGGTGTCAATTGCCTGGTTAGCTGTGATCTTGTCCAAACGGGACAGAGTGTCTCATTGAGGGAAGCGAGAGGTACATTTGATGCTCCTCACACTGCTTTTCACTCAATTGTGCATTTGTTAATCTGAAATCCTGTTAGCATTCAAATCTCTGAGCCTTACCCATTTCAATATTGTAGTGCAAACCTTGTCCAGAGGACACAGAAGATATACACAGTCTTCCAGATACCCAGAAATGGAGCCAATAACACCACTAAGGTCTGGAAAAACTAAAATGATCTCTTGCTTTGAATTAACTAACTTAGCTAAAAACTCCGTTCTCATAGGCTTGAGTATGTGTGTGTGTGTGTGTGTGTGTGTGTGTGTGTGTGTATTAAGTTGTTTCAATCATGTCCAGTTGCTTGCAATTCTATAGATTGTAGCCCACCAGGTTCCTCTGACATGGGGATTCTCCAGGCAAGAATACTGGATTGAGTATCCCTTCCCTTCTCCAGGGGACCTTCCCAACCCAGGGATCAGACCTGGGTCTGCTGCATGGCAGGCAGATTGTTTACCATCTGAGCCACCAGGGATGAGAATGTATATCAGGTGGAAATAAGGCTACTGCGGCAAAATGAGATGGGGAATGGGTGGAGATGTTGGGGTAGGGATTCAACTTTAGATGGGTTAATCAGAGAAGCTGTCTCAGATAAGGGGACGTTTGAGCAGTGACTTATGTGACCTGAAGGAACAAGGCATGTTCCTGGAGGAAGAAATTTCAGGGAGTACAAACAATATGTGCAATGGCCCTGAGGCAGGACCAAGGTAAAGGAACAGCTGGGAGATGAGCTGGGCTGCACTGGAGTAAGTGATGAGGAAGGGGACAGGGGTTGAACCTGGGAAGGTAACGTGTTTCACAGGACCATGAGAGTCTTTTCAGGTTTTGTTTATTTATGGCAGCACTGAATCTTCATTGCTCTGCATGGGCTTTTTCTAGTGGTGCATGGGCTACTTATTGCAATGGCTTCTCTTGTTGCAGAGCACGGCTCCAGAGAGCAGGTTTCAGAAGTTGTGGTGCACAGGCTTAGTCGCCCCATGCATGTGGGCTCTTCTTGGATCAGGGATGGAACCCATGTCTCCTGCATTGGCAGGCAGATTCTTAACCACTGGACCACCAGGGAAGTCCAGACCATAAGATTTTATTTCAATAAATTGAGATGTTAGTGGAGGGTTTGAGAAAACATGGCACATGAGAGGATTCACATCTTGAAAGAATTGCTCTAGCTTTGCTGGACAGACTGTAAGGGGTTGAGGTTGGCAAAGGAGAGAGAGTTATGGATCTATTGCTGTTGATGGTACAGGCTCAGCTCATGACAGCAAAGGGCAAAAGTGTTGAGCGTCTAGATGAATCTTGCTGCTAAGGCTACATGTTGTTCTAATGGATTCCATGTGAGGAGTCAGAAAAGTCAAGGATAAGTCTGAAAATTTGACCCAAGTAAATGGAAACAGAGACTTGACATTTACTGATATGGACAAGACCACAAGAGAAGCAGATTTGGGAGGGAATTCACTCATATAATTTTGGTTTGAGCTGCCTTGTCAGCTCTCAAAGTGGATACACTGAACAGATAGTTGGAAAACTGAGCTTAAGATAGGGGTAAGGGGATTTGGGACTTGGAATATAATTGTGGAAAATGGTCACAAAGCAAAGGAACCAGAGAGGATTGAATAAGTAGGGAGGGCCTTTCCTGGTGGCTCTCCTTATGGTAAAGAGCCTGCCTGCATTGTGGGAGACCCCAGTTCCATGCCTGGGTTGGGCAGATCTTCTGGAGAAGGAAATGGCAACCCACTCCAGTATTCTTGCCTGGAGAATCCCACAGATGGAGAAGCCTGGTGGGCTGCTGTTCATAGGGTCACCAAGAGTCAGAAAAGACAGTTACAAACAAAAAAATTAATAGCAACCATTCATGGGAGTGAGCCCTGGGAGACTCCTACAATGACAGGTCAGGGAGATGAGTCAACAGAGCAAAGGGGATTGGCAAGGAGCATGCAGAGCAGGAGGAGGAGAGCTAACCAAGAGTGACACCTGTAAGCAACGGGATGAGGAGCTGGTAGGAAAAGTATATCAAAGTAACACAACGTAATCAAACTTTACTTAGCAAAAAATCAAGCTCTCTCCACCAAAATTTGTTGTTCTCTATTTTAGAAAAATCTATCCTGAAAAAGTCAGTAATAGAACAAACCTATATAAAGCATTTTGTACCAAAACAAAAGGAATTGCTATACCTGAGCAGGCATGTACTTGCATCTTAAATATTGCACTTACTTTATTTATTTATGACCCTGGGATTATATAAGAATGACGTTCAGAAAGATTGATTCTGGGCCTCTATGTGTATATAAATGATCAAGACTTCATTATTTGCCCAAAATAGAGTCATGCATTTTAGAAAAGATGTTAAATAATAAATGCTGCCATTTTAAGAAGACTTCTGAGGCATTCTGCTGGCTGCAATGTGGTAGAATTGGGACAAGAACACAAGAGTGAATGAAAACCAGATGTTTCTGGAATTCTTGTCTCACTATTTTCTCATTCATTTTCTAAAGTCAGCAGTTTCTTTTATCACTCCAAGGTTAAAGGAAGAAAAGAAGATTCCGAGATCTGTAATCCTTATCACTGAAGAGAGACAAAAGCTTTTTCTCTTTTTTGAAATTAATTTTTATTGGCATATAATTGCTTTACAACCTTGTGTTAGAAAGTTTTTTCTATTACATAGTTTCTCCACTCTGTTTGTCTAAAGGATTATAGTGTGAGCTAAAAATTAGAGAGCCACACACAGAGGCTGTGTGAGTCCTTCAGGAGAGAACTTGGGACCAATACAAGGGCTGATGAAAACCACTGGAACAGCAGCCAACATCTGCAGGAATTTACTGAGACCTCACTGCTCTACACTGAGCCCCTGGCTCCCCTCAGCACTGTGAGCCTCCTCTCCCCTCCTCAGGAGAAAGTTTTGCATCTGGGCTGCTCCCCTTTCCTTGTGGTCCAATCCGAGGCCTAGCTTGATCCTGGCTTCTGGACCACAGCCCAGGATGAAGCCTCCTCGTACCCTCACACACCCCTGTTGTCACCCCCTTCCTTCCATCCACTGCCTCTCCATGGTGTCTGGATCTGTTTCCACCAAGTGTCACTGCACGCCCAGTGATCCTGTCTTGCCTTCAGCCTTCTTTGTTTTCAAGAATAAAAGAGAAGATCAATAACCAAACCCAGAGAGCTTTGAAACTCTTGTGTTTACTCCTTAGCTGACCAAGGCGTCCTTGCTTCATTCCAGGAGGGCTTCTGGGGTTGTCACAGGGAACACCCCCTTCTGGGCTATTTCAGATTGAAAAAGTGTGGTAGAGTTTTTGGAAGAGGAATTGGAATTCAGTGAAAAGCTGAAATAGAAAGGGAGGGGTGGCAGGAAGGGGAAAGTAATGGTTGCATCAGCATCTTTGAGATAAAATATTCAGGAATGTCATCTGTGGGCCGTGTTTTTGCCTTTCAGTGTTGTTACAGATGGATAATCGTACCCCACTCCCCCAATTCATATGTTGACCACTGAACCCCACGTGTAACTGTACTTGAATACAGGGCCTCCAAGTAAGGAATCAAGGTTAAATAAGATCATAAGTGTGGGACCCTGAACTTACAGAACTGATGTTCTTAAAAGATGAGGAAAAGACCAGAGATCTTGCCTTCTCCACAGAGGAAAGGACCTGTGAGAACACAGCCAGAAAGGAAGGAGGTTCTCTGCATCCAGGAAGAGGGGTCTTGCCAGAAACCAACCCTGCTGACACTTTGATCTTGGACTTCAAATTTTCAGGACTGTGAGAAAATTAATTTCTGGTATTTAAGCTAAAGCCATTCAGTCTTCAGCATTTTGTTACAGCAGCTTCAGCAGACTAAGACAGACCTGATTACATAAAATAATTCTGCCATAAAGATCTGCAGGCTGGGGCCCCATCTGTCCTTAGTTTATCTTATAACCAGAGGACAGAAGAGGACAGAGGTGAAGGAAGGATGCAGAGGGGTGAGACACACACCATCGTTAAGCATTCTGAGTGAGAAACATGGACTTAAAGATTAAATATAAGCCATGAAGACCAATGCAAAGACCGTGAATGGGTGGTACGTTATTATGACCTGATTCAGGTCATCTTCAGGCAGCACTTTCCTGGAATTCATTTGCCCTTGTTGTTTACAGAAGGATGATTGGTGTTTTGAAAGTTTCAGAGCTATCAGAAGAAGTGAAGAAACAAGTCCACATGGACAAGCATAGTGTCATTAAGGACTAAAGTATACATCACAACACATTTGTTCACAGAAAGTGCCTTTGTTAAGCAGCAATAGATTTACTACCTGACCAGTTCTTGACAGTTATTTTTTGCTCCCAGTACTATTCCTTGCCTTTGTTCTTTTTCTACAGTCAAATGTCTTTCTGATGCACCATCATATCCCCCTACCCTCTTACACCCAAGAGTATAAATTGCTGAAACTGGATCTGCCTTAGGTAAGGGGATAAGATCCCACGGATGGTGGGATAGGCAGGTGGCAGGATGCAGGACCCCAGACTGCCATTTTCTAGCCACCTTAGAGTGCATGGACCCTTTGACTGTGATCATCAAGGAAGAAAGTGCAAAGGTCAAGCTTAGAACATACCACACACCTCATGGTTAAGGATCCACAGCCTGCAGGGAACTATCTGACATCTCATGGTCTTCTTCACTTCCAGGAGCCTCCCCTCCTCTGTGCACTTTGGGTTTATATTCCTTCTCTTCCCCAATTTCCCCCTAGCTCCACTAAACCTCTTCCTCATTTGTAAAGTGAAAACAACAATGCCAACCTTCCATGGTTCTTAGGGGACTCAAGTGAAGCATTAAGTAAACATCTGTAAACTACAAAATAATGTGCCTTGGCTGGTAGATGTTGTTACTGTTATTATCAGATGGTGAGGAAAAGCATGAACCAGGTTCAGAAGTCAGTTAGAAGACAGAAGCAGAACTGAATCCTAGGAGCTGGCAAATAATAGCATCCTGAGTGAAACAGGAAGCTCAGGCAGAGACACACATTTTTCTGATGGTGCATGATGGAAATTCTCTAAGAGGAGGACAACCCAGCAGCCCTCTGCCTCTTATCCTAGAAATTTTATCATCCTTTAACAACACCCTTCCTCCACCACTCACCCGCATTCGCAGCTGGGATCTCTGTGTAGATTTCCACCAGGCTAAGTGCAAATTTGGCAGTTGTTTGCTTACTTTTCTCAATATCTCCAGCCAAAATGAACTGGTCCAAAAATAAAAATAACAAGGGCTGTATTATCTGATTCAGTTCTCCACATTGAGCAGCTTAACTATTCCAATGGAAGGTAAACACACTGTGTTGAAACAGGCCAAGAATGACTGTGAGGATTGTTTGGCTTTCTGATTATCTGTCCTACAGAACTTTTGGAGGCGGGTAGTGTCATTGACTCAACATTGTCAAAACCATTCAACCAAATGCCTCAGCCAACCTGTCAATTTCTCACTGTGCCTTTGTTTTCATGCCCAGATGTAAGCTTCATTTCATGTATTACAGCAGACTAAGATTTGCTTTCTACCCTGTGTGTTGAAAAAAGTGCTTCTTGCTTCATATGTTACCATATTGGCTTATTTGAAGATCCCTCTAAGATGAAACCTGTAAACCTGTTCTGTAGTTTGGAAAACATGTTTGTAGATTAGACTCAAGTGTGTGGTATGTGGCAGAGCTGGGGTTCCAATATATTTCTTTAAACTCCAAAACTAGTGCCCCTTTAATGTACCTAACCAGCTACCATGACTGTTCATCACTGTGAATGACATCTCTGTAAATGTCACCTCTGGGTGACCCCTGACCCTTTCCACATCATGATTCTTCAGCTAATTTGACCCCACAATCTCCATATATGTTCTACCTTAACTTTGATCTCTTTATTACACTTTTCAGTTCAGTTCAATCTCTCAGTCATGTCCGACTCTTTGCGACCCCATGGACTGCAGCACACCAGGCCTCCCTGTCAATCACCAACTCCCAGAGTTCACCCAAACCCATGTTCATCTAGTCAGTGATGCCATCCAACCATTTCATCCTCTGTCATCCCCTTCTCTTCCTTCCCTCAATCTTTCCCAGCATCAGGGTCTTTTCCGATGAGTCAGCTCTTCTCATCAGGTAGTCAAAGTATTAGAGTTTCAGCTTCAATATCAGTCCTTCCAATGAACATCCAGGACTGATTTCCTTTTGGATGGATTGGATGGATCTCCTTGCAGTCCAAGGGACCTTCAAGACTCTTCTTCAACACCACAGTTCAAAAACATCAATTCTTCTGCACTCAGCTTTCTTTATAGTCTAGCTCTCACATCCATACATGATCACTGGAAAAAAAAAATAGTCTTGACTAGAAGGACTTTTGTTGGCAAAGTAGTGTCTCTGCTTTTTAATATGCTCTCTAGGTTGGTCATAACTTTTCTTTTAAGGAGTAAGTGCCTGTTAATTTCATGGCTGCAATCACCATCTGCAGTGATCTTGGAGCTCAGAAAAATAAAGCAGCCACTGTTTCCCCATCTATTTGCCATGAAGTGATGGGACTGGATGCCATGATCTTAGTTTTCTGAATGTTGAGCTTTAAGCCAACTTTTTCACTCTTTTCTTTCACTTTCTTCAATTATACTTTGGTTCATCATTATACTTTTATGCCTCCCCAGTCTTTCATCTAGAGCCAGACATCCTGGAGTGTGAAGTCATGTGGGCCTTAGAAAGCATCACTACGAACAAAGCTGGTGGAGGTGATGGAATTCCAGTTGAGCTGCTTCAAATCCTGAAGGATGATGCTGTGAAAGTGCTGTACTCAATATGCCAACAAATTTGGAAAACTCAGCAGTGGCCACAGGACTGGAAAAGGTCAGCTTTCATTCAAATCTGAAAGAAAGGCAATGCCAAAGAATGTTCAAACTACCACACAATTGCACTCATCTCACATGCTAGTAAAGTAATGCTCAAAATTCTCAAAGCCAGGCTTCAGCAATACATGAACCGTGAACTTCCTGATGTTCAAGCTGGTTTTAGAAAAGGCAGAGGAACCAGAGATCAAATTGCCAGAGATCAAACATCCGCTAGAGAGTTCCAGAAAAACATCATCTATTTCTGTTTTCTTGTCTATGCAAGAGAGTTCCAGAAAAACATCATCTATTTCTGCTTTATTGACTATGCCAAAGCCTTTGACTATGTGGATCACAATAAATTGTAGAAAATTCTGAAAGAGATGGAAATACCAGACCACCTGACCTGCCTCTTGAGAAACCTATATGCAGGTCAGGAAGCAACAGTTAGAACTGGACATGGAACAACAGACTGGTTCCAAATATGAAAAGGAGTACGTCAAGGCTGTATATTGTCACCCTGCTTATTTAACTTATATGCAGAGTACATCATGAGAAACGCCGGGCTGGAAGAAGCACAAGCTGGAATCAAGATTGCTGGGAGAAATATAAAGAACCTCAGATATGCAGATGCCACCACCCTTATGGCAGAAAGTGAGAAAAACCACAGAGCCTCTTGATGAAAGTGAAAGAGGAGAGTGAAAATGTTGGCTTAAAGCTCAACATTCAGAAAATGAAGATCGTGGCATCCGGTCCCATCACTGCAGGGGAAATAGATGTGGAAACAGTGGAAACAGTATCAGACTTTATTTTTTTGGGCTCCAAGATCACTGCAGATGGTGACTGCAGCCACAAAACTAAAAGACGCTTACTCCTTGGAAGGAAAGTTATGACCAACCTAGATAGCATATTGTAAAGCAGAGACATCACTTTGCCAACAAATGCCCATCTAGTCAAGGCTATGGTTTTTCCTGTGGTCATGTATGGATGTGAGAGGTGGGTGTGAAGAAGCTGAGCACCGAAGAATTGAACTGTGAACTGTGGTGTTGGAGAAGACTCTTGAGAGTCCCTTGGACTGCAAGGAGATGCAACCAGTCCCTTCTGAAGGAGATCAGCCCTGGGATTTCTTTGGAAGGAATGATGCTGAAGCTGAAGCTCCAGTACTTTGCCATCTCATGTGGATACTTGACTCCTTGGAAAAGACCCTGATGCTGGGAGGGGTTGGGGGCAGGAGGAGAAGGGGACGACCGAGTATGAGATGGCTGGATGGCATCACGGACTCGATGGACGTGAGTCTGAGTGAACTCCGGGAGTTGGTGATGGACAGGGAGGCCTGGCGTGCTGCAGTTCATGGGGTTGCAAAGAGTTGGGCATGACTGAGCGACTGAGCTGAACTGAGCTGAACTGAGCTGAGTCTTTCATGTCTGTCAGTCTGGCTCTTAATTTTTTATCTGCTCATTTCAGAAAGCTTTACTATCAGCCCTCTCTCTACTTAGGATGGACACCGTCAGACCCTCCACGTGTAGATTTGTGTGCATTTGTCTACATCTCCAACTGACTGTGCAGTTCTTTTGGAAGAGACAGTCTTATGCATTCTCTATCACCACACTATTTAGCATAACAACATGTACATAATTTGTACTCAGATTATATTTTAAAGGCAAAGTGACTGAATTAGCAAATTTTAAAATATCATTTTGAATAAAATGTGGCAATAGGTGTGGCTTCATGTGGATTCCATGACAACCTTCTACTACATACTTTTAGTGGATCATGGTGGAAAAACATGTCTCATGTTCCGTGACTTCAAATGCTTTGCCTCTATTTTTCATCAGACCTTGGTGCTGCTACTAATTTTCCATTTCAATCTTTCCAAAATGAAATATGTGTGATAATACACCTTGGGTAAGTATGAATGTTATATTTTATTTCCACAAGGAGACATGAGTGATTATTGTCATTCTCTTTCAGGCACTGGCAGAAATTGGGGCTATGTCTGAGTAGAATCAGGTAAGGTAGAAATTTTCACCATTTGATTTGTGTAAAGTCTCAGGGACAGCCTTCTTGAGGCTGGATTGCCTCAACTGTTTGCCATTCATCCATTTTCCTCAGCCAGGCTACAAACAATGAGTTTTAACAGCATGGCAGGCTCTGTGCCAATAGTGGGGAAATAGCACTGACCAGGCAGATAAAGCCTCAGTTTCATGGCACTAATATGGTAGAGATCCAACCTCCAGAGAAGATCTAGGGACCACCCTCCTGCTAATGTCCTGCTGTGAGCAGAGAAGCCTCAGTTTGAGGTAATTTTAGAGATTTTCAGCAACATTCTGTCTTCAGAGTTGCTGCCTACAGCTAGCTATAAAGATCAGCACCTTAATGTCAAAGCTTTTATTTCCCCCAGAATTTGTCTTTGAAATGCTTCACTAGATGGAGATACTTAGCATATGAAGCACAGCCTTGAGGATGATGGTAATGTGTGTGTGTTAGGAGGAGGTCAAATGACTTTCCCAAGGTCACAAGGCTGGTTAGGGGCAGAGCAGAAATTAAAATCAAGCCCCAGATCCACTGCCTTTCTGTATCCTGCATTATGCCAGACTCATATATGCGTATATATGAATGACTATATACATACTTACTCAATTATGTATATTTTGAATCTAAACATTGACTTTAGATGCTGGTATAGTGCATTGTCAGTTACTAAAGGCTTTATATGAATATTTACCATCTATATTCCACCTGTTATCTTTAAAACCCAAGGTATGTCTTCTACTTTGAGAACATGATGCCATTTTATAGATTTTCTGTCACCAATAGTTGTTAGATTTCTAAGCCAGTCCTTGGAGTTCCACTAACCTTTAAAAAATAGAACAAATCTAATTCAGCTTATGCCAGGAGACCAACCATTTTTCTATTTCTAAAAACCTAATATTTATTTTCTTCCTTCAGTCTCCATATTCTTCCAAATTTGTAGGCAGGAGACACAAGAGAAATAAGAAAATAAAACTGTTAATTGAGCATTACTATGTTCCCGATGCCATGTTCTTTCTCAGTCACTAAGTTTGTGTCTGACTCTTTTCAGCCCCATGGAGTGCAGTCTGCCAGGCTCCTCTGTCTATGGGATTTCCCAGGTAAGAATACCAGAGTAGGTTACCATTTCCTTCTCCAGGAGATCTTCCCAGATCAGGGATTAAACCCATGTCTCCTGCACTGGCAGGTGGATTGTTTACCACTGAGCTACCAAAGAAGCTATCTAGATGTTGCATTGACTCTTTTTAGACATGCTTATCTGCCATCCTTCCTAGAACTCTGTGAGCTAAACATCACTGGCATTGCTATTTTTATATAAGGAAATAGAGAACCTGAAGTATTTACTCAGAATGTATCTGACCTCCATGCCCATCTGCCTTTATCTTGCCCCACCTTTCCATAAAAACTTAAATATTTCTATATAAATACTTACTTACTTCTGGGCCAGAGCCAGGCCCAGAATGGAGCTGTGAATCAGTTAGGGTGTGATAGAATTTCCAGCCAAATCTGAAAGATGTCCTTACCTTCTGAAGCTTTAATTTACCTAGTGTGCATGACTAACCTTGTAAACCAGAAAGAAATTATATTGGATGAGACCAAGCGGGCCTGTCATTTGTTGCCTTGTGCTCCTTGCAAAACACACCCAACCACTTTCAGGATTTAGTTGACACACTTCATTTCTCTGCTACTCCCAGAGGTATTGAGTGAGCCTGTTCAGAGTTCCCAAGGGTGCCTGCCTTTCAGGTCACATTGACTTTGGACTCTAAGAATAGCAACCATCTAAAGACTGCCAGAGGGTCTTACTGGGGCCAGGAGGGCTTGGATGTGATGTGCAATTTTCTTAGTCTCTCTGTCCAAACAATACAGTGTAACTGAGACTGGAATCTCCCAGAACAAGATGAAGATGAAAATTGCACAGTGCAGTAACACTTTAAGACAGTGTTACTCAGGTTGTGTTCAAAGACCTGCAATACCAACATTGTATGGGAACGCATTAAAAATATAGTACTGTGGGAATTCTCTGGTGGTTCAGTGGTTAGGACTCTGTACTGTCACTGTTGAGGGCATGGGTTTAACTCTTGCTTGGGAACCTAAGATCCATAAGCTGCACAGCACAGCCAATTTTTAAAAATGTTTTTAAATGCAAAATCATAAGCATCATCCTAGATGTACCATATCACCTTCTCTAGGAGTGGAACCCAGGAATCAGTTTCAACAAGCTTTTGGGGGGATTCTGATGTTTGAAAACCCTGCTCTAAAGTTACAATAATCCATGAAACATAACGCTGGTCTCTGTGGTTGTACTGAAAAGGTATGATCCCTGCTACCATATGGCTAGGCTGGCAGAAGAATGAATGGCTTCCGGGTTCACTTCTCCTTTTTAGAGCACCAAATTTTATACGTGAAAATAAAAGCAGATTTATATCTCAAACACAAAATAGAAAGGACACAGCAGTTTTCAAATGTTGTATTTTGAAACTCTGCCTGGGTGCAACCTATCACATACAGAATGAATAAACAGCAAGGTCCTACTGTAGAGCACGAGGAACTGTATTCAACATCCTGTGATCGAGGGAGGGATGGATTGGAAGGCTGAGGTTGACACACATACGGCACTATATATAAAGTGGGTAGCTAATAAGGACCTACTGCATAGCACACTATTTAGTACTCTGTAGTGGCTTATCTAGGAATAGAATCTAAAAAAGTGGTGTATGTATATGTGCGACAGATTCACTTTGCTGTACACCTGAAACAAACACAACATAGTAAACCAACTATACCCCACTAAAAATTGAAAACAAAAATACTGTGATAAACCACAATGGAAAAGAATATAAAAAATAATGCATACATCTATATGTATATATGTGTATATATCTACATATGCATACATATGTATATATGAAATTGAAGTGATAGTTGCTCAGTCATATCTGACTCTTTTTGACTCCATAGACTATGCCTGCCAGGCTCCTCCATCCATGTTTCTCTAGGCAAGAAACCCTGGAGTGAGTAGACATTCCCTTCTCCAGGGGTCTTCACAGGTCTCCTGCATTGCAGGCAGATTCTTTATGATCTGAGCCACCAGGGAAGCCCCCATATATATGTGTGTATATAGTCCCTTGGACTGCAAAGAGATCCAACCAGTCCATTCTGAAGGAGATCAACCCTGGGATTTCTTCGGAAGGAATGATGCTAAAGCTGAAACTCCAGTACTTTGGCCACCTCATGAGAAGAGTTGACTCATTGGAAAAGACTTTGATGCTGGGAAGGATTGGGAGCAGGAGAAGAAGGGGACAACAGAGGATGAGATGGCTGGATGGCATCACTGACTCGATGGATGCGAGTCTGAGTGAACTCCGGGAGTTGGTCATGGACAGGGAGGCCTGGCATGCTGTGATTCATGGGGTCGCAAAGAGTCGGACACGATTGAGCAACTGAACTGAACTGAACTGAAAGGTAAATATAAATTACTTTGTAGTACAGCAGAAATTAGCATATTGTAAACAAACTATACTTCAATAATAATTTTTAAAAAATCCTGCCTATAAGTTTGCTGTTTGCAAATCCACACCTTTTTTGCAGACAACCATTCACTAGATCCCAGATTTCTAAGTAAACCATAATATCCCTGGGGTATTAAGCACATCAGTGAGCTGAGCTTGTCATCTTCCCTCTCCAATCATTGTGATTAAATCATCTAGTGTTTTAGCTTCAAGTTCTTCTCTGCCACATGACAGAACTAGGGACACTCCAAGTTGTCTGCATGACTGCAATGACTTGTCACATGCAGAAGGAACAGCTGAGAGCAAGAAAGGGCATTAGGTCTAGAGCAGTGTCTGGGTTTGCTAAGGCTGGTTGGGTTCTAGTCATTGTTTCTCTCCTTCTGAAGATCATGATTTGCCTACCTCCCAGTCCATAGTCACCACCCATTGCTCTGATGAGTTATGCCTTTTTATGAACCAATAGAAAATTTCCAGATTTTCCTTGATATGCTTGTCTTCCTGAGCTCAACCTCAGTTTTCTTATGTCAACAAAAGACGTGATAATGGTGAAGGCAAAAGAAAGCCACCAAAGAGGGAGGTTTTCAGCACACTGCCTCCCAGGGAGAGCTGGATCCACCATTCAGCTTCGCTTCTATGTGAAATGCTGGGTATACTTTCTGACACAAAGTGCTCACAAAACTCTAAAACTAGTAGTATCAATATAAGCAAATGCAATAGTATTATTAATGGTATTCTTTACTGGTAGTGTGGGCCTCTCTGGTGGCTCAGATGATAAAGAATCCACCTCAGTGCAGGAGACCTGGGTTAAATCCCTGGACTGGGAAGATCCCCTGGAGAAGGAAATGGCTACCAACTCCCATATTCTGCTTGGAGAATTCCGTGGACAGAACCTAGCAGGCTACAGTCCATGGGGTCCAAAGATTTGGACACAACTGAGGGACTAACACTTTCACTTTTACTGTTAGTGTAGTAATTGAAACAAATCGCGATTTCTAATGTGTTTTAAAACCATTAGTTTTACCCACTGGAAATATGAACAGGAAGTGATGAGTTTCTCCCATTTCCCCACTACCTTACCTTCATTTAGTTCCCCTTAAGGGCTACTAATGCTGAAGAAGCTGAAGTTGAATGGTTCTATGATGATCTACAAGACCTTCTAGATCTAACACCAAAAAAAGCTGTCCTTTTCATCATAGGGGACTGGAATGCAAAAATAGGAAGTCAAGAGATACCTGGAGTAACAGGCAAGTTTGGTCTTGGAGTACAGAATGAAGCAGGGCAAAGTCCAGTAGAGTTTTGCCAAGAGAATGCACTAGTCATAGTAAACACCCTCTTCCAACAACACAAAGACGACTCTACACATGGACATCACCAGATGGTCAACACTGAAATCAGACTGATTACATTCTTTGCAGCTAAAGATGGAGAAGTCACACACAGGCAGCAAAAACAAGACCAGGAGCTGACTGTGGCTCAGATCATGAACTCCTTACTGTCAAATTCAGACTTAAATTGAAGAAAGAAGGGAAAACCACTAGACCATTCAGGTATGACCTAAATCAAATCCCTTATGATTATACAGTGGAGTGACAAACAGATTCAAGGGATTAGATCTGATAGACAGAGTGCCTGAAGAACACGAACGGAGGTTCATGACATTGTACAAGAGCAGTGATAAAAACCATCCCTAAGAAAAAGAAAGGTAAAATGGTTGTCTGAGGAGGTCTTGCAAATAGCTGAGAAAAGAAGAGAAGCAAAATGTAAAGGGGAAAAGGAAAGATATACCCATTTGAGTGCAGAGTTCTAAAGAATAGCAAGGAAAGATAAGAAGGCCTTCCTCAGTGATCTATGCAAAGAAATAGAGGAAAACAATAGAATGGGAAAGACTAGAGATTTCTTCAAGAAAATTAGAGATACCAAGGGAATATACCATGCAAAGATGGGCTCAATAAAGGACAGAAATGGTATGGACTTAACAGAAGCAGAAGATATTGAGAAGAGGTGCCAAGAATATACAGAACTATACAAAAAAGATCTTCATGACCCAGCTAAACATAAAGGGGTGATTTCTCACCTAGAGCCAGACATCCTGGAATGCAAAGTCAAGCGGGCCTTAGGAAGTATCACTATGAACAAAGCTAGTGGAGGTGATGGAATTCCAGTTGAGCTATTTCAAATCCTAAAACAGATTCCGATAACATGCTGCACTCAATATGCCAGAAGATTTGGAAAACTCAGCAGTGGTCATAGGATGGGAAAAGGTCAGTTTTCATTCCAATCCCAAAGAAAGACAATATCAGAGAACATTCAAACGACTGCACAACTGTACTCATCTCACACGCTAGCAAAATAATATTCAAAATTCTCCAAGATAGGTTTCAACCAAGAAGTTCCTGATGTTCAAGCTGGATTTAGAAAAGGCAGAGGAACCAGAGATTAAATTCCAGCATCCATTGGATCATCAAAAAAGCAAGAGCACTCCAGAATAACATTTACTTCTGCTTTATTGACTATACAAAAGCTTTATTGACTTTTACTTCTGCTTTATTGACTATACTGCATGGATCACAACAAACTGTGGAAAATTCTTAAAGAGAGGGGACTACCAGACCCCCTTACCTGCCTCCTGAGAAATCTGTATGCAAGTCAAGAAGCAACAGTTAGAACCAGACATGTAACAACACACTGGTTCCAAAGTGGGAAAGGAGTACGTCAAGGCTGTATATTGCCCCCTTGCTTATTTAACTTATATGCAGAGTACATCATGAAAAATGCTGGACTGGATGAAGCACAAGCTGGAATCAAGATTTGCCAGGAGAAATATCAATAACACCATATATGCAGAGGACACCACCTTTATGGCAAAAAATGAAGAGGAACTAAAGAGCCTCTTGAAAGTGAAAGAGGAGAGTTAAACAGCTGACTTCAACTCAACATTAAAAATCAAAGATCATGCCATCTGGTCCCATTACTCCATGGAAAACGTGGAAACAATGGAAACAGTGATAGACTTTATTTTCTTGGGCTCCAAAATCACTCCAGATGGTGACTGCAGCCATGAAATTAAAAGATGCTTGCTCCTTGTAAGAGAAGCTATGACCAACCTAGACAGCATATTAAAAAGCAGAGACATTACTTTGGCGATGAAAGTCCATCTAGTCAAAGCTATAGTTTTTCCAGTAGTCATGTACAGATGTCAGTTTTGGACCATAAAAAAAGCTGAGTACCAAAGAATTGATGCTTTTGAAGTGTGGTGTTGGAGAAGACTCTTGAGAGTCCCTTGGACTGCAAGGAGTTAAAACAAGTCTACCCTAAAGTAAATCAGTTCTGAATATTCACTGGAAGGACTGATGATGAATCTGAAGCTCCAATACTTTGGCCACCCGATGCAAAGAACTGACTCATTGGAAAAGACACGATGCTGGGAAAATTGAAGGCAGGCAGAAAACGGGATGACAGAGGATGAGATGGTTGGATAGCATCACTGACTTGATGTTTGAACAAGCTCCAATCCATGAGGTTGCAAAGATCAGAAGGACTGAGCGACTGAACTGAACTGAACTGAAGCTGCTGCTGCTAAGTCTCTTCAGTTGTATCCAACTCTGTGTGACACCATAGATGGCAGCCCACCAGGCTACTCCATTCCTGGGATTCTCCAGGCAAGAATACTGGAGTGGGTTGCCATTCCCTTCTCTAATGTAGGCATGCATGCTAAGTCACTTCAGTCATGTCGAACTCTGTGTGACCCCATGGACATTAGCCCATCAGGCTCCTCTGTCCATGGGATTTTCTAGGCAAGAATACTGGAGCAGGTGGCCACTGAGAAAACAGATTATGAGAGAGATGAAAATGGTAAGTCCATATATAATGAAAGGGTGACACATTTTCTGAGTTAAGCAAAAAATTTCATGTTATTTCTTAAATCCAGTTCTAGGATTGAAGACAGGAATGACATATGGCAGGAGAAGCAAGAAAGGGAAAAAGTGGAGATCCATTAAGTGTACTCACTAAGACAAATATTGACTGTTCTGAATTCTCATAGTCCTCATCTCCTTGGGAGTTATAGAGAGGAAGGCGTTTTATTCTCAGATTCTTATGAAAGGTAATTCCTATGACACCTCTGCTGATCAAGCCAGTAGCCCCAGGTCACACTGGTAGTAAGCCTAGTGCTACAATTTGAACCAATTCTGTGCACTAATCTATGCAGTGCTTCTCACCATAACCTCTTCTCCTCTTCCTCTCCCTTGAAGATCTCACTAGGGCTGAAATTCTAAATTCCTAATGGAGCCACTTGAGGATCAGGAACTTAAAGGGCTATTATATATGCAAAATGGATCCATGCAGCCAAGAGGAGAAAAAGCCTAACTAAAGACACAAGTGTTAGACCATAAGTGGGTAATGAAGTTTCCTTTGGCATGCACCTAGGCAATTCTATATACATTGTTCTTATCAGAGAACAGGAAAATGGAATTATGGTGCTGCCCACACAGCAAGAGCATAAACTCTTTGCTGAAGGAAGAGGTACAAAGTGCCATCACACATACATCCTACTGCAAGATCCTATGCAAAGCCATGAGTGTTCATTCTTCCAAGGCTTCAGAGAATCATGGTCACGTTCATGCTGATAAGCCACCTGCTCCTACCATCATGAATCAGTCTTTGTTGAAGGGTAGTATCATGAGTGTCATGTGTGTCTCACAGAAGAACCTGTCCCCAGACAAGATCTATGGGGGCAAATCCAACTTAACATCATGTCTCCAGGAGTGGCTGGTACTTCCTGATTACCCACAGCCCTGGAGACCTTGCAAAAATTGAAGCAATGAACTTTGCAATCCTGCTTGATTCAACCTAGAAATGAAAGAGAGACATTAACCAGAAGGGGGTGAAGTCATTGTGCCTGCCCATTTTGCACCAAGGACTCATATATTCAAGGACTCACATATTCATCTTTCTCCTTCAGTAGATATGAGGGTGGGTGTACATGTTATGGTTCTTTTGCAGCACTCAAAACCAACACATTTCCAACTACCTTCAATTTTCAGAGTTGCAATAGATACAGAGGATTGCTTTGCCCTTTATGTTGACCTTGACCTCTACAAGATGATGTCAAAACAGAAGAAAATTGAGAGGGAAAAAAAATGGGTCAGATTCCTGCATCTGGAATAAATGAACAAATATCTTTCCAAACACCACTGAAAAATGTTATCAAACTTTCTCAAAACATTTGAACTTTTACTTTAAATAAAAGTTATAAGAGTCATTTAAATCCAAAACTATTTTCTTTCTTTAAGAGCTAAAGATGCTTAGGATGCAATAAATGTACAGTAGTTACCTGTTTCCAAAAGTCTTCTTGATCCAGTACATATGTTTGAAGTCACCAAAGAACCACTTTCTGACTGAAGCCATAATTGCAATGTACATATAAAGCATAAGGTATTTCCCCTGGAGGCATATGTACTAATATGTTGTCATCCTTCCTGAGCTTAATTTCTAGATAATTGATCCTGGAGCTCAGTGTTCCTAAATAATGTTCTGCTGCTGCTGCTAAGTCGACTGAAGTGACTTAACATGCAGGCATGCATTGGAGAAGGAAATAGCAACCCACTCCAGTATTTTTGCCTGGGATTCCATGGATGGAAGAGCCTGGTGGGCTGCCACCATAGTGAAGTCACTTCAGTCATGCTCGACTCTGTGTTACCCTATGGACAGCAGGCCACCAGGTCCCTCTGTCCACAGGACTCTCAGGCAAGCCTGCTGGAGTGGTTCCTATTTATTTAAAATATCTCTACCAGGGCTTCCCTGGTGGTTCAGGGGTTAAGAATCCATATTGCATTGCAGGGTCTGAACACTGGTCTGGGAGAATACCACATGCCAGGAAGAAATTAAGCCCATGTGCTGCAGCTGCTGAAGCCCCCTCAACTAGTGTCTGTGCTCCACAACCAGAGAAGCACCACGATGAGAGGCGTGCATGCCACAGCGGGGAGCAGACCCCGCTCACTGCAGCCAGAGAAAGCCTACACAGCAATGAAGATCCACCACAGCCAAATTATAAAAATATATAAATCTTCTAAAAAATCTATACCTTAATGTATTTTATTGAACCAGTTCAAGTTCAATTTTCTATGCATGATTTTCTCTTACATGTTGCTAAATGTCCATTTATTTTCCTCAGCTTTAATTGAATTAAATAATATTTGGCATGTTTTTCAGAGCAGCATACAATCTGAAACTATGTTACCAAAAAATAATGACTTTCACATTGTCAAAAATCATGATAAGGACCATTCTTCGGGCCTCAACTATTTTTTCCACAAGAAATCATGAGTTCCTCTCCAGTTTGTTGTAGACAACACCACCAATCCCTCTCTCAAGTTTGCTCCCCTTGTTTTTACAGCAACAGTTTATTACCAGCTACTCTGAGATGTGAAGGTTTTTTTCCAGGGGAGGAGAGTGAGCATGGCTGCTTTTGCAAACTGTCAATGGTGACAGTCTTGTGATGACCTGGTGGCCTCAAACACCAGGTGTTTACCGTGTGAGACTACAGAGTCTCATAGCCTGGAGACAGAACAGCTGACAGAGGCCACTTTGTCCACACTGAGCTTCACGCGGCCTTCTGGGATGGAAGGGCATGAAAGAGAGATTGTATAATCAGCTAAAAACGTGTTCCAGACTGTGTTCTCCAAATGAAAGAAAACACCTGTTTTTTATTAGCTATACTCCCCGCCCTACTAATCAAAGATAGCAATAGGACCATGTACATAAATTCCTCTGTCTTGTCACTGCCCATAAATTTGACTCCAAAAAGCTGGAGATCAACATCACTGAGAGCTGAAGGCCTCCTGCAGAATCCTGGTTCTGTGGGGACAGTTAAGAAAGGATGCAAAGTGGTGACGTACGCTTTTCATTTTCAGAAGAAATTAACACATATAGTCACAAATCTCAACACTTCATCTGTTCTTGACAAGCCTTCATAATAGATCAAAACAGTACATATTTTCCCCACAAAATTAGAGGATGCAGGATTGAAATTTGTAAGCAAATATGTTAATTTAATTTAAGGTAACTGCCACATTCAAATAGTATGCACTGCCCTAAAGAAAAGCTGAAAAGCAAGTTAGCTCACATCAAATAAGAAATCCTCACAGGGAAAAGCGGTGAGAGACCCTCTCTCATCATCTTTAAAATATTCATCTCTGGGACTTTCCTGGTGGTCCAGAGGCTAAGATTCTGTGCTCCCAATGCAGGGGGTTTAGGTCAGGGATGGAAATAAGCATTTGTGCTTATTCAGCAAATAAGCTTTTGTGCTACAACTAGAGAAGTTCAAGCCCCCAATAAAGACCCAGCACAGCCAAAACAAACAAACAAAAAATAAACAGATAGTACAAAAGTTAAAATAAAATACTTATCTTAAATACCCATGTTTGTTTTCACTTCTGTGTCCATGATTTAATTTTAAAATGAAATGAATATGAGGTGACATTCGTCTCAATTGAGTTTATTTGCACCTGAATCAGCTGCAGCTTTGATCAAAACTAGTATCAGGAATAGTATTAATACAGATAGTAATAACAGCCATAACAAGCGCTACCATTTTTTGAGTGTTCTGTGTTACAGATACGTCAGACATCACAGGAATAGTTTGTACTGTTCCCTAAAGTAACTCATGCATCAACCCTGAGAAGAAAGGGTTTCTTTTCGACAATATTCCCATTTTAGAGATAAGGAAACTGAGGTTCAGTCACACAGTGATTAGAACAAAGAAATAATCTTTGCACACAGCTTGTAAACCATAGAGTCTCTCTAGAATGCTCAGGGGCTGGTGTGCTCTCCAACTCCATTTCGCAAAGGAAATGCAGGAACTCCTTCAGCAGGTATTTGCTCTTCGTTTTTCAGCATAATTAAGAAATTATATGCCACTGATAACTCTGGTAATGTAATGCCTAACCTCTCACATTCTTCCTTGATTGCCATGCAAAGGATTTGAAAAGAGATATTTTAAAATAATTACCCATCAGTAATCATCCACACACAACACAAATCACATTTGATTCCCCATTAAGACCGACCACGAGAATGAGAGGTTTTCACTCCAGAACGCTTTCTGCTGCAATCAGGTTAATTCTATGTTTCCATTTCATTGGCCTTCTGAATTTAAACATGGGAACACAGAACAAACTCCATATAGAGGAAAATAATATCCCCAATCATGGGTCTTGATCCACTGGTGAAAAAAATACTTAACTATTAACTTTCCAAATAGAATATGATCCCACCCAGAAATGTCAGCTTCCAGAAAGAATTCATTTAGCAAATAGGGGTGGACATTTTATCACTGTAGGACAGCTCTTTACCTTGGTTTGCTCCCGAGTGCAGATCTGCACAATCACAGCCTGTCACATAAAATAATTCATACAGAAGAACAAAAAGACAAATGTCAAGCCACTGCAGTTCACTAATAAACCATTTTGTAATACCAGTTAGCATCCTCTGACCCAGATTTGATTATAAATATAGTAACATTTATAGGTGATAGATACATTAATAATACATCAATAATTCTTGTGTAAAATGTGCCAAGATTTCACTTCCTACCATTTCTTTTATTTCAATAGTACTATGAGATACAGATCTAGAGAAGAGCCATGTAGGCACAAGAAGGCAGGGTGAGGGCGGGGTGAACTGGGAGACTTGGGCTGATACATGTAAACTCCCATGTGCAAAATAGATAGCTGGTGGGAAGTTGTTGTTTAACATAGAGAGTCAGCTTGGTGCTCTGTGATGACCTGGAGGAATGGGGTGGAGGGAAGTGGGAAAGAAGCCCAAAAGGGAGGGGATATATGTATATATACAGTTGATTCACTTCATACTACAGCAGAAACCAGCACATTTTAAAGCAATTATATTCTAACAATTGTTTTTTAAGTAGTACTATAGCTGCATCTGGGCATCATAGTGTTAAATCTGGGAGATCTATGACTTTGCACTGTAATCAACAGACCTACCTGACAACAATGCCCTCATCCAGCATCACCTCCCTTCCCACTCAAATTTGACTTCCATTCTCTTTTTTTCTGTATGGATGTGAGAATTGGACCATAAAGAAGGTTGAGAGCTGAAGAATCAATGCTTTCAAACTGTTGTGCTGGAGAAGACTCTTGAGGGTGCCTTGGACAGCCTACCAGTCCATCCTCAGGGAAATCAACCTTGAATATTCATTGGAAGGACTGACGCTGAAGCTGAAGCTACAAGACTTTGGCCATGGACATGTTATGAGAAGAACTGACTCACTGGAAAAGACCCTGATGCTAGGAAAGATGGAGGGTAGGAGAAGGGGCAACAGAGGATGAGATGGTTGGATGGCATCACTGACTCAATGGACATGAGTTTGAGCAGACTTCAGGAGATTGTGAAAGATAGGGAAAACTGGTGTGCTTCAGTCCATGGGGCTGCAAAGAGTTGGACACAATTTAGTGACTGAACAACATCAATAAACTCCTTTTTCCACTATGAGGAGAGAGCAGCTATCCTGGTGAGGGGGAGACAGATCTTTCAATGTGTCATGTGAACTGAATAGTGAAACAGAGCAAGACTCTATGGGCCTTCCCAGAATAGAAACCACCTCCTGCAATGTCCTCTGCCTGCTTTTTGTCCGTAGAAAAACTTTAACCAAGGAATATATATAATCAAAGAAGAGAGAAACTACAGAAGCAAAGGAAAGCAATCAGATAAGACCCAATAAGAATAGCTTCACCATTAAACAAAGTCAAGAACTTTTAGTTCCTCTTCCAAGGGCTACAGATAATATCCTGAGCCATGTCCTGTGAGCTGTCTTGTAGATACTGAAACCCCACCAGGTGGAAGAAGAATAGTGTGATGACCAGACTGTAGAGATGACATAAATAGCCATGATCATAAGAACTGTCCTTCAAGAAATGGGAACAAACCAATCCTGGAACTGAAGATTAACTGTGCTTAAAACAAGATGATGCTCACTGTTCAGACCACTTTCCAGATGACAGAGCTGACTGTACTGTCTCTGCATGTAGCCCTCCTCCCACCTATTCCCCTCTCCGCTCCCCCTTTGAAAGTTTTTGCCCACTGATGGGCAGCAGGGAGTTGAATTTTGGAAATGAGTCCTCTTCCCCCTGGTTGTCAGCATCCAAAACAAACAAAACTTTCCTGTCCACCAAACTTGTCTCTTGAGAACTGGCTTTCAAGTGGTGATGTTATGGAAAATCCCAAAGGAGCTTTTAGGCCAGCCCAACATCATGTGAATTGACACAGAAATTTAAGGCACGTTTTTGCTTTACTGAAGTGTATTTTAATTTGAGTCATTTTTTCTTAAAATGTTTAAGCACTTTTCTGTTTGTTTCATTACTTTTATACACATATGTTTCATACGGTTCATAAAGCGTACAGAAAAATGTCTGCAAAAAGCTAAGGAATGATAGCAATTAAACATTTGTGTACCTACTACACAATTCAAGAAATAAAATGTAACTGGTACTTCAAAACTCCCTCGTGTGCCCCTTGCCCATGGGAGTTCTCTCCTCCATTTAAAGGTTAACACGTACCCTAAATTTTGTGATAATCATTTCCTCTAAGCCTTATCTTTCACTGTAAAATGAAAGTCCTTGCCCCATGTTAAGTAATTTTAAGCACTCAAATCAGGTAGAAGTTTTATACATTCAAGTTCAATTCACCAGATATTTATGGTACATAGAGTATATGCCAGACTTTCAACTAGGAGCTAGTGGAATGCAAATTAATAAGACAGTTTCTACCTCAAGAAAACTAATAGAGTGTTGGAATTCATGAAAGCATAAAAGGAAGAAGTTTGGTCAAAAATAACTATAATAACCAAATAACTATTGGAACCACAGAGAAACAAAATATGGCAAGAGTTCCCATTGCTTTGTCTCTCCAAGTCAACACATAGTCTGGGCATTACTATTTAACTGGTGGAGGGCTATGCTCAAGTTTTTATTTTTTTGGAAAATGAAGTGTGTGGGGCAGAATGGGAACAACCTTCTATATGAATCTGAAACTGAGTGTGTTCTTTCTCTCTGGCACCATGAATAGGATGTTGCCAGCTGATTTCTGAAACAAGATTCACATGTGCTTAATCTTCTCAGGACTTAGCAGGTGTTCCATCCCCGACCCCCCCCCCCCGCCCCCCCAGTTTGGAAAATAAAGATAATGGACCACTGAGAAAATTCACTGGGGTGGTGTTTTGGAGGGATTTGGCACAACACTTGTCACCCAGAGGAGCTTAATAAACGTTAGCTCAGCCTTTGAGAGTGATGGGCTCCATTGTCCAGTATATTCCTTTATCGAACAAAGAATAAGAAGGAAGTGGGACTAAAGAGGTCAACTGCCAGGTTTAGTACAGGACATGGCACTAAAACAGGTAGACACTGCTGCTTCTCTACATAACTATTTGTTGAAAGAATAATTACAATTTAATTCATGACAAAAAAAAAATTACCTGAAAGTTATAGTGTGAAAAGTGCTGAATAGTAAATTAGGATTTCAGTTAAACAGAGGAACTCCTCTCAATACCCTCCTGGTAGAATCTGCTCAAAGGATGTTTGCTCATTAGTTGCTATGGACCCAATGCCAAGATGTACGCCATCTTGTCTGCAGCCCCAGCGGGCTGCTGCTGTCTATGCCCAAACTCCCTAACTGAAAGAGTGAGGAGCTCAAAGACAATGTAATAACACACAGATGAGGGAAATGAGCGGGCAGGCTTAGAGGCAGTGCTTGTCTTTCCAGTGGTCACGAGGCAACGCCATGCTGCTCACTAAATAAATAGGTCTGGCTGACGAAGCGGCGGTCCCTGACTTTGACAAAAATGACCGACCAAACTCATTTCCTACAGGGAAATGCTCCAGTGAAAGGCAAAACCTAATCCTTGTGTTGTTTGGATGACAGAGTTCTTTGTGTCAATTAAGGATACTTCATACAGATCCACCTGCATACTTCTCCAGTAATGTGATCTGGTAACACAGAGCATGATTGCTAAACCTAAATATTGCGGTCAGAGAAGCCATGGTAGGGGGTGGGCTGAACAGGTGCTAGTCTTGACGATGCTATGAAAGCTCAAAAGAACACACTGCCTGTTTGAAGATGCTGTGCTTTTGCTAGGAAATTCTGATTTACAACAAAAGGGGTTTACAGGGTAGTGTCACTTTGGGGGAAGGCTTCGGCCGTCACACAAGTCAAATCACTAATCTGACAATCAAGGATTTGAAGTGCTTTAGAGTTTGTGCAGTACTTGGATGCAATCTCAAAAACAACAGAATGATCTCTGTTCATTTCCAAGGCAAATCATTCAATATCACAGTAATCCAGGTCTATGCCCTGACCACTAATGCTGAAGAGGCTAAGTTGAACAGTTCTATGAAGATCTACAGGACCTTCTAGAACTAACACCCCCAAAAGATGTCCTTTTCATTATAGGGGACTAGAATCCAAAAGCAGGAAGTCAAGAAACACCTGGAGTAACAGGCAAATTTGGCCTTAGAATACAGAATTAAGCAAGGCAAAGGCTAATAGACCTTTGTGAAGAGAATGCACTGGTCATAGCAAACACCCTCTTCCAACAACACATGGACATCACTGATGGTTGACACTGAAATCAGATTGATTATATTATTTGCAGCCAAAGATGGAGAAGCTCTATACACTCAGCAAAAACAAGACCAGGCGCTGACTGTGGTGCAGATCATGAACTCCTTATGGGCAAATTCAGGCTGAAATTGAAGAAACTAGGGAAAACCACTAGACCATTTAGGTATGGCCTAAATCAAATCCCTTATGATTATACAGTGAAAATGACAAATAGATTCAAGGGATTAGATCTGATAGACAGAGTGCCTGGAGAACTATGGACAGAGGTTTGTGACATTGTACAGAAGGCAGGGATCAAGAACAGTCTTTTGGACTCTGTGGGAGAGGGAGAGGGTGGGATGATTTGGGAGAATGGCATTGAAACATGTATAATATCATATAAGAAATGAATCACCAGTCCAGGTTCGATGCAGGATACAGGATGCTTGGGGCTGGTGCACTGGGATGACTCAGAGGGATGGTATGGGGAGGGTGGGGGGAGGGGGGTTCAGGATGGGGAACACGTGTACACCTGTGGCAGATTCATGTTGATGTATGGCAAAACCAATACAATATTGTAAAGTAATTAGCCTCCAATTAAAAAAATAAATTTAGATTAAAAAAAAGAGACCATCCCCAAGAAAAAGAAATGCAAAAAGGCAAAATGTTTGCTGAGGAGGCCTTACAAATAGCTGTGAAAAGAAGAGAAGCAAAAGGCAAAGGAGAAAAGGAAAGATATACACATTTGAACGCAGAGTTCCAAAGAATAGCAAGGAGAGAAAAGAAAGCTTTCCTCACTAATCAATGCAAAGATAGAGGAAAAAAATAGAATGGGAAAGACTAGAGATCACTTCAAGAAAATTAGAGACACCAAGGGAACATTTCATGCAAAGATGGGCTCAATAAAGGACAGAAATGATATGGACCTAACAGAAACAGGAGATATAAAGAAGAGGTGGCAGGAGTATACAGAAAAACTATACAAAAAAGATCTTCATGACCCAAATAGTCATGATGGTGTGATCACTCACCTAGAGCCAGAAATCCTGGAATGTGTAGTCAAGTGGGCCTTAGGAAGCATCACTTCAAACAAACTTAGTGGAGGTGATGGAATTCCAGTTGAGCTATTTCAAATCCTGAAAGATGATGCTGTGAAAGTGCTGTACTCAATATGCCAGCAAATATGCAAAACCCAGCAGTGGCCACAGAACTGGAAACAGTCAGTTTTCATTCCAATCCCAAAGAAAGGCAATGCCAAACAGTGTTTAAGCTACTGCACAATTGCACTCATCTCACAAGCCAGCAAAGTAATGCTCAAAATTCTCCAAGCCAGACTTCAACAATAAATGAACTGTGAACTTCCAGATGTTCAAATTGCTTTAGAAAAGGCAGAGGAACCAGAGATCAAATTGCTAACATCCACTGAATCATGGAAAAAGCAAGAGAGTTCCAGAAAAATATCTACTTTTGCTTTGTTGACTATGCCAAAGCCTTTGACTATGTGGATCACTACAAACTGGAAAATTCTCAAAAAGAGATGAGAATACCAAACCACCTCACCTGCCTCTTGAGAAATTTATATGCAGGTCAGGAATCAACAGTTAGAACTGGACATGGAACAACAGACTGGTTCCAAAGAGGGAAAGAATTATGTCAAGGCTGTATATTGTCACCCTGCTTATTTCACTTATATGCAGAGTACATCATGAGAAACGTTGCGATGGATGAAGCAGAAGCTGGAATCAAGATTTCTGGGAGAAATATGAATAACCTCAGATATGCAGATGACACTACCCTTATGGCAGAAAGTGAAAAAGAACTAAAAAGCCTCTTGATGAAAGTTAAAGAGGAGAGTGAAAAAGTTGACTTAAAACTCGACATTCAGAAAACAAAGATCATGGCATCTGGTCCCATCACTTCATGGCAAATAGATGGGGAAACAATGAAACAGTGACTTTATTTTTTTGGGCTCCATAATCACTGCAGATGGTGACTCCAGCCATGAAATTAAAAGATGCTTGCTCCTTGGGAGAAAAGTTATAACCAACCTAGAAAGCATATTAAAAAGCAGAGATGTTACTTTGCCCACAAAGGTCCATGTAGTCAAAGTTATAGTTTTTCCAGTAGTCATGTATGGATATGAAATTTGGAATATAAAAAATCTGAGCACCGAAGAATTGATGTTTTTAAACTGTGGTGTTGGAGAAGAGTTTTGAGAGTCCCTTGGACTGCAAGGAGATCCAACCAGTCCATCCTAAAGGAAATCAGTCCTGAATATTCATTGGAAGGACTGATGTTGAAGCTGAAACTCCAATACTTTGGCCACCTGATGCAAAGAGCTGACTCATTTGAAAAGATCTTGATGTTGGGAAAGATTAAAGGTGGGAGGAGAAGGGGATGACAGAGAATGAGATGATTGGATGACATCACCGACTCAATGGACATGAGTTTGAGCACACTGTGAGAGTTGGAGATGGACAGGGAGGCCTGGCGTGCTGCAGTCCATGGGGTCACAAAGGGTCGGACACGACTGATTGACTCAGCTGAACTGAGAGTCTGTGATTTGATCATCTTGGAACCAGTGATTGGTGGTGCCCATTGGGTGGGTGCGTGCATACTGTTGCTTCAGTTGTGTCAGACTCTTTCCGACCCAATGGACTGTAGCCCACAGGCTCCTCTGTCCATGGGGAGTCTCCGGGCAAGAATACTGGTGTTATGTTAGTTTTCTCTTAATCTGAGATGACTTTTGATTAAACTGATCCAGTTAGAAGTCAATGTCATTGTCTTCTGGGCTTCCCTGGTGGCTTAAGTGGTAAAGAATTTGCCTGCAATGCAGGAGACCTGGGTTCCATCAATGAGTTGGGAAGATCCCCTGGAGAAGGGAATAGCAACCCATTCCAGTATTCTTCCCTGGAAAATCTCATGGACCAAGGAACCTGGTGGGCTACAGTCCATGTGGTCACAGAATCAGACACGACTGAGTGACTATTATCATTCATTGATTGTATTCTAATCAAGAACTTTTTTAGATACAGCTTCAGGCACACTGTAGACACTCAATAAATGTTTATTGAAAGACCAGGCCACAGATGGGTACTGTACTCTGAAATTAAAATTTTCAAGTTGTCAAAGGTTGGCAGTTCACCAAAATCTGTGTCTAGTTCTCCAAGAGAACTGTGCTTCGTATGGTAAACTTCCGGTGTAAATGTAGCTTTGTGACTTTAGTTTTTAGTCATGCTTTGTCTATAAAACCTTTCATGTGATTCAAGAAGGTCTTAATTTCTCACACTGAAGGCAGGCTCCAGCACAGAATGAAAAATGAAATGTGAGACTCTAGAATTGCATAGAGGTAAACTACAGAGCCCTAATGGCAAAAGGGAAAGCTTCTAATGTTATTCAAGGTTCAATATGAGAATAGAAATACTTTCACATGTAACACATCTATTTCATTTATTTTGGCCTTTCTAATAAAATATAAATAACAACATTTTGTCCCTACTTTTACAGAAGCGGAAATAAGGCTCAATGAAATCAAAACTCTCAGGTTATAAAAAGAAGTGGTTGACCTAGGTCTGCTAGTCTAAATTCTCTGTTGTTTCCACTTGACAATTCTCTTATTTCTAGTTGGTCAAAGACTAGTCCTTCAATCTCCCCATACTTTGTTGATAACAACTTTTCATTGTGTTGATTTATTTATTTTCCTTAATGGTAATACACACACACACATACATTTATATAATATCCAAATCTATATACCCAGCCATGGAAAGTTTTATCTCATCAAAATCACCTACATCTTTTTTTAATTGGAGTATAATTGTTTTTCACTGTTGTGTTAGTTTCTGCTGTACAACAATGTGAATCAGCTATGCATATACATATATCCCCTCCCTCTTGAACCTCCCTTCCACCCCGAACCCCAGCCCTCTATGTCATCACAGAGCACCTAGCTGAGCTCCCTGTGTTATACAGCACATTTTCACTAGCTATTTTACACATTCATGCATGAATGCTAAGTCGCTTCAGTCATGTCTGACTCTGCAATCCTAGAAGGACCGTAGCCCTCCAGGCTCCTCTGTTCATGGGGATTCTCCAGGCAAGAATACTAGAGTTGGTTGCCATGACCTCCTCCAGGGGATCGTCCCAACCCAGGGATCAAACTTACACACCTCTTACATCTGCCTGCATTGGCAGGTGAATTCTTTACCACTCCTGTCACCTGGAAAGCCCATTTTACACACGGTAGTGCCTATATGTAAATGACACTTCCTCAGTTCATCCCACCCTCCCTTCCTCTGTTATATCCACAAGCACATTAATTTACACCTTTACATTGTGACTTTTCAGTGTATGAGCAGCTAGAAGATATGACAAGATCCCCATCCCCCAGCTCCTGGACTGAAAGCAGAGGGCTTTTTTCATTTCCTGTTTCAAAGAGTTTCAATTTTTCAGGTGAAGGACATAAATGAAGTGTGGTATCTTGGAAAAATATTAACATAATTTAAAACGAGTGGTGCTTCTCCTTGGAAAGGTTATCCTGATTTCAAAGTTTTAAAAGTATTGAAGAGCACAGATTTGCTTGGGATCTCATCGGTTGTCTGTGACTCCACTTTTTGTCATTCTGGGTCTGGAAGACAGATGAGGCAGGACATTCCTGATGGATTAACTCTTGGCGAGACTTAGACCAAAGTGGAAATTGCTATGCTATTTGCATGGAAGTAAGGTCAGACAGAGTCTGTTTTTAAGTAACATCAAAACATACAGTGATAAGGGAAAACACATTAGCCTTGTTATTGGGCTCAGACAGACCAAAAATGCAGGTCTTTTGATATAATTCACTTTTATTTTCTATTTGAACACCAATTTCAATTAAAATAAAGTGTATGTTGTTGCCGTTTTCCATAAGGGCTCATAATTGGAGTATAATACCCCTTTATGTGTCAAATCACAAATAACAGTCCTCTGTGAGACACATCATTTGCCCTTGTCTATTTAACCAATGGCAGATTTCCTTATAAACTCTGATTACTCTGAACATAGATAATGAGTTCTCTTTCCAATTTTTTATTTCCTCCTTGTTCTATAGAAAACTATTGATTTCCATTTTCGTGTTCAGTTACTAGTTGATTTTTACCCACCATATGACTTTACTTAAAGCAAAATATTTTCTTTTTGAATTACGATTTCCTCTGTGTATATATGCCCAGGAGTGGGATTACAGGATCACATGGTAACTATATTTTTAGTTTTTTAGGGAACCTCAATATTTTTCTCCATAGTGGCTATACCAATTTACATTCCCACCAACAATGTAGGAGAGCTCCCTTTTATCCACCCCTCTTCAGTACTTGTTAGTAGATTTTATTATGATAGCCATTCTGATTGATGAGAGGTGATCCTTCCCTGTAGTTTTGATTTGCACTTTTCCAACAATGGGTAAATATTCCCTGGTGGCTCAGCAGTAAAGAATTTGCCTGCCAATGCAGGAGATCCAGGTTCAGTCCCTGAGTAAGAAAGATCCCCTGGAGAAGGAAATGGCAACCCACTCTCGTGTTTTTGCCTGGAATTCCCATGGACAGAGGAATCTAGCTGCCTGCATTCCATGGGGTCAAAGAGTCAGGCATGACTTAGCAAGTAAACAACAGCAATAGTTAGTGTTGTTGAGCATCTTTTCATGTGATCTTTGACCATCTCTATTTTTTCTTTGAAAAAATGTTTATTTAGATCTTCCATCTTTTTTTTGATTGAATTATTTGCTTTTTTTATTTTTATATTGAGCCGCATGTGCTGTTTGTATATTTTGGAGATTAATCCCTTATCTGTCACTTCATTTGCAAGTATTTTCTCTCATTCTGAAGAGTTTCGTTTTGTTTATGATTTCCTTTGCTGTGCAAAAGCTTTAAAGTTTAAAGATCCCATTTGTTTATTTTTACTTTCATTACTCTGGGAGATGGATCAAAAAAGATCTTTCTGTGATTTACATCAAAGAGTGTACTGTTTATGTTTTCCTTATAGCATCTGTGATTTACATCAAAGAGTGTACAATTTATGTTTTCCTTATAGCATCCGACCTTACATGTAGGTCTTTAATCCATTTTGAGTTTATTTTTGCATACAGTTTTAGGGAGTGTTTTAATTTCACTCTTTTACATACAGCTGTCCAGTTTTCCCAGCACCACTTATTGAAGAGACTATCTTTTCTTCATTGTATAATCTTGCCTCCTTTGCCATGGATTAAGTGACCATAGATGCATGGATTTATCTCTGATCATTCAATTCTGTTCCATTGATCTATATTTCTGTTTTTGTGCCCAGTGTTCATTGCAGTGCTATTTACAATAGCCAGGACATAGTTCCCAGGTGGCTCAATGGGTAAAGAACCCCCACCTGCAATGCAGGAGACTCAGGAAACTAGGTTTTGATCCCTGGGTCAGGAAGATCCCCTGGAGGAGGGAATGGCAACCCACTCCAGTATTCTTGCCTGGAGAATCCCATGGACAGAGAAGTCTGGTGGGCTATAGTCCATGGGGTTGCAGAGTCAAACACAATGGAAACAGCTTAGCAGACAGGTACAGAAGCAACCTGAACATCCATCAACAGAGGAATGGATAAAGAAAAAGTGGCACACATACACAGGAATATTACTTGGCCATAAAAAAAGCAAAATAATGCCATTTGCAGTAAAACAGATGGACCTAAAGATTGTCATACTCAGTGAAGTAAGTTGGACAGAGAAGGAGAAATAATCATATAATATGCTGCTTATATGTCAAATCTAAAAAATAGGGTACAAATGAAATTATTTACAAAACAGAAGTAGAATCATGGGTGTAGAAAACAAACTTGTGGTCATCAGAGGATGGGGGGAGAGGGATAAATTGGAAGATTTGAATTAATATATACATACTACTACAGATAAAATAGACAACTGTTAAGACTCTGTTATATAGCACTGAAAACTCTACTTAGCACTCTGTAGTGGCCTATATGGAAAAAGAATCTTTAAAAAACAACAACAACAGAACAATAAATATAGGTATCAATATAACTAATCCACTTTGCTGTATACCTGAAATTACCACAACATTGTAAATCAGCTATATGACAATAGTTTTTTTTTTTTTTTTTTAAGGCAAAACATTTTCTGAATGTAACACAACAAAACCCTAAGGAAGAAAGGGAGACTGGGCCATTTAAATGTATAAATGTTTTGGTGAAAACTCAGCGATCCTCTCTCTGGAGTTATCTTTGGTGAATAGGACAGTGAAATAGTAAACCTGTCACTCCCTGCCCTCCAACCCAGCCCTCATCCTTACACATCTTGGAACCATCTGTGTTATAATCAATGCAGAATTTAACTAATGGTGAGAAAATCAATGTTGCTTCCACAAAATGAAAGAAACCTAAAAGTGCAAAACACAAGCCACCCATAGTTGCATAATATATTCCCCAGTGAGATGTATGATAAATGGGATTACTTTTATTCCATGAGAACATTTGCATGAAGAAAGATGATTTGGGGTGGGAGAATGCCCATACTCCCCAAGGATTACATGTAACGAGGCAGGTGTGACTGCAGTGTGGAGGGAGGTGCCCAGGTGTTCATCAGGCCCTTGGGTATCCTGTGTGCACAGCCCTTTGAAATGTGACTGAGCCACTGAGGAGGGTCTTTTTTCTATAGGTGAAGTCTATTTTCCTATTCTTTGAACCTGGTCTGCACTCAGGACTTGTTTGACCTGCAGTATGAAGTAGAATTGATGTACAATGCCAAGGGTAGGAAATTGGAGGCTTATAGCTTAAGCCTTTGGCAACCTGAAAGTATTTCCTGAGACCTCAATATTAAGAAGCAGCCCTGGATGAAGTATGCCACGTTGAGAAATTCTCAGTGGTTCCCTGTTCCAGATGAGCTAGCATGTAGCCAAGCCACCAGATCAATGCCACTGCACCTGTGAGCCCAGGTGAGACAGAGGAATCACCCACGGTGAAATGCAATATATCACTTCATGTCTTTAACTTTTAATTTTGAATTAATTTTATATTTGTACAAAAGTTGCCAAAATAGTAAAGAAAGTGTCCATAGACTCCTTACTGAGCTTCCTCTAATCTTATCATTGTATGTCACCATGCTGCACCGAGCAGAGCCAGGAAATTAACACTATCATCTGGAGACCTACCAAATTCCATCAATTTCTTTCACTTATGTCTTTTTTTTATGTTTCAGTATCCAGTCCAACATTCCACATTGCGTTTGGGTTATGTATTCTCAGTCTCCTCTAATCTATAGCAGTTCCTCAGTCATTCCTTTTCTTTCATGACTTGGGCACTTTTGAAGGGACCTGGTCAGTTATTTTGCAAAAAGTCCCTCAGTTTGAGTTTGGCTGAGATTTTGCACTTTATGAATGGTGTGAAACCCTTTTCCCTTCAATATATCAGAAAGTGCAGCATTTGAAGTTGGCTGCTCACCCTAATCTACTGATCAAGGTGGTTTCTTTCTGATTTCCCCACTTTAAAGTTACAGTTTTTTCCTTATAGCTAATAAATATGTGGGAACAGATATTTTGGACTAGAAAATGATTGTTTTAAACTACTAAGTGGTTTATAACTAATAGATAATAGATAGATGGAAGGATGGATAAATGGATGGATGGATAGATAAATTTTCATTGTTATTCAGTTGTACTCATTTCACATGCTAATAAGGTTATGCTCAAAATCCTTCAAGCTAGACTTCAGCAGTACATGAACCAAGAACTTCCAGATGTACAAGCTGGGTTTAGAAAAGGCAGAGGAACCAGAGGCCAAATTGCCAACATTTGTTGGATCATGAGAAAGCAAAGGAATTCCAGGAAACATCCATTTCTGCTTCTTTGATTATGCTAAAGTCTTTGACTATGTGGATCACAACAAGCTGTGGAAAATTCTTAAAGAGATGGGAATACCAGACCACCTTAGCTGACTCCTGAGAAATCTGTATGCAGGCCAAGAAACAATAGTTAGAACTGGACATGGAAAAACAGATTGTTTCAAAATTGGGAAAGGAGTACATCCAGGCTATATATTGTCACCCTGCTTATTTAACATCGATGCAGAGTACATCATGTGAAATGCCAGGCAGAATGATTCATAAGCTGGAATCAAGATTGTGGGGAAAAATATCAACAACCTTAGACGTACAGATGTACCACTGTAAAGGCAGAAAGCAGAGAGGAATGAAACAGCCTCTTGATGAAGGTGATAGAGGACAGTGAAAAAGCTGACTTTCAAATTCAACATTCAAAAAACAAAGATCATGGCATCTTGTCCCATCACTTCATGACAAATAGAAGGGGAAAAGTGGAAGCAGTGACAGATTTTATTTCCTTGGGCTCCAAAATCACTGTAGATGGTGACTGCAGCCCTGAAATTAAAAGATGCTTGCTTCTTGGAAGGAAAGCTACGACAGCATATTGAAAAGCAGGGACATCAATTTGCAGGCAAAGGTCTGTGTAGTCAAAGCTATGGTTTTTCCAGTAGTCATGTTCAGATAGATGATGGAGAGATAGGTAGGTAGGTATGTAGATAGATGATAGAGAAAAAAAGTAATTGATAGGTGTAAGTCAGGCTGGGATTCTTCTTGGGAGGTGAGTCAGAGTGATTTAGGGAATGGAAGAAAGAGAAGCTTCCATGTAACTTGAGTGTCTGTGGAGTTTTGTGGATAAAGAATTTAGAGGCATTTTGGTGAAGCGATGTAATTTTAGAACTAGAGAAGAAAGAAAAGACATTTTTCTTTCTAAAATAGGAGTTTAAGTGTGTTTTGACTTGACATGAGTAAGAAATTGAAATATTTAAAAATTATTTCTGGGCAATTTAAGTACAATGCTGTAGGAGACTGGGGCACAGTAGAGACCCAGGATTTCAGATCTGAGGGGCCTTTTCTCCCCTTAATTGGTAACTGTAGGATGCTAAGGCAGTGGACAGAACCAGACGTTCTTTTAACAACGTAACAAAGCTCTTGTTTTCATCACTCTATTTGCATAACGTGAATGGGAGTCTACTTACTGAACAGAGCCCCGCCATCCATGATAAAAAGCAAAGCAGGAGAGTGTGTGTGTCAGAATTTCCTTTTCTCTAAGGGAAAGAGGCTGAACTCCCCATGGCTTTGTAATGGGATCTCTACAAGAAGTACCTGGCATGACATGAAGCATGAATAACCCACACTGTGGCCAATGAGAGAACAGTCTAGGAAGTTGTGAAGTAGGATCACAGGTTTTCTGTATATGACTAAGAGCCATTGAATGGTCTGGCACTGAGGATATAGCTGAGAGACATACACTTTCTCTGCATTGGTGGGGTTTCTATTCTAGTGCAAGAGAGTTTCAACAAACAATTGCATCATTTAATACACATTTTAGAGAGCTCAGTGCAGTTGTACAGACAAGTAAAGTTGGGCCGAAGGAAAGAGAGTGATCGGATGGGGGGAGTTGCTATTTAGATAGAGCAGTCAGGGGAGACTTGCTGAGGATATGACATCTGACTCCATAGGTAGTAGAAGGCCATCAGGAGAGGATCACAGGGACCACGCTGTGACAGTGATCCAACAGGTAGATGAAGCCCTGGGAGAAACAGCCCAAAGGCATGAAACATGGCATCATGTAGGATTACAGGGCAGGCAACATGAACTGAGGAAGATTCTCGGCAGGTAACAGTCAACTGTGGATCTAAGACAGGGGGATCAGCCTGGGATCTGTGAACCGCCTAGATCTGCAGACAGACTCGATGGTGTCCATGAATTTGGACAGGAAAAGGCTTAAATGGAATTGGATGTTAATTTACTATAGTATGGAAACAGATGGGTAGCTTCTAAACATTTCATCAAGAACACTTTTGCCTCTTATTAAAAACAAAACTTTCTTCATTAACACTACTGTGTTAGAATAAAAATACAGCACTTCTTTGGTGGAAGTAACTCTCACGGTCTAAGATGTGCTCACACATGGTCCCTGCTTGAAAGACCAGTTCTTCATGGAACATAATTTGAAATCCTCTGTATCAGCCCTTCTCCTATTCCCCTACTAGAGAAGGAAATGGCAACCCACTGCAGTATTCTTACCTGCAGAACTCCCTAGAGTCTGGTGGGCTACAGTCCACAGGGTTGCAAAGAGTCAATCAGGGCTTAGTGACTGAAGGGCAGTAGCCATTCCCCCCAGGCAGATAATGCCCTGGCTGCAAGTCTCTGAGTGAAAACACCAAGAGGTCTGGCTATGGCAGATGGGTGATGCACATTAAGGAGGTGGGCAGGTCATGCAAATTGGAGTATGGGAAGAGTAAAATGGTGATTCTGCTTGTCCCTCCCCAGATTTCCTTCTGATCAGCTTCACTGCGGCTACTCTTGACAATGACCCAGAGTGGCCAGACATTGGTCAAGTCCAGATTAGCTAAGCAGTTTTAAAAAGTGAGTGTGACTTAGAAATGCAGATACAGAATTTTATGAGATATATATATATGTTACCACAGTAAAAGAAAAAAGAAATGCAGACACTATTGATCAAAGGCATAATTCAATTTACCTAGCTTGAGAAAAGCAATTTACTCACCATCTCATCAGCCCACATCATTATCCACTGACATAAAAAACACCTTCCAAACTCTCTGTGTGGTGTCTTTGGAAAGAGGTGGCAGGAGAAAAAGTAAGTGGAGACATGGGACAGATTTTCCCAGACATCGACTGTAGCTTGCTTACTTAATTTATGAGGAATTCAATTTTTTTGAATGGCTGTCACTAGAATTTAGATATTTGGTAATAAATCTCATCACTAAACATTTCCTTAGATTTTTGTTAAAAGTATTTTGTTGTCAAATTGAGGCCTTTAAAAAAAATATATATGAGAATGAATGGTTGTAAGTTCCCATCCTCTTTTAAGTTTCTCAAGTGAAGAATTATCACAATTGTGTTTCCGGAAAGTGCACACAAAAAAGCACAAATCAGATTTTTTTTCACAAGCCTGTCATGAGCTTTTCAGAGGTTAATTTACAAAGGAGATGGAATTTGGCTGAAATAAGAGAGAACTTTGTGATGAATTTATCTAAGGAAGAAATAACAAAAAATGATCTTAGAAAGTTTTCTGTTACTAAAGATGATTTAAGTATAAATATTTTTTAATGTAAGAGCCATATTAGATTCTACAGTGTAAACTATATTAAAAACTCCCCAAAGTAGTGCATTGTTTCCTTTTCAGACCCTTTTGCCAACTATCTTTTTCCCAAAAGATGATTAGAAGAACTTACCAATCAGAGGAAGCTAAGATTCCTAGACGTATTGCAGGAAAGTAGAATACCAACTTTACAAGACTTAGTGTCTCAAATGGGAAAAAGAAAGGGACTATATGAATGCTATCTTAGGGTTCAGTGGGTCAGTTTTGAAGTGGTTTGGAAAATGCAGGCTTCCCTAGTAGCTCAGATGGTAAAGATCTGCCTGCAGTGCAAGAGACCTGGGTTCGATCCCTGGGTTGGGAAGATCCCCCGGAGGAGGGAACGGCTACCCACTCCAGTATTCTGGCCTGGAGGATTCCATAGACTGTATAGTCCATGGGGTTACAGAGAGTCGGACATGACTGAGAAACTTTCACTTTCACTAGGAAGATGCAGAACTGATTGGGTCTGGACAGAGTGTATGATGTAATAGCTTTGGATGGCTCAGCAAAACCAGTGAGGGTCTGGAGGAGACACTTGACAAGCACTATGTTGGTCAGGACATTTAAGTAACTTCTGTTGCTTACACTCTTATCTTCCTGGAAGAAGTCTTTCTGGAATAAGGAGCTAAGTTGTATTACTTATTTTCAGCACTTCTTAAGGTAGAGATAAAAATACACCATCTCAATACTGCTTTACAGGGAGACAGGAAATTATGTTGCTCTAAGTTCTCATTTCCCAACTCGGCCATTGGGTATTTCTTTTCTTTGCCACGGCAACATTTTCACAAAAGTGGTAATAATGATCAAACTCACTTTTGACTTTCAAAATCATCTGTTCAACAAGCACAGTACAAAATCGATTAATATACAGAACCAAAAGTTTTTGCCCTCCCCTTATATATGATTTGAGGCATTGTGCAGTCACTAAAGACATTTGTTCATTTAGTAAGTATATTTTGGGAACACATTATTTTTCAGTTGAGCAGTTAAAGAGAATAACCAAAAGCAATTTTGTGTCCAAGATACAAAAAGGAAAATACATTTCTTGTAATATATAGGGCTGTTCTAAAATACAATGCTTATTTTTTAAAAACCACAATCTCCAAGAATAATTTTAGGTCAAGTAGATTGAATCATTGGGTGAGATACACAGTAGTAACATAAAAGATGTCTCCTACATCTAAGAAGACTGATCACATCTCCGTGTATGGTTGTATGGCTCTTCTCCAAGACTAGTGACTGTCTGGATGAGGCATACAGATGGAACTAATATCTGATTCTCATATCTGCACACTTGCCCTACAGATATGAAAAGATGTGGTCACTTGGTCATAGAGAAAATCCTCACAAATTTTCAGTCCTGAGCCTTTAGGCAAAAGATGGGGATGGATATCACATAACTTTGAAATAGCACTGCTTGGCTCATTTAGAAGGACTGTCTATTAACACTGACATTTTCTGTTGAAAGCCTATTGTATGGCTTCGGGCAATAGGCTGTGTGTGTGGGGGGAAGGCAGCTTGAGATTTGTGACCTTATTGTGACTATGAAATTACAAAAAGGAGCCAGCTTGTCCACACTGGCCACAGACAAGTGTAGCTATAACTAAAATTTACAGGATGCGTAAAAAGAATCACATCAGTAGAGTGCTGTAAATCCTGGTTACTTGGTCACCCCGGCAAATTCCTCATGGATCATCACGCTGTCAAGTGTAAATGGTTTTTCTTAAGAAGTAAAAATACCCAACAGGTGAGATACATAAGCAAACAGCAAAATCATTTCACTTCATGAATTTAGAAAGGGTGATATGAGAAGAATAACCCACAAAGAGGAATTGAATAGATGCCCACAGGAAACTTTCAGTCAAGGGCCTACAAGATTTCACACCTTGAATAAGGCTGTAGGGATACTGGAATAGAAAAACACAACCTTGGTATCAAAGAGGGCACTTTGACAGAGAGAATCTGACAACCTGCAGCAGCGCAATGAAACAACTCCTCCAAGAGGTAAGCCTGGTGTGGAATGAACCGAGCAGGAGTCATAGGGTGTCTTTAGATGTTTGGATTTTTTGCTGAGGGGATGGGAAGATACTGAAGATTATAAATTATATCATCATTAAAAAAATAAATTCTAGAAACATTACTATGGTTGTAGCGAGGAATTAAGCTATAAGGCTGTTGCAATTATGATGGAAAGCTTTTACAAGGGCAAGAGTCATAAAGATGGAAAGGAGGAATCACTGCAATGGTGACATCCTAGTATGTGGCCTGAAATGGAGAGAAGAGTCAAAAATCACTCCCAGTTGCCCAGTTTAAGCAGCCGAATGGATACTGATGGACTGAGTACTGCAGGGAGGGGTGAGGGAGCAACACAGTCATAGGTTGGGCTCCCTGGACACAGGCTCTGAACTGGGAAGCTCCCTAGGGAGATAGACCTGTGGGGGAGAGGATGGCAGTACTGGGAGGAGGGGAAGTCTGATCCACAACACGGCTGCAGTTGAGTCCTCAGCTGATCCTATGAGAGCCAGAAGGAGCCCCTTAGGGTCGTTCTAGATTGAGATGAGTGGACTGGACTTCTGTTTCTCTTTGTCATCTCGTCATTGGCCACAGGCCACTTCCTGGGAGGGGACACACCTTTGAGGAAACCAGCCTCCTACTTCAGCCTAGAATAATTTCCAGTAACGTGTGTGGCTACAAGTATCCCCAGCAGCAGAGGCATAGCTTCATTGGCCCTGAAGAGGAAATTTCCTCCAACCTTATATAAGGTTGCTGTTGTTGTGATGTTGTTGTTGCTGTTTTGAAAGGACTAGGTGGGAGTTAAGAAACTCATTTATTTTTTTAAAATAAAAAGTTCCTAGGCTCTGAATTCAAGGAAAGAAGAAATGATTCTTTTTCTCCCCACAGCAACAAATAATCATCTGAACTAGTCTGAAATTGGTCCTGACTGATATCAGCATGTAGGTTAGCCCTAGACAGCCTAGATACTGGCTAGGCTCACCCCCTGCACCAGCCTCACTGGGGTGTCTGTACTTCTGTATCTTCAGCTGGGCTCCCTGTAAGACACCTGGATGTGGATACTCAGTGGGCAATTGAAGAGCTGCTCAAAAGAAAATGAGCTGGGAAGAGAGCTGGAAAGAGGCTGCTGTAGTCCTCAGTTCCTAGACAGCAGCAGCTGCTCTGAGAAAGACATGTCCTGAGAGTGCAGAAACGAAGAACTAGAAACAGCTTTGGAAACCGAGGAAACTGCCAACCCTTGCAATATGGATCAAATTTTAATGTCCATATGAATCACCCAAGGGGCTTTGAAAATTGAAAATTCTGGGATCCGGTGGGACAGACAGTCTTCATTTCTAGAAGACTCCTAAGTGTTACATATGTTACCAGTCACTGGGTGGTACTGAGAGTGACAGTGAATTGAAGAGTAAGAAGATCAGGAGATCCAAAAGATAAAGGAGGAAGATCTAAGGAGTTCAAAGAACAATGTGATGGCAATGTTTCAAACGCTGAGACAAATAAGCCTCAAGAAGGCAGGAGCATTTCTGGCATCTACATCTACTCAGATTTGCACATGGTTTGAGAAATAATGGAAAGACCCCAAGTTCCTAGAGTTCAGTTCAGTCACTCAGTCGTGTTCAACTATTTGTAACCCCATGGACTGCAGCATGCCAGCCCTCCCTGTCCATCACCAACTCCCAGAGCTCTCTCAGACTCATGTCCATTGAGGCAGTGATGCCATCCAACCATTTCATCCTCTGTCATTCCTTTCTCCTCCTGCCTTCAATATTTCTCAGCATCAGGGTCTTTTCTAGTGAGTCAGTTCTTTACATCAGGTGGCCAAAGTATTGAAACCACACAATTCTAGCCTCAGAATCACATAAAAAGAAGTGAGTCCTTTTGATAGGGATCCATCTACCATATTAGTTCATAAAGATTGTGTTAATAATGGACAGTGTGGAGTGTTAGCTGCTCAGTTGTATCCAACTCTTTGTGACCCCATGGACTCTAGCCTGCCAGGCTCCTTCATTCCATAGAATTTTCCAGGCAAGAATACTGGATTGGTATCCATTCCCTTCTCCAGGATATCTTCCCAACTCAGGGACCAAACCTGGGTTTTCTGCATTGTAGGAAGATTCTTTACTGTCTGAGAATGTTCACTTTTACCAAGAAACAGAACACTGGAAAGATGATAAAGTCGAGGCGGGTAATTTAAGCTGATATTGGAGAAAAGGAAGAGGCAGACAAATAGATGAGAACTGGCTAGAGGACTGAGGAGGGGACTGTGGGAACCCAAGCAAAGGGCACCAGGGAGAAAGAAAGGAGTGCCTTAAACGTAGAAAAGGGAAAAGAAGGTCAACATTGCTCTTTTGATATCATTGTCAAAAAACAGTCCTAAACCTATGAGCTGACCGCTGAGGAAGGTTTTCTTATCTCTCCTTGCTATACTTTGGAACTCTGCATTCAAATGGGTATACAGTTCCTTTCTTCCTTTGCCTTTTGCTTTTCTTCTTTTCTCAGCAACTTGAAAGGCTTCCGCAGACAACCATTTTGCCATTTTGCATTTCTTTTTTTGGGGGGGATGTCCTTGATCCCCGTCTCCTGTACAATGTCACAAACCTCCATCCATAGTTCATCAGGCACTCTATCAGATCTAATCCCTTGAATCTATTTGTCACTTCCACTATATAATTATAAGGGATTTTATTTAGGTCATACCTGAATGGTCTAGTGGTTTTCCCTACTTTATTCAGTTTAAGTCTGAATTTGGCAGTAAGGAGTTCATGATCTGAGCCACAATCAGCTCCCAGTATTGTTTTTGCTGAGTGTATAGAGCTACTCCCTCTTTGGCTGCAAATAATATAATCAATCTGATTTTGGTGTTGACCATCTGGTGATGTCCATGTGTAGAGTCTTCTCTTGTGTTGTTGGAAGAGGGGGTTACTATGACGAGTGCGTTCTCTTGGCAAAACTCTGTTGCTAGGAGCTAGCACGAGAAGCCCCCCCACCCCCCCACCCCCCCACCCTCCCCACCCCACGTGGAAAATTTTATGAGATTAAGGAGGCCGACAGGCAAAGGCGAGTTGAGCCTTAAGGGAGCCTCGCTGAATCTGCTCGTGCAACTGCCCCCAAAACCAGAGTTTTCCTGCCTTGCTGCATTATGCCTTTCACCTATACTTCTGACATTATGGGGGGCTATCCCCCACCACCTCTCTCTGTAACGGAGTTAACTTAGGGCTCCAGTTAATAAATCTCCTGAGCGTGTTTCAGTCCAAAAACTCCTCTGATGGCTCTCTAGCCTGCCTGACAGGATTATCTGGCCACATGTGATTGTTTACAGCCTCCCAACTGTGAGGCACAAGATGCTTTAAACTTTCTAAAAACAGATTCTTTTGAGAAGTTAGAAAATTATTAGTATAGTACTAGTGAGTTAGTTAGAAATTATGTTGGTGAAGGGTTTCATTGCTTAGCTAATGATTGCCACCAGGCCTCCATATCCTTAGGCATCTGGGAGTATGTTAATCAATGTGATTGGAATGTAGAAAAGGAAATATAGTAGTTTTGATGTTAGCAATACTAGACTTTTGAGTTAATGAATTTTCTCTTTGTTATAGATCACTGTACTCCTCTTTCTTTGTTATAAATCATTGTGTCCTTGCTATGTAAGAATGTAACTTTATCACTATCTTAAGGCTAAGTAGATCTTAAGGAGAAACAAGTTTTCTGATTAACTAACTTTTATCAATCAAAAGTAAGGTGGGGCCATAAAATGTTGATTGGTCTCCAGATCAGAAGATATTGTAAACAAATGTAAGACCCTTGTAAAAACAAAGATATACTGAGAACACTGTCTTTAGATATACTGAGAACACAGGAGCAGCTGACCCTGTGTGACTCTGTTTCTTACATTTATCTCTATGTATAATTAAAAGTATAAAAGTGGATTTGGAAAATAAAGAAAAGGACCAGAAACGGACCAGTTCCTGGAAAGACTGGTTTCCAACGTGTGGTCTTTTCTCATTCTCTTCTTTTCTGGCTGAATTCCCATCTGGAATGTGGAGGCTCACCAAGCCTATTAATTTTGCCCTGGCTTCTAAGACCCACGTGAGAGAGAGCCCAAGGCGGGGCACCCTCTGCTATTCAAGCAGGCGTCGGTGGCCTATGTAGGTGGTGCAAACTCCTTGTCTTGGAGTTTTATTGGTTTTCCACGTAAACCAAGTTATTCAGCTTCTTTTATCCACTAATTTTCCTACTACACTATTTTTTCCTAATCTCTCTTTTCTAATTAAATAGTTCTTTCTTAGGACGTTGACTCCGTCCCCTCTTCGGCTTACCCTGGATCTACTGGGGCTGGACCCTGGAACTCTGTTAGCCTTTGCCCTGCTTCATTCTGTATTCCAAGACCAAATTTGCCTGTTACACCAGGTATTTCTTGACTTCCTACTTTTGCATCCCAGTCCCCTATAGTGAAAAGAATATCTTTTTTAGGTGTTAGTTCTAGTAGGTCTTGTAGGTCTTCACAGATCTGTTCAACTCAGCTTCTTCAGAATTCCTGGTTGGGGCATAGACTTGGATTACTGTGATATTGAATGGTTTGCCTTGGAAATGAACAGAGATCATCCTGTTGTTTTTGAGATTGCATCCAAGTACTGCATTTCGGACTCTTGTTGACTATGATGGCTGCTCCATTTCTTCTAAGGGATTCTTGCCCACAGTAGTAGATATAACGGTCATCTGAGTTAAATTCACCCATTCCAGTCCATTTTAGTTCATCAATTCCTAAAATGCCAGTGTTCACTCTTGCCATCTCTTGTTTGACCACTTCCAATTTGCCTTGATTCACGGACCTAACATACAAGGTTCCTATGCAACTTTGCTCTTTATAACATTGGACTTTACTTCCAGCACCAGTCACATCCACAACTGGGTGTTGTTTCTGCCTTGGCTCCATCTCTTCATTCTCTCTGTAGTTATTTCTCCACTGATCTCCAGTAGCATATTAGGCACCTACTGACCTGGGGAGTTCACCTTTCAGTGTCCTATCCTTTTGCCTTTACATACTATTCACAGGTTCTCAGGGCAAGAATACTAAAGTGGTTTGCCATGCCCTTCTCCAGTGGACCACGTTTTGTCAGAACTCTCCAACATGATCCATCCATCTTGGGTGGCCCTACATGGCATGGCTTATAGTTTTATTGGGTCAGACAATGTTGTGATCCATGTAATCAGATTGGTTGGTTTCCTGTGATTGTAGTTTTCAGTCTGTTTGGCCTCTGATGGAGAAAGATAAGAGGCTTATGAACCCTTCCTGATGGGAGAGACTGACTAAGGGGGAAATTGGGTCTTGTTCTGATGGGCGGGCCCATGCTCAGTAAACCTTTAATCCAATTTTCTGTTGATGGGCAGGGCTGTGTTCCCTCCCTGTTGTTTACCTGGGGCCAAACTATGGAGAAGGTAATGAAGATAATGGCGGCCTCCTTCAAAAGGTCCCATGCACACACTGCTACACTCAGTGTCCCCAACCCTGTAACAGGCCATCGCTGACCCACATCTTTGCTGGAGACTCCTGGACACTCATGGGCAAGTCTGGGTCAATCTCTTGTAGGTTCACTGCTCCCATTTGAATGCAAAATTCCAAGCACTAGCAAGGAGAGTTAAGAAAGCCTTCCTCAATGATCAATGCAAAGAAATAGAATGGGAAAAACTAGAGTTATCTTCAAGAAAATTAGACATACTAAAGGAATATATCAAGAAAAGATGAGCTCAATAAAGGACCAAAATGGTATGGACCAACAGAAGCAGAAGATATTAAGAAGAGGTGTCAAGAATATAGAGAACTAAACAAAAAAGATCTTCATGATCCAGATAATCATGATGGTGTGATCACTAACCTAGAGCCTGACATCCTGGAATATGAAGTGGAGTGGGCCTTAGCAAGCATCACTATGATCAAAGCTAGTGGAGGTGATGGAATTCTAGTTGAGCTGTTTCAAATCCTAAAAGATGATGTTGTGAAAGTGCTGCACTAATATACTAGCAAATTTGGAAAACTCAGCAGTGGCTGCAGGACAGAAAATGTCAGTTTTCATTCCAATCCCAAAGAAAGTTAATGCCAAAGATTGCTCAAACTACCGCACAATTGCACTCATTGCACATGTTAGTAAAGTGAAGTGACATAAAGTCACTCAGTTCAGTTCAGTCGCTCAGTCATGTCTGACTCTTCGAAGCCCCGTGAATCACAGCACATCAGGCCTCTCTGTCCATCACCAACTCCCGGAGTTCACTCAGACACATGGCCATTGAGTCAGTGATGCCATCCAGCCATCTCATCCTCTGTCTTCCCCTTCCTCTAGCCCCCAATCCCTCCCAGCATCAGAGTCTTTTCCAATAAGTCAACTCTTCGCATGAGGTGGCCAAAGTACTGGAGTTTCAGCTTTAGCATCATTCCTGCCAAAGAAATCCCAGGGCTGATCTCCTTCAGAATGGACTGGTTGGATCTCCTGGCCGTCCAAGGGACTCTCAAGAGTCTTCTCCAACACCACAGTTCAAAAGCATCAGTTCTTTAGTGCTCGGCCTTCTTCACAGTCCAACTCTCACATCCATATGTGGCCACTGGAAAAACCATAGCCTTGACTAGACGGACCTTTGTCAGCAAAGTAATGTCTCTGCTTTTCAATATGCTATCTAGGTTGGTCATAATTTTTCTTCCAAGGAGTAAGAGTCTTTTAATTTCATGGCTGCAGGCACCATCTGCAGTGATTTTGGAGCCCCAAAATATAAAGTCTGACATTGTTTCCTCTGTTTCCCCATCTATTTCCCATGAAGTGATGGGACCAGATTCCATGATCTTTGTTTTCTGAATGTTGAGTTTTAAGCCAACTTTTTCACTTTCCTCTTTCACTTTCAAGAGGCTTTTTAGCTCCTCTTCACTTTCTGCCATAAGGGTGGTGTCATCTGCATATCTGAGGTTACTGATAATTCTCCCTGCAATCTTGATTCCAGCTTGCGATTCTTCCAGCGCAGTGTTTCTCATGACGTACTCTGCATAGAAGTTAAATAAACAGGGTGACAATATACAGCCTTGATGTACTCCTTTTCCTCTTTGGAATCAGTCTGTTGTTCCATGTCCAGTTCTAACTGTTGCTTCCTGACCTGACTAAGAGGCAGGTCAGGTGGTCTGGTATTTCCATCTCTTTCAGAAATTTTCCACAGTTGATTGTGATCCACACAGTCAAAGGCTTTGGCATAGTCAAGAAAGCAGAAATAGATGTTTTTCCTGGAACTCTCTCGCTTTTTCAATGATCCAATGGATGTCGACTATTTGATTTCTGGTTCCTCTGCCTTTTTAAAACGAGTTTGAACATCTGGAAGTTCAAGGTTCATGTATTGCAGAAGCCTGGCTTGGAGAATTTTGAGCATTACTTTACTAGAGCATGAGATGACTACAATTGTGCGTTAGTTTGAGTATTCTTTGGCATTGCCTTTCTTTGGGATTGGAATGAAAACTGACCTTTTCCAGTCCTGTGGCCACTGCGGAGTATTCCAAATTTGCTGGCATATTCAGTGCAGCACTTTCACCACAACATCTTTCAAGATTTGAAACAGCTCAACTGGAAGGCCATCACCTCCACTAGCTTTGTTCATAGTGATGCTTTCTAAGGGCCACTTGACTTCACATTCCAGGATGTCTGGCTCTAGGTGAGTAATCACATCATCATGCTTATCTGGGTCATGAAGATTTTTGGGGCAGTTGTTCTGTGTATTCTTGCCATCTCTTCTGAATATCTTCTGCTTCTGTTAGGTCCAGACCATTTCTGTCCTTTATCGAGCCCATCTTCGCATGAAATGTTCCCTTGGTATCTTTAATTTCCTTGAAGAGATCTCGAGTCTTTCCCATTCTGTTGCTTGCCTCTATTTCTTTGCATTGATCACTGAGGAAGGCTTTCTTATCTCTTCTTGCTATTGTTTGGAACTCTACATTCAGCTGCTTATATCTTTCCTTTTCTCCTTTGCTTTTTGCTTCTCTTCTTTTCACAGCTATTTGTAAGGCCTCCCCGGACAGCCATTTTGCTTTTTTGCATTTCTTTTCCATGGGGATGGTCTTAATCCCTGTCTCCTGTACAATGTCACAAACGTCAGTCCATAGTTATCAGGCGCTCTATCTATCAGATCTAGTCCCTTAAGTCTATGTCTCACTTCCACTGTATAATCATAAGGGATTTGATTTAGGTCATACCTGAATGGTCTAGTGGTTTCCCCTACTTTCTTCAATTTAAGTCTGAATTTGGCAATAAAGTATTCATGATCTGAGCCACAGTCAGCTCCTGGTCTTGTTTTTTTTTTTTTTTTTTTTTGACTGTATAGAGCTTCTCTATCTTTGGCTGCAAAGAATATAATCAATCTGATTTCGGTGTTGACCATCTGGTGATGTCCATGTGTAGAGTCTTCTCTTGTGTTGTTGGAAGAATGTGTTTGCTATGATCAGTGCATTCTCCTGGCAAAACTCTGTTAGTCTTTGCCCTGCTTCATTCCGTATTCCAAGGTCAAATTTGCCTGTTACTTCAGGTGTTCCTTGACTTCCTACTTTTGCATTCCAGTCCACTATAATGAGAAGGACATCTTTTTTTGGGAGTTAGTTCTAAAAGGTCTTGTAGGTCTTCATAGAACCATTCAACTTCAGCTTCTTCAGCATTACTGGTTGGGACATAGACTTGGTGAACAGAGATTATTCTGTCGTTTTTGAGATTGTATCCAAGTACTGCATTTTGGACTCTTGTTGACCATGATGGCTACTCCATTTCTTCTGAGGAATTCCTGCCCACAGTAGTAGAGATAATGGACATCTGAGTTAAATTCACCCATTCTAGTCCATTTTAGTCTGCTGATTCCTAGAATGTCCACGTTCACTCTTGCCATCTCTTGTTTGAGCACTCCAATTTGCCTTGATTCATGGACCTGACATTCCGGGTTCCTGTGCAATATTGCTCTTTACAGCATCAGACCTTGCTTCTATCACCAGTCGCATCCACAACTGGGTATTGTTTTTGCCTTAGCTCCATCTTTTGGCTTCATTCTTTCTTGAGTTATTTCTCCACTGATATCCAGTAGCATATTAGGCAACTACTGACCTGGGGAGTTCCTCTTTCAGTATTCTATCATTTGCCTTTTCATACTATTCATGGGGTTCTCAAGGCAAGAATACTGTCACTCAATTATGTCTAACTCTTTGTGACCCCATGTACTATAGCCTACCAGACTCCTCCATCCATGGGATTTTCCAGGCAAAAATACTGGAGTGGGTTGCCATTTCCTTCTCCAGAGGATCTTCCCAACCCAGGGATTGAACTTGGGTATCCCACACTGTAGGCAGATGCTTTACCATCTGAGCCACCAGGGAAGTCCCATGCTAGCAAAGAAATACTCAAAATTCTCCAAGCCAGGCTTCAGCAGTATGTGATCTGTGAACTTACAGATGTTCAAGCTGGTTTTAGAAAAGGCAGAGGAACCAAAGATCAAATTGCCAAAATCTGCTGGATCATCAAAAAAGCAAGAGAGTTCTAGAAAATATCTATTTCTTCCTTATTGACTATGCCAAAGCCTTTCACTGTGTGAACCACCACAAACTCTGGAAAATTCTTAAAGAGATGGGAATACCAAACAGCCTGACCTCTCTCTTGAGAAACCTATAGGTAGGTCAGGAAGCAACGGTTAGAACTGGACATGGAACAAGAGAGTGGTTACTAATAGGGAAAAGAATACGTCAAGGCTGTATATTGTCTCCCTGCTTATTTAACTTCTATGCAGAGTACATCATAAGGAATGCTGGACTGTAAGAAGCACAAGCTGGAATCAAGATTACTGGGAGAAATATCAATAACCTCAGATATGCAGATGACACCACCCTTATGGCAGAAAGTAAAGAACTAAAAGGCTTCTTGATGAAAGGAAAGAGGAGAGTGAAAAAGTTGGCTTAAAGCTCAACATTCAGAAAACTAAGATCATGGCATCTGGTCCCATCACTTCATGGTAAATAGATGGGGAAACCTTGGAAACAGTGACAGACTTTATTTTGGGGGGCTCCAATTCACCACAAACGGTGACTGCAGCCATGAAATTAAAAGATGCTTGCTCCTTGGGAGAAAAGTTATGACCAACCTAGGCAGCATATTAAAAAGCAGAGACATTACTTTGCCAACAAAGGCCCATCTAGTCAAGGCTATGGTTTTTCCTATAGTCATGTATGAATGTGAGTTGGACCATAAATAAAGCTGAGTGCCAAAGAATTGATGCTTTTGAACTGTGGTGTTGGAGAAGACTCTTGAGAGTCCTTTGGACTACAAGGAGATCCAACCAGTCCATTCTAAAGGAGATCAGTCTGGGTGTTCATTAGAAGGACTGATTTTGAAGCTGAAACTCCAATACTTTGGCCACCTGATGTGAAGAGCTGACTCATTTGAAAAGATCCTGATGCTGGGAAAGATTGAAGGCAGGAGGAAAGGGGGACAACAGAGGATGAGATGGTTGGATGGCATCACTGACTCAATGGACATGAGTTTGAGTAAGCTCCGGGAGTTGGTGATGGACAAGGAGGCCTGGTGTGCTGCTGTCCATGAGGTAGCAAAGGGTTGGACATGACTTTGCAACTGAACTAAACTGAACTGAAACCCATGAAGCACAGGAGAGGAATGCATTTAGAAAGGAAAGAACAAGCATCTCAAATATATAACTTCATGCATAATTTTGAAGTAGTGGATGCCTTAGTTTAAGTTTCCCCTAAAGGTGACTGGAGTCAAGTAGTTTATTTGAAAAGTGATGATATGAAGAAGGGGAGTTAGACAGGCCAACATAAACACAATGATCAAGGTCCCCACTGTCAGCCAGAGGGACTCACTCCTGCCAGGACTTCTGAGAAGCTTAAGAAGGGCTCCCTAAGTGTCCAACAATAGATCCAGCCCCTCCACTGTTGGAGCATCATCTCCACAGGTATTAACATCCTAACCTTCTGTCCTGCCCTTCCTAAGGGATCAGAGGAGACCCTGAGCAAAAAGGGGAGAGGCCGTGCACACCCCTTGCTGGAGAGTGGATGTTGCCTGCAGAGCTGGGTTAGCTCCACGTGGACATGTCCACTGCAGTTGCAGCTGAAATCAGGCAGGATAGAGGATGTGATATGATATACCAAATGCATCAACACATTTCAGTTCAATTCAGCTCAGTTGTGCTCCACTCTTTGCAACCCCATGTACTGCAGCAATCCAGGCCTCTCTGTCCATCACCAACTCCTGGAGCTTACTCAAACTCAAGTCCTTCAAGCCGGTGATGCCATCCAGCCATCTCATCCTCTGTTGTCCCCTTCTCCTCTCACCTCCAGTCCTTCCTAGCATCAGGGTCTTTTCAAATAAGTCAGCTCTTCACATCAGGTTGGCCAAAGTATTCAGGACTGATTTTCTTTAGGATGGACTGGCTGGATCTCCTTGCAGTCCAAGGGACTCTCAAGAGTCTTCTCCAATACAACAGTTCAAAAGCATCAATTCTTTGGCACTCAGCTTTCTTTATAGTCCAACTCTCACACCCATACATGACTACTGGAAAGGCATCAGCTACAAGGCAATAAAATTAGTGGATCTGTATATACTTTTTGAGGCAGTACGCTTTGCAGTTTGTGAGGCCAGAATGCTAATACAAAATAGTGGTTAACTGGGGTTGCCTAGTTGGAATTTAGCAATCTGGAAGCTACAATCCGCCTGTTATCTCCATGCAAATAGATACTTCTAAATACTTCACTGGCAATTCTGTTCTTCCCAATTAATTGGCCAGACCAAACCTTTGTAAGCAGCAATAGCAGAGGTAAACTAGCTCAGCCCCTGCCAAAATAATCGCAAATCCTGAGTTAGTCAGATGTGAATTAATGAGCTTTCAGCTGAGCTCGCTTTTTGTCAGACATATTGATCCTGGAGTGAAGCAGCCCTTTAAAGGCTATAATTAAGATGCGGTTTCCAAGGTGAAGGGCCTGGGCAGGGACAAACAAGCAGGATGCTTGTTCCCGTGAGGCTGATAGGTGATGGGGGGATGAACTTGCAGGGGGAGTTTCTCTCCTTTTCCTCCTGATAGGAAATGAGAGCCATGTTCCAAATGAAACAAATGAAGTTTACACAGTTATTTAGACCGTAAAAGCAAGAGGAGCTCCAGATTACAAATTACTGGTAGAAAGAGTTTTCCTCCCTAGCCAAGAAAGTTGTTTTGTATTAAATTCACCCGCCCCTCTGCTTGCCTTCTTACCAATAATAAGGGTTTCATTCTCTCTCTCTTTTTTTTTAATTAGAGCCCCTTTCACCAGAGAATTACATTTGTTGGAAAGAAACACTTTAATAAGTGTTCGGAGTGTTAGTTTAAAACACACACACACACACACACAAGAAGGAGCACAAAAGAAGCCAGGCAGAGACCCTGTGAGGGTGGCCGGAGCTGTCGCCTGCAGCCAGGACTTCTCAGAACAGCCACAAGGGGAGGGTGGGTAAGAAGCAAATGTGGACACTGCCGGCTTTTCTTTTGGGAAGACTCAGGAAGTGTTCTATTTCTCTCTAATACAGTTGCCGTGGGGGTAATTTGTTTTTTCCTTTTTTGGAGACACTGAGAGCGTCCTGAGGACTTGGGGCAGGTGAAGACAGACTGCAAACAGATATCACAGGACGATAACCTGGCACTGGGCTTAGCTCAGATGAGATCCTTTGAAGGACAAGTGGGAAAAAAAAAAAAAAAACACCAACCCGCCTTCTGAATGAGTGAGAAGGAACAGCAGGGATTCAGGGATTCCTTGCCAGATATGATGAGATATGATTTCTCTGTCTTACCATGTGAGGCCATGTGAGGCCATGTCCATCCTTGGGGGTGGGGTGTGGATTGGTTTTATTCACATTTTTCAAAATAAGAAAATTGAAATCCTGATGAAGTTAAATGACTTGGCCAAATTTAGCTACAAAATATCAAGACCAAAATCTGCACACGTTTGCCCCAACTCCTAAAATTGCCCTGCAACATATACTTGAGTTTATTAAAAGTATGCAGTTATATACACATGCCAAATTTTATAGGCATGTTTAAAGGCATGAACAAAGCAGGTAGAGGTGATGGAATTCCAGTGGAGTTGTTTCATATCCTGAAAGATGATGCTGTGAAAGTGCTGCACTTGATATGCCAGCAAATTTGGAAAACTCGGCAGTGGCCACAGGACTGGAAAAGGTCAGTTTTCATTCCAATCCCAAAGAAAGGCAATGCCAAAGAATGCTCAAACTACCGCACAGTTGCACTCATCTCACATGCTAGTAAAGTAATGCTCAAAATTCTCCAAGCCAGGCTTCAGCAATACGTGAACCGTGAACTTCCTGATGTTCAAGCTGGTTTTAGAAAAGGCAGAGGAACCAGAGCTCAAATTGCCAACATCTGCTGGATCATGGAAACAGCAAGAGAATTCCAGAAAAACATTTATTTCTGCTTTATTGACTATGCTAAAGCCTTTGACTCTGTGGATCACAAAAAACTGTGGAAAATTCTGAGAGAGATGGAAATACCAGACCACCTGACCTGCCTCTTGAGAAACCTATATGCAGGTCAGGAAGCAACAGTTAGAACTGGACATGGAAAAACAGACTGGTTCCAAATAGGAAAAGGAGTACGTCAAGGCTGTATATTGTCACCCTGCTTATTTAACTTACATGCAGAAACGCTGGACTGGAAGAAACACAAGCTGGAATCAAGATTGCGAGGAGAAAAATCAATAACCTCAGACATGCAGATGACACCACCCATATGGCAGAAAGTGAAGAGAAACTAAAAAGCCTCTTGATGAAAGTAAAAGAGGAGAGTGAAAAAGTTGGCTTAAAACTGAACATTCAGAAAATTTAGATCATGGCATCTGGTCCCATCACTTCATGGGAAATAGATGGGAAAACAGTGTAAACAGTGTCAGACTTTATTTTTGGGGGCTCCAAAATCACTGCAGATGGTGATTGCAGCCATGAAATTAAAAGACGCTTACTCCTTGGAAGAAAAGTTATGACTAACCTAGATAGCATATTGAAAAGCAGAGGCATTACTTTGCCAACTAAGGTCTGTCTAGTCAAGGCTGTGGTTTTTTTCAGTAGTCATGTATGGATGTGAGAATTGGACTGTGAAGAAAGCTGAGTGCTGAAGAATTGATGCTTTTGAACTGTGGTGTTGGAGAAGACTCTTGAGAGTCCCTTGGACTGCAAGGAGATCCAACCAGTCCATTCTGAAGGAGATCAGCCCTGGGATTTCTTTGGCAGGAATGACGCTAAAGCTGAAACTCCAGTACTTTGGCCACCTCATGCGAAGAGTTGACTCATTGGAAAAGACTCTGATGCTGGGAGGGATTGGGGGCAGGAGGAGAAGGGGACAACAGAGGATGAGATGGCTGGATGGCATCACCGATTCGATGGACGTTAGTCTGAGTGAACTCCAGGAGTTGGTGATGGACAGGGAGGTCTGGCATGCTGTGATTCATGAGGTTGCAAAGAGTCAGACATGACTGAGCAAATGAACTGAACTGAACTGAACTGATCTCCCTGCTCACAGCAGTCATGGTGATCTAGAGAAACATCAGGTTAGACCGCATCACAATTCTGCTCGAAATCATCCAGAGGGTGTTCGTGGTTTACTCAGAACAAAATAGAAGTCCTTTCTAACCTCTAAGACTTTGTATTAACTGCCCTTTCCCGTTACTTATCTGACCTTATCGCCCTTCTTTCATTTACATTCAAGCCATATTGACCTTCTCACTGTTCCTGGAGCACATCACAAATATTCCCTACTCACAGGCTTTGCCTTTGCTCTTTCTTCTGCCCAGCATGCTTCTTCTCTAGATAGAGCTATGCCTTGCAGCCTTCATTGTTTCTGTTTTCTTTAAAAGTTACCTTCTCAAAAAGGGTTTTTCTGGGTGTCTCTGATGCTTCATAACCTGTCTCCTGCTTTATTAACTAGTCAAAATACATTTAACACAACTGAACATATATAACCATACCACTGCACTTTAAATTATAAAGCCTTTTTTTTTTTTTTTTTAAGAATAAGAACATTGGTGTATTGCATTTGATGTCTATGCCATACCTAAAACAGTGTCTGGCATATACTAGGTGCTCAATTAATGTTTTGTTTACCACTAAGTGGGTGAATGAATGTATTTGAGCTAAAGGAATGTCAAGGCAGGGTGATATGAACAGCATCTGGAATATAAAGGCATTAGGCACTCATGTGTCCATCACACTAACTTAAATCAGTAAGGATGATCATTCATGTTAAACACCTTATGCATCTTCTCATTCTTTAAAAATTTACCTATATCTTCTAGTCTGCAATTTGAATTCTCTGATTTTTTTAATAGAGTTGAATACCTAAAATAAAGTATACTTGATTTTCAATTTTTACATTAATGAATTAATGAATCTGACTGTTAAATTGTCTCATGTTTATCTTGAGTGATGGGGTAATTTTTATAATAGTGTTGTCAATTTTTTTACTTTAGTAGACCATTTAATGGTTGTTTGGAATTTTATATGGGCCATCAATTTTAGGAAAGTTGAAAAAAAGTCCTCAAAATTTTAAATACAAAGGAAACTCATGTTATGTAAATAATTTTAAATTTAACACCTCTTTCATATTGTTGAGAACGACAAAATTGTAAACATTTTACCAATGTTTTTATATTTAGCTTAATGATGGATAACCTGATAAGTAATCACTATTCAGTCACTTCTTTTTTTACTATTATATTTACTTCAGACAAAGTTAGAAAACCCTAACCCACAATTATGTGTCAGGAGGGATGGTCACCCCTGTTTGGCTTGACAGATAACTGGCAATTTAATTTGAACAAAGCGCATGATGAACATATAATTGTGGTTGTCAATGATTACTTTCAGTGCTTTTGGTGCTGAATCAATATTCACAGAAACCATCAAATCCTGAAAGGTTACATATTTCATCTTGCAAGTGGATTCCTTGTTCTTATGCTTGTTGAATTCAGATCTGAAGAGTATTGCTTGTTGCTCATTTGTTTTCATCTTCTCTTACATCACCAGGGCCATGAAATTCTTTCACAAAAAGTAAATATACTTACAATATTGGAGGAGAGAGCAAATTTTCAGAAATCAAGTTGTTATGTTAACAAAATTTGGACATCAATTTCCTTCTTAGCAAAGCAGTCAAGAAAATTATTAATTGTTGGAGAAAAGTTAAATTTTTAGTAATTGAACCATAGTACCAAAATTTGAATTTCCTTAAAAAATCCTGATGTATTCTAATCTTTGATTTTAAAATTGTGGGCTTTTGACCCTGGGTGACATATGCTTCTAAAGACCCTAACTATGTGATGGTATACTGGGAGGAAGACAATGGAAAACATAGTCGTGTTTTCTCAGTCTTGGTCCAGGTGGTGAGGAAACGCTTTTATCTCAAACTTCATCTCAAAGATTCATATTCACCATTTCTCTCTACAGCCAACAGACTTCAGTGTGGAAAAGTAAAGTCTTGTTTTCCCAGTGTTTACTTGTTTGCTGATTATCATTTAGTTAATTAACAATTTTGACTGTGTCCTTCCAATCTGAATTGTGATTAGGAGGCAAATTGTTGGCTGCTAACTGTTCTGTGTGAATAGATCACCAATGGCTAGGAAATCAGGCACAGACTCTCATTGTCACAGCAACACTGTCTATTGTTCATTGTTCATTCTAGTGGGTCCCGTATTAACATTTATGTCAATGCATGCTTTCTAGTCTACATCAGTGCTCACAAAACAATCAGAAATTATCTTCTTCACTTTGAATTTTTGGCATAAAACAAAAATTTTCATCCATTTCTCCATCTGTTGAGAATATCTCCCATGCAATATGATTCACTTCTAGTTTTGTCCAGCTGTAAATTGGAACACTTGTTAGCACACATACAGTAATTAGAGAGTAAATACAATGGTGCAGAGTGCGGGGAACAATAAAACACACTAGGACATACAAGTTCAAATAATATTCTAAAGTAAATAGACATAACCGAATGAAGAAAATTGGCTTTGCCTTAAATCAAATATACAAGAACAGGGGAAAAGACTTATCAGTTTAATACAACTGGTATCTATAAAATCAACATTAAAAAAAAGCAGCAGGTGATTTTTGCATAGTGTGGGTCACAAAGGTGTAATATAATTTGTACTCACTTGGAAGAAACCTAACTAACATGATGGCTATGTCTAGGAAAAGAATAAGCAGATTCAAATAAATTTACCAAACATACTCAATTGATCCCTGTAATCTGATGACTTCATGATACTAGCAGGGAGACGATCAAGCAAAATATGCACATGGAAATATGCTAAACATGAAACTACTCAGGAAATGGGACAGATTATCCTGAGAGTGGGGCTGTAGGGACTTTTTTGATGATGACTCTGAGTCAGATTGAGATTGCATTAATCATAGCAGCTAATGCTATAATGAATTACCCAGGTATATTGATGTATGAAGGAATTTTGATAATGGCTTTTTTTTGGCCATGGCTTGTTCAATGTTCTTTCATTAGTTTCTGTCATTAGTTTTATGGTTGGTTTTACAGCATTTTGGCAATAATAATATTAATAGTAGTTTTGTTATAAAGAGAAAAACTGAATTTATGCATCTCTCATTTTTTAAGAGAGAGATTTATCCATTTTGATCTGCATTTGTTTGTATTTGTTCTGAAAAATATGTACAAGTTTCTTTTATTTATTTTAAAATGACATGAAAACAGATGGCTTCAAAACATACCTTCGAAAGCTTCTTAGGAGGTGTGTTGGAAATGGAAGCTTCACTTAGTCCAATGCAATTTTCATTTTTTTACATTAACCATTGTATTTCTCCTTTGTATGTTTAATTTATAGCTACATGTGTGGAATTATCAGTATATATAGATTCATATCCCGCATTCACACTAAAGACCTGTTTACTATTTATGTCATGATTTTATTGACTATAATCTTTTTTGTTGTTGTTAATAGAACTTTTATTTTTAATGAAGTATTTCTGAGTCATCTAGGCTTCCCAGGTGGTGCTAGTAGGGTAGAATCTTCCTGCCAATGCAGGAGACACAAGAGTGGCAGGTTCAATCTCTGGGTCAGGAGGATCTCCTGGAGTAGGAAATGGCAACCTGTTCCAATTTTCTTGCCTGGAAAATCCCATGGACAAAGGAGCCTGGCAGCCTATAGTCCATGGGGCCACAAAGAGTCAGATACAACAGAGCAACTGAGCACTTCTGAGCCATCCATCTATTTTAGCCGCTGGAGATACAACAGTACATGGTAACAAGGATGACACAATTTAACAAACAAAACAGTACACAAGCAACTGATTTCACTACTTGAATATTGAAAATGCCATTGCAGAAATAAATCAGTCCCACTTAATTTCTGGGAAAGGAAGTGGGGTTAGAGGTTGAATCAGTTACCAGTGGCCAATGAGTTATGCAATCGTGTCTACATGATGAAACTTCCATAAAACCCAGAAGGAGAGGGTTTAGAGAGACTGTATCTTGGAGAACCAGAATGCTTCCATGTGACTCTGTGCTGGGTCCCAAACCCCACAAGGACAGAAGTTCCTTTGGAAGGGATTCTGCCCTGTGTATCCCTTCACCTCCTTTTGATCTGTATCCTTTGATATCCTTTGTAATAAATGAGTAACCTGGAGAAAGCAATGGCACCCAACTCCAGCACTCTTGCCTGGAAAATCCCATGGATGGAGGAGGCTAGTAGGCTGCAGTTCATGGGGTCGCTAAGAGTCGGACATGACTGAGCGACCTCCCTTTCACTTTTCACTTTCACACATTGGAGAAGGAAATGGCAACCCACTCCAGCATTCTTGCCTGGAGAATCCCAGGGATGGTGGAGCCTGATGGGCTGCCATCTATGGGGTCGCACAGAGCTGGACATGACTGAAGCGACTTAGCAGCAGTAGCAGTGAATAAATGGGTTTTCCTGAATTCTCAGAGCAGCTTAACAAAGTAATCAAAACGAGGGAAGGGGTGGTGGGAATGTCTGATTTACAACCAGTTAGTCAGAAGCACAGGAACAACCAGGGTGTCAGAAGTAGGAGGCCATCTTACGGGACTGAGCTCCTTTACCTGTGGCATTTGATTCTGTCTTTGGGTAGATTCTGTCTTCCGGATAATGTCAAAATTGAGCTGTAAACTTGGATGACCAGTTGGTGTCCAAGAACTGTTTGTTGTGGGGAAGGCACACTTTGGGACTAGGTCCTCGAACCCTATTTATATCTGCCATTACAAAGCTCAGATATTCCAAGAAGCAACATATATTATTGTTGTTAATTTGTCTCAATAATTATATACATCATTTGGATGAATAGATAATTTAGAAGATTTTTTCCCCCAAAATTTTAGAATAAAATATACTTGCTATAAGAACGCTGCTTTCTCACATCTTTATCTTCTCCCTTTTTCCTTTCTTACTCTCCTTTTCTGATAGGATAGAATAATTCTTTTTCTTGAATCATGACTTGTATCTTTATATATTAAATCTATGTATTTCATTAATCTGTCTTCAATGAAAGTTGCTTTTAAATTATCTTTTTGTATTTTCAACAGTACATGAACCATAAACTTCTAGGTATGCAAGCTGGATTTAGAAAAGGCAGAGGAACCAGAGATCAAATTGCCAAATCAGCTGGATCATTGAAAAAGCAAGAGAGTTCCAGAAAAAACATCTACTTTTGCTTTATTAACTAGGCCAAAGCCTTTGACTGTGTAGATCACAAAAAACTGTGGAAAATTCTTAAAGAGATGGGAATACCAGACCACCTAACCTGCTTTCTGGGAAATCTATATGCAGGTCAAGAAGCAATAGTTAGAACTGGACATGGAACAACAGACTGGTTCCAAATCAGGAAAGGAGGACTTCAAGGTTGTATATTGTCACCCTGCTTATTTAACTCATATGCAGAGTTCAGTTCAGTTCAGTTCAGTCGCTCACAGTGGCGTGTGTGTCCCGTGAGTGGCTCTCTTTTGGGGGGGTGGGTCGAGGCCGTAGGGAGAGGCGTGCCTGTTCCCCTCGTCGTGGAGGCCTTGGCGGATGAGGCCTTGCAGGGGGCGGGACGCGGGCTCTGCTCTGGCCCTGACCGCGCACACGCTCCTGTATGGTGGTCCGCTTACCTGTACCGCAGACCCCTCCCGCCCAGCTGAGGCCTGGTGGCTCGTGGAGCGCCATGGTGACTGCAGCCATGAAATTAAAAAATGCATACTCCTTGGAAGACAAATTATGACCAACCCAGACAACATATTAAAAAGCAGAGACATTACTTTGCCAACAAAGGTCCATCTAGTCAAGGCTATGGTTTTTCCAGTAGTCATGTATGGTTGTGAGAGTTGGACTATAAAGAAAGCTGAGTACCAAAGAATTGATGCTTTTGAAGTGTTGTATTGGAGAAGACTCTTGAGAGTCCCTTGGACTGCAAGGAGATCCAACCAGTCCATCCTAAAGGAAATCAGTCCTGAATATTCATTGGAAGGACTGATACTGAAACTCCAATACTACGGACACCTGACACAAAGAACTGACTCATTGGAAAAGACCCTGATGCTGGGAAAGACTGATGGTGGGAGCAGAAGGGGACAACAGAGGATGAGATGGTTGGATGGCATCACTGATGCGATGGATGTGAGTTTGAGTAGGCTCTGGGAGTTGGTAATGTATAGGGAAGCCTGGCCTGCTGCAGTCCATGGGGTTGCAAAGGATCAGACACCACTGAGTGACTGAACTGAACTGATTTGTATTCTCTTTTATGAGCTGCATAAATTCCCTATTAAAGCCTATGGGAATCAGTCTCATTCTGACCTCCTGTGAACCCAGCTACAAGTACATTTCAGGAGGCCCCAAATTTATGTCTCTGGTCTTCTCCCTTTTTATATCATCCTAAATAAACCTCTTTAAGGGTTGTTGGAGGGAGTCACCCACAGCACCGTCATTTTGATGGACCTTTTATTTTGCATCGAACAGTTCTCACTCCTCTGAATTAGAGAAACCAAGAGGATGTAATTCACTTTTATAATAATGAAAAATAAATTAAGCTGCTCTGCAATGTACCCTTACCATAATTCAGCTTGGGACCTTTCCTCTTGCTCCTCTGAATTAGATGTTCTCCATATTTTTCCTGAGGATGCTGGGGCTTGTCATAAAAGGATCTGAAGGAAGTTAGCATAGGTATTCATTCCAAATACACTGCAGTAGTCAAATCCAGGCCATTTCATAAGAAAATGGCTCAGGTGAAGGGCTTCCTGCATCAGGAGGGCCATCTGTGAAGTGTCCAGTCCTAAAGTCTCTTATCCCTACAGCCTGAACTGAGTGGGCTCCACTGTCTGCTCCAAACTGCTTCCCCTACAGGGCACAGGCAGGCACAGCCCATCCCCACCCCCAAGAGCTGCAGGATCTGAATATGGGAGGCTCCCCTGCTGGGATCAAGGGCTTCCAATCCTTTCTCTTTGTACAGAGAAGGCATCTACATACAGTGCCTTGTTTTGCATCAGGCAGTTCTAAATTGCTAATATAACTGATCTTAGTATCATCTCAGTGGAGGGACTTCCTGGAAGTCTGGTGGTTCAGACTGCTTCCAATGCAGGGGACTAGGTTCAACCCCTGCTCAGGGAATTAGATCCCACATGCTGCAGCTAAGAGGCCTCATGCTGCAACTAAGAAAAAAATACATATAGGCCACATTCCACAGCTGAGACCTGGACCAGCCAAATAAATAAATAACTAAAAATAAAAAAACATCCCAATGAGTATTAGAATCCTTTTTTATGGAGGGGTCAGGGAAAGAGCAGAGAGGCAGAACCAATGCTCAGAGCAGTGAAATAACTTCCCCCAAATCACACTAAGAGCAGAGACAGAATTTGAATATGTGTCTTCTGATGCCTAACCCAGATCTCTTTGCCCTATAATAAATACATTGCTTTAAAACAATAGAAATAGTCTAACATAAAACATTTATCATTTTAAAAAATATATTTCAAAACAACATTTCCTAAAAGATTATAATTAGATTGTCCCAATCTATTATTATTTAATTCCTTAACATTGTGGGTAGTCTTTGAGCATTCAAGAGTATCTGATAAAGATAATTCCTTTGAGATTGATATTTTATGTTACAAAAGTTTTTTCACTCAGAGGGCACATATATTCTTGATAGAATATATGCTTCATGACAATAAAGATTTTTGTCTACTTTATTCACCGAAATATCCCCAGTGCTTAGAAGGGTACAGGGCTTGTTGAGTAAGTCAACAGTTAATAGAGAACAAGATCTGAAAAGATGGCATCCGTTTTGGTTGAGTTTGCTTATAATAGGAAGGTACCATAAACAAACGGCTTTACTTCTTAGTGTTGCCCATGGTATGAATAAGTCCTTCAGTGATAAGGTGGAGAAACCTCCTAAAGATTCCAATGAAGGAAACAGAGGAGAACAGAAAGGAGCCGGATGGGGGTTTGTGTCAGACCTCATAAAGCCTTGGGCTGTGGAAGCTGGCAGGGCAAGAGAAGGCAAGGATGTGAAGACAGTCATGGGTCTGAAATCCTCACAGAACCTTAGTGACAATCCAGCTGTTGGCAGCACCCACAGCTCATCCTCTCTGAGGACCCCTCGGATGAGTGCAGAATCTCAGGGGCAGCCACCCAGTGTCTTTCGCCCGTGGCCTCTGTTCCTGGCAGTACCTGCCTAAGGAAACTGGTGTGTGGAAGGCTGGGCTCAGCCAGGTCTGCCCCAGTGTGCCTCAAACACGGCAGCACAAGCTGTCTAACCTGGATGCAGAAGTCACCTTCTTTGTTGCGTTCTCTTTTGGGAGTGATGGCTCAGACCTCCAGTTCATGCTTGTCAAGAAAATGGTTAAGGCTTACACAAGGAAATAGGTCATTTGTGGAGGCCCAGTAGTCAAAGTTGAACTACCAAATAAGGATAACTGAAAGATTTTCCCTTTAGACTGCTGCTTGACCAGTTGAAGGGACCCAAGACAGCAAGACTCAAGTAGCAAAACTACAGACGAATAAAGGCTCATATTAAGGTCCTTCATCAAAGTCTCTCTCTGTAATAGATAATACAAGGATGGACAGGCACACTGGTTAGTAGAACTCATTACAGGGACGCTAAATTATTCATTGAAGAACTACTATAGAATGCAGAGGGACATTAAGTTGCCTGATGAAACCGGAATTTTTGTCTGGGCCTATGGTGATTTTAAGGATAGTCCTGTTCTGGAGCTGCATGAATATGATAATGTATTGGTTAAAAGTTAAGGTGCTTATCTAATGACTTTTCTTCTTTATTCTCTTCTTCCTCATCATTATTGCTATTAATATCATTATAAAAGTAACATATAAGGCAGTCAAATAGTACTAATGGATATAAAGTGAAAAATTAAAGACTCTTTCACGCCTTCATTTCTATTTCCAATAGGATTTCACCATTATCAGTTTCTGGCTGTTTCTAAAAAAACATAAAATGGGTGATAAAAAGCCTTGAAAATTCTATGTTTCATACATGCAGAGAGACAAGGGAAAACATGACATTTAGGAGATAGGAATAGAATGCTGTATAACAAAAGAAAAATCAGAAAACAACATAGAGTCCTCGAAAATTAAAAATAAATATCAGAAAGTTCATTCAAAGGCTAGAGGGGAATCTTCAAGCACAATCCCAGAAAGTAGAACTGTAAGAAAAAGATGAAAAACATATTTTTAAAAGATAAGAAACTTAGGAGAGCAATCCAGGAAAAGAAATATATAAATATAGTGGTTCCAAAAAAGAAAGAAGAAAGCTGAAGAAATAAAACTTTTAAGGAAGTAATCAAGCCATTAATTCAATAACTGTGCTTAGTCACTTAGTCATGTCTGACTCTTTGCGGCCATATAGATTGTAGCCCACGAGGCTCCTCTGTCTGTGGGGATTCTCCAGGCAAGAATACTGGGGTGGGTTGCCATGCCCTCCTCCAGGGGATCTTCCCATCCCAGGGATTGAACCCAGGTCTCCCACATTGCATGTGGATTCTTTACCATCTGAGCCACTAGGGAAGCCCAATTCGGTAAGTATATACTGAGAATTCATCATATTTCAGTCCCTTCTAGGTGCTTAGAATACATCAGCAAACAAAACTGATGAAGATCACTGCTCTTTCTGCTCCCCTCTCATGGGAGAGATAAACAATAAGTCAGTTACATAACGTGATAGCCATTGGTAAATGCTATCAGAAGAAAAGAAAAAGAAACAACCGCAGAAGAGCAAATCCAGAGTAGATGTGGGAGGTGGTTGCTGATTTAAATAGAAGGACTACCAGTGGTTAAGGCAGGCCTCAGTTATTAAAGGGGAGGTTTGACAAACACTTGAAGGAGGGCCTTAGCTATGAGGCTGTCTGGGGAAAGGGTCTTGCAGAGGGAGCAGCAAAAGGGAAAAGTCCTAAGATGTGAGGTGTACGACATGGCTAGACATGGTGTGAGCAGTGAGGCCCCTGTTAAGGACTCTGGATTTCTCAGGGATCTATTAGAGAAATCTGGATTTTGGTCTGCCATTGTGTGATTCTGTGTGGTATCCTTTACCTTTTCTGGAGGTATGGCATAAAAGTTATGCTAACTAAAGAAAAAAAAATTGGAAGCCTCTCTTCTTTCTATATTCTATGAAAGTTTAAATAAGATTCCATTTATATACATTTATGTGTATACATATACATATATATAATATAGTAATATATATAGTAATATTAGAACTACTATAGTAATATAGAACTATTCACAGAACTGCATCTGTGAAAGGATCTGGGCCTGGCATTTTTTTTTCAGATGTATGCCATGAAACGCTTTTGCTTTAGCCTATGGCCACTGGTCTACTTAAGGTTTTCTATCTCTCAGATCAATTTGGAATTATTCATGTTTTCATCTTTGACCAGGATTTTGAATTTATTTGTGTAGTTGGGCAAATTCTTCTATTTTCATTCCCTTAATGTCTTCTGATTTTGGCTGGTTATTTTTTATTTGAAGTACATTTTTTTTTTTTTTGCTTTCTCCATGATTTGTATGAACTAGTATTTTATATATCTAATTGAAGTATTCAAAGAAACAGTACTTAAATATGCATATATATATATAAATAATACATTTCTATCAAGAAATAGAATATATACATTTTCATCTCTTAATTTTATTTTTATTTCTTAATTTTTATTTTTTTCCTTTATTTTATTTTTTGTTTTCAATTTTATGTGTCACATGATGGTTAAAAACACAGACTTTGAAGTCAGATGTATTGGAGTCTAATATTGATTTTTCTGCTAGTAATCTTGTTGCTTCTTCAACAGTATAAATATAAATGAATGTTCTTCAGCGAATCAGGTTAATTCCTCCTTTGATGCATATTCTTGTAACAGCTCCTTGATTTTATCTTTCTTCCCTTCATTTCCAATTTATTTTTTCATTTATTTTGTTTATTGTGGTTTCATTTTTCATAGTTGCCCTCTTGGAATGTTTCTATTTGGAGTCTACTTCATGGGAATGCCATTTGTTACAATATAATTTTTTTCTGACTTAATGAAGTAAAATTGACAAATAAAAGTAGTATTTACATAAGGTTGTACAGGGCTTTCCAAATAGCACTAGTAGTAAAGAACCTGCCTGCCAACACAGGAGACATAAGATATGTGGGTTTGATCCTTGGGTCAGAAAGATCCCCTGGAATAGGAAATGCCAATTTGCTCCAGTAATTTTGTCATGGGCAGAGGAGCCTGGCTGGCTATAGTCCATGGAGTCTCAAAGAGTTGGACATGACTGAGCACACACATACAAGGTTGTACAACTTGATGCTTTGATATACGTGTACACCGTGAAACAATCGCCATAACCATGCTAATTAACACACCATCACCTCACATAGATACCATCTTCTTTTGGTTTCTTTGTGTGTGTGTGTGTGTATAGTGTGAAGGGTGAGAACACTTAGGATTTACCCTCTCAGCAGATTTCAAATATATGAAATAATATTTTTACTAAAGTCACACTGCTGTACCTTGTATCTCGTGAATTTATTCATCTTGTATAATTAAAACACTGTACCCCTAATTAACACAATTTTGAGAGTATATAGGAAACAGAAGTGGGAAATCCAACAGTATTACCTTGTATGCATTTTCCCTCAGCATTCAGCAATTAATTATTTCTTTTGGGTAAATCACAAATACTAAGTCTCATAATAAAAGTCCATACCTCATAGACCTTTGTTTGGGTGAATTAATATTTATTTATTTTTCCTCATTTGCCTCTGTTTAATAGTGGCTGAAGCGTTTGCAGTTTTCCTGTCTTCTCCACTCTCCTTGTACCCAGGCTGTTCTTTCAAGATTTTTTAGAGAAATCAGTAACCTGCTAGAAATTTTCCCTCCAGCGTCCTTCACTGAAGCTATTTAGTTTCATTGTACATGCATATTTTATCCCTGTTTTTCATGGTGTTGTAGGTTGTGACATACTTGATTATACTTATAGCAGTTAAGAGAGGACAAAAACTCTCCTGAATTATTTACTTTAAAAAAAAAAGCACTGTGTGTGCACTAAGTCGCTTCAGTCATGTCCGACTGTTTGAGACCCTATGGACTGTAGCCCACCAGGCTCCTCTGTCCATGGGATTCTCCAGGCAGGAATACTGGAGTGGGTTGCCATGCCCTTGGTCCAAAAAAATGATATATTCATCTTTGTCACCTTTCAAGACAAATTTCTATGCTACTTTCCCCTCAGTTTTAAGTGGTCTCTGTAGTTCCCAGGAAGTGCATGTAATGGGCAGCCAATCAGCCTGCAGTTTTTCAGTCTTATAACCAAATCTTTGTAATCTCCATCTAGTGGCCGATTTTCACCACCAACAGTACTGAATTCTGTTCCTAGACAGGATTATCATTTGCTAGACAAACCCCTAGCTCTTCTAATAGATATACCGTTTTCCCAGGCTATAAAGCACTGCTTATCTGGTTCATCATCCTGCCATTGACTTCTTACCCTGATCTTTAAATTCTAGATGTTGAATCACCCTATTTCATCAGGTGCAATCTATCCAAAATCAAATGCCCCTTCCCCAGCTATTTATTGCTGTGTGCACTATTGAGTCTATGTATACAATAAGGAACTAATGAGAACCTACTGTATAACAGGAAACCTTACTCAGCGCTCTGTGGTGACCTAAATGGGAAGGAAATCCAAAAAAGAGAGGCTATATGTATACATATAGCTGATTCCCTGTGCTATACAGTAGAAACTAATGCAATGTTGTAACTTAACTATACTCCAGTAAAAACTAAAAACAAATAAATAAGATCAATACACCCATAGAAGGTATCATTTCCATTGTCATAGGAAAGTATGGAAAGTAGCTGCGTGATAAACAAAAGGAAAATGGTTGAGTTATTTTGTGAGAACCTAATGAAGTGCTCTGCAGCCATTAAAATAACACATATGATGGTTACATAGGAAAACAAAACTAGCAATAGTAATTCCATATTTTGTACCTATTTTTCTTTATTTTAAACTTGAACTGGTCAGGCTTTTATTTTCATCTCATAAACTGTAATGTTATAAGAATAATGCTTTCTTCCTCATGGATAATAAAACACTAAAGTGAAGCTTTATTAAAATAAATTTTAAAAATATTCCTTAGAGGTGAATTCAGATATAACCTTGGCTGGTTGTGATAGGTGGTCAAAATTTTCTTACATTCACCCAGAATTCAACCAGTCGAATACCTCTATTCATTCTGCCATGAAAACCATCCCAAATTTAGGCATATTATCCAGGCTATGTCCTTGGCCTTATTCCAGTCTCTGCAGTTCCATTGCTTTCCATATCCGACCCTTTCATGAAGATTTTTATTCATTTATAGGCTGTGCAGGGGGTCTTCTCTAGCAGTGGCGAGTGGGGGCTCCTCTACAGTTGTGGAACGCAGGCTTCTCATTGAGCCCACTTCTCTTCTGCAGAGCATGGGCTCTTGGGTGCGCGGGCTTCAGAATTGTGGCTCCCGGGCTCTAGCGCACAGGCTTAGTAGTTGCGGTGCCCAGGCTCTGTTGCTCTGCAGCATGTGGGATCTTCCCAGATCAGAGATTGCACTCATGTCTCCTGCACTGGCAGATGGATTCTTGACCACTGAGCCACCAGAGAAGCCCAAGATTTTTTAATAGAAACCACTCTGGATTGCTTCCCTACCCTGTCCCTCTCCATTCTCCACTTGTCTCACCCATACTGAAGCTGTTTACATACATTTCCATCTCCAGGTACACACATCTCTGTCTTCCCAGGTTTTCTCCTGAATCATACTGCCCTAAAGGCCATATCCACCAGGTGTGCATTTTTCTACTCCACCCCTAACCACTGGCAGCCACACTTGTAAGCCAAGAAGACAAAGTACATTTTTAATGCCGTACAAATGTATTCTCATTGCTTTACCACGACACCTTTTCTATGTCAGAATTGAATCTTCAGAGATTCCACATGTCCTTTCTATTAGTCAAAGAAAATTACATAATCTGCTATGTTTTCCTTGTTCTCCTGGGTATGAAGCTTAGACCTAATTTAATGCTCAAATATAATTAATGAAACAAAGGGGGCAGGATCAGGATTTGGGGAAGAGAGTTTTCCACACAAGACGCTTTGATTTTAGTCAGCTTGTCATGTGTATCCATGTTTTTAGTCACTATGTTTGTTTTTAGTCACTAAGTTATGTCCAAAACTTTGGCCACTTGATGCAAAGAGCTGACTCTTTGGAAAAGACCCTGATGCTGGGAAAGATTGAAGGCGGGAGGAGAAGAGGATGACAGAGGATGAGATGGTTGGATGGCATCACCGACTCAATGGACTGAGTTTGAGTAAACTCCAGGAATTGGTGATGGACAGGGAGGCCTGGAGTGCTGCAGCCCATGGGGTCACAAAGAGTCGGACATGACTGAGCGACTGAACTGAACTGAACTGATGTCATGTCTGACTCTTTGTGACCCTGTGACCCTGTAGCCTGCTGGCTCCTGTGTCCTTGGTATTTCCCACATATGCATCTTAAGAGTGAAGAAGCAGTGATCAGAAGCAACAACACTTTTAATGAATGCCTTTTACAAATGCCATTAAAAAAAAGTTTTATTTTGTATCATGGTATAGCCAATTAACAACATTGTATTGTTTCAGGTGGACAGCAAAGGGACTCAGGCATACATATACATGTATCCTTTCTCTCCCAAACTCCCCTTCCATCCAGGCTGCCACATAACATTGAGCAGAGTTCCCTGTGCAGTACAATAGGTCCTAGTTGGTTATCAACTTTAAATATAGCAGTGTGTACATGCCCAGGAAGGATGGGGAGGAGGGGACAGTTAGGGAGTTTGGTTTACAAATGCCTTTTTATGTGTGAAGTGTTTCATACACATTGTTCCTTATATGCCAAACACCTTAAGAGTCTGGCACAAACATCCTGACTAAGTTGAGCCTCATGGAGTTTATTAACTCCTTGCAGGTTAATAAATAATTAACCTTTATTGTATGTTAATTATTAAATAATGTAACATTAATTAATTAACCTTTATTAACCTTCCCAATGCCTTAGCAAGGAAGAGGCAAAAAAGGGAAGTTTGAATTCAGGTTGCCTGAAACAATGTCTTTGTTCTTTTCATTTTACCTACAAAGTCACTTCTTTCTCACCTATAAGTGCATAATGTATTATATGTTTCATTCACTAGACAATTAACCAGATACTGCTTTGTGATTGCTCTTGTATTTTTTTTAACTTTTCAAGAAAGCCTGTTCATTATTCTTTAATAGATTGGTGTAAAAGTTGAAATATTTTTATATTTTTCTGTATCTTTCCCAGAGCATAAGTACTTCTGGTTACATGGTGGATGCACTATTCAAAAGAATGAATGAATGGTTTTAAATGCTATTGAGTGTGAGAGCGAGACTTTCTCTCCAAAATTACTGTACTTCCTAGGCTAGTTCTGCACAGGAAGAATACAATGTGCATTCAATCCTGAAGTATCTCTGAGTCATTTTGCTGGTTACACTCTAGTTCCACTAGCTTTCAGGGGGATTTCTTCCCAATAAGACCAAAAATCAGGATGTGCAAATTTATTCATCTATCTATCATGCTCATTAATGTATTCTAAGAGGATGGATAAGCATTTGAAATAAATCATATTAAGGGAGGCTTTCCTGGAGTCTATTTAGAAGTATCCTTTTACTGCTGCCCTCCACCAGAGCCTGATGAACAAGAGAGGGCTAGATTCTCTGCCTCCAAAGGTAACTCTTGAGCTGTGTCAGTATGTCTGATCTCATAGCCCGCTGCCTTCCTAAATCCCAGAGGAAGCTTGGGGTTCTGCAAGAGCCCGAAGTAGGATTGAATCATGCTCCAGAAAGAATGACAGAAGGAAAAACACTCTCCTTTTATTGCATATGACTGTTGACAGTTGTTGGCAGGATGCAAACTTGCACTGAGAACATTGCCTATTCTGGACACGGCACCCCAAGTGAAGAGAACAAAATCAAATAGTTCCTTAGGATGTAGAGTCACTGGCTGTGCATATTTTGTTTCCAGGAAATAGAATCTACACCTTGATGAATGTTTCTTTCGGTGTCTTTGCATTTTCCCAGCCACCCTGTTTTATTGGCAAGGAGTTAGAAGAAATCTTTTGTTTTTTTTCTGGCAAATTTGCAGCTAAATTACCACAAGACAATGGCTTTTCATCAGTTTTAGAGAAGTAAACTGCCACTCTCTGCAGCTGGCCCGTGCTGTTCTCTGGCATCAGGAGAAAAATTTATGGTGGCTCAAGTGCCAGCGAGTTCCAAGGTTGCTTTCCTTTCAGTGTGAAGGGACCAGTGTTTCTGTCCTGCATCCTGGCGCTGATTAAACAGTCTGACAGGAACTAAGCACCAGGGTGACAAATTGCTTTTTATATATAAGGACATCTCGAGGAAGGCAGGGAGGAACGTCCGTAGGAAAAATGTAGGTGTAAACTGACCTTATTACTTTAATTTTTCAGGCTTTATTTTTGTTATTTTTACACATCTTTTTCTTTCTGTTTTATTGAGATAGAATTGACAGTCAGCACAGGATAAGTTTGAGGTGTGATGCAGAGTGATTTGTCTTACATGTATCATAAAATGATTTTCTCAGTAAGTTTAGTGAACATCCATCTCATATAGATAAAAATTTAAAGAAAAATTTTAAAAAGTTTGCCTTGTGATGAGAACCCTTAGGATTTATTCTTTTAACTTTCATAGATAACACACAACACCGTTCATTCTATTAATCATGTTGTACAAGACATTCCTAGTATAAATTGGCCTTGTTTGATTTCTTGATTTGCCGGCAGATCCTCATGACTATTGCCATCTCCCGAGTAGCTTCCAATAAACATCAGCTCTCCATTTCTAATAGAGAGAGATGGCTGCCCCTGTTTTGCTTGAGATGCCACATGAATAGGAGAAATAGAAATATTTCTGTAATAGGCACTTTCAGAACTGAACTCCATCCTCAAACTTAGTTGATCAGATCACATCATCATGGTCCTTGATTGGTGTAAGACATGCCTCCCAGGACCTCACTTAGGTCCTGTTTTTATGGAACTTATAACCTATAATGACTGTGAGTTTCCTAGTGCTGCTGTAGCAGATTACCACAGCCTTGGTGATATAAACAGAAATCTATTCTCCCACAACTCTGGAGGCCAGAATTTCAAAATCAAGATGTCAGCAGAGGCTCCAGGGGAGATGCTCTTTCTTGTGTCTTCTGCCTCCTATTGGCTCTTGGCACTCCTGGCTTGTGGCCACGTAATTCCAGTCTCTGCTTCCTTAGTCACATGACCTCTTCCTGTTTTATGTCTCTTACAAGGATATTTTCCACTGGATTTAGGGCCCAAGATTGTTTCATCCTGAGATACTGTGCTATTTACACTCATGGGGCTTCCTCAGTGGCTTAGAGGGAAAGAATCTGACTGTCAATGCAAAAGACTCATGTTTGATCCCTGGGTCAGGAAGATCCCCTGGAGGAGGAAATGGCAACCCCCTCCAGAACTCTTGCCTGAAGAATCTCAATCCATGGAGTCACAAAAAAGTTGAACATGTCTGGGCAACTAAACAACAAAAACAACTGAAAAGACTTTAAAAAAAAAATAAGGTCACAATCAGGTGTTCTGTGGATTAGGAGCTGGGTCTCTCTTTGTTGGCACCAACCAGTTCACTACAGTAACTAACATGAGAATAAGATCAAGTGAAATGTGGTCATGACTGTTCCCCTAATTAACAGCTTTTCTGCTTATTTCTTTGGGTGGGAATTAAAGAGGAGAGCTTCTATAATGTAAATCAACACAAGGTACAAAATGCAGAAAATGAACTGGTTTGAGGATATGCCTGCAGAACATGTATAGGCAAGAAAAATATACGGAGAGAAGAGGAAAGGAAATGTTGGGTCATTGATTCCCTCAGTTGTCTGCGGGAGGGTAAAGGTCGATCGTATCAGGGGCATGCTAGCAGGGGGTGGATAAAAGAGTTGTTGTTTCAAGATTGGATCATCCCACTTATAAATGCCTCAAAAATGACTTTTCTCCATGAATCTTCTTTTTGTGATTGCCGCAGGTTTTGAATCCCAATCTGGGTAACCAGAGAGTTGTGCAAGCCCACAAGATGTAAAGAACCAGGAGAAAGAACTTAAATGTGTGGTTATGGAGGCAGGTCTACCTTTCCCAGTGGGTATTAACAGTGAGGGGGATGTGTAGGAGGATGGAACACAAGCTGGTGGCGTGAATCAGAAATAAGTGGGGGACAGCCTGCTTCTGAAGGGTGTCTCATAATGTACTTCTTCTCTTATAATCAGAAAATTAAAAAAAAAAAAAAAGACTTGCCTAAAAGGGATTTTGTTTTGTTAAAATATATACATCAGCCTCCCATTCAATTATCAAATTGGCAGGACCCCATATCCAATAACACATGCCATATTAAACTATTTTTAGGTACCTCAAAAATATCTGATGGGATGGCAAAAGCCCAAGTGACTGCCTAGCTAAGTCTCCCTTGTGCAAGCAGATAACTCACTTGCCAACTCAGGGATTATACCAAACACCCTTCGATATTAAAATGTTCAGCCAGGGAAAAGAAAGAGATCTGTCTCTGCCACTAACATTCCAACAAATTTTGGTTACAGCCGGCAGGTCTGGGGCCTCTGTTATCTTAACTCTTGCCTTCTTCCTGTTGAAACGCTCTAGGCCGGACCGAAGTTGGTCATCTGGAATTGTCATGTGAATTTAGGCAAAACCACTGCAAATTCTACATACAGGGAGACACTGAATGGTATATACGCCATTTGGCTCCTTGGAAAATACAAGGGGGAAGCTCTCCCACTTCAGACACCAAAAGACACTATCTGGTGGGGTGTTGACGTGGGGCAATGGGCTGGCAGTTGGGAGCAGAGGAGGGGAAAGAGGCCACAGTACAGTCTCAGAGACAGATGGAATGGTCCAGGCCCTAAGGGGATTTTTGCTAGGAATGGAGAGATAGTGGTTACCTGAAACCCAAAAGAGAACCCTAGCACCTGTGAGAACCCAGGGCAGGCTGTGGATAAAAGAACAGCTGTAATAAACTCTGTGAAACATTGAGCTCGAAGCAGAAGAGCTGAATCTTAAAGGCGGAGAATGTTTTACTGAAACCGCTCACAGAACAGGGCTACACACCCAGAGGCATGTCATTGGTAGATAATGATTAACAGTTGGTGGTTCATTACAGAGCAGTCAGGGGATGGGGAATGTGAAGAGCAGCTCAGGTAAATAATCGCTGTGAGCCAAGGCCCATTTTATGGGCATTTTGAAGTATTAGGTGGGCCCCCTTAATACCTGTGAAAATGGGCATAACACCTTGTAGTAATCTAAGCAAAGACACACCAGCTAGCAAAGTTTGGCTGTTTAATATGTTTATCTCATATATACCCACAGTTTAGTAATCTTCAGATTTCTTGTTAAATTCATTTAATAGACATTTTAAAAATAATTCCCTAAACTTTGACCAGATAAACACATATCAACATCTTTAATGGAAACTGGCCTGGATGCAAATGTGCCAACAAAAAAAATATAAACTTTGAACTAAAGAGTTAAAGGCAATGATGTTATTTGGAAAACCATGCTATACATGTGGAAAAATAATGAGAAGAAAGACAAATTAAGCTTTTCTTAGATCTAATAAAGTTTTGCTCCTACATTCATTGTTTTTAAATTTGCTTACTTCAGAGAAGAGTTTTTAATTAACTTAATTTCAACTCAATTACTGTGTTATTAAAAATAAGCTTCATAGCTTTAAAGTTCCAAATAAAATTTTATTAGTATATTTAGCTTGATATCATTTATCAGTTTAGCTGCAAAAGAACCAACATGAATCATGGAAAAGTTTACTCCTGGGGAAATTTACACCCTTGCTGTTCTGGATTTATCACTGGACAGTCGTTAAATGTGTGTGAAAACATACATGGGCTTCCCAGGTGGCCCCAGTAGCAAAGAATCCACCCACCAGTGCAGGAGACTCAGGTTTGATCCCTGGGTCAGGAAGATCCCCTGGAGGAGGGCATGGCAACCCACTCCAGTATTCTTGCCTGGAGAATCCCATGGACAGAGTAGCCTGGAGGACTATGGTCCATAGGGTTGCAAAGAGTACATGACTGAAGCGACTCAGCATACATGAACACAAAGACATACATACTCTGAAATAAAGATGAAGAACCATGCATCTCAAAATAATAAATCCTTGCTGTTTGAAAAGTAAATAGAAAAATTAGAAAGTGTTATATTTACAGCTCTGCAACCATACTAAAACCATTGACTTGTACTCTTTAATAGATGAATTTTATGGTATGTGAATTATATCTCAATAAAGTTGTTTTATTAAAAAAGGATGTTGCAATTCTATTTTAAAACTTGGCAATGTTATTCAACAACTATAATGTATGAAGTCATATAAAAATACAGTTGCTTTGATAGCCACTAGTTACTCCAAATTTTTAAAAAATAATATCAGTTTAGTGGAAGTTTATGTAGTTTATCAGAAGGACATTTATAACAGGGATCAACTTAATATTTGCTTGTTAATTTTACTGTGAACACTTATCATTTGAGTTATTAGCTCTATAATCTTGAATTATTTTTAAAGTTTTGTGAGAATAGAGAATATTTGGCCAAACATTATCCCTAGAATCAAAGTACTTCATGTATTTATATCATGTAAAATCTTGTACTCACAAGTTGAGACTATTAGTTCGTTGATATATTTTTAGTAGTTTAGTTATTGATTGCTTTTGTAGGGGGTTTGTCCATCTAAGCTATTTTCATAATTCTTATTTAGTGGCTTTAAAAAAGTATAGAAAATGAAAACCTCAAAAACACAAACTTATAAGCATGTACTTATCAGGATAGGGTTGGGGAGAGTGACAATACTACAGTGCAAGCAAAGAACTTAAGCAACTGAAATTCCCATTTATTAATAGTAAGATGCAAAACAGTAGAGCTAGTTGCCAACAATAGTTGGCAATTTCTTATGGAGGTAAAGACACATTTGCCATATGACCCAGCAGCTCAAGTTAAATGAAAATCTAAGTTTGGTTCACACACACACTCAAACACATATACTCAATGTATGTGAATATTCATATTACCTTTATTTGTAATTGCCCCAACCTGGAAACATCTCAAAGGTCCTTCCATTGGGAATGATTAGACCACATGGAATATCCATTCAATGGAATATTTTCTTAGCAAGACAAATGAAGCCACTACTGGCATATTCCCCAGTGAAGGATGAATCTAAAGTCGATTATGCTGCTTAAAAGAAGTCAAACTCAAAAGGCTCTAATTCCATTAATATTACATTCTATAAAAATAACAGAAAAAAATTCAATGGTGTTCAAGGCTCCGGGTGGGGGAAAAAGTTAGCTCTAGGGCATCAGTGGATCTGGGTGCTGGAGCTGCTCTCTGTCTTGATTGTGCCAGTGTTACACAACTCTAGCATTTGTCAGAACTCTTCGCCAAAAATAGTGACTTTTACTGCATGCAAATTATACCTAGATTTTTACCAATGGGAAAAAATTGAATATTAGAGACATATTGGTTATTTCTTAAAAACATTGCCAAAGTCAAGGAAGGACTCAAACAAAAAGAAATAACAATAAATCAGGAATCACAACTTTTATAAAATATCTTATAGGATACTTTCACACTTTAAACTCTGAGGACTCCTATGGACAATGCCAAGGAGATGCTGATGGCACAGGGGTGGAAGTCCTTCAGCCTTTTCCCCATGGTTCTAAGAGAGAGTCAAGCATCAGTGCTTAATGATGATATTGTGTTTGTCTACTAACTTCCCTGCTCTGGGTCTAGAATGGTATTTTATATGAACTATACTTTGGAGAATTGAAAACTATCCAATTGTATACTCATGTAAGAATTGAATCGCCAGTCTATGTCTGACGCAGGACACAGCATGCTTGGGGCTGGTGCATGGGGATGACCCATAGAGATGTTATGGGGAGGGAGGTGGGAGGGGGGTTCATGTTTGGGAATGCATGTAAGAATTAAAGATTTTAAAATAAAAAAAAAAGAATTTCAATAAAGTAATTAACCTCCAATTAAAATAAATAAATTTATAGCTTAAAAAAATTTGAAAAAAAAAAAAGAAAACTATCCAATTTGATGTTAAATACCGCTTGTACTGGGCCTTTGGGCACTCTCAAGATGACTATCTGGAAATATTAGATAAAATTACCAATCATATAGTTACTAGGTATTAGGGAAAATCTTTGAGAACTTAGTAGGTCATATACACATTGTTGCAACCCTAGAGGACTGACAGCTGGAGGAAAAGAAATTAATGATAAATGATACTGAGATCGCACCTCTTTATAGACTATACAGACTATGCAATGTTTGAATGTTTTGCATTCAAACATAGGTAAATTACATGAATAATTTTATACACTTTATATATTTATAAATATCTTTTATTTCATATATTTATTTATAATTTATATATTTTATTTATGTATTTTATATATCTATATTATGTTTTATTTTGTATATATTAGTATTTTATATGTGTATGCATGGAGAGAGAAATGGCAACCCACTCCAGTATTCTTGCCTAGAAAATCCCATGGATGGAAGAACCTGGTGGGCTACCTTCCATGGGGTCACAAAGAGTCAGACAGGACTGAGTGACTAACACAACAACACACAACCACTCAAATAATTTTCTGGGTTCTGGGATTGAGATTAAACATGTTGTCCAAGGTAATCTCTTCTTCTAGGCTTTTCCCCATTTCTGAAGAAAGGACTTCAGGGAAAATTGCCTTTATTTTGCCCTGGTGATGCTTGATATTTTGTTTCTTGGACTGAGTCATGAATTACCAGGGGAGGAAGGAAGGGCGTCCATAATAATGAGAGATGTTGGGCATTGCCCATCATTAGTATATTGGTTAGACCAATAAAATGCATCCTTCCCAATGGGAAAAAAATGGAAGTTAAGAGGTGTGGGGCAAGAGAATGTTGTTAAAATAATTTGCAAATTGGTGTTGCTATTCTGATCAAATGAAGGTCAAAGGAATTCAAAGCTTTCTTCACGTGCATGTAGGTATGCTCTCACTCATTTGTTAGATATACATATATTCACTGTGATCTATATTATTTTGGAACACATTTCTTAGACAGAGATATATATCAATAGATGCAATGAAGTTTGGAGGTAACATTTTCTCATACAATTTAGTGAGCATCTGCCTGCTCTGTATCCTGGCATGGGAGTAAATCCTTTGTATTTAATTCACTCATTTTAATCTTTAGAGCAGCTGTTCTAAAGTAGAGTGCCAGAATCCTCAGAGGTCACCTTTCAGGCAGCCCATGAAATCCTCATTTTTCCAACTGCAAGTCTGTTTGAAGCTGGGTTTTCTTTACACACTTCAATCAAAACAATGTATCACCACAGATTGAATGCATAAGCAGATACGAGAATCTGGCTGTTTTATATTGTCAGACATTAAAGCAATGTACCAAGTTGTTAAAGCATGCCACTCCTCTCAGTAAGTTTTATGTTTTCAGAATGTATAGTTATTGTACTTAAAAAACATATATGTTTGATATTAACACGTAATAGAAGCATTCTAATTTTAAATAAATTAATAAGGATTTTTGTTGTCTTGGTTTTAATTTATAATATGGTTAATATCGATAGATCAAACTCCTGTCTAACTAAGCAATAGCTCTTTGGGGAGCCCAACAAATTTTTCAGTGTGAAAGAGGCCGTGAGAGCAAAATAGACAAAAGAGAGAAAGAGAGAGAGATGCTGAATCAGAGCAATCTTACCAAGCAGTTATGATCATCCCATTTTCAGATGTGCAATATCTCACAAATATTAAATGGCATAGCTGCCTGATCCCCAAAATGATGTTCTTCCCTTTAGCCTTCGGAGTTAAATTTAACATTCTGGGGGCATTTGCAGATGGTGTCTCTCTCAAACGGGCGTCTCTACTTTTTAGGTTCTCGTCCCACATGACCTGCTCATTACAGTGGGGCAGGACAGTCGTAAGGCATTAGACAAGTTGTGGAGAGTTGAGCCCCTATCACCACTTTAGAACCCTACACATTCCTTGTGTCCATCAAAGCCACTGCCTGCCTGTATCCAAGGGGGCAGCTGTGTGTCACTTTGGAAGACTATATCTTTGGACTTAGCCAGCTTGGCTTTGAGTCTATTCCTCTGCTATTTGGCAAACTCTTCCACTTAGGACAAGCTCCATTTCTTCTGTCAACCTTAGTCTCCTCTCCCATCAAATGGAATAATAGTAGAAGGGCTAGGAGGATTTCATACGCTTATATGATTAAAGTGTTTGCAGCCAAGTAAGCAAGGAAGAAAAGCAAACATCCTCCTTTCTCATTCCTTTTGATGTGTTCTCTCCTGAAGACTCTCTCCCTTCTCTTGGATTGTGGTCAAATGAGACCTACAGACCCCTGAGGTTTGGTAACTGTTTTTTTTATCTTCTACCTGTTTTTGTTTGGGAGGGTGGTTCAGAGTGAATTCACAAATGTCTTTATAGATGTGTAAGATGCGTCCTGCTTCTTTGATGTGCAGAGTATAAAATACTTCCATGCTATCCTATTTTCTACAGAGAAAACTCTTTAAAGGAGTGAGAACTAGTTCTCATTTCATTATTGGGAAGCAGAAGCCCATCAGAACAAAGCTCTTGCCTGAGGCTGCCTGGATCTCAAGTGTCAACCATCATCTCTTCCTTTCCTTTGCTCTTCATTCTCACCACCCCTTGAAAGTGAAAGTGAAGTTGTTCAGTCATATCTGACTCTTTGCAACCCCATGGACCAAGCATGCCAGGCTCCTCCATCCATGGGATTTTCCAAGCAAGAGCATTGCAGACGGTTGCCATTTCCTTCTCTAGGGGATCTTCCCACCACCCCTTGGCCAGGAGCAAAACCTGAGTGGCCAGGAAGCTTGAGTCACATGTATAGACGCTCTTACTGCTATTCTTTGTATCTCTTGTCTGCTTCCTTTGTAGAAGAATAAAAAATAAAACAACAAAAAGGAGTGTTGCTTACACATATCAGGCAGTTCTATTTATTTTCCCTAAACCTGTGCATGCTCAGTCATTCAGTCACGTCTGACACTTTGAGACTGTATGGACTGTAGCCCACCGGGTTCTTCTGTCCATGGGGTTTTCCAGGTAAGAATACTGGAGTGGGTTGCCATTTCCTCCCTGACAAGATTATCTTGATCCAGGGATCAAACCTGTGTCTCTTGCGTTTCCTGCATTAGCAGGTGGATTCTTTACCTTTGAGCCACCTGGGAAGCCTTGCCACAGCAAAGGAAGTTTGAACCACATGAAATGTCCAATATTCCACTATTTTTGACCTGTTACACAAAGGGCAGTTTCAACCTAATGATCATCGGGCACCTTAACGGGTTAAGGAGAGACCAGCCACCAGAAAGACAGTTTCATTACAAGTGAGGAGAAATGCACATCATATGATCTCTGTGAAAATCACTCAGTAGAATTCAAGGAGCAGTTCTATTGAAAGAATGATGTTTCAGTCAGAAGTAATATCTAAAACAGCACTGACTGAGTAGACTGACACATTTCAATTGTATAAAACAAGGGAATATTAAGGGGACTGCACCTTCCTTGGATTTGTAATTTTTTTCCAAAGGAGTTGGACCCAAGCAGGAGGACATAAATGAAGGAGTGCATGAGTATGCCCACCCCTCTGTAAGGACTTCATAAATATCAGGGAGTTGAGAAACCCCCCTCCAGCCAGACATATTCCCATGCATCAGCAGTAAAGATGCTGATGTAAGCTTCATCATTGTTCTTTGAGATTCCACGAGGCATTAGCAAAATGCTTCAGTTTTATCCTTCTTCTTACTTCTCAATCCAATAGCTACTTAATTCAAAAACATTATGCTTTAGGGAACTGAATTTACTTCAAAGGAAAGAGTGTCTTGCTATAGGAGAAAAAACATAAAATCAGTATTATATTTATTATTAATGGAATTTCCATGGTACAGGATAGGATGAAATATGGGAACTGCATTGGAAAGGTCCATTATTCTACCAAGTAATTTATGAAGCACCAATCAAAGCACATCCCCTTACTCAACCCTTCAAATTTGAAAAGGGTTTCTGGAAATTTGGCCCTTTTAATAGTAAATGTTCACACCTATTACACAGGGTAGTATGTTTTAGTCAACATATTCCTACTTTTCAAGAAATTTAAAGCATACGTATTGTTAAAAGAATTCACCTCTTTTGGTGAACTTAAGATATAGGAAATTTGCAGCCACATGGATGGACTTATTATGACCAACTGAGACAGCATATTAAAAAGCAGAGACATTTCTTTGTCAACAAAGTTCCGTCTAGTCAAGGCTATGGTTTTTCCAGTAGTCATGTATGAATGTGAGTTGGACTATAAAAAAAGCTGAGCGCCAAAGAATTGATGCTTTTGAACTGTGGTGTTGGAGAAGACTCTTGAGAGTCCCTAGGACTACAAGGAGATCCAACCAGTCCATCCTAAAGGAGATCAGTCCTGGGTGTTCATTGGAAGGAGTGATGTTGAAACTGAAACTACAATACTTTGGCCACCTGATGCGAAGAGCTGACTCATTTGAAAAGACCCTGATGCTGGGAAAGATTGAGGGCAGGAGGAGAAGGGAACGACAGAGGATGAGATGGTTGGATGGCATCACCGACTCAATGGACATGGGTTTGGGTGGACTCCGGGAGTTGGTGATGGACAGGGAGGCCTGGTGTGCTGCGGTTCATGGGGTCGCAAGGAGTCGGACATGACTGAGCAACTGAACTGAACTGGATGGACTTAGAGGTGATCATACTAAGTGAAGTAAGCCAGTCAGAGAAAGAAAATCATCAGATGATATCGCTTATATGTGAAATCGAAAACATGATACAAGTGAACTTATTTGCAAGACAGATGTAGACCCACAGACACTGAAAACAAACTTATGGCAAAGGGGGTGAGGGATAAATTAGGAGTTTGGGAATAAGAGATACACACAACTATCTATAAACCAGATAATCAAGGATCTACTGTATACCACTGGGAACTATACTTAATACTTTGTAATAACCTATAAGGAAAAGAATCTGAAAATGAATATATATATATATATACTGTGTTAAGTCACTTCAGTTGTGACTCTTTGCAATCTTAATAATCATAGTCCGCCAGGCTCCTCTGTCCATGTGATTCTCCTAGCAAGAGAACTGGAGCAGGCTGCTGTGCCTTCCTCTAGGAGATCTTCCTGACCCAGGGATCGAACCTGTGTGTCTCATGTCTCCTGCAATGGCAGACAGGTTCTTTACCACTAGCGCCACCTGAGAAGCCCTCTGTGTAAATGTTGTAGCTTACATAACATGGTAAATCAAATATACTTCAACTCAAAAAAAGGAAGAAAAAAATATTAGGCAAGACTCAAGCCTGAGCCATAGCAGAGTAGTGGTAATTTCACCCCATTCAAAGAAATGGGTACTCATTTGGACTTATAGAAAACTGGACTTGAAAATCACCTTTGGGAACCTCAGTATTTCTAAGAGAACATCTGTATCCCAGAAACTGATATCATACTGAGACCTTTTTGAATTAACTACTCATATCAAGATTATCCCTCTAAGCCATTATCAACATGAAGATGACTTAATATGAGTAGCCAAGAGCAATTAATAAATGCCAATTAAACAAGGTCTTCTTTTCTTTTGACAGTCATAAGCAGAGCTCCCAAGAGAGCCTGGTGCTAAGCCTGGTTTTGATTATATCATCTGACTCTTCTCCATTAATTAGAGGAGCTAAAGAGGCATATGCTTGTCGGTTGCTGGCAAGTCAACAACAGGACCCTCCAGTTTACAACTTTCCAAATGGTGGTCCATTTCACAAGATAGCTAAGATAGTCCGTGAAGAATACTGCCCTGGAAATAAGGAGACAGTGACTCTAAAGGGCCTCATTCAAGCAAGTTTGAACATGGAGCATGTTTCAGTAAGGATGGGCTAGGTTGTGTTGCAATAAAAATAACTCCAAACTTTTAGTGGCTCAGCAACATCAAAGTTACTTCTCACTCATCCTAACTCAGCCATGAGTCAGGACCACTGTCCTTTCAGGCTGCATCATTCCTGAGGCTCCTCCTTGCATGCCAACTTCCAATCCCATTGTCACAGGCACAGGGGAAGGGAGAACTCAAGGGTCAAGCATCAGTGATTAAGGGCTATGTCTTGAACGTGACACATAGCATTTCCTCTCACATTTCATTCATCAAACAAGTTGCATGGTCCTCCTTAACTTGAATGGAGCAAGAAAGTGAGATCATTGCATGTACCCAGGCAGGGAGAGGAACTTAAAAATTTGGTGAGTCCCAATGATAACCAAAGCAAAGTCTGTATTAAATGAACAAAGAGTCCACCTACATTTAAAGCCATTAGATGCAAATCTTCTAGAACAAATCCATCATCAGAGAAGGGAAGCTCAGAGATGATTTATTTCAGTCAAATTTAATCCCTTCTTGAATAAAGCAGTCTTTATGCAGGACTTCCCTGGTGGTCCAGAATCCGCCTTCCAATGCAAGGGACAAGGGTTAGATACCTGGTCAGGGAACTAGGATCCCATATGCTTTGGGGCAGCTAAGCCCGTGAGCCACAACTGGGGAAAGCTTGCGCATACAACAACAAAGACGAGAGTAGCCACAAACAAGTCTTTCTGTTACTCCTTATGTAACTTCTGGTAAGAATTTGAGTTATTAAGTCTCTTGATTTGCTAATACTATAGAGGGCAAACTCCAATGACAAGAGGTCCTCTGCAAAGGAGCTAGGCATCCCCAGACTTCTGGGATAAGCACCAGCTCTTGTGTGTGTTCAGTCGCTAATTCATGTCTGACTCTTTGTGACCTTATGAACCATAGCACACCAGGCTTCCCTGTCCTTCACTAACAAATTCATGTCTGTTGAGTCAATGAGGCTGTTAACCTCAGTCATTTCACAAGAATAAAACTGGGTTGAAAATATTCTCAGATTTTCAAACTTTCTGAAACTTTTCAGCAAGGGCACACTGTTGACAGGTAACACACTACTTGACTGGAGCAATGGAAGTTCCCTTCCCCTGTCCTACCCAAATAAAGTTCTGTGAAACCTGGCCTTGGAGCACTCAGCAAATTTTGTCACCCCTCATAATTCCTTCTTTGAGTGATAACTCAATGTCCAATGTTATCTTAGTTCAAGGACAAGCAGGTAATAGGCAGAAGTTGATTCAATTTATTTAAAATGAGCTGCATGAGTGACCTGAATGGGATGTCCTATTTACTGAAGGAGAAACTTGCTGCCTTTTTCCTGCCCACAGCACCATGCAGAGAGCTGTTGTCAGCAGTCAGGGGACAGAAGAGGAGACAGTGTGGATAAAATGAGTTAATGCCATATCCAGTGGTTCTAAAAAAGCCTCCTGGTCTGAAACTGATAACATGGGGGAAGATGGGCTGGAGGATTTCAGTGCACTGTGGAAGGCACTGTAAAAAAAAAAAAAAAAAAAAAAGGGTCAGGTCAAAGCAATCAGTGACATTTTCTCAAACATCTGTAGCTTCTTAGGGCTTTTAATGAGAATTTCCATATTAACACTTGGTTTTACCGGGGAACTGCATAATTTTCTACTCAATTTACCCCTGACAGGTTACAGACATAACAACAGTCTTATCAAATTGACTTTCCATAATGTGGAAAGACGTGGAAGTTTTATGATATTCTTTGTAGAGTAAGGGAGAGAGGATGACAGAGAGAATAACTTTAAGGCATGTAAACCCAAACCAGAATCCTTTGAATATTTATCCTACTTTTTATTTTTTTTCATGAATTTTTAATATTCATCAAAAATACATTAACAGTTCTGTTTCACTTCAGCCTGGGGATCATTTACAAACTAGACAGCAGTGTTCAGATCCTAATAGTAAGTCTCTACCTCAGCAACAGAAATTCACCGGGTTTAGGAAATAACTCCATTAGCTCACTTATGAGCTAAAAGTACAGATTCAGTTTCTAGAAGTTTTCTTACCAAAAAGAATTCAGGGAAAGAAAAAATGAAGAATGGAGCATTGCAGTATTTTATCAAACCAGTGGGCCCTTAGTGTGTAGATTTTGTAGATTGAACAGTACTGCTTTTTGGTTACCGAGTAACAATTTCTTTTTAATTATTATGACTCCTTTGCAGTGGGGCCAGGAATTGCCATCTATACCTGGCTCTTAAGGAAGTTGGAGCTATGGTGACAGGTGAGGACTTAGTCGCATGCTCTGCACTATTCCTGTATGCAGAGCTCCACCCACAATATCTGTATGGAAATGTTTAGGTGTGCTTCCCCAAGGGACCAGTCCACAGGGCTCCTTATTCCTAGAGCTGGGGAATAGTACACTGTAAGTAGGTTCTATAGTTGCAATGATTGCCCTTACTCTCTTAAGTAGATCTGATTCAACTTTGTCTTTGTTTAGTAATACGCTAAGTCATTTCTGGCTCTTTGTGGCCCCATGGACTATAGCCTGCCAGGTTCCTCTGTCCATGGAATTTTGCAGGCAAGAATACTGCAATGGGTTGCCACTTTCTATTCCAGGAAATCTTCCCAACCCAGAGATCAAACCTATGTCTCTTGCATCTCCTGCAGTGGCAGGTGATTCTTTACCACTAGCAACACCCGGGAAGCCCTTGTTTAGGAATACTTTGATTTAAAATAAGCTTATGCAAGAGTTCCACCCACAGAAATTCTGATTTAATTGGTATGGGGAAGGTCTTCAAAATTGGGGTCTGAAGTCATGTTATTCTTTATTCAAGAAGACCCTCTAAAAATAAGAGTAATTGACAACTCCAAGAGAAATGAGAGAAAAAAAAATCCTCCCCATAAAATGTTTATCAAAATGTTAAACAAAAATTAAACATGAAGTTAATCCCTTGGTGGTATAAACAATATGAGAATCATTTGACCTTGATAACTGGCACTTTCAAGTAGTCCAGGAGGTCATCACTTTAGACCTGTGTTCTTATCCATCATTTGGCCCCACGAAGAATAATATTTTGATAGTCAAAGTTATATAGCACTTTTCTAATTTCCTACTCTTAAAATTAATCTATAGAGAAACTATAGAAGATATGATTTTGATTTAAGAAGAAAAGATAAATAACATTATGCTTGACAATGTGAGGGCAAATATATATCTGAAAGAAAATGAAACAGAAAAAGAGAAGAAGGAAGAGTATGCAGAGATGCCAAAGTTAATATAAATAGAGATATGATCAAATCAAGTCATAGAGCTAAGACAATAAAATTACCATCCATAGGAAATGGGGTGGAAAGTGAGGGAAACTCCCCTCTTTTAACAGTGAATCAACAGACTTCATGTAAAATTAATAAATCAAAAAACAATAGAGATATTATATAAAGCTAAGGAAGTAACTAACAGAGGGAAAGAAAATATAGACACAAGTTTGGGACAAGAGAAGGAAGGAATTATCAGCTCTGAGGACTTTTAAAAATTTAAAACCATGTTTATAATTTTGCAAAAAATTAAAGAGTAAAGAAAGTAAAGGAATAATTGGGAAACACACATTAGAGTGATTTACAGCTCAGCCAGGAGCAGAGAGCATCAATTTATAACTCTGATAGTGGAGAGAGCAGTGGGCAAAAAGATTTTCCCAAGCACCCACTCTGGTGAACACTGTGTGGGTGTGTGATTAGTCGCTCAGTCGTGTCTGACTCTTGCTACGCTATGGACTGTAGCCTGCCAGGCTCCTCTGTCCATGGGGTTCTCCAGGCAGGAATATTGGAGTGGGTTGCCATTTCCTTCTCCAGGGGATCTTCCTGATCCAGGAATCGAACCCAGGTCTCCTGCATTGCAAGCAGACTCCTTACCAACAGAGCTACAAGGGAAGCCCCTGGTCCACATTAAGACTGAAGAATAGATAAGGGAGCAGAAGTGAGCAGGTGTAGACCAAAGGAGGGTCACAGTCCCAAACCCTGGCTCTGTCATTTGAGCTATCAGCTTTGGTCTCCCCCAGGAAGGTGTTTGCAACACCAACATTTGGAAATCCAGACAGATACACCCAGAGTTTATCTTGGTGCAGCTGTGTTTCATTAAAGTTAATTCTGCATAATCAAAAAGACATGAATCACATATACAAATTGAGTAATCCATGTAATTAAAGAAAAATGAGCTAGGGATAAACAGAGGGTGACCCTTCTGAGGATGGGAACCAGGGGCCAGTGCCCTTGATGGAGACTGCCATCTTGGAAAATACAGAGATTGCTCAGAAAAATGAAGCCAAATTATAACACCGAGTTTGGAAGAAGCCCAAGAACTTTCTCATCTGGGGCTTTAACCTAAATAAAACACAGAAGTCCATGAGCTAGGATGCAAAAAAAAAAAAAAAAATCTCTAAGTTCATTAACTAACCGAAATTTGGCATCTGCTTCGACTGTGAATGAAAGCAACCAACCACAAGGGCACTAGCAGTCTTGACTCCTTGACACCCACAGAAATGACAGGTGATTTTATATTTCATTTCTGTCACTGTGGGTATCTCAAAAGATGACTTGCACTCATCATCTCTTCAAAGTTAAAGTGGTTCTTAGATCTACCACAAGATCCTATCACTTAATATATGAAGAAGTGAGCGTATATATTACTCCGACCCAGATACATTTTTAATACTTTTATTAGCCTATTTCAGCCTTTCCTTTGTAACCTTATATATTTTATTATAGGTATTTAAAAATTAATTCTGAGCAGGAGTTTACAGGCTCCCCAGACTTCCCACGGGGTTCATGACACACAAAAGTTAAGACTCTCTGGAGCCCCGTTAGTTTTCTATTTCTGTGTAAAGAAATTACACAGACTTAGAACCTCAAATGCCACAAACTCTCTTCCAGTTTCTGTGGGTCAGAAATCGGGACCCAGGTTAGCCAGATACTCTACTCAAGGACTCTGAAGACTGAGATCAAGATTTGGGCCAGGCTGGGTTCTTACCTGGAGTTCAGTTCCCCTTCCAGGTTCATCCAGGTGGCTGGCAGAGCTCAGCTCCTTGCCGCTGTGGTGAGTCTGCATCTCAGGGCAGCATGCTGGTCCCCACCAGGTATGGTTCTCTCCACAGTGTGTAAGTTTGCCTCCTTCTAGACCAGAGGGAGCTGTCTTTGCTCTAAGGTCTTCCATTTCTGATTTAGAAAGCCTCTTGTAAGACCTCATCTGATCAGACCAGGTGCAACGGACACACTTTCCCTCCTGATTCACTCAAAGTTAATGAAGGGAAAGCGCCTTGTTGGGAGAACTCCCAGGTTTCACTTCCTACCACCTGTAGCTCACTAAGAATCCCATCCCTTTAAAACACTTGCTTCTTCCAGCTGACAGCTCTCCCCTGATGAAGGACATGTTGTCCTGCTAATACTCTGCCCTGCTAATATTCCATGGGTAGGAGGATGGCTAGGGGGTGGCTACCGCAACATGCAGGCACAGGATGCTTAAGGACAGGGATGCTAAGGGGTTAGAAAAACCTTGAGAAACAGAAGCAGGCTTTGCAGTCCAGATGGTGCTACTGCACGGTGGTGCCCAAGGCCCATACTCAGCTTTGGGTTGTCTCCCAAAATATGCTGGGTAAATATCGAAGAGCCTGAGGCTGATTTTCACTGGATGCAGCTCCTGTGTACTGTGGTGACTCAGCAGCTGAGGGAGTTGGTTTCATAGGACACAGGCAGAGCTGCAAGGGAGCAGAACCCCATCTGACAGCCCCTGGGCTTGAGCGTGGTGACAGCACCCATATTCTCACAGCAAGGGAAGCCCATCACTCCACACTGTTTGAGCGCCAAGAAAAGCATTTCGATTTGTCCCTCCTCAACAATCTTTTGACTAAAATTTTTTGAAGATTTTTTAAAATGTGGACCATTTTTTAAAGTCTTTATTGAATTTTTTATAATACTGCTTCTGTCTGATGTTTTCATATGTTTCATCATAAGGGATGTTAGCTCCCGACCAAGGATCAGACCTGCACCCCCTGCACTGGATGGCAAAGTCTTCACCACAGGACCACCAGGGAAGTCCCTTGACTAAAATTTGAAATGTTTTTTTCCTACATACAGTAGGAAAAACTGACTTCAGACTGGAGAAGTTGAGTACAATCACACTTAACTGCATTAATGACTTGAACCCTCGTGTTTGTAAGAGACCCACCCTAAGTAGGACCAAGCTCCCCCTAAACTCGGCAGTATCCTGAATACTCCCCAGCCTCATCTCTATCCCAGCCAGAAGCAAATACAATACATTCAGCTAATCACCAGTAGATGACATATCATTTAAACTGGCATCTAATGGAAGTGAAAAGGTGATTCTATACTTAGAATCTGTCCTAAAGGTGTGGGATCGATAGGAGCCCAATGAGAGGGCTGCTGTTTTTAGAAGCTGACAGTTTGATCAGACTTCAGCTTATATGTGTGAGTGTGTGTTAAGTTCTTCAGTCACGTCTGACTCTTTTCGACCTCATGGGCTATAGCCCTCCAGGCTCCTTTGTTCATGGGATTCTCCAGGCAGGAATACTGGAGTGGGTTGCCATGCCCTTCTCCAGGGCATCTTCCCAGCCCAATGAATCTCCTGAGCCCCTGCATTGGAGGTGGATTCCTTACCACTCAGCCACTGGGGAAGCCCAACATATATATATATGCCCAACATATATATATTTAAAATATCACCCTTATTCTAATAGACAATGATTCTTTTGCAGGACATCAAACCATGCTCTCTCCTCTTCAGAATTAGTTTGCTGAGTTTCATGTATCATTGGGTAAAAGGACTCTTAAATAACTGAAAACCCCAGGAGGGTTCTGGTGGAAAGAGAGATGTCAGATGTCTTAGGCTGTGGTTGAGCAAGAGAAACATAAATGCAAATAAGGTGAGGGAGGGATATGAATAAATAAATGAGTGGATCTCATGTTCTTAACTTTTTTGTGCCTTGCCTCCTGTTAGTAACCTGATGAGCTGATAGACTCTTCTGGGGTTAATATTTTAAAGACACAAAGTGATAAGCACAGGAATATAAAGCCACAATTGAATTATATTGAAATTTAGTGGCATAAGTATAAATGAATAAATCTGTGTACAGCAATGTCTGTGCTTCTTTAGTAGCATATTTAAGAAACAAAACAAGAACTAGTGGAAAGTCTTACAGTATAATTTTAAAATAGTGATTAGAATAATTGGCATTTTAAGATGTGGAACAACTGCATTGTGATATTAAAATAACAGTCATTTCTATTGAAGCCAAAGGGCCAGATTTTGTTGTACTATTATAACTGGTTTCCTATGTACATATTTGAAGATAATACAAAATTTCAGTCAAGGAAAAGTGTTTTATTTTTTTTTTCTTAGAAGTTTATGGACCCTCTTAATCACCCAATTTGGGTCAGTGGACTTCAGATCAAGAAACAATGAAAATTACCTGATTACTGTAGATGAAATAATTTGTACAAGAAAAACCAATCTTCTTTTACATTGATTAGACTAAGATGATAATTATTAAATTCCATTATGATTTCTGCAATTTCAAAGAGCAATGAAGCAAAGGGAGGGTGTTTTTTTGTTGTTGTTTGTTTGTTTGTTTTTTGTAGAATTTAAAAATCATTCTAGACTAGTGAAAAGATAGAGAACCCTATTAATTTTCTGTCCCCTTATGGAGTTAAGAGTATGCACAATATTCAAATGTGTGCAGTGAGCTTTCAAATTAGCATGTTGACCCAGGAGCGCTAGCACTGGAAACAAAAATGCAAACCAGATCATGATTTTTAAGCATCAGGAGGCATGAGCATGCTGGCTTTACTCCTGGAGCTCAGAACGTACCTCCAACAATTTTGTCTGTGATACAAAAGCAGATTTTTTGCCCCAACCTACTGCTGCTTCCCAAGCAAAACCTCTTTCTCCAGAGAGAAAGTCACAGCCAACCTCCATATGGAAAAGATTCAGGTTATCTTCCCACTGAGTAATCAAGTCCATTTCATCTAGTCATACTTAAGAAAATCCCCAGACACAAAAACACACATGTATCATCACATTTGAAAAATAAAGGTATAAGCATGAATAAGAAAGCCAATTTGTGTTAGGGAAGCTCACTATTTATTGGAAATTCCTTGAAATATGAATTCTCCTGTGCTCATTATTGCCTGCAAACTCTTAAATTTGTTCAAGACCCTGTTTGTGGGGCAGGAGATCTTGAAGTCCAAGGTTAATTGGAGGCAATAACCAGACATGAAGTCCTATAGAGCCCCAAGGCAGATAAGGAAGAAGGCAAGTTATGTTCTCCCAAAGTACCAAAGATAGCAGACAGCTAAGACCATTCCCATGTGGTCACCTCTGAGGGACAGGGGTTTCTGAAAGGGACACAAAGCCACAATGAAACTCTAAGAGGAAAAAAAAAAAAAGGAACAAGAATGAAGCCAGGGAGAGGGGGGCCTGCTGTCCTGCCCCAGAGGACAGTGGGTCTATACCTTACATGCATTTGGGGTGACTATATCTCTTGTAGGAGCTGGAGAAAGAATGGAACATTGCACCCAGACAAAGAAAGAAAAAACAGACCAGCCCAAAGAGCCACAGTGTGAGAGACACAGGGGCCATACCAATGTGAGAAATTAACTGTAACCCATGGGCCTATTGGTTCATAAATTCATTTCCCAAACTCTCTGCCAGGTGGAGAAGTTTCAGGGGACATCAGAATCATAGGAGAAGAAGCTGATGCATGTGCCCTTGTTCAGGAACACCACTCCTGTGGAACGCGAAATGCACCTTGAATGGAGATATTAAATACATGATTCCAGAAATAGACTCTTAACAAAGGATTGAAACCATAGGAGTGACAATTGTGCAACAGACTGTAAAAGACTGAAAATGGTGTGTGAATGTGTGTCTTATATCTTCACACCGTGAGGGCATTGGGCTCATCGTGTGCTGGAAGTCAGCGACTGTCTTTTCCAACAATGTGAATCATGCTCCCAGGTCCTATCTCTGGTAAAATGGCTTGGTTGGAAGAATCTCCCCATGGAAGGGCAGTCTGTGGATTTTGTGCTCATTGTAATCTGTGGGAGAAAACGGGGTCTCTGTTTGTGGGGGGCATCCCAAGCCCCTATAACCTTAAAAAACAATGCAATCACAAATTCTCTAACATGTTTAGGATGGACATGTACACACTGGTCTATTAAAAATGGATAACAACAAGGGACCTACTGTAGAACACAGGGAACTGCTCCATATTGTGTAACAACTTAATCAGGAAAAGAATTTGAAAAAAGATACATGTATAACTGAATCACATTGTTGTACACCTTCAACTAACACAACATTGATAATCAGCTACACTCCAATATAAATGAAAAAATTAAGAAATAAAAATAAAAGAAAAAGAGTAATAAAGAGTTTGAGAGAAGATGTTCTTGGATTCAGAGAGTGTCAAAGGCATAGCTGGGTGACACACAGGCCACAGAAGTATCTGGATCATTCATAAGGTGGAGATAGGAAGGCCCACCATGTCACACTTTTGTCTCCCCGATGGTCTGAGTTCTAAATGCCTAAAAGACTACAGATTTGCTGTATAATACACACACACACTTCTGAGTTTTCTTGTAAATATAAGAAAAACCAGTTAGGCAGCGGAAAATTTTTTTCTTAAAGTGTGAGAGGCGGTCCTAAGATGGCAGAGGAATAGGATGGGGAGACCACTTTCTCCCCCACAAATTCACTGAAAAAACATTTGAACGCTGAGCAAACTCCACAAAACAACTTCTGAACTCTGGCAGAGGATATCAGGCACCCAGAAAAGCAGCCCATTGTCTTCAAAAGGAGGTAGGGCAAAATATAAAAGATAAAAAGAGAGACAAAAGAGTTAGGGACGGAGATCCATCCCAGGAAGGAGTCTTAATAGGGAAGTTTCCAAACACTAAGAAACCCTCTCACAGGTGGGTCTGGGGGAAGTTTTCGAATTTCGGAGGGCAACATAACCAGGAGGAAAAATAAATAAATAAAACCCACAGATTATGTGCCTAAAGGCAACTTCCAGCAGAGAAGTACCCCAGACGCTCACATCCGCTACCAGCAAGCAGGGGGTGAACGGAGAGAAGCAGATGACATTGCTTATGGTAAGGACTGGGCCTGAATGCCCTGAGGGCAATCTAAGGGAGCTTATGTGAGGTAGCAACCTAATCTGTGGGATAGCCAGAGAGAGAGAAAATAAAAGAGAGAGAGAGAGAACTATCCTGTGAAAAGCCCTAACCTAAGGCACTGCTGGGCCTCACACAGAACAAAAGACTGAGCCCATACCAGAGGAGAGCTAGCTGGCTGTGGACCGGGCCATCCTCTGCCAGAGGCAGGGGCCAGGGAGGTGCCAGCCAGAGCCAGAAAGGGGCAAACTCAGCCCTGGAGAGGCCATCCCCTACCAAACTGTGAACAGGTTTCCAGTTTCTAACTAAAGACTTCCTGAGATTCTGGATAGTTGACATCCACCAGGAGGGTTGTAGGCAGAGATCAGCTCCCCAGAAGAGACACAGGGAACACTGGAGATGGGCGTACCCGGAAACCCGAGCAGCTGGGACCAGGGAGGTGATAAGATGCACCGCACGAGAGCAGAGTGTGCTCGCCATGCACCTGGTCGCCTGAGCTGCTCGGACCTGGGAACAGCACAAAACGCAGGCCCAACCGGGTCGATGGCTTTGTGGAGGACCAGAGAACCTGAACCTGAGTGGCTTAGACCTGGGAAATGCACGCAACCCAGGGCCTGCTCCCTGCAGAGCAACCTGAAGCCTGAGCAGTGTAGTCTGGAAAAGCGCACACACCATGAGCGGGGGCAAACCCAGTGTGGCTGAGACACTGCAAGTACTCCCCATACACACCAGTGATGCTTGTTTGCAGAGTTCCTCCCTCCCCACAGCAGGACTGAACAGTGAGCCTAAACAAGAGACCACCTTCGCCCCCTTGTGTCAGGGTGGAAATTAGACCCTGAAGACAGCTGCAAACAGAAGCAGCCAAATAAACATAGGGAACCACTTTGGAAGTGACAAGTACAACAGATTAAAATCCCTGTAGTTAACACTGGAGAAGGCAATGGCAAGCCACTCCACTATTCTTGTCTAGAAAATCCCATGGATGGAGGAGCCTGCTAGGCTGCAGCCTATGGGGTCTCTATGACTCAGACATGACTGAGCAACTTCACTCTCACTTTTCACTTTCACACATTGGAGAAGGAAATGGCAACTCACTCCAGTGTTCTTGCCTGAAGAATCCCAGGGATGGGGAAGCCTGGTGGGCTGCCATCTATGGAGTTGCACAGAGTCGGACACGACTGAAGTGACTTAGCAACAGCAGCAGCAGTTAACACTGACTACATTGGAAAGGGCCTATAGGTCTTGAGAAGTATAAGTCTGAACAAGGAACTATCTGAAACTGAACTGACCCCACACTGCCCGCAACAGCACCAGAGAAATTCCTAGATATATTTTTACTATTATCATTTTTTTAATTTAAATTTTTTTTCTGTTAAGTCCTCTGTTACTCCTTTAATTTTCATTTTTATAACCTACTACAAATTACCTTGCAAAAAAAGACCCTATTTTTAAAGCAAACTTCATATATATTTTTATACTTTTTGTGATTTTTTTTAATATTGTATTTTTGAGAGTTTAACCTCTCCTCTAGATTTTTAATCTTTGCTTTATAGTATTTGTTGTCAATTTTGTACATTGAAGAATCCAACCTTCAGTACCCGTTTTGAGTGTGATTACTGGCTTGATTACTCTCTCTCCCTTTTGACTCTCCTTTTTCTCCCCCAGATCACCTCTATCTCCTCCCTCCCCTTTCTCTTCTCAACCCAACTCTATGAATCTCTGTGTGTTCCGGGCTGCAGAGAACATTTAGGGAACAGAGCACTGCCTAGATCTAGCTCTCTCCTTTTGACTCCTCCTTTCTCCTTCTGCTTACCTCTGTCTCCTTCCTCCCTCTTCTCTGTGTAACTCCATGAACCTCTCCGAGGGGTCCAAACTGTGGAGAGCACACTGGTAATTGATTACTGGCTAGCTTACTCTCTCCCCTTTTGATTCCCCTCTTCTCTTCCTGGTCACCTCTATCTCCCTCCTCCCTCTTCTTTTCTTCATGTAACTCTGTGAACCTCTCTGGGTGTCCCTCACTGTAGATAATTTTTTACCATTAACCTAGAAGTTTTATTATCAGTGCTGTATGGATGGAAAAGTCTAGAGGCTACTGTAAGAATAAGATTGAAAACCAGAGTCAGGAAGCTTAAGCCCAGAACCTGAGAACCCCAGAGAATTCCTGACTCCATGGAACATTAATTGATAAGAGATCATCCAAAAGCCTCCATACCTACACTGAAACCAAGCACCACCCAAGAGCCAATAAGTTCCAGAGCAAGACATACCACACAAATTCTCCAGCAACACAGGAACATAGCCCTGAGCTTCAATATACAGGCTGCCTAAAGTCACACCAAATCCATAGACATCTCAAAACTCACTACTGGACACTTCATTGCACTCCAGAGAGAAGAAATCCAGCTCCACCCACCAGAATACCAGTGCAAGCTTCCCTAACCAGGAAACCTTGACAAGCCACTCATCCAACCCTACCCACAGGGAGGAAGCACCACAAAAAAAGGAATCACAAACTGCCAGAATACAGAAAGGCCACCCCAAACACAGCAATCTAAACAAGATGAAAAGGCAGAGAAATACTCAGCAGGTAAAGGAACATGATAAATAAAGGAACATGATAAATGCCCACTAAACCAAACAAAAGATAGGGAGTTTACCTGAAAAAGACTTTAGAATAATGATAATAAAAATGATCCAAAATCTTGAAAACAAAATGGAGTCACAGATAAATAGCCTAGAGACAAGGATTGAGAAGATGCAAGAAATGTTTAACAAAGACCTAGAAGAAATAAAAAAGAGTCAGTTAATAAAAAATAATGAAGTAAACGAGATCAAAAACACTCTGGAGGGAACCAACAATAGAATAACAGAGACAGAAGACAGGAAAAGTGAGGTAAAAGATAGAATGGTAGAAATAAATGAAGTAGAGAGGGAAAAAAGAAAAAAAAAAGAATTAAAAGAAATGAGGACAACCTCAGGGACCTTTGGGACAATGTGAAACGTCCCAACATTCAAATCATAGAAGTCTCAGAAGAAGAAGACAAAAAGAAAGGCCATGAGAAAATACTCAAGGAGCTAATAGTGGAAAACTTCCCTAAAATGGGGATGGAAATAGTCACACAAGTCCCAAACAGGAAAAACCCAAGGCAAAACACCCCAAGACATATAATAATCAAATATACAAAGATCAAACACAAAGAACAAATATTAAAAGCAGCAAGGGACAAGCAACAAATAATACACAAGGGGATTTCCATAAGGATAACAGCTGATCTTTCAATAGAAACTCTTCCGGCCAGAAGGGAATGGCAGGACATACTTAAAGTGATGAAAAAGAAAAACCTACAACCCAGATTACTGCACCCAGCAAGGATCTCATTCAGGTATGAAGGATAATTCAAAAGCTTTACAGACAAGCAAAAGCTGAGAGAATTCAGCACCACCAAATGAGCTCTTCAACAAATGATAAAGGATCTTCTCTAGACAGGAAACAGAAAAGGTGTATAAACTCGAGCCCAAAACAACAAAGTAAATGGCAATGGGACCATACTAATCAATAATTACCTTAAATGTAAGCGGGTTGAATGCCCCAACCAAAAGACAAAGACTGGCTAAATGGATACAAAAACAAGACCCCTATATATGCTGTCTACAAAAGACCCATCTCAAAACAAGGGACACATACAGACTGGAAGTGAAGGGCTGGAAAAAGATATTTCATGCAAATGGAGACCAAAAAAACGCAGGAGTAGCAATACTCGTATCAGATAAATTAGACTTTAAAGGATGTGAAAAGAGACAAAGAAGGACACTGCATAACGATTAAAGGATCAATCCAAGAAGATGAATGAATGAATGAATGAATGAAGTCGCTTAGTCATGTCCAACTCTTTGTGACCCCATGGACTGTAGCCTACTAGGCTCCTCTGTCCATGGGATTCTCCAGGCGAGAATACTGGAGTGGGCTGCCATTTTGTTCTCCAGGGGATCTTCCCAACCCAGGGATCTAACCCGGGTCTCCCGCATTGCAGGCAGACACTTTAACCTCTGAGCCACCATGGAAGCCCCCAATTCAATTATAAATATATATGCACACAACATAGGAGTGCCACAATATGTAAGGCAAATCCTAACAAGTATGAAAGGAGAGATTAACAATAACACAATAATAATGGGAGACTTTAATGCCCCACTCACACCTATGGATAGATCAACTAAACAGAAAATTAACAAGGAAACACAAACTTTACATGAAACAATGGACCAGCTAGACCTAATTGGTATCTATAGGACATTTCACCCCAAAACAATAAATTTCACCTTTTTCTCAAGTGCACATGGAACCTTCTCCAGGATACCTCACAACCTGTGCCATAAATCTAGCCTTGGTAAGTTTAAAAAAACTGAAATCATTCCAAGCATCTTTTCTGACTCCAATGCAGTAAGATTAGAGCTCAATTACAGGGGGGGAAAAAAAAACCAAAAACTATTAAAAATTTCAACATATGGAGACTAAAGAGCACATTTCTAAATAACCAACAAATCATAGAAGAAATCAAAAAAGAAATCAAATTATGCATAGAGACGAATGAAAATGAAAACACAATAATCCAAAACCTACGGGACACTGTAAAAGTGGTGCTAAGGGGAAGGTTCATAGAAATACAGGCTTACCTCAAGAAACAAGAAAAAACTCAAATAAATAACCTAACTCACATGCTAGTAGAGTAATGCTCAAAATTCTCCAAGCCAGGCTTCAGCAATATGTGAACTGTGAACTTCCAGATGTTCAAGCTGGTTTTAGAAAAGGCAGAGGAACCAGAGATCAAAGTGCCAACATCCACTGGATTATCGAAAAAGCAAGAGAGTTCCAGAAAAACATCTATTTCTCCTTTCTTGACTATGCCAAAGCCTTTGACTATGTGGATCACAATAAACTGTGGAAAATTCTGAGAGAGATGGGAACACCAGACCGCCTGACCTGCCTCTTGAGAAATATGTATGCAGGTCAGGAAGCAACAGTTAGAACTGGACATGGAACAACAAACTGGTTCCAAATAGGAAAAGGAGTCCGTCAAGGCTGTATATTGTCACCCTGTTTATTTAACATATATGCAGAGTACATCATGAGAAACGCTGGGCTGGAAGAAGCACAAGCTGGAATCAAGATTGCTGGGAGAAATATCAATAACCTCAGAAATGCAGATGACACCACCCTTATGGCAGAAAGTGAAGAGGAACTCATAAGCCTCTTGATGAAAGTGAAAGTGGAGAGTGGAAAAGTTGGCTTAAAGCTCAACATTCAGAAAATGAAGATCATGGCATCTGGTCCCATTAATTCATGGGAAATAGATGGGGAAACAGTGGAAACAGTGTCAGACTTTATTTTTTTTGAGCTCCAAAATCACTGCAGATGGTGACTGCAGCCATGAAATTAAAAGACACTTACACCTTGGAAGGAAAGTTATGACCAACCTAGATAACATATTGAAAAGCAGAGACATTACTTTGCCAACAAAGGTCCATCCAGTCAAGGCTATGGTTTTTCCAGTAGTCATGTATGGATGTGAGAGTTGGACTGTGAAGAAAGCTGAGCGCCAAAGAATTGATGCTTTGGAACTGTGGTGTTGGAGAAGACTCTTGAGAGTCCCTTGGACTGCGAGGAGATCCAACCAGTCCATTCTGAAAGAGATCAACCCTGGGATTTCTTTGGAAGGAATGATGTTGAAGCTGAAACTCCAGTACTTTGGCCACCTCATGCGAAGCGCTGATGCACTGGAAAAGACTCTGATGCTGGGAGGGAATGGGGGCAGGAGGAGAAAGGGACGAAAGAGGATGAGATGGCTGGATGGCATCACTGACTTGATGGACATGAGTCTGAGTGAACTCCAGGAGTTTGGTGATGGACAGGGAGGCCTGGCATGCTGCAATTCATGGAGTCACAAAGAGTCGGACACGACTGAATGACTGAACTGGACTGATACCTAAAGCAACTTTAGAAAAGGAAGAAATGAGGAACCCCAGGGTTAGTAGAAGGAAAGACATCTTATAAATTAGGGCAGAAATAAGTGCAGAAGAAACAAAAGAGACCATAGCAAAAATCAACAAAGTCAAAAGCTGATTCTTTGAGAAGATAAACAAACCATTCTTTGAGAAGATAATGACAAACCATTAGCCAGACTCAAGAAAGAAATGGAGAAGGATCAAATCAACAAAATTAGAAATGAAAATAGAGAAATCACATAAGATAACAGAAATACAAAGAATCATAAGAGACTACTATCAACAACTATACACCAATAAAATGGACAACTTGGAAAAAAAATGGACAAGTTCTTAGAAAAGTACAACTTTCCAAAATTGAACCAGGAAGAAATAGAAATCTTAACAGACCATCACAAGCATGGAAATTGAAACTGTAACCAGAAATCTTCCAGCAAACAAAAGCCCAAGACCAGATAGATTCACAGCTGAATTCTACAAAAAATGTAGAGAAAAGCTAACACCTATCCTACACAAACTCTTCCAGAAAATTGCAGAGGAAGGAAAACTTCCAAACTCATTCTATGAGGCCACCATCACCCTAATACCAAAACCAGACAGAGATGTCACAAAAGAAGAAAACTACAGGCCAATATCACTGATGAACATAGATGCAAAAAATCCTTAACAAAATTCTAGCAAAAAGAATCCAACTGCATATTGAAAAGATTATACATCATGACCAAGTGGGCTTTATCTCAGGGATGCAAAGATTCTTCAATATCCCCAAATCAATCAATGTAATACATCACATTAACAAATTGAAAAATAAAAACCATATGATTATCTCAATAGATGCAGAGAAAGCCTTTGGCAAAATTCAACATCCATTTATGATAAAAACCCTCCAGAAAGTAGGAATAGAAGGAACAAACCTCAACATAATGAAAGCTATATATGACAAACCCACAGCAAACATTATTCTCAATGGTGAAAAATTGAAAGCATTTCCCCTAAAGTCAGGAACAAGACAAGGGTGCCCACTTTCACCACTACTATTCAACATAGTTCTGGAAGTTTTGGCCACAGCAATCAGAGCAGAAAAAGAAATAAAAGGAATCCAAATTGGAAAAGAAGAAATAAAACTCTCACTGTTTGCAGATGACATGATCCTCTACATAGAAAACCCTAAAGACTCCACCAGAAAAATACTAGAGCTAATCAATGAATATAGTAAAGTTGCAGGATATAAAATCAACACACAGAAATCCCTTGCATTCCTATACACTAACAATGAAAAAACAGAAAGAGAAATTAAGGAAACAATTCCATTCACCATTGCAATGAAAATAATAAAATACTTAGGAATATATCTAGCTAAGGAAACAAAAGACCTATATGTAGAAAACTATAAAACACTGGTGAAAGAAATCAAAGAGGACACAAATAGATGGAAAAATATACCATGTTCATGGATCAGAAGAATCAATATAGTGAAAATGAGTATACTACCCAAAGCAATCTACAGATTCAATGCAATCCCTATCAAGCTACCAACGGTATTTTTCACAGAACTAGACAAATAATTCCACAATTTGTATGGAAATACAAAAAACCTTGAATAGCCAAAGCAATCTTGAGAAAGGAGAATGGAATTGGTGGAATCAACCTGCCTGACTTCAGGCTCTACTACAAAGCCACAGTCATCAAGACAGTATGGTACTGGTACAAAGACAGAAATATAGATCAATGGAACAAAATAGAAAGCACAGAGATAAATCCACACACATATGGACACCTTATCTTTGCAGAGGAGGCAAGAATATACAATGGAGAATAAACAATTTCTTTAACAAGTGGTACTGGAAAAACTGGTCAACCACTTGTAAAAGAATGAAACTAGAACACTTTCTAACACCATACACAAAAATAAACTCAAAATGGATTAAAGATCTAAATGTAAGACCAGAAACTATAAAACTCCTAGAGGAAAACATAGGCAAAACACTCTCTGACGTAAATCAAAGCAGGATCCTCTATGACCCACCTACCAGCGTATTGGAAATAAAAGCAAAAATAAACAAACGGGACCTAATTAAACGTAAAAGCTTTTGCATAACAAAGAAACTATAAGCAAGGTGAAAAGACAGCCTTCAGAATGGGAGAAAATAACAGCAAATGAATCAACGGACAAAGAATTAATCTCAAAAATATACAAGCAACTCCTGAAGCTCAGTTCCAGAAAAATAAATGACCCAATCAAAAAATGGGCCAAAGAACTAAACAGACAGTTCTCCAAAGAAGACATACAGATGGCTAACAAACACATGAAAAGATGCTCAACATCACTCATCAGAGAAATGCAAATCAAGACCACAATGAGGTATCATCTCATACCAGTCAGAATGGCTTCTATCCAAAAATCTGCAAACAATAAATGCTGGAGAGGGTGTGGAGAAAAGGGAACCCTCTTACATTGTTGGTGGCAATGCAAATTGCTACAACCACTATTGAGAACAGTGTGGCGATTCCTTAAAAAACTAGAAATAGAACTGCCTTTTGACCCAGCAATCCCACTGCTGGGCATATACACCAAGGAAACCAGAATTGAAAGAGACATGTGTACCCCAATGTCCATCGCAGCAGTGTTTATAATAGCCAGGATATGGAAGCAACCTAGATGTCCATCAGCAGATGAATAGATAAGAAAACTGTGGTACATATACACAATGGAATATTCAGTTCAGTTCAGTTCAGTCGCTCAGTTGTGTCCGACTCTTTGCAACCTCATGAATCGCAGTACGCCAGGCCTCCCTGTCCATCACCAACTCCCAGAGTTCACTCAGACTCACGTCCATCGAGTCCGTGATGCCATCCAGCCATCTCATCCTCGGTCGTTCCCTTCTCCTCCTGCTGCCAATCCCTCCCAGCATCAGAGTCTTTTCCAATGAGTCAACTCTTCTCATGAGGTGTCCAAAGTACTGGAGCTTCTGCTTTAGTATCATTCTTCCCAAAGAAATCCCAAGGTTGATACTCAGCCATTAAAAAGAATACTACCCAAAGCAATTTACAAATTCAATGCAATCCCTATCAAGCTACCGGCCACATTTTTCACAGAACTAGAACAAATAATTTCAAGATTTGTATGGAAATACAAAAAACCTCGAATAGCCAAAGCAATCTTGAGAAAGAAGAATGGAACTGGAGGAATCAACTTGCCTGACTTCAGGCTCTACTACAAAGCCACAGTCATCAAGACAGTATGGTACTGGCACAAAGACAGACATATAGATCAATGGAACAAAATAGAAAGCCCAGAGATAAATCCACACACATATGGACACCTTATCTTTGACAAAGGAGGCAAGAATATACAATGGAGTAAAGACAATCTCTTTAACAAGTGGTGCTGGGAAAACTGGTCAACCACTTGTAAAAGAATGAAACTAGATCACTTTCTAACACCGCACACAAAAATAAACTCAAAATGGATTAAAGATCTAAATGTAAGATCAGAAACTATAAAACTCCTAGAGGAGAACATAGGCAAAACACTCTCAGACATAACTCACAGCAGGATCCTCTATGATCCACCTCCCAGAATTCTGGAAATAAAAGCAAAAATAAACAAATGGGATCTAATTAAAATTAAAAGCTTCTGCACAACAAAGGAAACTATAAGCAAGGTGAAAAGACAGCCTTCTGAATGGGAGAAAATAATAGCAAATGAAGCAACTGACAAACAACTAATCTCAAAAATATACAAGCAACTTCTGCAGCTCAATTCCAGAAAAATAAACGACCCAATCAAAAAGTGGGCCAAAGAACTAAATAGACATTTCTCCAAAGAAGACATATGGATGGCTAACAAACACATGAAAAGATGCTCAACATCACTCATTATTAGAGAAATGCAAATCAAAACCACAATGAGGTACCACTTCACACCAGTCAGAATGGCTGCGATCCAAAAATCTGCAAGCAATAAATGCTGGAGAGGGTGTGGAGAAAAGGGAACCCTCCTACACTGTTGGTGGGAATGCAAACTAGTACAGCCACTATGGAGAACAGTGTGGAGATTCCTTAAAAAATTGGAAATAGAACTACCTTATGACCCAGCAATCCCCCTGCTGGGCATACACACCAAGGAAACCAGAATTGAAAGAGACACATGTACCCCAGTGTTCATCGCAGCACTGTTTATAATAGCCAAGACATGGAAACAACCTAGATGTCCATCAGCAGATGAATGGATAAGAAAGCAGTGGTACATATACACAATGGAGTATTACTCAGCCGTTAAAAAGAATTCATTTGATTCAGTTCTGATGAGATGGATGAAACTGGAGCCGATTATACAGAGTGAAGTAAGCCAGAAAGAAAAACACCAATACAGTATACTAACACATATATATGGAATTTAGGAAGATGGCAATGACGACCCTGTATGCAAGACAGGAAAAAAGACACAGACATGTATAACGGACTTTTGGACTCAGAGGGAGAGGGAGAGGGTGGGATGATTTGGGAGAATGGCATTCTAACATGTATACTATCATGTAAGAATTGAATCGCCAGTCTATGTCTGACGCAGGGTGCAGCATGCTTGGGGCTGGTGCCTGGGGATGACCCAGAGAGATGTTGTGGGGAGGGAGGTGGGAGGGGGGTTCATGTTTGGGAACGCATGTAAGAATTAAAGATTTTAAAATTAAAAAAAAATTAAAAAAAAATACATTTGAATCAGTTCTAACCAGTTGGATGAAACTGGAGCCTATTATACAGAGTGAAGTAAGCCTGAAAGAAAAACGCCAATACAGTATACTAACAGATATATATGAAATTTAGAAAGATGGTAATGATAATACTATATGTGAGACAGCAAAAGAGACACAGATGTATAGAACAGTCTTTTGGACTCTGGGACAAGGCAAGAGTGGGAAAATCTGAGAGAATAGCATTGATATATGTATATTATCATATATGAAACAGATCACCAGTCCTGGTTCAATGCATGAAACAGCGTGCTCAGGGCTGGTGCACTGGAATGACCCAGAGGGATGGGATGGGGAGGGAGGTGGGAAGGGGGTTCAGAATGGGGAACATGTGTAAACCCATGGTGGATTCTTATCAATGTATGGCAAAAACCACTACAATATTGTAAAGTAATTAGCCTCCAACTAAAATAAATAGTTTTTTTTTTTTTTTTAAGTGTGAGAGAAGAAACTGATGAAGTGTGTTACAGGCCTTAGCAATGATGAAAAAGATCTATTTTAAGATCTCTGATTCACATTAACAGAAGGCAGAGAGGGCAGAAATGGAAGAGGAGCCTCAACAGATGAGGAAGCTGGGGGGGGGCTGCTTAACAGCCCTCTGTGGCCCCCTCTCCAGGTTTCTCCTGACGCTAATGTGGGAAGATGTCTGGATAGGAAGAAACTAGGAAATAATGATTGGGGCCAAAAATGGGGGCTTTAGAATTTGCCTTTAAGTTTCGTGTTCCCAGCATGAGTGTTCTAATTTAGATTTAAAGTTTCAGAGTGTATTCAATCTCATCCCCTGGAATAGGTTCTGAGTTGGGAAGATAGACTCACCAGAGAGACCTGTAAGGAAGTGAGAAAGAGGGGATTTGACAGACAGCTGACCCTGCAGTTACAGGGGAGCCTCATTGAACCTCTGGGGAGCTCTGGAACTAAGGTAGTCTTCTCAGTTGATCAAATTAAGGTGAAGGGGTCAGACCCTGGTTCGTACACTTGGCAGTGATTACAGCAGCCGCCTAGCCTTGGGTAACAGTGCCCTGAGGATGAGGGCAAATTTCCAGCTTCCCTGGCCCTCACCCCCGATTATGAGCAGTCAACAGCTGACACTTCTGACAACTGAGAGTGGGAGCATTGCCCTGAGGAGGGGGTGGGATCCGAGTGGTGGTACCTCTGATCTCTACTATACATTCCATACACGTGGAAACATGCTGATAGAGAGTCAGGAAGCATGCAGACAATTCCTACCATGTTCCTCGCCCTCTTCCTTGTCCTCCTCCTCCTCCTCCTCCAGTTCTTGAGCTGGGTTCTCAGGTGAGCCAAGCTGGAGTCTCCTCAGCTCCCTCTGGCTGTGAGAAGGCACACAACCCAACCTGGATGTCCCACGGCTCCTTCCCACAACTCTTCCCAGCATGGATTCTGTCTTGTCCCCACCAAGCCTCTTGTTAGGGGGAACATTGACTGAAATCACCTACGTTAGCCAGGCACTACATTAATCATCTGAGTTATTTTACAATAGGAGGTCCTGAAAAGGAACATGGAACTAAGATGCCACCACCAACCAGAATTTGGGAAAGGTAAAAAGAAGATGTATGTGTCCTGCCACCTCCCAGAATCCTCCTCATTGTAATCTATCCTGGTTGAGCATGAGTGACGTGTGCACCACCAGGAAGACCCTGAGTCTGGGGGACTGGCCTGAGGCAACTGGAAACTCAGCCATCACTATAAAACCCAAGGCTGCGAGCCACATGTTCCCTCACCTTCCTGCCTCCACCCAGGCACCACTTCTCAATAAAGTCTCTTGCTTTGACAGCACCTGTGTCTCCTCAGACAATTCATCTCTGAGTGTCAGACAAGAGCCCCTTTTCGGGCCCTGGAAAGAGTCCCCCTTCCTGCAACACTCTCAGTCTTCTAGAATCAGGTGTTTATGCTAGAAGCGCCACTCTCCTAGTTCTTCAGATGAAAGAGCTGGGGGAATGGACAGAGGCCACCGAGCAGGTATTAATGCCAGCTTTCTATTGCTGTGGGAAATGAGCAGAGAAGAGAAGGCCAGAAAGGGCCTGAAGTGGGAGGAGACCTTATGCCCTTTAAACACAATATTCTGAGGTTCTGGGGAGGAATGTACCTGTTACTTTCTGGGAAGGTCACAAACTCTGCTTCCTAACTTGCTTTCCCTTTAACCCAACTGTACTGTTTTGCTTCCCAGTAGAAAGAAATTTAAACCACTTTTTTTTTTTTAAATCACCCACATGCTATGAATCAGCCATTTCTTGATGTCTTGTGAGTCAGCTACAGATCTGATGACCCTACATTCCTGAAATAGCCCCATTTTACCCCTGAGATCTTGGCTTCATTATTAAAATTACATCTTTTCACTCCCCCAAACAGGCCTTGTTTTGTCAGTTTGGTGACCTGAGCTACAGCTAGGTGGTGTTTTAAAGTACTACAGCTTCCTAGCTCTGCTTCTGTTAGCAAAATTGTTAGTGCAAGTTCGGGTGCCTGATGCACAGTAAGGCCAAAGAGACTGAAAGGCCAGAGTTTGTAGCAGAGAAAGGTTTATTGCAGGGTCATGCAAGTAGACTGGTGGCTTATGCTCTACAAAGTCCCAAGCTCCTCAAAGAGTTTCCATGAAGCATTTTTAAAAGCCAGGTGAGAGAGGGGGTTGCAGGGTATGTGATCTCCCCAAAGGGTTTCCGCAAAGCATTTTTAAAAGCCAGGTGAGAGAGGGAGGTTGCAAGGTGTGTGATCTGCTTGTGCATAGTTCTCCAATTGGCTGATAATGAGGGAACTGGGTGGTGTCACAGGGGGTAAACGTTATCAGTCGTTAGATTCCAGGAGGCCTGAGGCTATGTGCTCATGGTCATCAAGTAGTTAACATCTTTCATTTGGTGGAGGGTTTTCACCTCTGCAAAACAACTCAGGAAATGTGCATCAAACACTGTTGTCTAGGGACTTGGGAAGGAGCTAAAGCAGAGGATATGGGGGACGACCTGTCCCAGGAAGGCCCTATAGGGTCCTGCTCAGTTGCATTTCCCCACACATCTCTCCTGCATTCAGCTCCCAGAGACCTCACCCATGCTTTCCTCTCTTGTTTGAGCCCAGAGCTTCACCATGTTTCCCTTGCAGATGTAATTAAGTTGTGCTTAATGAAATATGAGTGAAAATGAGGTCAGTACTCCCAGAATAGAGGAGACAATCCTCCCTGCCTTCCCCCAAGCAGGAAGGATGCTGAGAATCTGGAGATGGGGTAAAACACAAGAAAGAAGGACCTGGGTCTTGGAATGACTGCCTAGTGCTACAAACCCCGATGGAGCTGAAGAGAACATGAAATTATCTTGTGTCATTTTAGACTCTGATAGTGCTCAGTCACTCAGTGGTGTCTTAGTCTTTGTGACCCCATGGATTGTAACCTCCCAGTCTCCTCTGTCTATGGGGTTCTCCAGGCAAGAATACTTACCAAAGTGGATTGGGGTCCTCTGTCTATGGAATTCTCCAAACAAGAATTCTAGAGTGGATTGTCAGTTCTTCCTCCAGGGGATCTTCCCAACCCATGGATAGAACCTGAATCTCTTGCCTCCTGCATTGGCAAGCATATTCTTTACCACTGCACCATCTGGTTAGACACTAACATCTGAGGTTAACTGCTCTACAGCAATTAGATTCCATAACTGTTTTTCCCCCAGCTCTCAGTATGCAGTCTTGGCCTGGCTCTCCTTGAAGCAGAGCGAAAGCCAGGGATTCAAGCAAATGTGGCCTACTGATAAAGAGGTCTCAGGAGAAGTGGGCAGGGATGGAGCTAAGAAGAGACTTGGTTTCAGCTGGACTCTGGCCTTGGCCTGAAGCTCTACTGAGCTGGGCCCCCTGAGACAAGGGCATTGGCCTTTCTACCCTCATATCCATTCATCCTTGGCTATGAGGTGCCTGGGAATGAGGGTGGGGAAGACATAAGTTTTTCTGAGAGCTGAGGATAATTCTTGACCTGGGCATGAGGATTGGGGAGGGGAGCTGTGAACTCATGGCCATCACTACATACAGCATCTGGAGATGGTGAGATCTGTCTAGAAGCAGGAATCTGAGCAGGGCACCACTGCTTTCATTTATTTGCACTGAAAAATCATTATGAACCTATTCCAGTGTGGTTTTAAGCCCTAGCTTGCCACTTCATCCCCCAAATAAACACTTTGATTAAAAATTAAGAGAGGCCCAAGGGAATTGAAGGAAAATACTTAAAAATCAATCAATAGAGTTTTTAGTTGCAAGCAACTAAAAGTGATTCTGGTTAATTTAGCAGAAGTAGGATTTATTAGCCAGGAAGATTATCAGCAAGAAGGATTTTTATTATTAAGTAGTTCTAAGAATTGCCAGGAAGTATGACACACTGATTCAATGGACGTGAGTTTGAGTGAACTCTGGGAATTGGTGATGGACAGGGAGGCCTGGCATGCTGCAATTCATGGGGTTGCAAAAGTTGGACACAACTGAGCGACTGAACTGAACTGAACTGAACTGATGGCACATAGAGTTTGCAGAAATGGAAGGACTCAAGGAAGGCAGGACAGAAAGAAGCACAGCCTACAGTCAAAACATCTAAACAAGATGCTACTGGGGCACAGTTATCACTAGATGCCATCCTGCCATCATTTCCAACATTACCCTCTATTTAATGTATGTGGAAAATGCCTTTCAGAGCATTTTACCCATTAGAATTCAGAATTGACAATAAGAGACCGTACAATGCTTAGGATAAAAGGAGAAGATGCATTGGCTAGGACCTGGATGGAGCATCTGTTCAAACACCTCAGCACTTACAGCTGTCATTCCACCACAATAGCTTCATGGATTTGCTTTCTGAAGCCTTTGGAATGGCAATAGACCCTTCTAGAAATGGAAATACATTTATATATTTTTAGCACTTTAGTTATTAGGTATCATCACAGATATAACTATGTTCAATTTAGGTGAAGACAGGGCAGAGATGGAGCATCATACGCCCAGAGGGAAAAAGAAATGATGAAGGAAGGTATACTTGACTCTACTCAGAATCTGGAGAACCATTCAACTATCATTTTGGTTTTTCTTACTGGAGCCCCACTATTGCCTCCAAACTGGTAACTAATATCCACATAAAAGCTCTCATTTCAGAGCAATACATCTGCATAGAAAAACCAGGCCCTACTTCTGACTCCAATACACAATCTACAGAAATTTAGAGTTCTCAGCACCAGGAGATTTAAATAAAGGGCTTACCTTACTCATGTCGGTTTTTAAATAAATTATATTTCAGCTGCTGTGGAAGATCACAAAAATGATCTCCCTGTATCCAAGCTTCTTTCATGGATATGATTTTCCAGCTCCTTGAATCAAAATGTGGAATCTATTTCCCCTCCCTCTAAGTCTTATTGACTTTGAGATTTGTTATTGTCAATAATAACAGCATGCCAGTTCTAAGTCTTGACCTTGGAAAGATCTACATGCTTCTACTCTTTCTTGGAATTCTTCCCTTGCTCACTGTGGGGTAAGAGACATGTGGAGTTAAAATAAGCTATCACAGTGGATATCATTTTGAAATGGTCAGCCCCAGACAGTATGATTGATCTAAATGATCCCAGGCAAGGCCAAAAGAACCACTCAGTTAAGCCCAGGCCAGATTATCAACCTACAGAATCATGTGCAAACAAAATGGTTGCTGTTTAAGACACTAAGCAAAACAGTGCTTTGCTGAGTCACCAAAAACTACTACAGAGAATGGATTAATTATTCTATTAACTATTATTATTATTAACTATTACAGAGAATAGCTTTTGTCATAGCAGGGACAGAGAATAAAGAGATTCAAAGCCTAGGCATCACCCCATGTGTGTCTGCCAGAGGCTTTATCCCCTGTTTAATATGCCTTAGACACCAAGGCTGCAGGGAGTCACAGGAGTCTCTATCACTTGGCAGGCACTAATTATCTGGCCATGTATCTCTGCTATTTCCAAGAAAACTTGATGATTCCCAATGGCTGCTCACTTACAATTCCAAGAGAGCAAAGAGAACACAAATAAATAAATAATGGGCCTCAACATATCTGTAGTAATCATTGGCTGCCTAATTAAAACAGAAATCTGTCATCAACAGCCAGGGGTGAAGCAGATAAAATTAAATGCAAACTGTCATAAAATAATTTTAAAAATAGACTTTCAAATTAAAAGATGTCTTTTAATAATTAGTTAACATTTGCCATTGTTCTAAACAGACTGGCTGTTAACCTTTAACTCTTGCTCATGCAGTCTTTCTTAACCAAATTTTGATTATGCTTGAGACGAAGTAAAAAAGTTATCCTTTCATTAATTTATGTTCTTTGTCTGTGTAAGGTGGGGCTTCATGGGATGCCTCAAAGAATGGGACAGTCTCTGCTCTCAAATATGATAGTATAGAAGGGCAGATATGTATTCTAAAATATCACTTAATGTTGACTTTTAATTTAGTGGCATAAGGAAAAGGCATTTTCAGAGAGGTAGCATGTGAATTAACTGGAAGATATGAGACAAGAGATTGGTATTTAGAGCACATGAAAACCATACAAAGCTACAAGCAAAGCAGTTGATGGGGGAACCTTCAAAACTATATTTTCAACAGTAGACTGATTTCTAACAACTCTTGGGAAGGGGGTTGTCAGTATCTTGGATTGGAAAGGAATCCACATTTATCCCCTAGAGTCCAGTGGAATTCCTTAAACAAACCAACTTCCTTCTGAGACCCCCAAACAGCAGAGAAATGAGAGTCTAACTGTGAACATCCATAGCAGAGGTAGTCTTTGTGACTTGGGACAGTAACTCTGGTATGAAAGAGCTCCTGAAAGAAGACTGGGAATCTGATCCCTCATCATCCCTGCTGTCCCAAGTCACAAAATTACCTGCAGGCCACCTCTGCTATGGAAGTCCACAGTTGCTTCTATGTGGGCCCAATATCCCTCTCTGGGTTGAGATTTCCAACCCACTGTTCAGAACAACAACATTAGCATGACTTTAAGATACGTTTGATTGGGTTTACCCTAGAATGAGGTAAGAGAGCTGACCTTAGACAATGGGTAGATATTTCCCTCCTCACTAAGAGACTAGAAGCCCCTGGCCCCCATTAAAAAATATCTCTCACCTACCTGCCTTTGTCCCCAGGTACTCTGTCCTCCCTCTAGACCGTGTGGATGAAGAATCCAAGCTTCCAGATACAGCACACATCTTTCATTCTGCATAGACTCTATACTTCTCAATGCTCAAGGCCATCAGTTCAGCAACTTTCTCTCTCTCTTCTGTGTTGTTATTTTTCCTTGCTTTAATTGGTCTCATAATTATGTTTCTTCCATTTACAAAGAAAATGATTCTCTCTTAATCTCCCATCAACCTCCAGCTAAAAAGCAAACAAAATTTTACTTTCTCCTTATATATGTAGGAGATATATTTATATAGTGACTTTATTCACTGTCACCAATGTCTTCTATCCCATTCTTTATTAAATTCATTTTGGCAGTGTTTTTGTTCCATTATACCAGTGAATCTTTTTCTCATAAGATCATGAGTGGTCTGCATGTCACTCAACCCAACAATTATCCAGCCTTATCCTTGGCATTTCAGCTGCATTGGACAAGGCTGAAAATACACCCCTCCTTGATGACATGTCTTCACTTAATTCCCATAATATATGATATCAATTGTCACAGGATACATAATATAAAAGAAAGCTGTCAATTGTCATTTTATTTGGTGTAGTTAACTTTGCTGGCCAATCTTCTAAAATGCTGAGCACTATAATCTCTTCTTTTTTTTTTTTTAACCCCTTTCCTGGCTTTACTTTCTTCTCCTTAGCAGTTACATCTGTCTAGCTTTACATACTTTATCAATCCTTTTCCTATAGAATATAAACTACATGAATTTAAGGTTCATTCTGGTCACTGCTGCATTGATTACATTACTATTACCAGTTAACTGTCTTTTTAAGAATCTTTGCTCTGCAGTTTATCCCAGGAGAGGTTGATTATTTCTCTCTGTTCCATGGCTGTTCAGTATGGCAATGTTGACTTCAGTTCAGTCATTCAGTTGTGTCCAACTCTTTGCCACCCCATGGATTGCAGGACACCAGGATTCCCAGAACTTACTCAAACTAATGTCCATTGACTTGGTGATGCCATACAACCATCTCATCCTCTGACGTCCCCTTCTCCTCCTGCTTTCAATCTTTCCCAGCATCAGGGTCTTTTCTGATGAGTCAGTTCTTTGCACCTGGTGGCCAAAATATCGGTGTTTCAGCTTCAAAATCAGTCCTTCCAAAGAATATTCAGGACTGATTTCCTTTAGAATGGACTGGTTGGATCCCCTTGCTGTCCAAGGGACTCTCAAAAGTCTTCTCCAACACCACAGTTCAAAAGCATCAATCCTTTGGCACTCAGTCTTCTTTATAGTCCAACTCTCACATCCATACATGAATACTGGAAAAACCATTGCGTTGACTAGGTGGACATTTGTTGTCAAAGTAATGTCTCTGCTAACATGCTGTCTAGGTTGGTCATAACTTTTATTTCAAAGAGTAAGAGTCTTTAAATGTCATGGCTGCAGTCACCATCTGCAGTGATTTTAGAACCTCCCCCCGCCCAGAAAAACAAACAAACAAACAAACAAAAATCTGTCACTGTTTCCATTGTTTCCCCATCTATTTGCCGTGAAGTGATAGAACCAGATGCCATGATGTTAGATTTCTGAATATTGAACTTTAAGCCAACTTTTTTACTCTCCTCTTTCAATTGAATCAAGAGGCTTTTTAGTTCTTCTTCGGTTTTTGCCATAAGAGTGGTGTCATCTGCATATCAGAGGTTATTGATATTTCTCCCAGCAATCTTGATTCCAGCTTCTGCTTCATCCAGACCAGCATTTCTCATGATGTACACTGCATATAAATTAAATAAACAGGCACAATAAAGGACAGAAATGGTATGGACCTAACAAAGCAGAAGATGAACAATATACAGCCTTGAAATATTCCTTTCCCAATTTGGACCAGTCTGTTTTCCCATGTCCAGCTTTAACTGTTGCTTCTTGACCTTCACACAGAGTTCTCAGGAGGCAGGTCAGATGGTCTGGTACTCCCATCTCTTGAAGAATTTTCCACAGTTTGTTGTGATCCACACTGTCACAGGCTTTGGTGTACTCGATAAAGCAGAAGTAGATACTTTTATGGAATTTTCTTGCTTTTTCAATGATCCAACAGATGGCAGTTTGACCTCTGGTTCCTCTGCCTTTTCTAAAATCAGCTTGAACATCTGGAAGCTCAAGGTTCATGTACTGTTCAAGCCCGACTTGGAGAATTTTGAGCATTACTTTGCCAGTATGTGAGATGAGTGCAATTGTGCAGTGCCTTTCTTCAGGATTGGAATGAAAATTTTCCAATCCTGTGGCCACTGCTGAGTTTTCCAAATTTGTTGGCATATTGAGTGTAGCACTTTCACAGCATCATCTTTTAGGATTTGAAATAGCTCCACTGGAATTCCATCACCTCCACTAGCTTTGTTTGTAGTGATGCTTTCTAAGGCCCACTTGACTTCACATTCCAGGATGTCTGGCTCTAGATGAGTGATCACACCAACGTGATTATCTGGGTCGTGAAGATCTTTTTAGTACAGTTCTTCTGTGTATTCTTGCCACCACTTCTTAATATCTTCTGCTTCTGTTAGGTCCATACCATTTCTGTCCTTTATCGAGCCCATCTTTGCATGAAATGTTTTCTTGGTATCTCCAATTTTCTTGAAGAAATCTCTAGCATTTCCCATTCTATTGTTTTCCTCTATTTCTTTGCATTGATCATGGAGGAAGGCTTCCTTATCTCTCCTTGCTATTCTCTGGAACTCTGCATTCAAATGGGTATATCATTCCTTTTCTCCTTTGCATTTTGCTTCTCTTCTTTTCACAGCTATTTGTAAGGCCTCCTCAGAGGCCATTTTGATTTTTTTCATTTTTTTTTTATCTTGGGGATGGTCTTCATCACTTCCTTCTGTACAATACCATGAACCTCTGTCTGTATTTCTTCAGGCACTCTGTCTATCAGATATAATCCCTTGAATCTATTTGTCACTTCCACTGTATAATTGTAAGGGATTTGATTTAGGTCATTCCTGAATGGTGTAGTGGTTTTCCATATATTCTTCAATTTAAGTCTGAATTTTGCAATAAGAAGTTCATGATCTGAGCCACAGTCAGCTCCTGGTGTTGCTTTTGCTGACTGTATAGAGCTTCTCCATCTTTGGCTGCAAAGAAAATAATCAATCTGATTTCGGTATTGCCCATCTGGTGATGTCCATGTGTAGAGTCCTCTTTGTGTTGTTGGAGGTGTTTGCTGAGACCAGTGTGTTTTCTTGGCAAAAGTCTATTAGCCTTTTCCCTGTTTCATTCTGTACTCCAAGGCCAAATCTGTCTGTTACTCCAGGTATTTCTTGACTTTCTAGTTTTTCATTCCAGTCCCCTATAATGAAAAGAACATCTTTTGGGGGGTGTTTGTTCTAGAAGGTCTTGTAGGGCTTTGTAGAACCATTCAACTTCTATTTCCTCAGCATTACTGGTAGAGACATAGACTTGGATTACTGTGAAATTGAATGGTTTTCCTTGGAAACGAACAGAGATCATTCTGCCATATTTGAGACTGCACTCAAGTTCTGCATTTTGGACTCTATTGTTGAGTATGATGGCTATTCCATTTCTTCTAAGGGATTCTTGCCCACAGTAGTAGATATAATGGTCTTCTGAGCTAAATTTACCCATTCCAGTCCATTTTAGTTCACTGATTCCTAGAATGTCGACATTCACACTTGCCATCTCCTGTTTGACCACTTCCAATTTGCCTAGATTCATGGACCTAACATTCCAGTTTCCTATGCAATATTGCTCTTTACAACACTGGACTTTACTTCCATCACCAGTCACATCCACAACTGGGTGTTGTTTTTGCTTTGGCTGTGTCTCTTCATTCTTTCTGGAATTATTTCTCCACTCTTCTCCAGTAGCATATTGGGCACCTATTGACCTGGGGAGTTCATCTTTCAGTGTCCTCTTTTTGCCTTTTCATACTGTTCATGGGGTTCTCAAGGGAAGAATACTGAAGTGGTTTGCCATTCCCTTCTCCAGTGGACCACATTTTGTCAGAACTCTCCACCACGATCCATCCGTCTTGGGTGGCCCACACGGCATGGCTCACAGTTTCACTGAGTTAGATGAGGCTGTGGCCCATGTGATCAGATTGATTAGTTTTCTGAGACTGTGCTTTTCATCAGGGGCAGACACACTGAAATGATACTCACAGAAAACTAGTCAGGCTAATTACACGATGACCACAGCCTTGTCTAACTCAGTGAAACTAAGCCATGCCCGTAGGGCAACCCAAGACAGGCGGGTCATGGTGGAGAGGTCTGACAGAATGTGGTCCAGTGGAGAAGGGAATGGCAAACCACTTCAGTATTCTAGTCTTGAGAACACTATGAACACTACGAAAAGACAAAATGATAGGACACTGAAAGATGAACTCCCCAGGTCATTAGGTGCCCAATATGCTACTGGAGAAGAGTGGAGAAATAATTCCAGAAAGAATGAAGAGACACAGCCAAAGCAAAAACAATACCCAGTTGCAGATGTGACTGGTGATAGAAGCAAGGTCCGATGCTGTAAAGAGCAATATTGCATAGGAAACTGGAATGTCAGGTCCATGAATCAAGGCAAATTGGAAGTGGTCAAACAAGAGATGGCAAGAGTGAACGTCAACAGTCTAGGAATCAGCGAACTAAAATGGACTGGAATGGGTGAATTTCACACAGATGACCATTATATCTACTACTACAGGCAGGAATCCCTCAGAAGAAATGGAGTAGCCATCATGGTAAACAAAAGAGTCCGAAATGCAGTATTTGGATGCAATCTCAAAAATGGCAGAATGATCTTGGTTCATCTCCAAGGCAAACCATTCAATATCATGGTAATCCAAGTCTATGCCCCAACCAGTAACATTGAGGAAACTGAAGTTGAATGGTTCGATGAAGACCTACACGACCTTTTAGAACTAACACCTAAAAAAGATGTTCTTTTCATTATAGGGGACTGGAATACAAAAGTAGGAAGTCAAGAAACACCTGGAGTAACAGGCAAATTTGGCCTTGGAATGCAGAATGAAGCAGGGCAAGGATTAATAGAGTTTTGCCAAGAAAATGCACTGGTCATAGCAAACACCCTCTTCCAACAACACAAGAGAAGTCTCTACACATGGACGTCACCAGATGGTCAACACTGAAATCAGACTGACTCTATTCTTTGCAGCCAAAGATGGAGAAGCTCTATACAGTCAACAGAAACAAGACCAGAAGCTGACTGTGGCTCAGATCATGAACTCCTTATTACCAAATTCAGATTTATATTGAAGAAAGTAGGAAAAACCACTAGACCATTCAGGTATGACCTAAATCAAATCCCTTATGATTATACAGTGGAAGTGAGAAATGGATTCAAGGTGCTAGATCTGATAGAGTGCCTGGTGAACTATAGACTGAGGTTTGTGACACTGTACAGGAGACAGGGATCAAGACCATCCCCATGGAAAAGAAATGCAAAAAAGCAAAATAGCTATCTGGGGAGGCCTTACAAATAGCTGTGAAAAGAAGAGAAGCAAAAAGCAAAGGAGAAAAGGAAAGATATAAGCATCTGAATGCAGAGTTCCAAAGAATAGCAAGAAGAGATAAGAAAGCCTTCTTCAGCGATCAATGCAAAGAAATAGAGGAAAACAACAGAATGGGAAAGACTAGAGATCTCTTTAAGAAAATTAGAGACACCAAGGGAAAATTTCATGCAAAGATGGGCTCAATAAAGGACAGAAATGGTATGGACTTAACAGAAGCACAAGATATTAAGAAGAGGTGGCAAGAATACACAGAAGAACTGTACAAAAAAGAGCTTCACGACCCGGATATTCACGATGGTGTGATCACTCATCTAGAGCCAGACATCCTGGAATGTGAAGTCAAGTGGGCCTTAGAAAGCATCACTACGAACAAAGCTAGTGGAGGTGATGGAATTCCAGTGGAGCTATTTCAAATCCTGAAAGATGATGCTGCGAAAGTGCTACACTCAATATGCCAGCAAATTTGGAAAACTCGGCAGTGGCCACAGGACTGGAAAAGGGCAGTTTTCATTCCAATCCCAAAGAAAGGCAATGCCAAAGAATGCTCAAACTACTGCACAATTGCACTCATTTCACATGCTAGTAAAGTAATGCTCAAAATTCTCCAAGCCAGGCTTCAGCAATACATGAACCATGAACTTCCTGACGTTCAAGCTGATTTTAGAAAAGGCAGAGGAACCAGAGATCAAATGGCCAACATCTGCTGGATCATGGAAAAAGCAAGAGAGTTCCAGAAAAACATCTATTTCTGCTTTACTGACTATGCCAAAGCCTCTGACTGTGTGGATCACAATAAACTGTGGAAAATTCTGAGAGAGATGGGAATACCAGACCACCTGACCTGCCTCTTGAGAAATCTATGCAGGTCAGGAAGCAACAGTTAGAACTGGACATGGAACAGCAGACTGGTCCCAAATAGGAAAAAAGTACGTCAAGGCTGTATATTGTCACCCTGCTTATTTAACTTATATGCAGAGTACATCATGAGAAATGCTGGACTGGAAGAAACACAAGCTGGAATCAAGATTGCTGGGAGAAATATCAATAACTTCGGAAATGCAGATGACACCACCTTTATGGCAGAAAGTGAAGAGGAACTAAAAAGCCTTTTGATGGAAGTGAAAGAGGAGAGTGAAAAAGTTGGCTTAAAGCTCAACATTCAGAAAATGAAGATCATGGCATCCGGTCCCATCACTTCATGGGAAATAGATGGGGAAACAGTGGAAACAGTGTCAGACTTTATTTTTGGGGCTCCAAAATCAGTGCAGATGGTGACTGCAGCCATGAAATTAAAAGACGCTTACTCCTTGGAAGAAAAGTTATGACCAACCTAGATGCATATTGAAAAGCAGAGACATTACTTTGCCGACTAAGGTCCGTCTAGTCAAGGCTATGGTTTTTCCTGTGATCATGTATGTATGTGAGAGTTGGACTATGAAGAAGGCTGAGCAACGAAGAATTGATGCTTTGGAACTGTGGTGTTGGAGAAGACTCTTGAGAGTCCCTTGGACTGCAAGGAGATCCAACCAGTCCATTCTGAAGGAGATCAGACCTGGGATTTCTTTGGAAGGAATGATGCTAAAGCTGAAACTCCAATACTTTGGCCACCTCATGAGAAGAGTTGACTCATTGGAAAAGACTTTGTTGCTGGGACGGGTTGGGGCAGGAGGAAAAGGGGACGCCAGTGGATGAGATGGCTGGATGGCATCACTGACTCGTTGCATGTGAGTCTGAGTGAACCACAGGAGTTGGTGAATCACAGGGAGGCCTGGCATGCTGCGATTCATGGGTTCGCAAAGAGTCGGACACGACTGAGTGACTGAACTGAACTGAACTGAATTGTGCTTTTCATTCTATCTGCCTTCTGATGGAGAAGGATACGAGGCTTATGGAATCCTCCTGATGGGAAAGACTGAGGGGGAAACTGGGTCTTATTCTGATGTGTGGGGCCAGGCTCAGTAAATCTTTAATCCAATTTTCTGTTGATGTGTGGGGTTGTGTTCCCTCCCTGTAATTTACCCGGGGCCAATCTATGGTGAAGGTAATGAAGATAATGGCAGCCTCCTTCAAAATGTCCCATGCATGTACTGCTGCCCTCAGTGCCCCCAACCCTGCAGCACACCACCACCAACCCATACCTCCACTGCAGACTCCTGGACACTCTTGGGCAAGTCTGGGTCAGTCTCTTGTGGAGTCAAGAGTCTTGTGCTCTTTTCTCCTTTGTCTTACTGCACACAAGGTTTTGTTTGTGCTTCTCAAGAGTCTGTTTCCCCAGTCCTGTGTAAGTTCTGGCAGCTCTCTGGTGGGGTTAATGGCAACCTCCTCCAAGAGGGCTTATGCCATACCTAGGTCTACTGCACCCAGATCCCCTGCCCCTGCAGCAGTCCACTGTTGACCCATACCGCCACAGGAGACACACAAACACAGTTCTGTCTCTGTCTCTGTCGGGTCTCTGGGCCCTGGGGTGCACAAGGTTTGTCTGAACCCTCTGAGCATCTCTGGCAGGTATGGGGTTTGATTCTAAATCTGATTTTGCCCCTCGTACCATCTTGCTGGGGCTTCTCCTTTGCCCTTGGATATGGGGTACCTCCTTAACATCATTCCAGTGCCAGGCAGCTGCCACTCCAGTGTATGGCCATGAGACTTGCTTTGATCAATGAAATGTGGAATCAGAGTCTGGCAGCTCTAAGCCCAGGCTTTAAGAGGCACTGTATGATTCTATGTGCCCTTCTTATAGTTCTGCCATTGTTATGAGAAGCACAGGCCTCAGGGAACTGGTCCCAAGAGGATGTAGGAAATATGTAGAAGACTCAAACAACTTGTGCTACCTGTAAGTTGAAGTATTGCTCAACTGAACTCAAGCTAGATCAGCCAGAACCTAGCCATACAACATGCGCACAAAAGAGAAAATAAATGCTTATATTGTATGTCACTGAGATGCTGTGATTTTTATGCACCAATAACTGAATAATAAACTGTTATAGCCACTGGTCCTGGCACATAAGTATCTGATAAATAATTGATGAGTAAATGGCCACATAAAAGGAATACACATCATTTTCTCTGTGGGAATCATCAGCTTTCCAAATGCCCTGCCTTTGAATATTCTAGATATAACTGGTTCTGATCAATGAGTTATGAACTGCAGTGACATTGTGTCATTTCCAGCCAGAAATATTTAACTGCTATGCATCGTAGAGCTCTGTTTTTCTCTTAGACATGGGGAGAAGCAATGCTTGCAATGAAGACTGCTCCATCAGTTAATGGCAATGTGCAAAATCTACTGCTGATCTTCAATTCACATACAGCCTGCATGAGAAATCTACTGTTGGTGCTGTAAATCAGTGAGATTTGAGGTATTTTTGTTACTGTAGCATAACCTAACCTATACCTTATCTCTGCTTTGCATATATGCAAACAAAAATGCAAACAAGACATACGTTTTTCTAACATAAGTTTTTGCTCTAAAGGAACTTGAGATCTGGAAATAGCCACATGTCATATGGGTAATAGATAAATCATTAAACCACTCTGACCTTGTTTCCTTATTTGACAAATAAGACTAGCAATATTCTTCTTAAAGGTCATTTCTGTCATTCATTCATATATACCCAGCATTTACTGAGGATGTGCTGTTGATCTCAAGAAGCTTGATGCCCAGGAAGGGACAAGCCATACATTCATGCTGCTATATAATCTAATAGTGCATACAAGAAAGGCCAGGAGAGCCTCAGAACAAGAATATGAGAGAGCTGAAGGAAGGAGATATCTGATAAGAAGCAGGAAGACACCATGCATGACTCAGCAGCAATGATCTAGGTCAGAGAAATATAAAACTTGGAGCCTATTTTCTAAGTAAGCTGCATTCTCAGTACTCAGCTTTCTGGCCCATGAAGCTGCTCTATGTTACTTCTTCACAAAAGCTTCTACTTCTTGTTCAAGAATACCTACTCTTTTGAACATGAATTGGCTGTCCTGGATAGCACCGTGGCCCTATAAAAGTTGACTTTTGTGACCTTCCCTTTCCTGCAGAATATTCTCAATCTGCCACTGCTCCTTGCTGTCTTTCACTGAAGCCACAGCAAAAGTCAGTTATCTGTTCTTTGATTATGTAAACACCAATCACCTCAATGAATTGTATGTTCCATGAGAACAAAGTTTCTATTGTATAGCCAGCACAGTGTTTGACATATAGTAAGAGCTCAGTAAAAAACTGGTGAATGAATGAATGAGTGTCTCCACTATGTCACTCCAACCAACCCACCAGTGAAATTAGGTTCAATAATGCTTGTTGAATCTGAAAATGATCCAAATGAAAAGTACATCAGTCTCAAATACTGGGCTAGCCAAAAATTTCAGTCAGATTTTTCTGTAAAATCTTACAGAAAACCCAACCAATTGGCCAATTAATATAACCCAAACTACTCGGAAGCCTTCACATTTTAATAGAGGACCTGTGAAGGAGGGCTATTTAAGCCAAATGAAAGACTATCGAATGGTGGAATTTCTGACAGGAGGAATATTAAATAGAAAAGACTCAATGGATTTTGAAGTATTTTCACATGCCTCATCATGAAAGTGAAAGTTGCTCAGTCATGTCCGACTCTTTGTGATCCCATGGACTATATAGTCCATGGAATTCTCGAGGCCAGAATACTGGAGTGGGTGGCCATTCCCTTCTCCAGGGAATCTTCCCAACCCAGGGATCGAACCCAGGTCTCCTGCATTGCAAGTTCATTCTTTACCAGCTAAGCCTTATCATGGTGCTCTTTAAATTATATCACCTGTGTACTTCTTTACTCATATGGTTGAGCAGAAGTAAGAGAATGGAGAAGTAAAGAGTCATTTGGGAAAAAATGCATATTTATTTATTTATTTTTTTACTAAATCGGGATAATTTTATTTATTCTGCCCTTATTAAAGATGAGGAACTAACTGAATTAAGTGTGTCCTAGAATTATAATAACTGTCCTTTGAAATGTAAATGCTTGGGTGTATACAGAACAATTTAAAAAGCAGGCTAGAAAGAATCCTTAATGCATTCTGATGTAGCCAAACATTATAGGTTGTGCTTTTCATGTCATTTCATTTGGAATTTCTTCACCATAATGTGACATACCAAAATAACTTAGGCATGAAAAGCTTTTTTTTTTTTCTCTCTCTCTTTAGCAAGAATGAACTGTGAAACATTATGTGCTTTGATATAAACTGAAATTACAGGACTCAAGAAGTAATTCCTCATCATAAATGCTAACTGTGAAGAGTAAAAAAGAATATCAAGTCTGCAAAGAGTGTGAGTTTCCATCTGAATGTTGAGATGCTAAACCAAATTATACACATACTTGGTTTGGATTGAAAATCAACTCATTTAGCACAGTGTCAATGGCTCTAAAAATGGCATGTTTCTTATTTTATACATATCATCTGCTCAATTTGCCTTTAATTTACTGTATAAGTAGTGTGACCTCATTTCATGGAGATGAAGACAACCTCAGATTCATTCAGAAGCAATAATTATGGATTGCAGAAGGAGAACATAATGAGAAGACCCTGTTTGCATAAAACTGCTATTTGAATGTTGGCTGTCAGTATTGGCTTTATCAGGATTTGACACATCTGCCAGCCTCAGCAAGGGCTCCAATGGGAAACAGGAATTTAGTGTGAGTGCTGAATATGTCGAGGCCTATGAGGTTCATGGGGATGGGCATTTTGGCTGATGGAACAACTTATCTTTTTGCAAACAGTATTATCACAGGCTTGTCAACTTGCATTTATGAAGTTTATTTCTGTTCAGACTATAACATGACCTTCTGAGGTCAGTACTATTAGTAGTATTCCCATTTGACAGATAAAGTAACTTGCCCCAAATCATGCAGTTAGGCAGTGGCAGAACTAAAACAACTAAATCTGAAAACAGAGCCCAAATTCACATTGTATTACCTCTTCTGTCTCTTTAATTAACTATCTTCCATTCATGTATTAACCCATCCATCTATCTTTTTTTCTCATTCCTCAGCCTTCTCTCCATCTATCCATTCACCCATGTTCTTCCTCTTTCTCTGGATAATCATGTACCTCTCTGTCTCTATCTTGCTATACTCTCTATTTCTGACTGGGTCTCAGCCCCTGTGAGCCTTTGCCTTTCTGTTATTTCCTTACATTTTCAATCTATTCATATAATTATGTATGTATTATGCATCCATTTACATACCTATGCATATATGTTTTGTCTTTATTTCTTCATCCATCCATTTATCCATATACCCATTCATGATTTCAATATCCCAATAGTTTTTTATGAACCTGCCAAATACTTTTCATTTTTCTCTCTGCATCTCTCTGCCTTTCTCTTGCTCTCACTTTTTCTATCATCCGCTGTCATCTCTCTCTCTCTCTTTCCTCTACCTTTCTTCTTTCAACATGCTTCTCATCCAAGTATTTTAGGCATATCTTTAACCCTTGCCCAAAGTCAAGAAATGAGTCTCATGTGTCAAAATGCATGCCTTGCTAAAACAGTAAGACTTCTACATATGGTTTGACTAAAGGTTAACCCTCCTCAGTTTTCATTTCAATTGTAAAGAAAGGCAATGTCAAAGAATGCTCAAACTACCACACAATTGCACTCATCTCACATGCTAACAAAGTAATGCTCAAAATTCTCCAAGCCAGGCTTCAAGAATACATGAACCATGAACTTGCAGATATTCAAGCTGGTTTTAGAAAAGGCAGAGGAACCAGAGATCAAATGCCAACAACTGCTGGATCATCAAAAAAGTAAGATTTCCAGAAAAAACATCTATTTCTGCTTTATTAACTATATGCCAAAGCCTTTGACTATGCGGATCACAATAAAGTGCGGAAAATTCTTAAAGAGATGGGAATACTAGACCACCTGACCTGCCTCTTGAGAAATCTGTATGCAGGTCAGGATGTAACAGTTAGAATTGGACATGGAACAACAGACTGGTTCCAAATAGGAAAAGGAGTATGTCAAGGCTATAATTGTCATTGTGCTTATTTAACTTATTTGGAGAGTATATCATGAGAAACTCTGGACAGGATGAAGCACAAGCTAGGATCAAGATTGTCAGGAGGGATATCAACAACCTCAGATATGCAGTTGACACCACCCTTAGGACAGAACACTAAGAGGAACTAAAGAGCCTTTTGATGACAGTGAAAGAGGAGAGTGAAAAAGTTGGCCTAAAGATCAACATTCAGAAAACTAAGGTCATGGAATCCGGTCCCATCACTTCATGGCAAATAGATGGGGAAACAGTGGAAACAGTGTCAGACTTTATTTTTTTGGGCTCCAAAATCACTGCAAATGGTGACTGCAGCCATGAAATTAAAAGACGCTTACTCCTTGGAAGGAAAGTTATGACCAACCTAGATAGCATAATAAAAAGCAGAGACATTACTTTGTCAACAAAAGTCCATCTAGTCAAAACTATGTTTTTTTCCAGTAGTCATGTATGGATATGAGAGTTGGACTATAAAGAAAACTGAGTGCCTAAGAATTGATGCTTTTGAACTGTGGTGTTGGAGAAGACTCTTGAGAGTCCCTAGGACTGCAAGGATATCCAACCAGTCCATCCTAAAGGGAATTAGTCCTGATGATTCATTGGAAGGACTGATGTTGAAGCTGAAACTCCAATACTTTGGCCACCTAATGTGAAGAGCTGACTCATTTGAAAAGACCCTGATGCTGGGAAAGATTGAGGGAAGGATGAGAAGGGGATGACAGAGGATGAGATGGTTCGATAGTATCACTGACTCAATGGACATGAGTCTGAGTGAACTCTGGGAGTTGGTGATGGACAGGGAGGCCTGGCGTGCTGCAGTCCATGGGGTCACAAAGAGTCAGACCTGACTGAGTGACTGAACTGAACTGAACTGAACTGAAAGGTTAATCCTGTTGCTACTTGATGAAAGAGAAAAGTATTGAAAGAAAATTATCCATAGGAGTCTTCCATTTCTACTCATTTTCTGTCCTTTGTTCCAGAATATATTTTCAAGGACATTGGCATACTGAACAGCTTTAGAAGAGAAAGTTAGATCTGCATACATTCTTGGAAAATAGAAATAATACAATATATTCCCTACATGTGAACCTCAAGTTATGAACTTTCAAAGATGTAAACAGGCACTCGCATGTCCCGTCACACGTTAGTTCATGTGTCTGGCATACCTTGTCACATTTGTGCACCCTGTATAAGCGGTTGTACTTTTCTGTACTTTACTGTGCAGTACTATGTAGAGTACAGTAGTACTGTTTATTTCAAGCCCGTGATGTCGACAAGTAAGCTTAAAAGCAGTGGTGATACAGCTGACCCTGGTATGATGAGAACAAAAGAGCTACAACCCAGATGTCACTGGATTATTTTCTCAAGAGGGTAGATAGAATTGAATCCAGCAAGGAACCAGAACCTGTACCATCAACATCAAATGTGGATGAAATGCTTGCTCTTGCCCTCCATCTCCTATTGCTGACTCTCCTTCAGCTCTATCATCTCCCACCTCTCTCCCTTCTCCAATTAGTAATTCTTCTTGCCTGTTCACTTATGGCAGACCCTGTATGCCAGATATTGTACTGTACTATGGTATTTTTCGAGGTAGTGTACTATAAGATTAAAAATGTTTATTTTTGTATTTGTTTTTATGTGGAAAGTATTACAAACCTGTTACAGTACAGTGTTATATGGCCAATTATGTTAGTTGGTTACCTAGGCTAACTTCGTTGGACTTATGAGCAAATTGAACTTAGGGACACGTTTTCTGAATGGAACTAATTTGTATGTAGAGAACATACTATATCTACTTCCTTGTAAGGAGAAGGCGAGCATCCTTACAATCCAGGATAAATGAGATCATGTCTCCTTGAGCAAAGAGAGAGCATACCTACCCAACAGGTAACTCAGGTTCCTTAAAGCTTAATATGTCTTTCTTACGATGCAACCTATTGCTTGATCAGGCATTGCTAGGGGCCCATCAGTATAGCCTCTGTGGGACTGGAGAGTAAGGAGAGTACACACAAATATGTTGATGCTCATGCTGCCGGTGGCACCCTAAATAGCAAAGTCCTCTGTGTCTGCACAGGAGCCTCCTGTACTCTGCAGGCTTCCAGGAGAGTGTGCTGGGCTAATGTGTCAGCTTACAAGTGGCTAAAATCTTAGCCCTTCACAGCCTTGCCTCAATGCTGTATGTTTCTTCACCCTGTCTCAGCACCACACGTGTCCTCAAAAGTTTATCTATATATCTATATATTTATGTATAGATATATATACATATTAAATACAAAAATATAAAAATTTAATATCTTAAAAAGGAGAAAGTTTTAGGAGAAAGTTTCCTATTTTCCATTAGGAAATGGCACCTATGTCAGCAGCAAACTCAGATATCCCTTGTTATATCTGCGATTTTAATGAGGAAAGAAATTATCTCTATCCAGGCCTTTCACCATGCCTTCCCTTCCACTCTTAATTTGGTGGGAAGGACTGAGCATGTTCAAGCTTTGCCATCTTGGCTAAGCCAATGCAACTGAAGGATCACGTGTCAATATCACCTGGAGGGGTTGGACTTGGAGAAGCAGGACTCGATCAGATGCCTCTGGTGGCCCAGTTCACATTCTTTCAGCCTCACTTCTGATCCCAGGTGTCTGCCACCAGCAGGTGCTTACAGATTTGGACTTACTTCATACTTACCGTGTTTCATAAATTATACCCCGTGAGTCTTTCTAATCTGGAAATTCTCTGATGCCCCTAAAGCAAGCAACTGTCTACTCCAAGGCATCAGTGTGCTTCCTAGGAGCACAGAGCTGGTAGTGCCAGAGGGACGGCTCTCAAATGTGGAGTCTAGTGGGTGATGGATGAATATTTTTTCCCCATTGATTCTTAGGTGGAAAATTCTGAGTGACATCTATAAGCTGCTTAGAGAGCGCTTGAAAGCACCAAATCCAAGAGGCCACAGCAGTGACCTTAACAAAATGCACCTCACATGGCTTTCCTTCCCTCCTTCATTCTCCCGGTCCTTTCTCATCTCTGGGATCATCTCTCAAGTGAACTGCCTGTACACACATCCTCTCCTCAGGTTCTACTTCTGAAGGAAACACAGCTAATCTAAAGGCGAACTAGAAAGACCAAGGCCTCTGGAACCAGAAAGGCTCGAGTCTGTATTAGCTCTGCCGCTTTCTTCTGGGAGATTGAACTAGCTATTTAAACTCTCTGAGTTACAACTTTTTCATTTGTAAGATGGAAAAAAATTATACTTACCTTGCATGGGTGAGGAATATTGATTATGAATTAAAAAAAAACACATGTATTCCTTTAGCACAGGGTCTGGCAGGGCCTCTGTGTTCAACAAATAGCAGCAATTATTGTTATTATAGCTGAGCAAATCCCAAGGGTGCTCTGGAAACTAGAGGTGTAGAGATTGTGATGTTCTGACTGCAGTGACTATCTGGGGACTGCTAAGCCGAAGGACTTTATCACTTTAAGGACCCTGAATCACATGAATTATTTATCAATTACTGTTTATAGAGATGATTACATCCTAAGTAGGTTTTGGATTCTATAAACTTTTTAATGCACATGTCGAGAGAGGACCCATTTGGAGAATTAAGCCATGTGGCTTTCTTCTTCATCTTCTCCTTAATTCTTTCTACCCTTGCTTCTTTCCTTGGTCCAATCAGTTAATCACAGCGCATTTGTGGGCTCACAGAGGGATGGCAGGGCAAAAATGTATAAGTTTAAAAGATTTGGAGATGGGGGGTGAATTGGGAGACTGGGATTGACATCTATACACTATTGACACTACACATGAAATGGATGGCTAGTGAGAACCCACTGTACCTCACAGGCAACTCTACTCAATGCTCTGTTGTCACCTAGGTGAGAAGGAGATACAGACCAAGAGGAGGTATACGTATATACAGAACTGATTCACTTTGCTGCACAGCAGAAACAAACACAACATTGTAAAGCAATTATACTTCAATAATTTTGTTAAAAAAACAAACTGGCACAAGAAGACGTGACTGAAGCAACTTACCACACATGCCTGCAAGGACAGCTAGAAAGAGTGGAGGTTCAGATGAAGAGTACAGTGAACTCACATTCTGAACTCAGAATGCCTCACCCTGCCCTCCAGAGTGCTCCTGGGTGAGCCCCATCTCTCTCCTCCCTAACTGCTGTAGGAAATAGGAGTGAAATTCCATAAAGAGCCCAGAGCACTGCAGTGAGCCCTGAGTGCTTCCTATGATGGGGAAATGTGTTAGTTGTTCTTCCTGTTCTCATCCACTGAGGACACTTCAATAGCAGCTGGATTTCCAAATGGGTCCTTGAAACTTTGCTGAGTTAACATTCAATTTACATTGTGTGGAATATTCCCTTTTCAGAGTTCCAAGATTCCTAGAAGACCTGAAATGAAGGGTGGTTGCGTGCGTGGAGTGCTCTATAAGCAGTTATCATATCCTGCAATCCCACTCCTGTGCATATATCCAGAGAAAACTATAATTTGAAAAGATACCTGCACCTCAGTGTTTACTACAGCACTATTTACTATAGCACTATTTACAATTACTCAATAGTGAGTAATATTCCACTGTGCATATATATATATACACACACACATATATATACACATATATATCCATTGTGTGTGTGTAATATTACTCAGCTATAAAAAGAATGGAATAATGCTATTTGCAGCAACATGAGTGGACCTAGAAATTATCATATTAAGTGAATTAAGTCAGAGAAAAACGAGTATCATACGACATTACTTATATAGAGAATCTAGAAAAATTATTAAAATGAATTCATTTATAAAACACAGAGATCCGCAGACATAGAAAACAAACACATGGTTACCAAAGAGGAAATGAGAGAGGGATAAATTAGGAGTTTGGGATTTACATATACACCTTGCTGCTGCTAAGTCACTTCAGTTGTGTCCGACTTTGTGCGACCCCAGAGACAGCAGTCCACTAGGCTCCTCTGTCCCCGGGATTCTCCAGGCAAGAACACTGGAGTGGGTTGCCATTTCCTTCTCCAATGCATGAAAGTGAAAAGTGAAAGTGAAGTCGCTCAGTCATGCCCGACTGTTAGCGACCCCATGGACTGCAGCCCAGCAGGCTCCTCCGTCCATGTACTGGAGTGGGGTGCCTTTGCCTTCTCCACATAAACACACTGCTATATACAAAATATGTAAACAAGGACTTACTGTGTAGCACGGAGGATTATACTCAATATTTGTAATAACCTATAAAAGAAAGTAATCTGAGAAACAACAGTGATCTGACTCACCGTGCTGTACACCTGAAAGTAACACAACACTGTAAACCAACTACACTTCAATTTAAAAAAAATTAAAAAGCATTCTCTATAAGCAGATCTTGTTAAAATAACACCTACATAACTTCAGTCACTTCACATAATTTTGTTCAGTTCAGTTCAGTTCAGTCACTCAGTCGTGTCTGACTCTCTGCTACCCATGAACCGCAGCACGCCAGGCCTCCCTGTCCATCACCATCACCCGGAGTTTACTCAGACTCACGTCTATCGAGTCAGTGATGCCATCCAGCCATCTCATCCTCTCTCATCCCCTTCTCCTCCTGCCCCCAATCCCTCCCAGCATCAGAGTCTTTTCCAACGAGTCAACTCTTCACATGAGGTGGCCAAAGTACTGCAGTTTCAGATTTAACATCATTCCTTCCAAAGAAATCCCAGGGCTGATCTCCTTCAGAATGGATTGGTTGGATCTCCTGTCAGTCCAAGGGACTCTCAAGAGTCTTCACCAACACCACAGTTCAAAAGCATCAATTCTTTAGTGCTCGGCCTTCTTCACAGTCCAACTCTCACATCCATACATGACTACTGGAAAAACCATAGCCTTGACTACACGGACCTTAGTCAGCAAAGTAATGTGTCTCCTTTTGAATACACTATCTAGGTTGATCATAGCTTTCCTTCCAAGAAGTAAGCATCTTTTAATTTCATGGCTGCAGTCACCATCTGCAGTGATTTTGGAGCCCAAAAAAATAAGGTCTGGCACTGTTTCCAGTTTCCCCATCTATTTCCCATGAAGTGATGGGACCGGATGCCATGATCTTCATTTTCTGAATGTTGAGCTTTAAGCCAACTTTTTCACTCTCCTCTTTCACTTTCATCAAGAGGCTTTTGAGTTTCTCTTCACTTTCTGCCATAAGGGTGGTGTCATCTGCATATCTGAGGTTATTGATATTTCTCCCAGCAATCTTGATTTCAGCTTGTGTTTCTTCCAGTCCAGGGTTTCTCATGATGTACTCTGCATAGAAGTAAAAGAAGCAGGGTGACAATATACAGCCTTGACATACTCCTTTTCCTATTTGGAACCAGTCTGTTGTTCCATGTCCAGTTCTAGCTGTTGCTTCCTTATCTGCATATAGATTTCTCAAGAGGCAGGTCAGGTGGTCTGGTATTCCCATTTCTCTCAGAATTTTCCACAGTTTATTGTGATCCACAGAGTCAAAGGCTTTGGCATAGCCAAGAAAGCAGAAATAGATGTTTTTCTGGAACTCTCTTGCTTTTTTGATGATCCAGTGGATGTTGGCAATTTGATCTCTGGTTCCTCTGCCTTTTCTAAAACCACTTGAACATCAGGAAGTTCATGGTTCATGTATTGTTGAACCCTGGCTTGGAGAATTTTGAGCATTACTTTACTAGCATGTAAGATGAGTGCAATTGTGCGGTAGTTTGAGTATTCTTTGGAATTGCCTTTCTTTGGGATTGGAATGAAAACTGACCTTTTCCAGTCCTGTGGCCACTGCTGAGTTTTCCAAACTTGCTGGCATATTGATTGCAGAACTTTCACAGCATCATCTTTCAGGATTTGAAATAGCTCCACTGGAATTCCATCACCTCCACTAGCTTTGTTTATAGTGATGCTTTCTAAGGCCCACTTGACTTCACATTCCAGGATGTCTGACTCTAGATGAGTGATCACACCATCGTGATTATCTGGGTCGTGAAGATCTTTTTGTACAGTTCTTCCATGTATTCTTGCCACCTCTTCTTAATATCTTCTGCTTCTGTTAGGTCCAGACAATTTCTGTCCTTTATTGAGCCCATCTTTGCATGTAATGTTCCCTTGATATCTCTAATTTTCTTGAAGAGATCTCGAGTCTTTCCCATTCTGTTCTTTTCCTCTATTTATCTGCATTGATTGCTGAAGAAGGCTTTCTTATCTCTTCTTACTATTCTTTGTAACTCCTCATTCAGATGCTTATATCTTTCCTTTTCTCCTTTGCTTTTCACTTCTCTTCTTTTCACAGCTATTTGTAAGGCCTCCCCAGACAGCCATTTTGCTTTTTGCATTTCTTTTCCATGAGGATGGTCTTGATGCCTGTCTCCTGTACAATGTCATGAACCTCAATCCATAGTTCATCAGGCACTCTATCTATCAGATCTAGGCCCTTAAATCTATTTGTCACATCCACTGTATAATCATAAGGGATTTGATTTAGGTCATACCTGAATGATCTAGTGGTTTTCCCTACTTTCTTCCATTTAAGTCTGAATTTGGCAATAAGGAGTTCATGATCTGAGCCATGGTCAGCTCCTGGTCTTATTTTTGTTGACTGTATAGAGCTTCTCCATCTTTGGCTGCAGAGAATATAATCAATCTGAATTTGGTGTTGACCATCTGGTGATGTCCATGTGTAGAGTTTTCTCTTGTGTTACTTTTCCACAATTTCTTCTCCTTGTTCAAGCTCATATAAAGGCATGTAGTTTAGTCGCTAAGTTGTGTCTGACTCTTGCAACCCCATGGACTGTAGCCTGCCAGGCTCCTCTGTCCATGGGACTTTTTAGGCAAGAATACTGGGGTGGGTTGCCATTTCCTTCCCCAGGGCATCTTCCCAACTCAAAGATCAAATCCAGGTCTCCTGCATTGCAGGTGGATACTTTACCGACTGAGCCACCAGAAAAGCTTTTGGTTTCACCATATCTTCAGGTTGCCATTCATTATGAAGGCTCCCAGTATTATGTAAGACCCATATTAACCAAAATCTGTATGCTTTTCTCCTGTCAGCTGAATTCTATCTATCTCATGTCAGTTGAATTCTCAGGTCTGTCTGGGAGAAAGCCTAAGAGGGAAAAGGTAAAATTTTGTCTTCCCTGCCATTTCATGTACGTTTTTCTGGCTTATGATGTGTGCATGCTATGGTCTCCGGGAATCCTGGAGGGCAAATGTCCATACTCGTGGGTCCAAACTCCAGAGAAGACCATGTCTGTAAGACTGGAGTTATGGACTGATCTTCACATACACCCTCACATTCATCCTCAGTGTGTCATCTCCAGAAGATCCTTATATCACAACCACTAATGAATCAGACCAATGGGGATCTAGAGCCAGGAGGCACATCTGATGGAAACATTCCACCAGTGGGTGAAGAATAAGATGCCCTGACTGTGGACAGCTGCCTCAGAATTCTGTGATTAGTACACTCAGAAGGCAAGGGCGATTTGCCAAGGGACAGAAAAAGCTGACAGCAGCAATCTTTTCTAATTTCAGTGAGGACCATTGCCCTCTAATTATATAAATATCCCTTTACCACAAAAGAGGTGGTGAGTTATACAGGAAAGATTACTATACTTCCAAATGACATTGGGAAAATTGTCTTTTCTTTGACCAAGCCACCTGAACTCCAACCTTAGATAAGGCTTTTTGTAAAGAAACTCTCCTTTAACCTGTTAATCGACAGTGAATGTATTCATTGCCTTGAGCTCAGTGACAAATTGCCTTAAAACCTGACAGCTTAAAGCAATGACAAATGTTTTTTCACAGTTTCTATGGGTCAGGGATCTGAGTGCAGCTTTATCTGAGTGACTCTGGCTCCAAGTTTCTCATCAGGTTGCCATAAGGGGGCAAACTGAATTTCTACATAAAGACCAAAGATAGGTCATCTAACCCTTGTTCTCTCTAGTTTCTCTATTCATTGCAGAATTTACCTGCCAACTCTAATTGCCTGAAAGATATTCTCATTTGAATGTCACATGAGCAGGATCACCCAATATTTCTAAAGGCCAAAAGCCAACATGAGGCATCTTACGCTCATAAACTGTAGCCACCACCATCCTTACTCACCTCAACCCCCACAGCAGTCTCCTCCCTAATCCTGCTTCTTCTCTGCCTCTGCCTCCATGTCTCCTGGTAGCTGACAGTAAACTCTTAATTGCAAAAAGCACAGCACTTCTTCACTCTACACAATCCTGTGGCCCTCAACTGCACTTAGGAGAAGACACAAAGCTCCTTCAGGATTATGCATGTCCTCACTCAGGGTTTTCACTCCCAGGGGCTTCATCTGCTCTGTAGCAACATCTCCAGCACCTAGGACAGTGTTTGGAATACAGCAAGTGCTCAGCGTTTGTGAGTGCTTAGTCGCTCAGTCATGTCTGACTCTGTGAGACCCCATGAACTGTAGCTGGCCAGACTTCTCCGTCCATGGGATTTTTCAAGTACTTGGCAGACTGCTGCAAGAAGTAATTAACTCTAGTAAGCCAAATGATGCTCATTTAATTGCCCCCATATTCATCTTGCAGACCCTCCTTGGAGATGTCTTTTTCACCATGCTGGTCATTTTGTTTGCAACATTTTGTCTACCAACAGTTCAGATGCAGCACAGGCAGACTTTTCTTCTGGTTTTATACCATTCTTTGTCTGAGATGGCCAACGTCCTCTCTGAATACTCAAGTCCCAGAAAATCATCTTCAGGGATGTCCTCCAATACCACCTCTCAAAAGCCAAGATGTCCTGCATCTCTCATGCCTTCCAGTTGCAAGGATATTTCTCCCTGACTGTGCTGTGCTTTGTCTTCAAAGCCTCAAACAGCATTTCCTGCACCTCATCTTCTTTAGAATTCCTCTTTAGAGCTCTTCTCTATAAGTCAAGGGCTGGGCATTTACTGTGCTGTTTCTTATCAGTGCATCTCAATTACATTAGATGTGGGACCAAGAATTTGTTTTCGTTTGCTTTCTCTTTTAATTTTTAATTCCAATCAATCACTACCTGATATTATCATAAAACACAACAAAAAATGAAACGTCTCTTGGATTCTGCAGCAGCAGCAAGTTGCCAGGACAGCGCCCACATGTTTTGTCCGTGGTATGCATTTTAATTCACTGGTCAGCACCAGTGCACAGAGCAATAGAGAAGCTTTGATCAACTCTCTTCCTCCTTCTACATGCCTCTGTCCATCAAGTCTTCACCTCAAAGACTTTTTTCTTCCATGAACATCAATAAAGGCAAAAAGAGTCCTGCAATTTCCTTCAAGTCATCATTTGTGTTCCTGGATATGTGAGGCCACCCTGGGTCTCTGTCCTCCACACCTGTTCAAACCCAAATCTCTCTCCTCACCAAATCTGATCTTTCTCTCAAGCTGAAATAAAGCAGGACCCCATGGTCTCCCTGCCCACCCTCCATGTCCTCTGCCTGCCTTTTGTCTGTGGAAAAATTTGGCCAAAGAATAAAAGTGTAATCAGAGAAGTGAGAACACGAAGAAACAAAGAAAAACATTCAAATGAGACCAAATAATCATAGTCAGTAAGCAAAATCAAGGACCTTTATAGTTCCTCTTCAAGAGTTATAGATAACATTCTGAGCCATGTCCTGTGAGCTGTCTTGTAGATACTGAAACTCCCACCAGGCGGAGAAGTTAACTATGTGATGACCAGACTGCAGCCATGACATAAACTGCTACAGTTCTGAGAACTGGCCTCAAAGAAATGGGAACAAATCCACCCTGGGACTGAATATTAACTGTATTAAAAATAATCAAGATGACTGTCAGAGCTGACTGTGCTGTTTCTGCATGTAACCCACTCTTTCAGTCTGTAAAAGCTCTAGCCCACTGACTAGGGGGAAGGAGTCAGCCTTTGGACAGGTGTCCCCCCTCCTCAACCCCTGTCAGTTGCTGGCATCCAGAATAAAGCAAACTTTCCTTTCCACCAACCTGGCCTATTTATTCACTTTTGAGCGACGAGCAGTTAGACCCCATTTTTGGTTAGAAGGCTATCAATTCAATGAAAGATCTCATTTATACCAGCTACAGAAGGGAAATACAGCCTCTCTACACATCTTCCTTCTTTATTTCCCCAACACAACCATTTAGAGATCAGGACTCAGTGATTCAAGCCCTGCAATGTTTTCTTACCTCTTCCCTTCTCTTCCTTGCCTCACAAACACACCCCTAGTTCAAGGTCACATTATCTCCTAACCAAATTATTGCACTTGCTTCTAAATTAGTCTTCCTACTCCCTGCTTTCCTCATTTCCAAAACTGTTGTATATGAGCCTGGAAAATTATTCCTAAATCAGAGCTATGATGATTATCACATAACTTCTCTAAAGCATTTACTACAGTAGAGGCCTGTGGTCCTCAGATACACATCCAAGCCCTCCATAGCAGATGATGGTAGTGTCTTTCCTACAGGTCTCAGCTGACCCCAAGAGCATGCTGGGAGTGACTGATGGGTAACACCTACAGGAAGAGCTCCCGACCAATCAGGGACAAAGTTGATGGATCAATATCTCAGAGGACTCCCAGTGGAGAGATTAAGCACACCACGGTAACCTGTGCCATGCCAAGCCATACTGGAGCCTGAGGTAAAAGAAATAGGTACATGTCTACATACAATTTTAAAGTGCTTTAAAATGGTTAATGATTTTAATGAAAATATTATCAATAGTTTGTTTCCATGAAAACCAGTAAAGTAAAATGATAATAAAATTTGGACTTGATGTAAACAAGATATTTAAATTTAAAATAATGATATGAGTTTTTAATACACTTACTTTTTTCAATACCTTTTCAGCAATTTTCATATTCTGAAACAAGTTCACCATTTTAAAAAATACATTTAAAATGTGTCTCCCCATAATTTTTTCCTTTCACCTGAAGCTCCAATATGGTTCAGCACAGCACTGTTAGACCCTATCTTTATTTAAAATGTTGCCCAGAGAAACCCACTTCATATTTTTGACTTCCAGAACTATGAGATAATAAACATATTGTATTTAAACCACTAAAAAATATTGATAATTTTTATCACTTTTTTGTTATTTTAATGTTTGAAAACGTATTTTATTAAAATATTGTTCATACTGATTACTGAGTGTTCAGTACCCCTTACTTTCTGCATCAAAGACAGTGCCTCCCTCAGTTCATTCTGTCCTGCTCACTCTTTCCCTCATCTCTCCCACATTCCTCCTTTCCCTGCCTCACTCTCCACTCCCCTCACCATATTTCCTGGGATTCTCTCCCAAATAGACTAGCTAAAGCTTTATTTCAGGATCCACTCTTGGAGGAATCCAAGTTAAGATAACATCTGTGGTCTAGCAACAGTCACAAAAACACTCCTACCACTGTCCTTCACACAGTTCAAACCAGTTGAGTCGCTCAGTCCTGTTGACTCTTTGCGACCCCATGGACTGCAGCACACCAGGCCACCCTGTCTATTCACCTCCTGGAATTTACTCAAATTCATGTCCATTGAGTCACTGATGCCATCCAAACATCTCATCCTCTGTCATCCCCTTCTCCTCCCACCTTCAATCTTTCCCAGCATCAGGGTCTTTCAAATGAGTCAGCTCTTTGCATCAGGTAGCTAAAGTAATGGAGTTTCAGCTTCAGCATCAGTCTTTCCAATGAATATTCAGGACTGATCTCCTTTAGGATGGACTGGTTGGATCTCCTTGAAGTCCATGGGAGTCTCAAGAGTCTTCTCCAACATCACAGTTCAAAAGCAGCAATTCTTTAGTGCTCAGCTTTCTTCACAGTCCAACTCTCAGATCGATACATGACCACTGGAAAAACCATAGCCTTGACTAGACGGACCTTTGTTGACAAAATAATGTCTCTGCTTTTTAATATGCTATCTAGGTTGGTCATAACTTTTCTTCCAAGAGTAAGCATCTTGTAATTTCCTGGCTGCAATCACCATCTGCAGTGATTTTGGAGCCCATCCCCAAAGTAAAGCCTGTCACTGTTTCCACTGTTTCCTCATCTATTTGCCATAAAGTGATGGGACCAGGTGCCACAATCTTAGTTTTCTGAATGCTGAGCTTTAAGCCAACTTTTTCAGTTTCATCTTTCACTTTCATCTAGAGGCTCTTTAGTTCTTCTTCACTTTCTGCCATAAGGGTGGTGTCATCTGCATATCTGAGGTTATTGATATTTCTCCCAGCAATCTTGATTCCAGCTTGTGCTTCATCCACCCCAGCGTTTCTCATGATGTACTCTGCATATAAGTTAAATAAACACAGTGACAATATACAGCCTTGACATACTCCTTTTCCTATTTGGAACCAGTCTGTTGTTCCATGTCCAGTTATAACTGTTGCTTCCTGACCTGCACACAGATTTCTCAAGAGGTAGGTCAAGTGGTCTGGTATTCCCATCTCTTTCAGAATTTTCCACAGTTTATTGTGATCCACACAGTCAAAGGTTTTGGCATAGTCAATAAAGCAGAAATGGATGGTTTTCTGGAATTCTCTTGCTTCTTCAATGGTCCAGCAGATGTTGGCAATTTGATCTCTGGTTCCTCTGCCTTTTCTAAATCCAGCTTGAACATCTGCAAGTTCATGGTTCATGTATTGTTGAAGCCTGGCTTGGAGAATTTTGAGCATTACTTTATTAGCATGTGAGATGAGTGCAATTTTGTGGTAGCTTGACCCTTGAGCAATTCAGGATGTTTTCTGGAATAAATAATAAATAAAAAAAATATAGGGAAACCCTTGATCAAAAAGAACTAAGTAATCATAGAAAACAGTTATTAGCTTCTTGTTTGTCTATGAGACTCCCTCTACCTAGATTCCTCAAGTCTATACTTACCACTTGAAAAACTATCACGCCTCCACTTCCAAGAAGTCACTGTTCCCACCTCTCATCACTCAGATTTATAACTTTTTTCTGTGTCCCCATAGCTTAGTGCTCATTATCCCATGCAACTTACATCCTGGGTATTTTAATACCCCTTATCTCAGAACTTCCCTGAATCTAGTAGTTCTGACCTCTCCTTCCAATGCAGGAGTGCAGGTCTGATCCCTGGTCAGGGAGCTAAGATCACACATGCCTTATGGCCAAAATAAGCAAAAAGCAAAAGATAAAACAGAAACAATATTGCAACAAATGCAATAAAGACTTTAAAAATTATACATATAAAAAATATCCTTTATCTTTCTACTAGGCCATCAGTCTGGAAAACAATGGAGACAACCAATGTATCCTGCCTCCCAGTGGCCCACTGCATGTTAAATGTCTGGCGAATTGAATTAAATGAAGAATTCAATACATTCAAAACCAAACACATTCAACCACAGGAACTTGGGTGAACAGAGCAGGTGGAGATATACACAGATAGATTCAAAGCAGAATTATCAGGGAACGCAACATACCAGATTAGTTGGCTTGACTTGTGTCCGGGTGGTAGGTTCAGAAACACACCCACCCAGCAAGCTGGAGGTAGATTTGGCAAACGAGGATGCGCAGAAATTCTTGGCCTCACCCAACAACTAAAGGTTCTATCTTCACTGTTAACAAACTCTCCCTGATGGTGTTGATTGCTTCCACATGCATGAGGTGCCAAATATTCCTGTCAGGTGTCCTCAATCAGGTCCAGAATTGGGACACAAGAAAAAAATAGCTGGCACCTGCTCTGATCCTGATGATTGGGTTGATTTAAGCCCTGGCAAGCTCTTTTCAAAACCACCTGGCAGCAAATCTCAACACACCCACATATGCCATTCGGTTGGCATTTTATAGAACTTGCATAAATCACTAGGTTCTCCAAATTGCTCTATGGACAGCTGAATTTTCCTTGGCCACGATTAAATTACTTATGTCACAGTCCCCACCTTGCCAACAATTCAAGGAGGTGCAGGGTCCAAACAAAATAACACCCTATATTTCTACCCCACAGCCTTTCTCCACCATCTAGGTTATATCAAGCTGTTCACTACAGTATTATTTCTCATAGTGGAAAACTGAGAACAAACCTAAATCAGAGAGTAATGATTATGCAAATTATCCCCTTTTTACAGGACTGTATATATAAAAACTATGATAGTAATATACTCTCTCCAGGGCTTCTCTGGTGGCTCAGATGGCAAAGAATTTGTCTGCAATGTGAGAGACCTGGATTCAATCCCTGGCTTGGGAAGATTCCCTGGAGAAAGAAGGCAACTCACTCCAGTATTCTGGCCTGAAGAATTCCACAGACAGAGGAGCACCCCAGGCTACAATCCATGGGCTCACAAAGAGTTGGACTCGACTGAGCGACTTTTACTCACTCACTTGTAACTGGTGACTCAGCAGTATAGATTCTGGATGCAATGTAGGAGACGCAGGAGATGTGGGTTCTATCCCTGGGTCAGGAAGATTCCCCTGGTGGAGGGTATAGCAGTCCACTCCAGTATTCTTGCCTGGAGAAACCAATGGACAGATGAGTCTGACAGGCTATGGTCCATGGTGTCACAAAGAGTCTGACACGACTGGAGTGACTGAACACAAGCACAGCACAATGGTTTTACTAATTTTAATAATTTGTATCATGCAAACATGAATGTTTTCTCCCTTTCATTTTAATGCATTATGAATATATATATTTATTTAATAAATATATGAAATAACTATATATTGTGCACATTTTTGAAAATTAACTGCATGGGCATCCTAAATTGGAGAGCAGTCACAAAAGAACACTTAGGGAAGAGAAGTTCTAATCTGGTTCTTTGCCTTGACAGAGACACAAATTCCCAACGTGAGTGGTGTTGGTATGTGTTTGTGTGTGTGCTTATATATATATAATATCCAGTTATAATGGTCATATATATTTAACAACGGGTTCTAATAAACACCACAATTCATAGCATGTGCTGATTTCCATGATGTAAATATTTTCCTTGGAGCCAAGGGTTGGGCAGAGATGCATACAATTGATCTCACAAGGCTATAGGAGCAGAGCCAGCACCAAGGGACCTCTGGACTTCGTTTCGCATTGAGGACATTCTGAGCTAAACACCTACAAGTTGCTCCAGGAAGACAATAATTGTGGTCGATGCAAATCTCCTCTCATAGCTTCCTAAAGAGACAACCTCACTGAGACATAAGAGAGAAGGAGAAGAGGCACATTGCCTCCATCCATCTGACCATTTTCCTGGGGTCCTCTTCATCTCCTGGACCACTAGAGCCTTAATAGTCTAAAGCCCACTCATCAGTAGGAAACTCAATGTAGGTCTTTTAAAGGAAAATTGCCAAGTTATGAAAAATGTTCAAACAAGTGTGAATAAGGGCGGTAAGCATCATTTGGGATTCGTAAGTAAACATGAACTCAAAATATCAATTAAGAAACTGAGTAGGACGCTACAGTGGTGGTGAGGATGTTAGTGAATATCTAACAGCTCATTTTATAGAAAACAGGCTTAGAGACTTAAGGTGAGTGATTCAAAGTCAGATTTCAAATCAAGGAATTCTGATTCCAAATAAATTGCTTCCACCATTAATTTGGCACCACATAAAAATTCAAGTGAGCTTAAGTTTTGGAGGACTATAATGACATATTTTTAAGACAGCAGGGATGCTAAGAATTTTTTTTAATATATTTTGCCCAGTGAGTTTAGGAATGAAGTACTTTTCTTTTTAATATCTTCAATGAGGTTATATTCTCAGCAGAAACTTTCCCCACTGCCATACCTAACAAGAAGCCATTGATGTTCATTGTAAATGAAACTTTCTCTTTGGTATTAATATTTTACTCTTCCCTGTTCTGATATAACAGAAAGTAGGTTGCACTTGTTCCCCTCTTTCTATTTCACCAAAGTGAGTGTGTCCCATGCACACACACATGGCAAGGGGTGCACACACCATATCTTTGACTTCACTGCAGATGTTAGTCTTTGGGGAGTAAAATCTGGAAATGCCTTCCTCAGGAGAGTTAGCAGCTCGCTTTTGCTGTTACTGCCGGTAGTCTGCATCTTGTCACAGGCGCCTACCTTCCCAAGCAAAAACCTGAAACTCTGAAACCTCATAAAATGATCCAGTTAAAGATAAAATAATGAAAACCAAACTCATATCTGTGCTTATATTCCTGTCATCATAATTGTTAATTTCATGAGTCTGTCTTGGGATGTGTAAATCAACCCATGCAATCAGACACACTAGAAATTTTCTTGATTTGTCTACATAACTCAGGTTAGAATTTCATCTGAGCATTTCTCATTAGTAGCATGTAAATATATGTTAATATTCTGTGTCACTGAGTGGAATACAGATTCAATCTCAGGATGAAAATTAGAAACTCATATTACAATACAAGAGGTTTAAAAGAAAATAACTGGTTTGGCAATTAAGAGATCAATGTAATCCATTGTTTAGGGACCGTAGCTTTAGCAAAAACTTAAAAAGCATAGTTCCCTGACTGATAGAGCGAATCAGGAGGTTTCCAATACTTACTCAAGTTTCTTCTGGGTTGTTTTGGAGGGGAATTAGAAGGTACTGAATAGGCAGAGAATAGTATTTTAGGGAAAGGCAGAAGATCATTACTTCAAAAACTCTTACTTCTTGTATTGATATATTTCCTGCAACAAGGGCATGAAATTGTAGAGAATCCATCTAGGTACCATACCACATTCACACGAAGATGCTTTCCAGGTGGCTTATGGGTAAAGAATCCACCTACCAATGCAGGGAACACAAGTTCGATCCCTAGGTTGGGAAGATCCCCTGGAGAAGGAAATGGTAACCTACTCTAGTATTCTTGCCTGGAAAATCTCATGGACAGAGGATCCTGGCACACTACAGTCCACGGGGTCACAAAGAGTTTGACACAACTTAGTCACTAAACACACACACACAGTACACTTAATAGAGTTCTTCAAAATGATTCAAAAGTTATCTATCATATATCTATTGATTGTATATATATTTATGTACTTCCAGAACTAGAATGTAACTTGGGGAGAATCATCTGTCCACTTGCTACTCAGAGTGTGATTTCAGATTTCACAGCATCAGTATCATTTTAGTGACACTAGAAATACAGGATCTTGAACCCCAATCCAGAGTCCACATTTTACCAACTTCTCATGGAATTCAAATGCACATTAATGTTCAAGAAGCACTGGTCTTGGTCCATTTCACATCAGGAACAACTGAGAAATTGTTCCAAGCTCTCATAGCTAATTAACTGGTGATCAAAACTCAAGCCCAGTGTTCTTGAATTCAAGAACTAGATCTTTTCCCTGCTTTCCTTTTCTTCCCTTGACACATTGTTGTTTTTTTTTTTTTAAGGCAAAATGGACAACTGTTTCTCTATAACCACTTATTACTAATTTGGTTGATATCAATGCCCATCATTAATGCAAGATTTGCTTGATGTATTCTCTGCAATGATTTTAAGTCTTGACATCCTTTTATTTAATACAGTTCCAACTTTGACATGGGTACAAAGGTTGGCAAAGTCAAGAAGAATGTATTTGTATCTGTTGGCAGAGATGAGTCTACTCAGGAGACCTGAAGAAGGGTCTTTGTGGGTATTTGTCAGTTTACTAGCAAATTAAAGAAACTTAATTCCCCCTACTTCATTCTGCTTCTTGCAATAGCTTGTTTTCCTAGAACCAACAAAGTAAATGGAACTTTATTTCAAAAAGATGGCAAAGTACAAACCAACAGAGGAAAAAAGTTTCAACTGATAACTCTCTACGAATGGAAAATTCACAGTTGGTGAGAATGATTTGGAAGCAGATCATAGGAAAAATCCTTTATTTTCTATCACCCTAAGAGGAATGAATTGGAGAATACAGCTTACTCTTTCCAGTTATCTAAATTATATCAATGAAAAACAAGAGCCATTACACAGCAGGAAAGGAAAAGCAGGGAGTCAGCACCAAAGCAGTGTCATTGCAAAGAGGTAAAGTTTCACTTAGTGTTGTAGTTGAAAGTTTGAAAACTAACACAACAGATTTGCCATTCAACATCTGGAATAGGAAATGGCAACCCACTCCAGTTCTTGGCTGGAAAATTCCATGGACAGTGGAGCCTGGTGGGCTACAGTTTATGGCGTTGCAAAGAGTCAGTCACAACTGAACATGTACACATACACACACATGCATGACCACTTAGAATTCTCCTGATAGCCTTTTTTTTTTTTTACTAAGATGTACACTATTAATGTTAAAAGAGAACATGAGAAGTCATTGTCATTTGACAGTAAAGGAAATTGAGGTTCAGAACAGTCTCAGTCAAATGAAACAGAACATGTGAGGAGTCTGTTTCTGATTCTTCATCCAGCACTCTGACTTGACATAATACCCACACTGACTGTTTGAAATTCAAGCTGGATTTTGCAAATGGAAAGAATCTTGTTTTTTGTTTTTTGGTTTTTTTTTTTTGTTCAACAATTCAATAAGAAACCATTTCACAAAAACAGAAAGTCTTAAGATCTTGGGAAAATAACAGAAGGATATGGGTTAGTGTTAGAGGATTCTATCCTCCAGAATTTAAAATTTTGACATCACTTTATGTTAATAATCCAGACTTAGAGATCTGGTTCTAATGTGATGAAGGTCAAGAGAGGTCTGCATGCATGAGCTGGCAAAGAATAATGCATTCAGGAGGACTGGACAGGGGTCCTTGAAGTCTTTGGGGCTTAATTAATATCTCAGTAGTGCATGTGGCTTTTGGTAGCACTCCTACTTCTGTTTCCTAACTTTAGGGAAGGAGAATTTGGCCTCAAAGCTACAGACAGCTGTGAAATTGAATGCTCTATTGGAGCATTTTTAAATAGCACATTTGGCCCTTTGGAGGCAACTAAATGGGTTTCACTTCTACAGATTTATAGAATTTGCTCTTTTGCCCAAATTTCCACCTCTTCCGACTAACTCATTCCCAGGTCTTTTGAATCAAGCCCTTCATTACTCACATTCCCTACAGTCTGTAAGGTAAGCTGAGATTGACTTCACACAAGATCATCAAAGCTTATTTCCTTTCAGATGCTAGAATTCTTATCCATCTCTTTTCCTTCCCTATCAACATACTGAGAAGTACAAATTGCAGATACTCTAGTCTTGTGCCATCCAGAAATGAAGATATGGTCAAGAAATGGGTCTCAGCCCTTGTTGCACATTTGAAAGTCAGGGCAACTTCAATTAATCCCTATATCAGACTATTTTTCAATCCAATTTCAATAGAACTGGCTAGAGGCTAGATAAAACCCAGGCATTGGTATTACAAAGTAATGTTTAGCTAAGGTTGAGAATAAGTGGCTTAAAACAGTTCTTTTCAGATTTTGGTATGCTTCAAGTATCAAAAATAGGCTTGTTAAAACACAGACTTCTGGGCCCAACCACTCAACCACTGGTTAGTATATAATGCCTTGTATGTTGTTGTTTAGTTGTTTAAATCCAAATCTTTTGTGACCCCGTGGGCTGCAGCCCACCAGGCTCCTCTGTCCATGGGATTTCTCGTGCAAGAATACTAGAGTGGGTTGTCATTTCCTTCTCCAGGGGATCTTCCCAACCCAGGGATCAAACCTGCATCTCCTGAATTGGCAGGCAGATTCTTTACCACTGAGTTGCCAGGAAAGCCAGAGATAACTGCCTCAGTGTTACTCAAAACTGTGGCCCTCAGCACAACAGCATCACCCAAGACCTTCTTACAAATGCAGATTATCAGCTTCCACCCAAGACCCAGTTACTGGAAGTGAAGCTCCTGAATCTTCATGATTACTAGCTTTCTAAGTACTATTGGTATTCACTAGAGTTTGAATAACAACTCTCTAACAATGAAAAGAGCTGAAAATATTTCACCAATAATAATTCAGATGATTCTAATATTCCAATCACCCATTAACTGCCTGATTTATTGTTTGATTCTACAACACTCTGACAACTGTAGAAGGCCTGGTTGAATCCATTTGTTTTGCTCATTTGTTTTTTATTGAAGTATAATTGATTTACAATGTTATGTTGGTTTTAGGTGTACAGCCAAGTGATTCCATTATATCTAAACTCGTACATACACACACACACACACGTTCTTTCAGACTGTTTTCCTATGTAGGCTATTACAAACCATAAGTCCCAACATAGGTCCTTGTTGGGTATCTGCTTTATAGTATATTAATGTATGTGTGTGTGTGTTAATCCCAAACTCCTGATTTATCCATTTGTGATTTTTCATTTCACCCTATCTCCCCAGATGAACCTTCCTGATTCATGCAGTACCCACAAATGCTGAGGTCACCTCAGAAGAAGAGAACCGCTTATGACTAAGCCAATTCTCTGAAATTTAGTGCAATGATATGTCTGCCAAGGACCCAGATTCTCATTTTTCATGGAGGCTGGAGGAGGGGAATATAATTTAAAAGTAAACCAGATGACATCATAGAAGGAAGTGTCCTGGATAAAAATGTATGCAGGAGCTTAGCATATTTGCTCCAGCTTCAGTCAGCCATGGTTCTCCCACAAACCTCTAGCTGCTTCCTGGGGTCCAAACAGAGCTCCAGACACAGAGGCTATTTAAACAACTGGTATCTGGACCCATTCTCCTGCTCCTTTTCTTCCAACTCACTTCCCTGTATTTACACCCAGGGTTCTCTTGCTTCTCCTCCCTGGATGCCTCCCCTATTACCTTACAGGTCCTCCGAGGTACTTGAGCCCCCACACTTTTTTTCTGTTCAGTCACTTTCTTCCTCAAGTAAAAACTGTCCCAGAGCTGAACCAGAACACCAAACTCACTAACAATTTCAGGGTTATCCTTCAGTATCATCATTGGCCTTAAACAGTGTTATGATGATCCTGTGAACTGGCATTTCTAACCAGAGAAATGCAAAAAAAAACAGAGAAAGCCTGGATGCCCTGATGGCTGTTACACAAATCATGACTTCCCTCCTGGCCTCTGTTCGTTTTGAGCTCAGTGACAGAAACTGTGACTATCAATTATGAGCACAAGTTATTATTTTTCTTTCATAATTAAAATGCTGCCTCATGTCACAAGATGAGGTGAAAACAATCACTAGTGTTTCAGACACTTGATCGACATCAGGGAAATTCACTTTAAATTAGTCTAAATATTTTCACTTTGTGATTTTGAGTGGCAGGACCAGAAATTTGCTTTTCTCTAAGGAAAAGAAGAAAGATAAATCTAGGAAAAGTAGGGTGAAGCTGACCTGTGTTAAAATTCCCCATAGAGAGCAGCAGGCTTCTTATATTGGTTGTGGGTTGGGTATAATATTTTATTATTTCCCACCTGTTTTGGCTTATAGAAGCGCAAATGGAACAGAGTGCTTGGGATCAGGAAATACATGCAGATTCCATAATTGCATAAAAGCCTTAAACTGTCGCTAATCTCCATCTTGGGTTGTCCTCTTTGTTATGAGTTTTAATATAACTGCCTCCTCCCTTAAAACTATATTTTAAAAACTGGGATCATGTCTCACATTGATGTTCATCCTCCTTAGGAAGGTGCTTTGTAATCAGGAAGCTGCATGTTAATGCAGGGGTTGCTATGGTAAGCAATCTTTTCTACTGAGCAGGAGAATAAATAGTTCTATGAATTCCTAAGTCAATAGCTAGGACTGAAAAGGATCCAACCAGGTATTTTAGCCCCTAAATATAGGTTTGGAACCAGCAGAGAGTGTCTTCTTTGTAAATTCCTAATATAATTATAGATGCTTCAGGAAGTCTTGTTTTCCCTCTTGTAACTGATTGTTGATACTTTTTTCAGAGTTTTCACATAACCCTCTAACATTTATTTAAACATTTTTTTCCTTTCAACCAGATAAAGGCAGCTGAGGAAAAACTGCTGATTTTCATAGCTGGGAGAAAGAGCTTGCAGAATTAGGCCCTAATTTATAAATGCTTAATGAGCTAGAAGTGTTTAATAAACATTAAATAATAACAGTAAAATAGGTGTGCATTTTTTACAAAAAGAACACAATCTAAACAAAGAGCTTTGTTCTACATTTATGAGAAATGTAACTATCCACATGCTGTTGGATATTCTCCTCTTGGCCTCTGGCCATTTTCTACTTGAGAGCAAGGGAAACTTACCTTCATGGACCAATCAACAGGCTCCTTGCCCCCTCGCCCAGCTTCCAGCAGGATTCATCCAATGGGAGACACCAGTGGCGGATGGGAGGAGGACAGAAAGTGGGATTTGGCTCCCTCCTCCAAGTTGCTGCAGGTTGGCTAAAATTCTCCACCTACAGCCACAGCTCCTGGGAGCCGGTTGCTGTTTCTTTTCTTTTTTTTTCTTTTATTATTTATTATTATTATTTTTTTACATTACAATATTGTATTGGTTTTGCTATACATCAACATGAATCCACCATGGGTGTACACTTTTTTAGTCTATAACCCCCTAGGAGTGATAGAGCCCTTCACTATTGCTATCCCCAGGGGCTTCACAATTCCTTGTTGATTCCCCTTCATCTGGCACACAATTTTGTAAACATATTGTGTGTGTGTATGTTTGTGTGTGCTCAGGCACTCAGTTGTGTCTGACTCTTTGTGACCCCATGGACTGTAGCCAGCCAGATTCCTCTGGCCATGGGATTCTCCAGGCAAAAATACTAGCGTGGGTTGTCATTTCCTCCTCCAAGGGATCTTCCCAACCCAGGGTTCAAACCCCCATCTCCTGCATTGGCAGGAAGAGTCCTTATCACTGAGCTACCTCATTTGAATGTGCATGTGATTCTTCTGGGGGCCCTGACCCCTATTCCTTGGAAGTCTACTTTTCATTAGAAAAAGAAAATCAATATATTAAAAAGTATAACCAAATTTTTATTTAAATAGATTTGAAGCATATGTTTTAGGCTATAATTCTGCCATGGTCAATTTCAAGGCCACGTCAGTCACCTTCCTGTTGATATAGTTGGTAAGCTCAAAATACTCTCTCATATTCTTATGAATCATGTTGATCCATAATTTGTGTCTTATTTGGGTGTTGTTTCCTGTATGTTTCCATGTCTCCTCCACCAAAGGAAAAAGCCTGTGAAGGAAGTGATCTAGACAGCTGGTATACCAACCAAGGGGAAAAGACAGACAAGAAAGAACATACAAATTCAACCTGCTACTAAGAAAGATGCTGTGATGAGTTTTCCTCTGTGCCTTTTGTCTTTTGCTCCCATTGGTCACATCCATCTGCCAGGTACGCCTTTTGGAAGGAGGCCACCCACTCCACATCTTTTCCTTTTACTCTAGATTCTCTTGAATAAATTTATTGGTGTGACTGACAAGCAGACAATGAGTGGAAAACTCTCTTTGACCCTCACAGTGGGCAGGTGTTTTATCTAAGAGCCGTAAAGGATGATAAGGTATGCATTTTAAACAGAAGTAAGGCTGTCTTTCTCTTTGTCTGTGTGTGTGTGTGTGTGTGTGTGTGTGTGTGTGTTTGACTGCACTAGGTCTTCATTGTGGGGCATTGGGCGTATTTGCAGTGCACAGGCTTAGGTGCTCTGGAGCATGCTGGATCTTAGCTCCCTGACCAGGGATTGAACCCATGTCCCCAACGCGGGCAGGCAGGTTCTCAACCACTGTTCCACCAAAGAAGCACCTCTTTCTCTTTGTGTCTCTGTCTTTCTCTCTGACCAGCCCCCCTCCACCCCCCAGGCATGTCCTCCTTCAAATCCCAAGATTCTACCTCCCTCCACAAAGAGATAGCCACAGAAGAAGCATCAGGAGAGAGGCAGGACCCCCTCTTGCCCTGAGAGAGCTTGCATCTCCTTAGCATAGCCCTTAAACTAGCTGCTCCCTCTCTGTGGGACTTCACATGATAAATGATGCTGTTACTGGGGCTTACTCGGCACACTCTAATTTTCAGACCCATCATCCTTCCCAGAAGAATATTGGATGATGGTGTGTTAGGACATTTTCCCTATGCAAGACAGTGTTGATGGCAAGAACTCCCATCTCCTACCAATCTATGAATAACACAGGCTGTAGCCCCAGGGAGATAAGAAGTTAGTGCCGCTTGCCAAATTGCCTAATTCTCAACAACAAAAAAAGCAGCTTCAGCCCAGAAAGATATAGGCTTGTTAAGTTTTAAGCGGAAAATCACAAGGTTATAAATGAAATGTAGCCACATGCTCCTATGACTAAGTCTATACCACCCTCCCATCAGACTCTTGAAATAGAAGCTGAAAGTGCCCACTAAAAATGAGTATATATAAATCCTATAACCCAGCGTTTCCACCATACAGGTTTTTCTGTTTCCCCATATATTTACCCCTACTATAAAACTTTTTATTTTCATATAGCTTTGAGTTACTTTCTACTCTCCTTTTGTTCCAACTTGAAAGATCCTTTCAGCATTTCTTATAAAGCAAATCTACAACAAAAGACAGGCTTTGCTTTTGTTTTAATCTGAGAATGTCTTAATTTCTGATTTTCCACTTTTGAAGAACAGTTTTCCTGGATATACTGGATAAAGACTCTATATTGACTGCTTTTTTGTTTGTTTGTTTGTTTGTTTTCATCCAGCACTTTAAATATGTCTCCATTGCATTATGGCCTGCAGAGTTTCCATTGAGAAGTCAGACATTCTTCTTCTTGAGGATCCTTTGTATATGAGAATCCCTTGCTGCTTTCAAGACTTTATCTTTGTCTTCCAACAGTTTAATTTTAGTGTGTCTTTGTGCATATCTCTTTGCTCAGGAATCATGGAACCTTTTTGGATGTGTAGGTTCATGTGTTTTACTGCATTTGGAAAGTTTGGGGCTGTTATTTCTTCAGATGTTCTTTCCACCCCTTTCTTTCTTCTCCTTTTGGAAATTCCATAATATTTATGTCAGTATGCTTAGGCTCTGATCAGTTTTCCTCATTCTTATTCTTTCTTCTCCTAAGGCTGGTTAATTTAAATTGCCCTACCTTTGTATTCAATGGTTCCTTTTTATCTACCTGTTAAAATCTCTCGTTTAACTTTTGTAGTAAGTTTTTCATTCCAGTTGCTTTATTTTTTAATCCAGAATTTCTACTTGGTTCCATTTTTTATTTCTATTTCTTACTTGTTCATGCACTATTTTCCTGGTCACCTTCCACTATTCTTTGTCCATGATTTCCTTCAACTCTCTGAACGTATTTAAAATTGTCTATTTCAAGTCTTTGTCTAGTAAGTTCAATGCCTGGCCTTCCTGAATGGATGATGTTTTCTTTCTGAGACTGGGCCATACTTCTGTAAGTGTGTGTGTGTGTGTGTGTGTATGCATGCACATGTGCATGCACACTTTGTAGTTTTTTGTTGAGAACCAGACATTTTGAATATGGTATTCTGGTAGCTCTGAAATCAGATTCCCTTTCCTTCCCTGGGATTATTGTTGTTTCCTCTTGAGGGCTACAGTTATATATTTGTTTAGCAACTTTTCCAAGTGATTTTTGCAAAGGCTCTATTTCCTGTCTGTGAAGACACTGAAGTATTTGTTCTGTTGTCTCACGGTGAGCCAGTAACCTGACAGAATTTCCTTGAGTGTCTAGATCCAAAGAGAGAAACAGAGAGAGTTTGTTCTCTCTTAGTTTCTTCTGCAGATGATGCCTGGGAAGCCAGTTTAGCAAATGAGTTTTAAACAATGTATAGCCTCTCTGCTAGTCCCAATGACCCACCAGGCAGGTAAATCACACTGCTTCTCTTTTTAGAGAACAAGCTCCTTATTCCACATTCTGGAACCAGAAAGCTATACAAGTCTGGAGACCCTTTGGCTGCTTGCCACAGGGCTAGGAGATGGAGGAGGGTGATTATTGTGCAAAGCCCACTGAACTTTATCGGCCTCTTTCTTCAAAGACTCCCATAGATACTACAAGTATATGACTAGATGCTAGAATTTCAAAATACTTGATTCTAATTGTTCTTGCCAGTTCAATAGCTGTTTTGATGGGGAGACAAATTCCCAAAGCTTTCTACTCTGCCATTTTTAATGATGTCACTCAACATACTTCACTATTTGGTAAACCAAATTCTTTATGCATCTTCCTTTCAGCTTTTTTTTTTTTCCTAGCCACTTTTGTATATTTATTGTCCCAGGTAAGCATTAGAATACTTATTGTCAAGAAAGAAAGAAAAGCAAAATCATACTTATTTTGTTCATAAACTGTATTGAATGTATTGGTTAATTTTAGGAGAAATTGACTTATTTTCAGTATTATAGCTATATACACATAAACTATAGTTCTCCATTTATTCAAGCCTTTTTCTAAGTCCTTGTATAGATTTTAATATTTTTATATATTACCTGTCCATTTATTTGATATCTTTCTTTACTATTTTATATTTGTGAAATAATATCAGTATTTAAAATATTACAATTGTAAATGTAATAATTTTTTGTATTACAAATTCTAAAGGGTTATTATAAGACAAGAAAACTATATTTGATTATTTTGTGTGATTGACTGTATTACTGAATTCTTCTAATAATTCTAATTGTCATTTTCTTAGCATTTCTTGAATATATAATCACATAATTTGCAAATAACTATTATTATTTTCTTTCTAGTTCCAGTATTTATATTGCTTTTATTTTCAGAACAATTATAAAGAATAGTGGTGATTGTAATTGTCCTTCTTTTGTTCCTAGTTTAAATGAGAAAGTGCCTAGTGTTCCAGTATTAATCATGATGCTGGCTATTACTGTGCCCTATAAATACATTAACTTGCATATATATATATATGTATATATATATATATATATACACACATATATATATATATAAACATACAAACAGGTAAAAGGAAATTGCATTTTAATAAAATATTTTGTGTATATAGGTATTTAAGTGTTTACTGCATTTTCTACATGATTATTGTTATTTTGGAAATGGCAACTCACTCCAGTATTCTTGCCTGGAAAATTCCATGGACAGAGGAAACTGGTGGGCTGCGATCCATGGGGTCACAAAGAGTCGGACACAACTGAGCAACTGTGTACACATGCATGCATTGTGTTATTTAGACTTTAAATTTGGTAATTTCAATTTTCTTAGAAAATCATCCATTCCAATTATGCTTTCAAATTTATTAGCATAAGACTATGTAAATAAATACTCATAATTTTATAAATTTCTTCTTACAAGTTAATATCTTCTTTGGGGCATGATTTGTTTGGTAGATTTATTTTGTGGCTATATATACATATACAAGAATATAAATGTACCTATATTTATATATTATGAAAATATATATTTGCATTATATATGTTTCATTTACCTCTCAAAAAATGCATTTCTGTCTCATATTTATCTATTACTATTTTTAATCTATAAAAAATATAAAGTGATGAGTTCTCAGGTATGTCACCAAAATTTTGATCTATTAAAATACCAATAACTTAAGATTTATTAAAAATTTAAAATTTTGCTTGGCAAAGGACTCTGTTAAGATGATCCATAAATTGGGAGAAATTATTTGCAAATCATATACTTGACAAAGCATTGAATATAGAATACATTGAGAATTTTGTAAACTGAATAATAAGAGAACAATTCAATTAGAAAATGGACAAAATCTTGGACATTTCATGAAAGAGAATAAAAGGATGACAAATATTCATATAAAAATAGGTTCAACATCACTGGCATTATTGAAATGCAAATTTAGGCTAAATGCTGTGCTTAGTTACTCAGTCGTTTCCAACTCTTTGTGACCCTATGGACAGGTTCTTCTGTCCATGGAATTCTCCAGGCAAGAATACTGGAGTGGGTTGCCATTCCCTGCTCCAGGGTATCTTCCCAACCTAAGTCTCTTGCATTGCAGACAGATTCTCTACTGTCTGAGCCACCAGGGAAGTCCAAGAACACTGGAGTGGATAGCCTATCCCTTCTCGAGGGGAACTTCCAGACCCAGGAACTGAACCAAGGTCTCCTGCATTGCAGGCAGATTCTTTACCAGCTGTGCTACCCAAGAAGCTCAAATTTAGGCTATAATAAGACACAATTATACAATGATTAGAAGAATTAAATTTTTTAAAAGTAGTGTCAATTTTAAGTTCTAGCAAGGCTGTGGAATAACTGGTGTCTCATACATTGTTAGTGGGGATATAAAATGGTACCACCACTCTGGAAAACAGGTTCATCTTCTTGTAAAGTTAAACATATGATCATTATTTGACCCAACAATCACATTCCTGGATATTTATCCTAGAATGATGAAAACCTATGCATGAATGTTCATAGCAGTTATTTGTAATTGCCAAAAACTGGAGATAATTCAAATGTCCTCTACCAGTTAAATGGACAAACAGAGTTATATCCATACAATGGAATACTTCTCAGTAATAAATGGTAATGAACTACTGATGTATAAAACAACTTCAGTGGATCTCAGTGATATTATTCTGAGAAGTTAATCTCAATGATATGCTCTGTGAATATGAATATATATATAGATAGATAGATCAATTGATATGCCCTTAAAGTAATAAAATTATAGTAATGGAATATATCAGTTCTTGGTAAGGGGTAACGTCTCTCTGAAGAGGAATACTGAGGAAATCTCCAAGTCAACAGGGGAGAACAAAATGAAACAAAAAGCACACAGAAGGAACTTGAGATCTTTTGTACCTATAGCCAGGATAAATATTAAAGATAGCCCAGGACATTCCTGACAGTTCAGTGGCTAAGACTCTGCTCCCAATGCAGGTGCCCAGGTTTAATTTCTGATCAGGGAACCACATCCCACATGCCATGGTGCAACTGAAGATCCTGCAGGTTGCATCAATCCCACATGCCACAGCTAAGACCCAGTGCAGCCAAAGAAACAGCTTTTAAAAAATAAACAAACATAGCCCAATTCTTAGCTAGGTCAACCTAAAACTTCACACTAAATGCCTGCTTACTCAGTTTCTAGTATCTAAGTTTCTTTCACATGTGCATTTTTCAACACAAATATTACAAGGCAGGCCAATAAGCAGTACACAGATGTGGGGGGTGGTTTGTTATACAGCATCTTATAGTAGCAAGTTGAATAATAAAAAGTTATATTCTATACATATTGCCTAAATTGTTCTCCATCTTGTTTATGGCATGTGAAACATTTATGGCATGAGATTGAAATCCCAGGGACCCAGGCAATGTGCTCACAATTCATCACTGAGTCTGGGCTGAGGCCGCATCTCCCAGGGCTGCTACCAGCCAATCATGGCTCAGGCTAAGAAGGTCTTTCTGGGAGACACAGGACTCTGATGATGACTAGCTTTGGTTCAGAAATACCCAGAAAGCCTTGCTGGAACTCAGACTGCAAAGTGGTACAACATGTTTTCATCCCACTTTATTCTCTCTCACTTTCTCTCCAGGTCAGGTGTGCAGTTGTCTGCCAGCTCTTCCAAATATTCCCATCTCCCTCCTCATTTCTTCTCACAACTCTTTCCTGCCTAAAAAATCCTTTGAATTTAATCCTTTCTTGGCAGCTGTTTCTCAGAGGATCTGGACAACTAGTCTCTTATCCCCTTACTACTCCAGAATGAAGAACAGTGTTCCCTGGTGAGCATTTTTAAATCACAGATGTTTATAGATAGAAACTGTCTGTGTTTTTAAATTTGGTTTTCCAAGGAATACAGAGAAATTCAGGTAACTTTCTCAAATGGATACTCAGGGCTCATTTTTTAATCTCTCAAGTTTTAAGATGGATGTCTTCTTAGAAAGCAGTGGACACCCTTTACTGTAAACTGGCATCATAATAAAAAGAAAAGCCTAGATTCAAGAAAGGTAGGGCCTGTCTGCAAGATTCTGTATGATAGCCACACACTTCACAGATACTTAAGCAAAGCTGGCGAGATGAGCTTTCAGTTTTCAAATTTAATTATGAATCTTAAACACACAGGTTTGGTAGACACAGGACCTCTGAAATAGCTCATGAAGTGATTGGTTAAATAGGACACAGTTGGATCTTTGCAATTATATAGCTGTGACCTTGGTTTTATTTCCCTAAGGTCTGAGGAATTTAGATGTTAGGAACAGATTTTAAGTAGATTAAGTATTGTGTGTCTGTGTGTTGCATGTATATGTAAACTAGGCCAGATATATTTTCTTAACTGTCACAACAGCATGTACATGTGGTTCAATAATTGCCTCTTTTGTATATTCAATTGTGAAAACTGCACCCCAGCTAAAATCCACAAAGGAGATGGAACCTTAATTTCTTTGAAGCTATTAAATTCTTATATAAAATTATTGATGCACTGAAGCCAGCTTTCAATGTGAGACTCACTGGGAGTTTGGCGTTCTTGGAGGAAGTTAAGATCCTTTTTAGTATCATATGTCCAAAATACCCTTGAAGATACTGTTCTTTGACACTGGACTTGGAAACAAAACAAAAGCACATGAAACAAAGGCAAAAGAAAACAAGTGAGACTATGTAAAACTAAAAAGCTCCTACATACCAAAAGAGACAATCCACAAAATGAAAAAAACAGCTTACAGAATGGACAAAATATTTGCAAACTACATATCAGATAAGGAGTTAATTTCTAAAATATATAAGCAATTCACTTAACTCAATAGCAAAAATCCAAATAAGCTGATTAAAAAGTAGGCAAAGAACACAAGCAGACATCGTCCCAAAGAAGACATGCACATGGCCAACAGGTATATGAAAAAGTGCTCGACAACAGAAGTGATTGCTGCTGCTGCTAAGCCACTTCAGTCGTGTCCTACTCTGTGCGACCCCATAGACGGCAGCCCACCAGGCTCCCCCATCCCTGGGATTCTCCAGGCAAGAGTGCTGGAGTGGGTTGCCATTTCCTTCTCCAATGTATGAAAGTGAAAAGTGAAAGTGAAGTTTCTCAGTCGTGTCCGACTCTTTGTGACTGACCCCCATGGACTGCAGCCTACCAGGCTCCTCCGCCCATGGGATTTTCCAGGCAAGAGTACTAGAGTGGGTTGCCATTGCCTTCTTTGTCAGAAGTGACTGGTGAGATGCAAATCAAAACCACCGTGAGATATCACCTCACTCTTATTCGGATGGCAATTATTTTAAAACAAAAGATAGTAAGTGTTGTCTAGGATGTAAAGAAAGGGAACCATAATACATGGTTAGTAGAAACGTAAAGTGATGCAGCCATTATGTAAAACAGAATGGAAATTCCTCAAAAAAATAAAAATATAACTCTTTATACCTATGGCTGATTTATGTTGATGTATGGCAGAAACCAATACAATACTGCAAAGGAATTATCCTTCAATTAAAAATAAATTTTAAAAACTAGAGCTCATATTATACCTTCAATCCCACTTCTTTATATATGTATATATCCAAAGAAAATGAAATCAAAATCTAGAAGTATCTTCAGAATTATTCATGATAGGATATGGAAGAAATCTAGTGTCCACTGATGATATAATCAATTTTAAAAATGTGGTATATAAAAAAAATATATTATTTAGCCTTTGAAAAAAAGGACATTCTACTATTTGCAACAACATGCGGAGACCTAGAGGGCACTGTGCTAATTGAAGTAAGCCAGATACAGAAAGACAAAACACATGATCTCACTTATATGTGGAATCTAAACTAGTCGATCTCATAGAAACAGAAAGTAGAACAGCAAATATGAGAAGCTGGAGGAATTGGGAAATGGGGAGATGGTTAAGTTTCAGTTATGCAAGACAAATAAGTTCTGGAAATGTGATGTATAGCATGGTGACTCCAGGTAACAATGTTGCACTGTGCAATTGAAATTTGTAAAGAGGGTTAATTTTAAGCGTTTTCACCACTGCACACACCCTTTTTGCGAACCATGAACTATGTGAGGTGATAGATATATTAATCAGCTTGATTGTGGTGATTAGTTCACCACATGTATATGTGTATATGTACATGTATATGTGTATCAAGAGGAGAAGGCGATGGCACCCCACTCCAGTACTCTTGCCTGGAAAATCCCATGGATGGAGGAGCCTGGCAGGCTGCAGTCCATGGGGTCGCCAAGAGTCAGACATGACTGAGCGACTTCACTTTCACTTTCGCTTTCATACATTGGAGAAGGAAATGGCAACCCACTCCAGTGTTCTTGCCTGGAGAATCCCAGGGATTGGGGGAGCTTGGTGGGCTGCCGTCTATGGGGTAGCACAGAGTCAGACACGACTGAAGCGACTTAGCAGCAGTATGTGTATCAAATCATCAACTTGTACACTTCACATATGTTTTAAAAATCTTGAAACTAAACTTACTTGGGTCAAGATAGAGGTGGGTTAAAAAGGACATGATATTTCTAAACAAGTAAATTACTCAAGAGTCATTTGAATTTTCCATGGCCAAGTGAATTCAAGCAGTTCTGTATAAAACATGTGCTGAAAATCCATCAGTCCAATTAATTATTCACATGGGCACAACTGAGCTCCTGTAGATCTAGTAAGCCTAACTTTGGACAACTGGCCGTTCATCAATATTGCTGGAAATAAGAAAGAAATTCCATTGGAAAAGTGTTAATCCATTGTTTCTGAATAGGAAAAACAAAAACCCAGTTACAAAGATGGAAAACAATTCTCCAAAATAGATACATGAACTGCCCTCATTAAAATGGGTCTTTGCACCACACCAGAGAACTTGGAATCCATGCTTTTCTCATAAAAAAGGGGAGTGCCTTTCTCAGTTCAGTTCAGTCCCTCAGTCATGTCCGACCCTTTGCGACCCCATGAACCACAGCATGCCAGGCCTCCCTGTCCATCACCAATTCCCGGAGTTCACTTAAACTCATGTCCATTGTGTCGGTGATGCCATCCAACCATCTCATCCTCTGTTGTCCCCTTCTTCTCCTGCCCTCAATCTTTCCCAGCATCAGAGTCTTTTCCAATGAGTCAGCTTTCCGCATCAGGTGGCCAAAGTATTGTAGCTTCAGCTTCAACACCAGTCCTTCCAATGAAAACCCAGGACTGATCTCCTTTAGGATGGACTGGTTGTATCTCCTTGCAGTCCAAGGGACTCTCAAGAGTCTTCTCCAACACCGCAGTTTAAAAGCATCAATTCTTCGGTGCTCAGCTTTCTTTAGTCTGACTCTCACATCTATACATGACCACTGGAAAAACCATAGCCTTGACTAGATGGACCTTTGCTGGCAAAGTAATGTCCCTGCTTTTTAGTATGCTGTCTAGGTTGGTCATAACTTTCAAAGGCTAAATTTTACGTTTCCTTGATTTAAAGAGGGAAAGGATTCTAATTTTCTATTTATTTTGTAATACCCGGTATGTGAACCTCCAGCTAGCTCAAGTAGTTCTTATGAAATGCGGGACAATGACATCTTGAAAGACGGTGACAGAGTCTCTACTTGAAAAGTAATTGCTCCTGGCTTTGTGCACAGTAATGCCAGGATGGAAAATACATTCAGAATAGCAAATGCCAAAAATGCTTCTAATCCAACTTGAGTCCCTCCTTTATCATTTTGGGGAGGCAGGTAGGAGAAAAAAATCATGCTAAAAAGCATTATTTATTACATCAAAATTTAGTGTTTGTTACATGTATATAATCTCTACTTTTTCTCTCCCTTTGTATCTCTCCCCACCTTCCTTCCTTCTCTCTCTTTCATTCTATTTCTCTCTCTATTTTTTAAAGGCTTAATTTTCCTCTGTAGAATTTCCACTCAAAACTATTAACTGAATTCATCTTCAAAAGATTAATTAGCCTTTAAAAATGTAAAGTTTGGGAGATATGTTATCTTTACTATTGCTTTGAATTTTATTTAATTAACTTTTGATGGCATGCAAAGAACTGACAACTGGATTGATTTTATTTTTTTAATATATAAAGTGTGATACATATGAAAGAATATATGTAAATCTATATAAAACATATAGCTTACCATTAATAACCCATGAAACATCTCTCACTCTGTTTTAAACTATTTTAAATACTGATGCATTCACTTTTTGTCTCCTTTCCTGCCCTTTACTCCTTCTCCCCCTCAACTCCTGAGGTGACTATTATTCTAAATTTTGTTTTTATCACTCCTCACTATGCTCATGATTTGTTTGCTTCCTGTGTATATAATATACATATATAACTAGTATAATATACATATATAACTAGTATAATATACATATATAAGTAATATACATATATAACATATGTAACTGTATAACAACTAGTTCTTAATTTAATTTAGTCAAATGTATCTATCTGGTTTTATTTTAGTACTTTGTGATTCATTTAAGATAGCCTTCCTTCCCCAAAGTTAGGCATATATTCTCCCAAATGTTTTAGTTTACCTTTTAAATTTAAGTCCTCAGTCTATAAGAAATATATATAGTAGGGGCTATTTTATTAGGTGCATCAGTCAGTTCAGTTCAATTCAGTCGCTCAGTCGTGTCTGACTCTGTGACCCCATAAATTGCAGCATGCTAGACTTCCCTGTCCATCACCATCTCCCGGAGTTGACTCAAACTCATGTTCATTGAGTCGGTGATGCCATCCAGCCATCTCATCCTCTGTCATCCCCTTCTCCTCCTGCCCCCAATCCCTCCCAGCATCAGAGTCTTTTGCAATGAGTCAACTCTTCACATGAGTTGGCCAAATTTCTGGAGTTTCAGCTTCAGCATCATTCCCTCCAAAGAAATCCCAGGGCTGATCTCCTTCAGAATGGAACAAATTTAGAATTTTATATTTTTTCTAGTTGAATTTTTTTATTATTACACAAAACCCTTTCTACCCCTAATCTTGTTTTATGTCTTAAATTCTTTTTTGATTTAATAAATAGAATTATGTTATTGTTGTTTAGTCACTAAGTCATGTCTGACTCTTTGGTGATCCCATGGACTGAAGCTCACCAGGCTCCGCTGTTCATGGGATTTCCCAGGCAAGAATACTGAAATGGGTTGCTATTTCCTACTCCAGGGGATCTCACTAACCTAGCGATTGAACGCAGGTCTCCTGCACTGGGGGATGGGTTCTTTACCACTGAGTGACCTGGGGAGGCCCAAATATAATTATTCTAGACTTCTTTTGGTTCATATTCACTTTGCATATTTTCCTCATTATTTTTACACTCAATTTTTCCATGCCCTTGCATTTTAGTTGTATCTCTTATAAAAAGCATGTTGATGGGTTTTTTTTAATACAATGTGACCATATTTCAAGGATTAGAAATTATCAATGAAATTTAATCTTCCAGATAGAAGATTTTTGTTCATACAATTAAATGCACAGAGGGCTCTATTTTCTAAAAGTATCAGATTGAATTTTATTACACAACTGATTATTACCATAAAGATGAATTAGCACCCTTAAGAGAAGTTAATTTTGTTTCCAGCCTGATTCTTTATTTTTTTTTAAATTTTACTCTATTTTACTTTACAATACTGTATTGGTTTTGCCATACATCAACATGAATCTGCCACAGGTGTACATGTGTTCCCAATCCTGAACACCTTTCCCACTTCCCTCCCCATACCATCTCCCTGGGTCATCCCAGCACACCAGCCCCAAGCATCCAGTATCCTGCACCTAGACTGGCGATTCATTTCTTATATGATATTATGCATGTTTCAATGCCATTCTCCCAAATCATCCCACCCTCTCCCTCTCCCACACAATACAAAAGACTGTTCTATATCAGAATAACTTATGTGGACACAAACCATGTTTCTTAGATCATCTCAACTCTTAGAAGAGGAATCTTCCAACGAGAAATGAAAATGGCCCTAACAAATCTTGTATTAAAACATTTAACAATATGTCCTATTGCAGACTAATCTAAGCAGGGTGAACGCTTAATTATTTGATCCCATTTATTCTTTTTGTTTGGCTGCAGCAGGACTCTGGGTCTTCACTGTGTGATGAGGGGTCTTTCATTGCAGCATAAAGACTCTCTAGCTGTGGCATACAGGCACAGTAGTTGTGGTGCAAGCTTAGTTGCCCTGCAACATATGGTATCTTAGCTCCCCGATCAGGAATGGAACCCTCATCCCCTGCATTTCAAGCTGAATTCTCAACCACTGGACCATGAGGGAAGTCCCAGTGACATTTATTCTTCATTACATTTAGCAATTTATCACAGAAAATGTCCAGACATGGAAGTGACTGGTTCAAAATTGGGAAAGGATTATGACAAAGCTGTATATTATCAACTTGTTTATTTAAATTATATGCGGAGTACATCATGTGAAATGCTGGGTTGGATGAATCAAAAGCTGGAATCAAGATCTCCAGGAGAAATATCAACAACCTCATATATGCAGATGATACCAGTCTAACAGAAGAAAGCAAAGAGGAAGTAAAGAGCATCCTGATGAGGGTGAAAGAGGAGAGTGAAAACTTAAAACTCAACATTTGAAACACTAAGATCACAGCATCTGGTCCCAGCACTTCATGGCAAATAGAAGAGGGAAAAGTGGAAGCAGTGACAGATTTTCTTTTCTAGGGCTCCAAAATCCCTGTGGATGGTGATTGCAGCTATGAAATTTAAAAAAGCTTGCTTCCTGAAAGGAAAGCTATGACAGACCTAGACAGCATATTAAAAACCAGAGATATCACTTTGCCATCAACAGTTCATATTGTCAAAGCTATAGTTTTTTCCAGTAGTCATGTACAGATGTGAGAGTTGGACCATAAGGAAGGTTGAGCACTGAAGAATTGATGTTTTCAAACTGTAGTGCTGGTGAAAATGCTTGAGAGTCCCTTGGATGGCAAGGACAGCAAATCAGTCAGTCCTAAAGGAAATCAACTCTGAATATACATTGGAAGGACTGATACTGAAGCTGAAGCTCCAATATTTTGGCCACCTGATGTGAAGAGTCGACTCACTGGAAAAGACCCTGAAAGACGGAGGACATGAAGAGAAGGGGATGGCAGAGGATGAGCTGATTGGATGGCATCGATGGACACGAGTTTGAGCAAACTCCAGGAGATAGTGAAGGACAGGGAAGCCTGGTGTGCTGCAGTGGATGGGGTGGTAAAGAGTCTGACACGATGCCCCCCATTACTCCTTAGGAGTGTTATTTTTTCCTATTGGGAAGATCACTCAAGCCATAGTTCTGGTTCTGGAGGTCTGGGCTCATGAAGGAAAGTAAGAGACTATCCACAGGGAAACAGAGTCTTCATGCTTTCGGGTTGTAAATGATGTCTTTGGGTCTTGGTTGGGCTCATCTTGTAGGTGGATGTCACTGGCCATTGATTGACTTAGGATGGGCTTGGCCAGGTTGCCTTGGCTCTGCTCTGTCATCCTCCAGCAACCTTGACTAGACCTGTTCACACAGACATTACAGATAGCAAGAGAAACACCCTCAAAATGCAAGCACTTTGTGAACCTCTTCTTGCATGAATCTTGCTAACATTCTGTTGGCCAGAATAAGTCACATAATCTAATTGAGCTTAGATTCAGACACGAGGAATGAGTGGAGCCATTAATGAAATTAATCTACCACAGAGACCAATTTTCTTCCTAGATTCTGAGAAATACAAGACATGAGCAAAACAAGCCTGCAGAGAGGATTAACAGGGAACAATCATCCCCAAGGAAGGGCAAATTTCAACAGACGCATGACCTCTTGGAAGGACAGCTTGTCCTTCAGCCTAGACCCTCACCAATCTCTCCTTTCTTTTTAATAGCTAGAACATCTAGTTGCCTTGTATCAATTTGTACAAGGACAAAGAAGCAACCATAAGCAAGCAGGGTCCTTTGTCTAACATTGCATTTATGGCAGGAAGCAAGATGATTAAGTGAGAGAACCAGAAAGGGAAAGTACATTTCTTCTCAGGGATAGGGAGAGCTCTGGGGAAAAAAGACAAGTCTCTGATAACTGCTGGTTGGGAAGTGTTGATCTTTGATTTGCATAAGCTGTGGGCATCTCCTTTGAATTTTTGAAAAATTGCAAATTGAGAAAGATATATTGAGAGGGAACAGCTAGATTTCTGAAACACAACAACACGAGAATAAAGAATCTTGATTTGGGATAATAAAGGGTAGTCATGATTTCCATATTTTATATTTTGGAACATCCCTTTTATTGTTTTACTGTGTTTGTGTGTGTTCATGTGTGATAGTCACACTGGAGACTTGACATATAATTTTATTTGGGTTGGTGCCACAGTGTTATATTAATGCATGTTTTTTGCATTCACTGCTAGAAAGCAGGGCAGTAAATCTTAGGAGATTCAGACCTAATCTGTGTTGCCATATGAGAATGAAAAGCAGGAATTTCTGCACATATTTTAAGCTGTCTCTTTCCTTAATGCATTGTGTCATGTTCTTAGCAGTTTCTCCCATATAAGATAGGCTTTCAGTGTGCACATCAGCTTGCGGGAAATCTTACTCCTATGTATTAACTGCTGACTGCTTTAATCCTGTTAGAATTTAATTTCCCTTGATTGAAGGCGGTGTTATCACCAGGTGCTGAGTGGCCCTTTCCTATCAGTACACATAAATCCTGTTAGTCCTCCCCAGACTCCACATGTCCCAGAGTCTTCTGAGGTCAGACTCTTCTGAAGGAGAGATTACTCTCAGGTTCATCCAATACACAGAGTGAAAGTCAAACTTTTGGACACAAATGTCTTGCTTATTTGTGTTTGGCTGGGTTGTGGAATGGAAGCTTCTCTGCTGACAGGCTGTGAGAGTCCTAGCAATTTTTAATCACTTCTGGATTAAATAGCAAGTTCAAGGACATTTTTTTAGAAAGACTCAAATTAAATTGAAAGGTGTTATTGATTAGCAAGATACTGACTCACAAAACTCTATATGGTTTTTGATTTTTCCAGTTTTCCTAAATAAAGAATTTCATTTTTATGTGCGTGATCTGTTTTAACCACTTGTCTCAGGAAACTTACTGGGTTTATAACAAAATCAATTCGCGATGATCCCAGTGTCTTTGGTTCTCACTGAGAGTCTTCCTGCTCCCAGCTTTTTCTTTCTGCACCTCATCTGTTGGCCACTTTCTGCTAATTATCCTCCTTCACCAGACCAAAATAAAAAAGCCAAGTCTTTTCACAGTCAGTTTTGCTACTTGTTAGCACCTTTAATTATTTTTCTCAAAAGTTTGATTTATGAAAATATTATTGGATAAATTGAAGTGTCTGAGTATCTGTGGAGCTCAGGCATTAATTAAAATAAATCCACTGTACTGGCAATCATTTGGTATTTATACTGATCATTTTTTTTAATCTAATTTAACTATTTCATTGACATTGATTTGGTTATCAGTCATCGTCTAAATGTTCTGTAGCATGCTGTGATCTAAAGATAATTCATAGAAAGTTCTTTTCCTCAAAGCAATGAGAGATTATGGTAAGACTTCTTTCAGGATCATAAACTCAAAATAACCGTTACGAAAGAATTGGGCCAAGTGGCAGTATACAGGTCCCAGGCCCCGTCTAAAAGGGAGAAACCAGCTGTATTAAGCCATTGTTTTTATATAGGAATGCTGCTCTACCGACATCAGGATTTCTGTTTTTTTTTTTTTTCAAGAAGAACTAGAATTTTAGATTTTTATGTACTGTCTCATAATTTATGTAAATTTTAATCTTCATACAAGCTTCATAAATGATTAACCCACTACCTTTACTATATATTTACCTTCCAATGAGATTTATTCTTTTAAATGTGTCCTTATTACTAATTAGTACCCTTTCTTTTCAGCCTGAAGAACTTTGTCTGATACTTTTTGTAAAGCTGTTTTAGTGGTAATAAACTCCTTTAGATTTTGCTTCTCTGGAGAACTCTTTATCTTGCCCTCACTTCTGAATGATAACTTTGCCAGATAGAGCATACTTGGTCAAATGTATTTTTCTTTTAGCACTTTGACTATATCAAATATATTTGAATATATCTAGCCTGCAAAGTTACTCTTGAAAAATCTGCTGCTAGTTTTATGAGGGTTCCTTGTATTGAACGAATTGCTTTCCTCTTGCTTCTTTTAATATTCTCTCTTGTCTTTAACTTTTGGCAGTTTAACTGTAGTGTGTATTGGTGTTGGTCTCTTTAGTTTCTCCTTATTTGAAATTCCATGGGCTTCCTGGATCTGGATGTCTGTTTCCTTCCCCAGGTTAGGAAAGTTTTCAGCACTTATTTCTTCAAATAAGTTTCTTTCCCTTTCTTTCTTTCTTTCTTCTCCTTCTAAAAGCCCTATGGTGTGAATGTTTCTCTGCTTGATATTGTCACACAAGTCCCTTAAGCTAGCTTCATTTATTTTCAGTTTTAAAAAATGTTTACTGTTTTGATGTGTTGACTTCAAAAGTCTCCAATTTGACTGATCCTTTCTTCTGTTTCATCCAGTGTGCTGATGAAACTTCCTAATGTATTTTTCAATTGAGCTATTGTATTCCTTAGCTCTGTGACTTCTATTTAGTACTTTCTTACATTTTCCATCTTTGTTGAAATTCTCATCATGTTCATCCATGATTCTCCCTAGTTCAGTGAGCATTTTTATCACAATGACTTTAAGCTCTTTATCAGGTAAATTATTTACCTCCGTTTCATCAGGTTTTATCTTGTTCTTTCATCTGGGACATATTCCTCTTTCCTCATATTGCTCAACTTTCACCTGGATTTTTATACAGTAGATTAAACAATCACCTCTCACAGTCTTAAAGGAGTGATCACATGTAGGAAATGAATGTTGTCCATCAATGACCCCTCAACTCCTTGTCTCTCAGACTTCTGTGCTCATCCAAGCAGCCTCTTGTAGTTTTTAATAACTTCCATAGTTGACGATCTGATAAGATTGTCAGTGTCCTAAAGGGAGGATCTCAGAACCTAGACTTACGCTGACTGGAAATCAAACCTTCAGGCATCAACTTTTAAAAGTATGTGAATATATGATAAAATGAACTTACCTGGTGTCTCAGTGGTAAAGAATCCACCTCCCAATGCAAGAAACATGGGTTTGATCCCTGGGTCAGGAAAATCCCCTGGAGAAGGAAATGGCAACCCATTCCACTGTTCTTGCCTGGAAAAACACATGGTCAGAGGAGCCTGGCAGGCTATAGTCCATAGGGTCACAAAAGAGTCAGACATGACTTAGCAACTAAACAACAATGTATGATAAATACAATAACAAAAGTATGCAAAAACTTCCAGACAAACAAAGGTGCAGGACCAGACCACTTCAATGGTGAATTTTAGAAAGCACTCAAAAAATATAAAATTAAAAATAATATAGAAAGACATTCAGAAGTTATAGACCATGTTTAGCCTTCTGCTATACTCTTTTGTAAAGAACATTTCCTGCACTAAGATTTTATTATGTTCCATGTTCTTGAATAACTTCCCTCTTTTACACAACAAATAAATAGGGCAAAATGTACATAAGAAAAAATGTGACCCAAAAGAAGTCTGGTCTAGTTATATTAAATTGAGTCCAAAAAATCTTTAAGACAAAAACGAAAGCTAAAATTAGAAAGGATCTTTGAATTTTAAAATGTAAATGGAAAAATATAAAAATTCTAAGTACTAAACTCTAAATTAAAATATGGATTGAAGCTAGAGTCTTCAGGATCCAGATGATAATGGATCACATATCTGTCAGTTAATGAGAAAAAGAAGGAGATTCAAGATTCAGAGAGATTGACTTTGGTCCCCATTTACTTGTAAATATTTGTTATGATGTGATATATTATAGTTTTATGTTCCTGGTCACACTGATTTATGGATTATATCCTCTGAAAAATTCAGAACTTTATAATACTTATAAAACTTTGAAATGAATGGAATGGTATCAGGTACCTAATAATAAAGCTTCAAAATATACAAACAAAATTTAGCAGAAGTAGAGAAAATATAGACTAATATATTAATAATAATATTTTGATACAACTCAGTATATGATAAAACAAGTAGATAAATTTAGTAAGAATATAAAAAATATAAACACTTTAATACATCAGACAAATTTTCATGTTTAGAATTGTATATCCAACATCTTAGTTAATTTTATTTCAAGTGCACACAGGACATGTACCAAAATGGATCATATGCTTAGCTGTAAAACAAATCTAAATAAATTTCATGGGGTTGGAATCACAGTTGTTTGTTCTCTGGTCCAAGTAGAATTCAGTTGGAACTCAAAAACCCAATCAAACAAACAAGCAAGTAAACAAGCAAACCAATAAAACTAACTGATTCCTTTACTACTGGAAATTAAATGATGATTCCTAAGTTATGAATGGGTAAATAAAAAACAAAAGATTTTAAAATGAATGATGATAAAATAAAATAAACCAAAACGTGTGAAACTATGATTTGATGAAACTTTATAACCAGGTACACACAGAAGAGAACAAAAACTTAAAATCTATTATTTAAACATTTATGTCAAGAAATTAAAAAAGAATAGCAAATTAAATTTGAAAATAAAGGGGAAAGGAATAAAGATTGAAAAGGAAACTAAAAAAATGAAAAGTAACTATAAAATAGAAAGGAAAACCAAACCAAAAGCTGCTTTTTGGCAAAACAGATCAAGAAACTATGAAAAGGCACAAAGTACCAACATACAGAATGAAGACCGAGACACTACAATAAAAGATAATAGAAGAATAAATAAAGAACTTTATGGCAAATCATTTTTGCTTTGTTTTATTTTATTCTCTTCTTTTTTCTTTCTTTTTGATTGAGGTGACTTTGCTTTATAACATTATGTGTTTCATGTGTGCAACATAATATTTGACTTCTGTACCCCATGGACACAGGAGCCTGGCAGGCTACTGGCAGTCCATAGGGTCACCAAAGAGTCAGAAACAACTTAGTAACTAAACAACAACAACAGTACACTTCTGGGGCTTTCACCCAGTGGCTCAGCAGTAAAGAATTTGCCTGTAGCACAGAAGATGTGGGTTCCATCCCTGAGTTGGGAAGATCACCCGGAGAAGGAAATCCTATGGACAGTGGAGTCTGGCAAAAAACAACAACAACAATATCAAATATACTACAGAGTTCTTACCATGAAAAATTTAGTTTCCATTTCACACCATTAAGTTGATCTCCTTTATCCATTTCACCATACTCCGCTACCTCTTCCCATATGGTAACCACCACTCTGTTCTCTGTATCTATAAGGTTTTGTGTGTGTGTGTGTGTTCGTAATTTTTAAAAGTTACTTTCCACTTACAGTATTATAAAATATTGGCTATATTCCCCATGTTGTACAATATATCCTTAAGTCTATCTTACACCTGATAGTTTGTACCTTCCACTCCTCAACTCCCTACCAGTAACCACTAGTTTGCTCTCTATATCTGTGAGTCTGCTTTTCTTTCTTTTTTTTTTTTGCTTTTCTTTTTTTTATATTCATTAGTTTGTCCTATTTTTTAGATTCCACTTGTAAGTAATAACATATAGCATTTGTCTTTTTCTGTCTGATTTACTTCACTTAGCATAATGCCTTCCAAGCCATCCATGTTGCTGCAAATATGTGGAAAACTTTTTGAAAATTTAAACACAATGGGTAAACTCCAGGAAACATAAATAAAAAATAAATCTTACCAACTCTGAATCCAATGTTTTCTCTTTTTTAAATTTTATTATGCCATTAAAATTTTTTCACATGTGCCCTCTGTGACAGCCAACTCTCATATCTGTGGAATGTGTTTCTCCCAAGGGCACGCTTGCCTTCTGAGATGGCCTACATTCTGTCTGTATAGTGTGTCTGTCTCTAATAAATCCACTTTTTACCTAAAAAAAAAAATTCCATCCAAAACAAGTATAATAACTTATTAATTTTCCTGTGATTTGTGTTGTTGTTAGTCACTAAGTCGTGTCCAGCTCTTTTGTGACCCCATGGACTGTAGCCTGCCAGGCTTCTCTGTCCATGGGATTTCCCAGGCAATAATACCAGAGTGGGTTACCATTTCCTTCTCCAGGGGATCTTCCCCACCCAGGGATGGAACCCATGTTTCCTGTATTGCAGATGGATTCATTACTGCTGAGCCACCAGGGAAGCATTCATGTGCGATCTTAGGTCCCTGATCAAGGATCAAACCCACATCCTCTGCATTTCAGGGTGGATTCTTAACCACTGGACCACCAGGGAAGTCCCCAAAGTGAAAGTGTTAGTCACTCAGTCGTGTCCTCTTTGTTACTCCATGGACTGTATGTAGCTGACCAGGCTGCTCTGCCCATGGAATTCTCTAGGCAAGAATTTTGGAGTGGGTAGCCTTTCCCTTCTCCAGGGAATCTTCCAGAACCCAGGACTGAACCCTGGTTTCCCACATTGTGGGGAGATTCTTTACCAATGAAGCCACCAGGGAAACTAAACCAAATGTTTAAAGAAGAAATAAGACCATTATTATACCAATTATTCCAGATAATGGGAAGAAAGGGAAGTCATCTGGCTTCTTTTAATGTAGCCAGTATAACATTAATATAAAAATCAAATGAGGATATTACAAGAAAGAAAAATTATAGGACAGTTTCCCTAGTGAACACTGATGCAAACCTAATTTTATATATATATATGTATATATATATATATATATATATATATATATATATATATATTAGCAATCAAAACCTACCAAAACATAGCTAGAGTAATAATATGTCATGGCAAGGTAGAGGTTGTTCCAAGAATGTGCGGATGGTATACATTCAAAGCTAAATCAATATAATTCACCACATGGAGAGAATAAAGCATAAAGCATTTGATAAAACTCAATATTCACACACACACACATAAATCATTGGCAACTGGGGATAGAATTGAAATTTCTTAATCTCATAAGTGGAGTGTAAACAAGCCATTTTCCTGTGCTATTGGGAAGGAGATACACCTATCTCGTATAGTGGAGCAGGCTTTGACACCCCAAAATAGGTTTCTCTAGCATACTCATTGTCTTAAACTGGTTATTTCCTAAGAAACAGCAGACATGGCAATAACTTTGGAAACTGAATGGAAGTCATTCTTTTACAAGAAACGTTTGCATTTATAAGAAAAATCTCCATTTGTAATGGTGTCTCTCTGGATGTACCGGGGAGAGGAGTATCATCAAAATCTCCTAAACGGAGAAGGCAGAGACTTTAATCTGCATAACAACCTCAGTGTTGTTTACTGTGCTCTTCCTGCTCACTACCCAGAACTGAATTTTCCCTACTCTCAAAACCCTTATTTTTTTTTCTTCTTTAACTGAGGGTGATACTTAAAAGTGAAGGCTTGGGGGCAGTCCCAAGATGGTGGAGTAATAAGAAGGGGAGACCACTTTCTCCCCCCAACAAATTCATCAAAATATCATTTGAATGCTAAGAAACTTCCACAAAACAACTTCTGAACACTGGCGGAGGACACCAGGCACCCAAAAGGCAGCCCATTCTCTTCAAAACAAGGTAGGACAAAATACAAAAGACAGAAACAGAGATAAAAGAGTTAGGGATGAAGACCCATCCTGGGGAGGGAGTTGTGAAGGAGGAGAAGTTTCCAAACATTAGGAAACTTTCTCACAGGCATGTCTGTGGGGAGTTTTGGAGTCTCAGAGGGCAATGTAACCAGGAAGAAAAACAAAGAAAACCCACAGAATATGAACCTAACCACAACTGCCAGCATAGAAGTAGCCCTGATGCTTGTTTCTGCCACCAGTGAGTCGGGCTGAACAGGGAGGCAGTGAGCCAGGCTGGACAGGGAGGCGTGGGCTACATAATCAGTGCTTAGGGTAAGGACCAGGCCTGAATGCCCCAAGGACAATCTGAGGGAGCTAACGTGAGATAGCAACCCAAACTGTGGGATCTCCAGAGAGAAAAAAAAGAGAACTTTCCCATGAAAGGCTCTAACGCTCACCCTGGCCTGCCCACAGAACAAAGGATTGAGCAAATACCGAAGGAGAGCTAGCCAGCCGCATACCTGCCCCTCCCCCACACTGGAGGCAGAGAGGCAGGTGTGTGACAGCCAGAGCTGGAAGGCAACGGGCTGCTGCAATCTCAGTCCCAGAGACTGGCATCTTCCACCAAATTGTGAGCAGGCTCCTAGTTGCTAACCATGTCTTCCTGGGATCCTGGACGGTTGATATCCACCAGGAGGGTTGCAGCCTGAGATCATCTCCTCAGAGGAGACACACAGCACACCTGAGATGGTGCCCTTGCCAAGCACCTGGTCGCCAGCTGCTCAGACCTGGGAAGGGCACAAAACACAGTGACCACTTTGGAAAATGTCCCTGCAGAGCACCATGGAGCCTGAGCAGTGTAGACCCAGAAAGCACATGCCACCTTTAGCTGGGAAAAAACCAGTGTGGTCCATACACTGCAAGCACACCCCACACATGCCAATGATATTTGTTTGCAGTGTTCCTCCCTCCCCACAACACTACTGAACAAGTGAGCTTAAATAAGTGACCATTTTTGCCTCCTTGTGTCAGGGCAGAAATTGGACATTGAAGATACTTGCAAACAGAGGAAGCCAAAATAAACCAAGAAGAGGGATCCCCTCTGGAAGTGACAGGTGCAACAGATTAAAACCCTGTAGTTAGCATTGACTAAGCATTGGAGGGGGCCTATAGACCTTGTACTTGTACAAGCTGGAACAAGGAAGTATCTGAAACTGAACTGATACCACACTGTCCACAACAACTCCAGAGAAATTCTTAGAAATTCATCACTTCTTAATTTTTTTTTTAAGTTTTTTATTATTCCTTTAACTTTCATTTTTATGACCTACTATTACCTTGCAAAAAAAGACTCTATTTTTAAAACAAATTTCATATATATATATATATATATATATATATTTATAATTTTTCTGATTGGTTTTGTTTTGTATTTTTAATATTTTATTTTTGAGTGTCTTACCTCTACTCTAGAGTTTTAATCTTTGCTTTTTGGTATTTGTTATTAATTTTGTACCTCTAAGAATCAATCTTCAGTATCCATTTTTCACTTAGGGGTGTGCTTCTTGGCTTGATTGCTTTCTCCCCTTTTGATTCCCCCTCTTCTCTTCCTGGTCACCTCTATTGCCCTCCTCCCTCTTCTCTTCCCTATGTAACTCTCTGAATCTCTCTGGGTATTCTGGGCTGTGGAGAACACTTAGGTAATTGATTAATGCCTAGATTGGTCTCACCCCTTTTGACTCCCCTTCTTTTCCTCCCAGTCACCTTTATCTCCTTCCTTCCTCTTCTCTTCTCTGTGTAACTCTGTGAACCTGTCTGGGTGTCTCTCATTGTGGAGAATTGTTTCACCATTAACGTAGATGTTTTATTATCTGTGCTGTATGGGTGGAATAGTCTTGAGGCTACTGTAAGAATAAGATGGAAAGCCAGAGGCAGGAGGCTTAACTCCAAAACTTGAGAACATCAGAGAATTCCTGATTCCAGGGAACGTTAATCGACAAGAGCTCACCCAAAAGCCTCCATACCTACACTCAAACCAAGCTCCACCCAAGAGCCAACAAGTTCCAGAGCAAGGCTGCTGCTGCTAAGTTGCTTCAGTCGTGTCCAACTCTGTATGACCCCAGAGATGGCAGTCCACCAGGCTCCCCCGTCCCTGGGATTCTCCAGGCTAGAACACTGGAGTGGGTTGCCATTTCCTCTCCAATGCATGAAAGTGAAAAGTGAAAGTGAAGTTGCTCAGTCGTCTCCAACTCCTAGCGACCCCATAGACTGCAGCCTACAAGACTCCTCCATCCATGGGATTTGCCAGGCAAGAGTATTGGAGTGGGTTGCCATTGCCTTCTCTGCCAGAGCAAGGCATACCATGCTAATTCTCCAGCAAAGCAGGAACACAGCCCTGAGCATTAAAAGACAGGCTAACCAAAACCATGCCAAACCCATAGCCACCTCAAAACTCACTCCTGGACACTTTATTGCACTCCAGAGAGAAGAGTTCCAGCTCCACCCACCAGAACACAGATGCAAGCTCCATTAACCAGGAAATCTTGACGAGCCACTAGTCCAAGCCCACCCACAGGCAGCAGGCTCCACAATAAAGAGGAACCATAAACGTCCAGCCTACAGAAAGGGCACCCCAAACACAACAATCTAAACAAAATGAAAGACAGAAATATTCAGCAGGTAAAGGAACAAAACATGATAAATGCCCACCAAACCAAACCAAAGAGGAAGAGATAGGGAGTCCACCTGAAAAAGAATTCAGAATAATGATAGTAAAGATGATCCCAAATCTTGAAAACAAAATGGAGTTACAGGTAAATAGACTAGAGACAAGGATTGAGAAGATGCAAGACATGTTTAACAAGGACCTGGAAGAAGTAGAGTCAATCAATAATGAATAATGCAATAACTGAGATCAAAAGCACCCCAGGGGGAACCAACAGTGGCATAACTGAGGCAGAAGATAGCATAAGTGAGGTAGAAGATAGAATGGTGGAAATAAATGAAGCAGAGAGGAAAAAAGAATTAAAAGAAATGAGGACAACCTCAGAGACCTCTGGGACAATGTTAAATGCCCCAACATTCGAATCATAAGAGTCCCAGAAGAAGAAAACAAAAAAAAGGGCATGAGAAAATATTTGAGGAGATAATAGTTGAAAACTTCCCTAAAATGGGAACGGAAATAGCCATCCAAGTCCAAGAAACCCAGAGAGTCCCAAACAGGATAAACCCAAGGTGAAACATCCCAAGTCACATATGAGTCAAACTAATGAAGATCAAACACAAAGAGCAAATATTAAAAGCAGCAAGGGAAAAGCAACAAATAACACACAAGGGGATTCCCATGAGGATAACAGCTGATCTTTCAATAGAAACTCCTCAGGCCAGAAGGGAATGGCAGGACAATACTTAAAGTGATGAAAAAGAAAAACCTGCAGCTCAGATTAGGATCTCTTTCAAATATGAAAGAGAAATCAAAACGTTTACAGACAAGCAAAAGTAGACAAAATTCAGCACTACCAAACCAGTTCTTCAGTGAATGCTGAAAGATCATCTATAGACAGGAAACACAGAAAAAGTTTATAAACAAACCCAAAACAACAACGTAAATGGCAACAGGATCATACTTAGCAATAATTACCTTAAATGTAAATGGTTGAATGCCCCAACAAAGACAAAGACTGGCTGAATAGATAAAAAAACAAGACCACTATAAAGGCTGTCTACAAGAGACCCAGCTCACACAAAGGGATATATACAGACTGAAAGCAAGGGGCTGGAAAAAGATATTTTATACAAACAGAGACCAAAAGAAAGCAGGAGTAGCAACACTCATATCGGATAAAATAGACTTTAAAACAAGGCTGTGAAAAGAGACAAAGAAGGACACTACACAATGATCAAAGACCAGCCCAAGAAGAAGATATAACAATTTTAAATATATATGCACCCAACATAGGAGCACCTCAATACATAAGGCAAATGCTAACAAGTATCAAAGGGGAAATTAACAGTAACACACTAATAGTGAGAGACTTTAATACCCCACTCACACCTATCAACCAAACAGAAAATTACCAAGGAATCACAAACTTTACATGATACAATGGACTAGTTATACCTAATTGATATCTATAGGACATTTCACCTCAAAACAATGAATTTTGCCTTTTTCTCAAGTGCACACAGAACGTTCTCCAGGATAGATTACACCCTGGGCCATAAAGCTAGCCTTAGTAAATTAAAAAAAAAAAAAAAGAAATTATTCCAAGCATCTTTTCTGATCACAATGCAGTAAGATTAGATGTTAACTACAGGGAAAAAAAATATTAAAAATACTAACATATAGAGGCTAAACAACATAATCCTGAATAACCAACAAATTAAAGAAATCAAAAAGGAGATTAAAATATGCATAGAAACGAATGAAAATGAAAACACGACAACCCAAAACTTATGGGATTCAGTAAAAGTAGGGCTAAGGGGAAAGTTCATGTCAAGAAACAAGACAGAAATCAAATAAATAGCCTACCTTTACACATAAAGCAACTAGAAAAAGAAGAAATTAGGAACCCCAGGGTTAGTAGAAGGAAAGAAATCATAAATTTTAGAACAAAAATAAATGAAAATGAAACAAAGGAGAATATAGCAAAAATCAACAAAACTAAAAGCCGGTTCTTTGAGAAGATAAATAAAATAGACAAACATTAGCTAGACTCATCGAGGGAAAAAGGGAGAAGAATCAAATTGGCAAAATTAGAAAAATTAGAAATCACGAAAGATAACGGAGAAATACAAAGGATCATAAGAGACTACTATCAGCAACTACATGTCAATAAAATGGACAACTTGGAAGAAATGGACAAATTCTTAGAAAAGTATAACCTTCCAAAACTGAATCATGAAGATATAGAAAATTTAACAGACCATTGGAGAAGGCAATGGTGACCCACTCCTGTACTCTTGCCTGGAAAATCCCATTGGTGGAGGAGCCTGATAGGCTGTAGTCCATGGGGTCGCTAAGAGTCGGACACGACTGAGTGATTTCACTTTCACTCTTCACATTCATGCATTGAAGAAGGACATGGCAACCCACTCCAGTGTTCTGCCTGGAGAATCCCAGGGACAGAGGAGCTTGGTGAGCTGCCATCTATGGGGTTGCACAGAGTCGGACACGACTAAAGCGACTTAGCAGCAGCAGGAGCATAAGCTTGGAAATAGAAACTGTAATCAAAAATCTTCCAACAAACAAAAGCCTGGGACCAGATGGCTTCACAGGTGAATTCTACCAAAAATTTAGAGAAGAGCTAACACCTATCCTACTCAAACTCTTCCAGAAAATTGAAGGGGAAGGTAAACACCCAAACTCAGTCTATGAGGCCACCATCACCCTAATACCAATACCAGATAAAGATGCCACAAAAAAAGAAAACTACATGCCAACATCACTGATTAACATAGATGCAAAAATCCTCAACAAAATTCTAGCAAACAGAATCCAACAGCATATTAAAAAGATCATACATCATGACCAAGTGGCCTTTATGCCAGGGATGCAAAGATTCTTCAATATTCACAAATCAATCAATGTTATATACCACATTAACAAATTGAAAAATAAAAGCCATATGATTATCTCAATAGATGCAGAGAAAGCCTTTGACAAAATTCAACATCCATTTATGATAAAAACCCTCCAGAAAGCAGGCATAGAAAGAACATATCTCAACATAATAAAAGCCATGTATGATGGCACAGCAAACATTATCCTCAATGGCAAAAATTTGAAATCATTTCCCCTAAACTCAGGGACAAGACAAGGGTGCCCACTCTCACCACTACTATTCAACATAGTTTTGGAAGTTTTAGCCACAGCAATCAGAGCAGAAAAAGAAATAAAAGGAATTTATATTGGAAAAGAAGTAAAACTCTTACAGTTTGCAGATGACATGATCCTCTACAGAGAAAATCCTAAAGATTCCACCAGAAAATTACTAGAGCTAATCAATGAATATAGTAAAGTTGCAGGATATAAAATTAATGCACAAAATCCTTTGCATTCCTATACACTAACAATGAGAAAACAGAAAGAGAAATTAAGAAAACAATCCCATTCACCATTTCAATGAAAAGAATAAAATACTTAGGAATAAATCTACCTAAAGAAACAAAAGACCTATATACAGAAAATTATAAAACACTGGTGAATGAAATCAAAGATAACACAAATAGATGGAGAAATATACCATTTTGTAGACCAGAAGAATCAATATAATGAAAATGAGTATACTACCCAAAGCAATCTATAGATTCAACACAATCTCTATCAAGCTACAAACGGTATTTTTCAGAGAACTAGAACAAATAACTTCAAAATTTGTATGGAAATACAGAAAACCTTGAATAGCCAAAGCAGTCTTGAGAAAGAAGAATGGAACTGGAGGAATCAACCTGCCTGACTTCAGACTATACTACAAAGCTACAATCATCAAGATAGTATAGTATTGACACAAAAACAGAAATATTGTTCAATAGAACAAAACAGAAAGCCCAGAGATAAATCCACACAGCTATGGACACCTTATCTTTGACAAAGGAGGCAAAAATATACAATGGAGAAAAGACAGTCTCTTTAACAAGTGGTGCTTGGAAAAGTGGTCAACCACCTGTAAAAGAATGAAATTAGAACACTTTCTAACACCATACACAAAAATAAACTCAAAATGGATTAAAGATCTAAATGTAAGACCAGAAACTATAAAATTCGTAGAGGATAGCATAGGCAAAACACTCTCTGACATAAATCACAGCAAGATCCTCTATGACCCACCTTCCAGCATAATGTAAATTAAGGCAAAAATAAACAAATGGGACCTAATTAAACTGAAAATCTTTTGCACAATGAAGGAAACTATAATTAGTCTCCAATTAAAATAAATAATTTTTTTAAAAAAACTATAAGCAAGGTGAAAAGAAAGCCTTTGGAATGGGAGAAAATAATAGCAAGCAAAGCAACTGATAAAGAATTAATCTTACAAATATAAGAACAGCTTATGCAGCTCAATACCAGAAAAATAAATGACCCAATCAAAGAATGGGTGAACAAACACATGAAAAGATGCTCAACATCACTCATTATCAGAGAAACGCAAATCAAAACCACAATGAGATACCATCTCATGCCAGTCAGAATGGCTGCTATCAAAAAGTTTACAAACAATAAATGCTGGAGAGGGTGTGGACAAAAGGGAACCCCCTTACACTGTTTTGGGGAATGCAAACTAGTACAGTCACTATGGAGAACAGTGCGGAGATTCCTTAGGAAAAAAAATGGAAATAGAACTGCCATATGACCCAGAAACCCCACTGCTGAGCATTCACACTGAGGAAACCGAAATGAAAGAAACACGTGTACTCCAATGTTCATCACATCACTGTTTACAATAGACAGGACATGGAAGCAACCTAGATGTCCATTGACAGAAAAATGGATAAGAAAGTTGTGGTATATATGCAATGGAATATTACTCAGCTATTAAAAAATAACATCTAAATCAGCTCTAATGAAGTGGATGAAACTGGAACCTATTATATAGAGTGAAATAAGTCAGAAAGAAAAACACAAATGCAGTATATTAATGCATATATATGGAATTTAGAAAGATGATAATGATGGCCCTATATGCGAGACAGCAAAAGAGACACAGATATAAAGAACAGACTTTTGGACTCTGTGGGAGAAGGCCAGGGTGGGTTGGTTTGACAGAATAGCATTGAAACCTGCATATTACCATATATGAAATAGATGGCCAGTCCAAGCTCTATGCATGAAACAGGGCACTCAAAGCTGGTGAAATGAAACAATCCAGAGGGATGGGATGGGGAAGGAGGTGGGGGGGGAGGGGTGGTTCAGGATAGCGGACACATGTACATCCATGGCTGATTCATGCCAATGTATGGCAAAAACCATCACAATATTCTAAAGTAATCAGCCTCCAATTAAAATAAATAAATTAATTTTAAAAATAAAGTGACAGCTTCATAAAAAAATGTCCTAATGCATAGCACAGAAAACTATGTTCAATATCCTATGATAAACAGTAATGGAAAAGAATATTTTTAAAAGAATATATAGATACACATACATTCAGTTATATACACATAACTGAACTGCTTTGCTGTACAAAAGTAATTAATTCAACATTGTAAATCAACTATATCCAATAAAAATAATAATAATAAAGTGAAGACTTCAGCCATTTTCACCTGAGGTGAGCTACTCAGTTTTCCTAGGTTACTCCCATGTATACTTGTTATTAAAACTTTATTTGATTTTATTTTTGCCTGTCTCATGCCAATTTTATTCATAGATCAGCCAGAAGAACCCAGAAGAGTGAGAACAATTTCTTTCTCTCTGATGCTGCTATTATAAATTCTAATCATTATTGTAGTGGGGGCCTAGCCAGTGCAGTAAACAAAGAATAAAAAATAAAAGGTGAAATAATATGATATGAAAAAACAAAGTAGTTATTATTTGTAGATGAAGTGATTGTGTATGGATAAAACCCAAAATAAAGGCTATTTCTATTAAAAATAAGAATAACAAAATCACTGAGTACCATATTAATTAGAGGATCATTTAAATCCAATACTCTATCAAGAAACAATTAAAAAGCATTTTTAATAGGTATCTTTCACTTAGACATTGAAGATCCTATAGAATTCCTGCTAGATTAGCTTCCTCTCTGTGATTCAGATCATAAGGCTGATTCTGTGAGCCGCTGTTCACATTCCTTGATGTATTTAAGGTTTTATTCATGTAGCATATACTATTTTGTTGCTCAAAAGCACAGATATTTTTACTGAAGTGCTAATAAATGCTCTAATTTAATCAGTTAAGAAAAGGACATCACTTTATAAAAGCATTAAAAAGATCAAACACCTAGTAAATTTTAATGAAGGATATTTTTAAACCTCTACAAAGAAAAAAATCCAAATAAATCAAACAAATCCTTCAAAAATTGAAAGACTGACTATTTTCTTATGTTTAAAAACTCAACATATTTTAGATGTTAACACTCCTCAAGTTAAACTATCAGTTCAGTTCAGCTGATTCTTTGGGACTCTATGAATTGCAGCATGCCAGGCCTCCCTGTCCATCACCAGGTTCCCGGAGTTTACTCAAACTCATGTCCATTGAGTCGATGATGCCATCCAACCATCTCATCCTCTGACATCCCCTTCTCCTTCTGCCTTCAGTCTTTCCCAGTTATCCTATAGGTCCAATGAAATTAAGAAGCTGACACTAAGATTTATATGTGAATAGGGATGAGAGCCCAATAATCTCGAAGATCAAACTCCTGGGAATGAAAGCTTGTACTATCTGTTAAATGATAAAATCTCAGTAAATAAGTCAAAACAGGATTCTCTGAAAGAGAGATAACTAGATGGAACAGAATTTAGAGTCAAAACCAGACCCTTGCCATTAAAAAAATATTTTTTAATTGAAAGATTATTGCTTTACAGAATGTTGTGGTTTTCTGTCATACATCAAAAAGAATGTCATAGGTACACTCATGTCCCCTGCCATGGATCTCCCTCCTATCTCCCTCCCCACCCCACCCTTCAGCCTCTCAAAGTCAGACCCTTGCCATTTTGATTGATGACAAGATGGCACACTAGAGTCACAGATAAAGGATTGTTTTTCAATTAGTGGATCTGGGTCAGTTGAATATTTATATATAGAAAAATGCAAAACTTTTTATTTATAAATAGAAAAATGCAATTCCAGGCTGATCATGATAGTAGAACAAAATATAAATGTTAACTAATAAAGCTTTTGAGAGGTAATACAGGAAAATACCTTCATGTGACTGGGATAGACAAAGGTTTCTTAAGCTTTTTGCACTAACTGTGGAAAAAGAGATGGGTAAACAGTAGTTAATTATCACTAACCATAAAGAAATAGATGGATAAAATGGAAATTAAAAAAAGTTGGAAACTTCTTTTCATCAAAACAAACAATTAAGAGAATAAAAAGGCAAGCCAGAGGATGGGTAAAGATTTTCACAAAAATAAGTAACTTGTATCCACAAAGGATCTTACATTTAAAAATTATAAACCTTCTTACTAATCAATTAAACAAACAAATAATCCAATGGAAAAATGGACAAAATTTCAGCATGGTTATTTCTCAAAGAGAGACTATGCAAAGGGTCATTAAACATATGGAAAAGTGCACAACTTCATTAATCACTACAGAAATACAAATCAAAACCATATAAAAATATTTACTATTACATACACATACCAGATTGCCTAAAATGATTCAGAATGATAATGTCAAGTGTTGGTATATACATGGAACAACTAGATATTTAACATATTGCTGGTGGAAATATAAAATGATAAAATCATTTGGGAAACCTGTTTGGCAATTTCTTAAAAAATTCAACCTGTATTTACTGTATAACTCAATGATCATACACCTAGAACTCAATAGAAATGCAAATGTGTGTGCCATAAGTTAAAAAATGGTAGCAGCATTGTTTGCAATTGTCCCAAATTTGAAGTGAGCCAAATGCCTATTGATATTCAAATGAGTAAATAATTTGAATTATATCCATTTAGAGCCCCAGTGTCTCAGAAGGTAAAGAATCGACCTGCCTTACAGGAGACACAGGAGACATGGGTTTGATTCCTAGGTTGGGAAGATCTCCTGGAAGAGGATAATAGCAACCCACTCCAGTATTCTTGCCTGAAAAATCCTATGGACAGGAGTCTGGTGGGCTACAATCCAAAGAGTCACTAAGAGTTGGACACAGTTGAGCAACTAAGCATGTCACAGCACATCCATATAAGCAAGCATTGCCTATCAAAGAAGACAAAATCTTTTCTTGCAACAAATTGTAGGAATCAGATAAATTTAAAGCTGAATGAAAGAAACCACTCACTAGTGAGAATGTGTTATAATACCTCTATATAAAGGTTGTAAACACTATTAGATTCTCCTTTGGGAGAGACTGAAGGTGTAGTTACTCAAATGGTCAGAAAAGTAGTGTATAAGGGATAAGGGATTGTTCTGTTTTGCGACCTGGGTAAGTTTACTTTGTGATAATTCAGTGAAGCATAATATAAAGTTTGTTCACTTATTGCGGATATGGATGGCATACTTCAAAAAGGATTCAAAGTTGTAATTGTATAAATAAAACGATATGCAGAATTGAGGCTAAAACTTTATAGTTGTGGTATTATAAGTTTTAAGCCAAGGATTTAAAATATAATGAATAATATTCAATCTCACTGTTACTAGAAATATTTTAATGTGTGCACTATTCATAAGAAAACAAATAATACCAAATGATAATAACAGCAATACATAATAAAAGAGCATAGCAAATACAAAATAATGGCTTAACATATTTATATCATCTTTTTTCAGCTTTTATATGTCTGGCTTGTTTGAGCTTTGTAATGTAGCAGGTCATACATTTAATTTATAAATATATAAGTATACTTATAGCATACACATATAAGTTTAAGTGTTGGGTAGGCCAAAAGTTCATTTGGGTTTTTTGGTAAGATGTTACAGCTTGAGCCAACCCAGTACATTGTGACAAAATTTTACTGCTAGGGTTGCATAATTAATAACATAGATACCAGTGATTTAATTGATTAACAATGACACAAAGAGTTATATGCTAACAGCCAGCTATGAGTAAGGAAGTCCTTGTATGTTTATCACCTTAAGGAGTTTGTAGGAGAGCAGTTTAAGACTATTTTTAAGTAACCAGTCATATCAAATTAAAACCTTATTCACTTACTCAACTAGCAAGTGTCCTATTAGTTTCAGAGGTAATAAGTATCAAGTTATTGAAAGGATCCATAAAGCCAAAAAGACTCAAATTTATTTATTGATTGTCTGATCTCTTTTAAGTTTTTCTTCTCTCTTCTTCTTATATTTTGATCAAGTAAAATATGCTGTCAGTTCAGGTCAGTTCAGTCGCTCAGTCATCTCTGACTCTTTGGGACCCCATGAACCGCAGGATGCCATGCCACCCTGTCCATCACCAGCTCAGGGAGTTAACCCAAACTCATGTCCATTGAGTCGGTGATGCCATCCAACCATCTCATTCTCTGTCACCCTCTTTTCCTCCTGCCTTTAATCTTTCCCAACATGAGGGTCTTTTCAAATGAGTCAGCTCTTCGCATCAGGTGGCCAAAATATTGGAGTTTCAGCTTCAACATCAATCCTTCAAATGAACATCCACGACTGATTTCCTTTAGGATGGACTGGTTGGATCTCCTTGCAGTCCAAGGGACTCTCAAGAGTCTTCTCCAACACCACAGTTCAAAAGCATCAGTTATTTGGCACTCAACTTTCTTTATAGTCCAACTCTCACAACCACACATGACTGCTGGAAAAATCATAGCCTTGACTAGATGGACCTTTGTTAGCAAAGTAATGTCTCTGCTTTTTAATATGCTGTCTAGGTTGGTCATAACTTTCCTTCCAAGGAGTAAGCACCTTTTAATTTCATGGCGGCAATCACCATCTGCAGTGATTTTGGAGCCCAAAAAATAAAGTCAACCACTGTTTCCAATGTTTCCCCATCTGTTTGCCATGAAGTGACAGGACCAGATGCCATGATCTTACTTTTCTGAATGTTAACTTTTAAGCCAACTTTTTAACTCTCTTCTTTCACTTTCATCAAGAGGCTCTTTGGTTCTTCTTCACTTTCTGTCATAAGGGTGATGTCATCTGCATATCTGAAGTTATTGATATTTCTCCAAGCAATCTTGATTCCAGTTTGTGCTTCATGCAGCCCAGCATTTCTCATGATGTACTCTGCATGTAAGTTAAATAAGCAGGGTGACAATATACAGCCTTCATGTACTCCTTTTCCTATTTGGAACCAGTCTGTTGTTCCATGTCCAGTTCTAACTGTTGCTTCCTGACCTGCATACAGGTTTCTCCAGAGGCAGGTCAGGTGATCTGGTATTCCTTTCTCTTTCAGAATTTTCCACAGTTTATTGTGATCCACACAGTCAAAGGCTTTGGCATAGTCAATAAAGCAGAAGTAGATATTTTTCTGGAGCTCTTGCTTTTTTGATGATCCAGTGGATGTTGGCAATTTGATCTCTGGTTCTTCTGCCTTTTCTAAAACCAGCTTGAACATCTGGATGTTCACAGTTCATGTATTGCTGAAGCCTGGCTTGGAGAATTTTGAGCATTACTTTATTAGCATCTGAGATGAGTGCAATTGTGCAGTAGTTTGAGCATTCCTTGGCATTTCATTTCTTTGGGATTGGAATGAAAACTGACCTTTTCCAGTCCTGTGGCCACTGCTGAGTTTTCCAAATTTGCTGGCATATTGAGTGCAGCAGTTTCACAGCATCATCTTTTAGGATTTGAAATAGCTCAACTGGAATTCCATTACCGCCACTATCTTTGTTCATACTGATACTTCCTAAGGCCCTCTTGACTTCATATTCCAGGACGTCTGGCTCTAGGTGAGTGATCACACCATCATGGTTATCTGGGTTATGAAGATCTTTTTTGTATAGTTCTTCTGTGTATTCTTGCCACCTCTTCTTAATATCTTCTGTTTCTGTTAGGTCCATACCATTTCTGTCCTTTATCAAGCCCATCTTTGCATGAAATGTTCCCTTGATATCTCTAGTTTTCTTGAAGAGATCTCTAGTCTTTCCTATTCTGTTTTTTCCTCTATTTCTTTGCACTGATCACCGAGGAAGTCTTTCTTATCTCTCCTTGCTATTCTTTGGAACTCTGCATGCAAATGGGTATATCTTTCCTTTTCTCCTTTGCTTTTAACTTGTCTTCCTTTCATAGCTATTTATAAGGACAGCCATTTTGTTTTTTGCATTTCTTTTTCTTGGGGATGGTCTTGATCCCTTTCTCCTGTACCATGTCATGAACCTCTGTCCACAGCTCATCAGACACTCTGTCTATCAAATCTAGTCCCTTAAGTCTATTTCTCACTTCCACTGTGTAGTCATAAGGGATTTGATTTAGATCACACCAGAATGGTCTAGTGGTTTGCCCCACTATCTTCAATTTAAGTGTGAATTTGGCAATAAGGAGTTCATGATCTGAGCCACAGTCAGCTCCAGGTCTTGCTTTGCTGACCTTACAGAGCTCTTCCATCTTTGGCTGCAAAGAATATAATCAATCTGATTTTCAGTGATGCTGTGACTATCCCTAATTATTAATATTGAGAAAAGTAAGTTAAATATTACACCTGAAAGTTTTTTGCACGTTTCCTATAATAGTTGATCAATAAACATTAATTCTTTTATCCAACCTTTCCCTTATTCTGAATTCCTGTCACCTGGGTTGATAAGGAATGCTTGCAAGAATTCTGCCAAAGGTGGGTGAAGTGAACCGCTTTTTAATATTCTATTTAGGTTGTCATACCAAGAAGTAAGGATGGCTGCTACTGCTGCTCAGTCACTTCAGTCGTGTCTGACTCTGTGTGACCCCATAGATGGCAATCCACCAGGCTCCCCCATCCCTGGGTTTCTCCAGGTGAAAACACTAGAGTGGGTTGACTATGGGAATATAATTCTCACATCCTGAACATGCCATGAACTACCCAATTATCACCCTCTCCAAACACAAATAACATTCCCTGGCTATTTACATACAAGGACACACATTGGCTTGTATACTTTTTAATATAAGTATCAATTTTATTTTATTTTTTAAAAGATTTTTGATGTAGACATTTTTAAAATCTTTATTGCATTTATTACTATATTGCCAGTGTTTTATGTTTTGGTTTTTTGGCCACGAGGCACATGGGATCTCAGTTCCCTGATCAGGGATCAAATGTACACCTGCCCCCCTGCATTGGAAGAAGAAGTTTTAACCACTGGACTATCAGGGAAGTCCCTGTAAGTACCAATTTTATATCTTATACTCTTTGGTTAATTCAGCAACATAGATTTACAGTACACAATATATTTTCAAATTTCCTCCTATTTACCATATAAATAGCATTCATGGGATCTGTGACTGAATTGCTGTTTCCTAACTGCTATTCACATTTTGGAGAAGGGTAATATTGGCATATTCTATTGCCAACTTGCATCACTTTTTCTTCCATTATGACATGTAAACATAAAAAATAACTTCATGGTGTTAGTCCAACAAAAGACCCCATTGTCTTATGCTTTCCATCTGCTTCCTCCCCATTTCCTGTCTGTTGCATTTAATCTGCCTGCAAACTTCACGCCTGGAAGAAGCCAATACATCTTGCCAAAGTATTTGCCAGGGTCAATTCTGTATTCAAAATGTCTTTTCACCCGCCTTAAATTTTACAAAAAGAGTGGCTTCTTTCTGTTTCAATTTCCCTAAAGCATTACCACTCAGTTTTTGCACTTGACAATCCTGGATTAATAACAACACGAGATGCCTCTGTTCTCTGAGCCTGCTGGCTCTCAGTTGTAAAATTACATTTTTTTTTGTTTATTTGTTTCAAAACGGATATGTATAGTTGATCCAGTGACACATAACAAATTACATAATAAATGAAAAATTAAGGTACATTATTTCAAAGAATAAGCTGCCTTTCTCTGATAATAGTAACATTTTTATGTATTCAACATATTTTAGTTGAGCCGAAAGTGAAATGTGCGTTGCGTGGAAATCATCCTCTGTCCCCAGTCAGCAACATTTCTTTGGCATACTTCATGAATTGTAACTCATTGGCTTATGAGTAAGGCCATGAGGACTATCATGGACTGAGCCCATCCACCTGCTGGAATGTTTTGGGAAAGAGACTCTTTTCACTTCAAAAGGCACCCTGGCTACTTCTGGGAGTTTTTCATGGCACTGTGAGATGGGCACCCAAAGCCTTTATGTTCCTCACCTTTCTCATGTACCATCTCGTGGTTTTCTCTTTTCCCAGAAATCTTCTTAAAATAACCTTCTACTCTAATATCAGCCCCCACTGCTGGTTGAGGCTACCACTGGAAGTCTGAGAAACAGTCACTCCCATATCTGTTTGGCCCGAGTGTGGGCACAGGCCCTACTCAGATTCCTTGCAACTCACCAGAGGCCAAGTTTAACTTTTAACAAGATGTCCCTGAAGCCTGTGCATGCCTCCAGTGAACTGACGGCAACAACGCAAGCACGGCTCCATCTAAAATCTCAGTGTCACAGGCTTCTTACAGTCTATGCCCACCAAGCCCATTTCAAGATTCTCTACGTTTCAAAGTCACAACCACATAAGTGAATTTTTATTTTTAGAGCAAGGAAGATTCTCTCATATCCTTCTTTAAAATCTGTATGATAGGCTGAATGGAGAACCTGATTATAAGGCAGAAGATGTGACTATACTCAGGCTCTTGAGAGGGGGAGCTTATCTTTCATTACCTGGTGAACCCTAAATGTAATCACACGTATTCCCATAAGAGAGGGAAGGGGAGTTGGACACAGACACACAAAGGAGAAAACACAAAAGAGGAGGCAGTGTGACCACAGAGGCAGAGACTGGAGTGATGTGGCCTCAAACCAAGGAAAGCTGACAGCACTAGAAATTTAAAACAGCCAAGGAATGGAATCTCTCCTAGAAGCCTTCCTGGACACAGCCCAGCCAACACCTTGACCTCATACTCCTGGCCTTCAGAGCTGTGAAATAATACATTTCTGTAGCTCTAAGCCACCAAGTTTATGGTCATTTGTTACAGCAGTCTTTAGAAATAAATAACAATCCACCTCCCTAAGTTTTCATTCTTTCCCCAACACTAACCTCTGGTTCAGGTGCAGAGTTCAACACACTATAGAAAGGGACTGGGCAATTCCTAACGAACTGAAGTTATTTAACCAGACCCTGAATTGGTATGGTTAGGTTATGGAAGTCTTTTGAAACAGTAAAAAGTCAATAATACAGTTTCCTTTATTTAGAAAACAATAAAATGATGTTCTGGGTAGGCAGTTAGGGGAGTTTCTCTGCCTCAACCATGTGCAAAACCTATGTGCCGGGCCATCACTACCTGTCTGACCCCTGCAGAGAAGCCAAAGGCCAATTGCCCTGAGAGGGCAAGAGGCCTGGGAGCTTCCTAAAGCTTCATATGCCCCTCCATCCCTCAAAGAGCCAGGGTTGGTATTGTCCTAAATGAACCTGAACCCTCCTCCCATTCTCTCCATGATTTCATGCTCCCCAGCATCAATCAGACTGTCCCAACCTTTCTGTCAGAGGAATACCAGAGAATTTAATGTTACTCAAAATAAAATGATCTACATCCATGTAGAAAAGAAAAAAGTTTAAACAAAGCAAAAATAAAAGGCCTGGGTGACAACCCACTCGGTATTCTTGCCTGGAGAAGCCCATGGACAGAGTTGAGTGGTGAGCTATAGTCCATAGGGTTGCAAAGAGTTGGACATTACTGAGTATACACGCATGCATGGACAAGTGGGGTCTCAGTCCCTTTGGGACACCATAACAAAATATCACTCACTGAGTGGCTTACAAACAACAGACAAATGTTCCTCATAGTTCTGGAGGCTGGAAGTGTTGTAGAACTTGATCTTGGAATGGTGGTTACAAAAGTGCATGCATGTGTATAAATCAATTGCGACTTAAGATCATTACAGTTTCAGCAAGAGTTTTCCAGTTTTGCCTTCGAACCACTGCAGCTTGTGAATAGATACCTTTCTGAGCAATTTGTGCATATTAAATTTTTTATCTTCTTAAAGGAAGTATTTATAACAAAATCTGAATGTAAAAATTTTTAAAGCAAAGAGACTGCAGCTGGAAGGCAGGAATTTAATGGCAAATTTTTATGAAAAATGAGAAAAATGTTTAGAGAGATAAAAAAAAATAAAAATATTCCTCACAGTTCTGTAGGCTGTAAGTCTGAGATCAAGGTGCCAGCGTGGTTACATCTGCCTTTCTGGTTCCTAGCTGTGTACACCTGTGGTGGAGGGGACAAGGGCTCTCTCTGGAGATTTGCTTATTAAAGCACTAACCTCATTCATGAGGTCACTGCTTGATGACCTCATTGTCTCCCAAAGATCCATCTCAATATCATTACTTTTGAGGGTTAGGATTCAGTGAAAGAATTTGGGATGGACAGAAATGCATCCTGAGTTTGGTCTTTAGGACATAGTTGGCTGGTCCTTTATATAGACTCCCTCTGATCAGGGCAAAAGGGAATATTTAGCTGGAAAACATAAGTGTCCCATATGGTGTCAACCTCAAATATTAAGCAATAATTTCTGAATCCCAAATTCTCCTTCATGATTCCCTATGAAGATGAACTTACTCATAATTTTAGCTCTTATATATTTCCTGCTATTCTCTAAATATAACCAGTTTGGATTTTATCATTTAATACATTCTTTCATTTCTTACTAAAACTGTATTTTTCAACTTTCAAAGCAGCTTGCTTGTTTTAGCACCCTTACTAACTACACACATAATAGTTGTTTGACGTTATCTTTCTAAACAACAACCTTTTTAAAAGCACACAATGTGGGACTTCCCTGGTGTCCAGTGACTAAGACTCCATGCTCCAAATGAAGGGGGTCTGGGTTCCATCCCTGGTGGAGGAACTAGATCCCACACGCTGTAATGAAGTTCCTGCATGACACAACCGAAAAAGGTCCCATGTGTAGGAACAAAGGTCGAAGACCCCACATGCCCAAATTAAGACCTTATGAGGCCAAATAAATGAATAATTTTTAAAACACACAAAATGTGGCAGGTACCCTGTGAATATTCAAATACATTTCCAGAATCAACACACCCTATTGTCTTGAATTCACCCCTTTAAAAAAAATGTTTCTTTGAAAATAACAGGCAGAGAGTAAAGATCTTAAGTCTCAATTGATTTACGCTCATGTATGCACCTTCACTGGAGAAGGCAATGGCAACCCACTCCAGGACTCTTGCCTGGAGAATCGCATGGATGGAGGAGCTTGGGACTCCGCAGTCCATGGGGTCACTAGGAGTTGGACATAACTGAACGACTTCACTTTCCCTTTTCACTTCCATGCATTGGAGAAGGAAATGGCACCCCCACTCCAGTATTCTTGCCTGAAGAATGCCAGGGACGGGGAGCCTGGTGGGCTGCCATCTACAGGGTCACAGAGTCGGAGATGACTGAAGTGACTTAGCAGCAGCAACAGCAGCAGCATGCACCTTCATAACCACCATCCCGAGATCAAGATCTGTAATATTTCCAGCATTCCAGACAAACACCTCCCTCATTCCTTCCTAGGCCTCACCATTAAAGGGTAACTGTTATCTTTTTATAAGTTTTTAAAAATGCCAAGAAAATCCTATTAGCAAATTCTTTCTTGCTCTTTTATTTTCTAAAAATAGTAGATTAATTGATGAGGCATAGTTTTCTCTAATAAAAAAAAATTGGTCTCATCCCAAATGTTCTGTTCAATTAAACATTTGATGAAGAAACCTTTTTGCACAAAACCCACCAGCTTACCAGGTGTGCAAACAAGGCTCATTCTCTGTGGTTGCCAAGGTCATTCTCCTTGGAAAGGATTTTCATAGATGGAAGACATGTTGGCAGGACCCCAGTCCACGATCCAGCACATACCATCAACCCAGTGATTTCACATTTTTGCCAAACATTTTTCAATTTTGCCCTTGAACTACTACAGCTTCTGAACAGATATGTTTCTGAGCAATTTGTGCACATTAAATTTTATATCTTTCTAAAGCAAAGTATTTATAACAAAACCAGAATGTAAAAAATTTTAAAGCAAAGAAACTGCAGCTGGAAGGCAGAAGTTAATGGAAAATTTTTATGAAAAATGAGAAAAATTTAAAGGAACTCTTTAGCTATCACTATCCTCATATATCAAATTTATTTTTAGGCAAACTGCACCTATAAGGTGGATGGCAAAAAAATAAAAATAAAAAACATGTTCAGAATCCTTACACATCACTTTAAAAGGGCATTAGTTTGTATTAGAGAAAGTACTTAAAATTTTATTCAAGGTGGTGAAAATTCATCACTATATTAAAGATTTGGAATTAAACCAAAATAGTGTGGCTATGCTATACTAATTACCTGGACAGAGGAACTTAATGACTAAAGTTGATTGGAGTCCAGTAATGTAAATATCTATTTATAAATACACTGTTCACTTAGCCATTGATGTATAATGAACCACTCCAAAATATTGTTGTTCAGTCACTCAGTCGTGTCTGACTCCTTGTACCCCATGGACTGCATCACACCAGGCTTCACTGTCCTTCATCATTTCCCAGAGTTTGCTCAAACTCATGCTGGTGAGTTTGAGTCAGTGATGCCATCCAACCATTTCATCCTCTGCCATCCCCTTCTCCTCCTGCCTTGAAACTTTTCCAGCATCAGAGTCTTTTTTAAGGAGTCAGTTCTTCACATCAGGTGGCCAAAGTATTGGAGCTTCAGCTTCAGCATGAGTCCTTCCAATGAATATTCAGGACTGATTTCCTTTAGGATGGACTGGTTGGATCTCCTTGTAGTTCAAAGGATTCTCAAAACTCTTCTCCAACACCACAATTCTAAAGCATCAGTTCTTCAGCATTCAGCCATTTTTTATGGTCCAACTATCACATCCATACATAACTACTGGAAAATCCATAGCTTTGACTAGACAGATGATTGTTGGTAAAGTAATGTCTTTGCTTTTTAATATGCTGTGTAGTCTGGCCATAGGTTTTCTTCCAAGGAGCAAGCATCTTTTAATTTCGTGGCTACAGTCACCATCTGCAGTGATTTTGAAGCCCAAGAAAAAAAGTCTGTCACTGTTTGCACTGTTTCCCCATCTATATGCCATGAAGTGATGGGACTGGATGGCATCTCTTTGGTCTTTGAATGTTGAGTTTTAAGCCAGCTTTTACACTCTCCTCTTTCACTTTCATCAAGAGACTCTTTAGTTCCTCTTTGCTTTCTGCCATAAGGGTTGTGTTATTTGTATGACTGAGGTTATCAATATTTCTCCTGGCAATCTTGATTCCAGCTTGTGCTTCATCTAGTCCAGTATTTTGAATGATGTAGTCTGCATATAAGTTAAATAAGCAGGGTGAAAATATATAGCCTTGAAATACTCCTTTTCTAATTTTGAACCAGTTCATTGTTCAATGTCTGGTTTTAACTCCAAAATATAGTAGCTTAAATCAGTTCAGTTCAGTTCAGTCACTCAGTTGTGTCTGACTCTTTGCAACCCCATGAATTGCAGCACTCCAGGCCTCCCTGTCCATCACCAACTCCCGGAATTCACTCAGACTCACATCCATTGAGTCAGTGATGCCATCTCATCCTCTGTCGTCCCCTTCTCCTCCTGCTCCCAATCCCTCCCAGCATCAGAATCTTTTCCAATGAGTCAACTCTTCACATGAAGTGGCCAAAGTACTGGAGTTTCAGCTTCAGCATCATTCCTTCCAAAGAACACCCAGGGCTGATCTCCTTTAGAATGGACTGGTTGGATCTCCTTGCAGTCCAAGGGACTCTCAAGAGTCTTCCCCAACACCACAGTTCAAAAGCATCAATTCTTCAGTGCTCAGCTTTCTTCACAGTCCAACTCTCACATCCATACATGACCACTGGAAAAACCATAGCCTTGACTAGATGGACATTTGTTGGCAAAGTGATGTCTCTGCTTTTCAATATGCTATGTAGTTTGGTCACAACTTTTCTTCCAAAAAGTAAGCGTCTTTTAATTTCATGGTTGCATTCACCCTCTGCAGTGATTTTGGAGCCAAAAAAAAAAAATAATAAAGTCTGACACTCTTTCCACTGTTTCTATTTCCCATGAAGTGATGGGACCAGATGCCATCATCTTAGTTTTCTGAATGTTGAGCTTTAAGCCAACTTTTTCACTCTCCTCTTTCACTTTCATCAAGAGGTTTTTTAATTCCTCTTCACTTTCTAGATATCATCAATTAGCTCACAATCTCTGGGTCAGTCAGTCTCTAGGTATTTCTGCTGATTTTCAGGGATTAACTGATCACATGGGCTCACTCATGCACATACGCTCAGTTCAAGTCTGAGGACTCCCTGGTCTAGTCAGCCTCAGCCTCATGGCTGATTTCTGCTTCACATGGTCTCTGACCTTCCACCAAGCCAATCAGGCCTCTCACTCCTGCAGGGTTCCTAGAGAGAGCAGAATCATGCAAGGTCTCTCAAAGCCTAGGTGCAGAATTTGCTTCATTGTCCCTGTGCCACATTCTATTGTCCAAACAAATAAGAAATCTGACTTTAATTCAGAAAGTGGGGGCACAGACTCCTGCTGGTTGTAGGAGCTATAAAGTCATCTTGTAAAGGAGTGGAAGGGTAAAGAATTGTAGGTTCTCTGTTAATGATTCTCCCAAAGATGTCTATATGCATGCATATATGTGTTGTATGTTGAAATATTTATATAAATATTTTAAATAATAAAAGTTTTTCACACGTGGTGCCCCTTTGTGTAATCATTCTCTCCAATGAGAAGGTTTCAAAGACATAAATTTCACTATCTCACAAGTTGAAGTTAGGGCCCATATCCAAAACTGGCTTTCCTGAAAGGAAATTAAAACTAAATGATTTTTACTTCCATTGCTAGCCAAAAAGGAGTAATGAGAACCAGATTTATGCTACCACATGAAACCACCAGAAAACAGACAAAATATGTGAAACATATGTCAAGAGCCTGAATATTAAGAAATAAAGGACAGGGAGCCACAAAATAATGAACTTCCCTGGTGCCTCAGTGGGTAAAGAATCCACCTGTGATGCAGGAGACCCGAGTGTGATCCCTGGGTTGGGAAGATCTCCTGAAGAAAGGAGCTGTTCCCCACTCCAGTATTCTAGCCTCGAGAATTCCGTGTAAAGAGGAGCCTGACATGGGGTCACAAAGAGTTGGACATGACTAAGTGATTTTCACTTTCCTTCACTTTCCACAAAGAATAGGAAACAAATGTATCCAGCCCTACAATTTTCCTAAATAGCTACCTGGAGAATTTCCACTCCATGCTGCATGGAGTGGGTACACAGGATGAGACCAGTAGACTCTCTGAGTTGTGATAGCAGAGATGGGAGCCTTGGGTGACCAATGTAATCAAATTTTGTTGGACAGAGGACCAGAGAGGAGAGAACTGAATATAGAGAGAACTCAAGAAATAAGTAGAAGGTTGAGTTTTTAGCTGAGTTCTGATCAGTACATATGTGTGAAGAAACGTCTAGGGATGAAAGCTACAATGTCTCAGGAGAATATTGACTACATTGAATGGAATTAAAGGCAAATGAGATGTGTAGAACAAAATTCATTCAGTTCAGTTCAGTCGCTCAGTCGTGTCCGGCTCTTTGCAACCCCATGAATCGCAGCACGCCAGGCCTCCCTGTCCATCACCAACTCCCGGAGTTCACTCAGACTCACGTCCATCGAGTCAGTGATGCCATCCAGCCATCTCATCCTGGGTCATCCCCTTCTCCTCCTGCCCCCAATCCCTCCCAGCATCAGAGTCTTCCAATGAGTCAACTCTTCTCATGAAGTGGCCAAAGTACTGGAGTTTCCGCTTTAGCATCATTCCCTCCAGAGAAATCCCAGGGCTGATCTCCTTCAGAATGGACTGGTTGGATCTTCTTGCAGTCCAAGGGACTCTCAAGAGTCTTCTCCAACACCACAGTTCAAAAGCATCAGTTCTTCAGTGCTCAGCTTTCTTCATAGTCCAACTCTCACATCCATACATGACCACTGGAAAAACCATAGCCTTGACTAGATGGATCTTTGTTGGCAAAGTAATGTCTCTGCTTTTAAATAATATGCTATCTAGGTTGGTCATAACTTTCCTTCCAAGGAGTAAGTGTCTTTTAATTTCATGGCTGCAGTCACCATCTGCAGTGATTTTGGAGCCCAAAAAAATAAAGTCTGACACTGTTTCCACTATTTAGTAAACTTAAACATATAGACATAGAAGTGATGCTAAATGAAACAGAGAATAAAAGAGAACAATAATATAGCAGACCATCAAGCAATGAACCATAGGGCATCTTGAAATGGCCTAATACACATGCAAGGAACATGCCCAGAGAGAGGAGAAAGGAAGAGACAGAGAGAAATAGTTAAGCAGGAATAGCTGAAAGCTGTCCAAATTTAATGAAAACCTACAGATGCAAGTAGTTTGAAGAACCCAAGCCCAATAAAAAAGACATAAATGACATTAGTGAAAAATTGTTAAGTCGCTCAGTCGTGTCCGACTCTTTGCAACCCCATAGACTGTAGCCTACCAGGCTCCTTTGTCCATGGGATTTTCCAGGCAATAGTACTGGAGTGGATTGCCATTTCCTTCTCCAGGGGATCTTCCCAACCCAGTGCTCGAACTCAGGTCTTCCACATTGTAGACATATGCTTTACCGTCTGAGCCACCAGGGAAGTAAATGACATTAGTATATTATAATCAAAGTACACAAAAACAGTGATAAAAAGAAACTGTTAAAAGCATCTAGAAAAAAAAAGATTTATTATGTATAGTGTAACAAAGGTAAAGATGATATGAATACACCAAAAGGACAATACATCATAACATGTCAAAACATCAAATTTCAATATGTGTGGTTTATTGCATGTCAATCATACCTCAATAAAGCTATTTTTAGAAAAGGAAATGATGTCCTCTTGACAAAATTTCCATCTTCTATTTGGGAATTTTGCCTTTAGACACATTGCCAAACAATATCTATACGAATGAATGATTATACTATGAATGGCAAAATATTGACCAAGCTCTTCAATATTTTTATAATTCAGGGATGTACCAATGGTAATTTTCTAAGGGAAATAACTGCTTGAGCATACTAAATGAGGAAGTCTTATTCTCTCATTGAGATTCCTAAGATGACTTTTCCTAAGATAACCTATGCAGAGTCATCCAATTCTACAGGTGTAGTACATTCCCTAAAATGTTCATGTCACTACATCCAGCTACAGAGGGTGGGAACTGACCCAACATGGACTTCCTACTCTGGGTGATGCTTGAGTTTGGAGTAGGTCAACCATAGACCTAGCATTTTATGAGACTGAATAAAAATACAAATTTTAAAATACAGATTCGAAGTGTCAGAGAACTGGATGTGTCCTCCAGGTCAACAGTTTTCTATTTACTTCTCTAAATATCTGAGAACCTGTAGAGGCATTTCTGGGCTTCCAAATTTTCTACTTCAAATCTTCCTTTTAAAATATTTGAATTCATTTTAAAATGGTTAAAGAAAACTCCATATATTAAAATACACTAAATATACTAAGGATTATTGATATTATAATTTATGCTTATGGACACACATTTTTATGCAAGACTCCAAACAAAAGCCCACCTGTTGTCTCAGTTTAATTAAAGTGTAGCCTGAGTATGCAAAGGCTCCCTATATATTTGAAGTGTTATGGATCTGAAAGCTTGCTGTTCGGCACTGACCTTTTGTAACTTCAGGCCTGTTCATGTCCATCTACTTAAAACTGAACAAGTAAGTTCAAATTCACAGAACTACACCAGCTCCATTAAATACAAGTAAGACCCAGGGATGTTGGTCTAGCATAATGTGATTCATCAGAGTAGAAATATATTATGCAGAATTTCATATTCATTATGTATTTAATGTAGTTCTTGCTGTGCTGTGTGTTCTTAGTTGCTCAATCATGTCCGACTCTGCAGCTGTAGCCTGCCAGGCTCCTCTGTCCATGGGGATTCTCCAGGCAGCAATACTGGAGGGGGTTGACATGCCCTTTTTCAGGGGATCTTCCCAACCCAGGGATCAAAACCAGGTCTCCCACATAGCAAGCAGATTCTTTCCCATCTCAGCCACCAGGAAAGCCTAATGTGGTTCTTACCTATTTTATTTTTAATACATTTTTTGATGATGGGACTAAACAATTGCTATTTAAGCCATAAAGGGATCAGTGATGAAAAACAAAATTTGAAAGGAAAATGTGCTGATGCAAGTGGCAAGATAAAAAATGCTTAAGAAGCAGGTATAAATCATGCTCTAATAGCACCAGGTGGATTCTAATAGAGCTGGCGCTAATCACACTGAAAACAGTATGTAAAAGCAAATGTGCAGGGAAAAAAAAACAAAAACAAAAACCCTTACTCAGTCACTTTTAACTAAAAAAAAATAATAATAATTCAAATTATAATTAAAGAGTATGAATTCACTGTCACTTTTTTAAATTACATTGAATCTGACTATGAGCTGTGTCGGTGAGTTTCACCATATTTCCTACAGCTTCCTTGGCTTCACTCTGCTGCCTCAGTGCTGGTCTCCATCCTGCCTAGGCATTCATACCAAGGAGGAGAAGGGCTGTGTCCAGGCTCATCTGTATACAGCCTTGACCATGGGGGACCCCTGGATTCTGCCCCTCAGAGAGGGAGGCTTCGCAGTAATGGTCCAAGCACATTCGTGGCAGTCTGAGAAGGCTCCAGCCTCACCCATCTAGCTCCTCTACCCTGGAATCTCTCCTCTTTTAAGACAGTCTAGCTCTATGATCCACAAGCGCCAAACTTCCCCAAACAGAGACTGTCCTTTCTCTCCTGGAGCCAGAGGAACTCAGACAACAGGAATCAAGGTCATCCTCACTACTTCCACAGTCTATGTCCCTGTGTTCTCCATGTGAAATGTGGGCGTGGTCAGGGGGCTGGTGGGCGGTGGTGGTGGCAGGGGGCCTCCAGTGACTGGATGCAAAGGGGGACTGTCTGGAACGCCCCTGCTCCCCGCAAAGAGAAGGATTTTGCAGACATGCCTGTGGAAACCTGGCAAGTTTCCTTCAGGTGTGAGAAGTTATTTCCTACTGCAAAATGATCTTATAGTCATTTTTGCAAACAATCTATAGCTAGTCCTATGAAGTAACAGTGCAATTTTTAATCAAAATAAGTTCAGCCTAAAAGTATTTCAGCTTCATTTTTTTCATAAATCAAACCAGTGTGCTGTGCTAAGTCGCTAAAGTTGTGCCGGATTCTTTGCGACCCCACTAACTGTGGCCCGCCAGGCTCCTCTGTCCATGGGATTCTCCAGGCAAGAATACTGGAGTGGGTTGCTGTGCCCTCCTCTTCTGCATCTGGATCTTCCTGACCCAGCGCTTAAATCTGCATCCCTTATCTCTCCTGCATTATCAGACAGCTTCTTTACCAGTAGCGCCACCTGGGGAAGCCCAATCAAACCAATAAATGATGTTAAAAATTTATGAAAAACAGTAAAATAAGCGTATAGCTTCATTCAGTGTAAGTTAATGCTTTCAATTCTCATACAGTTATGTATTTTAAAATGTGTACAAATATTTTTAATATGTTAAAATAGAAAGGCAGTAACTTACATATGTATACAATTTCCTTTGTTATCTAGTGAATCTAAGTGTAAGACTGGTGTTTTCTTCACAAATTGTACCCTTTTCCTATTGCATACTATCTCTTTTTGTTCTCTTTCACCCCTTTACCTCTCATTTATTTGCTAGTAATGTTTCTTCTTCCATTTTTTAATATCCTATAAATAAAGTAAGACTGTATTTTTTAAACGAATTTAATCATCTGTGTTTCAAAGAATTCACTCCATTATCACCTAAGGTAACAACTGAAATACTAATTTTATTCTGTTCATCTTTTTTTATGTACATATATTTTTGTTTGTTTAACCAATTTATTGAAATATTTAAAAAGACAGATGCATCCCAATGTTCATTGTACCACTATATATAATAGCCAGGACATGGAAGCAACCTAAATGTCCATTGACAGGTTAATGGATAAAAAAGATATAGTATATATACATATATATATGTGTGTGTGTGTGTGTGTGTGTATACATACACACAATGGAATATTACTCAGTCATAAAAAGGAGTGAAATTGGGTCATTTCTAGGGATGTGGATGAACCTAGAGTCTGTTATACAGAGTAAAGTAAGTCAAAAGAGAAAAACAAATATCCTATATTAATACATATATATAAAATCTAGAAAAATGGTAGAAATAAATCTATGTGCAAGGCAGGAATAGAGGCCCAGAAGCAGAGAACAGACTTGTGAAACTTTGTTATTCTTGCCAAATTTTATTTTTTTACTTTCTCACTTTTTTTTTTTTGTCCTGTTTCTTTGGAAGAGACTATATTAAAGCATAGTTTCTGATTCCTATGATGATTATCTTAAAAATGCAGCACTCATTATCAAACACTAATTTCTCTAATATATGAAGGCAAGTTGCCATTTATTTCCCCTCATAAAGAAATCTCTTCCCCTACAAGTCACATTTCAATAAAACGAGAGCTTTAGATATTTTAAGTTATTTTATTTTTTCCTTTAAAAAAAATTACTTTATTTTACTTTACAATACTGTATTGGTTTTGCCATACATTGACATGAATCCGCCATGGGTGTACATGAGTTCCCAATCCTGAACCCCCCTCCCACCTCCCTCCGCATATCATCTGTCTGGATCGTCCCAGTGCACCAGCCCCAAGCATCCTGTATCCTGTATCGAACATAGACTGGTGATTCGTTTCTTACATGATATTATACATGTTTCAATGCCATTCTCCCAAATCATCCCACCCTCTCCCTCTCCCACAGAGTCCAAAAGTCTGTTCTATATATGTGTGTCTCTTTTGCTGTCTCACATACAGGGTTATCATTACCATCTTTCTAAATTCCATATATATGCATTAGTATACTGTATTGGTGTTTTTCTTTCTGGCTTACTTCACTCTGTATAATCGGCTTCAGTTTCATCCATCTCATTAGAACTGATTCAAATGTATTCTTTTTAACAGCTGAGTAATACTCCCTTGTATATACCAGAGCTTTCCTATCCATTCATCTGCTGATGGACATCTAGGTTGCTTCCATGTCCTGGCTATTATAAACAGTGCTGCAATGAACATTGGGGTACACGTGTCTCTTTCAATTCTGGTTTCCTCGGTGTGTATGCCCAGCAGTGGGATGGCTGAGTCATAAGGCAGTTCTATTTCCAGTTTTTTAAGGAATCTCCTCACTGTTTTCCATAGTGGCTGTACTAGTTTGCAATCCCACCAACAGTATAAGAGGCTTCCCTTTTCTCCACACCCTCTCCAGCACTTACTGCTTGTAGACTTTTGGATCACAGCCATTCTGACTGGTGTGAAATGGTACCTCATTGTGGTTTTGATTTGCATTTCTCTGATAATGAGTGATGTTGAGCATCTTTTCATGTGTTTGTTAGCCATCTGTATGTCTTCTTTGGAGAAATGTCTATTTAGTTCTTTGGCCCATTTTTTGATTGGGTCATTTATTTTTCTGGACTTGAGCTGCAGGAGTTGCTTGTATATTTTTTGAGATTAGTTGTTTGTCAGTTGCTTCATTTGCTATTATTTTCTCCCATTCAGAAGGCTGTCTTTTCACCTTGCTTATAGTTTCCTTTGTTGTGCAGCTTTTAAAATTTATATTATTAAGGAACGATAAATATATAGCAAAAGACAAATCCTAAGCAATTTTAGGAATAACATAGTCATTATCTTGATGATTCTTAAACTTTTAATAAAAGGAATCATACATATTATATGTTCCTCTGTGCCTGCCTTCTTTTATTCAGCATTATGTTCCTGAGATTCATAAAAATACATGTCAGTAAATTATTCCTTTTACTATGACTGTATTTTATTTCATAAGTAAACCCCATTTGACTTATCCATCTCCCACTGATGGACATTTGGGTTGTTTTAGGTTTGGAACTACTATTAATTACCCTGTCATGAATATTTGTGTATATAGTTTAGACACATGCCTTTATTTTTCTTGGGCATAAATCTAGGAGTAGAATTGCAGATCAATGAGTAAGTGCATGATTTACTTTAATTAAAAGTTTCAAATGATTGTCCAAAGTAGTTTTATCTATTTGCATTCTGATTAGAGACATACGAGAATTTCTGTGGTTCTTAATCTGTTCCAACACTTGATATTGGTGGTCTTTTTTATTTTAGGCATCCTTATAGGTTCATATTTATCTCCATGTGCTCTAATTTCCCTGATGACTAGTGATGATAAACATATTTTCATGTTCTTATTAGCCTTTTGTACACGTTCTTTTGTGATATATATATTATTTTGACATTTTAAAAAGTTATGTTTTTTTCTTATTAGGATTTTAGAAGAATAAAATATTAATTGTATATATATCTCTAAGAATTAGTAAAGATACATAAAGAGCTCATTTAAAATCAATAATAAAACTTATGTGAAAAATGAAGCCAAAATATTTGAACATGTAATTTATAGAAGTAGAAGCCTGAATAACCATTAAACATTAAAAGATATTTCATCGTATTGGAAATTTAGAAAATGCAAATTAAAACATTAATGGGCCATCAATAAATTTAATCATTTATCCAAAAAAAAGTGTGACAAAACTGAAGGTCGGTGAGGATGAGTGAAATTGAGAGCCTTTATAAACTACAGATGGGTTTGCAAGCTGGAACTACTGCCTCATTGACCCATTTGACAATATCTAGAAAATTCAAAAGTGCACATTGCTAGTATTTAACCATTTTGCTTCTTGGTATATTTATACTAGGAGATATATAGAAGTGTTCATTGCAGTCTTACTTAAAATAGCACACATTTGGGAAAATAGGCATAACCAGCAAAAGAGAAATGGATACACATCATTCTAATTAATATCAATGAAGTGTGCATATAGATATAGATATGAGTCATCTGGGAATCATGCGAACCATGGGAACACAATTTTGAATTAAAACAAGTGATAGTGTTACATAAAATATTTTTAAGTAAGAATTAATATATATGAGTGGTTCTTAAAATATGGTACCTGGAACAACAACATCAGCATTTCCCGGGAACTTACTAGAAATACAATTTCTTGGATATCTTTTCAGATCTACTGAATCAGAATCTCTTGAGGGTAGTATCCAGCAAGCCCTGAAGTGGATTATGATGCTTGTTAAAGCTTGATAACTATGCGTTGTAGTTCTGCATATTACATAGATGTGTTATTTACTGAAAATACAATACAGATAACTGCAACAATACAAAGAAATTTACTGACAGTGATTGCTTTTGGAGTTGGAGCTCAGTAAAAGACTTCAAATATCTGTCATGCTATGTGTATAAGTATTAAGACAGAGCTTAAGAAAGAAACATGAAATATTAATTTGTGTTAATTCACAGTGATGGACATGACAGTCTTTTATATTGCTCACTGCATCCTTCTAAATATTTTAAACTTTCCAAAATTGAAAAAAAAAAAATAGAGCTTCAGAGAGTAGTTGAAGAATGTAGATTTAATGTGGTACCCAAAACAACTTTCTCAAATCTCCAAGTTCAATTAAGAATATCTCAAGGTTGCAAGACAAGCTCTTAAAAAACAAAATAACAGAGCCTATGATTTTGTAATTGTTTGCAGTGGTTAAATTTACTGAATTAAGCTTTTCATGATTTTGTAACACAAAAAAATATAGAGAAACAAATCAGAGAGCAGAGTTCATGCTAAGCCATAGCTGACATCTATAATCTCAATTCTAGCTGTTTAATTTGTTCAGAATGCTGATATCATTGCTAGTAAGAGAAGTTAAAATTAGAAAATATACTTAATTGAACAAAATGTTACTTGTATTCATTTATATATTGGAATTGTGTAATTAAACAAAAGAGCTCACTGCTTTAGAAATGATTTGTTCTGTAAGGGAATTTTTACTTCATTCCCTTCTTGGAAGGGCTTTCCTTTAATCCTAAGATAGAGATATTATTTTTAACAACTTCAGATTTCCCAGCTATTATTAGTATGGATGTTTTAAGTCTCACAATTCAGATCTTAGGACATCTTTCCTGATATTGCCTTCTGCCACATGAGAGCTCTGAAAAGACAATAGCCATTTCTTGTCACTCAGAAAATATTCCTCTCAAATAACTAAGCTCAAGATGAAGTCTCCTTCATTTTGCATGATGTAGAGGTTAAAGCGTCTGCCTCCAATGCAGGAGAGCCGGGTTCGATCCCTGCGTTGGGAAGATCCCCTGGAGAAGGAAATGGCAACCCACTCCAGTATTCTTGCCTGGAGAATCCCATGGACTGAGGAGCCTGGTGGGTTGCAGTCCACGGGGTCACAAAGAGTCGGACACGACTGAGTGACTTTATTTACTTACTTACTTACTTACTTACTATGCACATAAGTTAAATAAGCAGGGTGACAATACACAGCCTTGATGTTCTCCTTTCCCAATTTGGAACTAGTCTGCTGTTCCATGTCTGGTTCTAGCTGTTGTTTCTTGAAGTGCACACAGATTTCTCAGGAGGCAAGTCAGGTGCTCAGGTATTTCCATCTCTTCAGGAATTTTCCACAGTTTGTTGTCCACACAGTCAAAGCCTTTGGTGTAGTCAACAAAACAGAAGTAGATACTTTTCTGGAATTCTCTTACTTTTTCCAGGATCCAACACATGTTACCAATTTGATCTCTGGTTCCTCTGCCTTTTCTAAATCCAGCTTGAACATCTGGAAGTTCAAAGTTCACATACTGTGGAATCCTAGCTTGGAAAATTTTGAGCATTATGTTGCTAGCATGTGATTTGAGTGGAATTGTGTGGTAGTTTGAACATTCTTTGGCATTGCCTTGCTTTGGGATTGGAATGAACATTGACCTTTTCCAGTCCTGTGGCCACTGCTGAGTTTTCCAAATTTGCTGGCATATTGAGTGCAGCACTTTTTTTTTTAAAATTTTACTTTACAATACTGTATTGGTTTTGCCAGATATCAACATGAATGTGCCACAGGTATACATGAGTTCCCAATCCTGAGTGCAGCACTTTAACAGCATCATCTTTTAGGATTTGAAATAGCTCAACTGGAATTCCATCACCTCCACTAGCTTTGTTCATAGTGATGCTTCCTATGGCCCAACTGACTTTGGATTCCAGGATGTTTGGCTCTAGGTAAGTTATCACACTATCATGGTTATCTGGATCATGAAGGTCTTTTTTGTATAGTTCTCCTGTGTATTCTTGCTACCTCTTCTTAGTATCTTCTGCTTCTGTTAGGTCCATACCATTTCTGTCCTGGAGGAAGCACAAGCTGGAATTAAGATTGCTGGGAGAAATATCAGTAACCTCAGATATGCAGATGGCACCTTCTTTATGGCAGAAAACAAAGAAGAACTAAACAGCCTCTTGATAACAGTCAAAGAGGAAAGTGAAAAAGCTGGTTTAAACCTCAACATTCAAAAACTAAGATCATGGCATCTGGTCCCATCATTTCATGGCATATAAATGGGTAAACAATGGAAACAGTGACAGACTTTATTTTCTTGAGCACCAAAATCACTGTAGATGGTAGCTGCAGCCATGAAATTAAAACATGCTTGCTCCTTGGAAGAAAATTATGACCAACCTAGACAGAATATTTAAAAGCAGAGTCATTACTTTGCCAATAAATGTCCATCTAGTCGAGGCTATGGTTTTTCCAGTGGTCATGTATGGATGTGAGAGTTGGACTATAAAGAAAACTGAACACCAAAGAATTGATACTTTTGAACTGTGATGTCTGAGAAGACTCTTGTGAATCTCTTGGACTGCAAGGAGATCCAACCAGTCAATCCTAAAGGAAATCAGTCCTGAATATTCATTGGAAGGACTGATGCTGAAGCTGAAACTCCGATACTTTGACCATGTGATGCGAAGAACAGACTCCTTAGCCTAGACTCTGATGCTGGGAAAGATTGAAGGCAGGAGGAGAAGGGGATGACAGAGGATGAGATGGTTGGATGGCATCACTGACTTGATGGCCATGAGTCTGAGCAAGTTCCAGAGTTGATGATGGACAGGGAAGCCCAGTGTGCTGCAGCCCATGTGGTCACAAAGAGCTGGACATGACTGAGTGACTGAAATGAACTGAACTGAACTGAAGTCTCCTTCATTTGTCAGTTCAGTTCAATTCAGTCGCTCAGTCGTGTCTGACTCTTTATGACCCCATGAATCGCAGCACGCCAGTCCTCCGTCTCTATCACCATCTCCCGGAGTTCACCCAAACTCACGTCCATCGAGTCAGTGATGCCATCTAGCCATCTCATCCTCTGTAGTCCCCTTTTCCTCCTGTCCCCAATCCCTCCCAGCATCAGAGTTTTTTCCAATGAGTCAACTCTTCACATGAGGTGGCCAAAGTACTACAGTTTCAGCTTTAGCATCATTCTTTCCAAAGAACACCCAGGGCTGATCTCCTTCAGAATGGACTGGTTGGATCTCCTTGCAGTCCAAGGGACTCTCAAGAGTCTTCTCCAACACCACAGTTCAAAAGCATCAATTCTTCGGTGCTTAGCTTTCTTCACAGTCCAACTCTCACATCCATACATGACCACTGGAAAAACTATAGTCTTGAATAGATGGACCTTGTTGGCAAAATAATGTCTCTGCTTTTCAATGGACTGGAATGGGTGAATTTAACTCAGATGACCATTATATCTACTACTGTGGGCAGGAATCCCTCAGAAGAAGTGGAGTAGCCATCATGGTCAACAAAAGAGTCCAAAATGCAGTACTTGGATGCAATCTCAAAAACGACAGAATGACCTCTGTTCATTTCCAAGGCAAACCCATCAATATCACAGTAATCCAAGTCTATGCCCCAACCAGTAACACTGAAGAAGCTGAAGTTGAACAATTCTATGGAGACCTACAAAACCTTTTAGAACTAACACCCAAAAAAGATGTCCTTTTCATTATAGGGGACTGGAATGCAAAAGTAGGAAGTCAAGAAACACCTGGAGTAACAGGCAAATTTGGCCTTAGAATACGGAATGAAGCAGGGCAAAGACTAATAGACTTTTGCCAAGAGAATCACTAGTCATAGCAAACACCCTCTTCCAACATCACAAGAGGAGACTCTACACATGGACATCACCAGATGGTTAACACTGAAATCAGATTGATTATATTCTTTGCAGCCAAAGATGGAGAAGCTCTATACAGAAAGCAAAAACAAGACTAGGAGCTGACTGTGGCTCAGATCATGAACTCCTTATTGCCAAATTCAGACTTGAATTGAAGAAAGTTAGGGAAAACCACTAGACCATTCAGGTATGACCTAAATCAAATGCCTTATGATTATACAGTGGAAGTGAGAAATAGATTTAAGGGCCTAGATCTGATAGATAGAGTGCCTGATGAACTATGGAATGAGGTTCATGACATTGCACAGGAGACAGGGATCAAGACCATCCCCATGGAAAAGAAATGCAAAAAAGCAAAATGGCTGTCTGGGGAGGCCTTACAAATAGCTGTGAAAAGAAGAGAGGTGAAAAGCAAAGGAGAAAAGGAAAGATATAAGCATCTGAATGCAGAGTTCCAAAGAATAGTAAGAAGAGATAGGAAAGCCTTCTTCAGCGATCAATGCAAAGAAATAGAGGAAAACAACAGAATGGGAAAGACTAGAGATCTCTTCAAGAAAATTAGAGATACCACAGGAATATTTCATGCAAAGATGGGCTCGATAAAGGACAGATATGGTATGGACCTAACAGAATCAGAAGATATTAAGGGGTGGCAAGAATACACAGAAGAACTGTACCAAAAAAAAATAAATAAATAAAACAACTTCATGACCAAGATAATCATTTGTCAGTAGTAGAGGCTAATTCCATACAGCCAGTCTACACTTAACTTTCTCCCATTCAACAATGACCCTCTATGTATACCATGAAAGTAGTATAAAAACAGCCCTTGACCACAAAAGGAAAAACTGGAGATTTTAATGCTGCTAAAATATTTCCAGAATTTACCCAAATATGATAATTGGGCTACTCCTAATATATAAGCAACTTGATATTTTTTCTAACTCAGAATCATATTTCTGATTAACCTTTTTTATTTTGAGGTAATTACAGTTTCATTTACAATTGTAAGAAATAATCCCATGAACATTTTACCCAATTCACCCCAATTTTGCAATGATCTTGCAAAATTTTACCAAAGTATCACAGCCAGGACATTGACATCAATGCAGACAAGCTACAGAATGTTTCCATCACAAGTATTCCTCATACTGCTTTTTTACAGCCACATATGCCTTCCTCCTGTCCCAGGCCACTCCTATGTCCAGGCAACCACTAACCTGTTCACCATTTCTATACCTTGTCATTTCAAGAATGTGAAATCATACAGTGTGTAACATTTTACATTTTCCTTTTTCCCATGAATATAACTCTAAGAAAATCATCCAGTTTTTTGGTTTGTTCCTGGGTATTGCTGAGTAAGGATCCGTGGTAATAATGTAGCACAGTTAGGTTTAACCATTCACTTGCTGAAGGACATTTAGGTGGTTTACAACTTGGGGCTATCATAAATAAAGCTACTGAGAACATCTCTGTTTGTGTTTTTGTGTGAATATAACACTTTCATTGCTCTGAGATAAATGTCCCCAGGAGTGCTATTTCTGGGTCAGATGACAGTTATATATTTATTTTTATGAGAAACTGCCAAACTATTTTACAGAGTGGCTGTACCATTTTACATATTCATCAACAGTGTATGAGTGATCCAGTTTCTCCCCATCCTCACCAACATTTTTAATTTAATTTTATTTTAGTGGATTTTTTAGTCATTCTGATAGGTATGTCATGCTATCTTATTATGGTTTTAATGAATCGTGTTATTTTTAATCTTTACCAACTTAATATGAGTGCTTTTTCATTTTAATTTGTTCTGATTTTCATCTTCTCAATCTTTTGACATTTGTGTTTCTGCTATAAATTATAACTCATGTGGTTTACTGATTTCTTATAAATATTATGGTGCTTTTAAAATACCATATATCTCATGTATTTATACATTAATCCTCTACTTTTTAATTTCTTTCTTTTCTTGATTTCACTGGAATTATTTTAGCAAGTAAATGTTTTCATTTTCTTCTAAGGCTTTGTTCTCGAATCTTGAATGGCCACTACACTCTAATAGATGATTTTGATGTTTATTTCAACTGTTCATCAGGTTTTTTGGTTGAATTGAACTGAACTAAAGGCTCTTAAAGTTTTTAATAGAATCTTCCCCTGCCTTATGTATAAACTACTCTATTTCTATTACAATTGCACATGGTTCATTATTCATCTGTAGTACCATGTTGTTTGCTACCATGGGTTATCAGTTCTCTCTGAAACCAGGTATTACTTTTTTCCTGGTTAGTATTTTGTGATCTTCAGCCCATTTCACAGTTCTGGTATGCAAGTACTTTACCTGCAAATACAGGCATTTAAATCCATAGCATATATATAAATTTCTGTAGAAAATAGAGATTACATATGTAGTCAAAGGACTGACAGAGATTCAGAATTTTGCACCTGGGAATCTCATTCTAACTCAGTCATGAACTACTCTGTCACCTCAGGAAAATTATTCAGCCTTTTGCCCTTCCTATTTTTTCTGTCCTAATCAGGGATCAATCATTTTCTGTCCCTTTGGCCTGATCCAAAACTTCACTGATGAGATGAAAGCCGTGAAAAGTTTATGAAAAAAGACAGCCTTTAGCAGGGAACAGATTCATTTTAATTATCCACCCAGGGAATATTTGTGTTTGCAGTAACCCCTAATATTGATTATCAGATGCCGATAGGGGGCGTATTGATGTCTGCAGCAGAAAGCTCTGGGAGAGGGGGCGTTGGTGTTTCAGGATGCTCACCCAAGGATGTCCACACTAGCAGCCAATCACAGTGACTTAAAACACCACGGAGGTCAGCCTCAGAAAGTCTTAACTAAGCCAAAGATTATTCCTGAGGGTTGCTGTCCACAGGCACAAGCAGCCTGCTCTCTAGATGAAACCAGATGAAAGGAGCCGAAGCAACACACAAAGGTGGAGCCATCTGAGCTATGAATGAGGGCTGTGGGCTGAACTTACTGCCTGGAGTCTGGGAAAAGCAATCCTTGTTAGAAGAGGTCCTAAATCCTGAAGGAAGAAGCAACTACTTTCAGCAGGGTGACGCTCAGCAAAACCTCCATCTGTCTGTGAGACACATGTACCTCTGGCAGACACAGATTTACCTACGGAAGGCAAGACCTTTTCTCTTAGCTGGAGGAAGCCACCTGCAGAGAATTCCAAGCAGAGCCAGAGTCCTCACACCCTAGACTCCCGATATTCTGAGGCTCATCTAGGCCGGAGATTGGCAAACTAAGAGTCCTACGCTAAAGCAGCCTCTACCACCATGCTGCTGTCTGTGGGCTGAGAATGATTTTCACAGTTTTAAATTATAAAAAAATAAAATTAAAAAATGAACAATATTTCATGATGCCTGAAATAAGTATGACATTCAAATTTTGTTGTTCATAAATAATGTTTTAGTGTAATGCAGGCAGTGCTTATTTATGGATGGTCTATGGCTGCTGTAGAGATTGCAATAGCAAAGCTGAGTAGCTGTGACAGGGACTGTATGGCCTCAAAGCCTAAAATACATACTTTCTGGCCCTTTACAGAAAAGAACTGACAGACCCCTGACCTAGGCCATGCTTCCAAGCATCATATTGCTTTGTGCCTCATGCCTGTCCAGGAAGGGAGTTTATCTAGTCCATTCCTCACTGAAAACTTCTCTCAGTGTCATTCAGGAGAGTTAGCATGTGCAAGAGCTGGGAGCCACAGAGACCCACCGCATTCTACGAAACATGATCATGGCTGTGACTGGTGATGAGGCCAAAGCTGTAGTCCTGGAGGAGCTACATGTGATCATATGAATAAATGAGCAAATCAACAAACAGAACTTTATCCCAATAAGAGTGAGTAAAGTAGATCCCTTTCAATTGAGAAAAGTGTTTTCTCTATTTTTATATTGCCAAATGCTACTGAGATTTCATCAGTTACAAATCTGTCCTTTGTGTTGGCTGGTTCTAAGTAGACTTAGCACTGCTGGCATTTGGGGACTGAAGGGACATTTTCAGGGTTCTGATAAGTATATCTAAGATATAAGTTTGTAATAAATAAATATATCACAAATCTAGAAACCCTTAAGGGAAAATCTTTGTCTTTCTGTAAAGCCAGAAAAATACTTCATATCTAATGCATAATACTTTCATCTAAGATACCTATTTGTAGCTAAAAGAATAAAAACACATTCATGGGACTTTGAAATCAAGATCTAAGTATATAGGCCCTGCCCCCGCCTCCCGCATCTCGAGTCCTTTTCTTAACAGCCATCTTAAGTGAAATGGAAATGGACTCTGCATTTTAATATAATAGACACTTTTGCCCTTGCACATGTAATTGCTTGAATTTTAGTTTAATTCCCATCTCTCTTCCTGTAATTATGAGAACAATTAAGTGCCAGAGTTCAGAGCTTCTCAATTTTAAGAAAAAAGGGACAGCCAAATGAACTCCCTTTTTTGGTCTTGAAATTCCAATTGCTAAAAGAACTACAACTAACATCCCAGTGCTTTGCAACTGATAACACACATTCACTTGGAAAGCTCCAGTTAGAGGTCACTTCAGACAATATGGAAATGGTATTAAGAGCTATCAAACAAGAAACAGAGAATTGCATGGACATTTTCCAACCAATCAGCAAAACATCATCTAGGTCCAGTTGAGTCCACTGACACCAAAGAAAACTGGAACCCCCTCCACCCCTCAAAAAACCCTCTCATTCTGATTTTTGGTATCCTGATTATGGTTGCCATGATTCTCCAAGAGAAACTAAAAGTGTCCTGAGCTTGGGGGAAGGAAAAAAAGTTAAAGGTATGAACCAGGACTTGAATTTACCAAACATTGGTTAAAAGGTAATGACTCAAATTTGAGTGAGCTGGAGTCCACTCATTGGGTGACTGTCTCCCTCTAATTTGTTGTAAAGTTTCCTGTGATCCAGCTTCTTGGTTCTTTGTGACTCCAGGAGTCACACCTGAGTGCGTATGGAAAGCAAACAGGCCAGTCATTCCCATGGGCTCCAGAACACATGCATTGAATCCTCAATAGATATGTGCTTTAGGAAACCAACTCTCACTCAAGGCTGCAGGGACTATTAGCACAAAGCCAAACTAGAAACCAAATATGAAAGTTCAAAAAGGACAAATGGTCACTACAATAGAAGGGGGAAGAAGCAGGAAAAAGCAAGAGTAGATACAAAACATGGAATTCAAATCAGAGGATGAAGTGTGTCTATGAGGAATGGTTGGGCATTACCTAGGGCAGACAGTATTTTCTGCAACTGTCTTATGGACCAAGCAGAATGTAGGCAAGCTGGCTGAGCTGGAAAGATCAGAAGGGGAATGGACCGAAGAGATGTGAACAGAAGAGGGGTATAGAAGGGAATAAGATATACTTATTTTCCAAAGGCACAAAGGATAAGTGAAATGCATTCACAGGTAATAGAGAGACAAGCAGAAAGTGACTTGCTAAAGAAACAAATAAAGGGCTGAAGGACTGCAGGAGAAAGAGACATTGCTTCTGATTCAAGAAATCTTGGAAAGCCTCATGTAGGAAGAAGCATTTTAATTGGATCTTCATAGACAGCATTGCAATAAGCAGAGATGGTGAAGATAGAATGTTCTGAGTGGAAGAAATGCAAGTTCAAAAGCAAGAAAGGTGAGACTATACAGATATCCTTAGAATGCACTTCTGGAATATATGAATATAGAGAGAGCAACTGGTGCCTGGTTGACCAGTGGGCCTGGAAAGAAAATGGAAAAACCAACTTAGACCAGGGTAACCTGTGTCATGAATGCCATCGAGAGTGGAGAAGGGGGGGGGGGGGTGGGGAGGCCAAAACATCAGTGGAAAGAACATGTCAGGAAGCATTTGTGAAGTTCTTGACTGGCAGTGTTGAGGGGGCTGTAGAAGCTAGAAATTCTGCAACCAGGGGATGACATCTCATTAGAGGCAGGTCAGAAGGGAAAGAATCAAAGATGACTTTGAGACTACCAATCAGTATTTCTGGGAGATGGTGATGCTTGTTAAAATAGTATATTATTGCTAGGTTACTGTGAGATGGTTTTATTTTTTTTTTCCATTTTTTTCAAATGATTTAGGTCAAATATATACATCTCTGTCTACTTTTAAAATCACTTACATATGAGATGATTTTTAACTCAAAATGGTCCCCGTATTAATTTGGTTGGATTATTTAGGTCAAGTTGCCCAGATGCAGTGTCTGGGACAGGAATTTGCATCCCAGGACATGTGATTTATTGAGGGTTGTTTTGAAAGAGAAAGAAGCAGATGTGAAAAGAGAACTACCTGAGCAAGACTGTGGACTCCTCTAGAGTCCAGCCCCAACCCCTCCCCCAGTCCCATAGGCCTCTTTGGAACAGGAATTGTACCATAGAGTTGGTCCCAATTTAGCACCGATGGATCAGTCTTCTGTATCCCTGAATCCATCAGTCATTGGCTTCAGACTGTCCTGTGTTCAAGGAGGTGAGCCTCAGGACATAGACATGGAAGCTCCTGCTGACTTAGGGCATTTTCTAGAGATGGGAGCAGCTGTGAGCCTTTGGTTTCCAAAACTCATGGCAGCTGGGCATGGATGTACCATCCTAGTGCAGGAGATTGAGGTGAGACTTCAACAGTGCCCACTGCCTACAAGTTTGGATGTTTGTCTTCCATAACCATATCCTGTGCTAAGTTGCTTCAGTCGTATCTGACTATGGACTGTAGCCAGGCTCCTCTCTCCATGGGATTCTCCAGGGAAGAGTACTGGAGTGAGTTGCCATGCCCTCCTCCAGGGGATCTTCCCAATCCAGGGATTGAACCCGCATCTCTTACATCTCCCTGCATTGGCAAGCAGGTTCTTTATCACTAGCATCACCTGGAAAGCCCCATCCATATCCTAGTGTTTTGCAAATAAAAGGTATTTTGGTGACTCATAATCTCTCATTTCCTCTACAGAGGATGAACTAGTAGAGCACATGTTCCAACTCATGCCTAAGGGGACATTTTGAACCGAGGTCTTAGAGACAACAAAAGACTGCCATGCACTCTGAAACTTCTTTCACTTCTGACCCCAGCTTCTCTTTTCCCCAAAGAGCTTCATGGTCAGGATATATTCTTATCTGAGTTTGTGAGTCATTCTCTCTGTTGCCTGGTAACATTTTAGCTTAATCATCCATTGATCTCAAATCAACAGAGAAACAGGGCCCAGATGTAGAGCAAGCACTGCATAAGAATCCAAATAGTCTGGCCAAAGTGGCCAGACACTGGTGCTAAAATTTCTAATCAACCAAGGCCATTTCTAAAGTGAAGGACTTTTAGATAAGCTCTATATGATTGAGAAGCTAAAGTGAATAATTTTCAGAAAAAATCAGGATAATAATTTAGTTGCTTCAACAAAGAATTCATGAAGGCAGTAGATCCCTTAATGAACATGTGAGTTTCTGGAATATGATTATAGAAAATAGTCTATTCAAGTGTTGTTAGTTAAAGCTGACATATTTTTAACTATTCAAAAGGAAAAAAAAAACCACTTTGGTGTTATATCATAAAGACACAGGAATAATTTGAAAGAGCATCAGAATATTTAAGGAAGGTAATCCCTGAGTCCATACCAAAATTAGCTAGGCAAACCAAGAAGTAAACAGGTGAGAAGGAAGGCTCTTGCTTAAACATGTGATCACTGGCTGGAAGATGCAGCTGATGAATTGGAGTTCAGTTCAGTTCAGTTCAGTTGCTCAGTCATGTCGGACTCTGCAATCCCATGAACCTCAGCACGCCAGTCCTCCCTGTCCATTACCAACTCCCAGAGTCCACCCAAACCCATGTCCATTGAGTCGGTGATGCCATCCAACCACCTCATCCTCTATCGTCCTCTTCTCCTCCTGCCCTCAACCTTTCCCAGCATCAGGGTCTTTTCAAATCAGCTCTTCACATCAGGTGGTTAAAGTATTGGAGTTTCAGCTTCAACATCAGTCCTTCCAATGAACACCCAGGACTGATATCCTTTAGGATGGACTGATTGGATCTCCTTGCAGTCCAAGGGATTCTCAAGAGTCTTCTCCAACACCACAGTTCAAAAGCATCAATTGTTCTGTGCTCAGCTTTCTTTATAGTCCAACTCTCACATCCACACATGACCACTGGAAAAACCATAGCCTTGACTAGACAGACCTTTGTTGAGAAAGTAATGTCTCTGCTTTTTAATAAACTGTCTAGGTTGGTTATAACTTTCCTTCCAAGGAGTAAGCATCTTTTAATTTCATGGCTACAATCACCATCTGCAGTGATTTTGGAGCCCAGAAAAATAAAGTCAGCCACTGTTTCCACTGTTTCCCCATCTATTTGCCATGAAGTGATGGGACCAGATGCCATGATCTTTGTTTTCTGAATGTTGAGCTTTAAGCCAGCTTTTCCACTCTCCTCTGTAGTTGGGAAATTATTATTTTGCAGCCATCATAGCAAAGATAGAATCAGGCAAGAGTCATCAAAGGGTGTTAAATTCATGGAGAAATTTTGATGGGGAGCAATACATGGTCTTAAATGTCTTTAGCAAACTGTGAATCATATTAACTATACTGTAAAGAAACTGGAAAACCCCTAGAAGGAAAACCTTGGATGATACTTTGGGTGATCGAAATCCATCATCACCCGTGAGCAGCCAGTGGACATACTATGGCTCTGTTGTGAATCTTGACAAGGGTGCAGCATTCACCATGTGATATCCCAGCTAAGAATACAGAATTCAATCTGGGTGTGAGGAACTCTGGGAAATTCCCAAATGAGGAACATTCAATTAAAAAGAAGAAGTTGTACTATTCAATGTCATACTTGAAAGACAGGCTGAGAAAGACTTCCAGATGAAAGAAAACTAAAGCGATATGACAATTAAGTGAAATGTGTGATCCTAGACTGGATCTTGCACTCCGAAGGAAAATAGTGCCATACATATCCTGAGGTTTACAGGTGACTGCGATTGTTTAAAAACTATCCTATCCTTAGGAAATATACAAGGAAGAATCTCAGGGTGAAACTCCATAATGTATGTGCATGCTCAGTCGTGTCTGACTCTTTGAGACACCATAGACTGTAGCCTGCCAGGCTCCTCTGTCCGGGGGATATCCCAGGCAAGAATACAGGAGTGGTTTGTCATTTCTTTCTCCAGGGCATTTTCCTGACCCAGGTACCAAATCCCCATTTCCTGATTGGCAGATGGACTCTTTACCACTGAGTTGCTTGGGAAGCTCAATAATGTATGCTACCTCTCCTTAATGGTTTACAAAAAATATATTTATGTATATGTGTATGTATGTATTTGTATATTTAGAGAGAGAAAATGCAAATAAATAATTCAAATCTTAAGAATAGATAAATCTGGGTGTTAGTTGCACTATTGTTGCAGCTTTTTTACAAGTTTCCAAATAAAAAGTTATTAAAAACTATGATGATAAAAAGGTAGAGGTTATTCTCTCATATCATCCCACCCTCACCTTCTCCCACATAGTCCAAAAGTCTGTCCTTTACATCTGTATCTCTTTTGCTATCTTGCCTATAGGGCCGTCATCATCTTTCTATAGTGTTGAAACATGTATATTACCATACGTTAAATAGATGACCAGTGACAATTCAATGCATGAAGCAGGACACCAACAGCTGTTGCTCTGGGACAGTCCAGAGGGATGGGGTTGGGGAGGGGGGTTCAGGATGGTGGGACACATGTACACCCATGACTCATGTTAACGTATGGCAAAAAACACCACAACATTGTACAGTAATTAGCCTCCAATTAAAATAGATAAATTAAATTTTTAAGTAGGATCAATTCAGAACAAATATATTAATAGCATTATCCAAAAATTATTCCCAATCAGCTGAATAAAATGGGATCCATTCTTCCCTCCTTGGCACCTAGACCACTGCTGATGCTTCTGACATGGTTTCTCCAACCACTTGGCCCATCACACATAAAACGAGTTATTCTATTGAAGGAAGCAGAGTTAGGGTGCTGTCTCTCCTCTACAAAAAATCTTTTAGGGCCCCAAGTCAACTACCAAATATTGATCAAATGTATTTCCTTGACCTTCAGAATCCTCCAAATGTGACCCCAAATTGAAATTCTTTCTCTACGCTCTACTGACATCCTCAACAATATGTAATAAAACATGAGTTTGGGGATCAGAAAGAATTTTTGAGTTCCCACCCAACTCCAAAATGCGCTGTGTGAGGCTTGCTATGTTCCTCCCCCTCTCTGAAGTGTAATTCTTTCACTTATTAAAAAGGAAATTACAGCACAGAATAAAATAAGATGATGACAAGGATGACTATATTATTATACTTTATCAGCTTCCCTGGGCCTAAAATAATCACACTCCCCAATTTTCTACAAAACATTCTTCTGATTGGAATTCCCTTGTCCTTGATTTTTCTTTCTCTGTGAGGGCATCCTTTGATCTAACTTCAATATCACCTCTTCCATCTTCCCCACACATGTGTAATTCTCTCCATTCTACATTCACATTCAGGAGGATATTTGTTTATACCTCTATTACAAACATATTTTATTCCCCAGACTTGCCTCAGGACCAGATGAAATGAGATTTCAGTGTGGACACAATGCATGTAGGTGTTCCTCTCTCATGGGGCACTGTGTACCCCAATAAGTGAGCGCTTGTAGGGTATTAGTGCCCATTTCAGATTACACAGTTGTTTAGGGCAGTCACCTTGTCTTACATTCACTTGAATTCCCTGCAGGATACTCAGCAGGGTACAGTGGGCTTTCTGTGCCCTCAGTGTTGGTGAAACAATAACAATGACAATAATAGCTAACACTTACTGAGTCCTTACTAAACTCTTGGTCCTCTTCTAGGTACTTTATACACATTACAATATTTAATCTTCACAGTGATTTTATGAGGAAGACACTATTACTAGTCCATTTCTCAGATAAGAAAACTGAGACACAAAGAGGCCAAATAACTCTCCAAAGTCAGCAGAGTGGCAGAACCAAGAACAGAGCCCAGAGAGCTGGGCTCCAAAATTCACCCTCTTAGCCATCACACTGCGTCCTTAGACCACATTAGGGCATATGAAGAATGGCACGGTTCACCACTGTGACAGCCAGCGAGGGCCTGAAAACAGGGAAGGCGTGTCACCGGATGAGCCAGTGCCACAGGGCAGCCACCCACCTGGTTGCTCACAGGGCCCTCGCTCTGTCTGTCATTGTCTGGGTTCCCTCCGGTGAGGACCCTGCTTTCTTCCAGTATCTTCCTTATTCCTTCCCCCAAGCCAGCAACTACACCTTTTCTACCAGTTATCTGTGCAGACTCTGGACCCTGGAGGTCTCACCATAGGCTATCCTTTTATAAGATTGTCACTGTGAAAATGCTGTGCAACAACATTCCCCCAGCATCTCAGGGGCTTAAAACAACAGATGCTTATTTCTCCTCTCTAAAGATTGGCTGTTTGGTGAATCTTGATTGGGCTTACCTGATTCAGGTGGGCTGGATTGGACACTTAGATTCAGATCACATTGAAGTCTGTGGCATGTGTTTTCATAATTTTGAGACCAGATAAACATCAGAGACAAGTTCTTCATAAAACAAACAGTGACACAAAAGCAGCTAAACTAACTGCAAAGCATATTAAGTCTTCTGCACATGGTGTGTCTGCTAATGCTTTATTGGCCAAAGAAAATCCTATGAACCCAAAATAAACAAGACAGGGATACTTTCTGCCTGCTCTACTGGGAGGGAAAATCATGTGGCAAGGGAGCATGGAAATATAACTGTATTTTAAGAAGGACTGAAAACCTGAAAATGGTAATCCAGCTTACAGACCTCTCCCATGCCTCAGAGACAGCAAAGCAGTGGGGTCCCAACACAAACAGGGACAAGAACAGCATAAGACATGTTTTGCCCATGACCTCTGACATGGACTTAGCCACGTCATTCGGAAATGGATGGATAGGACCACCATCACAGTTGGCCTGAGAACATTTCTTATACAACACACAAGCCTCAGAAATGTCACATCGCCCAATTTAAAGAGCCGAGGCATTGTTATGCAACCAACCAACAAAAGCTATTGAACACCTCAACTACAACATCAACTTAGTATTATTGAGTCTGAAAGAGAAATGGTGTGTCAAGGACCAATTGACCTCCCGGGAAGATGTGACTAACACACGTGGCAATACTGATTGAACAAGCCAGCATGTGATTAAGTTCTCAGCCACATAGAGGAGCTCCTAGAGAAAAAGATGGTATTTTACAGTGTGGTAATTGCACAGCACAGAGCGGATACAGAGAAAGCCTTGGGGAGCAGGGAGCTTTGAAAGAGGACCTTGAATGTCCTATAGATAGAAAAAGCAGATAGAAAGTGTTAGATATGCCTTTCCAGAGAGGATAACCAGATGAGTCAGGAGAGACAGGGGACAATAATAGTGTAGGATATTATAGGATTGTCATTTAATAGAGTTTTAGAAAATGATATTCCTAGACCAAGGGGGAGATAAAGGAAAATAGCCTGGGCTGACAAACACCATGGCTGCCCTGATCTGGGAGAAATTCCTAACCTGTCTTTTTGAGTTAAAGTTTCATTTTCTGAGGGTTTTTTTTTCCCCCTCTTACTGCTTCAAACCCATGGACTTTCTGACTAAACTGTAGAGACAGAAAAAATTTTTAAAATGATTAAACATATGTCATCCAGAACCACTGGGCCCTGCCGTTCTTTTTTAAAGACAAGCCCCATGAGAGTTCTATTTTTGCTTTGAGCAGATTTCCATTTCAACCAGGGGTACTGGGATGATACGTTCCCCCCCTCTCTCCTATTCAGTGTGGGAGCCAGTTGGGATTCTTTCAAAGGCCTGCTGAGCCTCTGAGTGTTCTGGAAGGATGCGCTGCTGCAGTAGCTGTGGCTGAACTAATAAATCAGGACCTGGAAACACCAGCTATTGTGTCCTCCTGTTTGTCATAAACAAAAGAAAATGCAGTACTTTCTCTTTCTTCCTTTGTGGCAGTGTAGCACCCAAGGGGTGTCTTAAGATGAGGAAAAGAAATTAAAAGCTGAAAGTGAGATGGCTTTCTACCTTGACTTCAAATCTACATTGGGATTATAAGCGTCATGACAGTAATTTCTAGCTCTCACCCAAATCTGGCTCCAGGAAGATGAAACATCCCTACCTTTTAGCTGTGGGATGGAGGTTTTGGACTGGTTCCAGCCAATGGACAGAGATGTGAGAGAAGCAGTGAAAAGTTTAAGCATGTTTTTCTTCTTCTGTCTGTTGAACAAGGAAGCTGCTTATTCTTAATGTTGTGGCTGAAAGTAGCACCCCCATCTGCCTGCAGCACCAAGTTACTGTCTGGAGGACAGTTGTCCTGGGAGGTGTTGTGGACACTCAGTGGATGTTATCAAAGCAAGAAATACACCTTCCTTGGGTTCAGGTACTATATTCCAGGACCATTTGTTAATCATAGTTTTAGGCTACCTACCATGACTAATATATATTCTAACCAGTGTTTATAAGGGACAAATGCGTCCCTGGTGGCTCAGATGGTAAAGAATCTGCCTACAGTGCAGGAGACTCAGGTTCGATCTCTGGGCCAGGAAGCTCCCCTGGAGAAGGAAATGGCAACCCAATGCTGTATTCTTGCCTGGAGAATTCCATGGACAGAGGAGCCTGTAGGGCTACAGTCCAGGGAACCACAAAGAGTTGGACACAACTTGACATAACTTGAATTTAAAGGAAGTGAAGTCACTCAGTTGTGTCTGACTCTTTGCAACCCTGTGGACTGTAGCCCACCAGGCTCCTCTGTCCATGGGATTCTCCAGGCAAGAATACTGGAGTGGGTTGCCATTTCCTTCTCCAGGGGATCTTCCCAACCCAGGGATGGAACCCAGGTCTCCCACATTGCAGGCAGACACTTTAACCTCTGAGCCACTATTATGACTAGACAAAGTAGAACCTGAATAGCAGAGGGCTTGAGCACCATGAATTGATTCTCCAAGCTCCTCTGTGGGTTATACTCAGAGATGAATCCTCCAGAATATTATTTAGAAGCTAATTGTTCTCACTTTAAATACAATTCAAGCAGGGTTTCTTCTTTCTAGATTAAAGCAGAAAACTGGAAGCCAGGTGTTCAGAGGCACCTGTGCAGCAAGATGCAGAGACAGCTGACAACAACTTATCCACTTGCCTGTTTTGCCTGAATTCTTGGTCCCGAATAAGGTGAATTAGCAAGTTCTCCTTTGTAATGTCTGATTTTCTGAAATGTTGTTTTGAGTACATCTTGATAATGATTGTTCAGTGTCTCCTCTTCTGTAACCTAAATCACCCTGTAATATCAAACATTTCCTAGAAAGGATACAGTTTAAAGACTATCAGCAGCATGGTGTCATTGACAGGAAGAGAGTGTGAATGCATTAGCTTGAATATATGCCATAGCTTCTTACCACTGGCCCACAGCATGGCTCTGAGTGGAGAAATAAAATGCCCAAGGGGTGTAAGGAATGAGCATCTTATTACCAAAGAACAGTGTGGTTTACAGTAGGGAGTTTCATTATACACATGCAGACATACGGTAGCCCTGTCTAGGGCTGCATGTTTCACCTGCATGATCACAATCTCTTGGGGACTCTTTCCTGAGGCCATGTCCACCTGCAAATCAGGAACTCCAGTAAACAGAATGATAGATATTTGATTGTCATTTTCTCCTGCACACTTGACTACTGTTCATGGAGAACAAAGGGGACAGTTGGTACCAGAGGAAAATTTGATAGATACATGCTAGCAAAGTAATGCACAAAATTCTCCAAGCCAGGCTTCAACAGTATGTGAACTGTGAACTTCCAGATGTTCAAGCTGGATTTAGAAAAGCCAGAGGAACCAGAGATCAAATTGCCAAATTCACTGGATCATCAAAAAAAGCAAGAGAATATCAGAAAAACATCTACTTCTGCTTTATTGACTATGCCAAAGCCTTTGACAGCATGGATCACAACAAACTGTGGAAAATTCTTGAAGGGATGGGAATACCAGACCACCTTACGCACCTCCTGAGAAATCTGTATGCATGTCAAGAGGGACAGTTAGAACCGGATATGGAACAATGGACCAGTTCCAAATTGGGAAATGAGTATGTCAAGACTGTATATCGTCACCCTGCTTATTTAACTTATATGCAGAGTACATCATGAGAAATGTTGAGCTGGATGAAACACAAGCTGGAATCAAGATTGCTAGGAGAAACATCGATAACCTCAGATATGCAATAACACCACCCTTATGGCAGAAAGCGAAGAACTAAAGAGCTTCTTGATGAAAGTGAAAGAGGAGAGTGAAAGAGTTCGGTTAACGCTCAACTTTCAAAAAACTAAGATCATAGCATCTGGTCCCATCACTTCATAGCAAATAGATGGGGAAATAACGGAAACAGTGACTTTATTTTTAGGGGGCTCCAAAATCACTGCAGATGGTGACTGCAGCCATGAAATTAAAAGATGCTTATTCCTTGAACTATGGCCAGTCTAGACAGCATATTAAAAGGCAGAGGCATTATTTTGCCAAAAAAGGTCTGACTAGTCAAAACTTTGGTTTTTCCAGTAGTCATGTACGGATATGAGAGTTAGACTATAAAGAAAGCTGTGTGCTGAAGAATTGATGCTTTTGCACTGTGGTGTTGGAGAAGACTCTTGAGAGTCCCTTGGACTGCAAGGAGATCCAACCAGTCCATCCTAAAGGAAATCAGTCCTGAATATTCATTGGAAGGACTGATGCTGAAGCTGAAACTCCAATACTTGGGCCACCAGATGTGAAGAACTGACTCATTTGAAAAGATCCTGATGATGGGAAAGATTGAAGGCAAGAGGAGAATGGGACAACAGAGAATGAGATGGCATCACCAACTCAATGGACATGGGTTTGGGTGGACTCTGGGAGTTGGTGGTGGACAGGGAAGCCTGGCATGCTGCAGTCATGGGATTGCAAAGAGTCGGACATGACTGAGTGATTGAACTGAACTGAACAGATCACATTGTGCTAGAATCATTAGATTCTATCCCACCTCAAGGTTTTCATAACCCAGCTTTATAAGCCAATCAAATCTTAGGGCTTCCTAAGCATTATCCATCACTTCTCCACATTGGAAGTTGAGAAAGGAGGCAGTGATTTCTAGAAAATTATGGTGAATTTAATTTCTAGCCAGGTAACCCCCCAAATGGATGTCTTGACTTTCTTTTGAAAAGTGCCCTGGTACCCTGGTGGCTCAGAAGGCAAAGCATCTGCCTGCGGTGTGGGAGAGCTGGGTTCAATCCCTGGGTCAGGAAAATCCCCTGGAGAAGGAAGTGCCAACCCACTCTGGTATTCTTGCTTGAAGAATTCCAAGGACAGAGGAGCCTGGCAGGCTAAAGTCCACGGGGTCACAAAGAGTTGGAGTGATTAACACTTTCACTTTGGAATTTAAAGATGGATAGCCTGTTTTCTGGGCTAGCCTATCTTCCAGAATGGCCTCCGGAAAGTCTTTGCCTGTGAGACCTGGCTTTTCTGCTTTACAACAAGGAGTTTGGAGTGATGCTGAAAAAAGGATGAATACGGCTGATTCTTTCCAGGTAACTAAGTACAACTTCAGGAGGTTCCTGTATCTCTAGGACACATAATTATGTGTCTCTGGTAAAGAGTCCATATTGAATTGGGAAACTTTTACAAAGAAAGTATTCAATTGTGACTAGTTCTTTCACAGATTGGAGGCAGACAAGGGCCCCTCATTCTACCCTTCATAGCCACAGGAATAATCAGGCCTCTGCAGCTGTCATTTATTAAGTGGGTAGTCAGACACCATCATTTGTCAGCACAGTTAAGAATAATGAATTTATGGTCAGGGCTCTGATCTTAGTTGTAGCCTTCTCTATCACTTAGAGTAAATGGTCAGGCTGAAATAAGGGATTAAATTGTAAGAGGACTTTAAAGTGGACCTGCGGGTGCCACTAGTAACTATGCTCTGATTTTCAAGAGCACGATTCATCTGGGTTAAGAACAAATATGCTATAATTCAGGGCTAGTCTTGATTGAGACTCAAACAGTGACTTGCAAAAAAAAATTTTTTTTTTAAATTCAGTTAAGTGATCCTGTCTGATCCAACATGGAGCTAAAATAGGACAAGTTTCTACAATAGTAATTGTGGTCACCATCCTCTATGTCTTGCAAACTCAAGAATGCGTATATTAGATCAAGGAATTAGCATTTGCTCACTTTTGAAGAACTTCTGCCTAATATGTAATAGTCAACAAACTATCCAAAGTAACCACTGTAGTTTCACATGGCAGAGGCTTTGCATATTTCTGAGGGGTCATGACATGAAGGATTGAATCGTTGTCTTTTTGCTCTCTCAAAGTGTTAAAGGCAGATAAATATCATATTCTAATGCATATATACGGAGTCTAGAAAAATGGCACTAAAGCATTTACTTACAGGACCAGCAATGGAGAAAAAGACATAAAGAACAGGCTTATGGACAAGGGGAGAGGGGAGGACAAGGTGAGATGTATGGAAAGAGTAACATGGAAACTTGTATTACCATATGTAAACTAGATAGCCAACAGGAATTTGTTGTATGTCTCGGGAAACTCAAATAGGGGCTCTGCATCAATCTAGAGAGGTGAGATGGGGAGGAAGCTTGGAGGGAGATTCCAAAGGGAGGTGATATATGTACACTTATGGCTGATTCATGTTGAGGTTTGACAGAAAACAGCAAAATTCTGTAAAAGATTTTGTGATTAAGATTCTGCAATTAAAAAAGTATCCTTCAATTAAAAAATAAATTTAAAAAATAGTCCTAAATATAAAGGTAGAGGATTCTGCCCTTACAGTTGTAATACTGAGGCCAGCCATTTTGCTGATGGGAAGATTGGAACAAGAATGGTATAACATCAGAGGGTACTATTTTAATTGTTTTAAGGAAGCCAGACCGATTGGAAGGCTGGTGAGCGTGGAGAAATAGGTGACGTTTCAACAATGGAATGTTGTTAAAGGCCTCTTGATTCTTCCCTGTGTAAGTGATTCTGGAATAACAGCCATGGAAGAAGGCTGACTGATTGAGTGTGAGTGTGTATGCTCACACACGGCACGCACCTACACCCACACATGCATGCGCACGTGCATGTATAAAGGAGGGGGAGGCAGGATTGGGATACTTCCCCCAAATCATTCTGTATAACTATATAGGGCTTTTAGCTTGAAACTCATCCTTTAACCCACACCTGGAGATGTAACCTTTTCCATTATATATAGTAATTAGAGACACAGACCATTGTTCTCCATGACTTAATGCCCCCAGTTATACTGGAGTTCTGATTTTGAACTCCTCTAAGAAGAACTGAGGAGAAGGGGATGACAGAGAATGAGATAGTTGGATGGCATCACTGACTCAATGGACATGAGTTTGAGTAAAATCTGGGAGTTGGTGATGGACAGGGAGGCCTGGCATGCTACGGTCCATGGGTTTGTGAAGAGCAAGATATGACTGAGCAGCTGAATTGAACTGAAGAAGAACTGATGCTTTTGAACTGTGGGGCTGGAGAAGACTCTTGAGAGTCCCTTGGACTGCAAGGAGATCCAACCAGTCCATCCTAAAGTAAATCAATCCTGAATATTCACTAGAAGGACTGATGCTGAAGCTGAAACTCCAATACTTTGGCCACATGATGAGAAGAACTGACTCACTTAAAAAGACCCTGATGTTGAGAAAGATTGAAAATGGGAGGAGAAGGGGACAACAGAGAATGAGATGGTTGGATGGTATCACTGACTCAATGGACATGAGTTTGAGTAAACTCTGGGAGTTGGTGATGGACAGCGAGGCCTGCAGTCCATGGGGTCACAAAGAGTTGGACACAACGGAGCCACCGGGAAGATTGTCTGCAGTGCATTTCCAACTCAACAGCACATGTGCTCCTTCCACCCTCCCAACATCTCTGAGGAGAGTGTAGGCAAAGCTCATCATGGTCCCTTTCTACATCTCTCTCCTGTTTTTTCTATTCCCTTCACTTTCTCCTCCCCAGGAAGCATCCTTGGTTCTCTACGAATCACATCCAGTGCCCTCTGTTGAACATACCCCCTCATGGGTGTTAATTACAGAATGCATTATTTCTCCCTGCACTATTTTACACTATATTTAAAAAATAAACAAACAAAAAAGTCAGAGAATGTATACCAAAGGATTAATCTGATAGAATTTCCAACACTGTAGTCCTTAGACTGAAATGACTTCAAGGTTTCTTTGAGCACTTTTTTGCTCTCACCCATGAGTGACAATACTATGCTGCTTACAGATATGACTGATTCTAAACAAACCATTTTTTTAAACTGCAGCAAGGTACCAAAAGGACACAGTGCTAGTTCACCAGGAGAAAAACAATCAGCCCAACTTGTTAAGAGAGCAACAAAGTGAAGTGAAGTGAAAGTTGCCCAGTCATGTCAGACTCTTTGCAACTACATGGACTATAGCTTGCCAGGCTCCTCTGTCCATGGAATTTTCCAGGCAAGAATACTGGAGTGGGTTGCCATTTCCTTCTCCAAAGAGAGCAACAAAGTGTTGGTTGAATTTCACATTAATCTGTAGTCTGATCACACAGTCTTATCTCTAAACAGCATAATTATGTCTCTTTCATAACCTTAGCCCATACAGGAATCCATATTGGTGCCTTCTCTATAAAAAGAAAAAAGTAGGATACAGTCAGAATTGCTTATGCTGCTTTTCCTAAAACACTGAAGAGTGTCTTACAGGACAAAGTGCAGGCAGGGGAGTGGTGGGGACTTTCTTAGCTTTCACTGTACTCCTCCTGCCCAGAGCAGTCTTTAGAGTCTGGGTCAGCACGTGTAGGGATGCCACCTTCTCTTGAAGAGGACAGTGTAGCCAGTTATCTGTTGATGGTTCTAAGAAATATGTCTGTGTCTAATGAACATGCTTAAATAAGTCTGGAAAAAGGGACTATTTGATTTTTTAAATTGGAATATAATTGCTTTACCATGTTGTGATAATTTCAAAGTGAATCAGCCATATGTGCACATATATCCCCTCCCTCTTTGACCTCCCACCCCTCTAGGTCATTACAGAGCACCGAGCTGAGCTCCCTGAGCTGGACAGCACGTTCCCACTAGCTATCTATTTTACATGTGATGGTGTATAAATGTCTGTCCTACTCTCTCAATTCATCCTGCCCTCCTCTTCCCCCACCACGCCTGTGTCTCTATGTCCATTCTCTACATCTGCATCTCTATTCCTGCCTTGGAAATAGCTTCATCTGTACCATTTTTCTACCTTCCACATATAGGCATTAACATGTGATATTTGCTTTTCTCTCTCTGACTTACTTACTCTGTAAGACAGACTCTAGGTCCACCTACATCTCTACAAATGATGAAAGAGGGGCCATTTCAGACCATGTCTGCAGTTCCTTCGGGTTTCCACTGACACTCGCAAACCTAATCATCTTTCACTTTTGCCCCCCCCCCACTGTTGAGCAATGATGGGTATATTTCTTTCTGTTCCATTATCATTAATGGGAATTGGGAGCACTTAAGAAGAGGCTAGCATTTCCCTAGAGATGCAATTTCATGCATTAAGATATCAGAACACAAGAGGACACACATTGCTACGTGGTGGATTCACGTGATTGGCTCCATTAACACTAATGGGAAAGAGGCCCCGTCTCCTCGCTGCGCTGCCGGGGCAAATAGAAAAGCCCTAGAGCCTCAGGAGGCCCTGGCTGGCTGACCAACCTCAGCCGCGTGTGTATTTTCCTTTGTTTTCAAATCCAGCTGGATAAATATAGCAGAGCGGCCCCTGATTGAATATAGATAACGGGTCTTCACCCTGCCAGTTGGTAGTCTGTGAGGGGTGGCTTTAAATGAATGCATGAGAGTGAGCCCATAAGTCACATATAAACATCAGTCTGATCAATATATGGTCACACATTTCAAAAACTAGAGAAAGCAAATTAGGAATATCAGCAGCATTCCCAGAAAGGAGATGAAAACCCTGAAACTCAAAGATTTCTGTATTCTGCAGGCTCACACTGTGCATGCCACTCAGGGGACCAGCCATGCCCTGCTGGGCCTGCCTTCCACATCATTCCATTCCAGGCCTCTCCTGCCCTCCCTCTGTCAGGGTGAAATGTGTACATAACTGCCTTTCCTTTGATGTCTTTTCTCTATTGCGCTTTCTGATATTCTCTTTCCTCTGAATGTTTTCACATATTTCATAACTATTGAATTACAAAATCTCAGCCCCTTCAAGCATAAAATTAAGAGGAGGTATAGGAGTATAGGACTTCCCAGGTGGCACAGTGGCAAAGAATCCACCTGCCAATGCAGGAGATGCAACAGGTGTGGGTTTGATCCCTGGGTCAGGAAGAGCCCCTGGTGGAGGATATGGAGCAACCCACTCCACTATTCTTGCCTGAGAAATCTCCACTATTCTTGCCTGAGAAATCTTATCGACAAAGGAGCCTGGCGGGCTACGATCCTTGGGGTCACAAAGAGTTAGACACAACTGAGCATCCACACAGGTATACACACACACACACATAGCTTTATAAGGAAAAAAGACACATGGTCAAATAATTCACCTAGAGTCGTTAGTCAGCAAGGAATACAGATCAAGGATCCAGGGAAAAGTAAGAGTAACGTGTAGCAATTAAAGGTATGGGGTTGGATATTCCTGGGTTCCAATCAAATGTTTAATATGTGATCATGATCAAGTCATTTAACCTGTCCTGTTTCCACATTCATTAAAATTAAACAATCAAGTCCCCTGGATCATTGAAAAAGCAAGAGAGTTCTAGAAGAACATTTACTTCCGCTCTATTGACTATGCCAAAGCCTTTGACTGTGTGGATCACAACAAACTCTGGAAAATTCTGAAAGAGATGGAAATACCAGACCACCTTACCTGCCTCCTGAGAAATCAGTACACAAGTCAAGAGGCAACAGTTAGAACTGGGCATGGAACAACAGAATGGTTCCAAATAGGGAAAGGAGTATGTCAAGGCTGTACATTGTCACCCTGCTTATTTAACTTATATGCAGAGTACATCATGTGAAATGCTGGTCTGGATGAAGCACAAGCTGGAATCCAGATTGCTGGGAGAAATATCAATAACCTCAGAAATGCAGATGGCACCACCCTTATGGCAGAAAGTGAAGGAAGAAGAGCCTCTTGATGAAAGTGAAAGAGGAGAGTTAAAAAGTTAGCTTAAAGCTCAATATTCAGAAAACTAAGATCATGTCATCTGATCCCATCACTTCATGGCAAATAGATGGGGAAACAATGGAAATAGTGACAGACTTTATTTGGGGGCAGGGGAGCTCCAAAATCACTGCATGATTTTGTCGTGAAATTAAAAGATGCTTGCTCCTTGGAAGAAAAGTATGACCAACCTAGACAGCATATTAAAAAGCAGAGACATTACTTTGCCAACAAAGGTCCATTTAGTCAAAGCTATGGTTTTTCCAATAGTCATGTATGCATGTGAGAATTGGACTATAAAGAAAGCTGAGTGCTGAAGAATTGATGCTTTTGAACTGTGGTGTTGGAGAAGACTCTTGAGAGTCCCTTGAACTGCAAGGAGATCCAACCAGTCAATCCTAAAGGAAATCAGTCCTGAATATTCATTGAAAGGACTGAATTTGAAGCTGAAACTCCAATACGTTGGCCTGATGCGACAAATTGACTCTTTGGAAAAGACCCTGATGCTGGGAAAGATTGAAGGCAGGAGGAGAAGGGAACCACAAAGGCTGAGATGGTTGGATGGCATCACAGACTCAATGCACATGAGTTTGAGCAAGCTTCGGGAGTTGGTGATGGACAGGGAAGCCTGACATGCTGCAGTCCATGGGGTCTCAGAGTCAGACATGACTTAGTGACTGAACTGAACTGAACTGAAACTTCGGTGACTTACAGCAATAAACAGATATTTCTGCTTGTGAGTCTGGAGATTGGCTGGGTGGATCTGAAGATCTGGAATGGATAAAGTCGGCCAGCTTGCTTATCCATCTTTGACAGTTGGTCAGTCAGGTCTGGCTCGTCTAGGATGGCCCCAGTAGGATGGCTCATCAAGGCTCCATGTGGCCTCTCCTTATCCACCTGTGCCCGCCATCCCCCGCCCCCCTCACCAATTGTTCTCCTAGGGGCGGAGGTCTGAGAGAAAGAGGGCAGACACAGGGCCCTTAAGAACTGGAGTGATTACCTAATCACTTATTGCATTGTATTGGTTAAACAAGCCGCACAGACAAATTCGAAGTTGAAAGCTGAGAAAATACACTCTCTTTCATGACAGACAAGCATTGCAACAGAGTCATACTGCAAAGGGTGTATCAAGGGTGGGGCAGGGCCTTTTTTTGGCAAATTATCATTTTATTAGATTTTTACAACATCTTATTGAGTTGGGTACATTATCTGCAATTTACAAATGAGGAAACTGAGGCTCAGAGAAATGGAATAATTTACCCAAGTTCTTACAGCTAGTAAGTGGAATTAGCAGAATTTAAACCAAAGCAGTCTGTCTCCCACAAAGCCAAATAAATCATTTGTTAAAGGGCTTAACAGGACCCAGCCCATAGCAAATTGCTTGATAGAATACATCAATTGTTAAAACCATGGCAAGCATAATGTCAATCTTACTTATCAATTATGAATTATATGAATTGTATCTGGCACATGTTATGTGTTTCTTCAGATTCCCCTGGTGTTGACCTCTCTCAGATTCTTAGGCACTTGCTCTGTCTTGATTTATTGTACAAATCATTGACTCTGCTCAAACCTCTGTAGTCTGGTCATAAGTCACTTTGCCCAAGAATGTCAGGCCCTCCACCCTGCTGAGCTTTGGGTTTGTCCATGACCTCTGGACTGATGAGAAAGTCCACATTGTGAGGAGTGAGGTCTTGTCAACTTGAGGGTCTGAAAAGCTATTTAATAAAGAAGACTGGACATATGTAGGGAAGTCAATCTGCTAAGGAGTCACCTTTGACAAGTAGAAAATAGGGCAAAAAGGAGCAGGCCAGTAAATGTCCTCTCCATAATCCCTTCCATGGTCTGTTCCGTGACATTGCCTAGGGCTGAGGAAGCATGTCGGCCAGGCAACATATGGTGGTCTGTTCATCAGGAAGCAGTGCCTAGTACCTAGTATAGTGCTTAATACAGCTTGTCATCTTGTTCTCCTTCTTTTCTCACCACACTTTCTTTTGTCTTCAGCTTTATGCCCTTGGTTTACGTCTCTCAATTAAAGCTTTGGAACTTAATCCTTGCCTCTGCTTCTAGGCAACTCTGGCTAAGAAAAGTATGCTTTTTTTCAAAATTATGTATCTAAGTTATATATGAATCAATTTAATATTAGAATATGGCAATATTCTTCTAATCACTGGAGTTTATGGGTGTAACATCTGCACAATTTATATGTGGTTTCAGTGCACCGATGAGGCAAATTCGTACCCTTTTTATGATGAAGTGATAAGCCTGTTTCTGGAACAGCTTGGAAAGTGTGCATGGAGGCAGACACTGGGATGAAAAAGCAATCTCAGTTATTGCTGGTTTCAAGTTGAATCTGGGTCTTGGTGGCAAGAACACACAGAACTGTACCCCAAAAAAATGTCTTAATGACCTGGATAATCATGATGGTGTGGTCACTCACATAGAGCCAGACATCTGGAGTGCAAAGACAAGCGGGCCTGAGGAAGCATTATATGAACAAAGCTAGTGAAGGTGATAGAATTCCAGTGGAGCTATTTCAAATCATAAAGGATGATGTTGTTAAAGTGCTGCACTCAATATGCCAGCAAATTTGGAAAACTCAGCAGCGGCCACAGGAGTGGAAAAGGTCAGTTTCAATTCCAATCCCAAAGAAAGGCAATGCCAAAGAATGTTCAAACTACCACACAATTGCAATCACTTCACATGCTAGCAAGGAAATGCTCAAAATCCCTCAAGCTCGACTTCAACAGTATGTGAACCGAGAACTTCCAATTGTACAAAACAGATTCAGAAAAGGCAGAGGAACCAGAAATCTAATTACCAACATCCACTGGATTATAGAAAAAGCAAAGGAATTCCAGAAAAACATCTTTTTCAGTCCCATTGACTACATAAAGCCTTTGACTGTGTGGATAACAAGCTTGGAAAACTCTTCAAGAGATGGGAATACCAGACACCATATCTGCCTCTTGAGAAACCTGTATGTAGGTAAAGAAGCAACAGCTAGAACCAGACATGGAACAATGGACTGATTCAAAATTGGGAAAGGAGAACATCAAGGCTGTATATTGTCACCCTTCTTATTTAACTTTATGCAGAGTACACCATAAGAAAATGATGGGCTGGATAAAGCACAAGCTGGAATCAAGATTGCAGGAAGAAATGTCAGTAACCTCAGATATTCAGATGACACTGCTCTAGTGACAGAAAGCAAAGAGGAACTAAAAAGCTTCTTGATGAGGGTGAAAGAGGAGAGTGAAAAAGCTGGCTTAAAACTCAACATTCAGAAAACTAAGATCATGTCATCTGGTCCCATCACTTCATGGCAAATACATGGGGGGGAAATGGAAACAGTGAGAGACTTTTATTTTCTTGGGTGACAAAATCACTACAGATGGTGATTGGAGCAATAAAATTAAAAGATATTTGCTCCTTGGAAGAAAAGCTATGACAAACTTAGCATATTAAAAAGCAGAGACATTACTTTTCTGACAAAGGTCCATATTGTCAAAGCTATGGTTTTTCCAGTAGGCATGGAGGGATGTGAGAGTTGGACCATAAATAAAGCTGAACACCGAAGAATTGATGCTTTTGAACTATGATGCTGGAGGAGACTTTTCAGAGTCCGTTGGACCACAAGGAGATCAAACCAGTCAATCCTAAAGAAAATCAATCCTGAATATTCAAGGAAGGACTGTTGTTGAAGCTGAAGCTCCAATACTTTGGCCACCTGATGTGAAGAGGAGACTCAGATAAGTCGGCTTATAGATAAAGAGCCGACCTTTATCATTAGATAAAGAGCCGACCCTGATGCTGAGAAAGATTGGAGGCAGGAGGAGAAGGGGGCAACAGAGGATGAGATGGTTAGATGGCATCACTGATTCAATGGACATGATTTTGAGCAAACTCTGGGAGATGGTGAAGGACAGGGAAGCCTGACCTGCTGCAGTCTGTAGGGTCGCAAAGAGTCAGACAGGATTAGTGACTGAACAACAAAAACACACACCTGGAGATGTTTCAGAGAGCTGGTTGAATGGGTGCGGGGGCTTCCTTCCTCATTCTCCAATGTAGACAAACTGATACAGACTCTAAAGGTGGCTCTGGGCTGGCGGAGTGCAGTGGGAACCTAGAAAATGCCCCCCACTCCCCTGCCTGCACTTTCTTCTGGAAGATGCTCGTCTACATTTCTGAAAAAGTAAGTTAAGCAATTCTGGCTACAATCTCCCCTTTCCTCTTTGTCAAGAGGACAATGATATGGTCTCCTGTATGGTCTGAGTTGAGAGATATAATTACACAATTTAGAGATAAGAATGTGGGATCAGAATAAAAATTAATGTGAGATCACCCAACTCTTATTTGTTCTCTCAATGTTTGTCTGGTTTTTCTCCTGTTGTAGTAGACTTGTGTCCTATTGGCAACTTCCTTTAGTTTAAAAAAAAAATTGTTTGCCTAAAATCAGCCACAACTATAAGCACTGTAGTATTGTCACTTACAAATGAGATTAACAAGGTGCTGGGAGGGACCCTGAAGTAATTTCAATCTAAAAACTACAGCATCTGAAATTCTATCAGATCTATTTCTTTGGTAAAAAATCACAATCTTTCTTTTTAGTGCAAGGTAAGCCTGGCCATGCTGTGTACATCCTGTAGACAAAGTCCAGAGTGCAGGGAACTAAAGGTTTTATCCCATAGAGTCTGCATTTCCCGAGTAGAACACAACTGTTCTCCTATACCTGCCTTTAATAGTCCTCCTTCTACATCCCTCTCTCCCCTACATTGTGACACAATATTTAAAGCATTTCCCTAAATGTAAAATAAAAATTAAGAAAAATAAAACTGAGATGCCATAAATGGACTAACAGGGGAGGAAGGTTTGCTCCCTCCTCCCATGATTTGCAGATCCTGCTGACTCTTAAAAGAGATGTTCAGACAGCCTCAATATCTTAAATATCTGATAACAGAGTTGTTCTGGAGTTGAAGGCAGTGGGAGTGGGGTGGGCATTATCAGAGTCATGATACAGTAATGTTATCTGTCAAGTTATACCTTAGTTGCTGTGACCTCAGTTTATTTATTAGCCTTCAGAAAAGGACTTTGAAAAGGAGCCAGACTTCAGCCAATATGTGAGTTGTCACCCTAACTAAACTTGTGACCTTGAATAAGTTATATCATCACCTTCCCTGGATCTTGCAACTGGTAATTATATCCTCTTGGGCTAAGATCTTAGGTCATCTCCTCCTAAGATGAGCTTTCATGTGCAAGTAATTTACTGATACCAAGCAGGACCCTGTGGGGCTCCTAAGCACAAAGCTTTCCTGTGCCCCACATTTATTTGATTATAGGAAACAGCCTTTTCAGTAAGCAAATTCGAGCAGTTGTTAATCAGGAAAAGGAGGGGATGCAAGGGGCTTCCCCAAGGCTCAGTGGGTAAAGAATCCACCTGTAGTACCAGATACACATGAGATGTAGGTTTGATCCCTGGGTCAGGAAGATCTCTTGGAGGAGGAAATGGCAATCCACCCCAGTATTCTTGCCTAAAAAAATACCATGGACAGAGGAGCCTGTGGGCTACAAAGGTTACAAACAGTTTGACACAACTGAGCAACTAAACAGGCATGCATAGGGGTGCAAGACCAGGGAGAAACAAACAGTCAGAAGCAGACTTGAGGCAAGGTCCAGTTTCTGCATCAGTGGACACACATAGCAATTATCTTTGAGCTATTCAGCAGGCAATGAAACCCCCTCCAGGTGGTTAGAAGTTAACAATTAATGATTGTATGCAGCCCACAAGCATCTAGACCCCAGACCAGATGGACCTGAAGTTTGATGCCGACTCCTGCTTCCCATCACCAAATCATAAGAAGAATGTGCATGAGCTGATGATAACCTCTTTTAAACAGAAAAATTATATTATATTATAATATAATTATAATTTATAATATTATACATTATATATATATTATATATATAATTTTATATATTTATATATATTATAATATATAATATTATATATTATAATATAATATATAATTTTATAATATAATTATATTATAAAAATTCTCACTATCTTCTCCAAACTGGGACATGGGTTTTTTGAGGTCATCAGCCCACTGTGTACCCCTCAGCCTGGCAAAGTAATAAAGCCTATTCTTTTCTACTTCTAAAACTCTGTCTGAGGGATTTCCATGGTGGTCCAGTGGCTAAGACTCTATCTTCCCAATGGAGGGGACCCAGGTTCAATTCTTCATCTGGGAACTAAATCCTATCTGCCACAGGACACCATATGCCACCCAGCAGAGCCAAATAAATAAAGTAAAAATAAAAACTCTTGTCTCCCTGGTGTCCAGAGGAGCTGAGGTTCTGGCATCATACTATAGAATCATGCTCGGGAAGAGGTGGTGAATGAGGAAAGCTGATCTGGTCGAAGGAAAGAAGCCAAGCAAAGAGGAAGAATGTTCAGGTAAATTCCCAACATCAGCCTGGTCCCAAGGGGAGCTGCGGAGTAAGACTTACAGTCCACAGAGTCTGTGATGCCTCGAAGCAAATGAGCTGAGCTTTCACATGTCAATAACCATTAGTAAGGCTTGCCTTATCTATAAAATAAGAATCAAATCTCCATTACCAGGCTATTTGAATTACACACTCTAAGTGCATAAGGAAATGGCAACCCACTCCAGTACTATTGCCTGGAAAATCCCATGGACAGAGGAGCCTGGTAGGCTACAGTCCATGGGGTTGCAAAGAGTCGGACACGACTGAGCGACTTCACTTCACTTCACTTCAAGTGGATGAAACACTTGGTAAAGTGCCTAGCACCAGGTAAGATTATGACATGTGCTGGGTCATTTATAATAACTAGTGGCATTATTATTGAAAAATTGAGCAAGTTGCTTAGGAGTCACATATCTGACTGGAGCAGAGCCTTAAAAGAGGACCTTCACTTGATTCTTTCCCTTCAGGCTCCCTAAAGAATCACAGAAATTCAAGGCTGTGGGTTTATTCTCTGGATCACTGGGGACTCAAGTGTCTTCTTCTAGGTGGTGTTAATTCTAAAATCAATCAGAATTCACGTGAAGAGTAAAAATGAAAATGATCTGTCATGTGTTTGTCAGAGTTGTTCTGAAAATCTGAATATAAAAAATTCAGACAATTCAGAAGGTCTTCATCCATGTGGGTACATTCATATGGAAGCAAAGTTGAATTGGAAGTATTTCACATTGACCAATGTCATATTTTTGTTTGAAAGCAGAATTCTGTCAAGGGCGTTTCTGGTGGCTCTGGAGTAAAAAAATCTGCCTGCCAATGCAGAAGATGTGGGTTTGATCCCTGCATCAGCAAGATTCCCCTGGCGGAGGAAATGGCAACCCACTCCAGTGATCTTGCCAGGAAAGTCCCATGGACAGAGGAGCCAGGCAGGCTATAGTCCACGGGGTAGCAAAAGAGTCGGACACACTGAGCAACTAAACAACAACAAAATCTATTCACAGTCACACAGCGTGCTATGCTCTGCTCAGTCACTTCAGTCTTGCCCAACTCTGTGCAACCATATGGACCAGAGCCCACCAGGCTCCTCTGTCCATGGAATTCTCCAGGCAAGAATACTGGAGTGGGTTGCCATGCTCTCCTCCAGGGGATCTTCCCAATCCAGGGATCGAATCCACATCTCCTGTGTAACCTGCTTTGCAGGCAGATTCTTTACCACTGAGCCACCAGGAAAGACCAGTCACACAGCTAATTGGTGACTAAGCACACTTTGATTCAAAATGTTTAACTTTTAAAAAAGTCTAGATTTTTAACGAGCCACCACCTTTGAACCCTTGAACTTGAAATTAAGAAAGTGTGAAAGGAAATCCTTTAGTTCTTATTCCCAGAGGCATCCATTTTAACCTCTGAATTAATAGTTCAAGGGAATTCTTTCTTTGATTTCAGATCCCCTCTTAGGTCAGTTTTGTGAATATGTCTGGATCTTGCTTCATATTCCATGGAGAGACATGTGGACAACATTCCTCTTGCACTTTCATACGCTATGGCTTAGATCTTCCTGGAGACCCCATTGAGTTCCAATGCTAGCTGCCAGAGATTCTCCACCAAGGAGTGGGGTTTAGTATTATCACCAACAATAAAGGCTCGTCCTCCAGAAATGTAATATGCCTGAAACCTAACCTTCTTAAAGTTCAAAAGATTGTTATCACTAAACTGAAAGGAAATCCTTCTGTGTAGGGTTGACCTTATCGGCTACAATGAGGACTAGAGTTTCAGTCTGCTTCCCAAGTGTGTTGTAATGAGGAAGGAAAGAGAAACAAGCAAGACAGTGCAGATGAGGCTAGCTCCGTGAAATCTGTACCACAAAACAACTGAACTGTCTTCTGTATTTATTCACTTTGTTACACTAGGGCAGCACCCCCGCCATTTTTTTTTCAACTTTCCCATAACTCCTATGACAACATTCAGCACAACACCAACACTTCCAAGTGATTCTAAGGCTAATACTCCCTCAGTATTTCTCCACCACTCATAAAATCTATGTGGAAATCACAAAGCTAATGGTCATAATAAAGAATGAGCACAGATGTATCATCAAAAAGAAAAGAGCCACGGACTTGGAATCTTTCATTGTTTTCTTCTTCTTTCCCTCCCACCATGTATTAACATAAAGAATGATAGTATCACCGTTTTGGCCACATCTCTCAGCATGCGGGATCTTAATCCCCAACCAAGGATCAAACCTGAGCCTCCCCACTGGAGAACAATAGATAGTAAATCATGAGATGCATACATTTTTTAATAGATCCTCACACATACTGAACCACATAAAGGTATCATACTAGCTTGCAAGCATCCCTTCCTAAAGGAAGCATACAGTCCAGATAGGCAGTAAGACATTTAGACTGATGAAAAAAGCATGAGGCAAGTAGATTCTGTTTATGGTTCTATGGGTTTAGTGGTTGAAAAAAATCATTTACAGCCAGGTTGTTCAAGGAAAGCATTGTGAAGGAGGTTGATTTTGAGCAATAGCCTGCTGTAGGCAGGCTGAGAAAACTAGAATAGTCATCCTGTGCTCAGGGTTCATATAAGCAAGGGTGTCACAGGAGGAAATTTATAAGACATTATCTGACTATCTGATGCGTGATGGGCCTAGTGCAACAAAGAGTTTACAACAAAACTTTGAGATATTTTAACTAAGTTTACATAGCCTTTTAAATATATTTGAAATGTTAAAGTCTTCCCTTATTAAATACTCACTGGCTGTTGACTAAAGAATTATATAACAAGCCTGTCTTTGCATAACAAACCACTGTAAACTCAGTGACTTAAGATGACCACTATTTTATTTACTCAAAGCAATTATGGTCCAGCAACTTATATGCAGAGTACATCATGAGAAATACTGGGCTGAAAGAAGCACAAGCTGGAATCAAGATTGTCAGGAGAAATATCAACAACCTTGGATAAGCAGTTGACACCACCTTTATGGCAGAAAGTGAAGAGGAACTAAAGAGCCTCTTGATGAAAGTGAAAGAGGAGAGTGAAAAAGTTGGCTTAAAGCTCAACATTCAGAAAACTAAAATCATGGCATCTGGTCCCATCACTTCATGGCAAATAGATGGGGAAACAGTGTCAGACTTTATTTTTTGGGGCTCCAAAATCACTGCAGATGGTGATTGCAGCCACGAAATTAAAAGACGCTTACTCCTTGGAAGAAAAGTTATGACCAGCTTAGATAGCATATTCAAAAGCAGAGACATTACTTTGCCAACAAAGGTCCGTCTAGTCAAGGCTGTGGTTTTTCCAGTAGTCATGTATGGATGTGAGAGTTGGACTGTGAAGAAAGCTGAGTGATGAAGAATTGATGCTTTTGAACTGTGGTGTTGGAGAAGACTCTTGAGAGTCCTTTGGACTGCAAGGAGATCCAACCAGTCCATTCTAAAGGAGATCGGTCCTGGATGTTCTTTGGAAAGAATGATGCTAAAGCTGAAACTCCAGTACTTTGGCCACCTCATGCGAAGAGTTGACTCATTGGAAAAGACTCTGATGCTGGGAGGGATTGAGGGCAGGAGGAGAAGGGGGCAACAGAGGATGAGATGGCTGGATGGTATCACTGACTCAATGGACATGAGTTTGAGTGAACTCCAGGAGTTGGTGATGGACAGGGAGGCCTGGCGTGCTGCAGTTCATGGGGTCACAAAGAGTCAGACATGACTGAGCAACTGAAATGAACTGAACTGAACTGAACTGAACTGAACTGAATGTGGGTTGAGTTCAAATGAATGATTTTTCTGCTGGTCTAGTCTGGGGTCATTCACATAACTCCGAGGGGGCTGGGTAGTTTTGACAGCCTTGAATATATGCTCCTATTGGTGGTATCTTCTCCACCTACCTCACTCTGTCCTTACCCCCAGAATCTTCCATCCCTTCTCTTCTGTACTGGTGGAATCTGGATCATGGACTCTGCCCTTCCAGCAGTAATCTGGTGAAGACTAATAAATGATATCCAGACAGATAAAAGTAATGGATCTAAAGCCATTTATCATTCTATAATTAGAGAAGGAACCGTAAACAAGGTTTCAAATTTGGAGATAAATCTATGCTATTTATCCTACTTAAAAAACATCGCCTACTACCATGAATGTTCTGGAATAGTTAGATTTAGAGGTGGTCAGTCTATCTTGTTCAGTGCTCTACAGTCAGGTGTACAAGAAATCCATGGTCTCAGAAGAACATAGCTGCGATAAGCTCGAGCAGGAGTGGTGATATTGTTTGCTCTGTGGGGAGAAAATAAATCTGTATGCTCCTGAATGTCTGCATGCCCTGACAGAGATATGAAAAGAACATCTTTCTCCCTCTGGGGATAGAAATGGGATACACAGCATACCAGCAACTCCTTTTCCCCTTAACACTTACATAGGGATTTGTCAATACCTGAAGCATATTTATTTCCATTTACTTTTAGTATTAAAAATCTAGCTTCTTAACCTCCTGATATTTGAGAAAAATATCATTGGTGGCCTGAAACAGAATGCAACTCTATAGTGCCCAAATAGGTCCAGAATTTTCATTTATTTTCTAAAAGAACCTAAGACAGCCTTTTCTTTTCTTTTCTTTCTTTCTTTTTTTTTTTTTGACAAGGGAATAACTGTGCTGGAATACTCTGTCTGCCTACAGTTGCTTTCCCAAAGGGAAGGGAGTTTTCAAAGTACTTCAGAAATGATAGTACAGTTATTCCTCAAATTGCCTTAATTAATGTATAAAGAAGAAGAATTTACCACTATTGAATAAAAGAGCCATGTTAGCATCTGTCCATATGCCCTTTGGTCCTAACCCTGTAGTGCTCATTGACCTAAAATCTGAATGTCAGCACTTGCATCTCGTTGCCTGGGGGCTTCTGTTGTCTCTGCACATCTCTGCCCTTACGCACAACAGGTTGAAAGACTAGAGAATGAACCGTCCTCAGGGGCAGCTATCACGTCATGGGTTATTCACTAAGTCATGTCCGACTCTTGGCAACCCCACGGACTGTAGCCTGCCAGGCTTCTTCAACCATGGGATTTCAAGTAATGACTCTCAAGAAATGACAGACAAAAATTGAAAATCCTTAGACAGCACCCTTCCCCTGTGGCAACTCATGCACTCTGGTGGGATAATTCTGAGGTCCTTGTTCTACACCAGCTCCCTGATTCCCTCGCAGGAGTAAGCACCAGTTACCCTCAGTGACACTAAACTTGAGAATATACCCTGAATCACCCATCTTGCTGCCCTGATGATTCCTCCTAAATAAACCCCTTCCTCTTGAATGTGCATCTCATATTCTGCTTCTGGGGGAAACAAAATTAATGCAAACAAGGATGCATAAAGAGTGCTTTTAATTAAATCAGATTTAATCTTTAGGTTTCAGACCCAGAGCTTCTTCCATAGACCATTCTCTTCTTTCTAAATTTTGAATTGTGGAATTTAAAATTAGAAAACACCATGGACAATTTCATTTCAAACCCTTTATTCTACAGGTGAGGAGGCTGAGTGTCAGAGAGGTGGAGAACTTACTTCTTAGGGGTAAATCAGAGCAGCTTTTGTTCCCCAAACAGCACTGTCCACACTAAGCCACAACATAACCATTACTTTATGTCTTTTCTTATCGAATATCATGCAATGAAAATAATATACCACAATAAGGGAAAGAGACAAACTTACAGATAACAAGAAAAATAGACCAGAGGAAGAGACAGGAAAGAATGGAGGAAGAAAGAAGGGGTTAGCCCAGCAGTGAAACTGTATACAGTGGTTCTCAATTTTAGACATGTTGGAATCACTTGAGGAGCATTTAAAAGGACTGAAGCCTGGCTCCATTCCCCAGGGATCCTGATCTAATTGACTTGCTGTACAGCCTTTGCACTGGGACTTAAACACACACACTCACACACACACACACACACACACACACACACACATACAAACCTTCAGTTGACTTTAATGTGTAGCCAAGATTGAGAACCACTGGTTTGGTGTACCCAATTGTGCAATTCTTCCATTACTGAGATAAGAAATCATATTGCTTCAAGCAGTCAAAAGACGTTCCAAGCTTATTTTAAAAAATGAAGAAACATCAGAAGTTGTTAAAAAGATATATTTTTAGAAGTCTGGAAAAGTGAAATTGTTATGCCTGACTCTTTACAACCCCATGGACTGTATACTGCCAGACTCCTCTGTCCATGGGATTCTCCAGGCAAGAAGACTGGAGTGGGTTGCCATTTCCTCACCCAGAGGATCATCTTGACCCAGGGATTGAACCTGGGTCTCCCGCATTGCAGGCAGATTCTTTATGGTCTGAACCACTTTATATTTAAACATTTAACGTTTATAAAGCACACTATATGATATAATTACACATTCAATCACAGTGCTTCTTATAGGTCAAATAATGGCCCCCAAATGTCTTAATCCCCAGAACCTGTGAATAGGATACCTTTTCACATATAATTAAGCTAAGGATCCAGAAATGGGGAGACTCTCCTGGAAGTTCTGCATGGATCCAATGTAATCACAGGGTCAGGAGGGTCAGAGTCAGAGACGAAGGGAGGCCAGCAGAGGCTGAGTTGCGTCGTTGCTGGAAGGGGCCCAAGCGCCAAAGCAGGCAGCCTCTGGAAGCTGGAAAAGACTAGAGATGGATTCTCCCATAGAGCTTCCATTAGGGAGGCAGCCCCTCTCACAAGTTGATTTTAGCCTCCACGACACATTTTCAGACTCCTGACCTCCACAAATGTAAGCTCATAAGTCTGTGTTTTCTTTAAAAAAAAAATCTATTATAATGGATTCTCATTGATTAGCAAAGCGCGTGTTTTCTTAAGCCATGGAGTCTACTGTGAGCAGTTACAGTGGCAGTAAGAAACTCACACAGGACTAGCGGTGTGGTCCGTTCAAGGGAAACAGCTGTAGAGGTGTTTGATGGACGTTTCTTTTCACTTCTGCACCCACGCCTATCCTGATGGATGATGTAACCTGAAGATACTGGAAACCTCTTTGAGACTATGTGTGCATGCTTGGTCATGTCTGACTCTTTGCGACCCCTGATTGAAGCCCACCAGACTTCTCTGTCCATGGGACTGTCCAGGCAAGAATACTGGAGTGGGTTGCCAGTTCCTCCTCCAGTAGGTTTTTTTCCACTCAGGGATCGAAACCGCACCTCCCACATCTCCTGCATTGCAAGCAGATTCTTTACCACTGTGCCACCTGGAAAGCCCTTGCCAACTGTGCAGCCCAGGCCAAATGATTCCCTGACTCCTGGTGATAAACTCTGAATCCAAGCTCATGTGGCAGTGTTGCAGGAGATATGAAATAGCGTAATGCCAAAATAATGCATCTGCCTAAATGCAATACCCAGAACAGAATCAGAGATTCTAAATAATCATGTATATGTTAAGGGCTTCCTTAAATAATCATGTATTCATTTATTTATCCATTCTTCCATTCATCCATTTGTTTATCCTAGTTTTCACCATGTGAAGTTGAAGTGATGTTGCTCAGTCGTGTCTGACTGTTTGCGATACCATGGACTTTAGCCTACCAGGTTCCTGTCTGTGGAATTTTCCATTTCCTTCTCCAGGGGATCTTCCCAACCCAGGGATCAAACCCAGGTCTCCTGCATTGCAGGCAGATGCTTTACCCTCTGAGCCACAAAGGAAGCCCAAATAACCATGTATTCATTTATTTATCCATTCTTCTATTCATCCATTTATTTATCCTTTAGACCAACATCTTTTGGTTCCTGTTTTTGTATTGAGTGGGCTTCCCAGGTGGCACTAGTGGTAAAGAACCTGCCTACCAATATGGGAGACTCAAGAGTTGTGGGTTCTATCCCTGGGTCAGGAAGATCCCCTGGAAGAGGGCATGGCAACCCATTCCAGTACTCTTGCCTGGAGAATCCCATGAACAGAGGATCCTGGCATGCCATGGTCCATAGGATAGCAGAGTCAGACATGACTGAAGCGACTTAGCATGCATGCATGTGCTTGTGTTGAGCAGGGAGTATATTCTAGTACAGTTAGAATTGCCAGATAAAATACAGTATACCCAGCTACACTTGAATTTCAGACAAACAGAAAATGATTTTTTAAATATGCGTGTTCCAAATACTGCATCATGTTAACACTGTAGTATTGGTTGGTGTTCTTTGAAATTCAAGTTTAACTGGGCACTCTATATTTATTTTTTGCTTAATCTAGCAACTCTAAGTATAATGGTTTTCGGTCAGATTTCCTGGATACACTACTGTGTTATTGGTAATTGGTTGCTATGTTTTGTGAATGAGCTATGCTTATAAAACTTTAAACCTATTTCTCTCACAGAATTTATTCCGATATATAATCTGGTGCCAGAGAAAGAAGGGTGGACTTTTGGTTAGAGTAAAAAGAAAAAGACTGTGCCTACAACACTTGGGCACTCCCTGTGAGATTGCAGATGCAATGCTTTATAGAAACATAGGAAAAAAGGGAGAGTCTGGTCCAGATTTCAGAGGTTTACAGATCATCTTTTGAATGCTGGCCCTGGCATTCACTAGCTGTGTAACTTAGGCAAGTTATATATTGTCTAAGCTTCTGGAGGGGGCTTCTGTAAAATTGTGCTGTGCTGTGCTTAGTCACTCAGTCATGCCCGATTCTTTGCACTCCCATGGACTGTAATCCACTAGGCCGCTCTGTCCATGGGGATTCTCCAGGCAAGAATACTGGAGTAGGTTGCCATAGATCCCCCTCCTCCAGGGGATCTTCCTGATCCAGGGATCAAACCCAGGTCTCCTGCATTGCAGGAAGATTCTTTCCCATCTGAGCCACCAGGGAAGCCCAAGAATATTGGAGTGGGTGGCCTATCCCTTCTCTAGGGGATCTTCCGACCAAGGGATTAAACTGGGGTTGCATCGCAGGCAGATTCTTTACCAGCTGAGCTACCAGAGAAGCCCCTATAAAATCATAACTTTACCTAATTTATACATCATTCAATTAATCAACCAATGTTTACTGTGTACCTCTTCAGTGCCAAGCATCTTTCCAGCTACTAGACATACTAGGTTGAAGAAGCCAAAGTCCTTATTCTCAGGGAGCTTTTATTTCTTTGGTTAGGGTGATGATTAGAGGGATTACCTCAGTGCTGGATAGTAAGCGTTCAATAAATGTTATGGAATGACTGCTTTGAATACTTATGACTTAAGACTCTCCCCTCAAGGATCCCATCCTCATGTGAGCAGGTTTGTCCTGCCTGCTTTTTCTGTCCTAGGCTTAGGATATTCTCTTTAAGGAGAAACCAGTTTAATCTTGAGTAACATAGGGTATAATTTTCCTCTGGGTCTAGGAGGAGCTAGCAAAAGAGAGAACTGGCTTCATTAGGTTCTGTGTTTCCTCAATGATGAACTTACAGATGTTCAAGCTGAATTTAGAAAAGGCAGAGAAACCAGAGATCAAGTTGCCAACATCTGCTGCATCATCAAAAAAGCGAGAGAGTTCTAGAAAAACATCTGTTTCTGCTTTATTGACTGTGACAAAGCCTTTAACTGCATGGATCACAATAAACTGGAAAATTCTGAAAGAGATGGGAATACCAGACCACCTGACCGGCCTCTTGAGAAACCTATATGCAGGTCAGGAAGCAACAGTTAGAACTGGACTTAGAACAAAAGACTGGTTCCAAATAGGAAAAAGAGTACATCAAAGCTATATATTGCCACCCTGCTTATTTACCTTATATGCAGAGTACATCATGAGAAATCCTGGGCTGGATGAAGCACAAGCTGGAATCAATACTGCTGGGAGAAATATCAATAATTACAGATATGCAGATGACACCACCCTTATGGCAGAAAGTGAAGAAAAACTAAAGAATCTCTTGATGAAAGTGAAAGAGGAGAGTGAAAAGTTTGCTTAAAGCTCAACATTCAGAAAACTAAGATCACGGCATCTGGTCACATTACTTCATGGGAAATAGATGGTGAAACAGTGGAAACAGTGGCTGACTTTATTTTGGGGGGCTCCAAAATCACTGCAGATGGTGATTGTAGCCATGAAATTAGCGCTTACTCCTTGGAAGGAAAGTTATGACCAACCTAGACAGCATATGAAAAAGCAGAGACATTACTTTGTCAACAAAGATCTGTCTAGTCAAGGCTGTGGTTTTTCCAGTAGTCATGTATGGATGTGAGAGTTGGACTATAAAGAAAGCTGAGCTCCAAAGAATGAATGCTTTTGAACTATGGTGTTGGAAAAGACTCTTGAGAGTCCATTGGATTTCAAGGAGATCCAACCAGTCCATTCTAAAGGAGATTAGTCCTGGGTGTTCGTTGGAAGGACTGATGTTGAAGCTGAAACTCCAATACTTTGGCCAGCTGATGCAAAGTACTGACTCATTTGAAAAGACCCTGATGTTGGAAAACATTGAGGGCAGGAAGAGAAGGGGATGACAGAGGATGAGATGGTTGGATGGCATCACTGACTCCATGGGCATGGGTTTGGGTAAACTCCACATGTTGGTGATGGACAGGGAGGCCTTGGGTGCTGTGGTTCATGGGGTCGCAAAGAGTTGGACATGACTGAGCAACTGAACTGAACTTCCTCATTGAGGCAAGTTTCCATGAAGTAGTCCTTGGTAAGAGTATAGTGGATTCTGTGATGTGTTTGTTTGCCTGTAAGTCAGAAGGCCCCTCATGGGATGCTATATATTTTCAGCTTTGGTAAGCCATATGGAGGTGACTATTAGTCTTGACATTCAGGAGTCCTAGACATTTAAGTATTTACTTTCATAGTTCCACTTATTCAAGTAAAATTTATTAAAATACCTTCCATGCATGCATGATGGAGGTAAACTTCAGTTTTCACAGCTGAAGGCATTTCACATTGTTAATGTGCAAAAAATCTGGCAGTAGAAGTGTACTCTGAGATTATAGAGGAAAGAAATGTTTCTGATGGAATCCATAATATTCTCATCATGTTGTTACATGGTATAACTTCTTTAATCTATGTGCACGCCTAGGAAAGAATATGTAAGAAAGATTTTTATCTACAGAATAAATTTAAAAGCATCCGTTTATTCAACAACTATCCACTGCTGCTGCTGCTGCTGCTAAGTCACTTCTGACTCTGTGCTACCCCATAGACGGTAGCCCACCAGGCTCCCCCATCCCTAGGATTCTCCAGGCAAGAACACTGGAGTAGGTCGCCATTTCCTTCTCCAATGCATGAAAGTGAAAAGTGAAAGTGAATTCACTCAGTCGTGTCCGACTCTTAGCGACCCCATGTACTGCAGCCTACCAGGCTCCTCCGTCCATGGGATTTGCCAGGCAAGAGTACTGGAGTGGGGTGCCATTGCCTTATCCAAACTATCCACTAGATGTCCTTTATTAAGCACAGTGTTCTGTGCTAGGGAGAAAGAGAAGAAAAGTCATTGAAGACTTTGCTAGTCAAAGTGTGATCAATCCATGAACAATTAGTATCATCATTTTCTAAAAATTCTGCAGAAACTCAGACTCTCATGCTCCACCCCAGACCTAATGACTCTGAATCTGTATTTCAACAAGATCCCCAGATACTGATAGTTTGAGAAGCCCTAATATGTGATACAGTCATGGTTATTTGGATCACTCTATAGAGATCCTCTTGATATGGCTGAAAGAGGAGAGTGAACTGGTTTAAAACTCAATATAAAAAAAAAAAAAAAAAAACCTAAGATCATGGCATCCAGTCCCATCACTTCATGACAAATAGAAGAGGAAAAAGTGGAAGTAGTGACAGATTTTATTTTCTTGGGCTCCAAAATCATTGCAGATGGTAAATGCAGCCATGAAATTAAAAGACACTTATTCCTTGGAGGGAACACTATGACAAACTAGACAGTGTATTAAAAAGCAGAGATATCACTTGCCTACAAAAGTCCATAGAGTCAAAGTTGTGGTTTTTCCAGTACTCATGTGTGAATGGGGTTTCCCAAGTGGCTTAGTGGTAAAGAATCAGCCTGCCAATCCAAGAGACACGGGAGATGTGGGTTCAATCCCTAGGTTGGGAAGATCCCTTGGAGTTCCGTTCAATTCAGTTCAGTCACTCAGTTGAGTCAGACTGTTTGCAATACCATGGACTAAAGCACACCAGACTTCCCTGTCTATCACCAACTCCCAGACTTTACCCAAACTCATGTCCACTGAATTGGTGATGCCATCCAACCATCTTATCCTCTGTTGTCCCCTTCTCCTCCCGCCTTCAATCTTATCCAGCACCAGGATCTTTTCCAATGAGTCAGCTCTTCACATCAGGTGGCCAAAGTATTGGAGTTTTAGCTTCAACTTCAGTCCTTCCAATAAACACTCAGGACTGATCTCTTTTAGGATGGACTGGTTGGATCTCCTTGCAGTTCAAGGGACTCTTACGAGTCTTATGCAACACCACAGTTCAAAAGCATCAATTCTTCAGTGCTCAGCTTTCTTTATAGTCCAACTCTCACATCCATACATGACTATTGGAAAAACTTTGTGGACAAAGTAATGTCTCTGCTTTTTAATATGCTATCTAGGTTAGTCATAACTTTTCTTCCAAGGAGTAAGCGTCTTTTAATTTCATGGCTGCAGTCACCATCTGCAGTGATTGGGTGCCCCAAAAAGTAAAGTCTGTCACTGTTTCCACTGTTTCCCCATCTATTTCCCATGAAGTGATGGGGCCAGATGCCATGGTCTTAGTTTTCTTAATGTTGAGCTTTAAGCCAACTTTTTCACTCTCCTCTTTCACTTTCATCAAGAGGCTCTTTAGTTCTTCTCCACTTTCTGCCATAAGCTTGGTGTCATCTGCATATCTGAGGTTATTGATATTTCTCCCAGTAATCTTGATTCCAGCCTGTGCTTCATCTAGCCCAGTGTTTCTCATGATGTACTCTGCATATACGTTAAATAAGTAGGTTGACTATATATAGTGTTGACGTACTCCTTTTCCTATTGGGAATGAGTATGTTGTTCCATATCCAGTTCTAACTGTTGCTTCCTGACTTGCACACAGTGAGAGGCAGTTGTGCGGTGCTGGAGCAGCTGAGAGGAGATACCCCATGTCCAGGGTCAGAGAAACCCCAGTAAGATGGTATGTGTTTGGAGAGGGCATCAGAGGGCAGATGATTGAAACCTCAATCACAGAAAAGTAACCAATCCCTTGGAGTAGGAAATGGAAACCCACTCCAGTATTCTTGCCTGGAAAGTTTCATGAACAGAGGTGCCTGGTTGGCTGCAGTCCACGGAGCTGCAAAGAGTCAGGCACAACTGAGCACACACGCACACATGCATGCGTGTGTGGATGTGAGAGCTGGACCACAAAGAAGGCTGAGCACCAAAGAATTGATGCTTTGCATTGTGGTGATGCAGAGACTCTTGAGAGCCCCTTGGACTGCAAAGAGATCAAACCAATCAATTCTAAAGGAAATCAACTCTGAATATTCACTGGAAGGATTGTGGCTGAAGCTGAAGCTCCAGTAGTCTGGCCGCTAAACAGCTGACTCATTGGAAAAGACCCTGATGCTGGGAAAGATTGAAGGCAAAAGGAGAAGGGGCAGGAGAGGATGAGATATTTAGATAGCATCACCGACTCGATGGACAAGAATTTACGCAAACTCCAGGAGACAGAAGGACAAAATAACTTGTCATGCTGCAGTCCATGGCGTCAAAATGAGTCACTTGATTTAGTGACTGAACAACAACAACATAGAAAGGCAACTTATACAAAATTTCTAGGTAATGAGAACAGCAATCCGATTCTTCACAAAGTAAAATCTAAACTTCTGCAGTGCTCTCCTCTGTTTCTCTCACTGTGATTTCAAACTTTTTTGACCACAAGCAACAGTTCTGAATTAACTTAAAACCATATTATTAATCTTTGTATTTTTATTTCCTGGAATTCGTTTCTTCTCCATGAATTTTTAGCTCTGGGCATGCAAGTTCTCCATTTACTCTCTTTTTGAATAATGCAGCTTCAGTAATATGGAGATGCTTTTTGCCCTCAACTTCAAATATTTGTGCCAATGGATGGTATGAGATCAACACAACAGCAGGTAAAAAAGACCTCAGCCTTGATTGTATCAGGTTTTTCAATATTCTTTATATTTGTGAAAAGCCTGGTATGTCTGCTCTTCTGTGAACTCACAATGATCTTTTTAATTGAAATGATTCACATACAAGAAAGCATAGTCCTTTTAAATTAGACAATTCAATGCCTTAGAATATATTCACAACACTACACCATCATCACCTCATTTCCACATTTTCACCTCCCCTCCAAAGAAATCACATATTTGCCAACAATCACTCTCCATTCTTCCTCCTCTCAGCTCCTGGTCACCATTAATTTACTTTCTGTATGTACAGATTTCCCTCTTCTGAGTATTCGTATAATAGGAACCATGCAATATGTAACCTTTGGTATCTAGTGAGTTTCATTTATCATGATTTCAAAGTGCATCCCTGTTGTAGTATGCATCCGTTCATCCTTCCTTTTTCATGGCTGAATAATACTCTGTAGTATAGATACACCATATGTGTTTATCCATTAGTCAGTTGATGGACATTTAGGTTGCTTCTGCTGTTACACTGTTATGAATAAAGCTATAACGAACATTCTTTTACAAGTATTTGTGTTAACAGATGTTATCAATGCTCTTCTGTACATACCTGGGAATGAAATTATTGGGCCATATGGCATTTTTATTTTTAGCACCTAGAGGAACTGCCAAACTGTTTTCCACTGTAGCTACACCATTTTAGTGTCCCGGCAGCAATGTGTGATGGATCTGATTTCTCCATGTCTCCTTGCCAATTCTTGTTTGTGCCTGTGTTTTTTATTATAGACATGCTATTTGGTATGAAACAGTATTTCATTGTAATTTTTATTTGTATTTCCATAATAATTAATGATGCTGAAAATATTCTTATGTGCTTATTATTAATCTGCATATTTCTTTGGAAAAATGTCTATTAAATTTTTTGCCCATATTGGTCTCTGTATTGTTGTGTTGTAAGGGTTCTTTATTTATTCTGAATACTAGAACTTTAACAGGTAAATTATTTCCCAGTATTTTCTCCCATTCTGTGGGATATCTTTTCACTTTATTGATGAGGTCCTGTGTAGCACAGTTATTTTTGTTATTGTTGTAGCTTTGTTCATTTGCTTGTTTTACTGAAGTTTAATTTATGTATCTTCTTTGGCTTCTCATGTTTTAAGTATCATAGCTAAGAAACTACAGGCTAATCCAAGGTCATGAAGACTTACACTTCTATTTTTATAAAAGTTTTGTTGTTTTAGTTTTAACATTAATATCTTTGACCCATTTTGAGTTAAATTTTGTGTATGATCCAAGGTTCTGGTCCAATTTTATTTTTGCAATGCTGATATTCAGTTGTGCCTATTCATATATAGATCTTTTGCCTTGTAATGTCTTTCTTGATGTTGGGAAGTATTTCTTCCTCTTCTATATTTTTCAAGAGTTTGTAAAGATCTTTGCTAATTTTTCTCTAAGCATTTGGAAGAGTTTCCAGTGAAATCACCTGATTCTGTATTTTTCTTTATGAGAAGCCTTTTGATTACTAAATCTCTGCTTGTCGTAGGTCTGTTCAGATTTTGTATTTTGTTTCGAGTCAATTTACTAGTTTATATCTTTCTAAAAAGTTGTCAATTTCCTCTAGGTTATCTAATTCATTGGCATACAATTTTCACAGTATTCCCTTATAATCTTTTTTATTTTTCAGTAATAATGTCGTATCTTTCAATCATGATTTTAGTCTAGAACCAGTAAGTCCCATCTTCATTAAAGAGCTCTGTGTGTGCATGAGGAAACATTTTCAATACTCAACAGGTATTTGACAATTCTGCCTTACCCTTCATTTCCTGCTTGCAAAAAACCTCAGGTCAGCCACAGGCTAGGTCTTTCCCAAGCATACACAAACTGCTGTGCATGCACATGGCCTTTTAGATCCTTGTAAGTGTGCAAGCTTTTCAAAACTCATGCAGATGTTTCACTTCCCAGCTTTTCCTTTTAAGATTTTTTTGTTATCCTATTGTTTTCTCAAACTGTTATTTACTACTTCAGAGAGTCACAAAAGTGGGCACTCACTTCTAATTGTATTGACAAACACCCCAGAAGGGTGTTCAGTTCAGTTCAGTTCAGCTCAGTCACTCAGTCGTGTCCGACTCTTTGCAACCCCATGGATCACAGCCCGCCAGGCCTCCCTGTCCATCATCAACTCCCAGAGTTCACTCAAACTCACGACCATCGAGTCAGTGATGCCATCCAGCCATCTCATCCTTTGTCGTCCCCTTCTCCTCCTGCCCCCAATCCCTCGCAGCATCAGAGTCTTTTCCAATGAGTCCACTCTTTGCATGAGGTGGCCAAAGTACTGGAGTTTCAGCTCTAGCATCATTCCTTCCAAAGAACACCCAGGGCTGATCTCCTTTAAGATGGATGGTTGGATCTCCTTGTAGTCCAAGGGAGTCTCAAGGGTCTTCTTCAACACCACAGTTCAAAAGCATCAATTCTTTGGTGCTCAGCCTTCTTCACAGTCCAACTCTTGCATCCATACATGACCACTGGAAAAACCATAGCAGTGAGGGTCAAGACAAATAAAGACAACCTTATGAGTTGGGTCTTCTAAAAAGCCACTAGACAGGTGAATAATTGCCATCTATGGGAAGGAGGTTTGAAGGAGCTTCAGCCCTGTTCCTCTTCTAGTTGCTATTTTTCCGCTGTGTTTAATTCTGAGACTAGACTCCAGGTTTCCACTACCAGAGATGAAGGGTGAGGTAATGAGAATGGAACAAGTTAATACACTAAGAATAATGCTCATTGATTTTACTGACATTCATCCACTGTTATTGAGTAAACACTTCCTCTATGATAGTAAGTCTTTGGTTAATTTCTGGAGGTATGAAAATATTGATTCTGTATTTTTGCCAATTTTCTTGTAAATTTTATCAGGAAGAGCATTTTCAAAGGGCTGTAGATGCTTACTTTGCCATTTTTACTGACATCTACTGTATTAATTATTTTAAAATAAAGATATAAAAGATTGATCTGAGGGAAATATATAATTTCCTCTTGTTTTACTGTTCAACCCTCACTGTGAGGAAACAATATGCTATGAGTGTGATATTCTAGCTTTATAAACATTGTGCATATTCACTTTACTGAGAATACTGTAAAGGTATTAAAACAGTCTGCACTGCCCTAAACACAAACAAAGAGGAAGGTGTTTTTTGAAGATGCATATTTGTCAGGATAGTAGCTAGACCTTGAAGACATAGACTACCTTTCTAGGAGAAATAAATTGGAATTCAAGAAGTAGTAAAATAATCCTTAATTTAGGTGTTTTGTGTTGAAGACAGGGCCTCCAACTTGAAGCGCTGTAGGAGCTAAGGACAAAATTGAGGAATGGTAACCCATTGATGGGTAAACAATGGAAACAATGAGAGACTCTTTTTGAGGAGGTTACTAAATCACTGAAGATGATGACTATAGCTATGAAATTAAAAGATGCTTTCTTCTTGGAGAAAAACTATAACCAACCTAGACAGCATATTAAAAAGCAGAGACATTACTTTACCAACAAAGGTCTGTCTAGTCAAACTATGGTTTTTCCAGTAGTCATGTATGGATGTGAGAGTTGGAACTGTAAAGAAAGCTGAGTACCAAAGAACTGATGCTTTTGAACAGTGGTGTTGGAGAAGAGTCCCTTGGACTGCAAGGAGATCCAACCAGTCCTTCCTAAAGGAGATCAGTCCTGAGTGTTCATTCTGAGGACTGATGCTGAAGCTGAAACTCCAATACTTTGGCCACCTGACTGGAAGAACCAACTCATTGGAAAAGACCTGCTACTGGGAAAGATTGAAGGCAGCAGGAGAAGGGGACAACAGAGGATGAGATGGTTGAATGGCATCACCAAGGCGATGGACGTGAGTTTGAGTAAGCTCAGGGAGAAAGAAGGGAAGCCTGGAATGCTGCAGCCCATGGCGTCGCAAAGAGTCAGATGCAACTGAGTGACTGAACTGAACTGAACCCAAAGAGGAAGGAAACTAGGGTGTAATCAGTCCTTTTTTTGTTATAAACCAGATTTCTTATGATCCTGGTATTGACTGTGTTTATTTTTTTTTCCTGCTACCATTTAAGATGATATACCCTTCTACTATTCTGAAAGAGATGGCAATACCAGACCACCTGACTTGCCTCTTGAGAAATCTATATGCAGGTCAGGAAGCAACAGTTAGAACTGGACATGGAAAAGCAGACTGGTTCTAAATCGGAAAAGGAATATGTCAAGGCTGTATATTGTCACCCTGCTTATTTAACTTCTATGCAGAGTACATCATGAGAAATGCTGGGCTGCAGGAAGAACATGCTGGAATCAAGATTGCCGGGAGAAATATCAATAATCTCAGATAGGCAGATGACACCTCCCTTATGGCAGAAAGTGAAGAGGAACTAAAAAGCCTCTTGATGAAAGTGAAAGTGGAGAGTGAAAAAGTTGGCTTAAACCTCAACATTCAGAAAACTAAGATTGTGGCATCTGGTCCCATCACTTCATGGCAAATACATGGGGAAACAGTGGAAATAGAGTCAGACTTTATTTTGGGGGGCTCCAAAATCACTGCAGATAGTGATTGCAGCCATGAAATTAAAAGACACTTACTCCTTGGAAGAAAAGTTATGACCAACCTAGATAGCATATTCAAGAGCAGAGACATTATTTGCCAACAAAGGTCCATTTAGTCAAGGCTATGGTTTTTCCAGTGGTCATGTATGGATGCAAGAGTTGGACTCTGAAGAAGGCTGAGCACCAAAGAATTGATGCTTTTGAGCTGTGGTGTTGGAGGAGACTCTTGAGTTGAGAGTCCCTTGGACTGCAAGGAGATCCAACCAATCCATTCTAAAGGAGATCAGCCCTGGGTGTTCTTTGGAAAGAATGATGCTAAAGCTGAAACTCCAGTACTTTGGCCACCTCATGTGAAGAGTTGACTCATTGGAAAAGACTCTGATGCTGGGATGGATTGGAGGCAGGAGGAGAAGGGGATGACAGAGGATGAGATGGCTGGATGGCATCACCAACTCTATAGAGGTGAGTTGAGTGAACTCCAGGAGATGGTGATAGACAGGGAGGCCTGGCTTGCTGTGATTCATGGGGTCACAAAGAGTCCAACACGACTGAGCAACTGAACTGAAGTGAACTGAACCCTTCTAAAAACTAGATAAGGATATATATTCAGGAGTAATGTAGCCTTAGTCTGTTCTTATCTAGAAAATTAATTGATCAAAAGTCAACATTTCTCCTATTTCAGATCGTGTCCAACATCAGTGCATATCCTTAGAGTCAGAGCTTATCATCAGGGGCCAAGATGATAATTCAGCTTAGGTTGCATAGTCATGAAGGGCCTCAGTGTTAGATTTTCAACCTTACCTTTCAAGTCAGTTCAGAGAATATCATCTATATGGCTACAAATAGGCAAAAAGCACTATAGCCCTGAAAGAAAATGTAAGACCTTGCTTCTGTACTTAAACTATAGTCTATGGACAATTCATATTACCATCTTATGAGAGATGTTCATATACAGAAAACCTAAGGCATTGCCCTAGACCTACTGAACCAGAATATACATTTAAATGAGAGCTTCCGGTGATTTGTGTGCACATTAAAGTTTGAGAAGCACTGCCATAGGTGATCTGGTCATGGATTGTTGAAATTTGATTGTATACACTCCATTAAACAAAGCCTTGGGGAATTTCAGAGGTTGTTTTTGGTTTTCCTAGGTATTCTCCTGCCTTCAATTGCAAAAGCAATAGGGCAGCTAAAATATTCTAACCTCAAAGTGGCCTCATAAATTATTAGCTGAGCTATATTAAATATCTCTCTATATAATGTTGCAGTAAAAAATTTTATGGCAAGAAACAGAAAAGTCATGCTTTTTCCCCCAAGAAAGTTGATTCATGCTTTGTAGAGAAACTCCACAGTGACATCAGTCAGTGTGCTAAACAGGGTCCACACTTTCTGAAGCTGCTTCTTGAAAGAGATGCCAGATGCCATTCCTAGATTTTTAATAGGGAGAGGAAAAATGAAAATGATGGCTTCAGGTGCAGATATCACCTTATTTCATAAGTAAAATTTCATAAGTAAAATTCCTAAAATTTATCAAATATATGAATTGGCACATTATGTAAGAAATGCAGTAATAAGCTGTCTAGGGGTCTCAGGAGAAAAGAGCCTGGAAGATAAGAAAGATCAGTGGATGGGGACTTCCCCAGTGGTCAAATGGTTAAGAATTCACCTTCCACTGCAGGGGATGTGGGTTCAACCCCTGGCTGGGAAACTAAGATCCCACATGCCATGGGGCAACTAAGCCTGCACACCACAACTAGACAGTCTGTGTGTCCCAACTCCTAAGCCCCGGCTGCAATGAAAGATCTCACATGACACCACAAAGACCTCACTTGCTGCAACTAAGACCTAACACAGCCAAATAAATAATTGTTTTTTAAAACAGAAAGATCAGTGTATATCGAGTTGTCTTAAATTCAGTCCTCCAAAAGCAGAGCCTGAAATAAGGATTCAGATGCATGATGTACTGCAGGGGGGCTCTCAGACAGAGGGGTGTAAGGGAAGCAGGATGGGGCAGGGAGAGCAGACGAGCCATGTGGTGTGAGCTCACATCACATCTAGCTTCAGCCTGAGCCCCCCAAGGAACACTGGGGTAGGGATTACTGCAAAGCCTGCTTGAAGGCAAGAAGACCAACTCACTGTGGGCCCAAGCCAGTCAGTTACTGACCTTCTCTGGAGTGTAGACATGCCCTGCCTGGTGAGGCAGCTCCCCTTGGCAGAGGGCAGTTCTCCAGGAAAGGGTCCCTGTGACAGTCAAGAGAATATGGCAGGGTAGGGGGAGGTGGGGTGGAGGGGAGGTCACACTGGGGATATTAAAGCTATGGTTTTGCCAGTAGTCATGTATGGATGTGAGAGCTGGACCATAAAGAAGGCTGAGCACCAAAGAATTGATGCTTTCGAACTGTGGTGTTGGAGAAGACTCTTGAGAGTCCCTTGGACTGCAAGGAGATCCAACCAATCCATCCTAAGGGAAATCAGTGATGCTGAAGCTGAAACTCCAATACTTTGGCTACCTGATGCAAAGAGCTAACTCATTGGAAAGCCCCTCATGCTGGGAAAGATCAAAGACAAAAGGGAAAGAAGAGAGCAGAGGATGAGATGATTAGACAGCATCACTGACTTAATGGACATGAATTTGAGCAAACTGTGGGAGAAAGTGAAGGACAGGAAAGCCTGGTGTGCTACCAGGTTGCAAAGAGTTGGACACCACTTAGCAACTGGACAATAGCAATTAATTCTGTAGCACATCCTGGCTACTCTGGTTGTGAGCTTCATCAGAGAAAAGAGGTAAGTTTAGGTTAATTAAGGAAGATTTCATATAAAAATATTAGAATACAAGGTTTAAAAGATTGTTCCATCTGTGATAATTGATTGGCAAAGGGATGTGACACTACACCAAGGTGAAGGAAGGGAGTTTGAACTTGACCCTGCAGGAAATGAGGTGCTATGAAGATAAACACAGGTGTGTTATATAATAAAAGCACTGATTTACTAAAATCAATATGATTCAGGAGAAGCCCATGGACAGAAGAGCCTGGAGGACTTCAGCCTATGGGGTCTGAAAGAGAGGCTTCCCTGGTAGGTCAGAGAGTAAAGAATCCATCTACAATGCAGGAGACCTGGGTTCGATCCCTGGGTTGGGAAGATCCCCTGGAGAAGGAAATGGCAACCCACTCCAATATTCTTGCCTGGAGAATTCCATGGACAGAGGCTACAGTCCGTGGGGTTCCAACGAGACAGATATGACTCAAGAGAATGAGCAAGCATGCAGCCACTCAACAGATATTCACTAAATACCAACAGTACACCCAGTACTTGCAGCATCAGGACCAGAGAGAGAGACTTTCTGAACTCATCAATTGCAGTTCCCTAGCCTGAGTTAAGTCAGAACTGAGCTAATATTGACCCGGCAGCAAGTACTAGCCCTAACCCATGGTTCACATGTTGTCTACTCTACAGAGTCAGGGAACTGCCTGCACCCCCACTAGGCTGACTTGAGTTGAACCTGTTGGATTCCTGGACACATCTGAGGGAATTCTCAAACATGAGGTGGCTGGGAGGCTATGGAGTCAAAAGTCAAAAGGGTCTTCTAGTTTATGCTCTTCCAATAAGGCATTCCACAAACTTTCTCTTCTCTAAAACTCCATTCTTTTCCCCCTAAATGTAAGGAGACTGGACTTGTCTACAGCCTTACTCTCCAGATTCTGTTCTGATGAAACTCCAAACCATGTTGGATGGAACTAGTCCCTGGTGAATTTCTCACTTCCTCAAAAATGTCACTCATCCAACACGCTCTTCCAGAAAAGTCCAGGAATGATTTGCACGCATGCATGATCAGTCACTCAGTCATGACTTGCTCTTTGTGACCCCATGGGCTGAAGTCCCCCAGGCTCCTCTGTCCATGGGATTCTCCAGGCAAGAATACTGGAGTGGGTTGGTGTTTCCTCCTCCAGGGGATTTTCCTAACCCAGGATCAAACCTGAGTCTCCTGCATTGCAGGTGGATTCTTTACCACTGAACCACCTGGAAAGCCCAGGAATGCTTTGATCCTGCCTTAAATCAGTGTGGCAAAGTCATTTCCCACATTAAAGATCATTTGCCCATTTGCAAGGTCCATAAATCAACCACATTCTTTTTTATTTGTTTCAAATTTGCCATCTTGTATTTCTGTTAAATAAAAATCTAATGGAAATTCTTCACCTCATCAATTTTCATGACTCACACCCAATTCAGATACACCTCCCCTCTGTGCAAAAATTCTTCTACACTGTGCCTTGGCTTTCAATCTACATGAACAAATATCTTTAAATAAATTTACAAAAAAGGTATTATTTCCCATTGTGTAATATTTTAAAAGAAAAATGTCATACTTGTGAGAAAGTGTGCCAATGGACAACAGAATAGACCATGTCTGTGGAGAGCCATTCCATTCAGAATACAGGCCCACTGCAAAGCCAGGGAGGTGGGTGCTTCCAGAAACCTTAGGCATATAATCCAGGAATAAATAAAAAACCATTTCAAATCTATAAAATGACAATAAATGTCAGTGCATATAAACATTCTCAGAAACACACTGTCAACAGTAAAAATCTAAAGAGGCCTCCCAGTCTGGACAGAGATTCAACCTCCCAGTTTAGACAGGGATCTGATCTCTGCTTCTCTGAATAAATCCATCTGAGAGAATCGATAACACATGTTATCCTTGAGTTTGGAGTCAGTTGGCAAATGCAAGTTCAATCAAAGGCAATAATGTAACAAGTGTTCCACGTGTAATAATAATAAATTTCAATAGCCACATTAAAAGGACGTGCAAGACCCAAAACCTAGGTGGCAATTAAAGCTGCTGTTTTAAATGGGAAAAATCAAGCTGTGTGGAAAAGAGGCATATAATTGGTCACACGTGCTAGAAAGGTCTAGACTCCCAAGGACAGGGGGCATGTTTTAACTCCACTTAAAATAAGCATTCATGGCCAATGTTGCAGCACTAAATTGCACTAAGTGAAAGTTTTGGTTGCTATTTTTGATAAACTATTTCTCAAAGTTCAGTGCGAGCTGGAGTCCAGAGGGCTCAAATCATAACTGTCTTGTGTTTAAAAGAATTTGAGGGAAAGAAACAGTATATGTGTCAGCCTTAGACATGGAGTAATGATGCCTCAAATTTTATGCATACAACAATTTTGGAAAACATTTTTGTTTTGCTCTTTGCAACTAGAAAGCATAGGTGGGAAAAAAAAAGACATATTTGAATTCTCTAGCCAGACACGTTATTCAAAATCTAAAGTTTCATTTAAAAGATGAACTTGGAAGGGACTTTAAAAGCCATTTAGTCCAACTTTCTTTCTATCCATGCAAGAATTCCAGACAGGTGTTCATTCTTGGCTTGGATACTTGCTGGGGAAAGGGTAGATGGGTCATTTGTCAAAAGCTCACCCTCCTCCAGGCCAGGATTGTATTTCCTCCATCCCTCTCTCCCTCTCCATCCCTCCCTCCTTCCTACAACTTCTCCCTTATCTTGCATCCTCCCCCCTTCTCTCCTTCTCATCACCTGCCCTCACCATCTTCCCTTCGTTCTTTCTCTCCTTCTTTCCATCATCACTGTTTATAATTCCTTTCCTCTTTCTATTCCTACCTTCCTTTCTTAAAAAAAATATCTTTGTTAGAACTTCCCTGGTGGTCCAGTGATTAAGACCCTGTGCCTCCAAAGTAGGGAACATGGGTTCAATCTCTGGTTGGGGACCTAAATTCATATATGTGCCTGGCAGAGCCAAAATATTTTTTAATGTTTTTTTTTTAATTAGAAAGAATCTTTGTCAATGAAAAATTTAATCGACTATAGTGCTAAAGCTCCATTCCCTCCAAATTTCCCCATTTTTGTGTGTGGTTCTCAGCCTCAGGGCCCATCAAGATGAGTCTCTTTGGTTTCTGGCTTACCTTTCCCCTAAATCCCACCAAAGCCTCACACCTCTCCTTTCCCAACTTCCAAATCTCTCCCCAGACTCACACACATGGTTTACAAACTGGAAATAAGCATCCAAAATTAGAAAAGGAGCATTGTTCTGAATGTTTGTATCTCAGTCATATTTTACTGACTTTGTTAGAAGAGGGGCTGGCCAATAATAACACAGTAGAACAATCTACAAATATTCATCATGTGTCAGATAATGTACAAGTACTTACAGGGACTATCGCAGTGAGCTCTCAGTACCTGCACAAAAGCTACTTTTAGCGTTTTTTTGTGCTAAGTGTTTAAGAAGCATGCCCGGGGATGGCTAATTCAGAAAGGACCGTCGGGTGTTGAGCCTATATTAATCTCTGTATCTGTGCTCTCACCCACTACCCAGGCTTGCCTTTACAAGTGTGCAGTGTTTAATTTCCCAAAATGGCCCTGTACCTAACCTTTCGTTCCAGCCAGTTTCATAGCTAGAATTCCCAGGAGCACCAGAAGCTGTATTCATGTTTCTAAGCTCCCCACCACCGCAGGAACGGTGGGATATCTCGCACCTGTTGTCATGTGACGTCTGCACCCATCCTTTCAGACCTATGTGTGTCCAGCTTGCCCCATCACAGTACCTAGAGGTCACCTCCTGTCCCCATCCTGACCTCTCATTCCATGCTTACCGAAAAACATGCTGGCCTCTGAAGTTCTGCTATGGGAGCCTTTTCATATCCATTAGATTATGACAGCTTCAAGGACAGAGTTCAGGCCCTACACAGTGCTTTGCACAGCACTTTGCAAACAGGCCCTCAACTCATGTATTATTATTATTTTTTAATATTGAAGTATAATTGATTTACAATATTCTGTTACATTTAAGCGTGCAGTGGTTCAACTATACTGAATGGTAGTCGGTGATTTAGGTGCTAAATCATGTCTGACTCACCAGGCTCCTTTGTCTATGGGATTTCCCAAGCCAGATTACTGGGATGAGTTGCCATTTCCTCCTGTAGGGGATCTTCCTGACCTGGCGATCGAACCTGGGCCCCCTGTAGGCAGTCTCCTGCATTGCAGGCAGATACTTCACCAACTGAGCCACCAGGGAAGCCATATATATAATCTACTCTTTTTCAGATTCAACTCATGTATTTTGGGAATGTTGATCAGTATTTCTTTTCTAGAAGCTCCACTGAAGGCTCAAGATGCTTTCCTTCCCCTGATCTTCACTCACAGCTCTGATTTCTTCAAAGAGCGTGAGCATACCTCAGTTCCTAAATCCTTTTTAAGCTTGCTCCTTCTGGCTTATAGGGCCACCCAAACTTGGAGTTTCTCCAAGCAGGCTGCAGAAACAGAGAGGATTTTAGAAAGCAGTCAACAGTATATTTTTCATTCACAAGCCACCAAAAAATAAAAAATAATAAAAAAGATACTCTAGGCTCCCTTAGAGTCTCAGCTTCCAAAGGAAATGTTAGAAGAAGATTTCCTTTGACCTGGGAGAGGAGCCTGGGCTTCCTATGGCTCGTGTAATGGTAAGCAAAAGTTCCCCAAAGTGTTTGGACATAATTTTGTCTCTTAATAAAAGATTAATTCCAATGTAAAAGGCTGTGTGGGGATCATCATTACTAGGGAGCAGACTGTTCCATCTCCCAGTGCCTCTCTGATCTGCTCTGGGAAACTTTATAATGTGCTGTAAGGGAGTCCTTCCACAGATGGAGGGATGCAGATGGAACTAACAAGGAAGTCGCACAGACCCGGGTGAAGATGCCAAAGTTCTGATCTGGGGTCTAACATTCCTGTTTTCATCAGATGATGCTCCATTCCCACGTATCAAACCATCTTACAGAGGCTTTCTCCCTCGGCTTCTGTGTGGCCTCATCTGCACACGTATAAACTCACAATTCAGGGATCTAAAGCACATCTGCCTGCAATGCAGGAGAAGCAATGTATTTGTGTGTGTGTATATCCATGTGTATGTATATATACATAAAAGGGCTTCCCTGGTGGCTCAGACAATAAGGAATCTGCCTGCAAAGCAGGAGACCTACGTTTGATCCCTGGATTGGAAAGCTCCCCTGGAGAAGGCAATGGCAACCCACTCCAGTATCTTTGCCTGGGAAATTCCATGGACAGAGGAGCCTGGTGGGCTACAGTTCATGGAGTCCCAAAGAGTTGGATATGACTGAGCAACTAATACACACATACACACACACACACACACACACATGAAGAGAGAGATCTATATAGATATGAATACGCACACATATGTGTATATACACAAACAAATAACAAACATTAAATGAAAAGCATAACTCATAGCAGGAGTGGGTTAATCATAAAAGAAAATTTATTTTCTTTTCTATTTTCTTTTATGATCTATTCAGTGTTGGGTCTTCCCTTGCCTCTGGGTGAAAAACCTTAGCCAGCACCATGATATATCTTGCCACAATTATATGATAAAATGGCCCATGGCTTTAAATCAGAATACAAATTAAAATGACCAGTCCTTATAACTGTCAGAGGCCCTTGCCAGGGCCCACTGCAGGTGGAGGCCTGCAGTAAGGAAGCAAGGGTGGAGGGTGGGGGAGGGGGATATATTTTATACTTTCAGTCAATTTTATACCGGAGAAGGCAATGGCAACCCAATCCAGTGTCCTTGCCTGGAGAATCCCAGGGATGGGGGAGCCTGGTGGGCTGCCGTCTATGGGGTCACACAGAGTTGGACACAACTGAAGCAACTTAGCAGCAGCAGCAGCAGCAATTTTATACTTGATTGAAACTTTTTTAAGCTGCCTTTGTACCTTCTGATAACGAACTAATGCACACTGTATAGAATTATACCATATTAAGTATGCAGATCAGGAAGCAACAGTTAGAACTGGACATGGAACAGCAGACTGGTTTCAAATAGGAAAAGGAGTACATCAAGGCTGTATATTATTACCCTGCTTATTTAACTTATATGCAGAGTACATCATGAGAAACGCTGAACTGGAAGAAACACAAGCTGGAATAAAGATTGCCAGGAGAAATATCAATAACCTCAGATATGCAGATGACAACACCCTCATGGCAGAAAGTGAAGAGGAACTAAAAAGACTCTTGATGAAAGTGAAAGTGGAGAGTGAAAAAGTTGGCTTGAAGCTCAACATTCAGAAAACGAAGATCCTGGCATCCGGTCCCATTACTTCATGGGAAATAGATGGGGAAACAGTGGAAACAGTGTCAGACTTTATTTTTGGGAGCTCCAAAATCACTGCAGATGGTGACTGCAGCCATGCAATTAAAAGAAGCTTACTCCTTGGAAGAAAAATTATGAGCAACCTAGATAGCATATTCAAAAGCAGAGACATTACTTTGCCGACTGAGGTCCGTCTAGTCAAGGCTATGGTTTTTCCAGTGGTCATGTATGGATGTGAGAGTTGGACTCTGAAGAAGGCTGAGTGCCGGAGAATTGATGCTCTTGAACTGTGGTGTTGGAGAAGACTCTTGAGAGTCCCTTGGACTGCAAGGAGGTCCAACCAGTCCATTCTGAAGGAGATCAGCCCTGGGATTTCTTTGGAAGGAATGATGCTAAAGCTGAAACTCCAGTACTTTGGCTACCTCATGTGAAGAGTTGACTCACTGGAAAAGAATTTGATGTTGGGAGGGATTGGGGGCAGGAGGAGAAGGGGACGACAGAGGATGAGATGGCTGGATGGCATCACTGACTCCATGGAAGTGAGTCTGGGTGAACTCCGGGAGTTGGTGATGGACAGGGAGGCCTGGCGTGCTGCAATTCATGAGGTCGCAAAGAGTTGGACACGACTGAACGGCTGTAGTGAACTGAACTGAACTGTAGCAAAAATTTTTTGAAAGTCAAAACAGAACAAAGGACAAAATAGAAGCCACCCATAACACCATCAACCCCAAATGACTTGGGCAACATTTGGGTGAATCCTGCTGATATTTCATCCTCATCTGTAGATTACATGTTGTATATGCATATTTATGGGAGTTTTTTTTTCCTCCATTGTCTTTTTCAAACCTTAACAATGAAACTTCACTGTCATATATCTCTTGAGTGCAATAAATAAAAAGAAATCATATATCATCTGTTGGAAATAACTACAACTTCCTTACCTTTTACAAATATGCCCCCAAAATGGCATAGTGTACAGGTTAAGACTCTAGACTCAGAGCTAGACTCCTGGGGTCATTACAATATTCCCCTACTTATTAACTAAGTGTCCTGTGGTAAATAAAATAAATCAATGCTCTATATCTCAGTTTTCTAATCTGTAAAATGGGATAATCATAGTTACTTTCCTTGTGGGGTTATCATGAAATATAAAACACGTTTAACATTTGTAGAGGAGTGCCCAGCAGATGGTAAATTCTATGTAAGTGTGAGCTACAAAGATGAGGATGATGACCATGATGATGATAGAATCACACAGTTGGAAGCACAGTTCTCAAGAAGCTTGTAATTTACTTTGTGAGAGATATGAATGTAAACCAAACAGTTAGAGAAGCTTATAGAGCTAATCTAATCATTTTGATTCTTAAAAATAAAGTCATAATAGGTTTTAATAAGCAAGGTAGAACTTGGGAGAATTTAAGTCCTTTAGAGTATGATGTTTGGGAAATATATACCTATGCGTTTTTTGGTTTCAACATTTGTCTGGATCTTTCTCATACCTCCTAAGATCCAACTAGTTTTCTGGGATGAAGTGATGAGAGTAAGCTTCCCTATCCTCATAAATAAACCTAGGACATCCTCCCCCTGTGAGCAAAGGCACATGGGAACTTCACTGGTGCTGTCAGCTGTCAGGACTGCAGACCCCTGAATCCTCACTAGGTTTGTCTGATCTGAGCAGATCAGAACAAAAAGATAAAGCTGAGGAACTGGCATCATTCCCTCCTCCCCAATCACCTGCCAGTGGATTCCCAGAAACTGGTGTGATTGGAGCATTTCTTCTAAAAGTAAGAGGCCCAAAAAGGATTGGGGTAGTGGTACACAGCTTAATTAAGCAGCTGGGTTTTCAGGTATAGGCTGTCAGGGTGTGGGGGCAGCTAGTGATCATAAGCCCAGATATTTTGATAATGTCAGGCCATGTTTGCAGGCTTTTTCTTTCCCTTGATTATTCCCTTTTGTTCACTGGGCCTGGGCTATGAACCATGAACAAGAGCTTTTCAAAGAGAAAACAAGTGAGAGCATTCCATGCAGAAGTATTTTCTCTACAATGAAATGAAACAGGCAGCATCTTACAAGTGGTTCCTGGAGGCCACATGTGGCTCTTCTAAGTCAGTGGTTCTCACCCCACACTGCTGAGTTAGAACTATTTGGGGAGTTTTTAAGAAACCCAAGGCCTGGCTGCACCAAGACCACTTTCAACCAGGAATGCAGAAGGCAGGATCAAGCATCAGCATTTGATAAAAGTTTGCTGGGTCATTTCACTGGGCAGTCAAGCTGGAGAACCATGCTGTAGACAACGAAGAGTCTTACCTGTGGCTCAGCTGGTAAAGAATCTGCCTGCAATGCGGGAGACCTGGGTTCAATCCCTGATTTGGGAAGACCACCTGGAGAAGGGAAAGGCTACCCACTCCATTATCCTTGCCTGGAGAAGTCCATGGGGTCTCAAAGAGTCAGACACAACTGAGCAACTTTCACTTTTCCCTTTATCCAGACAGGTGTGTTCCTTCTCTTAGTACTGAGAACCCACATCTCAGTATAGCTCCTTGGTCACAAGAGCTCGGTGAGGTCCGCAGGACCACAGCTTGGTGGAGGAGAAGAGGTCTGGTTTTGTGGTCTGAAAGTTCTGGATTCATATCCCAGCTCTATCACCAACTTCTGAGCCTCATGGATTTGCTTTTTGTCTGTTTTGTGTGTTATGTTTATGTATTTGGCTGAGCTGAGTCTTCATTGCTGCATGCAGGCTTTCTCCAGTTGCAGCCCATGGGCTCCTCACTGCGGTGGCTTCCCTTGTCATGGAGCATAGGCTTCAGTAATTATGGTGCATGGGCTTCGCTGCTCCATGGCACAGGGGATCTTCCTGGGCTAGGGACTGAACTCATCCCCTGCACTGGCAGACAGATTCTTAACCATGGGATCACAAGGGTTGCATGGATTTGGATCCATTTCTAAGCTTCATCTTCCTTGTTCACTCCATGGAGATAATAATAATATCAGCTTGGCAAGAGCTGTCTAAAATTAGAGGGATGAGATGAAAAGCGCTTTGCATAGTACCTTAAAACATGATAAGGGTTTGAGAACTGGTAGCTGTTGTGGTTATTATTTGTTAAAACCTACAATTTTAGAAATAATCGTGTGTGCTATTAACAGGGGCAAAATAATACTACAGTCGCATACACAGGAGAGGACATTTTAAGTAACTATATGTTCATACTACTAATTTCTTTAATGTTAACACCTGTCTCTAAATTCTTAAGTGTTCATAATTATGGATATTAACTTTCTAAATGGAGGAGGTATTTCCCATGCAGGATGTGATGCAGAAAGCAAATTGAAATTCAATGGATGCACTCAGTGTCTCTGTTGAAGACCTCTATATAACATGCAGATATTATTGCACCCATCTTGGCAGGAATCCAGTTGAATAAATAAGAATATGTTCTATCATCCAAGGACAGATCAACTAAGTGGCCTGAGAACTCCCAGAGTCACAAAATCATAAAATGTTTAACTCTCAAGAGATCATGTAGTTTAATGATTGTAAAATATACATATTCTCTTGGCAGTAGAACACTTTTCTCAATAAAAATCTTAACTGTTAATGCCCAGTATTTACATGTGAAATTCTTATAGCTGAAGTGAGGCTTCACCATGTTACCCTTGAAGGGTTGTTTAGAGTTCCAGAGATTCAAAAGAACACACTTTGAAAATCAATGATTGGGACTTCCTGGGTGGTCTAGTGGTTAAGAATCTCCTTTCCAATGCAGGGGACTTGGGTTCAATTCCTGGTCTGGGAACTACATAGCACTGGACTACTAAGCCTGCATGCTGAAACTACTGGGCTCACAGACTCTAGACACCATGCCACTAGAGAGAAGCCTGTGTGCCTCAATGAATGGTCTCACCTGCTGAAACTCAGACCCAAAGCAGGTAAATAAATAAATAAAACCAACGGTTGATTTGGAAGCACTTGGAGTAGACTGTTACTTCGATTATATCCAGTGACACTCATATCCTGCTATTCCCAATATTGTGCATTTTCATCAGCATGGACTACAGCCTTGGCCATGTGACTTGCCATCAACAATGGCACATTAATAACCGCAGTACAAGTAGATATGGTCTTGCTTCTGGATATCATTTGTTTAACCAGTTGCCACTCTGTAACAGAGTCTGGGCTAGGCTGCTGTATGATGAGACCAGGTGAAAAAGAAAACCCAGAAGAGCAGCATGGAAGGATCAGGTTTCTGAGTGAAGTCCTTCTGCATTGTCCAGGCCCAGTTTAGCCTCCAAACCACTGTACCCTTATGGAGATTTCAAGGGAGAAATCTCTTGAAAAGAGAGCACATCCCAGCAACACCCAGCCCAGATTCCAGAATTATGAGGAAATAAAAATAAAATGGACTGCAATGGGTGAATTTAACTCAGATGACCATTATATCCACTACTGTGGGCAGAAATCCCTTAGAAGAAATGGAGTAGCCCTCATAATCAACGAAAAAGTCAAATGCAATACTTGGATACAATCTCAAAAATGACAGAATGATCTCTGCTAGTTTCCAAGGTAAACCATTCAATATCACAGTAATCCAAGCCTATGTCCTGACCAGTAATGCTGAAGAAGCTGAAGTTGAACAGTTCTCTGAAGACCTACAAGACTTTCTAGCACTAACACCCCAAAAAAGATGTCCTTTTCATTATAGGGGACTGAAATGCAAAAGTAGGAAGTCAAGAAATACCAGGAATAACAGGAAAACTTGGCCATGGAGTACAGAATGAAGCAAGGCAAAAGCTAATGAGTTTTGCCAAAAGAACGCACTGGTCATACCAAACACCCTCTTCCAACAACACAAGAGAAGATTGTACACATGGACATCACCAGATAGTTAATACCAAAATCAGATTGGCTATATTATTTGCAGCCAAAGATGAAGAAGCTCTATACGGTCAGCAAAAACAAGACCAGGAGCTGACTGTGGCTCAGATCATGAACTCCTTATTGTCAAATTCAGACTTAAATTGAAGAAAGTAGGGAAAACCACTAGACCACTCAAGTATGACCTAAATTAACTCTCTAATGATTATACGGTTAAAGTGACAATAGATTCAAGGAATTAGATTTGATAGAGTGCCTGAAGGACCAGGGATGGAGGTTCATGACATTGTACAGGAGGCAGGGATCAAAACCATCTCCAAGAAAAATAAATGCAAAAAGACAAAATAATTACCTGAGGAGGCCTTACAGATAGCTGTGAAAAGAAGAGAAGCAAAAGGCAAAGGAGAAAAGGAAAGATATACCCATTTGAATGCAGAGTTCCAAAGAATAGCAAGGAGAGAAAAGAAAGACTTCCTCAGTGATCAATACAAAGAAATAGAGGAAAACAACAGAATGGGAAAGACTAGGGATCTCTTCAAGAAAATTAGAGATACCAAGGGAACATTTCATGTAAAGATGGGCTTGATAAAGGACAGAAATGGTCTGGACCTAACAAAAGCAGAAGATATTAAGAAGAGGTGGCAAGAATACACAGAAGAACTGTACAAAAAAGGTCTTCATGACCCAGATAATCACGATGGTGTGATCACTCACCTAGAGCCAGACATCCTGGAATGTAAGGTCAATTGGGCCTTAGGAAGCATCACTACAAACAAAGCTAGTGGAGGTGATGGAATTCCATTTGATCTATTTCAAATCATAAAAGATGAGGCTGTGAAAGTGTTGCATTCAATATGCCAGCAAATTTGGAAAACTCAACAGTGGTCATGGGACTGGAAATGTGTTTTCATTCCAATCCCAAAGAAAGGCAATACCAAAGAATGCTCATAAGAATGCACAATTGCACTCATCCCACACACTAGTAAAGTAATCCTCAAAGTTCTCCAAGCTAGGTTTCAACAGTATGTGAACCATGAACTTCCAGAAGTTCAAGCTGGATTTAGGAAAAGCAGAGGAACCAGACATCAAATTGCCAACATCCGCTGGATCATGGAAAAAGCAAGAGAGTTCCAGACAAACATCTACTTCCACTTTACTGACTATGCCAAAGCCTTTGACTGTGTGAATCACAATGAAGTGTGGAAAATTCTGAAAGAGATGGGAATACCAGACCACCAGACCTGACTCTTGAGAAATCTGTATGCAGGCCAGGAAGCAACAGTTAGAACTGGACATGGAAAAACAGACTGGTTCCAAATAGGAAAAGGAGTACGTCAAGGCTGTACATTGTCATGCTGCTTATGTAACTTATATGCAGAGTACATCATGAGAAACGCTGGACTGGAAGAAGCACAAGCTGGAATCAAGATTGCCAGGAGAAATATCAATAACCTCAGATAATGCAGATGACACCACCCTTATGGCAGAAAGCGAAAAACTAAAGAGTCTTTTGATGAAAGCGAAAGAGGAGACTGAAAAGTTTGGCTTAAAACTCAACATTCAGAAAACTAAGATCATGGCATCTGGTCCCATCACTTCATGGGAAATAAATGGGGAAACAGTGGAAACAATGACAGACTTTATTTCGGTCGGGGCAGGGGGTGGGCGGGCTCCAAAATCACTGCAGATGATGACTGCAGCCATGAAATTAAAAGATTCTTGCTCCTTGGAATAAAAGTTATGACCAACCTAGACAGCATACTAAAAATAGAGATATTACTTTGCCAACAAAGGTCCATCTAGTCAAGGCTATGGTTTTTCCAGTAGTCACGTACGGATATGAGAGTTGGACTATAAAGAAAGCTGAGCACTGCAGAACTGATGCTTTTGAACTGTGTAGTTGGAGAAGACTCTTGAGAGTCCCTTGGACTGAAAGGAGATCAAACCAGTCAATCCTAAAGGAAATCAGTCCTGGCTATTCACTGGAAGGACTGATGCTGAAGCTGAAATTCTGATACTTTGGCCATGTGATGTGAAGAACTGACTCATTGGAAAAGACCCGGATGCTGGGAATGATTGAAGGCGGGAGGAGAAGGGGAGGACAGAGGATGAGATGGTTGGATGGCATCACCGACTCAATGCACATGAGTTTGAGTAAACTGTGGGAGCTGGTGATGGACATGGAAGCCTGTCGTGCTTCAGTCGATGAAGTGGCAAAGACTCGGACATGACTGAGTGATTGAACTGAGCTGAAGACAATCGTTGCTTCAAGCCACAAAATTTGGGGATGAATGGTTATGTAACAACAGAAAACTGAAAAGTTATTTTCTAACTCATCTTATATCTCTAGCATATCATTGTAGCTTGCATTTTAAAATTTCATTAATAATAAGCTTTGAACTAACCAATTAATCAATAAGTAGATGAACTAAAAATATAACAAAACTCTTCTCGTTCTGAATTCAGCTTCTGTGCTATAACTCATATGACTGCATATTAGTGGGGAAAAAATCTTTTAAATTCTAGATATTCCTATATTTCTTAACATTAGTTATATTTTAAGATAGAACTATTTTGTTCCTTAAATCCTTAAGTCTTAACTAAGAAAGCAATTAAGAATAAGAGGCTTTTAAGCAATGAAATAAGATGTTACACCATTCAAGGACTTTTGTTAGAAGATAGAATCTCTCTCAAAACCTGCATACCCTTATTTTAGACAAAATTCTATTTTAACATCATTTTCTGGATTCTGGATATGTGGGAACCACACACATATATGTGTGTGTCTATATGTATATATACAATGAATAATAGATAAACTAAGTTTAATAAAGGGCATATATATTTACAAATAAATAATTTACTAGACAAAATTTACATTTCATCAGATTAGATTGTATATGTCAAGAACCAGATCAAATCACACTTGAACACCATTCAAGGATTCTGTTGGAATTCTACCATATCAGTGAGCACTCAGTCTGAGATATTTCTCAGGGAAACACTTTGACATGGGCGCCGACCTGTGTACTTTGCCCTCACGATGGATCTTTGACTCTAGTCTCACTGTTTCACCACTGCTACCATCCGTGACAAACCTGGTAGTTAAATATCATTCTTTCAATCCTACAGATTATAGGTCAGGCTTTCGTAAGTGCACAGAAAGAAGTTAGAAGGCTACTGGTAGATTTATATCCTTTTTTCCCCATAAAAAGAACATGGCAAGGAAATTTACTTCCTCTCGGAATTTGAGAGGATAGTGGAGGCTGTGAATTATACCCCAAAATATTGGGTAAAAAATTCACTTTGCTTTATTTCTCAGATTCAAATACTAAGTTCAGTTCTCCTGCTTGGCTGATGAAAAATTCCATACTATTGTTAAAGTGTAGTTTTCAAAAGATAACATAATAATGCACAGGTAAATATAAAATGAACACATGTCAGAGATTTGTTCAACTCATTAATTACTGAGAGAAACAGTGAGGTGTTAAAAACAGCCCAAAGAATATTTGAGAAGATAAATATTTATAGGTAAGTTAATAAAGGCAGATGAGGATAGGATTTCAATGATACATATAACACTGCTTAATGTCAAAGAAATTGAAAGTTGCACAGTTGCGTCTGATTCTTTGTGACCTCATGGATTATACAGTCCATGGAATTCTCCAAGGCAGAATACTGGAGTGGGTAACTTTTCTCTTCTCCAAGGTATCTTCACAACCAAGGGATCAAACCCAGGTCTCCCGCACTGCAGACAGATTCTTCACCAGCTGAGCCACAAGGATTCTTTGTGAGCTGAGCCATAAAGGAAACTATCAAACAATTGCACTCATCTCACATGCTAGCAAAGATAATGCTCAAAATTCTCCAAGTCAGGCTTCAACAGTACGTGAGTGGTGAATACCAGATGTTCAAGCTGGATTTAGAAAAGGCAGAAGAATCAGAGATCAAATTGCCAACATCCATTGGATCATAGAAAAAGCAAGAGAGTTCCAGAAAAATGTCTACTTCTTCTTTATTGATTATGCCAAAGCCTTTAGCTGTGTGGATCACAACAAACTATGGAAAGTTCTTCAAGAGATGGGCATCCCAGACCACCTGACCTACCTCCTGAGAAATCTGTATGGAGGTCAAGAAGCAGCAGTTAGAACTGGACCTGGAACAACAGACTGGTTCCAAATTGGAACTGGAATACATCAAGGCTGCATATTGTCACCCTATTTATTTAACTTATATGCAGAGTACATCATAAAAAATGCCGGGCTTGATGAAGCACAAGCTGGAATCAAGATTGCCAGGAGAAATATCAATAACCTCAAATAGGCAGATGATACCACCCTTATGGCAGAAAGTGAAGAGAAACCAAAGAGCTTCTTGATGAGGGTGGAAAAGGACAGTGAAAAGGCTGGCTTAAAACTCAGCATTCAAAAAACTAAGATCATGGCATCTGGTCCCATCACTTCATGGCAAATAGATGGAAAACAATGGAAACAGCGACATACTTTATTTTCTTGGGCTCCAAAATCACTGTAGATGGTGACTGCAGCCATGAAACTAAAAGCACCTGCTCCTTGGAAGAAAAGCTATGACCAACCTAGACAGCATATTAAAACGCAGAGACATTGCTTTACCAACAAAGGTCTGTCTAGTCAAAGCTGTTTTTCTCCAGTAGTAAAGTATGGTAGGGAGTGCTGGACTCTAAAGAAAGCTGACCACAAAGAATTGATACTTTTGAACTGCGATGTTGGAGGAAACTCTTGAGAGTTCCCTGGACTGCAAGGAGATCCAACCAGTCCATCTGAAAGGAAATCAGTCCTGAATATTCACTGGAAGGACTGATGCTGAAGCTGAAACTCCAATACTTTGGCCACCTGATGTGAAGGGCTGACTCATTGGAAAAGACCTGGATGCTGGGAAAGATTGAAGGCAGGAGGAAAAGGTGATGACAGAGGATGAGATGATTGGATGGCATCATTGACTCGATGGACATGAGTTTAAGCAAGCTCCAGGAGTTGGTGATGGACAGGGAATCCTGGCGTGCTGCAGTCTATGGGGTCATAAAGAGTTGAACACAATTTGGTGATTGAACTGAACTGAATGTCTAAGAGTGTGATAAACCATAACTTTTAAGGTGACCTGTTAAAGTGATCAGAAATAATTTCCATCTCAACTGAATATAGTTCTGCAAGATAGTTTGAAGCTTAAGTCTGGGACCTTTAATCAATAGCAAGATGCTGCAGTTTCATCACTAACTTGTGTCCAACTCTTTGCAACCCTATGGACTGTCCCCCATGAAACTCCTCTGTACAACCATGAGCTAAAAACAAGCAGTTGCACAATCCCTGGGTGGGCACATACCTCCATATAGCACTGAAGAATCAAGCCCCCCCTTTTGCTTTTGTCCAAATTTTGAGTAATTTTTATTAATAATCATAATTAATGCATCTCTCTCTGCTTGTCAGTAGGTTCATGAAAGAATAATGGGCCTTTTAGAAGCTAAAAAACAGGAAAAGAGACAGGCTTTTTGCCCACTATCTTGATAACACATTCAAGCCTCTACCATAATCCTCTCAGTTTGGGGGCAGACCCAGAAATAACCCCAATAACCATCACTTTCTGATATCCTGGCCTCTTTATAACTCCCTCTCCTTGCTTGTGGATGGGATCTGTCCCTTGCCTCTAGCTAATGGAATATTGCAAAGGTGAAGTGGTCTTACAGATGTAATTTAAATCCGAAACCAACCAATTCTGTAAAAGGAGATTTTTCCAGACTGAACCTAAATTAATCAGGCAGGTTTAGATTAATCAAAGTCCTTAAAAGGGAGGCTGAGCCATCCCTGAGTCAAGAAATTATTCTGCTGGCCTTAAGAAAGTAAGCTACCAAGTTTATAAAACCAAATGCCAAAGAACAGTAGGAGATACCCAGGATGAAAGTGGACTCAAGGGAAGCAGCAAGACTACCTCAGTCCTACAACCACAAGTGTACTAAAAAGCAGAGAGATCATATAGTCAAAGTAATGGTTTTTACTGTATTCATATATGGATGTGAAAGTGGGACCATGAAGAAGGCTGGACACTGAAGAATTGACGCTTTTAAACTGTGGTGTTAGAGAAGATTTTTGACGGTCCCTTGGACTTCAAGGAGATCAAACCAATCAATCCTAAAGGAAATGAGTCCTGAATATTCACTAGAAGAACTCATGCTGAAGCTGAAACTTTGGCCACCTGATGTGAGGAGCTAACTCAATGGAAAAAAAAACCTTGAAGTTATGAAAGACTGAGGGCAGGGAGAGAAAAGGGAAACAGAAGATGAGATGGTTGGAAAGCATCATTGACTCAATGGACATGAGTTTGAGCAAACTTTGGGAGAGAGTGAACACCAAGGAAACCTGGCATGCTGCATTCCATGGGGTCCCAAAGAGTCAACTATGACTCAGCAACTGATCAACAACAACAAAATACTCACAGGAAACAGAATTCTTCCAACAACCATGTGTGTTGGAAGAAGACCCCAAGCTCCAAAATTGAACAAGCCAAGATGACACCTTGCTTATAGCATTGTGAGACCCTAAGCAGAAGGTCCAGCTAAGCTTTATCTGGATTCCTGAGCCAAAGGAACTGTGTATGTTGCTTTAAGCCACTAAGCTTGCGGCAACTTGTTATGCATCAATAGGTAACTAATACACTCAGGGCACATCACACAGAGCTTAACTCCTCTGACATGCTCTCTGAATCCCCTTCCAATGCCCTCAAGGCCTCAGGGCCTGCTTTCAGTCAACTTTAGACCCAATGGCAATTCCTCTGTCTAGGGCATGGAGTAAAGCCAGCCTAGTCACAGTAACCTGTCAAGGTTACATTCTTTATCTTATACCTTGAGATGTACTCTTACCTTATCCCTTTTCCGAAATTATCTCTTATTTTTAAGTTAGCCTCCTAAAAGCTTATAGACCTAAATTATTACTCTGTATGGGTTCCTCTTTGGAATCCGCAAGTGAATGATTCTGCTTGAGCCTGAAATTCCAATCTCTATACTTAGCGATTTTTGTAAGAGAGAAAGAGAGAGAAAAAATATTACAAGGAAAGCTTGAGCCTTTGGAAAATCCAGTGTTGACCTCTCTTTACTGGCATGAAAGTGGGGAAAGGAGACTCTAACACCATTTCAGTGTTGTGTGTGGGGGTTGGGGTTGTTGTTGTTAGTAACTTGTCTTTTTAAACAGAGTTACTGTAACGTACACTATAAGACCAGGCTGCAATAAAGTCTTTTAGGGGCAGAATTACAAAATAAATGGGGGCTCTTAGTACTTCCTTGATAATCCATTTTGCATTTCTTAAGATCATAAAAGAGAAAAGGAACCAGAGGCAAACACACGTGTTCATTAGTAATGAGTCAGAGGTCATGGGTGCAGGAGAGGATGGACCCATTTCAGCTCAGGAGAAACTGCTGAGAGGACTTTGCAGAGGCGAGTTTGGGGATCAGTCCATTGGTGAGGCTCTGGAGTATGCTGGTTACTGTATTTGCACTTGCATTTCTCAAACGTGCCTGCACAGTCAACACACCTGAGGAGCATAGTATTCTGACTTCTAAGCCCTAGGGCTTTCTTGGACTTCACAGGGCTCATATGTCCTCGGGAGAAGCTCTCCACAAAAGTAACTGATAGGAATTGGTGTATAAACTCCCCAGCTCTCCCTCCTGTCCAGTGCAATAAGTTTAAGGTGTGTTCTATACGATTCTGAGAGTCCCCTAGCAGGACTAAGATCCAGTTGCCCATAATGGTAACTCATTTGTTTCATATCCTTTATTGCTTGCTTTCCTTTACCTGTCTTCCTTCCCTAATCCTCTACCAGTGTTTCCTCACATCAACTGCCAAATAAACTACTTACTCTTATAACCTGGTCTCAGGATCTGCTTCTAGAAGGGTCCAAATCAAAGCAGTCTCTGTCTAGAATAAGGTTAGCGATAGAGGAGACTGTGCCAGGGAGCAGGGCGGGAAACCGAGGGATACCAAGAAAGACACTGAGCAGATTTGTCACTGGCCAAAGGGACTGGGGTATATTCAAACAATATAACATTTGGGACTCTCAAGCAGCTTTCCATGTATCATTTTGGAACCCCTCTGCCATGGATTGGGCTCTCAGGCCACTAAACTATTTCCTAAAAATACGCAAATCAATCAAAACCTGTTCTCTTTTCCCACATTCACAAACATAACTGATCTTACCCTGGGTTCATCAGATGGTCAAGGGTGAGATGAAGGCTTATATTATTTTATTAGGGTATATAATGCCAGGGAAGAGGAACGAGAAACAGGAAGAGTCTAGAAGGGAAGGAGGGAGACTAAGAAGGTTGAATTATGCAAGTGGCTGCCACTAGGGAACCTGGGTACTCAGCTACGGACCACTGAGCCTTTGAGGATCCATACAAGCTACACCCCAAGACTGAAGGATTCTGGGTATAGTGAGGGAGGAGAAATCAAGTAAACACTGTTTCCCAGTGTAACAAGGAAGAGCAAAACCTGACTCCTTATTGGATTTGTTTCTTTAACTTATGCTTTTCATTGCCATTATTATAATCATACACAATAGCCTGCCTTAAGGAACCCTGACCCTCTGCCTGAATGTTAAAGTGCTTTTTTTCAACTCACAGGGAGACAATCTGACCATACCCACCTATGAATAGTTGCAGAAAAGAAGAAATTAAGGCATCTCCTTCCTGACGCTGGCCAAGCCAGACAGAATAATGTTCTTTTTACTTTATTTCCTCATCTTCTCCATTTCTCTGTTCTATAAAAGAAATTGGCATCCAGAATTGGATAAGATGGCTTTTTGGAGACACTAGTTTACTGGCTTTCCAAATAATGTTATTATTCCTTGCCTTAGCACCTCATCTCCAGATATATTGGCCTTCATGCGGTGAGCAGAGTGAGCTTGGGCTCAGTTAACACCAACATCAGTGGTCCAAGACCAGTTTCCAGGGGATGGTTGGTGGAAAGGAGTTCAGAATCCATGCTTCCCATGGTTGATCCTCCTCCCAATCCCCACAATGGAGGCACAGAAGAATGTGTGGCCCTCACTCTCTCCTTTCTTTCTTGAGAGGTTGGATGTCCCTACTTCCCAGCGACTGACTGTGAGGTATATCCTATATAGCCCAACTCTCTGTAAAAATTTAGTAGCTCTCTTATCTTAGAAACAAAGAAATGAAATAGGAAAGTCAGCACTTTGCCTGACTTTTCAAAATAACAGAGTTGAGCTTAGACTCTCTGGCCCTGTTCCCCCAAGACACTGAAGCCTCCATGAAACTCTATTCCAGGATCTAGGGTGATCAATGGAGCTCTGATTTGCCCCAAACAGGGTGTAAGGAGAAGCACAATCTTCCTTCCAGAAAGAAATTCTATACAGACAAGGAATACAAGGCAGTTCAATTACATTATAATTGACTCTAATTGGCCCTCCCACAGGCTATTAAATTCTTTATCTGCAGCCTGGTAGCACATTAGAAAGCTATAATACCTCTATCCTGCCCTGAAGAACACAATAGAAAATGATTTTTTAAAAATTCAGCAAGCCACTGATCTTGGAAAAAGAGCTCTGGTGGGGTCAATAAATTGGAGGCATTTTTAGGATGTGTGAGGATGTTGCAGAAATCAATAATTGAAAAACGAAGCACCACACTCAGAGAGTTGGAGAACTCAGGTTTATTACACCGGCGGCCTCAGAGGAGTTAACATTTCAAGCTCTGAGCCCCGAACAAAGGGGTTACAGTTTTTATAGACCTACTATAGTGGGCAACAGTAGCTGCTAATAGGCTGGTTTAAACTACGGTTTCACATGCACGGGAAAACAGTGGTCAAGATGGGGAGGGGGGTGTCTGACCTTTACATGGACAAGCATGATTAACCAGGTTTGCAAGGGCTGGGCAATTGCAAAGAGCAGGACAATGGTGAGTGAAATAAACTCCAGTTCCTAGTATTGCAAGTCCCCACTTTCTGAGACTACGTGACCTACATGATCTAGACTTTGCAAGGAGCAAGCTAAGTTACAGAGGCAGAAGGACCAAGAGGTTATGCAAAATTTTAACTTTTCCTCTTCATCCCCAACTCCTGATGCTTCTATCACTCATTGTAGAAAGCATCATCTCATGTTTTGGTAGCACATTCAGAGCTCCCCATTGTTTAGGGGGCTATATTGAGCTATTACCATTTGTATGTTATGGATTCAATCCAAGAGGTTATGAACTGGGTAATTGAATTGAGAATACAAGGGCCAAACAAGAGTACTGTCAAGAACATGAAGAAAGAATCTGTTAAAGGGAGAAGCCATGAGGCCCAGCTCCAGATACTGTTTCAGTTACCCCAGGAATTTGCTAGTTGCTCTCTCCTTTTTAAGATTCATTCCCTTAGCTGTTGGGTCATGTCCTTGACTATTCCTGATTGGTTTATATAAAAGCAGCATTCTTCATTTAAGAAAAGGCAGAGTCCTCCCTTTTCAGCTGTTGGTAGGTCTAGCCCTCTCCTATTCTGTAAAACTACCTCAGCCAGGGAGTCTAGTTGGTTCTGTAATGAAGAACTCAGCAATAATGCCAATTAGGGATAGAGGCCGTGGTTGACAGTAAAAATCCATCGATATTTTGATAGCCGGATCCTTAAGCTTCCACGGTGTGTTGACCAGCCAGCTGCCGGAGTGTAGCTGGAGCAAGATTGAAGAATCCTCAAGCTGCTACCGTGCATTGATTGGTCAGCTTCTAGAGTGACTAGAGCAGGGCTCAGCGTCCTTCATGGGTGAGGGCCCCTGTCTTTGGAACTGGACCTTGAGGAGGTTTAGCGGTCCTTGAAGGAGTCTTTTGGGCCTAGAAAAGAAAACAACAGGAGAAAACAAAACAGAACTTTAGGTCCCGCCCTGATGCTCCAGGTCGGTTGCATCTATCTGGGGCTTATCACCCCCTCTCCAGAAACCTTCCACCCCCTGCACCTGCCCAGAAGACTTATCACCCCCTGTCTTGAAACCTTCCGCCCCCTACACCTGCACAGAAGACTTATCACCCCCTGCCCAACTACAAATGCTATCTCAACTAAAGAATACTCAAAACATCCCGCCTGATTAATGTTTCCCCTATCACTTCCACGAACCTCCTTATAAATATGGAGCCTCCCTGATCCCTCTCAGCACTTAGCCTAGTTGGTAGGTCGACTGTCGCCCCTCCTTGCCTGAATAAAGGTAACCTACTGCTTCTTTAACTTATATGCAGAGTACATCATGAGAAGTGCTGGACTGGAAGAAACACAAGCTGGAATCAAGATTGCTGGGAGAAATATCAATAACCTCAGATATGCAGATGACACCACCCTTATGGCAGAAAGTGAAGAGGAACTAAAAAGATTCTTGATGAATGTGAAAGTGGAGAGTGAAAAAGTTGGCTTAAAGCTCAACATTCAGAAAATGAAGATCATGGCATCTGATCCCATCACTTCATGGGAAATAGATGGGGAAACAGTGGAAACAATATCAGACTTTATTTTGGGGGGCTCCAAAATCACTGCAGATGGTGACTGTAGCCATGAAATTAAAAGACTCTTACTCCTTGGAAGAAAAGTTATGACCAACCTAAATAGCATATTCAAAAGCAGAGACATTAATTTGCCGACTAAGGTCCATCTAGTCAAGGCTATGGTTTTTCCAGTAGTCATGTATGGATGTGAGAGTTGGACTGTGAAGAAGGCCGAGCACTGAAGAATTAATGCTTTTGAACTGTGGTGTTGGAGAAGACTCTTGAGAGTCCCTGGGACTGCAAGGAGATCCAACCAGCCCATTCTGAAGGAGATCAACCCTGGGATTTCTTTGGAAGGAATGATACTAAAGCTGAAACTCCAATACTTTGGCCACCTGGTGCAAAGAGTTGACTCATTAGAAAAGACTTTGATGCTGGGAGGGATTGGGGGCAGGAGGTGAAGCGGATAACAGAGGATGAGATGGCTGGATGGCATCACCGACTCGATGGATTTGAGTCTGAGTGAACTCCGGGAGTTGGTGATGGACAGGGAGGCCTGGTGTGCTGCGATTCATGGGGTCGCAAAGAGTCAGACATGACTGAAAGACTGAACTGAACTGAACTTCTGTTGAGGTCGTCTTTCCTGTCTGCCTCAGCCTGAACTATATCCTATATTCTTGGTGCAGAAACCCAACCCAGGAAGGGGCGAGGCACTCTTCTCACTCTCTCTCACTCTCCCTCCCTCTCATTGTTTTCCCTTCCCGGAGTCTGGGAGCGTGAACTTCTGCAGAGCTCACTTTTCTACCAGGGCTCAAGTTCCCCTCAGAGATGCCTAGTGCCTTCGTGAGGGGTGCAAGCCTTGTACTAAGGCTTTATTGGTGCTTTACATACCCCCAGGCCTCGGCTCTACCGCCTTTCCCTCCCTCTCTCTCTGATGACCTCCAGAATAGAGAACTCTTGCCATTTGAATGTTCTACATGCAACACTCCACTCAACCTGGCCCCTAGATTAAGGTAAGATCCAGACGGTGTTCTAGAGGTGCTCCAGAACTCAGTCCTCTCTGGGTCCTGGGGACCCCCGGCCCAGGGCCACTCTGTAGGTGACAGTGGGGCACTCTCCACCTCGACACAGAGCTCTCTTTTCATAACGCCTATTGCTACTATGGGTGATGACTCAAGCTCTCAACAGGAGCCTCTGCTTGCCTTTCAACTATGGAGTCTGGCCAATCGGTCCCAAAAGATCCCCCTCTGACCTGTGCCTTCAAAAATCTCAAACCACTTTCACTCATTGAACTCAAAGCTAACCATTTAAAGCAACTCTGTACACAGATTTGGCTTCAATACCAATCAGACAATCAAGACCGCTGGCCTCAAGTCAGCACATTTGACTTTAACATTCTTCAAAATCTCACTGACTTCCTTAAACGGAATGGCAGGTGGTCAGAGGTCCCGAATGCCCAAGCCTTTTGGGCCCTTCGGAGCAGGCCCTCCTTATACAAGGCCTACTCGACCCATGAGGTCCTTCTATACACCTTGCCTCCCAAGCAAAAGGGCTCTTCTTCCTCAACTAACCATGGACCACAACCTTCCGCACCCACAGAGTTCGACCCTGAGGACGAGCCCCTCCCTGCCCGCCACCCTGCCAACCCTCTCCTTCCCCTTCATCCAACTCACCTACTGGCCCAGAAACCTCTCCTGACTCCCCCTCGACCCCACTACCCCATCTCCCCAACTCGCCCTCCCCCCTTCCTTCCCCCTCCGCCACACGGTCACATACCCAACACGTTTTCCCTGAGAGAGGTGGCAGGACCAGAGGGCCCCACCTGAGTCCATGCGCCATTTTCATTGTCAGATATGAGCCAGATAAAAGAAAAGTTAGGATCATTTTCTGAAAATCCTACCAGATACAGAAAAGAATTCCTGAGACTCTCCCAGGCCTATAATCTCACACGGAATGATGTATATTATATCTTAAATGCCACTCTCACCCCTGATGTAAAAGACCATATCTAGCAAATGGCGAAAGCCCATGCCAATCCCTTACATAACCAAGTCAGGCATAGCCCAGTTGCTGATGAGGTGGTACCTCAGTTAGATCCCCACTGGACGTCCCAGCCCGGTGACCCAGGTATCAGGAGATTCAATCATATGATTACCTGCATTCTAGAAGGAATGCAGAAAAATATTCATATCCATGTCAATTGTGATAAAATCAGAGAAATCACCCAAGGGACAGATGAAAATGCAGCCTTATTCTTGGCACGCCTCACAGAGGCAGTCCACAAGTATACCAACCTAGAAATCACCACCCCTGCTGGGTTACTCTACCTTCACGTTCAATTCATCATCCAGTCCGCCCCTGACATCAGACACAAGCTTCAACAACTAGAAAAGGGCCCTGAGACCCCCCAAAGAGACCTTCTAGAAATAGCCTTCAAGGTGTTCGATAATAGAGAGGAGGAGGCTAAGAGAGAAAAAGAACGTGAAAAAAGCTAAATATGCCTTTTTGGTGGCAGCAATTAAGGGAAGAGATCAGCCTGGCCCAAGTCATCCCAGAACGGGGCTTAAGACACACCCCTCCCCGCCCCCACCCCCCACCCCTCCGGACCCTGCTTCTGATGCAACCAGTCAGGACACTGGGCAAAGGCATGCCCAAACCCGTGGGCCCCCACAAAAGCATGCCCAACCTATGGCCAATGGGGACACTGGAAGGTGGACTGTCCCCAGGGACGCCCTGGCGCCCCTGGGGATGTCCCCACCTCCCAGACCTGGACAGTGGAATGTCCACAGGGATGCCCTGGCGCCTCTGGGGAAACCCCCACTTCTCCCCAGAACCCTAGCCCAACCCTACAAGAGTTGTTCCAATGATGGGGCCCAGGTTCCAGCCCCCCAGCCCGTGTCCTGAACACAAGCTCGGAACTTGGGGTAGACGGGGTAGTGGCCGAAAAAGACTTCTTTTATAGTAGACACTGGAGCCACTTTCTCTCTCTTAACTTCCTACTCTGGCCCAACTCAAGACTCAGAACTCACAATCAAGAGGGTCTCTGGAGTTGCCCTAAGGCCAAAAATCGGCCCTCCAGTACTCTGTCAGTTTGGAAAATCGACCCTCATACACTCATTCCTCATAATGCCTCAGTGCCCGATGGCGCTCCTAGGGAGAGATTTGCTATCCAAACTGGGGTCTTTATTACCATAGCCCCCCGCCCCGGCTGGATACAGTCTCTATATTCTGCATGCAGATGGCACCTGGAAGGTCCCTATCCCTCACCTCTGACCTTCCCTTTGATCTACCCACCTTAGACCCCCAAGTCTGGGACACTGATCACCCATCCATAGCCAAACATCATCCCCCAGTCCACATTACCCTAAAAGTCCCCTCGACTATAATCACCCAACAACAGTACTCTCTCATCCCAGAGGCCCACAAGGGATTTAAGCCTATCATAGACTGTCTTCTTCAAGCCTCTATCCTAATTCCTACCTATTCACCACACACCTCTATTCTGGCAGTAAGGAAGGGACCAAACTCCTAGAGATTGGTCCAGGATCTGCAAAAAGTCAATGAGGTCATCACATCAATATTCCCAGTAGTCCCTAACCCTTACACCCTTCTGTCTACCATACCCCTGACTGCAACCCACTTCACGGTATTAGATCTCAAAGACTCCTTTTTCACCATCCCCCTCCACCCCCTCTCCCAACCCCTTTTCACCTTCACCTGGCAATACCCTGAGACTCACGTTTCCCAACAACTAACATGGGCAGTTCTCCCCCAGGGGTTCAGAGACAGTCCCCACTTTTTTGGACAGGCTTTACAAAAGGACCTACAGACACTCAACCTAGTCTCGAGTCATCTCCTCCAATACGTAGATGACCTCCTCCTTTGTAGCCCAACCTGAAAACTCCCTTCGAACATACTGCCAAACTTCCTGGGGCCCTGGGATCCTGGGGTTATTGGGTATCCAAATCTAAGGCCCAAATAGCCCAGACAAACGTCACCTACCTGGGGCTCTCCATATCCCATCAACAAAGAACTATTCCCCCAGATAGAATCCAGGCCTTAATTAACTGTACACTTCCAAAACCAAAAAGGTCTATCCTGTCTATCCTCAGCCTCCTAAACTTTTTCTGTATCTGGATCCCTAATTTCTCCCTCATTGCAAAGCCGCTCTATGAGGCAACTAAAGGATATCTCAATGAGCCCCTCTTTAATCCCTCCTCGCTGGCCAATCCTCTGTGCCAGCTCACCCAGAGCCTCCTCCGAGTGCCAACTCTCCACCTGCCAGATTACACCAGACCATTCTTTCTCTTTGCACATTCCAACCAAGGACAGGCCTTGGGACTTTTGTGTCAACAGGCCGGAGACACCTGGGCTCCCATAGCCTATCTATCAAAACAGCTTGACATGATGACCAAGGGGTGGCTTCCCTGTATACACCTTCCGAGACTTACTATCACATCAGGCTTTCCTCTCCCTTCCCTCTTCCAGGGTACAGGTCCTACATGCCTTTCTCCTTGACCCTCAGCTCTCATTCTCCCTCTGCTCTCCCCTTATCCCGAACAGCTTATTACCCACATCCTCTACAACAGACTCCCTCCTACATAGCTGCAGCCTAACAGTAGATCTTACCCAAAACCTCTTCCAATATTTAACAGATCAACCCATCCTAGACCCAGACAACCCACACTGGTTCATTGACGGCAGCTCTCAAAAATCCCCACCCTTTGCACCAGGATATCCCATCATCCAGGGGGACCTTTGTCACAATCATGGAAGCCAGACAATTGAAGCTTCACCTCTGCCACCTCACACCACTTTCCAACAGGCAGAACTGATAGCTCTCACCAGAGCTTTAACTCCGGCTAAAAATCTAAGGGTTAACATCCACACAGACTCCAAATATGCCTATAACATACTTTACTCAAACATCTTAATATGGAGAGAAAGAGGTTTCCTAACCCAAAAAGGATCCCCCATTATTAATTCAGACCTGATCCACAAACTTCTAGAGGCAGCACTCTTACCAAACAAAGCTGCCATCCTCCACTGCAGGAGACATCAAAAAGGAAGTCTCATATCAGCCTACAACAATGCTACAGACCAGAAGGCAAAGGAGAAAACACTGTCCCATCCTTCCCTCCAGTTCCCTGTCATCTTAGCTCTGACTCCACCAGACCCTCCCACCACCAGAGAAATCCTCTCTTATCTACACTCACTTTTTCATCCCTCATCCAAGACACACCAACAGTTCCTCCGTAACCACTTCCCCATATCCAATGCTGACCAACAATATTTAGATAACCTTACCCGCTCCTGTCAAACATGTCAACATACTAACCCCAATTCCAACCTTAAACCCACATCCTTTCCAACCTATCAAATGCGAGGCAGCCTCCCAGCACAGGATTGGCAGATAGACTTTACTCTATGCCGCCCCCCGTCCAGAGAGTCAGATACCTCCTGGTCCTTGTGGACATCTTTTCGGGATGGGTAGAAGCATTTCCTACTACAAACAAAAGAGCCCACACCATGGCCCAAATCCTCCTCACAGAAATTATCCCCAGGTTTGACCTGCCTTCATCCCTACAGTCTGCTAATGGCCTGAAATTTACATCCAAGGTCACCCAACAACTTGTCCAATTCTTACAGATACCCTGGAAATTTCACATTCCATACCGCCCCCAGTCCTCAGGAAAGGTAGAAAGGATGAATAGAATAATCAAAGAAACTCTTACCAAACTAAGCCTCGAAGTACATCTGGATTGGACTAAACTTTTTCCAATTGTTCTCCTCAGAATACAGGCTTTGCCCAGAAAGCCCCTGGGGCTGAGCCCCTTTGAGGTGATGTATGGAAGGCCCATGCTCCCTACTGGACTGCCTCCTGAACCTCCTCCCATACCAAGCTTCTTACACTCCCCTCTGCTGGCAGAACTCTGCAATGCCCTCTGGAAATACATCAACTACAACTTGCCTGCCCCTGACCCCCAAGCCTCCCTGCCCCTTTACAAATTGGGGACATGGTCTATCTGTCTGATAATCCCCAGGGTGACCTAACCCCAAAGTGGCAGGGACCATTCAAAATCATCCTCCTTACCCCAACTGCAGCTAAACTCAAGGAGGTCACCTCCTGGGTACACCTCTCCCGCCTAAAATGGGTCACCTCTGATCCTGTGCTGCCCTCCTTAAATGACACCTATCAGGTCTCCCTCTCAGGACCTACCTCCTTAAAATTCACCCGGTGACAACCTCTGTCAACCATCCAAGAAGACACTAAATGACCTGGACTCTCTTCAACCTACAACTCTTCCTGACCCAACTACTACAAGACCTCTGGACCAGCGCCCCGACAGGAACCTCTTTCGAACACCTGAGTGCGCTGGTGTCTCAACTCTGGCTCCAAGAAACCTTCTACCACCTGACTCCAGACTAAATTGATTTCTTTACTCTCATTCTCCACAGCATTCTGCATCCTAATGAACACTGTTCCTCCTCAGATTCAAGCAACCACCAACTTGGGGCCTTTTTCCCTTCGTCCTAACTGGCCTCTCCCTCTCTAACTATAACAGCACTCTTAATCTTAATCCTTGCTATAGGCCTAGTAACTGTCTCCTTTCAAGACTAGCCACCTATCCTTCGTCTTTCTGTGGTTATCACCTACGTTGCTAGCTGTTCTCTACACCTAGGGTGCTATTTCCTCTGCACTGCCTAACTAACAGCCCCATGACTCCTCTGTTCCTTATCCTGGCTGCACTCCCCAGCCCTCTGGCTACTCCCTGCCCCTGCTCTGACATTTATTCCTATGTACATTCCTCATATTATAATACAGCTCTAAAACCACGCACCATGAACCTCAGGGGCAAGAAGTCCAAATCCCTACTCACTGTTAAAGTGCAAAAGAGAGGGAGTTTCGTGAGTACCTGCCATAAGCCAAATGAAAAAAACATATGTTTCTATCCCATTACCCACTGGGGGTACTCAGATGGGGGTGGGGTACTAGATCAAAATCAGGAAAAGAAACAAGAACAAGTCATAAAGAACATAATTTCCCTGTTACAGGCGACCCCTGAGCCTTATAAACACCTAGACCTCCTTCCCCAAATACGGCCTCTCCTAAAACCTCCCGCTGGCAACCAACACCTTACCCGCCTTCTCAACTCTTCCTTCCAACTCTTCCAGTGCACACAACAACATCCCAGTGTTGGATATGCATGTCACTGTCTCCCTCACCACACACAGCAATTCCTTTACCTTCAACCTGGCTGTCACAGGGCAACTATACCTCCCTTTCCCAACAAAAACTACGCAATTCATTGGGCCAGCCTCTGACAATGTCCTACTCTCAGCCTCTTCAAACCTAACCTGTATTAACTACTCTAGTCCCAACTACACTGGTCTTACAAACTCCGCTCCCTCCTTCTGTTCCACTTGGATTCTCAGGAACAGCACAAATAATTGCACCAATTCGGGAATCTTCATTCTCTGTGGGACCATTACATATTCATGTCTCCCCTTGGATCCCCCTGGACCTTACATCTTGGTCTTCCTGACCCCGGGCCTAACATTCCTCAAAGAAAAAGAAGTAGAACAAATAGTCTACCCCCAAGGGGGACCTTCCCACAGGAAAAGACGAGCTGTCATAGCCCCCCTCCTGATTGGGACTGGCAGAACAGCAGCCCTAGACATTGGGATTGGAGACATCGCGACCTCTGCCCATTTCTACTACAAGTTGTCCCAAGAATTTAATGAAGACATGGAGCAGGTAATGGAGTTCTTCGTTTCAATCCAAAGACAAATTAACTCATTCGCTTCTTGTTGTGAAGTTGTGAAGTTGCTCAGTCGTGTCCGACTCTTTGCAACCCCAAGGACTGTAGCCTGCCAGGGCTCCGTCCATGGGATTTTCCAGGCAAGAATACTAGAGTGGGTTGCCATTTCCTTCTCCATTAGCTTCTGTGGCCCTACAAAACAGGTAAGCCCTGGACCTTCTCACTGCAGAAAAGGGAGGGACCTACTTTTTTCCTGCTATTTTGTTAATGAAACGGGCATAGTCCAGGGCAGAGTCAAAGAACTTAGAGCGAACTGAATGCCTCAGAAAAGAGTTACAAAACCATTACAGTCCCCAAAACCTGTTCCAACAGGTCCTCCCTTGGTTGCTCCTTTTCCTGGGACCACTGGTATTTATCATTCTATTCCTCTTTTTTGGACCCTGTCTCTTCAATCTCTTTCAAAGGTTTCTCCAAGAACGGATTTGGGCCCTCTCTTGAGATCAGGTCAAGACCATTCTTCTTGAGAGCCTCACTCCAAGCTCAGAAAATGGAGACCCTGGGCCCTAGGACCCTCCTTTCCAGACCCCAAATTGTCACCCCTATCCAGCAGAAAGTAGCCAAAGAGATACAGCCCCCTTTTCCCCATTTTTTTATGATTTCAGGGTCTGGAATGAAGGAGTCTTTTGGGCCTAGAAAAGAAAACAACAGTCTCAAAGGCCCTTGTGAATCATCTAACTTCGGAGAAAACAAAACAGAACTTTAGGTCCCTCCCTGATGCTCCAGGCCAGTTGCATCTATCTGGGACTTATTGTCCCCTGTCCAGAAACCTTCCACCCCCCCTCCCAACACTTGCACAGAAGACTTGTTACACCTGCCCAATTATAAATGCCATCTCAACAAAAGAATACTCAAAACATCCCGCCTGATTAATGTTTCCTTTATTGCTTCCACAAACCTCCCTATAAATATGGAGCCTTCCCGATCCCTCTCAGTGCTCAGCCTGGTCGTTAGGCCAACTGTCACCCCTCCTTGCCTGAATAAAGGTAATCTACTTCTGTTGAGGTCGTCTTTCCTCTTTCTGCCTCGGCCTGAACTATACCTTATATTCTTGAACTGCTTTCCAGGTGTCCTCCTCACAGGAAGTCGCTGCTTTCTTGACTCTGGTGTGGTGGATCCAAGGGATGACACCTGTAACTTTAACAGCAGTAGAGGTTGCCAGGATGACCGTGTGAGGGTCTGTCCAAACTGGCTGAAGTGGCTCTTTTTTCTAATCTTTGACTGATACCTCATCTCCTAGCTGATGGGGATGAATCCAATTGCCCAGTGGAATGGGTGTCCCTTCCAAGGTTTCTCAGGCAATATGGCAGAAGAGTTTTCCAGGACCTGGAGGTATCAGGACATCTCCAGGTCAGCTAGTTTTTGGTGGTCTCCCTTGAGCTTTTTGATCACTGGGGGTGGTCGCCCATATAAGATCTCAAAGGGAGAGTAGTCTGAGGACCCTGGGATGCATGGGCTTCCCTGATGGCTCAGAGGTTAAAGCGTCTGCCTGGAATGCAGGAGACCTGGGTTTGATCCCTGGGTCGGGAGGATCCCCTGGAGAAGGAAATGGCAACCCACTCCAGCACTCTTGCCTGGAAAATCCCATGGAGGGAGGAGCCTGGTGGGCTACAGTCCATGGGGTCGCAAGGAGTCGGACATGACTGAGCGAATTCAATTCACTTCACTTCACTTCATGAGAGTGCACAGAATGATAAGGCAGCCTCTTCTAGCAGTCTGGGTGTTGGCTGGGGGATATTCATGTTGTACTACTACTTGGAGAAATAAACTTAACAAGAAAGTTAAAGATACATAGCCCAAAGACTAAGACTAATAAATGTAGGAAGGCTGCTGAAGGGGTTAGCCAGAAGAACCAGGTCCAGACATTGACTCATGACATTAGTGTTTCTCTAGGTATGAGAAGATGCAAGGACTTGGAATCATGAGTTCCCAATCCTGATGACTCCAAGTTCTTGCATCTTCTCATACCTAGAGAAACACTAATGTCATGAGTCAATGTCAATGTATGGCAAAAGCAATACAGTATTGTAAAGTAAAAAATAATAATAATAATTAATAAAATAATAAAAATAAATAAATAAATGTAAAAAAAAAGAACTTAGAATCATAAAAATATTTACCTGAAAACATCTAGCTATTTGAAGGACTGTTTTTTGTTTGTTTGTTTGTTTGTTTTGCTCTTTCTTTTTTTCCTTCCCCAGAGCACAGAGTGCCTTATTTTTTGTCTCCTCCCAGAACTCCGTTCAAGGGGGTGTTGAAGGCCAGAATCTTGTAGTGGTTATAATTTAATCTTTGTAGAGATTACAAGGTTACAAAGAGCTGGCAATGGCCAAATTTCAGTCAGCAGGGCCCCTTTATAACCACATATTTGATCATGTTTTGGGGGCATTTCAAGGTCTCTGTATCCCAGGGTGCTGGGAAGGCTCATTCCCAGGTCTAACAAAGATTCCATTGACAGGCCACTCAGTGTGTTGTCACTAGACCAGGCCTTGTAATTAGCAAAAAGCTCTGGACCACACCTGTCTTACTAGTCTCTTGGTCCAGGAAAATATTTCCTCTTGTTGCTTCATCCCATATCTAGATTTACACTATTACAATTATTGATCTCATATGAAAATGCATATCAACATTTTATCACAGGCTCAGTCACACATTTTGTAACATAATAAACAATCATCTGAAACAAGCTACATGGAAAATAATATAGTTAGCAGTCATTAGCATGGTCACAAGCAAGAATTTAAGTCAAGAACTTTCACTGGGTATAGCCCAGCATGCCACAGGTCATCTAACTTAGTTAAATGATTATAGCCAAGTGTTAATCTCTTGGTTGTACATCATGAAGCATCTGACCTTTATCCAAAGACTGGTTACTGAGATAAGCTTTAGAAATAATCTTAGAGTGTCCTTTTAATAACTTAATTAAAACTGTTAGCAATATAACATAACAAGGAACTATCTCAGAAGTGAGTCTTAGTAAGCACAGACCTTAATTAACAAAACTAGCACTTAATATTCAGTGAAACTTTTTTTTTTTCTTTTTGGAGAACTCATTGTGAGGGTATTAACGCAGTAGCCAGGGACAGCTTTAATCCATCAAATAAAAACAAGGTCTCTCAGGGAGTTGGGAAAAGCCAAGTGGTTGTCTTAGATTTCCCATAGCCCTGGATCTTTGATTTTCGGCTATTATTTATCCATTTTTAATTTCCTGATTTAGGAACAGACTATTGCCACGTTTTAAGGACATTGGGATAGCAAAAGTCTTACCATTAGGGGTTATTTTTTGTAGAAACAGAATGAGCTTTGTCTACATGTACCATAATCTTAAAAAATGTTTATTTACTTTACCCCAGTAACAAAAAGATTATAAAAACAAATATAAATCATCTAAAGGCAAAGAAATTAATAATCTGTTATCAAAAGCTGCATTTTAAGTAAACTTTGTTCCCTAAACAGAGAGAAGACCAAATTCCAATCTGGTACCAGCTTACTGTTAATAACAAAATTTGTTTATCTGCTTAATCTTAGAAAGTCTTTTCCATAAACCTTGAAGAACTAGCAGTATTTTTCTAAAGGCATGAGAGTAAAACCATAGAAGCCATGTTTAAAATCTGATTCTCTTGCAATTGACAAAGAAATCTGGTCATAACACTTTAATATGATAGCTAGAATTATAATTGACCATATTTTATCAGGGCATGTAAGATCTATATGAATTTTACACAATTTTAGAATATCTATATTAGTAATATCAACCATACAGTATAACCTGAAAAGATTTATCACTCCTTCAACAGTACTTCCCATGTAACTTAATGTGTCCAATGAACCCAGGTAGCTTAATAGCTCTTTGGGATGTCTCAGGGCCCTCTGAGCATCTCAAAGTTAGCTAGAAGTCAAGTTATTTAGGAAGTTTTGTCAATAAATATCAAAAGGGTTTATAACACTCAGTCAGGTAGGATCATGTAAGTCACTGTGAAATAATAGTGATTCACTTAGCCAAAGTTAACAAAAGATTTCAAAGGTAAGTATCTGCTACTGCTAAGTCACTTCAGTCGTGTCCAACTCTGTGCAACCCCTCAGACAGAGGCCCACCAGGCTCCCCAGTCCCTGGGATTCTCCAGGCAAGAACACTGGAGTGGGTTGCCATTTCCTTCTCCAATGCATGAAAGTGAAAAGTGAAAGTGAAGTCACTCAGTCGTGTCCGATTCTTAGCGACTCCATGGACTGCAGCCCACCAGGCTCCTCTGTCCATGGGGTTTTCCAGGCAAGAGTACTAAAGTGGGGTGCCATTGCCTTTTCTGAAAGGTAAGTATAGAACAGATCAATTAAGAGGTAAACAAACTTAAATATATTATTAAAAGCAGTTCAACATCTGAAGAAAGTGTGTCCTCTTAACTGGGTGAAAGGCCAGATATAAGTTTTTGCACCAGTTTTTGTATTTACTTCAAACTCATCTGGGTAAACTTAATTAAATACATTTTAAACTTATTCATGCTTAACCACTTACAAAACTTTATTCGGGGTCTGCTTTCCACAAACCTTTTAATCACTCTCTGTAACAGCCACCTGTAAGTCAGACCTACTTTCTTTTTCCTTCATAAAACGTAATTTCATTCATTATATCTTCTTTATTAAAAACATACACCCTACGTTCCTTAAGAAACTAAGAACTAGCCTTTATATTAGCATTTTCTAGCTTGATGAACATAAATACCAGTGATAATTTAAAAATCATTTGTTTAATGTTAGTGACTCTTAGACATGTCTATATTAGATTAGCAAATAAATTTTAATACTAGATATTTAATATTTCCCAGTTCACATGAATCTGAAATTCATTTAGGTTATTTATTTATTTATTTATTTTTGTATTTAGAATATTTGATTTGTAAGTGCTTACTTTTTTAAGCCAATTAAATTCGAACTCATTTGTAACTTTAAAAATATTATATTAAAAAAAAAAAGGACCTACATAAATACAGACAGACAGAGATCTTATAGTTTTCTGTTTGAGATTTAGAATATCTCTTTGACCCTTTTTTTTTTTTTTCTTTGCTTGAATTTCTAATTTGCCCAAGGCTGAGGTCTTGGGCAAAGTCGGCTGTGTATTTTAAGGACATGGAAAGGGTTAACTTCAAGCTTTTCCCTAGGCAGGCCTTTTAACAAGCTAGTTGTTTTTAATTGCAATGCAAAAATGAATTGGTTTTGCAGCTTCCAAAAAAAAATTTCTCTCACCTTGTTCAATCAGCAATCACACACTCACAATCATTCAGAGGCTATCACAGTGCTTCCCTTTTCCCGAGTCCCCAGGTTTCCTTAACGGTTGCTCCCTTCCTGGGAGCTCCAAGGAGGTGATCAGATTCGTCTTCTCTCTGTTGGGGTAGGACCTGACTGGGGACTGGATCCGGGGCCTTACCTGATCCTGTGGCCATTCCTAGTGAGTTGGTCCGTCCCTCCAATGAGTCCGGTAGGGGCTTGGCCATCTGGAGAGTCAGAACACTGGTCGGAAAGAGAACCTGGGATACTGTCAGGTGGCGCGCCTCCCCATTCATCTCGGGGTTCCTTCACTCCAGCCCTGCCAAGCCACTGGCTGCTCAAGGGCCCGGCATGGTTGTAATTTCACTGGGCCTCCAGGATTGTTGCAGAAACCAGTAATCAAGAAACCAAGCTCCACACTTAGAGAGTTGGAGAACTCAGGCTTATTACACCAGTGGGTCCAGAGTAGTTAACACTCCAAGCTCTGAGCCCCAAAAAAAGGTGTTACAGTGTTTTTATAGACCTCTAGTGGGCAACACTAGCTGCTAATAGGCTGATTTAAACTAAGGGGTTTCACGTGCATAGGAGCAGTGGTCAAGATGGGGAGGTGGATGTCTGACCTTTACGTGGACAGGCATGATTAAGCAGATTTGCAGGGGCTGGGCAATTGCAAAGAGCAGGACAAAGGTAAGTGAGATAATCTCCAGTTCCTAGTATTGTCAAGTCCCCACTTTCTGAGACTATGCCACCTGCACGATCTAGACTTTGCAAGGAACAAGCTGAGTTACAGAGGCAGAAGGAGAGGGAGGTTGTGTAAAATTTTAACTTTTTCTCTTCCAGGAGATCTCAGGGGGGATGTGATACTTCTGACTTGCAATGGTAGACAGAGAAGAAAAAAGTTCCTGATGGGTTATCATTGATATACTAAGATTCTTAAATGGATATATATCTTCCAAGAAGCATTTCTGCTTTCCTTCATTTGTTCAGTCTGTATAGATTCCACCATGTCAGGGCTGGAGATAAGAGTGAAGAGGATTCTGAACAGGGCCCTGTGGGGCTCCTGGGCACAAGGTCTTTCTGTGTCCTCCATTTCTTCGATTACAAGAAACAGCCTTCATTCAGCCTCCATGACCTTCCCTGAGATCCAAGGGGCAGATTCAAATGGTGGTTAATTAAGAAAGGGAAGGGATGCGAGATCATGGAGAAACAGTCAAGAGCAGCCTTGGGACAAGGTCTTATTTCCCCATCCGTGGATACACACAACAATGTCTTTGAGCTATTTTGCAGGTACTGAAACCCCCTCCAGATGGGAACAGTTAATGGTTAATGATGGAATGATGCCCACAAGCATGATAGATTTTCTTATCCTACCATACTCCTCTACACCTCACCCCCTCACTCCCGATTCTATGGAGCTGTGTTCACTGATCTCTACACTGGCAAACCTCAGAGTTAGTTCTAGACCACCTAAATACAGCAGATACTGCAATAAACAGAGTCACATGCTTTATATGCACTGGTTTCCCATTGCATATAAAAGCTATGTTCACACTATACTGTAGTCTATTAAGTGTGCAATAGCACGTCTTAAAAAAAAAAAAAATTGCTTAGCCCTTAATTTAAAAAAATGCTCTTGGAGAAATGTTGCAGATAGACTTGCTACAAAATTTCAATTTGTAAAAAATGTTCTATCTGTGAAGCCCAATAAAGAAAAGTGCAGTAAAACTAAGTGTGCTTGTAAAAGAAAAGACCTTTTTGCTTAACCCTTGAGCTGCTTGCAGATCTATGGACAGAACATTTTTCCTGTTACAATGGTCTTTCTCCCTCTGGCAATAATCCTTTAGAAAAAGGTCTCCTCTTACTAAGTCCTGATTTGCTTTTTATTTAACATAACCAAGCATGTGTACCAGCTATTTGTAAAATTGAGAGTAGTTTCTTTCTTTCTTTCTTTTTGAGGTGTGTGTATTTGTGTGTATGTGCATGTGTGTGTACTTAGTCGCTTAGTTGTGTCTGACTCTTTGTGACCCCATGGACTAGAGCCTGCCAGGCTCCTCTGTCCATGGTATTTTCCAGGCAAGAATACTGGAGTGGGTTGCAATTTCCTTTTCCATGGATCTTCCCGACCCAGGGATCAAACCTGCATCTCCTGAGTCTACTGCATTGGCAGGTGTATTCTTTACCACTGTGCCATCTTCAAAGGTGAAAGCCCCAACACCGACTTAGGATTCCCCTCTTTCTCTGACAATTACATGAGACTTAACTTTCTCTCCCCTGCTATATGACAACGTAGAGAACACTGTTATTTCTTAGTAATTTTTTCCAGTTGTTCATAAGGGATATGATACCAATTCCAATGTCCATGTGTGTGTATTGGGGAAAGCTGGAGCAGGGGTGGTTCTCTAAACCACCAGGAAATTCTTAGACACTAGCTGGGTATCCTACAATTCAACTTAATTCTGACACTACCTGCAGATGGCATCAGATTCCGTAGGCTAAAGATTCAGTCCAAGACTGTCCCCAACACCCTGCAACTTCAGATTCCAATCACAAATCAGGTTGTTATCTGTGGTACTGACCAACCAACTGAAAATCAGAGGGTCCCACCACCCTCTCCTTAAATGCAATTACTTTGCTGGAAAGACTCACAGAACTTAGGAAACCTATTTGCTCACCAGATTATTGGTTTATTACAAAGGATATTAAAAGGTATGTTCAACAGCCAGATAAAGAGATACACAATGTGAAGTTCCAAAGGAGCTTCTGATCTGCAATTTAGGACCCATTATAGTGGCACTTGGAGGTGTTCTGGCCTCCAACCTGAAAGCTCTGCAAATCTCTCTTTTTGGGGTTTTTAATGGGCCCTTTATTACACAAGCATGATTGGTGAACTAATTGGTCATTGGCTGCTGATTCAACTTCCAGCCTCTCCACCTTCTCTGGAGATCCAGGAATGAAATGCAAAGTTCCAGTCCTAGAGTTACTCGGTTGACTCTACTCCAATCCCCATCCTTAAATTTGGTTCAAAAGTCACCTTCACTAATATAACAAAAAACATCTTATCACTGTCATCACTTAGGAAGTTGTAAGGATTTTAATAGCTCTTTTATATATATATATATATATATATATATATACATATACATATATATGTGTGTATATATGTATGTATATGTATGTGTGTATGTGTGTGTATATATATACACAACACATTATGTATACACAAATATAAATACATGTATATTATATATATATATTCAACTCAGATTCTCAATATATAATGATATATATGTGTGTGTGTGTATATATATATATAATTTTATTTTTTTAAGTTATTTATTGGCCATGCCACATGTGGGGTCTTAGTTTCCTAACGGGACCCACCCTGCCTGCCTGCAATGGAAGCACAGAATCTTAACCACTAGACCACCATGGAAGTCCCAGATATTAATATATATTTCTTATTACAAATCATAATATCACATCCTATCTAATGCTATTTTTCCTGGAAAAGCATTGGACAAAATCAACAAAATCAATATTAATATGTCAGTGTTTGTTTCTAAGATATAGAAAGTAAGTAAATGACGAATATCAGAAACGTCTTTGCACTTTGCTCTTTTCTGTCACGTGAGTATATGCTCCTCGGTTCTTTGTCTCATCACAACAAAGATTTGGAACGACAGACATTAAAGCCCTCAGCATATCACAGCTCTCAGGTCTTGGACAAACCGTGTTATAGCTCTTAGGCAAATCGGTGTTACAGCCCTATTTTATTTAGAAGATAGCAGGAGAATCCATCCTCGAAGTGTGAGGACATGCAAACCCAAAGACTTGAAGAGAAGAGAGTGGAGGAGCGCATGGGGGAGGGAAAGAGAGAGAGGGAGAGAGAGAGAAAGAGTGCACGCAAGCCGGGGTGGGGGGGGGAGAGAAAGCGCTTTGGCTCCTCCTTTTATATATTTTCTCCTCCACCTGGGCCTGCCCTATGCAAATTGGGCTTAGCCAGGAGTGCTGTTTGTTCTACCTGAAGTTATCACTCTGGTCCTCAGACCCTTCTTTTACCTTCCCTGCTTTTTAGCTACTGCCATTTTGGACACTTTTCCCTATTCTACCTACCTAACACTCCCCCCTCAAGAGATGGGAGGCCCAATTCTTTAGGAATAGGGGCATCGAGGTCTTTCTGTCTACTTCATGATGAACTGGGATGGTGAGGGGTATTGGGCCTCCCCTTCTTGCTAGTCTCAAGCCTCAGAGTCTTTATAGCGGTGTCCATCTAAGGGTGTGTGATATTTTCCATGGTCGGCTATAGTTTTATATCTTTGTTGAACTGGCACCGCATGTTGTAGCTGGTTGACCTGGCCAGAGACAAAACAGGTTAGACAATTGACAGTACATGGAATAATCATAAGCATCATCAATAGAGCATAACAAAGACTAGTAGGGGCATTAGTCAATTTTAAATTCAGTCACCAGGATGGCTCAACTCCCTCCTTGTTCAGGGATCAGAAGATCTATCTCCTATCTGTTTTGGAGTACAATCTCTGTCAAGCTGTGTTGGCTGTTTGGAGCTATCTTGAGAAATATTTTCCCCAGAAACTAAATCTTGGGGGTGTTCATTAGAGTGGCACTCACTAGTAGTCCTGAATAGGTATCTGAGATCTCTCAGGGGCTCACAGGTGTATTGGGTGTCTTCTTCTGTTTTCTTCCACAGGTTGATTCGTGAATAGTGAATCCCAGGAGTCATGTCCTTGTAACTTGACTGCTGTGGGGGTAGAAAGTATGTCGGAAGGAATGCAGAAAGCAAGCCTGGTCTCAATAAGGGTCAAGGCTGCTGACCCTGCATGACTCTACATCTTCCATTATTTTCTATGTACAGCTCAAGGTATATAAGCTCCTTTGGAAAATAAAGGTGTGGGCCTTGCTCACCGAAGCTTGGTCTCCCTGTGTCGTTCTTTCTTTTCAGGCTGACTCCCTGGAGTGCAGGGGCCCTCTAAGTTCACTTCTCTGCCTGGGCTTCTAAGACTCACTTGAGCAGGTGCCCAAAGTGGGGCACCTTCCGTGATTTGAGAGGGCTCCTGTGGCCTACGTGAACAGTGCAAGCCGTGCTGAGGCTTTATTGGCTTTCTGCATAAACCAACGAATATCAGCCTCTTTCTCTCCTCTATTTTCTTAACTGCAGAATTCTTTCCTTATCTCTTTATTTATCTCTCTCAGCCACCGACGCCATCACACTTCGGATACCCTGGATCCAACCAGGGCTGGACCCTGGTAATTGGCTCTTTCTACTTTTCCTGAAGATTGAGGCCTCCAGGCACAATGGAGATAATAAGTAATGCCCAATGCTTTTGAGACCCCTTGGGTGACCTTGGAAGTAAATGATGTCCTATTGTCACTTTGTAATGACCTGGGCAGACCAAATCTTGGAATGCTTTCGTGGAGCAGTTTTTTTACCACTTCCTCAGCCTTCTCAGTCCGAATGGAGAAGCCTTCAATCCATCCTGTGAATGTATCTATCATGACTAATAGGTATTTATACCCTTGAGAAACTGGTATCTGGGTGAAGTCCATCTGCCAGTCCTCTCCTGGGTAGGCCCCACATCATTGGATGGGCTGGGCCAGCTAGGGTCTTCGAGCTCCTTGGGGGTTGTTTAATTGGCAAGGGGGACAAGAGGAGACCACCTGTCTTATAGTTGTTTGGAAGCCTATTCCTCTGAAGGACCTTTCTAGTAATCTTTGGAGGGCCTTTTCTCCTAAATGAGTAGTGGCATGTAAGGAGTTAACCAACTTCCATTGGAGGTTCCCAGGCAGAAAAAGGAATTTCTCCTTTTGAAACCACCCCATATGATCTTGAAAGCCCTCGCTCTTAGCTTTAAGAGTCTCACCTTCAATATATGAAGGAGTTTCTGGCAAATTAGTCTGTGGAACTAAGGTGGCAATCCCTATTAGGTCAATGGTTCTGTAATGCTGCTCTCCTAGCTGCCTGATCAGCTGCTTGGTTCCCTCGTGCCACTTCTGTGCTCCCTTTTTGGTGTCCTTTACAGTGGAAGACTGAAACCTCAGTGGGCAGATGGGCTGCTTCCAAGAGTTGAAGAATCTGATCACCATATTTGATTGGGGACCCTCAGTTGGTCGAGTGGCCCCTTTCTTTCCAAATAGCCACATGTGCATGTAGCACCAGAAAGGCATACTTGGAATCAGTATAAATGGCTATTCTTTTTCCTTTTCCCAGCTCTAAAGCTCAAGTCAGGGCTATGAGCTCAGCTAGTTGGGCTGAAGTACCTGGTGGCAGAGGCTTAGCCCCTATGGTCTCAAAATTGGAGATTACTGCATACCCGGCTCTTCTTTTTCTGTCCAAGACAAAGCTGCTTCCCTCAGTGTACCAGATTTCCTCAGGATTGGTCAAAGGATCTTCTGACAATCCCTCTCGGGGTTTTGTCCAGTGGTCCAAGGTTTCTAGACAAGAGTGAAAGGGGAGAGGGCCCTCGAGGGTAGGCAGGAGGGTCACTGGTTAAGAACCTCACAAGGGGATATAGTGAGGCCTGGATTTTCCATTAGCATTACTTGATATCTGAGGATTCTTTGGTCAGACATCCATAAATGACCTGTCCCATTTAGGGGTTGTTTTACTTGGTGGCTGGTAAAAAAAAGTTAGTTTACCCCCAACGGAGAGTTTTAAAGCATCTTCTATCATGATTGCAATAGCTTCCAGATTTTGAAGGCAGGGGGCCAGCCTCGGGTAGTTGGATTGAGCTTTTTGGATAAGTAAGCCACAGGCTGGGGCTCAGATCCCAACCTTTGAGATAACACTCCCAAAGCTATTCCCTCTCTTTCATGGACATAAAGTTGGAATGCTTTTTCTGGGTCTGGCAACCTCAAGGCAGGTGCCTGAGTTAAGGCCTGTTTTAGTGTAGCCTCTGCCTTCTTTTCAGGAGTTCCCCACATCAGTGGGATTGAATCATCTCGTCCCTTTAAGCTTTCATATAAGGGCTGGGCAATTAGACCATAGTTGGGTATCCAGATTCTACAGTATCCAGTTAGCCCCAGGAAAGTGCGCAATTGTTTTCAAGTCATGGGGGAGGGCAACCGGAGGATCCCTTGTACTCGATCAGAGGACAGCCTCCTGGACCCATGTGTAATCTGAACTCCCAGGTAAGTGACCTTTGTCTCGGTCATCTGTGCCTTAGCATGGGAGACTTTATATCCCCTTTCTGCCAAGAAGTTTAGAACCTGAATTGCATGTTGTTGGGCACTTTTCTCATCTGGAGAGTAGATTAGTAGGTCATCTATGTATTGTAATATTTTCCCATTAGGTCCCAGGTCCAGATCTAGGAGATCCTGGCTAAGGGCCTGTCCAAACAGGTGGGGGCTATCTCTGAATCCCTGAGGTAATACTGTCCAAGTCATCTGTTGGTGTTTTTCTCCTGGGGCCTCCCACTCAAAGGCAAAAAGATATTGGGTTTCTTTAGCCAGTGGTATGCAAAAAAAAATATGCATCTTTGAGATCTAAGACTGTAAACCACTTGGCACTGGGTGGGATTTCTCCCAAGATTACATAGGGATTGTGTACTGTGGGACGGAAGGGGACTACAGCTTCATTTATGATCCAGAGATCTTGAACCATTCGCCAGGTTCCATCTTTTTTCTTTACTGAGAGGATTGGGGTGTTACATGGCGAACTGGTGGGGACCAATAGCCCACAAGCAAGAAATTTATTTATTAAAGGCTGTAGTCCCCCCTAAGCCTCTCTTTTGAGAGGGCATTGTTTCTGGTTAGGAAACCGAGTGGGATCTCGGAGGACAATGATAACTGGTTCAGTTTGGTGGGTTTGACTGGTTCAGGTTTGGGAGGAGAAGGCTCCGGAGTAGGAGATCAAGACAGAGTAGGTAGCCCCTGTGTCAACCAAGAAATTCTCGGACCTACTTGCCACATCCAGTTGTACCCTTGGCTCCAGCCCCATGATGGTTATCTGTGACAGGTGGGCTGGCTGGAGTGGGTTGCTTCAGTCCTCTTGAACCATCATGAGGGTAGGCTTGGCACTTGACCTTGAGGCTCTTGGATCCCGAGGGCAGAGTGCCACCCAGTATCCCAGTTGATGGCATTTGTGGCAAGCCGTTCTAGGAGACTTGTCATGATTTGGACACTCTTTGGCCCAGTGCCCCGCCTGTCTACAGATCAGGCATTTGTCTCATCCCTTGTCCTTCAAGGACTTAGGGTTTGCCATAGGGCTTCTCCGGAGGGTGGCCAGCATCTGGGCATGCCTTGTCTCTTTCTTTCTCTCCTTCTCCTGGGCATTGGCCTCCTTCTCCTGTTCTCTGTTATAAAAGGTATTGGTGGCTGTCTGGACCATCTCATCTAAAGAGGCAGCAGGGTCCTGCTGTTGTAGCTGTTGTAACTTAATTCTGATATCTGATGCACATTGGGACAGGAATTTGTCCTTTAAAATCACCTGTCCCTCATAAGAGTCTAAGTCCACATTGGTAAACTTTTGGGGTGCTTCTTTTAGCCTTTCAAAAAGGCAATGGGGTTCTCACTGGGTTCCTGAGTTATTGCTGAGACTGGGCACAGTCCCACAAGTAATAGGCTTCCTTCTGTTTCCATGAGTGGACTTCCTTAGGGGTGAGCCTTTCTGAAGCTTATCCTATCCAGAACAGTTGCAACCTGAGAGCCAGGCGTCCCTGGGTCAGGGTGCAGATCCCCAGGCAAGCTGAGGTGTGACAGCCTCCTAGAGATCGAATCCCTGGGCAGGTCGAGGCATGATGGCCTTCCAAGAATTGGGTCCCTGGGCAGATCGAGGCATGACGACCTCCTGGGACCACTGGGACTAGTGGATCCCTGAGCAGGTTGAGGCATGACAACATTTCGAGGACCAGATCCCTAGGCAGGTCAAGGCATGATGACCTCCTGGGACCCCCAGATTGGAGTTGGGCGTCCCCAACATTTCCAGTGTGACCAGTACTGGGTAGGATTAGGGGGTTTCCCTCCCAAGGCCAGCTATTTTCTGGTTGTCTCTCCAGAAGATTGTAGAGGCAACCTTATGGGTCTGGATGGGGCTCAGGCAAAGACCATGAAACAGGAGGGAAGGGGGCAGAACACAACCTTTGAAAGAATGACATAGCACAAGGGTATAATGTAAACAATTAAAATCAATGGGGTCCAAGATGACAAGTCAAATTCAAGTAAACCTTAATCCCCAAACTATAAGCCAACAGACAAACCCAGAGGTGGCAGGACAGCTCCAAGGTTAAAAGAGAGAGGAGTGGGTGATTCCTCAATGGTAGGGATGATCCTCCCACTCATTAGCATATGACTTCCACCCCCTCACAAAACCTAGCCAAGCATAATTCCATAGCCCCAGCCCTTGCCCTTGGCAATGGTTCACACCCTGAATAGTGGCTTCTCTCTGGATCCTAACAAATCCAGCTCTTATTTATTTGTCTCTCAATGAATTTTTGCAATGAGACATCAGGGCCTGAGTTTCATTAGTTTTGGCAGACCTTGAGTCCCAGGAGAGAGCTGAAGGACAGGAGGAAAAAGCAGTGGGAAAAATGTGCCAAGGAATCCCGTTCATAGCCCGCCAGAAAATTTGCTAAATATCTGACCGGTGCTCAGAGTTTCTTTGGTCTGATCCTTGGCATGGAGAAGGGAAAGGACAGAAGAACCCCCACTGGCTTCTGTAACAGCTACTGGGGCTCAGCAGGTAACGCCATTGGGACATGCTGAGGAGTAGCCTCTCCAGAGTCCCCCAGTTGTGCCCCCTACCACCCCCCTGTTTGCAGGAGGTTCGAGGGAACAAGAAACAAGAAACTGTAAAGGAATTAAGATTTCATCAGGCATGTCCCTCCAACCATAGAACCGAGGACCTCTTACCTTAACTGGAGGTTTTCTGGAATCTGAGACTGGGCTGTGCAAGCTTTCTGCTGAGTTTGTTTTTCACTGTCCTGGTTTCCAGCACGATGGGCCTTCCCCTGCGCTGGATTTTCTTTGTGTTCTGCCTCTACCACGGGAGCTTTGCTGAGTTGGGCTCCTGCTGTGCTTGGCCTCTTCCGCAAGGAGGTTGTTTCAGCCAGGTTAAACCTGAGTCACGGCACCATAGATGTCACATGAATGTATGTTCCTCGGTTCTTTGTCTCATCACAACAAAGATTTGGAGTGACAGACATTAAAGCCCTCAGCACGTCACAGCTCTCGGGACAAACCGTGTTATAGCTCTTAGACAAATCATGGTTACAGCTCTATTTTGTTTAGAAGATAGCAGGAGAATCCATCCTCTAAGCTTGAGGGCATGCCAACCCAAAGACTTGAAGAGAAGAGAGTGGAGGACCACGTTGGGGAGAGAGAGAGGGAGAGAGAGAGGAAGAGAGAAAGGAAGAGCACACGCACGCGGAGAGAAAGAGACAAAGTGCTTTGGCTCCTCCTTTTATTCATTTTTTCCTCCACCTGGGCCTGCCCTGTGCAAATTGGTCTTAGCCGGGAGTGCTGCTTGTTCTACCTGAAGTCTTCACTCTGGACCTCGGACCTTCCTTTGACCTTACTTGTTTTTTAGCCACCGCCATTTTGGACTCCTTTTCCCTATTCTACCTACCTAACATTTCTACCACCATCATTCAACAAATAGAAAAGTGAGATGATGGACTGACCCAAGGATAAGACACTGGCCAACCAGCCTGAGCCCAGCACAGAAAGGAAGGAGCCATGCTTCCCAGCAGTGCTCTGTTGACTGTACCGACATTTTTAGAGGAAATAAAATGTAGTGCTGTGCCCCAGAAATCTTGCATCATATGGTTGTGCATATTTATACAGAGACTGTTTTATTTTAAGTTGGTGGAAGATGGGCTTTTTCTCTGTTTCTATGGTAAATGGGCTGTTTCTAGTCTGTTTCTCTGTTTCTAGTCTGCATTTGTATGCTTAAAGTATTAACACTGAATTGACCAATTTGCCTAAGTAGGAAATGCACCCCACTGCCCAATTTTAAAATACATGTATCCTTGTAAAACAGAAACATGCTAATGGGAAAAAATACAATATATATATTTTTAGTTTGCCATTCTTGAAACGAAGCAGAACCCTGTGGGTCCCTCCCAGGTACAGATCCTTAATTTCCTGTTTGCAGGAAATATGCTTCACTCAGCCTCCTTGACCTTCCAAACCTTGAAATTGTTCCAAAGGGCAGATTCAAAGAGTTGCTAATCAGAGAATGGAGGCAATACAGAAACAAAAGGAGGAGCAGTCAAGAAATAATAGTGCAGCCCTCAGGCAGGGTACTGGTTCCTCCTCAAAGAATATGCAGAGCAAAATATTGATATCTTTTTCTTCTGCAGGAACTGAGGCTCAAGATTCCTGGAATACCAGCAACCAATTGCAGTAAGTCCCCTACATTCGAAGGAATTCTATTAGAAGAGTGCATCCCTAAGTCCAATTTGTTCTTTACATCCAACAAAATTAGCATAGGTACTCAACTCACACAATCAGCTATATAGTACTGTACTCTGATAGGCTTGTAATACTTTTCACACAAGTAATATATAACAAACAAAAAATAAAGAAAATATTTTTAATCTTATAGTATAGTACTTTGAAAAGCTGTCATACAGGGGCTGATACCAAGTGAACAGACAAGAAGAGTTGCTGACTGGAAGAAGGAGAGAAGGTGGGAGATGGTAAAGCTAAGGATCGTCAGCTATAGGAGGCTGAAGGCAAGCTGCAGTTTCACTCAAGCCTAAGGCTGATGGCAAGGGTTTTGGTTCCTTTCTGGATTCAATTCTGTCTACCCTCTTAAGAGAATGATCCAGTGATGTCTGGGTAGTAGCCCCCCCCCCCCCTTTTTTTTTTCTTGTCATAGATGACATGGTAGCACTGGATTGCCTTCTTAATGGCTGCTCCAAACTTCATGTACCATTCTCTGCTTTGGTCTTATGCTTCAAAAACTAATAGTGCCTCCTCGAATAAAGAAAACCCCCTTGCCACTTCCTGTGTTGTGAATCTCTTCAGTTCTTCAGATACTTATTCTTCCACTTGTCTCTCTTTGTCCTTTCTCTGGATTTCTAGTTCCACCAGGTCTTGACTAGTAAGCTTCTCATGTTGCTCATCAAGATCATCATTATCACTTGGCACTTCTTAGAAGTACCGGCTACATCAATACAGCTTTCGGACATCCTGGGCTTGAAATAAAGAAATTGTTCTACTGCACTCTACATAGTAAAGTACACAAAAGCACAACCACTTGTAGAGAATGCATACACATGACAATGTACTCCAGACACTTGAACTAACTCATGTGATTGGACATCTAAGTGCACATTCATATCTTTGAAAGGTCAAAACTTGCAACTTGAAGATTCATATGTAGGGAACTTACAGTAGAACACAGACTGCACACAGTGGAAAAGAGCAAAGACTCTGATCCCACCCCCAAACGATGCTCTCTTTAAATTTTTTCATGGTTGAGCAGAATCTTCAGAGTTGGTTTTGAATTTGAGTCTATCTTCTCCCCAGGCTTCAGGCTCCTCTGTTCCTACTGGCATCTATCTCTTGAGTACTGGTGTTCAACCAGAGAGCAGCAAAAGCTGAGTTTTGTAACATCTTTAGACATGAAGTTCAGTTCAGTTCAGTCACTCAGTCGTGTCCGACTCTTTGCAACCCCATGAATCACAGCACGCCAGGCCTCCCTGACCATTACCAACTCCCGGAGTTCACTCAGACTCACGTCCATCGAATCACTGATGCCATCCAGCCATCTCATACTCTGTCGTCCCCTTCTCTTCCTGCCCCCAATCCCTCCCATCATCAAAGTCATTTCCAATGAGTCACACTTTGCATGAGGTAGCCAAAGTACTGGAGTTTCAGCTTTAGCATCATTCCTTCCAAAGAAATCTCAGGGCTGATCTCCATCAGAGTGGACTGGTTGGATCTCCTTGCAGTCCAAGGGACTCTCAAGAGTCTTCTCCAACACCACAGTTCAAAAGCATCAATTCTTTGGTGCTCAGCCTCCTTCACAACTCTCACATCCATACATGACCACAGAAAAAACCATAGCCTTGACTAGATGGACATTAGTCGGCAAAGTAATGTTTCTGCTTTTGAATATGCTGTCTAGGCTGGTCATAACTTTTCTTCCAAGGAGTAAATGTCTTTTAATTTCATGGCTGCAGTCACCATCTGCAGTGATTTTGGAGCCCCCCCAAAATAAAGTCTGACACTGTTTCCACTGTTTCCCCATCTATTTCCCATGGAGTGATGGGACCAGATGCCATGATCATTGTTTTCTGAATATTGAGCTTTAAGCCAACTTTTTCACTCTCCTCTTTCACTTTCATCAAGAGGCTTTTTAGTTCCTCTTCACTTTCTGCCATAAGGGTGGTGTCATCTGCATATCTGAGATTATTGATATTTCTCCTGGCAATCTTGATTCCAGCTTGTGTTTCTTCCAGTCCAGCGTTTCTCATGATGTACCCTGCATAGAAGTTAAATAAGCAGAGTGACAATATACAGCTTTGACATACTCCTTTTCCTATTTGGAACCAGTCTGTTGTTCCATGTCCAGTTCTAACTGTTGCTTCCTGACCTGCATAGAGGTTTCTCAAAGGCAGGTCAGGTGGTCTGGTATTCTCATCTCTTTCAGAATTTTCCACAGTTGATTGTGATCCACACAGTCAAAGGCTTTGGCATAGTCAAGAAAGCAGAAATAGATGTTTTTCTGGAACTCTTGCTTTTTCCATGATCCAGCGGATGTTGGCAATTTGATCTCTGGTTCCTCTGCCTTTTCTAAAACAGGCTAGAACATCAAGAATTTCACAGTTCATGTATTGCTGAAGCCTGGCTTGGAGAATTTTGAGCATTACTTTACTAGCATGTGAGATGAGTGCAATTGTGCAGTAGTTTGAGTATTCTTTGGCATTGCCTTTCTTTGGGATTGGAATGAAAACTGACCTTTTCCAGTCCTGTGGCCACTGCTGAGTTTTCCAAATTTGCTGGCATGTTGAGTGCAGCACTTTCACAGCATCATCTTTCAGGATTGAAATAGCTCAACTGGAATTCCATCACCTCCACTAGCTTTGTTGATAGTGATGCTTTCTAAGGACCACCTGACTTCACATTCCAGAATGTCTGGCTCTAGATGTGTGATCACACCATTGTGATTATCTTGGTCATGAAGATCTTTATTGTACAGTTCTTCTGTGTATTCTTGCCACCTCTTCTTAATATCTTCTGCTTCTGTTAGGTCCAGACCATTTCTGTCCTTTATCGAGCCTATCTTTGCATGAAATGTTCCCTTGGTATCTCTAATTTTCTTGAAGAGATCTCTAGTCTTTCCCATTCTGTTCTTTTCCTCTATTTCTTTGCATTGATCGCTGAAGACGGCTTTCTTATCTCTTCTTGCTATTCTTTGGAACTCTGCATTCAGATGCTTATATCTTTCCTTTTCTCCTTAGCTTTTTGCTTCTCTTCTTCTCACAGCTATTTGTAAGGTCTCCCCAGACAGACATTTTGCTTTTTTGCATTTCTTTTCCATGGGGATGGTCTTGATCCCTGTCTCCTGTACAATGTCTCAAACCTCATTCCATAGTTCATCAGTCACTCTATCTATCATATCTAAGCCCTTAAATCTATTTCTCACTTCCACTGTATAATCATAAGGGATTTGATTTAGGTCAGACCTGAATGGTCTAGCAGTTTTCCCTACTTTCCCCAATTAAAGTCTGAATAAGTCCCTAATTCTACTTATCTCCAGGACAGCATCGTGAAGTGGTGGTCTGTTCCCACTCAGCTTAGGGGATGGGGCACAGGACTCTCCCTTACCACCAGGCTTAGTTTACTGTTTGCTGTGGGACCCATGAGTCACATGTGGTTCCTGGGCACTTGAAATGGGTAAATCCAAATGAAGGTGTGTTGTGTTAGATGCGTACTAGATTTGGAAGAACGTGGCGATTGCCGCCATGAAATTAAAAGACCCTTACTCCTTGGAAGGAAAGTTATGACCAACCTATATAGCATATTCAAAAGCAGAGACATTACTTTGCCAACAAAGGTCCATCTAGTCAAGGCTATGGTTTTTCCAGTGGTCATGTATGGATGTGAATGTTGGACTGTGAAGAAAGCTAAGCACTGAAAAATTGATGCTTTTGAACTGTGGTGTTGGGGAAGACTCTTGAGAGTCCCTTGGACTGCAAGGAGGTCCAACCATTCCATTCTAAAGGAGATCAGTCCTGGGTGTTCTTTGGAAGGACTGATGCTGAGGCTGAAACCCCAATGCTTTGGCCACCTCGTGCAAAGAGTTGACTCATTGGAAAAGACTCTGATGCTGGGATGGATTGGGGGCAGGAGGAGAAGGGAACAACAGAGGATGAGATGGCAGGATGGCATTACTGACTCGATGGACATGAGTTTAGGTGAACTCTAGAGCTGGTGATGGACAGGGAGGCCTGGCACGCTGCGATTCATGAGGTCGCAAAGAGTCGGACACGACTAAGTGACTGCACTGAACTGAACTGAAAATGTTTTTATGTTACTTACAAGTGGAATGATAGTATTTTTGACATATGGTGTGTATGTGTTTAATCATAGAGTCATGTTCAACTTTTTGCAACCCTTTGGATTGTAACCTGCCAGGCTCCTCCATCCATGGGTTTTTTTTTTTTTTTTCAGGCAAGAATCCTGGAATCTGTTGCCATTTCTTCTCCAGGGAATCTTCCTAACCTAGAGATCAAAAGTGTGTCTCCTGTATTGCAGGAGCATTCTTTACCCACTGAGACATCAGGGAAGACTTTGATTCATGCAGTGGAATAAAATATGCTATTAAGCAAATGTTTCCACTGCATGTGAGTTTGCTAGAGTTGTCATTTACAAAGGACCACAGACTGAGCAGTTTTTACAAGAGAGATAGATTACCTTACAAGCTGAGAGGCTAGAAGTCCAAGATCAAGGTGTCAGCAGGACTGGTTCCTTTAGAGGCTGTGAAGGAACAGTCTGTCCAGGCCTTCCTCCTTGACTTCCAGGTGACTGTTTTCTTCCTACGTTTCTTCACATTCTCTTCCTACTACACATGTCTATCTGTTGGCAACATGGCCTTTTTCATGATAAGGCTGGTAGTAATGCCATACTGTGCTCAGTCCCTCAGTTGTGTCTAGGGCCCACCTCAATGACCTCATTTTAACTTGATCACCTCTGTAAAGGTCCCATCTCCAAATACTGTCACATTCCAAGGCACTAGGTGTTAAGACTCCAACATACTTTTTTCAGACTGGACACTATCCAAACTTTAATACACTGTTAATTGTTTCTTGGTTTAAAAGTGGCCACTAGAAATGTAAAATCATATATATTGCTCACATTAGTCTTCTACTGAGTCACACTGGTCTAGAATTAACTTCTATCCCATAGTCAGGTGGGGTTGGAAGTGGAGAGGGGTTTCCAGGGAGACTCTGGAGGGAGGAGAGTTATGTTTTTCCCAGGATTCCAATAATCTGAAAATTTGCCAGCCTAATGAATGGCATAGTCCTGGTTCCCATCATTCTTTGAGAAGCCTGGAAATAAATTAAGCTGAGAAGACCACCAGACTGAGGGTAAATGGAATTTCCTTAATTATTTTTATTTGGTGGGAGTTGGCTGCAGAGAGAGTGGAGGCTGTCAACTTAAAATGTAGTCACAACCTAGAAGTTGAGAGTTATATTTCATTTGGAGAATTTTTAGGACTTCAGGCCCAAGTGACAGCATCTCAAATGACCCTGAGAGAACTGTTCTGAGGAAGTGGGGGAAGAGTCAAGTTATATAGAAGCTTGCAAAAAGGGACAAGTATTCTGAACATCAAAAGATTGTTGTTACTTAAGGAAAACAAGATATCTCAAGTTTAGGAATTCAGTGATTTTCTGTGTATGGGAAGATGCAAGAGTCTGGGCTCACTGAAATCATTTCTTTTATGTGTATCTGAGATTTGATACAGTTCTCATTTCCTTGTCCTCCATGGGGAGGGGCAGCAGATCAATGGATGCCAGAGAGTAAGCACTGTTCTTCCTAGGCTCAGAAATACCTGGAGGGCTGGTATCCCTGATGGCTGTGACATCCTTGTTTATTGATATGGAAGGAACTACACCGTTTCACAAGCCCATGTCATTCATTCACTCATTCATCCATTCATTCAGTTAGTCATTCACTCTTTATATTCTACCTCATTGTTTTGGAAACCAACTGAAGCAGAGAGCATGGTGATGCTGTAAACCAAAAAACTGGGCTCACCTCCTCGTGAGTGTCAAGATAAAAGACACAACCAAGTCAAAGATCAGGAGAAGGAAGGATTTATTTCTTGCAGCAAGTAAGGAGAACACTGGGGAAGTTTCACAGAGCAGTGTCTCCCTGAATAGCAAAATTGGGGTACATTTTAAGCTAAGGGTACATGCATACACATAAAGAAGTGTGGGTGGTCTAAGCTTTAATTGATTGAAGTCAGGGGAGTCAGAAAAGGCCAACATCAGCATCCCTGAGGTTCAAGCTGATCTGGTGGTTGAGTGCTTCATGCTAATCTTTACCACTGAAAGGGAACTGGGAGTCTTTACAACTGGTAATTACCTTTGCTATTGTTACTTTACTTGCCTGATAACACTGTCCCTTTAAGACCATTAATTTCTGAGATATGTTCAAAGGCAAACATGTGCCCAGCCTTAGATCACAAAATGGTTAAGGCCAAAAATGGCTTCTCTTATGTCAAGAAGGCCATGCCTAGTTCTCTTTTGTGGTGGTGATTTACTCAATAAGTAGTCTCCAACTCTTGCAACCCCGTGGACTGTAAACTGCCAGGATCCTCTGAACATGGGATTCTCCAAGCAACAATGTTAGAGTGCATTGCCATTTCCTTCTCCAGGGGATCTTCTTAACCCAGGGATAGAACCCAGGTCTCCTGCATTGCAGGCAGACTTATTACCAAATGAGCTACAAGGGGACACCTCTCTTTTGTGGGGTAACACTAAATTATCAGCTTACAGTGGGAGCTGAGGAAAATAGGCTTTAATAAGTCAGACAACATTCTAAACAATGCAGAGAAATATAGAAAAGAAATCAGAGAAGGTAGAGGGGACATGTAGAAGAGCCAAGAGATCAGACTGTCAGCTGAGTCACTCAGTTGTGTCCAACTCTTTCCAATTCCGTGGACTGTAGCACACCAGGCTTCCCTGTCCATCACCAACTCTCAGAGCTTACTCAAATTCATGTTCATCAAATTGGTGATGCCATCCAATCATCTCATACTCTGTCATCCCCTTCTCCTCCTCTCTTCAATCTTTCCCAGCATCAGAGTCTTTTCTAACGAGAGTCAGCTCTTTGCACCAGGTGGCCAAAGTATTGGAGCTTCAGCTTCAGCCTCAGTCCTTCCAATGAATATTCAGGACTGATTTCCTTTAGGATTGAGTGGTTGAATATCCTTGCAGTCCAGGGGACTCTCAAGAGTCTTCTTCAACACCACAGTTCAAAAGCTCCAATTCTTGGGTGCTCAGCTTTCTTTATAGTCCAACTCTCACATCCATACATGACCACTGGAAAAACCATAGCCTTGACTAGACGGACCTTTGTTGGCAAAGTAATATCTCTGTTTTTTTTTAAATGCTGTCTAGGTTGGTCACAGATTTCCTCCATGGAGCAAACATCTTTTAATTTCATGGACGCAGTCACCATCTGCAGTGATTTTGGAGCTTAAAAAAATTAAGTCTGTCACTGTTTCCCAATCTATTTGCCATGAAGTGATGGGACTAGAAGCCATGATCTTAGTTTTTTTAGTGTTGAGCTTTAAGCCAACTTTTCCACGCTCCTCTTTCACTTTCATCAAGAGGTTCTTTAGTTCCTCTTCACTTTCTGCCATAAGGGTGGTGTCATCTGCATAGCTGAGGTTATTGATATTTCTCTAGGCAATCCTGATTCCAGCTAGTGTTTCTTCCAGCCCAGCATTTCTCATGATGTACTCCCCATATAAGTTAAATAAGCAGGGTGACAATATACAAACTTGATGTACCCCCTTCCCTATTTGGAACCAGTCGGTTGTTCTGAGAGGGTAACAGGCAGGAAGGCCAGGGGTCTGCAAACGGAGGAAATAGCCTGCAAGTGTCAGACATTTTATCTCTCTTAAGCGGCAGGAGGAAACATTTTTTCCTTCTCTATGCAAATTTAAAAGGAGGTTTCTCTTAAAATACTGTGTTGCCATAATGACATCTGGTTTCACCTGAAGTTAACTATTCTTAAAGCTAGAAATAACCAATGCCTTTTTCTTATGGAAATGTTTGTCTTAAGCTATGCTAATGTACTATGCGTTTACCCCAAACTCTGTCTTCAAGTCAGTTCACCTCTTGGTTCAGCACCTACTTGACAAACCAGTATGTTATACTCAGATATTGTTCCTCTAATCTATGTAAATGAAACTATTTGTATGGTGATCTGCCCTTCTTCAAGATTCTAGTTAATCACTTTATGGCCCAGGATGAACCATTTGGTGCGAAGATTATCCCAAAATGCATCTAATGGGTGAGGGGCCTGGTGCCATTCTGAGTTTTAAGACATTCCTTTCTTTCATTAACAGACTGCTAGTGACTATGTAACACCCAGCTGAAGACTAGCAGGGGGGTACTCTATCTGCCCCCTTCTGATGCCTATGTCAGAAGCTTTCTCTATCTCCTTTACACTTTAATAACACTTTATTACACAAAAGCTCTGAGTGATCAAGCCTCATCTCTGGCCCCAGATTGAATTCTTCTCCTCCGGGGGCCAAAAATCCCAGCATCTTTGCGTGATTCAACAACAAACTTTCAGTTCCATGTCCAGTTCTAACTGTTGCTTCCTGACCCGCATACAGATTTCTCAGGAGGAAGGTCAGGTGGTCTGGTATTCCCCACCCCCCTCCCCTTTTTTTTTTAAGAATTTTTCACAGTTTATTGTGATCCACACAGTCAAAGGTTTTGGTGTAGTCAATAAAGCAGACGTACGTGTTATTCTGGAACTCTCTTTTTTGATAATCCAGTGGATTTTGCTAATTTGATCTCCAGTTCCTCTGACTTTTTAAAACCCAGCTTGAACACATGGAAGTTCACAGAACTTTGAACTTTGAACAGAAGTTCACTGTTGAAGCCTCTCTTGGAGAATTTTGAGCATTACTTTTGCTAGCCTGTGAGATGAGGGCAATTGTGCAGTAGTCTGAACAATCTTTGGCATTGTCTTTGGGATTGGAATAAAAAAAGACCTTTTCTAGTCATGTGGCCACTACTGAGTTTTCCAAATTTGCTGGCATATTGAGAGCAGCACGTTCACAGCATCATCATTTAGGATTTGACATAGCTATCCTGGAATTCCATCACCTCCACTAGCTTTGTTCATAGTGATGCTTCCTAAAACCTATTTGACTTCGCATTCCGGGATGTTTGGGTCTAGGTGAGTGATCACACCATCGTGGTTATCTGGGTCATGAAAATCTTTTTGTATAGTTTTCTGTGTATTCTTGCCTCCTATTCTGAATATCTTCTGCTTCTGTAAGGTTCATACAATTTCTGTAGTTTATTGTGCCATCTTTGCATGAAATATTTCCTTGGTATTGCTAATTTTCTTGCAGGGACCTCTGTCTTTCCCATTCTATTGTTTTCTTCTATTTCTTTGCATGCATCTCTGAAGAACGCTTTCTTATCCCTCCTTGCTATTCTTTGGAACTCTGAATTCAAATAGGTATATCTTTCCTTTTCTCCTTTGCCTTTGACTTCTCTTCTATTCTGAGTTATTTGTGAGGTCTCCTCAGGCAGCTGTTTTGACTTTTTACATTTCTTTTTCTTGGGGATGGTCTTGATCACTGCCTCCTGTACAATGTCATGAACCTCTGTCCATAGTTCTTCAGGCACTCTCTCTATCAGATATAATCCCTTGAATGGATTTGTCACTTCCAGTGTACCTAAGAGATTTGATTTAGGTCATACCTGAATGGTCTAGGGGTTTTCAATACTTTTTTCAACTTGAGTCTGAAATTGGCAATAAAGAGTTCATGATCTGAGCCCACACAGTCAGCTAACAGTCTTGCTTCTGCTGACTGTATAGAGTGGCTCCATCTTTGGCTGCAACCTGCTTTTGGTATTGACTATCTGGTGACGTCCATGTGTAGAGTCTTGTGTTGTTGGAAGAGGGTGCTTGCTAAGATGAATGCCTTCTCTTGGTAAAATTCTGTTAGCTTTTGTCTTCTTTAATGCTGTACTCCAAGGCCAAATTCGCCTGTTACTCCAGGTATCTCTTGATTTTCTACCTTTCATTCCAGTCCCCTAAAATGAAAAGCACATTAAAAAATATATATTTATTTATTTTACTTTACAATATTGCATTGGTTTTGCCACACATTGACTTGAATCTGCCATGGGTGTACATGTGCTCCCCATCCTGAACCCCCCTCCCACTTTCCTCCCCATCTCATCCTGCTAGGTCATCCCAGTGCACCAGCCCCGAGCATCCTGTATTATGCATCGAGCCTGGACTGGTGATTTGTTTCACATATAATAATTTACGTGTTTTAATGTCATTCTCCCAGAGCATACTGCCCTCACCCTCTCCCACAGAGTCCAAGAGACTGTTCTATACATCTGTGTCTCTTTTGCTGTCTTGGATAGAGGGTTATCATTACCAACTTTCTAAATTCCATATATACGCATTTGTATACTGTATTGGTATTTTTCTTTCTGGCTTACTTCACTCTGTATAATAGGCTCCAGTTTCATTGACTTCATTTAGAACTGATTCAAATGTATTCTTTTTAATGGCTGAGTAATATTCCATTGTGTATATGTACCACAGCTTTCTTATCCATTCATCTGCTGATGGACATTAGATTGCTTCCGTGTCCTGGCTATTATAAACAATGCTGTGATGAACATTGGGGTACATGTGTCTCTTTCAATTCTGGTTTCCTTGGTGTGTATGCCCAGCGGTGGGATTGCTGGGTCATATGGCAGTTCTATTTCCAGTTTTTAAAGGAATCTCCACACTGTTCTCCATAGTGGCTGTACTAGTTTACATTCCCACCAACAGTATAAGATGGTTCCCTTTTCTCCACACCCTCTCCAGCATTTATTGGAGAATTTTGGATCTCAGCCATCCTGACTGGCATGAAGTGGTACCTCATTGTGGTTTTGATTTGCATTTCTCTGATAATGAGTGATATTGAGCATCTTTTCATGTGTTTGTTGGCCATCTGTATGTCTTCTTTGGAGAAATGTCTGTTTAGTTCTTTGGCCCATTTTTTGATTGGGTCATTTATTTTTCTGGAATTGAGCTACAGGAGTTGCTTGTATATTTTTGAGATTAATTCTTTGTCCGTTGCTTCGTTGGCTATTATTTTCTCCCATTCAGAAGGCTGTCTTATCACCTTGCTTATAGTTTCCTTTGTTGTGCAGAAGCTTTTAATTTTAATTAGGTCCCATTTGTTTTTTACTTTTATTTTCAGTATTCTGGGAGATGGGTCATAGAGGATCCTGCTGGGGTTTATGTCAGAGAGTGATTTTGCCTATGTTCTCCTCTAGGAGTTTTATAGTTTCTGGTCTTACATTTAGATCTTTAATCCATTTTGAGTTTATTTTTGTGTATGGTGTTAGAAAGTGTTCTAGTTTCATTCTTTTACAAGTGGTTGACCAGTTTTCCCAACACCACTTGTTAAAGAGATTGTCTTTTCCCCATTGTATATTATTGCTTCCTTTGTCAAAGGTGTCCTTAGGTGCATGGATTTATCTCTGGGCTTTCTATTTTGTTCCATTGATCTATATTTCTGTCTTTGTGCCAGTACCATACTGTCTTGATGACTGTGGCTTTGTAGTAGAGACTGAAGTCAGGCAGGTTGACTCCTCCAGTTCCATTCTTCTTTCTCAAGATTGCTTTGGCTATTCAAGGTTTTTTGTATTTCCATACAAATTGTGAAATTATTTGTTCTAGCTCTGTGAAAAATACCATTGGTAGCTTGATAGCGATTGCATTGAATCTATAGATTTCTTTGGGTAGTATACTCATTTTCACTGTATTGATTCTTCTGTTACATGAACATGGTATATTTCTCCATCTATTTATGCCCTTTGATTTCTTTCACCAATGTTTTACAGTTTTCTATATATAGCTCTTTTGTTTCTTCAGGTAGATATATTTCTAAGTAATTTACTCCTTTCCTTGCAATGGTGAATGGAATTGTTTCCTTAATTTCTCTTTCTGTTTTTTCATTGTTAGTGTATAGGAATGCAAGGGATTTCTGTGTGTTGATTTTATATCCTGCAACTTTACTATATTCATTGATTAGATCTAGTAATTTTCTGGTGGAGTCTTTAGGGTTTTCTATGTAGAGGATCATGTCATCTGCAAACAGTGAGTGTTTTACTTCTTCTTTTCCAATGTGAATTCCTTTTATTTCTTTTTCTGCTCTGATTGCTGTGGCCAAAACTTCCAAAACTATGTTGAATAGCAGTGGTGAGAGTAGGCACCCTTGTCTTGTTCCTGACTTTAGGGGAAATGCTTTCAATTTTTCACCATTGAGGATAATGTTTGCTGAGGGTTTGTCATAGATACCTTTTATTATGTTAAAGTATGTTCCTTCTATTTCTGCTTTTTGAAGTTTTTTTTTTTTTTATCATAAATGGATGTTGAATCTTGTCAAAGGCTTTCTCTGCATCTATTGAGATAATCATATGGTTTCTATTTTTCAGTTTTTTTAATGTGGTGAATTACATTGATTGATTTGCGGATATTGAAGAATCCTTGTAACCCTGGGATAAAGCCCACTTGGTCATGGTGTATGATCTTTTTAATGTGTTGTTGGATTTTGATTGCTAGAATTTTGTTGAGGATTTTTGCATCTATGTTCATCAGTGATATTGGCCTGTAGTTTTCTTTTTTTGTGGCGTCTTTGTCAGGTTTTGGTATTAGGGTGATGGTGGCCTCATAGAATGAGTTTGGAAGTTTACCTTCCTCTGCAATTTTCTGGAAGAGTTTGAGTAGGAATGGTGTTAGTTCTTCTCTAAATTTTTAGTAGAATTCAGCTGTGAAGCTGTCTGGTCCTGGGCTTTTGTCTATTGGAAGATTTCTGATTACAGTTTTAATTTCTGTGCTTATAATGGGTCTGTTAAGATTTCCTATTTCTTCCTGGTTCAGTTTTGGAAAGTTGTACTTTTCTAAGAATTTGTCCATTTCTTCCAAGTTGTCCATTTTATTTGCATATAGTTGCTGATAGTAGTCCCTTATGATGCTTTGTATTTCTGTGTTATCTGTTGTGATCTCTCAATTTTCAGTTCTAATTTTGTTGATTTGATTTTTCTCCCTTTGTTTCTTGATGAGTCTGGCTAATGGTTTGTCAATTTTATTTATCTTCTCAAAGAACCAGCTTTCGGTTTTCTTAATTTTTGTCATGGTCTCTTTTGTTTCTTTCTCATTTATTTCTGCCCTACTTTTAAAGATTTATTTCCTTCTACTAACCCTGGGGATCTTCATTTCTTCCAAGTTGCTCTAGGTATAGAGTTAGGTTATTTATTTGACATTTTTCTTGTTTCTTGAGGTAAGCCTGTATTGCTATGAACCTTCTCCTTAGCACTGTTTTTAAAGTGTCCCATAGGTTTTGGGTTGTTGTGTTTTCATTTTCATTCATTTCTATGCATATTTTTATTTCTTTTTTTATTTCTTCTGTGATTTATTGGTTATTCAGAAGCCTATTGTTCAGCTTCCATATGTTGGAGTTTTCAATATTTTTTTTCTCCTGTAATTGACATCTAATCTTACTGCATTGTGGTTAGAAAAAAATGCTTGGAATAATTTCAATTTTTTTGAATTTACCAAGGCTAGATTTATGGCCCAGGATGTGATCTATCCTGGAGAAGATTCCATGTGCATTTGAGAAAAAGGTGATATTCATTGTTTTGGGGTGAAATGTCCTATAGATATCAATTAGGTCTAACTGGTCTATTGTATCATTTAAAGTTTGTGTTCCTTTGTTAATTTTCTGTTTAGTTGATCTATCCATAGGTGTGAGTGGGGTATTAAAGTCTCTCAGTATTATTGTGATATTGTTAATTTCCTCTTTCAAACTTGTTAGCATTTGTCTTACATATTGTGGTGCTCCTATGTTGGGTGCATGTATATTTATGATTGTTGTATTTTCTTCTTGGATTGATCCTTTGATCATTATGTAGTGCCCGTCTTTGTCTCTTTTCACAGCCTTTGTTTTAAAGTCTATATTATCTGATATAAGTATTGCTACTCCTGCATTTCTTTGTCCTCCATTTGCGTGGAATATCTTTTTACAGCCCTTCACTTTCAGTCTATATGTGTCCCTTGTTTCAAAGTCTTGTTTTTGTATCCGTTCAGCCAGTCTTTTTCTTTTGGATGAGGCATTCAACCCATTTACATTTAAGGTAATTATTGGTAAGTATGATCCCATTGCCATTTATTGTTTTGGGTCCAGTTTATACACCTTTCTGTGTTTCCTGTCTAGAGAAGATCCTTTAGCATTTGTTGGAGAGCTGGTTTGGTGGTGCTGAATTCTCTCAACTTTAGCTTGTCTGTAAAGCTTTTGATTTCTCCTTCATATTTGACTGAGATCCTTGCTGGGTACAATAATCTGGGCTGTAGGTTATTTTCTTTCATCACTTTAAGTATATCTTGCCATTCCCTCATGGACTGAAGAGTTTCTATTGAAAGATCAGCTGTTATCCTTATGCGAATCCCCTTGTGTGTTATTTGTTTTTCCCTTGCTGCTTTTAATATTTGTTCTTTGTGTTTGATCTTTGTTAATTTGGTTAATATATGTCTTGGATGTTTCACCTTGGGTTTATCCTGTTTGGGACTCTCTGGGTTTCTTGGACTTGGGTGATTATTTCCTTCCTCATTTTAGGGAAGTTTTCAACTATTATCTCCTCAAGTATTTTCTCATAGTCTTTCTTTTTGTCTCCTTCTTCTGAGACTCCTATGATTCGAATGTTGGGGCATTTAACATTGTCCCAAAGGTCTCTGAGATTGTCCTCACTTCTTTTAATTCTTTTTTCATTTTTCCTCTCTGCTTCATTTATTTCTACCATTCTATCTTCTACCTCACTTATCCTGTCTTCTGCCTCCGTTATTCTACTGTTGTTTCCCTCCAGAGTATTTTTTATCTCATTTATTGCATTATTCATTATATATTGACTCTTTTTTATTTCTTCTAGGTCCTTGTTAAACCTTTCTTGCATCTTCTCAATCCTTGTCTCCAGGCTCTTTATCTGTAACTTCAATTTGTTTTCAAGATGTTTGGATCATTTTCAACATAAATATTCAGGATTCTTTCTCAGGTAGATTCCCTATCTCTTCCTCTTTTGTTTGGTTTGGTGGGCATTTATCCTGTTCCTTTACCTGCTAGGTATTTCTCTGTCTTTTCATCTTGTTTATATTGCTGCGTTTGAGGTGGCCTTTCTGTACTCTGGCAGTTGATAGTTCCTCTTTATTGTGGATGTTCCTCACTGTGAGTGGGGTTGAACGGGTGGCTTGTCAAGGTTTCCTGGTTAGGGAAGCTTGTGTCGGTGTCCTGGTGGGTGGAGCTGGATTTCTTCTCTCTGGAGTGCAATGAAGTGTCCAGTAATGAGTTTTGAGATGTCTATGTGTTTGGTGTGACTTTGGGCAGCCTGTATATTGAGGCTCAGGGTTATGTTCCTGTTTTGCTGGAGAATTTGCTTGGTATGTCTTGCTCTGGAGCCCTTTGGCCCTTGGATGGTGCTTGGTTTCAGTGTAGATATGGAGGCGTTTGGTGAGCTCCTATTGATTAATGTTCCCTGGATTCAGGAGTTCTCTGGTGTTCTCAGGATTTGGACTTAAGCCTCCTGCCTCTGGTTTTCAGTCTTATTCTTACAGTACCCTCAAGGCTTCTCCATCTATATAGCACCAATGATAAAACATCTAGGTTCATGATGAAAGGTTTCTCTACAATAAGGGACACCCAGAGAGGTACAGAGAGTTACATGGAGAAGAGAAGAGGGAGGAGGGTGATAGAGGTGACCAGGAGAACTGGGGTATTCAAAAGGAGAGAGAAAGATCCAGCCACTAATCAGTTCCCTAAGTGTTCTTCACAGCCCAGAACACATAAAGAGAGGCACCTGTTGGAGAAAAAGGAGAGTCAAAAGGGGAAGAGAGCAATCAAGCCAGTGATCTTGCTCCCAAGTAAAAATGGGTACTGAAGATTGGGTTCTTAAAGGTACGAAGTTGATAACAAATACCAAAAAGCAAAGATTGAAAATCTAGAGTAGAGGTTAGATTCTCAAAATTACAATATTTAAAAAAGTCACAAAAATTATGAAATATATATATATATATGAAATTTGCTTTAAAAATAGGGTCTTTTTTTTTTTTTGCAAGATAATAGTAGGTTATAACAGAGAAGGCAGTGGCACCCCACTCCAGTACTCTTGCCTGGAAAATCCCATGGATGGAGGAGCCTGGTAGGCTGCAGTTCATGATGTCGCTAAGAGTCAGACACGACTGAGCGACTTCACTTTCACTTTTCACTTTCATGCTTTGGAGAAGGAAATGGCAACCCACTCCAATGTTCTTGCCTGGAGAATCCCAGGGATGGGGGAGCCTGGTGGGCTGCTGTCTATGGGGTCACACAGAGTCAGACACGACTGAAGCAACTTAGCCGCAGCAGCAGTAGGTTATAAAAATTGAAATTAAAGGAGTAATGGGGACTAAAAAATAATAATAATAATAAAATAAAATAATTTTTTAATTAAAAAATGATAATAATAGAAATATATCTAAGACTTTCTCTGGAGCTGTTGTAGACAGTAGGGGGTCAGTTCATTTTCAGATAGTTCCTTGGTCCGGTTTGTACTTCTCAAGGTCTATATGCCCTTTGCTATGTAGTCGGTGCTAACTACAGGGTTTTAATCTATTGCCCCTATCACTTCCAGAGCGGTTCCCTCTGTTTATTTTAGCTTCTTTTGTTTGCTGGTCTCTTCAGTGTCTAATTTCCACCCTGACACGAGGGGTGTGGTGGTGGCCACTTTTTTTCAGGCTCTCTTGTTCAGTCGTGCTTTGGGGAGGGAGGAACACTGCAAATAAATATCACTGGCATGTGCTCACAGTGATTCAGCCACATTGGGTTTGCCCCTGCACATGGCGTGTGTGCTTGAAAAGCACATCTTTTTCAGTACTAGTTCTAAAAGGTCTTGTAGGTTTTCATAGAACCGTTCAACCTCAGCTTCTTCAGCATTACTGGTTGGGGCATATGCTTGGATTATTGTGATATTGAATGGTTTGCCTTGGAAACTAACAGAGATCATTCTGTCAATTTTGAGATTGCAGCCAAGTACTGCAGTTTGGACTCTTTTGTTGACTATGAGGCCTACTCCATTTCTTCTAAGGGAGTCTTGCCCACAGTAGTAGCTATAATGGTCATCTAAATTAAATTTGCCCATTCCAATTCACTTGAGCTCATTGATTCCTAAAATGTCAGTGCTCAGTATTGCCCTCTCCTGTTTGACCACTTCCAATTTACCTTGATTCATGGACCTAACTTTCCAGGTTCATATTGTTCTTTACACCATAGGGCTTTACTTCTATCAACAGTCACATCCACAACTGGGAATTGTTTTCGCTTTGGCTCCATTTCTGCATTCTTTCTGGTGTTATTTCTCCACTCTTCTCCAATAGCATATTGGGCACCTTCCGACCTAGGGAGTTCATCTTTCAGTGTCATATCTTTTTCCTTTTCATAGTGCTGATGGGGTTTCAAGCCAAGAATACTGAAGTGGTTTGCCATTGCCTTCTTCAGTGGACCGACCATGTTTGTCAGAACTATCCACCATGACCTGTCTGTGTTGGATGGCCCTACTGGTTTCATTGAGTTAGACAAGGCTATGGTCCATGTGATCAGTTTGATTAATTTTCTGTGATTGTGGTTTTCATTCTTTCTGGCCTCTGATGGAGAAGGATAAGAGGCTTATGGAAGGTTCCCGATGGGAGAAACTGACTAGGGGAAACTGGGTCTTGTTCTGATAGGCAGGGCCATGCTCAGTAAATCTTTAATCCAATTTTCTGTTGATGGTTGGGGTCGGGTTCCCTCCCTCTTGCTTGAGCTGAGACCAAACTATGGTGGAGGTAAAGAAGATAATATTGACCTCCTTCAAAATGTCCCATGCACTGCCACACTTGGTGCCCCTGATCCTGCAGTAAGCCACCACTGACCCATGACCAACATTCAGGTTCTAACCAAGAGCTCCCTTCTCCTTCTCATGCATGTAGCATAGGAAGGTATTTTGTTTTTTGTGTTTGTTTGTTTTTAAGGAAAGTTTCCCAGAAGTTAGATTTGAACTCTTCTCACTGCACCCTGTTCCTGCCACACTTCTGGGCACCTCATGAGCATTCATGGCCTGTGGCAATTATTGCTTTGCTACTGATTGCCAAAGCTCAGCCTCTGAGCAAATGTGCCAAATCACACCAATTAGAGACAGAGTTTTGGGTGAAATGGGAAAGAACAGCTTTATTGTCTTGCTTGGCAAATGGGAATACAGTGGGCTCTTGCCCCCCAAAATTGTTATGGGTCTCAATTCAGGAGGATTTGATTAGAAATTTTATAGCAATGGTTCAAGGGTGGGGTTCGTGATAAGATCAGGGTGTGTACAGGGCCTCCACACCTCTAATCTGGTCTCAGATATTCTTCTTGATGAGCTTCTTGGTTTCTTTCATGTAGCTTCCTGTGGTCTTTTACTGGTATGAAGAATGCTGACGTCTTAAAGAACTTGAAGTCATTGTAATATGTATCCCTTGAACAGGGACCAGGACACTGCCCTAAGGCTGCAATATTGTTTCCTGATTGCCCCTCCATTGTCTGTGCATCCCTTTTCAGTTCAGTCTCTCAGTTGCGTCCAACTCCTTGTGACCCCATGGACTGAAGCACCCCAGGATTCCCTGTCCAACACTAACTCCCAGAGCCTACTCAAATTTATGTTCATCGAGTCGGTAATGCCATCCAACCATCTCATCCTCTGTCGTTCCCTTCTCCTCCTGCTTTCAATCTTTCCAGTATCAGGGTCTTCTCCAGTGAGTCAATTCTTTGCATCACATGGCCAAAGGATTGGAGTTTCAGCTTCAGCACCAGTTCTTCCAGTGAATATTCAGTTCTAATTTGCTTTAACATTGACTGGTTTGATCTCCTTGCTGTCCAAGAGACTCTCAAGAGTCTTCTCCAACACCACAGTTCAAAAGCATCACATCTTCAGCACTTAGCTTTCTTTATGGTCCAACTCTCACATCCATACACAAGTACTAGAAAAACCATAGCTTTGACTAGACAGACTTTGTTGGTAAAGTAATGTCTCTGCTTTTTAGTATGCTGTCTAGGTTAGTCATACCTTTTCTTCCAAAGAGCAAGTATCTTTTAATTTCATGTCTGCAGTCACCATCTGCAGTGATTTTGGAACTCAAAACAATAAAGTCTGTCACTGTTTCCATTGTTTTCCAATCTATTTGCCATGAAGTGATGGGACGAGTGATGGGTTGTCTGAGGAGGCCTTATAAATAGCTGTGAAAAGAAGAAGAGCAAAAAGCAAAGGATAAAAGGAAAGATATACACGTTTGAATATAGAGTTCCAAAGAATAGCAAGAAGAGATAAGAAAGGCTTCCTCAGTGATCAGTGCAAACAAATAGAAGAAAGCAATAGAATGGGAAAGACTAGAGATCTCTTCACTTCCTGCAAAGATGGGCACAATAAAGGACAGAAATGGTATGGACCTAACAGAAGCAGAAGATATTAAGAAGAGGTGGCAAGAATACACAGAAGAATGATACAAAAAAGATCTTCATGACCCAGATAATCACAATGGTGTGATCACTCACCTAAAGCTAGATATCCTGGAATGCAAAGTCAGGTGGGCATTAGGAAGGATCATTATGAACAAAACTAGTGAAGGTGATGGAATTCCAGTTGAGCTGTCTCAAATCCTAAAAGGTGATGTTGTTAAAGAGCTGCACTCAATATGCCAGCAAATTTCGAAAACTCAGTAGTGGCCAGAAGACTGGAAAAGGTCAGTTTTTATTCCAATCTCAAAGAAAGGCAATGGCAAAGAATGCTCAAAGTACCACATAATTGTACTCTTCTCACACACTAGGAAAGTAGTGCTCAAAATTCTCCAAGCGAGGCTTCAACAGTACATGATCTGTGAACTTTCATGTGTTCAAGCTGGATTTTGAAAAGGCAGAAGAACCAGGGATCAAATTGCCAACATCTGCTGGATCATCAAAAAAGTGAGAGAATTTCAGAATAGCATCTACTTCTGCTTTATTAACTACGGCAAAGCTTTTGACTGTGTGAATCACAATAAACTGTGGAAAATTCTGAAAGAGATGGGAATACCAGACCACCTGACCTGCCTCTTGAGAAACCTGTATGCAGATCAGGAAGCAACAGTTAGAACTGGACATGGAACAGACTGGTTCCAAATAGGAAAAGGAGTACTTCAAGGCTGTATATTGTCACCCTGCTTATTTAATTTATATGCAGAGTGCATCCTGAGAAATGCTGGACTTGATGAAGCACAAGCTGGAATCAAGATTGCCAGGAGAAATATCAATAACCTCAGATATGCAGATGACACCACCCTTATGGCAGAAAGTGAAGAGGAACTAAAGAGCCTCTTGATGAAAGTAAAAGAGGAGAGTGAAAAAGTTGGCTTAAAACTCAACATTCAGATCATTAAGATTATGGCATCTGGTCCCATCACTTCACAGCAAATAGATGGGGAAACAGTGAAAACAGTGACAGACTTTATTTTGGGGGGCTCCAAAATCACTGCAGATGGTGACTGCATCCATGAAATTAAAAGATGCTTGCTCCTTGGAGGAAAAGCTATGACCAACCTGCTTCTGCTGCTAAGTCACTTCAGTCATGTCTGACTCTGTGTGACCCCATAGATGGCAGCCCACCAGGCTCCTCCATCCCTGGGACTCTCCAGGCAAGAATACTGGAGTGGGTTGCCATTTCCTTCTCCAATGCATGAAAATGAAAAGTGAAAGTGAAGTCATTCAGTCATGTCTGACTCAGTGACCCCATGGACAGTAGCCTACCAGGCTCCTCCATTATTGGGATTTTCCAGGCAAGATTACTGGAGTGGGTTACCATTTCCTTCTCCAATGACCAACCTAGACAGCATATTAAAAAAGCAGAGATATCACTTTGCTGACAAAGGTCCATCTAGTCAATGCTATGTATTTTTCCAGTAGTCATGTATGGATGTGAGAGTTGGACTATAAAGACAGCTGAGTGCCGAAGAATTGCTGCTTTTGAACTGCGGTGTTGGAGAAGACTCTTGAGATTCCCTTGGACTGCAAGGAGGTCCAACCAGTCCATCCTAAAGGAAATAAGTCATGATTATTCATTGGAAGGAATGATGCTGAAGCTGAAACTCCAGTCCTTTGGCCACCTGGTGTGAAGAACTGACACATTGGAAAAGACCCTGATGCTGGGAAAGATTGAAGGCGGGAGGAGAAGGGGACGGCAGAGCATGAGATGGTTGGATAGCATCTCCGACTCGATGGACATGAGTTTGAGTAAGCTCCAGGAGTTGGTGATGGACAGGGAGGCTTGGTATGCTGTAGTTCATGGAGTCGCAAAGAGTAGGACATGACTGAGTGAGTGATCTGAACTTGACTGATGGGACCAGATGCCATGATCATAATTTTTTTGAATGTTGAGTTTTAAGCCAGCTTTTTCATTCTCCTCTTTCACTTTCACTAAGAGGCTTTTTAGTTCTTCTTAGCTTTCTGCCATAAGGATCTTGTCATCTGCATATCTGATGGTATTGATTTTTCTCCAGACCATCTTAATTCCAGCTTGTACTTCATCCAGCTTAGCATTTTGCACGATGCGCTCTGCATATATGTTAAATAAACAAGGTGACAATATACAGCCTTGACATGCTCATTTCCCAATTTGGAACCAGTCTATTGTTCCATATCTGGTTCTAACTGTTGTTTCTTGACCTGCATACAGATCTTTCTGGAGGCACACTGGGTGGTCTGGTATTCCCATCTCTATAAGAATTTTCCAGTTTGTTGTGAAACATCCCTTCTAACAACTGTTGAATTTGCCATTTGGAACTCAGGAAAGGTCATGGAAGCTGGAGTCAAGAAACAAGAGACAGAAAGTCTTCATGCCTAGAATGTCTTAGGGGCCTGCTCAGTTTCAGCACCAAAAATAATAACAATACTAAAAAAAATTAAATGTTAGGAAGGAATTGTTACCATTTTTCTGCTCCTTTTTCACTAACTTATGGATCAAAATTATTCTTTGGCATGGAAGATGATCTAGTGATGGGTCCCCGGTTGCATTACCCCAAACGATGGCACTTTAGCACATGGCATATTTGTAGCTGAAGGTGTTTTTAAGAAAACAACAGAAGCAGGAAGTTCTGACCTTCCCTTCCCCCTTCATTTCTGAAATAGGTCATAAAACCTTCCTATAAAGGTGCCCTTGCTATACCTGGAGGCAAGAAGCATCTTTGTCTCTGACGACAAAGGGACACTGTGATGACTGAATACACAGGTCTTGCCAAGTCCCCCTAGTTTACTTTTCTTACCTCACACTATTTGACCCATCATATTTCTCCTGACTGTCCACACTACATCAGACTTAGCATTAAAATATACAGGTTCTACTGTTTCCTTTGGTCTTCATTTCCTTATAAAGCCTCTCAGGTCACAGAAAACATATATTACATGAACTCATATGCTTTCTCCTGCTAATCTGTTCTTATCGGTTAAATTTACAGACCCAGACAGAGACCCTAAAAGAGTCAAAGAAAACATTTTCTTTCCTGACAATAGTTTTTCAAAAAGTAGAGAAATCTGATTTTCTTTTGGGCCCAACTGAGACTAAGTTCCCTCCTGTGTAAAAATCATGTTCATGTCCTGTCCCTTGACATGCGTGATGAAGTCTTTTTAACAAGGTTCTTTAGATTTCCTTGCATCTATCAAAAGAACCCCTTAGAGACTGAATTGCTCAGACCTAAAATTAACTGCAGCCTCTCACTTCCCAGATTCATCATAACCCAGAGCGGCACAGGGAGATGTCAGTAGGCATCCTAATCTCCCTCGATTGACCTCTTTACCATCTCCTTATCACTACAGCAAAGGACACTTCCTTCCCAGGGAGGAGATTTAAAACCCTTCCAAGTGGGCAGAATTATCCAGAGGAGATTAGAGGGCACTGCATTAACCTTCTCACCCAATATGCTCCTAGTTTCGAAGAGGACAAAAAAACAGACTGAAATTAATTGGGGTTACTACTGACATACTTCAGGCAGGTGACAGATTTTAGTCTGACTCTTTCTCCCAGGCCTGGACATCCCCAGAAAAGCTTTCTCTGGGATACAGGAGCAGGTGAGTGATGTAGCCTATTGCAATGCAGAAGACCCAGGTTCAATCCCTAGGTTGGGAAGATCCCTGGAGAAGGAAATGGCAGCCCACTCCAGTATCCTTGCCTGGAAAAATCCCATGGATATCGGAGCCTGGTAGGCTACTGTCCATGGGGTCGCAAAGAGTCAGATACGACTGAGTGACTTCACTTCAAGATTTAAGAGACAAATGCATCTTGCAGTATCTGCCAGCTACACAGCTTTCTCGAATGCTGTCTCAAAAGCACTTAAAAGGCAACTAGAATGGGAGGTCTGAAGTACACCATGGACAAAGGACTTGGCAGAGATAATTGGTCAATATGCCACACTGGTACCCAGTAAAGTTGCACTGGCCATAGATCAGCTGGGCAATCATAAATTTAGGTTTTGTTAAGTATGTTAACAATGTTGCTTCCCAGGTGGCTCAGATGGTAAAGTGAGCCCACAATGTGGGAGACCGGGTTTGATCCCTGGGTCAGGAAGATCCCTGGAGAAGGAAATGGCAACCAACTCCAGTACTCTTGCCTGGAAAATTCTATGGACTATGGCTACAGTCCATGGGGTCGCAAAGAGTCAGACACAACTGAACGACTTCACTTTAACAATGTTGCAGGGAAGGGTCAATTCTGACTCCATGATGGATCTATGTTTTTGAATTTAACCTTTGTTTTTCATTCTTTTGTTATTATAATCATATAAAATAATCTGCCTCAGGGAACCCTGCCCCTCTGCCTGAAGAGATTAGCACATCCCCTTCTTGAGACTGGCTGTTCTAGGAGATATCTGCAAGATAATGATCTTTACTTCCTCAACTCCTCCCCTTCTCTGTCCTAGAAAAGAATCTGGCATCCAGACCCTGACAAGATGATTATTTTGAAACATTATTCTGCCATCTTTTCACTCAGCCAGCTTTCCAAATAAAATCTCATTCCCTGCCTCAACACTCCCTCTCTCAGTTAATTGGCCTGTCATGTGGCAAGCAGACATAGCTTGGACTTGGTAGCAGTAGGAAAGGAAGGACATATTATGGTTTGTTTTCCAAACCAGAAATGAGAAAATGCAATGTGTGCCCTATGTTTTCCTCACATTATCATAATCTAACCAGCATATTAGAAAGCCATGAGCTTATCCACTTTATACTAATGCTTATCATTTGCTAGTGCAGTTCACTGAGATCCATCTCTCTGAGCTATCCCTGTTCCAAAATTCCAATTTTCAATGAGGATTGTATTTCTTCAGCTTAATTTCCTGTCAATTTTTGTTTAAAATCAGTGTGGTTGCTTGATATTTAATTTAATTAACTGAAGTGCAATTTAACTGATAAATGCTGTCTTTGCATCCATAGTCTATTCTGGAACTTTTGAGCCCCTCACATTCTGAGCTCAGTCATGTGACTTGTTTAGGCCAATATGAAATTAGCAAAGGGGGAAAAGCAAAGGCAGGGAAAACGCTTGCATATTTCTGCTTCCTCTGTTGCTTGTCTCGAATTCACCGGGATCAGAGTCACACATGAGCTAGCTTAGTGGAGCAATAGGAGAGATGCCTCAGTGGAGGCCAGTTCAAACTGGTTAGTTCCAGTCAACCTGCCAGCACATCTCAGAAAATGAGTTGGCCCAGCCCAGACCAGAAAATCTCCCAGTCAACCCACAGTTCTATGAGGAATTATTTAAAATAACAATAATGCTTTAAGACACTGATTTTAGAATGATTGCTATGTAACATTATTTTGACAATAGCTAAGAAAAAGGAAAGGTGATATGAATAATTTAATTTGTGGTTGTTGAATAAGAACTAATAATAAGTCTTGCCAAATGAGTGAGAATACATCTTATCACTGATTAAATAATTTGCTATTTGACCATCTTATGTCTTATGCCAAAATCTGACTGGCCCTAAAAATTGACTTGGGGGCCAGGGATATTGGAGAAGATGCCCTGCTCCTCCCCTGAGCTCGGGGGTTGTCCAACAGTGATCCTGTCTGCTGGGGGTGGGACAGTATAATTTCTCACCTGAAAAAAGCAGTGTGCTCTCTCCTGGATTTCTGGCAGTCCTGCCTCAAGCTAATTCCACATGGGTTCCAAGAAATCAAGTTTGTATGCTTGATATGATAGTAATTGTTTTCCTTTTAGCTATAATAAATTTGCCTTTCTCTTTCTTGGAGAGAAAGTGTATTTGTGAAACTTTTAAGCTGAATAAATGCTGAGAATCATCTAGTCAAACAATTTTATTTGCATAAGGACCTTTCTCAAGAGGAAATATCTGGACACTGCTAATTAATTTTTTTAAGTTAAAAACCAGGATTTCCTATTGGACACAGGTCAAAGGGAAGACAGTGAAGACAACCCCTCTTCTCTGGACCTTCTCTTTCCCTCTCCCACAGAGCCCCCAGAACCCCTGGGTCAGTGCTTCTCAAACTTTACCAAGTGTAGAAATCACATAAAATCTTGTTAAACTACAGAGTCAGTATCCTTGGATGGGGACCCGAGATTCTGCATTTCTCACAAGCTCTAGGGTGATATAACACAACTGGTGCAGGAGCATACTTTGAGTGGGAAGGCCCCAGAACATTTCAGAACAACCCAAACAACACTGATTTTCCCAGTCTCTCCTTTTTATAAACAAGGGATCTAATTCCTGGAAGGTGACATTCAAGTTCAGGCTGGGACTCCCCACACACATCAGTGCCCTCTCTTCTCATCACTTTCTCTGACCCAAATCCTTGGGGATTCATATCCAATAATAAAAATACTACTTAATAAAATGCTGACCTAGGTCTCATATATAATTTTTCTTTCTGCTAAGATATTTTCACTCACCAAAAGAATCTATGGTTTTAAAATCAGCTAGTTCCAAGAAGTTTTGCAGAATAAAAATACATGCAAAGACATCAAGAGTTTAAAATAGCATCTCTTAAAATACCCTATATGCCACTAAAATACATATAAATACACAGAAGGCAAAACAAACAAAATGATCACATGACCCCAAAATGAAGGGTGCCAAGTAACATAACTACAGAATTCAGAAGGAATGTCCTCTCTCTGTAATGTCATTGAGAGGGAGTTGTGTGTGTTTTGCTTCCTGATACAGAGTAGTTTTACTTGCTAGAAAAAAAAAGAAAAAGAAAGAGAGAGAGAGAGAAAAATGTTTCTCACCAGTTTCTGATCCTGATTACTAGAATCTCGGCATCTAACCCCCCAGCAAAGCCACATTTAAGTGACAGACCGTGTGGCAGGGGAGACATATCCAGTTCAGTGACATCACGTTGGATGAAATCCACAGATCTAGGGTGGTATCTGCACAGACAGCATTAGGTTTCAGCCTGGACCTGAGAAAGACCTTCCCCATCACCCACTCAACAGGATGCTGAGCTTAGGCCAATCTGTAGGCTCTGCACTCTACCCCAGTTCCAGAGAAAAACACCCCTCAAAGAAAAACATAAAATTCCTTCAGGTAATCTCCTTAAAAATTCTGCAGGCTGAAAGAAAGAGGATTTGGGGCTTCTCTGTCAGCTCAGCACCAAAGAGTCTGCCTGCCAATGCAGGAGACACTGGTCCAATCCCTTGTCCAAGAAGATCTGACATGCCACGGAGCAACTAAGCCTGTGCCCCACAAATATTGAGCCTGTGCTCAGGAGCCCCAGAGCGCCAACTGCTACAGCCAGTGCACCCTAGAGCCCATACTCAGCAACAAGCCAAGCCACAACAATGAGAAGCCCCCGCTCACTGCAACTAGAGGAAAGCTCACACAGCAACAAACAAAGACCCAGCACAGCCAAAAATACATAAATAAATTAAATTATTTTAAAAATAGAGAAAGAGGATTTTATCCTAGAATAAATGGAAGGAGCAGAATCTTTTACCTCCTGTATCCACTTTGCCTACCAGACTCTTAGCTCACTTTTCCATCACTAGTTTATTCCTGTTCTTCATTCAAGTTTTAGTTTCAACGTTACTGTTCCAAGGAGTCTGTTTCTTATTCTAAATTGCATATTCTCAAGGTACCCTGTGATTTTTGTCAGGATATAATTATTTGTGTGATTATTTTCTTTAATGTCTGATGAAGATGCTACTGAGTATGATAGTTATTTGGGAAATAATTGTTGAATGAATGACTGAATACATATTGAAACAAGTTATATTTTTTCTGTTTATTTATTTATTTTTGCTGTACCATGCAGCTTTCAAGATCTTAGTTCCTTAACCAAGGATAGAACCTGGGCCCTGGCACTAAAAGTGCCAAGTCCTAACCACTGACCATGAGGGAATTCCCAAAAGTCATGTCTCAATCAATATAAAATGGAAAGAGAAAATCAAAACGACAGCAACAAACAAGATGAAATATAGAACCTCAGAGTAGGGTACCAAAAGTGAGTGAGGAGATAGAAAAGGCTTTTAAGGACACTGGTTTTAGAAAATCTAATTAATATCCTTACTCAAGGGAAGAGAGCAGATACAACATCCTTGAGAATTTAATCCATGATGAAGTAGACACTGCAAAGGATAGAACTGAGATTTTGTTTCCTCGGAATTTAAAGAAAAAAGATAGATGAAATCAATGTAGTAGAAAATCTTATGTAAGGAGTTAAAAAATAAAAATTTAACTTCAGAGTTATAAACGTATCTGGTGGGATGAAACAAAAGAAAATCAGAAATAAATACAGTAAAGACTAAGTTAAAATGAGAAGAGGTCAATAAATTACCCAAGGATGATGGTTTAAAACTTCACATTCCAAGAAAAATAGTTTAGGAAAACAAACAAACAAAAGAAAACCCACAAATAACCTGCTAGTTGCATTTTTGAATGAGTAGAACATAAAAATTAAAAACAAAAAATCCAACAAAACAAGGGGAGACACAGAAATTACCTCAAAAGAAAGGAAATGAGTGCTGGTAAATAACGATGGAAAGTCTAGAAAGACAACCTTGGTAAACTAGTAATTTCATGCACAGGTTAAGTCACTATTTGTAGGAAGGAACAAAAATAAGATAGTAAGCGTGCAAGACTTCAGAAATTATATCAATCCTATATCCTTTCTGAATAACATTAATAATAAACTACCAAAAGCTTACAATACTGCTGAATGAAAGATGATTCAAATTAAAGTGTCATGTTTTACTGTTCAAATATACACTTGCTATGTAAATTTAGCAGTCATAAAATGGTATGCATAAAGTAACAGTTCACTCAATGTATAAATTAAAAACTCTAAGATGAAATGGGCAGAATTACAACTAACGGAGAAGACTTTAAACAAGGTGCTTTAGATTTTGTTAAATGAAGAACACAGAAGCAGATGAAGAGGTAAATAACTGCATGGAGAATTTAAATGATATAAAAATAAAATGTGCAAGGAAGGGCTGAAAGATATAATCTGTAAACAAACAAAAAAAATGCACCTCTTTTCCAACTTGCTTTGAAACAGTTACAAAAATTGATCATGTATTAAACAACATCAACAACACTTTGCAACTTGTAATTAACAAAAATTATGTTTGTCACATTTTCTAGCACAGATGTTTTACAACTAGAAATTGCCAGTAAAATTTTAAACAGGATAAAAATAAATCAGACTTTGGAAAAGTAGGGATTTTGTCATAACTTTAGTTGAGCCTTATATATGAGTATGAGTTTTCACCTTAAATTATGCGACCTGAAGCTTAAGATTCAGGTCAGTTCAGTCGCTCAGTCATGTCCGATTCTTTGCAACCCCATAATCCGCAGCACGCCAGGCCTCCCTGTCCTTCACCAACTCCCAGAGTCCACCCAACTCCATGTCCATCGAGTTGATAATGCCATCCAACCATCTCATCCTCTGTCGTCCCCTTCTCCTCCTGCCTTCAATCTTTCCCAGCATCAGGGTCTTTTCAAATGAGTCAGCTCTTTGCATCAGGTGGCCAAAGTATTGGAGTTTCTGGAGTTATTTCTCCACTGATTTCAAGTAGCATGTTGGGCACCCACCGACCTAGGGAGTTCCTCTTTCAGTGTCCTATCTTTTTGCCTTTTCATACTGTTCATGGGGTTCTCAAGGCATGAATACTGAAGTGGCTTGCCATTCCCTCCTCCAGTGGACCACATTCTGTCAGACCTCTCCACCATGACCTGTCCATCTTGTGTGGCCCCACATGGCATGACTTAGTTTTATTGAGTTAGACAAGGCTGTGGTCCATATGATCAGATTGGCTAGTTGTCTGTGATTGTAGTTTCAGTCTGTCTGCCCTCTGATCCCCTCTCTCAGTGCCTACCATCTTACTTGGGTTTCACTTACCTTGGATGTGGGATCTCTCTTCCAGGCTGCTCCAGCAAAGCACAGCCGCTGCTCCTTACCTCAAACACAGATTAGCTCCTCTCCGCTGCCGCCCCGACCTCCGGCTGGGGGTATCTCCTCTCAGCTGCTTTTGTGCGCCATCGCAGCTGCTGAAGTTTAAGATACTTGAGTACAAACAGAGAATAGATAGTGAAGTGAAAGTTGCTCAGTTGTGTCTGACTCTTTGTGATCCCATGGACTGTACAGTCCATGGTATTCTCCAGGAAAGAATACTGGAATGGGTAGCCTTTCCCTTCTCCATGGGATCTTCCCAACCCAGGGATCGAACCCAGGATTTCTGCATTGCAGGTGGATTCTTTACCCGCTGAGCCAGAGAATAGATACATGTATGCATAATTTGATCTAGACCACTTGGACATTCCATTGCCTTAAAAAATGATCCACTCCTTAGGGGAGTTTGTTTGCCCTCCATCAAAGACCACAGTCTAAGGGTGATTACTACAAGTGCTACAGTGACATTCACTTCTGAACAACACCTATGGCTTTCTTAGTTAGCATAATTGATATCAAAAATGAATTTTCTTTAGTAAGTCTAGCATCAATTGTTTGCTTAATGATCACAATGGATTTTAAAAATGAATGCATCGTGGGGAAATTGGTTGCTCAGACTTGCTTAGAAAAAACTGAGAGAAATTCAGACTCATATACACAGAAAATGAAAGTGTTAGTCACTCAGTTGTGTCTGACTCTTTGTGACACCATGGACCAAAGCCCACACATCTTCTCTGTCTATGGGGTTTTCTAGGCAAGAATTCTGGAGTGGATTGCCATTCCTTCTCCTGGGGATCTCCTTGACCCGGGTAATGAACCCAGGTCTTACTCATAGCAGGCAGGTTCTTTACCATCTGGGCCATCAGGCAAGCCCAAATACAAGCAGAAAACATAGAATCCAGGGTCTCCTAGATCCTTTCATTCAGGAATTGTACCCTAGGCTTGGTTTGTAAGATTCATCTTCAGTAGATAACAAGGAGAATTCTTAGTTGTCTAAGTCCATTGCAGGCTTAGCAACAACTTGCTGAATCAAGGCAAATTGGAAGTGGTCAAACAGGAGATGGCAAAAGTGAACATTGACATTTTAGGAATCAGTGAACTAAAATGGACTGTTATGGGTGAATTTAACTCAGATGACCATTATATCTACTACTGTGGACAAGAATCATTAGAAGAAATGGAGTAGCCATCGCAGTCAACAAAAGAGTCCGAAATGCAGTACTTGGATGCAGTCTCAAAAACAACAGAATGATCTCTGTTCATTTCCAAGGCAAACCATTCAATAATCCAAGAAATCCACAGTAATCCATGTCTATGCCCCGACCAATAACACTGATGAAGCTGCAGTTGAACAGTTCTACAAGATGAAGACGTAGAAGAACTTCTAAAACTAACACCCAAAATAGATGCCATTTTCATTATAGGGGAATGGAACACAAAAGTAGGAAATCAAGAGATACCTGGAATAGCAGGCAAATTTGGCCTTGGAGTACAAAACAAAGCAGGTCAAAGGCTAACAGAGATTTTGCCAAGAAAACAAACTGGTCATAGCAAACATTCTCTTCCAAAAACACAGGAAAAGACTCTACATGTGAACATCACCAGATGGTCAATACCAAAATCAGACTGATTATATTCTTTGCAGCCAAAGATGGAGAAGCTCTATACCATCAGCAAGAACAAGACTGGGAGCTGACTGTGTCTCAGATCATGAACTCCTTATTGCAAAGTTCAGACTTAAATTGAAGAAAGTAGGGAAAACCACTAGACCATTCAGGTATGACCTAAATCAAATTCCTAATGATTATACAGTGGAAGTGAGAAATATTTTAGGAGATTAGATCTTACAGAGCACCTGACCTATGGACAGAGGATCCTGACACTGTACAAGAGGAAGTGATCAAGGTCATCCCCAGGAAAAAGAAATGCAAAAAGGCAAAATGGTTGTTTGAGGAGGCCTTACAAATAGCTGAGAAAAGAAGAGCAGCTAAAGGCAAAGGAGAAAAGGAAACATATACGCATTTGAATGCAGAGTTCCAAAGAATAGCAAGGAGAAGTAAGAAAGCATTCCTCAGTGAATAGAAATAGAAATAGAGGAAAACAATAGAATGGGAAAGACTAGAGAGCTCCTCAAGAAAATGAGAGATATCAAGGGAATATTTCATGCAAAGATGGGCACAATAAAGGACAGAAATTGTATGGAACTAACAGACACAGAAGATATTAAGTAGAGGCAGCAAGAATACACAGAAGAACTATACAAAAAAGATCTTCATGATCCAGATAACCACGATAATGTGAGCACTCACCTAAAGCCAGACATCCTGGAATGTGAAGCCAAGTGGGTCTTAGGAAGCATCACTATGAACAAAGCTAGTGGAGGTGATGGAATTCCATTCGACCTGTTTCAAATCCAAAATGATGATACTGTGAAAGGGCTGCACTCAATACCCCAGTAAATTTGGAAAGCGCAGCAATGCCCACAGTACTAGCAAAGGTCTGATTGCATTCCAATCCCAAAGAAAGATAATGCTAAAAAATGTTCAGATTACTGCACAATGCACTCATATCACATGCTAGCAAAGTAATGCTGAAAATTTTCCAAGCCAGGCTTCAACAGTACATGAACCGTGAACTTCCAGATGTTCAAGCTGCTTTTAGAAAAGGCAGAGGAATCAGAGATCAAATTGCAAGCATCTGTTAAATCATCAAAAAAGCAAGAGAATTTCATAAAAAAAAAAATTCTACTTCTGCTTTATTGACTATGCCAAAGTCTTTGACAGTATGGATCACAACAAACTGTGGAAAACTCTTAGATGGAAATACCAGACCACCTTACCTGCTTCTGGAAAAATCTGTATGGAGGTCAAGAAGCAACAGTTAGAACCAGACATGGAACAACAAACTGGTTCCAAATTGGGAAAGGAGCACACCAAGGATGTATATTTTCACCCTGCTTATTTAACTTCTATGCAGAGTACATCATGAGAAATGCTGGGCTGGATGAAGCACAAGTTGAAATCAAGATTGCTGGAAGCAATATCAATAACCTCAGATATGCAAATGGCATCACCCTTATGGCAGAAAGCAAACAACTAAAAAGCCTCTTGATGAAAGTAAGAGAGGAGAGTGAAAAAGTTGGCTTAAAACTCAGCATTCAAAAAACTAAGATCATGGCATCCATTCCCATCACTTCATGGTAAATGGATGGGGAAACAGTGGAAACATTGACAGATTTTATTTTCTTGGGCTCCAAAATCACTGTAAATGGTGACTGCATCTATGACATTAAAAGATGCTTGCTCCTTTGAAGAAAAGCTATGACCAACCTAGACAGCATATTAAAAAGCAGAGACATTACTTTGCCAACAAAATTCTATCTAGTCAAGTCTACGGTTTTTCCAGTAATCAGGTATGGATGTGAGAGTTGAACCATAAAGAAAGCCGAGTGCCAAAGAATTGATGCTTTAGAACTGTGGTGTTGGAGACTTTTGAGAGTCCCTTGGACTGCAAGGAGGTCAAACCAGTCAATGCTAAAGGAAATCAGTCCTGAATATTCACTGGAAAGACTTATGCTGAAGCTGAAACTCCAATACCTTGGCCACCTGATGTGAAGAATTGGCTCATTGGAAAAGACCCTGATGCTGGGAAATATTGAAGGCAGGAGGAGAAGGGGACGCTTGAGGATGAGATGGCTGGATGCCCTCACCCAGTCCATGGACATCAGTTTGAGCAAGCTCTGGGAGTTGGTGATGGACAGGAGGCCTGGCGTGTTGCAGTCCATGGGGTCAAAAGGAATTGAACATGACTGAGAGAATGAACTGAACTGACAACTTGCTGCCTTTGTGCTAGTTGGATATTTTATGGAAATTACTATTAAATCACCAGAAAGTAGACATATAGCTTTTATTGAGCCCAGAGCAGAGTTGTGTGGAGTCTTAAGTCTGCTTGGTAATCAATGTCTGTAGGTGAAGTAGAGCTAACTAGCTCTGAAACTTGGCTTCATTGTAAACTTTTAGCAGGTTCTCCATTATGGTGGCTGCTGAAAGTCCCCCTAATGAATAAACTGGCTGAGTTTGACTTCATCAGTTTATGCCAGTCTCTAATAGGGCACAGCCTTATTTCAAATATGCCAAATTAATGATATATGTTGATATAATATAGGAAGTTCTAAGTATAGTAGCACAATTTTTCACCTCACTGATTTAGAGTAAAATATTAACAACAATAATCAGTATACTGCTAGCTATTCCTATATAAAATGTGGCTATTAGAGTTAAGAAACTCATTTTCCAATTTTGTCTCATAAGTTAAATATAAACTAAATAGCCACATATGGCTTGAGGCCGCCATATTGGACATCATAGATATAGGACATTTATATTAACACTGAAAATTCTATGGGGGTGACACCAGAGTCAAGAAGGTGAGAGCATGACTCTCCTGACATATTGGTTCTCTTGATTCCCGTCATCTCATTTAGTCACTCAGTTGTGTCCAACTCTGCCAGGCTTCCCTGTCCATCACCAATTCCCGGAGTTTACTCCAACTCATGTCCATCGAGCTGGTGATGCCATCCAACCACCTCATCCAATGTCGTCCCCTTCTCCTGCCTTCAGGCTTTCCCAGCATCAGAGTCTTTTCTAACAAAAGTCAGCTTTTTGCATCAGGTGGCCAAAGTATTGGAACTTCAGCTTCAACATCAATCCTTCCAATGAATATTCAGGTTTGATTTCCTTTAGGAGGGACTGGTTCAGTTGAGCATGAAAGGATATGTGACACAAGTAGCAACTTTCTACTCTTGGTTTTCTGCAAGCATCATGAGACATGTCTACGCTGGCCTGTTGAAAAGATTTGAGAGACATGGAAGACCTATGTTGTCCCAAGTGAAATCAATCTAGACCAGTGAGTCTCTAGCTGACCCTCCAGCTGACCGCAGGCAGATGAGTAAGTGGGCCCAGTCAAGATCAGCAGAACCACACAGTTGATTTACAGACTCACAAGAGACAATGAAAGGTTATGGTTTTAAACCACTAAGTCTTGGAGTGGCTTGTTATAACTGTCCTGAAGTATCAGTTACAATCAATCTCAACTATTGACCTAGCTATTAAATTCAGTTAGATAAGAGGAAATAAAAGTCTGGGGAAGTCTGGACAAATGAAGGATGGTGTTGTGGATTGCAAGTTTATTTCCCCCCCCCCCCTATTTCACCTGCTGAAGTCCAAGTATTCAGTTTGAAATTATTTCGAATTGGGGTATTTAGCAGATAGTTAGGTTATGAGGCTAGAGCCCTAAGAATGGCACAGTTCAGTTGAATTCAGTTCAGTCACTCAGTCATGTCTGACTCTTTAAGATCCCATGAGCTGCAGCACACCAGGCTTCCCTGTCCATCACCAACTCCTGAGAGTTTGCTCAAACTTATATCCAATAAGTCAGAGACGTCATCCAACCATCTCATCCTCTGTTGTCCCCTTCCCCTCCTGCCTTCAATCTTTTCCAGCATCAGGATCTTTTCCAATGAGTCAGTTCTTTGCATCAGGTGGCCAAAGTATTGGAGCTTCCGCATCAGTCCTTCCAATGAATATTCAATATTGATTTCCTTTAGGATTGACTGGTTTGGCCTCCTTGCAGTCCAAGGGATTCTGAAGAGACATCTCCAACACCACAGTTCAAAATCATCAATTCTTTGGTGCTCAACTTTATATTCCAACTCTCACATCCATACATGATAATTGGAAAACCATAGCTTTGACTAGATGAAATTTTGTTGGCAAAGTAATGTCTCTGTTTTTTAATATGCTGTCTAGGTTGGTCATAACTTTTCTTTCAAGAAGCAAATGTCTCTTCATTTCATGACTGCAGTCACCATCTGCCGTGATTTTGGAGCCCCCCAAAATAAAGTCTGTCACTGTTTCCATTGTTTCCTGATCTATTTGCCATGAACTGATGGGACTGGATGCCATGATCTTAGTTTTTTGAATGATGAAATTTAAGCCAATCTTTTCACTCTCCTCTTTCACTTTCATCAAGACTCTCTTTAGTTCTTCTTCACTTTCTGCCATAAAGGTGGTGTCATCTGCATATCTGAAGTTATTGATATTTCTCCAGGTGACCTTGATTCTAGCTTGTGCTTCACCCAGTCAGGCATTTTGCATGATGTAATCTGCATATAAATTAAATAAACAAGGTGACAATATACAGCCTTGACATACACTTTTCCCTATTTGGAGCTAGTCTATTGTTCCATGTCCAGTTCTAACTGTTGCTTCTTGATCTGAATACAGGAGTATGCCCTTCTCTTTAAGAGTTTTCCACAGTTTGTTGTGACCCACACAGTCAAAGGCTTTGGCATAATCAATAAAACAAAAGTAGATGTTTTTCTGGACCTCTCTTGATTTTTCTATGATCCAATGGATGTTGGCAATTTGATCTCTGGTTCCTCTGCCTGTTCTAAATCCAGCTTGAGCATCTGGAAGTTCACAGTTCATGTACTATTGAAGCCTGGTTTGGAAAATTTTGAGCATTACCTTGCTAGTGTGTGAGATGAGTGCAATTGTGTTGTAGTCTGAACATTTTTCAGCATTGCCTTTCTTTAGGACTGGAATGAAAACTGCCCTTTTCCAGTCATGAAACCACTGCTGAGTTTTTCAAATTTACTGGCATATTGAGTGCAGCACTTTCACAGCATCATCTTTTAGGATTTGAAACAGGTCGAATGGAATTCCATCACCTCCACTAGCTTTGTTCATAGTGATGCTTCCTAAGACCCACATGGCTTCACATTCCAGGATGTCTGGCTTTAGGTGAGTGATCACACTATCATGATTATCTGGGTTATGAAGATCTTTTTTGTATAGCTCTTCTGTGTACACTTGCTACCTCTTCTTAATATCTTCTGCTTCTTTTAGGTTCATACCATTTCTGTCCTTTATTGTGCCTATCTTTGCATGAAATGTGCCCTTAATATCTCTGATTTTCTTGAGGAGCTCTCTAGTCTTTCCCATTCTATTGTTTTCCTCTATTTCTTTGCATTGATCACTGAGGAAGGCTTTCTTATCTCTCCTTGCTACTCTTTGGCACTCTGAATTCAGAGAGGTATATGTTTCCTTTTCTCCTTTGCCTTTAGCTTCTCTTCTTTTCTCAGCTGTTTGCAAGGGCTCCTCAGACAACCATTTTGCGTTTTTACAGTTCTTTTTCTTGGGGATGGTCTTGATCACTGTCTCCTGTACAATATCATGAATCTGTCCATAGTTCTTCAGACACTCTGTCTATCACAGAGTGATAGAATCCTATGAATTGATTTGTCACTTTCACTATATAATTGTGAGATATTTGATTTATGTCATACCTGAATGGTCTAGTGGTTTTACCTACTTTCTTCAATTTAAGCCTGAATTTTGCAGTAAAGAGTTTATGATCTGAGCCACAGTCAGCTCCAAGTCTTGTTTCTGCTGGCTGTATAGAGCCTCTCCATCTTTGGCTGCAAAGAATATAATCAATCTGATTTTGGTATTGACCATCTGGTGATGTCCACCTTTAGAGCTGTTTCTTGTGTTGCTGGAAGACAGTGTTTGCAATGACCAGTGCGTTCTCTTGACAAAACTTGGTTAACCTTTGCCCTACTTCATTTTGTTCTCCAAGGCCAACTTGCCTGTTTCTACTGGTATCTCTTGACTTCCTACTTTTTCATTCCAATGTTGTGATGAAAAGGACATCTTTTTGGGGTGTTCATTCTAGAAGGTCTTGTAAGTCTTCAGCTTCTTTAGTATTACTGGTTGGGACTTGACTTGGGGTACTGTGATATTGAATGGTTTGCCTTGGAAATGAACAGAGATAATTCTGTCATTTTGAGATTGCCTCCAAATCCACATTTCAGGCTCTTTTGTTGACTGCAATGGCTACTTCATTTCTTCTAAGGTATTCTTGTCCATAGTAGTAGATATAATGGTCATATGAATTAAATTTGCCCATTCCAGTCCATTTTAGTTCACCAGTTCCTAAAATGTTGATGCTCATTCTTGTCATCTCCTGTTTGACCACTTCCGATTTACCTTGATTCATGGACCTAACATTCCAGGTTCGTATGCAATATTGTTCTTTACAGCATCGGACTTTACTTCCATTGCCAGTTATATCCATAACAGGGTATTGCTTTCACTTTGGCTCAGTCTCTTCATTCTTCTGGAGCTATTTCTGCACTCTTCTCCAGTAGCATATTGGGCACCTACCAACCTGGAGAGTTCATCTTTCAGTGTCATATTTTTTTTTTCATTTTCATAGTGTTCATGGGATTCTCAAGGCAAGAATACTGAAGTAGTTTGTCATCCCCTTCTTCAGTGGACCACATTTTGTCAGAAGGATGGCTCTACACGACATGGCTCATAGTTTCATTGAGTTAGACAAGGCTGTGGTCCATGTGATCAGTTGATTAGTTTTCTGTGATTGTGGTTTTCATTTTTTCTGGCCTCTGATGGATAAGAGGCTTATGGAAGCTTCCTGATGGGAGAGATTGACTGTGGGAGAAACTGGGTCTTGTTCTGATGGGCAGGCCATGCTCAGTAAATCTTTAATCCAATTTTCTGTTGATGAGTGGGGCTGTGTTCCCTCCCTCTTGTTTGACCTGAGACCAAACTAGTGGAGGTAATGAAGATACTAGCGACCTCCTTCAAAAGATCCTATGCATTACCACACTCAGTGCTCCTGACCTTGCAGCTGACCACTGCTGATCCACACCTCTGCCAGAGACTCTTGGACACCAGTTTGGGTCAGTTTCTTGTGGGGTCACTGCTCCTTTCTCCTAAGTCCTGATGCATAGAAGGTTTTGTTTGTGCCCCCCAAGAGTGTTTCCCAGTCCTGTGTTAGTTCTGTGATCAAAACCCACTGGCCTCCAAAGTCAAATTCCCTGGGAGTTCTCAGTTCATTGGAAGAGCCCTAGGTTGGGAAATCTGTGGTGGGTCCTAGAACTTACTTCAAAGTATGAGAATTTATTTGGCATAATTATTCTGCAGTTTGTGAGTCGTCTGCTCTGTGGTGTGGTTGATGGTGACCTCTTCCGAGAGGACTTATGCTGCAGGCTGTGTGACCCGGGTCTCCTGCACCCAGAGTCCCTGCCCCTGAGGCAGGCCACTGCTGACCTTCACCTCCACAGGAGACACTCAAACACTCAAAGACAGGTTGGACTCAGTCTCTGTGGAGTCTCTGGATCCTGGTGCACACAAGGTTTTGTTTAATCTCTCTGAGCATCTCTGGCAGGTATGGGGTTTGATTCTAAATGCAATATTTTCCCTCCTACTGTCTTGCTGGGGCTTCTCCTTTGCTCTTGGACATGGGGTATCTTTTTTGTGGGATCCGACATTCTCCTGTCAATGGTTGTTCAGCAGCTTGTTGCAATTTTGGAGTTCTTGCAGGAGAAGATGAGCACATGTCCTTCTTCTCTTCCATCCTGCCAGATGTGTGAAAAGATGGCACTAGTGCCCTTATATTAATACCTTAAGAGACCTGAGATAGTCAGTCAATCAGTCTGCTTTTGTCTCCCCCCACTCCTTCTCCATCAGCATCCCTCCACCTCCTACCATGTGAAGAAACCAGGAAGAGGCCCTTCTCCAAGAGTCCAACCATGCTGGCACCTTAACTTCAGACTTTTTGCCTCTGGAAATAGGAGAACTGAATGTTGTTCAAGCCACTCAATCTCTGGTACTCTGTTATGGCAACCAGAACTGACCAGGACCAATGGTGTGACTCTATTCCTCAGGTTGTTATTTTGGCCCTCTCCCTCCTCCTCATGCAGGAGAATGCCTGAAAAGAGGTTTCTTGTTCTTCTTTCCTCAATTATTTTATCCTTCCACAGAAGCAGGAGTTAATAATCAGATGGACCAAAGTATGAAACTCTTATTAGATTGGGTGCTGTAGGCAAGGGGATTCTGTCTACAAAAGGCAGTGTTTGAGGCCCCTCCTCTTTCACTTACTGTTCCACAGGAGGAAGTTATTGCTTACTGTCACCATGATCTAAGCACACAAGGGAAGATTATAGACCTGCTTTCAGGCTCCCATGTGACCAACTGGAAAAGAGTTGTCAGAGTCACCTCATTGTAGCAACATGATTTAGATTCTGAATAGGACATGGGTGACAAAACACTTTGGCTCCAGAACTAAGACCAGCTCAGCTGTAATTTGAATATTGGATTTAAGCTGTCTGACACTCGAGTGCCATAAATTAACAACATTGTTCTTTGCTTCTGTTTTGGCTACTGAGCCTTGTGTACATTTTTCGCATGGTCAAGTCCTACCAGGAAAAGAAGAATAAGACAAGGCCAACCCCTTACGGCTTGTTTAAGAACAGTCTAAATTGATTTAACTCAATCATGGCTGCCTTCCCTTATTCAATCTGCCCCACTCCTTAAATAAATCCAACAGGAAAAATTTCATACATTTTGATTAAATTGGCTTAGAGAACTGTCAAACAGAGACATGTTGGGAAAAGAAGGTGAGAATAAATTGTCTATTCTTGGAGGGTACACACTTAGAAAATTGGTAGTTCAGGTTGAGAAAGTGATTAATATGAAAAAAAATCATTTTAAAGTATTGGTATCATGACAGCAAGATGAACAAAGGCACAGAGGTGGAGAAAAATATCACCTTAAATGAAAAACTTGATATAGAGTTTGTACCTTTAAATAAACTCAGGCTGCCTACATTCAAAAGAAAAGGCAAGAGGAAATCAATTGAATCCTACATGAAATGTTGGTGATCCAAAGGGTGCAATATATCAGAGCCTTCATGGAGGAAATCAAAGAGTTGGGTTTTTGTTCCTCATTCAAATGTGAGAATGTAAATTTGGAGCACAGATTTTGAGAGAAAACATTCTGCTTTACAGCTCAAAAGTTATCAGAAAATGACCCTCCTATTGGCCAATCAGACCTGGGGTAGGAGGGGCATGGAGAGATTGTATGAATGCAGAAATAGAGTGCCTGTCAGCAGACTTCAACTCAGTTTCAGAGCAATTGCTTCTTCAAATTTCCCTCAGATAAATGAGGGCCAGTCTAAGCAAAATTGTGATCCAGAGTTCATCTCTACTCTTGCCCCCCAAATCTCAAAGCTTGCTTTCCAATCATCATTCTGTCTCAATCCACTTATATCACCATTCTAGTCAATTTTGGACTACTCTGGGTTTTGATGCTTAATACTCAGCATAATCTTAAAGTAAAGCTACTAAGTCTTCCTCTGGAGGATGCTAGCATCTCCCCCTAGCACCTTGAGTGTTCCTTATGTGTAACACCCACGACCTGCATCAAATAAACAGATGCTCCCACAACTGGACTCAACCAGGTACCCTCCACAGCACAGTAGGTGTTAGTCACTTACTTCTATGTTACAGATCACTCATTAAGTTAGTGGCTTAAAACCATGGTCATCTTCTATTATCTATTATATTCCTGTGGGTGAGGAGTTTGGGATTGACTCGGTCAGATGGTTCTGGCCTCGGGTCTGTCATAAAGCTGCAGTCAGGTGGTGGTGGAGACTAGAATCACCTTTAAGACTTCTTCATGCACTTGTCTGGTGACAGGGCTGCAGAGACTTAAATAATTGGTGACTTGAGTATCTGGGGTTCCTCAGGTTACAGTCCCTACCTCCATGTGGCCTTTCCATGTGATTTCTTCAGAATGATGGCCTTGATGTAGCTGCCTTTTTTACACATCAGCTCATAGTTTCAAGGTGCATGTCTCAATAAAGAACCAGGCAGTAGCTGCACAATCATTTCTAATTTAGCTTTAGAAGTCATGTAGAGTTATTTCCATCCTACTCTATTGATTGAGGCAGTTGAAGACTTGTCTAGGTTCAGGGAGGCATGGCAGCATCACTGTATAAGAAGAGCTTGTACATGTGTTGGTGTAGCTGTTTCTGGAATATGCAACCTCTCTTGGTAACCCACAGAGCTCTTCAATTTGTCCTGTCTGATTAAACATTATAATGAACATAAATGAAGTCAAATGAAAGATTTTATCAAAGTGAGTAGAGAATGTTAATGCAAGATGCTTCAAAATCAATATTCAAAATTATCTCTTGACAGACTTGGACTGCTGCATTGAAAATAACAAGATGAAGCTTATAAAGGGCCATGTGTGAAGTTTAAAAATAATTTCATGAATACACAATAGGGACCTCCTGGGTTGGCAAGAGTTCTGAAGAAAAAGAGCCAGAAATTTTAGTGGATCATAAGCATGATATGTATAAGAATTGGATGTGATTGCTTAAATAAATGAGAAACTGAGCTACACTTGAGTTGTATTTATGATATACAGTGTTCATATTATGAAAAATAAAAGCCCAACATCCCCTGGATTCATTTAATCATTCATTAATTCTATCAGTGTATATTGAATGCCTATTATGTGCAAGGCACCGTCCTAGGTGCTGGCAATACAGCAATGAACAAACAATCACAAAAACCTCCCCTCTTAAAACCTGAATTCAAATGGAAAGGACATATAGTGAGCCAGATGAAAATGCTAGAGAAAAAATTAAGAGGATGGAAAGAAGGAAGGAATGGGGAAAGGAAGGAAGGGATGAATCAAGGAAAGAAAGGAGGCAGGGAAGAAAGGAAGGAAGGAAGAGGTAAAGAAAGAAGGGGGATAAGTGTTGGGAGAGAGAAGGTTACAGTAGTGAAGATAAATCAGGCAGGGAAGTCTTCATTGAGGAGGGCTATTCAAGAAAACATATGAAGGGCAAAAGTGAGTAAGCCATGCACATCTCAGGAAAGAAAATTCCAGAAAGAAGAAAAATATGGGGTAGAGGCCCTGAGTCAGTGATGTCTGGCAGTGAGAACCCTTGAGTAGCTGGAATTAAGTGAGAACATGGGAGAGTGAAAGTGAAAGTCACTCAGTCTTTCCGACCCCATGGACTATACAGCCCATGGAATTCTCCAGGCCAGAATGCTGCAGTAGGTATCCTTTCCCTTCTCCAGAGGATCTCCCCAATCTAGGGACTGAACCCAGGTCTCCTGCATTGCAGGTGGATTCTTCACCAGCTGAGCCTCAAGGGAAGCCCACATTGAAGAGAAAAGAGGTGCAATCAGAGACGTGATAAAGAGCTTCTTCCAGGCCCTCATGGGTCTGGTGGCTTAAACTATGGCAACAGTGAAGGATCTGAGAGGTAGTCAAACTGAGGACATATTTTGAAGGAAGCATAATAATATTTTGTTGTTGTTGTTGTTGTTTTAAAATCACATATGGTTTATGAAACAGAGGATTCAATAATACTACTAAAAGTATGGGCTTGAGTATTTGTTGAGATGAAGAAGATTGCAAATAAGCAAGTTTGGAGTCAATTAGTGGGAACCCAGCTTTGGATGTATTTATTTTAAATATCTGTGAGACAAAACATTGGATATAGTAGTGGGCGAGAGAGGTTGTTTAAAGGAGTCTATAGTTGAGGAGAGAGGTCCAGACTGATAAAATAAATTTGGTAGGTATCAATAAATATTTATATTTATTTATTTACTTATTTTTAAGATATTTAAATCCATATCTCTAGTTGAAACAACCAATGGAGAGACTAGAAAGAGTTCCAAGGACTAAGTTCCTATATCCCCCAACATTTTATGATCCTTAGAAAGACAAATGGAAAAAGCATTTCAAGTAAGAGAGGCGTTTATCATCTGCTCAGATAAAACAATAAAAGGAGTTAGACTGAACATATGGTATTTGTAAATGTAGAAATCATTTGAGACCTTGATGGAAACAGGTTTAATGGTATAATGAGGGCAGAACTTGATGGAATGAGTTCAAGAGAGAATGGAAGACCGAACAACTAACACCCTTTTGAGGATTTACTGTAAAGAGGATAGAAGTGAGTAATGGCTGGATAGACAGAACTATTGTTAGGAATGAATAAAGTAACCACGTGCTTGAAAGTGTGAAATTTTCAGTAAAGCAAAAATATTATGAAAGGGAAAGAAAAAGAAATTTTGGATTGATGACCGTGACAACTTGAGGAACGGATGGGAGCTAGTGGGCAAATGTAGATATTCTTTTAGTTCAGAGCATAGGGCTTCAGACATCCAAGTAGGAGAAAAGTTAAATAACTTTGTGGTCTAGAATGTCATATAAATGGAATCATGTAGCATGAACTCTTTTTTGGCCTGGCTTCTTTCCACAAAAGGCAGGAACGCAGATAGGTGCATATTAGTGTTAATGGGAGGGCGCAGGAGTACTTTTCTGAATGTTTCCATTTTCCTTATGACATGGAAAGTATGGCCATCATCTGAGAGTAATGTCGAGGAGAGTGGTGTAGAGATGAGAGGGTACAGAATGGTTTTCTAGAAAGTTGGGAGCATAAATGAATGGAATAAATATCAGCACCACATCGTGGAAAGATGCACTTGACTCTAATGACCATGAATGAATGAGACCCATCTGTATGGCTGTATATTTTTCTCCAGCCACATTCAGCTATAGGTGAGAAGGTACAGGGGAGGGTGCTCTAGAATGTCATATAAATGGAATCAGGTAGCATGAACTCTTTTTTTTGTCTGGCTTCTTTCCACAAAATAACTATGAGACTCATCTATGTTGGTTTATGTGTCACTTTTGTGGCCTTTCTTTAATTCTGGTCTTTCAGTTCTTAGCAAGAGCTCTAGAGGTCAAGTTCATTGTCAATGTATAAATTAAACAAGTATACAGATACAAGGACAGAAGGGCTTGTTAAAGGTGAGAAATTCCAAAGAGGTTGAAACTCAATTAGGGTAAACCTTGCCATGAGAAAAGAAGGAATCCTTCAAGGTCATCCAGCAGAATCTCCAGGGGTAAATCAGAACACATGCTTCACACCAATACCACCACCCACACCAAGAAATCTAAATTTTTTCAAAGCAACCTTCATGAATTGTGCATATGCTAATATTTGAGAACCATTGCTGTGAACTCTAAAGAGACTGTAGACAAGAGGCTTTTATTAATGGAGTTGCCACAGGCTGCTTAACAAAAGCTCAGGTTTTGAAATTTGGCTTCAGGGATTATCACCTGGAAGGTCTGGGTTTGATGTAACAATGAGTTTAAGTCAGCACTTTTTCCACCTCTTCATTGAAAGCTGTCTGCCCTAGGGTAAAAACGTTTTTGCATATGACTTAAGAGAGCATTTTTTAACCTGAAGGAATAAAGAAAAAGATGAACCAAACAAGAACAGTACTGATTTCTTTTCAAGCATAAGGTCAAAGCTGATTATCAAAGCCATTCTCAAGGGTTCCAGGGAGAATAGCCTTCAACAAGCCACAGGAGCCCTCTGTTAGCCTCTGTGGTCTGCTGTGCTTCAACAAAAAAAGGCCAACAAATACACCCACAGCAGAACCACTAGGCTCTCCTGAGCCCTATGACAACAAAAGAACAGGAGTCTCAAATACTGTCAAAATTCTTTGTGAAACACCGTGGCTGCCCTTCCCTGGGTTCAGTTCAGTTCAGTTCAGCCGCTCAATCATGTCTGACTCTTTGCAACCCCACGAATTGCAGCACACAAGGCCTCCCTATTCATCATCAACCCCCAGAGTTCACTCAAACTCACGTCCATCGAGTCGGTGATACCATCCAGCCATCTCATCCTCTGCCATCCCCTTCTTCTCCTGCCCCCAATCCCTCCCAACATCAGGGTCTTTTCCAGTGAGTCAACTCTTCACATGAGGTGGCCAAAGTATTGGAGTTTCATCTTTAGCATCATTCCTTCCAATGAGCAGCCAGGACTGATCTCCTTTAGAATGGTCTGATTGGATCTCCTTGCAGTCCAAGGGACTCTCAACAGTCTTCTCCAACACCACAGTTCAAAAGCATCAATTCTTCGGCACTCAGCTTTCTTCACAGTCCAACTCTCACATCCATACATGACTACTGGAAAAACCATAGCCTTGACTAGACAGACCTTTGTTGACAAAGTAATGTCTCTGCTTTTCAATATGCTATCTAGGTTGGTCATAAATTTCCTTCCAAGGAGTAAATGTCTTTTAATTTCATGGCTGCAATCACCATTTGCAGTGATTTTTGGAGCCCCCCAAAATAAAGTCTAACACTGTTTCCACTGTTTCCCCATCTATTTCCCATGAAGTGATGGGACCGGATGGCATGATCTTTGTTTTCTGAATGTTGAGCTTCAAGCCAACTTTTTCACTCTCCATTTTCACTTTCATCAAGAGGCTCTTTAGTTCCTCTTCACTTTCTGCCATAAGGGTGGTGTCATCTGCCAATCTGAGGTTATTGATATTTCTCCTGGCAATCTTGATTCCAGCTTGTACTTCTTCCAGCCCAGTGTTTCTCATGATGTACTCTGCATGTAGGTTAAATAAGCAGGGTGACAATATCCAGCCTTGATGTACTCCTTTTCCTATTTGGAACCAGTCTTTTGTTCCATGTCCAGTTCAAACTGTCGCTTCTTGACCTGCATATAGGTTTCTCAAGAGGCAGGTTAGGTGGTCTGGTATTCCCATCTCTTTCAGAATTTTCCAGAGTTTATTGTGATCCACATAGCCAAAGGCTTTGGCATAGTCAAGAAGCAGAAATATATGTTTTTCTGGAACTCTCTTGCTCTTTCGATGATCCAGCGGATGTTGGCAATTTGATCTCTGGTTCCTCTGCTTTTTCTAAAGCCAGCTTGACTGTATTTATTAGCTAACACAGTTTTCATGTGCTAAGTTCCAAGCAAATAAAACAGTCAATCTATGTGTTATACTAATCACGGTATTGTGTGGGTTTCTGGTTACTGCCCCTTAACTTTATTGCACTATGGTCTTCTGAGGTAGGGTTGAACACAGGAAAACAAGAATATATTACAGAACTCAGCATCATAGACCCTCCGCAAATGTCCCACTGGGCAAACATTTTATTAGAACTTTCAATGACACTGACAACTAGCACTGGTAATTATGGCTCACAAACCTCTTGATATAATGGATTTTATTTTATTTCCCAGAAGAATCCTGTGAGACGGAAAATGCTCTGCTCATCTTGAGGCAGGAGATAGATGGGCTCCAAGTTAGACATTTACAGCTGGCCTCCTGTTTGCGTTTTATGGGGCACAAAGAAGCAGGCTTCAAGCTGGACACTTATGACTGTTAGCATTGCTCAAGACAAGAGATAGATGGGCTCTAGTTGAAGCATTTACAATCAGCCTTCTGCTTGGCTTCTGAAATGGAAGTAACAACAGAAACAGGGTAAATAGCCAGTCTTTGTCTCTTATAAGCACCTTAAGGTGATACTCAAGGTAATAGCAAAAGCAAGGACAAAGAGAGGTGAAATCCTGTTTGAGTAAAGGATTAAGGGATCTGCACTCCCCATGTTTTGGGGACAAAGGAGATGCTACACATGTACAGAAAGCCTCTTTGGAGGTCAAAAGTCAGGGGATAATACCAGACCATAATGAGTCTTATTCCTCACAGAAGTCTTCACTTCAAGATCCATCTTTACTGAGGAGGCATGTGCACTTGGGGGAGGGTCCCAGGGTAGGTTAAATGTGGAAAAAGAAATGGGGATAATTGGCTACTGGGAAACAAAGATCCGGGAAAACTGACCTACATAAATGACTGAACTGCTTCTTTACTGCACTCCTCCTCACTAGGAGGATGCTCACACCCTTTCTCTCTGGGTGCGCATCTCTTCATTGCTTCTATCTTAATTAAACAAACCATTTCTCTGTGTTTTCTCCCACTTGCTGTTATGCTATGTCTCTAATAATAAACTTTGTACCTGCATTTACAGTTTCTGCCTCCATGATAAGTGTGTTTTTCACTGGGGGCAAAGGTCCAGAGAAAAAAACAGTTTCTAGCCTCTAATCTTGCCTGGTGTGGTGGCTAGGATTCTTAGTTTTCATCCAGGCTACCCCGGTTCAATTTCTGGGCGGGAAATTAAGATCTTGTTTCATGCCATGGCTCACTGCTGCCTCACCAAGATCAATTTCACTGATGAAGAAACCAAGTTTAAGCATTCACTTTGCCTGAAGCTTTTCAGTAAGTAGGCACAGGGTTCATTATGCAAATTAATGATTTCTGGCATCAAATTACATGTGGCTTTATTCTTTATTTTTCTCTGATAAAATGCTTCTGATAAGAATAAATCAGGAAAAAGTCAAATTCCTAGAAGCAGAGAATACAGAAGTGGTTCCCAAGGTAAGAGGGTTGGAAGATTTGGAAGAGGTTGATAAAACAGTACAAACTTTTAGCTATAAGATACAAATAAATGTTCAAGGACTTAATGTAAAACATAGTGACTATAGTTGATAACACTGAAAAGCAAAATTGAAATTTTCTAAGAGTAGAACTTAAATATTCTCACCAAAGATAAATGAATGAATGAATGAATAAATAAATAAGGGAGTAAATAAGGAGATGGATGTGTTGATTAACCAGATAGGGGGGATTCTTTCACAATGTGTACATATACAAAAGCTCCACAATGTATACTTTATATATCTTACAATTTTTTATGTAAATTTACCTCAATAAAGCTGAAAAAACATTAAGGTAAAGGCGGAAAGGGAAATATCAATTTCTTAAAAGAATACATTTCAAAGCATCAGAGGATATTTTGCTTTGTTCTCATGTTAATATCAAAATTGTATTTTCAGTGTCCACAGTCCTTAGACACAGTCAGTGCCAACATGTGTGCCCTGGAATGAACATTAGGAATCCAGGTATCTAATTGTGCTCTACCAAAAATCTGTGTGTGGTTTAAAATCACTCTTACCTCTCCCAGCCACTAGTAGACATCATTAAATAAGCCTCTTGTCCCTATACCATCTTTAAGGATCTCCTTCAGCTTCAGTTGTGATAAACGAAATATTGTTTGCCATCAGTTCAGTCCAGTTCAGTCACTCAGTCGTGTCCGACTCTTTGCAACCCCATGAATCGCAGCACATGAGGCCTCCCTGTCCATCACCAACTCCCAGAGTTCACTCAGACTTACGTCCATCAAGTCGGTGATGCCATCCAGCCATCTCATCCTCTATTGTCCCCTTTTCCTCCTGCCCCCAATCCCTCCCAGCATCAGAGTCTTTCCCAATGAGTCAACTCTTCGCATGAGGTGGCCAAAGTACTGCAGTTTCAGCTTTAGCATCATTCCTTTCAAAGAACACCCAGGGCTGATCTCCTTCAGAATGGACTGGTTAGATCTCCTTGCAGTCCAAGGGACTCTCAAGAGTCTTCTCCAACACCGCAGTTCAAAAGTATCAATTCTTTGGCCCTCAGCTTTATTCACAGTCCAACTCTCACATTGTTGCCATAGCAATAAACAAAGGGTGTCACAGTCATCAGCAGTTGCAGCAACCACTGATGGTGAACTGGTGAGCACTGAAGAAACTCAGGATGTGAAAATACAAAGATACTGGTCCCAGGTGGCTGAGATGCATTATCAGAGAAATGTTTTCAGTGAGCTCAGACTCTTCCATCTTCCCATCCATAGAAAAGTGCTGAATTTCTTAACATGACATATCTGGTTTTCCTTTAATTAATAAAAATCTTTTGACATTCAGACTACCTGCCATTTGTTGCAAACACCTGGCTTCCCCCTCACCTCTGCAGAGCAGTTCTCTCTGGGTTACTTGAGATGCTGCCTCCCAGGCTTAAAGTCTTAAAAATTCCTGAAGAATAAAACATAACTCTCAATTATCAGGTTCTGAATAATTTTTTAGTTGACAGTTGGCTTTCTTTAGGGTGGAAAGAACAATTACAAGCAGAAATATGAGTGTGCTATAGACAATACTTCCAGTGCCTTGTACCTATCATTTCAGCCTACCTGGTTTTACCCTGATTTTACCTGATTTTACCCTACCTACCTGATCCCTACAACTAGGGGTAAGATACAGGCAGTGTACAACAGCATCTCAGAGATGAAAGGTGGGCAGGCCACAGGACACCCAATCCCAGGATGTTAGTATTCCTGGGGGCAGCTTTCAACCACAGGTTGGAAGGAGCCATTGGTTAATTTTTCCCAAGTCTCCATCCTCCTGTGGAACCAGTCAGGGGCATTCTCCACACAGTTCACCAGAATCTCACCAGGACTAGCCCAATCTCCCAGCATAGTATAGTTCATTAACAGACCTTGGTTGGCTTTCTCCCTCCCCCATCTCAATTTCCCAGCTACCCTGCTTGCACTTCCTACCATGCTCACTTCCAAATAAACCACTTGCACTGGTGTCCTTGTCTCAGGCTCTGCTTTTAAAGAACCCAAAGCAAAGTTTAGGCTTTAGAGAGGTGTCACTGTCTGAATACAGAATTGGATGGTACACAACAGATTAGCAATTAATGTATATGCAGTTAAACCCTTCCGGTTGTTTCCTTACAATTTACTGTGATACCTTCTACGTAGTTCTTTATGTGTACTTTCAAAGTTTAGATAGAGAGATGAGGCTCTGATATAATTATTGTGTGATATGGCCATTTCTACATAGCGGAATCCCCATAAAGCCATTTTTTTAATAGAGACTATTGGATACATCCCGTTTGCATTTGCTATAATTATAATTCATTGATTAACATCCCAAATCATAGCCTTGCTTAACTAATTGATTTGAGAGTGAGGTGTTAAGGTTAAAATCTCCACCAAATTTCTTATTAGGTGATTTGACCACAATAGTTTCCTACCTTATTAATCAGGACAACTTTGATTGTCAATTTTAGAGGCCCTCTTGGAAGTTTGAAGTCCTGCTTTTGAGAGGATTATTCTGATTTTAGCCCTGAATCTTACTTCTTTGGAAACACCTAAGTGGCTGCATGGATCACAATAAACTGTGGAAAATTCTGAAAGAGATGGGAACAGCAGACCACCTGACCTGCCTCTTGAGAAACCTGTATGCAGTTTAGGAAGCAACAGTTACAACTGGACATGGAACAATAGACTGGTTCCAAATAGGAAAAGGAGTACATCAAGGCTGCATATTGTCACCCTGCTTATTTAACTTGCATGCAGAGTACATCATGAGAAATGCTGGGCCAGAAGAAGCACAAGCTGGAATCAAGATTGCCAGGAGAAATATCAATAACCTCAGATTGGCAGATGACACCACTCTTATGGAAGAAAGAAAAAGGAACTAAAAAGCCTCTTGATGAAAGTGAAAGAGGAAAGTGAAAAAGTTGGCTTAAAGCTCAACATTCAGAAAACGAAGATCATGGCATCCAGTCCCATCACTTCATGGGAAATCGATGGAGAAACAGTGGAAACAGTGCAAGACTTTATCTTTTTTGGCTCCAAAATCACTGTAGATGGTGATTGCAGCCATGAAATTAAAAGACACTTACGCCTTGGAAGGAAAGTTATGACCAACCTAGATAGCATATTGAAAATTAGAGACAGTACTTTGTCAACAAAGCCCGTCTAGTCAAGGCTATGGCTTTTCCAGTGGTCATGTATGGATGTAAGAGTTGGACTGTGAGGAAAGCTGAGCACTGAAGAATTGATGCTTTTGAACTGTGGTGTTGGAGAAGACTCTTGAGAGTCCCTTGGACTGCAAGGAGATCTAACCAGTCAATTCTGAAGGAGATCAGCCCTGGGTGTTCTTTGGAAGGAATGATGCTAAAGCTGAAATTCCAATACTTTGGCCACCTTATGCAAAGAGTTGACTCATTGGAAGACTCTGATGCTGGGAGGGATTGGGGGCAGGAGGAAAAGGGGACGACAGAGGATGAGATGGCTGGATGGCATCACCGACTCGATGGACATGAGTTTGAGTGAACTCTGGGGGTTAGTGTTGGACAGGGAGGCTTGGCATGCTGCAGTTCATGGGGTCACAAAGAGTCGGTCATGACTGATCGACTGAACTGAACTGAACTGAACTGAAGTCATAGAACTGTTGGTTACAGAACCAAGTTCCCCCCATCTTTCTCCTTACCATTTAACCACCACTCTGTTTAGCCCTTCTTGATTGCTTTCATTGTTCAGTCAACTTTTTGTGATCTGTGAACTGCAGCATGCCAGGCTTCCCTGTCCTTCACCATCTACCAGAGTTTGCTCAAATTTGCGTCCATTGACTCAGCAATGCCTTTCTTGATAGTACACTCCATCCTCTCAGGGGATTCAGTGTTGCCAATATTTACAGGAACCACTTGATTGGATTCCAGGGGAAGAAGAATTATGCAGATGAGGGGGATGATACTGAGTTTTCCAAAGGAACTGGTATAGATCAGGGTGGGGGGAGAGGGAGGAGACTTGAATGGAGACAAATATATGTAAAATATGATGAATCCTCTACTCTTTAAGGACTATTTCTCTTTCACTTCAGAGACCTCATCATCAATACAGGCAGACCTCAGAGGTACTCTGGGTTCAGTTCCAGACCATTGCAATAAAGTGAATCTCACAATAAAACAAGTCACACACATTTTTCAGTTTCTCAGTGCATGCAACAGTTATGTCTACACTCTACTGTAGTCTACTAAGTGTACAATATAGCATGATATCTCAGGAAGCTATGTGCATGCCTTAATTAAAAATATATATATTGTTTAAAAATGCTACTTATCATCTCACCTTTCGGTGAGTCACTGTAGTATACCAAAGTTCACTGATCATGGATTATTGCAGCAGATATAATAATGAGAAAGTTTGAAATATTGCAAGAATTACCAAAACATGACATAAAATGAGCAAACTCTGTTGGGAAAAATGGCACTAGTAAAGTTGCTTGACTTGTTGCCATGAAACCAATTTGTAAAAACTACAGTATCTGTGAAACATACTAAAGTGCAATAAAGCAGGGTAAGCCTATAGTTATTTATATTACTTTTGTTCCTTTTTTTTTTTTTCTCTATCTCCTACATGAGTCTTTCTTCCTCATTTTATATTCTGGTCCCAACCCTCTCATTTTTTTAGCACCCCTAGGGATTCACACTTCCCTCCATCTTCACACTTCCCTCCACCATCTGCACCACCAGGTCCAAGTAAAAATATGCTGCAAAAAATATATTACTCTGCGAAAGAAATGTATAGATGCATTACAAACTAAACATAAAAATATGTAATAGAAATTTTAAATGTATACCTTCTTCCTTTTGGCTCATTGTTTTGGTTAAAGCTATTTTCTATAGAAATTTTAAATGCCCTTCTCTAATTCATGTAAAGCTTTTCGCTTACAAAATTTGTGGCCAGAAAGAGTCATTTTGAATAGTCACTAGGGGCCTGTTAGTGTCTAAAGTAGTAACTCACCACAGGCTTAAAATCCCACCAGATATATTGTTAAAGGTGCTGAGTAGCCAACTATTGAACTTGAGATTTAATTTCCATGTTTAAGGTGGAAGTGGCAAAGCACAGAAACTCTGAAGGACCATCTTGACTAAAACCACTCTTCTCATCTTGACCAAACCCTACAAGGGCTTCTTCCAGACTCTAATTCAGAAGTCTTTCCTTTTGTGGAGCACCAACTTTAGGAACTTGTAATTGCTTTCTCTGCTTTTTGATATGTAAATCTTTTCTTAAATAGCCCCCTACCAGTTTTCCAACCCAGAAATGTCTTTCTCAAGGATCTAGGAACCACTTCTTCTTCTTCTTCTTCTTTTTTTTTTTTTTTTTTTTTGCATTGAAGCATAATTTACAATGTTAGTTGTACAGCAAAGTGAATCAGTTATATAAATAGATACAGATATATAGATATTCTTTACCATTATAGTTTATTACAAGATATTTATTGCAAGGAAATATGGTTTCCTGTCTTGTACAATAGAATCTTATTGTTTATCTACTTTAGACACAGAAGTTTATGTATGTTAATTCCAAACTCCAATTTATCCCTCTCCCATTTCCCCTTTGGTAACTATAAATTCATTTTCTATCTCTATGAGTCTGTTTCTGTTTTGTAGATAAGTTTACTTGTACCATGTTTTGTTAGGTTCCACAAGCAAGCAATATCACATGGTATTTGTCTTTTTCTTTTTTACTTACTTCACTTAATACGATCATCTTTAGGTCCATCCATGTTACTACAAATAGCATTATTTCATTCTTTTTTATGGCCGAGGGACATACATTGATTGTATATACACCGCATCTTTATTCATTCACCTGTCGATGTACATTTAGGTTGCTTCCATGTCTTAGCTATTATAAACAGTGCTGCTACAACCCTGGGGTGCCTGTGTGTTTTCAAATTCTAACGTTCTCCAGATATATGACCAAGAGTGGGATCGGTAGATCTTATGATAACTCTATTTTTAGATTTTTAAGGAACCTACATAATGGCTACATCAGTTTACATTCCTAGCAGTGGAGTAGGAGGAGGGGGACATCTTTAATCACCAAGAAGAGAGTACCCCTGTCTCCCAGTCTCTGTGGGAAGAGTAGATCCCTGATTTTCAAGTTGTAAAATGGCTTTTATTGTGAAGACATAACAAAGATTACTTTTATTTCAGATAAAGCCCAATTAGTTACCACAGTGAGCTATGATCCTCTCCTCATCTCAGCTCTTAAAAACTTTTCTCTCTTTTGCATCATCAGAGCTGAATTCAGAGTCAGCTCTGGCTTTTCTCCTATTGCAATTGCCTTGAATAAAGTCTTTCTTACCTATTTAAATGTCTCCAGGGACCTCTTTGCTCTGACAGTCTACAGAATGCCATCAATTAATAAATAAACTGTCATTGCTATCAAGAACAATATGAGGCAAAATGGTGTATTAAAGAAAGTCTTTTTCCAGGACACCTCATCCTCCCACTCCTATCTGCTCAGGTTAACACATAGAAACATACTCACTGCACCACATTTCTAAAATTGACCTGAAAACTGAGACTAACATTTATATGGAGGAAGCTTAACATACACCAAGCCCTGCTCTAAACATCTTCCATAAATTAACTTACTGAATCCTCAAACAACCCTGTGATGTAAGCAAAATTTTTATCTCAGTTTTTTGCTTGAGAAAGCTGAGATTCTGAAAGGTTAAATGTCATTTTAACCAAAATCACGCAGTCAGGAAATTTCAGAGATGGGAATGGAATCTAGGCAGTTATAGATGTGAAGTCCTGTGTTCACACCTTTGAGTGAATACACCAATTACAGATATTGCTGGCCTGAAGAGACCCAAGTCCTCACACGTCCTCCTAGCCATAGCCTTTGGTAATGCCCTCCCATGCTGACTTTGTGCTTGACCATGTGAGTTGCACTGTTCCGTGATTACAACCAGCATCTTTATGAAGTAACCTGTGCATTTTGGTGTTCTCTCCTATGTCCCTTAGGGCTTCCCAGGTGGCTCAGTGGTAAAGAATCCACCTGCCAATGCAGGAGAAGCAGGAGACATGGGTTCAATGCCTGTGATGGAAAGATCACCTGGAGGAGGAAATGGGAATCTGCTCCACTATTCTTGCTTTGAAAACTCCATGAATAGAGGAGCCTGGTGGGCTATAGTCCATAGGCCACAAAGAGTTGGACATGACTGAGCACTCACACACACACATACACACAAACATTTCTTTCTCTTGCTACCACTATGTGAATAATCCCAGGCTACCATCCGGGAAAATTTTAGAAACAAAGATCAGACACAATTTGCCCTAGCTGAGGTCATCCAACTAACCTATCAGCTGAATGCAGATGCATGAGAGAATCTAACCAAGATCAGCTAAGCCTGAACCATAGCAGCAAAACTCTCCTGTAAAAAATAATAATCAGTTGTTATACTTCAGGTTTGTTTGCTACACAACAACAGCTAATTAATTTAACTGTTTGCTTAAAATTCCAAGTCTTCAAAACTTTGGTGTCAACATCTTGCCACATTCCTAACTTTTATCTCAAAACTATTCCATATCATGTTGGGTCACTCTAAGGAATGAGTTTTATGGAGCACCAATACTCTATCTTACCAAAATCTTGATAAGCCCTTCAAGGTTTTGGAGCCCTTCCATCTCTTCTATGAAGATTCTCAAGATCAATATCACCCAAAGAGTTGTATTACTGTTCCTAACTCCTATGGCATCTATGTTCTTAATCTGTCCTCATTTATTCAAGTTTTCCCCCTCCTGCTGTGATGCAAAAAGTACTTTAGAGCAGGGCCATATTTCATCTATCTTTGGATTACCTACTATCAACCTGATGCCTTGCATTGGCTCAAAACTGCTTGATGTAGCAGAAACTAATGCAGCATTGTAAAGCAACTATGTTATTGTTATTGTCCAGTCCCTCAGTCTTAACCAACTGTTCGCAACCCGGTGGACTGCAGCATGCCAGGCCTCTCTGCCTTTCACTGTCTCCAAGAGTTTGCTCAAATTCACGTCCATTGACTTGGTGATGTTATCTAATCATCTCATCCTCTGCTTCCCTCTTCTCCTTTTGCCTTCGATCTTTCCCACCATCACAGTCATTTTCAAAGCAACTATAGTCCAACAAAAATTAATTTTAAAGAAAAGAACATTGCAGAGTATTTTAAATAAATGTGGACCTTTAATGAATTTTAATAGTATAAAAATACTTCTTGATAAAGTTTGGTCAATGCTTTTAGGTATTGGTTGAGACAACCCCACTGCTAAAGCAAATAATCCCAAAATTTCACCCAGGGACTAAAATGTTTATTCCTTGCTCATATTACAGTCCAATGAGGGGTGATTGGTGGTTGAGTTGGGAAGGAAGAATTGTTCCATACAGTCACCCAGTGATCCAGGATCCTTCCATTTTGTCCATTTCCTTTGAGTCCTCATTACTTGACCAGCTGATACAAAAAGAGAACACAGATGGCCACCTGAGTGTTTGTCTATGAGGCAGCCTGGAAGTGATGTTTCCAGGCACATCACATCACAACCCAGGACTGAGTCACATGCTACATCCAACCACAAGGGAGGTTAGAAAATCTAAAATCTCAGTGATCAAGAATCCTTTGTCTCACTGGTCCAAATTAGTGTTTGAATATCATGCTTCTCCAAAACTGCAGATATGGACTAGCAAGTGGGCTCAAGTTTGAGTCAAGGGAAAAATACTCTGTTTGGGCTCTGCCCCTAATTTTGTGGGCATGGTGATTTCCTTGGTTATGATTTTTTCATCATCAAATCACCATTGGGTTGGATTGTGTTTAAGCATCTTATGAATTTCTGTTCTGATCTATAATTCTATGGGCCTCTCATCTCTGCCTTGGTTGCTCTCACAACTTCACAGACTAGTTTTGGTCTGGAGATTTTACTGTTTTTCAATTCAAGAATTTTAGGGTCTCTGAGTCAGTGTCACTCTAAAGTCATTTGAGTGACAGTTTTAATTCTAACAAATGTCATTCTGATGACAATTAGGGCATTACCACCTATAACAAAAACCATTTTGCTCTGGTCATGTTCTCTAACCCCATCCTACAGCTTCTGCTTGCCTTGCAAACTGGGCTTCAGAGGTCAGCAATCGGGCTATTGGATGTGCTTCACCAATCATCACACAGAACTAGAAGTCTCGGTTAGATCATATCCTTGGCATAGCCAATGACCTACTGGGGGAGTAGGAATCTTAGACTGTTGGCCTGTGCATATAACTTCTATTGCGATGTAATTTCGGCTCCAGAGCTCTCCAATGGGATTAGGCTGAGACTGGGATTTTACCTGAAAGTGAGTTTGTTTGTTTGTTTCAGTTCAGTTCAGTTCAGTCACTCAGTCGTGTCCAACTCTTTGCAACCCCATGAATCACAGCACGCCAGGCCTCCCTGTCCATCACCAACTCCAAGAGTTCACACAGACTCACGTCCATCGAGTCAGTGATGCCATCCAGCCATCTCATCCTCTGTTGCCCCCTTCTCCTCCTGCCCCCAATCCCTCCCAGCACCAAATTCTTTTCCAATGAGTCAATTCTTCACATGAGGTAGCCAAAGTATTGGAGTTTCAGCTTCAGCATCATTCCTTCCAAAGAAATGCGAGGGCTGATCTCCTTCAGAATGGACTGGTTGGATCTCCTTGCAGTCTAAGGGACTCTCAAGAGTCTTCTCCAACATCACAGTTCAAAAGCATCAATTCTTCAGCGCTCAGCCTTCTTAACAGTCCAACTCTCACATCCATACATGACTACTGGAAAAACCATAGCCTTGACTAGACAGACCTTAGTTGGCAAAGTAATGTCTCTGCTTTTGAATATGCTATCTAGATTGGTGATAACTTTTCTTCCAAGGAGTAAGCGTCTTTTAATTTCATGGCTGCAATCACCATCTGCAGTGACTTTGGAGCCCCCCAAAATAAAGTCTGACACTGTTTCTACTCTTTCCCCATCTATTTCCCATAAAGTGATGGGACCAGATGCCATGATCTTCGTTTTCTGAATGTTGAGTTTAAGCCAACTTTTTCACTCTCCTCTTTCACTTTCATCAAGATGCTTTTTAGTTCCTCTTCACTTTCTGCCATAAGGGTGTTATCATCTGGATATCTGAGGTTATTGATATTTCTCCCAGCAATCTTGATTCCAGCTTGTGTTTCTTCCAGTCCAGCGTTTATCATGATGTATTCTGCATATAAGTTAAATAAGCAGGGTAACAATATACAGCCTTAACGTACTCCTTTCCCAATTTGGAACCAGTCTGTTGTTCCATGTCCAGTTCTAACTGTTGCTTCCTGACCTGCATACAGATTTCTCAAGACGGAGGCTAGGTGGTCTGGTATTCCCATCTCTTTCAGAATTTTCCAGAGTTTATTGTGATCCACACAGTCAAAGGCTTTGGCATAGCCAATAAAGCAGAAATACATGTTTTTCTGGAACTCTCTTGCTTTTTCCATGATCCAGCAGATGTTGGCAATTTGATCTCTGGTTCCTCTGCCTTTTCTAAAACCAGCTTGAACATCAGGGAGTTCATGGTTCATGTATTGCTGAAGCCTAGCTTGGAAAATTTTGAGTATTACTTTACTAGCATGTGAGATGAGTGCAATTGTGCGGTAGTTTGAGCATTCTTTGGCATTGCCTTTCTTTTGAGATTGACATGAAAACTGACCTTTTCCAGTCCTGTGGCCACTGCTGAGTTTTCCAAATTTGCTGGCATATTGAGTGCAGCACTTTTACAGCTTCTTCTTTCAGGATTTGAAAGCGCTCCACTGGAATTCCATCACCTCCACTAGCTTTGTTCATAGTGATGCTTTCTAAGGCCTACTTGACTTCACATTCCAAGATGTCTGGCTCTAGATGAGTGATCACACCATCGTGATTATCTGGGTCACAAAGATCCTTTTTGTACAGTTCTTCTGTGTATTCTTGCCACCTCTTCTTAATATCTTCTGCTTCTGTTAGGTTCAGACCATTTCTGTCCTTTATCGAGCCCATCTTTGCATGAAATGTTCCCTTGGTATCTCTAATTGTCTTGAAGAGATCTCTAGTCTTTCCTATTCTGTTCTTTTCCTCTATTTCTCTGCATTGATCCCTGAAGAAGGCTTTCTTATCTCTTCTTGCTATTCTTTGGAACTCTGCATTCACATGCCTATATATCTCCTTTTCTCCTTGGTTTTTGCTTCTCTTCTTTTCACAGCTATTTGTAAGGCCTCCCAGACAGCCATTTTGCTTCTTTGCATTTCTTTTCCATGGGGATAGTCTTGATCCCTGTGTCCTGTACAATGTCACGAACCTCATTTCATAGTTCATCAGGCACTCTATCTATCAGATCTAGGCCCTTAAATCTATTTCTCACCTCCACTGCATAATCATAAGGGATTTGATTGAGGTCATACCTGAATGGTCTAGTGGTTTTCCCTGCTTTCTTCAATTTAAGTCTGAATTTGGTAATAAGGAGTTCATGATCTGAGCCACAGTCAGCTCCTGGTCTTGTTTTTGTTGACTGTATAGAGCTTCTCCATCTTTGGCTGCAAAGAATATAATCAATCTGATTTCGGTGTTAACTATCTGGTGATGTCCATGTGTAGAGTCTTCTCTGTGTTGTCGGAAGAGGGTGTTTTCTATGACCAGTGAATTATCTTGGCAAAACTCTATTAGCCTTTGCCCTGCTTCATTCCACATTCCAAGGCCAAATTTGCCTGTTACTTTAGGTGTTTCTTGACTTCCTACTTTTGCATTCCAGTCCCCTATAATGAAAAGGACATATTTGGGGGGTGTTAGTTTTAAAGGTCTTGTAGGTCTTCATAGAACCGTTCAACTTCAGCTTCTTCAGTGTTACTGGTTGGGGCATAGACTTGGATTACTGTGATATTGAATGGTTTGCCTTGGAAATGAACGGAGATCATTCTGTCGTTTTTGAGATTGCATCCTAGTACTGCATTTTGGACTCTCTTGTTGACCATGATGGCTACTCCATTTCTTCTGAGGGATTCCTACCCACAGTAGTAGATATAATGGTCATCTGAGTTAAATTCATCCATTGCAGTCCATTTGAGTTCACTGATTCCTAGAATGTTGTGTTCACTCTTGCCGTCTCGTTTGACCACTTCCAATTTGCCTTGATTCATAGACCTGACATTCCAGATTCCTATGCAATATTACTCTTTACAGCATCGGACCTTGTTTCTATCACCAGTCACATCCACAGCTGGGTATTGTTTTTGCTTTGGCTCTAACCCTTCATTCTTTCTGGATTTATTTCTCCACTGACCTCCAGTAGCATATTGGGTACCCACTGACCTGGGGAGTACCTCTTTCAGTATCCGATCATTTTGCCTTTTCATACTGTTCATGGGGTTCTCAAGGCAAGAATACTTAAGTGGTTTGCCATTCCCTTCTCCAGTGGACCACAATCTGTCAGACCTCTCCACCATGACCCACCTGTCTTAGGTGGCCTCACAGGCATGGCTTAGTTTCGTTGAGTTAGACAAGGCTGTGGTCCTAGTGTGATAAGACTGACTAGATTTCTGTGAGTATGGTTTCAGTGTGTCTGCCCTCTGATGCCCTCTTGCAACACCTACCATTTTACTTGGGTTTCTCTTACCTTGGGCGTGGGGTATGTCTTCACGGCTGCTCCAGCAAAGCGCAGCCGCTGCTCCTTATCTTGGATGAGGGGTATCTCCTCCCGCCATCCTTCCTGACCTTCAGCATGGGATGGCTCCTCTAGGCCCTCCTGCACCAGGCAGCCACCACTCCTTGGACGTGAGGTGGCTCCTCTCAGCTGCCGCCCCTGGCCTCGGATGCAGGGTAGCTCCTCTCGGCCGTTCCTGGGCCGTCGCAGCCTGGCACTCTAGGCCGCTGTCGCTGACCTCGGACGTGGGGTAGCTCTCAGCCGTGCTTAGTGTGCTGGCCGCCGCCGCTGCTGCCGCCTGCGCTTAGTTTAGTTTGTTTGTTTAACCAAGAGGAAAAAATCCACACTTTCAGTTTACTTTTCAGTTAGTTTAAATCCTTGAACGATACTGCATGACACATATTCTATGCCCAGTGGCCCTAACAGGACAGTTGCTTTGGAATTTGGCCCAAACGAAATGGTACCCCACTCCAATACTCTTGCCTGGAAAATCCCATGGATGGAGGAGCCTGGAAGGCTGCAGTCCGTGGGGTCACTGAGGGTCGGACATGACTGAGCGACTTCACTTTCACTTTTCCCTTTCATGCATTGGAGAAGGAAATGGCAACCCACTCCAGTGTTCATGCCTGGAGAATCCCAGGGACAGGGGAGCCTGGTGGGCTGCCATCTATGGGGTCGCACAGAGTCGGACACAACTGAAGCAGCTTAGCAGCAGCAGCAGCAGCAGCAGCAGCAGCAGCATGCCACTGTTTCCATGAGCCTGAGTTATCGTTCCCCAGATTACTCTGGTTTTGTAAGATTTTCCACCAGTAGTTACTGTGTTCTGCTTTGCTTTGTGCGCACAAGCACATCTTTTGCTTAGATAGAGTTCAGTTTCATCTCTAGCACATACACCTTCAGTTTTCAGAAGAGCTGAGTGCTCCCTCTGGTTCCATAGACCCTGCTCATAACTAGAAAAAGTCACCTTGGACCACAGCCTTCTAAGTGTCCTTTAAGAAACCCTGTTCCCAGCAGGCCTCCACAGGGTCCAAGATGGCTGAAAGACTAAAATGAGCTATTGATTGACCTCTTTCCCTCTGTGTCTTCCTTCATCTACCTAACTTCTCCTAAGGGTGTTTCCTTAATAAATCACTTGCATCTGGATCCCTGTCTCAGGATCTGCTTTTGTGGAATTTGTTCTAAGATGCCATCTTCTGTAATAATTTTGATGTCTTATCAAGCTTCTCAACATGTTAGGCTCACTAGCATCATGCTGACTTTCCCATCCTTATTTCTCACCTCTCTTCCCAGCTTCCCCAGTGTTTCATCCTGAGCTAACTGTTATTTGTTCATGTTCCTGTTCTTTCATTAATTAACATATTAATATTAATATGTTCTTCTCATTGCCCCATCCACCCATCTTTACAACTCATCTAAAATACGACCAGTGCTGGAGAACATGCCCAAGTTTTCTTCCTTCCTTCCAACTCCAGGAAGAGTTTCTCTCTTCCTTTGTAAAAATAAAAACAGCTCAAACATAGTTCTTTAAAAATATACAGTAAAGTGATTAGAAGCCTGACCTCAGCAGAGGAAATGCTGCGGAAGTTTAAATAACTTCCCAAGACTCCAGCTTATTTACCGATGAGGAAACTACGATCCTATTTTCTTTACAAATGAATATAAGGTGCTTGGCAGAGTATGTGAGACATAGTATGTGCTAAATTTATCATCTATGAGAGAATTATATTTGTTTCTCTGAAACCTAATTGGATTTCAAAGTTGTAAATACTAAATCTTGTTTATCTCTGTATAACTGATGGACAGTGTCTGGCATGGTAAATACCCAATAAATAGTTGATGAATAAATAAATGATATGCAGGCATTGAGTACTGCGGCCAGTTCCTCTTGTTTTTCTGTCTTAGAATATAGCTCTTCTACACACATGCAACCAAAAAACAAACTCTGGAAATCTGCTTCAAAATTCAAACGGAGAATGTAAAAGTAAACATTCTGGTACTTGTGATATTTTCATTCTCTCTTTATCTTTTATATTCTCTCTATCTTACTTTCACTCTCAAACAGTAAAAGTTTTCCCTTTTTTATTTGAAAAAAAAAAAGGCCCAAAATATATGAATACAAGGTATTTTTCAAGCTAATATTTATTAGTATGTGTGTGTTCTCTCTCTTTCATTCTCTTCTTCTCTCTCTCTTCCTCCCTCTCTCTCTCTTCCTCCTTCCCTCCCTCTTCCCATTCCTCCCTCTGCATTTCAGAAATCTAGAGATGAGATGTGACTTAATATTCTACTTTCTCCCTTTTAATTTTTGATGACTTTTGAAAACCTGTGACCCTGAAAACTTTAACTGCTCAAAATGATATTCTTCATTTTCAAAAGATGCTAGAAAAAGCATTATTTTAATACATGGACTTCATCAAAATGACTCTTCCCTGGGACTTTGTAGAGATTTCAGAAGAGAGCTTTCCATTTAGTGAGTTATTCTAAAGTTCTTGGAAGTGAAGTGAAAGTTGCCCAGTCGTGTCTGACTCTACAACACCATGAACTATACAGTCCATGGAATTCTCCAGGCCAGAATACTGGAGTGGGTAGCCTTTCCCTTCTATAGGAGATCTTCCCAACCCAGGGATCACATCCAGGTCTCCTATATTGCAGGTTGATTCTTTACCAGCTGAGCCTCAAGAGAACCCCAAGAACACTGGAGTGGGGAGCCCATCCCTTCTCTAGGGGATCTTCCCAACCCAGGAATTGAACCAGGGTATCCTGCATTGCAGGCTGATTCTTTACCAATTGAGCTATCAGACAAGCTTGGAAGCTTTCTTTAAAAAGTTTTTAGATTTTCAAAGAGTTTGGGGAAAGTAATATCTGTAATGATGTAGATGATGATGGCAGATATAGGCTACATTTTCCTGTAGCAGTCACTGTAGCTGAAGATGGTTTTTCTCTTGCTAATCCCTGTAGTTATGTTTGTCATTAACCATACATCCGTTTGCACCCTGATGTAGAGTTCATTTGTATCTTTGTTCCTTTATAAGATCATAAGGTTTCACCAAAGTCTAACACTGAATCATGGGTACAGTAGGAGTTTTAAAATATTGGCTGAATGAATGAAAATGACCTGGAGGTGCCTTGTAAACTTATTGATAAATCAGTGAAATACTCTAGACAGCACATCTTTCATCATTATAAGATAACATAGATTCATTTGGCTCACACAAGCATATTGATCATATTAATGACCAAGAGCATTGAGCTTCCCTTCTCTAAATATATGCAATTTTTTCTTCCAAAGAATTTAAAATTTTTAAACCTGTAACCAATTTTCTTCATATATTCACATCCCCACATATGAAATCAGACAACAGAAAGAAGAGAGAGCACAGGGCATGCCACACAAAATACATCTAAACCCAACTACTATCTACAGCTCTCTCCTGGTTGATGGAACAAAACCAGCTTTGACTGTAATACTCTACACATGTGAATGAAACTTCACCCTTCAGTCAGGTCCTTAGGGGAATAGACTCATTTCCTTTCTTCTCATTTCTTAATTAGAATCTCTTGTCCAGTCACTCTGCCACCAGAATTCCATGTCTGACTCAGTATGAGGTGTCTAGTTACGCTTTTTGCATCTACATATTAATTTCCTCTGGGCATCTGGCTGATATTACAGAGAACATTCCCTGCTAGTCCATTCCCCTGTTGAGCCTGAAATCAATTTTATGACAATCCCAAACCACTCTTCCATCTATGGTTCCTCGATTCTATTCACCGGGGTAGCAGTAAAATTAATCTTAAGGTAGAGATACTTTACTAGATTGAAGAGTCTTCTTTTCAGTGGTTTGAATATGTCAGTGAATGAAACTTAGAGTAATTTAAGATTCTGTAGGATTCGGTAAACATTTTACTTTCACCCAGTGAATAGTTTCCTCCCTGTATAAAGATTAGTTTTATAAATTTTTCAGTAGAAGATATCTAAGTTTTACCAATTCATTCTAAAAATTGGGAACTAGAAAGGCCAAGATGGTGCAGTAGGAAGACCCTGGGCTCACTTTCTCAAGTGGGCATATTAAAAGAAAAACTACAGGGCAACTGTTGATGAGAAAACTAGCAGAAATGTCCACATCTGAAGACAGGAAGAAACACAATAAGACAAGTAGGAGATACAGAGATGGGATATAATCAAGACCCACACCCCTCAAAGAGTGACCACAAACAAAAGGATAATTACAAGTCAGAGGTTCTGACTTGGAATGGGTTTGAGCTGCGCATTAGACTCCCCAGCCTGGATTTTCTGCACTGGGAAGATGAGCCCCCAGAATGTTTGGCTCTGAAGGTCAGTGAGGTTTCCTTTTGAGAGAGCCAGAGGGCCAGAGGAAATAGACTCCATTCTTAAAGAGAGTACACAAAGTCTCACCTCCCCCTGGACCTAGGGCAGAAGCAGTCATTTGAAAGGAGCCTGATAAGAACCACCTGCTGACATTCATGTAGCCCTCCTTGGAGGTCATGCAGCTCTGGAGGGAAGGTCCTGACTGGAGGCAGGTTCCCACTCAAGACTCGACATCTACATCTCTGTATGGTATTTTTCTTTGTTTGTCTTTGTTTTTTTGTTTTGTTTTGTTTTGTTTTGTTTTATGATGTAGAAGCCATTTCAGCTAATGGATCAAACTTCAGTGAATAGGAAGAAGAATAGGAAGAGGCAGACAAACTTTCCTTTTTCTTCCCCTCTTGGGGGAACAATTATAAACTATATTTTATAAAGTCTTCCAGAGCATCTCAACAGGGTTAAATCCCAGTTGCACAAGAAAGCAGCTCAGCAATCAATGTTCCCATTACTGACTTACTTCTTTCCCTGTCTCACTTCTCTGCTTCACTGAGAATCTGAGATCACACACAAAATAAAGTGCCTCCACTGAAAATGTTTGTTTTAGTGTTTGTTTTAGGTCACTCTTCAAATCAAGACACTTTTTAAGGGGATGCTGTCTTAATATAATAGAATATATATTTAATGATCATTTTAAACTAGTTTTTACTAAATTATATTTTGAAGCATAAAACGACCAATCAAACTTTCCTCACTGTACAATCTCAAAAAATGCAATAGACCATGCCCCTCAAAGAACCATTTTATAAATACTTTTAAATGATAATTTTTTAAAGATGGAAGCACTGGTTAAACATAGATCTGTCCCCCTACTAGAAGCATGAGGGGATTTTTCTCGTGCTTCTGAGAATCTGAAATTGTGGGAATCTGGTAAGGCTCCTGCAGATAAAACTCATAAGTGTTCTGCACCCATCTTTCCCACTCACCATGACTGAGTCCCCCTGGAGTTTTTAACTCTTAGGCCTGTCCCCACTAAACCAGTTCATCAACTATTGTTGTGGGTTTTCTGTCCCAGTTGTGATTCTTACAACGACTTTTGCTTATAACTTAATTATCTGGTAAGTTGTGATCCACTGGATCTGCCTGGCCATCTCCAATTTGGGGGGCAGTGGTTTATCCTCGTGACCTTAATTTTCTGACAGAGCTAAGAAGAATTGTTGATTTTCAGTTTGTTCAGCTTCTTATTTATTGTTATAGTGGAGTGATCACTTCCAAGCTCCATGCATCCTGGGCCAGAAAACAAAAGTGCACTTATTTTTTTTTTCTTAATGAGTTGTGTTTCTTTTATGAGTTTGATGAGCTGCTCCTTTCTCTCCCCTGCCTCTTTATTTCTCTTTTTCCACTCTAAATTTTCTCAGCCAAAGCTGTCTTTACTGTTCTGATTAAAAGTGGTTTCTTTCAATAATGTTTTCTTCCCTGTGATTATGGTTATTAACCTTCTCTACCCCAAGTCCATTGGGCCTAAAACTCATTATTGCATCTTAAATGTTCTCTTTACCCTGCTTATAAAGAAAGCTGTCACAGTGACTCAGTTATTAGGAATTCTTTCCTTATACAGTGACTCACCACATAATCATTTCAAACACTGATAGGGCATATGTGGCAATTACAGGATGGAAAAAGCAATGAGTGAATTGTGATGGCCATTTAAGGCTTTTTTGAAGACTTTTCTCTGTTCATCAGAAGAAGAAATAAAACCCAAGCAGAGGTGCCATGTTATCTGCAATTTGTAGCCTTGTACTGGATAGCATGCACAAGGGACTTCCCAGGTGGCACTAGTGGTAAAGAATCTGCCTGAAAATGCAGGAGACAAAAGAGACACAGGTTCAATTCCTGGGTCGGGAAAATCCCACATAGGAAATGCAACCCGTTCTAGTACTCTTGCCTAGAAAATTCCATGGACAGAGGAGCCTGATGGGCCACAGTTCATGGGGTTGTACAGAGCCAGACATGACTGAGCAACTGAACTCACACATACACTGGATACCATTAGTACTTTGAATTCCTAAGAAACAGTCTGACTGATTGGGTATCTCAATTTCCCTTACTTTGGCTTTCATACCAATATATAAATAGCTAAAATATATTTTCATCTTGCCCCAGCCTAGACATTTTTACAGATTTGTCACCTTTGAGCAATCAAATTACAGTAAATTCAGGGTTATCCCACTAGGCCAGGGAATAATCTTGTCTAGTTAATCATGTTACTTTATTAATTGAGAGACAGATTTTCAAATAATTAAGAAATATATCTCACACAGGTTCTGTGTTAAATGCAATCTAATTTTCTTTGATGATTCAGAGGGCATTTTTACCCTTATGTCACTTAATCATCATTATTAGGAAAATCATTTGCCAGTTAAGCAGAATTTCCAGTCAATAATATGCAGATTAAACAGTTTTTAGAACCTAATACACCAAGCTCCATTCTTTCAGAAGTTTTTCATATTCTCTACTATTTAAATCAAAAATCACATTTCTAAAGTTATACGTTCTCCTCCATGATCTCCCCAGATGACACAGATTTCTTCAAAGTTGTGTTTTCTTCTGTAAACCAAGGGCCAGGAATGATGTCTAACACATATTAAAAGCTCAATAAGTATGTGTTGAATGGAGGAATGAATGATTATGTTCATAAAATGTGTTTTGAGGCATCCTCCTTACTCAAGGGAGAGCCATTAACTCTACCTGAGGCTTTCAGTTTTGCATGCTGCCATTCCTACTGAACTATCCAGAGGATTCTTAGAAAATACCCATTGCTCAATTTCTTCAGACTGTTTAGGGAACAAACCTCAGACATGGTATAGAATTACTACATTGTCTATAAAGGCTTCTCATGTCAATTTATGAATATCATCTCAATATCAAATATTATCTCATATAAGTAGTCCTTTCTGCTGACCAATGCCACTAACGTAGCCCTTGTAGAAGCAATGTTGATCACGTGATATCTCCCACCTGCCCTCAGTAGGCCCTTCCACTCAATAGTCAGAGCCACCTCAGAGAAGTCTGAATTCCATTTCTTAAATATTTGTTTACCCAACTGTACTGGGTCTTAGTTGTGGCATGTGGTGTCTTTAGTTGCAGCATGTGAGATCAAACTCTGGCTCCGTGTACTAATGGCACCAAAGTCTTATCCACTGGACCACCAGGAAAGTCCCTGAAATCCATTTAACAGGGAAAGGCTATTTGTTCTTTCACTCCTCCAGTAGAAGAGGGTTTAGATTCCAAGCCCCAAGTAGGTAAGAACAATGGCTTATATTCTTCCTAAGGTGGATTTCAGAATAGATTTGAGACAAATGAAGGTAAGCAGATTCACAAAGAGATCTGAAACCAGAGATCTTAGATCTGAGGCCTGGGGGCCTACTAGTCAGGAGAGGATGAGAGAAAACAAAACAAATGGGCAGCCTTATCCACCCATCTGGGGATAATTTGAATATACAATAGCTTTTACACAGAGTTGAAAGTTTGGTCTTTAAACCTTTGATTACCACCTGCTTCCAAACTGTCTTACAAAATGGAAGATGCTTTTCCCAAAGGAAAAGATGCTTTTGTTTTTCAAAATTTACATTCTCATTTGGAAAAAGTAGAAAGACTAAGAAAAATTTCTATTAAATTCATGAATGTACTACATAACTCATACTTTGCATCTCTTAACTTTTTTGTCTGAGATTCCTCTTCATTCTTATCTATTGACCACAGTCTTCACATATTAAGCAAGACAAAGTGTACCTCTGGTATTTCCATAAATGCCTCTATTTTCTCTTCTCTCAAACTTTGCACCCTTTCATCACATTTGTTTTAAACATGATGATTATATCCAATCTAGTTTCAAATAGTTGTAACCATTTCAGCCTGTGAGTCTCTAGTAGTAACAGCTCACTAAGTCACACATACCTTTTTCCTCTTGCACTGAATATTCATTCCCTATGTCCATGGTTTCTTAGAATTTTACCTTAAAAATATAACAAATAGTCGATTTTATGCATTAATTTTGATTTTTGTTAAAGTAATGTCCATTGCTTCACACTTGCAGCAAAATAAAGTTTAAATGCAAGGCCCAGGTAGGGGAGAGCAATGTCTGAAGTTTCAAATAAGTAAAATCAGAAGTGAAAGAGAGAACATTACAACCTACAGTATAGAAATAAAAAGAACTATAAGAAAATATTCTGAACTCTTAAAACTCAACACACAAGAGGTTTCACAAATAAATGAAACACATAGGATTTTTAAAAAAGTCAAGTTATTTAGAATGATATAATGATGGATACATGTCACTACACATTTGTCTAAACTCATGCTGCTACTGCTGCTAAGTTGCTTCAGTCGTGTCTGACTCTGTGCGACCCCATTGATGGCAGCCCACCAGGCTCCCCTATCCCTGGGATTCTCCAGGTAAGAATACTGGAGTGGGTTGCCATTTCCCTCTCCAATGCCTGAAAGTGGAAAGTGAACGTGAGGTCACTCAGTCATGTCCGATTCATAGTGACCCCATGGACTGCAGCCTACCAGGCTCCTCCATCCTCCTAAACTCATGAGTAAGCTGTAATACAGACTACAGACTTTGGGTTATTATGATGTGTCATGCAGGTTCATTCTTGGTTACAAATGTACCACTTTGGAGGGGGATATTGATAATGAAGCACAGTATGCACATGTAGGGGCTGGAGGTATTTGGGAAATCTCTATTCCTTCTCAGTTTTTCTGAGAACTTTAAATTTCTCTAAATAAAATAAAGAATTAAGCCAAGTCTCCAAAACTCTTAAAAAAACAAAAATGAAGAGGATGGAACACTTCCAGCTAATTGCATGAGGGCACTATTACCCTGATATCAAAGCCAGACAAGGACACTATGAAAAAGGAGACTACAGACCAATATTCTTGATTAATATTTGTGCAGATTCCTTAAAGGTTACTCTCAAGTCAAATTCAACAGCATGAAAATAATTATACACCATGACCCAGTGTGCTCTATTCATAGAATGCAAAGATGGTTCAACATTAAAAAAAAAAAAATCAACAGAATACACATTAACAGAATGAAAGAGAAAAACCACATGATCATCTTATGTGATGTGGAAAAAACATTTGACAAGATTCAATGCTCTTTCATGGTGAAACAAACAAACAAACAAGAAACTAGGAATAGAAGGAAACTATCTTACCTGTCTCTTGAGAAACATCTATGTGGATCAAGAAGCAACAGCTAGAATCCTGTATGGAACAGATGATTGGTTAGGGATTGAGAAAGGAGTACAACAGGGCTATCTGTTGTTAACCTGTTTATGTAACCTATATGCTGAGCATATCATGAGAAATGCCAGGCTGGATGAGTTACAAGCTGGAATCAAGATAGGCGGGAGAAATATTAACAACCTCAGATATGTGGATGATACCACTCTATGGCAGAAAGCAAAGAGGAACTAGAGAACCACTCTATGAGGTTGAAAGAGGAGAGTGAAAAATTTGGCTTAAAACTAAATCTTATAAAAACTAAGATCATGGCATCTGGCCCCATTACTTCATAGTAAACAGAAGGAGAAAAAGTGGAAATAGTGACAGATTTCCTCTTCTCGGGCTTTAAAATCACTGCAGGTGGTGACTGAAGCCATGAAATAAGAAGACAATTTCTTCTTGGCAGGAAGGCTATGACAAACCTAGACAGTACGCTGAAAAGCAGAGACATTACTCAGCCAACAAAGATTCTTATAGTCCAGGCTATGGTCTTGCTAGTGGTCAGGTACAGTTGAGAGACTTGGACTACAAAGAAGACGGAGTGCAGAAGAATGGATAGCTTCTAACTGTGGTGTTGGAGAAGACTCCTGAGGGTCCCTTGGATGGCAAGGAGATCAAACTAGTCAATCCTAAAGGAAATTAACCCTGAATACTCCTTGGAAGGACTGATGCTGAAGCTGAAGCTCCAGTATTTTCGTCACTTGAAGTGAACAGTCAATTCATTAGAAAAGACCCTGATGCTGGGAAAGATTGAGGGCAGAAGGACAAGAGGGCACCAGGGATGAGATCTCTGGATGGCATCATCGATGAGATGGACATGAATTTGGGCAAACTTCAGGAGATGGTGAGGGACAGGTAGGCCTGGTGTGCTGCAGTCCATGGGGTTGCAAAGAGTTGGACATGACTGGGAGACTGAACAAAAAAACCTCAACATAATAAAGGGACATTTAGGAAAAGTCCACAGATAACACCACACTTAACATGAAAGACTGAAAGCCTTTCCCCTAAGATCAGGAACAAGGCAAGGAAGGATGCCTCTGTCACTTCTTTTCAACATGTTACTAGAAGTTCTAGCCAGAGAAATTTGATTTAGGTCATACCTGAATAGCCTAGTTGTTTCCCCTACTTTCTTCAAATTAAGTCTGAATTTGGCAATAAGGAGTTCATGAGCTGAGCCACAATCAGCTCCCGGTATTGTTTTTGCTGATTGTATAGAGCTTCTCCATCATTGGCTGCAAGGAATATAACCAATCTGATTGCGGTGTTGACCATCTGGTGATGTCCATGTGTAGAGTCTTCTCTTGTGTTGTTGGAAGAGGGTGTTTGCTATGACCAGTGTGTTTTCTCGGCAAAACTCTATTAGCCTTTGCCCTGCTTCGTTCCATATTCCAAGGACAAATTTGCCTGTTACTCCAGGTGTTTCTTGACTTCCTACTTTTGCATTCCAGTCCCCTAGAATGAAAAGGACATCTTTTTGGGGTGTTAGTTCTGAAAGGTCTTATAAGTCTTCATAGAACCGTTCAACTTCAGCTTCTTCAGCATTACTGGTTGGGGCATAGACTTGGATTACTGTGATACTGAATGGTTTGCCTTGGAAACGAATGGAGATCATTCTGTCGTTTTTGAGATTGCATCCAAGTACTGCATTTTGGACTCTTTTGTTGACCATGATGGCTACTCCATTTCTTCTAAGGGATTCCTGCCCACAGTAGTAGATATAATGGTCATCTGAGTGAAATTCACCCATTTTAGTTCACTGATTCCTAGAATATTGATGTTCACTCTTGCCATCTCCTGTTTGACTAATTCCAATTTGCCTTGATTCAAGGACTTACCATTCCAGGTTCCTATGCAATATTGCCCTTATAGCATCGGATCTAGCTTCTATCACCAGTCACACCCACAGCTGGGTATTGTTTTTGCTTTGGCTCCATCCCTTCATTCTTTCTGGGGTTATTTCTCCACTGATCTCCAGTAGAATATGGGGCACCTACCGACCTGGGGAGTTCTTCTTTCAGTATCCTATCATTTTGCATTTTCATACTGTTCATGGAATCTGGTCTCATCACTTCATGGGAAATAGATGGGGAAACAGTGGAAACAGTGTCAGACTTTATTTGGGGGGGCTCCAAAATCACTGCAGGTGGTGATTGTAGTCATGAAATTAAAAGATGCTTACTCCTTGGAAGGAAAGTTATGACCGACCTAGATAGGATATTAAAAAGCAGAGACATTATTTTGCCAACAAAGGTCCGTCTAGTCAAGGCTATGGTTTTCCCATAGCCTTGGATGGATGTGAAAGTTGGACTGTGAAGAAAGCTGAGTGCCAAAGAATTGATGCTTTTGAACTGTGGTGTTGGAAAGATTCTTGAAAGTCCTTTGGACTGCAAGGAGATCCAACCAGTCCATTCTAAAGGAGATCAGTCCTGAGTGATCTTTGGAAGGAATGATGCTAAAGCTGAAACTCCAGTACTTTGGCCACCTCATGCGAAGAGTTGACTCATTGGAAAAGACTCTGATGCTGGGAGGGATTTGGGGGCAGGAGGAGAAGGGGATGACAGAGGATGAGATGCCTGGATGGCATCACCGACTTGATGGATGTGAGTTTGTGTGAACTCTGGGAGTTGTTGATGGACAGGGAGGCCTGGCGTACTGCCATTCATGGGGTTGCAAAGAGTCAGACACGACTGAGCAATTGAACTGAACTGAGCCAGAGAAATTACACAAGAAAGAGAAATAAAAGTTAACCAATTAAAAAGAAAGAATTAAAATTACTCTGTTCATAGACAACATGATAAGAAGAAAATTCTCAGTATTCAATATAAAGAAAAAAGAGAGAGACGGAGAATTGTAAGATCTAATCATCAAATTCAGCAAAGATGCAGGAAACCAGGATGAAAAATCATTGCCAAAAAATCAGTGTGTCCTACACATAAGCAATCTGAAAAGGAAATTGTCAACAACTCCATTTACAATAGATTCAGATGCTTTTATACAAGACATAAGAATAAAACTGACCAAGGAAAACTATACTCAAAACAACAAAACATGGCTTAAAGAAATTCCAGAAGGCACAGATATGGAAATATATCTTGTGTTCATGGATTAAAAGATTCCATATTGTTAACATGTCTGTGCTACCAATGGGACCTACAGACTCAGAGAAATCCCTGTTAAAAGCCCAATAGCAAATTTTGCACAAACTGAAAACTTAATCTTTAAACGTATATCTTAAAACTTTATCTTAAAACTCAAGAGACACCAAATAGTCAAAACAATTTTGAAAGGAAAATACAGTTGAGGAACTCTTCCTGATGTGAAAACATTGAAGTTTCATTAATCTAAATTGTGCTGTTAGTTTCTCAGTCAAGTCTGACTCTTTGTGACCACATGAACTACAGCACACCAGGCTTCTCTGTCCTTCACCATCTCCTGGAGCTGCTCAAACCCATGTCCATCGAGGCGGTGATGCCATCCAACAATCTCATCCTCTGTCATCCCTTCTCCTCCTGCCTTCAGTCTTTCCCAGCATAAGAGTCTTTTCCAATGAGTCAGTTCTTTGCATCAGGTCGTCAAAGTACTGGAGTTTCAGCTTCAACATCAGTACTTCCAATGAATATTCAGGATTGATTTCCATTAGGATGGACTGGTTTGATCTCCCTGAAGTCCAAGGGACTCTCAAAGGTCTTCTCCAACACAATTCAAAAGCATCAGTTTTTTGATACTCAGACTTCTTTATGGTACAACCCTCAAATCCATACATGACTACAGGAAAAACCATTATTTGACTATCTGGACCATTGTTGGCAAAGTAATGCCTCTGCTTTTAATGCACTGTCTAAGATCCAAAGAATTGATGCTTTTGAATTGTGTTGGAGAAGACCCTTGAGAGTCCCATGGACTGCAAGGAGATCCAATGTATGGCAAAACCAATACAGTATTGTAAAGTAAAATAAAAATAAATACATAATAAAGGAGATCAGTTCTAGGTGTTTTTTGGAAGGAATGATGCTAAAGCTGAAACTCCAGTACTATGGCCATCTCATGTGAAAAGTTGACTCATTGGAAAAGACTCTGATGCTGGAAGGGATTGGGGGCAGGAGGAGAAGGGGACGACAGAGGATGAGATGGCTGGATGGCATCACCGACTTGATGGACATGAATTTGGGTGAACTCCGGAAGTTGGTGATGGACAGGGAGGCCTGGTGTGCTTCAATTGATGGGGTCCCAAAGAGTCAGACACGACTGAGCGACTGAAATGAACTGAAACTGAACTGAGGATTTTCACAGTTTTTCTCCCAAATGGCAAGTGTCTTTTAATTTCAGTAGTGATTTTGGAGCCCAAGAAAATAAAGTTTGTCACTATTTTCAATGCTTCCCCAGCTATTTGCCATGAAGTCATGGGACTGGATGCCATGATCTTAGTCTTCTGAGTGTATTTAAGCCAGCTTTTTCACTCTCCTCTCTCACTTTCATCAAGAGGCTCTTTAGTTCCTCTTTGCTTTCTGCCATAAGGGTGGTGTCATCTGCATGTCTGAGGTTATTGATATTTCCGCCAGCAATCTTGATTCTAGCTTGTGCTCCATTCAGCCAGGCATTTTCCATGATGTATTCTGCATATAAGTTGAATAAGCAGGGTGACAATATACAGCCTTGGTGTACTTCTTTTCTAATTTGGAACCAGTCTGTTGTTCCTTGTCCAGTTCTAACTGTTGTTTCTTGACCTGCATACAGATATCTCAGGTGGCAGGTAAGATGGTCTAACATCCCATCTCTTGAAGAATTTTCCAGTTTGTTGTGATCCACACAGTCAAAGGCTTTGGCATAATCAATGAAGCAGAAGTAGATGTTTTTCTGCAATTCTCTTGCTTTCTCGATGATCCAACAGATGTTGACAATTTGATTTCTGGTTCCTTTGCCTGTTCTAAATCCAGCTTGAACATCTGTATATTCACAGTTCATGTATTGTGGAAGCCTGTCTTGGAGAATGTTCAGCACTACTTTGCTAGCGTGTGAGATGAGTGTAATTGTACAGTAGTTTGGCCATTCTTTGGCATTGCCTTTCTTAGGGATTGGAATGAAAACTGACCTTTTCCAGTCCTATGGCCACTGCGGAGTTTTCCCAGTTTGCTGGCGTATTGAGTGCAGCGCTTTCACAGCATCATCTTTTAGGATTTGAAATAGGTCAAATGGAATTCCATCACCTCTACTAGCTTTGTTCATAGTGATGCTTCCTGCTGCTGCTGCTGCTGCTAAGTCACTTCTGTCATGTCTGACTCTGGGTGACCCCATAGACGGTAACCCACCAGGCTCCCCCGTCCCTGGGATTCACAAGGCAAGAACACTGGAGTGGGTTGCCATTTCCTTCTCCAATGCATGAAAGTGAAAAGCGAAAATTAAATTGCTCAGTCGTGTCTGACTCTTAGCGACCCCATGGACTGCAGCTCACCAGACTTCTCCGTCCGTGGGATTTTCTAGGCAACAGTGCTGGAGTGGGGTGCCATTGCCTTCTCCAGTGATGCTTCGTAAGGCCCACTTAACTTCACATTCCAGGATGTCTGGCTCTAGGTGAGTGATCATACAATTGTGACTATCTTGCTCATGAAGATCTTTTTTGTATAGTTCTTCTGTGTATTCTTGCCACCTCATCTTAATCTTTTCTGCTTCTCTTAGGTCCATACCATTTCTGTCCTTTATTGTGCCTATCTTTGCATGAAATGTTCTCTTGGTATCTATAATTTTCTTGAAGAGATCTCTAGTCTTTCCCATTCTATTGTTTTCCTCCATTTCTTTGCATTGATCACTTAGGAAGGCTTTCTCATCTCTCCTTGCTATTCTTTGGAATTCTGCATTCAGATGGATATATCTTTCCTTTTCTCCTTTGGCTTTTGCTTGTCTTCTTTTCTCAGCTATTTATAAGTGGTATTAGCATAAATATAGAAAAATTGACCAATGAGAACATGAAGAAAACACCCTCATGTATATAGCCAAATGGAGGAAGAATAGTCTCTCAAATTGTGTTGGGAAAACAGAATGTCCACATGCAAAAATAAATTGAAACTTTATCTTTCAATGTGTACAGAAATTACTTCAAAGTGAATTAAAAGCCTAAATATATGACACAAGGCTATTAAACTTCTGGGGGTGGGGGGAAAGCATGGAAAAGCTTCTTGACACTCGAGTTAGGATTTCTTGCATATGACACCACCAAAATAACAGGCTTACAAAAGCAAAAGCAGAAAGATGGGATTATATTAAACTTAAAAACTTTTATGCATCAAAACTGTGTATAAATAAAGTAAAAAGTAAACCTACAGAACGAGAGAAAATATTTCCAAATTACGTGTCTGATAAGGGGTTAACATATAGAGTATATAAAGAACTCTTACAATTCAACAAGGAAAAAATTAAATAACCTGATTACAAAATGGGCAAATAACTTAAATAGACATTTCTCCAAATATGATATGTAAGTCATATGATAGTCAACAAGCATATGAAAAGATGCTCAACATCATTAAGAATCTAGGAAATGTAAATCAAACTATAATGTGACACCACCTCATAACCATTGGATTACTATTATTGAAAACAAAAGCAGATAATAACAATTGTTGACAAGAATATGAGAAATCAGAATCCTTGTGCACTGTTTGTAGAACTGTAAAATGGTGCAATCTCTATAGAAAACAGTAAATACTCCTCAAAAATTAAAAATAGAAATACCATGTAATCTAGCAATCTTACTTTAGGCTATATATCCAAAAGATTTGAAAATAAGGTCTCAAAGAGATATTTGAATACTCCTGACCACATCAGCATGATTTACAATAGCCGAGAAGAAAAAGCAACACAAATGTCCATCAATAGATGAATAGAAATAGTACATTTGGCATGCGATGAATGAAAAGTACATTTTGTATACAATGGATTTTTATTCAGTCTTATGAAAAGAAGGAAACCCTGTTACATACTCGATATGAATGAACTGAGAACATTTTACTAAGTGAAATAAGTTAGCCACAAAAATACAAATACTACATGATTCCACTCATATGAGATATCTAAAGTAATCAAATGCATAGAAACAAGGAAGCAGAATTTTTTTTAACCAAAAATGATAAAAGTAGAATTGCTCATGAGTTCCACATTTGCAAGATAAAAACTTATGGAGAGCTGTTTCATAGCACTGTTAATAAAATTAGTGCCAAAGAACTCACTGGCAAGCCATTCAGTATCACAGTAACACAAATCTAAGCTGCAACCAGTAATGCTAGAGAAGCTGAAGTGGAATGGTTCTATGAAGACCTACAAGGCCTTCTAGAACAAAACCCAAAAAAGTTGTCCTTTTCATCATAGGGGACTGGGATGAAAAGTAGGAAATCAAGAGATACCTGGAATAGCAGGCAAATTTGGGCTTGGAGTAGCATACAAAATGAGGCAGGGCAAAGGCTAATAGAGTTTAGCCAGGAGAACACACTGGTCATAGCAAACACCCTCTTCCAACAACACAAGAGAAGACTCTACACATGGACATCACCAGATGGTCAATACCGAAATCAGATTGATTATAGTCTTTGCAGCCAAAGATGGAAAACCTCTATACAGTCAGAAAAAACAAGACCAGAGGCTGACGGTGGCTCAGATCATGAACTCCTTATTGAAAATTTCAGATTTAAATTGAAGAAAGTAGGGAAAACCACTAGATCATTCAGGTATGACCTAAATCAAATCCCTTACAATTATACAGCAGAAGTGACAAACTGATTCAAGGGATTAGATCTGATAGAGTGCCTGAAGAACTATGAACAGAGGTTCATGACATTGTACAGGAGGCAGTGATCAAGACCATTCCCAAGAAAAAGAAATGCAAAAAAAGGCAAAATGGCTGTCTGAGAAGGCCTTACAAATAGCTGTGAAAAGAAGAGAAGCTAAAGGCAAAGTAGAAAAGGAAACATACTCATTTGAATGCAGAGTTCCAAAGAATAGCATGGAGAGATGAGAAAGCCTTCCTCAGTGATCAGTGCAAAGAAACAGAGGAAAACAATAGAATGGGAAAGACTAGAGATCTCTTCAAGAAAATTATAGATACCAAGAGAACATTTCATGCAAAGATGGGCACAATAAAGGACAGAAGCAGTATGGACCTAAGAGAAGCAGAAGAGATTAAGATGAGGTGGCAAGAATACACAGAAGAACTATACAAAAAAGATCTTCATGAGCAAGATAATCATGATTGTGTGATCACTCATCTAGAGCCAGACATCCTGGAATAAGTTAAGTGGGCCTTAGGAAGCATCACTATGAACAAAGCTAGTAGAGGTGATGGAATTCCATTTGACCTATTTCAAATCCTAAAAGATGATGCTGTGAAAGCGCTGCACTCAATACGCCAGCAAACTGGGAAAACTCCGCAGTGGCCATAGGACTGGAAAAGGTCAGTTTTCACTCCAATCCCTAAGAAAGGCAATGCCAAAGAATGGCCAAACTACTGCACAATTACACTCATCTCACACGCTAGCAAAGTAGTGCTGAACATTCTCCAAGACAGGCTTCCACAATACATGAACTGTGAATATACAGATGTTCAAGCTGGATTTAGAACAGGCAAAGGAACCAGAAATCAAATTGTCAACATCTGTTGGATCATCGAGAAAGCAAGAGAATTGCAGAAAAACATCTACTTCTGCTTCATTGATTATGCCAAAGCCTTCGACTGTGTGGATCACAACAAACTGGAAAATTCTTCAAGAGATGGGATGTTAGACCATCTTACCTGCCACCTGAGATATCTGTATGCAGGTCAAGAAACAACAGTTAGAACTGGACAAGGAACAACAGACTGGTTCCAAATAGGAAAAGAAGTACACCAAGGCTGTATATTGTCACCCTGCTGATTCAATTTATATGTAGAATACATCACGCAAAATGCTTGGCTGAATGGAGCACAAGCTAGAATCAAGATTGCTGGGGGAAATATCAATAACCTCAGACATGTAGATGACACCACCCTTATGGCACAAAGCGAAGAGGAACTAAAGAGCCTCTTGATGAATGTGAAGGAGGAGAGTGAAAAAGTTGGCTTAAAGCTCAACATTCAGAAAACTAAGATCATGGCATCCGGTCCCATCACTTCATGGCAAATAGATGGGGAAACAAGGGAAATAGTGAGAAACTTTATTTTCTTGGGTTCCAAAACCACTGCCAATGGTGACTGCAGCCATGAAAGTTAGACGCTTGCTCCTTGGAAGAAAATCTATGACCAACCTAGACAGCATATTAAAATGCAGAGACAATAGTTTGTTGACAAAGGTCTGTTACTTTGTCTAGTCAAGCTATGTTTTTTCCAGTAGTGGATGGATGTGAGAGCTGCACCATAAAGAAAGCTGAGCACTGAAGAATTGATGCTTTTGAACTGTGTTGTTGGAGAAGACTCTTGAAAGTCCCTTGGACTGCAAGGAGATCAAACCAGTCAATCCAAAGGAAACCAGTCCTGAATATTTATCGGAAGGACTGATGACAAAGCTGAGACTCCAATACTTTGGCCACCTGACGTGAATAACTAACTCACTGGAAAAGACTCTGATGCTGGAAAAGATTGAAGACAGAAGGAGAAGAGGACAACAGAGGATGAAATAGTTGGATGGCATTACTGACTCAATAGACACGAGTTAGAGCAAGACCCAGGAGTTGGCGATGGACAGGAAAGCCTGGTGTGCTGCAGTCCATGGGGTTGCTACAGACATGACTGAGTGACTAAACTGAACTGACCTGAACTCTCGATTTAAAAATGACTAAGATGATAAATTTTACATTATATTTTTTTACCACAATAAAAATGTTGCATTAAATATTATTTGTCTTTATTACTGAGTTTTACTGGCATTCACCTAAGTTTTGCACTTTATATGAGGGCCTTATCCTAGCCTCAGCTCTTTACTCCCCTACTAACCAAAGGCTATAACAGAAGTGGTGGGAAGGAAATTGAAACAAAAATATTCTGGCGGGGCATGTGTGCATGCCTAGTCATGTGTGACTCTTTGCAGCCTCATGGGCTGTGGCCTGCCAGGCTCCTCTGTCCATGAGATTCTCCAGGCAAGAATACTGGAGTGGGTTGCCATTTCCTTCTCCAGGGGAATCTTCCCAACCCAGGATCCAACTGGTGTCTCCTGTAACTCCTGCCTCAGGTAGCAAATTCTTTTACCACTGAACCACCTGGATAGCTCATGTTCTGGGGGTAAAAGGAGGCCAAATTTCTCCAAATTCCTTTCATTTCTCTATATATCAAGAAATATGTATACCTGGTCCCTGATAAGAAAGATACCAGGAAAGATACAAACTCCATCAAATACCTCAAAGATCCTGATATCACCTCCTGCTCCCCAAACCATTTAAACAGTAGTGGAATCCTATTGCTCATTCAGCACCACACACAGTCTCCCCCAAATGACCAGAGACCTCAGATGTTCTGAATAAACATCCAAACAGGCTTGTGAAATGACTAGTAATGCAATTCATAGAAATGGTAGCTTACAGACCAGATAGGATGGATATTCGAACACACAATTCTGAAACAGCTAATTTCTCTATAAGAAGCATACTCTCTAAAACAAAACAAAACAAAACAATCAGAGCGCAAAAGAATGGGGAAGATAATTAGTATTTAATAAGATTTGTTCCACTTCAGTGAAAAGAAGTAAAGTTAATAAACCTAAAAGTAGGTTAATCTTCTATTTTATCCCATAAGCCTACCATTTTTAAACTCTTTATTGTATTCCAAAATGCACTCAGAAAAGTCCATCAACAGGATATTTTGGAATATTTGTTCAAACATATTGAGTAGGTATTTGAACACTCTTTCTTATGAACACCGAGGATACAGCTGTGGCGCAAAAAGCAACAAAAAAACTCCAGTTTCTTGAATAAGAAAACACACTAGAAATCTTACTCTCTCCTGATTTTCACACATTGAAGAGAGATTTGGGAAACTTGAAAAAGGAATGAAATCTCACATTTCTAAATCAAATGTCCCCAAATTGTTTACTGCAGACCTCAATTTTACTGTGGTCAGCCCCTGCCAAACTTTATTCTTTGTGGCCTTCACCCACCTTTACTATGCCAAGCTCTCTAGCAACAAACATTGACCTAGAAGTAGTTTTTTTTGTTTGTTTGTTTGGGCTTTTTGTTGCTGTTGTTTGTTTTTAGAGGGTTATAACGCTTTTAACATTTTTATCTTATATTGGTTCAAGCTGGTTTTAGAAAAGGCAGAGGAAGCAGAGGTCAAATTGCCAACATCCACTGGATCAATGAAAAAGCAAGAGAGTTCCAGAAAAACATCTATTTCTGCTTTATAGACTATGCCAAAGCCTTTGACTGTGTGGATCATAATAAACTGCGGAAAATTCTGAAAGAGATGTGAATACCAGACCACCTGACCTGCCTCTTGAGAAACTTGTATGCAGATAAGGAAGCAAGAGTTAGAACTGGACATGGAACAACAACCTGGTTCCAAATTGGGAAAGCAGTACATCAAGGTTGTATATTGTCACCCTGCTTATTTAACTTATATACAGAGTACATCATGAGACACGCTGGGCTGGAAGAAGCAAAGCTGGAATCAAGATTGCCAGAAGAAATATCAATAACCTCAGAAATGCAGATGACACCACCCTTATGGCAGAAAGTGAAGAGTAACTAAAAAGCCTCTTGCTGGAAGTGAAAGAGGAGAGTGAAAAAGTTGGCTTAAAGCTCAACATTCAGAAAATGAAGATCATGGCATCTGGTCTCATCAGTTTATGGGAAATATATGGGGAAACAGTGGAAACAGTGTCAGACTTTATTTTTGGGGGGCTCCAAAATCACTGCAGATGGTGACTGCAGCCATGAAATTAAAAGATGCTTACTCCTTGGAAGGAAAGTTATGACCAACCTAGATAGCATATTCAAAAGCAGAGACATTACTTTTCCAACAAAGGTCCATCTAGTCAAGGCTATGGTTTTCCCAGTAGTCATGTATGGATGTGAGAGTTGGACTGTGAAGAAAGCTGAGTGATGAAGAATTGATGCTTTTAAACTGGGTGTTGGAGAAGACTCTTGAAAGTCCCTTGGACTGCCAGGCGATCCAACCAGTCCATTCTGGGAGGAGATCAGTCCTGGGTGCACTTTGGAAGGACTGATGCTAAAGCTGAAACTCCAGTGCTTTGGCCACCTCATGCAAAGAGTGGACTCATTGGAAAAGACTCTGATGCTGGGAGAGATTGGGGTCAGGAGGAGAAGGGGATGACAGAGGATGAGATGCCTGGATGGCATCACCGACTCAATGGAGGTGAGTCTGAGTGAACTCCAGGAGGAGTTGGACAGGGTGATGGACAGGGAGGCCTGGCATGCTGCAATTCATGGGGTTGCAAAAAGTTGGACACGACTGAGTGACTGAATGGAACTGATAGTTGATTAACAATGTTGTATTAGTTCCAGGTGCAATTAGAATTAGTGATCCAGGTACATATATACACGTATGTATTCTTTTTCAAATTCTTTCCCATTTAGGTTATTACAGTATTGAGCAGGGTTCCCTGTGTTATACAGTTGTTGGTTATCTATTTTAAATATATCAGTGTGTGCATGTCAATCCCAAACTCCCTAACTATCCCTCCCCCCTCTTTCCCCCAGTAACTAAAGTTTGTTCTCTAAGTCTGTGAGTCTGTTTCTGTTTTGTACATAAGTTCATTTGTATCACTTTTTAAATTTTTTTCATAAGTGATATATTTGTCATTTTCTGTCTGATTTAATTCATTTAGTATGATAATCTCCAGGCATACCCATGTTGCTATAAATAACATTATTTTAGTCTTTTTAATGGCTGAGTAATATTCCATTGTGTATGTGTACCATATCTTCTTTATCCATTCATTCATTTTCTTTATCCATTCATTCACTTATAGACATATAGGTTGCTTATATGTCTTGGCTATTTCAGTAAACACTGGGGTGCATGCATCCTTTTGAAAAATGTTTTTCTCTGGATATATGCCCAGTAGTGAGATGGCTGGATCATATGTTAGCTCTATTTGTATTTTCTTATGGAAGCTTCATAGTACCGTTCATAGTGGCTATACCAATTTGCATTCCCACTAAAAGTGCAGGAGGATTCTCTTTTCTCCATATCCTCTCCAGTATTTACTGTTTGTAGACATTTTGATGATAGTCATTCTGACTGGTGTGAGGTGATATCTCATTCTAGTTTTGATCTGTATTCACCTAGGAGTGCTAGTGTTTAGTTGCTCAGTCATGTCTGACTCTTTGCAACCCCATGGCCTGTAGCCTGCCAGGCTCCTCTGTTCATGGGATTGTCCAGGCAAAAATATTGGAGTGGGTTGGCATTCCCTTCTCCAGGGGATCTTTCTGACCCAGGAATTGAACCTGGTCTCTTGCATTGTAGGCAGATTCTTTACCAGCTGAGCCACCAAGGAAGACCCTACCTAGGAGTAACTGTGCAAATAATTTGTTGACATAGTGCTGCCAAGAGAAACCAGGAAGAAGCAGAGAGAGCAGGAAGTGGGACGGAAGAGGGAAAAGAAGCTGATAAGAATGTGGTCTCAGCTGAAGTCTAGACATAGCATGAGCCTATGGGGAGCTCTGGAGTGTGAATTTTGCCTCTCACCACAGTGTGGTCTGACTCAAAGCAAGGGGGTAGGCTTGAAAATTCCAACATCATTCAGCCATCAGCCATGGTTCCCACTGGGTGGGTTCTGGAGACTAGGGGAGAAGCACTAGGTATCTTCCCAGTTGAGGCTCTTGTCAGCTAAGGACCACTGGAGGATGGATGTCCGAGTCCAGGAAAGGAAATGTAGGCATGACAATAACAGCAACTACTCCGGCATAAAAAAATTCGAGTTTTTCAGGGAAACAGCTACAAAGCGACAGAGTTTGCAAAGCTAAAGGATGAAAATATTCCTTCACCTAGAGGAATGTTCTGAAGTGTTTCTTAGTGATGCCCAACGCCTTCTCCAGCCAACCATGTTTTCTTTGATATATGGCCTGTCCCCATCCATTCTCATATCCCAGGAAATCTTGAGCACAGTTATTCAGTGGGTAGTAGAGAAAGCTCTCCAGGAATTGTGTTAGACCCAACTTTAGAGATCTGATCCAACAGATTTCAGACATTGGCATCCAAGAATTCTCACCAGAAATCCTGTGGAAGTTCAATGTAAAGATCCCATGAACGAGGACTTTCCTTGGTTGGAGGAGGGAGGATGGAAATCAACCCTTCACAGATTTTGGTAGCTCCCATTTTCCCCTGGTGGCTCAATGGTAAAGAATTCACCTGCCAGTGCAGGAGTTGCAAGTTTGAACCCTGGGTCAGGAAGATCCCCTGGAGAAGGAAATGGCACCCCCCTCCAGTGTTCTTGCTTGGGAAATCTCATGGACAGAGGAACCTGGCAAGCTACAGTCCATGGGGCTGCAAAGAGGTAGACACAATTGAGCAATTACACAGTAACATCACTGGGCTACAAGGAATGCATTTTCTCTTCAACTATTATTGTATGCCTTTCTCTCCAACTATTAGTTTCTACGTCAGATTCCCTAGAAGCAAAGTCTCATGTTGGGGTTCTTGCAAATGATGTATTGATGGAGTGGTCTCAGGAGAAAGCTGTAAGGAGAGGGGGAGAAGAATAAGATGAGGGAGGAACTAGAGCCATATGGGTTCTGAGAAAACAAGAACAATGAGTGATCAAGCCCAACTTTGCTACTGTGTAGTGGCATTCCAGAGAGGTCCAGACACTTGCCCAGAGCCCCACAGCTCCCCAGTCATGGACCAGGTCTTGAAGGTAGGTGCATGGTTGTGTGTGTGCTAAGACAATTCAGTCGTGTCTGACTCATTGCAGCCTATGGACTGTAGCCTGCCCTGCTCCTTAGTTCACTGGATTCTTCAGGCAAGAATCCTGGAGTGGGTTGTCATGCCCTCCTCCAGGGGATCTTTCTGACTCAGGGATCGAAGCCAGGTCCCTTAGGTCTCCTGCTTTGGCAGGCGGGTTCTTTACCACTGTCACCACCTTGAAGGAGGGCAAGGTCTACCTATTCCAGAGCTATTCTCCTGGTGTCTGTTTTGGAATAGGCTCCCTAGAAGCTGATCCTGAAAAGAAGAGTATTTTGCAAGTGTATTATTGAGAGAATGATCTTGGGAAAAAAGCTTGTAAGAAAGTGAGGGAAATGGAGCAAAGGGAGAAGCCAGCAAGGACATGGTCTCCTCTGGTGTCTGGCTTAAGGTTGAGTCCTTGGGGAAGCTTGAAGGGAACCAGAGTTATGTCGTACATTGAGTCTAGGGGCTAGGATTTTGTCCCACAGTATCAGTCCGTCGTGGGTTTGGGGCTGTAAGGTTGCCTGGCATTTGCTGAGAGCGCTGCCTGCGGACCGAGGGCAGAGCTCTGAATAAGAAGCAGCTGTGAGTCACCGGCTTTCCACTTTTGCAGCAGCTGGAGCAGGGGCTGAACAGTGGGGCACCGGGCGGGCACCGGTAACTTCTACCACAAATCCTCCCGGGCGGCCTCGTTGTCTCAGTGACTGAACGCGACCATCGACGTACTGGGAGCATAAACCCCGGGTAGCCGCTGGAAAGGCACAGCCACAGCTCCCGCCCACAGTTTCCATGTGGTCTTCTGGGCTTATGGTTTCCTTTTTGTTGTTGTTTTTATCCCCCAGAGTGTTACATTTTATCAAACATTTTGTTTTTTAAATATGCTTCTACTTAAGTCATTCCTAAAGGAGCCAACTTCGGAATCCAAAAGGAAGTTGCCAAAAAATATAGATAAACCTCTATGTTCATGGAGGAGATTGGAGGCTTCTGATCGGCTGCTCCTTTGCAGGCTCAGTGGTAAATCTGCGCTGGGAAAGCCCCCCACCTGGCAAAGCCCTGCCCTCAACAGCCCAATCCTTCCTCCTCCAGCTTGGAGTCATCATTCCCTGGGTGTGTTACTTGGAGTATCATTCCCTGGGTGGGTTACTATGGCTACCCTCTTCTGAATAGTCCATGTGGGTTTTAAATAGCTTTCCAACCAGCTCTAGGTTTTTTGCATTTTGTTGTGTTTTGCAGCCCACACCACTTTTTTTTTTTTTTTTTTTTTTTGGCTCTTATTACTATGAAATCTAATTGCCAGTTGTTGTTTTTTTTTTCCCGTGAGGTTTTGAAGGATCTTGTTTTGGTTTTGTTTTTAAGAGGAGAGGAAGCAGAGAAGGCATTTGCAGAAAGCAGTTTAGTAGAAAGATGTCAATCAGAGACCAGAGCTGGTGACATCGTTAAAGACCTAAATGGTACATTTTCAGACTATAGTCTGGGGAGACCCTGCATTCCTCAGCTTTGGGCTGGTTTTTCAGACCACCAAAACTAAGAGAATGCAGAGCTCAAGTACACACTCACTATCACAGAAGTCACAGTTGCTCCAATTTTTCTGGTTTTATATGCTGTTTCATATTCCATAAAGGGATTTGAGCAGCTAGACAAAAAAACGCATAATCTCAAAAATCAGGATTGAGCCTGGAACACACATGGCAAGGCACAATCGACATTCACTGAGTTACCGTTTCCACACGTATCACTGAGGTTTTCCTCTGGTTGCAGGAGTCCCCTCTGCTATGCAGGCTCATGGCAGTGGAGGTATAAATGCCCCAGCTCCCTCACCTCACAGGTGGGCATAATATATGGTCCTCCTGCCTCTCGGGCTCCCCAGGCAGGATTAAGCCCCATGTGCCTACAGCTGATACAGCTTGGTACTGCACCTCCTATTAGCTACTTTCTCTCCCCTACTTCACATCCTTCCGATGTTTTCCGGGCTCCCTTCCTAGGTTAACCACCTGCACTCCAATTCTTATCTCTGGATCAGCTCCTGGGCCAACCCAAACCAAGACATTGCCTAATGACATTGAATGCACTGGTCAGAATTGAATATTCAAAGGAAAAAATGTTACAGTTTTGTTCTATATTTTACATTCTTTTCATCTCTTTAAAGATAAAATTAAACTGAATTCCTTTTCATGATTGAATAATAAAGGGATGACTTCCTGCTAAGGGCATAGGCAACTGTAGGCAATGTATTAAAAGCAACAATCCTGTGCTAGAAACTCCTCCAGGTAACAAGCAAGTAAATTGTTGTTCAAAGAATTTAGGCAAGGAACTCAAGGGATGTCAGAAAAGCTTGGATTCAAAGCCTATTTTGTTCCCCCAATTCAGTATCAGTACAACATAGCCATTAATTCTTTTTTAGTATCATTAATCTGTGATCTTCAGTTGATTCTCTTCTTATAGAGAAGAAAAAATGAAAGTGAAAGTTGCTCAGTCCTGTCCGTCTCTGAGACCCTGTGGACTGTAGCCCACCAGGCTCCTCCGTCCATGGAACTCTCCAGGCAAGCATACTGGAGAGGGTAGCCTTCCCCTTCTCCAGGAGATCTTCCCAACCCAGGGATGGAACCCAGGTCTCCTGCATTGCAGGCAGATTCTTTACCAGCTAAGCTACCAGGGAAGCCCCTCTTACAGAGTAGGGTCCTCAATAAAATATACAGTCTCTATATATATTCAAGTTAGTTACAAGAAAATTAACCCTGTTTTAAATTACATCAAACATGTATGGCTTAATGTACAGTTTACATATTGTGACTTTGTATTTCTTACCAAATATATTAATATGACATTTTGTCAGTAGTATCTAGTTTAGCTCTTTAGTTATATAAACTGAAAGTGAAAGTGAAGTCACTCAGTCGTGTCGGACTCTTTGTGACACTGTGGACTATAGCCCACCAGGCTCCTCTGTCCATGGGATTCTCCAGGCAAGAATACTGGAGTGGGTTGCCATTTTCTTCTCCAGAGGATCTTCCTGACCCAGGGATCGAACCCAAGTCTCCTGCATTGCAGGCAGATGCTTTAACTTCTTAGCCACCTCATACTAATTCTCTAACTTTCTGAATAAAGAGATAAAGGTGGACTAGAAAGGGTTAAATTTTTTTTCAAAAGGTTTTGTCCTTATATTGAATTTCCTTTTGTTCTCAAAATTTCCTTTTTGTTCTCATAGAAAATTTCCCTTTCTTTTTAACAATGGATCTTCCTTGTCTCAGTATCATATTCCTCTGCTTAAATCACGTGTGGAATGAAAAGGTCTCTCTACCCTCTTTGATAGAGAGATAGAGCTTCTGTCCTAGCTCAGTCAGTAAAGAATCTGCCTGCAATGCAGAAGACATGGGTTCAATTCCTGGATCGGGAAGATCCCCTGGAGAAGGAAATGGCAACCCACTCCAGTATTCTTGCCTGGAGAATCCCATGGACAGAGGAACCTTGCGGGCTACAGTCAATGGGGTCACAAGAGCCAGACACGACTGAGTGACTTTCACTACTACCCTCTGTGATACAGGTTTCTCCCCAGCAGGATCTCTTCCTGGCACCAACTGCCAATCTTTGAAATGTATGGAAGAGAGGCTGGGGGCATATGAGGAGAAACAGCAAGGCCAATCCAGGACCCTACAAATGCTGACCACTTGAAAGAGAATAGCAATGTTCCAGTTACTGCCTTTGCACATTTTCATAAAGAAGTGATCCTCGGGAATTTGCAAGACTGTTCTCATTGATAGTCCCAATTAATGGCTTTCCTGTATCCATCCTCATTCCTCTGTAACTATGCCCACCCATGGTGACTCACTCTACCATGAGTTCACACTAGCCAGTAAAATTCATCAGAAGTGATCCTGCACAGTTCCAAGCACAGGCTATGGCAGCTGGTGTATACTTGCTACTGGAACCCTGCCTCTGGCATGAGAACACGCTCTTTCCATGAGAGACCACATGGAAGAGAGCCAGGGTGCCCAAACCAACACCCATCCACCTCTGGAGCCAGAGCTGACTAGCTGAGCAGAAAACAAACACAGAAGCATAAAGGAGCCTGGTGAGACCTAAAAAGTCTCTCGGCCAATCCCAGTCCAAACTTCCATTCTACACAATCAGGAACTAAATGAATACTTGTCTTAATGCACTAAGTTATGGGATCATTTGTTATGCAGCAATAGCTAGCCAGTACTGCTTTCTTATTCTGAAAGAAACTTGGGAAAACATATTTAATGTCCAAAGAGTTTATGATGTCTATGGGACCAAGTTATAGCACCTTAGCTTTACACAGGAGGAATTTCCATCTCATCTTCTAATTATCTTTTAGAGTCTCACACTCACCTCTGTATATAAGCGATAAACCTGTCCCTGTGAACTTTTCTCTGTTCTCTGATAAAGTTCTGCTACATTTTCCCATGGGATAATAATAACAATATAACAGCAACATTTATTTAAAGTATGTTATAAACTAACAATTTTTTTAAGAATTCTACAATTATTGTTTTATTTAATTTTCACCATACTTTTAAGAGAAAATCCTACATTATTCCAAATTTAAGAATAAGGAAACTGAGGCAGAAAGAATTTAAGTTCTGTTAGTTTTCCCATGGTCATGCGGCAGTGGAGCAGGGATTCAGTCCTAGAACACCTGCCTCCAGAGGCCCAGGGCTTGCTTAAGTCTTACCCTCCCTGACTCTGTGCCTGGGACACTTGGCCTCTCTAGCTCTCATCACAGAGTCTCCCTTACATGGAACTGACTGTGTTCTAGGCAGCATTCAAAGACCTTTACATGCTGGAGTTTAATCCTCTCAACAGCTCCTATTTTATTGTCCATCATTATCTCCATTTTACAGAAGAAACTAAGTCACGCACAGGCCAGGTTACTCACTCAGTGACACATAGCACGTTAGGGACAGAACCGTGATTCAAGCAGAGGTCATCTGACCCCAGAATTAAAATTCTGTAACATCACATAATATTGCTCTCACATCTCCTGCTCACGTCAGCAACAGCTTTCTGGTATTCCCAGAGAGAGCTAGTCCTTCCTTCCATCATTATCCCATGCCTTCTTATGCAGGCCACTGTTCAAACTTGTATTTATGCCAAAACAAAACTTTCTGACTGTCCATCTTCCTGTGAAAGAATTTGCTCTACAAAATTAGGGGCCAAATTAGGAGTCATAAAAATTACAAGTTTCCCTTTGGGAAGAGAATCCTCTCATCAGTCTTGTCTGATGGGGAGCCATTGATCACATATTAACATATTTAAAGATAAAGAGCTGTAGTGGACACTGGGCAGTTGCTCAGGGGCCCTTCCTGGGTTGGTGCACCATGCCCCAGCTTCGGGAGTGTTGGCCTGACTCAGTTCACAGCTGTCCTTCTCTCTACAGGTTTTCCCTCATTCAGTAAGAGCCTGCTACCCTAGACCTGCCAGGGAGGGTCCACCAGCCAGTGACTGACTAATACAGAGGCTCCAGAAACTGACGAGATTTACACTGTAGAGCTCTCTGTGGAATCAAGCTTAAGTTAGCATCTGGCTGAGTCTGCATCTTTTTGGCTCTTTCCTCTTCCCTATTTTGCTTCCCTCAGTGCTTTATACATTTCTCTTGGAGGAGGGAAAGATGGCGGAGGAATAGGACGGGAAGATCACTTTCTCCCTCACAAATTCCTCAAAAGAACATTTCAACGCTGAGCAAACTTCACAAAACAAATTATGTAGGCTGGCAGAGGACATCAGGCAACCAGAAAAGCAGACCTTTGTCTTCAAAAACAGGTAGGATAAAATATAAAAGACGAAAAAGGAGACAAAGGAGGTGGGGAGGGAGCTCCGTCCCGGGAAGGGAAGCCCGTCCTGGGAAGGGAATTTTAAGAAGAGAGGTTTCCAAACACCAGGAAACACTCTCCCTGCCGAGTCTGTGGCGAACCTTGGAAACACAGAGGGCAACATAACAGGAAGGAAAAATAGATAAATAATTAAAACCAACAGATTACAAGCCCAACAGTAACTCCCCCAGCGGAAAAGCAGCACAGACGCCTGCATCCGCCATTGGGAAGTGGGGGCAGGGCAGGGACGCGCGGGAGGCGCGGGCTGCAGAGCTTTGTAAGAATCGGGCAGGAACGCCCCACGCGCAACCAGAACGACCTAACCTGGGCTAGCAAATCAGACTGTGGGATAGCTACCACGCGAAAAGCTCGAACATAAGACCCCGCCAGGACCGAGCACAGAACAAAGGACGGAACGGAAAAAGCCGGCTGCAGACCATCCCCCGCCGGGGACAGGCAGCCAGAGCCGTAAGGTCTGGAAAGGGGCAACTGCAGACCCGGAGAGACTTTGCTTACCTAACTGCAAGCAGGCTCCTTTGCTAAGACTTCTGGGGGAGCTGGACAGTCACAATTTGCCTCACGGGGTGCGCCAGCAGTCCGCCCAGAAAGCTGAGCAGCAGCGGCAGAAAAGGTGACAAGCCGCGGCGACCGCGCTCGCCAAACTCGCCAAACTCCTGAGCTACTCGGACCTGGGAAGGGCACAAAGCGCAGTTCCAGCCGAATTTGTGCCTCTGAGGGCTGCCTGAGCGCCGAACCTGAGCGGCTTGGACCGGGGAAGTGCACGCAGCCTAGGGCCGGCCCCAGACGGTTCCCAGCTGAGCATGGTAGAACCGGAGCGGTTTGTGCGCCGCGAGAAAGGACAGGTCAAGCGGAGCAGAGATACTGTGTGCACACGACAGTGCTATTTGTTTGCAGCATCCCCCCTCCCCACAGCGCGACTGAACTAGTGATCCTAAAAAACCAGCAAACAGAAGAAGTTAATCAGAGGGAACCACCTTGGAAGTGATCCCACACGGCCCATAATACCAGAAAGGGCAAGATATATATATATATATTTTAATATTTTTAAAAGCACTCCTTTTTTTTTTTTTTTGCTTTTTTTTCTAACTTTTTTTTTAATTGTTGTCTTCTTTTTCTCCTTAAATTTTTATTTCTATAACCTATTATTACTAATTTTTTTTAAAGACTTTTTTTTTTTTTTTTTTTAAGGCAAACACCATATATAGTCTTTGGATGGTTGTTGATGGTTTTTTTTTTTTTTGATTGTCTGTTTGTTTTTTAATAATTCTTTTTTTTCTTTCTTCCTTTTTCCTTCTGCTTCTCTTTAATATTGTATCTTTGAAAATCCAAACTCTACTCTAGATTTTTAATCTTTGCTCTTAGGTGTTTATTGCCAATTTTGTACATTTAAAAACCCAAACTTCACTACCCCAGTTTACCTGAGAGCGAGATTACTGGCTTGACCACTCTCTCCTCCTCTGGACTCTCCTTTTTCTCCACCAGGTGGCCTCTGTCTCTTCCCCCCCCCCCCCCCCATCTCTCCTCTATCCAACTCTGTGAATCTCTGTGTGTTCCAGACGGTGGGGAACACCTAAGGAACAGGTTACTGGCAGGATTTGTCTCTCTCCCACTCATTCCTCTCTCTGATCCTCCTGGTCACCTCTGTCCACTTCCTCCCTCTCCTCTTCCCCGTATAACTCAGTAAATACCCCTGAGCGGGCCAAACTATAGAGCGCACATAAGGAAGTGACTACTGGCTAGTTTGCTCTCTTCTCTTTTGATCTCACCGCATCTCATTCCAGTTACCTCTAACTACCTCCTCCATCTTCTCTTCTCCTTATAACCCAGTGAACCTCTCTGAGTGTCCCTCAATGTGGAGAAACTTTTCATCTTTAACCTAGATGTTTTATCATCGGTGCTGTATAGATGGAGAAGTCTAGAGGCTACTGTAAAAATAAAACTGAAAGCCAGAAGCAGGAGGCTTAAATCCAAAGCCTGAAAACATTAGAGAACTCATGAATTCAGGGAACATTAAGCAATAGGAGCCCATCTAATGCCTTCATACCTACACCAAAACCAAGCTCCACCCAAGGGCCAACAAGTTCCAAAACAAGACATACCACGCAAATTCTCCAGCAACACAGAAACAATCCCCTGAGCCTCAATATACAGGCAGCTCAATATTATCCCAAAACCTTTGATGTCTTGTAACCCATTACGGGTTACTCCACTGCACTCGAGAGAGAAGAAACCCAGCTCCACCCGCCAAAACTCCAACACAAGCCTCCCTAACCAGGAAACCTTGACAAGCCACTGATAGAACCCCACCCAAAGTGAGGAAGCTCCAAAATAAAGAGAACTCCACAAATTACCAGAATATAAAAAGGCCACCCCAAACGCAGCAATATAACCAAGATGAAGAGACAGAGGAATACTCAGCAGGTAAAGGAACAGGAGAGCTGCCCACCAAACCAAACAAAAGAGGAAGAAGTAGGGAATCTACCGGAGAAGGAATTCCGAATATTGATAGTGAAAATGATCCAAAATCTTGAAATCAAAATGGAATCACAGATAAATAGGCTAGAGACAAAGATTGAGAAGATGCAAGAAAGGTTTAACAAGGACCTAGAAGAAATAAAAAAGAGTCAAAATATAATGAATAACGCAATAAATGAGATCAGAAACACTCTGGAGGCAACAAATAGTAGAATAACGGAGGCAGAAGATAGGATTAGTGAAATAGAAGATAGAATGGTAGAAATAAATGAATCAGAGAGGAAACAAGAAAAACGAATTAAAAGAAATGAGGACAATCTCAGAGACCTCCAGGACAATATGAAACGCTCCAACATTCGAATTATAGGAGTCCCAGAAGAAGAAGACAGAAAGAAAGATCATGAGAAAATCCTTGAGGAGATAATAGTTGAAAACTTCCCTAAAATGGGGAAGGAAATAATCACTCAAGTCCAAGAAACACAGAGAGTTCCAAATAGGATTAACCCAAGGCGAAACACCCCAAGACACATATTAATCAAATTAACAAAGATCAAACACAAAGAACAAATATTAAAAGCAGCAAGGGAAAAACAACAAATAACACACAAGGGGATTCCCATAAGGATAACAGCTGATCTTTCAATAGAAACTCTTCAGGCCAGGAGAGAATGGCAAGACATACTTAAAGTGATGAAAGACAATAACCTACAGCCCAGATTACTGTACCCAGCAAGGATCTCATTCAAATACGAAGGAGAAATCAAAAGCTTTACAGACAAGCAAAAGCTGAGAGAATTCAGCACCACCAAACCAGCTCTCCAACAAATTCTAAAGGATATTCTCTAGAAAGGAAACACAAAAAGGGTGTATAAACCCGAACCCAAAACAACAAAGTAAATGGTAACGGGATCATACTTATCAATAATCACCTTAAACGTAAATGGGTTGAACGTCCCAACCAAAAGACAAAGACTGACCGAATGGATACAAAAACAAGACCCCTCTATTTGCTGCTTACAAGAGACCCACCTCAAAACAAGGGACACATACAGACTGAAAGTGAAGGGCTGGAAAAAGATATACCACGCAAATAGAGACCAAAAGAAAGCAGGAGTGGCAATACTCATATCCGATAAAATAGACTTTAAAACAAAGGCTGTGAAAAGAGACAAAGAAGGCCACTACATAATAATCAAAGGAACAATCCAAGAAGAAGATATAACAATTATAAATATATATGCACCTAATATAGGAGCACCGCAATATGTAAGACAAATGCTAACAAGTATGAAAGGGGAAATCAACAATAACACAATAATAGTGGGAGACTTTAATACCCCACTCACACCTATGGACAGATCAACTAAACAGAAAATTAACAAAGAAACGCAAACTTTAAATGATACATTAGATCAGTTAGATCTAATTGATATCTACAGGACATTTCACCCCAAAACAATGAATTTCACCTTTTTTTCAAGTGCTCATGGAACCTTCTCCAGGATAGATCACATCCTGGGCCATAAATCTAAACTTGATAAATTCAAAAAAATCGAAATCATTCCAAGCATCTTTTCTGACCATAATGCATTAAGGTTAGATCTCAATTACAGGAGAAAAACTATTAAAAATTCCAACATATGGAGGTTGAACAACACACTTCTGAATAACCAACAAATCACAGAAGAAATCAAAAAAGAAATCAAAATATGCATAGAAACTAATGAAAATGAAAACACAACAACCCAAAACCTGTGGGACACTATAAAAGCAGTGCTAAGAGGAAAGTTCATAGCAATACAGGCATACCTCAAGAAACAAGAAAAAAGTCAAATAAACAACCTAACTCTACAACTAAAGCAACTAGAAAAGGAAGAGTTGGAGAACCCCAGAGTGAGTAGAAGGAAAGAAATCTTAAAAATTAGGGCAGAAATAAATGCAAAAGAAACAAAAGAGACCATAGCAAAAATCAACAAAGCCAAAAGCTGGTTCTTTGAAAGGATAAATAAAATTGACAAACCATTAGCCAGACTCATCAAGAAGCAAAGAGAGAAAAATCAAATCAATAAAATTAGAAATGAAAATGGAGAGATCACAACTGACAACACAGAAATACAAAGGATCATAAGAGACTACTATCAGCAGTTGTATGCCAATAAAATGGACAACGTGGAAGAAATGGACCAATTCTTAGAAAAGTACAATTTTCCAAAACTGAACCAGGAAGAAATAGAAAACCTTAACAGACCCATCACAAGCACGGAAATTGAAACTGTAATCAGAAATCTTCCAGCAAACAAAAGCCCAGGTCCAGACGGCTTCACAGCTGAATTCTACCAAAAATTTCACCTATCCTCCTCAAACTCTTCCAGAAAATTGCAGAGGAAGGTAAACTTCCAAACTCATTCTATGAGGCCACCATCACCCTAATACCAAAACCTGACAAAGATGTCACAAAAAAAGAAAACTACAGGCCAATATCACTGATGAACATAGATGCAAAAATCCTCAACAAAATTCTAGCAATCAGAATCCAACAACACATTAAAAAGATCATACACCATGACCAAGTGGGCTTTATCCCAGGGATGCAAGGATTCTTCAATATCCACAAATCAATCAATGTAATTCACCACATTAACAAATTGAAAAATAAAAACCATATGATTATCTCAATAGATGCAGAGAAGGCCTTTGACAAAATTCAACATCCATTTATGATAAAAACTCTCCAGAAAGCAGGAATAGAAGGAACATACCTCAACATAATAAAAGCTATATATGACAAACCCACAGCAAACATTATCCTCAATGGTGAAAAATTGAAAGCATTTCCCTTAAAGTCAGGAACAAGACAAGGGTGTCCACTTTCACCGCTACTATTCAACATAGTTCTGGAAGTTTTGGCCACAGCAATCAGAGCAGAAAAAGAAATAAAAGGAATCCAAATTGGAAAAGAAGAAGTAAAACTATCACTGTTTGCAGATGACATGATCCTCTACATGGAAAACCCTAAAGACTCCACCAGAAAATTACTAGAGATCATCAATGAATATAGTAAAGTTGCAGGATATAAAATCAACACACAGAAATCCCTTGCATTCCTATACACGAATAATGAGAAAGTAGAAAAAGAAATTAAGAAAACAATTCCATTTACCATTGCAACGAAAAGAATAAAATACTTAGGAATATATCTACCTAAAGAAACTAAAGACCTATATATAGAAAACTATAAAACACTGATGAAAGAAATCAAAGAGGACACTAATAGATGGAGAAATAGACCATGTTCATGGATCGGAAGAATCAATATAGTGAAAATGAGTATACTACCCAAAGCAATTTACAAATTCAATGCAATCCCTGTCAAGCTACCAGCCACATTTTTCACAGAACTAGAACAAAAAATTTCAAGATTTGTATGGAAATACAAAAAGCCTCGAATAGCCAAAGCAATCTTGAGAAAGAAGAATGGAACGGGAGGAATCAACTTGCCTGACTTCAGGCTCTACTACAAAGCCACAGTCATCAAGACAGTATGGTACTGGCACAAAGACAGACATATAGATCAATGGAACAAAATAGAAAGCCCAGAGATAAATCCACACACATATGGACACCTTATCTTTGACAAAGGAGGCAAGAATATACAATGGAGTAAAGACAATCTCTTTAACAAGTGGTGCTGGGAAAACTGGTCAACCACTTGTAAAAGAATGAAACTAGATCACTTTCTAACACCGTACACAAAAATAAACTCAAAATGGATTAAAGATCTAAATGTAAGATCAGAAACTATAAAACTCCTAGAGGAGAATATAGGCAAAACACTCTCAGAAATAAATCACAGCAGGATCCTCTATGATCCACCTCCCAGAATTCTGGAAAGAAAAGCAAAAATAAACAAATGGGATCTAATTAAAATTAAAAGCTTCTGCACAACAAAGGAAAATATAAGCAAGGTGAAAAGACAGCCTTCGGAATGGGAGAAAATAATAGCAAATGAAGCAACTGACAAACAACTAATCTCAAAAATATACAACCAACTTATGCAGCTCAACTCCAGAAAAATAAACGACCCAATCAAAAAATGGGCCAAAGAACTAAATAGACATTTCTCCAAAGAAGACATACGGATGGCTAACAAACACATGAAAAGATGCTCAACATCACTCATTATTAGAGAAATGCAAATCAAAACCACAATGAGGTACCACTTCACACCAGTCAGAATGGCTGCGATCCAAAAATCTGCAAGCAATAAATGCTGGAGAGGGTGTGGAGAAAAGGGAACCCTCCTACACTGTTGGTGGGAATGCAAACTAGTACAGCCACTATGGAGAACAGTGTGGAGATTCCTTAAAAAATTGCAAATAGAACTCCCTTATGACCCAGCAATCCCACTTCTGGGCATACACACCGAGGAAACCAGAATTGAAAGAGACACATGTACCCCAATGTTCATTGCAGCACTGTTTATAATAGCCAGGACATGGAAACAACCTAGATGTCCATCAGCAGATGAATGGATAAGAAAGCTGTGGTACATATACACAATGGAGTATTACTCAGCCATTAAAAAGAATTCATTTGAATCAGTTCTGATGAGATGGATGAAACTGGAGCCAATTATACAGAGTGAAGTAAGCCAGAAAGAAAAACACCAATACAGTATAATAACACATATATATGGAATTTAGGAAGATGGCAATGACGACCCTGTATGCAAGTCAGGAAAAAAGACACAGATGGGTATAACGGACTTTTGGTCTCAGAGGGAGAGGGAGAGGGTGGGATGATTTGGGAGAATGGGAATTCTAACATGTATACTATCATGTAAGAATTGAATCGCCAGTCTATGTCTGACGCAGGATGCAGCATGCTTGGGGCTGGTACATGGGGATGACCCAGAGAGATGTTGTGGGGAGGGAGGTGGGAGGGGGGGTCATGTTTGGGAACGCATGTAAGAATTAAAGATTTTAAAATTAAAAAAAATAATAAAATAAAAAAAAATAAAAAATAAAAAAAAATAATAATAAAAATATACATTTCTCTTGAGAGTCCTCGTTCAGTGAAATGCAAGAGAATCCCCAACCTTGGCTTTGCTTCTAGGAAATGCAACCTAAGACCAGAGCCTTATAATGTAAGAAGCAATTTCACTGTGGATAAAAGCTATGTTTATTCAGGGAAAGTGGTATGTATTTATTTTTTATTTTTTCATGGCAATGTGGTTGTTACTGACACCTAAGGCTGAAAAGATATTTCCAAGAAAAATTAAGTCTGTATCTGCTTTAAGGTAAGTTAAGGTAATAAAAGCTGCTGTAACAAACATATCTCAAAAGGCATTGAGTCAAATGAAATGGAATCTTTCAGTTGTACTTCCAGGTTATCAGACCACTTGATTATATACAGTCTTAAAGACTTGGGCTACTTCTCACACTTTCCCGCCATGCCCTACTTAAGGTGGCATTCTTTTCTGCACCCTGAAGGCCATGGTACAGAAGGCAACTTGCACAAAGAACAAGGAGTATGAAGGAAGCATATGAGCCCATTGAAAGGCTCTGTTCAGAAGTGATGTCACTTCTGTCTACACTCCATTGCTGAGCAGCAAATCACTTAGAAGTTTGTAAAGCCTGTTTTAGAACATTTCTGGTCCTCATAAATGGGCCCATTATAGGAAATAGTGTTAACTCATAAATTGTGCCTGATGTTAACCAAACTATAAATGAAGTCACTAGTTTGTTTCATTGCATCTTCTATATCAGAGCTGATTGATATAATTTTCTGTGATGATAGAAATGTCCTCTATTTGTGCTAGCCAATACAGTAGTCACTAGACACATGTGACTTACTGAATATTTATAATAAAGCTAAGATGACTGACAAAGTGAGCTTTTTTAAAATATTATTTAATTTTAATTCATTTAAATTTGAAGAACTACACATGGCAAATCGCTACCATATTGGACAGAGCAGCTCTATACAATACATCAAAATTCTGAGGAGAGAGAAAGCAGTTCAGTTTGCTCATCTTGAAGCCCCTGCTTTTACCAAATTTGTATTGATGGTTCCTCTAACACCTTCTGATCCAAACAGAAGGCAAAGCTTTGTTTCTGTAAAGTCCATTACCCTCGGCACTATCTTTCCAGCACCAGGCAGGGCTTCTGGCACAATGCAGGCTTTTAATAAATATTCACTGAGTAAATAAATGAATTAAAGGTATGGGCTCTTCCCAGCTGGGCTAGGCCTGCCATATATACTATGCTTTGACCTAGGCCCTAATTCAGAGCATTTTGCAATGCAAGTAACCAAGAGTGAAACAATAATTCATAGAAACTGTGCATCAGTGTGCTTTAGTTTCTTAGGTGGGCACAATTATTGGACCAACTATATCATGCCTATAGAGTCCTCTGGCTAGACATTAGCTATGGCACAAAGAACTTATACTCTAAATAAATTCTTCACGTCCCAGATATTTTTCATCTCTCCCATACATGAAACACAACATTATTCAGTTGACAGCTGTAAGCAACTTTACTAGAATGGCAATGCAGTCAAGTACCACAAGTCATAAGTGCATTTGCCATCTGGATTCAAGATGAACATAATTTCTCCATGTCTGGGTTAATCAGAATTTAAACTCAGTCAATTGATGGACCAGACATGAAGAGCCATCATTTCATAAACGTGGGCCAAGTCAGTTGCAGAGCTATTAGCACATGTATATTTTGCATTTGGCTCACTTCTCCCTAGAGTAGAGCCTCCTGAGCTCTGCATGATTTTTACATGCTTGCTGAATATCATGAAATAAATCATCTTTGCAAAGATGGTCTGATTTAGAAAGAAATTCCTAGTTATGGAAACGAAGCTAGAGGCAGGTTTTTGCCTTCCCCAAACTGATAGGGCTTTACACAAAAGAATACACTCACAGACATGATTAAAAACAAGCTTCTTACTCACATCCCATTTCCCCTATATCCAGCATTGAAGAAAGGGAGAGGCCTTAACCAAAGTATCAAATAAAAGGATATAGATTTTCATCACAATGGACAAAGCATAAAATGGAGAAAAAGATGAGAAGGATCAAGGAAAGAGGTGAGAAGGATTTGAATTGACATTTCTCCAAAGAAGATATAAATAGTCAATAAAAATGTTCAGCATCATTAGCCTTTAAGAAACTGCAAATTAAAACCCCAGAGAGATTCCACTTTATATCAATTGGAATGATTTTAAGAAAAGAAACTTGACAATACCAAGTTCTAGGAAAAAGGCAGAGGCAACTAAATCTCTTATCCACTTGCCGGTGGGAGCTTGAAGTGGACCAGACACTTTGGAAAGGATTTGGTCAAACATATACTTGCTAGATGAACCAGAAATCCCACTCCTAGTTATGCACCCAACAGTAATGGAAACAAGTCCACAAAAAAAAAAAAAAAAAAAATCTGTTCAAGGATATTTAAGAGTTTTATTCATGATACAAACCTGAAATTAACCCAATCCCTTTGGGAACAGACACAAAACTGTGATAATATCAGTCAGAAAAAAATGAAATGCTGATACGTGTATTAACATAGATGAATTTCAAAAACACCAAGCCCAGCAAAGAAATCCAGACTCTAAATGCTTCCCAGGTGGCTCAGTGGTAAAGAATCTGCCTGCAATGCAGTAGATGCAGGTTCGATTCCTAGCTTGGGAAGTCCCCTGAAAAAGGAAATGTCAACCCATTCAGTATTCTTACCTGGGAAATCCCTTGGAAAGTCTGGTGGGCCACATTCCATGGGGCTGCAAAAGAGTCAGACATGATTTAGTGACTAAACAGCAACAACAAAGGTTACACACTAATAACAAAAAAGATGCGTATGATCCAGCAATCCCACTACTGGATATATATTCCAAGAAAATCACAGTTCAAAACGACATGTGTATTCCAGTGTTCATTGCCTCACTGTTTATGATAGCCAGTCATAACCCACTTCCATCAAGGAAGCAACCTAAATGTCCATCGACAAATGAGTGGATAGAGAAGATGTGGCCATATATATAATGGGATATTGGCCATAAGACGAAACAAAACTGGGTCATTTGTAGAGATGTAGATGGACCTATGCAAAAATTTATACAAAAAATATCGTCATGACCCAGATAACCATGATGGCGTGATCACTCACCTAGAGCCAGACATCCTGGAATGTGAAGTCAAATGGGCCTCAGGAAGCATCACTACAAACAAGGCTAGTAGAGATGATGGAATTACAGTTGAGCTATTTCAAATCCTAAAAGATAATGCTACTAAAGTGCTGCACTAAATATGTCAGCAAATTTGGAAAACTCAGCATTGGCGACAGGACTGGGAAAAGGTCAGTTTTTATTCCAATCCCAAAGAAAGGCATTGGCAAAGAATGTTCAGACTACTACATATTGTACTCATCTCACATGCTGCAAAATAATGCTCAAAATTCTCCAAGCCAGGCTTCAACAGTATGTAAACTGTGAACATTCAGATATTCAAGTTGGCCTTAGAAAAGGCAGAGGAACAGGAGATCAAATTGAAGTATATACTGGATAATCATAAAAGCAAGAGAGTTCAAAAAAAACATCTATTTCAGCTTTTTTGACTACACCAAATGCTTTGACTGTGTGGATCACAACAAACTATGGAAAATTCTTCAAGAGATCGGAATACCAGACCACTTGACCTGCCTCCTGAGAAATCTGTAAGCTGGTCAAGAAGCAACCATTAGAACTGGACATGGAACAGACTGGTTACAATTAGGAAAAGGAGTATGTCAAGGCTGTATATTGTCATCCTGCTTATTTAACTTATATGCAGAGTATATCATGAGAAAAACTGGGCTGGAAGAAGCACAAGCTGGAATCAAGATTTCCAGGAGAAATATCAATAAATTCAGATATGCAGAGCAATATCAATAACCTCAGATATGCAGAAATATCAATAACCTCATATATGCAATAACCTCAGATACACCATCCTTCTGGCTGAAAGTGAAGAAGAACTAAAGAGCCTCTTGAAAAAAGTGAAAGAGGAAAGGGAAAATATTAATGTAAAACTCAACATTCAGGAAACTAAAATCATGGCATCTGGTCTCATCACTTCATGGCAAATAAATGGAGAAAAAATGGAAACAGTGACAGACTTCATTTTGGGGGGCTCCAAAATCACTGCAGATGGTGACTTCAGCCATGAAATTAAATAAAGCTTGCTCCTTGGAAGGAAAGTTATGACCAACCTACACAGCATATTAAAAAGCAGAGACATTACTTTGCCAACAAAGATCTGTCTAGTCAAGGCTATGGTTGTTTCAGTGGTCATGTATGGATGTGAGAGTCTGACTGTGAAGAAAGCTGAGTGCCGAAGAATTGATGCTTTTGAACTGTGGTGTTGGAGAAGACTCTTGAGAGTCCCTTGGACTGCAAGGAGATCCAACCAGTCCATTCTGGAGGAGATTAGTCCTGAGTGATCTTTGGAAGGAATGATGCTAAAGCTGAAACTCCAGTACTTTGGCCACCTCATGTGAAGAGTTGCCTCATTGGAAAAGACTCTGATGGTAGGAGGGATTGGGGGCAAGAGGATAAGGGGATGACCAAGGATGAGATGGCTGGATGGCATCACCAACTCGATGGACGTGAGTTTGGGTGAAGTCTGGGAGTTGGTGATGGACAGGGAGGCTGAGATTCATGGGGTCGCAAAGAGTCGGACACGACTAAGCAACTGAACTAAACTGACCTGACTGCAACTGAACTGAACTGACTGGGATGGACCTAGAGTCTGTCATAAAGAGTGAAGCAAGTCAGAAAACAAATATTGTATATTAATATATACATATGGAATCTAAAAAAATAACACGGATGAACCCATATTTGTGGGGCAGGAATAGAGACACATGTAGAGAACACATGTGAGGCCCCAGGGTGGGAAGGGGAGGGGCGGATGAATGGGGAGATCAGGACTGATACGTACACAACCATGTGTACCATAGACAGCCAGTGGGAAGCTGCAGTGGAACTCAGGGAGCTCAGCTCAGGGCTCTGTGATCACCGAGCGGGGTGGGGTGGAAGGACCAGGGGGAGGTCCGGGGTGAGGGGGTATATGTATACATATAGCTGATTCACTTTGCTGTACAGGGGAAACTAACACAACATCATGAAGCAGTTATAATTTAATAAAAGAAAAAAAAAAAAAAAAGAGGCAGCAGCAGACTCAAAGACAGGGAGAATAAACTGGTGGTTACCGGTGAGGAGTGTTAACGGGGGGTGACATGCAGGTAGGGCACTAAGAGATTCAAACTGTCAGGTACAAAATAGGCTACAAGGATATATTATAGAATGCAGGGAATATAGCCAATGTTGCTGCTGCTGCTCCTAAGTCATTTCAGTCGTGTCCAACTCTGTGCGACTCCACAGATGGCAGCCCACCAGGCTCCTCTGACCCTGGGATTCTCCAGGCGAGAATACTGGAGTGGGTTGCCATTTCCTCCTCCAACGTAGGCATGCATGCTAAGTCGCTTCAGTCGTGTCCGATCCTATGGGATCCTATGAACAGAGCTCACCAGGCTCTTCTGTCCATGGGATTCTCTAGGCAAGAATACTGGAGTGGGTTGCCATTTCCTTCTCCCAATATAGCCAATATTTTAACATAATTATAATCAGTGTATAACCTTTAAAATTGTAAATCAATATATTGTACACCTGTATTTTAAACATAAATTATACTTCAGTATAAAAGACTATACCACACTGTATGATTCTACTTATATGATATTCTGGAAAAGGCAAAATTATAAGGACAGAAACTATAACAATGATAGGGTGTGGTGTTGATTGTAAAGAAGTATAAGATTTTTAGGGTGATGGTGTAGGAAATATTCTTTATGTGATTATGGTGGTCATATCACTACTTGCATGTCAAAATTCTAATAACTATATTCCTATATAATGTGAATTTTACTACATGTAAATTACGCCTCAATATTCCTAAAAAAAGAAATGTGCCTCAGGAACTCAATACCAATTGTTCTTATATCAGTCCATTAACTATTCATATTTTCAGCTTTTTTTTTTCTTCTGGAACACAGGGGAAAATATGGGGGTGGGGGAGAGGAGTGCTCTCAGATGGGCCCTTCTTTAAATCTCATCTGAACAAAAATAAGCCAAAATAAATGACACGCTGGCGATCTGGCGGCACAAAGAAGAAACAAGGCAGACAAAATAAAATAACATGATTTCATTTGTTGAGATGTATGAGGTCATTTATTTATAATGATTACAGCTGCGCAAACAGCCATGCCAGGGTGTACAGATACACCCTCTGCTGGGTGCCCCCAGTTCCCTGTCTGAGAATGCAGACCTGGTGGGCTTGGAGGCACACAAATAGCTTGAAGGAACACAGGCCTTCAGGACAGACTCGGCCTGCCCCCAAACACATTGCTTGGTAGATTATCAAAATCGAGCCTGATTTCCACTTGGAACTATAACTCTCGATGCAGTTAATATATAACAAAACTTGGATTGTTTACAGCTTATATGCCTCTCAGAAATTGTCAGTATTTCTTAGTGTTTCCAATTACTGGGTGGAGGGGCAGATAAAGCTAGGAAGACCATTGGTGTTTTCCAGCACACACTATTTTCTTCCGATCTCATCAGCCTATAATAGAGATTTATGGACTCTGTTGAGTATAATAGTAAACAAATTATCTTTAAATCAAGGATCAGCCGTTCACGTTTAACAAAGAACATCTGCTGTGAACTTTAGAGGAAGCAGCCCTGATGAGAGTTGGGCACACACTCCCTGCTCTTCCTGACACCACTGGGGGCTGCCAGGTTGCTCCTGCAGTTTGGGTGCCAATCAACACCCTGTGGCTGAATTGGGAGGTAGTGGGGGAAGAGGGTCTTAGCAGGCAGTTGAAGGTAAGAATTCACCACATTCGTACTCTTGAATCAGTTACCATCTTTCACTTTAGAATATATTAACAACTTGTGATAAGACGAGAAAAGCAAGTTGGGAGTAAGAGCTATTTAACTGTAAGCTAACTGTTCAATAAGCATGTCAGATCACCTCAAACCTCTAACAAGCAATCTCGTGCAATCTGCTGGCCTCATATCTAACATCTCTCCATCCAAAAGATCTGAGAACTCTACAATACAGATCTTTTTGCTCTCCTCATTATTAAGGAAGAGATTAAGGAGGAGATCAAAACCAAATAAAGGTTGGTTTTGAAAAAAACTCTATTGTTGACATAAGATTTGTGTTATTTCTTTTCATACTTGTGTCATTTAATTGTTTCCACAATATATTTATTCATACCCAAAATACAAATTTAGTGTGACTTGTGATCAGATGAATGTCTAGTCCATTCATCCATTTAACTCATATTGGCTGGCACCTCCCATGCTGATGGGAGAGATGACAGTCAACAAGACAGGAAAATTCTAGGGCCCTCATGGAACTTAATATTCTATGGGCAAATAGGAAAATGAGAGTAAATAGAGGAGATAATTACAGAGGGTGATGACTAAATGAAAGAAATAGGTGACTGAAGGACTTCCCTGGCAGTCCAGTGGTTAAGACTTGGCCTTCCAGTGCAGGGGGTTTCAATTCCATCCTTGGTCGGGGAGCTAAGATCCTACACTGCAGGGCATGGTAAAAACAAAGCAAAACATAAAAGAGAAGCAACACTGTAACAAATTCAATAAAGACTTGGGAGAAAAAAAAAAGTAATGAGATATAAAATATCATTGCACAAGACCTAAGAAGAATTGGGGCAGGGCAGCCTCTCCACCTCTCAGTGATGGATGTCTGATGCTCTGGCAGGATGTGATTTTATAGCTGAAAGGAAGTTTTTTGTAAACTAGTGATTCTCTACAAAATGACACTTTTAAATTCAAAAAAAAAAAAAAAAAGGAGATTCTAATAGAAAAGCCAAGCTAGACCACAGAAAATAGGTTTGGATGAACACTGATGCCTAGAGCGCACTGCATATATTGAGTAGAATTAGGGGTCATCAGGATCCTAGCTGTGGATCTTTGAGACACCTCACTCACCCCCCACCCCCACACCCCCCAACTTCTTTCAATTTTCTCTGCCAGCTCTGAGATAACTGGTATTAGAGCCGAGCTCACTATGGATCTGGAGGAGTCTTCGGGACACAGGCTGTTTGCCTTGTATAACCACCTCCATTCTGGAATTCTCCAGGTAGTCCCTGGAGGCCCAAAGAAACAACCTCTTGCGTGACTGCGCTTGCTGACATCGGCGTAGTACCACTCGAGTTGCAAAGCCTGTGAGTGGACAATCCCACACTTCGTTCCTGAAATAGTGCTATGTAGGTATTGTTCTTTCCACCTTAGTAAAGAGGGGTCAGGCCTTAGGAGACTATGGGACCTGTCCAAGTTCATGTAGCTTGTTCTGTTAATAAATGACAGAGCTTTGGCTTAGGTCCACACAGAATGACTGATTGCATGGGTTTGCTCAGGATTGGGGTGGTTCCCAGGTAATGGGACTTTCAAAGGTAAAACCAGGACACATCCACCAAACCACTTGGTTAAACTTAATACCAGCTCCTGGCTTCCCAGGTGGCTAAGAGCTAAAGAATCCTCCACATGCCAAAGCAGCAGATGCAGGTTTAATCCCTGGGTCGGGGAGATCCTTGGAGAAGGAAATGCAGCCCACTCCAGTAGCCTGGGAAATCTCATGGACAGAGGAGCCTGGCGGGCTGCAGTCCATCAGGTCCCAAAAGAGTCGGACATGACTGAGCAAGTAAACAACAATGCCAGGCCCACATGTGTGTAATGGCCAGCACGCTCAGCATCAGATGAAAGCCAGAGCAGGACTTCGAGGATTTGTTCTTTCTCGGGGCCCTAAGGCAAGTCATCCTTGTTAACCTGTGCCTCAAAGATGTAATGAATCACTCTTGTCACCCCCACCAGCCTCCAGAAAGTGTGGATATTATATTATAGTAAATCACAGCTGGGGGCCAGGCTTTGAAACACAAACCTAAGAGAGGACAATACACCCCTTAGAATATCAGAGCATTTCCAAGCACTCCTGTACCACCCACTCCACAGCAACGTCTAGCCTCTTTTCATCTAATGGGAGCGTTGGTGGGAGAAGAGGAAGGGATTTATTTTGGAAGTTTTGCATACCATCAGGGTGTTTGGCAATGCCACTCTCATGCTGGGTTAATCACTGCTGTGGGTGTCTTGAGAATGACAGTGAGCAATTTTATGAAAACTTTATAGTCAGTAACATCACTCCCATGGCATGGCAGGAAGGGGAGGAAGAGAAAGTCAAAGCAATCCTCACTGTCACTTGAGCTTGAAGGAAATGACAAATATCAAACCAAAAGAAAGAAAGAAATTTCCTTTTGCAACAACTTACTGGAAGTAGGCAAAGAAGTTTGCAAAGAATTTAGGAAAACAACCAGAAAAGGTATTCCAGACAAAAAAATCATGTAAGTTTTAAGTTGAGAATACCTTTTAAAATATTCAAGAAAAAAGTCTGGTTATTTTAATACAAGGAATATGTATTGAATGCTTACAACTTGTCAGATACTTCTCTCAGCATTTTATTCTGTTGAATTACTTACAATAACTTTATTAAATCATCACAATACCCATATGTTGAAGGTACTTTATTCCCCAGACAGCTGAGGAAACCCTACATAGAATTATCAGAAAACCAGAGCTATCGGGATTTGAATCCACAGCATCACACGACACTGCTTTTCCTTGATGCCAAGGAAAGAATTTCTGCCCACCAAGACTGGTGCCAGAGTCTCCAGATGTTCAGAAGTATAAATAAACTCTGAGCAGAATGATGCCCTGTTGCTGAGAAGATGTAAAGAACAGCTCTTTGACAGGAGAGTAAAGGGTGGTTTAGCTTCCTCGAAGTTTAGTGGTAGTGAAAGGGGCCCTTCTAAATGCTACTGCTTGTATGGAATTAACATTTTCTGCCTGAGGAGTTTAGAATAGTTTTGCTTAGTCCTTAGAATATACAGACATGATTCCAGGATAAATGGAGTCAGCCACACATTCTCTCTACCTTTATAAGCACATCTAAATGTATAAACCAGTTAAAGGAAAAGACGGAAAACAACAATAATGACACAAACACAAGTTATAAGCGGATGACACCAAGTGGGAGAGGAGCTTCTCTTGACTGCAGTGACAGGGGATTGGATGAGGGGCTTTATTCTTAGACTGCAGCATTCTTCCTCTACACTCAGATCAAATTCAAAACATGCCCTGAGAAAGCACAGAAAGATAGATTCTTCCTCCTTCCAGCACGACATCCTAGATGAAGGAGCTGAACCCCTCAGAAGGATGGGCAGCTAAGTCCCAGAAGCTAAGAAATCATTTCCTGAGCCATCCTGGGGTCTTCCTTCCACCTCTGCCCCAAGAGTTTCTCTCTCTCTCTCTCTCTCTTTTTTTTTTTTTTGCATGCTTCTGAGACTACAGTTCCCAGCGTGCACTGAACAGAAGGCTGAGCAGAAGATTCAGAGATGAGTGTGTCCTGAACTGTTTGTTTACAGAAGGATAAGCTTTGGAAGACAGGATGGCAAGGTGAGGCCCTTCAGGATAAGCCAGGCTGGGCATGGGGGTAGGAGAAAGTAAGTTAGGAGATAGAGAAGTGTCTGAGTCAATCTCTGACTGTATTTTACAGAAGGGGAGGGTAGGCCATGAAGAAGGTAATCACTCTTCTAATTAGTAAACACTTGAACTCTTCATTTAAGGATAATTAATCTGGAACTAATTTTTTAACTTTAATGTGAAAGATTAAATGTTTCAGAAAGGTATATATCTAAATAAAATCTACAATCCATAATAATTTAGAATATATATGTGTGTATATACATTGTTGTTGTTGTTTAGTTGCTAAGTCATGTCTGACTCTTTGCAGCCCCATGGACTGTAGCCCACCAGGCCCCTCTGTACATGGGATTTTCTAGGCAAGAAAACTGGAGAAGGTTGCCATTTCCTCCTCCAAGGGATATTCTCTACCCAGGTATCAAACCTATGTCTCCTGTACCGGCAGATGGATTCTTTACTGCTGAATCACTAGGGAAGCCACTAGGGAATCACTAGGATGCCATATATCACTATATATATATATATATATATATATATATATATATATATATACACACACATATATATATTCATTTCTTTTCAAGAAGAAAGTTAGTATCAATAAATAAGAACTAAGAAAATAAGTACAAAAGGAGCTCAAAAGAGATCTCAGAAAGACTGACTGAAATAAAATGTAAAAGTAAATGAAAATGTCCTGGCTATTATAAACAGTGCTGCGATGAACATTGGGGTACACGTGTCTCTTTCAATTCTGGTTTCCTCGGTGTGTATGCCCAGCAGTGGGATTGCTGGGTCATAAGGCAGTCATGTCAATGTATGGCAAAACCAATACAGTATTGTAAAGCAAAATAAAGTAAAAATAAAAATTTTAAAAAAGTAAATGAAAATGGAAAATTCAATTCACACAATTAAAATGGAAAGCAATAAAGAACATTATGGTCACTATGAAAAGTCAAAGGAGCAAGTTAAAAAGCCTGTCTCAGAATGAAGAGGAAAAGCAAATAAAAATAGAAATAAGAAAGAAAAAATGAATACATGGAGAGGAAACAAATTCAAGTAAATAATTATATAGATCTTCCTTGACAGAAAACAGCGTCAGACCAAATGAAATAATCTCAGCTAAAAACGAAGATTTTTTTTTTTCTGACATAAAGCAAGCTTGAAAACTTCAAACATGTAGAAAGATCTCTTTGAATTCTAGGGAAATTCAAAAGAAACTACATCTAGACCAAGCCCAGAGGCTTATTTTCTAGAATAAAAAGGTGGGGAAAACCTGGAACACTCAGGCAGGGCAAAATCAACAAATAAAATCAAGCAGGTTGGTATTACTCATCTCAACAATGTTGCCTGTATCAGATTAGTAAAACAGCATCTATATGTTTGCAAGGGCAAAGCTTGTAGGTTTTGTATTCCATACTCCACAAAATTGTATCACTAAAGCAGGATATTTTCAGGGAGACATTCTCAGTTCATTATAACACAGAAAATATAACAGGTATGAATCCTTCCTCAAAAATATTACTAAAAAAAACTCATGAATCAAACTCCAGGATACAAGTTGTAATAAATGTTGAAATAACTTAAATATATCACTTAAATGAAATTGTAAATAAAGTTTCAAAATTGAATATAGAAGCCAAACAATTTCTGAAGGTGAAGGATTTTTTGGTCAAAAGTGAAGTGAAGTGAAAGCCTCTCAATCATGTTGGACTCTCTGTATAGTCCACGGAATTCTCCAGGCCAGAATATTGGAGTGGGTAGCCTTTCCTTTCTCCAGGGGATCTTCCCAACCAGGGATTGAACCCAGGTCTCCCACATTGCAGGTGGATTATTTACCAGCTGATCCACAAGGGAAACCCAAGAATACTGGAGTGGGTAGCCTACCCCTTCTCCAGCAGATTTTTCTGACCCAGGAATTGAACCAGGGTCTCCTGGATTCAGATTCTTTACCACCTGAAATTGGTAATTATTTAGTAATAGTCTCCCAACATTTTTAAAAAAGATAGGTGGAGGAGAGAACATTAAAAGATGTGTCTTATTCTCCTTTTTTCCACATATAGGTAAAAGAGCCAGCCTTCAGAAGAGATTTTATAAGGTTTAAGTTATCCACATGTGTAATTTAAAACAAATGTCTATTTTTAAAATGAACACTAAAGTATAAATAAAATACAGCCAAAAGACAATCACAAGAAAAAAGACAAGTTCAACAATAGCTACAAAATTTGAGCTAAGTGTTAGTTTTCCTTAGCAATATAAAGAGGTTAATTTTCCCTTCTGAAAAGGGACCATTTTTAGAGTTAGTGAAAAATTTGACCATACCCAATGTCATACTCAAGACCACAGAAACTATTTAAATAAACAAAACACAATAGAAAACTGAAATCAGATTCAAAGAAAAAGTGTAAATTACATTGCTTTACCATTATTCAGTAAAACTAGAAATTGTTAAAGAAAGTAAGAAGAAAAGCTCAATTCTTGGACATTTAATAATCCTCTATATACCTCTAAGTGATGATTGGTTCAAGGACATGCCATTTGGATCACAGAAAACATGAGGGTATTTCAGGTGCAAATATATGGAATACCGCAACTTGCCCTCAGTTGTACCATCAGCCCTTTACTGGTTTTGATGTTAAAGAAGAAAGTAAAATAAGGGAAATACTTAATAAAAATGAAGGTATGATGAAAAGCAGAGGGGAAGAAAGAACAGAACAAAAAAGAGCAGTTAACAGATTTGAAAATAAAAAGGAGAATTAATAGATACATTTGAGAGCTAGATTGTGTGTGTGTGTGTGTGTGTGTGTGTGTGTGTGTGAATGTTGGTTCAAAACTGGCCATGGAACATGGAGGGCAAGGAGAGACTCAAAGAAGAGGCAGAGGGCCACAGACGCACAGAGGGCAGGGTTAAGATGCAGCGGAACTCACACGCCCGGCGAGGTTTGTCTTGGGCATCCATCGCAAGATGGGTGACTCTTGGCACCTGATTCCAGAATCTTAGAAGTTCATACAGAGGCCTTAACGGGGTTAAGTCATCTATTCTGTCCAGATGGTCCCCAAAACACATGCTCTGTCAAGGATGGATCCTCAAACATGGCTCCCAGGGTGGGACTAGTGGGCAGGATGTACATTTCAAGGACAGGCAAGGGGCCAGGCGCCGCTGATTAATGGTCCTGGGCAGGAGAAGGTGATGACTCCTCAATGACCTCTTCCAGGAGTGGAAAATATAAGGCTTATAAATTTGAGATACAACATGGTCCCTAAATTTACATTTCAAGTTATGAATCTTGGGTCTATCACATAGCTGTGTGACAGACAAGTTGCTTAACTTCCCTGATCCTCAGATTCTTCATCTCAAAAATGGCGATAATGATAGTACCTCTTTCACAGGAAGATAAATTATGTGACATTCAATTAGCATTTTCATGCCTGGTGGATTGTAAGTACTCAATAAACAGTAGTTATTCTAATACTTTAAAAATATGACAAATATACCAATAAATACAATCTGACATAAAAAGATCATTTTACAATAGCATGATAGCAAAACTTATGAGATAATATCATATAGTGAGTATGATAATAAAAAGAAACTTCTTCAAATATGTTAAAATTTTCTGGAAAGAAATATAAATTTCCATGATTGACTAGAAACTTGGTCATATATTTATAAACAAGGAAACATAAATTTTCATGTAATCTGTATTGGAAAAAGGCCATACATATCTTTCTTTTTTAATGAACAAGCATAAGTAACCTTTGTATCAAAACCTTACACAGACAACAATTTGAGCCAACATATTTCAAAAGGATGTGTCCTGTTTGCCTTAGAGCTTTGGAATACTAGTAAGTTTAAGCTTCAAGAGCTTTTGAGAATCCTACCTTAAGCATCCCCACCCCTATATACACACACACATTCCAAACATGGGTAGGAAAGTCTGTCCTCCCAAGGCACCCCAACATCCCTTGTTGTAACATTTATCAAAATGTATCATACTTGCCTACACACTTGTCTGTATCCTCTACCATATTGTTTCCACATTACTTAGTGCAAGGACCATGCCTGTCTTTTCTGTCATTATAGTTCCAACTCTGTTAATACTTGTTTGAACAAAACTGTCACAGATAAAAAATATCTCCCAACACTTTTGGAAAACACCAAGCTACAAAAAACAGACAGAATTCTTGTCTACAAAATTGTTCATTTTGGATGTCTCAGTTCAGTTCAGTTCAGTCACTCAGTCGTGTCCGACTCTTTGCAACCCCATGAATCGTAGCACACCAGGCCTCCCTGTCCATCACCAACTCCTGGAGTTCACTCAAAGTCACATGCATCAAGTCGGTGATGCCATCCAGCCATCTCATCCTCTGTCGTCCCCTTCTCCTCCTGCCCCCAATCCCTCCCAGCATCAGGGTCTTTTCCAATGAGTCAACTCTTTGCATGAGGTGGCCAAAGTACTGGAGTTTCAGCTTTAGCATCATTCCTTCCAAAGAAATCCCAGGGTTGATCTCCTTCAGAATGGACTGGTTGGATCTCCTTGCAGTCAATGGGACTCTCAAGAGTCTTCTCCAACACCACAGTTCAAAAGCATCAATTCTTCTGTGCTCAGCTTTCTTCACAGTCCGATTCTCACATCCATGTACGACTACTGGAAAAACCATAGCCTTGACTAGACAGATCTTTGTTGGCAAAGTAATGTCTCTGCTTTTGAATATGCTATCTAGGTTGGTCATAACTTTCCTTCCAAGAAGTAAGCGACTTTTAATTTCATGGCTGCAATCACTATCTGCAGTGATTTTGGAGCTCCCAAAAATAAATTCTGACACTATTTCCACTGTTCCCCATCTATTTCCTGTGAAGTAATGGGACCAGATGCCATGATTTTTGTTTTCTGAATGTTGAGCTTTAAGCCAACGTTTTCACTCTCCTCTTTCACTTTCATCAAGAGGCTTTTTAGTTCCTCTTCACTTTCTGCCATAAGGGTGGTGTCATCTGGATATCTGAGGTTATTGATATTTCTCCCAGCAATCTTGGTTCCAGCTTGTGTTTCTTCCAGCCCAGCGTTTCTCATGATGTACTCTGCATATAAGTTAAATAAGCAGGATGACAATATATAGCCTTGACGTACTCCTTTTCCTATTTGGAACCAGTCTGTTGTTCCATGCCCAGTTCTAACTGTTGCTTCCTGACCTGCATACAGATTTCTCAAGAGGCAGGTCAGGTGGTCTGGTATTCCCATCTCCTTCAGAATTTTCCAGAGTTTATTGTGATCCACACAGTCAAAGGCTTTGGCATACATAGCCAATAAAGCAGAACTAGATGTTTTTCTGGAATTCTCTTGCTCTTTCGATGATCCAGCGGATGTTGGCAATTTGATCTCTGGTTCCTCTGCCTTTTCTAAAACCAGGTTGAACATCTGGAAGTTCATGGTTCACGTATTGCTGAAGCCTGGCTTGGAGAATTTTGAACATTACTTTACTAGCGTGTGAGATGAGTGCAATTGTGCAGTAGTTTGAGCATTCTTTGGCATTGCCTTGCTTAGAGATTCGAATGAAAACTGACCTTTTCCAGTCCTGCGGCAACTATATATATATATATATATATATATATATATATATATATATATATCACAGAAATATTCTATTCACAAAAGATCCACTCAGTACTTGTTGCCACATGACACAAAATGAGGAAATACTCATTAATGAATTTCATTCATGAATATTGCAAAAATTCTGAATAGAATATTAGCTAAGTTTAATATTATATTTTAAAAATCTCTCTCCTTAATAAACTAGAGTTTATTCCAAGAATATGAGGACTGTTGTTGTTGTGCTCAATCACATCTGAGTCTTTACGACCACATGGACTGTAGCCCACTAGACTCCTCCATCCATGGAATTTTCCAGACAAGAATACAGGAGTGGGTAGCCATTTCCTCCTCCAGGGTGGGATCTTCCCCACCCAGGGATCAACCTCATGTCTCGTGTTTACTACATTGGCAATCAGATTCTTCATCACTGTGCCACCTGGGAAGCCCCCAAAATATGAGGATGACTAGTTAATAAGAAATTTATTTATGAAATATAGCAATAGGTCAGAGAAGTGCAAAAATGTATATGATCAGCTTAACATATGAGCTGAAAAGTTGGCTTAAAATTCAACATTCACAAAGCTAAGATCATGGCATCAGGTCCCATCACTTCATGGCAAATAAGTGGAGAAACAATGGAAATAGTGAGAGACTTTATTTTGGGGGGCTCCAAAATCACTGCAGATGGTGACCTCAGCCATGATATTAAATGATGCTTGCTCCTTGGAAGAAAGGCTATGACAACCTAGACAGCATATTGAAAAGCAGAGACATTACTTTGCCAACAAAGGTCCATCTAGTCACAGCTATGATAATTCCACTAGTCATCTATGGATATGAGAGGTGGACCATAAAGAAAGCTGAGTGCTGAAGAATCGATGCTTTTGAACTGTGGTGTCAGAAAAGACTCTTGAGAGTCCCTGGACTGGAAGGAGATCAAACCAGTCAATCCTAAAGCAAATCAGTCCTGAATATTCATGGGAAGTACTGATGCTGAAGCGGAAACTCCAACACTTTGGCCACCTGATGTGAAGAACTGACTCATTGGAAAAGACCCTGATGCTGGGAAAGATTGAAGGCAGGAGGAAAAAGGGACGACAGAGGATGAGATGGTTGGATGGCATTGCTGACTTGATGGACATGAGTTTGGGTAAGCTCTGGGAGTTGGTGATGGACAGGAAGGCCTGGTGTGCTGCAGTCCATGGGATCACAAAGAGTCAAACATGACTGAGTGACTGAACTGAACTGAACGTATTAATCCTCCTTCAGGCTGGAAACTTTTATGAATTATTGGTTAAAAAAAAAATTCTTGATATAGGAAAACACCTATCTTCTAACCAACAATCATAGACCACTCAAGCCTTCCCCTCTCTTGTCCATCCTGGTCTCCTAAATTTCCACTTTCTCAAATTAAAGCAAATTCATTAACTCAGACCATGTGACAAGCAGGAGTTCATCCTGAAGTTTCATGCAGGGTGGGTAGTAAACATGAAGGGCTTTATTTTATATGTCTAAATTATGTTTAAAAGTCATAAACAAAATTAAAAACCAAATAATCTAGGAAATATTTACAAATATATAAAAAAGAGAGAGTATCCTTAATATACTAAAAGTACTTATACATCAATAAGAAAAATAAACTATAGGAAAGTGAAAAAAAAGATATGAACAAAAATATAAAGAGAAAATAATTTATCTCTTTATATTTTATATATTTATTTATTACATTTATAATATATATTTTATGTATCTGCTTACTTTTTGTTCTACTCTGGCTTATATTTTTAATCTATAGTCACAACGATACTTAAGAACCCTATCTACTCTTATTTATCATTCCAGTCCCAGTCTTTCTTCACCTAAATAAATGTTATATGTTCCATGAAATTAACTGTCAAAATGCAAAACACAAAGTTCTTTTTTATTTTTATTTTTTTGCCCATGCTGCATGGCTTGTGGGATCCTAGTTTTCCCAGCAGGGATCAAACCTGGGCTCTTGGCAGTGAAAGCACACTTTTTTTAAATCACAGGACCTCCAGAAAATTCCCTAAAAGTAAAATTCTGATTATTTCCTTATATATCAGTGACTAAGGACTCTCAAATATATTATCCAAATTGACAAGAAATATAATTTTATCCAAGGCAGTTTGACTTTGAAGGAAAACATCTTGTAAGCATGTGGACTCACAAGAGTATCTGAACCCATATGGAATCAACCAAGTATTTCATTCGAAATGCCAGGCTGGATGAACCACAAGCTGGAATCAAGATTGCCTGGAGAAATATGAACAACCTTAAATATACAGATGATACCACTCTAATGGCAGAAAGTGAATAGGAATTCAAGAGCCTTTTGATGAGGGTGAAAGAGGACAGTGAAAAAGCTGGCTTAAAACTCAATATTCAAAAAACTAAGATCCTGGCAACTGGTCTCATCACTTCATAGCAAATAGAAGGACAAAAGGTGGAAACAGTGACAGATTTTATTTTCTTGGGCTTTAAAATCACTGTGAATGTTGACTACTGTCATGAAATTTAAAGACATTTGCACCTTGGAAGGAAAGTTGTGACAAAACTAGACAGTGTATTAAAAAGCAGAGACATCACTTTGCTGACAAAGGTCCACATAGTCAATGCTATGGTTTTTGCAATAATCATGTATGGATGTGAGAGTTGGACTGTAAAGAAGGATGAGGGCTGAAGAACTGATGTTTTCGAGTTGTGGTGTTGGAGAAGACTCTTGAGAGTCCCTTGGACAGCAAAGAGATCAAGCCTATTAGCCCTAAAGGAAATCAATCCTGAATATTCACTGGAAGGACTGATGCTGAAGCTGAAGCTCCAGTACTTTGGCCACCTGATGTGAAGAGCCAACATATTGGGAAAGACCCTGATACTGGGAAAGATTGAGGACAAAAGGAGAAGGGGGTGGTAGAGGATGAAATGGTTAGATAGTGTCACCAACTCAACAGCATGAAGTTGAGGGAACTCCAGGAGACAGTGGAGGACAGGGGAGACAGTGTGCTATAGTCCGTGGAGAGGCGAAGAGTCAGACATAAATCAGCAACTGAACGACAGCAACAGTGGAACCAGCCCACCTGAGCCAACAATTCATTCCCTCATCACATTTGTGTTAAGCCTCCAGTGATACAGTATCGCCGCAGGTCACAGGTGCCCAAAGATGAATAAGACCAAGTTCTCACCCCTAAAGGTCTCACAGGCCAGAGAAAACAAGCAAGAAAACAGGGTCAGTGTCCACTGAGATAAGGGTTGCTCAGAATTACTTGGCCCCATTCACAGAATGCTCAAGAAACAAAAAGGGATGTATTTGATTCAGTCTAAGTCTTCCTGGAGGACAGTACACCTGTGGCCTGTAAGCTACAGCTTACAGGCTGAGTAAGGGTCCCTCAGAAAGAGGGAAAAGGGACAGAGCATGCCGGGTAGAACTGATGATATAAATAAAGGTGGGAAGGCAAGAAGTAGGGTTTTATATGTGATGCATATTTCTAGATCAGGAGTGGCAAAAGATGAGACAGTAAACGATATGTAAGACAGGCCATGGAAGTCCTTTGGTAAGTTTCCTGGAATTTGACATGTAATAAACTATAAGCTCATTGAGAGTAGGAAGTACTGCATCTTCCTTATAGTCTTAACACATCACCCTCTCTGAATTGCCAGCTGGAAAATTGCATACTCATCGCTTAGAATCCAGTGATTGGCCTCTTCTATGTCCTTGCATTTCCAAATCAGCCAGAAGAAGGTAAATTGCCAAGCCTGTCACAGAACCCTTGTCTTAAGCCGCAAATTTATGTTTCTAGGACAACACTTTTCGATAGCTCAGAATGCACAAACTTCATTTCTCTGGGGCTCTTTCTCACTCCTCTAGTCACTTACGTATAACTTCATGGATGTGTTTTGCTAGGATATGAATCAGATATAACCAGAGGGAGAATGTGTTTGAACTCCAGGTTCAATTCAGTTCCAGACCAAGGCTCCAGCGTGTGCATTATTTATCAATAGCATTTAAGTGCTTGCGATGAGCCAGCCCTGATTTGGCTTTATAAATAAACTATGTCACACTTTACTCCTGTCCTCTGAGTCCTCATACCCTTAAGAGGAAAATGGGGAGCACGTATACAGTTTACATCAGGATAATTATGACTAAGTGATGCTTAGCTAATCAGCCAACTGCGACAATAAGCCATTTAAACCTGTAGGGTAAGAAGTGCTGTGGGAAACTTAAGCCCTTTTTGCATGCTTTTCTTTTTTTCTTTTCTTCTTTTCATTTTTAAAGCTTTTGCTTCGACCTGTTCTGCTTCCACGCAGCTGAGAAAAGGCAGGTCTCTGAGTAAGGAAGTCTTTGATGATTGAGCAGAAGACGTCTTGCTGTGCTAACATTTGATGGAGGATCACTGAATCTCAGGAATGAAAAGGAGCTCAGTGGTGCTGCTGGTCTCCATTTATGTCCCTTACAAAACAGGTTTATTTTTAGCGGTAAGAGAGAACCAGGAAAGAAGACACATTGGCCCTTGGACCTACTCGTCATCTGGAGATTCTCAGTAATATTTGTTGCAATGGAAGCAAGAGATGGAGTAAAGGGATTGCATTACATTAACTGGCCAAGTGTAGTGGAGCGCCCTGAACATCACAGAAAAGCCCAGGATCAGGTGCAGTTCCAACAAAGAAAGTAAGGAAAGGGATTCCATGCTTGGCAGGAATGTAAGAATTTGGCAGAGACGGTGCCAATGGAGAAGGAATAAAAGAGGACACAGGTTGAGAAGAAAATCTGTATTAAATGAGGAGGAAGGACCAAGGATAGAGTTTGGAGATGAACAAGTACCTGAGAATCCTCCTCATTCAGAGAATGGTGCTGGCAGGAGAGATGACTGTGAGGCTGCGGGAGCCCCTGAGATAAATAGCCATTTGAGATAAACAGCCAAAATAAGGCCACAGAGGAAGTATAAACATTACTGGGTAAGAGAAAGGAAGGTGTGAGGATGGGTACAAAAATGAATGCGAGATGCAAAATCAAAGGCTCTGAAGATGCAGGGAAGATCCCAAGGCAACAAATTTGCGTTGAGTTGCTTTTGATAGACTGAAAATACGAAGGGACAATGATCAGACCACAGCGAAAAATAGAACTCTGACCCACAAGCCACAGCACCCAGCCCAGAAAGCCAAACCACAACCACTACAGCTGTCAGCCTCACACATCCAGGATCTCATCAATAACTGACACCTTTCCTGATTTTTGCCCCTAATCTTTCCCACTTCCAAAGTGGGAGCAAGTGGAGAGAGCCAAGTATGTCCCCAAATCCTATCCCGCGGGACGATGCTCAGCAGGTCAGCTCTGGCTTCCCCACGCCGACAGCCTCCGTCAGGGTCAACTGATGCTTTCCTGGTTTTCCTTTTCCCACTATCAAGCTTCCCACTTTTCTGCTGGCCTTTGAGTCACTCGCATTTGGCAGAGCCTGACTCCATCCCTCTAACAAGCTCTGGATTAACAGCTTTTGCTTATTCTCATTGGGATGCTCTTTGTCTGTTTCCATACTTCTGTGTACCCAGCACTGTTCTGGGTTCTAGGAATCATGGTGAACAAAGCAAGAAGAGATCTCTGCCTTTATGAGACTACGAGATTCACATTCTTTTGGGACAGACAGACAGGAAGCAAAGAGAAAAATTAAGTTAGCATTGTGGTGATAAATCATTTCAAAGGAAACAAGACAGGATGATGTGATGTGGGTGGAGAAGAGCGAAGAAAGCCCTCCTTGAGGAGGTGACGTTTCAACCGAAAACTAAGGGGTGAAGAAGATCCAGTCTTGTGAATTTCTGGGGAAAGAGACTCCAGACAGTGAGAACAGCAAACACAGACTGCACTGGGGCAGACCACCCTTGGTTTTATTTGGAAGACACAGAGTAGCAGAGCTGTGATGAGTGAGAGGGAGGTGGGGTCTGAACACACAGGGTTGAGGCTGGAGGGACAGCCTCGGGAGGTTTCAGGCAGGAACACATAATATCCTAAGACAAGTGTAAATGTACAAGCAGAGACAGTTTTCAATGTTCCTTTCCAGTCAATTACCACTATCAAATCAGGGCAGTTCATCCTAAAGATTTCAAGTGTTTACAGTGATAACTGAAGTGCTGCTGGGATAATAGTGCTTCAGTGTAATTAAGCACCTCTGCCCTTCCATCATGAAGATTCAACAAGCATCCAGCTCTTCTCTGCGATCCCATGCACAGCTGACAATGGACAATACATCAATATCTTCTTCCTGCCACACTAGGACTGTTTGATGAGGATGCTGAGAGCTTTAATAACCTTCTTAGATAAATTCTTTATGAGACAGGGAATTAGTAGAGCTGAGCATGAAATAGTTTAGGGTCTGTCAACAAAAGGGCATCATTGTTTTTATGACTTCTCCCATGGTCCCTGGGTGGAAAACTCTCATTAGCTGGAATATTGATAACATAGGTGGCTGCATTGATCTGCTCTGTAAATAGCAGCTGTCTCTTTGCTCAGACCTGTCATCACGCCTGCTCCATTACAGCAAACGGGACCCTTGGAAGGCTAAGCTCACTTATTTCTCCCAATTGCTAGAGTCACAGGGCTCACACTAATTCCCAAGTCCCCAAAGAAAAATAGAAGTGTCATAGAGGGATGATGCTTGTAATTTCTGCCTCCATTTAATTTATAATACAGAGCAGTTCAGGTACTGGTGCAATCTTGCTCCTTGTTTTCTACAGCTTACTCCAGACAAAGAGCTGTGTGTATCAATGCAGCAAAAAATGGGTCATCTGATCAGCCTCGCCATGCTGGTGACCATACTGTCAGCAAGGACGTCGCCATTAGCATCAGTCATCAGTGGAGAAGACCTCTGAGAGACTGCCTAGTGTGTCTCTGTGTAAACCTCCAACAAGCAAGTAAAAAGAGATAAGAAGGGAAATGCAGCTAGCTGGTGGGCTGGAACGCAGCTAGCATTTCATCAAACACTTGCTGTTTGTCCCAGGCACAAAGCTAGACTACTTCCCCAGGCCTCCTGGCCCACAGACACAGCAACATGCTGGAGTCTCAGACAACTGAAAGAGTGGACTCACCATGATGCTTATCACTTCCAGCCCCACCAACCCCACCACCACCACCTCCATCCTCTCTTTATCTTCCCTTGACTTGATGCCAATGAAAACACATTCTTAGAATCTACACTGGAAGTAGAAGAACCTCAAGGTGGGAAGGGTCTAAGTCCCTGAAGGGCATTTGAAGGAGACCTGCCTACCAATGAGGAGCATCAGCCGTAGACTTAGAACAATAGGAAATACACCTGTATTCCTTTAAATTGCTAAGATATCGGAATTTATCTGTTTCAGCTGCTAGCAGTAGCCAACCTAACAGAGTGGATCTCTGAATACGAGAACCAGATTCTCAGAGAATTTACCTCAAAGTGTGCTTGTGATATATTCGTCACCTTAGGGTTTCTACCATGACCTACCAAGTGAGAAAAAAAGTAACATTTTTAACAGCTTTATTGAGGTTTAACTTACATATCCTATTCATTGTAAGTACATAGTTTGATGGGTTTTAGTACATTTATGCAATTATGTAAGAACACTTCTCTCAACCCCCAAATTCCCTCATTTTTACGGGCAATCAATCCATGCTCTGAGCCCTGGGCAAACACACGTTTTCATGTGGTATTTCTGGCATCTATCGTTTGGCATAGTGATGTTGCAGCTCACCTGTGCTGTTACCTGTGACATTCCTGTGTTCCTTTCTGACAGCCGCACAGCACTCAGCGGTGTGCACGTCCTAGGTGGTGTTTTTCTGTTCACCACTTTATGGACATCTGAATTGTTTTCAGTTTGGTATCATTATTTCTGATGCTGCTATATAGAAGTCTTTGCTTGTACGTGTTTTCCTTTCTCTTAGGTAGATGCTAGGAGCTGAATTGCTGGGCTGTATTAATTACCATTTTATACTTGACGAAAGCCCTCTCTGACTCCCTTTGAGTCTGTTCCTTGGCATTCCTAACTTTGTTCATAACTGAAATGCTATATTTGTCACATTGGATTCGTTGAATTTTTGCTTTTATTCACACCTCTCTCTGCTAAGTAGACTATGAGCTATTTAGAGGTCAAAACCATGTTTTTTTTTTAATGATATGCTAATGCCTAGAATAGTGAAGAGTACCCAGGACATGTTTATTGAAATACTAAGTAGCCAGAGAGCTTGGGGTGAATGAGTTACTGTAGAGTCAGAGGGGCTGGATTATGTGATGTCAAGTTGGCTACTGCTGGCAGCCATGGTTCCAAGAATTCCAAGAATTCTGTCTCTGCTTGCCCCCAGTTAGGGCTAGCCAAACAAGAACTTGCTTGAGACTTGGAAGGAGGAAATGAAGCAGAAGTCCTTACCTGCCGAATGCCAGGATGGCACGAGGCAGCCATGGCAGAGGCAGACGGTCTGGCTGCTCTGGCCTGTCGCTTCAGACCCTGGTCAAAGTCTCCTCCTCACTGCAGCCCAGGCCCCCCGCCAGGTGCTTGGCTGTAGAGGTGAGGCCTACACAGGAGCAACTGCTGCCATAGCCTCCTACAGGCCCCTTCTTTCAGGGTCTATGCCCTGAGTGTTGGCTACAGAATGTCCCTTCTGGTTCTAATGGCATCCACACCAGAGCTGCGGTCAGACGTGCTAGCAGCTGATGCTCAGATTCTCTGGTTCCTCCTCTGGATTGCACTGACCCAGCCTTACTGCATTTTTTGGCACCAGGTCTATTTCCCATAATAAAGCCCTCATTTCATGCTACTCATGGTAGCTCTGTTTTCCTGGTGAAACCCTGCCTGCTAGGGTCCTCCAAGCATGGACCATATATAAGCCTTCATTCTTCAGAGAACCCAGTGGTGTGCCTGGAGCCTCTGAAAAGCTGCCTGGTCTGCTCTAAGCAGTAAAGCCCTCCCTGTCCTATGTGACATTTATTTAAAAAGGTCTCTCTATGCACAAAGCATTACCCATGAGATCTGGGAAGAGTTTTGTTTCCAGCATTAAAATGTCACTGAAGATTTTTAAGTGATTTTTTCTTTGGTTGGAATTTAAATTTATCCTGATAACATTCCAATTGCTGATAGAACTCCCAGGTAACTGACATCCCTTAAATTTCTGTTATAGGTGTTAATTGCTATCATGAATCTTGGGGAAGATAAAGAGAATTTAAAAGTAAACAGAGGGGAAGAGACAGATCTAGAGTAAATTGAGAGACAACGAGAAATCTAGGAAGCAGTTAGGGGCAATGCCATCTTATTTTCTTCTTTTTTGCTTTCTTTCTATCGTTGCACCTCAATTGTTTACTTTGAAGAAAAATTACCTTACTGGATACAATTAACATTTTCTATCCTTTACCCTTTTCAAGGAGCAGAGCTATGGCTTTCAATACTCCTGCCTGGCAGTGGATTATCTTCTGATATCTTGTCAATGGTAATTGGAAGGTATTGCAGATCAGAGGCAGAAGGAACATCACCACTAATGGTCTTTATGGCCAGTTATTACAGAGGGATGTTCCCCTGCAAAGGAGGCACTTGTCTGGCCATGATCTGTGACAAAAGCAAGACTCTAGGAGTCGTGAGATAATTGATGATGCTGTCCCTATTTAGGAGTGCTAATGAGTCCAATTTCTGAGAGCTTAACTATGAATTGAATGCAGCTTTTTGTTGAATTTTGTTTTAACTGAGAGAGACAGACTTTCTTCCACCTGCAGAGGCTCCCTTGGGCTCTTTCTGCATTATACCTTTCCAGGGTCAGTATGGGACCTGTTTTCCTGGAAAGAGGATGAAGGGGAATCTACTGCTTTTTAGAAGCTTGGCCAAAGATGCCATACTCAGCCAAGATGGTCACAGCAGAGGAAATGGGTTAACTTAAGTGAAAGAAAAGACTAAGACCCAACCTCAGGTCCTTGAGATGCACATGTGAAGAAATCCATTCCTCACAGACCAGTTAGGTGGAAGGTGATGGTAGCAAATCTCCACCAATGAATCTGTTTTTCAGAAAAAGGGATTCATTCTCTATTGGAGAGCCAAGCTCAAAAACAGGGTGCAGGTGTTAGGTGATTGTGGAGAGGGGAAGAGGGGTTGAACACACCCTGTGTCTGCCCTTCTAAAATATATCTTGATAGCAGCTCTCAGATGCCAGTGCTGTTCTGAGCAGGGACTCAGAACAGCAACTCTGATGAGGCCAAGTGGCTAAGTAGGAAGTCCCATTGCCTGAGTTCCCAGGCTTAGAAGTTCAGTGATTGTGGGAAAGCGAAATAAGTGCTTCATGTCTCCATTTCCTCTTCTGTAAAGTGGTTATAACAGCATCTACATCACAGAGTTCAAAACATTAAGTGAGCTATTATATGTAAAGTACTTTAATAAGTGGTTGGACCAAGAGTTGCTATGCCATTTCCTCACAAAACCTGCATGTGAGGATGTCATTACAGAGACTCTGTTCCGTCCCTGCCCACCTTCCATAATCACAATTCCACCTTGGTTTGGAGCTCTACCAACACACAGGTACAGGTACACACACACACACACACACACACACACACACACAAACTTTGTTGCCATCACAGCCACTTAGTCTATTAAAGACATGTTCCTTGTCAACAAGCCACCTAATGGGAGCCTCTGGCCTACTTCCTGTCTCTAAGGTACATACTTCACAGTGGTTTGGGATCCCTCTGGATTCTCCTCTACCAGTAGACTGATAGGAACACCAGCCTCAGGAACTTAATTACACTGTTGTAGTGGTTGCAGGTAACAACATGTTCTTCCCACCTCACCACCATGTAATTAATTCTGGATGAATCAGGGACCCACTACCCAAATCACACCTCTCTCTTCCACCTCAACATATTCACTAAGCCAGCTAGTTATGCTGCATCGAGACTAGAGCAATTTTGGGCTACCCAAGATATGCAGGGAGCTTGTTAATACTGATAACATTTCCCCATTTTTACTCACAATGAGTATTGGCTCTACCATCAAAGCTGACATTCAAGAAGTTTTCTCATTTAGATGCCAACATGTTTTTTCCCTAAATCAGTTGGCTCTCTTTTTATCTCTCAAGAAAAGAAAAATTTTCTAGACCACACTTCCCACTATTTCCTTGAAAATCTAATACATTTCTGGCTCACAATATCTCTGAGATTTTCCACAAGGTTCCAACTAGATTCCATTTCAATAACTTCCTCAATATCTATACATTTACATATCATGCAGCTTATGAACTATTTTGGCCTCTGGTGAGTCTTTATCTCATCACTGTGACTTTAAAGATTGGCATTTCATCATATGAATGTCGATGAATTAATTTATGCATTCACTCATCCCATGTGTGGTTTCATAAAAACAACTTGAAGTAATGAAAGAAAAAGAGCATATGAGATTCGATAAAACACTGAACAGTACCCCCAAATGTCTCTGGTTCTGCAAAAATACTTAAACTGTATTACAGAATCAATCACCATTTTCCCAGCAGCAAAGTCAAGAAGGAAACACACTCACTGATAAGTAGCATGAGACCATCTGTGAACTCTGGCCCCACATTTTTCAGAGACATGCACAGGTTTACTGTCACTAATGTGTCACAGAAGCAGAAGATATTAAGAGGTGGCAAGAATACACAGAAGAACTGTACAAAAAAGATCTTCATGACCCAGATAATCATGATGGTGTGATCACTCACCTAGAGCCAGACATCCTGGAATGTGAAGTCAAGTGGGCCTTAGAAAGCATCACTATGACAAAGCTAGTGGAGGTGATGGAATTCTTATTGAGCTGTTTCAAATCCTGAAAGATGATACTATGAAAGTGCTGCACTCAATATGCCAGCAAATTTGGAAAACTCAGCAGTGGCCACAGGACTGGAAAATGTCAGTTTTCATTCCAGTCCCAAAGAAAGGCAATGCCAAAGAATGTTCAAACTACCACACAATTGCACTCATCTCACATGCTAGTAAAGTAATGCTCAAAATTCTCCAAGCCAAGCTCCAGCAATATGTGAACTGTGAACTTCCTGATGTTCAAGCTGGTTTTACAAAAGGCAGAGGAACCAGAGATCAAGTGCCAACATCTGCTGGATCATGGAAAAAGCAAGAGAGTTCCAGAAAAATATCTATTTGTGCTTTATTGACTATGCCAAAGCCTTTGACTGTGTGGATCACAATCAACTGTGGAAAATTATGAAAGAGATGGGAATAGCAGACCACCTGACCTGTCTCCTAAGAAACCTATATGCAGGTCAGGAAGCAACAGTCAGAACGGGACATGGAACAACAGACTGGTTCCAAATAGGAAAAGGAGTACGTCAAGGCTATATATTGTTACCCTGCTTATTTAAATTCTATGCAGAGTACATCATGAGAAATGCTGGACTGGAGGAAACACAGGCTAGAACCAAGATTGCCGGGAGAAATATCAATAACCTCAGATATCCAGATGACACCACCCTTATGGCAGAAAGTGAAGAGAAACTAAAAAGCCTGTTGATGACAGTGAAAGAGGAGAGTGAAAACGTTGGCTTAAAGCTCAACATTCAGAAAACGAAGATCATGGCATCTGGTCCCATCACTTCATGGCAAATAGATGGGCAAACAGTGGAAACAGTGTCAGACTTTATTTTGGGGGCTCCAAAATCACTGCAGATGGTGACTGCAGCCAAGAAATTAAAAGACATTTACTCCTTGGAAGAAAAGTTATGACCAACCTAGACAGTATATTCAAAAGCAGAGACATTACTTTCCCAGCTAAGGTCCATCTAATCAAGGCTATGATTTTTCCTGTGGTCGTGTATGGATGTGAGAGTTGGACTTTGAAGAAGGCTGAGCGCTGAAGAATTGATGCTTTTGAACTGTGGTGTTGGAGAAGACTCTTGAGCGTCCCTTGGACTGCAAGGAGATCCAACCAATGCATTCTGAAGGAGATCAGCCCTGGGATTTCTTTGGAAGGAATGATGCAAAAGCTGAAACTCCAGTACTTTGGCCACTTCATGCAAAGTGTTGCCTCATTGGAAAAGACTCTGATGCTCGGATGGATTGGGGTCAGGAGGAGAAGGGGACGACAGAGGATGAGATGTCTGAATGGCATCACTGACTCGATGGATGTGAGTCTGAACGAACTCCAGGAGTTGGTGATGGACAGCGAGGCCTGGCGTGCTGCGATTCACGGGGTCGCAAAGAGTCGAACACGACTGAGCAACTGTACTGAACTGAACTAAATGTGTCATACCCATCATGAGACCTTGACAAATACTGGTATGGCAGCTCTGTTCCATTTCACTAAATCCACAAATTCCATCATACACATACCTCTCTCACTGCCAACCAGCAGGGCTGTGTCAACATCTGCATTTCAGGCCAAAAGTTCTGCTGCTGGGTTTTAGAACAACAGTCTGGACCCTGATCAGTCCCTGATGAACCTCAACAGACTACATTTTCTCTGTCTATTTTAATTTATAACACACGATATGCCATTAATCTTCATTGATCCTCACATTCTGCTTGTCCCTTCTGTTTTCTAGGAAGCAGAATTCATTTTTCTATGCAGGCAAACTGCTCAGCCTTCAGGTGGTTTAGGAGTTCTGTGTGGGCATCACGGTCACATTATTGAAAGTTCCAGATGAATGGTTGCATGTAGGAATGAATTAAAACACTGGATAGATTCCTCATTAAAATGAGAAAAATTGTTGCAATGGTGTCAGAGACATCATTCCTTTCATTTTCTTCTGTTTTATTAAAATCAAATTAGTAGTCAATATGACATGTATAACCAACTAGTAAGTCTGAGCATATATTAATAAAGTTTAGATTTGAAATCAAACTAAACCAATTAAGTCAATCTTGCGAATGTAATAATTTATACAGTTATTTCTTTGCAGAGTGGTAATGAGGTATACATGACAGGCAGTACACAAATGATTATAACTTGCATTATAACATAATCACAAGAAGCATTTTTTTTAATATAAACTAGAATGAAACAAAATGAAACTGGAGAAGTTATGTAGCTGTTCCTTTAAATGTCCTTGAGCCTAAAGAAAAGGAGTCCCAAGCTTAATATTCTCATAAAGGGCCTTGATAAGTACGTATTAGAGAAGATAAAGCTCACATTTTTTCTTCTTTCTTAAGGAATATTTTCTATACAAGTTAATAAAAATTGTTCAAATTGCAAAATTTCCACTTGGAAAGATATAATCAAATATTTTTTAACCCTGGAACTAAGATGTAAATTGCTTACAAATCCTGTTCTGTGCCCAGGCTATTTACACATAAACATATAAAATTTTAAGCTGGTAACATTACAGATAATATGCATGTTAGATGATGTACTAGATAATGGAGAACAGATGTACAATTTGTCAGTCAGTCAGTCAGTTCAGTTGCTCAGTCATGTGTGACTCTTTGCGACCCCATGGACTGCAGCACGCCAGGCCTCACTGTGCATCACCAACTCCCGGAGCATGCTCAAACTCACGTCCATTGAGTCGGTGATGCCACCTAACTATCTCATCCTCTTTCGTCCCCTTCTCCCCCTGCCCTCAATCTTTCCCAGCATCAGGGTCTTTTCCAATGAATCAGTTCTTCACATCAGGTGGCCAAAGTATTGAAGTTTCAGCTTCAACATCAGTCCTTTCAATGAATATTCAGGACTGATTTCTTTTAGGATGGGACTGGTTGGATCTTGTTGCTGTCCAAGGGACTCTCAAGAGTCTTCTTCAACACTACAGCTCAAAAGCATCAATTTTTCAGTGCCCAGCTTTCTTTACAGTCCAACTCTCACATTCATACATAACTACTGGAAAAATCAAAGCTTTGGTTAGATGGACTTTTGTTTGAAAAGTAGTGTCTCTCTCTGCTTTTTAATATGCTGTCTAGGTTGGTCATAACTTTCTAACAAGGAGTAAGTGTCTTTTAATTTCATGGCTGTAGTCACTATCTGCAGTGATTTTGGAGCCCCCCAAAATAAAATCTGTCAGTTTCCACTGTATCCCTGTTTATTTGCCATGAAGTGATGGGACCAGATGCCATGATCTTAGTTTTCTGAATGTTGATCTTTAAGCCAACTTTTTCACTCTCCTCTTTCACTGTCATCAAGAGGCTCTTTAGTTCCTCTTCACTTTCTGCCATAAGGGTAGTGTCATCTGCATATCCAAGGTTATTGATATTTCTCCTGGCAATCTTGATTCCAGCTTGTGTTTCCTCCAGCCCAGTGTTTCTCACGATGTACTCTGCATGTAAGTTAAATAAGCAGGGTGACAATATACAGCCTTGACATACTCGTTTCCCGATTTGGAACCAGTTATAATGTTAGTGCTGTTCATTAATATATATTACTTGTAGTACCTATAGTTCTTTAAAGCAGAGGTAGGAATACTGTCCCCTGCACGCTTTCAGTTAGTTGGAGTCCTCCAGGCATGAGCAAAAATGCTATTCAGTGTTTCAAGCAGCTTTATGCGTCCATGCATGGTTTTCCATGCTCCTTCTGTTCTGCCATGACAACCAGGAATTTACCAGCTATTCTGTCAACCTGAGTCCCTAGGTGAGAATGACATGGAGAAGAGTCTCCAGTCAACCCATGATGTACATATAGTGTACAGTTTGGGGCTACATAGTGTCATTATGGGGCTGTGTGTTACAGCAGCAAACTTAACCAACCCTGTCTAACGGGGTTATTTTAGCAGCTAGATTAAGATAGGATATTTGTTTATGTAACAAAAATAAGTAATTCAACATCTCAAGTGCTTATATCAAGTAGGATTTACTTGCCTCTCATGCTCCATGCCCCTCATGGATTGTCTGAGGAATCTGCTCCACATAATCAGTCAGAGATTCAGATGATAACCCTATGCTATGATGCAGAAGGGATATGGGACATGGCAAGTTGTCCACTGCCTCTTAAAACATCTGCCTGGAAGATGTGCAATCACCCTTACTCACAAGTGCAAGTCACCTGACCATGCTCACCTTCAGATACATGGGGAAATTCAATCCTTTTAATATGTCCCAAAGGAATTTTTTTTAATTGTAACATTCCTTAAAGATCACAGAGCAAATATGATGCCCATTTTCCAGATGAGATGGCCAGTTGAGACAGGCTTAGTAACTGGCTTAAACTCAGAGTTAGGAAATGAAAGAGAAAAAAATGTCTGAACACTAGCAGCCTGAATTCCAGGTCCCAGACCCTTAAAAGCTATAAAATCACAGTAATACTCTGCTAGTAATAATACTAGTATACATTTGGAGGTGAGACAGAATAGTGTTGCAGAGTATTGGTAGCGGGGAGTATTATTGTTAACCAATAGCAATAATAATTAAAACAGCAGCCAATTAGCTGAAGAATGTACATTAATTGTTATTTGGAAACTCTCAGTTGTGCATCTAGAAAATGAAATTATATCAAGTGAGTTGAAAATACGTTCCAGTGTAGGCCCTTTATTAATTATTCCTTACAATTTGGTGGTAAGCTGAGGAAGCCACATGACTCCCCTCTGCCCTCGTGCCTGGCACTAATAAAGGAAACGAGGCCCACGGACGGAGATGTTCACAGAGGAGAACTATCATGAGTCAAGTCAGCTCTTAGCTATGAAGCATGTGGACCTTCTTATTTGAAGGCTCTTCTGCATCTTTACAGAGCATTGTTGCCTCATATTAATTAACTTTAAATGGGCTGTTGGCTGAGAACATCAAAGTCGGCGACTCCAGACTTCCATCATCCTTCTGGTCAAGACTCAGAAGACAGCTTTCAATACTTGTGTCCTGTTTAATCTCTGAAAATGTCAACGCTTCTGCATTGGATTAATCCCTCTTTATCATATGCTGGCTTATTGGAAATAAATTTTAATACGAATCATAAGAATCATGCCTGCCAAATTAATTTTACCCTCAACTCCCAAAGAGTCAACAATACAAAAAGGATTTGCTAAGGAAAGGTCATTTTGGAAACAAGGAAGAGACAACTTGCTGAGAAACTTGGTGAATACAGGGACCTGCGGAGAGGGAGACCAGCTCGAATCCCGCTGCGTCAGTGGCTAGCTCAGCAAATACCTCATCCCGGGTCAATGGCAAGAAACTGACGCAGAATCAAGGTTATGAATGACATAAAAAGTGCAGAGTCTGAGAAGACACCAGCACCACAGGCCTCCATGGAGAATTCTTTGGTTGGTTACTTCTTTACTGTCCTGCTGGTCATACCGTCACCCATGGAATCACCATTTACCCTCATGCATTTGTGTTAAAGAAGCACTATTAAGCAAAATACAAATTAGCTATGAGATGTAGATACATCATACAGATACACATATATGCATATATATTGCATTTGAAGCATTAGATTAAAAAGTATCATTTTAAAATATTATCATTTACTGACTGACATCTGTTAGGTTAATATCAAAGATATATCATGATTAGTTTTGGTAATGACTGTATCTAAAACTGTACCTTGAAATATAATTTCATATCAAATAATTCAATATAGGTACCACCAAATATGAATCTGTGTGATCCGTATCAGGTTTCTTGCATTTTGGGTAACAAGTTTAATGGTTTATGCTTACAATTTTTGTGTTATGCCTCAAAATCAGTAAATATGAGAGGAGGTTTCTGACATATTTAGGCAAATTTCTTTCTAAAATATACTGTGGAAGTACAGTCAGTCTTTATTTCTATAAATAATATGTCATATATCATCTTGAATATAATAATCATTGCTATATTTTTCCTTTTTTGCATTTGTTCCTGAAGGTCCATGGAAAGTTCCCCTGCTATATTAGAAAGAGTTAATATGAGCTTTTGCCACAGATCTGGCAAAGACAATCTCAATAGGATTTTAGGTGTCTCTCAACCTTCTCCTAATCATTATTTCTTTCTCCTTCCCTCTAAATATCATTCTCACCTCGACAAGAATTAAACCATGTATGATTAAAAGTGAAAACACATAAACCTGATAATGGCCCAAACCACTATGATGACTGGAGTGTTCCTCTAAGTAAGAAATAGGGGGCTCAGGACCCTGCAAATTCCTCTGCTCCTTTCTAACAGTAGTACATGCTCACTTGATATGCATTCTGAATCTCTCAGCTAAATTTAAAATAACAATTAAATAATTATCACTGTATCAATAATTTGGGGGGAAAATTGATTAAGAAGATCATCAGCTCCATTGAGCCCCCAGAATACCATAGAGTTGGGCAATATTGATCAGCCCTAGGACAGAAACAGCCTAGATGCCTAACTACTGTGTTTTCTTATCTCTCTCTTACTAATATATACAGATCAAGAAGCAAAGTTAGAACCAGACATGGAACCACAGACTGGTTTCAAATTGGGAAAGGTGTACGTCAAGGCTGTATATTGTCATCCTGCTTATTTAACTTCTATGCAGAGTACATCATGAGAAACACTGGGCTAGAGAAAGCACAAGCTAGAATCAAGATTGTCGGGAGAAATATAAATAACCTCAGATATGCAGGTGATACCACCCTCATGGCAGAATGCAAAGAGGAACTAAGAGCCTCTTGATGAAAGTGAAAGAGGAGGATCAAAAAGTTGGCCTAAAACTCAACATTCAAAAAATAAAGATCATAGCATCTGGTCCCATCACTTCATGGCAAATAGATGAGGAAACAGTGGAAAAAGTGACAACTTTATTTTCTTGGGCTCCAAAATCGTTGCAGATGGTGACTGCAGCCATGGAATGAAAAGCCGCTTGCTCCTTGAAAGAAAAGCTATGACAAACTTCAATTCAGTTTAGTCATTCAGTTGTGTCTGACTCAGCAACCAATGGAGCTTGCTCCAACTCATGTCCATGGAGTCAGTGATGCCATCCAACCATCTCATCCTCTGTTGTCTCCTGCCCTCAATCTTTCCCAGCATCAGGGTTTTTTCAAGTGAGTCAGAACTTTGCATCAGCTGGCCAAAGTATTGGAGTTTCAGCTTCAATATCAGTCCTTCCAATAAATATTCAGGGCTGATTTCCTTTAGGATTGACTGGTTTGATTTCCTTGTAGTCCAACGGACTCTCAAGAGTCTTCTCCAATACCACAGTTCAAAGGCATCAATTTTTCAGTACTCAGCTTTCTTTCTGGTCCAACTATCACATCCGTTACATGACTACTGGAAAAACCAAAGCTTTGACTAGATGGACTTTTGCCAGCAAAGGAATGTCTGTACTTTTTAATATGCTCTCTAGGTTGGGTAAAAATGTTCTTCCAAGGAGCAAACATCTTTTCATTTCATGGCTGCATTCACCATTTGCAGTGATTTTGGAGCCTAAGAAAATAAAGTCTCTCACTGTTACCATCGTTTCCCCATTTATTTGTCATGAAATGATGAGACTGGATGTCATGACCTTCATTTTTTAATGTTGAGTTTAAGCCAGTTTTTTCACTCTCTTCTTTCACTTTCATCAAGAGGCTCTTAGATCTTCTTCACTTTCTGTCATAAGAGCGGTGTCATCTGTGTATCTGAGGTTATTGATATTTCTCCCAGCAATCTTGATTCCAGCCTGTGCTTCATCCAGCCCAGCATTTCTCATGATGTACTCTGCATATAAGTTAAATAAGCGGGTGACAATATACAGCCTTGATGTTCTCCTTTCCCAATTTGGAACCAGTCTATTGCTCCATGTCTGGTTCTAGCTGTTGCTTCTTGACCTGCATACAGATTTCTCAGGGGGTAGGTAAGATGGTCTGGTATTCCCATTGCTTTAAGAATGTTCTATACTTTGTTGGGATCCACACAGTCAAAGGCTTTGGCATAGTCAATAAAGCAGAAGTAGTAGATTTGTTTTTCTGGAATTCTCTTGCTTTCTCTATGATACAATGGATATTGGCAATTTGATCTCTGATTGAACATTCTTTGGCATTGCTTTTCTTTGGGATTGCAATGAAAACTGAATTTTTCCAGTGCTGTGGCCACTGCTGAGTTTTCCAAATTTGCTGGCATATTGAATGCAACACTTTCACAGCATCATCTTTCAGGATTTGAAATAGTTCACCTGGAATTCCATCACCTCCACTACCTTTGTTCATAGTGATGCTTCCTAAGGCCCACTTGGCTTCACATTCCAGGATGTTTGGTTCTAGGTGAGTGATCACACCATCATTGTTATCTGGGTCATGAAGATCTTTTTTTGTACAGTTCTTCTGTGTATTCTTGCCACCTCTTAATATCTTCTACTTCTGCTTGGCCCATACTGTTTCTGTCTTTATTGTACCCATCTTTGCATGAAATGTTTCCTTGGTGTCTCTAGTTTTCTTAAAGAGATCTCTAGTCTTTCCCATTCTGTTGTTTTCCTCTATTTCTTTGCATTGATCACTGAGGAAGGCTTTCTTATCTCTCCTTGCTGTTCTTTGGAACTCTGCATTCAGATGGATATATGTTTCCTTTTCTCCTTTGCCTTTCACTTCTCTTCTTTTCACAGCTATTTGTAAGGCCTCTTCACACAATCATTTTGCCCTTTTGAATTTCTTTTTCTGGGGATGGTCTTGATCCCTGCCTCCTGTACAATGTCATGAATCTCTATCCATAGTTCATCAGGCACTCTGTCTATCTGATCTAGTCCCTTAAATCTATTTCTCACTTCCACTGTATAATCAAAAGGCATTTGATTTAGGTCATACCTGAACGGCCTAGAGGTTTCCCCTACTTTCTTCAATTTATGTCTAAATTTGGCAATAAGGAGTTCATGATCTGAGCCACAGTCAACTCCTGGTCTTGTTTTTGCTGACTGTATAGAGCTTCTCCATCTTTGGCTGCAAAGAATGTAATCAATCTGATTTCAGTGTTGGCCATCTGGTGATGTCCATGTGTAGAGTCTTCTCTTGTGTTGTTGGAAGAGGGTGTTTGCTATGACCAGTGTGTTCTCTTGGCAAAACTCATTAGCCTTTGCCCTGCTTCATTCTGTACCTACCAAGGCTAGTACGATGCTATAAAGAACAATATCACATAATTGTTAGGTCAGTGAATCAAGGTACCTTGGACATGGTCAAGCAGGAGATGACAAGACTGAGCATCGACATGTTAGGAATCACTGAATTAAAATGGACAAGAACATGAAAATTTAATTCAGATGACCATTACATCTACTACTGTGGGTGAGAATCCCTTAGAAGAAATAGAGTAGCTCTCGTAAACAAAAGAATCCAAAATACAGTACTTTGTTGCAATCTCAAAAATGACAGAATGATCTCTGTTCATTTCCAAGGGAAACCATTCAATATCATTATAATGCAAGTATACGCCCCACCACTGATGCTGAAGTTGAGTGGTTCTATGAAGACCTATAAGACCTTCTAGAACTAACATCAAAAAACATGCTCTTTTCATCATAAGTGATTGGAACGCAAAAGTAGGAAGTCAAGATATACCCAGAGTAACAGGCAATTTTGGCCTTGGAGTAAAAAACAAAGCAGGGCAAGGGCTAACAGTTTTGTCAAGACAACCTGCTGGTTATAACAAACACCATTTCATAACAGTGCAAGAGACAATTCTACACATAGACACCACCAGATGGTCAATATCAAAATCAGATTGGTTATGTTCTTTTGCAGCCAAAGGAGAGGCTCTATATAATCAGTAAAATTAAGAGTTGGAGCTGACTGTTGCTCAGATCATGAGCTCCTTATTGCAAAATTTAGGGTTAAATTGAAGAAAGTAGGAAAAACCACTAGGCTGTTCAGGTATGACCCAAATCACACCCTTATGGTTATACAATAGAGGTGACAACTAAATTGAAGGGATTAGATCTCATTTACAGAGTGCATGAACAACTGTGGAAAGAGGCTCATAACACTATACAGGAGGCAGTGACCAAAGCCATTTTAAAGAAAAAAGAAATGCAGGAAAACAAAGTCCTAGTCTGAAGAGGCTTTACAAATAGCTGAGGAAAGAAGAGAAGTGAAAGGCAAAGGACAAAGGGAAAGATATACCCAACTAAATGCAGAGTTTCCGAGAATAGCAAGGAGAGACGAGAAGGCCTTCTTAAACAAACAATGTAAAGAAACAGAGGAAAGCAAGAGAATGGGAAAGGCTAGAGATCTCTTCAATAATTTGGAGATATCAAGGGAATATTTCATGCAAAGAGGGACATGATAAAGGACAGAAATGATAAGGACCTAACAAAAGCTGAAGAGATTAAGAAGCAGTGGCAAGGATATCTAGAAGAAATATATAAGAAAGGTCTTAATGACCAGGATAATCACAATGATGTGCTCACTCCCATAGAGCCAGACATCCTGGAGTTGAAGTAAAATGGGCGTTAGGAAGCATCACTATGAACAAAGCTGGTGGACATGATAGAATTCCAGCTGAGTTATTTCAAATCCCAAAGAAAGATACTGTTAAAGTGCTACTTTAAATATCCCAGCAAATTTGGAAAACCCAGCAGTGTCCACAGGACTGGAAAAGGACAGTTTTCATTAAAATCCCAAAGAGGGGCAATGCCAAAGAATGGTCAAACTGCCATACAATCATGCTCATTTTGCATGCTAGCAAGGTTATGTTCAAAATCCTTCAAGCTAGGCTTCAACATGAACCGAGAATTTCCAGAGGTACAAATTGGGTTTTGATGAGGCAGAGGAATCAGAGATCCAATTGCCAACATTCACTGCATCATGAAGAAGGCAAGGAGTCTCAGAAAAATATCTACTTCTGTTTCATTGACTATACTAAAGCCTTTGATTTTGTGGATCACTATAAGCTGTGGAAAATTCTCAGGTTTGGGAATGCCAGACCACCTTACCTGTCTCTGAGAAACTTACATGCATGTCAAGAATGAAGAGTTAGAATGAAACAACTGACTGGCTTCAAATTGGCGAATGAGTACCTCAAGCCTGTATATTGTTACCGTGATTAGTTAGCTTACATACAGAGTACATCATGCAAAACGCTGAACTGAAGGAATCACAAGCTGGAATCAAGATTGCCAGGAGAAATATCAGCAACCTTAAATATGTAAATGATATTATGTTAATGGTAGAATGTGAAGAGGATCTAAAGAGCCACTTGATGAGGGTGAAAGAGAGTGAAAGGTTGTCTGAATCTCAATATCAGAAAAATTAAGATCATGGCATCTGGTCCCATTTCTTGATGGCAAATAGAAGGGGAAAAATTTGAAGCAGTGATAGATTTTATTTTCTTGGGCTTCAAAATCACTGCAGGCAGTGATTGCAGTCATGAAATTAAAAGACATTTGCTCCTTGAAAAAAAAAGCTATGACAAAATTAGAAAGCATATTAAGAAGCAGAGACATCACTTTGTCAACAAAGGGCCAACAAGTCAAAGCTCTGATTTTTGCAGTAGTCATATATGGATGTGAAGGTTGGACCATACAGAAGGCTGAGTACCGAAGAACTGATGCTTTCAAATTGTGGTTCTGGAGAAGACTCTTGAGAGTCCCATAAACTGCAAGGAGATCAAACCAGTCAATTCTAAAGGAAATCAGTCCTGAATATTCATTAGAAGGACTGATGCTGAAGCTGAAGCTCCAGTACTTTGGCCACCTGATTTGAAGAGCCAACTCACTGGAAAAGACTCTGATGCAGGGAAACTATTGATTAAGTCAGTATGAGAAGGAGGTGACACACTTCTAACAATAAGAGATGGTTAGGTAGTATTAGCAACTCAACAGACATGAATTTGAGCAAACCCCAGAAGACAGTGGAGGACAGAGGAGCCTGACATGCTACCATCCACAGGATTGCAAAAAGTCCAACGTGACTAAGTGACTAAGAAACAAGCCTACTCTAGAGCACAGCCCTGCATGGGACAGACACCATTTCAAAAGCTGTATGCCTACAGCAATATTTGGTTCCATGGAGACAAAGATTTAAAATGAGAAATCCTGCAGACAGATTTTCCCTAGGAATATAGAGAAAATCCATAATATTGGAGAACTGGCAGGATTTATGTGTTGGGGTCTTTAGAAATTCATTAATTCATTCAATAAATGTTAATCAAATTCCTTGATAACTGGCTCATAATGATTCTTTTCTAAATTTAAGGAGTGCTCCCTTACTTCATAGGATACTGAAGGGCTGTCAGATAGAGAAACTTTGAAGGAGACAGAAGTATCATCTTTCCTTTTCCCTCCCCTTCTCTCCTTCCCTCTTGTATCCACCCTTTCTCTTCTCTCACTTTCCCTTTCCTTCCATTCCTTTCCCTTTCTTTCAGGAAAATAAGTTAGGGAGAAGACTTTCATTAAAATTCCCTTTCCTTCTTTAGGTCTGTGGTTCTCAAACAATGGAGCAAGTGATATAAATATTATACAAAGAAGCTTTAGATGGTAAACAGACATGGCCTTATTAATAGTGTCGAGATACATGGCAAGGTTTTTTTATTTCCCATTTTCTTTCTTTATCTCTTTGCCTTCAACTTTTAAAAGTTTTAATAAATAGTAATGAAAGGGCTGTAAAAATAATAATACAAAAATAGCCCCCTACCTTCACAAACCTCCTCAGAGACAAACACGATCTCTTCATTTTGTTGTTGTTGTTTCTTGTTCAGTTGCAAGTCTTGTCTAATTCTTGCAATCCCATGAGCTGTAGCCCACCAAACTCCTCTGTCCATGGGAATTCCCAGGCAAGGCTACTGGAATGGGTTGCCATTTCCTCCTCCAGGGGATCTTCTCAACTCAGGGATCGAACACATGTCTCCTGATTGGCAGGCAGATTCTTTACCACTAAGCCACCAGGGAAGTCCTTCTTTCTTTTAACTATTTTTAATAGTATGGAATTTCATGTTATAATAAGAAGGTTTCATACAATATACTCTTTTGGTTCAATTTATAGTTTATCTTTGGACACTTTATAATTGATAAAATTGTTACATGAATTTTCAAAAAGCTATGTGTACAGATTCTCTAATACTCTTTGCTTGGCTTAATCTTCCTCCTCTTAAATATGGGCTAGAATTTGTAACTCACTTCTGACAAATGGAATAAACCAGAAGTGACAGTGCTCAGCTTTGGAGATCAGGCCATAGAAAGGTCCTGTGGCCTCCATTGTGACCTTTCTCTCTCTTGTCTGGCTCTGTCTGTCTGTCTCTCAGATCACTGGCACTAAGGGAAGATGGCCACCATGGTGTCCTACATGGTGAGAAATCAAGGCTTCTTGACAGCCGCCATATGACTGAGCTTGAAGTGGCTCTTTCACCCCAGCCAGATCTGCAGATGACTGTAAACCCAGCCAGCATCTGGACTATAACCTCATGAGAGACCGGGAGCCAGAGCCATTTAGCTAAGCTGCTCACAAATTCTTGATCCATGGGATGTGTGAGGAGATTAAATATTGGGTTGGCCAGAAAGGATTATTCAAGATTTTCCATAAGGTGTTATGGAAAAACCCAAATGAACTTTTTGGCCAACCCATTATGTATTGTTTTAAGATGCAAAATTTGAGGGTAATTTGTTATTGCAACAATAGATAACAAAGTACTTTAAAACCATTTTTCCCATACTCCTAATACAGTTACCTGACATTCACAGTTAATCAACGACATCTCCTTATTTCATTATTCCTAATTAGATATAATTCACTGAGCCAATTATTGTATTATCTTTCCTTTTATAACTTTTGTTTTTCCTGGAATTAATAATTGCCATTATTCTACCAGACATAGTTACCTAGGTATTCATCCTCATTACTTTTCCAAATACTTCATCAGATCTACCATATACCTTCCAGAAGTTTCCTTTGTTCCAAGTAGCATATCACAATAGATCATCTAACAATCACTTATTTTTGCCTCCGCAGAGTCTTTTCTCCCAGAGTTATTGTCTTCTTGCTCCAAAACAGAAATCCTTTCTCTAGGCCTGTCATCCTGGGTCATGTCTTTCCTTCATTCCAGGCTTTTATTCACTGCTTTTGTGTGTCACAGTGCCTTCTTCTTGGATCTTATCGCCCTTGTCTGGGTGCCATTACTTCTTTTACAAGAGAACATTATGTAATAACCTGTAAAGTATGGTTGCATGGGTGAAAATTATGTGGATTTAGATGTATAAAAATATTGAATTTATCTAAGATTCTAAATTAGAGTCTCTTGGACTGCAAGGAGATCCAACCAGTCCATCCTAAAGGACATCAGTCCTGAAGATTCATTGGAAGGACTGATGCTAAAGCTGAAACTCCAATACTTTGGCCACCTGATGTGAAGAAATGTCTCATTGGAAAAGACTCCGATGCTGGGAAAGATTGAGGGTAGGAGGAGAAGGGGATGACAGAGGACGAGATGGTTGGATGGCATCACCAACTCAATGGACATGAGTTTGAGCAAACTCCAGGATTTGGTGATGGACTGGGAGGCCTGCTGTGCTGCAATCCAAGGGGTCATAAAGAATCAGACATGACTGAGCAACTGAACTGAACTGAATTGATTAATTAGGAGAAGACATTCCAAGTGAAGATTTCTTTTAATTATTAAAATTTGTTTCTTCTAGATTTCTCTTATTTTTTTTTTACAGTTTAGTTTTCCTCAGTCAGAAATCTTATCCAATATACAAAGATGTGAATAGACAATATACATTTAATGTATTGTAAAAAGATTTTAATTTCAGAAGCAATGTGGATATGAGCCTATTTCAGTTTTAAAACTTCTATTCTCACTTCTAAAATGCCCACAATACTTCTTTATGTATTTATTTTAGTATTCATTCACCTGCCAGTCTCCATTAAAATGTGAACTCATTACTAATCTTCAGTTGATGCTATTTCATCAAGCCTGATTTACAAGTGAAAATTAATGGTTTAGCAATTTTATGACTATCTTTATACCTGCTCAAGATGTCTGACCTGGAAGTTCTTTGCTGGGGAAGACGGAACTCAGTTCCAGACTCATGTAACTTAAAACAAGCCAACCCAACTTTCTGCACCTCAGTGTCCCTATGTCAACAATGACACGTTTCATAGATGATCTGGAAAATGAGGGACTTCTCAAGTCTAATGTCCAAATGGGAATGGCAGACTTTACTTTAAGTCCCAATTTTCCCTTCTCTGATCTTAGAGGTCATCAGTATTCAGAAAATATTGGGGATGAGAACTCAGGTTTTCTAGTATGCCCTGCTACCCTTGAGGCTCATAATTCACATGCTCCATGTAAATCACTTATTTTCCTCATTTATGAGACATTTTAGCTTCCTTCCTTATATATTAAGGGCAGTATTACTTGCCACTGTGGTGTGAAACATGAGTTACCATGGAAATAAAGCAAAAAATATAAACTATCATGTCAGTGTAAATAGCTAAGTAAGTCAGTCATCATTGCTATTAGCTATTTCTGTTCTACACTCTGCAAGAGAAGAATTCAGAACAGCCCAAGTTACGTCGGTGGCCCCAACACCAAGTCCCTGCAGGAACCAGAATGTTGGTCCTGCCCCACTATCTCTCCTTCCTCTGCCACACACACTGTATTTCTCTCACTGACTCCCCACCGGCCTGTACCTCAAGCCCCGAACCTCCCAGACAAAAGCATGGTTGTTTTCAGAGACTGATAGGGGCCTACCCTGGCTCATCTTTAGCTAACTTCATCTGTCTACCTTCATCTCCTATGACTTACTCTCCCTTTCATTCCCAGCCACATCAGAATCCTTTGCACTGGCTGTTCCATCTTCCTGGAAGGTGCTTTCCCAAGGTACCTCCTTCAGGTCTTCAGGGAAAACTCACCATCACCATGGGACTGCCCTGGCCATGCCGTGCAAGGCTTTAATTCTCTGTCTTGAGTCTGGACATGTCCCCTCCTACATTCTTTTCCTTCTTTAGCACTTAGCTGCCGTCTATGGGGTTGCACAGAGTTGGACACGACTGCAGCAACTTAGCAGCAGCAGCAGCAGCAGCAGCATACTACATGTCTTATCTTATATGGTGTGTATATTATTCTCACCAAAAGCTGCAGAAAGTGAGGGTTTCTATATGTTTTATTAACACTATATATTCTAGGGATTCTGGTGAATGTTTTCTGTAATGGTACAAATAGTAAATATTTTAGACTTGGTGGGCCATATGATCTGTTACAACTAATCAATTCTGCCTTTGTGGTATAAAAATAGTCATACAATATGTAAATGAATAAATGATATGGCTGGATTCCAACAAGTATTACGAACACCAAAATTTGAATTTTATACAACTTTCAAGTGTCATGTATATTATTCTTCTTTTGATTTCTTTTTCTACTACTTAAAAGTATTAAAACCATTCTTAGCTAGTAAGCCATCCAGAAGCTGACAGCAAGCCAGATTTGGCCCATGGTTCAGAATATGCAGACCACTGCTTTCAAAGAATTCTCAATGTTGTTCAGATCAGTTCAGCCACTCTGTTGTGTCCAGCTCTTTGAGACTCCATGGATTGCAGCATGCCAGGCTTCCCTATCCATCACCAACTCCTGAAGCTTACTCAAACTCATGTTTATTGAGTTGATTATGCCATCTAACCATCCCATCCTCTGTTGTCCCCTTCTTCTCCTGCCTTCAGTCTTTCCCAGCATCAGGATCTTTTCAAATGAGTCAGTACTTCGCTTCAGGAGGCCATTGTATTGGAGATTCAGCTGCAGCATCAGTCCTTCCAATGAATATTCAAGACTGACTTCATTTAGGATGGACTGGTTGGATCTCCTTGCAGTCCAAGGGACTCTCAAGAGTCTTCTCCAACACCACAGTTCAGAAGGATCAGCATGTTGTAGATATAAAGTAAATATTAGTTAAATGAGTGAATTGCATACTCAGTCACTCAGTCATGTTGGACACAACTTAGCGACCCCATGGCTATAACCCATTAAGTGCCTCTGTCCATGGGATTCTCCAGGGAAGAACACTGGAGTGAGTTGCCATTACCTACTCTAGGGGATCTTTCTGACCCAGGGATTGAACCTCATCTCTTGTGTCTCCTGCACTGGTAGGCAGGTTCTTACCAGCTGAGGCCCTGGGGAAGCCCCAGTGAATATAAAGATAGAAGCAATGTTAACAAATGAATATTTAATAACAAAAACAAATAATGAACTATATTAGATGAGAACTGAAATTAATCTAAAAAATACTTAAAATAATATATTTCTTTGCCTTATTATGTGCACTATTGTACTCATCTCACACACTGCCAAAGTAATGCTCAAAATTCTCCAGCCAGGCTTCAATAGTACATCAACCATGAACATCCAGATGTTCAAGTTGGATTTAGAAAGAACAGAGGAACCAGAGATCAAACAGCCAACATCTGCTGGATCATTGAAAAAGCAAGAGAGTTTCAGAAAAAAATCTACATTTGTTTTATTGACTATGCCAGAACCTTTGACTGTGTGGACCACAACAAACTGTGGAAAATTCTTAAATAGATCAGAATACCAGACCACCTGATCTGCCTCCTGAGAAATCCATATGCAGGTCAAAAATCAACAGTTGGAACTAGACAAGGAACAACAGACAAGTTCCAAATTGGGAAAGAAGTTCATCAAGGGTGTGACAATTCACCCTGCTTATTTAACTTATGTGCAGAGTACATCATGAGAAACGCTGGGCTGGATGAAGCTCAAGCTGAAATCAAGATTGCCAGGAGATATATCAATAACCTCAGATATGCAGATGACCCCACCCTTATGCCAGAAAGTCAAGAAGAACTAAAGAGCCTCTTGATAAAAGTGAAAGTGGAGAGTGAAAAAGTTGGCTTATATTTCAACATTCAGAAAACTGAGATCATAGCATCTGATCCCATCACTTCATGGCATGTAGATGGGGGAACAGTGGAAACAGTGTCAGACTTTATTTTGGGGGGCTCCAAAATCACTGCAGATGGTGACTGCAGCCACAAAATTAGAAGACTCTTACTCCTTGGAATGAAAATTATAACCAACTTAAACAGCATATTAAAAAGCAGAGACATTACTTTGTCAACAAAGGTCCATCTAGTCAAGGCTATGATTTTTCCAGTAGTCATGTATGGATGTGAGAGTTGGACTATAAAGAAAGCTGAGTGCTGAAGAATTGATGCTTTTGCACTGTGGTGTTGGAGAAGACTCTTGAGAGTCCCTTGGACTGCAAGGAGATACAACCAGTCCATTCTAAAGGAGATCAGTCCTGAAGATCCATTGGAAGGACTGATGCTGAAGCTGAAACTCTAATACTTTGGCCACCTAATGTGAAGAAATGACTGACTCATTGGAAAAGACCTGATGCTGGGAAAGATTGAGGGCAGGAGGAGAAGGGGATGACAGAGGATGAGATGGCTGGATGGCATCACTGACTCAATGGGCATGGGTTGGGTAAACTCCAGGAGTTGGTAATGGACAGGGAGGCCAGACATGCTGCGGTTCTTGGGGTTGCAAAGAGTCGGATATGACTGAGTGACTGAACTGAACTGAAGATACACAGATGAAACCACCCTTATGGCAAAAAGTGAAGAACAAAATAGCCTCTTGAAGAAAGTAAAAGAAGAGAGTGAAAATTTTAGCTTAAATCTCAACATTCAGAAAACTGAGATCATGGAATCTGGTCCCATCACTTCATGGCAAATAGATGGGGAAACAGTGACAAACTTTACATTTTTTGGTCTCTAAAATCTCTGCAGATGGTGACTGCAGCCATGAAATTAAAAGGACCCCTGCTCCTTGGAAGACAAGCTATGACCAAACTAGAGAGCATATTAAAAAGCAGAGACATTGTGTTACAAAAACCGGTCTGTCTAGTCAAAACTGTGGTTTTTCCAATAGCCATGTATGGATTTGAGAGTTGGACTATAAAGAAAGCTGAGCACCAAAGAATAGATGCTTTTGAACTCTGGTGTTGGAGAAGATTCTTGAGAATTCCTTGGGCAGCAAGGAGACCCAACCAGTCCATCCTGAAGGAGATCAGTCCTGAATATTCCTTGGAAGGACTGATGTTGAAGCTGAAACTCCAATACTTTGGCCAGCTGATGCAAAGAACTGACTCATTTGAAAAGACCCCAATGCTGGGAAAGTTTGAAGTCAGGAAGAGAAGGGGATGCCAGAGGATGAGATTGTTGGATGACATCACCGACTTGATAGACATGAATTTGTAGGCTCCGGGAGTTGGTGATGGACAGGGAAACCTGGCATGCTGCAGTCCATGGGGTCACAAAGTCAGACACAACTGTGTGACTGAACTCACTGACTGACTATCATTATTAATCAGACAGATGAAACTATGTCAATGTTTGATGAAAATATATCAGTGAGTCTATCAATAAAAGAAATTGAATAGATATTACAGACATTTGCTGATTTTACATGCTACACCTGGAAAGCAAAACTTTTCAAGTATTCGAAGAATGTCTATGAAGTTTTGTCTTTTTTTTTTTTTGAATGGGTGCACGTTTGTTGTCATTCTTCACACTGAAGTAAGGTCTAGGTTCACTCAGTTTGAATCTTGGTGGCCTTGTGACTGCTCTAACTACTAAATAGAAGTGATCTGTGTGAGTTCTGAGACTAGCCCATTAAGGCCATGCAGTTTCCCCCATCACTTAGGTGCTCACTCTTTAAATGCTTCCATTTGGAAACCGCATCTCAGAATCCAGTCACCATGTTGCGAAGAAGCACAAGCCATTTGGAGAAGTGATGTGTAAGTGCTCAAGTTGAAGGTCCCACCAGAGCTGAGTCTTCAGTTTATCCCAACCTGAGTTCCAGCAGCCCTTGGGGGATGACAGCCCTTCACACTGTCCCAGACACAGTTTCCCTGGCTAAGGCCCCAGACGTCAGGAAGTATAGACAAGCCATTCTCACTGTGCTCTGACTGAATACCTGGCCACAGAAATCCACACACAGAATGAAATGGTAGCTGTTGACTGACTCCTTACAGTGGGTGTTTTTTTATTTAGCTATAGTTCCTAGAAAAAATTAATCTTGATATCAGACCAAAAAGAAAATTACAATATAATTCAATAAAATCAAAGAAAAAAATTTAGATAGCTCATGAAAATGACTAGAAATCAGAGCACAAATAAAATACAAAATCTAAATTTACTTTAGCAATAGTGCCTCGAAAAGTAATTCAGTGAAGAACATGAGACTAGGTACGATAGTTTCCTTAAATATAAATAAATTGAAGTTTTAGAGAGTTCCAATGAGCACAATAATGGAATACAGAGAAGAAAAGGAAATTCTGAAAAAGCCTCTGGCTCAGAACCGCACATTTTGTTTGATTATTTCCATGACCAACCATTGTGAAATTCTGCAACTTTTACCAGAATTTCCATTATTTCTTCCTTTAAAGTGCCACAGACAGACTGAATTCATCTTTTCTCACCTTCTTGGCTTCATTAATTGAGTAACTTCTCTATGATTTCAAGACTTTTAGTCTTCAAAACAGCTCTCCCTCTGCTTCCAGACTGTTTTATTTTAAGCATAAGTGCATAGACTGCATCATATCAGTTCCCTATTCCAAAAACTTTAACTAGATCCCTTGTGTATAAATAAGTCTAAAACCTTTAACATGGCAATCAAGGTCTTCAAAGGCTACCCTCAAAACACTTATCCAGTCTCATTCCCTGTTAAGACACCCACCTTCTATTCACATAGTATATTTGCTGTTGATAATGTGGGTGTTAGTTGAGTACATCATTCGCTCACATTACCTTAGCCAAAGATGTTCATAATAGAGAGGAAAAGAGTGAAGAATCTGGAAATTTATAGTTCTAGAAAGGATTATATTGGAGGTAATTCACAGAATGCAAATCAAATGATCATATTTTTTTAAAAAGGACTTGATTGGACATGTGTATGAAAAGCTGAGGAATATCTGGCTTTAGGTAGGGTGTTGTCTAGGGATTCATGCAATGTCCCCAGTCTCTCTCCACCTTTCCAGCTCTTGGTACAGCCTTCCTCTGTGTGGGCTTCATACCCAGGTAACCTCTCTGCAAGTACTGATTCCTAAAAGTTCTGGGATTACATCTCAACATCTTCACTTGGCAACACCAGTAGTAAGCCTCTTTTTTCCCTAGTAGTTGCAACAGAAGGCCTGGAGTTGGTTTCTATTGGTCTAGGTTGAGTTGCAATTCCATCCCTACAACTAGGCAGGAGGAATTCACTGCTTCATCAGACTGAGAAAAGTGGATCTAGCAGTAGAGTCAATGCAACGGGAACATGCAGAATAGATGGGGACAAAGATAGTTTCCCCTGTACGGTGTCACATCAGGGAGACAGAGGAATGCAAGACCCATGTGGACAACATCAACTATTGTACAACTTACCAAAACTTGTTGAAATAGCATACTTTTGAGTGTAGAAAAGAAACTATTTTAAGAAGCATCCTCAGGAGCTATCTTTGAACACTTACTCATGAAACATAAGAGGGAATTACTTGGTCTTTGCAGCTGTGGAGCATTAATGGGCTCAGGGCTCACGAGTGGCAGTGATGAGATAGAACTTTGTTTTTGTTTTTCCAAAAAATAGGACAAGTTTACCATCAGTAGAGTGTGTGAATGGAGCAGAATCCAGGAGAATTAGCAGAGTTAGCAGAAACACTTAGCTTTATCAAAGGCTGTAGGGTCTTGAGTAGGGTTTCAGCAGGCACTTGCATAGCTGGCTGGATATATCTAGAATGCAGTGGACACATTCAGTTGTCCCAGGAAATTTACCTTTATCTATTCACATGTCAATTTCCACAGTTTTGAGTTAACCAGAAAGCACATCCATGTCAATCCTTGTCTAGGACAGTCACTAGTATAGACCAATCTATAGCATAGGCCTACAGTGCAATTGTTAAATACAGGATTCAGCACATGACTTAGACTTCAGTCCTCACTATACATTTAACTTTGCACAAATAATCTACTGAATAATTCCGACACTGCTTTTCTTCACCTGTATGAGAAATAATAATATATCCATACCCTTGACAATGCTTAAAGACCAAACAAAGATGCTTAATCTAAAGCAGGATTAAAGTGGCCATTAGTATTATTACTAGGCATTCTGAGTTTTTCTTATAATTTGGATAAGAAACTGGCTTTTTCTTACTTGGCTTTGAAAACTTTACAATGTAGGAAGGGAAAAAAATCAGCAAACAAATTAGGTGTTAACCTAAATACATAATAATATCAATTTGAACTCAATCTGGTAACTTATTATAATTTAAAATCAATCTTATTTTACTCTAGAAATAGTAATTTGATTTCAATTCTTTCTCTCACCACCCACTCCTTATCCCCTCCCCATAAACGATTTTTATTAAGTATTATCAATTTGTCTGATGAGTTGCTCATGCAAAACAAAAGTTTCTCTCATTTCTTGTCATAGTGTCTGCTTAAGAAATGACTCTGTGCAGAGTTTAGAGGAAAAAAAAAGTTACTAGAATATTAAAGCAACACAGTTGATTAAAATATCACACCTTGCCTGTTTCTTTGGCAAGTTCAATGAAGAAGCAAAGATGAAATATTAGCATGTGTTTTTCACATGAATATGCTGGGGAAAAAATAACTTTTTTTTCATTTATATCTGATACTTTTTAAATCTTCAAAATGTATCTTGATGTTTCTCCTAAATAATAGCTTGAGCAACCCAGTATAGACTACTTCATAAATAGGGTTCTGAAAAGTATAACATTATCTTGACAAAGGAAGGAAAACCAAATACTTCTCCTAGTGTTCAGGAAGTCTGTCCTGAGTTGAAAGATTTGGGTTTTACATATCTTGCTTTTGAAGAAATATGGACTCAAAATTAGAGACTCCTCCAATGTCTCTTAAATATTAAAACCTCTCAAATTTGTTTTTATTTGGTGGCAAACTTTATGGTTTAGGTAGTTTATCCACATGAGATCAAGTCATATATATATATTTTAAACATTACAATTTCATTGAAATATCATTCATATACCATACAATTCACAAAATTAAACAATTCGGTGGATTTAAATATATTCACAGAGTTGTGCAACCATCACCACAATCTGCTGTTAGAATATCTTCATCATCCCCCGAAGAAATCTCATTCCCTCCTCCCACCAGCCCCTGGAAATCCACTAATCTATTTTCTGCCTCTGCGGATTTGCCTCTTCTGGACATCACATATAAATGAAATTATACAAAACATGGTTTTCTGTGGCTGGCTTCTTTCACTTAATATGTCTTCAAGGTTCATTCATATTACGTGAAGACACACAGATGGCCAACAGGCAAATGAAAAAAAAAAACGCTTAACTTCACTAATCATCAGAGAAATGCAAATCAACACCACAATGAGATTTCACCTCACACCTGTCAAAATGGCTACTGTCAAAAAGTCTATATATAATAAATGTTGACAAGGATGTGCAGGAAAGGGAATCCTATTTCACTGTTAGATTATAAATTGGTTCAGCCACTATGAAAAATAGTACAGAGGTTTCTCAAAAAATTAAAACCAAACTACCACATGATCCAACAATTCTACTGCTGGGTATATATCCAAAGAAAACAAAAGCACTAATTCAAAAAAACACACATGCTCCAATGTTCATGAGCGTGTGCTAAGTCACTTCAGTCATGTCCAATTCTTTGTGATCCTACAGGCTATAACCCTCCCCCTAGACTCCTCTGTCCTTGGGATTCTCTAGGCAAGAATACTGGAGTGGGTTGCCATGCCCTCCTCTAGGGGATCTTCCCCATCTAGGGATCAAACCCCTGCATTTCTTACATCTCCTGCATTGGCAAGCAGGTTCTTTAACACTATTGCCACCTACACACACACACACACACACACATACATATGTAATGGAATATTTCTCAACCATAAAAAAGAATGAATTTCTGCCATTTGCAACAATGTGTATGGACTTGGAGGGTATTTTGCTCAGTGAATTGTCAGACAGAGAAAGATAAATACTGGATAGAGTCAATTACATGTAGGATCTTAAAAATGAAACAAATAAATGAATATAACAAAACAGAAACAGACTCACAGGTATAGAGAACAAAGTAGCCGTTCCCAGAGAGGAGAGTGAAGAGGGGCAGAGCAAGATAAGAACAGGGGATTATGAGCTACAAAGTATTAAGGGTAAAATAAATAAGTTACTAGGACATATCATAGAGCACAGGGAATGTGGCAAATATTTTCTAATAACTTTAAATGGAATATAATCTATACAAATATTGAATCATTATATTGTACACCTGAAACTAATGTAATACTGTAAATCAACTATACTTCAAAAGAAATGAAAACAAAGAAGTTTAAAATTTTAATGACGTCTCATTCATCTTTTTTGCTTTTGACACTTGTACTTTTGGTATCATATCTGAGAAGACTTTGCCTAATCAAAGTCTCAAGATTTTACTACTATATTTTCTTCCGAGAGTTTAATAGTTTTAGCTCTTACATTTAGGTCTGTAATCCATTTTTAATTAAATTTTTGTGTATGCTGTAAAAAGCAGGTCCAAGCTCATTCTATTGTATATGATATCCAGTTGTCTAGGCTCCATTTACATGAACAGACTATTATTTCCCAATGAATGGTCTTGGCACCATCATGCAAAGTTTATTCCTTGAACTAGTTGTGTCAGATCTAAATAACCTAATCAAGTTGTTTGGAACTGTGGTAAATCTTTATTGTTAAACTTTTCCTTATGAGTTTTTTTTTTTTTTCTAATTTGATAGACTTTTAAAAAGCAAAGATAATTCCTCTATCCTGAACTCCTGAACTTCAACTGGACTTCTGAATTATCTCCTAAAGAAACCTAATTTTCACCGTCTTTGAAAGTTTTTGGAAATGTCCATTGAGTTTCTTGAATAGTGCTAAGCAAATCTTCGTCTCTATTAGTTGGAGAGCTGAAAATCCTAACTAATGTTCCCTCATGAATTTTATAGTTGACAAAATCTGACAAAACCTTCCCAGTTCAGTCTTTAATCTCAGTTTAATAATCCGGTTCTTTTGTTCTGGTGTTATCTCAAGGCAGGTTTGATGTACAGAGCATTGCAAAGCATTACCTGGGTAAATATATGTGAATATAAACTGATGCAAGTATTTTAGCAAGAATGTTTTTAGTACAAGACATGGAACAACAAAGAGAGTCACGAGAAATTCTGTGAACTGAAAAACTCATCATGTGTTGAAAGACATATTTATTAAATATACACTATTAATTAAATATTTTCTGTTCATATCTCAATGATTTTATCCACTTTGATCTTGTTAGTATTCACAAGCTTCCTATGAGATGTTAGGCAAAATGCTCCTGTTTGTAGAATGTGTTATTCTTTGGCCTTTATTATGTAACTAATGTCCAAAACATAAAACAATGACCACTTGTTTAGCTCACAGTTCTATGATTTGGCTGGATAGTGCATCTGACCTTGGATTGTTTAACTGGTCTTGGTCAGACTCACTCAGGAATCTATGGCCAGTAAGCAGGTCAGCTGGTGGCTAGATCTTTCCGCAAAGCCTTACTTGTATCCTGGATGTTGAGCATCTCTTGGGGACCACATGCTTCTCATCACTCAGCAGTCTGCTCAGATTTCCTCATATAGAAGTCTCAGATTCTGGGCTTGCCTGGTGGCTCAGTGGTAAAGAACCCACCTGCCAGTGCAGGCGGCACAGGTTCAGTTCCTGATCCAGGAAGACGCCACATGTCTAAGAGTAACTAAGACCCTGCACCGCCACTACTGAGCCTGTGCTCTGGAGCCAGGGAACCACGACTACTGAGCCTGCGTGGCCGAGAGCCCGTGCCCAGCAAGAGGAGTCACCCCAATGAGAAGCCCATGCACCGCAGCTAGAAAGTGGCTCCCAGCTGCCGCAACTATTGAAAAGTCCATGCAACAGCAAAGACCCAGCACAGCCCCAAATAAAGAAAATTAAATATATATATATGTATATATATTAAAAAAAAACTCAGGTTCCAAGAGTAGCAGAGGTAAACCCCAATTTACAAGTATTTTTCAAGCCTCTTGAATCATATTTGCTACTATTCCACTAGCCCCAGCAAGTCACAGGGCCTGCTAAATTCCAGGGGATGAGAAAAATCAACCTCTAAGAGAAAAGAGCTGCAAAGCATGAGGCTAACTTGGCAATCTAAACAGGAAGAAAAACAAGGTTATTTCATAGGGGCACCAAAATAAGGTCTTTAACATGGGACCTCTAATGGTGAGTTTTGTCTATGGGCTACTACTTAAGCTTTTCTGCTACTTGGTAACTTACCAATGATTTTTGTCTTAATCGAGAATTTATGTTTTAGTTATTATCTTTATGGATGTAATGCAAAGAAAGAAAGAAAGCACAAGGAATAAAAGAGGCACAAAATGAAAAGGAAGATACTCCCTAACATCCTTCTCATTCCTCACTCTTCAGAAGCAACAATTTTTGTTTATTCTACCTTTAGGCCTTTGCATGTAATACTAAGTAAAATGATTGTGCCTTGGTGTCTGGATTTATCAACACTAAACAGTGTCTGTTCTGTTTTTATAGTGACACAAGAAATATTTATTTTCTCTATATCTCCTCCATCTGCACTCTCTTTCTCCTTCGATGCTTGCTAATTACATTTTTAAAAATTTTGAATTACATGCTAAGCTCTCTATTTTAGATACATCAGCTTTAAGCTGTACCTCTCAATTTCTCACCATAGAAGATGAGGCATTAATGTTCTTTGCACTTGGTTCTCACAGCTCCCACCATCGCTACCACTTGGCAGAATCCGCCAAGCATTATCTCACATTGACAATACTATGAAGTAATTGTACTCTGATCTCTATTCATAATTAGGTTTTGCATCCATAGTTTGGTTCTGAAAATCATAACCCAGTGTTAAAAAATATGATGATTATGCACAAATCAGTGATGTGATTGAATTCACAAAGAAGTAATCCTATGCCCCTTAACCTGAATCACTTGAAGGGAAATGTTTCAATCAAAGTCTGAAGTATCCTATTACAGTCCATCATCTGTTCAATATAAAGACACATCATTTTGCTTTGAATTTGTAGCATAATTTTTCCTCTACAACTTTATAAGTCTCTTGGAATTTTGTTGCATTTCCTTTTTCTTGTCAGAAAGAATTTATATTTTATCACATTACTTAAAACATCCACTTGCCTTATTGTGCTACTTATAGGATGATATAAAATGCTTCTAGGTCAAAAGCACAGCTGTCTTATTATTTCTTTTTATTGTTCTCCTGAGTTAGCTCTATTGTTTCCTAAGGCCTTTGAATTTCTCCTGGATTCTTTTAGAAGTGGTGTATAAGAGGTGAATTTAATGCATCCTTACATGAATGAATAAATCTTTTATTTCCTAGAACTCTGGTCTTCTGTTTTTTTCCCTCAAAATTTTAAAGACATAATTACACCATCTTTTAAGATACAAGGCTGCTGCTGTGAGAGTTTTAATGCCAATCCAATTCTTTAGTATGTAATTCAGTTCCTGTTTATTTAAAAAATTTTAATTAGGTATAATATGTATATAGAAAAGAAGACAAATTACAGCTTGATGAATTATCTCAAAAATGATCCCATAAGTAAAATCACAACACTAGGCAAAAAATAAAACACTAACTCTGCCTCAGAAGCCCTTTCATGCTCCTTTCTCAATTACCACCCTCTCCTTCTCATAAGGCATCATCATCCTGATTTCTATAGTCTTGCTGTTTTAGGAACTTACATTCATAGAAACAAAATACTACATATTCTGTCATAGCTGACTCCCATCCCTCAAAATTAGGTTTGTGAGATTTATCCATGTTGTTGCTTGTTAAAGTGGCTTATTTATTTCTGTTTCTGAAGAGTATTTAATTTTATTCTTGTTGTTGTTCAGTCACTCAGTCATGTCTGACACTTTGTGATCCCATGGACTGTAGCACGTCAAGTGTCCCTATCCTTCACCATCTCCCAGAGTGTGCTCAAACTCACGTTCTTTGAGTCAGTGATGTCATCCAACCACCTCATCCTCTGTTGCCCTTTCTCCTGCCTTCAGTCTTTCCTAGCATCAGGGCCTTTTCCAATGACTTGCCTTTTTGCATCAGGTGGCCAAAGTATTGGAGCTTCAGCTTCAGCATCAGTCTTTCCAATGAATATTCAGGGTTGATCTCCTTTAGGATGGAATGGTTGGATTTCCTTGTTGTCCAAGGGATTCTCAAGCATCTTCTCCAACACCACAGTTCAAAAGCATCAATCAGTCATATGTGTACATATGTCCCCTCCCTCCTGAACTTTCCTCTTTGGTTTTTTAAATGTTGAGTTTTAAGCCAGCTTTTTCACTCTCCTCTTTCACTTTCATCAGGAGGCTCTTTAGTTCTTCCTCACTTTCTGCCATAAGGGTGGTGTCATCTGCATATCTGAGGTTATTGATATTTCTCCTGGCAATCTTGATCCCAGCTTGTGCTTCATCCAGCCTGGTGTTTCTCATGATGTACTCTGCATGTAAGTTAAATAAGCAGGGTGACAATATACAGCCTTGATGTACTCCTTTCCCAGTTTTGAACCAGTCCATTTTTCCATGTCCAGTTCTAACTATTGCTTCTTGCCTGCATACAGATTTCTTAGGAGGCAGGTAAGGTGGTCTGAAAATCCCATCTTTTGAAGAATTTTCCACAGTTTGTTGTGATCCACATAGTCAAAGGCTTTGACACAATCAATAAAGCAGAAATAGTTGTTTTTCTGGAACTCTCTTCCTTTTTCGATGATCCAGTAGATGTTGGCAATTTGATCTCTGGTTCTTCTGCCCTTTCTAAATCCAGCTTATACATCTGGAATTTCTCAGTTCATATACTGTTGAAGCTTAGCTTGAAGGATTTTGAGTATTACCTTGCTAGCATGTAAAATGAGTGCAATTGTGTGGTAGTTTAAACATTCTCTGGCATTGCCTGTTTTGGGGATTGGAATGAAAACTGACTATTTCCAGTTCCATGACTACTGTTGAGTTTTTCAAATTTGCTAGTATATTGAGTGCAGCACTTTCACAGCATCATCTTTTAGGATTTGAAATAGTTCAGCTGGAATACCATCACCTCCACTAGCTTTGTTTGCAATGATGCTTCCTAAGGCCCACTTAACTTCACATTCCAGGGTATCTGGTGAGTGATCACACCATCATTGCTATCCAGGTCATTAAGATCTCTTTTGTATAGTTCTGTGTATTTTTGCCACCTCTTCTTAATTTAATTTTATGAATATTCAAAAATTTATCCTTACTAATATTTAAACACATTTGGGCTTTTTCCCAGTCTGGCTATCAAAAATAAAGTTATTAACAACTTTTTTTGGTACACATATATTCACATCTCTAGTGTTTTTATTTTATTGCATCTAGAGCATTGACAGTGATCACATTATTTTAGAAGATATTATCAACCATTTCCAAAGTGGTTGCACCAATATCGCTCCTACCAGCAACATACGAAAATTCTAGTTCCTCTAAACCTTCAACTCTTTCTATTACAGTCTATTCAATTGTGGTTATTCTGACTATTGTGTAATGGTATTTTGTTTTTCAAATTTTAATTGAGTATCTTTTTAATACCTGGATTGGCTGCTCATTATATGGCTGATCAAGTCTTTTGGTCATTTTCCCTGTTGGGTTGATACACTTTTATTTTGTAGGAGCTCTTGACATATCTGAATAGAACACCCCACTTGGTCAAATGTGTAGCAATTATCTTCTTCCATTATTTGGCTTGCCTTTTATATTCTTTAAAGATGCTTGGAAAGATTGAGGGCAAGAGGTGAAGGGGATGGCAGAGGATGAGATGGTTGGATGGCATCACCAATACAATGGACATGAGTTTGAGGAAACTCTAGGAGATGGTGAAGGACAGGGAAACCTAGTGTGCTGCAGTCCATGGGGTCACAAAGAGTCAGACACAATTTAGCACTTGAACAGCAAAATGATACATTTTAATGAATAGAAATAATTGATTTCATCAATTCATTGCTAGTGCTTATTGTATGCTCTTTAAGTTCCTTTCACTTAGGTCAAGAAGATACTTTGTTTGTGGTCTTGAAGTTTTGCTCTTTAACCATTAACATTCTGATCTATAGTCACCTGGAATTGATTTTTATGAAAGGAGGAGTCAAGATTCAATTTTTCTATACTGATATCCAATTAACCCTGTACTATTTATTCAAAGGAAAGATGGCCTTTGCCTCTGGGTTAAAAGCTTCCTTTGTCATAATCAAGAAACCATTAGTCTGTTTCTGGACTCTGTTTTCTTCCATATCAATGAGCCCTGGCACCATGCTACCATTCATAATTTATGGTAGATTTAAACTAATATGGCAGGGATATTTAGTAGGGTAGGTCTTCGAACTCAATATTTTTACGCATTGTTTCTGTTATTCTTGACCCTTCAAATTTCCATATATATTTTAGAATCAGTATGCCAATTTCTACAAAATAACCTTCTATGGTTTTGATTGAAATTTTATTGAATATATGTATTTGAGAAGAATTGATCCCTTACCAATATTTATTCTTCCTGTTCATGAAAATAGTATCACTATACATTCTTTGTGGTTGTTCAATCACTAAGTCTTATCTGACTCTTTGTGATCCCATGGACTGTAACACACCAGGCTCCGCTGTCCTTCACTTTCTCCTATAGTTTGTTCAAATTTGTGTCCATGGAATGGGTGATATTATCTAATCATCTCATCCTCTGTCATCCCCTTCTCCTCCTTCTCTCAATCTTTCCCAGCATCAGGGTCTTCTCCAATGAGTTGGCTCTTTACATCAGGTAGACAAAATATCGGAACCTCAGCTTCAGCATCAGTCCTTCCAATGAGTATTCAGGGTTGATTTCCTTTAGGATTGACTGGTTTGATCTCCTTGCAGTCCAAGGACTCTCAAGAGTCTTCTCCATCACAATTCAAAAGCATTCATTCTTTGGCACTCAGCCTTCTTTATGGCCCAACTCTTACATCCATACATGACTATTGGAAAAATGATAGCTTTTACTATATGGACCTTTGTTGGAAAAGTAATGTCTCTGCTTTTTAATACACAGTCTAGGTTTGCCAAAGCTTTCTTTTCAAGGAGCAAGGGTCTTCTAGCAACAATGTCATAATTTTCTATTCAGAGGTCCTATACATTTTTAATTAGACTTAATCTATGCATTTGATATTTTTGATGCTACAGTAAATAGTATTATGTATTTTAGTTTTATGTTCTGAATATTTGCTACTGCTTTACATGACACAATGATTTTAATGGTCACCCTAAATCCACTAATCAAATTACATGCTATTGCTAAAGATTCTTTCACAGTTTCTATGTAAACAAAATAACCAAGTCATGTTGTCTCCAAATAATGACAATTTTATTTCTTACGTTCTCAATTTTAATAATAGTTTTATGTTTTTGCCTTATTGCAGGAGATAGAACCTCTTGTTAAAAAATTAGAAAACTATAAAACACTGGTGAAAGAAATCAAAGAGGACACTAATAGATGGAGAAATATACCATGTTCATGTAACAGAAGAATCAATATAGTGAAAATGAGTATACTACCCAAAGCAATCTATGAATTCAATGCAATCCCTATCAAGCTACCAGAGGTATTTTTCACAGAATTAGAACAAATAATTTCACAATTTGTATGGAAATACAAAAAACCTCGAATAGCCAAAGCAATCTTGAGAAAGAAGAATGGAACTGGAGGAATCAACCTGCCTGACTTCAGGCTCTACTACAAAGCCACAGTCATCAAGACAGTATGGCACTGGCACAAAGACAGAAATATAGATTGATGGAACAAAATAGAAAGCCCAGAGATAAATCCACGCACCTATGGACACCTTATCTTTGACAAAGGAGGCAAGAATATACAATGGAGTAAAGACAATCTCTTTAACAAGTGGTGCTGGGAAAACTGGTCAACCACTTGTAAAAGAATGAAACTAGAACACTTTCTAACACCATACACAAAAATAAACTCAAAATGGATTAAAGATCTAAATGTAAGATCAGAAACTATAAAACTCCTAGAGGAGAATATAGGCAAAACACTCTCCGATGTAAATCACAGCAGGATCCTCTATGACCCATCTCCCAGAATATTGGAAATAAAATCAAAAATAAACAAGTGGGACCTAATTAAAATTAAAAGCTTCTGCACAACAAAGGAAACTATAAGCAAGGTGAAAAGACAGCCTTCAGAATCGGAGACAATAATAGCGAATAAAGCAACTGACAAACAACTAATCTCAAAAATATACAAGCAACTCCTGCAGCTCAATTCTAGAAAAATAAACGACCCAATCAAAAAATGGGCCAAAGAACTAGACATTTGTCCAAAGAAGATATAAAGATGGCTAACAAACACATGAAAAGATGCTCAACATCACTCATTATCAGAGAAATGCAAATCAAAACCACAGTGAGGTACCATTTCACACCAGTCAGAATGGCTGTGATCCAAAAGTTTACAAGCAATAAATGTTGGAGAGGGTGTGGAGAAAAGGGAACTCTCTTACACTGTTGGTGAGAATGCAAACTAGTACAGCCACTACGGAGAACAGTGTGGAGATTCCTTAAAAAATTGGAAATAGATCTGACTTATGACTCAGCAATCCTGCTGATGGGCATACACACCGAGGAAACCAGAATTGAAAGAGACACCTGTACCCCAATGTTCATCGCAGCACTGTTTATAATAGCCAGGACATGGAAACAACCTAGATGTCCATCAGTAGATGAGTGGATAAGAAAGCTGTGGTACATATACACAATGGAGTATTGCTGCTGCTAAGCCGCTTCAGTCGTGTCCGACTCTATGAGACCCCAGAGATGGCACCCCACCAGGCTCCCCCATCCCTGGGATTCTCCAGGCAAGAACACTGGAGTGGGTTGCCATTTCCTTCTTCAACACATGAAAGTGAAAAGTGAAAGTGAAGTCCCTCAGTCGTGTCCGACTCCTAGCGACCCCATGGACTCCAGCCTACCAAGCTCCTCTTTCCATGGCATTTTCCAGGCAAGAGTACTGGAGTGGGTTGCCATTGCCTTCTCTGAATGGAGTATTACTCAGCCATTAAAAAGAATACATTTGAATCAGTTCTAATGAGGTGGATGAAACTGGAGGCTATTATACAGAGTGAAGTACGCCAGAAAGAAAACCACTAATACATATACTAATGCATATATATGGAATTTAGAAAGATGGTAATGATAACCCTGTATGTGAGACAGCAAAAGAGACACAGGTGTATAGAACAGTCTTTTGGACTCTGTGGGAGAGGGAGAAGGTGGGATGATTTGGGAGAATGGTATTGAAACGTATAATATCATATAAGAAATGAATCACCAGTCCAGCTTTGATGCATGATACAGGATGCCTAGGGCTGGTGCTCTGGGGTGACCCAGAGGGATGGTATGGGGAAGGATGTGGGAAGAGAGTTCAGGATGGGGAACACGTGTACACCTGTGGAGGATTCATGTTGATGTATGGCAAAACCAATACAATATTGTAAAGTAATTATCCTCCAATTGAAATAAATAAATTTAAATTTTAAAAAAAAGAGGAAAAAAGGAGAAAAATAGCAACAAATTATGTGCTTACAGAAAAAAAAAGAAAGAAATATAATGATTTATATCTGAAAAAAAATGAGAAAAATATATGGTGATATCAAACATTCTTGTCTCAATTTTGACCTTCTATTTTTCTCCTGGACACTCAGATTAAGAGATCTTCTCATTCCTAGTTTACTAAGGATTTTTTAAAATCATAAATAATAAAATGAATGAATTTCATAAACTGCTTTTTCTGCTTCTATTGAAATGATTAATTTTTCTCTTAGACCCTGTTGAGATAAAATACATTGATTTTTTAATATTTAACCAGCTTTGCATTCCCCAAATAAACTTAACTTAATCACCATTCATTTTATGTATTGGTATATCTTGTTTGCTGAGTTTCAAAGGACTCTTTACCTATTTTCACATAAGACATTGACTTGTTATTTTTATTTTCTTATAATATAATTGCCAGGTTTTGTTCTCAAAGTTACACTGACTTAATAAATGAGTTGCAAAATTTTTCTTTTATTACTTTTGGAAGAGTCTGTAAAATATGTATTATTTCTTTCTGATATATTGGGAGACATATTCTGAAGAAGATATATTTTCCTGATGGTTTTTTCCCCTTTTTCTTTAACTAATTTACTAACAGATTTGATTTATTCAATTCTGAATTCAATTTATGCTGTTTCTCTCTTATATGGGTGCAATAGCACCTCAATTACCTCTGAGGATCTTAAGAGTTTGCATCTCTTTCCCTACATTTTTTAATGTATTCCTTTGAGTCTATTTTTGCTTATCTTGTTCTTTCTCTTTTGTACTGTCAGTTTTCTTCAAATACTTAGAAATATTTGGTTATCGAGGGATTTCTTGTTTATCTTTTAAGTTTCATTATTTATTTATTTATTTTTAATCATTATTTTTAAAAATTATTGTGCTGGGTCTTTGTCATGGTGAATGGGCTTTCTCCAGTTGTGGAGAGCTGGAGCAGCCCTCCAGCTGCTCTTTGCTGAGGGGTGTGAGGGTGGCTTCTCCTCTTGCAGTGACAGGCTCCAGAGAGGGCAGGCCCAGCAGATGCAGCTCACCAGTTTAGTTGTTCCACAGCAACAGAAGAACCAATTGTTCTAGTTCTTCCCGGACCAGGGGTGGAACCTGCCCCAGGCATTGGCAGGCAGATTCTTAACTGCCTGAACTACGAGGGAAGTCCTATCCAGTGACATACTGTTCACGGACTAGGTTAATAGCATAAAGCTGTGCTCAGCCCTCACCTACATCACAGGAGAAGATTCACTGTAAATCTGTGTGTGTGATGAGAGGGTGTCATCTGGCAGCTTCTCCTTCACTCCCTGGTAAGGGAACACTCAAGAGGCCATGCCTGTCTTCCAAATGGCATAGTAAAACAGGCCCTGATTTGAGAGCTAACCCCTGTTCTGGATGCTGAAGCTCTGCTCCACAGATGCTTAAATTTCTGTCTCTTTAGAGAGTATTTCTCTGGATTAACCTGGGAAAGAGTTCTGCAACTGCCCTCCAGGGATAATGAAGGAGTTTACAGGCCTTTAATGAAGAAGTCAGCTCCCACTATTGCGTCCCTGCTCTCAGCTCTTATCTCCATATCATCCGATTTCACCAGTCACTGAATGAAAAACCCATACTCCACTAATAACTTCCGAGCTCATTCAAATGACCTATTGGCATGATTACAACTACTTTCTGCCTTCAGAAATTTGACAGCACCTTCATTCTGCTGATGCTCCTTTCCCTATCATTTCAATGTCCTACTTTTGGTTTTGCTTTGTTTTTAAAATTTATTTTATGCTTATTTTTAGGAAGAGACAAGATTAAAAGGTTTAGTGAGGCAGGATTCTTGAATTTAAATATTATTAATAATTTTAAAATTTAAATATCAATTATTTCTTATTAATATTATATCAGGTTTCATGTAACTAGGGAATTTTAAGGTGCTAGTAAAATATTTTCAAGATTACTTTTATAACACTTGAGAGATACAAACACACATGTAGTATAGAGAGAGGAAGTGAAAACAAGAGAGAAATGGTATAAAATTTAGACCAATATCCAGGCAGCTGCTTAGATGTTGTTTTTATTTTTTTATTGTAATGGAAAAGAATTAGAAAAGCGCTGGAAGAAGCTTTCAAATTTGCATATGTTATAAATCTCTGAATAAATTAGAAATTAGCAAACACTCTCAAATTCCTTGTATGCTTAAAATACTATTTTATCTCCAATTTACTCATATATATCAAATAGATTATGCATACTTTGTGGGAGATATATGACCTAAGAATGTCCTAATTCATCAATAGAACTACTCATTCTATTAACATGGTAACTTTGTGCTCATACTACTTTTAAGGCATGAATATTATTGGTCTTGAAAATAAAAATATACATCTTCAACTTCCCTTTCTCAGCCTCCTCCCCCCATGCAAACCGCATTTCCCTACAGCTAGATAACCTACAGGGAACTGGAAAAGTTAAAAATAAAATAAGGAGGCAACACTGGCCCAGTGTTGATGAGTCAGTGATTCAATTGTCAGTCTCCACCTGTATCGGAAACCACTCTGGTAAATTATAAGGCATAAAGTATTCCCATGTTATACCTCTTTATAACTTTCAAAATTTATTTCCTCAACCTGAAAAAAAAAAGCATCATTTCCAAGGTGTGATGCTTATTGTCCATTTTGCCTATGCAGTTCCGTCTCCCATTCTCTGCCCTGCTTGGTACCCCTAGGAGGTCTTTGCCTCTGGACAACTGCTCCCACCCACTTGGTAGCTGGCTTTCCCTTGAGCTGGGCCACTAAGAAGTACTGGCAGGAGATGAGAGGACTGCCCATGATAAAGGTCAGAGGACTTCTCCCTCCCCCTTTCCTGCTTTTATTCCTGGTCTCCTCCATCTACAGCTTCTCTCCAGCTCTCCATGGACTCCAGGACACCTAGTCCCCCACATGTGGCAATGACCTCCCACTGCTGGTGCTCTCATTTGCATCTCTATTCCTCCATTGTTCCCTGAGTCCCACTTACTTCTCTGCAATTAATCTTCCCACCAATGGCCCTTTGGTTGAACTATTTGGGTGAGTTGTTACTGGGTGGGACCTTGACAGATACACTAGATTTCAGAAAGGGTGTAGCTTAAATCCTAAAGGCAGTGCTTTTCTCAAATGGTATTTCTGCAGTGAGTCCTTCTACCCCACAGTTAGATAGTCTATTGATGTCCCTTGATTGGTGAGATTTTCTGATGACTCTGTTCAGTTCAGTTGCTCAGTTGTGTCCGACTCTGTGTAACCCTGTAGACTGCAGCACTCCAGGCTTCCCTGTCCATTGCCCACTTCAGACCTTGCTAAAATTCATGTACATTGAGTCAGTGATGCCAAGTCTTTCTGATGACTAGAAGATATATTTATTTTAAAATTACTGTGGCTAAAGGTCACTTTTACACTGCCCTTAAATTATGAAAGATTTAGTCCAGCAGTTCTCACTTTCAGCTGGGTAGTTATTTAATACCAATGATGGTAAGCAAAATTCTAAGATAGTCCTAAGAATTTCTGGACCCTCAATCCTAGTTTACATACTCTGCATAATCTCTAGGACTGTGAGTTTGATGGCTTTCATTTTTATGATTACTTTTTATAACCACAGTTGACTTTAAAGAAGGGAGATAATCTATTAGTTATGCTACAGTGCCAGGTATGTGGCAATATAAAGGTATTAAATTAGTATGCTATACACCTTGAACTTCCACAATGTTATAAAGTACCATATTTCAATTTAAAAATTGAAAAGAAAAAAATAACACACACAGAAAAAGGAAGAAAGCAAGATTATCCGGATAGACCTCTGCTAATCACTCAAGCCCTTTAAAAGGAAAGAATCAAGATCTGCAGAACAAAGTCCAGCCCCAGCCAACAAATTGACTTCAGCTTGATGAGATTCTGAGCTGAGAATCCAGCAATCATACACCCAAACTTCTAACCTGCAGAAACTGTGATATAATGAATTGGCTATTTTAAGCTGCTCAATTAATCTGGTAATTAAGCATGTAATATGTTAATTGTAATAGAAAACTAATATACCAGTGCCCCAACCTCCAAGAATCTGGGTTTTTTGGTTAGAGTCTGGATTCTGGGTTAAGACCTAGCAACCTCCCATCTTAGGTGATGCTAATATTCACTCAGGAACAAAAATTACTGCCTTTTCCCCCTTAATTGAATTGAGACCAGCTGAAAACCAGACCTGGAATAATTTTCTTCTTTCCTGTTTATCCATTTAACACATCGTTATTGAATGTTTACTGGGTACCAGGTGCTTGGCCTTGAAGATTTATTTAATGTAAACAAAATCCGATATAGTCACTTCCCTTATGGAGCTCACAGTCAAAAGCAGGAGATAACACATCTTTTAAACACCATATGTTTTCCTGCTCATAAGGCAAGGTTCATTTTCACAAAAATTATCTGGCAGGAAATAAGCACTTGTTTAAGTCTTGGATCTTTGGGCTGCCTCTCATATTTCAAGGTGCCTTCTCAATGGTTTTAGTTTGAACCACAAAGTCCTGTTTGGGAAAGATAAATTTGCCAGAAATGACCTGGACCAGCACTAGGTTGATATGCTTACAGAGGTCATTTGATTAATTCAGAAAAATAAAGCAGAAGAATTTAACTCAGACCCAGTCATCAATCTTGTTCACCATGAAGACACTGGGAGTATTTTAAAAAGAGGAAGAAGGAATTCCCTGGTGGTCTAATGGTTAAGACTCAAGAGTTTCTGTTGCTAAGGGTGTGGATTCAATCCCTGGTTGGGGAACTAAGATCCTGCAAGCCATGTGGCACAGCCAAAAAAAATAATAAATAAGTAAAAAGATGGAGAAGAAATACATTAAACAAAAAAATATTACAAAGTGATGTATGCAGTTGGCCAAAAAGTTTGTTAGGGTTTTTCAGTAAGCTGGTATGGAAAACGTTGAAGGAAATTTTTGGCCAACCCAATAACCTAACTGCCATGATAACAGTTTTCAGGGAGGAGGTGGAGGCACCAAGAGGGATATGACTTAGGGCTGGGGCAGGGAAATGCCAGGAAGTGTGTCTCTGAATAAGGATCATTAAGCAAGGAAGGCAAAGAAGAGCAGGTGTTACATAGGCTGGGAGGCAGGCTGAGAAACAGAATGCTGGGAAAGGGGTTCTCAGGCTGGGGTGCTCTTTGGAATCCCCCAGGGAACATCAAAAGTCACTGATGCCGGGATCCCACCCTGAGATCCTGGTTTAATGGGCCTGAGATGTGGTCTGGGCACCTCCAGGTCATCCCAATGTACATCCAAGCAGACAAACACAGCATATGCAAAGACCCTGTGGTAACAGGTGCCATGACAGATTCCAGAAGCTGAAAGAAGGCTCAGTTGAAGGAAGTCACAGCCCCCCAGAGACTCCCAACAACTGGAGATACTTTGTGATGCAAACTTGCCCTCTCCCAGTTACTACCACCCAAAGTACTTCCAAACATTTTACCTTTTGCTGCAAAGTACTCAAGGGACTCAATAGATGAAGGAAGAGAGAATTCACCAAAATTCAAAGGATCATCCCAGGTTAAAATAAAGGAGCTTATGACTCATTTTTACACCCCCCTACTCCCACTGTGCCCTGAGCCATGGCCCAGGTGGAATTATGTTTCTAAATTCCAACAAAAGGATGGCAGAGGAGCAAGAGCACCTCCCTAATAGAGAGGAGGAAGGCAACATCCAACAGCACTGGCATTTGCTTCCTGGCTCGCCCAACTGTGCAGGCAACTTTATATCCCAGACAGCATGTGAAGAGTTCATCATTGCTGACAGGAGAGCAAGCTGTCCCCTGACTGGCATGTTGGTTTCAGCTGCATAATTTGCATAGAGCATAGGAAATGAAGTTGATTGATTTGGGATAATGCTCCAAAATCTCTTTTGGCATCAAAAGAGCTGATTGCTCGCAAATTGCCAAATCAAATAGGTTTACATAATTTACCTCTGCTAATCTCCTCTCTTGCTCAGCTTTGGCTAAGTTAGCCTGACTGGTATTTCTCTTAAACCCAGCATTTTCTTGCCTCAGGGCCTTTGCACTTTCATTCCCTCTGTATAATCAATATTATACCATTTTTTTATTTTTTCTGTTTCTCCCCCCAACTCCAACCCATCTTGTAGGAGATTAGTAGCTTTATTGGTTTGTTACTAATCTATCCTTAAGACTTAGAACGGTGGCTGGGACATACTAACATAGGAATATCAAGAGTAACATAAGAGAACAAAGAAAGTGTTTTAACAAAATGCACCCTCTTCTGAAGACACTGAGACTGCAAGATACAAATGGACCCAAAATGAAAACTACAACATATTTCATAGCTATTTTCTGGACTTGGTGATTAAATTTTATAGAATTTCAAAGGTCATTGAAAATTGCTCTTCAATAAATGTGAGTGCTAGAATAAAACTTAAATTACTTCTCTATGGCATTCCATTATATTCCACAGCATTTTGTTTCATAAAGGTAAATAAAAATATGACTTGAAGCTGACCAGTTCATCCTTCTGTTAGAAATCTCTGTGGAATAGACAGTAATGTGTTTGTTATATGTCAAAAGAGAGTTCTATAGTTTTTTAAATCAAAAAGCTATAGACAAGGTAGAAAGATGCTCAAAATGTGGAAAATAAAAAGTGTGAATAAATATATTTTCCAGTTCTCAACTTTGGGGGGTATTGTACTAAGACGAGTAGTGTAAAATAAATATGATTAGTGTAAAATAAATATATTTCACGGAAATAACAGTTGAAATTCCTGCTTTATCTTTCCCATTTCCCATTACAATTTCATGGGAAACTCATGTAAATGTTTTTCAGTGAGATTAATTATATGCCCTTGCTTAGATGCAATTAATTAAGTATTTAAAAAGAAGTTGTGGCCATGTTTTTCAAAGTTGGCTGTGCACTAGAATCAACTGGAGGGCTGGTTAAAAGAGATACCAAGCTTCCCAGGTGTCTTGATTCAGAAGGTCTGGGGCAGGGCCTGAGAATTTTCATCTCTCTCAAGCTCCAAATGATGCCTGTGTCCCTGGCTCATGGACCATTCTTGGAGTACACCTGGACAAGTTGGTTCTGAGGGTTTGGTTTTCCCTTCCCATCCCTGGCCTGTTTCAGGACCATTCCATGACATGACTTAGCTATGGATATGCACACAGTTGCACATGAAAAGTTTTTATTGCCACCGCTGTGTGGGTGACAATGCCTCTACCGATATTTTCTTACACTCAGTTTATCTGTAAGTGGACCCTCTCTTGGTGTTGACTAACAGAGGCTGGTCTGCTTTGATGATTTGCTTGAATACTGAACAGAAGCCTCCTTGATCCTGTTCAGTTGTGATCCTTGTTTGCATCACCAACCCTGCTCTCATGTTATCCCAAGAAAACGTCAATTTATTTGCATTGGTCCATTTAGTAACTAACAAATAGGCTTTTTTTTTTAGATGGGTAATAAGAGTTTTTATGTTGTCCTAGATAAAACTCTCTGGATCTTTCGTATGTACAGAATATTACCCTTAGAATTTTTTAATATTATGAATTATTTCAAAATTAAGAAAAGTAAACCAGACCTATAGTTCTACTACCAATTTCTCAAAGACATAATACAGGAACAAAGGAATCCAGCCCTTTCCTCCCTCCCTTTCTGCTTCTCTTCCTCTCATCCACCCACCTTCCCAGAGAGAACCACATAATTTGGTATTTTACTGCATGTGTTTACATAAACAAAGAATCACTTTCATGCTGTATTTCTGTTATTTTAATTTTCCTAAATAATATTTTTCTCCCCATAGCCTTCCTTGATTTGCCTTCTTTTACTTAATATTTGGTTTTGAAGATTCATGTCTTATGAAAGCTATAGATCTCATGTACTCATTTTCACTTCATTGTGGTATCTGGTGTATGACTATCAATTTTTAACTCTTGGTGAATATTTAGGCCCTTTCTAATTTCTTTTTATAATTACAAGTGGTATTACAATCAGTATATCTATATATGTCACCTTGAATACATAGATCAGAGATTTAATGGATGGAATTGTTGGGTCTTAGGATATGTGAGTCTCCCATGAAACATAATGAGTCAGACAGACATGAAAAATGACCCTATTTAATGGCATCCCCCCATCCACACACTTTTTCCTAGAATAGTGTAACCCTGAGCTTGGACATGTAATTTGCTTTGGCCAATTGGATAATAGTGAATGCAATGCAAACATAGGCTTGAAAAGTGATTGCGCATTTCTACTTATATCCTTGCATGATTAAACTTGCTCATTCTGTCGTCTCTGAGAAATCTAGGAGAATGGGCCTAGCCTGATAGAACAGACATATGTGAGACATGTGGAGGAGAGAGCCCAGGCATATCAAGAGCCATCCTAGACTAGGCTCCAGCCAGCCCAAAACCCATCATGTGACTTGGTGAGACTTATTAGACTTTTCTAGCTGACCTACTACTGACCACAGATGTCTGTGAGAGCCCATCAAAACAGTAAATGGTTTTTGTTTCAAAACACTCAAGTCTTGGGGTATTTGTTACACATTATTATTTGTTACACAGAGTCATGTGTTTTATTGTAGTGAGAGATAACCGATACACTTGATATTGCTAAATAGTTCCCCTTGATATCACTAAATATTTCTTCAAAGTAGTTGAACCAATTTATACTCACACCAGCAAATGTTTCCCACATCCCCTCAAACACTTGATATTATCAGACTTACCATCTTCACAAATAAGATGGTTGTGAAACTGTACCTTACTATATAATACCATGTACATGTGTTAACCACTCAGTCTTGTCTGACTCTTTGCAACCCTATGGACGTAGCCCTCCTGGCTCCTCTGTCATACCATAGAATAAACTATAGTTTTAATTTTCTCCCCATAATTACTAGTGAACATCAGCATATCCTCACATCCTTTTTGGTCATCAGTTCAGTTCAGTCGCTCAGTCATGTCCAACTCTTTGCGACCCCATGAATCGCAGCACGCCAGGCCTCCTTGTCCTTCACCATCTCCCGGAGTTCACTCAGACTCATGTCCATCGAGTCAGTGATGCCATTCAGACATCTCATCCTCAGTCATCCCCTTCTCCTCCTGTCCCCAATCCCTCCCAGCATCAGAGTCTTTTCCGATGAGTCAACTCTTAGGATGAGGTGGTCAAAGTACTGGAACTTCAGCTTTAGCATCATTCCTTCCAAAGAAATCCCAGGGTTGATCTCCTTCAGAATGGACTGGTTGGATCTCCTTGCAGTCCAAGGAACTCTCAAGAGACTTCTCCAATACCACAGTTCAAAAGCATCAATTCTTTGGCACTCGGCTTTCTTCACAGTCCAACTCTCACATCCTTACATGACCACAGGAAAAACCATAGCCTTGACAAGATGGACCTTAGTCAGCAAAGTAATGTCTCTGCTTTTGAATATACTATCTAGGTTGGTCATAACTTTTCTTCCAAGGAGTAAGCGTCTTTTAATTTCATGGCTGCAGTCACCATCTGCAGTGATTTTGGAGCCCCAAAAAATAAAGTCTGACACTGTTTCTACTCTTTCCCCATCTATTTCCCATGAAGTGATGGGACCGGATGCCATGATCTTCATTTTCTGAATATTGAGCTTTAAGCCAACTTTTTCACTCTCCTCTTTCACTTTCATCAAGAGGCTTTTGAGCTCCTCTTCACTTTCTGCCATAAGGGTGGTGTCATCTGCATATCTGAGGTTATTGATATTTCTCCCAGCAATCTTGATTCCAGCTTGTATTTCTTCCAGTCCAGCGTTTCTCATGATGTACTCTGCATATAAGTTAAATAAGCAGGGTGACAATATACAGCCTTGACCTACTCCTTTTCCTATTTGGAACCAGTGTGTTGTTCCATGTCCAGTTCTAACTGTTGCTTCCTGACCTGCATACAGATTTCTCAAGAGGCAAGTTAGGTGGTCTGGTATTCCCATCTCTTTCAGAATTTCCCAGAGTTTATTGTGATCCACACAGTCAAAGGCTTTGGCATAGTCAATAAAGCACAAATAGATGTTTTTCTGGAACTCTCTTGCTTTGTCCATGATCCAGCAGATGTTGGCAATTTGATCTCTGGTTCCTCTGCCTTTTCTAAAACCAGCTTGAACATCAGAAAGTTCACGGTTCACGTATTGTTGAAGCCTGGCTTGGAGAATTTTGAGCATTACTTTGCTAGCATGTGAGATGAGTGCAATTGTGTGGCAGTTTGAGCATTCTTTGGCATTGCCTTTCTTTGGGATTGGCATGAAAACTGACTTTTCCAGTCCTGTGGCCACTGCTGAGTTTTCCAAATTTGCTGGCATATTGAGTGCAGCACTTTCACAGCATCATCTTTCAGGATTTGAAACAGCTCAACAACTGGAATTCCATCACCTCCACTAGCTTTGTTCGTTGTGATGCTTTCTAAGGCCCACTTGACTTCACATTCCAAGATGTCTGGCTCTAGATTAGTGATCACACCATCATGATTATCTGAGTCGTGAAGATCTTTTTTGTACAGTTCTTCCATGTATTCCCCTTATATTTTGTAATTTTCTTTATCTAAGCATAAATTGACAAGTTAAAATTGCTCTAAGATCTTTAAAAATTAAATTTCCTGATAAAAGAATGGGACTATGATCAATGGGAATCACTCTCCCAAGGATCTGATGGATCACATTAATTACTCTGACTAGTAGTAACAGGAATTGCGTGTGTGTGTTGTATGTGAGTGTGTATGTATCAGACAGATGCCAATATGATATCTAAGAACTGAGTAACATTGCTAGATTTGCCATAAACATGCCCGCAATAATATTCCCAGTTTTTTATTGAAGGCAGACAATTGCAGGCTGATTTTGTTTATTCCAACATTCTTATTTGTAATTGCAAGAATTAAAGTAATATGCCCAGCTAGTGTACAAAAGAGTCAAATCTTCCTCAAGGACAAGAGGCCTTTTCACTGTGAAGAGACACCGTCATCTGCTCTTTAATTGCCTAATCATAATAAGCCTGTATAAAGAATCATCCAGATACACACTGATCACTTAGTTAAACATCATCATTTTCTGTTTTGTACTTGCTGTATCAAAGGAAATATTTTAAAATTATATGTACATCATTGTTTTGGGGGTATAAATATTTTTAATTGTATTTTCCAGATATCCAGGGACCCTTTTCTTCATGAACACTACCCTGAAATTTCTTCAGAGCCTCTGAAAGCATTTAGACATTTTGTTCCCTCACTGGAACCATGAAGCATTGTCCCTTCATTTCCTTTCTATGACACATATCTTGTACAGTGCCTGACATTTATTGGATGGTAAAAAAAAAAAAGGCAATAAAAGTCCTAATAGCATTAGAAGTAATAGTACCAGAGGTGGATGAAGGAAAACATAATATCACTTGTAATCTCATTTTGCAACCTTCTTTCTCCTAGAACAGTAGCTGTCATTTCTATTTTCTGTCACCTATACCGTCTAAGGAAAGGCCTTGGTGTGTCTTCATTTTTCTGTTAGAACAACACACATGTATTTTAGGATATCCCTTTGTTCTGAAAGCTTCACATTTCCTACCCTACCGCTGGCTAAGAACTCAGGAAGTTTGTTTTGCCGTGAAATGGAGAGGTTGTGCATTTCAATGAGGCAAACACTGTTCAGTGGGAGCCAAAAATAACACGGGAATGCCAGGAGGAAGAGCATGACACAGATCATGGCAAACAGTTCAAGACAAATAGCAACCTCTTCAATTTGTGGTAGGCAGTTTTCTAAGAGCTGTACATGAAATAGCTCATTTAATCTTCACCAAAATAGATAAGCAAAATAAGAACCACTATTATCTCCATTTTACAGACAGGGAAATGAAAACAGTATTAAGAAACTGGCCAGGTTCACAAAGGGCAGGACCCATGTGGACCTAGTCACAGTTTCTCCCTTCATAGCACTTTCCAATCCTTTAGTCCACGGAGTTGACCAGATGTCCCTAAGACTTCGAGGACTCTTGCCCATGGGGTTGTCCTGGGGGTTCCAGGAGGGTGGTGTGATAAATAAATCATTTCGCTGGCAGTAAGAACAGCAGAATTTCTTTTGTGGGACTGCATGAATTCAGGCCACTAAAACAATGCTGAATTGCTAAATCTGGGTGAATCTCATTCACATCAGACGTCATACAAGATTAGGGCTCCTGGGTGCCAGCGATCAATGGCTACCCTTTGGCTTGGTCAGTGCTCATCTCTTTGCAGGGGGCCTCTGGGGGCTGAAGCACCTGAGGTAATGGGGGTGGCACAGCCATCCTCTACCCAGTGAGCACTCTGCAGCTGGTCCCCAGGATGGACACTTGCTCCTCCCTCAGACTCATGCTCTGTTGAGTAAAAGGTTGGCTACATCTATCTTCTTCATAGGGTTTGCTGACCATTGGGTCTCCACTGTAATGGACCTTCACTCCATGTGGTGGAGTGATGCTTTCTGAATAAGCCTTAAGTCATGCCTCACAAGGGATGGACCACACTATATTCTCCACCTCTGGGCCCCTCACCCGGCCTTCCTGCTGGTATTGTTGAATGGAGAGTAGGAGATCACATTCTAGAAATACAGTGACTATAGCCTCAAGAGTTTAAGAGAAGAAATGGTAGGAAGATATGCTGTTCTATTTTTAATCTATAATGTGCCCAATCATAAATTCAACAATATCAGAAAACAATTATCATGCATATGTCCCTGCAAATTCTAAGCAGGACTTACAGTTGAGGTGGTCCTTGATGAAGCATGGCAATGACCTTTGAAAGACTCCAGTACTTATGGCGGCATGATGGATGATGGACCATTTTGATGGACAGATGATAAATCACCTTCAGGGAATAGAATACATGGTGTTAGGGATCTGCAGAGTTAAAAAGTGTCTATATTGTTTCCAAATGCTATTATCCAAACAGATTATGAAAAATCTGGTTCTTCATGGTGCTCTGAGTAATAGAGTTTTCACTTTTTTTTTCTTTTGTAGTGACAAATACAAAATTAGCCCAGAATAGTGCATCTAGCAATAAGAACATGAAGAGATAATTCCTGGACCTGAAAAGAAGGAGATGATACCTAAACTATGCAGAGTCTTCCAAAGCATTGATTGGACAACAACCAAACACATAGGCACCTCTTCTCCACCTAGTACTCTAAATCACCATCAATATATCACTATACATGTCAGATGGGCCTATTCATTCTAAAAGCTTTTAAAATTAAACTGTCTATATAGATAGGGATCCTGTAAAAATTACCAGCAGTCCCACATACCCCCAACACATCTCTTAACCATTATTTTAGTGGCCAAACAAAAGCACACAGTCTAGCCATGGCAAGCCCACAACGGAGAGAGCCCTGCAGTCAGAGGCAGAAGGAATGGACACATGCAGGGAAGAAGAACAGGGATACTATTGCAGTCTCATACATCTTATACATCCCCAGTCTATTTGCTTTCTTCCTGATTACCCACCATCTTCAGACCTTTACTTCTCCAAGTTGCTTCCCTTGTCTTTTTGTACTTCCTCACTGTGTGGTGGGTATAGGGTTGATCTCACTGTACCAAACTTCTGGGGTACTTGTTTCAGAAGTCCTCCCCCTCCCTTCACTTTCCTCCCCTTCTCCCCTACCCCTGACTCTTCTCTCATATCTATTTCTAATTTCAATAAATATTTATTAGGTGCCTACATGTGCCAACACTGCAGTGATGAGACCAGCCACAGCTGCAACTCCTGCCTACCACAGAAGAAAGGTATTCAAAAGGTAACTACAATTCTCCCTGGGATTACATTAGCCCTCTATTATTAGCCCCTACCAGAAGTCATAGCTCTAGTTTGACGCTTTCCATGAAGTGCCTTGAAACTTAAGTGAAAGTATAACCCATATGTTTACACTGCTAATTTCAAGGTTTAGATTGATTCCTGTCCTTATTCTGTACCAAGAGCCACATTTCCTCATTCTCATTCTCTCCATAGTAAAGAACCCATGTACGTTAGAAAAAAAAAGAAGAAGAGTATATTTAATTATGAATCTGAACATAGTGTCACATTCATTTCAATCTTATGGAAAAGCTGGTTAAACCTCCCAAAGGATCCCTGTCTGTGTCACAACATCATCTTCCTTGTGACAGATTTCACATTTCTTTTATATCACAGGGTAATGACTAAATTGCTGCTCCGGGAAATGGTATTTGGCTAAAGGGAAAAATATTGGTGCAGGGGGAGAGATTTGTGATGTCTGGATGCCTAGGCCAATTTCTGATCTGAAGAAAAGAATACAAATTATGTAATGAATCAATATATCTCCCACACCACAGTAGGAGAAATGGGTGGGTGGGCTATTCCCAAATGAGATATACTGTAGAGCAGAATATGGTACCCACTCATGGCCATTTTCTATTTTATGCATGCCATGCATTTTTTTTTTAAAGAAAGAGGAAAAGGGAAAAGTGCCTTTTATGCCAAACATATATCAGATAATGACATATAATGAAATGCACATATCTTTGGGGAGAAAAAGAGAAGCTATTATATTCCTTTGAGTGGCATAATGTATCAAAGAACTAAAAGGCTCCCTTCAACACCATAATTTTCTTCAAAAACTTTCTGGAAGCATTTCACCACTGTAACATATCCCCATTAAGACCAATATTATCTATAATAATTTGGAAGACTATAGATTGAACTTTAATACAATCCTTCATATCCAGTCCCTTGCATACTGATCAGAGAACAACAATGAATTCTGCAAGCCAGAACACCCACTGCCAGAACCTCATAATAGCTCCACATTTCTCTACAGACACTTCCCAACTGGTGACTCTTTTCATCCATCCATTTCTATTCAGCAAATATATATGAAACACCTACTCTGTGCCAAGCCCTCTTCTAGGATTGAAGAGAAAATGATAGCAAGAAGGATGAAATCTCAGGCTTTATGGAGCTTCTACTGGGCAGAGAGATAAAACTTGGAAACAAATAAATTTATGGAGCAAGAAGTACACCAAAGAAAATACAGCAGGAGCGAGGGATGGGGAGTGATGGCTGGAGATGGGATCTACATTAGATATGATGGTCATGGAAGGCCTCTTGGACAGGGAGCTGAGACACGGAGGATGCAGGAGGCAGCCCAGTGGAGACATAGAGAAGGAGTGTCTGATGGAAGACATGGAAGACCACGTTGCTAGGAAAGTTTGAGACCCTGTCCCACTCCCATGCCTTTATTTTGGAAAGTCATGAGAGAACATGCCCTGCTTCCTTGCCTTTTATTTTTATCTGTAGCACACACCAGCCTCTGGCACCCTTCCCTTCTAACACCCTGGACCAGCAGCTTCTCTCAGAGGTCTTCTCTTGGGCTCCTGGAGCCACTTTAGGCTCAGAATTCCATGTCTCCTGAGACAAAGTGAAGACAGTGACTGATTAAGAAGTGTGAAAGCCCAGCTCTGTGATCCTGAGCGCGGAGGTCTCTGCAATGAAATTTCTGCACTTCTGAGATTCCTGCAGGACCAGAGGAGGCAACACTTTGCCTGGAGTCACACCTTGCTTGGCTCTTTCCTCTTCCCTGGACTTGCTTCTTCTCTACACTCCCTGGTTCCTCCTGGGAGCATGTGTTCAATGACTCACCTTCATTTAAAACCTTACAGTCTGTTCTGTTTCTGGGGAAGCAGCCCTCAGTCATCCTCCACGTTATCAGGAGCTCCTGAACCTACATCATACGCCATGGCACATGTGTTTCTGAGTGCTAGTTGTGGGAAAAAAACACTGAGGATGATGATGATGGTAATAATGATGATGAGGAAGAAGAGGAGGATGACTTCTGGTCCCAGCTTTCCCACCATGTAATTGTGTGATCCTAAGCAAAGTCACAACCCTGGGCTTCAGTTCCTTATGTATAAAATGGAGAGACTGAATGCATGGTGACATCTGGGCAACTTCTCCTAGTATAAAATAATATGTTACATACATGTGTTGGTAGGAATGATGGACAGACATACAATCGCATACATTGCACACACCTGGAGAGATAATGGCATTATACCAAATGGGACATGGAGGGATTAGTGAGTGACTGGGCCAGGAAGCAGTGTCTGCTCACTCCTGTGAGCAGTGATGAAGAACAGCTGGTTAAGCCCAAGGTGGTGATCAAGGCAGGTTTGTTGGGAGTCAGGAGGGTTTTTGTGCAATCATGATGGCTCTACGTTGAACTTGAGTAATACTGGAAGACAGACAACCCAATCAAGGAAGGGGAAGATGAAGGATCCAAAGGAGAACACACCTAGATGTCCTCTCAATGGGAGAAGCAGAGGTGAGAGGAACCATAAATAAAACAGCCAAATGATAGTCTCTACTGAGTCACTGGACAGGGACATGCTGCATAATTCCTGCTACACCTGGCTAGAAAGTATCTTTCAAAGCTAACAAAAAGGGAAAGACTGAGAACAAGAAGAAAACATCTCAACCTGACACTATGCAAAGGAAATAACTCTTTATAACAAGTTATTCAGCAAAGGAAATAACTCTTTATAACAAGTTATTCAGAACTTCTTATTGATCATTACCATAACAACCATTCTGTTGTTGTTGTTCAGTCATCCAGTTGTGTCCGACTCTTTGAGACCTCATGGACTGCAGCATGCCAGGCCTCCCTGTCCCTCACCATCTCCCAGGAGTTTGCCAAGTTCACTTCCATTGCATTGGTGAAGCTGTCCAGCCATCTCATCCACTGATGTCCTCTTCTCCTCCTGCCTCAATCTTTCCCAGCATCAGGGACTTTTCCAATCAGTCATCTGTTCACATCAGATGACCAAAATACTGGAGCTTCAGCATCAGTCCTTCCAGTGAATATTCAGGGTTGATTTCTCTTAAGATTGACTGGTTTGGTCTTCTTGCGATCAAAAGGACTTTCAGGAGTCTTCTCCAGCACCACAGTTCAAAGGCATAAATTCGTTGGCATTCTGTCTCCCTTACGGTCCAGCTCTCATGGGACCATATGCGACCACTGGGAAGACCATACCCTTGACTATACAGACCTTTGTCATCTGCTTTTCAGCACGCCGTCTAGGTTTGTCATCACTTTCCTGCCAAGAAGCAATCATCTTCTGATTTCATGGCTGCAGTCACAGTCCGTAGTGATTTTGGAGCCCAAGAAGAGGAAATCTGTCAGTACTTTCACCTTTTCCCCTTCTATTTGCCATGAAGTAATGGGGCCAGATGCCATGATCTTAGTCTTTTTTAATATTTAGTCTTAAGCCAGCTCTTTCACGCTCCTTCTTCATCCTCATCAAGAGGCTCTTTAGTTCCTCTTCGCTTTCTGCCGTTAGAGTGGTATTATCTGCATGTCTGAGGTTGTTGATGTTTTCCTGCCTATCTTGATTCCAGTTTATAACTCACCCAGCCCAGTATTTTCCTGATGTGCTCAGTGTATAGGCTAAACAAATGGGGTGACAGCAGACAGGCCTGTCGTACTCCTTTCTTGATTTTGAACCCATTGGTTGTTTCATACAGGCTTCTAACTGTTGCTTCTTGATCCACATACAGATTTCTTAGGAGACAGGTAAAATGATCTGGTATTCCCATCTCTCTAAGAGCTTTCCACAGTTGGTCATAATCCGCACAGTCAAAGGCTTTAGCATAATCAATGAAACAGACGTTTTACTGAAATTCCCTTGTCTTCTCAACAATCCAATGAATGTTGGCAATTTGATCTCTAGTTCCTTTTTCTTTTCTAAACTCAGCTTGGACATCTGGAAGTTTTTGTTTCACATAATGCTGAAGCCTAGCATGCAAGATTTTAAGCATGACCTTAATTAGCATGGGAGATGAGTGCAACTGTCCAATGGTTAGCACATTCTTTGGTACACCCCTTCTTGGGAACTGGGATGAAGATTGACATTTTCCAGTCCTGTGGCCACTGCTGGGTCGTCCAGATTTTCTGAAAGAATGAATGCAAATCCTTGATGGCATCATCCTTTAGGGATTTGAATAGTTCTGCTGGAATTTCATCATATCCACAAGCTTTATTAACAGCAGTGCTTCTTAAGGCCCACTTGACTTTGCACTCCAGAATATCTGGCTCTGGGTGACTAACCACACCATCACAGTAATCTGGTTCATTAAGATCTTATACAGTTCTGTGTATTCTTTCCATCTCTTCTTGATCTCTTCAGCATCTGCTCTGTCTCTATAATTGTTATCCTTTATTGTGCCCATCTTTGGGCAGAATGCTCCCTTGATGTTTCCAACTTTGCTGACGAGATTTCTAGTCTTTCCCGTTTTGTTCTTTTCTTCTATTATTAAGCATTGTTCACTGAAGAAGGCCTTCTTGTCTCTTCTAACTATTCTTTGGAACTCATGTATGGCATGGCTCATAGCTTCATTGAGTTATGCAAGCCCCTTCTCCACGACAAGACAGTGATCCTTGAGTGGGTAACGACTATTACAGTTAGAAAAAAATAGGTCTAAAATTAGCTGTGTGGTATCAGTGACATTACTGAGTCTTAGCTTTCCAGCTCTGTAAAATGGGAAACTATTTGCGTTTCAAAGGGACAGAGTCAGATTACAGAGCTGAATAGTTGGCAGGGGTTGGGAAGGGTGTGAGGAAAGGGGAAGCAAAGCATGCAAAGAATGGCTCAGAATTAGCCCTATTTAAGCCCTAGCTCCCTACTCTTTGCTAGCTATGTGACCTGAGGCTAGTCACCCAAACTTGAGTCTAATTTCCTCTACTTGAATATGAGACAACAATTGTGCGTACTTCACAAAATGATCAGAGAAGGCAATGGCACCCCACTCCAGTACTCTTGCCTGGAAAATCCCATGGACAGAGAAACCTGGTAGGCTGCAGTCCATGGGATCACTAAGAGTCAGACGCAACTGAACGACTTCACTTTCACTTTTCACTTTCATGCATTGAAGAAGGAAATGGCAACCCACTCCAGTGTCCTTGCCTGGAGAATCCCAGGGACGGGGGAGCCTGGTGGGCTGCCATCTATGGGGTCACACAACTGAAGCGACTTAGCAGCAGCAGCGGCACAAGATGATTACATGTGAGGCATTTCTCCCCAACTCATAATGTATGTGCTCAGTACAGACCATTCTCTCTGGCCAAGTCTGACAACCAATCTTTTTCTGGAATACATAAAAGATGTCAACAAGCATCTCTTCTGGCACAGACAGCTCCTTCCCATGGCAATGGCTTCTCCCTTCCCATCTCATGACTGCCTCTGTCCTCACTACGAACATGGTGACTGTTGCCTCTTTGTTAAACTACCAACTATGGTCTTGGTTTCCCAGTTTATTTTTTGCCTTGTTCCTTAGAGCACAGACTCCAGCACTTACTCCCTGTTCAACACACAGTGGCTGTGGATGCGAGACCCCCCACCACACACACTGTGCTGGGCTGCAGCCTTAGGACCCCAGAGCCAGGCACACCACTCTGAAGAGGGGACAGCAGGTCCCCAGCCTTGCCCTGACTTCAGTTAAAGCAAAAATCATGACATACTTAACTCTCCTGTGCTTCCTGCATGCTTTTTCATATAATTTGATCTTGTAAGGGAAAAAAAAAAGAAAATCACATCTTTACATCCCCAGGCATTTCGTGTCCTTATCTAAAATTAGCACAGTTTCTGCTCTGTTATTTTAGGAAATGCAGGACAACCATCACTCTTCAGACCTATTAGCTTAACCAGCCTTATGCAACAGGGACGGTGGAGTGTGTGTGCGTGTGTGTTTAGTCCCTGAGTCACGTCCAACTCTTTGCAACCCCATGGACTGCAGCACGCCAGGCTCCTCTGTCCTCACTGTCTCCTGGAGTTTGCTCAAATTCATGTCCATCAAATCGGTGATGTTTTCTAACCATCTCATCCTCTGCCATCCCCTTCTCTTTTTTGCCTTCAGTCTTCCCCAGCATCAGGGTCTTTTCCAATGAGGTTCAGCCAAAATCTAAAGCTGCCAGGCTGCTCATTCTCCTCCATTTACCCACATAGTTAGCAAGTATGTGATTATTGGGTGCAGAGGTGAGTAGAAAGGACTCATGAGATAAGGAAATGAAGCTGTGACTAAGAGAGGGATGATGATGCCTGAGGCCAGAGTCCCCAGAAGCCGAGTGTGAGATGGGGATTCTTGGTAAGAGAGACAGAGTACTTAGGGGGACCTGGTCAAGAAGGAAGTGATGCAGGAGAGACCAGGGGAAGAAGGCAAGGATAGAAGTGTTTTCTGTGAAGCCTGCTCTCAGCTTGACCCCATGGGGAGTTCTGACATGTATGTGGCACCCAGATCAGTCTGTCACTGGCTGAAAGCTGCCTCAAGAGACAAATCTATCCATGAAACAGAGTCACGAACATGGACAACAGACCAGTGCTTGACAACAGAAAGCGGCTTAAGTGAGAGATGTAGTGGGAAGGAGGTTAACAGATGTAAGTTTTCTATACAGGATGGACAGACAACAAGGTTCCACTGTATAGCCCAAAGAACTAGATTTAATATCCTATGATAAGCCATATGGAAAAAATACAAAACAGAATATAAATAACATAAATGTAAACCATAATGGAAAAGAAGAGATAAATAACTGAATCATTTTGCTGTACAGCAGAAATTAACACATTGTAAATCAACTATACTGCGATAAAAATATTAAAATTGAAAATTAAAAAAGAGAAGAGCATAACCTTCAGACATTTCTAAGTGATGCAGCTCCTGGAATCGGAAAGCAATTCTCTCAGAAGAAGGAGGTGTCTGGGAGCCAATTATAGCCAACACCCCCTGCAGCCAGGAGAATTGGCCTCATACAGGTCACGGACGCCAAAAGTAACAAAAACATCAGTGCAGTTTTTAAAAAGCCAAAGAATGTTTAAGTTCAAGGGTGCAATCTTCTACATGTATTAAAATCTCCATCACCAATATGGGTCCTTACGTGAGACAGATACTCAGTGATTAAACTAGATAGCAATGTATTGGGGATGGAGTGAAGTGGAAGAAGACCTATTTCTTAATCTCAGAGTGGGGACATCACAGTTAATAGGACATTTGGTATTGTTCAATCAGTCATGTCAGACTCTTTGTGATCCCATGGACATAGAGCTTTTTATTTCAGGAAAAATGAAAAAATTGCACTTAATCAAATATGAGGATTCTGTTTTATCTTACTTTTTCTGATCTCTGGCAGTAGATAAATTGCATAGAAAGGAAGAAAATTATTGCAGTTGGTATTGAAAACAGGGGATTTCTAATTTCAACTTGGTCACCTACTGATTTGCGTCTCTTGTAGATGAGTCTCAGATGAACAGAATCTCAGTAAATTTCCAAAACAGAAATTGTATTAACTGATGTCTAACCCCTGGTGTCCTTGTGAGGTTCAAATGAGTAATAATGCCCCAGAAAACAAAGCTGTGTCTTTTGAATGCAACGGACACACCCCAAACCCCAAGTGCACGGGCCCGGGGGAAGGAGTCGACCATGTGCTGACGCTATCAGAAAGCTGTGACGGACCGGGGTGGTCTGGCCACACCAGCTCACACCTCTCGCTTCAGACCACGGGACTCCCCATCTCTCCTCTCATCTCCCTTCCCCTCCTGGTGTCAACTCTGTCCTCATGAACTGGACTGTCTTTCCCAATGACAGCAAACAGCCTTGACGTTTACCACCGGAGAGAGAGGAATCTCCCTCCCTTGGTTCTTCGTTTTTGTTGCTCAGTTGTCTGTGACTCTTTGTGACCCCATGAACTGTACCATGCCAGGCGTCCCTGTCCTTCACTCTCTCCCAGAGTTTGCTCAACTCATGTCCATTGAGTCAGTAATGCCATCCAACCATCTCATCCTCTGACACCCTCTTCTCCTCCTACCTTCAATCTTTCCCAGCATCAGGGTCTTTTCCAATGAGTTGGCTCTTCACATCAGGCGGCCAAAGTATTGGAGCTTCAGCTTCAGCATCAGTCCTTCCAATAAATATTCAGAGTTGATTTCCTTTAGGATTGACTTTTTGATCTCCTTGCAGTCCAAGGGACTCTCAAGAGTCTTCTCCAACACCACAATTCAAAGGCATCAATTCTTTGGCGCTCAGCCTCCTTTATGGTCCAACTCTCACATCCATACATGACTACTGGACAAACCATAGCTTTGACTATATGGACCTTTGTCAGAAAAGTGATGTCTCTGCTTTTTAATATGCTGTCCCTTGGTTCTTGCTGCCTAGGACTGTTTCGATTGCACACACTCTAAACCCTGTGCAAGAGACAGCAGTGGGGGCCAGTGTTTGGCAGCCATTCTACGATGTGCAGTTGAAATTGAAAAAGAAATAGTTTCCCAAAGAGTGGGCTGGTCCCAAAAGAAAGTAAAACTTCAGGGAGACCAAAGAGGAATATCCACTGAGATACCAGGTGTGGTGTCAGAACATAGGCGTTCAAGTGTATTTTTTTAATGGATTGTGTCCTTGGGCATATAGATAAATCTATCAGAACATCGTCTTCAAGGACAAAAAGGCAACACTGATATATTTCACCAGGATGGTCGAGGATGAAAATAGACAGTTTATGAGTAAAGATGCTTTGTAAGATCTAATGTGCCTTCAAAAATTATAGTAAAGTATTATTATGAATTACTGTGCATTAAATACAGAGCACTTCCAAGGCACACTTGTATGTATGCTTTTTTAGATCAGTTTTTAGAATAATTTTTTTTAAAGAAAATGTTTAATCCCTGTCATCTCAAAGTTTGCAGCTGATTCCAACACTCCATGAGAACATAAAGTCAGACACTCCTAGGAAACAGCCTTGACTAAAGATGGCGCTACCTTTAATCCCTTGTCTCTGCAGGGATCGACACTGGGAACCATTCAAAGAAGTGTCAATTCTATAGTTTTCTCCTTTCATTCTGAGAAATCGAAAGTGAGCCCAATATAAATCATTTGCAGCTGTGTTGGGAAAATGAGCTAGTCACGCCTCAGCAATTTATGACCAATTTTCCATTAATAAGAGAGAATAGAGTGTGGTTCAATCACTTTACAATCCAAACACTTGTTCTTAAGAATGGGAGAGACAGAGTAAAATAGTTTTGTTCTGTTGCTGAAAGAACATTAACTCAATATTGTGTATCTTTGAAGAAAAACATTTAGATGGCATTAAGTGGTGGGAAGGTAGGTTTTACAGGAAAATACTTATCAGTACATGCATTAGAAAGACCGGCCAGAGTCCACAGGTGAGAGAGGGGCATGAGGCCAGGACCGGAGTAGAGGTAAGAGGGAAAATGAGGAGGAGAACAGAGTTGGAGGCGGGCCGGGGAGTTTCAGGACAGAAGTCCAAGACTAGGTCTCAGCTAAGTGGTGAATTCCTGTAGTCAGGAGTCCAGAAGAACCACAGGTAAACTGAGGTCTAGGGGAGGCACACAGAAGAATCAGGATGGAAAACTGAAACCAGGACACACATGATGCTAAAAGCCCAGGATGGCCAGTTTGTAAAGTTCAAGGCAAATGAAGAAGTAAAGAGACAAGACCAGGGGTCAGGGGACTGAGATAAATCCCATCCAACTGTTGTTCCAGCCAGAAACTTGTAACAGATCCCCCAAGACAAGTCCTCATCAGGCTAACAGGGAAGTCAAAGCTGATTGGAAGAAGCATCATGTGCAGAAAACAAGGGCAGAAATTACTTCACAGTCTGAGGGGGGAGAGACCAAGTCAGATTTCCCAGCTGCGGGGCTGCTTTTGCACGGCTTCCGTTGAATGCACTCACCTGACAGTGCCTCTGTGTCCTCCCCACACAGCATCCTGAGCCCTGCTTGTCGTAGGTTTGATTCTCTCCAAAGAGGATGTAGAGTCAAGAATGTGGGTCCCAGTTGTTTATTTGGGAGGTGAAGCGAAGGAGACCCATGAGGGATGAGTAAGGGAAGCCGGAAGGGGAAGGAGTTAATTAAGAGGCTATTAGTGAGCAGGTGAGCTCCGTGGGCCCCTAGTGACTGAGGAAAATCTCACCAAAGCATGAAAACGTGGCATGCTTCTCCATCAACTTCCATCCTCATGAATTTCTTTCATGATGTGCAGCACCCTAGCACTTCCACTTCCAGACTCTCCTTAGCTAAAGAGACACCGCACGAGACGGAGAAGATGCCAAAGCTGTAGGTGACGTCCAAGTAGACTGAGGAGTCCAGGGCAGGGCAGAGCCCAGGACCCACCACACAGCCCTGAGCATCTGTGAGCCCTCACTCAAAGGCTTCTCTCCAGTGAATTCCAACTTGATAACTTGGCACTGCTTACCAAGAATCACTTGGGTTTATTCCCAAACATGTTGGAGTTATCATTGTTATCATTATTATGTAAGCAAATGAAGCTTCTGTAAATTAAACATATACAACCTATGAAATATGAGTGTACAAGGAGAGAGATGAGTCAGTGAAAAAAAAAATCAAATTCTTCAGAATTGCTTGATGAACACGAACCTGTAAAAGTTCATGCAAACCATCGGATTACTGTGGCTAAGAGAACTGTGAAGGACTTGGGGGGAAATTATAGCAATTGAGAAAGATTTTTCAATCAGATTTCTTTGCAAGTCACTTTATTTCTTGCTCCAATGTAAAGAAACTGGAGTTGCAAACCTTAGGGGATGCATTAAGGGTGTAATTTATTAAGAGAGACCACATATAGTGCCAATTAAGACAAAACAGCTTTACATCAAAGGTTGGCAAATGAATGTCAATTTATATGTTTTACGTTAAAATAAAAATGTTTAAGGCACATATGAGTCATCTTTTATGACCTCTTGCTTTTTGTGATTTTGTTTTCAGTGAATCAAGCAACTACTAGCCTAGCCTAGCACGTGTTGCAGGACACATACCTCAAATCCAACCCCAGGAAAATGCTCTGAGACTAAGGCTCCATTTCTTCCACAAAGGTGGCTTCTGGTCATGTTTAAAGGGTCCCCCACTCCATAAAAGTGCAATGTACCAGGAACAAGCGCTTTCTCAGTGGTGCAGAAATTGGGCTTACGTGTCCAAGAGGCTAAGAGATCACTCTGGTACCTGTTTAGCGTGTGCTCAGTTCCTCAGCTGTATCCAACTCTGCAACACAATGGACTGCACCGTGCCAAGCTCCTTTGTCCATGGAATTTTCCAGGGAAGAACACTGGAGTGAGTTGCCATTTCCTACTCCAGGGAATCTTCCCTACCCAGGGATCGAACCTACGTTTCTTATATCTCCTGCATTGTCAGGAGGGTTCTTTACCACTGTGCCATCTGGGGTCACAAAGAGTAAAGAAGAGAAAGACTAATAAAGTCAAGTGAAAGCTGAAGAAGAAGAGTCTTTGAGCTTAGCTACCATGCCTCAGTCAGCCTTGTAGTGACAACGGGCACAGCAGCATCATTTCAAGGATTAAGAGGAGAATACCAAACAAACAAACCTTTAATTTTCAGAATAAGAAAGGCATCACATTCTTAAAAAACCTAAGATGCAGATGTATAAACTCCAGACACAGCCTGGAATTCTGTCTTCTGATTATTTAACACTAAAATCACTTCAAGCCAAGAAAGTCTTGATTGATGTTGACCGGAAACAAATAGACAGCCAGATATTTCCCTGGTGGAGACGGGTTCAGCAGAGAATTGCAAATTAGGGTCTGCAGTGACAGCCAGTCACAGTACAAGTCCCTCCATGGCAAGAGAAGGAGCACTCTTTCATAGAAAGAAAAAGGAAGGTGAGGATACAGAACACAAGGTTCACGGCTTCTCACTGGCTGAGTTCTTGCCAGGAGAGAAGGAGTCTTTCTTCTTCTGGTTGGGCTCTGCTATTGTCACAGGACTTCAAAGCTCCCCCTTCTGGTCTCCTGACTCTATTTAATTGAGGTCTCTGTTAATTGTTTTACACTCAGTTCAGTTTAGTCACTCATTCATGTTCGACTCTTTGCGACCCCACGGACTGTAGCATGCCAGGCCTTCCTGTCCATCACCAACTCCTGGAATTTACTCAGACTCATGTCCATTGAGTTGGTGATGCCATCCAACCATCTCATCCTCTGCCATCCCCTTCTCCTCCTGCCTTCAGTCTTTCTCAGCATCAGGGTTTTTTCCAATGAGTCAGTTCTTCACATCAGGTAGTCAAAGTATTGGAGTTTCAGCTTCAGCATCAGTCCTTCCAATGACTATTCAGGACTGATTTCCTTTAGGAGGAACTGGTTGGATCTCCTTGCAGTCCAAGGGACTCAAGAGTCTTCTCCAACACCACACTTCAAAAGCATCAATTCTTCAGGGCTCAGCTTTTTTTTAGAGTCCAACTCTCACATCCATTCATGACTACTGGAAAAACCACAGCTTTGACTAGATGGACCTTTGTTGGCAAAGTAATGTCTCTGCTTTTTAATATGCCATCTAGGTTGGTCATAGCTTTTCTTCCAAGAAGCAAGCATCTTTGCATTTCATGGCTGTAGTCACCATCTGCAGTGATTTTGGAGCCCAAGAAAATAAAGTCTATCACTGCTTCCTTTGTTTCCCCATTTATTTGCCATGATGTGATGGAACCAGATGCCATGATCTTAGTTTTCTGAATGTTGAGTTTTAAGCCAACTTTTTCACTCTCCTCTTTCAATTTTATCAAGAGGATCTTTAGTTCTTCTTCGCTTTCTACCATAAGGGTGATGTCATCAGCGCATCTGAGGTTATTGATACTTCTCTCAGCAATCTTGATTCCAGCTGTGGTTCATCCAGCCTAGCATTTCTCATGATGTACTATGCTTAGACGTTAAATAAGCAGGGTGACAATATACAGCCTTGACACTAAGAAGTTCCTAACAACAGCATCCCCTATGCAATTTATTCATTCTCTGCTCTCACTCTGTCATTCCCTGGGATATTGTTGGGTGTCTGTATGGAAGATACCATTCCCAGAACCATAAAAGAACACAATTTTTAAAGGTTTTTAATTTTTCTCCAATTCTAGCACCTGTTGATAATTTCATCCAGGAGAAAGTCTCTCTCAGTGGCCATGATGGAGAATCCCAGCACTTGCTTGTCCCTCCCTTCACCTGACTTGACAGCCTGATGCCTGATATAGCCTACTCCGAGGAGTCTGAGAAGGAATTACATATGCATGCCCCAAAGATGGACTATCAATGTTTGTTTATGATAATGGAGAGATCATTGCCAGGGTTATATATATTACCTGAGAACATTCTTTGGGAACACAAGGGATTTTCAAGGGAAAGATATTTTGCGAAAATAATTCCTATTAGTGAGGTTGAGTATCATCTTACTAGAAACGGTTTCCCAATAAGATACCAAAAGTCCTGCTGGAAACAAGATCCCCTTCCTGATGGGAAAATTTGGGCAAGAGGTAGAAAAGGGGTTTATTACTTTGCACCAGGGAATTTGTTGGTAACAGAACCAAGAGAACAAGAGTCAAAACAACTTTTCCTTAACATCAGAATTTGATGCAAGCTCCCAGATAGTGCACTGGGAAGTGCCAGCACCCTCTCTTAGGAATTAAAATGTCCATTTGGTCCTAATCCGCCCCTTCATTTTATCAGACTCAAGGAAAAGGGCTCCCTTTCCTTCCTCCCATCCTGTTTCCAAGAGCAGCCTGTAGAGTCTTTATCTGGGGCTATTTTTTCTGTTCTATTAAAAATACAGTATGAAAGAACCCCTTTCTATAGAACTTCCTTTCAAGTCTATTCAGAGTTTAAGTTCGTTGGAAACATCTTTGAAAAATGTGCTTCATAGTAACAAAATTATGAAATATTTCCTTGCTATTAAAAATGAATATTGTCTAAGTAAGTATGAGCCCTTTACTTGCCATCTGAATGGAAACATGTTGGAATAAATCATCGCTCAATGTCCACCCCAATGACATTAATCCCTGAAAATAAAAACAAAATGAAAATAACTGAAGGTGTTCAGTCTGACCTAGTAATAATATAGTAGAAAACTGTTCACTTTACCCAATCTATGCAATGGTGGACAATAACGCAGTTTAAATTAGATAGGTAAAATCCAGGATTGCCATTAGTCAGATCCATTCAACTATAACCTGCTTGTCTAATAAGTAGAAAATTGTAACCTGCCTTTGTTCTTGCAAAACTGCTATCCCAGGTCATGTAGCCTAGACAATAAATCACAAGACCCCTTCACTGCCCCTATAAATAGCACCTCTGATATATGAATATTAAGATGTTTGCCCAATTTGTTTTTAAGGAACTTGGAGTCAGCTAGTCATCTAGTTCAAATTGGTCACTGACCCTTCAGCTGAGCATGTCTGACTGTCTGATGGGTGACCTTCTGACATCAGTGGGCTCAAAACTCCACCCTTGGATCATGCTAATACAGCGTTGTTTTGAACAGACATCCTACAAAGAAGCAGGAAGCTCAGCTGCCCCCGTGCAGAGCACCCATCACCTCGCCTTTCTGTGCCTCCAAACACCTTCCCTGCATCTCTGACCATCCTTTCTACTCTTTGCCCATAAGCATCCCAACCCTTTGGGGAGGGGGATTTGAGACCTGTCCTCCCATCTCTTCACTTGACTGCATTGAATAAACCTTTTCTCTGCTGCCAACCTCAGCATCTGAGCACTTGGCTTGCTGTGTGCCGGACAAGACAAACTTGGTTGAGTGGCTTCCCAGGCGGCTCAGCGGTAAAGAATTTACTGGCTAATGCAGGAGACGTAGGAGACATGGGTTTGATCCCTGGGTTGGAAAGGTCCCCTGCAAGAGGTAGTAGCAAGCCATTCCAGTCTTCTTGCCTGGGAAAATCCCATGGACAGGAGAGCCTGGCAGGCTGCAGTTCATAGAGTTGCAGAGAGTCAGACATGACTGATGAACACACACACACAAATAGAGGGTATTGAGAATTGCATGTGTGTGTGTGTGTGTGTGTGTGTGTGCACACTTGTGTGTCTCGGCATGTCTTACATACTAAATGAACCAGGAGTTTTCTGATGAGGACAGGGGGAAAGAATTGATTTACAGCATAAACAACAAGAATTGATCATACTAGGCATATTTACCAATGAAAGGATGTGAAGGAAGGTAAGGTCAAGGGTTTTACTCCAGTGAAATAGGAAGGTTAGGCTGAGATGAGAATCCAGGGCTATTAAAGTCAGTAGACCTCCTGAAGGGGCTGGAAAATGAAAAGCAAGCCCACAGCACAGACCCTGTGTGTCACTGACCTCCCCTTGCAAGGTGCTGAAGAGAGCAACGTTTAAGCCCAGAGGCAGGCAGATGATTTCCCTCACACAGGCCATTGGCTGTTCCTTGCTGTTCTTGAGGCTGTTGATTACCTAATGAACCCTGCCCTATGCATCACAGCTTTCCAACTAGGAGAGGGGTACTCACTATTCACTTGCTCTAGTAGCTATTTGAAACTGAGAAATCCTATATTTCTGAGAAGTCAAATTCAAAAACCTTTCAGAGTCACAGATTTAACCAAAGTATAAATACTGCAGTGCTGGCCATATGTGAAGCATCCTAGGAGGCAATAGAAGGGGATAAAATATAGGCAGTATATGCCTAATCCCAAGGAATTTATGGCCTATCATAGTCAAGCTAAGGAGAAAAAAAAGAAGACTTCTGTGGTTAGGTAACGGTTGAAACTATCAACATACAGCTGTCTCTCACTTTATCGCCCTTCCTTTCTCCCATTCAAGTATTCATCCAAAGATACTGGGTTGACTATAACACCTAGAGATATTCATTTATAGTTCTCTCCACTTTAGATTTCCCCATTCCCTTCTCTCATTCAGGTTCTTCCAGAGTAAGATGGAAGAGAGAAGGCCAGTTCCAAGGGCATGTTACCAAGTGCATGGGCTCCATCCTGCCAGGGACATTTTCCTGGTGGAGGGACATGAGAGGAGCATTCAAGCTTTATTAGTGCTGTGTGTGTGTGTGTGTGTGTGTGTGTGTGTGTGTGTGTGTTGATGGGGGGCTGTCTTACATGAGAAATCCACACGTGTCTGAATGACATCCTGGCTTTTGTCCCCACAGACCTAAATTCAATGACAAGAATGGGATCAAAAAAAAGAGGTGCAGAGAGAGGTAAGCCTGTACCAGGGGCTTGGGGGGCTGGAACTGTCAAAGATTTGGGGAAGGGTCTATGAGACCCTCAGGGAAGTAGAGGATGTTCTAGCCAGATGCTTCTCCAGCAGCATCAAAACAAGAGCTTCAGAAAAGTTGGGTTTTGGAAGAAACTGGGAGAAGAATTGGGGAACTAGCCTAAAACTGAGTCCACGTTCTGGCCCTGAGGGGCAGACGGCCTCAGCTCGGTGGGCGCACATCCTTGCAGAGCTTTTTCATCTTCTCCCTTCCCTGCGCCCCAGCGCCCCCTTCTGTTGGGGTGTCACATTGCACGGTGGCCCACCTCCACTCACACTCTTTCCTTGAGCTCTTTTTAGGGAGGGGAGTGGGTGGACCCTGACCAGGACAACGGCACATGTGGGCAGAACTTGAGAAGCCTCAGGCCCATTTTGAAGACTTTTACTGCCATTTAGACTCCTTCACCCCAAGTCATCCTCTGCTTCTGCTCCAGTTAAGTGTCCAGAGACTCTGTTCAATCTGGAAAGTCCCCTCTGGAATGTTGAACTCAACTGCCTCCCTCATTTCCCTTCGTCAAGTGCTTTACAACACTGGGAATGATGGCTTGTTCACTCCTGGAAGCGTGGGTCTCCTTGGCTTTTGAGGGGCTGAGTATACCATGTTCTTTCCTGCCTTTCTGAAACTGCCTCCTCTGACTCGTTTCTTACTCCCATTAGCCTCAAGAATATTCTTGAACCTAACATTTCTCGGACCATCTCCATTCACTTAAGTGTCTTGAAACCCACCACTGAGTCTTTCTGAGTGGTTTTCAAATTTGAATCTCTCTGAGAACCCTGAGATTTGCTCTGAATTCCAACCCCATGTTCATACCCATCTGACGAAAATTGCATCCTGAATGTTATATATAAGGTCAGTATATCCGCAATTAGACCAAAAATTCATTCCAAACTGGAAATACAATGATAAATAACAACAGAAGACGATGGATATAAGGAAAAAAAGAAAAAAATGACACATCCACAAGTTTAATCTTTAGGAAATACAACATAAAAGACAGGGAGATAGAAAGAATCATAAGCAGAATGTTCCAGCTTGGTACACCAGAGAATGGTGACATTTTTGGAGAGGGTTAGGAGAAGGCGATGGCACCCCACTCTAGTACTCTTGCCTGAAAAATCCCATGGGCAGAGGAGCCTGGTGGGCTGCAGTCCATGGGGTCACTAAGAGTTGGACACGACTGAGCGACTTCACTTTCACTTTTCACTTTCATGCATTGGAGAAGGAAATGGCAACCCACTCCAGTGTTCTTGCCTGGAGAATCCCAGGGACGGGGGAGCCTGGTGGGCTGCCGTCTATGGGGTCACACAGAGTCAGACACGACTAAAGTGACTTAGCAGTAGCAGCAGAATGGAAGCTGAGGAAAAAAAAAATAATCAGTTTTAGGATTAAAGGAAAAGTGAAGAATTCTGTTTGGATCATATTAGTTTTCTATGCTGAGTACTTTTTCTTCTCAGTTTTAAATGTATCCACAGACCTAGGGTCCTTTCCTATTTTTCTCACTAATCTTGGCCACAAGATTAGTGGCCTTTGATCAGGACTTTCTTCAGTCTCATGGGACTTCTTGAGGAAAATGTCAACAACTTCCAACAAAGCATTTCTTTTAATTCTCTCTTGAAGACAAACTTGTTACTTTTATGAACAAAAATGGGGAAAATATATGTATTTATTATAATGTGTAAATGGAATAAAAAATAACAATAATAAATACGTATATAACATGTAGAAATAACCACTCAAACTCCCATCTGGAATCTTAAGGCAATCAAAGTGGACAAATGCACTCCTCACTTGTCGAAAATGACTTGAAAGTTTTTACTCCTTGAGATACACTGGAAAATATCATTCTTTAAAGCTTTCAACCAGACAATGTATGTCCTGAGACTGGAGCAGGTGTGAAAATTCATAGAAGACACCAGTGGCATAGAATTTGGTGGATTTTATTTTATATTTAAATCCTTCAACCTCTTACTCTGCTTTAAGGCCTGACAGCAGCCACCTTCCTAAAAGCCTGTTGTACTTGTCACCCACCTTTGCGCTGTTAGAAACCTGCTAATTGCTGTCTTGGTAACAAAGGGAAACACCACTGTGCTACTAAAAAAAAAAACCCAACCCTGTGTGAACTGCTTCCCCTCCAACATGCAATGATTTTAATTGACTTTATCTTTCTTCCAAGAGGAAAGAGAGATACACCATCATGGTGAGATCTGCTCTCATTAATGGAAAGTGTGCTAAGTCTCTTCAGCCGTGTCCAACTCTGGGCAACCCTATAGACTGTAGCCCACCATGCTCCTCTGTCCATAGGATTCTCTAGGCAAGAATACTCAGTTGCCACACCTTCCTCTAGGGGATCTTCCCAACCCAGGGATCGAACCCATGTCTCTTATATCTCCTGCATTGGCAGGCAGGTTTTCTACTGCTAGTGCCACCTGGGAAGCCCCATTAATGGAGACACATCACTAACTTAAGATGCAAATTGAAGGCTGGTAAATATCCATCTTGCAGCTCACCAGCCTGCAGCATACACAGAAACTAGCGTGTAAGCTTCTCTGTTCCTCCTCCCTCTCAGCTTTCCCCTCCTGGGACCCAATAAAGGACTTGGGAGCAGGTAAAAAGCTGCACATTATTTCTGTACCTTTTTCCCAGCTGCACTTTGGAAAACAGATTTGCAGGCTCTGAACCAACAGGCAGTAAGTCACTCAGCCCATTTTCTTAGGATTACACTGCAACGTTACTGTTCACTACCCAATAACTCTATAACCACGGATGGTAACAAAATACACAGAGAATTTTCTTCTCTGTTTTTCTGAAAGTGGCCTCCTCATGAATATCTCTTCCTCAGCCATTTTCTAATCCAAATTTTTCCATCAGAGCTAAGAATTTCTGTGACAGGGAATTTGGTACATTTCCACACGGCCAGGATCAGCCGTATCTACAAAGATTCTAGGCAGCTTTGACTAATTGTTTCTTAGGATACATCTGTGATAATTAGAAGGATTCTTAGGTCCCAAAGTGGTCATATTAATAGAGCTCTAGATTATACAAGAAGGCTGAGGGACCAAATATTGAATGGGGAGTGTTAGGCATATCTCTGTTTTGTGCTGTTGGAAGAGTTAGGTGATAAAAATTTCATCCGCTCACCCAATGTTTATGGTGCACCAACTTTGTATGGAGCCCCTGCTATGCTACATAGGGATAGAGCTGTGAACATGATCCCTAATGTTACTGCTTTCCTGGAAATCCTATACTAGGCAGGTAGTGAGATTAAAATTATGCAATTTAGCAAATGCATTCACAGAGAAAGCCCAGGTAATGGTGCTATGATGAAGATCAAAATGGTATCATGATAGACAGTGATTTGAGGAGTAGACAAGTCTACTTAAGAGGAGACGGCCTGCAAGACTTCTCTGAGGAAATGACATTCAAGCTGATGTGGTAGTCTGGAAATGCAGCCTTCAAATTCTTGCATATTCTTCCCATCAAGAGGGGGAGTCTATGTCCCTGCCCATTGTCCCTTGAATCCAGGCTCTCTGCTGACAAACAGCACAAAGCAAAAGTGACCCCATGCCACTTTCAGGGCTGAGGTCTTAAGGAAACTGCCAGCTTCTCCTTCCTGTCTCGATGGAGGATGCTTGCTCTCGGAACAAGGCCATGCTGCACATGTGAGCCTTCTGCCTTAGAGAGGCAGATCTATATTGCGATCTCCTCCCGCAGGTCACTTCCGAAAGTAGAGAGCACATCTGCCATTGATCTAAACCCCTTCCTAACTCAAAATCCCACTTAGCAGGACACTGTAGAAATGTAGTTACTGAGATATCATTCTGACCTCCAGGCCAGTTGTTATATATGTAGTATCTATAGGTCAAAATATTTATGGTCCATATAAACGCATTATTCTTTGCATAGAAAAGGACACCATAAACCTGCCACCAATTGGATGTAAACATTGAGTGGCAGGCAAGTGAGGTCAGCATAAGAAATACCTTGGGATCAGACAGCATGTGAGCAGCCTTCAGATGGCACCTTGATGGCATCTGTGCCTTTTCCTACAATTCATCCATGCTCCTCACTGGGATAAGGCAAGAAGAAGTCAAACCCAGCTGCCTCTCCTTCTTGGAATGTCAAAAGTTCAGTGCTCCATCAGGATTTTAAATTGGTGACTCCAGATTCCTTTTCAGCTATTCTAAGATGAGCTGATAAAGTCATATTACTTCATGAGCAATGAAGGGCTTAGGGTTGATTTTTCTCCTGGCTACAGCTAATTTTGGTGAAATGACATCATGAAAATATAGATGGAGAATAGCAATATTAATTCATCAGACATTAGTTATTAGTGATGAGCTATATAACAAATACAAGTCATAAATTTAAGGGAAGGCACTGTCATTAATTACTCACTATTTACAATGAGGGCCCACAGAACTTCATCTGAACAATCTCTTCTCACATCTGCTTATTACAAGTTCAGCTGTGGCTGCCTTTTCAATCCTGTGACAAATCCTCTTTCCTTCTTTCCTTCCTAATTGCTAATCCTCCTTTACAATTCTAAGGAAAGTAACTCTTCTCTCTAACGGTTGCTATGGCTTCCCAGCCTAAAGCAAATTCTCTCTTCTTTATTGGTGAGAGTAACCTGATTTTTTTTTTTTTTTTCAGGCAGCAAAGTGCCCAGCTGCCAGAGGACAAATCATAATTGGCTTAAGCCAATCAAAGAAACCATTCTGTTTTGCCTGCCATTTGTCTAGAAATAGGTATAGTTGGCCCTCAATATCCATTGGTTCCACATCCTTGGATTCAAGCAACCTCAAATGAAAATTACCAGGAAAAAGAATATTCCAGAAAGTTCCCAAAAGCAAACCTTGAATGTGCCACCTGCCAGGAACTATTTAAATAGTATTTATGTATTATTAGGTATTATAAGTAATCTAGAGATGATTGAAAGTATATGGGAGGATAAGCCTACACAATATGCAAATACTACCCCATTTTTTACATAAGGGACTTGAGCATCTGGAGACTTTGGTATCTGAGGGAGGTCCTGGAAACAATATCCTGCATATACTGAGGGATGACTGGATAACTTGTCCCATTATCTGAAAGTAGAGTTTCCAGTGAAACCTTTCACAAGTCAAAATAGTATGAAGTGAAGAGGCAATTACCTTAGAACATATCTTGCTGGTGTATGCAAAAAATAAATTGAGATAAAGCACAGGTGCTCACAGACTCAGTTCAAAGCTATGGCAGCTTGATGCTGAGATGCTGAGTATAGTTCCTGGGGAAGGAGCTTGGTGGTGCCTTTCTGGTAAAGAATCTGCCTTCAGTGCAAGAGACCCTGGTTCAATTCCTAGGTTGGGAATTCTGTTTGAGAAGGGACAGGCTACCCACTCCAGTATTCATGGGTTTACCTGGTGGCTCAGATGTTAAAGAATCTGCCTGTAATGCCAGAGACCAGGGTTAGACCCCTGGGTTGGGAAGATCCCCTGGAAGAAGGCATAGCAACCCATTCCAGTATTCTTGCCTGGAGAATCCCCATAGACAGAGCCCATAGGGTCACAAAGAGTCAGACATGACTGAGTGACTAAGCACACTCTCACTGCTTGGGATGCCTCTATACCAGCCCACTGCGAAACAAACTGCCTGAAAGCAAATAATGGCTGTTTGGAAAGACATTTTAGGGCCCTGGGTACCTGAAGAATAATCTAGAAAAAAGCGTTTGTCTCAGGAACACTGAAGGAATGAGGCCCTCCTAAGCTCATGGCTTGGAGCGGGAGCCCCTCCTGGCTGGATCTGAGGTGGTACTTAGGAGCAGCCGGTTAAGGGATGATGTTAACCCAGATATGACAGGGAGATGGTCTGGAATCCTAAGGCCCAATCAAGATGCTAGTCCCCAAGCACCAAAAATAATTCTTTCATTTTTCCCTTTATTTTATTTGTAAGACCAGAACTTCAGTGATTTTTAACAAATGAAAAGTAGTTGCTCTTGGATGGAAATATGCAGAGATGGATTTATCGTGAAGCCAGTGGAACTGAAGCTCCAAGCCCCTCACTTGCACAGATCTGGAGAAAGAAGCTTTGGCAATACATTCACAACATGACAATGCTCCATCTCATGAGTAAGAGGGCAGAGATCACTGCATACTGAAGCTAACAGAATAAATTATTTTTTTTGTAATATGTGTAGAGGTAAGATATTATAAAAATTTTTGACTTTAAAAGGGCCCACAGAAACTAAAATGGTATAGCCATTGAAGAAAACATTTTGGCACTTCCTTAAGTTAAACAGAATTACCATGTAATGCAGTAATTTCCAAGAGAATGGAAAACTGGGACTCTAACAGATACTTATATACCAGTGTTCATAGTAGGCTATCCATAATAGTCAAAAGGTAGAAACAACCCAAGTGTCCATCAATAAATGGATGGATAAACAAAATGAGGTCTATACATACAATGGAAGGGTATCCAGCCTTTATAATGAATGACATTCAGATATAAGCTTCCACATGGATGAACCTTGAAAACATTCAGTTCAGTTCAGTTCAGTCACTCAGTCGTGTCCAACTCTTTGTGACCCCATGAACTGCAGCATACCAGGCCTCCCTGTCCATCACCAACTCCCAGAGTTCACTCAAACTCACGTCCATCAAGTTGGTGATGCCATCCAGCCATTTTATCCTCTGTGTTCCCTTCTCCTCCTGCTCCCAATCCCTCCCAGCATCAGAGTCTTTGAAAACATTATGCTAAGTCAAATAATACAGACAGAAAAGGGAAAATATTACATGACTGTACTCATACAAGTTACCTAAGATAAGCCAATTCAGAGATAGAAAGTAGACTAAAGGTGGCCAAGGGCTGGGGAAGGGAGGCTGAGGAATTACAGCTTAATGGTTATAGACCATCTACTTGAGGTGATGAAAAAGTTCTGGAAATAGATAGTGTATTAGTCAGAGTTCTCCAGAGAAACAGAACAGATATAGAGAGATATATAAGAGGAGATTTATTATAGGAATTGGCTCACACCGCTCTGAAGGCCAAGTCCTACAATCTGCCGACTGCAAGCTGCTGGTACAATTCAGCTCAAGTCTCAAGGCCTGAGATGCAGGAGTCCCTGGACCTCAGCCTTTTAGTTGTGGGTGCTGCCCTGGTACATATTTGGAGAAGGGTGGTCCAGCAGGGGGGGCATCACCTGGGGGCTTGTGAGCAGTGTAGAAGCCCAGGCCCCAGTCAGACTCACAGATTCAGAATCTCTGCGTGATTGAAGCCTGCCCTCTGGGTTTGAACAGCCCTCCCAGTCCCCAAGCACACGAAAATATCAGTCTAGAACTTGAGCTTCACATGTGTATATTAGAAAAAGCTTCATTTCCCCCTTGTCTGCCAGGTAAGACTGAGGGAAGGGAAAACATTTTTTGATCAATCAGATCAGCATCACTGAATACAAAGGTCAGGAACATTTCAGGGACCCTGGGGATTCTCTGCATTCATATCAGATGAGTGAGCTTATGCATGCAGTGGGGTAGGGGGTAGGAGGACAGGGTCTTCCAACCCCTCATAGTGAAGGAGGAAACAGACAGAACAGGCTCCATCTTGAAAGCAGGACTCCACCTTGGACCGGACTGTGGACTTTGAGCTATATGCCCAGTATCTATGGAAACGACATACCAACTGGAAAACCAGACTCCTGGAAGGAAGAGCCCCAGGGCTCATACCTAGACTCTCTGTCACCTAAAAGAATACCCTAATTATCTATGTAACTGAATAGAATCATGCATTCTATTATGGTTATTGGGGTGTGACCACAGACCTATTGATAATTGTCCACTGTTAACTACCTAGGCTTAAGGCATATGAATCACGGGTTAACTTTGATTGCATCTTTCTTTTCCTTTGTTCAGACTAGTTTCAGGGAATTTGGGAGGTGGGTTTGGGCACATACACTTAGGATATATAAGGTTTTCACAAAAACTGGACGGGGTCCTTGGCTAAGAGGAGACTCTGCCTTGGGCCCACCGGTGTAATAAACTGAACTCCACTATCTGCATTGTCCTTCTGAGTGAGTTTGTTTCTGGGAACACGTGGCTACAATAGTAGCCTAGAAACTGTGCTCCTTGGTCCTACAAAATGAGATGAAGAAAGGGACTAGTGACCTGGGAACCAGGAGCCCTAACTCAGCACAGCAGGAAAAGAATTGTCCTGGGGATACACAGCACATGTAGGAAGGATCCTCTATTTTCTTTTTTAGTGAATTTTCTATGACTGTAAAAGCAATACTTTATTGTTGTAGAATATTTAGGAAATACAGAAAGACATGAAAAAAATAATCAAAATTCCCATTCTCTAGATCAAGTCACTTAATCCACTTCATATTTTGGTGTATCTTCTATATCCTATCTATCTATATACACATGCTCACTACTATATATGTGAGAAACATTTTAAAAATGTAAATATACATTCATATACATATTCATACATGTTATATATAAAAATGTAAATATGCCTATGCATTTATGGCATATATTATATATGAACATATACAGATACTATATATGATACTCATACATATAATAAATACATATATTAAAAATCAAATCCCTTATAATTATACAGTGGAGATGATGAATCGATTAAAGGGATTAGATCTGGTAGACAGAGTGCCTGAATTTTGGATGAAGGTTCGTGACATTGTTCAGGAGGCAATGACCAACATTACCTCCAAGAAAAACAAATGCAAGAAGTCAAAGTGGTTGTCCAAGGGGCCTTACAAACAGATGAGAAAAGAAGAGAAGGGAAAGGTGAAGAGAAAGGGAAAGATATACCCATCTGAATGCAGAGTTCCAGAGAATAGCAAGGAGAGATAAGAAGGCATTCTTCAATGAACAATGCAAAAAGATAGAGGAAACCAATAGAGTGGAAAGACTAGAGATCTCTTCAAGAAAATTGGAAATATCAAGGAAACATTTCATGCAAGAATGGGCACAATAAAGGACAGAAACAGTAAGGACCTAACAGAAGCAGAAGAGATTAAGAAGAGGTGGCAAGAATACACAGAAGAACTATACAAAAAAGGTCTTAATGACCCAGATAACCACGATGGTGTGGTCACTCACCTAGAGCCAGACATCCTGGAGTGTGAAGTCAAGGATGGGCCTTAGGAAGCATCACTGTGAACAAAGCTAGTAGAGGTGATGGAATTCTAGCTGGGCCATTTCAAGGCCTAAAGATGATGCTGTAAATTATGCTAGCAAAGTTAAAAAACTCAGCAGTGGCCACAGGACTGGAAAAGGTCAGTTTTCTTTCCAATCACAAAGAAGTGCATTGCCGAAGTATGTTCAAACTACCCTATGATTGCACTCATTCTGCATGCTGGTAAAGTTATGTTCAAAATCCTTCAAGCTAGGAGTCAGCACTACATGAATCAAGAACTTTTTAGTTGTACAAGCTGGGTTTCAAAGAGGCAGAGGAACCAGAGATGAAATTACCAACATTCATTGCATCATAGAGAAAGCAAGTGAATTCCAGAAAAACATCTACTTCTGCTTCATTGACTATGCTTTGACTGTGCAGATCACAACAAACTGTGGAAAATTCTTAAAGAGATGGGAATACCAGACCACCTTACCTGTTTCATAAGAAACTTGTATGTGAGTCAAGAAGCAACAGTTAGAACCAGACAAAGAACAATGGACTGGTTCCAAACTGGGAAAGGAGTACATCAAGGCTGTATATTGTCACCTTGCATATTTAACTTACATGCAGAGTACATCATGCAAAATGCCAGGCTGGGTGAATCCCAAGCTGAAATCAAGATTGCCATGAGAAATATCAATAACCTCAGATATGCAGATAATAATACTCTAATGGTCAAAAGTAAAGAGGAACTAAGGAGCCTTTTGATGGGGATGAAAGAGGAGAGTGAAAAACTCAACATTCAGAAAACTAAGATCATGGTCTGGTCCCATCACTCCACTGCAAATCAAAGAGGAAAAAGTGGAAGCAGTGACAAATTTTCTTTTCTTGAACTCCAACATCACTGCAGACGGTGACTACAGCCAAAATAAAAGACACTTGCTCTGTGGAAGAAATGCTATGTCAAACCTAGATAGCATATTAAAAAGCAGAGATATCACTTTGCCAACAAAGGTTTTTATTTTCAAAGCTATGGTTTTTCCACTAGTCATGTATGGATGTGAGAGTTGGACTATAAAGAAAGCTGAGCGCCGAAGAACTGACACTTTTGAATCGTGGTGCTACAGAACACTCTGCAAGGAGATCAAAACAGTCAGTCCTAAAGGAACTCAACCTTGAATATTCATTGCAAACACTGATGCTGAAGCTGAAGCTCCAATACTTTGGCCATGTGATACAAAAGTCAACTCATTGGAAAAGACCCTGATGATGGGGAAGATTGAAGGCAAAAGGAGAAGAGGATGCCAGAGAATGAGATGGTTGGATGGCATCACCAACTCAAAGAACATGAATTTGTGCAACCTCCATGAGATAGAGAAGGATAGGGAAGCCTGACATGCTGTAGTCCATGGGGTCGCAAAGAGTTGGACATGACTTAGTGACTGAACAATAGCAAAAATATTTTAAAACTTTTAAAATAGGAATATATAATTATGTATATATTTATATATGTAATTGGCATGTGTATAAATACATATATAAATATATAAAATATATAATATAATGCTGCTACTGCTAAGTCACTTCAGTTGTGTCCGACTCTGTGTGACCCCATAGACGGCAGCCCATCAGGCTCCCCTGTCCCTGGGATTCTCCAGGCTAGAACACTGGAGTGGGTTGCCGTTTCCTTCTCCAATGCATGAAAGTGAAAAGTGAAAGGGAAGTCGCTGAGTCGTATCCAACTCTTCACGACCAAGAGTACTGGAGTGGGGTGCCATCGCCTTCTCCATAAGTATATAATATAAATAGATACTATAAAGTTTTTCTAAATAAAAATATACACACATAATTTTGTACCCTACATTTTTATACTTAGCGTTGTACTGCATTTTGCTCATTTATATAGGACAGTTACACAGTGCAAATTTTAAATTCCCCAGGTGTCCCTCACTGACTTTGCCTCCCTTTTCCCCCGCCTGCCAGTAGCCACCATCCAACTAGAGGCTCTAAAACTGTGCAGATTACATGAAGACTATGTGGCAAGTGAGGAGGTTAACATCACCTCTCCCTTCCCATGGGAACCAGTGAATCAATCAATTACTGGGGGAACCAGCCCCCTTCTCAAGGTGCTGGGCCAACACCCTCCATGTGGATGCCCGCCCCACCCCACACACACACTGAGCACTGAATCAAGGGACACAACCGTCCCAGACCTGCGGATGCTCCCCTGTAAGTTCAGCTGCCCCAACTCTGCAGGACCACAGAGCGCCTACAAATTCAAAGGGAATGGAAATTATGTTTTGAGTTCTGTGTGTTAGCAGGTGGGAGTTCAAATCATCTTTGTGCTAATGAGGGTTGATCCACTGCAGAGTCCTAAACAGTGCCCCAAATCATGTCATAAAGCCACATATGGGCAGACCCACAGGATGGTCAGACTACCTGCAAAACCTAAGCCCTCCCTTACCCTTTATCTTTATCAAGAAGTCTATCCAGGCAGAGTCTAAAGCATTTTAAACAAAATGATGCAGGCTCTCATTTAAATAGTTTCAAAAGATGTGATTTCAAAGAGCTCATTTCCATGTTTACTCTATTGATTCAATTTAAAACAAACTGCAACATGGAGCTCATAATAAGCCCAAACAGTTGAGGGATCATTTTCATTTTTGGAATAATAAGTCTTCCTTTTTTCCCCCTCTACTGCTGCAATTAGGAGAGAAAAGAAAATTGGATTTTAATTAATCAGCAAGCACTCCTCTCTTCCAATCACTAGGAATTTTGAGGCAGTAGAAACTACAGCGTAGGGAGGTTACAAGGCTCCAAAAATAGCTGGAAAAAAAACATATGACTCCTTGGCCTGGTGAGGTTTTTTTTTTTTTTCCCCAAGAATTCAAAGGCAGTTTAATGTAACATTGGAAAACTCATGCAAGGGCCAGCCAGGGTTTCTTTGAGCAGGAATGTTTTGCTGTGGATGGAAGCTAGCTGCAGCACCCATGTCCTCTCCTAAGACCTTGGAGGGCAGTGAGCTGCTCTCCCCATCAGAAGAGCTCAAACCAGTAGATGGACTACCGACAGACACCTGCTTCTGCCACCAGGAGCCAGCTTGATATTTAGTACACCTCTCTTCTCTCCTTTCCCAGCTGCCTGACCATCTCTTTTGTCTCAGGTACTGGCATTATAAGCCTTATTAATTATAGATCAATCTCTAATTTGAAGGTATGAGCCAAGACTGTAGGGGGTCTCATTAACATAAGATTCAAAGCTGACTTAGAGCCTAATTGTATAGTAACCAAAAAAAAAAAAAAAAATCAGGCTGGATTTAGGTTTGAACAAAGCTGTTTTTCAGCAATGAACACATTTGTAAAGGTATTTTAAGATACACATACCAATCTGGCAGTCTTTCCATTACTTTGATTTAATTTTTTCCCCACTGATGGATAAATGTTCATAAGTGTGCTTGTAGGGAAATGTATGTCAACCCAGCAGGCAGGAGCAGCTTATGGACTGTTCAAAGGAATGTGTACAGCAAAGTGTTAACTAAACTTGGAGGACTGCTGTGAGCCAGAAAGATCGAGTCAAGTTCAAACACACTTATGAAGTACTAAATGACCCTCACTTATTAATGATTACTGATATAAGCCAAACAGAGACTATTCAATAAAAATCTTTTTTCCTTGATCTATAACTTATGAAGGGGATAGTGTCCTGTCACGTCTCTACTAACAGCTGCTAAATGTTGGTCCAAAGATGTCTGCAGACCCAGAGAACTAGACTTAATTACTTCTTTAAGTTCCTTATTTTCAAACATAATTATATGTTGAGGTTCTGAGATTAGAACTTCAGCATATGAATTATCAAAGTCAATTTATCCCATAACATAGATATGGGGTCAAGTCTGGAGTTCTGCATTTCTAACAAGCTCCCAGGGATGGCCACAGTATTGATCCACAGGCCATCCTTCGGATGATCCTGGTCTAGGAGACTGCAGCTGCCACCCCTGTAACTGCTTTTCCAAATCGTTGTAACTAAGGGAAGAGGGTTTATTCCTCAGGTGTGTTGAAGCAGAATACATTTCTACTGTTCTAGAGAAGATATTTTCCAACTTTAAGTGCATCAGAGTCACCTGGGCTGTTTATCAAAATTTATAAGTTTCTAAAACCACCACCAAAGATTCCAATTAAGTAAGTCTGTCTTGGACTTTCCTGGAGGTGCAGGGGATAAGAATCTGCCTGCCAATACAGGGGACACAGGTTCAATCTCTGGGCCACGAAGATTTCACATACTGTGAAGCAACTAAGCCCATGTGCCACAGCTACTGAACACATGCTTTATAGCTGATGAGCCACAACTACCGAGCCTGCATGCTGCAACTACTGAAGCCCATGAGCCTAGAGCCTGTGTTCCTCAACAAGAGAAGACACTTCTCTCTGGAACCAGAGAAAGCTCGAGCAAAGCAACAAAGACCCAGCACAGGCAAAAAAATTAACTAATCCATGTTTTAAAAGTAAGTCTGTATTTTATCAAGTGTTGAAGGTCATTCAAATACATATTGTCCTCCAGACCACACTTTGAAAAGCATTGGAACGTCAACATTTTAGGAATCAGCAAACTAAAATGGACTGGAATGGGTGAATTTAACTCAGATACTCTACTACTGTGGGCAAGAATCCCTTAGAAGAAATGGAGTAGCCATTATAGTCAACAAAACAGTCCCAAGTGCAGTACTTTGATGCAACCTCAAAAACAGCAGAATGATCTCTGTTCATTACCAAGGCAAATCGTTTGATATCATGGTAATCCAAGTCTATGCCCCAACAGGTAATGCTGAAGGAGCTGAAGTTAAACGGTTCTGTGAAGACCTACAAGACCTTCTAGAATTAACACCCCAAAAAGAGTCCTTTCCATTATAGGGGAAGGAAATGCAAAAGTAGGAAGTCAGGAAAAACCTGGAGTAACAGGCAAATTTGGCCTTGGAGTACAGAATGAATCAGGGCAAAGGCTAATAGAGGTTTGCCAAGAGACACACTGGTCTTAGCAAACACCCTGTTCCAACAACACAAGAGAAGACTCTACACATGGACATCACCAGATGGTCAACACTGAAAACAGATTGATTATATTCTCTGCAGCCAAAGATGAAGATACAATCAGCAAAAACAAGACCAGGATCTGACTGTGGCTCAGATCATGAACTCTTTATTGCCAAATTCAGACTTAAATCTTAAATTGAAGAAAGTAGGGAAAACCACTAGACCATTCAGGTATGACCTAAATCAAATCCCTAATGATTATACAATGGAAGAAATAGATTTAAGGGACTAGATCTGATAGACAGAGTGCCTGATGAACTATGGACGGAGGTTCATGACATTCATCAGGAGACAGGGATCAAGACCATCCCCAAGAAAAAGAAATGCAAAAAAGCAAAATGGCTGTCTGAGGAGGCCTTACAAATAGCTGTGAAAAGAAGAGAAGCAAAAAGCCAAGGAGAAAAGGAAAGACATACCCATTTGAATGCAAAGTCCAAAGAATAGCAAGGAGAGACAAGAAAGCATTCCTCAGTGATCAGTGCAAAGAAATAGAGTAAAACAACAGAATGGGAAAGACTAGAGACCTCTTCAAGAAAATTAGAATCTATGGGAACATTTCATGGAAAGATGGGTTCAATAAAGGACAGAAATGGTATGGACCTAACAGAAGCAGAAGGTACTAAGAAGAGGTGGCAAGAATACATAGAAGAACTGTACCAAAAAGATCTTCACGACCCAAATAATCACAATGGTGTGATCACTCACCTAGAGCCAGACAGCCTGGAATGTGAAGTCAAGGGGACCATAGGAAGCATCACTTCAAACAAAGCTAGTGGAGTTGACAAAATTCCAGTTGAGCTATTTCGAATCCTGAAAGATGATGCTGTGAAAGTGCTGCACTCAATATGCCCGCAAATTTGGAAAACTCAGCAGTGGTGACAAGATTGGAAAAGGTCAGTTTTCATTCCAATCCCTAAAAAAGGCAATGTCAAAGAATGTTCAAACTAGTGCACAATTGTTCTCATCTCACACGCTAGTAAAGGAATGGTCAAAATTCTCCAAGGGAGGCTTTAGTAACACGTGAGCCTTGAACTTCCAGATGTTCCAGCTCGTTTTAGAAAAGGCAGAGGAACAAGAGATCAAATTGCCAATATCCGTTGGATGATCGAAAAAGCAAGAGAGTTTCAGGAAAATATCTATATCTGCTTTATTGACTATGCCAAAGCCTTTGACTGTGTGGAACACAATAAACTCTGGAAAATTCTGAAAGAGCTGGGAATACCAGACCACCTGACTTGCCTCTTGAGAAATCAGTATGCAGGTCAGGAGGCAACAGTTAGAACTGGACACAGAATAACAGACTGGTTCCAAAAAGGAAAAAGGAGTACGTCAAGGCTGTATATTGTCACCCTGCTTATGTAACTTCTATGCAGAGTACATCATGAGAAAAACTGGGCTGGAAGAAGCACAAGCTAGAATCAAGATTTCCCAGAGAAATATCAATAACTTCAGATATGCAGATGACACCACCCTTATGGCAGAAAATAAAGAAGAACTAAAGAGTCTCTTAAAGAAATTCAAAGAGGAGAGTGAAAAAGTTGGCTTAAGTCTCAGCATTCAGAAAACAAAGGTCATGGCATCTGGTCCCATCACTTCATGGCATATAGATGGAGAAACAGTGGAAATAGTGGCAGACTTTATTTTTGCAGGCTCCAAAATCACTGCAGATGGTGACTGTTCGGTCCAGTTCAGTCGCTCAGTCGTGTCGGAACCTTTGCGATCCCATGAATTGCAGCATGCCAGGCTTCCCTGTCCATCACCAACTGCTGGAATCTACCCAAACCAATGTCCATTGAGTCAGTGATGCCATCCAACCATCTCATCCTCTGTCGTCCCCTTCTCCTCCTGCGCTCAATCTTCCCCAGCATCAGGGTCTTTTCCAATGAGTCAGCTCTTAGCATCAGGAGGCCAAAGTATTGGAGTTTCAGCTTCAAATCAGTCCTTTCAATGAACACCCAGGGCTGATCTGCTTTAGAATGGACTGGTTGGATCTCCTTGCAGTCCAAGGGACTCTCAAGAGTCTTCTCCAACACCACAGTTCAAAAGTATCAATTCTGAGTGCTTAGCTTTCTTTATAGTCCAACTCTCACATCCATACATGACTACTGGAAAAAACATAGTCTTGACTAGACAGACCTTTGTGGATAAAGAAATGTCTCTGCTTTTTAATATGCTGTCTAGGTTGGTCATAACTTCCTTCCAAGGAGTAAACATGTTTAAATTTCATGGCTGCAATCACCATCTGCAGTGATTTTGGAGCCCCCAAAAATAAAGTCTGACACTGTTTCCACTGTTTCCCCATATATTTGGCATGAAGTGATGGGACTGGATGCCATGATCTTAGTTTTCTGAATGTTGAGCTTTAAGCCAACTTTCTCACTCTCCTCTTTCACTTTCATCAAAAGGCTTTTTAGTTCCTCTTCACTTTCTGCCATAAGCGTGGTGTCATCTGCATATCTGAGGTTATTGATATTTCTCCTGGCAATCTTGATTCCAGCTTGTTCTTCCTCCAGCCCAGCGTTTCTCATGATGTACTCTACATAGAAGTTAACTAAGCAGGGTGACAATATACAGCCTTGACGTACTCCTTTTCCTATTTGGAACCAGTCTGTTGTTCCATGTCCAGTTCTAACTGTTGCTTCCTGACCTGCAAACAGGTTTCTCAAGAGGCAGGTCAGGTGGTCTGGTATTCCCATCTCCTTCAGAATTTTCCAGAGTTTATTGTGATCCACACAGTCAAAGGCTTTGGCATAGTCAATAAAGCACAAATAGATATTTTTCTGGAACTCTCTTGCTTTTTCCATGATCCAGCGGATGTTGGCAATTTGGTCTCTGGTTCCTCTGCCTTTTCTAAAACCAGCTTGATCATCTGGAAGTTCACGTATTGCTGAAGCCTGGCTTGGAGAATTTTGAGCATTACTTTAGTAGTGTGTGAGATGACTTCAGTTATGCAATAGTTTGAGCATTCTTTGGCATTGCCTTTCTTTGGGATTGGAATGAAAACTGACCTTTTCCAGTCCTGTGGCCACTGTTGAGTTTTTCAAGTTTGCTGGCTTATTGAGTGCAGCACTTTCACAGCATCATCTTTTAGGATTTGAAATAGCTCAACTGGAATTCCAACACCACCACTAGCTTTGTTCAAAGCGACGACTATAGCCATGAAATTAAAAGATGCTTGCTCCTTGGAAGAAAAGTTATGACCAACCTAGAAAGCCTATTAAAAAGCAGAGACATTAGTTTACCAACGAATGTCCATTTAGTTAAGTCTATGATTTTTCCAGTAGTCATGCATGGATGTGAGAGTTGGACTATAAGGAAAGTTGAGTGCCAAAGAATTGATGCTTTTGAACTGTGGTGTTGGAGAAAACTCTTGAGAGTCCCTTGGACTGCAAGGAGATTCAACCAGTGCATCCTAAAGGAACTCTGTCCTGAATATTCATTGGAATGACTGATGTTGAAGCCTAAACTCCAATAATTTGGCGTCCTTATGTGAAGAGCTGACTCATTGGAAAAGACCCTGATGCTGGGAAAGATTGAAGGCGGGAGGAGAAGGGGATGACAGAGGATGAGATGGCTGGATGGCATCACCGACTCAATGGACATGAGTCTGAGTGAACTCCGGGAGTTGGTGATGGACAGGGAGGCCTAGCATGCTGCAGTCCATGGGGTCACAAAGAGTCGGACATGACTGAGTGAGTGAACTGAACTTCTCTGCCAAATTCAACCAGCTTACTTGGTGAGTTCTTCAAGCTGGGGGCTGTGTCTACATCATGTCTCAAAATTTAACATGCATGTGCTTCACCTAGAGAACCTACAAAAAAGTAAATTTAGATTCTGTAGGTCTTGGATGGACTCAGAGACGCTGTGTTTCTGACCAGCTCCCAGGTAATGCCAATGCTGCTAGTCTGTGAAGCACACTTTGAGTGACAGTGACAAGGTTCCCCATCTCACATGGTGTTTGGGCCAAGGACTGATCCCCCTGTCTCTCTAAGGGAACTCTGTATAATTCAGGCACTGATCATTTATCTTTCATACATCTTCGCACCTTAATGCAGCACATAATACAATAAACCTTCCATTATCTGATCTTCTCCAAATTGATTCCTCCTGGAGTTCATATAATTCTTAATTCAATTGTCCTGAGGACTCTCCTTGAGTAATAGGAATTAGAATGTTGGGTTGCAGGATAAGAATTCTAAGTAAGTTTGACAAATTGGAGAAATGTTACATTATAAATGAACAGGATAAAGTCCAACAGGGAGAGGTGTTAGACAGTGCCCTTAGGCATGAAAAATAAAGGATACACCATGAGGAGATCTGTAAGGTACATGTGAAGTGGAAATCCAGAATCTCATCATTCAAAGTGAAAAATTACACTAAAGATAAGCATCCAGGCAAGGAACTGCAGAGGAGCAAGACTGCAAATACCTCTCTTAAAATACAGAGCCCTGAGTGAAGAAGAAATATATTACTAGGCTTTAAAATTACTCAGCATGTGACTAAGTTTTAAATATTAGACTTGTGATAATTATGTTGGCATGGCTCCTAAACTGATTTTGACATTGTTTTCTATCCTGGTTATACCTACTGTATACTTAATTCCTTCAATAGTTATGAAAATCAATAAATCAGTCCTGGCACATTAGAACCAAGGTCATATTTAAAACTATTGATATCAAAGATGATTTGTATTAATTTGCTCAGGCTGCTGTTTCAAAGCACCAGAAACTGGTTGGCTGAGAATAACAGAAACTTATTGTCTTATGGCCCCAAAGACTAGAAGTCTGAAAGTTAGGTGCTCCCTTTGAAACCTATAGAAGAAGGATCCCTTCCTGCCTCTTGCTGCTTCTGGCAGTCCCAGATGTTCCCTGTGGCCACATAACTCCAATCTAATGGAGTCAGATACGATTTAGCAACTCAACAACAACAAATCTTACCTAGTGATCTCTTTACATCTCTTCACATAATCCCTCCTGCATGTCTTCCTTGTATTCAAATTTCCCCTTTTTATAAAGACACTAGTGACTGAAGTGACGCAGCAGCAGCAGTCATTTTAGATTAGGGTCCACCCTGCAGATCTTTGATAACCTCTTTAAGGATGCCATTTCCAAATTAGGTCACATTAAGAGGTCCTGAGGATTAGCACTTCAACATACCTTTTTGGGGAGACACAGCTGAAGCCCTGAGCCATCCCAGGCCAATTACATCAAGTCTCTGGAGTGAGGCTCAGCACCAGTGTGTTGTAAGTGCCCCCAGATGAGTCTACAGCTGGGATTGGGAATGACTGCTCTTAAGGGAAGGTTTGCAAGGGTCTCCATTGTCATGGGACCTGCTAATACTGATGGTGATGAATATTCAGGGAGACTTTGTTTGTTGCCTAAAGCACCAAAGCTGAAGGGATACGAGATAAAGCTGTGGTGGTTCTCAATCTTGAACATTCATGATATAACCTAGGAGCTTTAACCACTGACTCCTGGATACTTTCAGGAGTTTCAGTTTCTGATGTAAACTCTCTGAATGAGACCTGGGCATAGAGGATTTTAAAAGCTCCCACAGGTCATTATCCTACTGTGCAATCAAGATGAAGATCACTGTCTACAAAGAAAGATCTGTTATGAAGTGGCCAAGCTGGTCCTCCAGGCTGGAAGTACTGGGACAAGGACCCCAGGCTCCTGATCACACACTTTGCTATTTCCTCTCACCTTCTTATCTTTTATTTATTTGCTTATTTTGAGACTAGAGGTAATTTTATTTGTATTTTTTTAATTTTATTTCTTTTAACACAAAACATTTTGTATGGAGGTATAGCCAATTAACAATGTTGTGAGTCCCTTCACTGTTCAACTGAAACTTCTTACCTTTTAAAACAGATTATTTTGCAACATCAAGCTGAGGGATCTTTCCATTACTCATATAAATGCAAGCAAGTCTTTCTCACTGTCGACTTCAAAAATATTCACAACCTGAAATTTGAGAGTTATGCTTTATTTCGCGGGAATTTTTAGAACTTCAAGCCTGGGAGGTAGCATCTCACAAAATCCTGAGAAAACGGCTCCAAGGAGACAGGGGGGCAGGGACAGATTATACAGAAGTTTACAGCAAATGGCAGGTAGTCCAAATCTCGAAAGATTAAAGGAAAATCAGATATGTCAAACTGAGGTATTTAGCGCTTTTTTATATATGGGAAGATGCAAGAGTCTGGGCTCATGGAAATCATTCCTTTGATATACATCTCAGCTAAAGTCTTGCACACTCATCTCACCTGAACTTCACTATATAATCTTCGAGATCTTGACCCCTTCCCTCCCTCTCCTGTGCTCCTCTGCCTTCCATGGAGTCATGCTTTCCAATTCCCTATGAGGGCTCCTGTTCACCTGCCAGTTAATTAAATTTTCGTGTCCATTTTAGACCTAGTTTTGTCTCACTTTGGGTTAGGTTGAAGTACACAAAATGATGCTCTTCACAACCACAGGTGGATAAATATAGGCCAATCCTACAGTTTAAGCTAATGCCCTATGCCATTGACATGCTAACCATACCACCTCTGGCTTTAGCTCTTTCCTGTGTATATGGTTGCTTCTCAGACCAGTTGCCAAAATATTGCAATATTTCCTGCCAATTGGTTCATTGCCCACTGCCCTCCCCCCACACGGGCCCCCCACTACCCTGACTACCCTGCCTCCTTTCCTGGGACTCCTGATACCTCCCAATGATCCAATAACTAAAATGCTTGACCTATCAGGGGACCCTGAGATTCTGCTTCAAGTCCATGGCAACAATCTGTCCTGATAGGATGGCATCCATGTTATAATAATTGTGGAATATTTTCATGTACCCCTGTGTATTCATGATTTCTGAATGCATCCATCCATTGATAAGAAATTATCTGGTCTTAGCCTTGGACCCATATTGCCACCAGACTCTCCCAACTGTAACATCAAATGGAGACATCAGAGCCAACACGTTCACAATGGAATATCAAACCTCCCCTTCTAGACAGACTTTACCTTTGGTGACCCTAATAAATTAAATCTCCAGGCACCCATGCCCTAGTGTAGACCCCTCTCACACTGACCCTGGGTTTGGCCATGGACCTGCGTTGGTCAGTGGGATGCTATCAAACATGGCAGAAGCAGAGGCTTAAGAAGTGCTTGTCCTCTTAGAACACTGCAGGGGGCACCTGCCAAGCTCTAAAGAAGCTCAGACTAGACTTCTCTGCAATGAGGTCAGGTAGCAGGAGAGGCCATAGGGACACTGAGGCCCTGGTGTTACTGAGAATTCCTACTGCATCCTGTCCAAATGTGTCACCTACAGAATCCTGAGATGTAAGATGGCTGCTGTTTTAAGCTTCTGCATTCTTAGACAAGGCTCTCCAGACAAACAGAACCAACAACAGGATGTATGTGTATGTATAAAGTAATTTTTTTTCCTTACTTATCTATTAGTTTACTGTAAAAAGTTAGCTCATACAATTATAGAAACTGAAAAGTCCCAAGATTTACAAGGTGAGTCAGCCAGCCGCAGACCCAGGAAAGGTGATGGGTAGTTCTGGTCTGAGTCCAATGGCCAGAAAACCAGGAGTTCTGACAGTGTAGTTCTAATCCAAAGGACAGAAAACTCAAGACTCAGAAAGATCGATGTTTCCATGTCAGTCTGAAGGTAAGAAGATGCCCAAGTGTCAGTTTCAAGGTGGTTAGACACTAGAAATTCCCTCTAACTCAGGGAAAGTCAGACTTTTTGTTCTACCCAGGCTTTCAACTGATTGGATGAAGCCCACACACATGAGGGAGGCAGTTTACTTTACTCAGACTACCAATAAAATGTTAGTTTATCCAAAAACACCCTCACAGGAACACTCAGAAAAGCATTTGACTGAATATCTAGACACCCCCTGACTCAGTTCAGTTCAGTTCAGTTACTGAGTCATGTTCAGCTCGTTGCAAACCCATGAACTGCAGCACGCCAGGCCTCCCTGTCCATCGCCACTCTGAGTTTACTCAAACTCATGTCCATTGAGTCGGTGATGCCATCCAACCATCTCATCCTCTGTTGTCCCCTTCTCCTGCCCTCAATCTTTCCTAGTATCTGGGTCTTTTCCAGTGAGTCAGCTCTACATATCAGGTGGCCAAAGGATTGGAGTTTCAGCTTAAACATCGGTCATTCTAATAAATATTCAGGACTGATTTCCTTTAGAATGGACTGGTTGGATCTCCTTGCAGTCCAAGGGACTGTCAAGAGTCTTCTCCAGCACCACAGTTCAAAACCATCCGTTCTTCGGCACTCAGCTTTCCTTATAGTCCAACTCTCACATCCATACATGACTGCTGGAAAAACAATAGCTTTGACTAGACAGACGCAGCCTTGTTGGCAAAGTAATGTCTCTGCTTTTTAATATGCTGTCTAGGTTAGTCATAACTTTTCTTCCAAGGAGCAAGAGTCTTTTAATTTCATGGCTGCAGTGATTTTGGAGCCCCCCAAAATAAAGTCTGTCACTGTTTTCACTGTTTCCCCATCTATTTGCCCAGAAGTGATATGACCAGATGCCATGGTCTCAGTTTTTGGAATGTTGAGTTTTAAGCCAAATTTTTCACTCTCCTCTTTTAGTTTCATCAAGAGGTTTTTTAGTTCCTCTTCACTTTCTGCCATAAGAGTGCTGTCATCTGCATATCTGAGGTTATTGATGTTTTTCCCAGTAATCTTGATACCAGCTTGTGTTTCATCCAGCCCAGTGTTTCTCATGATGTACTTTGAATATAAGTTAAATAAGGAGGGTGACATATACAAACTTGATGTACTCATTTCCCAATTTGGAATTAGTCTGTGGTTCCATGTCCAGTTCTAACTGTTGCTTCCTGACTTACCTACGTATTTCTCAAGAGGCAGGTCAGGTGGTCTGGTATTCCCATCTCTTTAAGAACTTTTCACAGTTTGTTGTGGTCCACATACTCAAAGTCTTTGGCATAGTCAGTAGAGCAGAAATAGACATTTATCTGGATGTGTCTTGATTTTTCAATGATCCAACAGATGTTGACAATTTGATCTCTGGTTCCTCTGCCTTTTCTAAATCCAGCTTGAACATCTGGAAGCTCATGGTTCATGTACTGTTGAAGCCTGGCTTGGAGAATTTTGAGCATTAGGTTCCTAGCTTGTGAGATGAGTGCAATTGTGCAGTAGTTTGAGCATTATTTTGCATTGCCTTTCTTTGAGATAGGAATGAAAATTGACCTTTTCCAGTCCTGTGGCCACTGTTTTTTTCCAAATTTGCTGGCATATTGAGTGCAGCACTTTCACAGCATCATCTTTTAAGATTTGAAATAGCCCAACTGGAATTCCATCACCTCCACTAGCTTTGTTAGTAGTGATGTTTCCTAAGGCCCCCTTGACTTAGCATTCCAGGGTGTCTGGCTCTAGATGAGTGATCACATCATCATGATTATCTGTGTCATGAAGATCTTTTTGTATAGTCCTTCTGTGCATTCTTGCCCCCTCTTCTTAATACCTTCAGCTTCTGTTAGGTACATACAATTTCTCTCCTTTATTGTACCCATCTTCGCATGAAATGTTCCTTTGGTTTCTCTAATTTTCTTGAAGAGATCTCTAGACTTTCCCATTCTATTGTCTTCCTCTATTTCTTTGCATTGATCACTGAGGAAGGCTTTCTTATCTCTCCTTGCTATTCTTTGGAACTCTGCATTCACATGGGTCTATCTTTCCTTTTCTCCTTTGTCTTTCATTTCTCTTCTATTCACAGCTATTTGTAAGGCCTAGTCAGACAACCATTTTGCCTTTTTGCATTTCTTTTCCTTGGGAATCGTCTTGATCCCTGCCTCTGTACAATGTCACAAACCTCCATTCATAGTTCTTCAGGCACCCTATCTGTCAGATCTAATCCCTTGAATCTATTTGTCACTTCCAGTGTATAATTGTAAGGGATTTGATTTAGGTCATACCTGAATGGTCTAGTGTTTTTCCCTACTTTCTTCATTTTAAGTCTGAATTTGGCAATAAGGAGTTCATGGTCTGTGCCACAGTCAGCTCCCAGTCTTGTTTTTGCTGACTGTATAGAACTTCTCCATCGTTGGCTGCTGAGAATATAATCAATCTGATTTTGGTATTGACCATCTGGTGATGCCCATGTGTAGAGTCTTTTCTTGTGCTGTTGGAAGAGGATTTGTGCTATGAGCAGTGCGTTCTCTTGGCAAACCTCGATTAGCCTTTGCCCTGCTTCATTCTGTACTCCAAGGCCAGATTTGCCTGTTACTCCAGATATTTCTTGGCTCCCTACTTTTGCATTCCAGTCCCCTATAATGAAAAGGACATCTTTTTTGGGTATTAGTTCTAGAAGGTCTTGTAGGTCTTCATAGAACCATTCAACTTCAGCTTCTTCAGCATTAGTGGTCAGGGCATAGTCTTGGATTACTGTGATATTGAATGGTTTGCCTTGGAAATGAATAGACTCACTCAAGTTGGTACATAAAATTAACTATCACAGGTTCTAATCTTTGAGTGATTTGTTGGTCCTCAATAGATGACAGAAAAGCTGGTACTCCTTCCATGATATGATACAGGACTGATCTATATAATATAGTCTCAAATCTACTCCTTATACAGTATGACCCACTTTAAGAAATGACATTACCATTAAAGGAATGAATCCAAAAGCTAGGCTTATTTTAGAATAATATTTTCCTCCATTTACACTTGATTATCAATATGTGATCCTTCTACCTCCTTATCAATTTCATCAGGCCCTTTAACCTCATCACCTTGGTGGCACAAAAGCGGCACACACATGGGACTATGCTGTCTCTGCTCCATTAAAGGACAAGTCCATCAAGCCTCGGTGTTCGGCTCACCCAGGAAAATGGCCACATAATTCTCCTCAACATTCCACTGCAGACATGTAAATTGGTCACATGGTGTGTAGCTTGTTTGCTATCCCTGTTCTAGACCCTCCTGATTTATCACCTGTATTAAAGCAAAAGCCATTTTGCAGGTTACATTAACTTCTCCTCCCACTACCCAAATCAATTTATCTTCTTCCTTTTAGAAAGATTACCAAATTCATCTTCCTAACATGCATTTGAAGTTGTCTGGGTTGCCAACCGTGTTCACCCAGGGCTCCCAGGTTTTCGGGTGTGTTAGATTGTTTACAAAGATGGCTTCAGTTCTCTGCACTTTCCAAATCCATGTCCCTTGTGATGTGATGTTTCACCTCCTCCCATCAAGAAATAAAGTCTGTTTCTCCATCTGTGAATCTTAGGGTCCTGGTTGACTTCCTAGAACAGGAGAGGTGATATGGTAGAGATTCTCAACCTTGACCTCATGAGGTTTTGTGCATGTGCCCTCCCTGGGAACTCTGCCACTGGCCTGGGAATGAACCTGGGCTAGCCTGCTGTGGAGGAAATAACATGGAATGGAGCCACATCCTCCAGCTAAGCAACCCCAGACACATCAAAGAGCACAGCCAAGTCAGCTAAGCCACCTGACTACTCACAGCTGAGCAGAAGTAGATCATTATAGCAGTAGTCCCCAGTCATTTTGGGACCCGGGACCAGGTTTAATGGAAGAAAAGTTTTCCACAGACCAGGGGTAGGGGGATGGTTTTAGGATGATTCAAACACATTATATTTATTGTGCACTTTATTTCTATTTATTACATCAGCTTTACCTTAGATCACCAGCCATTGAATCCAGGAGGTTGGGGACCCCTGTTATAGAACAAGCCATAGCCACTCATGTGACCCAAAGACTGGTGAGGTTTTGTGGATGGTTCTTATACAGCATCTCATGGCCATAGGTCATTGATTCAAGATTTATATGAAGGACCTGTGAAGTAAGTCTATCACAGCCCTATTTTTGTGATAAAAGAAAAAAATTACAGTAAGAGAACTCATCCAACTTCATCAAGGAATCAAATATAATAGCCAGCAAACCTGTTGGTGGGTATTGAAGGAAAAGCTTTATTAACAAGTCTACAAGAACACAAGGGGGCACCTGCCAAGCCAATGATGCTGGTGCTAGCGCGTGCATCACGAGTTGGAGACAAAGCCTGCATCAGCACCTCAGCTTCCTCAGAATCTTCAAAGGCCATGTGGCAGCGTCAGAGGCCTTGGCAGCTGACATCCCTGCAGGGAACTGAAGCAGGCGAACTGCAGACACCCCGGGGTAGCTCAGAGGACTGCGACTGTGAGAACATTGCAGACGAGGCTGGGAGACTGTCAGTGATGAAAGCAGGCACCTTGAAAGGTCCTGCCAAAGAAAGAATGCCTTGAGATGATGCTTTTGACTCTATCTTACTCCACCACCTGGTGTGGACTTGAAAATAATGATTTATAAAAGTCTGAAATTGTCCAATAATTCTCCTTTGCTCTTTCTCAAAACAAAACAAAACAAAAAACAGCTGGTTAACACTGAAGGGCAAGTTCATTCATCTCTTGCCTCATATGGATACAAGACAATGCACTCACACACAAACTGTCCACCTGCATCCTCTCTGCCTCCCCTTACTCTCCCACACCTCTTAGATCACGTGCTTTTTCATTCCCTGCCATGGCAACTGGAGAAGTGAATTCCTTCCTGAAAGATCATCTCATAAGCCTCATAGTTCCCCTCACTCTGGGACACAGGATTTTATGCAAAGAGTATAAACTAAAGTTCTTTGCTTCAAGCTACAGTATAAGCAGGGGTATGGTGTTCCCTTCCCTTTAGCAGCAGCAAAAATTAAACTTGTTGTTGCAAAAAGAAAAAATGGCCATAAATTCATTGGACTTCTCAGGTGGTGCTAGTGGTAAAGAACCCACCTGCCAATGCAGGAGACATAAGAGACTGAGGCTTGATCCTTGGGTCAGGAAGCTCCCCTGGAAGAGGGCATGGCAACCCACTTCACTATTTTTGCCTGGAGAATCCCATGGACAGAGGAGCCTGGAAGTCAGTAGTTCATAAGGTCACAAAGAGCCGGAGATGACTGAAGTGACCTAGCGCGCGCACACACGCACACACACACACACATACTTACACACACAAATTCATTGCAGATCCTACCATTAAAAGAGAAGTCTATTTCTCCCCTCCTTGAAGCTGGGCTTGGTCATGTGACTTGCTTTGGCCAACAGGATGGGGAGGGAGGTGGGAGGGGGGTTTAGGAGTGGGAACTTATGTACACCCGTGGTGGACTCACGTTGATGTATGGCAAAACCAATACAGTATTGTAAAGTAAAAAAATTAATAATAATAAAAAGAAAGAAAGAAATAGCAGGTTGAAGGAGCCCAAGCCAGCCTGTCAGAGAAGCCATGTTGGGGAAAACCAAAGAACCCAACCTTCAGTCCACTACCCTCCAGACACACGAGTGAAGGCATCCTTACCCACCCAGTTGTCAGCGTCAGTTCCTATGTGAGTGAAGCTTAAGCAAGAGTGGCTGAAGGACAGCCCAGTCTAGCCCAGTTCAAATTGCCAAGCCACAAAATTGTGAGCAAATAAATAACTCTTGGCATAAGCCACTAAGTTTTGGAAAAACTTATTTATGCAGCAAATGCTAATGGACACATCACTAAAAACCTTAAGGTATCGGATGTCAGAGGTGAATGGTGCAGTGGGGAGCCATTACATCTCCTCGTATAAGATGAGCTTCCCAAACTACAGTTCAGTTCAGTTCAGTTCAGTCACTCAGTGGTATCCGACTTTTTGCGACCCCATCAATCGCAGCATGCCAGGCCTCCCTGTGCATCACCATGTGTTGGAGTTCACTCAGACTCACATCCATTGAGCCAGTGATGCCATTTAGCCATTTCGTCCTTGGTCGTCCCCTTCTCCTCCTGCCCCCAATCCCTCCCAGCATCAAAGTCTTTTCCAATGAGTCAACTCTTCGCATGAGGTGGCCAAAGCACTGGAGTTTCAGCTTTAGCGTCATTCCTTAACCACAGTAAATCCTAAAGGGGATAGGATGGGAGGATTTTTTTCTGTCTCTGTCATCAGAATCTTATTTTAAAAGCCCACGGGGAAAGGAAGATAAAACAAACAACAACCAAAAAATACAAAGCGAAAAGAAAATAATAGCTCCTCTCAAATCTTAGAAATGAAACAGGTGTATTTTTCTGCAGAGTAGTTCTGCTTATGTAAACGATGTGGATGGCCATGGTTTTTTTTTGTTGTTGTTTTTTTTTTCCTCTTCTTTGGTTAAAAAAAAAAAAAATTCAGAATCAAGTTTAAGTCCTACTTCTAAGAAATGATTGGGATTTTCCAGAATTCAATGTACTGGTCATTTACTTATTCGGGTGTGGAGCTTATTTTCCACATATTGTACAAACTTTTACTTCTATTCCACCTCATTTTCACCTTTTTCCAGAATATATTTGCCTTAAAACATTCCAAATGCCTTTTGAATGAAGACGACGTATGTAACATTTACTTATTGAATTATTTCTATTTTGAATCAGAGGCACACCTTAAATTGAGGTGACCACAACATCCAGTCTTTGTTTTCTCTTTCTACTTTTTCCCACGTGGTGATGGAACGAGTGATGGGAAGGGAGGAGGAAGTGGGAAATAGAGGTGGTAAAACATTTTGCAATTTTCCAAGTGCTAGATGTAATCTAAGAGATGTGCATTTTCCATTGAAATAGTTTTCCCCATAACAGTGCACACTCTTATTAGAACCGTATTTTTGCTGACAGAGCCCAGAGTTGCTTCACTCAGCATCCTGCACGTAGAAGACTACACACACACACACACACACACACACACACACACACACCACATTCATCACTATGCTTTGATTTGCCCAGTCTCTTATTTATTTATTTTTCCGAGATCCATAGCCTTCCTTGTGGCTATCAACATTTCCAAATGATTCTGGGACTGACCGCACTTGCATGAAGTTATTTGAATTTTGATCTGTATCTTTAATCAGGCACATTGCTTTGAATACATTCATTTGAGTAGTGGAGTCAAACGGCTATTGTTGTTGTTGTTGTTGTTGTTTTCTGTAATGTGAGTAAAAAAAATTAATAGGATTTAGGGATTAGCTTGAATGTCTTCTTTTATGTGACCTAGATAATATAGTGCCTTATTACTACTGCATTCCTGACAATAAAGTATACAGTGTTTGCCAATGAGTTAAAACAATAGCTATATAAATACAAAACATATTATTCATGTCTGTTGTGTATCTAGTCATCCATTATTAATATTAATCATCTTTGCTTTCTTACAGGGAGCTTAAAGTCCCATGTATTTTACAATCAAAACTGTCAAGACTTATAACACTACTCTATGTGATCTCTATAAAATGAGATATAAATGCCAATCAAAGAGGCCGTTGGTTGCTTCATTTATATTCAAAGTGCTTCTGACCATAAATTACATTAATAGTTTGTATTCTCCTTACCTTGTCTCAGAAGGAGTTCAAGGCATGTTTGACCCTTTCATTCTTATAACCTTTGCTTGGGGAGAAAGCCACCCTGGCAGGCCCTGGGCTCCCCTTTGCCTCACACACACCCAACAAGGAAAACAGGGCCCTCTCTGCCTCTTTCCTGTACATTCTCAGATTCAAGATCCCGATTCAAGAGGGAGCAATGTGTGACTCAGGGGACACATCTATGTCACCACCACAATCCTCTCCACCAAATCAGAGCTGTTTGGGGCCATATTTATTGCTTCCCTTTTCCTTGGCAGAGAAGAAAAATTGATAAACACAACATCTATTGAAATATCATCAACCCATCTCAGAGTGGACTCCTTTTGAACTCCTGGAATAATATAATAGATGATGGAGTCCAGGGTACTCCAGCCTAATACCAACTTGTATTCTTTACTGAACGCTATTTGAGCAAAATTCAAGAATATACTAAACTTAGAGCATCTTTTCAGTTCAGTTCAGTTCAGTTGCTCTGTCGTGTCTGACTCTTTGTGACCCCATGAACTGCAGCACGCCAGACCTCCCTGTCCATCACCAACTCCCGGAGTGCACCCAAACCCATGTCCATTGAGTCAGTGATGCCATCCAACCATCTCATCCTCTGTCGTCCCCTTTTCCTCCTGCCCCCAATCCCTCCCAGCATCAGGGTCTTTTCCAATGAGTCAGCTCTTCACATCAGGTGGCCAAAGTATTGGAGTTTCAGCTTCAACATCAGTCCTTCCAATGAACACCCAGGACTGATCTCCTTTAGGATGGACTGGTTGGATCTCCTTGCAGTCCAAGGGACTCTCAAGAGTCTTCTCCAACACCACAGTTCAAAAGCATCAATTATTTTGTGCTCAGCTTTCTTTATAGTCCAGCTCTCACATCCATACATGACCACTGGAAAAACCATAGCCTTGGCTAGACGGACCTTTGTTGGCAAAGTAATGCGTCTGCTTTTTAATGTTTCTGCTGTCTAGGTTGGTTATAACTTTCCTCCAAGAAGTAAGCATCTTTTAATTTCATGGCTGCAATCACCGTTTGCAGTGATTTTGGAGCCCAGAAAAATAAAGTTAGCCACTTTTCCCACTCTTTCCCCATCTATTTGTCACGAAGTGATGGGACTGGATGCCATGATCTCAGCTGAGCTTTAAGCCAACTTTTTCACTCTCCTCTTCCACTTTCATCAAGAGGCTCTTTAGTTCTTCTTCACTTTCTGCCATAGGGTGGTGTCATCTGCATATTTGAGGTTATTGATATTTCTCCCGGCATCCTTTACTAATTCATTTTGAAATGTTACTACTCTAGGTACCTCCAGAGAATGCACTAACAAGCACAAGGCAGTGAAACAAGAGAGGTCATTCCTCAAAGACAGCAAAAGCACCCAATCGACTGCCTGATAATACATGAAGTGTCTTCCTGCTTTCTTCCCATTTCTTAAGACATCTATTATCTGAATTGTGAACACTGAACCACGCTGGGGGAAAGCCACCTTCCACCCGACCTATAGGTCAATCCCTTCAGATGACAAACGACAGAGGGAAGATCAGGCCGGAGCCCAGAGGTTCACTGTCAGAGCCCTGTCGATTCTCCTGGGCATCCCCCACCATGTCTCCTCTTTCTCTTCTGATAACTCCCTGGCTCTAATTGGAGGCAGGAGCAGCACTGTTAGTACAGAATTTAATATCAATATTGCCTGGCACTGTTCTATTGTAGATGAGGAGAGATTCCTGGCACTGTACTTGAGACCAAAGAAAATGAGAAGAAATAATCACTCCTGCCTTGTCTTATGTTTTATGAGGGTAGTTGTTCACTAATTTACTCAAACAAACATTTACTGAGTCCGTACTATGTGCCAGGCACTCTCCCAGTTTGGGGAAAAAGAGCAATGAACAAAACAGACAGAAACCCCTCCCTTAATGGAAGTTTAAAATGTGAGGAGAGGAACAGTACAAAAATTGAATAAATAAGTAAAACATACAGTGCCTAAATGGTGTTGTGTTCTATTGAGGAAAAGAAAGCAGGGGATGGATTAGGACATGGGTTTTCATTGGCATCGGACACTCAGGGAAGACCATGCAGTGGAGAAAATATTTGGGTCAAGCACCCAAGCTGTTGATGAAGTGAGGCATGTGCTTATCCGGGGGAAGAGCAGTGTATTAATAAACAGAAAGCAAACGCCGAGCACTGAGTCGGAACACATCTGGCATGGCGCAGGAACAGCCCAGGTTTGGTGGGCCTCAGTAGGGAGGGGCCAACACCAAGGCTCTCACAAGTGCAGAGCTGGCCATTTGTCCAGAGGGGCCATGATCAGGGATGTGTATGACCCCGGTCATCCGGGATGAGCCACTATGCCACCATATTTTCACATTCTTTCGCGTTAAACTCAGTAATCCCCTGCTTCTTTGAGATGTGGATCTTCTGGTGGCCAGGTAACTTGAACTTGACCCTGCAAAGGGACTCAATCATGTGCTCCTTGTTCTGCAGCCTGGTGCGGATGGATGTTACTAACCAACCACTGTGGCCCCTGGGGGCTTTACAAAGGCACTGCACAAACCTGTCTCCAGTCTAGAATGGAGACAGCACGCTAGTCACAGGCCAGTCATGAATGTCCACTGGAAAGAACCATCTCCAGGGTTCCTTAGCACAACCTACATAGGCAAAATATACCACCAAGGAGGCAGCTGTTTGCAGCCATTGCAAACAGCGTCCCCACAGCCCAGGTTTGATATTGCAAAGACGGCCACTGTGACAGTCCCCTCCCGCGGGACCTTCCAGAGCCTTGACATTTCTGTCCGTTAAGAGCCTTTGTCTCCTCCCCTTGAACCCAAATTAGCTTTTATGATTGCCCTGACTTGTAGCTTATGGCTTGTCTGACAGAAGTGATGCTAGGTGACTTCCAGGCTTGGGCATAAAAGGCAGAACAGCTTCTGCTGAGCTCTCTTTCTTGGATGTTGGAAACAGTTCCAGCCACCATGATGTGAGGAAGCCAGGCCGCAGGAAGCCCGGCCACCGGAAGCCGAGCATCCAGTGGACAGCACAGCCCGGGTGAGGAGCGGAAGCAGCTGCTCCAGACCCAGAGCCGAGCCCCTCACCTCACCCTGTGAACAGCAGGGCTGAACCTTCTCCAAGGACCCCAGAGCAAACTGCAGGGCTGTGAGCAAAATGAATGATTGTTGTCATTTTCAACCATTCTGTTTTGGGGTAGTCAGGGGGCTGGGTGGCCAGAGTGAAGTAGGCAGTGGATTAGGATACAGTTAAGGGACAGAACGGGCCCGTCTTTGGGGGCTTTATACACACCATGGCAGATGCTCTGCCTTTCACTCTAACGGGAAAGCCACCAGGCTGACACACAGATGCTGGTCACTGTCTCTGTCCTCGATGCCATCAAGAAGACAATGTCCAGTGGGTACACGGCTCCTTCCTTCGGACAGAGAGTCCTTCCAAGAGAAGGAGCCTTCCTTTTGCAGGCAATATTTTGCACTCACAGTGACAAACTCACTCAGAGACGGATCTGACCTTCCCATTTCCTGTCACAAAATTGCAATAGCTGCCTCTATGGTAAGCACCAACCCTCCGTGTCACTGGGAGACTTCAACCTCAAAACCCATTTAGGTTTTAGCCAACTTAGACCCATAGATGCCCAAGTGGGCTGAGACAAAGAGTGCTTCCCACAGTGGCTTCTGGAGGTTGTTCTCTCTCTGGCTCAATAAGCCTCTCCATCAGCAGACTTTGGAGGACTGCAGTGTGGCCCACCTGGCATGGAGACATTTGCTTCATCATGTGGGAGGGCAGGTAAGTGCAGTCCCAGCAACAGAGTATTTTCCAATGCTGAAAGGCTCAGAAAGAGGAGCACTGAAAGAAACCATCCCTCTTTTAAAAAACTGAAGTACAATTGATTTACAATATTGTGTTAGTTTCATAAAAGAATTCATCCTTGCTGACATCTTCGACAGGTTAATGCACCCATGTGAGGTGCAGTATGTGCTATCTTTGGGGCTGATTTTATAAGCTTGCTCAGTTTGGTAAGTTTGTAAAATTGACCAGCCTCCCCAAAATGGGGCAGGTGAAACCCCGGGAAGATGGCAGCTATGATGAGTCTGGAGGCAGAGTGCCTACCACTCCTGAGTCACACAGGGGCTAGGATCCTGGCTGGCCCAGCGTGGGACAATGCTGAGAATTCTTTATTGAGCTCCAGAATGAGCCAAAATAAACTCTCTTCTACTGAGTTGTTGAGTATGAGGCAACTGCTAAGAGTGATCAGTTTCCACACATTACGTTCTGTTCCTGGGCAGATTCAAAGGGAACATTTGGGTAGGTGGATGAGCAATAAGATTCAACAAAAACACCCTTAAGATTAGGCTAGTCAGGAAGAAATAACTTCTGTTCTTGTCATTTTATTTTGTGTTAACCAGTTCATCCAATGGTAGTTTGTGAGATGCTGAGTAGTATTTTGGATAAATGTCTTAGAGAGTTGCCTTAAGAACCTTAATATTCTCAACCACACTGGCATGAAGGAAGGTTGTACTGCCACTGAAAGACATGCCAGACCATTAGAAGAATGATGACACACATTTCAGCTTGGGATTTGCTCCCATAAATTTGAGGTCATATCATTTCATCAGAGGGATGTTAAGCCTTTCTTAAGACAACCAGTCAAAGAAAGCGAGAACTAGAGGGTCCCTTCCAGATGTCCTCCTCATTTCACAGGTGAGAATCCTGAGTCCCAGAACAGATAAATGCCTTAGTTAAGGTCCTTAGCTGTTTGGAGGTCAATAGTCATACAGTTTAAGTCCTAGGATTTGGGCCCTTTAATGTTACTGCAGTTGCTGATAGCAGAAGCCAGTTACTCCAACATCATGCAGCATCAGCACCTGGTATACAAAAGGCAACACATAATGGTGCTCTCCCCACATAAGGCTGTGAGATCTTTGATGGCAGGGTTAGGTCTTGTTTATGCTCAACTCCCCAGTGCCTTCCCACAATAGGGGATCCTTTGTAATAGATAAGTGGACAGAAATTGGATTCCTGACACACTCAAAATGTTAATTTTTTGTTTCTTATTGTTGGAATACCAATTTATTAAGTATTCATTGCCCATTCTTTCTCATTCATTCAGTAGATGTGGCTGAGCATCTTCTATGTGCTCAGTAAGGTGGATACAGTGGGCAAAGCAGATGGAACCCCTGGTCTTGTGGAGCTGACACGCCTATCACTGTGTCCAGCGATAGCTGAGCAGCCAAATGGTCAACTTGCCTTGATACACCAGATTCACCAGTCAATCAGATGGGCCAGCTTAGATACTTTAAAAAGCTAGACAGCTGTTCAAGACAGAATGGTGTCATTGGGTTCAGATAATAAGTTTTATGGCTGTTCAAAGGATGGAAGGATTGGTGTAGCCAAAACAGTTTTAGGAGACCCCCCAAAGACAGTTTAGAGTAGTTTCTTGAGAATATGGCAGGATTCAAAATATAGGGAGAAGAGAAAGCGGATGGCATGCCAGGGAGGTGAAGGAAGAGACAAGAACAACATGAGTGTGATTAATGGGCCAAGGATGATTCTAGTCCAGCCAGATTCTCGGTCAGAGAAAGCGAAACTGAGAAATGTCGGGCCAGATGGTGAAGGCACCAGTGAGAGGAAAACCCAAAGAAAAAACAATTTCTTTAACATGCACTTTGAAAACTGGCTGGGGAGTGAGTGACAGGTCTTCTGCAGGTATATAATCTACTTCACTGTGTTTCTATCCTGGTTGAAGGTATACAGGAAATTACTCTTCCATTATCTTTCCATCCTCTTCAGAGCAACACCTCTTCAGGTAAGGAAACCTGCAAAACTACAGTAATTAGAATGGATTGTCAAAACATAAGAGATCAAATGTCCACTTTCTTAGAAAGAAATGTCCACTTTCTTAGATGTTCATACTTCATAATTAATACTCCACAGCTAATACTTTAGAAAATAGATTTCAACTATGTGCTTTAACTTGTCCATCTATTTGTGGATCTAATGTCTGCAATTCGAGTCCAGAGCACAAATATAATAGAAGTGAATTTGACATTTAAAAGTAGAGATAGGGACATATTTTATGTAAATATACATATGCCATAGCTATAGGCCAAACTTCAACTACTATAATGAAGAGGTGTAGAATGAGGTGGGGGGGGGGGCGGGCAATGGACAGATCTGTGATGAAACATCAAACTCTTAAATTAACCACTTTGACAAATCAGTTGTTCTCCCATAAAGTTATGGGTTCTATCTAATTAACAGATCCAATGCACTCTTGGCCTCAATTATTGGCTTCCTTACAAGGAAACATACATGGCCCTCAAACATTCTCTTCTCCTCCTGCTCTGACTCCAGGCCAGCTCTGTGACTTGTGTTGGCCAACAGAACATGTTAGCGTGAAGCCCTATTAGTTCTGAGCCTGGAACTTGAGGGATTTGTGTATTTCTGCTCTGTTTCTTGGATCTCTGGCAAGCCACGATCTGAACACACCAGAGGAGGAGAGACTCTGTGGAGCAGAGCTCAATTGTCCAGCCTTGGCTCCCTTAGATCAGTCAGCAGCCAGCAGACCCACAGCCATGTGACAACCTGGCCAAGATTATCAGAACCACCTCAAGACACAGCTGGCCCCAGATGCATGAGTAAGCCCAGCCTAGATCAGAAATACCATCCAGCTGATCCTCAGATTCAGAAGGTCTAGTAACAAAAGTTTTGTTTTAGTCCACTGAGCTTTAAGTAGACTGTTGAGCAGTAATAACTCTCTGATAAAGACTAGTTCCTGGCTGTACATAAGAGCCTCCCAAGAGTTTTAAAAATATACCAATCACTTCTCTTTATGCTGAAATTCTGTTTAATCTACCTAGATATTCTTCTATTTTGTTGTATTTAAGTTTCTCAGGTTTCTAACATGCAGCCAGAGTCAAAATGACCTGGCTAGAAATTTGCTTCCTCCAACTTCTCCAAATATTAAAAATCAAGGTGAGTAGGTCTTTCTTGTCTTGGGTCTTGATGATACTAAAGTATGTTTGCTCTTGCACATGATATCACTGAGAACAAGGCAAATCTGTCTTCCTACATGCAGAATGGTCCTCTACATGTCCATCTGTCTGTACAGGCACGAAGACAGTGATTTTTGTCCAGTATCCAGGACTATCACTTATGGGATGGTTGAGAGAATTCATCCACCAGAGGCAGCCCCTACCTTCCCTTTGGAAGCTGGTTTAAACAGATATAAACAATTTTGCTATTGTACCTAATATTTAGATCAGGCTGTGAATCTGGCAAAACGAGGTACAAAGGGAAGGTAACAGCTGTAGATCACTGGGGAGTATGGGAGGGACTGTTAGACAGTTTTTATGTTCTAATTAAGGATGCATCAGAGAGTTGCTCTGTGACATTATGTGACCAACCGGGAGGAGGGAGCTTGATAGAGAGCATTTTATTTGAGTAAGATGGCATCATCGACTCAGTGGACATGAGTTTCTCAGAACAAACTCTGGGAGATAGTGAAGGACAGGGGACCCAGGTGTGCTGCAGTCCATGGGGCTGCAGAGTCCGACAGCACTGAGTGACTGAAGAACAAGATCCACGTGGCAGATCCCTTGGTGCCTCCCTTCCCTGGGCGGGTGTGCCCCACCCCAGCTGTGGCACTGTTGGCTGCTGGTGACTCACACCTGCCCCCTTCGGCAGAGAATGGCCTGCACCAGCCAGAAGCTGCCTGCCCGGAAATACCTGAGAGGTTGCTGCCGCTCCCTTCTGACCCTGGGGCAACCCACAGCTGGCTAAGACACAGGGTCCAGAAGCTTCTTCAGGCAGAACAGCCCTTGCGGGCCGTTTGCTTTCTGGAACTCCCCTGGGGTCAGCTGAGGCTCGGTCTTCATGGAAAGCCTGCATCGATGACTTCCCTTGCCCTATCCTTCCTTTCTCCTGTTGTTCTTTCTCCCTCAAAAAGTCACCTGTCCCATAATCCTTTTCTCAGCTCAGCTTCTAGGGATCCTAGCTGAAGAACATCTTGTGAGTGGCTCAGTCATGTCAGACTCTTTGTGGCCCCACGGTCTGCAGTATGCCAGGCTTCCTGGTCCTTCATTGTCTCCCTGAGTGTGCTCAAACCCATGTCCATTGTGTCGGTGATGTCATCCAACCATCTCATCCCCTGTCATCCCCTTCTCCTCCTGCCTTGAATCTTTCCCAGCATCAGGGGCTTTTCCAGTGAGTCAACTCTTCGCACCAGGTGGTCAAAATATTGGAGCTTCAGCTTCAGCATCAGTCCTTCCAATGAATATTCAGTTTGATTTCCTTTAGGGTTGACTGATTTGATCTCCTTGCAGTCCAAGGGACTCTCAAGAGTCTTCTCCAATGCCACAGTTCAAAAGTACATCTGCTTCCCTGAAAAGTCTCTAGCTGTCCATCAGGAGGGCTATCAGTATCCATCAAATCCTATTCCCTCCCACTGGTTCCAAGTACCTACACTCTAAATATCAGCTTCTCAAGTCACATATCTCACTCTGAACACTATTCTTCTCAAGTCGCAGGGATGGTGCTGCGTGGCCATTTTCTTCAGTACCTTAAAAGGTCTCTTTTTCTACTAATGCTTCTCTGACTTCATGCATCCCAGGAAACCTCCATCTTGGGCAGGACTCTGGTGAAACATCTCTGCCTTATTGTTCCACATTTTTCTAGAAAACACTCAAGGTTAAAATGGAGCTCTATTTCCTCCAGGAAAACTTCTCCCCAATTCCAGCCCACATGGATCTCTTTTTCATCTTTTTATTCACTTAAAGTCTGTGCAGGCTATTTCGCTCCTGAAAGAACTCTCTATGTGCTGGCTTTAAGCACAAAATGTGCCTTCCTCTTTGGTTTTATTCATTTGTCTTGTCTTTCCAGCAAAACGGAAGGTCCTCAGTTATAGGGAATGTATCTTTCTTATAATTTCATAGGCCATAGTACCTTGTTTTGCAGATATGTATTAACTGATTAGCTAAAAAATGAAAAGCCTACAATTACACTTATGTTCCATAGTGCAAGGTGTGCATCTAACCTTACCACAAGAGCATAGAAAAGGTTAACTACATAGTTGGGAGCTGCCATTTCAGAATATCACATCTTTAAGAATTATATTCTGTATAATAAGAGCCCAATAGTGGGAAATGCCAAAATGCCAATTTCCCAGTTAATTGTGAGGATAGATACATTTTTTTCTCCCTTGCAAAAGTTGCCGCTGTTTCACATAATGACTTTAACTGTAATGGAAATGAGGCTGGACAAATCAATTTTTAGCCCTGAGCAAGTTAAGTTTGTCAATACAGAATGTAAACAGCAATAGAGACTGGTAGTTAACACTATCATTTTAATCTAATATTATAATAACTCTCCTTTCTCTTTCCCAATTAAATTCAAAATTTTTTTTAATTAAGATGATTTATACCACTAGAATAAAGGCCATTTTTAGACCATGTACTCTAAGCCTTCATTATGCAAAATGATTTAAAATTTCAATTTAAATTTTGTAAGTAACAAAATATATAAATGGAGCCCACATATCAAAAGGGAGCTTTAAATTCTTCCCCCAATTTTCATGCTATAGATTTTAAATCATGGCAATACATTTCAGTGAGTATTTTAACCTTAAATTTAAGTGCATTTATTAGAAATGAAGACATGTTACATGAATGAAAGGGTAAAAAGGTAACTGAGTTGTACTCATCTGAAGGTCAGTCTTCCACCTGAAATCTCACCTATTTGGAAACCAGAAGATACAGTGAGCAGCCCAAAGTCAGTTTACAAAATGATAGAGATTGAGAGAGAGGAAAGGAGGAAATCAGGGGAAGGAAGGATGGAGGCAAGGAAGAAGGGAGGGAGGAAAGATAAAATGAAGTAAAGAGAGAGAGGCAGGAAAGAGGGAAAAATAAGTAAAGATGGAGTCACTCTGGGTTGTTGAAACAACTGTGATAAAGTACAAATGCTGAAAGTCATGGTTTAACAGCTGGGTCCTCAGTTCACCCTGAGCCTATTGACATATATTGCATAGGGTTGTTCCATCCTTGGTTATCTAATTTACCAGCCTCTGCAGATTAAAATCAGCACTTTGTTAAGGGAAGAGAGCTGCAGGAGGCTAGCTACCTATAAAGTCATAACCAGAAGCCAGAGAAAAGAGAAAAACACAGCAGGATGCAGAGAGTGTTGTTTGTTATGGCAGTTGTGAATCATCAAGAAAAGACAAGTTTAGTTCTGGCTTTTTGTGTTGAAAGGCACAGAAGTGAGTAATATGTTTTTGTAAGACTTTCAACAAATGCTTGAAAAACCTGTCATGCCCTATAAGGAAAAGCTGTGAAAATCTGAAGCATTCATGAATGTTTAGAGCTACCTTGAATCTATGGGTATCCAGTTCAGGTACTCTGACCTAGGTTTCTCATAAACTGAAAATATGTCCCCCAAATAGACTTCCTATTAGAACTAAGGAAGTTTACTTGCAGACTTCAGTGGCAGTCCAGTGGTGAAGACTTTGCCTTCCAATGCAGTGGTGCCATCCCTGGTCGGGGAGCCAGGATCCCCCAGGCCTCAGGGCCAAAAAAAAAAAAACCATGAAACAGAAGCAATATTGTAACAAATTCAGTAGAGACTAAAAATAGTCCACATCAGAAAATCTTTTTTAAAAAGGTTTTCTTTGCTTGGAAGATAGGATAACTAAAATTATTAAGAATAACACATTACTCAAGGTGGAAGGGGCAGCAAAAGATGCAATATGAGGAAAACTAACCAGAAGAAGGAAATAGCAGCCTACTCCAGTACTCCTGCCTGGAAAATTTCATGGATGGAGGAGGCTAGCAGGCTACAGTCCACGGGGTCACAAAGAGTCAGACACGACTGAGCGACTTCACTTTCACTTTTCACTTTTTCAAGGTCACAAGAAAGATACAGTTGCATCTTCGGTCAGTCAATGTGGGTGACGTGAGGACCTGAGAAGCAGTTGGGTTGAACTGAGAAAAATAGAATAAGAAATAGATTCTTACCCCAACTTAAACCCAAGAACTATCTAAATTGGATTAGTTTGTCTTAGGTCTCCCTAAATGATCATAGTCTCTAAAATAATAGAACCCTGCTCTCCATCCATCCATGACCCATCAACTGTAGCCATGCCACAGGTGGAAAAGAAGGAAACAGTGGCTACAACCTGAACAAAAAGCACTTTTAAAGACATGAAGGCATTGGAGTGCTTGGTAAGGCTGTAGCTAAATGGGGGAGTACAAACAGGGCAGGTAAGAGTTACAGGTGTGTGTGCCATGGTGTGGCTATGAGGGTCACTAAGCAGATAGGTTTTGCTGGATTTGGTACCCGACGGAACAGAAGCCAAAGGGTAAGAGATGAGAGCAGGTAGCCACTGAGCCTCCAGCTTGGCTGCCTGGGATCAAAGCACTGTTAGTAGACACAGGAAGGGAAGATCAGGTGGCAGTGCTGAGAGCAGTCTACACAGGAGACTCTGGGAGGTGTATTCAGGAGAGCGCTCCAGAAGGCAGTTTGAAAAATCAGTGTCAAGCTCTTGGGAAAGGCCTTGAACTGGGTATCATTGCCTAGATGTGATCAACTGAGTTCCAGTGCAGGTGACTTCAAAAATGGTCAACAGACCAGCGGCAGCATCTGCAAGAAGATAAAAAATGTACTTTTTCTCTTTTTTATTGAACTATAGTTGACTTACAGTGTTGTGTTAGTTTTAGGTATATAGCAAAGTAATTCAGTTATATATCCATGTGTAAATATACATATTTACACACACACACACACATATATACATCTCCTTTTTCAGATTACTTTCCATTATAGGTTACAAGATATTGAGTATAGTTCCCTGTGCTTTACAACAGGTCCTTGTTGTTTACTTATTTTATCTTACATATACTAGTGTATATATGTTAACCCCAAACTCATAATTCATCTCTCCCCCCTCCCCAGAAATGCACTTTCTTAAGCTGTACCTCAGATCCACTGAGTCAGAATCTCTGAGATGTATTTTAGCAGACTCTGCAGATGATTTTTTATGCACTAAAGTTTGAAAAGCACTGGATGAGAAGAGTGGATGAGATCATGGAAGGAGAAAGTATACATCTGAAAGGAAAGAAAGTTTGCACATTGGACAATTCCTTTAAGGAGCTGAAAAGCAGGAAAAAACAAACAAAAGGCCATGCCTCCCCCAATAAAAACACCATAGAAAGACTTTCAAAGGAGCATGAGAAAAATTATGGTGCATTTCAATACAAAAATCAAGGAAAGATAAAATGATGTGTGCACTTATTTTCGGCCCTCTGATATACTGTTAAACTCTGAGTGATGGGACCAGTTAGGGGTATGGTAATATTTAGAGTCAATAGCTCCTAGAATAATCTATTTATTGTTGACAAATCAAGCCTTTCCTATACTAAATAGGGCTGTGGTCACTTTTGGATAAAATGCACTCACTGATGGTTTTTATAGCACTAAGAATGGTGATATTCTAGCAGAGTAGGAGATTTTTCAGCTGCATCTGGCTTTTCTGCCAAGAACATGTGTCTTTAATCCCACGCTCAAATAGACAAATCATTCATCTAAGAAGCTGTAGCACAGTAAACACAGGAAATTTGCAGTGGGTCCCCGAAGGAAGAAACAAAAGAGCTGACTGATCTTGCTCACCTGTAATTTATCAATTTTATGATTTCTCACACAAATATTGAATTAGAGCATTTTAATAACTTTCCTTGAGCAAATGAATTTCTCTCAAATGTTGACTCATAACAGGCACAGAACAAGTTCTCTGTGGTCCCTGATGCTGAAAGAAAATTACTTCCAGCAATTATAGCTCAGCTTAATGATAGCATTTAGTGGACACACCATCATCTGAGCAATGACAAAGCCATCCAGAAAGTACTTGTTTCACAGAGCTCTGGACTAGACTCAGCTCCTAATTCCGGAGTGAAGGTGCCTGGCTTTTGTACAAGTCTGTGACTGGCATCCTTGAGGCCAACAATTGGCTTCCCTAAACTGATGTGGTTAGGGGACATGTCAGTAGGGTGTGCAGCCAAGCCGAGTTTATTTTTACTTCACTACAGACATTTTTCATTTCCATTCAATGGCTGAAGAGGTCTTTGTTCACTGAACGAATCCTTTCTAGCAGCCCCTGTGCTCACTGGCTTCACGTCATAATTAGACATACTGTGGTTGGTAAAAGCCTCATTTAAGTAGATAGCATGCTGATGCTAATAATGTACACACAAAAAGAGAGAGATACTGATAGACAAATTCAACACTCACTGTGTGACCTTGGCTGAGTCACTTTTCTAGAGAAGCCTCAGTGTCTTCATCTGAAAAATGGGAATAAAAATTCCATTTCCAAACAAGAGTGTTTTATGGATTAAGCGAGATGTTGTATATATAATGTTTAGTATTCAATAAAGGATAGACTCGTATTATCTAGTACAGAGTCCATACGTTAGTGTGCAAATGGCATAATTGGAAATATGGCTCTGGATCCAAATTCTGTCTCTTCCACTTATGGGTTAGGATTTCTTGGTTAAGTTTCTTGACTCTCTGGTTTCCCTTCTATTCACTGGCAAAATGAAGGGGATGAGTTGTAATATTTTAAAATTTCTTTTATCTTACAAATTTCATACACCCAGGCCCTGGTGGCTCAGATTGTAAAGAATCTGCCTGCAAAGCAAGAGACAAGGGTTCAACCCCTGGGTCGGGAAGATCCCCTGGAGAAGAAAATGGCAGCCCACTCCAGTATTCTTGCTTGGAAAATCCCATGGATGGAGGAGCCTGGCTGGTGACAGTCTATGGGGTCGCAAAGAGTCCGATATGACTGAGCAACTAACACTTTCACTTTCAGGCACTTTACCAATTGCCCTGAGATTCCTACATTCAAAATTAATAATAAAATGGACTCTAATGTACAAATCATATAAAAGATTTTATAGATATGCCTCCATTTCTCTGAATTTCCAAAGTAAGCTATTTGAGTGAAAAAATACATCCAAACAGAAAAATGACAAATTAAAAATTTCACAAAATGTAACCATGTTATCATCACCCAAATCAAGGACTAGAACTTAACCTGCACCCCAGAGCCTCAGACCACTATATTCTGTGAAAGAATATCTATGAACTACATACAAGGAACAGTATGTAGCCTTTCTAATGAAAACAAAAACAATGCCAACCACCATCAAAATTAAGTTTTAAAAAGAGCCAGGTGGATATATAAGGTATTTGGGATGAGAATAATTAAAAGCTGAATCAAGATAAGTAATCTCAACATTAAAATCTAACACTACCCGTGGTGGATTCATGTCAATGTATGGCAAAACCAATACAGTATTGTAAAGTAAAATAAAGTAAAAATAAAAATTAAAAAAAAAAGCATGCAGAGACAAAAATAAATAAATAATAAAAAATAAATAAAATAAAATCTAACACGAACTTCTAACATCTTAATCATGTCCATACGAACTTGGTCAGTAGAAAAAATCCAAATGTAATATACTATTCAGAAGAAGCCAGATTTCTTTAGATGATCATTCCCAGCCCTGGTTTCTGAGGTCTCTCCCCTGAGCCTTCTGGGGCTCTAGCCAATTGCTTGAATTTTTGCAGTTTGCTTCTCAGATTTGCAGCGCTTTTCTCTGGCTGTTGGTAGAGAGAGTTTCAATACAGGCAGACCTGTGTACATTTGGAAATGGCAGTCAGCATGCTGAAATGTAGCTTCCCTCTGGCTGCATCATTAAATATACCTATCTGCTGAGTTCCAGAGGATAATTCTGTATGCATGCACACTTTTCCTTCTACCATATACTAGCTTTAAACATCAGTAGGCTCCATTAAAGTCACAATAATATTCTCCCAAGCTTGACATCTAAAGCCATGTGTAAGAGAAATTATTTTATAGGAAGTGCAAACTCCCTTGCTTTTTACTTTTGCTTTAGCTTAAAAAAATTTTTTTTAAAGAGAGAGAAACTTTTAGATGATATTGACAATTTGAAAAAGATTATGGGTTCTCTGAGAATTGTCATTTCTTTGAATTTTGGACAGAAAAGATGAAATACTTTTGATTTTATTTATTGTGCTCAATCACATTGGTGCCGCTGCCAGAGCTATAATAACTCAGGGAACTCAAAACAGAGGGAGAAAGGAAGGAAGAGGAGAAAGGGGAGAGACAGGAGGAAGAATTCAAATAGGGATGTTTGCAGGGGCCAGTGCAGGGCTTCGTGGCCCCAGGGAGGCCATGATATAATTCATCATTTGAATTATCATCCAATATATTTTCATTCCCAGTGACTCTCACACCCCCTCCCGCCAACTTCCCTCCCACTGATGCTGAGGTGGGAGGATGCTTTGCTTGGGGTGGAGCAGAGTCCAGGGAAGAATAAAGAACTCAGTCCTCAGGTTCAGGTGCCAAAGTTGGCTCAGAAAGCCCATTTCAGAGAGAAAAAAAGATTAGTTATTAAAACCAAAGCTTTCATTTGCAAACCCAGAGAAGTTATTTATATATGTGTGTATATGTGTATATATATATATATGAAAGCTTGGCAGGCTCAAGGAGAAAAAGGAATATTTTTACTTTTGTTTGTTTTGCTAAGCAAAAGCTAGAGAATTGGGAGGATTCAGAATTGGGTGTGAGTGACTTGGGGCATTTCCTGGACTGAAAGGAGCCTTCCTGGGCTGGGGGCGGGTGGAAGACCCAGAGGCAGCCTGTCGGCAGAGGACAGGTGCCTGGGATGAGGCTTTCCTAGGGGCTCCCACAATTTGTAGGGCAGCCTAGGGATGACAGGCAAGCCCTGTTCAGGCAGAAAGATCAAGACCTCAACCTACGTCCACTCCCCCTATACATGGCACAAGGAGGTCCAGAAAGTTCTGAGAGTGGAATAGGACCCCAAGCCTCAAAGAAGCCCACAAGGCAGACTTTCCCCTGAAGAAGTGCCCGGGACGGACAGGAGCAGTGGCCCCGGAGCCGGGGCTGTGGGGCGGAGGTGGGGATAGACCGTGGGCACTGGAGGACAAGCACAGATGGCATCCCTTCTTCTCATTCCGGATGCACAGCCGCCTCGAAATGAAGCGAGGAAGGAGCCCTGTGGAGGCAGACAACAGCCTTGCTGAGAAAGGAGTGCCCTCAAGAGTCGAAATCACCTTCATATTTGCCTCACCGACGTTACATGTGAACCCTGAGGGCCAGAGTCATCTTAGACGCGGGTGAGGGCGCGCTGGGGAGCGAGCTGACTTCAATTACAGATAAAAGGTTGTGCTTCCGTGTTTCTGCCCCCAGTGTGTCCACCTCACAGGGACTTCAGGAGCCTCTTCCGTTCCAGGGGAGACTGTTGCTTCTTCGTATCTCTGCCTTCTTGGCATAGGCTCCCCTGTGAGGTAAGAAGGTTCCATGTGGGTAACTAAGCAGTGGGTAGGCTAATCCGCCCTTCAGCAAGGGGGGCCTGCAGTCCCGACATCCATAGGAGAGCATCCTTACAGCCCGGAAACAGGCAGGCCTGTCACCCACCCCCTCCGGCTACCAGCTGAAGATGCTCAGGAAGGCCCGCTGGTGACGCACCTGCACCCCAGTATCCTGTAGTGTCTCCCTGATTTCTACTCTCCATTGCACCTTTGGAGGCTGAATGGGAAAGAAATGACGTCTCCCTCCCCCTGGCTGGTCCACCCTTGCACCTTTTCTCAGCAAAGCTTGAGCCCAGGGAAATGACGTAGAAGTTTTGCTCTGAAGCCACCTCTACAGTCTGTGGAGAAGCTCCCAGTCAAGTGTTCTTTGGCTAGCTTTTCAAAGAGTCCTTCCCAAAGCGTAGCCAAGACCAACAGCATCACATAGAAGCTGGTTAGGATGCAAATTTTTGAGGCCCCACTGACAGAGGAGAAAACTCTGGGGTAGGAATCTGTTTGAACAACTGCCCACTCCCACCCCCAGCCTATGTAAGTTAACTCTGAAATGCACTGTCTTCAGAGACTTAAGTGGTCCCTCTGTGTTGAACTACACTGAAGAGCGAAGGTACTTCCTAATACAAACCTGAAGGTCCTCTGGAGCACCAGTATCTCAGGAAGCCATCATCAGTCCTCCAGCAGGTATGCCAGTTCATTAACAGAAACTGAACTTCTGAAAGTGAAAGAGGAGAGTGAGAAAGCTGGCTTAAAACTCAACATTCAGAAAACTAAGATCATGGCATCTGGTCCCATCACTTCATGACAAATAGATGGGGAAACAGTGGAAACAGTGACAGACTTTATTTTGGGGCTCCAAAATCACTGCAGATGGTGACTGCAGCCATGAAATTAAAAGACGCTTGTGCCTTGGAAGAAAAACTATGACCAACCTAGACAGCATATTAAAAAGCAGAGACATTATTTTGCCAACAAAGGTCTGTCTAGTCAAAGCGATGGTTTTACCAGTAGTCATGTATGGATGTAAGAGTTGGACTAGAAAGAAAGCTGAGTGCCAAAGAATTGATGCTTTTGAACTGTGGTGTTGGAGAAGACTCCTTGAACAGCAAGGAGATCCAACCAGTCCATCCTAAAGGAAATCAGTCCTGAATATTCATTGGAAGGACTGATGCTGAAGCTGAAACTCCAATACTTTGGCCACCTGGTAGAAAAAATTGACTCATTTGATAAGACCCTGATGCTGGGAAAGATTGAAGGCGGGAGGAGAAAGGGACGACAGAGGATGAGATGGTTGGATGGCATCACTGACTCAATGGACATGAGTTTGAGTAAGCTCCAGGCATTGATAATAGACAGGGAAGCCTGGAGTACTGCAGTCCATGGGGTCACAGAGTCAGACAAAACTGAGTGACTGAACTGAACTGAACCATGCTTGTAACTCTAAATTCTCTGTGTGGCCCTAAATCTCACTGCTATGGCTTTATAATGAAGACATAGAGTGGGCAAAATTTGTGAGCCATTTCAATGCAGCCCACTGCCTAAATGTTTAATCCAGATAAGAGGTAACCTACCAGGGCTCAGGAACATTGTCCAGCTGCCCCTGCCCTATTGCAAAAAATATTCCTGTCCACAAGCTAATCTTATCTTGAAGTTCCTCTTGTTTCTTGGGCCAGCTGTGGTGCAGACTAAGTATTAGAATAACCTGAGAATCTATTGCAAAAGAATTAGTATGCCAAAAGATTCTTATTTAACTCATCTGGGGTGAGTCCTGGGCTCAGTATTTTTCTAAATTTGCCCAGTGATTCTAATATGTAGCTTGAGTTGCACCTAGGGTCTTGGCTAAACCAACAGACCCAGAAATGTCAAGTCTCCCTGGTTGAAACTTTGTGGATTGTTTAAAGGTATGAAGGAGAAGGAAAGGCAGATGGATGTGTCAGGCACATTACAAATATTAGCTCATTGGACTTTACAAATAACACTGAGAAGGTGTCAGTAGACTCTTAACCAGTGATGGAAACTAAGCAAGTGTGGAGCCAGGATTTAAGGTCTTAGTTGAAAACCTATATCTTATTTGCTAAATGCAGAAACTAAGTGATACAAATGAATATATATATAAATATACACTGGAATATCATGAGCTAAACCAAGATGTTTAGCTTGAGACATCACAGTACACAGATTCCATACTGGTTCATAGTATAATCAACACACAAAATACCAGACTGAAGGGGATTCCTTGGGCTCTTCTTACCAGCTTTGCAAGATGTACATTTTCTCTCCAACCTGTCTTCTCAGGTGTTGCTCTGGGGGGTGCCTAACCAGTGATGTATGTGTAGACTTGCAGTACCACTTGGAGGCTTGCAGTACCACTGTATAGCAATCTTGTTGTGAAACAAAAATGGAGTGGTAGGGTAGAGCATTTCTCTATGCAGTGGGGTGACATGACACCGATGTCAACTTCTTCAACCCTGGATGTCTCCCTGGGACAATGAGAAGGCAGTATTATTCTCAAAAAGAACATACACTCTCCCTCAAACCCGCCTGGTGTCCCACAACTCCTCTACTTATTATAGGACTTTGGACAGACACTTAACCTCCCCATACCTCCGATAAAGTGAAAGTGAAAGTGCTAGTTGTTCAGGTGTGTCTGACTCCTTGCGGCCCCATGGACTGTAGTCCACCAGGTTCCTCTGTCCATAGAGTTCTCCAGGCAAGGATGCTGGGGAAAGTGGTCATTTCCTTCTCCTGGGGTCTTCCCAACTTAGGGATTGAGTCTGGGTCTCCTTCATTGCAGCCAGATTCTTTACCACCTGAGCCACCAGGGAAGCCCCATGGCTCAGATAACCGATCTGTAAAATGGAGGAAAGCACCTTGAGATGCCACCTCCTTGCCTGGCTATTGTCAAGACTGTAATGATGTACACGAAGCATGGAACTCAATGCTGATGGTATAACTTATTATTGTTTCATGACTTAAAACAGCCTTCTGCCCTCTTCCTCCTTTACTAACATTGAAACCTACATCCATCAGCATGGACACTTCCTGATAGCCCCTCTTCCCTGCAAAGCTCCAGGAGCCATGCTCACTACTAGTATACCATGGAACATGTTACTGAAACAGCCCAATAAACTGAAGTGAGCAAAGTTGTCACAGAGCTGCCTTAGTCACTTTGAATAGGAGCTCCTCGAGGACAGGGACTATCTTGGCACCCATTAAATTCTCAGCGTCTAGCCCAATGTCTGCTCAAAAAAGATTCTCAATGAACATTTGTACAATCTGTAAACAAAGCATAAATATTCAGGCATGGCCAATCTAGAATGGTTGGTGTTTTCTTCAAACCCGCAAAATGTCACTACTGGGTCTCTGGCTGGAATAGAGGTATCACTGCTCTTCATTTTCTCTGCAGCTCCTTATCCATCCTGGACTCATCAATTTGGACCCCTGTGTGGATGTTTCCTACTCATAACTAAGATAAGACAAACTCTCAGCTCCTATAACCCACCATGTTCAGTTCAGTCTCTCAGTCGTGTCTGACTCTTTGCCACCCCATGGACTGCAGCATGCCAGGCTTCCCTGTCCATCACCAACTCCCAGAGCTTGCTCAAACTCAGGGCCATTGAGTCAGTGATGACATCCAAACATCTCATCCTCTGCCGTCCCCTTCTCCTCCTGCCTTAAATCTTTACCAACATCAGGGTCTTTTCCAATGAGTCAGGTCTTCACATCAGGTGGTCAGAGTATTGGAGCTTCAACTTCAATATCAGTCCTTCCAATAAATATTCAGGACTGATCTTCTTTAGGACTGACTGGTTTGATCTCCTTGCAGTCCAAGGGACTCTCAAGAGTCTTCTGCAAAACCACAGTTCAAAAGCATCAATTCTTCAGCTCTCAGCTCTTGATGGTCCAACTCTCATTCATACATGACTACTATAAAAACTGTAGCTTTGACTAGATGGACCTTTGTCAGTAAAGTAATGTCTCTGTTTTTTCAATATGCTGTCTAGGTTTGTCATAGATTTTCTTCCAAGGAACAAGTGTCTTTTAGTTTCATGGCTGCAGTCACCATCTGCAGTGATTTTGGAGCCCAAGAAAATAAAGTATCTCACTGTTTATATTTTTTCCCCATCATTTGCCATGAAGTCATGGGACTAGTTGCCATGATCTCTGTTTTTTGAATGTTGAGTTTTAAGCCAACTCTTTCACCCTCCTCTTTCACTTTCATGAAGAGGCTCTTTAGCTCCTTCTCACTTTCTGCCATAAGTGTGGTGTCCTCTGTGTATCTGAGGTTATTGATATTTCTCCTGGCAATCTTGATTCCAGCTTGTGCTTCATACAGTCTGGCATTTCACATGTTGTACTCTGCATATAAGTTAAATAAGCAGGGTGACAATATACAACCTTGATGTACTCCTTTCCCAATTTGGAACTGGTCTGTTGTTCCATGTTCAGTTCTAACTGCTGCTTCTTGACCTGCATACAGATTTTTTAGGAGGCAGGTAACATGGTCTGGTATTACTATCTTTTTAAGAATTTTTCAGTTTCTTGTGATCCACATAGTCGAAGGCTTTAGTGTAGTCAATGAAGCAGTATTAGATTTTTTTTTTTCTGGAATTCTCTTTCTTTTTCTATGATCCAACAGATGTTAGCAATTTGATCTCTGGTTCCTCTGCCTTTTCTAAATCCAGCTTGAACATCTGGAAGTTCACAGTTCATGTATTGTTGAAGCCTGGCTTGGAGAATTTTGAGGATTATTTTGCTAGCATGTGAGATGAGTGCAATTGTGCAATAGTTTGAACATTCTTTGGCATTACTTTTCTTTGGGATTGGAATGAAAACTGACCTTTTCCAGTCTGTGGCCACTGCTGAGTTTTTCAAATTTGCTGGCATATTGAACGTAGCACTTTCAGAGCATCATCTTTCAGGATTTGAAATAGTTCAGTTGAAATTCCATCACCTCCACTAGCTTTGTTTGTAGTGATGCTTCCTAAGGCCCACTTGACTTTGCATTCCAGGATGTCTGACTCTAGGTGAGTAACCATACCATCGTGGTTATCTGGGTCATGCAGATCTTTTTTGTATAGTTCTTCTGTGCATTCTTGCCACCTCTTCTTAATATCTTCTGCTTCTTTTAGGTCCATACCATTTCTGTCCTTCATTGTGCCCATCTTTGCATGAAATGTTTCCTTGGTATCTCCAATTTTCTTGAAGAGATTTCTAGTCTTTCCCATTCTACTGTTTCCCTCAATTTCTTTGCCTTGATCACTGAGGAAGGCTTTCTTATCTCTCCTTTTTCTTTGAAACTCTGCATTCAGATGGATTTATCTTCATTTTCTCCTTTACCTTTCACTTCTCTTCTTTTCTCAGCTATTTGAAAGGCCTCTTCAGACAACCATTTTGACTTTTTGCATTTGTTTTTCTTGGGGATGGTTTTGATCATAGCCTCCTGCAAGATGTTACGAACCTCTGTCCATAGTTCCTTAGGCAGTGTATCTGTCAGATCTAATCCCTTGAATCTATTTGTTACTTCCACTGTATAATCGTAAGGGATTTGATTTAGGTCATACCTGAATGGTTTAGTGGTTTTTCCCTACTTTCTTCACTGTAAGTCTGAATTTGGCAATAAAGAGTTCATGATCTGAGCCACAGTCAGCTCCTGGTCTTGTTTTTGCTGACTGTATTGAGCTTCTCCATCTTCAGCTACAAAGAATATAAACCCCCAAACTCCCCTGCAAATACCTTGGGCAAGTCAATTCTCACATAATGCAATGGAAGAACATCTGAGAGAGGGATTAGAAAAGTGAAGACTTTTTCACCTCAATAAAAAGAGCTGCAAGGAAGAGACACTATTTTTCTTCAGTTGGATATGGTCATGGCTACATGTGATACCTGGAACAGTAGCAGCTGTCTTGCAACCATGAGGACAGAGAGCTAATGAACCAATCTAATATGGTGAAAGTGGGAAGCAGAAAGAGAGATCCTTGATGCAACCACTGAGCCACTGTTCCAACCCTTGAACCCCCTTTTGTTACGCTTGTTGCTATGTGAGGTGGCTGTTAAGTTACTTGTAGCTGAACTGTCCTATCTGACACACCAGGAAATAAGATGTGAGAAGCTAATTACCAAGAAGATCACATTGCAATTAGCAAAAGAAAGGAACCAATAGTAGACGGAAAGGTGAAGCCGCTCAGTCGTGTCCGACTCTCTGCGACCCCGTGGACTGTAACCTACTAGGCTTCTCCGTCCATGGGATTCTCCAGGCAAGAATACTGGAGTGGATTGCCATTTCCTTCTCCAGGGGATCTTCCCGACCCAGGGATCGAACCCGGGTCTCCCTCACTGGAGGCAGACACTTTAACCTCTGCGCCACCAGGAAAGCCCCTATAGTAGAAGGAAGTAACATATTAACCCGTCATAAGCAACACGCTCTATTAATAGCATTATATGAAATATACCACTTAATCCTCACCAAAACCTTACGAGAATATTATGGATAGCTTATTTCATAAAAGAAAACTCAAAAGAGGTCAAGTAGTTTAAGGTCAAGCGGAAAGTGACAGTTTTGGAATTTCAACCCAAATTGTCAGGACTCCAGTGACAGGAAGGGTCTGCCATGCCATATGCATGAAGAATTCGTATCCACTAGCTCATCCTTTTGTATGACTGTGTTCCTCAGATCTTTCCCTGTGAAATTATTTTGATAGGGAAAACATAAGGCATCAGGCTAGGCAATGTTGCTGCCAGCAAGATACGGAGGGTGTGGAGTAAAGGGATGAGAGTGGACTACAGAAAGCTACCTGGGACGACTTCAAATTGTACACAGAGCAGACCCAGAAGAGCACTGCTCTCTGGCTGAAAAAAAAAAATACACATATGTACATACACATTTCAGTATTTTGCAGGGGCTTCCCAGGTGGCAGGCTGTCTTCATTAAATATAAATTACTTAATATATTTATGGCATAATTAAGGAAAATTTTCACAAATGAATCTGTTTTCAGCTGGACAACAGTATATCTAATTACTTTTGTTAGATTTTGGAAATTTCAATACACTGTCATTGTATTTCTAATGATAGAAGATTCATCTCAGCTCATAGAATATACATCACATTATTCACCACACACTTATATTCTGGTAAATGAACTTGTTCATTATACATTGTAATCTTTTTGCTGCATGAGGTTTCCATTTTTGAAAGCCATGTAATCACTTCATTGTGGTGTTGGCAATTGTCATTATATAATATATATAATTTCAAAAGGATGCAATTTAAGGATTTTCATCTTGCAGCATAAATATATGCATGACACGTAGTACAAATAAACTTACTCCAGATGGTTGTTTAAAAGAGACAAATCAAATTTCCCAGTAGTCACAAACTAAAATTTCAACCAAATATAGTTTTTCCGCTGATTAAAATGGTTAAACATGCAAGTCACTCCAAACATAATAAATATGGCAAAGTTAGGTAGGTTGTGATATAGCAAAATTAGATTTTCTGGCTATTTTAAGAGTTCTTTGGGGACTACTCAAAATGAGGATCCACTCACCTGAAAAAGTCCAGGTTTTAAGTTCAGTTCTGCCATATTTCAAAAGATGTACAAGGTCAGCATGCTTGGGTTTCAGGGGAAAAGAAGTGAATGTAGCACATTTAATCCACCAGGATGAATTTGGCAATACCTTGCCCTTGCATAGCACCTTCAAGCTGTATTTACAAGCCTTTCAAACTAAGGCAAAAACAGAACTCTACAGAAAATGTTAACTAGAAAAACATACTGGCGCAGTAAAACAAATAATCCTCAAAGGCAGAGAACAACATGTGGATGGTCTCCCCCAGCCTTGCATTGTTACAATAGCCCTGGCCTCTGAGCATTAACAAAATGCTTAGCTCTGGGCATTAACAAAATGCTTAGCTCTCTCTGCTGTTGCTAGTGACCTTCCTGCTTTCAGCAGCTAGTAAAATTAAACCTCTTCCAAATAATTCTCATGTGCGCAGACTATAAAGTACATGTAAATTAAAGTAATACATTACCCTAAACTTCAGCTTCTTTAGACAGCTGCCCGCTAGCCCCACCTTTACAAGTATTCTTCCCTTGCTCTGTGGGCGAACCCCTAGTTGGGGTTCACAGAAACCCACCTTTTCATCCCATCACCTATCACACAACTGACTTGTCTGGCCACCAGGTTTGTGTGCAATCCTGAGTTCCCTCAATGCCCATGTCCATTGACATGGTTCAAGGCTCAATAAGCTTGTATAAAATCTTTTTGATCAATGAGAAAGAATGACAAAAATACCAATGGATAAAAAAAAAACTTAATGTTCATAAACAGAGAGAAAGAAGTGGGTACCCCATAAACATAAGAAGGAAAAAGAAACACATTTCAGCAGTGATTACATAAATGCAAATAAAAATAAATAGTTGTAATTTTTAAGACATGTGAGATGGACTGAGGTTTTTATGTTTTTGTTTTTTTGTTTTAATACTGTTCCACTTTGGAAATGATAAAGAGAAATGCATGTCTTCAACTATGGCTGCTTATGGTAGTGTGAATTGGTATCACAATTGAAAATGAGGCACTCACCAACTGAGCCAAGAGCTCCTCTTCCACAACTAATCCTCTACAGCTAACTCATGATGGAGTTACACACTGCCATGAACACCCACCCTAAGTCACAGGGCCCCATTAGTTCAAAAAACCTGGCTAAATTTTGATCATTAATCAATTAGTCCAAACCAGAAACACTGGGGACATTAAAAATTCTCAGTTTACCAGTAACTTTAGTCGATGCCAAATTACACCATCTGGTACTTAATGTATTCATTAATCCTCATATAGGATTCTAGTACAAGAAGCATATTCAATCAATTTCTCACATCATACCTAATAGGTATTGTAATAGCATAATATTCTGCATAGGAGGGGTTTATTCCCCCACTGATGCCTTATAAATGTTTGCCCATGACTTTCATTCATGCCTAACAAGGTCACTTTTCATCTCCAACACACGAGGAAAGAAGACTAGAATCCTCTGACTTTCTGTGCAGATAGCTAAAGCAAATTCACAGTGTACCCATCACTAAGGTAGGATATAAATACTCATTAGATAATCCCCACTAACAAGTCCAGAAGTAAATATGATCAGTGTATCACATCCAAAACACCTGCAGAGGTCCACCAACCTCAGCCCAGGTCTGCTAAGGAAACACCATCGTTTGCAATATATTATTCCCTTTCACTGGCGTCTCTGTCTAGGTGAGTCCTTTAAATTGAATAGAAGCAGGATGTGTGAGTTGCTTGGTTACAGGAAATCAGACTGCACAGAGCCCCACCTGACGTCTGGCTGGGACTCATCACCACCTTTTAGGAAACTTGTCATTTTTCAAGAAAAAGGAGCTGCGATTGCTGGGCAGCCAAGACTGTTATCTGCACTGCAGGTCGCTGGCTGAACTGAGTTTCTGCTAATTAAATTCACTGTGGGAGATGCCTAACATGTGTCTCCATGGGAAATGGATCTGAAAATCTGGATGATGCCCCTAATTGCTTCGGGTAACAAGGTTATGAGATGTGGGTGTCATAGTGAGAGAAAGCAGAGCGCAGAGAAGTGGGGCTCCTCTCACGGATCATATGGGCTTCTTCAACCTACAGCTGGAAAGGCTAAAATCCAGCTCAGCTGTGATCAGGCCCTTCCTGAACAGGGCCTGTCACTTTGCACTTTTCAATTATTTACCTGGAAATGCAGCAAGCAGACAATTGTGAAGCAGCTCTGTGAGAAAGGAGCAGATGCTGTTTGCCAACCATGTGCTGGGATCAGCTCTGGCTGGGTCAACCGAAGGGCTACTGAAAGTGGCGTCCTGATCAGTAGCATCAACGTCACCTGGGAGCTCGTTAGAAAGCAAACTCTCAGCCCTACTGAATCAGAACACTCGAGGGTGAAGCACCAGAATCTAAGCCTTAGCAAGTTCCCCAAACTACCATTCGTGAAGCCCTTGTCCCAGACCCACTAGATTATGAGTCAGTCGAGGAGTGTGGTCATCCTCCGGCGTCTGTCCCATGCTGTGCTCACCCTTGGGGAGCTCACTCAGCCTCTGTGATCCCAGTTTCCTCGCTGTTCCAATTGTCAATGGCAGTGTGACTCACCACTCCAAAACCTAGAGGCTCAAAGCAACAGTGATTCTGTGAGTTGGCTGGAAAGTGAGAGTGCCAGTTGCTCATTCGTGCCCGACTCTTTGTGACCCCATCGACGGTAGTCCACCAGCCTCCTCTGTCCATGAAATTCTCCAGGCAAGAATACTGGAGTGGATAGTCCTTCCCTTCTCCAGGGGATCTTACCTACCCAGGAATCAAACCCACATCTCCTGCATTGCAGGTGGATTCCTTGCCATTGGAGCTACCACGGAAGCCCATGAGTTGGCCAGACTCATTGCCAAATTTTCACCTGGGGTCTCTTGTGCAGTTGGTGTTCAGTGGCGGGTGGGTGGAAGTCATCTGTGTGGCTGGCGCTGCTTGGCTCACGAGCCTGGCATGTAAACCAGGCTGGCTAAGGCCTGGCTGGGCACTTCTCTCTCCTTACTGCCTCCACGCCTGGCTAGCCTGGGCTTCCTCACAGCATGGGCACCTCAGGGACTTTGCCCATGTACACAGCGGAGGCTTCCCCCAGAGTGTGTGTTCTAAGAAAACCAAAGCAGAAGCTGCCAGGTTTAGCCCTGCTGCTGGCTCAGCGTGACATCTGCCACTTTCTCTGGGCCAAAATCAGGTCAATGTGCCAGCCTAGACTCAAGGAGAGAGAGGATCTTACATAAGAGTGGGGTTAGGATTCTATAAGATCTGAAAGCGGGGCATCTTTAAAGAAGACTTGACGCTCTCACCTATTAAATGAAGGAGGTGGCCCACAACCCTAAAGATCTTCGTGGTTTTTACAGCTCACAGTGCTCTATGCGCATATTTCTTAGCTTCCATCGCATCTTTCTCAAGGAGGCCCATTTCTCCAAAATATCACTGCCATTCATTTAGTGCTAAGCACATGCAGTCTTGCAGTATGATTTACCTTATAGATGTAGTTACTCTGACTTCTCAACTTGATTATGAGATCCTCAAGGCCGTTATACTTCCTCAGAACTCCATTACCCGGTGTAGTGACCTATCCATCATATTAGACTTCAATGAAGATGTGATAATGATGATGATGGTGGTGGTGGTGACGCTGATAGAATCACTGCTGCTAAATGATCCTGTCCACTTGAATAAGTACAAAGCAACTATTTCCACAGCTGAAAAATAATGCCACATGCCTTTTGTAATTTTTTACAGGTCTTTTTAAGGTAGACGTAGAGCTGTGAATATTATTTTCATTAAGCTATAGCTTATTTTAAATGCATATTCTCTCTTTTTCCAGTTTTCCAGGGCAGAAAGAACAATGTTCCGTGGTTACGAAAACACATCATTTCCCTCTTAGCCATAAAGGAAGGCCACATTTCTTAGCCCCCTAGACCTTCACAAGGGCCATGAAACTGAGTTATGGTTTGTAATCCTAATCAGCCACACCCCAGAAAAGGAGACAGAAGGAAAGGCTCCTATGGGGACTATCCTGCCGTCTGGCCTCTGCCTGCTGCTAGCAATCTTGAAGCTATGAGGTGGTACAGTGACAAGATAGAAACAATTTGGTCCCTAATCCACTGCCTAGAGCAAAGCCACTCAACCAAGAATATCCTTATGTCATTAAGCATGAACAACACTTAAACTTTTACTGGGTCAAGACATTGGATTTGAGAGGTATTTGTTACAGCTATGCTGACAAATACATCTTGTTCATTCCCAGAATCAACCCTGTGAGATTTTGTCTTACATCAATACTTGTCATTGAGGTTGACCATTTCTATCAACAAACACATTTCTACAACACCATTTTTAATGGGAACCTGTTCACACACTTGTTTAGATAGTTGACATTTTGTCCTATCAAATTCACAATGTTGTACATTTAGAGAAATTTTACTACAAAAATAAAGCTGATTTCTTCGATCGATGTATGCAACGTACTCTCCACCATCTCCCCAACAAGATCTCACAAGCAAGCTGTGTGTATTTGACTCTGTGCCTTTGTTACTCTTGCTCATTCCATCCTTCACCTCATGTGATCATTTATTCAAAAACTCGTTATAGGCACCTGCTACATGCCAGACATTACGTATCTCCCAAGCATGCCAAGATAAACAGAACGTGGTGGGGGAGACAATCACAGGGACACAATGAGCTCTAGAAGAGGGGTTGGACAACATTCATCAAGAACATAAAAGCTGGTTCTCTAATTACTGTGAAAGGACAGAGGCGTCTTTACAAAGGTGGTGACTATGCGGCAAGTGTAGAGAAAAAGAGGGTGAGCTGGGCAGTCAGGCAAGAAAAGGAAGTTTATTAGAGGGAAAAGAGAGGGTGACTGGCTCTTAAGGAGAACCAGCGCCCTCCTTTTCTGATGGAGTCCTTCTTATTCCCCATCAATGAAAAACTCTCCGAAGGGATGGTCACGTCACTGGAGATGTGGAATCTGGTGGTCTCGCAGTTGAGAAGGTAAGTGCCAGTGAGGTTAACAGGATGCCCTTTGGGCAGTTTGTTCAGTCTCACAGCTCACTGTGATTCTATTCTTCTGCAAGGTGGATGTCTTATCAGTGAGACTCCATATGGGCCCTATCAGTGACATCCCTACTGAGTTTTAACAGGTGAGCAGCAGTCGACAGGTCAAGAAGGAGAAAAAGAGCAGATCAGTCACAGGGAACATTCAAAGGCCCAAAGATGGGGACCACTGTGCTTTGCAGCATGATCTCGATAGCTGGTCTAAAGACTGATTGGCAACACCCCAGAGGTGACTAGACAGTCAACCCAAGTTCAGGAATGATTTTGAGCCAGGCAGCATTAACCTATTCATGAGAGTGATTTTGTGTTCATACCTGATTGTTTTACAAGATACAACGTAACCCTAAGATGTATGTGGGGCACCTGGCCCAGGTGAGATGACTCCTGACATATTTCCAACTAAGAGGAAGAACTAGTCGTGAATCCTTCTGAAGGTCTACCTTAAGATCCCCCTTATCCATACATGACTGTCTTCTCCTGAACTGCCCCTTGGTGAGGACCCTGTAGCCCACAAGATGAATCTCCATCCATCTTGGAGAAGATGGCTAATCTCTCTGTCTTGAGTGCTGAGTGTGCTTGACTTTGCTTTATAGCCTCGATTTACCAAAAAGAGTACAGGTGCATGATCTTTCTGCCCATCTAAGCCAACAAAATCATTTGCCAATTCAGCAACTGTGCAGAGAACACAGTGAGTTTAGGAAACTGATAGCTTACGGTGAACGGTGCTGGATTCTTGATCTCTGAAGAAGGTTTAGCTTCAGGACCAGGGACCAACCTTGATCACTCAAGAGCTTTTGTGTAGCAGTTTTACTAAAGTGAAAACAGACATAGAAAGCTTCTGACACAGACATCAGAAGGGGGACAGAGCGTGCCTCCCTCGCTAGTGTTAGCAAGGGAGTTAGATACTTTTTAAATTAGTTATCACAATAAGTCAAAAGAATATCTCAAGGTTGTAAAGATCTTACTAGACCCACTGTCATAATTTACATTTTAAGATAACAGGATTAGCCAGAAGGTCTTCAGGAAGGAGAAACTGTCCTCAAGCTGGATACATTGTTGTTATTTAATCCTTAGTACAGAGTTTAAAATGTTTAAAATGTTTGCTGTGTGATCATCAATTCAGGGCTTAAAGAAACCTTTTATGTGACTAAGACTAAGGAATGTAGAGAAAAAAAGATGTTTGTCCTTTCCTCCTCCTTGAGAATTCTAGACCCCTATCTCCGCTTCGAATGCCCCAGGCCTCTTTCTCCTCCTCGGGGACCCTGACTTCTTATCAATCTGCCTAGGAATTGACTCTCTCAAAACTACAATTAGCTCGATATAGCTGGGAGTACATTGGTATTTGTGAAAGACAATGCAAGAAAAGGAATTCAGTGGCCAGACCATGAATAGTGTTATATACGGTGCTAAGGAATTTGAATATAATCTTGTCAGGCAAAAGGGAATTCAAGATACAGGTCTAACAAGATTTTTTAAAAAGGGGGGGGGGGGAGGAGGGGTAGGGGATTTCCCCAATGGCTCAGCGGTAAAGAACCACCAGCATTTCAGGAGACACAGATTTGATTCCTGGGTCAGGAAGATCCCCTGGAGAGGCAATGGCAACCCACTCCAGTATTCTTTCCTGAAAAATCCCCATGGGCAGAGGAGCCTAGCAGGCTATAGTACCTGGGATCGCAAAGAGTCGGACATGACTGAGTACATGATAAAAAGAGATTTGGAAAAACAAATCTTTCTGACATTAAAGGCAAATGTTATAAGGTAACCCATATAGAACTCTTGGAAAAATCTGCACAGATACTTGACTAAAGATACTTAACTAAATAATGTTCTAAGATACTGAGTGAGTAGAAGAAATTTTTGATTATTTTAAGTTTAGAGAGGAGGGAGTCTGGGTTGAACTCAAGGTTTACTGTCACGATGCGTCACATTAGCCAAAATTAGGATTAAAACCTGAAAAAAAGGAAAAAGGTGGGAATGAGGAAGGTGATGAGTTTAAGTTCAATATGTTAAATATGAGCATCCTCTAGGACTTAAAAGGTGAAAATTGTTGCCAGTTGTAAATGTGGGCTAGAATTCAAAACTCACATCTTGGTAGGAGAAATGCATTCAGGAATCATCTGCGTACAAAGATGGTAATCAAAAACTCTGAGCGTTGATTGAACTGAGAGCTACCGAGCATGATGAGAAGTCATCCAAGCACAGAATCCTCAGGAAAAGGAGCATTAACGGATCAGTGGGGACTTCCCTGCGGTCCAGTGGTCCAGCCAATGCAGGGGACATGGGCTTGGTCCTGGGTCTAGGAAGGTCCTACACGCCGTGGAGCAACTAAGCCAGAGTGCCTCAGCCGCTGAAGCCCGTGTGCCCTGGAGCCCACGCTCCAGGACAAGAAAAGCCACAGCCTCAGCCGCTGAAGCCCGTGTGCCCTGGAGCCCACGCTCCAGGACAAGAGAAGCCACAGCAGTGAGAAGCAGGCAAAATGCAAAGAGGGGAACTGCCCACGTGTGGCAACAAAGACCAGCACAACCAAGAATAAGTAAATAAAACACATTTGTTTACAGTATCTATGGAGAGAGAAGACCTTCAACAGAGACGAGGGATGCGGAGTCGAAGAAGGAAAATATACTCACACCAGGACCCTTTCCGGCACTCCAAGTCCTCCCCACCCTTCAAGGTCTGGCTGAAGGGCTGAGTCCTCCTAAATGTGAAGCCTTCACCGGCCCTCCTCACTCACAGGGAGGTCTCCTCTCCATGTGTCAAGCCTAGCCTGGCACTGTTGTCTCCCACACCAGCTCTTGCAGGAGAGGGACCTGTCTCATGCAAACAACAAATAAACCAACTCGGTTTAAAGAAAGTGAAGAATCGGCTCAGAGTGGAGCTGCCTTGACGTGTGGCAATCCAAGGGCTCAGTGTGCGCCTCTCTCTCCGTCTCCTTACTCCGATTTTCCCTGAGGGAGCTTCATTCTCAGTCCACAGATGGACTCGCGCAGTTTCGGGCTTGCCATTTCTTTCTTCAGCTCCCGTGGGAAAAGAGGTTCTTATTCATGGTCATTCTCAGCTCCTGTTGGTTTTCACCAGACCACGTGCCAATCTTTCGCCAATCACAGGGGCAGAGGGAGGTTAGGTTCCAATAGGCAGGGCTGGCTCGCTTGATGAGCAAGGGAGAGCAGAATCACTTTCACCTGGGGAGGACGCTGACATGAACCAAATTACATGAAACACGAACAAAGAAGGATTACTGGAAAAGGACGCTCGGTAAGCAAATGAGAATTGTGTGTATAGAGGATACTGCACTGGAGAAGGAAATGGCAGCCCACTCAAGTGTTCTTGCCTGGAGAATCCTAGGGACGGCGGAGCCTGGTGGGCTGCCGTCTATGGGGTCGCACAGAGTTGGACACAACTGAAGCGACTTAGCAGTAGCAGCAGCAGCAGCAGCAGCAGCAGAGGATGCTGCATGCAATGCCATTCAAAAGTCTTGACTGGTCACAAGCCAAAATTGTCCATGTGGTCTCATCATTGAAAGACAGGAAATTGTGTGATTATCAAGAGAAGTGATTTTTCTTCTTTTACCCTGTTCTCTTGTGTTAAGGAGGAATCAGGAAGAAAAAGAAGCAGGTGTAACTACTGGCATCCTGACCAATGGAGTTAAAAATCAGAGTAGGCAAGAAAGAGGCAGAAGCTGAACTGCTAAAAGGGAGAAAGACACATGTCTCTTTAGGAGGCTGTGGGCATCTGAGGCCAGTGCTGAAACTTGGTTTGAAAGCTGCCCAAGTTCTGAGGCCGTTAGGTAGTGAGATTAACAAGCTTGGCTGTATAAATCAAACCTACATTATTAGAAAAGTTTGACATTTGCTAAATTACCTATGAAAACTTACCCTGGTTGTTAAGAAGAACCCAAAAAAAGTGTATTCATTTCCGAGCTAAATGTCAAGCTCCCTTAAAGATCTAACACCTACAGATGAGGGAAGGGGCAGGGGAGGAAATGCCATCAAATTAAGGGCAATAAACTTTCCAGACATCTTCATCTCCATAACTGCTCAGAGGTGTCTCCTGGCATTTCTTACTGGGTAATTCTGTCTTTGTATTATGTCTGTCTGTGGGCAACTCATTTTTTAAAGGTATGCTCACAGAGCAGCATTTGGACTCAGAGGGAGAGGGAGAGGGTGGGATGATTTGGGAGAATGGCATTGAAACATGTATACTATCATGTTAGAATCGAATCGCCAGTCTATGTCCGATGCAGGATACAGCATGCCTGGGGCTGGTGCACGGGGATGACCCAGAGAGATGTTATGGGGAGGGAGGTGGGAGGGGGGTTCATGTTTGGGAATGCATGTACACCCGTGGTGGATTCATGTCAATGTATGGCAAAACCAATACAGTATTGTAAAATAAAATAAAGTAAAAATAAAAATGAAAATAAAAATAAAAAAAGCTAAATTCAAACCCTGGAAGACAGACGTTACAAAAGTGACTCAGAGTTAGTTTATTTACAAACATCACCCAGAGGTATATTAGCAGGGAAAACCACCAAAGCAATGATTCCAAAATACTAAACCAGCAGTTCTAGATCTGTGAGACTTAGGCAAATAGCCCAAACAACTTTTTACAAAACTAGAATGAAGAAGCCCCCACCCCATATGCTTCAATGAATCAATTATTCATTACCAAACTGTACCATTTATTAGGATGAATATGGGAGAAGCAAACATACTTGAAATACATCACTGAACTACACCAGGCAATATTTCCAAGTCTTACGATAATCTGTAAGAAAATTTTGCCTGCTAAAGTACGTCAAATAAAAGTATATCAGTTTTACATAAGAATGATTATTCATGGACGTTTATAAATGACAGCTATCCTGTTTATCTACAGCCACAAAATGCATACATGTGTAATGATGTAAATACACATACAGGAGTCTGTTTTATGCAAATGTATGAAAAGGTGCCTCAAAATACAACCAATTTTGGCACCAACCTTAGACTTACATGAGAGCCTCCATTTACTCCCTAATGTGTCAGCTAAGGTAGTGAGAACCGTGGGGAGGGAGTGGGGATTTCGATCGCTCAGAAAAGCTGCAGGAAAGGGAAGAGGAGACCGGGTGCCTCCGAGAAGCGACTTAGGGCCTCCAGGTACACTTTCTCAACTACATTATGTGTGAGATCCTTAATGGTTCTTGGCCATTGTTTACAATTTTATCTTTGAAATATTTGTAACTTATATTCTGGATAGGAGAGAACCACACACATCTATACCCACAAACATACCTACATCTCCTTTACAATTCTACTCCTCCTTCTTGGAAACCATATTGTCCAAGAAGAGAATGTGGCTGCTTCTATGGGGAGAAGGTGTGGCACAGAGCTATTTGCAGAGATACCCGGGAAACGGGTAGCATAGGAACCCCAGAGGGAAGGCCTCACCCACCTTGGGAGCACCCAGAGTGATCGTGGGAGGAATTCACATGATTCCACTGCCTCTCCTTGGATTCACCTGACCATCCAGGTTGTCTTTATTAAGGTGGCAATTCTTAACAGCAGAGTTGGAGTGCCTTCCACCCCCTCCCAACCAAAAGACTTTGGTTAAAGGAGAGAAAGAGAATGACACTGGGGTTCAGGGCAAGGTCTTCTGTCCACATGGTGATGTGGTTCCAGAGGCTTCCAGTGGGAACACAGGGACTTCCGGCCCCCATGATCCATCTGCCCACACTCTCGGTCATATCCTTGCTAACTTCCTGGCATCTAAAGGGTCTAGGAGTCTGAATGCCATTAGGTAAATGATCATCCCAGCCCCCCAAAAATAAAATGGTCTCTGATAAAGAACCAAGGCTCTATTAGAATCTTGATTGAGCCAGCGCAATTGACAAAAGGCCAAAGAAATTTGGAAAAGAGCTCACCTTCTTCCCTTTCTTAATCATTGTCTCTCTGGCTTTTACCTCCTAAGCTATCTCCACTGGGGGGATTACAAAAATAGCTGGACGGTCATTGAATGTGATGACCTTTTCTCTGGGGGTATTGTGTAGAGGGCTAGAAAGGGCTAGGGAAAGAAATCCACTTTACGTTTCTACTTTTATGATTGATGAAACACTGACCCACTCCCTTTAGAGCACCATGAGTCAGAGAAATACAGTCACAATAAAGTGGCTGTGTCATTTCCAAAGTAGACCACGCTGCAGTTCACTAATGATGGCCAATTAAAATAAGTTATTCCTGTCTGGTGGGGCTGTGTGAGATGAACTATCACCCGTGAAGAATTAGAGCTCGGGTTTGGAAGACTTCCTATTGACTAACCTGCAGTATAATTTATAATTATTTCTGTTTACACATGAGGTGGGGCAGAGATGCCAAAAGGAAAACTGGCCTGAAACTCACCTGAATGTGAGTAAGAGCAAAGAAAACAGCACTGCTCATTAATGTTTTGATCCATAAATATTTTTTAGTCACCACACTGCCAGGCATCTACATGGATACAGACATAGGAGGGACTCTCAGGGGAGAGCTCACAACCCAAACACCCCACACGATGGGGTCTTGGTAAGTCCTGTCACCTGCACCTGGCAGGTGGGGAACTGGCATCCTGGGGAAATGGGCTCCATCATGATGCATTTTCTGTGTTTTTGAACTTAAATGATTTTATTATTTCACAATGACAGGACTCTCTTTTTTAAAGAGTATCTCTTCTCTATGTTGAAGACGATGGTCTTCTTTTTCAATCTTAACTTTTCTAAACCTTCAGTTAGACCTAAAAGATCTAACAGAAAACAGACCTAAAGAGTTTTCACTATTGATAAGAACCACCTCATCCTCAATTATGCCAACTATTGTAAATAATGGGGGAAAAGAAACTCCAACAGGCCTACTGGTGACTCTTTCTATTGCCTCTGTTTCTCTTGCTCCCTTCCTGTGTCCATAGATCTCGGTATCTCTGTGTCACGCTATCTCTCAGTATCTCTGTGTATCTCCAGGTGTGTTTCTCTGATGCCTCCTTTTGTGTCAGTTCAGTTCAGTCGCTCAGTCATATCCGACTCTTTGCGACCCCATGAATTGCAGCACGCCAGGCCTCCCTGTCCATCACCAACTCCCAGAGTTCATTCAAACTCATGTGGAAGTGAAAGTGAAGTCGCTCAGTCGTGTCCGACTCTTTGCGACCCTGTGGACTGTAGCCCACCAGGCTCCTCCATCCATGGGATTTTCCAGGCAAGAATACTAGAGTGGGTTGCCATTTCCTTCTCCAGGGGATCTTCCCAACCGAGGGATCGAACCCAGGTTTTCCGCATTGTGGGCAGATGCTTTAACCTCTGCGCCACCAGGGAAGCCATACTCAACCTCAAATTCTCTTTTAAAGGCACACACACACACACACACACACACACACACACCACCTAAGATATGGAGGCCCACACTTCCACACCAGTGCTCCTTTTCTGTCTGCACCCTTAAACATGGCCCTGAAATGGGAGTTTTCCAGAGTCAGCTGAATCAAGGAAAGTGGCTTCTATACCTTTCAGATCTACTTAGCTAAGACCTTTCATGACTACCTCCAAACCAGTCCCAGATCACTGCCCTCTGTCTGCCCAGCAGAAAAGTAAAGCCTATGGGCCTGAAGATGGACCATTCAATATCAAACCATCCTTGCAGCAAATTCTTTATTATTATTATTATTATTGTAAGAACACTTAACAAGAGATCTATCCTCTTAACAAAATTTGATGTGCACAATAGAGTATTGTGAACTATGGACACATAGAACTTATTCAACTTTTATCATTGAAACTTTATATCCTTTGAACAGCAGCTTCTCATTCCCCATGCCAGTCCCTAGCAAGCTCTGTGTTACTCTCTGCTTCTGTGCCTTTGACTATTTTAGACTCCTGCATAACGTTCTCCAGGTTCATCCACGTTTTTACATATAGCAGGATTTCCCTTTTCCAGGCTGAATAATATTCCACTGTAGGTATACACCACACTTTCTTGACCCATTCATCTGCTGATGGACATCTAGGCTGTTTCCACATCGCGGCTGTTAGAAATTAAGTTTCAGTGAACACAGAGGTGCAGATATCTCTTTGAGATCCTGATTTCAATTCTTCTGGATAAATACGCAGAATCTCAACCCATTAGATTAGAACTCATGCCTGCTTCCAAAAACCTCCTTGCTTATGCCTGGAACCAGAAGTGATACAATGTCCCTGCTCTACTAGTAGTATCATTGTCTTATTCCCTGCCCGCCCCCCCCCCCCCACCCCACACATCCTAGTTTATCGTTCAGTTCCTGCAGAACCTCATCCATTTACTCACTCACCCTCCCAGTAAATATATACTGAGCATCAACTATGGGCTAGACTGTGGGCTAAGCTTGGAGGTGGTGTCAGGGAGTGAAACAGTGAAGGCATCCATTCTCCCTGAAGTTATCATCTAACTCAGGAGCTCAAGTTCTACCTCCAGCCAGTCCTTGGGGATGCCCCCCCTCCTCCCAGCCTCTCCGGTCCGACCTGGCTTTGACTCAGTTCACTGCTTCCTTTGACAGGAACCTTGATGACCCCTGTGACCGGCCTATTCTCCAAGTCTGTCCAGTTCTCAGACCCTTGCCCGCCTCACCTGGACCAGCTCTCCTTCGAAAGGACACTGACTCATAACAGAGGTGGATGGTTACATTTCCCCAGCATAAAGGGTACTGCTTTCTCTTAGAAAACATGATTTTGGTTCCTGAATCTGATTATAAATGAGGAAACTCCATCGCCATAGATGCACCGTGGCTCCCTGCACAGAGAGGAGAGCCCTGTAGCAGATTTTCTTCACATGTCATAACAGGGACAAAAGGGCTCCAAGCTCAGCAGTAAAAAGAGATGCTGCCCTTAATCCCCAGTGTCTCATAAGTAATCTGATTCCATGAAAAACTAGGCGAGAGTCTCAGAGTCCCAGCTCCCTGCTAGGCCTCCTGAGTAACATTTCTTCTCATTCTGCCAAGATGGCAGCACTTATCTTATTGAGGTCCAGATGGCATGCCTGTGTGTGTTTAACCATTTGAAAACTGAAATATTTACTTGTCCGATGTCATTTTACGTCCCTAATACAGGACATTAGGAGCCTTGGGATTCACACCATTTCTTACACCCTCTGATGTGACATCTTTCCCATGAGCCCTTCTATAGACGCCTTATAGAGCAAGAGCAAAGGATTTCCAACTCCCCTGGGAAGCTTATGATGAAATCATATTCATAAATCTGTTCACTCTTTCCACCACTTTGCTTTTACCAGAATTTTTATAAGTGTGCTCTCTTCATCTTACAGTTAATAAATTAAATGAAGAAGAAACAAAGGAAAAATGCTGGATCTCAGAGCACATCTCAGAGGCTTATGGGTGCAATAGTTGTAGAAGGGAACTTGAGTCAGCCACTGCCGGAGTCTGGGGTCTGGCTGCAGCATCTCTGGAGTGTTCAAGGCATAAGAAGGGCTCTACCCACCCCAGAGGTCTTTAATCCCTGGGCAATGGCTTCCAGCAAAACAAGAGAACATTAAGTGTCAGTTACTAAGTCTGTGGTTAATGTTTCATACAGTCCAACTCAAGGCAAATAAATATTTCAGCAAAAAGAACAGCCCTGTGATATATGTGAATGTCACTGATTTAAGAAAGCCACTAAATTCACTGCAGTTACAGAGAAGTGGGAGGCAAGGACACAGGAGAAGCAGTTGATTCATTCCCTCCTTGGCTCTTCCAAAAGCTCTGCTCACCTCTCCATTCTTGCCTCCTGCACTTCTCCACACCTCCCCTCTACTGTTTTCCTTGATTTAATTGCCATTACTCTTATTTTCCTTACACAGTCTCCTGAAACAGAAATAAGAGTAATAAGTAATAAGCATGAATCTATGCATCCCTCTTTCCAGGGGAAAACCTGAGCACTGAACAATAAACATTCATTTCTCCCCACCTCTTTCAGATGCCCTTTCACCACCGCGCCCACTCCCACCACTGGAGGGTTTCAGATGCTTCTGGGAATGCGGAAAGCCTTAGCTTATTTAAGCAGAGACAGTCAGGGCACTGTGACTAGAAACTGGTAGTCAGTTCCACAATTAGGGAGCAGAGCTGCTGAAAGCTCTTATTCAAAGGGACCCGAGATGATACTGTGAACAAATTAAATTGCCTGCTGCTTCCACTCTCACCAGGTGACTGGGGACATATGGTGACAAAAGACGGAGCAAATAGATTGAGTCCAGTTCCTGGTTAAAAACAAACAAACAAACAAAAAACAGTTAACTAAACTTAGAATCCAATATCAAAATTGTGTAAACTGCAATTCCTATCAGTGGAGGAGGGAGAGTCTTTCTCTTTTTTTCTTTTTAGCCTTGCCACATGGCATGCAGGCTCTTAGTTCCTGGACCAGGGTTTGAACCCATGCTCCCTGCAGGGAAAGAGCAGAGCCTTAACCACTGGACCACCAGGTAAGTCTCAGGGCGTCTTGACATCTAATACTTTCTTGGAACGTGAAGATCTGTTCTTGGGTAGCCTGCCATGATCCAGCACTCCTGAAAGCAGAAAGTCATAGCCCTCGAGCCTCCAAGTAATGAAAACACGGATAAATCTCTCAAAATCTCCGCTAAGAGGCTACCTTCTCAACTGGCAGTGTTTCATAAATGATCAAAAGTTTGAGTAAGAGGGCCAAGAGAAACACATCCATTCAAGGACCAGATGACAATGGGACGCCAAAGGTGCTCTACTTGAAGATGCTCTCCAGACACTTTAATCATGTTGAATTGCCAACAAGGACTCAGGCCAAGAAACAAAATTCCCACATCATCAAATTAGGTGATCTTTATGCAGGAAATTCACAGGCTAAAAGGGAGCCTAGATTGAAATTCAACCATTTAATTAAGGAATTATATCACTTTCGCCTGGATAGCAGCAGAAAACTCCAGTATTACCCTCATCCAGCATAACTGCCCAAGGAAATCTGCCAAAACGCAATGTCACATGGATTTGTCAAGGTCACACAATGACTTAGTCGGAATACAGCTGCACAGACTAATTGGACCAGCACAAGGCTATAAGTTGGTCAATTTACAGTAATGGATGAAAATTTAACAGTATTGGAGCCTCCAGGCACTGAAGGATACCTCCCTCCATCAGCCTACAGACCACAGATTTCTAAGGTCACAGAGGCTGGTTCCCTTTCTGTTACAATCTACTCTGCCCCATAGGATGTCTTTCCAGTGCCCAGCATGAAAGACGGTTTCTCCAGAAGACTCCTACTCTCACCCTATCAAGAAGATTGCTGCAGAGAAAACAGGGGAGCACCACAGCAGTTTAAATAATGAACAATGTCTAGTTTTAAAATCCTATCACCCTTGTCTCTAAAGTAATCCTGACTCCATCCTTAGTTGCTCCTCCAAAAGATTCTTTGACTTCACATTCCCCTTTGCTATTTACAAGGTCTTTGACCAGCACCCATTCACACACATCTTTTGTGGGCCACCATAGCAGTCATCACTTTTTCTGGCTCATGCAGGACCCGGTTCCAAGAGTGCCTCTTCCAGAGAAAAGGCTGAATATGCAACTGAAACATCACAATAAGGATTCATTGCTGTCCTGGGCTCCTGTCTTGCCCAAGGGTGTAATATTATTGGGGTGAAGTCACAGGCTGAATATGCTCCTGAAAATGCCTTCTGGGTGACATCCTCACATGCCAAAAAAGCAAAATATAACTCAGGTTACTGAACAACATGTTGGTTAGAGACAGAAATGGCTGGGATACTATATATAGGTAAAATTCACTCTAAATTTTAGGAGTGCTTTTATTATTACATTTCATCATGGAACCTTAAGGGAAAAGTCCTAAATCATAAAAATGATGTGAATTTACACATAGACCTTTTCTATGATCCAGCAATTTCACTCTGAGATTTTATTCAATAGGAATGAAAACATATGCCCACAAAAGTCTTGTATAGGAATATTTATAGCAGCCTTACTCATACTAGCCAAAAATTGGAAATAATCCAAATATCCATCAACAAGAGATTTGAGAAAGACCTTATTGTATATTCATACAATAGAACTCTATTCAGCAATAAAAAGAAACAAACTTGATTTATACAACTACAAAGATGAATTTCAAAAACCAAACATAAGATGAAAGAAACTAGATACAAAAAAGTGCATCCTACATGATTCTGCTGCTGCTGCTGCTAAGTCACTTCAGCCATTTCCGACTCTGTGCGACCCCATGGGCAGCAGCCCACCAGGCTCCTCTGTCCATAAGATTCTCCAGGCAAGAACTCTGGAGTGGGTTGCCATTTCCTTCTCCTATATGATTCTAGTTATATGAAGTTCAAGAACAAGCAAAACTGTCCTATACTGATAGGAAGCTTCAAGTGTAATTGAAGGTGGGGGAGCTGACTGCAAACAGTTACAAGGAAGTTTCTGGGGTGATGAAAATGTTCAGTATCTTGATTGGGGTGTATGTTACATGAGTATATGTACTCACTGATCCATGTACTTAATAGCCATGCATTTCACTCTATGGAAATTAAGCCTCAATTATCAAAAAGATTTAATTAAAAATATTATATTGGCATATCTAGAAAACATAACACAAATGGAATATACTCAATATAAATGTCTACCTTGTTAAACACTAAATTCATCACTAACTCAGTGACCTTGATTGCCCCTGTCACCTCTAGTTAAACTCACATCCCAACACCTTGGCAGTAGATACTATAATCAGGAGCCAGGCCAACTTTGGTGATACCTCAGGCCCCTCCCAGCTAGCAAACAGGCAGAAAACATAACCAATCAAATCAACTGCTGGGGAGAGGAAGGGTGGGGCTTTGCTTCTGGACCTACCAAATATCGCCATAGCATGGAGTGCATTTGATACATTCCCCAAATCCACCATCTAAAATCTGAAAGCAAGAAAGAGCTGGAGTTGGCAGCATTTAAAAATCATTAAATACTATCAGCATAGTTTTCTGCTTGAGATGAGCTGAAACCTTGATTGAAATTTCTCCAATAAATCAAATGGAGCAAGGTGATTTTGTAATTACCCATAAATAACATTTCCGTCCTTACATCTTAGACAGAAAACTAGGATTTAAGACCTGCTGGCAATGAGACAAGCCTCAGATGGCATTGTGACAAGCATGTGCTAGCCTTAATAATATAAGAGCAAGTCTAGATTTGAAGAAAATCATCAAATTTTAAAAAAAGAGAGAGAAAAGTATGTCATTGTAAGGGAATATTCTGAAACAATGTAAAACTAGATTGATTTTAATGCCTCCATTCTTGGGTCTAGCCCCTAGAAAGGTAAGAAGCACAGACAAAGGAAGAGAGAAAAATCCAGAGAAGCACATACCCAAGGGAGATTGTCTGACTCTGGCCAGATCTGTGAGCAGGATAACGACGGTGGTTTTCAGTCCCAATGCAAATGCCCTGAACATTTTAATGTATATGTCTCTATCAGCTCTAATTGCTCATCAGTTTAAAAAATGAATGTTTGTGGGAGCCTCACTGCCTGTTAATGAGATTGTAGGGGCTTAAATGTCACAATTGGAGTGAACTGCATGGATCTTTAGCTTCTAGGTCAGGACCCAGCCACTCTCAATACAGGTAATAGCAAAAAAAGATTTAGAATCTTAATTTAAAAATATAATTTTCCTTTATATTAGAGCAGAAAACTCAAATGCCCATCAGTGAACGAATTTACTGTTTGCACTTTTCCTAAGAATATAGACTAAATTATCTTTATAAGGCCAAGTTAGAAGCCCTAACCTATTTATGAAGTAAAGTTGTTGAAAATTAAGATGTGAACTCTCTTTCTAGGTCATTGTAGCAGATGGGTTAGTGCTCAAGTAAAGGTGGCCGGCTGCATGCAGCTGCCAACTCCTTGTCTGAAGGTTCACTCTCTGCTCCCCTCACAGGGCTGGTCACATGAGCTGGGGAGTCAATTCCCCTGAAGCTGGCCTCAGCCGATGAGCAGATGAGGGGTGGGAACTGGTGGGTCCCTTGCTTCTGGAGGTGTAGTCAGGACAACTCTTGGAATGGGTTCTACACTGCCCCTAGAGGCCCCCGGTGGTATTGAGCTACTATTGCCCTGGACGTAATCTCTCTTTAACATGTCATTAACACACACCATGTTTCTTTCCATTCCCTGTCTCAACTTCACTACCCTGTGAGTACCTCCTGCACAACCCACATGACTTGCACCCCAACCCTAGCCTCGGGTGTCCACAGAAAGGGAGACGTCTCCATTGGCAATCTGGTTACAGTGGGGGATGGTCTGGGTTGTCTGATAACAAGTTCAGAAGGATCACGGAGCCTGTTTTCCCTTTACTATGTGTACAAAGAAAAATGTCCCCACAGTGGTAACCCTACTTAGGAACAGGTGTAAGGCATGCCAGTATGAGGTCAGTTATTCGTCCCATCTCTCTTGGGATATAGTCTCCCATTCCTGTCCCTGTTAGCCTGCTTATCAGATCTCTGTGCCCATTTAATCATCCATCAGTGTAGTCAGTAGATTCCTACCTAAGGCCTTTCATTAGTATTTGGGAGTATTTGGAACTCTTTGTGATGCCCATGGAATTCAGACTGAAAAGAATCACAGTAGGGTGTTGGAGGTGGATAATGCAGTTCTAGTCTCCTTCAGAGGGGAAAAGAGTGACCATTCAAGGCCCCAAGAATAGGGACAATAGACCATTTTGGGGAGCCCATCCTCACAGCCTTTGGGCAGGGCTGGGTGTGGGCAGAGGACACTGGGCTGGGAGTTTGGAGATGTTGGTGTTATCTCACCTGATCTATGTGACACTGGAAGGTCAACTGGATCATTCCTTGGCATTGGTTCCTTCTTCTCTGAGTTGAGAGTGAGCAGACTAAAGAATTCCTCAACTCTTTAACTCCATTCTCTAATCTTCAGTCGTGTCCAACTCTACAACGCCATGACTATAGCCTGCCAGGCTACTCTGTCTATGGAATTTTCCAGGCAAGAATACTGTAGTGGGTTGCCATTCCCTTCTTCAGAGGATTTCCTGCACCCAGGGATCGAACTGGGGTCTCCTGCATTGCAGGCAGATTCTTTACTATCTGAGCCACCAGGGAAGCCCCTATTCTCTAAGAGTGATGGTAATTTATTATTCAAGTGTGTGTGAGATTAGTCACTCAGTCATGTCCAACTCTTTGCAACCCCATGGACTGTAGCGTGCCAGGCTTCTCTGTTCATGGGATTCTCAAGGCAAGAATACAGGAGTGGGTAGCCATTCTCTTCTCCAGGGTCTCTTCCTGACCCAGGGATCAAATCCAGGTCTCCTGTGGATTCTTTACCATCTGAGCCAAAAGTGATGCCACTTGTTAAAAAAAAAAAAAAAAAAAAACCAGGAGGTTGTGGTTTAGTCACTGTCGTGTCCAGCTCTTACAATCCTGTGGCCCATAGCCTGCCAGGCTACTCTAGCCATGGGATTCCCAGGCAAACCTACTGGAGTGGATTGTCATTTCCTTCTCCAGGGGAACTTCCTGACCCAGGGATCGAACCAAGGTCTCCTGTATTGCAGGCAGATTCTTTACCCACTGAACCACCAGGGAAGTGGGAAGTGATAATCTCCTAGATTTGAATGTGTCCTAACTGCTGATGGATGTTGGTTTGCAAAAATGTGATTTTTGTAAGTCAAAGGCCTCTTAACCTAACTAAACACTTAAGAAATTCCCACAATAGTCTTACTGATGTAACTCAAAAAATACCTCTTTCAGCAAGATAAATCCAGAAACTAGGAACATAAATGTAAAGCAAAAAACAAAAAAGTTCAAGACTTTAGAAAAGATTAGAGGTTAAATGATAAATTTAGAAATACTTCTTTTGAAAGAAAGTGTTTTCTCTTCATCATGTCCGTTGAGAATAGATGTAACTAATAATTTTTGTTCCGGGTAGATTCTTATTCTCTGCTCCCCCCACCAACTCCCCTCCCCCATTCTCTAACGTGGACACACACACATTCTCAGATCTCGTTAATTGTTAAGTAAACTGACTTTCAAGTCAGCTATAAAGATACACCGAAGCCTTTACCACCACTCCATTCACATATTTCATATAGTGGGAGTTATTTTTATATGGTAATGAAATCAGGATCTAGTTTTATTTTCATCTGTAGATACCCAATCATCAAATAAAGCATCTTTTCCTAGTGACTTGAAATATCCCACCTTTGCCCTATGTATCACTCCCCTTTGCATGTGGTTCTACTTCTTGACCATTCTGTCCACTGGTCTGGTTGTTTCTTCTCACAGCCCTAGGTTTTGATTTGAATGGATGTGGTAGCTTGGAAAATGATAGATAGCCATGACTTAATCCCTGAAACTTGTAAATGTTACCTGTTTTGGGGAAAGGGGTCTTTACTAGTGTGATTCAGTGAAGAATTCTAAGAGGAGGAAGTCACTTTGGATCGTCAGAATGAACCCTACGTGCCATCATTGATGTTCTTAGAAGGCAAAGAGGAGGCCACGTGACCGGGGAGACAGCGACAGGGGAAGCGTGTCAGGAGGGAGCGTGCTGCCGCCACCAGACGCATAGAGAGCAGGGACGGCTTCCCCTGGAGCTGCCGCGGGGCAGGGTCCTGGGACCCCGGGACTTCAGACTCAGAGCTGTGACAGGAGACATGTCTGCCGTTTGAAGCTACCAAGTGTGCAGCAATGTGTGATGGCACCAGTAAGACACTAACAGAGTAACTTTTTGTATATTTAAATGGTTAAGTTGGCTCCCTAATTATTACTTTTCCAAAAATTTCTTGGCTTTTAAAAAATCATTTAGTTTTCCAATGGAATTTTAATTATTCTGACCAGATTCAATTCAGATTGAAATTTCATTAAATTTATACATTAAAGGAGAATGAATTTTTATGTATTTTTATGAAATGCATCCTCCTACCCAGGAGTACGACCGTTTTCTCATTGATTTTTGAAAAATTTCATAGTTTTCTTCATTTCTAATGTGTATTTTCTCATTTATTCCTGAATATATTTTTTCATTATTACAAATAATAATTTCTAAGTTGATATTTCAATATGGAGAAAGGCTATTTGTTGATTTTGTACATTTATCCAATCCCTCTCCCACCCAACTTTCATGTTCTCTTAATGAATTTAATAGTTGTTTCAGTGGAGTCTCTTGAATTTTGCAAGGACACAATAATTGCTTATTTTATTCACCAGTTTTATTATATCAATTAGCACTTGCTAAACAGTGTTCAGTTGTAATAGTAATAGAAGTTATCCATAACTTTTCTGTATTTTAATGGGATTCATTTCAGAGTTTCACTTTTTTTTTTTCACTTTTTTTGGCTAGACTGCACAGCTTGTGGGTTATTAATTCCTGGACCAGGAATTGAACCTGGGTCCCCTGCAGTGAAAGTGCTGAGTTCTAACCACTAGACTGCCAGGAAATGTTCAACTATTCATTTTCATGTTTTTAAATTAAGTATATCTTTATCCTGCTTCCTTCTATTTAGATTTTACCTAGAATTTTTAAGGAGAATGAATGCTGGATTTATAAAGTACTTCAGTTTCTTTTGGTATAATCATATGGCTTTTCCTCTCTTTAATTTATTGAGGTAAGGAAGTCGGTTGATATATTCCAAAATTTGAAATTTACTTAAATTCTTTGAATAAGATTTCTTTGATTGCCACATTTGAGTGTGGCATTGTTATTCTATTTGACTGAAATTTTTGGCTGACACTTTAGAAAATTGACTCAGAGTTTTATTTTTTATATAAGCCTTATCAGATTTTGTATTGAGTTTATATAATAGTAATAAAATAACTGTATATCTTTCTGTCATTTACATGCTGTCTCCAATCATTTCAATTGCCAAGAAATTCCTATATTTTTAAAAGTTAGATTAAACTTGACTATGAAACTATCCGGGCTTAAAAATCACTATCCGTGATTTTTTTAAATGGTAGATATGTGATTATTTTAATATCAACTTACTGGTTATTGCCTAACCAGATATTTTAATTCTTGTTGAGCCCATTTTACTTGATTATACTTATCAAGGTAATAAAATTTTTATACTATATCTATATATATGATTTTCTAATAAAAACTTAAGTCTCTCATGGGTCTGCAGTTTTTCTTCTTCATGTAACACGCTGAACATTTCCGCCTTTTTTCCACTAGTCATGCTTGTCACTCAATCTCATTCATCTCTTCAGTGAAACTGCTTTTGTTGGATGTTTCCTTCCTGCTTTTTCTATTCTTTTTTTTGAGAGTTTACAATTGCATCTTTCCTCTTTTATTTTTGATTTATCATATTTGTCCTAATATCTTCATTTGAAAAATGAAGTTCACTTTTTATAGTTTTTATAAATAATAAAACAACAAAGACATATTTTTGCATAATATATTCTTAGCTACATCCCATAATTTTTTGTACAAAGTGTTCTTTTTATTTTAATCTCTCCCTAGTATTTTAAATACTGTGTGAATTTAGCTGAATTTTCTCATGGATTTAATAATTATTTAGAAGAATACTGTGAGCTTTCTCGTAGTTAATGTCCTTTCTGGCCTTTTTATTGCTGATTTGTAGCTTAACTGAGTCTAATCAGAGAATGTGGTCTATAAAAATCTCTCCTTGGATTATTTTAATAAGATTTTCAATGTGGCTAAGTACATGATCAATACTATTCCCTGGTGGCTCAGAGGTTAAAGCGTCTGTCTCCAGTGCGGGAGACCCAGGTTCGATCCCTGGGTCGGGAAGATCCCCTGGAGAAGGAAATGGTAACCCACTCCAGTATTCTTGCCTGGAAAATCCCATGGACAGAGATGTCTGGTAGGCTACGGTCCACGGGGTCGCAAAGAGTCGGACAGGACTGAGCGACTTCACTCAAGTACATGATCAATACTATTAGTTGCTCCATCAAAACAGGGAAGAATGTATACTTTCTGTTTCTAGTTTACAAAGAGAAAGGCCTTATCCATTTGGAAGCATGTTTCTAGTTAGTTGAGTTTAATGATTCTATTCTTCAGTAAATTGCTTATTTGCTATTTATTTGCTATTTGGAATTCAGAAAGCTACTTATCAATTATCAACAGCTGTATTAGTACTTTCCAAAGTTTCCTTAAACTTATAATGTGCTTTTGTTTTCATTTTATTTTTTGATTTGTATATGGTGGATATTTAATGCAGACAATTTTGCAACTATTATATCTTCTTTACTGAATAAAACTTTCACCGTTATTTATTCTTCTTTTACCTGTTTGATGTTTTGCTCTTATATGTCATTTTATCTGGTGTAAATAGTCTCAACTTTGCTTCATTTTGATTTTATTCCCTGGTATATATTTGATAAACTCTTTATGATGCATATTTTATCATCAGTTCAATCTGATCATCTACTCTGAAAGAAGAATTCAGCTGATTTATGTTTATTTTAATAACTCATGTATGGTTTGTGTCCAGACTATTTTATGTTTGCTCTCTGTTACGCTGTTTTCCTTTTCTCTGGTGATTATAAATATGGAAAAGCAGGAGCCGTTACTGGTCTGTCTTTCTGTACTTTGCACATTCCTATCTTGAGATCCATGTTGTGAATCAATTCTAATTTGTTAAACTGTGTCCTTGAATACTTTCCTCAAGGTTCAGAAAGTTTTATTCTCTAGATATACTCTCTGAGACTTTGGAACTCTGGAAATGGATGCTGTTTCCAGTCGTAGCATATGATATTACAGCTGCGTGTAGAGTTAGAGAAGCCTCCAAATTGCTTATTAACAAGAAGTGCAGTGCTGACCTATCCAAGTGGACTTGCTAATCCTTTCACACATGAGGTCCAGTAGCAGCCCAGCCCACTGGTGCTGCTTTTCTAGGCTTACAGGGGTCACAAGTTCAGATAATCCCTCTAAGGCTCACAAGTCCCAGATAAGTAGGTGCATCCTTCTCCAAGGCCCTCATGGATGAGCCCCCCTGGGTAGCAGTAAAACCTATAGACTTCAGTCTAGGCCTCTGGAAGAAGCCAGCCAGGTCTGTGTGGGTTCCTTAGCTTCTGCTGCCACTGCCTCCGCTGTAAAGCTCAGAAACAATGTGTCCTCAGGGATTTTCCTCTGACTCTCAGCCTATTTTATTTTTACAGAAAGGAAGCAGAAGGGGTGGAAGTATAGAGAGGCATTCTGGCACATGGCCCCAGGATACCATATTGCCTATGTATTGGGTTGGCCAAAAAGTTTGTTTGGATTTTGCTATAAGATGATGTTACAGAAAAACCCAAACAAACTTTTTGTCCAACCCAATACTTCATATTTCTATGACTTGTACACATTTTCTTATTTTATCTTCCCAACAACCTGCAATATAGAGAGGGGGTGGACTGCGACCCTGATTTACAGTGGAGAGCACAGAGGCTCAGGAAGCGGTCTGCTTCTCCAAGGTCACACGGCTAGTGAGTTACCAGGACAAAACAGAACAAGGGTTCAAGTGTTCTGACGTCTACTCCAGTAATTTTCTTACTCTAAGAGTTTTTCAGAAGTGCAGTTTGCTTTTGCTTGGTTCCAAAACACATTAAACAGGATATACGAGCTGACATGGGGGTGGGGGAAATCGCTCTTCTGTTACCTTAGCAGCAAAAAAGCGAAAATAATTCTTAGGTATTCAATAGTTGTTCGTCTTTTCAGTCCACTGTATGTTTTTCTTCACATTCTTTGTTCCTATTCAGACAGGTGTTCAGCTATGGGTGCAAACCAGTGACGGGTTTGAGAGTCCACATGATTCTCTAAGAATCATGGCTGATTTCCGGATCAAAGAGGATTATGGACAATTATCTCCTGGCGCCAGTGGTAAAGAACCTGCCTATCAATGCAGGAGACACAAGAGATGCAGGTTCTATCCCTGGGCCAGGAAGATCCTCTGGAGAAGGAATGGCTACCACTCCAGTATTCTTGCCTGGAAAATCCCATGGACAGAGGAACCTGGCAGGCTACAGTCCATGGGGTTGCAAAGAGTTGGACACAACTGAGCATGCACCTTTTTTGCCACAGTTATCATTCACAAGATTTGTCTCAAAACTGACTGTTTTAAGAATCACAAGGAAGGGGAACACGGCAGCACAGTGAGAGAGCTGGCCTTGCTTCACAGTCTAAGCTTTCAGCACAAACGTGCAAGGATGTTGAGAAATAGGTACACACTCATTAAATCACCCTTATGCCAGAGGACTTCTAATATTTTATACAGTCCAAATTCCTGACACTTATGTAGAAAAGTTGGAGAAACGTGGGTCTGAACCAGTGCAAGTGTGCTAAGTTGCTTGAGTCGTGTCCAACTCTTTGCGACCCTATAGATTGTAGCCCATCACCCTCCACTGTTCATGGGATTCTCCAGGAAAGAATACTGCAGTGGGTTGCCACGCCCTTCTCCAAGGACTCTTCCCCATTCAAGGACTGAACCTGCCTCTCCTACAGTTCCCGCCCTGCAGGCAGATTCCTTACCACTGAGCTACCAGGGAAGATCTCCAATCAGTGGTTTAGAGCTTCTCAAACTTGCCTGGGTATCAGGATTCCCTGGGGGGCTTGCTGACACACAGATTTCTGGACCTCATTCCCAGAGATTAAACACCTCTGGAGCTGCTTGAGGTTCTGCACTTTGGGTGAAAATCTCAAGTGGTGTTGATGCTGCCACTAGACTGACCTGTGAGGACCACTGGCCAGCCTGCAGTGGAGTATGAATGACTGAAGTTCATCTTCCGATGCCCTTGTTCTTTCATAGCCCTGTTCTGTCCCATCTCCAAGCCCTGAAATATTTCTAGTGTTTTCAAGCCCTTAACGATTTCTGGCTGAAGTCAGAATTGCTAAAGGTAACTCCATTTTTTCAGAGCGATTTCTTTTAATAGGGTATAGGAATTCCAAAAACCTCATAAACTAACACAAGAGACTCTAGAGAAACATTGGCATACATGGTTGTTTGCAAACGTTGGTTGCTCATGCTCAGGGTGACCCAAATTGCTTGGTGAAGTTAACTACACAGCTCAAACTGAGTCCCGTTTGTTTCAGGAGGCCTCAGCATACTTGGGGACAGCAAGCGGTGTGTGTGTGTGTGTGTGTTTCTGTGGGTGTGTTGTGTGTGTGTCTGTGTGTGTGCTGTATGTGTGTGTGTGTCAGTCATGTCTGACTCTTTGCAACCCCATGGACAGTGGCCTGCTTGACTCCTCTGCCCATGGAATTGTCCAGGCAAGAATACTGGAGTGGGTTGCCATTTCCTTCTCCAGGGAATCTTCCTAAACCAGGGATTGCATCCATCTCTTGTGCTTCCTGTATTGGCATGGGGATTCTTTACCACTGAACCACCTGGGAAGCCCAGAAAGGCAGATGGAAAGGGGATAATTTTTTTTTTCTTAAAGCTGGATCTTCTCGGAAGCACCCTTTTAAGTGTTGTCAGCTACAGAATTGATCATGCATGTTTCATAAAAGTAGAAAAGAAATTATTTTGGGGTGGAGATGGGGGTAAGGGTTGGAAAGGAAAATAGGAAAGTACAAATATAAGAAAGAACACTCAATGCATTGCCCACAAAATGCAACAAAAAAATCCAAACAGACTCTACGAAGGATCTGTGAAAACCTCAGCAGGAGATCTCTTTTCTCCTATAGAGTGAAGGGGCTGAAAGAGTTGAGATACTTGGCATCATTGAGAGGCATGGGAGTAACAAAACTAACTAAAATCACAACAACCCAGAGGGAGTCAAACATTGGCTTGATCCTTTAGCAGGCCGAGATATCAAGTCTTAAAATGCAAAGCTCTGTAAAAGCCAGCTGCATCATTTATGTTCAATGACCCAGAGAAAAGCTACAGAGCTGCCAACATCCCTTGGGATACACCTGGATTTGATCTTGACAGTAAAGAATTCCCAAAAGAGATCAAGGGTCAGAGGTCGTTTGGCAGATACGTGGCCCCATTTGTTCATGATCAGAACTCCTCTGTGAGTCTCTTTCTGTTTTGTAAGTTTACTTGTATCATTTCTTTTGAGATTTCAACCATTATGTAAAATCTAATTCTAGAAACTAAATAATACATAATGATAGAAACAAAAGTAATAAATACTCAAAACTCATCCCTCTGATTCTTTAAGGGCATTTTCCAGTCTCTTCCTTCTTGAGGTTATTAGCAGCAATGAGATCTGTGTGGTGGACCTTAGCTCTTGGCTCCTGACCTCAGGCTGGCAGCTTGAAGTCAGTCATGGTGGGAGTATTTATACCAGTATATTCAGCAAATGCTACAAACCAAGGACTTTCCCCCCAGAGAGCCAGTTGTTAAACACTGGCCAGTACAGCACTGGGATAAAGTTTTTCTCCCAGATAATTGCAAGCAGCGTAATTTTAACCACAGGCCCAAAGCAAACACAGGCCTGGACACAGCTGGGAAAAACCTTGCAGAGCAGACAGATGCAGCCAAGACAACTTGAGGATGACGAGAAGGCCAGCGGGGCTGGACGTCACTCGGAGCAGACTCCTCAACCATGCTGGCCAAACAGCCCGCGGGCCCTGTGGTTGCTCCCTTTGAAGGGAAGGGATTCAGTCCTCAGAGCTTTCTCAGCCTCCCAAAGACATACAATCCAAAACAGCCTGCAGCAGCCCCTCAGCACTGGCCACTGGGAGAGAAAGAAGTCCAGATAATCATTAAGGGGAATAAACTAGCATTAAATTTCTGTTAGATTTCTGAAAAACCCAGTTTCCTTACAACCTCACCACCGCAGTCAGCATCTGGAGAAACTGGCCTCCTGAGGTGGGGTGGGAGGCAACTGAGAGGGCTCGTCTCTCCTAGCTTCTGTCAGGAGTTCCTCAGCCCTTGGATGCATCTGGTCTCACCTGTGAGTCCATCTTGACCAACACAGGCAGAAAATCACATCCTTCAACTGGTCAAATCACAAGCTCTCTCAGGGACTTACTCAGCTGTATCTCCACCTGATCCCTGCCGCGTTTACTCTGACTTGACATCAAGTGCTCCTGATTCCCTTGGTTTTCACTCTGTCTCTGCATCTCTGTTGGGTCTGGAGCATCGAGCAGTGGCCTGCCATGTACGGCCCTGATGATGTATCATTCTCAGCTTCCAGCTGGTCCTCCATCCAACTGCACACACATAACACCTGGAGATTTGCAGCAGCACAGCCCGCTCAGCAGATGCAAACCCCTTGGGTTCCGAGGCCACCCAACCTGTGTTTGGTATCCCCATCTGGACAAGAAAAATTGGACTTTGGGTCACCCTTTTGGAAGAAGAGAGGCAGCTCCTTGCAGGGCCCTTCCAAGCCAGGGTGATAGAGCTGGCTCCAGAGGGATCATCAGCATGTTTATCTTGGAGGGAAACTCATGTTAAACTTAATTTCTGAGACTAAGTGAAGTTTATTTCTAAGCATAAAAACTGGACTCCCAGAACAAAGAAGGCCATCTTCATTTTAGTTCAGTTATGAGAGTTGGCAATTTTGGTTGGTTTGGAACTTTTTTTTTTTGAAGACCTGGTCTCTTTTTGTCTTTGTTTATTTCTCTGTAGTCACATTTATTAAGGTGTAAATTACATACAATAAAATTTACCTTTCTGGCATACAGTTCTATGAGTATTAACAAATACATACAACCTTGCAACTACCACCCAATCAAGATATAGAGCAGCTTCATCACAGCAAACATGTCCCCATACCCCTTTGTAATCAGCCCTATACTACTCACAAGAAACTATCAATCTAGTTTCTATCCCTATGGTTCTGCCTTTTCCAGAATATCATATAAATGGAATCATACAGTATCTTTCCTTCTTAGTCTGATGTCTTTCACTTGGAATAATGCATGTAAGAGTGAAATTTTCCATTTCACCTTTTCATAGTCTAGCTAACAATTCCAGGGCACTGTGTCAAGGCTGTTCTAAGGTATGTTCAGGAAACAATGGAGACAAGCACAAACATTGCCAACAGGTCACAGAAGTCTTCTCAGAGGAAGAAAACTGCGACTCAGGTCAACAAAGTCAAACACAGCCTCCTAAGGTAAAGAATGAACATACAGACAAAGGAATCAATTCCCAAGGGTGAGGAGGCATTAAAGCAAAGAGCTTCCAGACTTCCCTGGTGGTCCAGGTTAAGACTTTGCTTTCCAGTACGGGGAGTGCAGGTTCGATCTCTGGTCGGGAAGCTAAGATCCCACATGCCTTGTGGCCAAAACACCAAAAAACAAAAAACAGAAGCAATACTGTAACAAATCCAATAAGGACTTTTAAAATGATCCACATCAAAAAAAAAAATCTTTGATAAGCAAAAATACAAAGAGCTTCCTCCCTTAAAAGAGAAGCTATTGAACAGCCAAGGGTCCCATACTTTAGTCTAGAGACCAGGGAAAACATAAATCTGCAACTCTAAGACACAAGTGAAAAGGATGCATGCCTCTAACCAGCCAGGACTCCAATTTCATTCCAACAAACACCCCTCCATTTGCTAGGACAGGGACAAAGCAGCAAAAACTTTTTGAACTGGAAATCCATCAGCTGAACAAACAAATTCTACAGCAAACCTCACCCTGAATTGAGCATTTGAAGAAGTAAGACAGGGGACCAGAGAAGAGCTGAGCTCCAGCTCTGAAATTTTCCCGGACACATAAATGTGAGAAAATCCATGTATTTTGTAAGGGGATTGTATATCCATTAGCTTTCCCATGGCAATGTTAACAAGACAAAATTGAAAAAAAGAATCTGCAGAGTTTTGGCCAAGTGTCTCAGGGTATCAGATCAGCTCCGTGGCCAACCAATGACTTTATACTGGGCAAGTCTCTTAACTCTTCTGGTCCTTTCCTCATTTCTGTTACAAAAAAAGGAGAGGAAAGGAATGAAGTTGGATCAAACCATTTCATAAATTCCTCCTAGCTCTTCTGTTTTCTAATTGTGTAAATGACGTCAAAAACATTGGGCTTAAGGAAACTTGCCACACTCTCAGAAACGGGGCTGGAATAAAGGCGCCATTCACGGCCCCAGAGGTCAGGAAACACAATGGGGCTTTTTGTGGAGTTGTGGGTGGAAGGGTGGAGAGAGAGTCTGGGAGTTCTGGAGTCTGGTATTCTCTCTGTCCACCGATCAAGGAGTCACTAAAACTATGGTAGCAATAGTGAAAGTAGAAAAGAAAAGCGAAAATAGAGCACCCATGAAGTCCAGTAATCTTCCTGTAACTCTACGAGGTACAACAGAAAGAGCTCCAGGCCACTGTCCTGACCGAACTGTCTTTGGTAGAGGGCAAACTCCAGTCCGCATTCTCAGCAGCTCGGATATTGTTGTGGTTGGGGGTCGTGGTCTTGGACTACTGGAAACACTATCATAAATGAGGCTGGAACCCCGGCTCTTGGGCTCCAGAAGAAACAGGACTGCTCCCAAAGGGAAGATCATTTCCCAATTCCCTCCTTTTATCACTGCCTCTCTGCAAGCCTTCCCCCTTCGGTCGCCTACCCTGTGTCTGCCCCCACCCTATAGTTACAGCACAATCCCAGGAGGACCCCTCCCTCCCTGCGGTGGTACAGGGCCTCTTCCCAGCTCCCTTTGCATAGAAGCAGTGCCCTGATGCATCGGGAAGTCCAGCAGGATGACAGCTGTGGTCCTAGCATGAGCCCTGGATGCCCAGAATGCCAGGGCCACAGGGACCCAGAAAACACTACGCTCACTGGTGTTCAGCCTGTTTTTAAAGTAGAGCAAAGCCTCTTTTCATGTAAACCTTACAAGGAAAACCAAGGTGAAAAATTGTTAAAAGCAGCAGAAATGGGGCCTTGTGAGGGTGGGGCGATGCCTAATATGCTCAGCTCCTTACCTTCAACACACATACCTGTGTGCTTGACTGAACACACACACACACACACACACACACACACACACACACACACACACACAGAGACTCAAGCACTGCTAGGGAAATAATTTTTTTTAAGTCTTCTCCCAATCCAGAAATCCTCCCCACAAAGTCAGTTATTACCAGGTAAGCATTAAACCAGAGCGTGAAGCACATCACAGGCCACCTGCCGAGTGAGAGCCACGAAGGCAGGAAGCAGTCGTGCTGGCCGCTCACTCAGCCTAGTGACACAACGGCGAAACTCGTTTTCAAGATAAGCAATAACGAGCCCTCAGGCTGGAGGACTTGACAGGACTACTGCTCACACATAGTCCACCCTAACTTTACCTGGGGATTGGGGTGACCGCCTGTGTGTTGCTGTGAATGTGTATGCTCAGTTGTGTCCGATTCTTTGCCACCCTTGGACTGTAGCCCTCCAGGCTCCTCTGTCCATGGGATTTCCCAGGCAAGAACACTGGAGTGGGGTGCCATTTCCTTGTCTAGGAGACCTTCCCGACCCAGGGATTGAACCTGGGTCTCTTGCATCTCCTGCATTGGCAGGTGGACTCCACCACTGAGCCACCAGGGAGGCACCTGTGTGTTGCCAATCACCCAGAAAACAGGACTCTGTTTTGCACCTTGAAGAGACTTAGGCTCCTGCCCTTCCCCAGAGACCAGGAGGTAGGGTGCTGTCTCCCTTGAGTTTTACCATCAAAGTTTTTGCTCTTGGGCCCTCAAAGAAGCCTTTCCTGGTCCTAAAGCTAGCAAAGACTTACTTCATTTCTAAAGTAAATGTTCTGTCATTTCCTAAGGTAAATGTTCTGACAAGGGGAGAAAAGTCCCCCCCGGCTGCCTTATTTTCACCAGGGCGAACTAGGCCTCATAGGTTTAATTCGTGTTTGCACGCACAGACACACATACTCACACACAGCACTTATCTGAATCATCAGTGATCCTGAACTCAACTGCCTGATTCCTGCTGTGCGGAAACAAGCCAGGTTCACTCTGGGTGAGGGCTTTCTCGGCAGTGTTGGGGCCAAGTTACAAGGCTAGCTGGTTTGTCTGCTGCCTCCTCGCCTCTGCTCTCAAGCTGGGACCCCCATCCTGGCTACACTCGAGAACAACGCAACAGTGGGGCCCCATCCTGGATCAATCAAATCCCGATCCCAGAAGATGAGGCTGTACTCTTTCTTCTGTCCTTACCTGCCCACTCTTTCTTATTATTACTCAACTAAAGAAGCAGCTTCCCTAGGCAAAAGGAAGCCTCCGCCTTCATCTCCATAGCCCAGCCCTGCACATCTGGGCAATCCTCATCTCCAAGACGAAGTCAGTGGCACTTGGCAACAGAGATGTGGTTTTCTTATTGAGGGTGTAGAGGTAAACCTGTCTGTCTTAGTGGCTCTCAGTCTTTAGCGTATGTTGGAATCACCTAGAGGACTTGTTAAAAACATATTGCTGGACCCACTCGGAGTTTCTGAGTTAGCAGGCCAGAGATTCTGCATTTCTCTTAAGTTTCAGGGTGCTGCTGCTGGTAGTGGTTTAAACACGACATTTTCAGCAGCACTTGGCTGTCTCACTCCTTTCTTTATCTCTTTCCTCTTTATGGGACAAGCAAGAAAAGAAGATGCCAGGGTGCCTGCCCTCTGTTCTCTCCACACTTCCGTTACCACCCGAGCTTGCCCATAGTTTGGGGTAGCTCTTGAAAGATGCTTCATACGGCTATTCTTCAGGTAGTTTTTAGAAAAAAAATAAAATCTACATCAACAGACTTGGTGGCTTTGACAGAGGTCCCTGCCTGCTCACCACTCCATCTGAGAAAGCTCTTTGTAGACTGCACAGGCAGAGAGGGTTGTTGGTGGGAGCTGGCTGCAGACACCATTCTTGTTTTCATTTTGCTGTTGTTTTCTGCTCCACCCCCAGATGTTTCTCACTGCCCTGAGCTGACTCTTTTTCTTGCTGTTCTCACTGCCCTGAGCTGACTCTTTTTCTTGCCGCCAGGAAATGGGGGTCTATCACCAACTAGCGAAGAACAAGAGAACTCTAGAAATGTAAAATTATGGCCCAGTCTCCAGTGCTGCAGTGCCATAGAAGACAGTAAATAAATAAGAGCCAGTCCGAAAATACCGAGGAATTCGAATTGACTGGAAGAATCAGAGCCGTGCTTTAGCTAAAACTGGAGGAAGCTGGGAAAAACAACATACACCAAGTCAAGAACAAGCTCACTTTACAAAACAAACAAAAGAAAGGCAAAGGCAAACAGGAGAGGGGAAAGTGGAGAGACGCAAGAAAACTGAAAAATGGGGAATAACGATTTGAACACATCTGGTTCTGAATCAAACCAAATGTAGGTAAGATGTCTCAGATCATTTTAAGTCCAATGTTTTTGCCAAAATCTCTGCCCAATTCAATACTAACATTCTCATGATGGCCTCTGGCCCTCAGCTCCTACTTCTCTTGAATGAGTTTCAAGTTCATGATAAGCTTGCTGGCTTGAGCAAATAAAAATACAGGGCGGCACGCAGATAAATTTAAATTTCAAATATTTCAAATATTCCATGGTGTACACTTAGACTAAAAAGGTTTTCATTCTTTATCTGAAATTAAAAATCTAATCAGGCACCCTGAGTCTGTAACCTACATCATCAAACCAGTCTTAATGCATAGTTTCTCTATCAACTCAGGCATTGGGCACTGCTCTTATTCCTTATTTGCCAAAAACCAAGCCAACCACCTGTAGCCTTTACTACAGTTCCCAGAAGATAGAAGGGTTAATATCACTGCAGCACAGATAACTTAACACTGAACGTAGGGTCTAGCATTTGCCCAAAGGTCCTCTGCCATTACCACAATTTTGATTTCACTTGCCTCCACTTTCTTTGTTTGACATCACTTCTTTTTCTTACTCTTCTTACATTTGAACTCCAATTCACTTCTAATGCCAAATATTTCTAAACCTTGTATTGTTTTATTCTTCCTAGCCTTCATCTGGGTCTCCTTTTGCACCCCCAAATAGTATCTCAAAGTATCATCTAGAAGTTTTAAAAACATACACATGATGGGGGTCAATCCCACTCTAAAGCCAATTATATTAGAATATTAGGTATTTAAAACCCCAGTGAATTCCTGGCTTCCCAGGGGGTGCCAGCAGTAAATAATCCACCTGCCAATGCAGGAGACACAAGAGACTTGGGTTTGATCCCTGGATCGGGACGATCCCCTGGAGGAGGACCTGGCAACCCACTCCAGTGTTCTTGCCTAGAAAATTCCATGGACAGAGGAGCCTGGGGGGTTGCAGCCATGAGGTCGCAAATAGTCAGGCATGGCTGAGCACACACGCACGCAGTGAGCCCTAGGGCTTCCCGGGTGGTCAGTGGTAAAAAGTCCACCTGCCAATGCAGGAGATTCAGGTTCAGTCTCTGAGTCGGGAAAATACCCTGGAGAAGGAAATACCAACCCACTCCAGTATTCTTGCCTGGAAAATTCCATGGACAGAAGATCCTGGCTACAGTCCAAGTTGCAAAAGGGTCAGACACGACTTAAGTTGCAAAAGAGTCAGACACGACTTAGCAACTGAACAACAATGAAATCTAATGTGCAGCCAAGGCTGAGAAATATTCACCTAGGTGAGTGTTTCTCTAACACTAATTTACCCAAGAATTAGGGAAGATCTCACCAAATTGCAGGTTCCAGTTCAGTAGATGGGCATCCAGCTAGAAGCGGTGCATTTCCAACAACTCCCTGGGTGATGCTGAAGCTGCCGGTCAGAGGACATTATCAGTCACAAAATCTCAGAGGGAATCAAGTGACAGGTGTTCAGATCCTCCTTTGAAGGGAGGGTTCATCACTGACAGATGGAGCAGATTCTAGACACAGTGGCTAGAATGCCAGCTCCCAGGGTGGGCAGTTGGATATATGTGGCATCATGAAGGTAGAACAGCATTTCTTGGTCCCATTAGCTTCCTCAGCGTCTAAGACTTGAACTGAGATGTTTACATCCAAGTACTTCCTTAAAAAATTAGACCCAACATTTATGTCTCTTTGCTTGTTTCAAAGTACTTACCAGAGCAACAGCTTGGTGGCCTCATCCTCTTTGGAAAATATACAAGAGAGTTACGTGTCCCCGTTAGACATGTAACTGAAGGTCGGGTCTGGCTGCTTGCCGCTCCAAAGCCAGAAGAGTCAGGTTGGTGGAAAGGAAAGTTTGTTTTATTTTGCATACTAGCAACTGGGGAGAGGGGAGCGGGGGGACTCCTGTCCAAAGGCTGACTCCTTTCCCCTGACGATCAGTGGGCAAGTTTTTAGGCTGAGGGCAGGGGCTACATGTAGACACAATACAGGCAGCTTTGACAGTCAGCTTGCAACTGGCCACTGGTGGTCTGAACAGCGGCATCTTGATTGTTTCAGGTACAGTTACTCTTCAGTTCCAGAGTCATTTTGCTCACATTTCCTTGAGGCCAGCTCTCAGAATTATGGCAGCTTATGTCACGGCTACAGACTGGTCATCATGTAACCTCTCCACCTGGGTGGGGGTTTCAGTATCTACAAGACAGCTCACAGGACTTGGCTCAATATACTATCTCTAGCCCTTGGGGAGGAACTAATAATCCCTGACTTTGCCTACTGCCCAAACTATTGTTGTTTTGTCCTATTTGAGTACTTTCCTTTGTTTCTGCATTTTCTCACTTCTCTGATTAAACTTATTCTTTGGTTAAAGTTTTTCCACAGACAAAAGGCAGGCAGAGGACATGGGGTGGGGTGGGCTGGGGGAAGGACCATAACGTCTTGCTCCATTTCAGATGGATGTAAAGAAGGAGGCCCGATGATAATAGATACAGGATCATTATTAAAGATGTTTCTATTAAAGCCAGATGTAGCCTCTAATTTATATTATGATTGATGATGAATCAGTGCTCCTCAAACACTCCTGTGCACACAAATCCCTGAAGTCTTGAGAAAATGCAAACTGATTTAGCAGGTCTGGGTGGAGTCAAGGGTGGGTGGAGATCAGCTTTCAGGTGATGTGATGTCCATGGACCTCACTTTGCGTGTCAAGGAACTCATCGTCAGGCCAGTGGACTCTGCTCTGACATTGAGTGGACTCGGCTTTCGCAGCTGTGGCCTTCTTCTCATTATTCTCCTGTAAGATTAAGCATTTAGCCAACCTAGTGGCTGAAAGATGGACTGAGAGTTCTGTTCTCTAGCACTATTTATCTCCATTAAAAAGTCAGACACAATGCTTTGGAAAAAATGTGTTTTTTCCTCAACGTACCAGTGGGCTGTAGTCCATGAGGTCGCTAAGAGTCGGACATGACTGAGCAACTTCCCTTTCACTTTTCACTTTCATGCACTGGAGAAGGAAATGACAACCCACTCCAGTGTTCTTGCCTGGAGAATCCCAGGGATGGGGGAGCCTGGTAGGAGGCCATCTATGGGGTTGCATAGAGTTGGACACGACTAAAGCAACTTGGCAGCAGCAGCACCCTAAGTTATCTTCCAAAAAATAAAGTGATATGTAGTCTCAACATTTCAGCCTTCAGAATGTTATCTCAGTGCTTCCTATGGGACATGATCTTGCATCACTTGTGTGCAAAGGAAAAGATTTACAAACTCAGTATTGATCCACATCTTTTACTATACTATCACCACTTGAACACAGGTCTCTGAAAAACTCACAATTTCTACTTTGCAAGCATAACCAATCTATATTTCTTCTTAAAATTCACTCTCACCTTTAAAATAAATGCATTCTTTTGGTTTGTGCCAGGAAGAAAGAAATGGCTAACTTTTTAAAAATGAATTCCAAGTTAAGAATTCAGGCAGCTCTTGATGTCAAAATCAAGATGTCAAAAAGGAAGGCTGTGTTTATCTGGCGAAAGATATCAGTTGACAGTGTCCTTAAAAATCAACATCTTACAGTTCCCCAAAGAACTAATAGAAAAGTTTCTCAAAGGTCTCCAAAGCTCTCTTCCCTCTTGTTTTGGGAGGGAGAGAGAAAAAAATCAAACATCATCTCTTCCATACACACCATGTACTCAAACACTCACACTCATTGTTGTCTTTGACTAGGGGAAGGTACCACATTTTTCAGCAATTGACAGAATAATGGTGCTTCCTTTCCCCTCATACAAACCATTGCCTTCCTGTTTGTGAAAGATTTATGGCATTAATAGCCCCAGTTTTGCACTCCTCCCTGTGACTTTGGTAGTGACCTCACACACTGACTCTGGACTTGGCCATCTGACTTGTCTTGGCCAATGGGAGAGCTGCAAACTAGACGCAGACACTCATGAAAGCATAGTATCTGCCTTCCCTCTTCTCCCAGTACACGCCTCCACTGTTCCGTGGGAGCATTATGAGACACATACAGGAGGGTAGAGTGATACTGAGGCAGACCTACCCCGACCCTCCCCCACCTAAGCATGAGAGAGAGCCCAGGGAGGTCAGCCGAACCCAACCCGCATCAGCGGAGCAGCCTGGCTGACTCCTAGACTCAGAAGTAATGCATGACTTTTTTCAAACCACTGTGTCTTGTGGGGCTAGTTCCACAGAAACTTACACTAAAAACACATCTGACATAATCCTCTGAGAGTGGGAGAGTCACATTCTTTTCCGAGTCTGACAAGACTTTTGACTCCTCCCATGAAGGGGTCATAAATCTAAACACCTATAGATGACAAGTAGGAAATTTTAAAATGTGAAACTACTCAATCAAAAGACAGCACAGTAGTCATCTCAGATAAATGAAAACATACAATATATCAAAAAACATTCATACACGGTGCTGCTTATGTCTTTAAAAAACTATATAAGCCAATTAAAAATGTATCAGTTAGCTTAGTATGGCCCATGGGCCCCCACAGCTGAAGTCTAATTTTTAGAAACTCTAGAAAACAGGAATGTTCTGTCTCAGAAACAGGGATGTAAATACCTTGGGCAGATTACTACAAGTGGTTGAAGATCAATCCAGGACTTGAACCAGCCCTCTTTCCACCACCGTACAAGGTGCTGATTTTATTAGCATTTTATTGCTAAAGTCAGTAACTAGTCCAAGATCACACTCCTGGTTAGTGGACAATCTAGGATTCAAATCCAGACCTGTCTAGTGAGCATACTTACTATTCTGTCCCTCTGTACATTAACCATGAATGTTTCAAATGTCCCATACCAGAGGTCAGTGAACCATGGCCCAATCCAGCCACCTGTTTTTATAAATAAAGTTTTACTGGAATACAGCCAATTATTTCCTATGGCTGCTTTCCCACTGGGCTTCCCAGGTGGCTCAGTGGTCAAGAATCCACCTGCCAATGCAGAAGACACAAAAGACACCAGTTCAATCCCTGGGTCAGAAAGATCCCCTGAAAGAGGAAATGGCAACCCACTCCAGTATTCTTGCCTGGAAAATCCCATGGACAGAAGAGCCTGGTGGACTACGGTTCATGGGGTCACAAAGAGTCAGACATGACTGAGCAACTGAGCACAAACCCATGTTTTCCCACTGCCATCCAGAGTTGGTCATTGTGACAGAGACCAACAAAGCTGAAAGCATTGCCTCTCTGGCCCTTCATGAGAAGTCTGTCAATCCCTGGCCTGAAGGCCTCACATCCTCTCTTCAAAATCACAAGGTCTCCCAGATAGCTGGGGTCTCCTGGATAGCTGAAGTCTCCTGGATAGCTGGGGTCTCTGGTTTGCCTACTGATGGAAGCTATAATCCAGGCTCCCTATGATTCTAGGGACATGACTGGCTCAAGGACCAAAGTGGGCAAAGCTGGAGAGAGAAGACAGTGAAAGAGCATTTTAACCTAACATTCATCCTAAAGTTCCATAATCTCAAAGTTCGCAGCAGGAAGCAACCCATTCCCTAACAACCAAATAAACAGCAGCTATAGATAGCATCAGCATAAACATACCTGCCTACTCCTTGGCACTTGAAGCTTTTTGTTTTGTGTTTCATTCAAATATGGGAAGAAACCATCAGCAGGACTCCTCAAAGTTTCCTGTGTCTTTAATCAAATAAATGATGAGGAAAATCTGTCAGTCTTACCAAATAGTAAAGCCCCCATTTTTTTTTTTTTAACTAAAAAAAGGAGACAAAATTGTGATTTGAGCCTACACTGAAGAGAAGGGAGGGAAAGACTTTTAAATAAAATGGTCAAGTGCTTTCACTTTTAAATAAAATGGTGAAGAGTTTTCACTCCATTCTGTGTAAGGTGAAGAGCCAAGTCCAACTGGGTACTCACTCTGGACAGAAACAGATTGCACCTGATAATTCTATTTTCATTTCTTAGAGTAAAGTATAGCTGATTTAGCATGATTCAGGTGTACAGCAAGGTGATTCAGTTATATATATATATATGGAAGTACATATATATATATATATATATATATATATATATGTATATATATATATGAAAGTGAAAGTTGCTCAGTCATGTCCAGCTTTTTTTGACCCCATGGACTGTAGCATACCAAGCTCCTCTGACCATGGGATTCTCCAGGCAGGAATACTGAAGTGGGTTGCCATGCCCTTCTCCAGAGATCTTCCCGGTCCAGAGAATGAACCCATGTCTCCCAGACTGCAGGCAGACTCTTTACTGTTTGATCTACTTGGGAATCAACCACAAACATGTTGCTGAAGTTCAGTCACTCAGTTGTGTCTGACTCTTTGCGATCCATGGACTGCAGCACGCCAGGCTTCCCTGTCCTTCACTATCTCCTAGAGTTTGTTCAAACTCATGTCCATTGAGTCAATGATACCATCCAATCATCTCATCCTCTGTCATCCCCTTCTCCTCCTGCCCTCAATCTTTCCTAGCATCAGGGTCTTTTCCAATGACTTGGCTCTTCGAATCAGGTGGCCAAAGTATTGGAGCTTCAGCATCAGTCCTTCCAGTGAATATTCAGGGTTGAGTTCCTTTAGAATTGACTGATTTTGTCTTCTATATATATATTCTTTTCAGATTATTTTGCATTCTAAGTTATTACAAGATATTGACTACAGTTTCCTGTGCCACATAGTAAGTAGGTCCTTGTTGACTATCTATTATATACAGTAGTGTGTATCTGTTAATCCCAAGCACCTACTTTATCCCTCCCCTTCCTTCCTCTTTGGTAACCAGAAGTTTGCTTTCTGTGTGTGTGAGTCTGTTTCTGTTTATCATATTAGAGAACTGGAAGACTGTGTACCAGGTCCCAAACTCATCTCCACCCAAAATGGCAAAATTCCTACAAGGGCGTAGATTCTATTTCCTCCTTTAAGAGCATGTCCCAACCAGGGTGGATAACGAATTTGTTCTGGAAGGGAGAAGTGGTCTATATTTTGTGAGTAAATCTCCTATTTTCACTTCCCACCTCTCTTGCCCTCTAGGCCCCAGATGGCCCAAAGCTTTGTCAACCAGAGTCTAACATTTCGCTGCCTTGAGGATTACCTGGGTAAAAACTTTAAAATACATCTCCCTGAAAGTGAAAGTGTTAGTTGCTCCGTTGTGTCAAATTCTTTGCAACCCCATGGACTGTAGCCCACCAGGATCCCACCAGAATTCCTTGTCCAAGGAATTCTCTGGAGTGGGTAGCCATTCCCTTCTCCATGGGATCTTCCTGACCCACGGATGGAACCTGGGTCTCCTGCATTGCAGGCAGACTCTTTACTGTCAGAGCCATCAGGGAAGCACGCATCTCCCTGGGCCCCGCCTCAAACTTGTGTCATCAGAACTTGTAATGAGTGAGTTGTAAAGCTTGGTATTTTTCAAATGTCTTGCAGGTCATCGGAGGCCATAGCCTGGTTTTAGATTCAGTCCTCTCAAAATGGTTCCTCCAGCTCACAAATGACTTTAATGAAAACCCACCTACTCTTTCCTCCTTAAAAATAAACAAGAGGTTGCAGTGAGAGGCAGCTTCTCCCCCACGTAAATAAATAGAAAAGCTTTGAGGTTCCACTTAATGCAAATACTATGGTCCTTATTCATTGTTGTTAACTGCTAGACTTTAGAAAATCATGTAGCACTTTCTGGGGCTTTCTCCCTCAGCTGGTTAATTGGCAAGGTTAGCTTAGGTGCTCGAAATGTTTCTGACTATATCGCCCTCATACACCCAGTCATGGAATAAACTCTAGACTATTTGTTTTTATTTATATCCCAAGTCTTACCCACAGACCTGCCACTTTCAAAAGACTCTCCTTGAAGATGGCTCAGTCATCTCTTCCACTCTCATAGCTCAGCTTGGACCTAATGCAGGAAGGAAAAAAGTAAAAGAGCAAAGAGAGGGAGACAAGGTTGGAGGTAGAAGAATTTTCACTCTAATTCAAATCAATTCCTCAAGGTCCTCTGTCCCCTGGGGTCAGTAACTCAATGGTACATATTTACATGTGTATGGCATGCAAAAGGTAGTCAGAGAAGACTCGTAGGTAATACATGTTTGACTATAACTAATGAGAAATTACATTTAAATATGTCACAGAATAACTAAAACCCCAGAAAGGTCTCTGTTTAGGCCAATGAGCAAAGAAAGCTGCATCAGGATAGAGTTCAGCTGGTCTCCACTGATGAAGAGTCTGACAGCCAGACAGACCACAATGAGGCGGAAGTCTTCCCCAAATAAGGGAGGTATCAAAAGGCTCCTTGTGATTGGCGGCAGAAGGGGATGGGTCATTACCACTAGAGTATGGTATGGAATATGCCGTCTGCATTTGTAGTTTACTCTTGGAATGTGGGTCTCAAATGGGTCCAGTAAGATGTGCTGAAGAGTCAAGCAGGCATTGAGTTATGCAGGGGTTAAGCCGAACCAGAAATTTCCTTTATCTACTACAAAACTGACAATAGAGAAGACCATGCTCTGTTGATTGCTTTATGACTTGCCTTTGCACCTCACGATAACATCTTCTTTTATCAAAATATATTAATATTTAACATGCTTTTAATGATGACAATATATGCCATTATAGGAGTGTGCTATCATTTCCACCTACCCTGTTGTTGATACCTAGGTTGCTTCCATTTCTCTGACATTAAAGACAGAGCTTCATTGCAAAGCATCAAATACTGCACAGTCTCTCATCTATTCTCTTAAAAGCATTTCTAGAAATGCAAGTAAACCAAGAATGATAAGCATCCTCAAAACTATATTTACTGCCAATGTTGCCCTCTAGAAAAGGATGACCATTTGGGACTTTCACCCTCAAAGCCATGTGCATCATTCATGTGTGAGATCACTGGCAAGGATAAGCAGAGACTTGTGGGGCCCTGATTCTTCTCTAATGGGGAATAGCTGACCACTGGGAAGCCTGATTTTGTTTTAGGTACAGTTGGGTGCTCTCATAGTCAAGGATTCCCCAGAAGCAGACCTTGAGACAAGGATTCAATTAAAAGTGCTTATTTGGGAATTGATCCCAGGAAATACTATTTGAGGGGAGGAAGGAAAATGCAAGACAAGATATGAAAGACAGTGAATAAAGGATATTGTATCAAGCAAGTGGGGCTTCCCTGGTAGCTCAGCTGGTAAAGAATCCACCTGCAATGCAGGAGACCTCAGCTCAATTCCTGGGTCAGGAAGATCCGCTGGAGATAGGGTAGGATACCCTCTCCAGTATTCTTAGGTGTCCATGGTGGCTCAGAGGGTAAAGAATCCGCTTGCAATGCAGGAGACCTGGGTTTGATCCCTGAGTTGGAAAGATCCCCTGGAGGAGGGCATGGCAACCCACTCCAGTATTCTTGCCTGGAAAATCCTCATGGACAGAGGAGCCTGGCGGGCTAGAGTCCATGGGGTTGCAAAAAGTCTGATACGACTGAGTGACTAAACAGCCCAGGACAGCATCAAGCAAGTGACCACTCTGAGCAGCTGAGACTGATCTTGCTGGATAAGTTGGAAAAGAATGTAGAGTGAGTCATCTTCCTGAAGAGAGAAGTAGCTACAGTATCTGTGCACCAGCTCCCACCAGCCATTGCTTGAGGCTGCTCTGGGAGGCATTGATTCTCCAGCACTTCCTGCCCACTGGAAGCATAGCCAGACAAAGCCAGCAAATTCTGCCATGATATGAGCTGTAGGGCTGCATGGGAGATGCAAGCATGCAAATGGATAAATAATATACTACTTTGCAGTTTGTAGCCAGTCGGCCCTGTTACCTTCCAGCCCCCATATAGCAATGGCAAAGTCTTACAAAGCTACCCTGAATGTATAGCCTATGGTGCAGCCTCATGAATGAGAATGCATGGTGACCTCTATTGAAGTACAATGTACACGAAGTAAAATGCACCCATTTGGAATTTCAGCTTGTAGCTGCCATGGAGTGACAAGGACTGGGATGCCCACCCCCCATCAACTTTAAGTAACTAAAATCTAGACAAAATATATGAAACTATAGTTTTCAGAGATTTGACAACAAACAGTGCAAGGCAGTGGTCCCAAAGAGAAGGAAAACAAATGAGGTGAACCTATGACTGCCCCAGCTTACCATCTAGAGAGAGTTTTCAGGCTCCCCTTTTCATCACTGTGCAGTATCCAGTTGCAGGAAGATGCGATTATTAGTTTATCTATTCAACAGCTGATGAACAGTCAGGTTGTTTCCAGTTTTGAGTAAACACGAATAAAGCCATTCTGAACATTCATATACAGCTTTTTGTTAAAGAGCTTCACTTTTTTTGAGTAAATACTTATGAATGGAATGGTTGGGTCATATGATAAATGCACATTTAACAATATAAGAAACTGTCAAACTGTTTTGTAAAGTAGTTGCTTCATTTTACCTTCCCACCAGCAGGCATGAGAGTTCCTGTTGCTCCACATCATTGCCAACACTTAAAACTGTCAAGTTATTTTTTTTCTTTCTGATTTTAGACATTCTAATTAGTATGCTGTTGTTGTTCGGTCGCTAAGTCACATCTGACTATGCAACCCCATAGACTGCAGCACACCAGACTTCATTGTCCTTCACTGTCTCCCGGAGTTTGCTCAAACTCATGTCCACTGGACCCATGATGCCATCCAATCATCTCATCCTCTGTCATGCCCTTCTCCTTTTGCCTTCAGTCTTTCCTAGCACTAAGGTCTTTTCCAATGAGTCAGCTCTTAGCATCAGGTGCTCAACGTATTACAGATTCAGCTTTAACATCAGTCCTTCCAATGAATATTCAGGGGTGATTTCCTTCAGGATTGACCGATTTATAATAGTATTTAATTATGGATTTAATTTGTATTTTATTATGATTAATGTTGTTGAACATCTTTTCATGTGATTATAGGCCATCCATACATATTCTTTTGTAAAGTGTCTATTCAAGTCTTTTACTCCTTTAAAAGTTAGATTTTTTAAATTATTGAGCTGTAAGAGTTCTTTATATAATCTAGATTCAAGTCCGTTGTTACCTATAGTCAGCAAATTTTTCTCCAGCTTGTGGCTTGCCTTTTAGTTTCTTTTATGGTGTCTTTCAAAGAAGTAGCGTCTTGTGCTTTTTTTTTTTTTTAATGCTGACAATCTCATTTTACTCTCAAAACAGTTACTTAGATGAGTCTGGTATTGTTTTAACATTTTAGAGATAAGGAATCTTACAGGTTCACTGTTGTGTTCAAAGTCACACAGCTTTTCAGAGCAATGCCAGTATGAGACCTTCAGTTCTCAGATTCTAAGTCTATACAGAATTTGATGTGTTGACTCAGGAGCAGTTCAAGGTTTACCTTCTTGTTTGCATCTAAAGAGAACTACTTTATGGGATGACCTAGTCCCTGGCAGATGGAGGATTTCAAGGCTCTCGTGTGAATCTGTATTCCAGCTGCAGCTGTGTGTTCCCACCCACGAAGGGAAACATGGAGAAAGAGCAGGAGCTACCAGCAATTTTAAATTCCTTCAAGCTGAAAGCTATTTATTAAACCAGACAGATGATGGCAGAGCAAGATCCTGCTCCCTCTCATCCCCTCTGACCTCCCATCAACTTCTGTTCCTGTCTTGGTCTTTTAAAAAAAGTGCTTTTTAATGATATCCATAATTCATAAAAAGAAACGATAAAATCAAAACATATTACTACTGGCTTATAAATGCCTGTGCTATTAATTATTAACAGCCCAAGAAGAAAGTCGGGATGGATCCCAAAGGTGAGAGAGATAAAGGCAAAAGTGGGAAAAAAATTGATTGGGAAAAAAAATAAAGTTGATTGGAAACCTTTGGGTACAAACCTTTGTACCCAAAGGTTTCCAGTTTGGACCATGCATATTAATTAGGGATTTAATCCTTTTCTCAAGGAGCAAGCAGAAGTTTAGTGAACACGGGGCCTTAGCAATCACCTAATGAAAAGCTCTCATGTCACATAGGGGAAAAACCTGAAGCCCAAAGCAAGGCCTCCCTTGTTTCTCAAGAGAGTCGTGGATGGAGCTAGCAGTGAGACATGTTTCCTTTAACTGCCAGTCCTGTTCTGTATTCTATTCTGTCTCTTTCATTGCCACACTTGACATCAAGGGAGGATAAGTGTTTTCCAAAATAAAGGGACTCATTTTCTGCAAAGCCTAAGAATCAGTCCCCACTTTCACTGTTTCAAACTCAGGGCCATTTTTCCAATTCAAATAGAACCACTCTCTCCTCCCCTGGAGACAGGGAGCAAGAACCAGCCTGCCTGGGCAGAACAAATCTAATGGTGATTTACCTAAAGAAGATCAATATTCTTAATCCCTCCTAGCACCTGGAATTCTCTTATGGGAATATATTCTTTAGGATGAAGTGAAGTGATGTCAATTTCCCTATAAGTGAGAATTCATGATGTCAATTCCCCTATAAAAACTACTCCTCCCCCGAGTAGTGAAGACTTCTGCCGTGTCCCGCCCACTGTCTCCCGCACATAGTAATGTGTTGCTCCAGGACCCTTCCTGTAAGATCCCATTGTCCAAAACTATGGATGTCCCTGCCCCTGTCTCCAGGCTCTTTCTCTGGTCTTGAGCCTGGGCAACTACAAGGCTTGCAGGGTGCAGCCCAACTAAGGGATGACCGTCAGATGCTAGAATTCTGCTTAGAGATGTTTCAATTGAATAAGGAATTCAGAACGTTGACTACCCAGACTGGATACACCTCTCCCCTTTTTCTTCTTTGCCCAAAGGCAAAATTAACTCCAGGACTTTCCAACAGGACCTCAGCTCTAAGAGGCAGAAGACTGCGGCGTCAGCACTTTCTGGCAGCCTTTCAACCAGGCTTTCACTTCTAGCCACGCTATGATACCGTCTTCTATTTTTATTTTTAAAGTCAAAATGTATGAGATGTTTTCTCTTCACTGTCTCTATTTTGATTTTGAAAGGTACACAAATATGTAACAGCATCTTTTTCTTATTCCTAACATGCATAAGAGAAGACGATCAAACTAAACAATAATGATAAAGACACACAGGTACGTCCACTTGGGACCAGACACACCACCTCCCTGGAAACTCCCACTCACCCTGGTTTCTATGGAAGGTCTGGCATCAATGAGAAAGGTACTTAACACTCTGTGGGGCGGGGGTGGGGGAGCAAGGGCCAAGTTATGTGCTGATGTGCCGGGGCTTGATTCTTAGTGATTTCTCCAGTCACTCCAAGATAGATTGTGTCTTCTATTTTTGGATTCACACTGGAAAGACAATTAAATTAAAGGGCTATTCATTTCACTATGTTTGTCTCCAGGCTAATCAGACAGAAATGCAAATGGCTTCTATTGAGTGAGTTTTCCGCCTCAACGAGAACAAGATTGTTAACACCAAACCCTGTGTACTTCAGAGTTCCACATGCATGAAGGGGGAGAAACACAAATTCCAACCCTGGATGCTACCTGAAAGCTCCTGTGAATGCAAATAGATATTATCCTAAATGAAGGCGTACTTAGCATCTATGGCCACTCATGGGTCCTTAGAACAGTTGTCAGAAATGGGTCTGCTTACTGATATGGACATAACTGGGAGAAAGGAAGAAGAAATTCTTTTTTTCCAACTTCACTCAGGAGAGTGGAGAAATGACAGAAGGTACATACATTGCTCTGTATGATAATAAATAATAAACATAAAACAAACAATAAGTACATAAACATCACTTCTTTAATGTTCCTTCCTTACATAGCAGCAGGTAGCCTTGCATCAAAGAGAGTTGCCAGCAAGCCTACGGCTCCCAGCTCCCAGTTTCAAATCCCACAAAATGGAAACAGTAAACTGTCTCAAAATTTCAAACCAAAGGTCCAGAAATGAGTTGTGCTGGCATGATTGGCCTGACTTACAATGACCAGATCAGAGGCTGAAGAGCAGCTGACTCAACACGTCAGGGCCCACGGTGAAGCCGTGAGAGAAGATGGACGGAACTGGGTCATTAAGGGCTCTTGAGAAAGGATGGGTGGGGAGTGGTGGCTGAAGAGCTGACCCCACCTGTTCACTCCATGTGTATATGGCCAGGAAGGACCTTTAAAAAATAGGTTAACTGGTGGCTTGTCCACAAAAAGAACTAGAAGCAACTAGAATTTGCAATGTTTTCCCTTAGAGAAACATGTAGCATGTGGGACATGAGATTGCCCTCCAGTAGTCCTTGCTCAAAAGTAATTTCCATATTGAACAGATGACCTTCCTTAGGGAAAAAGTAAGACTTTCAAACTAGCCTATAGTCCATAAAATAACAGTCTGCAACCTGCCATTTGTAGATCATTTCAGGGCCTGGCCGGCCCAAATTGAAACTTGCCCATCACCAACGGCAGATGAAATGTGAGGTTCCTCTAATAGCAGGGCCACCAGGGCCTCTGCGATGGAGAGGACGTGGGTTATGACGGTTGTTGTGGCCTTCATTATTTACAAAGACCTATCTGGCAGGATATAATAAGCAGAACAAAATTTGAGACAACAAAAATGTCTCAGTGTTTATGAAAGCCCAAACTATTTCCCAGGAAAAGAAGTCATTTAGAGCAAATTGAAAGCACTTGACTTCATCTTCACTTTTATGAAAAAAAAAAAAAAAATCCCCAACTGAGGACAATTCAACTCAGTCTTTGAAATTCACATCCATCTAAAAATGATTGGAAGGAAGGAAGGAAGAGGGGGAAAGCAAAGAAAAAAGGGGAGGGAGAAAGGGATCAAAGGCTGGTACAGAGCCCAGAATGTGAACAACATTTGACCATCTTGGTAACATGCCTCTCAAGTCTTGAAATCCACTCTTTTTTTTTTTCTCATATAATAAAACAAATGTAAGTTTGAGGCCTAATCTTCTATCAGGTAAATTCTCCTCTGAAAAGTCTGTTGTTTTTTGGCAAGTGCCCCAGCTAGTAAATTGGATCAAAATGAACGGGCAGTGTTTGATTCTCTTCTATTCCTACTACCCACAAACAAAAGCAAAGATAACGGAAAATGCAAGCCAACACGTATCAGAATGTTCACAGCAGGTCTACTCATAATAACCAAAAACTGGAAACAACCCAAATGTTCATCAGGAATAGAACGGATAAATAAATCGTGACACGTGTGCACAACGCAATACTAGCAACGAGAATAAACAAACTACAACTACAGGCAACAACAGGAGACAACCTCATGAGGATGATGTTTAACAAAAGAAATCAGATGGAGTGGAATATTTATCACAATACTTCAATTACACTAAAGTTCAAAAGCAGACAACCAGTTTATGGTGATGAAAGCCAGATCGGTGGTTAACCACCGGGGAAAGGGGACATGCAGGCACCCCTGGAATGTTCGTCAGGTTCTATTTCTTGATTTGAATGACAGATACACTTTGTGAAAATTCATCACGCTACACAAGTATCGCTGGTGCTTCTTTCTGCATGTATATTTTACTTCACTAAATACCTTCCTTAAAATTGTGTATGATATGAGTAAACTTTGGGGGATGATGGAAATGTGCTTTGTTTCAAGTTCGGTGGTGATTACAAGATCATACTAACCAATCCACACAGTTAAAATTGATGAATTTATTACCTGTAAACTATAGTTAGTAAAACTTATTTTTAAAAAGATTTTATGAAGAAGAGTTCTACTCTCTACACACCGAAGCAGTTTGAGAACAATTCAGAACAAAAGCAAGTACTTGCTTTTACTCCTGAGCTTTATTCTGTAGGAGGAACAAATCAAAGCCTCAAATGCTTAAATGTGTATAAATTAACAGAATTGTTGTTGTGTAGTCACTCAGTCATGTCTGATTCTTCGTGATCCCATGGACTGTCACTCGCCAGGTTCCTTGTCCATGGGATTCTCAAGGCAAGAATACTGGAGTGCGTTGCCATATTCTTCTCCAGGGAATCTTCCTGACCCAGGGATAAAACTGGCATCTCCTGCACTGGCAGGTGGATTCTTTATCATTGAGCCACCAAGGAACCATAAATTATTAGAAGTCCTCAAAGGCAGAGATCCTGTTTATACTTGAATCCTGTTTATACTTCGTATTAGCCAGTTGGAAAACTGAGGCTAGGGATTCTCCTTTCAATCCTTATAATCCTCTAAATTTCTCCTAGTGTCACCAATGTGCCTGTTCAGTTCAGTTCAGTCCCTCAGTCATGTCCGACTGTTTGCGACCCCCTGTGCATCACCAACTCCCAGAGTTTACTCAAACTCATGCCCATTGAGTCAGTGATACCATCCAACTATCTCATCCTCTGTTGTCCCCTTCTCCTCCTGCCTTCAATCTTTCCCAGCATCTGGGTCTTTTCAAATGAGTCAGTTATTCACATCAGGTGGCCGAAGTACTAGAGCTTCAGCTTTAGCATCAATCCTTTCAATGAATATTCAGGGCTGACTTCCTTTAGGATTGACTGGTTGGATCTCCTTGCAGTCCAGGGGACTCTCAAGAATCTCTTCCAACACCACAGTTCAAAAGCATCGATTCTTCGGTGCTCAGCTTTCTTCACAGTCCAACTCTCATATCCATACATGACCACTGGAAAAACCATAGCCTTGACTAGATGCACCTTTGTTGGCAAAGTAATGTCTCTGCTTTTCAATATGCTGTCTAGGTTGGTCATAACGTTCCTTCCAAGGAATAAGCATCTTTTAATTTCATGACTGCAGTGTCCATCTGCAGTGATTTTGGAGCCCCCAAAAATAAAGTCTGACACTGTTTTCACTGTTTCCCCATCTACTGCCATGAAGAGATGGGATCATCCATGATCTTAGTTTTCTGAATGTTGAGTTTTAAGCCAATTTTTTCACTCTCCTCTTTCACTTTCATCAAGAGACTCTTTAGTTCTTTTTCACTTTATGCCATAAGAGTGGTGTTATTGGCATATCTGAGGTTATTCATATCTCACCTGGAAATCTTGATTCCAGCTTACGCTTCATCCGGCCCAGCAAGTTAAATAAGCAGGGTGACAATATACACTTTGACGTACTTCTTTTCCTATTTGGAACCAGTCTGTTTTTCCATGTCCAGTTCTAACTGCTGCTTCCTGACCTGCATACAGGTTTCTCAAGAGGCAGATCAGGTGGTCTTGTATTCCCATCTCTTTCAGAATTTTCAAATTTGTTGTGATCCACACAGTCAAAGGCACTGACAGTCAATAAAACAGAAGTAGATGTTTTTCTGGCACTCTCTTGCTTTTGCAGTGATCCAACAGATGTTGGCAATTTGATCTCTGGTTCCTCTGCCTTTTCTAAATCCAGCTTGAACATCTGGGAGTTCCCAGTTGAAGCTGTTGAAGCCTAGCCCAGAGAATTCTGAGCATTACTTTACTAGCATGTGAGATGAGTGCAATTGTGTGGTAGTTTGAGCATTCTCTGGCATTGCTTTTCTTTGGGATTGGACTGAAAACTGACCTTTTCCAGTCCTGTGGCCACTGCTGAGTTTTTCAAATTTGCTAGCATGTTGAACACAGCACTTTGACAGCATCATCTTTTAGGATTTGAAATAGCTCAACTGGAATTCTATCACCTCCACTAGCTTTGTTCAAAGTGATGCTTCCTGAGGCCCACTTGACTTCACTCCAGGATGTCTGGCTCTAGGTGAGTGATCATACCATCACGGTTATCTGGGTCCTGAAGATCTTTTTTGTATAGTTCTTCTGTGTATTCTTGCCACATCTTCTTAATATCTTATGCTTCTGTTAGGTCCACACTATTTCTGTCCTTTATTGTGCCCATCTTTGCATGAAATGTTCCCTTGGTATCTCTAATTTTCTTGAAGAGATCTCTAGTCTTTCCCATTCTGTTGTTTTCCTCTATTTCTTTGCATTGATCACTGAGGAAGGCTTTCTTATCTCTCCTTGCTATTCTTTGGAACTCTGCATTCACATGGGTATATCTTTCCTTTCCTCCTTTTCTCTTCACTTCTCTTTTTTTCTCAGCTATTTGTAGGGCCTTCTTAGACAACCATTTTGCCTTTTTGCATTTCTTTTTCTTGGGGATGATCTTGATCCCTGTCTCCTGTACAATGTCATGAACCTCCATCCATAGTTCTTCAGGCACTCTGTCTGTCAGATCTAATCCCTTGAATCTATTTGTCACTTCCACTGTATAATCATAAGGGATTTGATTTAGGTCATACCTGAATGGTCTATTGGTTTCCCCTACTTTCTTCAATCTATGTCTGAATTTAACAATAAAGAGTTCATGATCTGAACCACAGTCTGCTCCCGGTCTTCTTTTTGCTGACTGTATAGAGCTTCTCCATCTTTGGCTGCAAAGATTAAAATAAATCAGATTTTGGCATTAACCAACTGGTGATGTCCTTGCGTAGGGTCTTCTTTTGTGTTGTTGGAAAAGAGTGTTTGCTATGACCAGTGGGTTCTCTTGGCAAACCTCTATTAGTCTTTGCCCTGCTTCATTCTGCACTCCAAGACCAAATTCGCCTGTTACTCCAGGTGTTTCTTGACACTCTACTTTTGCATTCCAGTCCCCTATAATGAAAAGGACATCTTTTTTTGGGTATTAGTTCTAGAAGGCCTTGTAGGTCTTCATAGACCCGTTCAGCTTCAGCTTCTTCAGCGTTACTGGTCAGGGCATAGACTTGGACTACTGTGATATTGAATGGTTTGCCTTGGAAATGAACAGAGATCATTTTGTCATTTTTGACATTGTATACCAGCACACTGTGGTGACTGTGCCCCAGTGATGCTGCCAAACAACCAAGCACAGAATCTTCTTTACTGCTCACTCTTGTGGCTCAGCTCTGCTGATTGTCCAGGGCTTGCTCCTCTGTCTGGGGTCAGGCTAGCCACTTCCTGATACAAGTGGCCTCAACTGCAATGACCAGGGCAATGTGGCACGGTCGTGGTCCTCCCAGGTGGTCCTGGGGATACTCACCTCCTGAGGTCCATGCCTGTGTGCAGTTGCCTCCCACAGAACAAAGAGCTTCCTGTATAGAATAGAATCTTCCAAAGCTAACATGGGTATTTCAAGGCTTAGTCACAAAAGGCAATGTAACATCTGCCTTGCTCATTTGCATCACATAGTAAGTGAAAGCCAGACAGCATGGCATGGAGATAGACAATGAGCCCAGTGGAGAGAATTGGATGGTAAGGAACCAAGGCCTGAACATTCAACACCAACTCGCTGGACACATTCAAGAGCTGTCTAGCCCCAGCCAAGACTTCAGATGGCTTTAACCCCCGAGACAGCACCAATCAGCTAAACCACACCTGAATTCCTAATATCTTCTAGAAACACCAAAAGATAATAAATGCTTATCATTTTATGCTACTAATCTTTGGGATAATTTGCTATGCTGTCATAGATCACTAGCATTCTGAGCCTACAACACGTAATCCTCATTATTCAATAGACTACCCTGGGTACATTCTCATGAGAGCAGAGATGCAGGACAGTCAGTGAAGGAAGGCCTGCCAGCACTTTCCAGGTCTCTACTTGAATGCTGTCTCCAAAGATCCTTTTGGCCAAATTAACTCAAAAGGCTCAGGTCATCTACTGTAATAAGGCATTATAAAGTTACATGGCAAAAAGCATGGTTGGTGGTTTTGAAATGTGTTCACAAAGTCCTTGACACCACCTTATTTATTTATTTTTTATTGTTGTTGTTGTTGTTTTTTTCCTGCACCTCATGGTATGCAGGATCTTAGTTCCTCGGAAAGAAATCAGATCAGCACCCTCTGCAGCAGGAGTGCAGAGCCTTAACCACAGGATCACTAGGGAAGCTCCAGAACTGCCCATTTAAAAGCAGGGACTATTTTCCTTCCTCTTGAATGCAGGTTGGTCTTACTAACTCTGTTAATTGCAAGTGTCTCACTTCTAATAAATAGAAGGATGGCACGTGAGCTAGGTCATAAAAAGGATAGCTTCTGCCTGGCTTTCCCTCCTTCACATTCACAGGTTTCTTGCTCTGGACAAACCAGCCGCTTGTCACAAGGACAGTGGAGCAGACTTGTAGGGAGTCTGCATGGAGAGGTATGTGCGTGTGCTAAGTCACTTCAGTTGTGTTCAACACTTTGCAACCCCATGGACTGCAGCCCACCAGGCTCCTCTGTCCATGGGATTCTCCAGGCAAGAATACTGGAGTGGGTTGCCTTGTCCTCCTCCAGGGGATCTTTCCGACCCAGGGATCGAACCCGTGTCTCTTATGTCTCCTTCATTGGCAGGTGGTTTTCACCACTGGCACCTCCTGGGAAGCCCACATGGAGGGGAACTGAAGCCAAATACCAACAACTAGCACCAACTTGTCGCCACATTGGAAGTGAATCCTCTAGCCCCTGCTCACATCTTACGTGCAAATGAGATCCTAATATCCAAGCTACTACAGAATATTCCTGACACACAGAAACAGGAGAGGCAGAGGTGTGTTTGTTTGTTTCTGAGAGTTATGTTTTATTCAGTGGGAATTTTTGGAACTTTAAGCCTGGCAGAGAGCATCTTGGTAGCCAGATGCCAGAATCTCTACCATTAATGTCCTAGAAAGCTGGATGTCTTCACAGCTCCCTTCACCTGAAATGGAATCTGTGCCCACTTCATCTTGCTGCTCTCTTCCAGTCACAAGTCTTGTGCAGGTAAACATTGTTGGCAGAGTTTCTTTGCAAAGAAAGATGGGGACGTGAACTGTGAGCTCCCTTCTTAGGAAGGTGTTGTTCAAAAGATTGAAAATATCCCAGGAATAGGCAGGGTGTTGAAATGGCGCTGAGTAGGAAAATTGGCGAATTCTCACTTTTCATCCCCAGAAAAAGTCACCATTACATTACTAAAACATAGATAACTAGAGAAACTACTCACAGGTCTTTCTGTTTCCTGGAACCCAAACTGGCAAATGAGTGTCATCTCCAGAGCCATTTCTAATCATTTGGTAGTGCCTGATTGAGTTGCTAAGAAGAACCCCAGGATCAGGTGAAAAGAGATCCGGGATTGAGTTGTGGTGATGCCTTAGGTGCTGTGTATTTCTGTTAAAATTAGGTACCTGCAAAAATAAATGTCCTTAGTCTCTCTAACTTTTCTCCATGTCTATAAAGAGGGGTGAAACACCCTTTGACCTTTTATAACTGTTTAGATTAAAACTGTCACCTTTTAGTCACCTTTCTGAGGTGGCAGGCAGGCCAATGCACGCCCTCTTTATATCACTCCAGTACTTGGCAGAACCAAACACACAGAACAGCTCTTCTGCTGAGTACAGCCTCCTGCTCGTCTCCCTTTCCTCTCCCCACCCTCATGTAATTTCCCAAATCCCCAACCAACTCTTTTCCTCCCAGGACTCGCTCATTCATCTTATCTTTCTCTCTCCTTTCCCTGAAATTCAGCCAATGGTATAAATAAACTGTGGACAAACAGTTCCTACACTTTAGGCTTGCCATTTTCCTGTTTGGATGGTGTGGTCTTTCTCCATGTGAGTCAACTTGGCTTGATTTCAGTCACCACTCAGAGTCCAACTTTGGGACTGGCCAGAAGTCTACATTAAAGAGGCTTCCCTATCTCAAGACTAAACATCACACCTCTTGTGCAATAGTTTCAGTGGGGCAGATTCTCGCCTCTCCTCAGCCATGTTACAAAGCAGGGCATTTGCCTGGGCCTAGAGCAGTGCTTCTGAGGCTTCAGTGTGCAAACCAATCACCTGGATTGGTTTAAAGAAGATTCTGTTTCACAGAGTAGGGCCAAGACTCTCCTTTCCCATCAAGGTGATGGCAATGATGCAGATGCTCTGGTCCACAGACCACACTCCATCTAGCTATGTTCTGGAAGACCCAGTCTCACCCTCGTCCCGAGAACTTTCTGCAGTTTCTTCTTACCTCTCTCCTCTGGATCACATTCCTTCTCCATCCTTACCCTAATAATGCATGTCCATTCTTCCTCCACCCCTGATCATAATTACTTTACTTATTCGGTGAATCAAGAATCACTGAACACCTGCCATAAGTTAGACACTGCACTGGGCACGAGGGCAAACAACATTACTCCTGCTCATGTGGAACTTAACACTCCAAAGAGAAGACATTAACAAATAATTATTCAATAATTAGTTGCAATTGTAAGAATACCAGGAATGAAAATTGTAGGATGACGTGAGAGCAAATAATGCAGAAAAGTCTAACCAGGCTCCTCGGTCCTTGGAGTTTTCACTTTGCACGATCTCCCCTGGTCTTATATAAACACAGTCTTGTCTACACTGAAGAAAAGCATCCAAAGGTTCTTCCGTGACCTTTCACCTTTCCCCTTGAGCATGGCCACCGGTGTGCAGTTGGTGTTGCACGGCTACCCTCACCTTTGGCAGGAAGACACACGTGGCATGGAGGTTATGGTTGGCAAGAGAGTCCGAGGCTTCCCTAGCTCCAGATTAATCTCGGGCTGCCTCATGCCATCCTTGCCCCTTGGCTCTGCTTCTTAACAGCACTGACCATCTGCACAGGCAAGCTGTTCACTCCCAAATTCTAGTCGGCCCTTCCCCTTCTCACAAAAAGACAGGAAATGTGATGCCCTCGTTTCTTCCCTCTCATGACCTCTTCTGCTGACCGGTGACTTGGCTATTGCCAGCAAATTGTGCTCATTAACACTTGGTCTTTAATAGTCTTTCCTCAAAAATGTCAAGCTCTGGGTCTACCTGTCGTAGCAGAGATGCTGGCTTCCTTGGACTCAGAAAGCTTCAACTGCAGTAGTTGCCCTTTCCAGTCTCACAGAGGATCAGCTGGGCAGAAGAAGGAAAGGCTTGGAGATTACAGAGCCACTGTAACTGGTGTAGGATAAGGTCTTCCATGATGTTTTCCCTATAGTTCATTTCTGTATGGTATCATATTCAAGGAAATAATAACCCACTAGCTAAAGGGTATCTACAGAGCAAGTTGAATCTTTTCTGAAATCTCTTGAAAAAGGATTTGTCCATTTTAACTTAAAAGACAATTTAAGGTCTCGATCGTGATATCTGTACTCTTTTTTAATATATTCACATTTATAGTAGCTTCTCCAATGTCTTCTTTCTACTCCCTCTCTTGAAACTCTCCTGCCTCTCCATCAGAACAGACCCATTGCACTTCCAGGCCCTTCATCACTAACCGTTTCCCTCCCTGGATTTCTTCTGCCAAAGTCTTAAGACGATCGCCCTCCCCTCTCTCCAGCACTGCTCACCTCAGCAAGGCCTACCACTCTGCCCCATGGCCTGAGTAGATCCAGGACCTGGAGGAATATCCAGAGCTCTTCCCCTGAGGATCCTGCCCCCTGGGAGGAAGGGAGGGCAGATGTGGACCCTCCCACCTCGTCTGTGCTGGGTTTTGCTCCTCACTGCCACCTCACTAACCCCAGGAATTAATTCCTTTTATTTCAAGGAAAAAGGGCAGGATAGTTATCAACATTCTAGTGTTCGATGATTAAGAAAATGGAGAAGGGCTAATATGAAATCATTAGCTGTTTATTCAGCTACTAGCACCTGCATTCAATTAAAAACACATCTGAGGGACTTCCCTGGGGGTCCAGTAGTTAAGAATCCCCTGTGCAACGCAGGGGCCGGGTGGACAACCCTGGCTGGGGAACTCAATCCCACATGCAGTATAGCAGCTAAGCCTGGATGCTACACTTACAGAGCCCGCATGCCTCAACCAGAGAGTCTGTGTGCTCTCTAATGCAAAAGTCTGTACAACGCAATGAGGATTCCATGTGCTGCAATTAAGACCTGATCCAGCCAAATAGATAAATAAAATAAACACTCTTTAAAATTTTCTTAAATGCATATATACGTTCAGTTCAGTTCAGTTCATTTCAGTTGCTCAGTCATTTCCGACTCTTTGCGACCCCATGAATCGCAGCACACCAGGCCTCCCTGTCCATCACCAACTCCCGGAGTTCACTCAGACTCACGACCATCGAGTCCGTGATGCCATCCAGCCATCTCATCCTCTGTCGTCCCCTTCTCCTCCTGCCCCCAATCGCTCCCAGCATCAGAGTCTTTTCCAATGAGTCAACTCTTCGCATGAGGTGGCCAAAGTACTGGAGTTTCAGCTTTAGCATCATTCCTTCCAAAGAAATCCCAGGGTTGATCTCCTTTAGAATGGACTTGTTGGATCTCCTCACAGTCCAAGGGACTCTCAAGAGTCTTCTCCAACACCACAGTTCAAAAGCATCAATTCTTTGGCGCTCAGCCTTCTTCACAGTCCAACTCTGACATCCATACATGACCACAGGAAAAACCATAGCCTTGACTAGATGGACCTTAGTTGGCAAAGTAATGTCTCTGCTTTTGAATATACTGTCTAGGTTGGTCATAACTTTTCTTCCAAGGAGTTAATTTCATGGCTGCAGTCACCATCTGCAGTGATTTTGGAGCCCCCCAAAATAAGGCTGACACTGTTTCCACTGTTTCCCCATCTATTTCCATGAAGTGATGGGACCGGATGCCATGATCTTCGTTTTCTGAACGTTGAGCTTTAAGCCAACTTTTTCACTCTCCTCTTTCACTTTCATCAAGAGGCTTTTTAGCTCCTCTTCACTTTCTGCCATAAGGGTGGTGTCATCTGCATATCTGAGGTTATTGATATTTCTCCCAGCAATCTTGATTCCAGCTTGTATTTCTTCCAGTCCAGCGTTTCTCATGATGTACTCTGCATATAAGTTAAATAAGCAGGGTGACAATATACAACCTTGACGTACTCCTTTTCCTATTTGGAACCAGTCTGTTGTTCCATGTCCAGTTCTAACTGTTGCTTTCTGACCTGCATACAGATTTCTCAAGAGGTAGGTTAGGTGGTCTGGTATTCCCATCTCTTTCAAAATTTTCCACAGTTTATTGTGATCCACACAGTCAAAGGCTTTGGCATAGTCAATAAAGCAGATCCTGTATGTGAGACAGCAAAAGAGACACAGATGTATAGAATGGATTTTTGGACTCTGAGGGAGAGGGAGAGGGAGAGGGTGGGATGATTTGGGAGAATGGCACTGAAACATGTATACTATCATGTAAGAAATGAATCGCCAGTCTATGTTCGATGCAGGATACAGGATGCTTGGGGCTGTTGCACGGGGATGATCCAGAGATGATATGGGGTGGGAGGTGGGAGGGGGGGTTCAGGATTGGGAACTCATGTACACCCATGGCAGATTCATGTCAATGTATGGCAAAACCAATACAGTATTGTAAAGTAAAATGAAGTAAAAATAAAAATTAAAAATAAATAAATAAATAAAAAGGCCTTTAATGAACATTCAAAAATTCAATAAAACTGACATAACAACAACAACAAAAAGCAGAAATAGATGTTTTTCTGGAACTCTCTTGCTTTTTCCATGATCCAGCAGAAGTTGGCAATTTGATCTCTGGTTCTTCTGCCTTTTCTAAAACCAGCTTGAACATCAGGCAGTTAACGGTTCACGTATTGCTGAAGCCTGGCTTGGAGAATTTTGAGCATTACTTTACTAGCATGTGAGATGAGTGCAATTGTGCGGTAGTTTGAATACTCTTTGGCATTGCCTTTCTTTGGGATTGAAATGAAAACTGACGTTTTTCAGTCCTGTGGCCACTGCTGAGTTTTCCAAATTTGCTGGCATATTGAGTGCAGCACTTTCACAGCATCATCTTTCAGGATTTGAAACAGCTCTACTGGAATTCCATCACCTCCACTAGCTTTGTTCCTGGTAATGCTTCCTAAGGCCCACTTGACTTCACATTCCAGGATGTTTGGCTCTAGGTGAGAGATCATACCATCATGATTATCTTGGTTGTGAAGATCTTTTCTGTACAGTTCTTCTGTGTATTCTTGCCATCTCTTCTTAATATCTTCTGCTTCTGTTAGGTCCAGACCATTTCTGTCCTTTATTGAGCCCATCTTTGCATGCAATGTTCCCTTGGTATCTCTAATTTTCTTGAAGAGATCTCTAATCTTTCCCATTCTGTTCTTTTCCTCTATTTCTTTGCATTGATCCCTGAAGAAGGCTTTCTTATCTCTTCTTGCTATTCTTTGGAATTCTGCATTCAGATGCTTATATCTTTCCTTTTCTCCTTGGCTTTTCACCTCTCTTCTTTCCACAGCTATTTGTAAGGCCTCCACAGACAGCCATTTTGCTTTTTTGCATTTCTTTTCCATGGGGATGGTCTTGATCCCTGTCTCCTGTACAATGTCGAACCTCATTCCATAGTTCATCAGGCACTCTATCTATCAGATCTAGGCCCTTAAATTTATTTCTCACTTCCACTGTATAATCATAAGGGATTTGATTGAGGTCATACCTGAATGGTCTAGCCATTTTCCCTACTTTCTTCAACTTGAGTCTGAATTTGGTAATAAGAAATTCATGATCTGAGCCACAGTCAGCTCTTGGTCTTGTTTTTGTTGACTGTATAGAGCTTCTCCATCTTTGGCTGCAAAGAATAGAATCAATCTGATTTCGGTGTTGACCATCTGGTGATGTCCATGTGTAGAATCTTCTCTTGTGTTGTTGGAAGTGGGTGTTTGCTATGACCAGTGCCTTTTCTTGGCAAAACTCTATTAGTCTTTGCCCTGCTTCATTGTGCATTCCAAGGCCAAATTTGCCTGTTACTCCAGGTGTTTCTTGACTTCCTACTTTTACATTCCAGTCCCCTATAACGAAAAGGACATCTTTTTTGGGTGTTAGTTCTAAAAGGTCTTGTAGGTCTTCATAAAACCATTCAACTTCAGTTTCTTCAGCGTTACTGGTTGGGGTGTAGACTTGGATAACTGTGATATTGAATGGTTTGCCTTGGAGATGAACAGAGATCATTCTGTCATTTTTGAGATTGCATCCAAGTACTGCATTTCGGACTCTTTTGTTGACCATGATGGCTACTCCATTTCTTCTGAGGGATTCCTGCCTGCAGTAGTAGATATAATGGTCATCTGAGTTAAATTCACCCATTCCAGTCCATTTTAGTTCGCTGATTCCTAGAATGTCGACGTTCCCCCTTGCCATCTCTTGTTTGACTACTTCCAATTTGCCTTGATTCATGGACCTGACATTCCAGGTTCCTATGCAATATTGCTCATATATACATAGGCTATTCAAATATCTTTATGTGTATGCACCCTCGCACACACATGTATAGATTTGGATTTCCTGTATTAAATGCCAATCCTGCCAAGATGATAACTCTCCCCATGACCCCTTCACCACAGTCCCTTGTCCATGGCCCACAGGCTGGAAGCCAGATATTCCTGTCACTTAATTAGCTTAGTGAATATTTAATCACACACTACCAACATTTTAAAACTTCACCTTAACACATTACTTTTCATGAACTCTCCAAAGTGTTCAAAGTTGTGAGCAGATTAAGACTCATCTTGGCCCTAAGCATGTTTTAATTTTAGGATTATTGGAGGGACAGAGTTAATCAAGTTTCTTTGACATGTATCCACCTATTTTGCTCCATAGAAAGCCCCACAAATCCTCACATTGGTGTCAGTGCCGAGCCATCCCTTGTGGATGCTAATTGTACACAACACTAAAGAAGCATGTGGATGGCACTGGCTTCCTAACATGCAGCTTTGTGTCATAATCGCTGTTTACCAGCTGGGACATTGATGGAGCATTTTACAGCACAGCCTTCGCTACCCTCATGAAATATTATAATCACATAAAATGTTATGCTGTAGGATTGTAAGGAATATGGAGGCTGCTCTTGGCATCTGTACCTTAATCACCTCTTTTCATGGCTTTGCTGCCCACTTAGGAGTCCTTGGAAAGCTTCTTGCTGCATGAACAGGGGTGTGGAGTTGAAACAGTCACGCCCTGCAGACAGCCTCATTTCCAATTCCAGTTCGACAGCTCATGCAAGGTGGTGCCAGGAAGCTCTCTCGACTGTCCTGTGCTCTTATTTAATTGGCATTTCCTCAGACTCCAGAGCAATCATTTTTATCACTCAGGTATGAGAAACTCAGGAAGCCCTGATACAGATACTTAAACCAACTTAGCCACACACCTCTCAAAACTTGATCCATAGCTACCATTCAAGCTGCTCTGAGTCCTACCAAGTAGAACCTTGGCACCAGAAAAACAGCCCCAAGTTCTCACCTTAAGCATTAGCGGTGTGGATTGTCTGGGCCAAATACTGGAATCAGTGACAAAATTTTTGTCCTTATCCAGTCTGCAGTGACTCTGGGCAACAAAAATTCCCTGCTGGCTTCCTAAGATTTCAAACAAACTGTGATCCCAATGCAGACACAGTGTAGACTTTCCCCCACTGCCTGAAATCAACCAACTTTCTGGGGAATGGAAGAGCAATTTGTAGCAGGAGCACAAAAAGGCCTCTTGGTAAACTAGAGAGTCCACTTGGAGTATTACTAACTTCTGCAAAAAGTGGAAAATTGGCTCATTCAAAGATGATGAGCTGACGTTCCTGGGTTCAGAGACTAGCTCTGCCCCACCGCCGCCCCTGCCCAGGGGAGCTAGCTTCTGACGCCTTGAGGGGTGCTCTCCCCGGGTCAGGTAGTGAGGGGGCCGGGCGGCCAGCCTGGAGGAGGAGCCACCCACACATTGCTGGTGTGGGTGCTATCATCCACAGAACCAGCGTCCTTCTGATTTCAAGGCGACCGCCTCTTCTTTATGTGGGTGATCCTGATTTTAGCCAAGTCACAAACAGACAGAAGTCAGACAATGGGGCTGGAAGGGGAGAAAGAGCCACTCCTGCCCACGTCCGTCAGGCCTGACCCGCGGGTGTTCTTTCAGATGCTCCAACACTCCAATACTAAATGGCTGGCCCTGTGCCCTTGGGCTCCAGGTTCTGTTGCACGTCCCTATCATCTGGGAGCCTTTTACAGTCACATCCAAAGGCAGGGGGAGGGAGCCAGGCATCGGCAGTTTTGAAAGATCCCCAGAGTGTTCCCACATGCACCAGTTTGGGAACCACAAGCAAAGTGGCTGCGAGCACAGATGGCAGCGACAGGGATGGGTCTGACTCCTCACTGCACACCAGCTGTGTGCCCTCGGACAAACTTCTGAAGCTTGCTGTGCCTCCATTTTCTCATTTATAAGGTGTAGTATTTTAAGAATAGTGCCAGTGTTTACCTCAAGGTGTTTCCAAGAGAATTAAATGGTGTGTTATTTGTAAAGTGCTTAGTTCAGCTCCTGGTACCTGCTAAGAGCTGTGAAAGTTTGTTAACAAGAAAAACACATGCAAGCTTGTTTCTGCCCCAGGGCCTTTGCTCTTGCTTTGGCTGAACCAAACCCTCCCTGAGTGCCATGGCAATAGGCAGCCCACCTACACTAGGTACACTCTTGGTGCCCTTTTTTATTCCATGGCTTTCGGTGTGCATTTATTGAATATGTTTAAGTTGGGCTTCCCAGGTAGCGCTAGTGGGGAAGAACCTGTCTGCTAATGCAGGAGACGTAAGAGATGCGGGTTTGATCCCTGGGTTGGGAAGATCCCTTGGAGGAGGTCATGGCAACCCACTCAAGTATTTGCGCCTACAGAATCCCATGGACAGTGGAGCCTGGTGGGCTACAGTCCCTGGAATCACAGAGTGGGACATGACTGAAGCGGCTTAGCACACACGCGCGTGTTTAAGTTGTCTCTTCCACTGGAATGTAAACCTAGCAAGAGCAGATCTGCCCTCTGTCTAGAATAGCACCTGCATGAATGAGAGGCTGAAGGAGCATGAACACTGGGGTGAACCTGATTCCCCGGGAATGGGAAGGGCAGGTGCTGAGGTCCAGGCTTTGGGACAGTCACCCCTCCACAGGCCACCAATAGTTCATGATTCAGACATAACCTTGGGGCTTATTGTGGGTGCGATATCACTCACACACGTTAGCATCTCCAATTAAACCTTGTGCAAGAGGAAACTTGTTCATAAACAAGAGAAGTGGCCTCTCCCTGAAAGTCTAGACCTGAGGAGACTACACCAGATAAATCCCTCATATGAATTCTCTCACTTCATTTCAGCAAATACTTCATCTCTTTTATTAAGTTTACAGCTTTTCTATTTGCATTTTTATACATTGCTGTCCCCACCCAAATCAGGGTCCCCAGCTCCCATTCACTATGTGGGTCTGAGAAAATAATCATCAAGAATTTTAACAGGATGAAATACATGTGGACCATATCAAAGATAGTGAAGATTTAGATCTTAGATGGATAGCATAGTGTAGTTGTTGGTACCAGAGCTGTCTCTGAGAACCTCACAAGGATTCGACCTTTCCATTTGTGTCAATCATGCTATGGCTATGCTCCATTTCATGTTGTTCTATTGTTCAGTTGCTCAGTTGTTTCCAACTCTGTGACCCCATGGACTGTAGCACACCAGCCCCCTCTCTCCTGTACTATCTTCTGACTTGCTTCTTGCTCAGTCACTCTGTCAAGTGTAACTCTTTTGTGACCCCATGGACTGTAGACTGCCAGGCTGCTCTGTCCATGGAATCTTCCTGGCAAGAATACTGGGGTGGGTTCTCAGGGGATCTTTCTGACCCAGGGATTGAAATCCTGTCTCTTGCACCTCCTGCATTGGCAGGCAGGTTCTTTACCACTGTGCCACCTGGGAAGCCTTTAGTATCTCCCAGAGTTTGCTCAAATTCATATTCATTGAGTCAGTGACACTATCTAACCATCTCATCTTCTGTCGCACCCTTCTCCTTTTGCCCTCAACCTTTCCCAGCATCAGGGTCTTTTCCAATGAGTTGGCTCTTCACATCAGGTGGCCAACGTACTGGAGCATTAGCTTTAACATCCATCCATTTCATAGAAGATGATATGTTCTAACCAGGAACCTCAAGTGGATCTGAGGGTGATTTGAATTAGAACGTCACCTCCCTTTACGGGCACACATGTAAATGAACTGTGAATTCCTGCAGAGGAGAGCTCCCATTTTAGCTTATTTCAGATTGGAGCCACCAAGTGGCCCACTATGAAGTTGAGAACCTAAGTCAGCCAAAAGTCCATGGACATGACAAAGATCTCCTGAGTGTGTAGTCTATGAGATTTCACTGAAATTACTGAAATGCTGATGTTTCAGGAACGGGTTTGTAAAATTTGAACTTATAAACTCAATTCATCACAATGAGAGGCCATATGGCCCCAAGTCTAGTCTTTTCTCAGTGGTTTGCACCATGCTTGGCTGAAAGAATCAGAAGAAACCTCATAGAGGGGGCTCCAGACCCAAGTGCAGAATCTTCTAGCCCTGCCCTTTTGTACCTCCTCCACGTGTGGTGCCCAAACTTCTGTGAAGTGGTGTTTTGCAGTGGGAGATTGCCTAGCAGATATCAGCCAGACAGTTTCGCCCTTATCTTCATTAGTGCACTCCGGAGGTCCAGGGTTCTGTTGCCACGGGGCCACCAGGAGAAGTTGCTACTGATCTGAAAGCTGACTCACAGTCAGGGACTTGGCCTTGCTCTTCCAGCTGCTTTCTGCTCTGTGTACATCTTGAGAACGTCAAATGCAGTGCTAGAATGGGTGTGCTCTGCTCACCAGGCTGAACTATCTCATCTGGCCCTCCTTCCATCCCCCACCTGGCTGCTCCTGGCCACACTCAGTCTCGGGCTTTCAGATCAGTGCTTCCCAAACTTTAATCCACACACACATCACGGGGGATGTCTTAAAATGCAGATTCTAATTCTGAAGTTCTGAGGCAACGCCAGAGACTGCTTTTACAACAGGGGCTGGAAGTGGGGGCAGAGATGAGATGCTGCTGACCAAGGACCACAAGGTGAACAGAAAGTACATAAGCCATCAAAGTCTAATCATTGAAAGTGACCTTTGACCATGAGGGTTCACATTAGAAGGGAGGCTTGGTGCTTTTCCATCCTCGGGAGAATCTGCCATTTATAAGACAAGAAAGGATGGTGTTCCTGTGAAATTCTAGTCTAGGGGTGGTCTCAGTTGGGGGCAGACCAAATTATCTGAAATCCTGATGATCTATGTCATGAGGACACACTTGCACCCTGAGCGGCACCTGTGCATGGTGCTGGTGCCAGATGCTCCAGGGGGGTGGCTGAAGCAAACACAAAGGGCAGGGAAGAGCCCCAGGGGGACAGGACACAAGCTCTCTCCTCCTCCACCCAGTAAACTCTGGACCTGAGCTGCTGCTTTCTCCTGCATCAGGACCACGGGGCAGGAAGCCAGGCATGGAAACCTCTTCTGCAGGCTCAGCTGGCCCATAAATTCTGCTTTAAGACCTATTCCCTGAAGAGACATCACCAGCAAAAAGGCAGTAGGTGGCAGGAAGTGGTTAAATCCAACTCATTGCTTTATCATCAAGAGCAGCTGATGGAGGAAGCCTGCATGAAGCTCCCCAACTGCTCTTTCTCCCTTGTTCTTCTTAGGATTATTTTATTTATAGCTGGGAACAAATAATTACCTACAGCTGCGCTTCTCAATTGCAGGGCACTTAAGGCAGCTTTTCCACCCACCAGGTTGTTCCTCCCGGAGTCTTCTCCTGGGAGGAACTGCCTGACCGCCTTCGCCACCATCCTGTGACCTGACAGTCTTTTTTTAGTCATAAGAGGACTCAGATTATCAACCAAGAATCTTCCATATGGGCCCTCTCTATGACTTGTCTGTAATGCTTAGATTTATTCCTTTAGCCCAGTGCATTATCAGAGGAATAGATTTGAAGACATATACACATAGCTCCCCACAGGGTCCTTCTTGGAATTATGAGAGACCCTGTGTGGTGATTAGTTTAGCAGGACTTAGGAGCTAGAGCTCCAAATAGACTCAGATTGGAATTCTAGTCTGTCACTTCCCTGGTGGCTCAGAGGATGAAGTGTCTGCCTGCAGTGCATGAGACCTGGGTTTGATCCCTGGGTTGGGAAGATCCCCTGGAGAAGGAAATGGCAACCCACTCCAGTATTCTTGCCTGGAGAATCCCATGGACAGAGGAGCCTGGCAGGCTACAGTCCATGGGGCAGCAAAGAGTCGGACATGACTGAGCGACTTCACACACACACAGTTCCTTTAATTCTCAATTTTCTCATCTGCGTAGTGCAGACTATGATATAGTACCAACCCCACTGCTGCTGCTGCTGCTAAGTCGCTAAGTCGCTTCAGTTGTGTCCAACTCTCTGTGACGTCATAGACGGCAGCCCGCCAGGCTCCACTGTCCCTGGAATTCTCCAGGCAAGAACACTGGAGTGGGTTGCCATTTCCTTCTCCAATGCATGAAAGTGAAAAGTGAAAGTGAAGTCATTCAGTCGTGTCCAACTCCTCATGAGCCCATGGACTGCAGCCTACCAGGCTCCTCCGCCCACGGGATTTTCCAGGCAAGAGTACTGGAGTGGGGTGCCATTGCCTTCTCCCACCAACCCCACTGGTGCAAGGATAAAATGAAGGCTTGGCAAGTATTTACTTGCATGTTTGCACATAGGATGTAGTCAACAAATGCTAGCAAGTTACTACATGAGTGGTGGTGAGGAAGGGATACACCAGAGACACCAGAACCACAGAATTAAAGCCGGAAGAGGCCCTGGAGGTCAACTAGCCCAGCACATCTCAAAGTTTATGGGGCCTGAAAATCACCAGGAGAGCAGACTGTTGGGCTCCACTTCAAGATGACTGGACTCAGTAGGCCAAGGGTTATTGTTGCTGTTGTTCGGTCACCAAGTCATGTCCAACACTTTGGACCCCATGGACTGTAGCATGCCAGGCTTCCCTGTCCCTCACCATCTCCCAGAATTAGTTCATTGAATCAGTGATGCCATCCTAACATCCAATCCTCTGTCGTCCCCTTCTCCTCCTGCTTTCAATGTTTCCCAACATCAGGGTCTTTTCCAGAGAGACAGCTCTTCACATCAGGTGGCCAAAGCATTGGAGCTTCAGCTTCAGCCTCTAGTCCATGAATTTGCATGTCTAATAGGATCTCAGATGATGCTTTCAGTGCCAAGTACCTAAACTAACCCTTTACCGGGTTATGAGAATCCCTAGTCCCATCCCTCCTATTCCTGTAAGATCTCTTATAAACTCTATTTTGCAAGTCCTTTGATGGTGAAGAAAAGGAAATCAGTCCTTGTTGGTGATCTATAATGAATCATGGCCTTTACATGTATTACCTTATTCTCACAATAATTTATGGAGCTATTTATGGTTGTTTCCTGTTTTGTTATTTTGTCTTTTCAAGATGAAACTGAGGCTAAAGATAACTTTGATTGCCTCAGACACTTTCACACAGTAAGAAATTGAAGAACCAGGATTTGAACTCTGAGACGTGAATTCCTCTGTCAGTGATGTTCACTTGTATCTGGGAATAATATTTGATTGTCCTGTCGGGCAATTCCTTAAAGTTAGAATATGTTTTCATTTTTCTACGGAGCAGTAAGCTTCCACTGTCAGTTCACAGGGCCTGATTCTACTAGATCTTCAGTAGAATTAAAAAATCTTAATATCATTTCGGTAAAGAGACAATAGTCATTCACATTGTTGCAAATCTGATAATGGTTAAATGTATAGCTCCAAACCTTTTAATAGTATCCTCTAGTTTAAATCTTGACTCTCCCACTTTGTAGCTGTGTAACTTTAGGCAATTTCTAATTTCTCTGTGCCTCTATTTTATTAAGCCTGTAACATGGGAATAGTACTAGTACCTTCATTAGAATGTTGTGAGGAGAAAATAGCTTTATGTATATATATAACAACACAGAAATTTTAGCTTTTATTATTTTAATCCATAAAGTCTTTACAAAGTCTTCATGAAGCCCTTTGTAGCTGAGATCTTAAAAATTGGAGAGGTCAGATTTTTACCCCCTCCTATGTATGGCTACAGTGTATTTAGCTGTGTCTTCTTTGAAGTCCTTGCTTATGATTAGAGGTGATAGATAAAAAGAATATCAGGAGCAACCATATTTCATCAAGAGGTATGAGTTCAACCAACCAACTTGCTATGTAGCTACTTTGTTTCCCTGAAGAGGTGAATCTGCTTCTTGTATTAATACTTTAAAGTAGAAAGATGGAGTCTTCAAGGTGCTAAAGGAGACCCCCCGTGTGTGTCCCAGCTGAAGCTTCCTACAATTCCAGGAGAGTCAGCAGAGGGGAAGATAGAGATACTTAATCATCAGAAGCTGGAGAACTTTTCAAAAATCATTTGTTAAGTTAAAGACATAATATAAACTATGAAGCAAAAAATTAGTATTATTTTTACCTCATCAAGATTGACCAGAAAAAAAAAAAAAAAGAAAAAGCCTGAATACTTTTTGGTCCCTCGCATTAAACAGTGGAGTCTATTTCCTCAACACTAACTCTGAGCTTGGCCAAAATGATGCAGCAGAAATGATGCATGGTACCAGACTTGGTGCTATACCAGCACCAAGCCTGGGCCCAAGAGCCCTTGCTCTCTAGTTGGGCCTTTGCCATCACCTCATGAAGGAGCACAGGCTGGCCTGCTGGAGGATCAGACACACGCCTCCTTTCCCCCAGACGAGGGAGTGAGGCCATCCACGACCAGCCAGCCTCCTCCCTCTTATCAGACGATTATAGACCCCTGAGAAATCCAGTCAGGATCAGGCAGGTCTGGTCTAAAACAGCAGAACCACCCACCTGCTCCAGAGATTCATGAGAAATGATAGGTTCCTTGTTTGGTCCCTTCAAGTAGTTAGGTTTTTTTTTTTTTTTTCAGAGCAATAGCTAACTGATATACCCCCTGCAGTGTTGGTAGGGATAAAATAGCAACGATAACCATATTAAAAGCACAATTTGAACTGTCAGTTTTCTGCCATATTTGATTTGCAAAAATCACAACTTCATGTGGACCAGTGTAATATTATTAAAATCTTCACATGTGTCAGGTACTAAGAGAGACCTTTTTACCTGGATTATACCATTTAATCTTTATGAACACTCTATGAGGTAGGTACTACTATTTCCATTTCATAAATGAGGAAATAAAGGCTCAATAAATAGTTAATGGAGTGAATAAGAGAGTAACATTTCTCAAGGTCACAAGACCAGTGCTCAGTGGGATAGGAATCTGAACTTTGTTGCTGTAGTTCAGTCGCTAAGTCGTGTCCAACTCTTTGTGACCCCGTGGACTGCAGCATGCCAGGCTTCCCTGTCCTTCACCATCTCCTGGAGTTTGCTCAGACTCATGTCCGTTGAGTCGGTGATTCCATCCAACCATTTCATCCTCTGTCATCCCCTTCTCCTCCTGCTTTCAATCTTTCCCAGCATCAGGGTCTTTTCCAACGAGTTGACTCTTTACATCAAGTGGCCAAAGTATTGGAGCTTCAGCTTCAGCAACAGTCCTTCCAATGAATATTCTGGGTTGATTTCCTTCAGGATGGACTGGTCTGATCTCCTTGTAAGAAGATCTGAGCTTAGATTGGCTTGCTTTCTCTAATGTGCTTTCTATAACAGGAAGCAGATGGTAATGACATTTATCAAGACTTCACTTGGCGTCAGGCTGTTCTAAGACCTTTATATGCTTTATCTTGTTTAACCATCACATATAAACCTGTGAGGTTGCTGTGATTTATGCACAGGGAAGCCAAAGCACTGCAACGCTCAGTAATGTAAACAAGGTGATGCAGAAAGAAAACTACCAGGCCAGAATCTGAACCCAGGCAAGGCTCCGGGAACTGTTGTTGACTATACACGGCATCTTTCAGGGAACTGAGAAAGGAGAAAATTGCGTTTTTCATAAGCAGTGTCCTTATAAACATTTTGCATCTCTGAACTTGTCTCTATTATACCAGCTTCACCGTAGTGAGAAACTCTGGTTTTAAAAGGCTCTTCATTCTCAAGAGGGCATATGTAGTCCTTTTGCTTCTATCTCCACATTGCTGCTGCTGCTAAGTCGCTTCAGTCATGTCTGACTCTCTGAGCCCCCATAGACGGCAGCCCATCAGGCTCACCCGTCCCTGAGATTCTCCAGGCAAGAACACTGGAGTGGGTTGCCATTTCCTTCTCCAATACATGAAAATGAAAAGTGAAAGTGAAGTCGCTCAGTCGTGTCCGACTCTTAGTGACCCCATGGACTGCAGCCTACCAGGCTCCTCCATCCATGGGATTTTCCAGGCAGGAGTACTGGAGTGGGGTGCCATATTACATGTCAATTTTGGGGAAACCAGGTTAACCTCCTCACGGAGACATGACAGATGTCTGTCCTGCAAGGTCCTTGGAGCAGCCTCAGAGTTCTCTTTGGAAGCTGACCACCACAGCCTGAGATCAGTATTCTCCATCAGTATAGCATCTCTGAACTAAGGCATTATCGCTAGAAAGCCTTTTTAAAAATGCAAATGTGTTACCTGCGAAGGTTAACATTAATTCATTTGCATTATGCAAACTTAAATCAAGAGACACAAACTTAGGAACCAACAGAGACCAGAAACATAAAGGACATGATGGAAGCAGGCCCCGTGTAGTACAAGAGGGGGTGGCGGGGACTGTGGCAAATTGAGGCATGTATGTCCACTCTAAATGAAGATGCTGGTACTCACATCGAAGCAACTGCCACCATTGCATAGCAGATGTTTTATTTTACAAAAAAAAGATGAAACATCTAGATACTTGTGGGCAATTTCTCCTTAAAATACTGCAAGGAAGAAAATTAAGCTTGAATTGGTCCACAGGAGGCAGATTTGACATCTTATGCTGAGACCCTGTACCATTTCCTTAAAGTGAACCATCCCAGGTATGGTGCCTGTACCAGCGACATCAACATCACCTGGGAGCTGCTTAGAATGGTGAGATTTTAAGCCCTGTTCCAGAGGTCCTGGACCCAGTCTCTGGAAGGGTGAGCCAGGTTTCTGGGTTTGACAAGTCCTTCAGGTGATCCTTTCATACACCAAAATCCCAGTGACCCAGATGCAGTAAGTACCAGATGTGCAGGGTGTGGGCAAGGAGTCAAGGGCAAGATCCAGGGCTAATCAAGTGGAGGGACTCCAGTCCTCAAGGTCAAGGAGCAGAAAAGGGAGGCCAAGCAGGCATCCCAGGAGCTCAGTGAACTGGTCTGTCATCTGTGAGGCCCCTGGGGCCTTGCATGGCCTCTCAGTGGCTGCTCCTCCAAAGCCGAGGTACTGACTTTCTGAGCCTGATACCCCTCCCCTCCCAATTCCCAGGCAAGTGACATTGTGTTCCCCTGTTTGCAGAGCACTGTCAGGATGAAATCTGTCCTGAAGCATGTCTCCAAAGTTGTCACCGTGCTCAACTAATTAGTCAAACGTTTCCATCTGCCTCGCGGCTCACCACACTTTTCATATTAATTTTTTATGCAAATATGATTCTGGGGAAGAATGATGTCAAGCAGAATGGTAGGTACCTCACTGCAGCCAGAACAAGATACATGCAGTCTGCAAAATCTCCAGAAAGGTCAAGTTAAACTAAGCATTTTTATTTGGGCTCCCCTGAGGCTTAAAGATAACTTTAATTAAAGTCATGAAAATGTCTGAGATACATATATATAGTATATATAACGGAGATATTGACATAACCTCCCCACTATAATCTTAACTGTATAAGAAGCTGGCCAAAAAACCAATCATTCAAAGCACAGTTCAATTAATTTCTCGTTCCTTCTTCTTTGATTCACCCTCATTTTTTGCTTAGCCATGTAATTTTATTCTTTCTGTCTTTATATTATTTGCTTCCTTCTTTTTTAAAAATCTAAGTTATCTTCCAATAACAAATTCCACTGTATCCGTGACCTCGAAGATGATAAGGCAGTAGATTAAAGCCCAGGAGCAGCTTGAAATGTCAGGGATGACTTGAAAGAAAGGGTCAATTGTCTAGTATTAATTCAGTAATAACTGGAGAAACGTGACTCTTATTGCGTCCTTCTGGGCAGAACTATCTGGGATCTGATGAAGCTCAAGGCCACTGCAGGGTAAAGGAAAGCAAATCTTGGATAGGGGCCAATTCTGACTCCAGTACTGACCCCATATTCAAATTCCAGCTACAGATAGGTCTTTGCTGGGATGAAAATGAGACTCAGGGTTCTGATCATTTCCTTTCCTCTGTATCAGGGAGCTAATGATGCAGACAAAGCATGCCAACACTTAGTGCCTCAAAACAAGAGTCATTTATTAAAGATCTGGGGGTCTACCCCATGGCTCTGCTGGTCTGGGCTGGGCTCCACCACGTGTCACCACTATGCGGTCACCTGGTGGGTCGCCTATGAACTCACTGGTCTAGTTTGGCCTCACTGGCTGTTCACTCAGCTGCCTACAGAGCCGACCTTGTTTCTGGGGAGACTCACAAAGATGGTATGGCCGAAACTGCTGGCACCCTGCCTCGTACCCCAGGATCCCTTCAGTTGGTGGGTTCCCCATGCCCACCCCCTTGGGTGAGTTGTGCTTTGTGCTTTGTTGCTGAGGAGTGGCCCCAGGGAATCTTCTCAGGGGTGCCCTTGGGGTCCTGGAGCTGGCAGTTGTGAGGGTTGCATCCTACTTTTTTTTTTTTTTCTGCCTGACTAATCTGTGCAGCTTGCATGATCTAAGTTCCCCAACCAGGGATAGAACTCAGGGCCAGCAAGGAAAGCAGAGTCCTCCTCGCCAGACTGGACAAGGAATCCCCAAGTGACAGGGAATCCCCGAGTTACACCCTCCTGACCGTTTCTACCCAAAGCATGAAAACTGAGCTGCCTTATTCAATGGAGATAAACTCCAGAGCATCATTAACGCTTCAGGACAGCCCTCAGAGTCAGGCTGAAGCTGGCAGTTTGCCGGAAATTGAATCTTTGTTGGGCCTCTTCCCAGGCCCTTCCTGCTCCCCTGACTCCCTCCTGGGAGCACTCCCTCAAGAGACCCTTGGCTCACGTACCCTCACCTCAGGGGCTGCTCCAGAGAGACCGTCTAACCCCAACTGCCTACCCAGAGCACAGAGCAGCCTTGCTCATCTGTGGGCTGCATATATGGCTTCCTCACAGAAGTTCACGCGAAGGGACGTTTCCTAGCGGATAAGAATAAAACGACCTCATAAAGCCTGTTTCTGTCACTGAAAAGACAGACACATTGAGGTGAAGCAAATTCGTGGAAGGGACGCAGACCCTGAGGACAGAACATACTAAGGACTTGAGTCACGTTCTGATGCTAACCTGGGGACACCCATTGAATCCCAGGAGAGAGAGAGCATGCGTCCCCCCTGGGGTCCTCCCTCCCCGCCCCCTCCTTCCTCAGAGCCGGCTCCGCCCCCGGGTCCTCCCTCCCCGCCCCCACGATCCTCCCTCCCCGCCCCCTCGGTCCTCCCTCCCCGCCCCCACGGTCCTCCCTCCCCGCCCCCTCGGTCCTCCCTCTCCGCCCCCTCCCCCCTCAGAGCCAGCTCCGCCCCCGGGTCCTCACTCCCCGCCCCCACGGTCCTCCCTCCCCGCCCCCACCTCCTCAGAGCCGGCTCCGCCCCCGGATCCTCCCTCCCCGCCCCCTCCCTCCTCCCTCCCCGCCCCCACCTCCTCAGAGCCGGCTCCGCCCCTTCCCTGCTCTGTTTTGTCCTTCGCTCTCCTCCCCACCAGCCCCTCCTTCTCCCCCTCTGTCCCTTGGGTTGCCTCCCATGCTTCCTGCTCCTCCTCCCTCCTCCCACCCTTCCCGTCTCCCTTCCTCTCCCACTCCGCTCCCTCTCCTCCTCTCCCTTACCCCGCTCCACTCCCTCCTCCCCTCCCCCACTCCCCAGCTCAGCTCTTCATCATCATCGTCATCTTCCTCGTCATCGTCATCTTCTAGAAGGTGCTTTCCCCCGGAAGACTTTTCCTCTATCAATTTCTGTGTATGGTCATCAGTAAGGGCTTGTGAGCCAGCAGTCTGGCTCAACGCACAAATTTGGCCTGACAGTAGCGGGGTAGCTGCTCTGAGGCGTTTCCATCAGCAGGAATGTCATCTCAGAGATTCACGGCCACAAAACTGAAGACGCAGAAGCAGCAGCCCTTTTCCACCAGGATTTTTATTGGTGTTGCAGTTTGCAGATCCAGAAGGCTTGATTTATCTAGCAGGAGATCAATGTGAAAATACTGTCAAGCTTCTGGAACTAGGAAGATATTTAGATCACTCCCCTCATGTACATCATATTTATGAAAGGAAAAGATAGTGGGTGGATTGTAAATTTGAAAAACCTGGAAGGAAAAATTCTATTCTTTCCAAAGTCAGTCTTTTATGAACTTCTTTTTAAAAGGTTGAGCTCGATGGTAAATACGTTGGTTGAGCGTGCCTTAATTTCTGGTTTTCCAGCAGTACTTTGCAAAAGGGGCATCTTTCAGGAATTCTGCCTGGGCCCCTCCAGATCATCCATGGCCATGTATGTTTCTACCCTTTCCCCTGCACCCCACGCAAGGGCAACCACCAAGCTCATCCATACACTGAGAGCTGGAGAAGTCAGAGAAATAATTGTGTCTCTCCACCTTTCTGAGAAAGATGAGGCACACAAAGCAAAGCATATACAGAAAATCCAAGAAATGAACCAAGGCCCAGTCCTGGTCTGAGGGTCAAGGGTCCCATGTCCCAGACCAGATCTATTATTCTTTTGTGACCTCAGGCCCAGCATTGGACCCTGGGGGCCTCAGTGTGGTTGATTATAAAAATGGCCACAATTGAATGTGTTTCCCCCATCTACGCTCTGTGTTGGTTTGGTTTTGAATATTTAATTAATTAATTTATTTGGTGGTTCTGGGTCTTAGTTGCAGCATGCAAACTCTTAGTTATGGGATATGGGATCTAGTTCCCTTACTAGGGATCAAATCCAGACAGCCCGCATTGGAAGTGCTGAGTCCAGAACCTTAACCTCTGGACCACCAGGAAAGTCCCTCAGTGCTCTTTGCATGTGTCTCTCATCTCTTCCATCAGGAAGAGGAGTTGGGCTTCCCTGGTAGTCCAGTGGTGAAGAATCCACCTTGCAGTGCAGGGGACAGCAGTTCAATCCCTGGTCCAGGACGATCCCACATGCAGCAGAGCCACTAACCCCGTGAAAGAAAACCAAACTGTTGGTTGCTCAGTTGTGTCTGACACTTTGCAATTACACGGTCTGTCCATGGGATGCTCCAGGCAAGAATCCTGGAGTGGGCTGCCATTCCCTTCTCCGGGGGATCTTCCGGACCCAGGGATCAAACCTGGTCTCCTCTGCTGCAGGCAGATTTTCACTGTCTGACTCATGAGGGAAGCCTAACTAAGCCCATCTGCCACAACTAATGAGCCACAACTAACTGCCCGTGAGCAGCAGTTCCTGGAATGCACACTCTCTGCAGCCCATGACCCACAACATGAGACTCCACCACAATGAGCAGCCTGCGCACCGCAGTGAAGAGCAGCCCCTCACTGCACCTAGGGAGGGCCGCATGCAGCAATGAAGGCCCACTGCAGCAAAAAAAAACAAAAACAAACCAGAAACAAAGAGGAGTCTATTTCCTGCCCCTTAGTCTGGTGGGCCCTGTGATTTGCTTTGGCCAATAGAATGCAGCAGGATGGCAGTGCCAGGTCTGAGACTAAGCCTCAGGGCCCTGGAACACAGTGGCTCCCTTTCTTAGAACCCTGCCCACCATCATGTGCAAAAGCTCAGGCTAGACTTTGAGGGGATGAGAGGCCGCGTAGAGCCCAGATCCACCATTCCAGCCCAGCCCTTCCTAGACCAGCCAGTTCTCAGCTGAGTGGGCGCTGCCCACAAATGCCCATGTTTAGCCCAAAGAGACAGTGAAAACTGCCCAGTTACACCCATCCCAAATGTGTGGCCAACAGTATCATACACTAAATACGTGACTGTTATTCGAAGTCACTGTCTTAGGGTGGTTTGTTATGTGGCAAGGTTTAACTGACATCCTCGGTTTATCTGCACAAAAAGGGGTAGGACATAAATATCTCATTTGTTAGTTGTTTTCTGAAAAACCAAGTCTAGGAAAAGTTAAGACCCAGAGCTGAGCTGTACAGAACGGTAGCCTCTAGGCACATGCAATAATGTAAATTTAAACTTGATTAATTGACATTAAATCAAAGCGAAAAACTGACTGCTTTAGTCACGCTGGCCACATCTCAAATGTTTAATAGTACCGTGTGGCCAGTGGTCACTGAATGGAGAGCAGGTACCAAACGTGCCTGTGATCCCAGGGCACTGCCCTGGAGGTGCTGGCAGGAACAGCCAAGAGAGTGAGGCTCATGGTGGACCCGACAAGGCCAGCCGGACGTCCTGACCCCACCGTCTACGGAGGCACTCCCAGCACACAGTTCCACGGCAAGCGGTTGCACATCCCCTTGAAACGCTCACATCTATATTTTGAGTCTTCTGCTTCACCTAGAGTCTCTAAAACATCAAGGAGTCTTTGGACTGACTGCAAACAAATTCAGAATGTTAGTAAGACCGTGGAGGAGAGAGGCTCTCCATGTAGCAAAGTCTTCAGACAAGACTGCAAGGTTTCCCTCCTTCAGGGGATTGTCCTAGTTTTTATTTTAAGCGGTTTTGTTTTTTTCTTTTCCATGTTGATTAGGTTGATAACTGACTTTATCTGCATTCAGTCCTTAAAGAGGATTGATGGTTGATTAGTGTGTGGGTGTCAGTGTGTACATTGGAGGTTTCCTCCCAATTCTCTTTCCACTTTTTTCCCCTCTCTAATGCTCAGGGCTTCCTCTGACTTCAAAGAACCAGAAAAGACTCAGAGGAAAAGGGGTGTCTGACCTAATTAAGGATATAGATTGAGATTTTTCTCTCTTGGTTGATAAAAAATTCCCTTTTCTTCACAAGCCTCTTTCCTATGTCCTGGATAAAGGAGACTCAGAGAACCACCTTCCTTCTGCTCCTGGAAGAAGTATTGTCCCTACAAGGAGCCCAAGGCGAGGAGGGCAGATGAGGCCCCGAGACAGTGGCGGTAAGAGGGGGCCATCAGCAGGATGGTGGGGACGGTGCAGCCACCTCCTGCCTCTGGGGCATCCTTGGTCTCATTACTTGTCCTCCTGTGCCCGGGGACCACATTCATTAAGGGAGGGGGGCAGCTGCTCTCACATGATAAGGGTTTGATGGATGAATACAAGAGAGGCCCTGAGGACAGCTCCTGGTTCAGGGCAACAGCTTAACATGTCAGTGCGCCGTCCAGGCCCTCTGAGAGCCAGGCCCTGGTTCGGGGCGTCCACGCCCTAGCTCTCTGCACTCTGTTGCTCACGGCGGGCACCTGAATCCTTTCTCAGAGGCCTGCCCCTAAGCTCCCAGAGCCACAGTACCCACTCAGGCAGGCAGCCTAGTGCCAGGTGTCATCCCAAGCAGTGACTGCTGGGCAGCAGTCACGAAGCCCAGCTCCCTTGACAGTGAGTGCTGCCCTCGGGATCGGGCTGAGGCTAGGGCTCTGCCTGGAATTGCTGCCTTGCTCCTTCCCCTTTTCTGTCCTGCTTCCTCTGCCCCCCAGCCCCCCCACGAGAGCAACTGCCAGTAACCCACGTGCACAGGAATCCTTAGCTCAGGCTCCGCTTCCAAAGAACCAGACCTAGGATGGTAGCAATTACAGGAATAATAATGATGATGATGATCACTATTTTTATTATTTGCAACCCACTGGATGTGCAGCCTGCCAGGCTTCTCTGTCATGGAATTCTCCAGGCAAGAATACTGGAGTGGGTAGCCATTCTCTTCTCCAGGGGATCTTCCTGACCCAGGGAGATTCAGGTCAGGAAGGAATCTGCATTATCAGGCAGATTCTTTACCATCTGAGCTGCCAGGGAAGCCCCTTTATTTTTGCAGTTATGCCATAAAGTAATTTAAATTCCTAAGTAAGGTGATGATCATAATTTCTCCAGCACTTTTCAAAGCACTTTCCTTTTCCTGTCAGTCCATTTTTAAGATCAGATGTTCTGGGAACAAGGATTCAATGAAAACCCCGTCCACTCCCTCTTCTCTTCCTCCCCCTGGCAATGACACAGACACGTTAGTAGATACGACTAAGCTTGATCCTCTCCCTACCATTCTCCAATCAGCCATCTCTTTGGTCCCAGACTGCATCTGTTAGAGCATGGTCCATCCTTAGAAGAACAAAACCTGGGAAAAGACCCCCACGGACCCCAGGTAGCAATGCTTCTGAATCTTAAGTCTCCTTCAGAATTCTTGCAGGGCAGTTAAAACACAGGGTCCTGGGACTTCCCTGGTGGTCCAGTGGTTAAGACTCTGCACTTCCAGTGCAAAGGGCCGGGCTTTGATCCCTAGTTGGGGATCTAAGATCCGACAGGCCACACCACCAAAAATTAAAAACAAAACAAAACACACAGACTCCTGAAGGGTCCTGATTCAGTAGGTCTGGGTGGACTCAGGAATTGGCACCTAACAACCACATAGACAATGCTGCTATACAGACCCAGCTGGAGGAGCATAGGCTTAAAAGTCCTGTGGCTCCATGGGGAGGGGCACCACAGGAGGAGGGCTACAGAGGGGCTGTCTCTGAGTGGCAGGGTCTGGGGCAGGGTCTGGAGCAGGGCCCGATTAGCTGGCTCTCACGTGGTGTGTTCTCAGCCATGCAAGAAGTCCAGAGTCACTCCAGGACTTGGGAAAGGCAGAGTCTGCCACACGGCAAGAACACATGATACTGGTTGCTGGTTGCTACTGCCACACATTATCACCAACTTAGCTGCAAAGCAACACACAAGTTTTTATTAGAGTGCTGGAGATCCCAAGACTGAATTGGGTCTGACGGGGCTAACGTCAAAAGCAACGTGTCTCGTGGAGGCTCAAGGAGAGAATCTACTCTGTCTTTTCCAGACTCCAGAGGCTGCCCCACTCTCTTTGGTTCCCAGTCACATCCATCAGACCTTTGCTCTACGATCACTCCTCTTCCTCCGCCTCTGGCCCTCCTGCCTCTCTCCTGTCTCCCTCTTGCCTCTAGGCCTGGGCTGCCATTTCCTCCCTGCCACCATGTGAGCCAGCTTGGGCTGGGCTGCTGGAGGATTGGACCCTGTGTGGAGTGGAGGTGAGATGTCTGAGCTTACCCTAGACCATCAGCGCCCTGGTGACCTTTCAGATGCCTACAAATGCTTCCATGAGCCTAGCCAGACTCACAAGGAACCACAGTTACTCAATCCATTACATTTTGGGGTGGTTTCTTAAGTGCAGACCCCCTCCCTGGGAGGAGGGCTGGTGGGCAGTGTGGGTGCTTAAACCAGGTCTAGCTTACAGATGTCTCTTACCTGGTCACGATTCAATTTGTGAAGAATCGGGGGGCTTCTCTGGTGGTCCAGTGGCTAATACTCTGTGCTCGCAGTGCAGGGGGCCTGGGTTTGATCCCTGGTCAGGGAACTAGATCCCACTTGCAGCAACTAAGAGTTCACATGCTGCAAATAAGACTTGCTGAGGCCAAATAAATATTTAAGAAAAAAAAGAATTTGGGGGAAATCATTTTAAATTTCAGACTTATAGCTCATTGCAAAATAGTAGAAGAGCTCATGGAAGGGAGCGTGAGGAGGCCTTCTGGGATGGTGAGGACATTCTGGTTATTGCTCTGGGAGGCGGCGGAATGGAGTGTGTTTAGTTTGTCAAAATCCATTGAGCTATACACTTAAGATTTTACTCTTTTCTGCAGATATTTCATACTTTAATTAAAAGTCAAAATAAAGTAAAATTTGTTAAAATAGGACCTATGACACAAATGGAAGGGCCTGATGAATTGAACTCCCTGATCCGGGAGCCCCAGACAGAAAGGAGGTCTCAGCCCTGGCCAGTCAGCTCTCCCCTCACCCCATCATCTCACCCTTGACTCATGATGTCAGGGGCCTATTTCCTACAGGCTTCTGAGCTTGCCAGTTATTGAAGGATGTCTCTTATTAAACCAGCTTCTAGAAGGAACTTCTATGCAAAATACTGTCATGGGTTGACGCATCTCTGAGGGACTTCTCTGGTGGGCTAGTGATGAAGAACCCATCTTCCAGTGGAAGGCATGTGGGTTTGGGATGTGAGATTCCACGTGTCACAGAGCAACTAGGCCTGCTTGCTGCAACCACTAAGCCTACGGATTCTCTAGCTGCAGCGAGAGAAGCCTCCATGATCTACAGCTAGAAAAAAGCCCTATACCACAACAAAGACCCAGCATGGGCAAAAAAAAAAAAAAAAAAGCATGTTACAGAACTAACTTCTATTAAAAACACTGCCATGTGTCCATCTCTCTCTGGTTCTCCTTGTTTGTTTAAATGATTTTGGCAGTAACAGTTGGATCCCTCTTCCCTTGTGGGCGGTTGGAAGGCAGCTGGCTAAGGAGAGATTGTGTTCTCCAGCCCTGCTTGCATCCAGGGATGGCCATACAATGTGAGTGAGAGTGGTGAGTATCCTTTTCCCTTCCAATTCTGAGGTTAAGAAGCAGTTGGAGCTGATTTTCAAAGACATCAAGACCCAAGACACAATAGCCATACAGAGCCCAGGTCCAGGAATCAGCATGGGAAAGGAAACCATCTGCTGATTGGAACACCCCAGCTGGGCTCTCAGGTGAGTAAGCAATACCACATTATGATAAGCCACTGGACTATATTTGTTTCTGCTGCGGGAGTTACCCTGATCAATATGCTATTTCATCCCATGGTTATTCATGCGTTCACTCATTCAATAAATATTCATAAAATCTCATATGCAAGGTTCTCTGCCAGCTTTCTGCCTGCAAGGATCTTATATGCTGGCTTAAATATAAGGACAGGCTACTAATGTTTGTTTGCCTTCCTGTGTGGCAGTCCACAGATACGTGACTTTACAGAAATTAGAACATGTGGTCATCGTACTCATCCTACAAGATAGGTGTCATAGTCCCTCATTTATTAGTGAGGAACTCAAGCCTTGATGGAGTCCAGGAAACAGAACCTTCTGACTAACATCTGTGTTTCCCTCAATACATTATACTGCTTTACACTGTCAGGCGAGGGACTTCCCTGGTGGCCCATTGGTTAAGACTTTGCCTGCCAATGCAGGGGACATGGGTTCAATCCCTGCTTCTGGAAGATCCCACATGCTGCAGAGCAGCTAAACCCACGCGCCTTGACTCCTGAGGCTCGCCGGCTCCAGAGCCCGTGTTCTGCCACAAGAGGACCTGCTACACCGAGAAGCCTGCGCATCACAACGAAGATCCAGTGCAGCCCAAAACAAAGAGATAAAAAGAACTGCCAGGCGGGTTATTGAGGGTTAAATGGCACAAAAGAGCACTGTTGAACTGCTGGGGATGTTCAGAGATAACCGACTCTTTCAATACTCACACTTTCCCTGGGCGCCACCACCCACTGATTCAGCTGCTTCTGTCTGTGCGCTGGCTGAGTCCAATCCTGGACTTTTCTGATGGTGATATTTCAGGGGCCAGAAAGGTCCTGTAGCCACCAAATTGTGCCAAAGTGGAAAACAAACAAACAAACAAAAAATCCCATTTAAGGACTCCACCAAACGGTAACTGCAGTGTCCTTGTACTGAGTGACTGCTCTTGGCATTGCTTTCTTAACCTACCTTTTTCCCTCCATGGAATTGTCTTGGTAAAGCCTGGCTGGATGAGACTACATGTGAAACTACAGAATGATCTTATACATCATTCTCATTCATTCATTCAGCAAATAACTTAATATCTCCTCTGTTCCTGGTGATGTGCTCGATTTTTCTCCCTATCTTAATTAATTTCAGGCACATTCTACTCAGGAATATTCTCAGCATCCTAACTTGGCTGTAAAATTGGAGGCTTTGCATTGCCTTTCATGTAAATACCAGCGGGGGAAAAAACCACATGCAGTTAACAGCATATAGAAGCTTCAGATCTGGCACCTTTCCGTGGGATTGAATTGGAGTCTTACAGAAATGGACAACCCACAGACATCAAGGCTTCCCGTCTTAGTTAAAAGAGATACAAATTGCTTCCCCAGTGCCTCTTCTCGGGGGAATTGCCCAAGATAAAATGCTGAGGTTGCATGAATCCTCTCCAAGTAGAAACCTGAGACAGATGCCATTACTTTTTCATGTCATTCAAATGAGCTTCCTTTGAAAAAATAGCAATGTGTTTGTGCTGGGGTCCTTGGTATTTTATTTATTTTTTAAAATTTTTATTGGAGTACAGTTGCTTCACAAGGCTGTGTTATTTTCTGCTGTACAGCAACACGTATACATATATCCACTCTTTTTTGGATCTCCTTCCCATTTAGGTCATCACAGAGCACGGAATAAAATTCCCTGTACCACACAGTGGGCTCTCATTAGTGATCTATTTCACACATAGCTTCGCAGTACATGTATATGTCAATCCCAACCTTCCAGTTCACCTCAGTCTCTTCCCTCCCTCCATGCCCATATGTTTGCTCTCTATGTCTGTGTCTCTATTTCTGCTTTGAAAGTCGGTTCATCAGTACCATTTTCTAGAATCCACATGTATACATGCACATATGATATCTGTTCTCTTTCTGACTTACTGTACTCTGTATGACACGGCTTCAGTAATGACTTTTTATGATGGCAGAGCAAGACCAGTGGAGCACGAGATGTTCCTTAGACATTTAACAAGAGTTTCTTTTCGCAAAGGCACTTAGGCTTCTCTGCTGATATGAACCTTTGCCGTTTGCCCAGCTTGGAACACTCTCGGTTTCCTCCACTCAAGAGTCAACACATACTTGCGGCACCTGCACGGCTGGGCTCCGAGCAGGGTCCGGGGGTGAGGCGATGTGTGAGTGGCAGTCACTGCCCCTGCCTTTCAAGCTTGGAAAGGCTTTGCCTTTGAGGCTGTGTTCTCCTCGAGAGGCCTCTCCACCCTTCAGTTCGTCCATGCCCCTCCCTGAGGACTGTCCCAGACAGGGGCAGTCTGTGTCTTATCCACCTCTGTGTCTCTAATGGGAATTACAATGCCTTGCTTTTGGGGTGAGGGCAGCTGCTGAGCCCATATCATTGAATGAAGAACTGAATGTTCTACAGGATAGTTTGCTCAGATATTATAAAAGGAACTGTCTATTTTCTATTTCACACAAATAGCCTGTTTTGTTGCCCAGGGCCTAGAGATCAAGAATAAAATGACTGAAATACTCTCCCAGAAGCTCTTCTTTCTGTTCTGCAAGGGGAAAGATGTTCGTTTGTTCATCCTTTCAACAAATATTTATTGACTGCCTCCCAGGGCCATTACTGGGCCATTACTGTCCCAGGTCTAAGACACACACAGCCCTGCACTAGCGGAGCTAGCCTACACGTGAAGAGGAGTGACAGGGACCAGTAAATACACCAATAAATAAACAAGGTGATTTCTGACAGTGATAAACAGTGCTATGAAAAGTAAAAAACAGAGTGTCCTAGTTATTATTATGTCATTCTATCTCCTCCTCCAATTATGTCATACCAAACTGCTCCAGAAGCTAATGGCATTAAACAGACCATTTAACTATGTTCAGGGACTGGGTAATTTAGAAGTTTGGCAGGGCACAGTAGACATACATTGCTTCTGTCACGACACCTAGGGCTTCATCTGAGAAAATTCGGAGACGGGCACATGACTTCTGCAGGCTGCAGGCACCTAGTGTACGTCTCTGGTGGCTGATGCTGACTGTCACCCGGGACCTGGGCTGTGGACACCGATTGGGGCACCTGCTCTGTGGTTTGGGCTTCCTCCAGCATGGTGGCCTCAAGGCAGCTGACCTTCACCTACACAGGCTCACAGCTCCAAAAGCAAGCATCTCAGCAGGCAAGGCAGAAACGCCATGGCCTTTATTTAATGACTTGACTTCAGAAAGTACGTGAGCTATGCCATCATTTCTGCTGCGTCCTATAGGTTTTAACAACATCTTCAAGGTTGGCCCAGATTTAAGGAAGAAGAACTTAGGTCCCATCTCAGGATAAGAAGAGTGTTGCAGTTTATAGACATGATTTAGAACTGCCACACAGGGAATGTGATGGTGGCCAGGAAGTCAGAAAAGGCCACACTCAAAAGTCACTCAGATGCAAGTGACTGGAAAGCCATCTATATAACAATATGGGGAAGTGCTTTCTAGACACAGAACATACTGCCTACAGGAAGCAAGCATCGGGTCCAGTCCTTAGAATAGAGAGCCTACCCAGTGAATCCGACTACAACTGGGTGATTAAGCCTTTCCAAGCTTGAGGCTTAGTATACAGAAAGTCACCTTCCCCAAAATGTAAGTCATATTCTCCAATATCAACTTTATTTAAAAAAAATCCACCTCCATCTGACATTTTTATTTTTGGGGGAGGGGAGTGTGTGCCATGTGGCATGTGGGATCTTAGTTCCCTGACCAGGGATCAAAGCTGAGCCCTTGCAGTGAAAGCAAAGTCTTCACCACTGGACTGCCAGGGAAGTCCCCTCCACCTGTCATTTCTAAAATCTCACTTCTCAGTTGCTTCAAAACTTGGGTGAGGAGGAGGGATAATCTTTATGGATGCCCTTCTGAAAACTTGTAGTGAGTGGAGGAGTGCTCCAGGAACCTGGAAGAACATCAAGGGATGTCACTGGTGGGTCAAAGTGGCAGAGAAGTTCAGGATGCAGGCGGGTGGACACAGAAATTCCAGATGCCTGTGCAGGTCCTGGGGCTTGTCTGTCTTACCGTCTCACTCTGCATGGGTCCTCAGTGCCATGACACAGGCAGGTGGCCCTAAGCCTCCAGTGCCAGCCCCACAAGGCTTCACTCTGATACAGGCTTTGTCCATCAGCTGCAGATGGTGACTGCAGCCATGAAATTAAAAGATGCCTACTCCTTGGAAGAAAAGTTATGACCAACCTAGACAGCATATTCAAAAGCAGAGACATTACTTTGCCAACAAAGGTCCATCTAGTCAAGGCTATGGTTTTTCCAGTGGTCATGTATGGATGTGAGAGCTGGACTGTGAAGAAGGCTGAGCACCGAAGAATTGATGCTTTTGAACTGTGGTGTTGGAGAAGACTCTTGAGAGTCCCTTGGACTGCAAGGAGATCCAACCAGTCCATTCTGAAGGAGATCAGCCCTGGGATTTCTTTGGAAGGAATGATGCTAAAGCTGAAGCTCCAGTACTTTGGACACCTCATGCGAAGAGTTGACTCATTGGAAAAGACCCTGATGCTGGGAGGGATTGGGGGCAGGAGGAGACGGGGACGACAGAGGATGAGATGGCTGGATGGCATCACTGACTCGATGGGTGTGAGTCTGAGTGAACTCCGGGAGTTGGTGATGGACAGGGAGGCCTGGCGTGCTGTGGTTCATGGGGTCACAGAGAGTGAGACATGACTGAGCAACTGAACTGAACTGAACTGAGTAGACTTATTTGTGGAGGCAAAACAGTGAGCACAAGTGAAGGTCTCAGTGAAGATGCTAACCTTGGTCACAAGGCACAACCTGACTCTATGCCACATAGACAGCAAGCGTCAGCCAAGGATTAGGGCTTGAGAAGCAAACGCTATCATGGCCTCAGCAAGGAGCAGCCTCATTCAAGGCAAGATCTCCATGGGGTGGTCTCAGGTGAATGCTAAAGATTACATGCACTTTGTTCTTGGTAAATGAAGGGTTAATAGGGTAGCAGAGATGTGCCTGCAAACGGGTCTCTCTGCTCGGGCTGAGTGTCCTTGCATACGAGGCGTTCTGCCAAAGAGTCTGGACACAGCCTTGAGTTTAATGGTTTGCAAGGGAGCTCCCTCGTTTGCAAGGGAGCATTCCCTTCTTGAGATAAGAAGGAGATGGGGGCTTTGGGCAGACTCTGCAATAGACAGAGATTTCACTCCCCTTTGCTATACGATAACATGTATGCACCTGCGCTGTACTGAAAAGGCTTATTCATGCAGTCTGGAACTCTGCCTAGGGGGCTTTTATAATAAACGCAACTAGTTTTTTGCCCAGTTCTGTTCCTCTGGCCAGAGTGGTGTCCTGTCTGTCTCTTGTGTGTCTCGTATGTTCTGTGTCATTTCACTCATAATCACCAGTAATCTACAGAAAACATCCCTACATCCAAGAGACACTTGGGGAGAATACTTACGCCTAAAGTCCAGTAACAACCCATGGACACTGTACCAGTGTTAGCTGCAGGGCTTGGTTGTGTTAGGAGGTGGGAGAGGGAGTGACGACGGAGGAGAGATGGAGAACAGACACTAATGGCCTCCACTGCACCCACCAACGGACTCACTTTTCAATAAGCATTGATCCTATATTCGAAGAATAGCACAGTGAAGGAAAGACACGGCGAGCTGGCCTCACGCCCATGTGTCATGCTCCAGAGCTGGTTCTCCCTGCCCCAGGCCCAGCCCGTCGTGAAATCCCATGACTCAGAGCACAGCTCTCCACACTGACCTGGAACCCGGTCAGTTTCTACCTACCTGACTTAGTGTCTTCAAGTTCATCTTCAAAAGGGGAGGCGGAAAGCATGCCCTGGAAACTGAGTCACTCACAGCCTTTACCATCACAGTTATTCTCTGGGAAGACAAGGTGAACGGAAGAGTGGAAGGGATGAGGAGAGAGTCGGGCAGAGAGATCCATTAGCAGTGGCAAGAGTTCGTGGAGCTTATTTATTGACGGTGGGAAAGGGCTTGATGAATATTTAAGCAAACAGCTTAGTGGGATGAAGAAACGCCTCTCCCAGGAAGGAGAGGAAATACACGTATCTGACTGATAACTGATTTCTTTCAGTCCGTGAAAGAAAGAGCTGATTGGTGGGTTTGGGATGGACACATCCCCTCCCCTTTTCCAGCCTCTCTGCTCACGTCTCCTGAGAGAGGCATGAGGACAACAAGCTTCAGGGCTTGGGTCCTTCTCTGGGACAACAAAGGGGTCACGATATCTCAGACCCATGTTTTTCCTTAATAGGGAAAAGCTTGTGCTGGGAAACCGAACAGCCAGGGAAAGGAGACACACAGTTTCTGACATTGGATAAGACGGTGCCAACTCTATTAACAAACGGCACAGGGCCTTGAGTGTAGGGATGTCATATATAGGTGTGTATAGTGTACCTGAGGGAGCCATTCACATCACAGACTACGCAAACATTGCTCTCCTACGTTGTGCAGTATACAAACCACACCGCTGTACGTGACTGTCCCGCTGAGGTGGACCTTTGTCAATTATTAAGCTAATGTGAAAATTCTGTGAGTTCCTTTGGTATTAGTCCTTTGAAACACTAACAGCTTTCTATGGGTGAGGCCTTAATCCAAACTTGATCGAACATTTGGAATAGCTTTTCTTCCTGAGAATTTGGGCAGGTCTGTGATTGTATATCATTTCCCAGGCTCTTTTTAGAGTGTTTCCATTCCATGCTTGCCTTCCCATCACAGTGGAGTGAAAACGACGCCCTGTCTTCCCAGCTGTATCACCGGTACTGCTGATGTGAATGCTGTATTATAAACTGCTTGCAGCTAGAGTTCAAGTCAGTCAAAAGTATGGCTTCCTCGTCTTCACTTGAACTGTTGAAGTCTGCGAGTGAGTGAAGGAAAGGACTGATTCGGATTTGATCAACAGGACAACTGTCCTAGGAAGTCCTTATGTGACTTGCCTAAGGCTTCACAGTCCTTCAGCAGCACGACTGGCCTTAGAAGCTTCATGTCTGGGAATCCTGTCAGAGCTCTTGGAGTTTGAAACTATTTATACATCATTTAGACAATGATGACTTACAAATATCCATTTGTTGCTTAAAGGAATGATAAATAGAGTAGACACTTGAGACTTGGGAAAAATATGTCCCAAGGTCCTTTGTGAATCTAGAACTGTTAAAATACTATTAAAGCTATAATTCTCCAACTAGGTGGGGGAGTTTGAGGTCAATGCCCCTAGAGATTTTTGTTGGAATCACAAAGAAATTGTGTATTGTTTAAGAAAAGAATATTCAACATACCAACTGTATTTTTAATATAAGCCATAGAACACAAAGGTCAACAAAATCTCTCGATGGGTGGGAAGAGAGAGAAAATAAGCTGAATGCCTTTCAAAAGACATAATTTAAAAGAAAAAAAAAACAGCTTGAGTAACTGTCTACTGAAACATGTAATTTTTTTCCATAAGAGACAGTAAATTATAACTGAAAATTTTAAGTGACCCATTCAGACTCTTGAATATTCCATAAATATAGGATTAAAATCACAGATGTGAGCTTCTGTTGCGTAAGATATTTTGCTCTTTAATTTATAGGAAACTTTGACTGTCCAACTAAGAACAGTCTCCCATGTACCTCTGCATTCTTTTGATTTCCACAGATGCATTAGCAGCTGAATTTCTTGGGGGTAAGGGCAGTTTTAAGGTAGTAAAAAAAAAAAAAAAAAAAAAAAAGCTATTGTTCAGCTGAATTGCAGTATCATTTAGGTATCTTTTTGTCCCAAAGAGAAAACTCCAATCATACAGGCTGGCACAATATCAGAATTTACTTAATTTGGCTTAAGTATCTGTAAAGTCCAGGAGGAGAGTTGGCTTGATTCAGTCCATACCATCATGAGGGCTGTGGCACCTTGCTTCTGCAATTGTGGTAGTTCTGTCCTTGTTTTGAGGCTGACTTCAAGCAGCTCTTCCATCTACTTCCTTGTTGATAAAGAGAAGTGAGACAGACAGAGGGATAGTCAATCTTGATCTTGACATTTCACTCTGGCTCCAGTAGACTTATTAGGAAAAGGATCCCAATTCTCCACTTCTCCCTGAAACCATGCCCTTTGCAATGTGAGCTTATAGTTCCTCCCATCGTGAAGTGGAGTCTGTATCTCTATTTTTTGAATTTGGGCTGGCTTCCTGACTTGCTTTAGGCAACAAAATATGGAATACGTGACAAGGGGTTAGTTCTGAGTAGGAGCCTCATGAGAAACATTCTCACTCTCACTTGGAATTCTGTCTCCACCATAAGAACAAATCAGGGGCAATGAAAGACTACATGGAGTAGAGATAAGCCATCTTCATTGAGACCAACCTCAATCAAGCTACAACCAACCACCCATATACATGTGAGAGTCCGGCCAGGAGCAGCAGGCCTGCTCCCTGATCTGCAGTGGACTACAGACACGCAGGTAAGCCCATCTGAGGGCAGAAGAACCACACTGCTGATTTGCAGAATTATAACAAAAGCTCATCACTTAAGTTTTGGGGTGGTTTGTTACATAGCAATAGCTAAATGACATGCAGTTCTTTTTAAATCACTTGGTCAACCCACAGCCAATCACTATGACTGACTCTAATCCAATCAAGGCCACCTTGAGCTGTGATGCCAAAAAGTTCATTTGGGTTTTTCCATAAGATGATACAAAAGCCTGAACGAACTTTTGGGCCAACTCAACAGAAGTGGAAACCAGAAAGAACATCATAGGTTATTAGAAAGGAGATAGAAGGTAGCTGGACAGTGGGGATGGTTGCACTGTGCTGTGCTGAATCAGTCATGTCTGACTCTTTGTGACCCCATGGACTGCAGCCCATCAGGCTCTTCTGTCCATGGGATTCTCTAGGCAAGAGTACTGGAGTGAGTTGCCATGCCCTCTTCCATGGGATCTTCCCAACCCAGGTCCCCCCACATTGCAGGTGGATTCTTTACCAGCTGAGCCACTAGGGAAGCCTGGGGATGGGTAGGCGGTGGCAACACCCTGGCTACCACTATAGCTTCAAAAGAGCTCCCAGGTGGGCGAGGATGGAACAGGAGGATGAGGAGTGCGCCTCCCCCTCGGGGTTGAGGGTGAGTGGCTCTTACCCAAAAGCCAGCCACACAGTACATTCAGATATTTCATCTGCCTCCACAAAGTTACAAGTTACTAACAGCCCCGAAACTTCCAGTTGCTTGAAAACTCTTGAAATGAATATGCCAAATCCAACAATGTCAACATTTTAAGTGCAAATGGTTTCTCACACTCCGTATTACAAATATATATATATATAGGCCAAATTCCACGTCTTTTAAGTTCAGAAAGCCTTCAAAGGAGAAAGCTGACTGCACTAACTAGGGCACATTTCCCCATGAGTATCTGATGCAGACTTTCAAGGCCCATAAGTCACACATCATTTTCTTCAGGAGCTTTGTGCAGCTGAGGCTTCCTCCTGCAATACAGATCAGTGCCACAAAACTGCCTTGTAACACTGTTTTCAGGGTTAAATTAAAACACCATCATATTTTGTTTAAATATGGCTTTCAAATTTTCTGTTCTAGGTGTTTTTTCTTTATGCAAGTGGAAAAAGATAAAAATTATGCTTAATATTTTTTTAAAAGGAAAAGAAAGCATATGCAATATAAGCATGCTAACACAACAGGTATAAATGTTGCAAAAAAAAAAAAAAATCACCCAGGACAAAATCAGCAATGGCAGTTGAACTTCAAAAGGGCCAAGAGCTACCATTAAGGAAGGAAGATGGTATTTCTTTCCAGTTGGGGGAATAGATAATCATGGGGTTTCTGTGAGTCCACATCCCATGCACTGCATTTTTTCTCTTGAATCTCCCTTCTGCTTCTGGAAGAAAAAGACCTATTGCATGCATGTACTGGGAGAAGTGAGCTGCAGTCCTAAGAAAATGATTTAAAGGCACTTTAAAAATTGTATTTGTAAGCAGTCAGGCTTTTATTACTAGACAGCGTATCAAAGCTTAGGGGAAGCCTCTGGCAACTGATGAAAGAAGGAATTTTGGTGTAAAAACTGGCCAAATGGACTGGAGTGGATTTAATGTTAAAAACCCTGTGGACATTTAAGGACTCACTCATTAAAACTTATGGAAAATTGGATTAGATTAAACAGCTGTGGAAAACAGGGACATGTGAATAAGAGGCCTTTCATCTTTAAAATGTTCCTATAACTTGATATATTTAAAGCGACCTCAGTAGATTATTGTGGTGCATTAACCATACTGATCGCCTCGGTTCATCACACTTGCCTGTATCCATGTCCTTCAGTGTCAGCCTCCCTAAACCCTGCGCTTGGACATGTGATGCTCTTTGGCTAACGAAACCAGAAAACCTGACACATACAGATGTTTCAAAAGTGCTCATGTATGTTCTCTTTCTCTCTTCGATTCCTCTCATTCTTGTGTTTACAAGCCCAGCCTTGCCTGCTGGAGTCAGTCCATGAAGCCCACAAAGTCACCTCAGTTTCATGGGGCTTGAACCTATGAAAATACTGCATCCAGAAAATCTGGGAGAAGATAGTCATAAAATCTTTAAAGAATCTTTTGTCTGACCTCGCCTCTGCTGCCAAAACCTGTATTAGTTATCACTTGAGACATAACAAAATGCTCTGAAATGTAGGTAATTAAAAAACATTAAACATTTATTATCTCATGGAGTTGCTGTGGGTCAAAAATCTAGGTCCAGCTTAATGGGACTGGTCTGGCTTGGGGTTTCTAATGGAGCTGAAGCTAAGATAGGTGTAGGCAGCTGAAGACTTGACTGGGCCTGGAGCACCTGCTTTTGAGATGACTAACTTGCAAGACTGTTGTCAGGACATCTCAGTCCTGAACCACATGGATCTCTCCCCAGCATGGCTTGAGGGTCCTCTCAACATGGCTGCTGGCCTCCCCAGAGTGAATGGCTGGAAACGGCAGCTCAGTATCGATGGTGTCTTCCATAGCCTGGTTGTCAGAATCCCACACCATTGTGCGATATTCTAGTGGTTTCACAGATTAGTTCCATTCCATGTGTGTGGAACCTCACAGTGATTTGAATATGAGGACATCTTAGAGGCTGACTTCTGCATATGATTTTATAGATTTGATCTATAAGCCAGTGCTCAAAGAACCACGTGTCCTTCCAGATTAGTCTCTTGTATTACCTAATGTTTTCTCACCTTACCAGCGTGCAGGATCCAGGGAATGCTACTTCAGTGGTTTACCCTGAAACCTGCAGACTCACTGGCTACCAGACGGCAAGATCTCAGTCTGTCCCTTTCCTTGTGTCTCTCTGGCAGCCAGCAGCACTGGCAGATGATAGTCGTATTTGCCTCGTTTAATTCTTTATAACCCCTGCATCTGTCAACTGCTGTTGCTTCTCTTACACCACTGGTCCACGTGGCCGTTTCTGCATGGAGCTGTCCTCGGCGCCTGTTCTCTCTGATGCTACTGCTGTTGCTGCTGCTGCTACCTGACCTTCCGTTCCCAGATGCCTCCAGATGCTCTGATGTTGAAGAGGCCTCCAGCAGGTCATGTTCTCAGAGCCACCAGCCCCTCTCTGAGCTGTGGTGCTCACCTCTCTGGCTGAATGGAAGGAACCTTCTTTTCCGTCATGTGTGCAGGTGTATGTATGTGCTTGCGTGCAGATGTGCACGGGGGCTTCCCTGGCGGTCTAAGGGTAAAGAATCCTCCTGCCAATGCAGGAGGTTCGATCCTTGCATTGGGAAGATCCCATATGCTGCGGAGCAAATAAGCCCACATGCCACGACTTCTGAGCCTGCACTCTGCAACAATGAAAGCCACCATTGTGAGAAGCCCATATATTGCAACTCAAAAGTAACCCTCACTCGCGCAACTAGAGAAAGCCCAGGTGCAGCACTGAAGACCCAGCACAGCCACAAATAAATAAACAATTTAACAAAAGAGGCACGTGAAATGCATTTCCCTGTTTTAATCAGCCTACATTTCCCTCCTTACTATGATGCAGAGGAAGGTGGAAGAGGAAATTTTGAGATGTCTGCTTAAAGATTCAAATGAAGTTGTGAGAGGTAGCTATACACATGACCTGGGATTCAGGTCTCGGCTGGAGATATGAATTTAGAACTCAGTATATACATCCCACCCCTAAGCAGTGGAGCTAGCTCTTGAGCTTTGCCATGTGCCTGTCGTTTACACATTTTATCCTGTTCATAGGCTCTGTGGGCCAGTACTGGAGGAAGCACAGTGAGCACAGGTCCTCTCTGCCCCTGATGTCTGGGGCCTCTGCTGGAAGTGATGAAATGGCTGGGGCTAGAGCAGCAGGGCTGCAGAACCCACTTCCAAGCTGGCTTCCCTCTCGCATCTCATGCCTGGGCGGAAGGGCAGACTTAGCTGGGAATGTTGACCAGAACGTCAACATGCAGACTCTCCAGCGTGGTGGTCTCTGGATGTTTCTAATGTGACTATGCAAGGCTCTAGGAGTAAGCATTTCCAGTGAACGAGGTCATGTCCTTTGTTGACGTAGCCTTTGAAGTCACACAGCATCACTTCCGCTGGACTCTAAGGACCACTGGAGTTCAAGCAAGTAGCCATTGACCCTATCTCACACTGAATGGAGTAACAGAGAATTTAGGGTCATGCTTAAAACTGCCATATCTGACTCATCATCTATCTCCTGGGTGGAAAGAAAGCTCTGTGATCCAGGGATTTTTGTCTCTTTTTTTAAACTACTGTATCCCCAGTACCTAGAAATAGGAATATTTGTTGAATGAATGAATAGGGATATAAAACCATGGAAACAGATGAGATCACTTAGGAAGAAAGTACTAGAGAGTTACAGAGCTCAACACTGAGCCCCTGGGGACATGCCAACATCTGGGGTCTGACAGAGGAGGAGGAAGAGACAGAGCTCTTTCCTATGGATCCCCTTAACCCTTGAAAATCAGTCAAGGGGACATGTCTTTCTAGAACATTTGCTTCAGTCTCTGGATCACGTAGTATCTGGTTTTCTGGAATTCTCTGTCCTTGTGGCCTCCAGCTCACTTCTTCATGAGGACAGGACAGGCGAGGACTTGTGCACATGTAGGCCCCAGGGTTGGCCATGGGGTAACTGGGGTTGGACTGGGATGGATGGAGTTGAATGTATGGGCTGAGGAGACCATGCATGAGCAAGGAGGGCCCTGTTTTGTGCTGTGAGATAAAGACAGGATTCCTGGAGAAAGGATGTGGGCTATGGGCAGGAGCCCAGGAGCCAGGGACCCACCTCTCCTCAACCACCATGTTCCCTGGGGCAGGCCTCTCAGGGACCAAGCGTTCAAAATTTGAGCTTGGCCTTACAGGCTGCTACAAAGTCATACTTTTGTCAAGGTAGAATACTAGAACATATTTTACTTAGTGGTTTGTTAGCTGGAGTTACAACTTTTAATATTTAAACATATAATATTCAGGTAGCCACTTGCACAACTGTCCTGGGCTGTATAATTCTTCAGGTTGGGCTTGGTTCAATGGAGGGTCTGGGGTAGAAATGTTGATGGTACTACTTCCAGAAGCCAGAATATCTCAGACTCAACTCCAGTTCAGACAAACACTCACAGCACTTGCAATTAAAATCTGCTAAAATTAGATTAGGTTGCCACCCAGGGAACTATAAGAATGCCCTAATGAAATCACGATCTAAACGTCCAGGCTTCTCCCAGATATGATTAACAAAGATCAAGACTGTAGAATGCTTTTCCCATTTAATTAAGAATTTTATGAAGTAGGAGTCTTCATTTAAGCAACTAAGCATACATGTCAATCCCTGCATTTAAGTGGATGTACATTTTGTTTTAAAATCCCAAAATCCAGCATTTATGAAAACCTTAGGCTACATTATATGATACCAGAGGTGGGCTGATCAGGGACCCCTTTGCCCACGCGTGTCTGAAAAAGCCATGTTTACTTTTAAACATGCTTTCAGCTGTAACTGACTGAATGGGTCCTGTCAGCCTAGCTAATTAAATTTAGGGGGGAAATTGTCTCTGTCTAGGAACTACTGTGCCATGCATGACCTCTTTGATCTGATTCCGACTACAATTTAAAGCAATTTTTTATTATGGAAATTTTCAAGTATATACAAACACAGATTGTACAGCAAAATTCATGTATGTATCTCTCATCCAGTTCAACAATTATCAACTTTCTTTTCAATTTTAAGTTTGGTTGTAATTCTACACTTCCATAATTCTCAAACTGAATCCTCTTCTTGATTGAAAGCAATAAGTTTTTTCTCATTTTAGAATTGCTTTTACATTCAGTTCAGTCCAGTCACTCAGTCGTGTCTTGACTCTTTGCGACCCCATGGACTGCAGCACGCCAAGCCTCCCTGTCCATCACCAACTCCTGGAGTTTACTCAAACGCAAGTCCATTGAGTCAGTGATGCCACCTAACCATCTCAACCTCTGTCGTTCCCTTCTCCTCCTGCCTTCAATCTTTCCCAGCATCAGGGTCTTTTCAAATGAGTCAGTTCTTAGCATCAGGTGGCCATATTGGAGTTTCAGCTTCAGCATCAGTCCTTCAAATGAATATTCAGAACTGATTTCCTTTAGGATGGACTGGTTGGATCCCCTTGCTGCCCAAGGAATTCTCAAGACTCTTCTCCAACACCACAGTTCAAAAGCATCAATTCTTCGGTGTTCAGCTTTCTTTTTAGTCCAACTTTCATATCCATACATGACTACTGGAAAAACCACATCTTTGACTAGATGGACCTTTGTTGGCAAAATAATGTCTCTGCTTTTTAATATGCTGTCCAGGTTGGTCCTAACTTTTCTTCCAAGGAGTAAGCGTCTTTTAATTCCATGGCTGCGGTCACCATCTGCAGTGATTTTGGAGCCCCCAAAATAAAGTCTGTCACTGTTTCCACTGTTTCTGCATTTCTTTGCCATGAAGTGATGGGGCCAGATGCCATGATCTTCATTTTCTGAATGTTGAGCTTTAAGCCAACATTTTCATTCTCCTCTTTCACTTTCACCAAGAGGCTCTTCCCATTGTTAACCAGAGAGGAAAAATGCTTCCAGGAAGAAACTGGAAAGAAGACATCTATTTAACACTGCCTTTGGGGGTTAGCGCAAAATGACAGGACAGTAGGAAGCAGTAGAAAGAGCTCCCCCAACAAGAGAAGCTAAATGATTCTGAGACTGGCTCCCAATCAGGTGTGGCATTGACAAGGCCCTGATAATGACCTGTGAAAGACCGCTTTCTGGTTGCACTTGGTAATTTGTTTCTCTAACCAGAGCATCTTAGCAGGAGTTTAAGAAGAAGGTACAGTTCCTTGTAAATGGCAGGCACATGGCAAAGCCTGAGAACGAGTTCCTTTTATCTTTTTAGGCTGCAAGAAGCCACGTGTGCTGCCTCTCCTTGTCCGCTGGCTGGTCCGAGATCAGGGGTCTGGCTGCAGTCGCCCAGGTTCCCACTTGCCCTCATCATGGGACAGGGGGCCTGTGGCCTCTTCAGGGGGGTCTCTGCCCCTCCCTCTCCCCAAACTGTTGTGAAGTACTCTTGTGTTGTGAGAGGCTAGGGCGGTTCTCATCCCATCACCTTTCCTGATGAATGTGGGCATCGGGTGGGGCAGGAATGGGATGGATTGCCTGAGCTCAAGGGTGAGAGCTGGAAGGCGGGGAGCAAGGGGGTGCTGCCATTGAGGAAAGACACAGAAAAGAGAGGGACACACGCAAGCCAGGAGGGTCTCAGACTTCCCAGATGAGGCTGACTTCAGGAAACTCGACACCATCAGAGGCTCCAGGTATTCTGAGGCTACCCCGAGCCACACTGGGTTCTTTCTTTCTTCTTAAATTTATTCTTATTGGAGTGTTGCTGCTTGACAGTGTTATCCCCGTGACCTCTGCACAACAGAGTGAATCCGCTCTCTGTCTACGTATGTCTCCTCTTTTCTGGATCTCCTTTCCATTTAGGTCACTACAGAGCACCGAGCAGAGTTCCCTGTGCGTTACAGTAGGTTCTCATTAGCTATCTATTTTATGCATACTTTGTACAGACTTGGTTCTTCCTGGTGAAGGACACATCCTTTTAGCGCCTCCAGGGCCCGAGGGCGATGCTTGACAAAGATGTCAAGGGGGGCCGATTTCTTGTCTCCCCCCTCATCCTTAAATAGCCGCTGGGTCCGCCCTACACTCTGGGCTCTATTTGGAGGCCCCAAAGCTGAAGAGCCTCTGAGCAAAAGCCCTGGGGAGGCCATTCACGGAACTCTAACGGACGGCTTGGCAAGCCTCAAAGGCTCCTTGGGGAGCATGGGAGGCGGGCCAGGGAGGGCCCCAGCCCTTCTTGGCTTCTTCTGATTCAGTGCTGTTGTGATCACTGCTTCCCTTCCTCCTCCTTCCAAAGACTTGGCCTCTAGAGGAAGCTCTACATCGGTCTCTCCCTCCCTCTCATTCCTTTCCTGACTAATCTTGCTGCATCTTCCTGTTTCTAGTCACTTTCCTGCTCATTTCTGAAGCCGTCAGGAGTTGGAGGCTAAGGTGACCTGTAGATGGAAGATCTGGTTTTCTCCATCTGGTAACTGTCTGCCTGGAAAGAAGGGAGTTTCTCTGCCATTACAGGGAAGAGCTCTGTTCATCTCCTTCCTGACTCTGGAACTCGGTCTGAATAAACAGTAAAGAATGGCAATAAAACCCACCACAGACACCCGAAATCCACCCCAAGTTAAGAGTTCTCTGCACATTTGGTCAGTCTGGACATGGGAATCTTACCAGAAATGGCTGCAGTCCACTCTGCTTTCTCGGGAGCTGTCTGTAGAGGGAAGCACATTCCTCCTGAGTGTGAAGAGTGGAGGAAAGGCGGATGGGAACCTTCCACCTGCGTCGCTGGGCAGAAATTCGCCCAGGAGATGTTCATGTTCAGCCCAGGCTTCTGATTGGTGGATGGCAGCCAATCTCTGGGAAGCCCCCGGGGCCTGAGGCACCCATTCACATTGGATGCTCCCTCCAAACCAAACTGGACCTATAGTCATGGGGCTTTTCCTAAGGGGAAGGCTGATTTTTCTAGGGCATGAGTTGCTTCTTTCTGGATTTTTGATAAACCCACGTGGCAAATAAATCTGACATTCGGGAAAGGCATGCAATTTCCCCCCAGATTTATAGCAACTCTTTTAGCAACCGAGGCTCTGGCTGGTAACTTACAGTAACCAAGCATAATTCCTCAGTGGGGAACACAGGGTCTAGGATACTCCACCAGTGGAAACTTTCTGTACTGCGGGAGAGGAACAGAGAGAAAGCAGGGACACGGGTGAGGGAGGGGCTCCTCAGAGAGGAGAGGAATGGAAGCAGCATCAAGGGCATTGCCTTATTTTCCAAAAGACCGGAGAGGAAAGAGCAGACTGAGAAATACACATGCGAGGTGACAAAGCAGCGTTACAAAGGCCACACAGAACACTGTTCACCAAGGTCACAGAAGACAGAGCAGGTCAAGCAGGTTCTCGCCAAGCAGACCTTAGGAAAGCAGGCGATACAGCCAGCCCATCAGCTGTTGGGCTCTTCCTAAACTTTTCCACCTGCTGAGATTCTCCTGGGTGGTCCCAGGTCAGGAACTCTCTAGAAGATGTGGAAGTGAGCAGCTCCCAGGAGAGAAGTGACATGATGTTTCCTGCTCACCTGAGACCCCATCCTTCCTCTCTGCTCCTGCTACCTGCCCCTATTTATATCCTCCCAGGACTGGCTGAGCTGTGATTCCCCAGTCCAACTCCCTCTTTCCTTCCTGACCCTCTGAGGGCCAATACTGCCCCTCTTGGTTCCTAGAGGAAGCTCTTGGACCAGCACAGGTTTCCTGGGGTCTTGCTGTTAACAATGATGAAGACATTCGAAAGGGGACTTCCTTGGTGGTCCAATGGTTAACCCACCTTGGTGGTCCAATGGTTAACCCACCTTCCACTGCACTGGGTGCAAGATCAGGCTAAGATCCCACATTCCTCATGGCCAAAACACCAAAACATAAAACAGAAGTAATATTGTAACAAATTCAATGAAGTCCTTAAACATGGTCCATATCAATATTAAAAAAAAAACAAAACACACACACAGAAGGGAAAGGCTCCTTCCCACCCACCTCCACAGCCCTTTCTTAGCTTCCCAGGGCCTGGCTTTTGAGTACAACTGCACAGCAATGCCAAGGGCAGGTATACAAGAGCAGAAGGGATGCTGTAAGTGACTAGATAAACATGACACTGAGGTGTCTACTAGCTCCAGGTGAAGACTCCAGGATGAGGAGCTGGAGCTAGTGGGCAAGAAGTGGTCTGGGGAGAAGACACAGTTGTGCCTGGAGGACTGGGCACCTCTTGGTAGAACAACCAACTAGTTACCTAGGGAGGAGACCTGCTAAGGGAATGTTTCGGCAGTTCAAGGGATTCCTTCTCCTCTCCCCTACAAAATAATCATGTTCATTAGTGCCTTTTGCTCAAGTGGAGTCTCTGTGGACAACTTCAGCAGGAACTGAGCCTAGGGGCCAAGTTAGAAGGAGCACCGTGTGTACATGTGGGCCCCTCCCACATTCCGGGGAAATGTGCTCACTGCCTGCTGGCATAAATGGTCCAATTAAATGAAATTGGGTCATTTGTAGAGACACAGAGGGACACAGAGTGTCCTGTCCTACAGAGTGAAGTAAGTTAGAAAAACAAACATCCCGCACTAATGCATATATGTGGGATCTAGCAAAATGATATAGAAGACCTTATTGGCAAAGCAGAAATACAGACAGATGATAAACACATGGACACCGAGGGGGAAAGGCTGGGGGCAGAACTGGAGTTGACACACATCCACTGTCGATGCTATGCCGTGCCGTGCCCAACTGTGTCTGATTCTTTGAGACCCCATGGACTGTAGCCCGGCAGGCTCCCCACTCCACGGGATTTCCCAGGTGAGAATACTGGAATGGGTTGTTAGTTCCTCCTCCAGGGAATCCTCCCCACCCAGGGATCAAACTCTCATCTCCTGCACTGGCAGGCGGATTCTTTACCGCCACACCACCTGGGAATGCAAAGCAACTACACTGCAGTAAAACTTAATTTAAAAAATTTACTAAAAAATTTTTTAAAAGGAAATGTGAACATAAATAAATGGTCCGATTAGCCGCCCCTACTTACTCACAGCCTCCGCCACATGCCTTTGCTGAACTTCTCAGTAAAGAGATGGAGCCTAAATCCCCCCACCCCCCGTATCGGGGGGTCTTCTGACCTATGCTGGCTGATAGGACACAAGTGATGACTCGCAAATTCTGAACCCAAGCCTCGACAGGCCTCCCCCCGCCGTTTCCTCCTGATGCAGGTGACTTTCCTGGCCTCGGTCATCACCATGGAACCACACCTGGGCTAGCTTGCTGGAGGACAGACAGAGCAAAGTGGCCCAGCCAAAGGTGGCCAGCCCTCACACGTGAGGCTGTCAGTTTGCAGAGCTGCCCAGACTGCCCACAGCAGCTCCAAAACTTAGGAGCACAGAGGGATTTCTTCTGGCCGCTGAGGGTGTGTGTGCTTGTTATGCAAATGAATGTATTATAAGTACCGACAGCTACAGAACAGGCTGGACAGGAGCTTCCACTAGGACCAGGGAGATCCACTGGGCCTGGAGTGGAGATCAGCCTGGGCCTGGAGGCTGGGAGAGGACATGTCAGTCCGAGTGGCTAGCACACTCCTGAAGGAGGTGGAATGTTCCAGAGACAGGGCTGAGAACTGGAGTCCCAAACGTGGGCAGGCACTGACACCAGTTAATGGTGATCTTAACTTAAACAAGTGGCATGGTCCGTGGGCCAGACACTGATGAAAGGGCTGGGTCTCTAAGGTTTGGGGGTGCAGGTTAGAGGGCTGGGGTACAGGGAGAGTGAAATGAGTGAGCCCAACAGGCAGAGAGGTCAGGGTCAAGAGGTCAAGGATTCAGAGACTGGGCCTTCTGAAACCCCGCATTTATTTCATCCATTAACACCGCCAACAGTGGTTTGGTTTTGTTTGGGGTGAACTGGAATGGCACGCCACTCCAGTACTCTTGCGTGGAAAATCCCATGGACAGAGGAACCTGGTGGGCTGCAGTCCATGGGGTCGCTAAGAGTCAGACAAGACTGAGCGACTTCACTTTCACTTTTCAGTTTCATGCATTGAGAAGGAAAAGGCATCCCACTCCAGTGTTCTTGTCTGGAGAATCCCAGGGACGGGGGAGCCTGGTGCGCTGCCATCTACGGGGTCGCATAGAGTTGGACATGACTGAAGCGACTTAGCAGCAGCAGCAGCAGCAGCAGCAGCAGCAGCAGCAGCAGCAGCAGCAGCAGCGTCCATGGTTTCAGAACATAAGCATCAGACTGATTCCAGGGCGTGTGTGATGCCGGAGTCCCCAGCAAGGAACAGAGTGCAGAAGCTAGATGTGCACGTGTGTAAAAGTTTTAGCACAACTTGTCTACACCAGGGGTTCTCAACCTTTCATGGGCGTCAGAATCACTCATTCGTGTTGTCAGCTTTGCAAAGAAGTGACTGGCCCCTAAAAGAGAATCTCTGGGCGTGAGGCTCCTGAAGTAATATTTTGTAAAACAGAGAATACAGAATAAAGGGATCAGAAACGAACTTCCGGGAAACCAGGGCCCAGAACTGATCCTGCAGATGGGTGCATCGTGGTGGGGGGGCGGTGGAGTGCCACCCTCGGGGGGACACGACTCAGCTGCCAGGGCTCCTGACACACCTGTGTTTACCCGAGTAAAAACAATCAGCCGTTGAAACAGTCCCTGTAATAGTCACATCACTCATAAAAAAGGTCAAACCTGCTCTCAACACACAGCAAATAATGTCAAAGCTAAAACCAATTTTAATTCCCAAATATTTGGAGAAGGGGTTATATCCAAAATTGTCTAAGACTCTTAGCCATGAAAAGAGCTTACTTTGACTCTAGCAGAACTAGGAAAGGGGCTATTCTTTTACCTGCAAAACAGACTCCTCCTAGAAAATGTCTTCAAAAGGTCTTTCAAAAACTCACCAAGTACTCTCACACCCAGCTTTTCCAGGGTATGTTTCTGAAGAATCCTAGGTAATTTCCTAGCAGAGAAGCCATTTGATACACTAGAATCCATCTATCTCATTTGCCTCTCATATGGCACCCCACTCCAGTACTCTTGCCTAGAAAATCCCATGGACGGAGGAGCATGGTAGGCTGCAGTCCATGGGGTCGCTAAGAGTCGGACACGACTGAGTGACTTCAATTTCACTTTCACCATCACAGAATATAAATAATTATTAGAAATTCAGTTAAAATATGAGAATTTCACAACAACACAGCTCCTTGTAACTTTATATACTCTCTATTCACTGGATATTTTAAAGGATAGCCACAAAATGACTTTAATTTTCGGCATTGACAACTTCTTGAAAGCGTGTGCAAACTGGTTTATGTACAAGCGTACAGAAGAGGAAAATGCTTGGGTTTCATGTGTGGCCTCATATTTTGTTTCGCATAGCACTATTATGATGCTTCCTGTTTGCCAGGTACTGTCACAAGCTCTTTAGAAATATTAATTTATTTAATCATCAACAACTTTGTGAGGAAGCACTTATTACTGCCCTCTTACGAGAACTGAGGCTCAGAGAAGTTAAGTAACTTGCCTGAAGCCACATGCAATTAGAGCTTCAAATCCAGGTAGTCTTCCTGCAGCCTAAGTTATGAACCAGCACCCTAAATGGACTGTCTTGTTTTTCTTCTTCCTAAAAAGTCCTGAGTGTTCACTGGAAGGACTGATGTTGAAGCTGAAACTCCAATACTTTGGCCACCTGATGTGAAGAGCTGACTCATTGGAAAAGACCCTGATACTGGGAAAAATTGAAGACAGGAGGAGAAGGGGACGACAGAGGATGAAATGGTTGGATGGCATCACCGACTCGATGGAAATGAGTGTGAGTAAATTCCAGGAGTTGGTGATGGACAGAGAGGCCTGACGTGCTGCAGTCCATGGGGTTGCAAAGAGTTAAAGATGACTGAGCGACTGAACTGAACTGAAAAGAATCTTAGAATCAAGGATAGGTACCTATAAACCATCTACAGAGGATGGCAGAATAAAAGCTGTTTTCTTTCCCTCTCCATAAATGTAAATATACGACAAGAGGCTTCACTCCAGTCTCACAACCCCGCTTCTGCCTGGATGTTGCAGCCACTGGACCCTGGCCAGAGTCTCTCCTCTGTTCCTCTGGAATCCTCATCCTCCTCTCCATTTCCCAGCCCTCTCTGAGCTTTGCGTGCGTTACTCATAGGTCCACCCTCTCCTCCTGCCTCTAGTCTGATCCAGGCTGGCCTTCCTTGCGTTCAGAAAAATGGTTTTAAAACATGAAACTGCTGCCTTATCTATCTCAAATATCTTCAATGTCATTGCTTTATTCTGCAGATAAAAGCCAATAATTCAGCCGAACGTGTAAGTGCTCCCCGTGCCTGCCCCGTTCATTATCCTGTTCCACAGCTGGCACACAGGAGGCAGTCTTGTTCTCCCACAAGTACCCTTTACGTGAGCTGTACTAAGCGGTTTCCGATACTATCCCTCTGCTCTCTCTTCTGGAATTCCTTTCATCCCTATCTGTGAGTCTGTGTGTGAGTGTGTGCTAAGTCACTTCAGTTGTGTCCCACTCAGTGACCCTATGGATGGTAGCCCACCAGACTCTTCTGTCCATGGAATTCTCCAGGCAAGAATATTGGGTTGCCATTTCCTCCTCCAGGGGATCTTCCCAACCCAGGATCAAACCCACATCTCTTCTGTCTCTTGCATGAAGAGAGTTCTTTACCTGTTCTTTATCCGGTGGGTTCTTTACCATCAGCGCTACATGGAAAGCCCCAATCCTTATTTCTTCCCTTCTGTGTCACGAGTCTATGCTAGATGATTCTAACACATCCTTCCAAGTCCAGCTCAGCATCGCTTTTCTTCCACCAGAGGCTGATCTAGATGCTCCTTCTCATTGGTAACCAAGGCATTTTTCTACTGCGTCTTAGAACTACTGGTGTATTCCTGCACAGACTCCTCCCTGGTCATCATTCTCCTGGGAGCTACTCAAAGTGTGATCTGCAGACAAGGCTGTCAGTCAGCGTCGTGTGCAGGCTCCCTGAGAGGCCGTTTCTGAGGCTCCACCCAAGAGCCACCAAATCAGCACTTCTGTGGGTGGGGGCCAGCCATGCACAAGGCTTGGCGCTAACAGGAGGGCAGCACCGCACAAGAAGCCGCTGAAAGCACTTGTCTCCTAGCACCTTACTGCCTGGGATGAAGCCAAGGATCCATAAACAGTCAATGAATGAATGAATGTTGAGTTAATCCCCCAAATGATCCATTAAACCTATCTTTCCTGGGAAGCTACAATACTAAAATTCCTTAGTCCACTAATGCCTCCAAATGAGGCAGTAGTATGAGTAGTATGAGTTTTGAACTGGATAAGGCTCAGGTGTTCTGAGTGTTTATTTCAGCACTATTGGACAAGGTGCAGAAAAAAATTTAAGTTTGGAGCTGGTTAAGGCAAGCACAAAAGTGAAAATTCTCTAAGATGTAAAGAAGAGTATTTTTATGGATTCTACTATATAGCAGAAGGTGACACTCTCCATTTCAAGCTTTGAAAGATTATTTGAAGCTTCCTTAAATAGTTATTATCTTCCTTTGGATTACTTTTTGAACATAATAGTTTAGGAAGGAAAATGCAAATTGTACAGACACAGTGAAGACTGCTACATATCAAAATATTATTTTTGTACTTTTCTAGTTTCTCGCAAGAGTCTTTATGCTCTATGCTGGTCATGAAGATTTACAGTAGCACTTTTTGATAAAATGAACAAGGCCTTCAATGAGGTAACACCTCAAATCAGTCAGAATGGCCAACATGCTGGAGAAGGTGTGAAGAAAAGGGAACCCTGATACACTGCTGGGGGAGGGGGGCGGGTGGAATGCAAATTGGTACAGCCACTGTGGAAAACAGTATGGAATTTTCCATAAAAGACTGAAAATAGAGTTGCCATATGATTTAACAATCTCACCCCTGAGCACGTATCTGGACAAAACTGCAATACTAAAAGATAAAAAAAGATAATTCAAAAATATACTATATTCATAGCAGCAGTATTTACAACAGCAAAGACAAGGAATCAACCTAACTGTCCACCAACAGATGAGTGGATAAAGACGAGGTGCGTACACAATGAACTACTACTCAGCCATAAAAAAGAATGATGTAATGCCCCCTGAAGCAACACAGATGGACCTGGAGATTGTCATACTAAGTCAAGTCTGAAAGAGAACACCACGTGATAAAGCTTACGTGTGGAATCTAAAATACAACATAAATGAACTTATCTCTGAAACAGAAATAGACTCACAGATAGAGCACAGTCTTGTGGTTGCCAAGGGGAAGGGGCTGGGGGGTAGGATGGATTGGGAGCTTGAGATTATCAGATGCAAACTGCTATATAGAATGAATAAACAACAAGGTCCTGCTGCATAGCACAGGGAATTGTATTCCCCAACACTATAATAAGCCATAATGAAAAAAGAATGTATGTGTATATGTTCAGCAGAGTCGCTCAGTGGTGTCTGACTCTTTGTGACCCCATGGACTGCAGCACGCCAGGCCTCCCTGTCCAACACCAACTCCAGGAGTTTAATCAAACTCATGTCCATTGAGTTGTAATGCCATCCATCCATCTCATCCTCTGTCATCCCCTTCTCCTCCTGCCCTCAACCTTTCCCAACATCAGGGTCTTTTCAAATGAGTCAGCTCTTTTCATCAGGTGGCCAAAGTATTGGGAGTTTCAGCTTCAGCATCAGTCCTTCCAATGAATATTCAGGACTGATCTCCTTTAGGATGGACTGGTTGGATCTCCTTTCTGTCCAAGGGACTCTCAAGAGTTTTCTCCAACACCACAGCTCAAAAGCATCAATTCTTCAGTGCTCAGCTTTCTTTATAGTCCAACTGTCACATCCATACACGGTGACTGGAAAAACCATCGCTTTGACTAGACAGACCTTTGTTGGTAAAGTGATGTCTTTGCTTTTTAATATGCTGTCTAGGTTGGTCGTAACTTTTCTTCCAAGGAGTAAGCATCTTTTAATTTCATGGCTGCAGTCACCATCTGCAGTGATTTTGGAGCCCAAAAAATAAAGTCTGACACTGCTTCCATAGTTTCCCCATTTATTTGCCATGAAGTGATGGGACCAGATGCCATGATCTTAGTCTTCTGAATGTTGAGCTTTAAGGCAACTTTTCACTCTCTTCTTTCACTTTCATCAAGAGGCTTTTTAGTTCTTCTTCACTTTCTGCCATTAAGTGTGGTGTCATCTGCATATCTGAGGTTATTGATATTTCTCCCGGCAATCTTGATTCCAGCTTGTGCTTCATCCAGTCCAGCATTTCTCATGATGTACTCTGCATAGAAGTTAAATAAGCAGGGTGACAATATATAGCCTTGAAGTACCCCTTTCCCGATTTGGAACCAGTCTGTTGTTCCATGTCCAGTTCTAACTGTTGCTTCCTGACCTGCATACAGATTTCTCAGGAGGCAGGTCAGGTGGTTTGGTATTCCCATTTCTTTAATAACTTCCCACTTTGTTGTGAACCACACAGTCAAAGGCTTGGCATAGTCAATAATGCAGAAGTAGATGTTTTTCTGGAACTCTCTTGCTTTATTGATGATTCAATGGATGTTGGCAATTTGACCTCTGGTTCCTCTGCCTTTGCTAAATCCAGCTTGAACATCTGCAAATTCATGGTTCACATACTGTTGAAGCCTGGCTTGGAGAATTTTGAGCAATACTTTGCTAGCACGTGAGATGAGTGCAATCATGCAGTACTATGAGAATTCTTTGGCATTTGTATATTTATACACACACACACACACAGTGTGTGTGACTGTAGCTGTACAGCAGAAACTAACAACACTGTAGATCAAGTATACTTCAATAAGTTAAAGAATACAAAATTCAATTAATAAGCCCACTAGTATGATTTATTTTAAAAATTTTCCAGGTATAGTGTAATTGTTCTCAAATAAACTGATGTAAAAGAGATGGTCTATTAAATATAAACTGTTCATCAAAGTCATAAAAACAAAAAATACACTTCTATTTTGAAAGAATTTCTGTACTGCTGCTGCATGAAGTGAAAAAATCATCCCTGCCATCTAAAGCACAGCCCCTCCTCTTACCACTCAGCTTGGTTACTACTGGAGTTAGTGGCAACAAACCAACAATTCAGGGGTAGCAGTTTAACAGGAAACGTTAACTATGTCCTATACACAAAGTACGGATTTGATACAGTTAATCGTGGGTTTTCTGTTTAACTATCTCTCTTGATGTTTGGCTTTTCAGATGGCCAAGTATAAAACAGTAGCATCTGCTGCTACAACTGCTGTCCAATGGATATTTTAAGTAAACAGGCAAATAGAAAACTACCATTATAAGGACATTTTAAGATCTGCATAAATAGGAATGGTACCTTCCCCACCGCCCCCACTCAAAAAGGCTGAGAAGAAACAACAGAAGGGGTGCCCACGTTAGGCAAACGCACCCAGACTCCTCGGTGACTCATCTACAGATGTTAAGAGTCATATACTGCGTGCTGTGTGTGACCAAGTCAACCACTGTCTTCCTCACAAATATTTACACTTAGCAAACTGTATCTTGGCTGAGAAAGGTTTCTCACCAGCCCTTCGGGTAGTTATAGAAATAAACAAAGAGATTCTATTGTTGAAATTTCCCCCTGGTTTTAGTTTTGTTAGATGATCTTAAAAAAATGGAGGATAACGTGAAGTTTTGAGCAAAGCAAGCAGCTAGCCAATAAATGTAAATGGCTCAGAAAATATGCTGAAACGTATTGATTAGAAATTTAAAAGTACAGTAATCTTCTACTGCAGCACCTCAAAGGCACACACAGTCCTCTCTAATACAAGATACTGCAGGCGCCACTTGCTTGTTTTGGCCTCTTTCAAAGTGAGTTTCATGCTGCTTACTTCCTCAGGAATAATTTTTCTCCTTCCTGTTTTGTTTTTTCTCCTCAACGTTAAGTCCATGGCTTTTGTAGGGAAGTCAGAGTCATTGGGAAGAAAGTATAATTTCAGTGAAGTATGGATCCTGAACGCCAACAGTAAAGAAGGATCATTTCCAATTGCCTTGGGATATTGAAAACAAACACATGTGGGTTAAGCTTAAAGAGCACCAGAGAGGAGATGACGGCTAAGATTTTGCTGGATTAAAGATCTTTGCAATTCAGACTGTAATTAAGCTGATAAGAATGGGTATTTCCAGTTCTCTCATTCTATGGAATAATTCCAAAATTCCTTTGAGCAGGTTATGTTATAGAAACTGAACCAAGTACAAGCAAATACACAGGGCTTTACAATAAACTCTAGTACAAAAGTAACAAAGTTATACTGAAAAAAGTTATAGTGAAAAAAATGCATGTATATAATTATGTGTGTATATAAATGTACTTGATATAAGGAAATATAACGGAAAACCAGTTGAGGACATAAAATTATATTCATCACTATCATGTCACATTGATCTTTCTTCCTAGATGTAAGGTATTCTAACAGCAGGGATAAGCAGCACTGGCCACACTAACGCTAGATGTGATTTGCCATCAACAGCAGTGAGCTCAGGGAGCTCTACAGGCATGTGAGCAACGAAACCATCAGAATGCCAGCCAACTACAAAACTCCGCAACTGGAACATAAACGCATCCACTCACTCTCTCCCACCGACTTAACACTCAGGTTTTCAACAATGCCACTGATTAACATATTCATTATTCTATTATTCTTTACCGGATTTTTAGTTCTTTAGGGATCAATGATATGTGAGTAACTTAGCAAACAAATGCTCCTGCAAAAACCATCTCTGTAAAAGGTTAAGTGGCACCAAAATGCCAGAATGGGTTTGTTTTTTTTTTACCACTTTAAGGAACCTTCAAAAATGTTAAGGAAGACAAATATATGAACAGGTTTTATTTTATTTGCATTTAACATGATTATACACATTCATGTGTCTAACAAGATCTGCACTGTTACATTAAAAATACAGTACAATAACATTCAACATGAGGTACTTCATATTTATATATTTTTCCTTCATAAATAATGCTGTAAGCTCCTGAATTCAAGCACTCTAATGCACAACTGGCTAGTGTCTTGAATTAGCAAGCTTATTTAGACACCTTAAAAAAAAGACAGTTCAGTGCAATAATTATGTAGAAATTAGACCATTTACTTAAATACTATATTAAGATATGCTTAAAGAATGTTACATTAGAACTGCTAGCCTAGTTCCCCTTATCCCCAGGATATAAACGACAACAAAGACTGCCAGATACGTGGGGAAAAGCATCTACAGGGCAGTGTTTAATAATATTAAATTGTGTTTATGCATTCCAGTTGCTTGCCTTGTCAGAACAATGATTTCTAGTTTTGAAAGCTACAAAATTTTAGATTATCAAAGAAAACAAAGCAAGCACAGTAGCCTTAATTCCATGTCACTGAAAATGCAGAAGGGAGAATAGGATTTAAAAGATAACATTTTTTTATTTTAAATACAATCTTCAAATTTATAAAACAGCTCTTGGCACCAGCCAATCAGATGACGGATTTCTTTTTCTTCTAGTGACAGCGATTATCATAAAATTAAGTTCTTCCATATCCAGTACAAAGGATCTCATGAGGCTCTCACGCAGCAGTTTCCCAGCCTCTGGAGGGCAGCTACTAATAGGAGCACTGGTCATGGGTGTTACTGAATGAACAAGGTTATCACACTCCTCCCCGAACAACAATCTAGTATAATGAAATTAGTGCTAAAAAGTTTCTTCTCCTCTGGCTTATAAATAAGTGCCTTCCAATCAGGTAAATCTATAGTCTACCAAATGTAAGGTAGCTATGAGTTACCGAAATGTTTAACCATACTTTATACACAAAACCCTCTGTAGAAATATTTTTTTTAATTGAAAACCTACCTCCGTTTCATGGACAGTTTGCCACTACTACTATCTGTTATCCTGCTAATAAGAAATAACTGTTAGATAATTTTGGAAGCTTGTCCTGGGAGCGCTCATCTGTTAATCACTGGTAACAGCTTCTGACCCTCCATGCTAACAGACATAGGTAAGGGCAAAGACGATTAAAACATTTCTGTAATCCAGTGTTTTTCCCCATCGGGGAAGCCGGCCGAAGCAGCAGCCCACGTCTACGGGGGAGAAGCGGCCCGGAAGCACAGGCAGTCCCCCTCTGCGGGCTGGGTGGGCCCGGCAGGGGGACCCTTCTGTCCCAGCCCTGCTGGCCGGGCAGCAGGAGACAGTTCCTGAGCCGGTGCACACGCACGTGCACGGGCACCCACGCACACACCCACCCCGGGACTAGCCCCCGCTCCAGAGCCAGCTTCGGGCTCACAGAACAGGAGAAGGAGGTGGCCAGGGACCACACTCTGGGTGGCGGGGAAGCCATCTCAGGATCACACTGCGCAGAAAAGTTGCCCAGAAACACACGGATACTTCAACTGGGAGCGACCACAGTGTACACCACTAGGGTCCCGGGCACTAAGCCAGCACAAGCCTTTGCCGAAGGAGAATGTTTTGATGAGCTTTTCCCTCCTTTGTTTACACCATCCATGGGGGGAAAAAAGAGAGGAAACTGGATGTGATGCTGAGGCAGTGAACATTGAGGTCTCACCAAGTTTATTGCTCCAGACCACTTTTAAAACCCTGCAGGCACATACTGGCTCGCTCAGATGGTCACAGGCCAGATTCTAGCAGTCCAGGAATGGGACAGAGTCATAATTAACGAACAAGAGAGAGTGTGGTCAAAGTAGATTAAGTAAAATATACTTCAGATTAAAAAAAAAAACAAATGCATAAAGTATCTTATTACATTAACATGTGGCACTACAAAACTACTGTTATTCTACTCATCTGAAGAAATCGTTTGGTCCTCTTTTCACGGGAATGGGGGAATAGGAATTCTATACAGTACAACTTTTGAAAACCAGCAAGTGGCAGGGATCAAAAGCTAAGCAGGGAGAAAAGAGCCTGACTTTTTCAAACTCTGGATTATAATGTGCCATCAATTAAACTATTTGTCATGTGGGACTTTTTCAGGCTTCCTTTTAAGACTATTTTAGTTTCAATTAACAGACTTGCAATTTTTCTCCAGTTGACAATAAAGTTTTGCAATTTAGTTACTTCTAAAAGAAGCCTCTGTACTGGAATTGCCTGTCTTCTAAACTAAAGGAACATAAATCTGCTTGTAGCAAAAGTTGTGATCTAAAACTTCCAATTTCTTACTTGCTTTACCTTCCGTTGACAGCTGCAGTTTAAAAATTTAACAAACTTGTGAATTTAGGATTTAAGAAAACGCAATGTCCAAAAGCAAATGCCCAAAATATTTAAAAGGAAATAAGAAGGTAAAGATGACTACTGTCTACTTTCTAAATTATTACTTATTATCAAGCAAAATGTCTTTCAAAATTGTACACTGAGGTTTATCTGTTTGGGGAGAGGGAGGGTTTCCGTTTAAAAACAATTGCTACTGTTACTTTAGAGTATTTCTTTCTCTTTGTCAAAATAAAGCCCAAAAGGAAATCTGAGGTGATCCAAAAATCTTCTTAAACTGGGAGGTCAGTGGGGCAGTTGGAAAAGAATGCAAAATCTCCCCGGGTGGATATATGCAACTCTAAGAACCACAAGCCTTGCTAAGAATTTGGCTTTCCGGCATACAGTTAAAAGCTGAGTGCTGCATTTTTGCCTGTACATAGCGAAAAAGGTTGAAAGAAATCAGAACCAGCGCACAGCTCCGTTCCTTAAGAACAGCCCGCGCCGATGGCTGGCTGCGGCCGAGCTGAGCGTGAAGCGGAGAGCCAGCGCGCTCAGGCGTAGAAGATGAGCTCGGGGATCTGGCCGCCCTGCACGCCCGTGCCGTTGGTGCTGTCCGACGAGCACTGGAACTGCACGGTGACCTTGCCGCACTGCACCTCCGTCATGCCCTCCTGCCCGAAGTAGCTGAGCTCATTGCCGTCCAGGATGACGCTGGCCGTGTAGAAGGTGTCCGGCTCGATCTGCACCGGGTACTCGAACCACACGGGGAACGTGCTGCTTGAGCCGTCCGAGAAGTACTTGCTGAGGTTCTGCCCCAGGACCACGCCCTGCCGCTTGAGCTCGATCTTGGCGCTGTACTCCGCCGAGCCGCAGCTGGAGCCGTACAGCCCGAAGCCTGCGATGAAGACCCTCTTGTCCACGGCGAACTGGATGCTGTCGCAGCGGCCCCGGTAGCGCCACTGGTTGCTCCGGTAGGCGCAGGACTGGAAGCGGTGGCAGCGCTGTGGCACCAGCCCCTTGCGGGCCTTGCTCACGAACTGCAGCTCGGGCTTCTTGGCCGCCGTGTACCAGAGGAAGATGTCGTTGGTCTCGTTCAGAGTCAAGACGCCGGACTGCGCAGCACCGTTGGCGAAATCGTCCAGGGCCATGGTCGGGATGCGGATCAAGTAGAGCGCCTTGCCCAGCACCTTGCGCTTGTTCTCGATGCTCAGAGCCAGATCCTGCCGCTGGCATTCCACCTCAGCCCAGTTGAGAGCGGCCTCGAAGACCACGATTTCTTTGGCATTCAGAGTTTCCCTGCGGAGGATGCTTTCCAGGGTCTGGAAGTCGATGTCGCAGAACCCCTCGGACTTGAGCGCCAGCTCGGCCTGGGCATCGATCACCTCCCAGCAGCGCTGGGTGAGGTCCGGCTCCTCGAACAAGCAGCTCTGGGACAGGAGCACACAGGCGTTCTTGGCGCTCAGGCTGGTCTCCAGGAAATTGACGCAGGCCCTGGCGAGGTGAGGGACGATGTACTTTTTGGCAGCATAAAGAGTGGCCAAGACTGTGTCAGCAGCCAAGTCAATTTCATCACAATAGATGTATCTGCAAGAAAGAGTCTGGCGTGTAAATGGAATTTTCACCAAATGAGCGTGTCCAGCAAGAAAAGATGCAGCTACTTTCAAATTAGTTCCAAGAAAATCATCTTAAGTGACAGTTATTACAAAAATGATTAGACATTATAACAACATCTGAAATACATTCATAAATCATGAACACTTCAATTTAGTAGAAAGTGTGTATAATTAAAGACATTAACTTCATGTAATCACTCTAGCCTCTATTTTAAAGCTATGTTCCCTGTCCTCTCAAAGAGGGAAAAAGAAAATTGAGGATTCGAGAACTGTTTGAGAAAGGACTGAGATCAAAGACAGTTAATATTAGGGAAAAAATAGCAAAATTATATATATATACACTGAATTATAATTAGAAATAATCCCCATGTTTTAGGAAAAATATATGTATACAGTTTTACTTAAAAATGTTTCTGTGCATTCAGATGGAAACAAATACATTTAATTCTATAATGTTAGCAATGACTGCATCTTGATGCTTTTAATTAAGAATGACTTGGATTTTCCTGAAGCACAAAATAAAATCTGATCTTAAAAAGATATTTTTCAAGTAGTCCCAAGTTCTATGGATTTTTAAGTATGGGCTTCGATGCTTGATGCTATCTCACAGTTAACTTTATGTAGAATCCAATGCAGGCTTTGTATCTGCCTTTTTTTTTTAACTCTAAATTCTTTCTTCTCCACACATTCCTTCTACCTTCAGAATTAAAGAATATATTATTTCTAGATATATTTAATTAAAAGACAAATAAAGCCTAAATATGCACTATTTGTGTGCTTCTCTGAAGTGTCTGTATTTCAGGAAACACTTCTTACTGTTTTGGGAGACAGTGGCAATCTCCCAGGATGGTATGTCAAGGCAGAAATCATCTGCTTCTTTCATATTCTATTGTTGACCAAGAGAGGTCAGTGAGAACTGCGCACAGGTGAAAAATACATATTAATAAACAATTTTTAAAAAATTTCTAGCTAAGGTGCTTAGCAACTTGCTATTAAGTTTTCCTTAGTGAAACAAGAAATTAGAGGGCTTCTGGAAGAAAATACAAAAAAATATAAGGATGGCAATGAGAAAAAGGACCGCAATCACAAATGGAAGCTGCATTTTTGCTCCGAGGAAGCCCTTCCTTGTCTCTGAGAGACTAAGACAGCAACTGGCAAGATGGCAAGACTGCTGGACAAAATACCCACAGCAGTGATGCTCTGACCGGAGCATGGGGACCGTAGGAGGACTCTGCGGCACGGTCAGCACTTTGCAGCTCTCACCCTGGAACGGGCAAGTGAACAGTTTTCTCTTCCTTCCTGACAATGCCCTTTTCAGTAGTACTGGTGCTTCATCCCCAAGGCAGGGGTGAAGCCAGCCTGGCCTCCGCTCCCCCAGGTGATCATGCAGTGCTGATCCAGCATGGCACGGCAGTAAATGGCACCTGCTATGCTTCTGATTCTCGCCGCTTTACATGGACTGCACGTATAATTTTAAAAGCTGTGTCAAGACATATTCTAGGCAACACATTTATAAGAAAAGATGCTTGTCAAATGATGAATCAAACAGCTTTGGTGAAATGGAACTTTGTGACTAGTACTCGGGCTTTCTAATTATGTACATATTTCTGCAGCAACAGAACACTCTACTTGACTACAGTGACGCCAAAACACCAAACTGGTGTCAGCATTCTCCTCTGCAACAGAAACAATGTCAAATATACAAAGCTAACCTCACGGGGGGGGGGGGGGGGGGAACAGCACACAAAAGTTCCTAAAGGTAAGACAGGTTTCTGCAAGTAGATCTCTAAGAGATTACAAAAGTCATAAAGTCTCTGTTGGTTGAAAGTGGTGGATTAGTTTATGTTGTAGTACTTTACATGCTCCTTTGCCTCTAATTTCCCAACCTCTCCCACTGTGAAAGTTCTAAAGAGTAGCAGATGGATTTCAAAACTAGACTATAAATAAAGAATTACAACACTTTAAAGTTCAGGAATTAACTATAATACTTATTTTTCAGTAGGCAGAAAACAATATATATTAACATTTTAACTGTTTGTGGGATTACTGTCCAACTTGATCCAATGAATAATTTTTTTTCAACAAACACTGTAATGCATTTCAATGACTCAACATCCCCACAGCAGCACATAACCTTGAACTCTGATACACTTTGGTCTGCTAGAATAAGGCTCAACAAAAATCACCTAAATATCACTTAGAATAATCACTGGACTCTAATCACACACTGTAGACTATAACACTCTCCAGCATCAACCCATGTCAGAGAAGAAGATTCTATTTATCTGTTTAACATGTACTGGATTCTGAAAAAGACTCATGAGATAGAAAGCTATTTTTTAAATAAATGTACATCTTATAACTGTATTTCTGAATGACCAATTAAAGTTTTTCCAAAGAAATCCATATAAAACTATAGAAAATTAATCAGATCTTTCAAAAATTTCTCCTTTACTACAAAACGCAAATGCTTCTTACCCTTGAGAAATGGTCTGTGACTTTACGTGAGAGCATGTGTATGTACATGTGCATCAAGATCAGATAATTAACTTTATATTTGCTGATAGGAAACAATAACTCCTAGAAAACTTTAAAACCTCCTAACTGGTAGAGTTTAAATAATGCATACAATTTCTGGAATTGTGACACCAAAATATAATTTATGTGTTTTTAAAGACTTCACACAGAGAGAACATACTCTATTAGATAATCCTTAACCAGAAAGTTATTTTTAATTATAAGCCATTAAAGATGAAATCACTGTGTGCCTCTTGCCCCCAAATCCCATGCCAAGGTGTGATTAGAAACGCCTGCTTCATTCCACATGCTTTCCATGGAACGATGCACAGAAGTTTTCTTTGAAAACATTTATTAGGTAAAGCAGCACCCTCTTTCTTCATCGGCCTCTCTTTTGTATTACCTGGAAGTTACACTTAACTGTGAAGCCAGCAGAGCACAAACAGCACAAACAAACTCTTTCCAAACATACGTGTGACGCTTACTTCAGCATGGCGAGAAAAGCAGCAGGGTCGACATCTGGTATACGGATCTCATCTTTGTCCTCGGCAAGTTCTCCGTAAAACATTGCATGGAACACAGAGCTCCCAACAGCTAAAACGTACTGTGGAGAAGGGGAAATCTTATTTCATGCACCAAATTGAAAACATTTTCAGCAAATCATTCCAGAAAAACAGCTCTAAAGTGATCAGCTTTAGCGAACACAGAGTACCTAACACCTGCTCTACTGACAAAGCCAAGGTCCAGAGGATCTGGCTGTGAAAGCAAAAGACAGAAGTTCATGCAAACCAGTCTCTGTGCTGCTAGTTATCCAGGCTTTCACAGGTTAATACACAAGGTCCCTCATTATAAAGTAAATGAAAGCACATCTAACTGATTTCTAGAAGGGTCAGCATATGACTTTCAAAACCTATCACAACAGCTTCCCATGACTGGGGAGTGAAGAGGGCATGTTTTTGTGGGGGATATAAAGCAGGGTACAAGGAAACAAAGAAAAAAAAATTAAGCATGGCCAGGGCCCTCTGGAGAGGCTGTGCCTGCTCTGTGATGGGGGGAAACCAAGCACTGCCTACAAGCTGCCCAGCCCCGTCCCGGGCTCAGGGAGAGGGTCCCTCTGTGGAGAGCTCAGGGCGAAACCGGTAATGCAGCTGTTGCTTACTTTGTGTCCTGGCAACCGCTGAGTCCCGCCTGGTGGCCCAACCACAAAATGTACATCTGCCATCAGATCATTATTGAACATCACCGCATTTCTATAAACAGAGGCAATTCATTAATTCACAGCATTGTAACACCCCCTCCCCAACATAAAAACCCAGGAAAGAGTCGCAAGATAAACAACCGTTGAGTAACTTCGGGGTAAAACTACAAATAAAGGTTCCAACTATACAACTGCATTTGTAATCACTGCAAACACATGGAAGTAACTAAAGTTTATTTTTTTTTTAAGTTATCCAAACTTTTTTTTAGACTTAAGGACAAAATAAGAGGTTTCTGTCTCCTATAACCCAAAGAAACAACCCTGTCACTTAAATGTTACAGCTTACAAAAACATTTTTATCTAAGAGGAAAACAGCTGTACTGCTCTGGAAAAGATACAAGGCAGTTTTCCATTACCAATAAAACTGCTGGGAAAAAAGGAAACACAGATTTATGTTAAAATACATTACAGGTTGTGCAAAAGCAGAGACTTCAACACAGGAAAACTTTTCAAGTAAATATGCTGGCCGGGCACTTACCTCTCCCTAATGGTGGGATAGAGCCCCTGCCAGTTCGGGGCGGGAATAAGGTTGTTGTTACTGAGATTCTGCTGGTGGTACTGCTGGACAGTGGTGCTGCTGGAGCTGGCTGGTTTTTTGCGGGGGAATATATCAGCAGCCATCTTCTTCTTCTTCTTAGTCTTCAAGGTAATTATTTCATAACAAACTGGAGGCAACTTGCTGCTGCTGTTGCTGCTGTTACTGCTGCTGCTGCTGGGATTTGTTTTCTTCGAGCTTTTCTTGGACCTGTTCTTTACCGTCTCTGGAAGCATCAAGAAGAAGGTGAGACATTTCATGTTCCTTTCCTTGTCATCTACCATGAGTACAGTAGGTCTCTCTTTAGAGCCAGATATCCCAAGTCGGTGCGAGCATCAGGGAAAAGAGGCTAGCACGAGCTGAGATGAAAACAGAAACCAACAAGCTGATATTTTGCTTCTTTTCTCAGGCAGGCAAGGTGACCTTTTTACTATGTTGAATGAGACACTGGTTTTAAGTTTTATCCAGTACTGGGTCTGTTAAATACATCCCCATCATGATTCCTGTTTCTCTTATTTGCTCATAAAAATAACCCAGTTTCCTAGATCACCTGAAAATGCTACACTGAGAGGAGACGACAGGCAGAGAGAGCCGTAGTGCTTGTTTTCTGAATTAGGTTATCAAGATGTGCTGGAGCTGCGTGAGTCTGTTCAGCCGGCTGAAGTTGTGTGGTGAATGGACCGGAGGAGAGTAGGTATTACAGCCCTGCAGATGGAGTCAGACAGCCAGTGCTCAGAGCCAATAGCTGAAGTCACCAACCATGATTGGACCAAGCCAAACAGTGACACCTATTGTAGCGTGCATAGTTCTGACGTTAAAGGAACAGCAGTTGCATTCTCTTGGCTACTATGTGTACATTTAAATAAGATAAACACCTATGAAACATATTTGAAAACAGGAAGAGTTTATGTCCACAGATTTCTCTTCAGCAGACGTGCATTTTTATTTCTCCAGTTAAACAGGCAGGATCAATTAACAAAGCTTAGGGACTGATATCTACTCTCTGTTTCTAGTAAAATCCTTCTCCTGGCAGCATTTAGTTTCTAGTACTTCAAACAAAGCCCTCCATTTTACCAGCTAAAAGGGATTACACATAGAGAAGTCATATTAAACTCATTTATTAACGCTTAACATAATAAAAGAATGAAATTTTTCTTTTTCCATTTTTAGTCTCTTTTAATGCAAGTTAGAGTCTAGTGCAAAACAGGAGATGAGGTCATGTGTTCATTTTACCTCCCAGGGTTTTCTAGCTCTTATAATGAACTTTCATAGGAGTCCCAGATCACAAAATACTGTTAATTAGACTGAAATGATACCAGCAGGTTTAGCTGCACTGAAAAATAAAACTCATTCTGGATGTAAAAATAAGATTCAAATGAGACCAATCTGGTAATCAGCATTTAAAGGTTACAACTCACTAAAAATATGTGAAATGGGGCCCTGTTCAGAACTTTGAAAAATCCAAACTAAATGGTATGGTTACATTTAGCTTCATCACAATTTTAAAGAATATAATCCACAAATTCTAACACACATTCATTAACAAGGCTATCCAAAATGATGTGTGTTCTGATGCTGTGTAGTTGAGATGCAAACAGGTTCCCTCTGCTTTGGATCAGAATAACACCAACTCCTGTGTGGTTTTCCGGAGAAGGCGATGGCACCCCACTCCAGTACTCTTGCCTGGAAAATCCCATGGACGGAGGAGCCTGGTAGGCTGCAGTCCATGGGGTCATGAAGAGTCGTACACGACTGAGCGACTTCCCTTTCACTTTTCACTTTCATACATTGGAGAAGGAAATGGCAACCTACTCCAGTGTTCTTGCCTGGAGAATCCCAGGGACGGGGGAGCCTGGTGGGCTACCGTCTATGGGGTCGCACAGAGTCGGACACGACTGAAGTGACTTAGCAGCGGCAGCAGCTGTGTGGTTTTCACAGACGTGAATCCTCCAACAGTTTCTCGCTTTGCTGAGTAAGGACAGGCCCCACACACGCATAGGTACCTCCAGGGGGCCTGATGAGACAAGCTCTGCACTTTCGCTGCTCCCAAGGGCCGCCCCATCTGCCGCCCCTTCAGAACCACAGCCCGGGGCTGCACCAATGCCGTCTGAACAGCCAGTGCCTGACAGCGAGGGTCCGTGAACGGGCCCTTCGGTCACTGTTCCAACCAACCATCTACAAACAGAGCACACTGGAAACCAGACTTTAACTCCCTGGGACTCTGGGTCACTGAAGTCAGTCGACGAGGGCCCTGTTCACTGTCATCACTGTATTCTCAGACCTGTTTACAAAGCCTCTGCAGGACAGACTGTGAGCAGAGCACCACGGTCTTCAGCACAGGTTCTTCATCCCTGGTTCGTACAGACCCTGACGCGCTGCTCTTGTGCTACGTGTACTGCCTTCTCAGTCACAGGGTGAACAGACACGTGAACATGTGCGTGCGCACGCGTGCACACACACACACACTTCCAACTGCCTGCAAACACACTTCACCACAAAGTGCGTGTGTGAGCAAGAACGACAGAGAGGGAGAGAGGGAGTGAAACACATGGAGAAGGGCACGGAGGAGGAGGAGCGCGTTCCACCAGAGACTTCTCAGAATACAACTAGACCAGAGGGTCTCCGCAGGCTCCAGCACCACTGAGCTTCCTGACCCCCACCGTCCCAGGAAAGGCTCCACGCCAGGCAGCTCCTTTTGACTAGGGATAATTCCCTGCGTATTTCTAACAAATCTAGTAGCTGGCTTTTTAGGTCAGAAGTAATCAATTAGAATGGAAGGGAAACGAAGGCTTTTGAGACAGACTTACCAGCAGCTGGAAGGACAAAATAGAAAAAGTATAACAGGCAGACACAAGCATGTAGTTTTGTGGGTTTTATTCATTTTTGCATATAGTTCAACAGCCTTCACCTGTGCCTAGAAAAAGCACTGCTCTTATGTGGCTAGAATAAAAGAGAAAGCGCACCTGATAATTTAAGAAAGAAAATTATATAATATTTTAGAAAATGCTATTTAGAAAATTAAGTTTTGCGGAGAAGCTTGGAAATGTGTGTTAAATTGGAATCACCTAAAACAGTGCTGCAAAGAGAAGTCTTGCCTTCCTCTCGGATGTGGGGACTGAGGAGCATGGCTGTTTTAAAGACGTGTCTTTCACTACAAAAACTAATCCAGTTTTTAAAAAATAAGAAAGACATTTTAATTTCTGTAGCCAATTTGGAAAGCCATGAAAACGCTAATACAACCCTGACAAGAGCTTACTGAGAGTTCCCTCTCACCGCGGCAATGAGGCAGTCAATACACGGCCTTGCTCCTGCACACGTGGTCCAGGGCGCAGCAGCAGCATCTCCTGGGGGGACGGGGTGGGGTGGGGGGTTGTGCTAGAAACCACGGTCCTGGCCTGCTTCTGCATCAGAATCGGCGTTTTCAACAAAATCCTCCAAGTCATTTCTGTGACATTCAAGTCTGAGAAAACCTCATACAGATGATTAAGGGAATGTTGTAAGGTCTTCTCAAGGATCAGTATCAACATCCGGGGCCATATATCATATTCAGTTTTCAAACGAACAGACAGATAATTCAAAATAACTTCATTTTGAACCTTCATGTCTTGTTCTGAAATTCTGATTAGCCCCTAAGAGTCAGATGCTATGAGTCAGATGCACAGACTGAGAGGGCCAATGGGGAGGCCCCCAAATACTTTTCAATACTCAGGAAAAGAAGCTCAAGCCCAAATTATTTTAAAGGGTGATGAAAGAGACAATTACTGGGAACAATGAAGGATTAAAAAAAATGCCAAGTGTGGAACAGATGAATAACTTAATTTTTAAAAATAACCCACCTCACAGCTACATTTCAAAAAATTAGCACTGTGGTGCAGCACAATTAGCAATCCAATAGTCTGGTTCAGTCCTGGTTTTACAACTTAGAGCTCTGTGTGTGTTTACGTGCGCATGTGTGCTGGCAGGGAGAGTGTCTGAACAAATCATTTAGCCTTTAAAGCGCCTACACAGTGAAGAGGTTCATCCAGAATTGATGAGTGTTTCTCAAACTTTATCCTCAATCCACAGTAAGAAATCTATTTTTGTCTTCAGACCTAGTACTGACATAAACACACAGATCTCTGCACAAAGAAAACACAGGTTATAAAACTAAACGCCTGCTTGGCATGTTGTGAAACACTATGGTATTTTCTGTTTCATTCTTTTCTTTTAGATATTGGTTTTGATACAGTCACTTGACTTAAAGACGACAGCTGAAGCAACACTGGTCTAGGTTATTTCTAAGGACTTCTAAGACTTAACATCCAGGGTTTTTCCTACCGAGAATTTGGATTAAGAACCACCAGATAAGGAAAAGACAAGGCTGCATCAACCTAATGGAGCCCATGAAGCCCCTCAAACTGCACACAAAATTGGGAGTTTGCATTTATTGTTTTTGAAAAGAGAAGCCGTATCTGTCTTTTAGAATAATTTATGATGCAGAATACCATAAAATGTTATGGAAATCTCAGATTAATTTGAATAGTCAAAATATTCATCATATCACTTTTATTTTCTGCTTTTATTTCTGTAGTTTATTTATTAAACACAAATAATGGCTTCTTTCCTTCCCTTGAAATTAACTTCAAATAGTTAAAACCCCCTCTATTGAATCTGTAACCCAGAAACACCACCCACTGGGTTGAAGAATAAAGAATACCAGCCTGGTATCTACCATCAAATTTCACCTCTAAAATGTCTTTCTGTCTAGCATATTACTTGTTCCTACATGTCCTGAATTTTCAAAGCTGTTATGAGACATGGTTAATTTGCCCTAATAAAGTAAATAGATAGGTCAAGTCAAGAAGCCCATCAATTTTTATGAAAGTATTCTCAAAATACAACATGCTGATCATCCAGTGTAGCAGGTGTTGGGCATGCAAGGGAGACCAAGATTAGAAGCCAGGCTTAAAAGATTAGCTAACAGCAGTGGATTTCAGGTAATTTTATAACTGCTGGAAAGTTCAATCACTTTTATCTCTTTCCATCCAATTCTCAGTAATAATAAAACTATGAACAGGATTTAAACTCACTTAGTTCATCTTCCTGACCACTGGAAGGTTTGCCAGACACCCTACCTTCATATCCCTTGGACTGCAAGGAGTCCCTTGGAAAACAAGGAGCTCAAACCAGTCAATCTTAAAGGAAATCAGTTCTGAATATTCACTGGGAGGACTGATGCTGAAGCTGAAACTTTAAAACTCTGGTCACCTGACGCAAAGAACTGACTCACTGGAAAAGATCCTGATGCTGGCAAAGACTGAAGGCAGGAGGAGAAGGGGACGACAGAGGATGAGATGGCTGGATGGCATCACTGACTCGATGGCCATGAGTCTGAGCAAGCTCCGGGAACTGGTGATGGACAGGGAGGCCTGGCGCACTGCTTCCACAGGGTGCGCAAACAGTCGGACGCAACTGAGCGACTGAACTGAACTACCTTTATATAGGAGAATCTAGTTTATTCAGTTTGGGGACTGGAGTAAGGTTTGGAACTAAAAAGATGAGAGCAATGATTTAATGCAACTCTGTCCCAAAGATAAGGTAACCAGGGGGCCCAGAAGATTAAGGGATTTGAGAAAAGGCCAGAGTTAGGTTGTGGGCAACGTCTGGACTAGGGTGCAGATTCCCTGAGTGCTTTTTCAACTGCGTCTATTCTACTCACTCTAATTTTCGCCCACAGTAATCACCCCACATCCTTATGTAATGCTTTATCTTTGTGTTTCCAATCTACTTTAAAAGAAAACTACAGGTCCAAATTTACAGCTTTGAAAACCATGAATATACACATACTCTCTGCCCTGCAGGAAGAAACTGCTGGACAAATGTGAAGCCCCTTTCTGGAAAGAAATGGAGGGGACCTTAACAGGAAGGAACCCAGGAGCACAGCAGTCATGGGGAAGCAGTAACAGAATAGGCTCTCCAACAAAATGAAAATTAGAAAACCAGCTATTCACGGTTAGCACCCACAAATCCTATGTCAACAACTAACAGCACTGGCAACTCTTGTTCAACTTGCTCTAAGCCTGCACTCCTGCCTGGACTTGTGTTTGGTTTACTACAAGACCTAAACAGCTACAGCAGGGAAGGTGACTGAAGTTTAAAGAAGGCAGGCTGGACACTTCCAGAACCTAACAGAGAAGAGCAATGTAATCTGATACATTACGATGGAACAGTGTTTTGGTTTTGCTTATTTTTCTCTTCCACACTGAGCAAAAGTTATGCCTGTGATTTTCCCCTCCTGTGATTTTGGAGGGGAAAAAATACATATATAAGTGATAAAATGTTGACAGTTCCTAAAGATAGCAGCAGCTGCTGGGAAACAAGACTATATGTATGCTAAATTTGGAAATAAATATTGAGTCAAGCATTGGCAACACAGTATAGTTAAGCACCAATAATACATGACCTTAGGGTTAGTTACTCAGAATCTGTGAGCCTCATTCTCCTAGTCTGTCAAATGGGGTGATTCCACTCAGCTCACTCCTTTCAGGATGAAAGGCAAGATTATAGGTCTGTGAAAGCATTTTGATAAAAGCTGAGAACACTCTGCAAAGGTAAATTTCCACTATTAGCAACAATGGTACCCAAAGCAGGGAACATCAGTGATACAATCTTCCAGAACACAAACACCCAAAGATTCATCTGGCTGCCTGCCCTCCTCATCTCCCTGCTTTACAGCATGGACATTCATCCATCAGCAGGCTCGTTCGGCCCCACCGAGCTGGCCCCGGGCTGCTGCGCCTCTCCTTCCGAAGCTGCAGGTGAGGCTCAATCAGGATGTCTGTGGTGCACTGTGATCAGGCCCCACCCAAGGCTCGACTGTGCCCCTGGAGGACACACTCCAGGCTGAGTGCCCTGGACTTCAAGACTACCAATTGTCAGATGCCCAGCTGTGCCCTCCTCCTGAGAGAGCCCAAAGCAGCAGGCAGTCCAGAGCCACTCAGCAATGTCCACAGCAGCAACTCAGTTTGGCCTCTCAACAACGACCCGACGTGAATTCTAGCACCAAGTACAATGAAGCTAAGACAAACCCTTGGGCAAGGCGTGCCTCCGTGTGGCTGGAGGAGGACGCTCACGGGCTGTTTCACTGCATTTCCTTCGGGTCGTTTCCTCCTCACCAAGTCCCATCCAACCTTAAACTGTACATTACATTTGGGTAAACTGTCCAGAGGCAGAATGTGACAGTTCTGTGAAGGCAAGAACAATGATTCTTTTAAAATTTCATTTAACAGTTAACACGACATTTGATGATTATAGCTGTGTCTGGGTGTACTTTGTTTGGACTATTAACTCATCTAAATGCCAAATCATTCTCTATCATATGTTAAATGAGGTGATCCTGAAAAAGACCGTATAAAATATATCATACAAGATACTCTAATGATAGATATTTAAAAGACTGCTGCTATGATCTCTTTTGTCAAGTTTAAGATACTTTAGTACACCAGGTAATCAATTGCTAATTTACATGTACTCTGTGTGATCTCATATTAAGTTTCCTCATGTGTAAAATTGCTGACTACATAATCTCTTATCTAGATTTCTAGAATTAAAGAATCTGTATAATGTTTGGCAGAAATAATGATTTACTTAATATAGTCTTCTTTATATTTTAATATTATGATTATGATCAAGACCACCTAAAACTTTATGTATTATATAGACATGTATTACAATTTACTGATTGTAAGATTCCTTTTTCTCTCACCGCCCCCCCAACATTTTAACATCTCTGAAATTGGGTTGAATCTTATAATCGATGGCATTTTATAACTTTAAGCTCCTCCATGTTCTTGTTGGTACATAAAGGCATACCTTACAACTGATGGCTCCTTACAGTCAGTGAAATAAAGTAAAAGATACATAATTCAAAAGGAAAAAGAAAAAAAAGGGCTCTCTTCTTTAGGTTGGCTAATTATTCTGCTAACCAGGTAACATGACGGCTCAGAATTCTGGCTGAACTACATCAGAATAATCGAGCTTTCATCAAGTAGTTACTTGATCAAGTATTAATATATAATCGAAATTCTCAACTGACACTACTACTGTTGACAACCGACGACACGGTAAAGCTTATTTTGGATAAACTAAAGCCAGGCCTCAGGAGGTCTCTTCTGAGAAGGCCCAAGGCGGGGGCTGCTCAGACCCCAAAGGGGACATTAATCCCATCAAAGACACCAAAAGGGAAGGCCCTGCCCACCACGGCTGCAGCTTTCTCCAGGTTTGCTGTTGGGTTTAGTTGACAGAGGATGAAAATAATGTTTTAGTCAAAAGAAAAAAAGTTTTTCCTAAGTATTTTTTTTACTTTAGCTAGTGTATATATATATGTGTATATATTCTGATATTTGGAAGACAATAACCAAAAATATCTCCATAATTAGATCATTAAAATTCAAAGGCCTCTTCACTTATGCACTTAACTAAAGAATGTGTGGCTTTATCAGATGAAGTCACCCTTTCCCGGAGGGCACATGGAACGGGAAGAAGAAATCCCCACAGCCTTCAAACCAGGTGTTCCGTATCAGTTCTGATGGTTAACAGGGTGAGTGCCTGCATGCTCAGTCGTGTCCGACTCTTTGTGACCCTACGGATTGTAGCCCGCCAGGGTCCTCTGGCCATGGGATCTCCCAGGCAAGAATACTGGCGTGAGTTGACATTTCCTTCTCCAGAGGGTCTTCCCAAGCCAGGGATCACCCCTGAATCTCCTCCTGCGTTGGCAGGCAGGTTCGTTATTACTGGCGCCGCCTGGGAAGGCCTCTTAACAGGGCAGGTGTCGCAAACCAACTTCCCCAACCTCCACAAGGGAGTGAAAATGCTCTGCAAGATGAAATAAGATTCCCAAATACCAGTCACGTCACCGTGTGTGTTTGCCCTAAGTCACTCAATGACACTTAGAAATAAGCACTGCTCTGGTGGCTCACAAGGCAAAGCATCTGCGTACAATGCGGGAGACCAGGGTTCAATCCCTGGGTGGGGAAGATCTCCTGGAGAAGGAAATGGCACCCCACTCCAGTATTCTTGCCTGGAGCATCCCACGGACAGAGGAGCCTGGTGGGCCACAGTCCATGGGGTCGCACAGAGACACGACAGAGCGGCTTCACTTCACTTCTCTCCGCCAGAGCGTCCCTGGTGACTCAGCAGTAAAGAATCCGCCTGCCGATGCAGGAGATGTGGGTTCAATCCTTGGGTCAGGAAGATGCCCTGGAGAAGGAAAGAGCAGACCGGTATTCCTGCCTGGGGAATCCCGTGGCCAGAGGAGCCTGCCGAGCTACAGTTCACGGGGTGGCGAAAGAGCTGGACATGACTTAGCAACTAAACACCAGCAGCAACAACAGCACAGCTCTGCTCCTCGGTGAACCACACTGCCCGCAGCACCTGCAGGAACGGTATGCACTACCTGAGACACTTTTACCACTGTAAAAGCAGGGGGATACTCTTGGTAAAGGCAAGGCCAGATTAAAAGAAAAAAAAAATTCACTTCCTATGTAGCAAAGCCACACAGAAAAGACTAGTTACCAGTTTTGTGTTTTGACCATCACCACACATGTCCACAAGGGCCTCTATTAATTACTATTTAATGAAATGCCTTCCTTCATTTCTATAATGTTCGTGACTAGAATGAAATATAGTTATTTTAGGCAAACAATACAAGATCTAAAAATAAGAGAGGTGCTACACAGAGAGAAACCATGCTACAGGAAAACACAAACACATCTCAAATTACCAGGCATCTTCACGCCCAACTTTTAACCTATGTTTTCTGGAGTGGAGACCACCACATGAAAATGAAAAAACGCACATATATTTCTATACTGAGTCACAAAAATATCTTCTAACAAAAAATCCAAGTAGGATTAGAAGCCTGTGACAGAGGGTTATTATGGAAACCAGCTTCTGGCAAAAACTCAAAGTAAAATCTGTTTCTGCTTTGAATCCAAATAACAAAAATGTTTTATGCTACTTTTAATTAGGTTTAAAGTCTACAGTCCCCCCACGATGTTCTGAAGGACACAATACAAAGGCACACTGACGGTAAACGTGGGCATAACCTTAACTGTATCAACACCAAGGAACATTCAGAGACAGCCACCATTTGATGCAGGAATCATCTTTTGGCACCACTGAAGAGCCCCTTGTTGCTTCCATCTCTCACGCTGTTCTAATCAGAATTAAAGTTGAGGGGTTTCTGTACTTAGTTTCATTGCATGTGTCAGAACTAAGAAAATCAGGTGTTTCCAACAAAAATTCCATTCTAATGATATATTCAGCAAGTTTTTCTTTAGTTAGAAGCTACTCTGTAAGTAGGTCAATACTTGAACTGCCCAGAGATATAGAATAAAATAGCTGTTGTAAACCAACGCTCGAGTAAGCCTCACTTAGAAAGTCAAGACTATTCATGAAAATATGTACTCAGATTTGGGTCTCCCCAGTCTCCGCACCCATAAAAATAGGCAGAGTATTTACATGTGCACCTTAACTACAATGAGCAAATTAAAAGCATTCAAGTCAAAATACATCTTCAAAAAGAAGCAACTTAATTGTTAGTACCTCAAATTTTTGGCTTGGGTTTTTTTTTTTTAGTTAACACTCAGAGAGGCAACCATTTCATCACAGTCAAGAACTCATACAAGAGCCACTGTTATGATGATGACTGGAGCCAAACCACGGCAGAGCTGACAGTCTCTGAAAAGGGTGATCAAATTTACAAGAGCCAGGCCTCCGCACAAGCACTCCACTAGCCAGCTGTAGGGACGCCGCGATCCACTGGACGTTCAGTACAGGAGACCTGGCCAAGGTCAGTATTTCTTTAATGCAACACTGCTCCAAAGAATTTAAAACATGGCACAAAAAGGAAATGAAAAGTGATATCTAAGTAGCACATGGCCAGGTCTTCACTAACTGCTCTGTGCTGCTCTTCCTAAAGAGGTCATCACGGGAAGAAGGGTGGCCTGTCTCCATATCAGCATGCTAGAAGTGCGCACCAAGCACTTATCCAGAAAAAAATAAATAAAAGAAATCCTGCCTCACCTTTCTCAGTGAGGGGAAGCCACAGTTTGCAGTGCATTCTGGATCTCCACGACCTGCCTCCAAGGCCTGTGACCTGTCCTCTTCACTGACTCCCTTTACGAACAAGACTGTTCTCGAACCGAAATGAGCCTGCTGCTTCCTGCCGTCCTCACTGTTAGGAGCCTTCCGTCCTTCACACTGCAGTCCTGAGACACCTTGACAGGGAGGGTCTCCGGGCCTCCCCAAGACGCACTGCCTCACGTTTCACCTGCCTCAGGAGGTCGGACAAGGTGAGTTCTCCGAGGGCCTCCCAGCAAGCCCCGACGGCACCACTCCCACAGCCGGCTTCCAGCTGCTCTACAGCAGCAAACAGCGCGTGCACACTTCTCAATCCACCTGGAACCCTAGACTGCCTCGGGGAGTGCAACTGGCCCTGGGCTGAAGAGGAGGGCGGCCAAGCCTCTAGCTTTCTGAGACGCGGCTTCACAGAAGAGACACCGGTGAAGAACCGAGACATCTGGGCAACAGTGTCCTGAGGCTTGCCGAACATGTCTGGGCACAAACACAGCTTTACAACCCTGCATCCACCGAGCATCTAGTCCAACTGAAGATATTACAGCTCAACTGAAAGCAAGTCCCCACATGCGCTCAGACCAAGACTTCGCTTCATTACCATCTAAAACTTACTGGAAGACAGATCTTCACACACTCAGAGAGAAGTGTGGGCTAATGAGGAGCAAGACTCCGTTACCCGGACAAAGCTGCCTTTATCAACTGGTCTCAGCTCATGGTCTAGCATATTTATTCATAGCACCAGTAGAGAATTTTAGTGATTTAATGAACTAGGAAGGATAATAAATTCTCAGCGACTCACATGAAAGGAGGAAAGCAGTCATATGAATAATCTTAAAAAATGGGTAATTAAAAAGACGTTTATATGCGGCTTTGAAATGTGTTTCATTTGTACTTAACGCTGAATGGGTGAATTTCCACTACATTAGACACACCCAATCTTCAAACAAAGTAATAAAACAGGCTTGTGTGTTTAGGGCTGACTATATGAACAGTCTGGAAACTCACCCCCATCCTGCAAACAAGCCACACAGCTAGGGACAGGCAATGTCACATTCCAGATTACTGCACAGCATAGGCACAAGCAGAAAAACTCACTTCTTAACATGTGTGTGTCTCCATAAAAACATTCTCCTCTAAAGAACTGGAGTGTTAAGTGATCACGTGTTTGTTTTTTTCCCCCCAAAATAAAGAATTCTCAACTTCAGTTTACATACTATCTGACATTACTGGAGTAAGCATTAACGGAAATGATCCCATCAACAGTGGAGGAGCTGAACAGCCTAGCCATGGCTGCAGGCTCTTGCTGGTGTGTTTATTCCAGTCTTACCACCAGCAGCGATTTTTAAAATCACTAGTAGGGTTAAACTGCTAAGAAGTAATGGCTTGAATTGTGCACTGGCAAAAAATATACCTTGAATTTCTAAATAACAAGTTCAACTGGCTGGAAGAATACATTTTTTTCGAAGGTGGGATGAGGTGAACACACTGTTTTGCATCTGTTGGTTAAAGTGTGCGTGTTTTAACATACTAAGCATTTTAAGCAGGTCTGAATTGCACTGGTTCAGAAGGTAACTGACACAGGTACTGAAGCCCTCTGAAACCGCCTTGTGTCACTGGTGGTGGTGATGCATGACCAAAAGCCCTGCCTTCTACTCCAAACGGAAAAGGGGGCTTCAAATACACAAGGACTGGTCCACCACCAGGCTCGGGGACTCTCTTCCCTTTTCACAGCTGAAGTTGCTGGTTCCTAAACCTGGATGGTCACTCCAGTGGACCCTCAGCAGCCAGAGTGAACATCACCGAAAGGCACGTCAAGGGGTCTTGACCTCCCCATGCCTCCCCAACTCATACTTGGGGGATTTGGGGGACTTAGGAACCATGATGAAACAGCTTGTGTGAAGGCAGATTAGCTACCGTGTGTTCCTTTGCCATAATCAATGGACTATCTCACGGGGAATCTTCGGGAGATCCAGCAGTAAATACTTTTGATTTTATTAAATCTCAACCCTTGAGTATACATTTTCTTATATGAGTATACATTTCCATGAAATGGAAAGTATGCTTAAAGCACTTCTGTTGAAACTGAAAAAGAATGGTTGGCATGGGGAAAAAAAAATTGTGTGAGAGCTGAACCAGCCACTTATTTCATGGAACACCAATGCACTTGAGAAAATATGCAAAATATGCTTATTCACACTTAGGTATTTAGAAGACATTTCTTAAAAATGAATGCAATGAGCTGACTACTTATTGCAAACGAAAAAATTCAAACCTTAGAGCAAAAGTTGGGATTTTGGAATTCTTGATTATGCCAATATGAGCTTGATCGCTTCCCAAGACTGTCACAGACTTCTTAAAGACCATTTCTGATTAACGGTTGGTGACATTAGTTTTTTAACATTGTATAAAGAAACATGTCAACATTCTAAAGATCCGCATAACTCAGTGAACCAATATTTTCTAATAGTATTGCAATTACATTAAAGAATCATGCATGTTGGTAAAAGGTTCATTCAAAGTATACAACAGACCAGTGGATTTTAGTATAAGAGGAATACAGAAAGTTCACTGATGATTTCATCAGTTGATTCTACACAGCAATCAACTTTTAAGAAATTATCATTCAAGTTTCAATGAGGTATCAGAGAATATCCACAATTATCTCAAAAGACTATTAAGATGCTCAGCTGCTGTGTGAGGCCATATTTTCTTCATAAGCTTCAATCAAAACATTTATTTCTAAACAAATAAATATATAAATTTTTTCTTTGTTTTCATCTTTATTTCAGTAAATATTACATAAACAAAAGCTCGCTGGGTTTCTTGAAATATTCAAAAGTATAAGAATCCTGAAGTCAAAAAGTATAAGAACCATTGATGCCCACTTGACATAAGGAGTTTGGATTTTACTCTAAGTGTAATTGTGGTAAGCTATTAGCAGTGAAGATTCCTTAAAAAAAAAAAACCAAAACTTTAAGTGATCAGGGCCAGGGTTTTACACATAGCTGTTTTTTTTGGTTCTACTCTTCCAGAAAATAATAATTAATTTCCAGAGTATAATTCTCAACTATTAGGTAGACAGAACAGAAGACACGAGAAAATGACCATCTCTGTCACAAAAACTTAACAGCAGTCCTGGAGGTAATATTCCATGTTTTATTACATTGCTTGGCATCTTAACTTTGTTCCATCCTCAGAAAATTCAAATGCAAGCTGCAAGATATAGACATATTATTCAACGATCTTAAGAAAAAAATTTAAATGAGCTTTGAATAGACTGTTGTCTCTAGTAGCATCACATAAACCAGCAAGAAAGAAGCAAGTTTCTCTCTGATAGCTTGCTCTCTGCTACGGGAAAATGAGTAGTAGTAACTTCTGCAAGGTAAGCATGGTTGCCAACATTTAGGAGAATTTGTTCACATTTGCCTTCATTTAGAGATACATTTGCCTGGAGACTCCCAGGGACAGGGGAGCCTGGTGGGCTGCCGTCTACGGGGTCGCAGAGTCGGACACAACTGAAGCGACTGAGCAGCAGCAGCGGCAGCAGCAGCAGAGATACATTAGATAGAAACTGCCTGCTCTTCCAACACATCATTTTAATTGTGATTTATGTAGTATCAAAATATTCCTCTAAATAACTGAAAACAGTGCGATGGAAATAAAGTTTAGGTTAGGACTCTGCAGAAGTCCAAACAAAGAGAATACATCTACCAGCTGTGACTTTTCATTTAAAAATTGCCTTTTCTTAAAGGGCTGGTGTTCACTTTCTGAAAAGATTTTAGAGGTGGTGTCAGTAGGTTTGATTCTCCTCCCTACCTTACGTTCAGTAATTATTATTAAGAAAGACTCTAAAATCATACAGATTGATCTGATCTCAAGAATATGATTTTCCTATAGTCCAATCCAAACACCATTAAGTTTAGACATCTCTAACTGACACCCTCCTGATCGAGTACATCGCGATCTGGTGAGGACTTTGAGAATGTGATGGGAGCTGTGTGCTGTCCCGGAGTCCAGGCCCAACTCTGGCATTTTGAGGCATCCTTCCTGGCACGGACAGGGGAAAGCAGCTAACAACACGGCTCAGAGTCTCAGGAACGCATGGGCTGATCCCATAGTCCCAAAGAAGACTTGTTCAATAGTGTTACATTAACTAGAAAATCTACTCATTCCCATAAATGCTTTCTCCAGCGTTTACTAGTATGTGTTGAAATCCTCCAGCGGAGGGGTGGGGTGTTGGCCGCCAGAGACCCAGCCAGGCCAGCTTCTAGCTCCTCAGCTCATCTCCTGAGGCTGCAGGAGGGGTGAGGGAAGAGATGGGAAGGGTGGGGGGGAACCTGGGGTGTACACAGTGGGTGTGTTACATGGGTTGGGGACAGGCAAGGGCTGTGCCAGAGAGGAAGCAACAGTCAGAACAGTTGTTGGGTGTCTGAACCGCCAAGGGGATCAGCTTCTCACACTTTTAATGTGGACGTTAACATTATTTTAAGAAGAGAGGCCTGCTGTAACCCCAGTCAAGAATTTTATTATTTTCTCAACTTTCTAGGAATATAGGTCATTTGACTTTCCACTACACATCCCATGAACACAGGTATGAAAATAGGTAATGGTCTAGATGCAAGCCCTTGTCTTTGCAGAGGCTCACAGTATAATGGCTGATGGCCAAAACCAGCCCGTTGGTACAGAGTAGGTGTGTTTGCTGGTGCTGGACAGGCAAAATCACCACTTTTAAAAAACTGGCAGATATAAGAAAAGGTGGCAATTAAAAAGAAAATCTTCACGAAGAAAACAAACATTGTACTTACCCAGGTCCCCAGCCCAGGTGTGCAACTATAAAAAGCAAGGTGTGCTTTCCAAGTGGGCTATCCATTAACAGCCTAAACTAAGGGCTATTTTGTAATTCAACAGCAGAAAAGCAGTGCTTTCCATTCAACCTTGGCCAACAGCACTGACTGTTTAAGAGTTCAAAATAAACTGTAACAGTGATAACTCTTAAAGAATGAATCTCTGTACTAACAAAACACAAATACAATGATCGGAGCTTCAAAGACAACACAGATTCTTCAAGTGACATATTCAGAATAGTGGTGCTTATGACATTTTATTTCTAATATGTATGGTAATCATGGCTAAAATGTTTCACCTTCTAAATATGGGGACCTACCCTGTTCACATCACTATTACTGAAAAGTTAAGACTTAAAATAGGGAACTCGATATGTTTTGTAGGAAACAGTTTAGAAATTGAAGGACATGTTTTTTGTCTACCTCACCGGTACTGGATTTATGCATTTCTAGAGAGAACACACATCACGGTTTTGGTTTATTGTCTATTCTTTGGCTGCTGACATGATCCCTAAAATCATCTTCTTCTGGCACATGACACCACTCAATTGTGCCAGCAATTCCAACAGTACAAAACACATGAATATTTCGTGCCCTACAGAAAGAGAGGGAGCCTGACATCTCTGAGACGTACTGAGACATGAAGCGCAGCAAAGGAGACGCTAGGGACGAAGGGACTGTACACGGAACTGGGACGACTGCTCTGCTGGAGGGATGGCCACAGCGCACACGTGTCGGGGAAACAGGGCAAAGGCCTGACTGCCTTTGATTTTGCGGATTTAATACCATGTTCAACTACATGCTTCTCTGTGGCTCTGAAGGACTTCAAAACCATCTTATATAAGAACTTATAGCTAGAACATTGGAAGAAAAAGGACTTAAAGATGGGGAGAGAGATGGGCTTAGAGATGGGGAGATATCTGAACAGCAAGAAAACACAGAAAAGAGAAAATAAGTAGCTGCGTCCTATTCTGAGATGGGTTAGAGAGTAAACAAACCGTAGATCACTGATACTCACCAGGGATAGCAAGCCCCTTTATTCTGAAATGTTCCTCACCCCATTGGTTAAAAACTGAAAGCCAAAGAGGGCAGATTCTAGAATTTAATTCACATCATTCCGATGTGAATTAATGCAGTTGGCTAAGACTTTCTGACAGTTAAGTGGCCTGTTCCTACACTCTGGCAGGGTTCAGCACTTTACAGACAGTACCCTATTTAATCCTCATAACCACTCTCTGTATTATTATACCCATTATGAATTATACATGTTCTGCAACTTCTGTTTTGCTGGGGGGATGCTAAATCACCAATGTTGGATCCAAAGATGCTATACAACTACTCTGCTTTATGAGAAAGTCATGGGAAAAAAATGGAGTAGACTATATTCATTTATTCAAAAAAATTTTACTGACCACATTCTGTGTATCAGACACTTGAGACACATTAATGAACAGACATAAAAATACTTGGCCACATGGAACTTACTGTCTAGCAGGACAGGGAGAGTCACCAAAAATAAGAAATAAATAAGTCATACAGAAATTTAGACGCTACAAAAAATGGAAACAATGCATTCCACAAAGGACACAAGGCAGTTTGCCTTTGTAAACACCGGGGACATCACTGCTGAGACTGCAGTTCAGCGAAGACCTGAAGGTGCAGAGGGACACAGGCAGAATGAACACCCTGGATAAAGATCTCAAGGGGGAATGTGCCTGCAGGGTTCCAGGGTCAGTCAGGAGGGAAGGCTGGCTGGACGGAGAGCATTCCATTCCAGGGAAAGGACTGGAGGGGAGGTCATAGTGGGGGAAACAGAATGCACTGGGCTTTGCGAACCATCATGAGACTCTGACTTTTACTCTGAGGGACATGGAAAGCAGGTGAAGAATCTGAAGCATATCTGACCTATGTATGAAAAAGATGCCTCCAGCTGTTAGGCTGATAACGTACTAAAGGGAAGTCAGGACGATGAAAGGAGAGGCCACTGAAACCACCCAGGCAGGAGATGCTGGAGACCTGCAGGAAGGCGCCTGCAGCAGAGCTGGGAAAATGGGCTGAGCTCCTGGGTGTATTCTGAGGACAGGATTGTGGAAACATCCAGAAGACAAAGCAGCAGGATCTGCTAACAGCCTGGATGTGGAGTGGAAGAGAAAGAGAAGAGTCAGGATGATTCCATGGTTTCTGACTTAAATAACCTGAAAAATGGAACTACCCTAACACAGAAACTGGGGCAGGCTACAGGAAGGACAGGTTTCCAGAGGAAGCTCAGAAATTCTGCTTTAGTCTTTAAAAGTGAAGTATCTTTTACATATTCAAGTCAAGAAAGTAGATGGATAACACACATCAGGAATTTAAGAGTGCCACCCCAGCTGGAAGTATACACTGGGAGTCTTAAGAAGCTGCATGGTATTTTATTAAAATCTTACAATTATTTGTGACAGAAGCCCTACAAAAACTGAGCCCTAAGCACTCCAAATTAACAGGCTGGTGGGGGGTGGGGGTGGGAAGCAACATTAAAATTTTAAAATGACTGAAAAGCCAGTGATACAAAAGGAAAAGCAGGAGACTGTGGTGTCCTCAAAATCAAATGAAGAACGTCAAATTAAAAAGGGAATGACCGATTCTATCAAGTGCTGCCAAGAGATAAAGATGAGAGATGACTGTTGCAATTTGCAATATTTTCTTTTGAAAAATCCCTGGAAAAACCCCACTCAGCCCCCATCCCAGAAGACATGAATATTGTATTAAATACGTTATCTTTTTTCAAGATTTTTAAAATAATGTATCATTTTATATTGACATAATTTATAATTATATAATAATTACTGTTATCATGTAATTAAATGTGTAATTTATTTTTTACGTTGGTCTCTGCTGCTGCATGGGCTTTCTCCAGCTGCAGCGAGCCAAGGATCCTCTCTCCCCGCCGCGCATGGGCTTCTCTGGCTGAGGAGCACAGGGTTCAGGGCGCGCGGGCTCCAGTAGTTGTGGCACAAAGGCTTAGCTGCTCAGCAGCATTTGGAAACCTTCCTGGACCAGGGATCGAACCCACCCCTCTCCTGCGCTGGCAGCCGGATTCTTTACCACAGAGACACCGGGAAGCCCCGAATATGACGTTACCTTTTAGTTTTGTCACGAACGGAATTTATTTTTCTAAAGAACTATTCAAAAGGGAAGGATTTACTCCAGTTTAATATTTGAGACTCAAGTCAGTAGATTTGTTAAAGAAATACTAGTGATAAACTGTAGCTGCTAACAGTAATCTGCTAATATTCCATTCCTCAGTTCAGTCTCTCAGTCGTGTCCGACTATCCGTGACCCCATGGACCACAGCACGCCAGGCCTCCCTGTCCATCACCAACTCCCGGAGTTTACTCAAACTCATGCCCACTGAGTCAGTGATGCCGTCCAACCATTTCATCCTCATCCCCTTCTCCTCCTGCCCTCAATCTTTCCCAGTACCAGAGTCTTTTCAAATGAGTCCTATCTCTTAAAAAAAAAACCCTCTAGGTAAATTGGAAATAAAAGGATAGATTTTCTCTGTCCTGATGAGAAATTATGATAAACAAAAGCCAATACTGTACTACTGTTTTTCCTATTAAAGAACAAAAGTTTGCACATTATTGCCATTACTATTTGATAATGTTCCAGAAGTATTTTATAATATTCCAGAAGGCTAATACTAGAGCAGTCTGCCATACAACCAAAATAAAAGGTATAATTATTAGAAAGAAGTAGATTCAAGTGTCACTATATACAACTGATTATATAACTAGGAAACACCAAAAAATAAACTGGAAAGCTCTTAGAATAAGAGCCAGGTATAATACAAAGAACAAAAATCAACAATCATCTTATACCAGCAATAGCCAACTTGATGAACCCTTCACAACAGCAACAAAAACATAGATACCTAAGAGAACCCTAACGAGAAATGTTAGGACTTAATAAAGATTAAGCAAGCAAACAAAACACCTCTGCTAACAGACAGGTCTGTGTAACTTTACACATCCCTTCAGGAAAACAGACTGTATACATGACGGTCCCTGTCAAAGAAGCAAAATCACTGGACACTTCTCAGTTCTAAGGATTCATCTGCAGAGCCCTCCAGGTTAAGACGGCATGTTTAACAAAACATCAAGCATTCAAACATCCTCCTCCTGCATTCCACACAGATGTCAGTGAAGAGAGCTTTCCAGAAGCCATGCATCAGGCATATGAGACCTGTCGTGAAGATGACAGCACAATCAGGACAGCGGGAAGCAGACAGACAAACAGCAACTCTGCAGGCCTGAGAGGGGGACGCCCCATCACCCGTGAGGCGAGCTGAGACGCACTCCAGTCTGCTCAGACTGGAGGAGAAAGGGTCAAGGCAGGTAAACTAAACCCTACTTCCTGGATGCCCTTCCCACCTTCTCACTGTGGAGTTCTGCCCCACAGTCCCAGAGCCCTAACAAACTGGACCTGATTAAGTCTTCAGACTGCGAGAGCACCAGAACCTTCCCCAAAGTGAAGAGGATGATAAGACTCCAGCCAGAGGCCTCGGGATCACTGGCAGCTGGACCCTCTCCCAGCACAGGGTGCCACCAGAGGACCAGCCTCTGACTAGCCCAAGAGGAAAAGATCATACTTGTGGTCCCAGGGAAAAACTCAAAAAACCCATCAAGAGCCTAAAGGCTGCCACTGAGGAGCCTGACGGGATGGAGAGATGGCCACTTACTTTAAGTAAGTATTTTAGTACTCTTAGATTTAATTACATGCATGTATTAGTATAAAGATAATAAGATCATCTTTACCTGAAAGGACAGATGGCTATAAGTAGGATTTTTAAAAGAACAGTGTGACTTGCTCTAGCAGATATTTCCATATATCCTAAATGTACAATTAAAAAGATTTAGCATTGATTAAGATTAGAGATCAATCACTGATGAGTAAGACCTCAAACAGACCCAAAAGTTAGTCAAGATCCTAAAATATAATAGAATGGAAGACCACAACCCAGTGAAGAAAGGGCAGACTGTCTAACAGATCTGCTGGTAGACAGGGCTGACTCAGGAGGAGAGGGTGCTGGAAGACAGTTCACACCCATGTGCTAACAGAAAATTAAATGTACAAACCTGTACTGTGCCAAGTCACTTAGCCGTGTCCGACTCTGTGACCCCATGGACTGTAGCCGGCCAGATTCCTCTGTCCATGGGGATTCTCCAGTTAAGAATACTGGAGTGGGTCGCCATGCCCTCCTCAAAGGGACCTTCCCAACCCAGGGAAGATCTCCCTCATTGCAGGTGGATTCTTTACCAACTGAGACACCAGGGAAGCCATTGTACAAATCTAATACATGTTAAACAGACATTTCAAAATCATTTTAAAAAATCATCAATTAAGAATAAAACGGGCAAAGTACCTGAACAGACAATTCTCAAAAGGCAAATGAACGAATAAAAAGCAAATTACTAATTTCACTAGCTACCCAAAAAATATGAATTAAAGTAAGGCCACATTTTTCCTGCAAATCAGGAAAGATCAAACACTGGAGTGCTGACACTACAGGAAGACCATCTAGCGCGTAAGGGAATCGATGTGTCCTGATATAAGCAATTTGGCAGCAGGCCTCAAGAGTTATAAAGGAGTTCACCTTTGCCCCAGGAATTCTGCTATAAATCTAGCCTGAGACATCAGAGACAGCGAGACTTTCAGACAAGCGCCTTTACCCCAGCTCGACCTGTGTGTCTATTACTTTGTGAGCCTACCTCCTCTGCCAGACTCTGCTGAAGACCTTGCTCTATTTCTATTTGGTTCATTCCACTGCTCCAAAACTCTATGTTGCAGGCACAATTATTACCCCTATTCTATGCATAAAGGAAGCACAATCAAATAATTAGGTAATTAAGGTCACTTAATCGGAAAAGGCCAAGATTTGCAACTAGAGTTTAATACCATATTCCCAAACACTAAAAATGGAATATGTCAAAGAAGAGAAAACTAGTTAAACAAACTTTGACATATCCATCGTTTAAAGTTTTACTTTTGAGGACGATTTAAGGGCACAAGAAATGTCTGTGATATATTAGCAAAGGGGCAATATTTAAAACTACAAATGAAATTAAAATATCAATTTTGTTTAAAAGTGTATCTATGCAGACAAATAAAATGGGACAAACGGAAGCACATCATGCCGTGTAGAGCTGTTTATTTCTGGATGACACTGCTGTGATTTTTATGTCCTTAAGATTAGGTGAAGAAAGCTGAGCGCCGAAGAATCGATGCTTTTGAACTGTGGCGCTGGAGAAGACTCTTGAGAGTCCCTTGGACTGCAAGGAGATCCAACGAGTCCATCCTAAAGGAGATCAGTCGTGGGTGCTCATTGGAAGGACTGATGCTGAAGCTGAAACTCCAAGTCTTTGGCCACCTCATGTGAAGAGCTGACTCACTGGAAAAGACCCTGATGCTGGGAGGGATTAGGGGCAGGAGAAGAAGGGGCCGACAGAGGATGAGATGGCTGGATGGCATCACCAACTTGATGGACATGAGTTTGAGTGAACTCCGGGAGTTGGTGATGGACAAGGAAGCCTGGTGTGCTGTGATTCATGGGGTCTCAAAGAGTTGGACGCGACTGAGCGACTGAACTGAACTGAGGATCAGGTAAGAAGTTACCTTCTTAGCTGCACAGCTTAACTGCTGAACTACAAGGTCCATCAAATCAAAGGGTTTTCCACTATTTTTCTTTGCTCAGAGTAAAATGGGGAAAATCAGCCTTACAAAATTTGCTTGACAGTCCAAAAGTTAACTAGCACATAAAACCAGAGTAGAGAAAACTTCTTCAATCCCTAATACATGCTGGAAATCTCTGTACTACCATAAGCATTTTGGATTGACTGATCAGATTCTGATCATCTACATAGCAAAGTTTGAAAGATTTCAAAACACGGACAAGCCTGGAGACACGTCTGAACTATTTTACACGAACAGTTTTAAGAGTTCCTTGCAAAATAAACTGGAATGAATTGGCGAGGGAATGGGAATAACTGTTTTGTGCATAAAAGAACGAACATTTTTTTAAAAACCTGTCTTTGTTTAGATGTGTGTGTGTTGGGGAAGGGAAGGAGTGGGTGAATCTGTAGAAGAACTGTGCCTTTCCTTCCCTATTTTAAAGTATAACATTACAAGTGGTCTAACTTTTGGCAAAGAATCATGGCAAAGAACTTTCTAGGAATTAAACAATTTACAAACTGACAATGGTATCTAGTCACAAATTAGCAAAGGTTTTGGCAAGGATGTAGGGTTATATTTCACTTTTAAAACTTCTTGAGTATGTCTTCAGACTTTAGAAAAATGACGCTTACCCTTCGAAGATGTGTGTGCCCCAAAGGAAAATCAAGGGTTCTTTTTAAAGGTGCTTTTCATCTCTTTTAGAACTTTGTTACACAAGTTCTTAGTGCAGAGATTGGTAAAAGAGAATCTCTTCAGGGGAGAACAGCAGAGCTGTTCGTATTGTCACTCCATACAACAGCACTGATAAATAATTCTGTAATCACTTAAAGAAAACCTGGGACTGTGTGAACACACCTTTACCTGAGCCGAGGCCAAGAAAAGGGGGATTCAAACTCTTTAGAAAAGGAAGCGTCCTCTGCAGCAAACCAAAGGTAGACCCGCCCACTTCCCCTGGAAGACCCGTTGCTATGGTAACCCGCAACTATCACACACACAACCCCGCCCCCCCCCCCCCCCCCGGAGAGTCAGAACTTACTGGGGGAGGGGATCCTCCCAGAGGCTGTGGGATGGATGGCTAGAAAGGGGGAGCTGGGGAAGGGTGGGGAGGGAGGCTGAGAGCGAGTTAGAAGAAGCCAAGGCAGGGGTCAGAGAGGGTGGCCTTACTACTAAGAAATTCAACGCAGTAGTTAGAACAATGCCTGGACGCCGGAGTCGTGTTTAGCCGAAGTTTGAACCTTTAGAGACGCTTCCCTCCGTCCCCTGGCGGGGAACAAGCTACTCTTTGTGAGTTCCTGCCTATGGAGAACGAAGCTAGCGTTTCATCTCAGCAGTATCAAACTGCTACTTCGCAAAACTCAAAACCTGACTTTCTTATATTAAACCGGTGCTTCCCAAACTCTGCTGCACCGCTGGAATCACTGAGGGAACTTTACATACCGCGTTTTACTTGGTCTTCAGTTTTGAGCCTAGAGTTTTAAAACTCCCCGGTGACGCTTTCGTGGAGCCAGTTTTGGGAACTACAGTACTCCAAGATGTGGCTGAGAGTATTTAAATCAAAGGATGAAAGAGAGACAGAAAAGGGGGTAAAGAAAGCACAATCATCGCTCTTTGTCTTTTCACGGCTAATAATAGAAATTAGCTAGCTTTCTCCAAGCGCACACAGGACAATAGGTTTCTTGATAAATAGGAGTCCCCGGCATGCCCTAACAATACTTTCTTTGAGATAACAAGACCAGGCAATATAAGTCTATTCTCCCCAAGAGAGCAAATACCCTTCTTACCAAAACACCAAACCTGCACATCTATCTCAAGAGCGAATGGGCCGTGAACACCGCTCAGAACTTGGAGGACGAGCTGCAGGACCACAAGGAAACCGAACTGGCAGAAGCCCAGCAGCGTTTGCCTGGGCCCCGCAGCCCCCGGGGCGGCCGAGGGCGGGGGTCGGCCCCCGGGACCTCCGGCGCCCCGGGACAGTCACTCAGGGGAAGTTTGCTCGCGCTCAGCCCTCGGCTCCCAGGCGGGGGGCGCGGCCGCCACCTGCTCGACGGCCCCTCCCGGACCGCGGCCGCCTCCCGGGGTCGCGCTCGCGGCGGGCGCCCGAGCGGCCGGCAGGGCCCAGGGGGCTCGCCTCGGCCCTCCCCGGGGTCCTGGGCTGCAGCGGGCCCTGTCCCGAGCCGGACGCCGGGACCAGAAAGGGACCGGCGCCGTCCTGGGGAGCCCGTCCGAAAACCGCCTCCGCGGCCCGCGCCCCCAGAGCCGGTGCCCCCCACACCGCCCGCCGCGGCCCCCACTCCGCCCGCAGCCCGGCCCCGGCCCGCCGCGCTCGGCCCCTGCGGCCCGCGGTCGGGCGCGCGCCCCATCTCGGCGGCCCGGCGCTGCGCACGCGCGGAGGCGCCCGCCCGCCCGCCCGCGGCGCCCTCACTCACCGCGCGCCGGTCCCGTCTCCGCAGGCGGCGCCGCCGTGAGTACCGCACTCCGCCCGGGCCGGGGGCAGCTGCTCAGGCCCGGACCAGGGCTCTCGGGGATGCGGCGCCCAGCGGGCTCGGCGGGGACCCGCACGCAGGGTACGCTCCGTGGGGCCGCGCGCGCGCCCGAGCTCGGGGGGCGGGGTCGAGGAGTGCGCGCGCCCGAGCGCCGGGGGCGGGGCCGAGCGGTCTGCGCGCCCGGAGGCGCCCCTGGACACCGGGCATGCGCACTGCCCTGCCTGCCCCTGCCCTGGCGGCAACGGGCGCTGACCCTGCACCAGTGAAACCTAGGCCGGTGGACGAGCGCCAAAAGGCACCCTTCACGGAGAGGCAAGGTCGCCGTTATCCCACAGGCTGCAGTCTTTTACTCGGTGTCATTTGTCAGTTAAAAGTGTTAAACATCTATTGAGCACCTACTTTGGTAGAGCCTTCGTGCAGAACGCGGAACATACTCAGGTCATGGGGAACCAATTGCATTTGGCTTTGGGATTCCTTTTCGGACACTGGTTCCAGTCCTCTCTTTGACCAGATGAGAAAAGCGCATAGAGATTCAGTTAAGTCGCTCAGTCGTGTCCGACTCTTTGCGACCCCGTGAACCGCACGCCGGTCCGGTCTCCGCTGCTCCCTGTCCATCACCAACTCCCGGAGTCCACCCAAACCCATGTCCATTGAGTCAGTGATGCCATCCAGCCATCTCATCCTCTGTCGTCCCCTTCTCCTGCCCTCAATCTTTCCCAGCATCAGGGTCTTTTCAAATGAGTCAGATCTTGGCATCAGGTGGCCAAAGTATTACCCATTACCTGAATCTGCAAACCTTAACAACACTGTTAAGCAATTTGGGGAATGAGACTTGCCGCTGGCTAGGGTCTTGAGAAAACTTAGCCTAGAGGGGAAAGAGATGGAGTCAGAAGATCAGATCACCTGGATTCTGCAAAGGCAGAAATCACACACAACACACACAAAATCAAATAATACATGAACTTTTCTTGGGGCCAAAATTGAACCTGAATGTTCATAGTGAAGGGCAAAAACGGTGGGTAGAAAGGTATTGATGCTCCTTTAGAAAAGACTGTTGATGCTTCACTTCAAATTTTCAGCTTTTTTCATTAGACAATTGATAACTACTAGAGATGTCAGGGAGAAGGGTCCAGTGGTGTGGGGGTCTGATTAATGCTGAATTTTGGAACATAAATTGAAGACCAGACATGAAATGCTATTGAAGTATTAGGGTCCTGAATTCAAGTGTTGGCCTCAGGGAATGCGTGGATACGTTTTCAGAGATTGTGAAAGACAGAATTTCCTAGTTTTTGTCACTGCTTGTTTGAGAAATAGCTCTCTATTTCTCATGACGATACCTACTTTATTAGACTTGATCATCAACCTTGGTAGATATTTATTAGTGGATAAATTAGACCTCTAAAATATACAGCTACAAACCCTAAATATTGGGTTGACCAAAAAGTTCATTTGGGTTTTTCATAAGATGTGATAGAAAATCCCAACAAAATTTTTGGCCAACCCAATACTTCTTTTAAAATGAATTTGGCCCTGGGAGAATATACTTCTTCTTAATTGAAAAATAAAAGCAACAACAACAACAGCAACGTTAATTTGGGAGATAGTACACAAAATGAAAAATAAATCGATTTTGAAAACAGAAAGTTCTTTTATAAACTCCAGATCCTTCATAGCAAACTTTTGGATGTTGTGCAGTTGTTCGGTGCTTATTGTATTCGATTGTAATGTCAGGGAGGAAGAAATTTCACTCTACCCTTCTGGCTGGTCTAAGAATTAGGTTGAGACAGAGTAACAGGAGAAAATCAAAACAAAAGTTTAATAACGTATTCATGGGAGAAAGCCAAAAAAATTGAGTAACTCACCAAAATGGCTCAAACCCCATCTTAAATATCTTCAGTTTAAAAATAAAAGTTGTTACCAACTGTGGCTGGGACTTCAGAGGGGAAGAAGACAATTCTTATGAAGGTGGAAAAGCAAATGTTTGGTAAATAAATGTTTTCTAGGCCCTGTAGAGACAAGAAGACACTGAGTAGACTCTGATCTGTAAGCTGTTCCCCTACCACCCTTAGCCCATATATTTTTTTGGTTGGTGTCTCTGGTAATAGCTCTGTTCCTGGAATATGCCTTTTATCTGAAACAATTAATTTTTTTTTTTTTTTTACTGCACTGCACATCATGTGAGACCTTAGTTCCCCAACCAGGTATCTCACCCAAACCCGTTGCATTGGAAATGTGGAGTTCTAACCACTGGATCACCAGGAAAGTGCCTGTTTGTCGCAGTTATGGGGAAGGTCAAAGTTTCTTCCTGAGTCTTTTGGGTTTGATTGTTTTCAGTCTGAAAAAAATCTGCATACCAAAGAGACATTTGGGATGGCAAGTTTTGTTCCCCTGCAGTAGCATGGAATCATAATATTTACTTTGTATGATGGTTAATTTTATGTGTCTATTTGGCTAGGCCACTGTACGCAGGTATTTGGTCAAACATCGTCTGCATGTTTATGTGAAGTTGTTTTTTTCAGGTGAGATTGACATTTAAGTCAGTGGATTTTGAGTCAAGCAGATTGCATTCCATAATGTGGGTGGGCCTTATACAACAGAATAAGACTGAACTCCCTTGGAAAAAAAAATAATTCTGGACTTGAACTGCAGCTCTTCCCTGGGCCTCCAGCATGTCCGCTCACCCTGAAGACTTTGGACTTGTCGTCCTCCACAATCATGTGAGTCAATTCCTTATAAGTCTCTCTCTTTTTCTCTCTCTCTAGTTGGTTCTGCTTCTCTGAAGAACCCTGACTAATATACCTTGTGTGGTTATGAATATAAGGTAAGTTAATTATCATCTGAATCTAAAAAATGGGTATTATAATCTTTAATTTATAAGGTTGTGTAAAGTTAAAATAAAAATGAGTAAATCACCCAGCAGATGTTAGGGTCTGAATAAATGGCAACTACTATTACTTTTGAATGAATGCCAAAGGTAAAAACCAAAAGAGAAGAGAAGGTGGCTATTGAGCCTGTGAGATTTTCCTTAATTCCCTGGATAATACTATTAAATTTTAAAAATTGATTTAGGAGATAACAAAATTTTGGTCTCCCTAGTTGATATAGCAAAAAAGGTGATACACCGAAAAGGTGATAACATATGAAGATTTTGATTATTTGCAAGTAAATGCCTAATGAGTCATTAGCTAAAGATCGCTGTACCAGACATGCAAAGCAAAGACATGAGTTCACATCTGAGCATTTTATTTCAGTTCAAGTGCCAGTTCAATTAACTCTACTGGCTACCAGGAAGGAGAAACCTTAGAAGTGTTTACACTGGAAATAATTCCCAATCTTAGAGTAGGTGCGTGATACAGCACCCAATCAGTGTGTTTATTGAATCCCTTTTGAGACAAGGCTATAGCTGTTAGGAGCATGCAAAAATGGATAATATATTCCATTTAATCTACAAATATTGCCATTTATTACATACTAGGCAACATTCCTGATCTCGGGGAACTGATCAAATAGCCTGTGAGTAACCATAGCTGTAATTTAAGACAGAATGTGGCAAGAGCCTCAGGAAGAACATAGATGATTGAGCTATTTGTACCTTGTTCAGGAGGCTGATGCTGGGGGCTCCCCTTCCTCATCCTGCCTCCATTGTGAGCCCCAGTTTTGCACAATTTGGTCTGATGCAAACCAGTGAAGTAGAGGAGTATCTTTTAAAAACGTTTTGAGCAAAGTGATGAATATTAAATAAAATAACCTTCTCATTCCCCTGACTCACTCACTTCAGAGCTTACAGGGTATAATAAGAAAGGGTGCGGCAGACCTCTTCAAGCCATTCAGAGGTGAAAGCTGCTCTTTTCCTCATTGTCTTTCTTTTCATGTCAAAGCTGTTGTTTTGTTTAAAAGGGAATTTACTTTAGAGTTAAAAACAGAAAACAAAAACAAATCTAAGGTAAATTCCCCTGATCTCATGAAGATTTATGAGGAAAATACATTAAAAATGAACATGACAATAGCAAATGGTGGGGACTGGTGTTCCTAAAAGGACAGGGAATATTTGAGTTGGAAACCATGAACCAGGTGGCCAGAGATGGCCATCGTGTTTACCTGTAGCTGCTGCCATGATGTGACCTCCTTTTTCCTTTTGGCTGAGAATAAAAGATTCCACCGTGGATGAGAATAAGCCAACTGTAGGACTGACAAAAGCAAGTGATTGAGGGGGAAATACACAGCAATTTTGTCATTTTTAAATAATCAGGATGTTAAATTGTATCATAAGAATTTGTGAATATATTCATTTCAGGAGTTTTGCCACAGTGAATGGGAAATAAATTAATCTGGGATTAAAGGAAACTCTATACTAGAAAAGGAAGAGTTTTAATAAAATCGCAAGGAATGGCCTCCAGCCATGGATGTTAATTATCATCTGATGAATAATAATGATAATAATAGGAGATGTGAAATAAGTTAAAAGATACATGCTGAGTCAAGTTTTTTAATTTTTTAAAAAAATTACCAACCCTGGAATGGTCCATTGCAAATTTAAGCAATGCGCTGGCATTAAATGGTTTACAATTAGCTGAAAACACAATTAGCTCTACGCTACAGTTTCATACACAGCATCTTTTTTCTGTGATTTTTAAAAATTATTACTTTAAAAATATTCAACTTGATTAATATCCTGAGTGTTGCCTACTCAATAAAGAGAATTGCAATATACTTATTTCTTGTTGTTGATGTTGTTTAGTCATAAGTCGTGTCCAATTATTTTGTGACCCCATGGACTGTACCCCACCAGGCTTCTCTGTCCATGGGATTTCCCAGGCAAGAATACTGGAGTGGATTGCCATTTCCTTCTCCAGGGGATCCTACCAACCCAAGGATGGAACCCAAGTCTCCTGCATTGGTAGGCAGCTTCTTTACCACTGAGCCACCTGTGAACTTACTTCTTTCTATAAGAATATTTGATTATCAAAAATCAAAATTTGTCAGAATGCCCAGCAGGCACATTTGCTGTTATTTTTTAGATCTGACTTTCCTCTTCCCTGTTAATATTTTATCCCACTGACAAATGTCATTGATTGACACACAGCTTCTCAATATGATGACTTTGCACATTTTAATTATACTTGGAATTTTAAATGCTAAGTAAACTTTCCATCAGAGCTCTTATGATGGCTCAGTGGTAAAGAATCTGCCTGCCAGTGCAGAAGATGCAGGAGATGCAGTTTCAATACTTGGGTCGGGAAGATCCCTTGGAAGAAGAAATGGCAACTCACTCAGTATTCTTGCCTGGGAAGTCCCTTGGACAGAGGAGCCTGGTGGGCTACGGCTGATGGGGTAACAAAGAGTTGGACATGACTTAGCAACTAAACAACAATGAATTATTTTCCATAAGCAATGATAAAAACCATGTGGCAAACCCAGGACTGGGTTACAGAGGGTTATTTCTTTAAAAATGAACTGCCTACAGAATATTATATCTAGTTTGCCAATGTAAACACATACTTCATTAAGCAACAGTTTGTAAAGTCACATGAATATTAAAATTATTTATATTCTAGTTTAGTGGGAGAGTTGAGGTGAGTACTGTCTGATGGAAAGACGTGTTAGCCACAAATTCGAGCTACATATGAAATTTAAAATTTTCCAGTAGCATTTTAAAGAGAAAGACTAGGTGAAATAACTTTAATAATGTCTTTTATTTAATCCAGATATTCAAAATATTATCATTTCATCATGTAATGTGTGTAAAAATTTATTAATGGCCTATTTTACATTTGTTTTCGTACTGAATCTTAAAATCTGGTTCGTATTTTCCTCTTATAGCTCATCCTAATCCAGACAACAGTTTCAAATAGTCCTTGATAGTAGCTGCCTGTGACTAGGCACCGTAGAACTGGACAGCAAAGATCTAGGACTCGGGCATTGGTTCTGAAACGTGGCTGCACAGTGGAATCACCTGAGAAAAGATGAAAAAATGTTGATACCTGTGTCATGGACCCATGATTCTGGTGTATTTGCTCTGGGCATTGGGAATTCAAAACCAAATTCAGGTGATTCTAATATGCAACAAAGTTTGACAATCACTATTTTTATTTAAGGCTTTAATGTTATGAAAGCACTGTCAATTGTCCTTGAAACCAATAGAATTTAAAAATCATGCTGAAACATACTAGTGATATGCCATATATGGCACATGTCGATCACTAGTATTTTTATTTCTTTTTGGCTGCACTGGATCTTTGTTGCTTCTTGCAGGCTTTCTCTGCTTACGGAAAGCGGGGTCTGCTCTCTGGTTGCTGTGTGTGGGCTTCACATTGTGATGCCTTCTCTTACTGCAGAGCATGGGCTCTAGGGCGCGCAGGCTCCAGTAGTTGCAATGCCTGTTTCTCTGTGGCACGTGGGATCTTCCCCAATCAGAGATCAATCTCATGTCCCCTGCATCGGCAGGTGGATTCTTATCCACTGTACCAGCAGGGAAGTCCACTAGTATTTCTTAATAAAATTAACAGTTGCTAATAAGATTTCAAGTTTTGGTTATCTGGCCATGAATTCGGCTGTAACGTGGACAATTCCAGTCAAGATTTAACTTCAGTTCTCAATGAGAACTGTTAAGTATGGCATTTCTGTATTTGTTCCCTGGAATTTTTAACTTTATGTTTGTTTAGCAAATCTCCTAATAGAGAAATCAACTCTGACAATGGAATCACAAAATTTGTCTATGATATCTGCATTTATTTAATATGTTTAACTCTTGTGTCCAATTATTTAATATGCTTAACTCTTATTTTCTTACTGAAAATATAAGAGCTAACCCACATTCATGACAAATATTTCCCCTCCTTGTTTCTACTCCATGATTGTTGATTATCTGTACCTCATATATCAGATATATTCTAATACTGCTTAGTAACAAACCACTTTAAGAGTTAGTGAATTTAAAACAACAACCTTTATTATCAATACTTCCATCAAGCCTCTGACTCTGCTCTGCAATTCTGCTCTGGGCCAGGCTTGCCTAATCTTGCCTGAACAATCTCAAGCATCCTCATTTAGCTGGTGGGGTGGGTGTCTGGAGGCTAGTTGGTCTAGACTGGACAACTGGAATAACCCAGCACTGTTCCTTGTTGTCTCTGATCTTCCAGCAGACTAGCCCAGTGGGTTCTCAGAGTAGTGGTGGCCTTCCAAAAACTAAAAGTATGAAGGCACATTTTAAAGCGTCTGACTGCATGAAGTTGATACTGTTTCATTGGCCAAAGTAAGCCATTGGCAAGCCCAGAGGGGATACAGGCAGGTTCATTCAATCTGCCAAGCCTTGGTCCTATTTGATTAGTCTTATCACACTTGATTCTGTGTATTTCCAGGTGTTGTTACTCCGCAGGGTATGTTGTTGTTATTTGTTTTTTATAAATCTGTTCTAGGTATTGCAATGTTGAATATCTCTTCCTATTGTAGATAGGATTTCTCTTTCTCTGAATGTTGCTACTATCCTTCTGTCTTATAGAACTTTTCTTTGGGGTTTAGTCATTTTTATACTTTTAAAACCTCTTTTTAAAACTGATTCTATAGATGAATGACAAAAACAAATACAACCTTTGATCAGCCCAAAAATCAGTAAACTGATATAATATGTTCAAAAGACTGTGCATTGTATTGAGTTCCAAAAATGTTTCAAATGCTTTATATTTCATCAAAATTCTTAACCTGATTTCAAAATCATTAAGTAAACCAATACTTATATACATACAGTGTTGATAAATACTTCCTACTTATCTGTTATACATTTAACATTTGTAGTTCATATGTGTGTTTTCCAATGTATTTATTTGTAATTAATGGCTCAATTCAGCATATATAAAATCATTTCTGGTTGAATTTTCAAGAAATTAGAGTAAAGAGTAATATAGAGAGATTTTCTCAAAACCAGACTTTAAAAGGCATTGGATCTTATCACTTGGTTATATGACTGAGCTGTGTTTTTAAGAAATAAAAGCAAGTACATTTCCTTCTCTGGGTTTACTTACTTGGCATCTGTGGAGGTTCAGAGTCCTATAGAAACCTTTATCTTTTTTCTATTTAAACAGTCATTGTAAACTGTTTGTTACTAGGCTATAACCTTACAAGAGTAAATTACAGTTCATGGAACTGTGAATTACCACGCAACATTCTATGCCTACATGAGTAATGACAAAAAATAGATGAAGAAAACACCACCTACTTGTATTGCTCTGTTTGCTGTTCTCAAAAGGGTTATTACTGTGCAGCTTCCCATAAGCTGGAAAAGGTATTATTGCTGATCAAATAACTTGGAATAGAAGCCCTGAGGAGTCTAATTCTTCCAAGGTTAGCTTTGTAAGTTGGGAATATTCTGGAATGTGATAGCAAGAAGTTGTATCCTACTGGACATTCTTGGGGTGATTTTCCTCAGAAACCAAGCCCTCCAAACAATTTAAGTGCAAGTAGTGTTGTTGGAGGTGGTCCAAGGAAACACTGATGGTGAAGTGAAGCACGGGGAAGTGAAACGCTGAACAGGAGCTTGGTGCTTTGGGTGGTGGAACTGGAATCATTATGCACCGATTCTCCTCTAGACCATAAAGAATGAGGTTCTGCTCCCAGTTCAGTTCAGTTCAGTCACTCAGTCATGTCTGACTTTGCAGTCCCATGAATTGCAGACCACCAGACTTGCCTATCACCAGCTCCTGGAGCTTGCTCAAACTCATGTCCATCAAGTTGGTGATGCCATCCAGCCATCTCATCCTCTGTCGTCCCCTTCTCCTCCTGCCCCCAATCCCTCCCAGCATCAGGGTCATTTCCAATGTATCAGCTCTTCGCATCAGGTGGCCAGAGTATTGGAGCTTCAGCATTAGCATCAGTCCTTCCAATGAAAATCCCAGACTGATTTCCTTTAAGATTGATTGGTTGATCTCCTTGCAGTCCAAGGGACTCTGAAGTCTTCTCCAACACCACAGTTCAAAAGCATCAATTCTTCAGTGCTCAGCTTTCTTTATAGTCCAACTCTGACATCCATACATGACTACTGAAAAAAACTGGCTTTGACCAGACAGACCTTTGTTGGCAAAGTACTGTCTCTGCTTTTTAATATGCTGTCTAGGTTTGTCACAGCTTTTCTTCCAAGGAGCAAGTATCTTTTAATTTCATGGCTGCAGTCACCATCTGCAGTGATTTTGGAGCCCAATAAAATAAAATCTGACACTATTTCCATTATTCCCCCATCTATTTGCCATGAAGTGATGGGACTGGATGTCATAATCTTCATTTTCTGAGTGTGGAGTTTTAAGCCAGCTTTTTCCCTCTTCTCTTTCACTTTCGTCAAGTGGTTCTTCAGGTCCTCTTTGCTTTCTGCCATAAAGGTAGTGTCATCTGCTTGTCTGAGGTTATTGATATTTCTCCTGGCAATCTTGATTCCAGCTTGTGCTTCTTCCAGCCCAGCATTTCTCATGATGTACTCTGCAAATAAGTTAAATAACCAGGGTGACAATATATAGCCTTGACGTACTCCTTTTCCTATTTGGAACCAGTCTGTTGTTCCATGTCCAATTCTGTTGCTTCCTGACCTGCATACAGGTTTTTCAAGAGGCAGGTCAGGTGGCCGCTTCTGAGTTTTCCAAATTTGCTGGCATATTGAATGAAGCATTTTCACAGCATCATCTTTTAGGACTTGAAATAGCTCAACTGGAATTCCATCACCTCTGCTAGCTTTATTTGTCATGATGTTTCCTAAGGCCCACTTGACTTCATATTCCAGGATGTGTGGCTCTAGGTGAGTGATCACACCATCATGGTTATCTGGATCATGAAGATCTTTTTTTTTTTTAAATAGTTCTTCTGTGTATTCTTGCCACCTCTTAATATCTTCTGCTTGTTAGGTCCATACTATTTCTGTCCTTTATTGGGCCCGTCTTCACATGAAATTTTCCTTCGGTATCTCTAATTTTCTTGAAGAGATCTCTAGTCTTTCCCATTCTATTGTTTTCCTGTATTTTTTGCATTGATCACTGAGGAAGGTTTTCGTATCTCTCCTTGCTGTTCTTTGGAACTCTGCATTCAGATGGGTATATCTTTCCTTTTCCCCTTTGCTAACTTTAGCTTCTCTTCTTTTCTCAGCTATTTGTAAGGCCTCCCCAAACAAGCATTTTGCTGTTTTGCATTTCTTTTCTTGTGGATGGTCTTGATCATCACCTCCTGTACAGTGTCACGAACCTCCATCCATAGTTCTTCAGGCACTCTGTCTATCAGATCTAATCCCTTGAATCTATTTGTCACCTCCAATGTATAATCATAAGGGATTTGATTTAGGTCATACCTGTCTGGGCTAGTGGTTTTCCCTACTTTCTTCAGTATCAGTCTGAATTTGGCAATCTGAGCTCCCAGGAAAACTGATTTCTCTGCACTTCCATTCAACTCTTACTTGTGAGTTAAAGGTGGTTCAGTGACCAGAAAAAAAGGCAAAGAATCTCAATTGCTGGCAACTGGAGGCGAGGTACCTTGCACTAGTAAGTGTGAGGGGATGTGAGCAGGGCAGCTCCACGTGCGTCAGGTATACATGGACACAGAGGGGCATCATCAGGCCTGTCCCAGGGGCCTGGGAAGCTAAATATTGTTTTAATTTCCCTCGATGATAGTCTCTTGTCCCTTGATTTCTTCTCTGATCCTCTCTGATTTCCTCAACCTCTCAGTATAGGAATGCCCTAAAGATATGCATAGCAGATAGTGACCCACTATTCCCTGGTTGCTCAGATGGTAAAGAATTGTCTGCAATATGGGAGACCTGGGTTTGATCCCTGGGTGGGACAATCCCCTGGAGAAGGGAATGGCTACCCACTCCAGTATTCTTGCCTGGAGAATTCTGTAGACAGAGGAGCCTGGCAGGCTGTGGTCCATGGTGTCACAAAGAGTCGAACATGATTGAGTGACTGACACTTCATGCCCAGGACAGAAATGGGTTTGCCAGATGACCCGGTTACTTGCACACCTGAGCAGGGCGCCTTACATCCAGATTGTTTCCAGAAAGTTTGGGAAAATTGTACCAAGGTAGCAATACCTTGGAGATGATCTGAAGAAAAGGCATTAGTCAATTTCCATCCAGGCCAGTTGTTCTCACCTGGAGGAAATTTTAACCTGCTTTTCCTTCCTGGAGATGTTTGGCACTGGCTGGAGACCTTTTTGCTTGTCTCATCATGGGGGGGAGCATGGTTGGAAGTCAAGGCTGCTGCTGAACATCTTACAATGCACTGGAGAGCAGTTCCCATGCCACAGAGAATCAGCCATCCTAAAAGTTCAGTTGTGATAGCCTTCAGGGACTCTGATCTAGAGAAAAAACATCAGTGGGAAAGGAAGAAGCTACAGGTCGTTCATTCCAATTTCGTCTCCTAATCTTTACTCCCAATTTTTGCTCTAACAAAGTTTCCATTGATTTCTAAAGGTGTTTCTAAGCATGTTGGGAGGCTCATTATGTTTGTGAAACTTGAGTAAATTGAATAAAGGAATAGCATTCTGACCTTTTAAAATGTTTTCAGATGCTGGGCACTGAATTGAAATGTTAAATCCAAAGAACCAACTAATGCCGATTAGCAGTGATATGGCAAAAAGGGCAGTTTTCTTTTGACAAACCAAGTCACGAAGGACAGAAAGAGACTGACACTCAGTGATTAATTTCTGGAAATGTGGCTGAACGAATCAAATTATGGATCATTTGATGCCATTAAATTTGAGTTCCTGCATTATATGTGGACCTTTTGCTTTTCAGGCATTCTCAGTGTGTGAAATTGAATGTGCCTTTACAAGCTATCATGTAATTTTCTGTTTTCTGAAACAAAGGCAACAATCTGGGTACATTAAAGACCATTATATAATTGACAAACCTGCTTTTTAAAACTTGATCTAAAACACAATTACTGTCATATGCTAAAGAGAGTTATCCTTAACAGTGAAAAAATCATTTAAAAGTTAAAATTAAAACCCTCTTTGCTTTATTCCAACAAAAATGTCTTCCTTGTGTATGCATTTTCACAGTTTACAGAGTTTCTTTTTTTCATACCTGTTAACTCACTTGATTTTCAGATTAACCCTGTGAATAGAGTAGATATCATTTTTCCCATTTTTAAAATTAGGAAGCTAAAATTCAGAGAACATAGTTTACTGAAATAAAAATTTGGTTGTCAGGAATTCACTGGCAGTCCAGAGGTTAGGACTCTGTACTTTCAGTGCCGAGTGTGCAGGTTCAATCCCTTACCTGGGAAATAAGATCCTATATCCTGCAAGTCAAGCAGCCACCAAAAAGAAAAAAAAAATTGGTTGTCTTACAAGTAGTGAACACTAAGGGCTTCCCTGCTGTCTCAGATGGTAAAGACTCCCCCTGCAATGCAGGAGACATGGGTTTGATCCCTGTGTTGAGAAGATCCCCTGGTGAAGGGAATGACTACCCACTCCAGTATTCTTGCCTGGAGAAGTCCATGGATAAAGGAAACCGGTGGCCTACAGTCCATGGTGTCACAAGGAGTCAGACACGACTGAGTGACTAACACTTTCTCTTGTATCAAAACCATATGGTGTTGCTATTCGTAAGACAAGCAAATTTTTATCACATCATATTGTATATTTCTTTGACACTGTTTAATATCAAATTTTAAAAATGTTATCAAAGTATATATAACATACCTGTGGAAAGGTATGCAGATCATAATTGTGCAAATCAATTAATTTTTGCAGCCTAGAAGCATCCATGTCACTAGCAGTATTCAAAAGCAGAGACATTACTTTGCCGACTAAGGTCTGTCTAGTCAAGGCTATAGTTTTTCCTGTGGTCATGTATGGATGTGAGAGTTGGACCGTGAAGAAGGCTGAGCGCCGAAGAATTGATGCTTTTGAACTGTGGTGTTAGAGAAGATTCTTGAGAGTCCCTTGGACTGCAAGGAGATCCAACCAGTCCATTCTGAAGGAGATCAACCCTGGGATTTCCTTGAAAGGAATGATGCTAAAGCTGAAACTCCAGTACTTTGGCCACCTCATGTGAAGAGTTGACTCATTGGAAAAGACTCTGATGCTGGGTGGGATTGAGGGCAGGAGGAGAAGGGGACGACCGAGGATGAGATGGCTGGGTGGCATCACGGACTCGATGGACGTGAGTCTGAGTGAACTCCGGGAGTTGGTGATGGACAGGGAGGCCTGGCGTGCTGCGATTCATGGGGTCGCAAAGAGTCGGACACGACTGAGCGACTGAACTGAACTAGCACTCAGACCAAGAAGCATAGCTTGACCATCATTCCCAAAAGCCCACCTCACACCCATTTTGAACACCACTACACAATTCCCTAGGGTAACACCTCACTTGTTTCTGATGGTATTGGTTCATTTTGCCTGTTTTTAGATTTTCTATAAATGTAATCATACGTTGTATCTCTTTTCTGTCTTTCTTTGCTCAGTATTAAGTTTCTGAACTCCATTCAGATTTTGGGTTTGGTCGTAGGTCATTCTGATTATTCATCCCATGTGTGGCTATTTCAAAATTTCATCATCCAGTGTGACCATTGATGAGCATGGTGGCTGTTTTCCAGCCACAGTGGTGTACATGTACATGTCTTTGGTGAACACAGGGACATATTTCCATTGGACTTAAACCTAGAAGGGCAACCCACTCCAGTATTCTTGCTTGGAGAATCCCGTGGAGAGAGGATCCTGTCCGGCTACAGTCCATGGGTTTGCAAAGACTCCCACAACTGAGCAACTAACATGTATATACCTAGAAAGAGGATTGCAGAGTCAGAGGATTTGTGTATAAGACAGCTTAGTAGACATCACTCAACAAATTTGTTGTACAGATTTACAATTCCAACAGCCATTGTGTGAGAGCTGTCTCTTATCCTTGCCGACGCTTCATCGTATGTCATTTTTCACCTTATTCCTTCTGTTAGGTGTGGTATCACCTCATAAAGATACTGCACTTTGTTTTAATTTAGTCTAATTTTTATTTTTTAATTTTATTTTTACTTTATTTTTCTTTACAATACTGTATTGGTTTTGCATTGACATGACATTATTTGTATTGCCATGAATCCACCACGGGTGTGTACGAGCTCCCAATCCTGAATCCCCCTCCCCCCTCCCACCCCATATCGTCTCTCTGGATCATCCCCATGCACCAGCCCCAAGCATCCTGTATTGTTTAATTTTTTAAAAGCAGATTGTCTTTTATTTGAATACTTTGTTGGTACAGAGCGTGTGGAGGAGGAAGACTTTTTAAGGAAAAAATACCACTGGCAGCAATACAATTAAAATGGAAAAAAACCCCATAATTTCAAATATAACACAAATGACAGATACATTAGCATTCTCTGAAGCCCACTTAGGGCGGGCCATCATCATCTGATAAGTTGTAGTTTAATTTAAACACACTTAAAACATGAATATTTGGAACTGTCAAAAAGAAATACCACAGTTATGAAAGATGACCCAGCAAATCGAAGAGTGTATCATGATTAACTAAATATCTTTATTGGAACCAGCATGTGAAAATTAGAAAACAGTGAAACCATTTGCTTAATAAAACACCGCAAACAGTGTTTGTTTTATGAAGTGAAAGTGAACGTGAGTTGCTCAGTTGTGTCTGACTCTTTGCGACCACATGGACCATACATTCCATGGAATTTTCCAGGTGAGAATACTGGAGTGGGTAGCCTTTCCCCTCTCCAGGGCATCTTCCCAACCCAAGGATCAAACCCAGGTCTCCTGCATTGTAGGTGGATTCTTACCAGCTGAGCCACAAGGGAAGCCCAAGAATCCCAGAGTGGGTAGCCTATCCCTTCTTCAGCAGATCTTCCCGACCTGGAATCGAACTGGGGTCTCCTGCATTGCAGGTGGATACTTTACCAACTGAGCTATCAGTTTGTAGCATAAATAAGACTGTGTTGGACATTTCATATTGAAATTTATATTTCCAATACAAAGAATAGGCTCTGCCTATTATAGCAGGATGACACAAATTTAGTTTTCAGCTTCTCCAGATTCCCAGAGTGAGACAAGAGCAGCAATGAAACAAGTCTCAGGATCATCTGAGACTTCAGCCAGCAACCAGCACAGCTGGTGTAATTTTCCCAGATCTCCTTGAACGTCACCCTCATTACGGTGGCCAGGAACAAAGCTGTTAGAGTGATAGTTTACTGTCTCACTTTTCACTGGAGACACAGTAAGCTCCATTGTTATTGTTCGGTTCCTCTGTCATGTCCCACTCACTCTTTGTGACCCCCATGGACTGCAGCATGCCAGGCTCCCCTGTCTTGCATCATCTCCTGTAGTTTGCTCAAACTCATGTGCATTGAATCAGTGATGCCATCTAACCATTTCATCCTCTGTAGCCCCCTTCTCCTCCTGTATGCACTCTTTCCCAGCATCAGGGTCTTTTCTAATGAGTTGGCTCTTCACATCAGGTGGCCAGATTATTGTAGCTGCAGCTGCAGCTTCAGCATCAGTCCTTTCAATGAATAACCATAGTTGTTTTCCTTTAGGATTGACTGGTTTGATCTCCTTACTGTCCAAAGGACTCTCAGTCTTCTCCAGCATGACAGTTGGACAGCATCAATTCTTCAGCACTCAGCTTTCTTTGTGGTCCAACTCACATCTGTGCATGAATACTGGAAAAACCATGGCTTTGACTAGATGGACCTTTGTCAGTAAAATAATTTCTCTGCTTTTTACTATAGTGCCTAGGTTTGTCATAGCTTTTCTTCCAAGGAGCAAGCGTCTTTTAATTTCACGGTGGCAGTCACCATCTGCAGTGATTTTGGAGCCCAAGAAAATAAAGTCTGTCAGTGTTTCCATCGTTTCCCCATCTATTTGCCATGAAGTGATGGGACTAGATGCCATGATCTTCGTTTTCTGAATGTTGAGTTCTAAGCCAGCTTTTTCACTCTCCTCTTTCATTTTCATCAAGCGACTCTTTCGTTCCTCTTCACTTTATGCCATAAGGGTGGTGTCATCTGCATATCTGAGGTTATTGATATTTCTCCTGGCAACCTTGGTTCCAGCTTGAGTTTTATCCAGCCCAGAGTTTCCCATGATGTACTCTGCATATAAGTTAAATAAGCAGGGTGACAATATACAGCCTTGCCGTACTCCTTTCCCGATTTGGAACTGGTCTGTTATTCCATGTCCAGCTCTAACTGGTGCTTCCTGACCAACATACTGGTTTCTCTGCAGACAGGGAAGATGGTCTGATATTCCCATCTCTGGAATAATTTTCCACAGCGATGTTGTGATCCATACAGTCAAAGGCTTTAGGATAGTTAATAAAGCAGAAGTAGATATTTTTCAAGAATTTTCTTGCTTTTTTGATGATGCAAGGAATGTTGGCAATTTGATCTCTGATTCCTCTTCCTTTTCTAAATCTAGCTTGAACATCTGGAATTTCTTGACTCATGGACTGTTGAAGCCAAGCGTGAAGGATTTTGAGCATTACCTTGCTAGCATGTGAAATGAGTGCAATTGTGCCATAGTTTGAACAGTTTGGCATTGCCCTTCTTTGGGACTGGAATGAAAACTGACCTTTTCCAGTCCTGTGGCTGCTGCTGAGTTTTCCAAATTTACTGGCATATTGAGTGGAGCACTTTCACACCATCATCTTTTACGATTTGAAATAGCTTAGCTGGAATTCCATCACTTGACTAACTTTGTTCATAGAGAGGCTTCCTAAGGCCCACTTGACTTCGCATTCCAGGATGTTTGGCTCTAGGTGAGTAATCACACCATCGTGATTATCTGGGGTCATTAAGATCTTCTTTGTATAGTTCTTCTGTGTATTCTTGCCACCCCTTCTAAATATCTTCTGTTAGGTCCATACCATTTCTGTCCCTTATTATGCCCATCTTTGCATGAGGTGTTCCGTTGGCATCTCTAATTTTCTTGAAAAGATCTCTAGTGCTTCCCATTCTATTGCTTTCCTCTGTTTCTTTGCCTTGTTCACTTAAGAAGGCTTTCTTATCTCTTCTTGCTATTCTTTGGAACTCTGCATTCGGATACATACATCTTTTCCTTTCTCCTTTGCCTTTCACTTCTCTTCTTTTCTCAGCTATTTGTAAGGCTTCCTCAGGCAACCATTTTGCCTTTTTGCATTTCTTTTTCTTAAGTATGTTCTTGATCTCTGCCTCCTGTACTGTGTTATGAACCTCCATCCATAGTTTTTCAGGCACTCTGTCTATCAGATCTAATCCCTTGAATCTACTTGTCACTTCCACTGTGTAATCGTAAGGGGTTTGATTTAGGTCATACCTGAATGGTCTAGTGGTTTTCCCTACTTTCTTCAATTTAAGGCTGAATTTGGCAATAAGGAAATCATGATCTGAGCCACAGTCAGCTCCCAGTCTTGTTTTTGCTGACTGTACAGAGCTTCTCCATCTTTGGCTGCAAAGAATATAATCACTCTGATTTCGGTGTTGACCGTCTGGTGATGTCCGTGTGTCCATGTCTGTGGTGTTGTTGGAAAAGTGTGTTTGCTATGACTGATGTGTTCTCTTGGCAAAACTCTTTTCCACTTTGCCCTGCTTCATTCTGTACTCTAAGGCCAATTGCCTGTTGTTCCAGATATCTCTTGACTTCCTACTTTTGCATTTCCAGTCTCCTGTGATGAAAAGGACATCTTTTGGTGTTAGTTCTAGAAGTTCTTAGAGGTCTTCATAGAACTGCCCAACCTGGGGATCTAGCAAACAGACTGGGAATCCACAGGTAATCTGACTGTGAAGACCCATGGGATTTGATTACAGAACTTCCGCAGAATGAGGGGAAACAGAGACTTTCCTCTTAGGGAGCACAAGCAAATTCCTGTGAGTGCCAAGACCCCAGAGAAAGGCACAGGGACCCTACAGGAGACTGAACCAAACCTACCTGCTAGTGTTGGAGGGTCTCTGGTGGAGGTGTGGATCTGTCCTGGCTCACTGTGGGGACAGAGACACTGGCAGCAGCAGTCCTGGAAGGACTGGGGGGGAGGGGCCCTGGAAGGGGCCCCTGAGTGTAAGTCCTCTTGGAGGTTGCCATTAACCCTACCATAAAGCCCATAGACCTCAGGGCCATGTTGCCTCAGGCTGAACAACTAACAAGGAGTGCAACCCCACACTTAGACGATGATTGGATGAAAGCTATGCTGATGGTGGCCTTGCCCCACAGAGCAAGACTCAGTTTTCCCAACTACCAACCCCTCCCATCAGGAAGCTTACACAAGCCTCTTAGCCTCCTCCACCAGAAAGCAGACAGAAAAAGCAAGAAGACCCACAATCACACACCAGCTAGAACCAGAACTGCATCACAGAAAGTTAACCAGGAAGACAAAGCAAAGGGTTTTGTCCAGATGAAGGGCCAAGGTAAAATCCCAGAAAAACAATAAAGTGGAGATAGGCAACCTTCTGGAAAAAGAATTTAGAATAATGATAGTGAAGATGATCCAGGATCTTGAGAAAAGAATGGAGGGAAAAATAGAGGAGATGCAAGAAATGTGTACCAAAGACCTAGAAGAATTAAAGAACAAACAATCAGAGATGAACAATCCACTAGAAGGAACCAATAGCAGAATAACGGAGGCAGAAGGACGGGTACTGGAGGTGAGAATGGTAGAGTATCACTGCCACATAACGGAATATGGAAAAAAAGAATGAAAAAAACAAAAATAAAAGAAGGTGGCCTAAGAAGACTTCTGGGACAACACTAAACACACCAACATTTGCATTATGGGGGTCCCAGAAGGAGAAGAGAGAGAGAAAGGACCCAGGGAAATATTTGAAGAAGTAATAGCTGAAAAGTTCCATAACATGGGAATGAAATAGTCAACCAAGTCCAGGAAGTGCAGAGAGTTCCAGGCAGTATAAACCCAAGGTGAAACACACCAAGACATATAGTAATCAAAAATTATAAAAATTAAAGCCAAAGGTAAAATATTAAAAACAACAAGGGAAAAATGACAAATAATGTTCAAGGAAACTCTCATCAGGCTATCAGCTGATTTCTCAATGGAAACTCTACAAGCCAAAAGGGAATAGCATGACATATTCTAAGTGATGAAAGGGAAGAACCTACAAGCAAACATACTCTACCCATCATGGCTCTCCTTCAAATCTGATGGAGGAATCAAAAGCTCTCCTGACATGGACTGGCTGGGTAGATAAGAAAATGTGCATGTATGTACTTCCACTTAGCACATCACTCTACTTAACTCCCCAAATTATGTGTGATTATTTCATATTTTTAGGTTAATCATGTTTCCAGTGTGGCTTGCAATTGTAATTATCTTCTGTTTTTTTGTCTGTCTATTGATTGTGAGAACTGATAAACATCTTTTAATTTGTGATTATGTAACTATTATTTGCTTAATACCATTGTATCATGATTGGTCAACAGAAAATAATAGAATTCTATGTCACTAAAACTAGCATTTAACAGAAAAACCTGTAATCACTTTTTAAAATCTAGATGCATACCGGATTTATCTCGGAACTTTTTGAAAAATACAAATGCCCAGGTATGGCTATTCTTATACAAGGTCCAGTTGTGTTTCTAATGAGCAGCCATGTTTAAAAACAACTGGACTATATGATGATCTTTTATTTTTATCTAGTTTGTTTCACTTTATCCTTTATCTATTTCATACTCAGTGTTCCCATTTCATTTAGGTTTATGTTTTCCAGTTTGTCCATTTCTTTTTGTTGTTGTAATTTTTTAAGCTTTTATCAAGCATAGTAGAAAAGCTTTTGTATACATATATATGGGGCTTCCCTGGTGATTTAGCAATAAAGAATCCACCTGAATCCATTCATCTAGGAGACGAGGGTTCAATCCCTGGGTTGGGAAGATCCCCTGGAGAAGGAAATGGCATCCCACTCCTGTATTCTTTCCTGGGAAATCCCATGGACAGAGGAGCCTGGCAGGCTACATACAGTACATGGGATCACAAAGAGCTGGATATGACCTGCCAACTAAACAACAATATACATAGATACATATACATATGTATGTATAATATAATATATATATTTTAGATTTTATGAATTTTTGCTAGTTAAAAACTTATAACCTTTTGATTCTACTTGTTTGCTTAGTGTGAATAGAATACTTGATTTCTAATTTATATTCACTCAAAATCAGGATATAGTTTCATGTATTTTGGCATCTAATATTACTGCTAAAAGTCTACAAAGTTCATTATCTTAGTGATTAAAAAAATTTTGACTAAGACTTGAAACATCTAATCCACTTCTGAAAATAATAGAAATACTATGTTGTAAGGAAAAAACAAACAAACAGGAAGTTAACAACTGATACAATATTATTAACTAAAATATAGGTTTTGTTCCTGTTTCACAAAATTTTATTCTAGTGACCACTGTTTGTTTCCCTATGTTATTCAAGACCCCATATTGTATTTAATTGCATTGAAAGGGCTAGGCTGCCCACTCCAGTATTCTTGGGCTTCCCTGCTGGCTCAGTCAGTAAAGAGTCCACCGGCAATGCGGGAGACCTGGGTTTGATCCCTGGATTGGGAAGATCCCCTGGAGGAGGGCATGGCAACACACTTCAGTATTCTTGCCTGGAGAATTCCCATGGACAGAAGAGCCTGATGGGCTACAGTCCATGGGGTCACAAAGAGTCGGACATGACTGAGTGACTAAGCACAGCACAGCACAGCTTTAGCTGTATGCAACAAATCCTGGTAAACTCTCTTTACATTTTTGTTCTATTACAAGTAAGTCCTAGTTTTCCGTGTTATGGCTTCTTAGATGTACCCAACATTTAAAAATGAACATTTAATTTCTAAATACATGGGATTTTGTTTGAAGTACCTTTAATATTAATCTCTCTTACTTCAGTTCAGTCACTCAGTCGTGTCCGACTCTTTGCAACCCCATGAACCACAGCACGCCAGGCTTCCTTGTCCACCACCAACACTGAGAGCTTGTTCAGTCTCATGCTCATCAAGTCAGTGATGCCATCCAACCATCTCATCCTCTGTTGTCCCCTTCTCCTCCTGCTTTCTCCCCAGCCTCAGGGCCTTTCCTAACGAGTCAGTTCTTTGCATCAGGTGGCCAAAGTATTGGAGCTTCAGCTTCAGCATCAGTCCTTCCAATGAATATTCAGGACTAATTTCCTTTAGGATTGACTGGTTTGATTTCCTTTCTGTCCAAGGGACTCTCAAGACTCTTCTAAAACACCACAGTTCAAAAGCATCAATTCTTCGGCACTCAGCTTTCTTTATGTTCCAACCCTCACATTCATACATGACTACTGGAAAAACCATGGGTTTCTGTATACAGACCTTTGTCGGTAAAATAATCTCTCTGCTTTTTCATAAGCTGTGTAGGTGTGTCATAACTTTCCATCCAAGGAGCAAGCGTCTTTTAATTTCATGGCTGCAGTCACCATCTGCAGTGATTTTGGAGTCCTCAAAATAAATTCTGTCACTGTTTCCATTGTTTCCCCATCTATTTGCCATGAAGTGATGGGACTGGATGCCATGATCTTAGTTTTCTGAATGTTGAGTTCTAAGTCAACTTTTTCACTCTCTTCTTTCATTTTGATCAAGAGGCTTTTTAGTTCTTCTTCACTTTCTGCCATAAGGGTGGTATCATCTGCATATCTGAGGTTATTGATATCTCACTGGCAATTCTGATTCCAGCCTGTGTTACATAATGTCTGGCATTTTGTGTAATACACTAAGCATATAAGTTAAATAAGCAGGGTGACAACATACAGCCTTGACATACTCATTTCCCAATTTGGAACCAGTCCATTGTTCCGTGTCCAGTTCTAACTGTTGCTCCTTGACCTGCATATAGATATCTCAGGAGGCAGGTCAGGTGGTCTGGTATTCCCATCTCTTTCAGCATTTTCCACAGTTTATTGTGATCCACACAGTCAAAGACTTTAGCATAGCCAATGAAACAGAAGTATATGTTTTTCTGGAATTCTCTTGCTTTTTTGATGATCAAACAGATGTTGGCAATATGATCTCTGGTTCCTCTGCCTTTTCTAAATCAAGCTTGAACATCTGGAATTTGTTGGTTCATGGACTGTTGAAGCCTAGCTTGGAGAATTTTGAGCACTACTTTACTAGTATGTGAGATGAGTGCAATTGTGCAATAGTTTGAACATTCTTTTGGCATTGCCTTTCTTTAGGACTGGAATGAAAACTGACCTTTTCCAGTTTTGTGGCCACTGCTGAGTTTTCCAAATTTGCTGGCATACTGAGTGCAGCACTTTCATAGCATCATCTTTGGGGACTTGAAAGAGTTCAACTGGAATTCCATCACCTGTACCAGCTTTGTAGTGATGCTTCCTAAGGACCACTTGACTTCATACTCCAGAATGTCTGACTCTAGGTGAGTGATCACACCATCATGATTATCTGGGTCATAAAGATCTTTTTGTACAGTTCTGTGTATTCTTGCCACCTCTCCTCAATATCTTCTGCTTCTGTTAGGTCCACACCATTTCTGTCCTTAATTGTGCCCATCTTTGCATGTTCTCATGGTATCTCTGATTTTCTTGAAGAGATCTCTAGTCTTTCCCATTATATTGTTTCCCTCTATTTCTTTGCACTGATCACTTAGGAAGGCTTTCTTATCTCTTCTTGCTATTCTCTGGAACTCTGCATTCAGATGGATATATCTTTCTTTTTCTCCTTTGCCTTTCACTTCTCTTGTTTTTCTCAGCTGTTCATAGTTTAGTTCAGTCACTCAGTTGTGTCCGACTCTTTGCGACCCCATGAATTGCAGCACACGAGGCCTCCCTGTCCATCACCATCTCCCGGAGTTCACTCAGACTCACGTCCATCGAGTCCGTGATGCCATCCAGCCATCTCATCCTCGGTCGTCCCCTTCTCCTCCTGCCCCCAATCCCACCCAGCATCAGAGTCTTTTCCAATGAGTCAACTCTTCGCATGAGGTGGCCAAAGTAGTGGAGTTTCAGCTTTAGCATCATTGCTTCCAAAGAAATCCCAGGGTTGATCTCCTTCAGAATGGACTGGTTGGATCTCCTTGCAGTCCAAGGGACTCTCAAGAGTCTTCTCCAACACCACAGTTCAAAAGCATCAATTCTTTGGCACTCAGCCTTCTTCAGAGTCCAACTCTCACATCCATACATGACCACAGGAAAAACCATAGCCTTGACTAGACGGACCTTAGTTGGCAAAGTAATGTCTCTGCTTTTGAATATACTCTCTAGGTTGCTCATAATTTTTCTTCCAAGGAGTAAGCGTCTTTTAATTTCATGGCTGCAGTCACCATCTGCAGTGATTTTGGAGCCCCCAAAAATAAAGTCTGACACTGTCTCTACTGTTTTCCCATCCATTTCCCATGAATTGATGGGACCGGATGCCATGATCTTTGTTTTCTGAATGTTGAGCTTTAAGCCAACTTTTTCACTCTCCTCTTTCACTTTCATCAAGAGGCTTTTTAGCTCCTCTTCACTTTCTGCCATAAGGGTGGTGTCATCTGCCAATCTGAGGTTATTGATATTTCTCCTGGAAATCTTGATTCCAGCTTGTGTTTCTTCCAGTCCAGCATTTCTCATGATGTACTCTGCATATAAGTTAAATAAGCAGGGTGACAATATACAGCCTTGACGTACACCTTTTCTTATTTGGAACCAGTCTGTTGTTCCATGTCCAGTTCTAACTGTTGCTTCCTGACCTGCATACAGATTTCTCAAGAGGCAGGTTACGTGCTCTGGTATTTCCATCTCTTTCAGAATTTTCCACAGTTTATGGTGATCCACACAGTCAAAGGCTTTGGTGTAGTCAAGAAAGCAGAAATAGATGTTTTTCTGGAACTCTCTTGCTTTTTCCATGATCCAGTGGATGTTGGCCATTTGATCTGTGGTTCCTCTGCCTTTTCTAAAACCAGCTTGATCATCAGGGAGTTCATGGTTCATGTATTGCTGAAGCCTGGCTTGGAGAATTTTGAGCATGACTTTACTAGCATGTGAGATGAGTGCAGTTGTACAGCAGTTTTAGCATTCTTTGGCATTGCCTTTCTCTGGAATTGGCATGAAAACTGACCTTTTCCAGTCCTGTGGCCACTGCTGAGTTTTCCAGATTTGCTGGCATATTGAGTGCAGCACTTTCACAGCATCATCTTTCAGGATTTGAAACAGCTCCACTGGAATTCCATCACCTCCACTAGCTTTGTTCGTAGTGATGCTTTCTAAGGCCCACTTGACTTCACGTTCCAAGATGTCTGGCTCCAGATTAGTGATCACATCATCATGATTATCTGAGTCGTGAAGATCTTTTTTGTACAGTTCTTCCGTGTATTCTTGCCACCTCTTCTTAATATCTTCTGCTTCTGTTAGGTCCAGACCATTTCTATCCTTTATTGAGCCCATCTTTGCATGAAATGTTCCCTTGGTGTCTCTAATTTTCTTGAAGAGATCTCTAGTGTTTCCCATTCTGTTCTTTTCCTCTATTTCTTTGCATTGATCGCTGAAGGCTTTCTTATCTCTTCTTGCTATTCTTTGGAACTCTGCATTCAGATGCTTATATCTTTCCTTTTCTCCTTGGCTTTTCACCTCTCTTCTTTTCACAGCTATTTGTAAGGCCTCCCCAGACAGCTATTTTGCTTTTTTGCATTTCTTTTCCATGGGGATGGTCTTGATCCCTGTCTCCTGTACAATGTCATGAACCTCATTCCATAGTTCATCAGGCACTCTATCTATCAGATCTAGACCCTTAAATCTATTTCTCACTTCCACTGTATAATCATAAGGGATTTGATTGAGGTCATACCTGAATGGTCTAGCGGTTTTCCCTACTTTCTTCAATTTAAGTCTGAATTTGGTAATAAGGAGTTCATGATCTGAGCCACAGTCAGCTCCTGGTCTTGTTTTTGTTGACTGTATAGAGCTTCTCCATCTTTGGCTACAAAGAATATAATCAATCTGATTTCAGTGTTGACCATCTGGTGATGTCCATGTGTAGAATCTTGTCTTGTGTTGTTGGAAGAGGGTGTTTGCTATGACCAGTGCATTTTCTTGGCAAAACTCTATTAGTCTTTGCCCTGCTTCATTGCGCATTCCAAGGCCAAATTTGCCTGTTACTCCAGGTGTTTCTTGACTTCCTACTTTTGCATTTCAGTCCCCTATAATGAAAAGGACATCTTTTTTGGGTGTTAGTTCTAAAAGGTCTTGTAGGTCTTCATAAAACCATTCAACTTCAGTTTCTTCAGCGTTACTGGCTGGGGCATAGACTTGGATAACTGTGATACTGATTGGTTTGCCTTGGAGATGAACAGAGATGATTCTGTCGTTTTTGAGATTGCATCCAAGTACTGCATTTCGGACTCTCTTGTTGACCATGATGGCTACTCCATTTCTTCTGAGGGATTCCTGCCCGCAGTAGTAGATATAATGGTCATCTGAGTTAAATTCACCCATTCCAGTCCATTTTAGTTCGCTGATTCCTGGAATGTTGATGTTCACCCTTGCCGTCTCTTGTTTGACCACTTCCAATTTGCCTTGATTGATGGACCTGACATTCCAGGTTCCTATGCAATATTCCTCTTTACAGCATTGGATCTTGCTTCTATCACCAGTCACATCCACAACTGGGTATTGGTTTTGCTTTGGCTCCATCCCTTCATTCTTTCTGGAGTTATTTCTCCACTGATCTCCAGTAGCATATTGGGCACGTAATGACCTGGGGAGTTCCTCTTTTGGTATCCTATCATATTGCCTTTTCATACTGTTCACGGGGTTCTCAAGGCAAGAATACTGAAGTAGCTTGCCATTCCCTTCTCCAGTGGACCACAGTCTGTCAGCTGTTCATTAGGCCTCCTCAAACAACCGTTTTGCCTTTTTGCATTTGTTTTTCTTGGGGATGGTTTTGCATCACTGCCTCCTGTACAGCGGTACAAACGCCCATCCATAGATCTTCAAGCAGTCTGTCTATCAGATCTAATCCCTGAAATCTATTTGTCACTTCCACTTTTTAATCATAAGGGATTTGACTTAGGTCATTCCTGAATTGTCCATTTGATACTAATTTCTCATTTAAATGCTTTCTTTGTAATCACCCCTTGTGTTTTTTACAGTCTAATTTATTGGAGACTTTCCATGGCTAAGTCAAAGATCTCTCTTGGTAAATGTCTCACTGACTCAAAAATACGTGAGTTATTTTCAAATATCTTTTGATATTGGTTTCTAACATAATTCCACAGTAATAAGAGAGCAGACTCTGTGTGATTTCAGTACCTTTAAATCATGAAATGTTTGTACCTTGTGTTTTGTCCCTGAATGTGTTTCTGTTTATTCTAATTTACAGTCTATGGGAACTTGAGTAGAATTTGTATCCTACTGTTGTGTTAAAACTGTATAATTCTTGATTATGTTGAAATGGCTAACAGTGCTTTTTAGGTCAACTATATCTTTCTGCTTCTCTGTATATTCATTCTATTACTTTTTGAGAGTTTGATGTCGAAACTCCAACTAAAAACCTTAATTTAAAAGAATGATTGTATTATATAGTGGAACTATATGTAACCTTGCTGTGTATTTTCCTCTCCTGTAAATATGCTATCATGCTCTCATAGTTTAAAAAAGTTAAAAAAGAGTAGAAGAGCCTAACCCTTCTCAGAAGACACTGAACTAGATAGAAGTAACTCCACACAGATAGATAGAAAATATTGAGGATGACTTCAGACAGATTATGCACTTTTCTTAGGGGAAAGTGGACTAGGATTGGTGAATACAATACAATACATGAAAAGACTAGGTTTCTCAGCTACAATGCAGATCACACTGGCATCCAGGGTGATAAGTGCTTCCACTTGGACCGTGGAAAATTCGGTGGAAATCTGTGTATTCCCTACATGGTATGTTAACTCACACTGTTTAGGCATTAGGTCCTGGGTTTGGGCAGCTAGTCATAAAGAACTTAATGGAACAATATTAAAGAAAAAAATCATTTCCCTGAAATATAATTTGTAAAAGAGTGATAAATTTATCTGCTATTCCTTTCAAGTATAATTGACACGCTCTTCAGAGTCCATAATAAGTTTTCATTCTTTCCCCTAGTAATGTAGATTTGTAAGGAAATTCAAGATTGATTTACTCTCTTGAGCAAAAGGTAGGCAGGGAATATAAATGAAAAGATAAAGTGAGCTAGAAATGTGGACCTTGCCCTTTGTAAAGGAAACAGCTCAGTTTCCAGCCCCTGTCTATAGTTGCTGTGTGGTAATAAGAGGCCTCATGTTATCAGACCTTCTGAGAACTCAATAAAAAATGGAAATTTGAACACTTCTAATATTAAAATTTTGTCAGTTATTAAAAAAAAACTACTACTCTGCTAGCCAAACCTCATAAACTGTAAGGACATGTTTTCACAACAGAATAAACTATGAAGTTATTGCTTAATTTTGAAGTTATTATACTGAGGTTTATAATTAACTTTTTGATATTGAATTTGATTTATTGCTTAGTTTTAGCTTACATCTACTTTTTTTCTCAGCCCTTTGCATTCTCAGTGTTATGTTTACAGTCCTGATATAAAACCAGTCCCTTGACCAATATCTGTTAATCTGCTCTCTTTTCTTGGGGCTCCAATGTTAGAAGTATCTTTAGTGTACGTAATTGTCCATATGACCATCTAAACATCTGTAGTCAATAGGAAAGTGAAAAGAACAATAAATAGAATTTAAAACTTGCATTCTGTTCCTGTGTAACCTCTGTTTCTTGTCCATGGAGACAGTATCATTGGTTGCTATATAACACTTAAAGTCTTTGGAGAATTACAAAAAGGCTTCTTTGAGTGTTTGTTATTGTTCAGTTGCTAAGTCATGTCTGACTCTTTACAGCCCCATGGACTGCAGCACGCCAGGCTCCTCTGTCCTCCACTATCTCCCAGAGTTTGCTCAAATTCATGTCCATTGAGTCAGTTATGCTAACCATCTCATCCTCTGCTGCCCATTTCTCCTCTTGCCTTCAATTTTTTTCAGCATCAGTCTTTTCCAGTGAGTTGGCTCTTCGCATCAAGTGGCCAAAGTATTGGAGCCTCAGCTTTAGCAACAGCAATCTCTAAACTATGTGACCTAAACATTTATACTTCCTAATATAAAATAGAAAATTTTCAAGGTCTCTTATTTTGCTCAAATACAAATATAGTTCAGTCCCACAATTTGAAAAAAAATGAAAAGTAGTATTTTACTGCTTGGGATAGCAAATATTAGAAAAATTACTAATAGTAACTTTTGATGTGGATTCCTTTTGATCTGAGTCTTGGGTTCTCTTTCACTTCAGGAAGAAGTGTAAATTGGCATAACTTTCAGAAACTCAGTTCAGTGTTGTGCTATCTAATGAAAAAATACGCATACTTAACCTTTGATTTAGTAATTCTACTTTTAGGAAGCACATTATAGCACTGTTCATAATCATAAAGCAAAAGCAGTAATTCAAATGTCGTCTTAATAAGAAAAACATTGTATAAATGTTGACACAGTCAGTAGTATATTTTGCATTCACTGTTGATCTAAATTTGTTCACATGGAAATAGTATATATGAAGCAAAAAAGTAGGATTCACAACATTTCTATTATGATGCCATTTTTATTACAGTGGCATGTGCTGATCTGACATAGAGAAGAGAAGAGAGAGAATGAGAGAGAACAAGCAGCCTTTGCTTTGCACGGTAGTGTGGCCTATAGAATGGGACTGTGAAAACTGTTCCTTGCCACCTGTTTTAATTGTATAAAGAAATGAAAAAAAATATCTAAAATTTATATCTGTCTGGGTGTGTGTCAGTCACTCAGCCACGTCTGACTCCGTGTGATCCCAGGGACTGTAGCCTGCCAAGCTCCTTTGTCCGTGGAATCCTCCGGGTGTGAACACTAGAGTGGGTGGCTATTTCTTCTGCCAGTTCTATACCCAGGGATTGAACCCAGGTCTCCTGCATCGTGGGCAGATTCTCTGCCATCCGAGCCACCTTAGAAGCATTAAGGATTGAAGTGTTTTATTTCTTTAAACAGTTATCAAGTGCGGTTTGAATAATGCCTGTCTGCTTCTCTGTCATATAACTTACGATGTGGAACAGCCATCTTTGCTGTGTTGTGAATTGTCATTCTCCTTTGAAAGTCTGAGTCATCTTCTAACATTTTACTCTTTGTACCATGAATCATGACATATGTCTGAGAGTTTCCTTACCGGCATCACTTTGGGACAGCTTCTTCTTAGAACTACGTTTCTCATTTGTGTCTATAAATGTCCCTTCATTGAGCTCCTCTTCAACGGTAGCAGTGTCAACATTCCACTGGGCAGCTATTTCTTCCGTGTGTGTGCTCAGTCGCTAAGTCATGTCCAACTCTTCTGCAATCCCATGGACTGTAGCCCACCAGACTTTCCTGTCCATGGAATTTTCCAGGGAAGAATACTGGAGCAGGTTGCCATTTCCTTCTCCAGGGAATCTTTCCGACCTGGTGTTGACGTCTGTTGCGTCTCCTGCTTTGGCAGGTGAATTCTTTACTGCTGCACCCCCTGGGAAGCCCATTTCTTCCATAGTCCATTTATATTCTATTCTTACTTCACTGCTAACATTATTCCTGGTGGTCCAGTGGGTAAGACTCCGAGTTCCCAGTGCAGGGGGCACAAGTTTAATCCTTTCAGGGGCACAAGTCAGGGAACTAAGATCCCAGGGGAAAAAAATTATTATTTTTTTTTGCTTAACTTTCACTTTGTTGGCCAGTTTCCTCTATTATTCATTTTTGAAAAAAATGTAACCATTTTATCCCTGGAAGACAAAGAGGCAACACAGCTACAGACTTTGCTGTCTGTGTGAATGGAATAGCAAATGCACAGTGATCCATCCCTGACAGACTTTGAAGGAAATAATATCACTGGTCGCTGACCATGATGCATGTGTCATTTGTGAAGTGGTTGGTGGGCTCAAGAGCTAGAAGCAAAGTTTGCACTTTCTGCAATTACTCAAGGTCAGTAGAACAAGAAAACTGAATTTAGATTCATGGTGTTGGGGGACTAAACAACTAAAAACTAAACCTTGGTAGCTGGAAGTTTTGCATGTCAATGTCATGCAGATCAGGGACTGCATGGAAAGAGCCTGGAAGAGCTTGCAGCAAGATGTTAAGTGGGAGTGGCTCTCTCTGGGTTTTGTATTTTTAGGTGGTTTTATTTTCTATTCAAAAAATACGTCCTTGTGTGTATCCTAAGTTTCTCTACAATTAATATGTTATTGATATAATATAAAATATAAGCTGTTAAGAAAAAATGTAGTGCTTACTTTTTTCTCTTATAGAAGCTGATAGATGGAGATTGTCCAGAGCATATGGTGGCAAATAGAAACTGTTCTTTAAAAATTCTAGGAAGCACACTGGAGGAAGAGAGATGAAAGTTGGAGGGGAGATATTGGTTGAAGGAGAGTTATGGTTTAAGTGGCACAGACTCTTGAGCATGTCTAAAAGCTATTGGGAAGAGTGTGGTTTAGAGTATGAATAAGAAGAAAAGGATAATTCATACTGTAAGACCCCTAAGAAGGGATGGGCAGGAGTTCAGGCATGGGTGGAAAGGCTTGATCTTGGTTGGGGAGAGGGACCCCTGTTTCATTGATTCAGAAGAGGGTGGAGAGAGAATGATTTAGTGGAGACGCGCATAGCGTCTACTCTCTCCTCAAATGGGTTAGAGCAGTGGTTTTGAGCCAAGCACTGTCTTAGGTGCTTGAGATACATGCATGAATGACACAGACAAAGACCTTATGCAGTTAGAGTCAATTTTGATCATTTCTCTTTATTATTATTATTATATTTTTTATGTTAATGTGGCTGCCAACAAAGGTCCGTCTAGTCAAGGATATAGTTTTTCCTGTGGTCATGTATGGATGTGAGAGTTGGACTGTGAAGAAAGCTGAGCGCTGAAGAATTGATGCTTTTGAACTGTGGTGTTGGGGAAGACTCTTGAGAGTCCCTTGGACTGCAAGGAGATCCAACTAGTTCATTCTGAAGGAGATCAGCCCTGGGTATTCTTTGGAAGGAATGATGCTAAAGCTGAAATTCCAGTACTTTGGCCTCCTCATGAGAAGAGTTGACTCATTGGAAAAGACTCTGATGCTGGGAGGGATTGGGGGCAGGAGAAGAAGAGGACGACAGAGGATGAGATGGCTGGATGGCATCACCAACTCAATGGACATGAGTCTGAGTGAACTCCGGGAGTTGGTGATGGACAGGGAGGCCTGGCGTGCTGCAGTTCATGGGATCACAAAGAGCTGGACATGACTGAGCGACTGAACTGAACTGAACTGAACTGAACTGAATGTGGCTGCAATTTTTTTCTTAGAAGTTAGTCGGGCTCTTTCTGGAAGGAGGCTGGCGGAGAGTTGAGGAGGCCCGAAGGGAGAGTATGAAATCCTTGTCACTAAGGACAGAGAAACTTACACCATTTAGGGGAACATTGAGGAGGTCCTTTTGAAGTTGACACCAGTGCCTTTATGCAGAAGCCATTGTGTACACTGTTAAGCAGCTCTCTCTCCCCAGCCATGCTTGGTTCAGGCAGAGATCTACAGAAGCAAAAAGGAAGGTTTAGCTAAAAGAAGACTCAAATTTCTTTTTATCTCTGTGCATTTGTTCCCGATTTTATCTCTACTTGTTTATGCTTTATCTCATTTTTCTTGAGTGCACATGACAAAAGTTTATCTATTTTATTGATATATTCAAATAATATTCTTTTTTTTTTTCTTTTTATCTCCAATATATTGTTTTCTATTTGGTCAGTTTAACTCTCATTTATGTTTGTTCATTACAATGAATTTTTTTCTCAGTTAGCTATCCATGAATACATATTTTATTTATTTTTTTCCTGCTTAATCATGAAAAGCATTTATTACTGTACATTTTTCTAAAGATAACTTTGGATGCATGAAGTTGATTTTAATATATACTATTGTCCAATCTGTAAAATTTTTATAATTTAATTATAACCTTCCATTTTCTCCTTTTTTCCCAAGAGTTATTGAAATAGAATTTTCAGATTTTCAGTGGGTTAGAATCAATTTTGATTCCAATGGCTTAGAGTCAAATATTAGATATTTGGCTTTATTACATTATGGTGAAAGAATGTGGGGATATAATTTATCCTATTACCAAATTGATTAAGGTTATGTGTATGTTTCTTCCAGTCCAGCATTTCTCATGATGTACTCTGCATATAAGTTAAATAAGCAGGGTGACCATATACAGCCTTGACGTACACCTTTTCCTATTTGGAACCAGTATGTTGTTCCATGTCCAGTTCTAACTGTTCCCTCCTGACCTGCATACAGATTTCTCAAGAGGCAGGTTACGTGGTCTGGTATTTCCATCTCTTTCAGAATTTTCCACAGTTTGTTGTGATCCACACAGTCAAAGGCTTTGGCATAGTCAATAAAGCAGAAATAGATGTTTTTCTGGAACTCTCTTGCTTTTTCCATGATACAGTGGATATTGGAAATTTGATCTGTGGTTCCTCTGCCTTTTCTAAAACCAGCTTGAACATCAGGGAATTCAGGGTTCACGTATTGCTGAAGCCTGGCTTGGAGAATTTTGAGCATTACTTTCCTAGCATGTGAGATGAGTGCACCTGTGCGGTAGTTTGAGCATTCTTTTGCATTTCCTTTCTTTGGGATTGGAATGAAAACTGACCTTTTCCAGTCCTGGGGCCACTGCTGAGTTTTCCAAATTTGCTGGCATATTGAGTGCAGCACTTTCATAGCATCATCTTTCAGGATTTGAAACAGCTCCACTGGAATTCCATCACCTTCATTAGCTTTGTTCATAGTGATGCTTTCTAAGGCGCACTTGACTTCACATTCCAGGATGTCTGGCTCTAGATGAGTGATCACATCATCATGATTATCTGGATCGTGAAGATCTTTTTTATACAGTCCTTGTGTGTATTCTTGCCACCTCTTCTTAATATCTTCTGCTTCTGTTAGGTCCAGACCATTTCTGTCCTTTATCGAGCCCATCTTTGCATGTAATGTTCCCTTGGTATCTCTAATTTTCTTGAAGAGATCTCTAGTGTTTCCCATTCTGTTCTTTTCCTCTCTTTCTTTGCACTGATCTCTGAAGAAGGCTTTCTTATCTCTTCTTGCTATTCTTTGGAACTCTGCATTCAGATGCTTATATCTTTCCTTTTCTCCTTTGCTTTTCACTTTTCTTTTCACAGCTGTTTGTAAGGCCTCCCCAGACAGCCACTTTGCTTTTTTGCATTTCTTTTCCATGGGGATGGTTTTTGTCCCTGTCTCCCATACAATGTCACGAACCTCATTCCATAGTTCATCAGGCACTCTATCAGATCTAGGCCCTTAAATCTATTTCTCACTTCCAATGTATAATCATAAGGGATTTGTTTAAGGTCATACCTGAATGGTCTAGCGGTTTTCCCTACTTTCTTCAATTTAAGTCTGAATTTGGTAATAAGGAGTTCATGATCTCAGCCACAGTCAGCTCCTGGTCTTGTTTTTGTTGACTGTATACACAAGCTGAAATCAAGATTGCGGGGAGAAATATCAATAACCTCAAATATGCAGATGACACCACCTTTATGGCAGAAAGTGAAGAGGAGCTAAAAAGCCTCTTGATGAAAGTGAAAGAGGAGAGTGAAAAAGTTGGCTTAAAGCTCAACATTCGGAAAACGAAGATCATGGCATCCGGTCCCATCACTTCATGGCAAATAGATGGGGAAACAGTGGGAACAGTGTCAAACTTTATTTTTTTGGGCTCCAAATTCACTGCAGATGGTGACTGCAGCCATGAAATTAAAAGACGCTTACTCCTTGGAAGAAAAGTTATGACCAACCTAGATAGTATATTCAAAAGCAGAGACATTACTATGCTGACTAAGGTCCATCTAGTCAAGGCTATGGTTTTTCCTGTGGTCATGTATGGATGTGAGAGTTGGACTGTGAAGAAGGCTGAGTGCCGAAGAATTGATGCTTTTGAACTGTGGTGTTGGAGAAGACTCTTGAGAGTCCCTTGGACTGCAAGGAGATCCAACCAGTCCATTCTGAAGGAGATCAACCCTGGGATTTGTTTGGAAGGAATGATGCTAAAGCTGAAACTCCACTACTTTGGCCACCTCATGTGAAGAGTTGACTCATTGGAAAAGACTCTGATGCTGGGAGGGATTGGGGCCAGGAGGAGAAGGGGACGACCGAGGATGAGATGGCTGGATGGCATCACGGACTCGATGGACGTGAGTCTGAGTGAACTCTGGGAGATGGTGATGGACAGGGAGGCCTGGCATGCTGCGATTCATGGGGTCGCAAAGAGTTGGACACGAGTGAGCGACTGAACTGAACTAAACTGAAGATGCCGTGAGTTCTATAAAAAAAAAAACAAGGAAAAGAGTTGAGGTGGAGATAGCAGGCTGCACTCCATTTTCATTGGTGTGATCAGGAAAGGTCTCCAGAGGAACTTATACTCAGGCAGAGTAGTAGAGGATAAAGGTTTGTGGGGAAAGCTTTCCCTGGAGAGAGTATGGAAGAGAAACAGGGAGCTGGGGGCACTTGCAAGGGAATAATTACAGTGAAAGGTCGTGCTCTTGGGATTAGACAGATAAAGGAGGAAGAAATACGCCGTCAGAAAATTACGGGCCAATATTTCAGCAATCTCCGAAGAACTGAAGAACTTTGTCTCTCAGGGTTTGTGACTTAGCGAAGTAGGTAGAGCAAAGGTGGTGGACAGAGTTGGATGTTTGAACTGAAGATTTTAGCGACAGTGCCGTTTTCGGTGATGGTATTATCTAGGATGTGACGTGAGGTGACTTAGTTGGACTCGAGAATACATTGGTGGTGAAGGGATAAGGTCTAGGGATCTGGAGTGTTGGAAAGTTCATCTTTACAGCTGTCATTTAGGAGTCTGGGCAGAGAGGAAAACTGATACCAAAATAAGTTTATTTTACTTTATTGTTAGATTCTCTATGTTTTAAATAGACCTAATCTGTATGACTTGTTGACTTCTCAGCTTTCTGTTAAATCTTCATGCTAGGTGATTATCATTTTTTGTTTTGTTTGTTTGATTCTTGTCATTTTTATTACCTGCATTTTAAAAGTCCCTGGAAGACTGAATTAACAAAGACGTCATTGCTCCCAGGGGAAATTTTAAGTCAGTTTCCTGCAAGCCTCTGATCACATTTTTGTCCACTGATCAATATATAATCTTATTTTATATATGTTTCTGTTTAAAGACATCTTATTTAATATGCATTTCGGTTCATTAACATTGAACTCATGGCCAACAGCATCATAACTTATGCCTGAATGAAGTGCATCTGCTGCTGCTGCTGCTGAGTCGCCTCAGTCGTGTCTGACTCTGTGCGACCCCATAGACGGCAGCCCACCAGGCTCCCCCACCCCTAGGATGCTCCAGGCAAGAACACTGGAGTGGGTTGCCATTTCCTTCTCCAGTGCATGAAAGTGAAAAGGGAAAGTGAAGTTGCTCAGTCGTGTCCAACTCTTAGCGACCCCATGGACCGCAGCCTACCAGGCTCCTCCATCCATGGGACTTTCCAGGCAAGAGAAGTGCATCTAACACCACCTATTTCGTCTATAAGGTGCATTCAGCCTGCTTGTGCTTAGAGGCTTACTGGCAGTTGAGCTTTTTGCCTAGAGCCATTTTAAACAGTGAAATCACCAACAAAAGCATGGAAATGTGAAAAACATAGCAGTATATAGACCATAAAAAGGACACTGGCTTATAGTCTGAGAGCTGAAACAGGGAAGCAGAGCAGAACCGGATGACTTCAGCAGAGAATTGCACATTGGGAGACCCAGTTTTTATGCCACTCTGTACATATTTGTGAATGACTGCAAAAGTGCCCCAAGTATAGATCTGGGGTTTATAAATACATTTTTTCAAGGAGGAAAATTCACAAATATGGACTCTGTGGACAATAAGGAGCAGCTGTACACTGTGAGATTATTAATTGGCTGATTGCTGACTCTAATCTTTCAATGAAGTTTTTATAATTTTAGAAAATTAAATGAATCCCTTTGCCCAAATTAAAACTTCCTGTCTCAAAAGCTTAATTTTGGATAGTACTTGCTATTCTGTATTATATATATTGTAATAGCTATAATATTGTTATTCTTTTTTTGTTCTGTTTGTATTTTCCTGGAATGTGCTTCTCCATATAGTTAAATTTTATTTTGAAGAGAGTCTGAGAATCATTGCCATATAATAAACAATTTAATGAACACACGTTTTTATAATTGCTTTGGCTAATTTCATTTGTACAACCTTCTATTTTGACTTCAGGATTTCCAAGTTTTGAGGGGGATTTCTTTATTTTCTTCTTCCATCTCTGTGCTACATGATCAAACTTCTGTTTTTCTTTCTGTGGTCACTTAAAAGTTATACATTGTAATTCTCTACTACTAGTGATAACTTTAGCATTGATTGCTGTTTTTTTAATCAAAAATTGAGTAGATACAATAAATATGGTATAAAGCATATGAGGATATAAAGAGTAATAATGCAACAAAACCCTAGTACCATTGACACAGTTTGATAGATGGGACATTTCCATTGGAATTGAAGGGCCCCATTCCCCATGCTAATCGCATACCTCCCATTTCCCTCAGAGGTAACTAGTCTGAATGATGTGTTGTATCATTCTTCTGTCATTTCTTTTACCATGTATGCTTATATGTTGTTTTCATATAGCATGTTTTTAACTTTATATCAAAGGCTCAGACTGCATGTGTTTTTCTGTGACTTGCTCTTGGGGGCTTAATATTGTGTTTTTAAGAGTCATCTAGATCAGTACATTTAGCTGTTCAATTGAATAACACAATTTACTTACTAAGTCTACTGATACTAGAAATTGGTGGGGGTTTTTTTTGTTGTTGTTTTTGTTTTGTATTGGCAGTGTCATAAGCATTCTTGTATAAGTCTCCTGAAGCATGGGAATAATGATTTCTCCAGGGTAATGATGTCTTCATTCTAAAGAATGAAGTTGCTGGGTCATAAGATAATAGCATCTTTAACTTTCCTTTGCCACTGTATGCTCAGTTGTGTCCAGCTCTTTGCGACCTCATGGGCTGTAGCCAGCCAGGCTTCTGTGTCCATGGAATTTTCCAGGCAAGAATACAGCAGTGGGTTGCCATTTCCTCCTCCAGGGCACCTTCTCGATCCAGGGATCGAATGCACGTGTACTTTGGCTCCTGCACTGGTGGGCAGATTCTTTACCGCTGAGCCACCTGGGAAGCCCTTAACTTTCCGAAACATTGACAAATTATCCTCAAAGTTTCCTTTTTTGTTTTCTTCTCTGGGGAGTGGTTTTGGAGTCCCCCCCAAAATAAAGTCTGCCGCTGTTTCCACTGTTTCCCCATCTATTTGCCATGAAGTGATGAGACCAGATGCCATGATCTTAGTTTTCTGAATGTTGGGCTTCAAGCGAACTTTTTTCTCTTTTCTCTTTCACTTTCATCAAGAGGCTCTTTAGTTCTTCTTCGCTTTCTGCCATTAGGGTGGTGTTATCTGCATATCTGAGGTTATTGATATTTCTTCCGGCAACCTTGATTCCAGCTGTGCTTCATCCAGCCCAGCTTTTCTCATGATGTAGTCTGCATATAAATTAAATAAGCAGGGTGACAATATATACCCTTGATATACTCCTTTCCCAATTTAGAACCAGTCTGTTGTTCCATGTCCAGTTCTAACTGTTGCTTCTTGACCTGTATACAGATTTCTCAACAGGCAGATCAGGTCATCTGGTATTCCCATCTCTTTCAGAATTTTCCACAGTTTATGGTGATCCACACAGTCAAAGGCTTTGGCATAGTCAATAAAGCAGAAATAGATGTTTTTCTGGAACTCTCTTGCTTTTTCAATGATCTAACAGATGTTGGCATTTTGATCTCTGGTTCCTCTGCCTTTTCTAAATCCAGCTTGAACATCTGGAAGTTCATGGTTCACGTATTGTTGAAGCCTGGCTTGAAGAATTTTGAGCATTACTTTACTAGCATGTGAGATGAGTGCAATTATGTGGTAGTATGAGCATTTTTTGATATTGCCTTTCTTAGGGATTGGAATGAAAACACCTTTTCCAGTCCTGTGGCCACTGCTGAGTTTTCCAAATTTGCTGGCATATTGAGTGTAGCACTTTTATGTATACTACATAAAAGTGTAGTATCATCTTTTAGGATTTGAAATAGCTCAACTGGAATTCCATCACCTCCACTACCTTCGTCTGTAGTGATGCTTCCTAAGGCCCACCTGACTTCACATTCCAGGATGTCTGGCTCTAGGTGAGTGATCACACCATCACGGTTATTTGGGTCATGAAGATCTTTTTTTAAATAGTTCTTCTGTGTACTCTTGCCACCTCTCATTAATATCTTCTGCTTCTGTTAGGTCCATACCATTTCTGTCTGTTATTGTGCCCATCTTTGCATGAAATGTTCCCTTGGTATCTCTAATTTTCTTGAAGAGATCTCTATAATCTTTCCCATTCTGTTATTTTCTTCTATTTCTTTGCACTCATCACTGAGAAAGGCTTTTTTTTTTTTTAATCTCTCCTTCCTATTCTTTGGAACTCTACATTCAAATGGGTATATCTTTCCTTTTCTCCTTTGCTTTTTGCTTCTCTTCTTTTCACAGGTATTTGCAAGGCCTCCTCAGACAGCCATTTTGCTACTTTGCATTTCTTTTTCTTGGGGATTGTCTTGATCCCTGTCTCCTGTACAGTGAACCTCTGTCCATAGTTCATCAGGCACTCTATCAGATGCAGTCCGTTAAATCTATTTCTTACTTCCACTGTATAATCCTAAGGGATTTGATTTAGGTCATACCTGAATGGTCTAGCGGTTTTCCTTACTTTCTTCAATTTAGGTCTGAATTTGACAATAAGGAGAGTTCATGATCTGAGCCACAGTCAGCTCCCAGTCTTGTTTTTGCTGACCGTATAGAGCCTCTCCATCTTTGGCTGCAAAGAATATAATCACTCTGATTTCGGTATTGACCATCTGGTGATATTCATATGTAGAGTCTTCTCTTGTGTTGTTGGAAGTGGGTGTTTGCTATAACCAGTGCATTCTCTTGGCATAACTCTATTAGCCTCTGCCCTGCTATATTCCGTATTCTAAGGCCAAATTTGCCTGTTACTCCAGGTGTTTCTTGACTTCCTACTTTTACATTCCAGTCCCCTATCATGAAAAGGACATCTTTTGGGGGTTTAAGTTCTAAAAGGTCTTGTAGGTCTTCATAGAACCATTCAGCTTCAGCTTCTTCAGCATTACTGGTTGAGGCATAGACTTGAATTACCATGATGTTGAATGGTTTGCCTTGGAGACGAACAGAGATCATTCTGTCGTTTTTGAGATTACATCCAAGTACTCCTTTTCGGACTCTTCTGTTGACTATAAGGCCTACTCCATTTCTTCTGAAGGATTCCTGCCGACAGTAGTAGATATAATGGTCATCTGAGTTAAATTCACCTATTCCAGTCCATTTTAGTTCGCTGATTCCTAAAACATTGATGTTCACTCTTGCCATCTCCTGTTTGACCACTTCCAATTTGCCTTGATTCATGGACCTGACATTCCAGGTTCCTATGCAATATTGCTCTTTACAGCATTGGACCTTGCTGCCATCACCAGTTATATCCACAACTGGGTGTTGTTTTTGCTTTGGCTCCATCTCTTCATTCTTTCTGGAGTTATTTCTCCAGTGATCTCCAGTAGCATTTTGGGCACCTACCAACCTGGGGAGTTCATCTTTCAATGTCCTATCTTTTTGCCTTTTCATACTGTTGATGGGGTTTTCAAGGCAAGAATACTGAAGTGGTTTGCCATTCCCATCTCCATCCCCTTTGTCAAATTTTATTCCTTCCTTTCTGCTTTTCTACACTTCCCAATTTTCTACAGTGGACATCCATTTCTTAGAGTAAACTTGAGAGGTAATACATAGCTTAGTATTTGACAGTGTGGACCTCTTCAGAGTGCCTGGGTTCACACTTGGTTCCACTGGTTACTACATTGTGATATTAGGCAACTAAGTAATCCATGCCTGCCTTAATTTATCTTTCTGTAAAATGGAAATATAAGATGCACCCTATCTCACTGGATTTTTTGAGGTTCAGATGAATTAAACTTAGTGAAAAGTTCACAGAAAATAGTAAGTGTTAATCATCATCATAATCATTTTGGTTATTTTAGGTGATTATAGAACAGGGTGCTATTCATTTAATCCTCTTTTCTTACTGATTCTGACTCCTGGAACATTAATATTTCTCTTCTTTTTATAGTGCAAACAGAGTTTGTTTTGATGAATGATCCAGCCTTCTGGGATCACCTCCCAAATAAATACTTGTCTTTGAATCATTGTCTCAGGGTCTGCTTCTGGGAGATCTCAGACTGAGACATAGATTTAATGCTGAGAATGCTAAATTGAAGGCAACATGGATAAACCTAAAATTTATGACAGGCTACCCAGGAAACAGAACAGAACTTGTTGGAATGGAACAAACATTTCTTAACTATGAAAAGCAGGGCTTGAAGGCAAGAATGAACTTGTTCAGTAAGTTCCTGTTTGCAGGGAGAGTTCACGGTGTTGATTTTGATGTGACTAGTGGTTCTGGGATGTAAACTAGCCATCAGAGATCAAAGCAAGTAGAAATACCACCAAGACATTTCCTGGAGTACATTTCGTACTATTGTCCAATTTAAAAAGCAATCAGGGGATATGAATAGGAAATTCATACAAGCAGAATGAGATGAGTTCATCTGTAGAAGTCATGAGAAACACTTAAATTTATCATAGATTTTAAATGCTTCTGTAAACAAATGTCTGATTATTTTTCCGGCAGTATTGCATTTTACAGAACCAGATTGACCCTCTAAGTGAAAACAATTTAAAATGCTAACTAAAATATAAATAATCTATTTTTAAATGCAAGCATGAGTGGGTAAGAAAGTGTGGAATTCTCAGAGGCCAGAGGCTGATTGGGAACAGCAATCCAGACAGGCCTGCAGAGTCAAGGCTGGCTTCAGGCTGAGGGCATTTGCAAGTTCAAGGGAACTTGAGAGTTGATGGCTTCCACAGCCTGAATTGGGGGTAGAGTCGGCTGGGATCAGGAGACAAGGCCAGCGCTCACCTACGTAAAATGAAGTCCTCAGAGTAAAGATAAATGGAGAAATAAATTGTCCTCGTTGTTTACCTTTTCCAAACCCTCCCAAGTTTCACACCACCTGGATCAGTAAGGCAAGCAGATCATCTCAGACCATGGCATTCAGTGGAAAGGGCAAAATACCCTCTGAGAGACTAAAGTCACAGGATACTCCTCTCCCAGGTTTGCAATCCAATTCCTATAACTGGTGTGGTCTGAAAAACTTCAAGCTGTGAATTGAACTTCAAGTTCTACTTTTAAGGTAAGATTAGCTGCTTTAATAAATCCTGTAATATTAGTGGATTAACATAACCCATGTTGATTTCTTGCTTATACACATCTGGTTCCCAGAGAACAGGACCTGGCGTTGGGAAGCTCTCTAACAAGAGACCCGTCTTTTTGTCACGGGGTTCATAAGGCTCCCTGAGCACCTGCATCTATCTGTAGGGGGAGAAGCAGAGGATGCTATGTGAGGGCATTCATGAGTGATGTGGCAGAATATGAAAAATGGCCCCAAGGAATCATGCCTTCATGTGCCCCTGCTCCTTGTGACTTTGAAGCTTCTCCCATAAACGGTGGGAATCTGCTTCCCCATGTCTTGATTTGAGCTAGACATGAGGTGTGTGTTGGCTAAGAGAAATGTAGGGGATGCAACTTCCTGGGGATTCTGAGCTGAAGCCTCAGAAGGGGGTTGGCAGCATCCACATTTTCCCTCTTGGAGCCCAATCACCATGTAGAAAGGATGTCCAGGTCCCACTGGAGAGAAGGGCCACAGAGAGGCCATGAGGGATGGGGCCATCAAGTGGAGAGACAGGCTACCAAGGGGAGAGTCACGGCGCCCCAGCTCACCGTGAGTAGTGGGCCCCTGATGCAGGAGAGAGACGATCGTGGACTTCCCAGCCCATATTAACTTACAGACTAGCGTAGTTGCATAACTGGGCCCAGGTAAGATAGCAAAATACTGCCTAGTCAACTGACGGGCTCATAAGAAATAATAGAATAGTTGCTGTTTTAAGGCACGAGGTTGTGGGAGTTGTTTGTCACACGTCAATAGGAAGCTGAAACAGGTGTTCATTCAGCGGCAGGGTTTCTATGGGATACGTTTAGAAATTGGTGCATCTAAACAGGTTTAGAAATATGGTGAAATACTGTAGACATATTTCACTAACAAGAATTCAGGCCCAAGGCCATCCTTAACTACAGGATGCCTGGGAAACAGTCTCATTATATACCTAGGATGAGGAGGAACGTGTTTTGGTGGACAACTAGCTTGTTTCCAAAACAGAAATGAGCCCTGTTCCATAGATTCCAAGCACTTAGCACAGGTAGAAACAAACAGTGCCTAAAGAAATCTACCTATACTTCAGATTTCAAAGAGTCAGAATACAGTTTGGAATAAGCCTAAAGATGAAGGAGACATAATTCTGACTATTATAGCTATTTAAAAAGAACACAGAAAGATAGAATGCCAAAAAAGTGAACATAAACTGATTTCCCAAAATATGATGTATCAACAATGACTCAAGAGTAACAGGAAATTTGAGTGGCCCTATAACCATGAAAGATAAGGAATAAGCACTTAAAAGCTTCTCCACAAAGAAAATCCAAGGTCCTGACAGATTTCTAGGCAAGCTGTAACAAACATCCAAAGAAAGAATAATTTAAATATTACTCATGCTTTTCTAAAGAACAGTAAGAGAAAAGACTGTCCCCTAACATTTTATGAGGTGAGTATAGTCATGTCGTAAAAACCAAACAAGAAGCTCAGGGAATGGAAATTTACAGGATATTCTCACTCATGAACATAAGTCTAAAAATCTGAAAGAAAATTTTAGCAAACTGAATTGAGCAGAGCATAGAAAAGATAACACATCATAACCAATTAGATTCATTCTAGGAATAGGATGTTGGTTCAAAAATATATACAGTTAAATTATATTTATATAACAAATTATATGTACAATTATAGATATATTAATAAAATTCACTATATTTACACATCAAAAAACTCTGGGTTCCAGTCAGGCACATAAGGAGATCAGACGTTGTTACTCTGCTCTAACAACAACTAAAATATTGAAGAAACTGAAAATCAGCAACTCTTCTTGGATCCATCAGAGAATTGGTTCACCAGCAGGGCAAACTGCTGACCTAAATATTGGTGACACAGTCAGGAAGGTAAAGAGAATCACTTTGCAGGGGCAGAAACCTCTGTAAGAATCAGTTTAGGGGGAGGAAAATCTCAACTGCAATTGAATTTTTGAAGGCTCGGTGTGGAGAAGTCTGTGGGTGAACAACTCCATGGGGATGCAGTCTTGACAGCGTGAGGGATGCCACACTTCTGTGAGTTTTACTTCCTGGAGCTCCATTGTGTTTTCACAGAGAAGACAGGAAAGAAATCCCTTCCTGCTTCCAGTGGGGGCAGGGGGAAAAGCAGCCATGTTGAAATATGCCAGATCATTCTCTACTTAGCAAGCCCTGCCCTCAGAACAAACTATTTGACCTGAGCCTAAACTACTGGGATTCTATCAGAGTCTAGCTAACCTGGAGGAAATAAAGAACACCTGTCTTCATCCCTTTTAGTCATTCTGCCCCATCTAAGTTGGGGGAGAACCACGAGGCCCCTGTAAAGTCCACAGTCCAGAGGCACAGGCTCATTAAAAGACTAAGACCTATCATAGAACCACAGGACATTTCCTCTCCCCAACGCTCACCACCACATTACAAAGGCCTATTTCCTGCATTTCCTTTTGTCAAGTATATCATGATATCATGCCCACTTTCAACGTCATGTCACCTTCAGTGACAAAGCATACTAAAAGCAAAAAACAAAAACAAAAAAACCAGAGCAAGTATCAGAACCAGAGTCATATGGGAGGGGTGTTGCAACAACCAGATTAGCAATTTAAATCACCATGATTAACATACTAACAGTTTTAATGGGACAACTAGACAACATGCAAGAAAATGCAGAAAAATGGATATTCTAAGAAAGAAACAAAAAGAAATGCTAGAAACTAAAACACTAACATAAATGAAGAATGTCTTTGATAGGCTAGTTAGTAGAAGGAATATGGCTGAGGAAAGAATCTCTGAGCTTGAGAACATGTGAATAGAAACTAAGAAGCTGAGAGAAAAAAGACTGGGGGGAAAAAAAAAAGGAACAGACTATTCAACAACTATGGGGCAATTACAGAAAGTATAACATACCTATGATGGAACATCAGACAGAGAAGAGAGAAAAGAACAAGATAAATATTTGAACCACTAATGGTTTAGAATTTTCACAAATGTCTGATGCCAGACCACAGATTCAGAAGCTCAGAGAAGAACAAACTGGAAAAGTGTGAACAAAACGAAACAAAAAACTACAGCTGAATGTATCTTTTCAAAGTGAAAAAAAAAAAAAATCAAAGATAAAGACAAAAAAATTGAATGAAGTCAAAGGAAAACACCTACTCTGTGGAGGAACAAAGATAAGAATTACATCTGATTTCTCAGAAACCATTCAAGCAAGAAGAGTGCAGTGAAATATTTTAAGGGTTGAGAGGAAAACACCACCAAACTAGAATTCTGTATTCGGCAAAATTATCCTTCAAAAGTGAAGGAGAACCTAAACATTTCTCAATTGAGGAAACTTGTTGCCTGTAGGACTACCTTTCAAGAAATGTTAAAAGAAGTTGTTAGAGAGACAGAAAATGATACAGGTCAGAAACTCAAACCTTCATAAAGACAGGAAGAGCATTAGGGAAGGAGTAAGTAAAGGTTAAAGAAACAACAGATTAAAAGAGAAAATATGCTAAAATCTCAATAGAGTTAGGGAGGAAGTTTCATGAAATTAAGCTTATATTTATTACATGTATTTAAGAAAGACTTCTGAACAAATTAGGGAGAAATTATGTTAGTTTGATAACTATCTTACGAGGAAAGAAGGAAGGAATATAACAAGTATATAATTTTATGTGAAAATTCTAATGAGTTTAAGAACAAAGAAGATAGGAAAAAAGCTTGCTGTCACTGCATCTACTGGATATTATCAAGTGAAATAGGTCAAGAATTATAAAACATAAGGATTGGAAGGAAAGATATAAAGCTGTCATAATTCAAAGCTACTATGACTGTCCAGTTTAAAAAAAAAAATCCCTCCAAAAAGCTACAGACATATTATTATAATAGACAAGAGAATTTAGCAAGTTTGCTGGAACAACATCAATATAGAGAATTTAATTTTATTTCTGTAAACCATCAGTAGTAGATAGAGAAATCGTGATTAGCCAAAAACCGATTTAAAATGAAATTGAGTACTAGCCTGTGATTTTCCACAAAACCACGAGTTGAAATATTGATTGATGCCCTTTTGATTCTATGTATCTGTTTTGTTTAGAATTGACAGCTTAACAATATGGAGTCCTCTGATGCTTAAAAATGGTTTACATCTCCTTTTATTTCAGTCTTCTCTATTTCCCTCAGCAGTGTTTTGGAGATTTCATTGTATAAGACTATTACTTATTAATATTATTTTGTTCAAGTTATCATTAGGTATTTCAGGTTTTTGTGCTATTGTAAGTAGTATATATTTTTTTCATTTCATTTGAAAATGCTTCATCACTTATTAGAAATAATAAAACCTAATAATAAATAAAGCTATAAAATAAATCAAATAAAACTAAATTAAAACTAATTAGAAATAAATTTTAAAAACTCCTAGAACTAAATTTTACCCAGTGGTAAATAATCTTCTTGCAATTCAGGAGACAGAGACTCAATCCCTGGGTTGGGAAGATCCTCTGAAGAGGAAATGGTAACCCACTCCAATATTCTTGCCTGGGAAATACCAAGGAAAGAGGAGCCTGATGGGCTAAGTCCATGGGGTCAGCCAGAATAGGACATGATTCAGCATGCATGCACGTCAGCAAAGAGAGATGTTAAATCTAAATTTTAACAACTGTTTATCCTCAGGGGAAAAGAAATAAAATTGGATCCTTTAAACACACACAGTTGCCATTGGATAAAATATTTTAATTTGAAAGGCAAAAGTATAAGACTCTCAAGAGATAATCCAATCATATTTATGATATTCAGATAAAGAAGGATTTCTTAAATAAAATTCAGTTGATGAAGGACAAGGTTAATGAATTTAGATATATTAAAAACAGAATTCTGTTTTTCAATACACAGAGAAGCAGCACTGTACAGGAGTTGGGACCACACACTTGAGAGATCAATGCCCTGGGTTTAAATCCCGGCTCGGCCACTTCCTACCTTACACTTGAGCAGATCATTGACATTCCCTGCCTGTCTTTTCTCAAGAGTAAGATAAGGTTGATAACAGTTCCTACATCATAGAGTTGATTTGAGGATTGAGTTATAATTGGATAGTAAATGTTATATTGTTATATAAATGTATATAAGATAAAAATTTAAATAAGACATCAATGAGAATGAAAAGTCAATTTAAAAACTGGGAGAAGACATTTACAGCACTTAACAACTGACCCAAGGTGTTAGAATATTTATCTATCTCCATCCATCCATTCCTTTTCATGCTGTTCCTGGGGTTCTCAAGGCAAGAATACTGAAGTGGTTTACCATTCCCTGCTCCAGTGGTCCACATTTTGTCAGAACTCTCCACCATGACCCGTCCCTCTTGGGTGGCCCTACATGGCATGATTCATAGTTTCACTGAGTTAGACAAGGCTGTGTGTGGTCCATGTGATCAGATTGGTTAGTTTTCCATGATTGTGGTTTTCAGTCTGTCTGCCCTCTGATTGGGAGAGACTGACTGAAGGGGAAACTGGGTCTTGTTCTGATGGGCGGGGCCATGCTCAGTAAATCTTTAATCCAATTTTCTGTTGATGGGTGGGGCTGTGTTCCCTCTCTGCTATTTACCTGGGGCCAAACTATTGTGGCAGGTCAGGTGGTCTGGTATTCCCATCTCTTTCAGAATTTTCCACAGTTTATGGTGATCCACACAGTCAAAGGCTTTGGCTTAGTCAAGAAAGAAGAAATAGATGTTTTTCTGAAACTCTTTCTTTTTCCATGATCCAGCAGATGTTGGCAATTTGATCTCTGGTTCCTCTGCCTTTTCTAAAACCAGCTTGAACATCTGGAAGTTCACAGTTCACGTATTGCTGAAGCCTGGCTTGGAGAATTTTGAGCATTATTTTACTAGCATGTGAGATGAGTGCAATTGTGCGGTAGTTTGAGCATTCTTTGGCATTGCCTTTCTTTGGGATTGGAATGAAAACCGACCTTTTCCAGTCCTGTGGCCACTGCTGAGTTTTCCAAATTTGCTGGCATATTGAGTGCAGCACTTTCACAGCATCATCTTTCAGGATTTGAAATAGCTCCACTGGAATTCCATCACCTCCACTAGCTTTGTTCCTGGTGATGCTTCCTAAGGCCCACTTGACTTCACATTCCAGGATGTCTGCCTCTAGGTGAGAGATCACATCATCGTGATTATCTTGGTCCTGAAGATCTTTTTTGTACAGTTCTTTTGTGTATTCTTGCCACCTCTTCTTATTATCTTCTGCTCTGTTGGGTCCCTACCATTTCTGTCCTTTATTGAGCCCATCTTTGCATGAAATGTTCCCTTGGTATCTCTAATTTTCTTGAAGAGATCTCTAGTCTTTCCCATTCTGTTGTTTTCTTCTATTTCTTTGCATTGACCACTGAGGAAGGCTTTCTTATCTGTTCTTGCTGTTCTTTGGAACTCTGCATTCAGATGCTTATATCTTTCCTTTTCTCCTTGGCTTTTCGCTTCTCTTCTTTTCACAGCTATTTGTAAGGCCTCCCCAGACAGCCATTTTGCTTTTTTGCATTTCTTTTCCATGGGGATGGGCTTGATCCCTGTCTCCTGTGCAATGTCACGAACCTCCGTCCATAGCTCATCAGGCACTCTATCTATCAGATCTAGGCCCTTAAATGTATATCTCACTTCCACTGTATAATAATAAGGAATTTGATTTAGGTCATACCTGAATTTTCCAATAAACTGTGGAAAATTCTGACAGAGATGAGAATACCAGACCACCTGACCTGCCTCTTGAGAAACCTGTATGCAGGTCAGGAAGCAACAGTTAGAACTGGACATGGAACAACAGACTGGTTCCAAATAGGAAAAGGAGTACATCAAGGCTGTACATTGTCACCCTGCTTATTTAACTTACATGCAGAGTACATCATGAGAAATGCTGGACTGGAAGAAGCACAAGCTGGAATCAAGATTGCCAGAAGAAATATCAATAACCTCAGATATGCAGGTGAAACCACTCTTATGGCAGAAAGTGAAGAGGAACTAAAAAGGCTCTTGATGAAAGTGAAAGAGGAGAGTGAAAAAGTTGTCTTAAAGCTCAACATTCAGAAAACAAAGATCATGGCATCTGGTCCCATCACTTCATGGCAGATAGATGGGGAAACAGTGGAAACAGCGTCAGACTTTATTTTTTGGGCTCCAAAATCACTGCAGATGGTGACTGCAGCCATGAAATTAAAAGACGCTTGCTCCTATCTGTGACCAACCTAGACAGTATATTCAAAAGCAAAGACTTTACTTTGCCAACAAAGGTCCATCTAGTCAAGGCTATGGTTTTTCCAGTAGTCATGTATAGATGTGAGAGTTGGACTGTGAAGAAAGCTGAGTACCAAAGAATTGATGCTTTTGAACTGTGATGTTGGAGAATACTCTGTCTTGAGAGTCCCTTGGACTGCAAGGAGATCCAATCAGCCCATCCTAAAGGAGATCATCCCTGAGTGTTCACTGGAAGGACCGATGTTGAAGCTGAAACTCCAGTACTTTGGCCACTTGATGTGAAGAGCTGACTCATTTGAAAAGATCCTGATGTTGGGAAAGATTGAAGGTAGGAGAAGGGGATGACAGAGTATGAGATGATTGGATGGCATCACTGACTCAATGGACATGAGTTTGTGTAAACTCTGGGAGTTGGTGATGGACAGTGAGGCCTGGCATGCTGCACTCTATGGGGTTGCAAAGAGTTGGAGATGACCGAGCAGCTGAACTGAACTCAGTCAAACTGGAACTTGTGAAGTTTATAACGCAAGAATTGTCAATCTATTTAAAAAATGAAAGAGCTAATACATTAGGAAAGTTAGTCAAGGAAGTGAAGCTAAAGAAAGAAAGAGGGAAGAGAAGGAGGAGGAAGAAAGTAGGAGGTAGAACCAGGACACACACCAGATTTTTCTCCATCCAAAGCACTTCTTTTTTCTAATACTGTAGTTGGCTTGAGGATTTATTTCAGGAAGACATTAAGAGATGTAAGGACAATTCCGTTAGAGTGTGTGGGTGCATGTTTAGCTGGAAGACTTAATAAATCTTTGAATCTGCACATGGGGTTGTGGTATTTTGGTTCCAGGTCTCCCCTCTAAGGGCTCACATCACAGAAACTAGCATTTACTTTTAACTTTATGCCTTTGGGCTGGACACAGAAGTGACTGTAAACTCTCCCACAGCCCCTTTTGAGAGCCTCTTGCTCTTTGAAGTTTATTCCATATTTAAAATGGACTCAAAATAGTATTGGGTCATTTTCCTACTAATACAGCGGTATGATCTAAATGATCAAGGTAAAATGAATGTACATTATGCAATTTTAAAAGAAAATAATTTGCTTTTTTTTAAATTTTAAGCACTGAAGTAGAGAGATGGATAGAAGAAAGAAATCATTGAAGGAAATTAAACTAGGGATCAAGGAAGGGCAGGCTAATAACAACCAGCTTAATTATAATAATTTATAAAGGCTCATTATAGGAGGGTTTTCAAATATCATTCATTGGATCACAACAGATCTGACCTGGTGTATCTTAAGTAAGTCGCTTCATTAGTAATCAGTCTGAAATCTTGAGGACTGCCAGACAAGCATCTGCAATCTGTTATTAGTGGGGAAAAATATAAATTATTTTGAGCCACGGAGTATGTGGTTATCACTTAATGCACCATTATTAGATATTTTAGAGAGAATTGACAAATGGCACAATTAGGAGGAGCCAAACCTTCTAATTTAAGAAAACTTTGAGATGGCGTTTTCATTTTGTGCACAGGCTAATAATTAGAGCCTGCTTTACATTCTTATTTTGTCTTTGTGTTGTGACTTCCGACTTTGGCTGGCGGTTACTGTCTCTGGCCTAGATTAACCTTTTCCGTCTGTGAATAAACATGACTTATCCATAAAGAACCTGGTACTTAAAATGGCTTACAGTTTGTTAATTGCTCCATTCCTTCTGCTTTTTGAGATTTTTCACAAAGTGGCTTCTGTTTGTCTGGGTTTTCAGTGTGCTAATACCTCACCATTTAAAAACTAGGGCTTTAGCACAATGAAGTTACTGCAGGTGGTTAGTGTAGTGCCACTTAAAGCGTGGTTCCCAAGCTGGCAGCATCAATATCACTTGGATGCTTGTTAGAAATGCGGCTTCTCAGGTCTCACCCAGACGTACTGATTCAGAGTCCCTGGCTGGCAGGACCCAAAGAATCTGTGTTTTAAATAAGATTTCCAGGTGCTTTTTATGTACAACAAAAACTTGAGGTATAGCAGTTTATTGCTGGGATCAGTAAGCTTTTTCTCTAACGGGCCAGCCAGATCATAAGTATTTTAGGCTTTGTCGGGCTGTGTGTGGAGATGTAACTACACATCTCTGTCACTATATATAAAGAAAAAGTAAGCGTAAACATGCATATGGCTGTGTTCAAATAACATTTTATTCATGAAACACAAAATGGGCCCAATTTGGCTCAGGAGCTAGTTCACTGAGTACTATTAGTATGTCTGGATGTTGGGAAACAGAAAGAAAGAAAATGAAGCTTGTAAATGCCTGCTGTGTACTGGGTTGGCCAAAAAGTTCATTTGCTTTCCCTGTGAGCTGGCTCTAGCAGCACTTAGAGGTCTTTAACTTCATTTGAAACAATTTTATGAAATTGTACTTGTGAAAGCTATTCTATCCATGTGCACTTAAAAAAAAAAAAAAACTTACCCAAATTGGTGAATTTTTGTATAGCCATTTTAATATTAAAGATGGAAGAAAAAAAAAGAAAAATTTGGGGCTTATTATGCTTTATTATTTCAAGAAAGGTTAAAAAAAGCAACTGAAATGCAGTAAAAAGTTTATGCAGTGTATTGAGAAGGTACTGTGACGGATCCTGTCAAAGGTCGTTTGTAAAGTTTCATGCTGGAAATTTCTCACTGGACCATGCTCCGTGGTCAGATACACAAGTTGAATTTGATAGTGATCAAATCAAGACACTGATTGAGAACAGTTAACATTATACCACGTGAGCATTAGCTGGCACACTCAAAATATCCAAATTAAGTGCTGAAAATCATTTGCACCAGCTTGGTTACGTTCATCATTTTGATGTTTGGGTTCCACATAAGTGGAAAAAACCTTCTTGACTCTATTTCCACATGCAATTCTCTACTTATATGTAACAAAAATGTTGTTTTTTTTAAGACAAGTTGTGATAGATGATAAAAAGTGGACATGTACAGTAATGTGGAATGGAGGAGATCATGGGGCAAGTGAGATCAACCGCTGCTGGGATCAAGCACATCGAAAGCCCGTCTTCATCCAAAGAAGGTGATGTTGTGTCTGTAGTGGGATTGGAAGGGAATCCTCTATCATAAGCTCCTTGTAGAAAATCAAGTGATTAATTCTAACAAGTGCTGCTCCCAGTTAGACCAACTGAAAGCAGCACTCGACCAAAAGTGTCCAGAACTAGTCAACTGAAGACACATAATCTTCCATCAGGATAATGCAAGATTGCATATTTTTTTGATAACCAGGCAAAAACCATTAGAAGGAAACTGCTGGGAAGTTCTGATTCATTCGCCATATCTACCAGACATTGCCCCTTCGGATTTCCATTTATTTAGGTCTTTATAAAATTCTCTTAATGGAAAAAATTTTAATTCCCTGGCAGACTGCAAAAGGCTCCTGGGACAATTCTTTGCTCAAAAAGATAAAAAGTTCTGGGAAGATGTGAATTCAAGTTGCCTGAAAAACAGCAGAAGGTAGTAGAACAAAATGGTGAATATGTTGTTCAATGAAGTTTTTGATGAAAGTGAAGAATGTATCTTTTATTTTTACTTAAAACTGAAGGAACATTTTGGTCAACACAATACAAAGCATCTCTTATTTACCTCCAAAACATAGGCCTGCCGTATCTAGCCATGAGGATGATGCGCTGAAGAACAACAGTTGGTGACATTTGGATTTGTACAGTACACAACCTGGACAGCTTTATGTGGGGGTGCCAGGTTTGCATCATCTTCAGCTTACAGAGAAAGTAATTGCCCAGAGATACACTGCCAGCTGGTGTCGGAACCAGGATTAATCATGGGTCTGTCTGACTGTGGAAATTGCTCTGCCCATTGATTCTGCTGAAAAATAGGTAACATAGCTGACTCGAGCTGTAGGCTGTATATATTCCCCTTTCAAAAAGCATGAAGGCAAAACTGGCCATGGACATTGTAAGGATGAGAAAGAAAGAGATTGTGTGTATCGAAGAGAGACTCAAGAAAATACTGTTGATAATAAATTAAAAACAGCAGCTTCTGAACAGTTACTTTAGGACAGCACAGATATTAATGTTATGGCAGGCTGGTAGTAAGTTTCCTATTAGTTAGCTACAGACACATAACAAACCACCCCAAAACTGAAAATAAGAGTTTATGATTGTACCTGTTGTCTGGGCCCCGCTCACTCATGTGTCTGTGGTTCACTGTGGGTTGGGCAGCTACTCCTTCATGTGTGAGAGCTGGCAGAGTGTAGACTAGTCTAGGATGATTTTAGCAAGGACCACTGGACTCTGCTCCACGTGGTTAGCCTCTCCCTTTGGTTAACACAGGCTTTTGCTTGAGGTAGGGCTTCCCTGGTAGCTCAGATGGTAAAGTGTCTGCCTATAATGTGGGATACCTGGGTTCGATCCCTGGGTCGGGAAGATCCCCTGGAGAAGGAACTGGCAACCCACTCCAGTATTCATGCCTGGAAAATCCCATGGACCAAGGGCCTGGTGGGCTACAGTCAATGGGTCGCAAAGAATCGGACGTGACTGAGCGACTTCACTTCACTTGCTCGACGTAAGTTCTCAAGAAGAGAGTGAGAGAGACTTCCCTAGTAGTCCAGGGGTTAAGACTCCATGCTTCCACTGCAGGCATTTGATCCCTGGTTGGGGAACTAAGATCCTATATGCCTAATGACTAAGATGGGGTCATTTCCCCACTTCTTGAGTTTTGTCTGCCCTTGTGATTTGCTTTGGCCTACAGATTACAGCAGAAGTAATGGTGAACTATTGCAAACATAGCCTTCCATGGTCTTGGGCCCTGCCCATTATCCGTGTCCAGCCTAACCTGCTGGAGGGGAGGTTTCATATTGCACAGACACAAGCTCTCCTAGGCTAGCAGTGCCTTGCCTACCTGTAGCTGACCAGAGATGAGTGGGTGAGCCTCGTGAGTCCAGAAGAACCACTCCCTTGAGCCCAGCTGAAACCCTGAACCCACAGAGAGCTGAGCTAACCACAAAGTGGTTTTTTTATGGCACAAGAACTAACAGTACATGTCATACAAGTCAAATGACCACCCCTCTGTATCCTTTTCTATGGATGAGGTGGGTGGTATTTACCCTTTCTCTCTAATTTGAACTTCATCTAAATACCAGTGTGGATCTCCTGGCTTGTCTGCGGTTACTGTCAATTCAACCAGCATCTTTGGAGGTATGCTGAGAAGTCTTCAGTATGTAATTATTACCTGCATGCAATTCATAGTCCTGTGGGGAAGCCAGCTCTGTAAGAAGATCCATGACAGTGCCATATGATAGAGCTTTGGAAGCAGAAGGCTGTCAAAGAAGAGAGTGTGATTTACTGTGCTAAAAGGGTGGCTTTCCAGAACTATTTCCCGGGCAGAGGGAGTGAAATTCCAGCATCAGTGACATGTGCAAAGGAGAGCAGATTCCAAAGAGCACAATAGATTCAGAGAATAAGAAGTCTGGAATCTAGGACATTTAGGAGCCTCCTCAAGCTCCAGGTTCTAGGGTCCCCACTTTCCCCTCTGTTTAGCTCAGCCTTTAGGGGAGTAGCTGTAGTAACTGCATCTTTCACATATTCATGATCTTAATTAACTCTAGAACTGACAATGGTGTTGAAGTCGCTAATATCTGATTTTATCTCCAAGCCTCCTTTTACGCTCTGAGTAAAAAGTTCCCTTTGTTAAATCCTCTCTGACAATACTTAGTGTGCATTCTTGTTTTCTAACCAGAGCATGACTGATCCAGTTCTTCAGGGAAATGATTCTGAGGTTGACAGGAGGATAATTTTGAAGAGGATTGAGAGTGGGGAGAATGGGAGACAGGGAAGAAAACAATTGGAGATCAAGACAGGACTTCAGTTTCTTCCAGGCTAAAGTTATGAGGCACCTTAACTAAGGCAGGGGCTGTGCGAGAGAACGTGTGCTCAGCCCAAGGCAAAAGAGCCGTCCTTGATTCTTCTTTCTCTCTGCACCCTCAGCCCCCACCGCAACACCCGCACAGACAGCAGTTCCATTAGCGAGCACACTCAGTCCCCCACGCAGGAATGCTCTGAGCCTGGCACCGCTTGGCTACATCTGCTGCAGAAATTCTAGTCGAAGCTGATGCCTTTCCTGCCTCAATGATGAAGTAGCCTCCGACTTTTTCCCTTTCCCACTCTGATTTCCCAGATAAGGCAAATCCAGAGAAGCAGAGCGTAGACCAGTATTAGCCAGAGAGCAGCCAGTGTCCTTCTCGAACAACCATAACCCAGACCTCATTGTTGCCCGCTTGAAGCCCTGTTCTAGCAGATTCCGCGGGTGGGAGGGAGTGGAAGGCTCTCCACGACGGGCCCCGCCCGTCTCTCCGGTGTCACGTCTCCTGTCCCGCCTCGGGCGCTGCCCTCTGTCCTGCGCCCGCGTGGCTTCCCCGAGCCCTGCGCCCGCAGCGCGCGCCGCTCTGGGCTCCGCTCTGCCGCACCGCACCCCGGGGCTCTCCTGCCTCCTGCCGGCCGCCCGCAGCTGCCCTTTCTCATCCTTCCGCTCTCAGTTCAGAGGTCGTCTCTTCAGAAACACCGTTCTCTTTCCTTTCCCATCCAGAGCTCACCTTGGCTCATCGTGTTCATCACATCCTTATTTCCTTCTCTTCACAGCGTTTATCTGAGTGCATTTCACCTCTTTTAATTCCTCCCTCCCTTCCCCCTCCCTCCCTGCCCCCTTCCCTGTCTTCCTTTTTTTTTTTTTTCTAGTCTATTTTCTGGCTTCTCTCATTACAGTGTAATTGTACATAAACACAAGGGCAGGGACCTAGTACACACTGATTAAGGAATTGAAGAGCGTTAAATAAGGCATTTAAAGAAAACGTTTCGTAGGTCAGTTCTACAGGGTGTGGTGATTGTTTAAGCATGGGAGAAAGGGGAAAGGAAGGAATGGAGAAAAGCGCCTAGATTTCTTGTTATATCAGGTTTCTGGGTGATGCCAGCACTTTCAACTAGATCAGGACTATCCTTGGAAGAGTACATCTGGGAGAGGAAATGATGGAATTGATGTGGGGCTGTGAGGGTCTTGCATGCTATAGAATACTTGCGGAGAGGTCTTTGTTGTTTCAGTTGCCAAGTCCTGTCTGACCCTTCTTGGCCGAGGACTGCAGCATGCCAGGCTTCCCTGTCCCGCACCATCTCCTGGAGTTTGCCCAAGGAGGAGACGTCTACTACACAGTAAAAATTTGGGTCTGGAACTTGGGGGGTGAAGGGCAGGCGCTGGAGGCAGAGCATTCATCATCATGACTATAGATAAACATTTATGCAAATATTTATAATTTGGCAACCCAAGTTATAGCATATATCCCTATTAGCATTTAAAAGAAAAATATATTCACAGATTTGAAGAATAATATATGCATTTATAAGTACAAAATTTAATATTTTAATATATTGATAGGTATGAAGATAAACTCATATGCAAACATCTACTTAAATGTAAATTTTAAAAGGCTTTATTTACATTCTAGGATGTTAGTAAGTAGATGTAGGGCATGGATGGAATGAAAGGTGGGGTTTATAAATTTTAGAAGCTCTAGAATAATTTAGAACCATTTTAGAAGCATATTGCTTTGAGGCCACACCAGACTGTGTTTATGCTAGACTTCTGGCATTTGGCATTGTAATAAGCAAACAGTTTGTACTTTTGTTTCTTTGTTTCTTTGATTTTTTAAGTCCATTTCTTGCTCCTGCTGAGAATCTGTCATCTTAAGCTGAGGGAATTACAGTGGGATTGTTTATTTCAGTCATCCCACTCTTTTCTGCTGGTTTTCTTGCCTAGCAAACATCACCAGATTATATGTAAACTGGTGAAAAATCCAAAGTGAAATGGGTATAATTATTCCATTTGAACACTCTTATTGGGGAGACCAAAGGGTTTCCTCTATATTATGACCTTTAATGTGAGAGAAAGTGACCTTCTTTATTTCAGTGCTTGGAGAGGACACAGAACTTGTAAAATCACCACATTTATCATTAGGCAAAATACTCTTTCACAAGTCACTACTATATTTTGGTATTTCCAATGTAACCTAAGTTTCTTCCTGATAAACTTATTACAAGGAAGTACCACCTGGCAGGTGTAAGCAAACAGGTAAGAGCCCTTTAGCTTTCACCTTTAAGCGTGTTCTGTGTCAATACGATGCTCTCTATCTGCAAATGAGTCATTTTTTTCAAATATTGATACATGGACTATTTTCTCTGAAATTATTTTATATAACTAATTTGTTTAGGAAATAAAAGTTTTAATTGGAGGATAATTGATTTACAGTACTGTGTTGGTTTTTGCTATACAGCAATGTGAACCAGCCATAGATATGCATGTACTCCCTCCCTCCTGAACCTCCCTCCCACCTCGCCTCTACCCTGTCACTGAGCACCGGGTTTGGGTTCCGTGCATCATACAACAAATTCCTGCCGGCTGTCTGTTTTACATATGGTAACGTGTATGTTTCAGTGTACTCAGAAAATCCTATCTTCTACACTTAATCCAGCAAATGTTTGTTGCCTGTATATTAAACAGTGCTTAAGTGTGGGAAGAGGGGGAAAGGGAGTGAGCAGACCACCACCACAGTGTAAGGTGTGCTATGAGCATGTTGCGTCACGCTTACGTTATCTCCATAAAGGCTGGGTTCATCCAGTAGTCCCAGAGGTATTATTCTTCAGGAAAAGGAGAGGGAAGGCATGCCATTTCCATTAAGGGCACAGACTCCAGAGCCAGTCTTCCTACACTTGAAAGTTGGTGTATTCATCAAAAGAAGTAGTACTAGCTGCTGTAACAAAGATCCCCAAAATCTCAGTGACATAAGCCCAGGAGGTGACCTAACTCACACGCCACTGCCCTGGCAAGAGGACCTCCTGGCCCCCTCATCCTGTAAGCGTTGACTCAGAGGCACCGGCTCTTCATGGTGTGGCTCTGCCATCGTGGGGTTATTTGCTTCTAGCCAGAGAGAAAGAGAAAACAATAGAAAACTGTGCCACGTATTTGAGGGGCCAAGCTAGAAAAGTGACCGTCAGCCGTTCTTCCCACCTCCCAGTGGCCAGAACCCGTCACGCGGCCCCACCTTGACGCAGGGGCAGTTGGAAGTGAAGTCTTCTTGTGGAGCTGGAAGGACAGTTAGTTGGGCACCCACATAGCATCAGCTCTGCCATGCCTGGTTCTACTGTTTGTCAGCTTATGAGTCTCCTTATGTCTCTGTTTCCTCCTCAGTGAAATGGAGATAGTAATAGTCCTGACCTCAAAGTGTTGTCACAAAGATTCAGTGGGTCCAAATGTGCAAAGTGCTTGGAAGAGTGACTGTAAGCATAACTGAAGTGTTAGAATTCCTACTTTATATTGTGAGGAAAAATTACCTTAAGGGACATAGGAAGGAAAATAGGATTTCAGAGTGGGAAGAGACCATTTTTATGGGGGTGGGGAGTGTGACTAGCAGAATCGCCCCCACAAAGATGCTCACACTGTCACCGGTGGAACCTATGAATGTGTTAGGTTGCCTGGTGAAAGGGACTCTGCAGATGTGATTAAGGTTATGGACCGTGAGATGGGAGAGGGGGAGATTGTCCTGGATTATCTGGGTGGCTCAGTCTAACCACATGATCTATTAGGAGCAGAGAACTTTCTCGATTGAAAGCAGAAAGGATATGACAGAAGTCAAAGAGAACCTAAGCTTGACAGGGACTGGCTTTCTCAACAGAGGGGCCATGGGCTTCACTACTACAACCTGAAGGAATAGAATTCTGCTAACAACCCAAAGGATTTGTAAAATAGATACCCCCCGGCCCCCCACCCCAAAATAAAACCTCCATGTAAGAGCCCAACTGGTCCACACATCAACTTCCTCCTTGGGAATCTTTAGTAAAGGGCTGAGGTAGGCCTGCCTTGATTTCTTACCTACAGAAATGCAAGATAATTAGTGTGTGTTAAGCCATTAAATCTGTGGTGTAACTTCTTACGACAGCAATAGGAAACTAATAAAGACAAAGGAAGGTATTCATAATAGAAAAGGCCCTTGAGATGGACTTGAATGACTTGTTACTTAGATAAAATGAGAGGCTCTCTTAGAGTGACAGAACAGCTTTGAGCAAAGGAGGGGGCTGAGAAAGTAGGGTGGGGGCTTGTCCGCGTTGAGTTTCATACAGTGGCAGGAGTTAATCTGCAGGGTTAATGATTGATGGATTGGAGTTGTGGTGTGGAGGCTCTGAACTTCAGGCTGAGTTTGTCCTTGATCCCACAGCAGATGAGCAATGATCGCTGCCTTTTGATCAGAGGAGTGTGGTGATCAGGGACATCCTTAGGATGACGTGGAACAGTCGGTGAGTGGGACAAGTCAGGAGCTGAGATGGTGATCCGGGTGATTCCATGGTGGATCATGAACTAAGGCGGTAGCTTCCAGAGTGGAAAGGCGGACACTCTGCTAGACTGTTCTGGGTCGGGCTCTCTAGGTGAGGGTCCATGGAAAGGAACTTCCCAAGGAGTTGCTCTCAGCAGAAACCAGTGAAGGGGAGGAAAACAAAGTCAGAGAAGGAGAAGAGACAGGCCAGGGGGAGCTTTCAGAGAAGCCCCTGCCCAGGCTCGCCCCGCAGGGCGCTCTGGAGCATCAGCACTGCCTCGGAGTTGGTTTCGTTTGTCAGCACGGAGCTGGGCTTTCCTCCTTCTGCCCTGCTCACCCCTTGGCAGTGGGCCAGCCTAGGGTGATATAAACCCCCAGGCACCAGGAGTAAAGAGTTCCTGTAGTCTCAGGGCGCTTTCTGAAGCAGACCTCAGGTACAGACCATTGGAAGCAAAGTGGCACAGCCTGCTAGATGGGCATGCTGAGCTGGTGGAAGTGGCTCCACGTGCCTAGGGGCTCACTGACAGCTGCAGCTACGGATAGAGTGATGCCTGAGGATAGAGTCACTGATGGGATGTGACGGTGGGCCAGATGGAAGGGAACCGAGGGCAGCACAGACCCCACGGCCCTTTGTCCTGGGAGAATGAAGGTGCCTGTGCTGGGGTTAGAAACATCAGGAGGGAAAATCAGGCCAAAAAAAGGGGGACGGAAGATGGCGGCATCTCTCTGGCATACTGTACAAAACTCTCTTTTCCATAAACAAACGTTATCCAGAACAGCAGAGTGAAAGTCGCTCAGTTGTTTCCAACTCTTTGCAACCCCATGGAGTGTACAGTCCATGGAATTCTCCAGGCCAGAGTACTGCAGTAGGTAGCCGTTCCTTTCTCCAGGGGATCTTCCCAACCCAGGGATCAAACCCAGGTCTCCCGCATTGCAGGTAGATTCGTTACCTGCTGAGCCACCAGGTAAGCCCAATTATACTAGAGAAAGCGCCTGCAATGCAGGAGACCCAGGGATTGAACCAAGGTCTCCTGCATTGCAGATGGATTCTTTACGAGCTGAGCTACCAAGGAAACCCAGAATACCGGAGGCTCAGCTTATTTTCCAAGTGATGCAAAGGCCTTACAACTTTCTGAGTTGTATGAATTCCAAGCTTCTGTGATGGTTCAGTTCTGTTCAGTGGCTCAGTCGTGTCGGACTCTTTGCGACCCCATGAATTGCAGCACGCCAGGCCTCCCTGTCCATCACCATCTCCCGGAGTTCACTCAGATTCACGTCCATCGAGTCCGTGATGCCATCCAGCCATCTCATCCTCAGTCGTCCCCTTCTCCTCCTGCTCCCAATCCCTCCCAGCATCAGAGTCTTTTCCAATGAGTCAATTCTTCACATGAGGTGGCCAAAGTACTGGAGTTTCAGCTTTAGCATCATTCATTCCAAAGATATCCCAGGGTTGATCTCCTTCAGAATGGACTGGTTGGATCTCCTTGCAGTCCAAGGGACTCTCAAGAGTCTTCTCCAACACCACAGTTCAAAAGCATCAATTCTTCGGTGCTCAGCCTTCTTCACAGTCCAACTCTCACAGCCATACATGACCACTGGAAAAACCATCGCCTTGACTACACTGACCTTAGTCGGCAAAGTAATGTCTCTGCTTTTGAATATACTATCTAGGTTGGTCATAATTTTTCTTCCAAGGAGTGAGCGTCTTTTAATTTCATGGCTTCAGTCACCATCTGCAGTGATTTTGGAGCCCCCCAAAAATAAAGTCTGACACTGTTTCCACTGTTTCCCCATCTATTTGCCATGAAGTGATGGGACCAGCTGCCATGATCTTCGTTTTCTGAATGTTGAATTTAAGCCAACTTTTTCACTCTCCTCTTTCACTTTCATCAAGAGGCTTTTTAGCTCCTCTTCACTTTCTGCTTTAAGGGTGGTGTCATCTTCATATCTGAGTTTATTGATATTTCTCCTGGCAATCTTGATTCCAGCTTGTGTTTCTTCCAGTCCAGCGTTTCTCATGATGTACTCTGCATATAAGTTAAATCAGCAGGGTGACAATATACAGCCTTGACGTACCCCTTTTCCTATTTGGAACCAGTCTGTTGTTCCATGTCCAGTTCTAACTGTTGCTTCCTGACCTGCATGTAGGTTTCTCAAGAGGCAGGTCAGGTGGTCTGGTATTCCTATGTCTTGAAGAATTTTCCACAGTTTGTTGTGATCCACACAGTCAAAGGCTTTGGCATAGTCAATAAAGCAGAAATAGATGTTTTTCTGGAACTCTCTTGCTTTTTCCATGATTCAGCGGATGTTGGCAATTTGATCTCTGGTTCCTCTGCCTTTTCCAAAACCAGCTTGAACATCAGGGAGTTCACAGTTCATTTACTGCTGACACCTGGCTTGGAGAATTTTGAGCATTACTTTGCTAGCATGTGAGATGAGTGCAATTGTGAGGCAGTTTGAGCATTCTTTGGCATTGCCTTTCTTTGGAATTGGAATGAAAACTGACCTTTTCTAGTCCTGTGGCCACTGCTGAGTTTTCCAAATTTGCTGGCATATTGAGTGCAGCACTTTCACAGCATCATCTTTCAGGATTTGAAACAGCTCCACTGGAATTCCATCACCTCCACTAGCTTTGTTCATAGTGATGCTTTCTAAGGCCCACTTGACTTCACGTTCCAAGATGTCTGGCTCTAGATTAGTGATCACATCATCATGATTATCTGGGTCGTGAAGATCTTTTTTGTACAGTTCTTCCGTGTATTCTTGCCACCTCTTCTTATTATCTTCTGCTTCTGTTAGGTCCAGACCATTTCTGTCCTTTATCGAGCCCATCTTTGCATGAAATGTTCCCTTGGTATCTCTAATTTTCTTGAAGAGATCTCTAGTGTTTCCCATTCTGTTCTTTTCCTCTATTTCTTTGCACTGATCGCTGAAAAAGGCCTTCTTATCTCATCTTGCTATTCTTTGGAACTCTGCATTCAGATGCTTATATCTTTCCTTTCCTCCTTTGCTTTTCGCCTCTCTTCTTTTCACAGCTATTTGTAAGGCCTCCCCAGAAAGCCATTTTGCTTTTTTGCATTTCTTTTCCACGGGGATGGTCTTGATCCCTGTCTCCTGTAGAATGTCACAAACCTCCATCCATAGTTCATCAGGCACTCTATCTATCAGATCTAGGCCCTTAAATCTATTTCTCACTTCCATTGTATAATCATAAGTGATTTGATTTAGGTCATACCTGAATGGTCTAGCGGTTTTCCCTACTTTCTTCAATTTAAGTCTGAATTTGGTAATAAGGAATTCATGATCTGAGCCACAGTCAGCTCCCGGTCTTGTTTTTGCTGACTGAATAGAGCTTCTCCCTCTTTGGCTGCAAAGAATATAATCAATCTGATTTTGGTGTTGACCATCTGGTGATGTCCATGTGTAGAGTCTTCTCTTGTGTTGTTGGAAGAGGGTGTTTGCTGTGACCAGTGCATTTTCTTGGCAAAACTCTATTAGTCTTTCCCCTGCTTCATTCCGCATTCCAAGGCCAAATTTGCCTGTTACTCCAGGTGTTTCTTGACTTCCTACTTTTGCATTCCAGTCCCCTATAATGAAAAGGACATCTTTTTTGGGTGTTAGTTGTAAAAAGGTCTTTTTGGTCTTCATAAAACCATTCAATTTCAGCTTCTTCAGCATTACTGGTTGGGGCATAGACTTGGATAACTGTGATATTGAATGGTTTGCCTTGGAGACGAACAGAGATGATTCTGTCGTTTTTGAGATTGCATCCAAGTACTGCATTTCAGACTCTTTTGTTGACCATAATGGCTACTCCATTTTTTCTGAGGGATTCCTGCCCGCAGGAGTAGATATAATGGTCATCTGAGTTAAATTCACCCATTCCAGGTCATTTTAGTTCGCTGATTCCTAGAATGTTGACGTTCACCCTTGCCATTTCCCTCCTCAGTGCCTTGATTTCTTTCCATTTTCCAAAAATATCTACCTATTTTTTTGGCTCCAAAATCACTGTAGATGGTGAGTGCAGCCATGAAATTAAAGACACTTACTCCTTGGAAGAAAAGTTATGACCAACCTAGATAGCATATTCAAAAGCAGAGACATTACTTTGCCAACAAAGTTCCATCTAGTCAAGGTTATGGTTTTTCCAGTAGTCATGTATGAATGTGTGAGTTGGACTGTGAAGAAGGCTGAGTGCCAAAGAATTGATGCTTTTGAACTGTGGTGTTGGAGAAGACTCTTGAGAGTCCCTTGGACTGCAAGGAGATCCAACCAGTCCATTCTAAAGGAGATCAGTCCTGGGTGTTCTTCGGAAGGACTGATGCTGAAGCTGAAACTCCAATATTTTGGCCACCTGATGCGAAGAGTTGATTCACTGGAAAAGACTCTGATTCTGGGAGGGATTGGGGGCAGGAGGAGAAGGGGACGACAGAGGATGAGATGGCTGGATGATATCACCGACTCAATGGACCTGAGTCTGAGTGAACTCCGGGAGTTGGTGATGGACAGGGAGGCCTGGCGTGCTGCAACTCATGGGTTCGCAAAGAGTTGAACACAACTGAGTGACTGAACTGAACTGAACTGAACTTTCACACAGAAGGGTGACTTGGATGGAGTGTGATTGAATGCTCTCACTTCCTCTGAGGAAACATCAATGGATGGCAATGTTTCATTGTTACCAATAATGGAAGTTGAACTAGATATTGATCACAGTAGTATATTACTCAAGTTAACCAGGAATGAACAAGAAACCATTACTCTTTTTCTCTGTCTTCCAGGGTTTGTCTAAATGAAAAACAAAAAAAAATTCTATTGGTAATAGTATATATATATATAATAGCACACTGTGGCAAGCAAACTAAATTGTGATCCATGAGAGAAAGGACCACATGCTGGAAGAAAACAACAAGCAAGTATTTCCTAATTTAACATAATTACTGGATCTTTACTCCAGGGAGAAGAATGAGGAGAGTACCGCTTCAGTTCAATTTAGCAGACAATATTTGGGTGATCTTTATGGGCAGGAAGCTGTTCTAGATCTTGTGAGAGCTAGGGAACACCTGAATCTCAGCTTCTTGGATGACGTGCTGGTCTAACATGTGAGATGTATCAATACATTCTTCAAAAGCAATCTGGGGAGTCCCTACAAACTTTGTCTCTGGAATGACCATGTGAATTTAATCTTCACAGTGCCTTTCAGCTACATGATCCTGTGCAAGTCATTTCACTGCTTTATTCAAGATTCATTGATTGACTCCTGCCCTGTGCCACGCGTTGGAGACAATGTAACCTTTAAGCCACCCCCGAACTCAAGGAGATGATAGCATCTTTCTCAGCGTGGGTGCTTGGAGGTTAACATTACCTCCCCTTAAAGAGCGGTTCCTGAATGAGCAACATCCACAAAATCTGGGCACTTGCTCAAAATACAGATTCTTTCTTTTTTTTAAAGCCTCATCATTTATTCTCTAAATTATCAAAGATTGAAAATCATCCAAGACATCTTTATATTGGAGCAAACATGAGAATATTTTATTATCATCTTTAAAATCTTAGTCTTGTTATTATTTTTAAAATCATTTACATTACTGTCTAGTCCATAAGATAACATTAGGAGAAAATATTTTAGTGAGAAGTGGCAACATCTGGGGATAATTCATTTCCTTTCCCCCCATTAGATCACCAGTTTATTACAAAAGGTTATAACTCCTGAGCAGTGAGAGAAATACAAGAAGCAAGGCGAGGGGAGAGGGTGTGGGGCTTCACGCCCTCTCCAGGAGTGCCAAGATGCAGATGCTGAGTCTGTCCCACACCTGCTGAACCCCAGGCTCTAAGGATGGGGTTCTCAAATCTGTACAAGCCCCTCTGTGCTTCCCAGGCAGGCTCAAGTTCGTGAAGCACTGGATTCAGTGATGGAACATGTAAGAGGTGGATTGCGTGGTGACTAAGGCTGCCCATCTGGAGCCAGGCTGCCTCTCCACCTGCACATCAGACAACCGTGGATCAGCACACCCTGAACCTCAGGGTCTCTATTTCTTCATCTCTTCAGGGGCAAATAGTGACACAAGGAGTGTGTAAGCACTTAGAAGAGGGTCTGGCACCTTGTCTCAAGAAACGTGACCCGTAGTCATTGTTGAAGGACTTGGCTTAGTCAGTATTGGCTATTTTTTTTGTGGGCGGGGATGCTCAGTGGATTAAGACCTTTGGGTTCAAGTGAAGATTCTTTTAATTAAAGTTAGCTCTAAGACCTCAGGCAAGCACTTAACTTCAGCATCTCTGAAAAGGGAATGATACTAGCCAGCCTATCCTGGATTTTCCTGAGGATGTACAGGGATTTTTAGCATGGTTCCTAATAATATTCATTCAGTTCAGTTCAGTCGCTCAGTCGTCTCCATCTCTTTGCGACCCCATGGACTGCAGCACTGAAGAAGGCAGGGGCAACCCACTCCAGTACTCTTGCCTGGAAAATCCCATGGATGGAGGAGCCCGGTAGGCTGCAGTCCATGGGGTCGCATAGAGTTGGACACGACTGAAGTGACTTAGCAGCAGCAGCAGCAGCTGGACTGCAGCACGCCAGGCCTCCCTGTCTATCACCAACTCCCAGAGATGACTCAAACTCATGTCCATTGAGTCGGTGATGCTATCCAACCATCTGATCCTCTGTCATCCCCTTCTCCTCCTGCTTTCAATCTTTCCCAGCACCAGGGTCTTTTCAAATGAGGCAGTTCTTCGCATCAGGTGGCCAAAGTGTTGGAGTTTCAGCTTCAGCATCAGTCCTTCCGATGAATATTCAGGACTGATTTCCTTTAGGGTGGACTGGTTGGATCTCCTTGCAGTCCAAGAAACTCTCAAGAGTCTTCTCCAAAACCACAGTTCAAAAGCATCAATTCTTCGGCACTCAGCTTTCTTTAGAGTCCAACTCTCACATCCATACATGACTACTGGGAGAACCATAACCTTGACTCGATGCACCTTTGTTGGCAAAGTAATGTCTCTGCTTTTTAATTTGCTGTCTAGGTTGGTCATACCTTTTCTTCCAAGAAGCAAGCATCTTAATTTCATGGCTGCAGTCACTATTTGCAGTGATTTTGTAGCCTCCAAAATAAAGTCAGCCACTGTTTCCACTTTTTCCTATCTATTCGCCATGAAGTGATGGGACCAGAAGCCATGATTTTAGTTTTATGATGTTGAGTTTTAAGCCAACTTTTTCACTTTCTTCTTTCACTTTCAACAAGAAGCTCTTTAGTTCTTCTTCCCTTTCTGCCATAAAGGTGGTGTCATCTGCATATTTGAGGTTACTGATATTTCTTCTGGCAGTCTTGATTCCAGCTTCTGCTTCATCCAGCCTGGCATTTCATATGATGTACTCTGCATATAAGTTAAATAAGCAAGGTGACAATATACAGCTTTGACATACTTCTTTCCTGATTTGGAACCAGACTGTTTTTCGGTGTCCAGTTCTAACTGTTACTTCCTGACCTGCATACAGATTTTTCACAAGGCAGATAAGGTGGCCAATATTCCCATCTCTTTCAGAATTTTCCACAGTTTGTTGTGCTCCACACAGTCAAAGGCATTGGCATAGTCAATAAAGCAGAAGTAGATGTTTTTCTGGAACTCTCTTGCTTATTTGATGATCCAACAGATGGCAGTTTGATCTCTGGTTCCTCTGCCTTTTCTAAATCCAGCTTGAACATCTAGTTCATGGTTCACATACTGTTGAGGCCTGGCTTGGAAAATTTTAAGTGTTACTTTACTAGTGTCTGAGATGAGTGCAATTGTGTGGTAGTTTGAACATTCTTTGGCATTGCCTTTCTTAGGGATTGTAATGAAAACTGACCTTTCCCAGTCCTGTGACCACTGCTGAGTTTACCAAATTTGCTGGCATATTGAGTGTAGCACTTCACAGCATCATCTTTAAGGATTTGAAATAGCTTAAGTGAAATTCCATCACCTCCACTAGCTTTGTTCATAGTGATGCTTCCTAAGGCCCACTTGACTTCACATTCCAGGATGTAATTACATTAATGCTGTTTATAATTCTCACTAAACACAGCCTATGTTGTAGAACTGTATCCAGACCCAAGGGCCATGCTTATCTTTGGCCTTGCTTCTCAAGGGCCATGGCTTATCTTTGGGGAGACAGTCAGAAGGGTAGGGAGAGATCCAGTTAATTTGGCTTGAGTCCTCCTACTTGGATCTGAGAATTGACTGGTCAGTCCATTTTTATCCAGTTGAGAGTTTGATGACTACAAAGTTAATATGGAAAAAAATCATAAATTCTCTGTGAGATATTCATGAACAGGATGATAGAAATATCATACTATAAAGCTGTAAGCTGTCTCCTATGCATTGGGGAAACCAGGCTTTTTCTCTTTTCTCTCCATCTCCCCTTCCCTCCCTTCCTTCCTGTCTTTTAATTATATATATGTGTGTGTGTGTGTGTGTGTGTGTGTGTGTGTGTGTGTGTGTGTGTGTATTGAAGGTCCACTATGTACCAGGCATTGTGCCAGACATATGGTTCATTGGCAAACAAAATGAGACACAGTCTCTAAACAAAACCTGCATAGACCCTTGTGATGTTATAGAAACATAGACCTCCATTTATTCACCTGAAAATGTTTATTAAATATTTACTATGTTCCAGGCACTGTTCTTGTCATGTGCAAGATTCATACAAATGAGTATAAAATTTTAACTGAAAAAAATACAAAGAAGAGAGGTCGGTAATGCTAGGAGACTTTATAATAGGGATAATTGGGAAGCTTATGGGATATAACCAAGAAAAAACGAAGTTGACAGTAATTAGGTTTGTTTTCTTTCTTGTCTTTTTCCTCCTTATGTCTAGTGAAGGGTGATGTGAGTACAGAAGAATGTGTGAAGCATGAGACGAACACTCGCAGAACTTTGACACGTGAACCCATGCGTGTCATCAGTGCCCAGATCAGGGATCAGAACAGTGCCAGCCCCAGAAGCCCTCCTCCCGCCCACCTCCAAGTCACTGCCCCCAAAAGTGACAAATATCCCAACTTCTAAATCACTGACCTTTAGTTTTGCTTATGTTTAAACTTCATGAAAATGGACTCATACAGTGTAAACTTCTTTGCACCTGAGGGTTTTCCTCCTCAACATTACATCTGTGAAGTAGATTTATGATGCTTTGTGTATAGTTATAGATTGTTCATGTTCACTGCTAGGTAATATTCTGTGGGTATACCACAATTATTTTTCCATTATGCTTCTGTTGGGAGTTTGGATAGTTTTGAATTGGGGACGATTATGAATAATGCTGCTATAAATATTCTGTTGTATATCTTTTGGTACAAAGATATATACTTTCTACTGTGTATATACCCAGAAATAAGGTTGCTGAGTCATAGAAGGTGCAGATGTTGCACTTCCACAGATATGTTGGTTTTTCTAAGTGATTGGACCAGTTTTCAGTCCCATTGGCAGTGCATGGGATCTCCATTCAGCAGTGGTTTCTAACCAGGTACATCCTGACCTTGTCCTTCTCCCAAGCATAGTGGCTCCCCAGTAACCTTGCGTCTAATATCCCTCCTAATATAGAAAGTTGTGGTCAGGGAAGTGAGAAGATGATAGACTGTTTTCTCTAGCTAGTGGGAACAGTGTTTGATCAAGTTTGACCTTCCAGAAAGCAATTATGATACTCTACATTAAGCAATATAGTGGGTTGGCAATTCCTTTTAAAACTTCCTGTGTCTACTGCTCTTCACTGACTGAATGTCTAAGCATGTTCTGGATGGGATAAATAAAGAATCTTATATAGTGTTCTGATGGCACATGTATTTCGCTAGAAAAGATGAATGGACTGTTTCAAATTTTGCTCAGTAGCAATTTTCCAGCTACTTGGAAACTAGAATAAAAGTCATGCTTTATTGGTTGTTTGATACTACACCTTAAATGCTCTTGTGAATCAAAATGAAAGTAAGTGAATTCTAAAGGTAATGTGCAGATGGCCCCCAAAGTATGACCTTGGCCTTGGTCTTGCAAACTCTTATCACTAAAGAAAGTGCACAAATTTCCAATTTGCTAAAACCCAGTCTTATGGTCCAGGGATCCTGGAAAAGAGATGAATCTTAAGGTCTAAAGTCAGGAAAAGTTTAGGATGAATAACAAGAGGGCTTCCCAGCTGGCACTAGATGGGTTTCCCCAGGCAAACCTGCCTGCCAATGCAGGAGGCGTAAAGACACAGGTTTGATCTCTGGACATGCGAAGATTCCCTGGAGGAGGGCATGGCAACGCACTATAGTATTCTTGCCTGGAGAATCCCATGGTCAGAGGAGCCTGGCAGATTATGGCCCATAGGGTCGCAAAGAGTCGGACACGACTGAAGTGACTTAGAATGCACGCACGCATGGAACAATGTGAGAAGCAGCTAAATAGGACTATCATAAGGAATTTATGCTAATCCAGTTTCTATGAAATAGAAATCAACTAGGAAGAAAAAATAAATCAGAAGTAGAGGAAGCTTGGTTAGGAAGATTGATTGATGTATCAGTCAGCATGGGCTAGGCTATTCTGGGTAACAGTCTCAGTGACTTACAATTAAAAAAGGTTTCTTGTTGAGACTTCATGCTATTTGCATGCTGTCTATAGCTTTGTTTTGCATCTTCTGCATTTTTAGGTGCAGGCTGACTAACCTGTGTACTAGTTATCTCTGGACACATTAATGTGGCAATTTCAGACCACTACAAATCTGTAGCAGTATTCAGGAATAAGCATCTATGCTTTTTGCTGAGTTACCTGCCTGCTGGACAAGTCTGCTGATCTGGGTGAGGCTCAGCTGACCTCAGCTTGGCTCCCTCACATGTATGGTGGTTGACTTGCAATGGACTGCTCCAAGATCATCTCAGAGGAGACATCTCATCTGTGGTCCCTCATTCTTCATCCTCATTCTTCAATAGGCTAAGCCAGGCTTGTTCATGTGACAGGATCTGTGTTCCTGCCAATTAGGTTATGAAATAGCACATCATGGCTTCTTCTACACTCTACTGGCCAACCAAGTCATGGGCAGCCCGGATTCCAGGAAAGAGGAGCTCCGCCCTTGATGGAAGTTGCTACAAAATCACCCATTATGTAGAGAGCAGTGAAGAGTTGGAATCATTTTTGCCATCAGTGTTCTAAAATCTAGAGCATTGCTGGTCAAAAAAGCAGTGAACATAGGAAATCTTGTCTTACAAGTGACACACCTCACTTCTCCCATGTTTCTTTGTCAGCATAAGTCACGTAGCCATTGTAGTTTCCTGATGCCGACGCAATAGGGAAATAGACTACTCTATCACAGAAGGGCAGTGAATATTTGTAAAAATAATAGTCTTCCAAATAAAGAGAGAGGGAAAAATACAGGTTTATTCAAGTGTGTCGGTGCCTCACAGACTTTGTCCTGGCATGAGAATGTTTTCCAGAGATGAGACATGACATGAAAATGTTAATAATACCCTTTTATGTTTCCAAAGGATTGTCCCTTGAAAGTCCCTGGAGCATTTAGGGGCTCCCACTGTCATAATCTCTAGTTCAATCAATGCAGCCTATTATCAACTGACCCTTGCAAGCAGCAGGCATACGCTTTGTGTCTGATATGGCAAATTGTACAACAAACCCCAAAAGAACCCTGAAAGTAGGTATGTTTTCAGAAATTGATTTTCCCATCCAGTCAAAGTATAGCAGGTAGTAATCCAAGTTCACAAACTTAGGCGTGTAAGAAAGTCAGCTCTTTTTATTTCCTGTAACTCTAGTTAATTTCTATTATGAGCCTCTATGCCACAATTAAGTACAAATTTGATTTTAATTAATTCAGGATTTCCCTGTGCTTTCTTGGGACTGGATGTCAGCCCCAGGGCTTTCACTGTGCCATGACTTGAGTGGTATGGCATCAGGGATACGGAGTCCTCTGTCGTGTCTGCATCTGTTGAGCCATCCTTCACCCTGTTTCTCATCTTTGTTTCCATAGACTACTGCTGCACAGTCCTAAGATCTGTCTGTAAAGATCACAGAGGGGACTCTCTCTACCCTACTTCAGGCCTGCTGGGCCAAAGCAGTGGGCAGCCTGGGGGTCTCTGTGAATCCCTTCACTATTGCCATGCCATCCTGGGTCTTCAGGAGGCATTCTACAGAGACCCAACCATGACAGTGTTGAAGGCAGGGCTGTTGTGACATCAATCAGGGTCAGTTGTCCAGACAATCTGCTTCCCTTTCCATTTCAGGCTCTTACTGAACACCTAGGATTTTACCAAAGGAGATCTAACTCCTTTGCTTCTCTCCTCCAAATCTATCTTGCTGTTATTGTTTATCAATCTACTCCCAAGAAATTGAGCATAAAATTTCATGGTTTTTCTCTCTCAGGCAATCATCTGCATGCTGCTCCCTACTCTCAAGTCCCTTCTTGGTTTGAGGGGCGGGTAAGCTGGTAAACTTTGCTTTTGCACATCTTGTTGTTTTTGCTGTTTAGTCGCTAAATTGTGTCCGACTCTTTGCAACCCATGGACTGTAGCCCAGCAGGCTCCTCTGTCCATAGGATTTCCCAGGCAAGAATACTGGAGTGGATTGCCATTTAATTCTCCAGGGAACGTTCTTGACCCAGGGATCAAACCCACATATCCAGCATTGATAGGCAGATTCTTTACCACTGAGCCACCAGGGAAACCCATTTTGCACATCTTACCTTGTCCCAGATCTATTTTATTATCTGTGTGTGTGATCATCTTTTCTTCCCCCAACAGGACCTAAGCTTTTAAAACCCAAAAACCCAGAAAGCAATTGTTGTTTGTCCCCTAGTTAGCAGGAGTGAAAATAACAAAAGCAAAAATGATTGGTTTTTGGTGCACTGATAAATGCTAAACAACCTGTTCTTACACACACACACACACGTGCACACACACACAGGCAGAGCCTGGATTTGTAGTGTTCTGGTGGCCATGGCATAAATATCCCTACCATGACTGATTTCAAGTTACCACTGCAGCATTACTGAATATAGAATTGGGAACAGATGGGCATTGCTGTACCATTATGTAGCATTTTTGCCTTAAAAATCAAAAAGACAATCTCAAGATCAGAGCAAATGCAGTAAGCTATTTAGAAACTGATGAATCATGAGTACTTATTTTCTTTGTTTTTTAAAACTATAATTTATTTAATTATAAGCTTATAAATTTAATTTTTAATAGAAGTTTGATTTAACCAGCAAACAAAATTCCTGAAAATTTCACAACAGGCTCCCATCACACCACAGTTGTTAATATTTGAATACCACTGTTAATATTTTATAGCCACATTCCTGACACAGAGAAAAGTAGCCGTTTATTGCTCACAGTGTTGGGTGGGTCAGTCATGATTGTGAAATGTTTTCCGTGCGTCTGAGCCCTACCTCACAGTTTCAGACCCACTTGCGATGTGGCACCAAACTCATGCTTGTTTTGTCTTTCGATTTATGCTCAGCACCTTTGTTTCTTTGTACTAATGTGGAAGGCCCGGTGTGGGGACAGTCCACACCCACTGGAGCAACCCTTAACTCCTGGAGAAAGAAGGTGATAGATCATCACGTCTCTAAATCCATCCTCATTTGCAGCAAGCCCCAATTCCCCATGGCTACAGTAACCCCATAATGGACAGTTGGGCTGAATATTCCCCATCCTTCTTATATTCTCTGTTACCATCTCTCCTGGTCCCTGAGCAAACCTCCTAACAAACTACCTATTCATAACCCCGTGTCAGGCTTTGTTTTCAAGAGGACTCTCAACTCAGTCACTCACTTAATGTCACACTGTTATTTTATCAGTAGAAGAGCTTATGCAACTTGAGGGTATCTACAGGAATTTAAACCATGCACAGGTACTTTTCAAACAGAAAAACTGTGATATTTGGACCAGCAACTTAGATTTTGTAGAAACGAAACAGGCCAAAGAGCAGTCGGTGGTTTAGGCCCTCTCTGGTACAGAGGCAGACGATTTCTCTCTCTGTAGGCCTTGGGACTTCAGCTGGCCTAGGGATAGGCCTCAGCTTTCTGGGAAACAGCCTTATGAGACCATCTGTGATCATCTTGCTTTACAGATATGTGTCAGAAGTGACAGGTTGTAGTTTTCAAGATGACTGTGATAAGATCTCTCATCCCACGCGTTGTTCTTACAGTGGGAGTTTGACACACTTGCCATCAAAAAGTGGAGTCTGTGTTTCCTCCCCTTAATCTGGACAGGTTTGAGGTTATATCAGAAGGAATTAATGTCAATTTCTAAGGCTGTTTAATAAGTGGTCATGTAGCTTCCACTTGGTTCCCTTAGGACAGTTTCTTAGAATTCTGAGTCACGTGTAGGCAGTCCAGCTCCCTTGAGGCCAGCATGTTGTGAGGAGGCCCAATCTAGCCCATGTGGAAAGGTCACAGAAAAATCCCTGAAACAGCTTTGAGAGAAAGAGGCCCATCTAATCCCTAACTGCTTCAGTCTCTTGCTGTTTCAGAGGCCCCAAGTCAGAAATACCCAGATAAGTCCTTTCTGGGGGCTTCCCAGTTGGCTCAGTGGTGAAGAATCCTCCAAGCAGGACACACAGGTTTGACCTCTGGGTCAGGACGATCCACTGGAGAAGGAAAGGGAAATCCACCCAAGTATTTTTGCCTAGGAAATCCCATGGTCAGACGAGCCTGTCAGGCTACAGTCCCTGGGGTTGCAAAGAGTTGGCCACAACAGAGTGACTAAACCACCACCACCGCCACAGAGTCCTTCATGAATCCCTGTCCACAGAAGCCATGAGAGAGAATAAATGGATTGTTGTTGTTTTATAATTACTAGATTTTAAATGTCATGGACAATAGTAACCAGAATGAAAGAGTCACCCAATCCGTGTACTTGCCTTCATTCTGGTGGATGGCCAGGCTTATCTCCTACCATGAGAATAGGAATGGGCTTGCTGCTCAGCTGGGGAGCAGTTAATCACTATAAATATATATGTTTTTAAGTGTGGAGTTAATAGTCACAGCTCTTGATGACTGAAACAACTAAGTATAATGCTGAAGGCCTCTTGAGTTACATGTTTTTAAGGAGAGGTATTCTTTTTTTTTTTTTTGAACTTTATGATTTTTATATAATTACAAATTGACAGAAAGTTACAAGAATAGTACAAATAAGTCCCATATACCCTTTATCCAAATCTACCAATTATTTTGCCACATTTGCTTTATCATTCCTCTCTTTCTCTTCCATTGCACATACACAAATACTCACACATACTTTTTTTTTCCCCTGAACTGCTTAGAATAAGTTACAGAAGCTATGCCCATTTACCTCTAAACTGTAAACGTGAATCTTCTAAAAACAAGGGTATTTACTTCAATAAACAAAGCACATTGTCAAATTCAGGAAATTTAATATTGGTAGAATACTAATATCTAACCAATAGTTATTATCTGAAGTTTTGAAGTCAAATCAATAATGTCCATTTTACTTTTTTTACCTCTGGTCCAGGATTCAACTCTCGTTCACACATTGCGTTTAATTTCTCTGTTTCCTCATTATCAAAAAAGAAGTTACTCTGTTTCTCAGCTTTCTGGAGAATATGTCTCTCTCTTTGTCTTCACTGTTAGAGAGCTTTACTGTTAGCTCTTAAGGCTCATCTGGCCTTCTTCTGCTTATGTAAGGCTGTTTTGGAGACTGCTGTCTGAAATGGTCTCCATCTCTGGCTTTACAAAGTGAAAATAGAAGAGCCTTCGCACGGCCCGGGAGGGTGCAGCTGCCCAGGTCAACCCAGAGTGTCAGTGGAATGGAAAGCTGTCTGCAACCTGACTTTGATGCAAGAAGCAGGGCACCCAAAGCTGGTGCTCTGGGACAACCCAGAGGGATGGGCAGCGAGGGGGATTCAGGATGGTGGGAACATGTATACCCATGGCTGATTCATGTCGATGGATCACAAACACCACAATATTGTAAAGTAATTAGCCTCCAATTAAGATAAATCAGTTTTTAAAAAAAGAAGCAAAAGAGTAAGTCAGAAGCTTAAGGAATTGTGTTTCCTATCAATAAGTAAGTGATTTATAATTACTACTCCCCTTGAAATTGGAAATACTTGTTGTGTGGCTCTGAGATGGATGTGTGATGTACTTGGGATTTAAAACACGGAAGGTCCATCATTCTGTCTCCATCCATCTGACTCTTCGAGGCCCCAGCCTGTTTTCTTTCTCATTGTGAATTGTAAGTGGTATAATGTCTCTGGTTTCTTTTTTTTTTTAACTCCATTGAGGAATAATTGATAAATATAATTGTATATGTTTAAAGTGTACAGCATACTTTGACATACATTGTGTGATGATTACCAAGATCGAGATGATTCATGCATCCATTACTTAATAACTTTTCATTTTTGAGGTAAGAATGCTTAAGATTTACTCTCAGCAGCTTTCAAGTGTACAGTAGCATATTATTAACTGGAGTCACCATGCTGTACATAAAATGTCAGAACTTCTTTTTCATATAACTGAAAATTTGTACCCTTTGACCTACATTACCCATTTCTCTTCTCCCCCGCCACAGAAACCATCATTCTATTCTGTATTTCTCTAAAGCTACTTTATTAAGATTCTACACATACATGAAACATACAGTATTTGTCTTCCTCTGTCTCGCTAACTTCACTTGGCATTATTTTCATTTTCACCCTCCCAGTTCATCCACACGGCTGCAAATGGCAGGTTTTCTTCTTCTTTTTTTAATAATATAATATATATATTCAGTTCAGTTCAGTCACTCAGTCGTGCCCAACTCTTTGCGACCACAAAAATCGCAGCACTCCAGGCCTCCCTGTCCATCACCAACTCCCAGAGTTCACCCAAACTCTTGTCCATCAAGTCAGTGATGCCATCCAGCCATCTCATCCTCTGTCATCCCCTTCTTCTCCTGCCCCCAGCTCTCCCAGCATCAGACTCTTTTCCAATGAGTCAACTCTTCACATCAGATGGCCAAAGTATTGGAGTTTCAGCTTCAACATTACTCCTTCCAATGAATACCCAGGACTGGTCTCCTTTAGGATGGACTGGTTGGATCTCCTTGCAGTCCAAGGGACTCTCAAGAGTCTTCTCCAACACCACAGTTCAAAAACATCAATTCTTCGGCACTCAGCTTTCTTCACAGTCCAACTCTCACAGCCATACATGACCACTGGAAAAATCATAGCTTTGACTAGACAGACCTTTGTTGGCAAAGTAATGTCTCTGTTTTTAATATGCTATCTAGGTTGGTCATAACTTTTCTTCCAAGGAGTAAGAGTCTTTTAATTTCATGGCTGCAATCACCATCTGCAGTGATTTTGGAGCCTCCCAAAATAAAAGTCTGACACTGTTTCCCCATCTATTTCCCATGAAGTGATGGGACCAGATGCCACGATCTTCGTTTTCTGAATATTGAGCTTTAAGCCAACTTTTTCACTCTCCTCTTTCACTTTCATCAAGAGAATTTTTAGTTCCTCTTCACTTTCTGTCATAAGGGTAGTGTCATCTGTATGCCTGAGGTTATTGATATTTCTCCTGGCAATCTTGATTCCAGCTTGTGCTTCTTCCAGCCCAGCATTTCTCATGATGTACTCTGAATATAATTTAAATAAATAGGGTGACAATATACAGCCTTGACGTACTCCTTTTCCTATTTGGAACCAGTCTGTTGTTCCATGTCCAGTTCTAACTGTTGCTTCCTGACCTGCATGTAGGTTTCTCAAGAGGCAGGTCAGGTGGTCTGGTATTCCTATGTCTTGAAGAATTTTCCACAGTTTATTGTGATCCACACAGTCAAAGGCGTTGGCATAGTCAATAAAGCAGAAATAGATGTTTTTCTGGAACCCCCTTGCTTTTTCCATGATCCAGTGGATGTTGGCAATTTGATCTCTGGTTCCTCTGCCTTTTCTAAATCCAGCTTGAACATCTGGAAGTTCACAGTTCACGTATTACTGAAACATGGCTCGGAGAATTTTGAGCATTACTTTACTAGCATGTGAGATGAGTGCAATTGTGCGGTAGTTTGAGCATTCTTTGGCATTGCCTTTCTTTGGGATTGGAATGAAAACTGACCTTTTCCAGTCCTGTGGCCACTGCTGAGTTTTCCAAATTTGCTGGCATATTGAGTCCAGCACTTCCACAGCATCATCTTTCAGGATTTATCCACTCATTCATCAAAGTACATTTAGGTCATTCTATGGCTTACCTGTGTGTAAGGCCTCCTCAGACAACCATTTCACCTTTTTGCATTCCTTACTCTTGGGGATGGTCTCGTAAGTTCTCCTGTGCAATGTCACGCATTCCATCCATAGTTCTTTAGGCTCTCTGTCTATTACATCTAATCCCTTTATTCTATTTGTCACTTTCACTGTATAAACGTTTTGGATTTGATGTAGGTCATACCTGAATGGCCTAGTGGTTTTCCCTGCTTTTTTCCATTTTAAGTCTGAATTTGGCAATAAGGAGTTCATGATCTCAGCTGCAGTCAGCTCCTGGTCTTGGTTTTGCAGAAAGGCAAAATGGCTGTCTAAGGAAGCCTTACAAACAGCTATGGAAAGAAGAGAAGCAAAAGGGAAAGAAAAAAGGAAAGATATACCAATTTGAATGCAGAGTTCCAAAGAATAGCAAGGAGAGATAAGAAAGCCTTCCTCAGTGATCAGTGCAAACAAATAGAGGAAAACAACAGAATGGGAAAGTCTAGAGATCTCTTCAAGAAAGTCAGAGATAACAAGAGAACTTTTCATATAAAGATGGGCACAATAAAGGATAGAAATGGTATGGACCTAACGGAAGCAGAAGATATTATGAAGAAGAGGCAAGAATACACAGAAGAACTATACAAAAAAGATCTTCATGACCCAGATAATAATAATGGTGTGATCACTCACATAAAGCCAGACATCCTGGAATGCAAAGTCAAGTGGGCCTTAGGAAGCATTACTACGAACAAAGCTAGTGGAGGTGATGGAATTCCAGTTGAGCTATTTCAAATCTTAAAAGATGATGCTGTGAAAGTGCTGCACTCAATATGCCAGCAAATTTGGAAAACCCAGCAGTGGCCACAGGACTGCAAAAGGTCAGTTTTCATTCCAGTCCCAAAGAAAGGCAATGCCAAAGAATGCTTAAACTACACACAACTGAACTCATCTCATATGCTAGCAAAGTAATGCTCAAAATACTCCAAACCAGGCTTCAATGGTATGTGAACTATGAACTTCCAGGTGTTCAAGCTGGATTTATAAAAGGCAGAGGAACCAGGGATCAAATTGCCAACATCTGTTGGATCATAGAAAAAGCAAGACAGTTCCAGAAAAACATCTACTTCTCCTTTATTGACTATACCAAAGCCTTTGACTGTGTGGATCACAACAAACTGTGGAAAATTCTGAAAGAGATGGGAATACCAGACCACCTGACCTGCCTCCTGAGAAATCTGTATTCAGGTCAGGAAACAGTTAGAACTGGACATCAAAAAACAGACTTGGCACTAAATCGGGAAAGGAGTATATCAAGGCTGTATATTGTCACCCTGCTTATTTAACTTATATGCAAAGTACATCATGAGAAATGCCAGGCTGGAAGAAGCACAAGTTGGAATCAAGATTGCTGGGAGAAATATCAATATCCTCTGATACACAGATGACACCACCCTTATGGCAAAAAGCGAAGAACTAAAAAGCCTCTTGATGAAAGTGAAGGAGGTAAGTGAAAAAGTTGGCTTAAAGCTCAACATTCAGAAAATGAAGATCATGGCATCTGGTCCCATCACTTCATGGGAAATAGATGGGGAAACAGTGCAAACAGTGACTGACTTCATTTTGGGGGGCTCCAAAATCACAGCAGATGGTGATTGCAGCCATAAAATTAAAAGATGCTTGTTCCTTGGAAGAGAAGTTATGACCAACCCAGATAACTTATTAAAAAGCAGAGACATTACTTTGCCAACAAAGGTCCATCAAGTCAAAGGTATGGTTTTTCCAATAGTCATGTATGGATGTGAGAGTTGGACTATAAAGAAAGCTGAACACCAAAGAACTGATGTTTTTGAACTGTGGGGTTAAAGAAGACTCTTGAGAGTCCCTTGGACTGCAAGGAGATTCAATCAGTCCATCCTAAAGGAGATCGGTCCTGAATATTCATTGGAAGGACTGATGCTAAAGCTGCATCTCCAATACTTTGGGCACCTGATGCAAATAACTGACTATTTTTAAAAGATTGACTATGCCAAAGCCTTAGACAGTGTTTGGATCACAATAAACTGTGGATAATTCTGAAAGAATGGGACTACCAGACCACCTGACCTGCCTCTTGAGAAACCTATATGCAGGTCAGGAAGTAACAGTTAGAACTGGACTTGGAACAACAGACTGGTTCCAAATAGCAAAAGGAGTACGTCAAGGCTGTATATTGTCACCCTGGTTATTTAACTTGTTTGCACAGTACATCATGGGAAATGCTGGGCTGAATGAATTGCAAGCTGGAATCAAGATTGTGGGAGAAATATCGATAGCCTCAGATATGCAGATGACACCACCCTTATGGCAGAAAGTGAAGAGGAACTAAAAAGCCTCTTGATGAAAGTGAAGGAGGTAAGTGAAAAAGTTGGCTTAAAGCTCAACATTCAGAAAATGAAGATCATGGCATCTGGTCCCATCACTTCATGGGAAATAGATGGGAAAACAGGGGAAACAGTGTCAGACTTTATTTTGGGAGGCTCCAAAATCACTGCAGATGGTGATTGCAGCCATGAAATTAAAAGACACTTACTACTTGGAAGGAAAGTTATGACCAACCTAGATAGCATATTCAAAAGCAGAGACATTACTTTGTCAACAAAGGTCCCATCTAGTCAAGGCTATGGTTTTTCCAGTGGTCATGTATGGAAGTGAGAGTTGGACTATGAAGAAAGCTGAGTGCCGAAGAATTGATGTTTTTGAACTGTGGTGTTGGAGAAGACTCTTGAGAGTCCCTTGGACTGCAAGGAGATCCAACCAGTCCATCCTAAAGAAGATCAGCCCTGGGTGTTCATTGAAAGGACTGATGTTGAAGCTGAAACTCCAATACTTTGGCCACCTGGTGCAAAGAGTTGACTCATTGGAAAAGACTCTGATGCTGGGAGGGATTGGGGGCAGGAGAAGAAGGGGATGACAGAGGATGAGATGGCTGGATGGCATCACTGACTCGATGGACAAGAGTTTGGGTGAACTCTGGCAGTTGGTGATGGACAGGGAGGCCTGGAGTACTGCGATTCATGGTATCGCAAAGAGTCAGACACAAATGAGCGACGGAACTAAACTGAACTAATGCTGGGAAGGATTGAAGATGTGAGGAGAAGCAGATGACAGAGGATGAGATGTTTGGATGGCATCCCCGACTAAACGGATATGAGTTTGAGAAAACTGTGGGAGTTGGTGATGGACAGTGTGTCCTTTCGTGCTTCAGTCCAACGGGTTGCAAAGAGTTGGACATGACTGATGACTGAACTGAACTGAAGTGAACTGAACTGGCTTGCCTATTTTGAATAATGCTTCAGTGCACATGAGGGTGCAGGTATTTCTTTGAGATACTGATTTCAGTTCCTTCATGTATATGTTCGGATGTTGGATTGCTTCATCTTATGGAAGTAAGGCAGGAAATAGACAGATGGGTACCAGCAACTGCCTCCTGTTTGAGCTTCATGGGGCACCAAGAATTGGGCTTCAGGCTGGACACTGTTAGCATGTTCTGAGACAAGAGATAGATGGGCCCCAGTTAAGGAATTTACAGTCTCCTGTTTGCCCTCTGAAATGGAGGGGCAAACGAGTAAATAGCCAGGTTTTTTCTCTTGTAAACACCTTAAGGTGATAGTCATGGCAATAGTCAAGATAATCATGGCAAGGATAAAGAGGGGTAAAACCCTGTTTGGGTAAAGGATTAAGGGATCTCTGCTTCCCCCTTTTTGGGTTAAGGGAGACGCTAAAAATGCTAGAAAGGCTCCTTGGGGGTGAAAAGTCAGGGGATAATGAGAGGTCATAATGAGTCTTGTTCCTCCCAGAAGCCTTCATTTCAAGATCCTTCTTGGCTCAGGGGTGCATGCACACCCAGAGGAGGGTCCCAGGGTAGGCTAGGTGTGGAAAAATAAACCTGATAATTGGCCTGAAGGAAGACAGAGACTCAGAAGAACGGCCTACATCAATGAAATGACCACCTCTTTACTGCGCTCCTCCTTGATGAGGCAATCCGAGCTCAGGTTGTAAAAGTATTTCCGGACACAGAGCATTTAGAAGAGTGAGTTTATTAAGAACAAAGAGCAGGGATAATGTGAGCAGTGCGAGTGCAGTGGGCTGACCTGACAGACCAGGGAGAGGCGACAGTTTCCGTGGGTTAGTAGCCAGTTTTTGCAATCTCAAGACAAAATTCCTGCTGAAAGGCTGGTGTTAGGTGATGGTTACAGCGCTAAACGATGAACACCTGGGTGGGTATTTTTGCCCAGTATGAGTCCAGCAGCCCGCTGGTGATGATCAGGGGGAACTTTGGGCAACAGTTACCAGGGGCCCAGTCAGTTCCTGAGGTGGCCCTGATTCTAGGCTCTGCTTCTGTGGCCTTGGTGCAAGGCTTTACACCTGTGACTATGGGGCAGAACTCAACACTCCTCACTCAGGGGACATGCACACCCTTTCTCTCTGCCTTGCTTCTACCTTAACCGTTTCCCTCTGGACTCTCCCACTTGTTATGTTGTATCTCTAATAATACACTTTGTACCTGCATTTACAGTTTCTGCCTCCATGATAAATGTATTTTTCACTAGGGGCAAAGATCCATGGGAAAATAGCTTCTAGCCTCTAGCCCTTGCTGGTGGTGACTAGGATGCCTGGTTTTCATCCAGGCTACTCAGGTTCAGTTCCTGGGCAGGGAATTAAGCTCTTGCTTCAGGCCACCGCTCAGGGCTGCCTCGTTGAGATCAGAAGTTCTATTTTTAATCACTTGTTTCTTCTTAACCTGGTGGCTCCCCACATTTCTAATGCGTCTATGTCTATAGTAACACATCAGAGTCACACATTGGGATGGATTCTAGACAAAATGGGATCATGTTTGCAGAAGTTGAGTACCTGAGTACCACAAAGACTACTTGTGAAATGAATAAAGAGTAGCACTTGCATGTTAGACTTCAAAATTATGCTTTTGTGATTAGTAAAACACAGATTATTTGGTTAATGAATTGAATAATATATTTTGTCATCTATTTTTTTCAATCAATAAATGTTAAAGTGTAACAGTATCATGTACAAAACAATCCACTGATTTTTCTTTAAAAGTAGGGTCTACTGCATCAAGAATTTGGGGCATTATTAAGTAGTTAATGAGCTATCTCCATTAAAAGAGTCACAGTCAATATTCCATTTACTTCCCAACCACTTCACCAAAAGGCAGCATATTCCTTGACTTGAAACACTTTACTTCCATAGAAAAAAAATAATTTAAAAAATTTGAAAACGTTTTTTAAAAAAGGTTTGGGCAATGAAGTTAGTAAAGAAATGTGTATGCTTAAAAAAAAATAAGTGTAGATTATGAAACACCTTTAAATGTTAGGAACACTATGATAGTGTTAAAAAAAAAAGGCTGAGGCATAGAATCTTGACTTTAGCTCAGTTTCATATATTATGTACTGTCTTAACATAACCTTCAGGAGAAAGACTGCAAATTGAGTGCCACACAAATAGTCATAAGAATGTTTGTATGATCTTGTCAGAAATAAGATAAAGCTGTATATACCGTTTAAAAGTAGAAGAGCTGTTTTAAACTCAGTTCAGTGTCACAGAGCTCAAGACTTTGATTTCCTACATGTTACTAAATGGAACATTCCAATAATCTAGAGCCAAATGCAGGGGAGAGGGAAAGGAAAGTTGAAAAGTTATGAAAACATTAATAATGCTTTAGAGAAATCTGTAAGTGCAGTAGTTTTGTGGAAAGCTCAGTAGCCTTTCAGGGCTGTGTGGAAGGATTTTGGCCTTCTGCTTTGTGTACAAGAAGAGCCACCCCTGGATCCAGCTGATTTATTGTGGTTCTTTTGTTCTCATCGATCTGCATAAGAAAGAGAAAACGTTCTCAGGTAGTATAAATAAACTCTAAAATCGAGTGGATTAAAATAAAGCTCTTGAAACCATAAAATTTGAGATGGAGCCTTGAAACCTTACTCTGATGTTATCTTAAAAAGTACAATAGTTTTTCCCTGAGGAAATATTTCATACACATAAATTATTTCTCTCTGTCTCGCTGTCACATACACATACATGCTTTTTGGTGATGGTTAGGTTAAGAATTTTTTTTCCCCTTCAAATGCTTATAAAAATGCAAACCTTTGGAAAGGTAATTTGAATTTATATTTTAAACAGATACTTAATGGAACTAACATATCTACCAAACATGTTGTGACGTGCACTAATTGAATCCGAAATGAAACTCAAACATATTTAACTGGGCTGAAAACATTGGAGCAAAGTATATGTTCTCCAAACCTACTGAACAGCAAGAAAATTGAACTATCAGTATCTTTTTTGATCCAAAACAGTGATTCATTTGGAATTTCTATTCCAGCTTCAAATGAAAATTTATCCTAAAAGTGTTCTGGATTTTATGTGACTGTTTGGCCAGGTCACTTACTCCTTACAGGGAGCCCTTGAAGCTCTGTTGTAGACAAACAGCTGTGAGGACCCTGGAGAAGAGATGGGATATTTTTTTCACAAAGAAATGATTAAGCATAACTGGCCATAAATAATAATAATCCCCACTGCTTTCTCAATAATTTCTAGGTTTTATCTGTTGGAGAAACTTTTGAACAAATATCCATCCCATGTACAATCGTTTTAATTGGAATTTAGGAGATGGTTAATATCCACAATAATGCATCCAGGTAAAATCGATGGTCTTAAAAGGCCAACTTGTTTTTGCCACTGCTCCAATTAAAGTGTAGCAGTAAAGAGTGAAACTGACATTGATTTTCCTTTTGCTTTTTTTGAAAATAGATTTTTCCCTTGATAATGAAAAAGAACGCATCCTACAGCACTGATTTTCTTTGTTCTATAAGGTTGCTCCTAATGTACTTTCAGTTATCTACTGGATAATGGGCAGAGTTTAGTACCAATTAATCCGCTGCTATGGTATTTCCTTTTGCTTGTTTTCATTCAACTCATTTCCAAATACCAAGGAGGAAAATAAGGAAAAAAGCAAAGATAGGCATTTAGCCTTGTGAACTGCACTGAATATGTCACTCAAAGGCAGATAAACAACAGCAGTTTTTCACACGGGTTGGGCGGGAGGCCGGCAGAAAAATTATATTCAAGACAATAAATGAAATACACTAAGCTACTAAGGATTTGAAAAGGGGCTGTAAACTATAGAAGGGAAAACCAAATTATTTTATGCGAATGTATCACACCAAACCAAAAATTCAGTCAGAATGGAAGTTTGACTTTGGAATACTCCCTTTCAGCACTGTCATTTACAATTGTGTCTATTTATAATGTGAGTGCTGAGGGGTGGGGAGGGGGCAGGGAGAGGAAATGAATCATCAAAGATGTTTTGATTTCATGACTAAGGTTCAACTGGAAGCTTATCTCCCTGATTCACCCTGCTATACCATATGGGTGTACACCTTGAGTTACAATTTCCTGTTATTCTTTATTCCTGTAAAACAAATGCAACCCCAAGGTGAAAAAGAGCTATAATGGGCATAAAATGTCTCTGTCACTGCAGGCCAAAAAAGCCATCCAGACCTCCATCCTGTTTCAATAATGTCTGTTTGCGTGCATCAAGGAAACACAGGGTTCTTTGTGGAAACCTCCAATATACTTGGAAATGTTTTATGGTCATAAAGTCACTCCTTTCTCAATTTAATATTAGCTCCAAGGGAAAAGATCTCTTATGCTGAATGGCAACAGCCTTCAAGACAATAAGGATCCTTGGAGGGTCTTTTAGCTCCAAATGCGTTATACCTGGACCTAGTGAAGGCTGATGGGGACAGCTAACCAAGGGTGTTTACAACCCTGGGTCGCTGGGTCAGAAAAGGGACCACACCACTAACCTACATTTTCCTTTGAGAGATACACAAAACATTCCCTCCTGTCAAGCTGGTAAGCTTATATTAGTTCTAATTTCTTAAGGAGGAATTATGCGTGCATCTAGAATATATACATTACCAAGATGAGCTTGAAATTGAATCTTGTTCAGGCAATCAAAACAACTTTGGTGATTCACTTCCTATCACTGAGCTAAAAAAGTGAAGGCACAAATAACCACACTTCACACATAATTATCTCGAAATGCAGCATTTCACAGATTTGAGAGTCATTTCTAGAACCCAAGTTCACAAAATTCCCTCCTCCACCATCCCGCAGTGACCTGACCCCACATCCACCTTCCCTACTGCCCTCCTACCCATGTGGGTGGCATGTAGGATGCAGTTGATGTGCATGGGGGAGTGCACATGACGTTCATATCATTAAGCGTGTAATTGAATGCTCAGTCCTGGAAGCAGGCATCTTGCTTCTTTTATAAGATGTGGATTTGGGATGAGGAGGAAGATTAACTGTGTTATGCAAAAATATAAGCACTTTATTGAAAAGAAATGGTATCCTCAAAAAAATATAAATTGATCCATTTATACAAAATACAAAAATAGTCATATCTTGTCTGTGCTGTTATTAATAAAATTAAGGACAGTGATAACCCTGGTGGGGATTGTTACAGGAAGGGAACAGATAACCTTCTGGTTTTGGTCAAGGTGCAAAAACATGGAGTAAGCTCTGAACTCCACATGTGAATTTTTAGAAGCTTCCTTTCCATTGAGTCAGTGATGGTATACAACCATCTCATCCTCTGCCGACCACTTCTCCTCCCGCATTCAATCTTTTCCAGTATCAGGGTCTTTGCCAATGCGTCAGTTCTTCTTATCAGGTGGCCAAAGTATTGGAGCTTATGCTTCAGCATCAGTCCTTCAAATGAATAGTCAAGATTGATTTCCTTTAAGTTTGACTGGTATGATTTCCTTGCAGTCCAAGGAACTCTCAAGAGTCTTCACCAACACAGTTTAAAAGCATCAATTCTTTTGCCCTCAGCCTTCCTTATGGTCCAGTTCTCACATCCATACATGACTACTGAAAAAAACTATAACTTTGATTAGACAGACCTTTGTCAGCAAAGTAATGTCTCTGCTTTTTATTATGTTGTCTGGGTTTCTCATAGCTTTTCTTCCAAGGAGCAAGCATCTTTTATTTTCATGGCTGCGATCACCATCTGCAGTGATTTTGGAGCCCAAGAAAACAAAATCTGACACTGTTTCCACTGTTTCTCCATCTATTTGCCATGAAGTGACGGAACTGGATACCATGATCCAGTTTTTTGAATGTTGAGTTTTTGGCCTGCTTTTTCACTCTCTTTCAATTTCATCAAGAAGCTCTTCAGTTCTTCTTTGCTTTCTGCCATAAGGGTGGTGTCATCTGCATATCTGAGGATATTGATATTTGTCCCAGCAGTCTTGATTCCAGCTTGTGTTTCATCCAGCCTGGAATTTCACATGATGTACTCTTTCTATAAGTTAAATAAGCAAGGTGACAATATACAACTGTGACATACTCATTTCCCAATTTGGAACCAGTCTGTTGTTCCATGTCCGGTTGTTACTGTTGCTTCTTGACCTGCATACTGATTTCTCAGCAGGGAAGTAAGTTGGTCTCGTATTCTCTTCTCTTTAAGAATTTTCCATTTTGTTGTGATCCACACAGTCAAAGGCTATAGTGTGGTCAATGAAGCAGAAGTAGATGTATTTCTGAAATTCTCTTGCTTTGTTTGTGATCCAGTGGACGCTGGCAATTTGATCTCTGGTTCCTCTGCCTTTTCTAAATCCAGCTTGAACATCTGGAAGTTCTTCGTTCAGCCTCACTTGGAGAATTTTGAGCATTACTTTACTAGCATGTGAGATGAGTGCAATTGTGCAGTAGTTTGTGCATTCTTTGGCACTGCCTTTCTTTGGGATTGGAATGAAAATGGACCTTCTCCAGTCCTTGGCCAGTGCTGAGTTTTCCAAATTTGCTGGCATATTGAGTGCAGCATTTTCATAGCACCATCTTTTAGGATTTGAAACAGCTCAACTGGAATTGCATCACCTCCATTAGCTTTCTTCATAGTGATGTTTCCTAAGGCCCACAAGACTTCACATTCCAGGATGTCTGGCTCTAGGTTAGTGATCACACCATTGTGGTTATCTGGGTCATGAAGATCTTTTGTACAGTTTTTTGTGTATTCTTGCCACTTTTTCTTAATATCTTCTGCTTCTGTTAGGTCCTTTATTAAGCCCATCTTTGCATGAAATGTTCCCTTGGTATCTCTAATTTTCTTGAAGAGATCTCTAGTCTTTCCCATTCTATCGTTTTCCTCTATTTCTTTGTGCTGATCACTGAGGAAGGCTTTCTTATCTCTCTTTGCTATTCTTTGGAACTCTGCATTCAAATGGGTGTATCTTTCCTTTTCTCCTTTGGTTTTCACTTCTCTTCTTTTTTTTTAAAAAATTATTGTTTATTTATTTATTTTTTTTTACTTTACAATATTGTATTGGTTTTGCCATACATCAACATGAATTGGCCATAGCTGTACATGTGTTCCCAATCCTGAACCCCCCCTCCCACCTCCCCCCCCATACCATCCCTCTGGGTCATCCCAGTGCACCAGCCCCAAGCATCCTGTATCCTGCATTGAACATAGACAGGCAATTCATTTCTTATATGATATTATACATGTTTCAATGCCATTCTCCCAAATCATCCCACCCTCTCCCTCTCCCACAGAGTCCAAAAGACTGTTCTATACATCTGTGTCTCTTTTGCTGTTTCGCATACAGGGTTATCATTACCATCTTTCTAAATTCCATATATATGCATTAGTATACTGTATTGCTGTTTTTCTTTGTGGCTTACTTCACTCTGCATAACAGGCTCCAGTTTCATCCACCTCATTACAACTGATTCAAGTGTATTCTTTTTAATGGCTGAGTAATACTCCATTATGTATATGTACCACAGCTTTCTTATCCATTCATCTGCTGATGGACATCTAGGTTGCTTCCATGTCCTGGCTATTGTAAACAGTGCTGCGATGAACATTGGGGTACATGTGTTTCTTTCAGTTCTGGTTTCCTCAGTGTGTATGCCCAGAAGTGGGATTGCTGGGTCATAAGGCAGTTCTATTTCCAGTTTTTTAAGGAATCTCCACACTGTTCTCCATAGTGGCTATACTAGTTTGCATTCCCACCAACAGTGTAAGAGGGTTCCCTTTTCTCCACACCCTCTCCAGCCTTTATTGCTTGTAGACTTTTGGATCACAGCCATTCTCACTGGCGTAAAATGGTACCTCATTGTGGTTTTGATTTGCATTTCTCTGATAATGAGTGATGTTGAGCATCTTTTCATGTGTTTGTTAGCCATCTGTATGTCTTCTTTGGAGAAATGTCTATTTAGTTCTTTGGCCCATTTTTTGATTGGGTTGTTTATTTTTCTGGAATTGAGCTTCAGGGGTTGCTTGTATATTTTTGAGATTAGTTGTTTGTCAGTTGCTTCATTTGCTATTATTTTCTCCCATTCTGAAGGCTGACTTTTCACCTTGCTTATGGTTTTCTTTGTTGTGCAGAAGCTTTTAATTTTAATTAGGGCCCATTTGTTTATTTTTGCTTTTATTTCCAATATTCTGGGAGGTGGGTCATAGAGGATCCTGCTGTGATTTATGTCGGAGAGTGTTTTGCCTATGTTGTCCTCTAGGAGTTTTATAGTTTCTGGTCTTACTTTTAGATCTTTAATCCATTTTGAGTTTATTTTTGTTTATGGTGTTAGAAATTGTTCTAGTTTCATTCTTTTACAAGTGGTTGACCAGTTTTCCCAGCACCACTTGTTAAAGAGATTGTCTTTACTCCATTGTATATTTTTGCCTCCTTTGTCGAAGATATGGTGTCCATAGGTGTGTGGACTTATCTCTGGGCTTTCTATTTTGTTCCATTGATCTATATTTCTGTCTTTGTGCCAGTACCATACTGTCTTGATGACTTTGGCTTTGTAGTAGAGCCTGAAGTCAGGCAGGTTGATTCCTCCAATTCCATTCTTCTTTCTCAAGATTGCTTTGACTATTCGAGGTTTTTTGTATTTCCATACAAATTTTGAAATTATTTGTTCTAGCTCTGTGAAAAATACCATTGGTAGCTTGATAGGGATTGCATTGAATCTGTAGATTGCTTTGGGTAGTGTACTTATTTTCACTATATTAATTCTTCTGATCCATGAACATGGTATATTTCTCCATCTGTTAGTGTCCTCTTTGATTTCTTTCACCAGTGTTTTATAGTTTTCTATATATAGGTCTGTAGTTTCTTTAGGTAGATATATTCCTAAGTATTTTATTCTTTTCGTTGCAATGGTGAATGGAATTCTTTCCTTAATTTCTTTTTCTACTTTCTCATTATTAGTGTATAGGAATGCAAGGGATTTATGTGTGGTGATTTTATATCCTGCAAGTTTACTATATTCATTGATTAGCTCTAGTAATTTTCTGGTGGAGTCTTTAGGGTTTTCTGTGCAGAGGATCATGTCATCTGCAAATAGTGAGAGTTTTACTTCTTCTTTTCCAATTTGGATTCCTTTTATCTCTTTTTCTGCTCAGATTGCTGTAGCCAAAACTTCCAAAAATATGTTGAATAGTAGTGGTTAAAGTGGGCACCCTTGTCTTGTTCCTGACTTTAGGGGAAATGCTTTCAATTTTTCACCATTGAGGATAATGTTTGCTGTGAGTTTGTCATATATAGCTTTTATTATGTTGAGGTATGTTCCTTCTATTCCTACTTTCTGGAGAGTTTTGGTCATAAATGGATGTTGAACTTTGTCAAAGGCTTTCTCTGCATCTATTGAGATAATCGTATGGCTTTTATTTTTCAGTTTGTTAATGTGGTATATTACATTGATTTATTTGCAGATATTGAAGAATCCTTGCATCCCTGGGATAAAGCCCACTTGGTCATGGTGTATGATCTTTTTAATGTGTTGTTGGATTCTGATTGCTAGAATTTTGTTAAGGATTTTTGCATCTATGTTCATCAGTGATATTGGCCTGTAGTTTTCTTTTTTTGTGGCATCTTTGTCAGGTTTTGGTATTAGGTTGATGGTGGTCTCATAGAATGAGTTTGGAAGTTTACCTTCCTCTGCAATTTTCTGGAACAGTTTAAGTATGATAGGTGTTAGCTCTTCTCTAAATTTTTGGTAGGATTCAGCTGTGAAGCCTTATGGACCTGGGCTTTTGTTTGCTGGCAGATTTCTGATTACAGTTTCAATTTCCATGCTTGTGATGGGTCTGTTAAGATTTTCTGTTTCTTCCTGGTTCAGTTTTGGAAAGTTGTACTTTTCTAAGAATTTGTCCATTTCTTCCACATTGTCCATTTTATTGGCATATAATTGCTGATAGTAGTCTCTTATGAGGGAGAAGTCAATGGCACCCCACTCCAGTACTCTTGCCTGGCAAATCCCATGGATGGAGGAGCCTGGTAGGCTGCAGTCCATGGGGTTGCTAAGAGTTGGATATGACCGAGCAACTTCACTTTCACTTTTCACTTTCATGCATTGGAGAAGGAAATGGCAATCCACTCCAAAGTTCTTGCCTGGAGAATCCCAGGGATGGGGAAGCCTGACGGGCTGCTATCTATGGGGTCACACAGAGTCGGTCACAACTGAAGTGACTTAGCAGCAGCAGTCTCTTATGATCCTTTGTATTTCTGTGTTGTCTGTTGTGATCTCTCCGTTTTCATTTCTAATTTTATTAATTTGATTTTCTCCCTTTGTTTCTTGATGAGTCTGGCTAATGGTTTGCCAATTTTATTTATCCTTTCAAAGAGTCAGCTTTTGGCTTTGTTAATTTTTGCTATGGTCTCTTTTGTTTCTTTTGCATTTATTTCTGCCCTAATTTTTAAGATTTCTTTCCTTTTACTAACCCTAGGGTTCTTCATTTCTTCCTTTTCCAGTTGCTGTAGGTGTAAAGTTAGGTTATTTATTTGACTTTTTTCTTGTTTCTTGAGGTATGCCTGTATTGCTATGAACTTTCCCCTTAGCACCGCTTTTACAGTGTCCCACAGGTTTTGGGTTGTTATGTTTTCCTCTTCATTTGTTTCTATGCATATTTTGATTTCTTTTTTGATTTCTTCTGTGATTTGTTGGTTATTCAGCAGCATGTTGTTCAGCCTCCATATGTTGGAATTTTTAATAGTTTTTCTCCTGTAATTGAGATCTAATCTTAATGCATTGTGGTCAGAAAAGATGCTTGGAATGATTTCAATTTTTTTGAATTTACCAAGGCTAGATTTATGGCCCAGGATGTGATCTATCCTGGAGAAGGTTCCGTGTGTGCTTGAGAAAAAGGTGAAATTCATTTTTGGGGGGTGAAATGTCCTATAGATATCAGTTAGGTCTAACTGGTCTATTGTATCATTTAAAGTTTGTGTTTCTTTGTTAATTTTCTGTTTAGTTGATCTGTCCATAGGTATGAGTGGGATATTAAAGTCTCCCAATATTATTGTGTTATTGTTAATTTCCCCTTACATACTTGTTAGCATTTGTCTTACATATTGTGGTGCTCCTATGTTGGGTGAATATATATTTATAACTGTTATATCTTCTTCTTGGATTGCTCTTTTGATCATTATGTAGTGTCCTTCTTTGTCTCTTTTCACAGCCTTTGTTTTAAAGTCTATTTTATCTGATATCAGTATTGCTACTCCTGCTTTCTTTTGGTCTCTATTTGCATGGAAAATCTTTTTCCAGCCCTTCACTTTCAGTCTGTATGTGTCCCTTGTTTTGAGGTGGGTTTCTTGTAGACAACATATATGGGGTCTTGTTTTTGTATCCATTCAGCCAGTCTTTGTCTTTTGGTTGGGGTATTCAACCCATTTACGATTAAGGTAATTATTGATAAGTATGGTCCCATTGCCATTTACTTTATTGTTTTGGGTTCAGGTTTATACACCCTTTTTGTGTTTCTTGTCTAGAGAATATCCTTTAGCATTTGTTGGAGAGCTGGTTTGGTGGTGCTGAATTCTCTCAGCTTTTGCTTATCTGTAAAGCTTTTGATTTCTCCTTCATATTTGAATGAGATCCTTGCTGGGTACAGTAATCTGGGCTATAGGTTATTTTCTTTCATCACTTTAAGTATATCTTGCCATTCCCTCATGGCCTGAAGAGTTTCTATTGAAAGATCAGCTGTTATCCTTCTGAGGATCCCCTTGTGTGTTATTTGTTGTTTTCCCCTTGCTGCTTTTAATATTTGTTCTTTGTGTTTGATCTTTGTTAATTTGATTAATATGTGTCTTGGGGTATTTCGCCTTGGGTTTTTCCTGTTTGGAACTCTCTGGGTTTCTTGGACTTGGGGGATTATTTCCTTCCCCATTATAGGGAAGATTTTAACTTTTATCTCCTCAAGTATTTTCTCATGGTCTTCCTTTTTGTCTTCTTCTTCTGGGACTCCTATGATTCGAATGTTGGAGCGTTTAATATTGTCCTGTAGGTCTCTGAGATTGTCCTCATTTCTTTTAATTTGTTTTTCTTTTTTCCTCTCTGATTCATTTATTTCTACCATTCTATCTTCTACTTCAATAATCCTATCTTCTGCCTCCATTATTCTACTATTTGTTGCCTCCAGAGTGTTTTTTTAATCTCATGTATTGCATTATTCATTATATATTGACTCTTTTTTATTTCTTCTAGGTCCTTGTTAAACCTTTCTTGCATCTTCTCAGTCCTTGTCTCCCGGCTATTTATCTGTGATTCCATTTTGATTTCAAGATTTTGGATCATTTTCACTATCATTATTTGGAATTCTTTATCAGGTTGATTCCCTATTTCTTCCTCTTTTGTTTGGTTTGGTGAGCATTTATCCTATTTCTTTACCTGGTGGATATTCCTCCTTCTCTTCATCTTGTTTATATTGCTGCGTTTGGGGTGGCCTTTCTGTATTCTGGCAGTTTGTGGAATACTCTTTATTGTGGAGTTTCCTCACTGTGGGTGGGGTTGTATCAGTGGCTTGTCAAGGTTTCTTGGTTAGGGAAGCTTGTATCAATGTTCTGGTGGGTGGAGCTGGATTTCTTCTCTCTGGAGTGCAATGAAAGTGTCCAGTAATGAGCTCTGAGATGGTTTTGGAGTAACTTTGGGCAGCCTGTATATTGAAGCTCAGGGCTGTGTTCCTGTGTTGCTGGAAAATTTGCACGGTATGTCTTGCTCTGGAACTTGTTGGCCCTTGGGTGGTGCTTGGTTTCAGTGTAGGTATGGAGGCATTTGATGAACTCCTATCGATAATGTTCCCTGGAGTCAGGAGTTCTCTGATGTTTTCAGGATTTGGACTTAAGCCTCCTACTTCTGGTTTTCAGTCTTATTTTTACATTACTCTCAAGACTTCTTCTATACAGCACCGTTGATAAAACATCTCTTTTTGAAGACAATGGGCTGCTTTTCTGGGTGCCTGATGTCCTCTGCCAGCATTCAGAAGTTGTTTTGTGGCATTTACTCAGCGTTTAAATGTTCTTTTGATGAATTTGTGGGAAAGAAAGTGGTCTCCCCGTCCTATTCCTCCACCATCTTAGGACTGCCCCTCACTTCTCTTCTTTTCAAAGCTATTTGTAAGGTCTCCTCAGACAGCCATTTTACTTTTTTGCATTTCTTTTTTTGGGGGATGATCTTTCTGTGAAGAAAGCTGAGCACCGAAGAATTGATGCTTTTGAACTGTGGTGTTGGAGAAGACTCTTGAGAGTCCCTTGGACTGCAAGGAGATCCAACCAGTCCATTCTGAAGGAGATCAACCCTGGGATTTCTTTGGAAGGAATGATGCTAAAGCTGAAACTCCAGTACTTTGGCCACCTCATGAGAAGAGTTGACTCATTGGAAAAGACTTTGATGCTGGGAGAGATTGGGAGCAGGAGGAGAAAGGGACGACAGAGGATGAGATGGCTGGATAGCATCACGGACTCGATGGATACGAGTCTGAGTGAACTCCGGGAGATGGTGATGGACAGGGAGGCCTGGCTTGCTGTGATTCATGGGGTTGCAAAGAGTCGGACATGACTGAGCGACTGAACTGACTGAACTGAACTTTATCCCTGTCTCCTGTACAATGTCATGAACCTCCATCCATAGTTCATCAGGCACTCTGTCTATCATGCAACCTAGCAATTGAATACCTGGGCATTTCTTCCAAAGAAATTAAGATTTTTGTTTGATCAAAAATCTACACATGATAGTTCATCACAGCTTTATTTAATATAAAACCAGAAACAACCAAGATATCTCTCAATGAGTTGTTGTTCAGTCGCTTGGTCATATACAACTCTTTGTGATTCCATGAACTACAGCATGCCAGGCTTCCCTGTACTTCAATATCTACTGGAGTTTGCTCAAACTCATGTCCATTGAGTCAGTGATACCATCCAGTCATCTCATCTTCTGTCGCACCTTTCTCCTCATGTCCTCAATCTTTCCCAGCATAAGGGCCTTTTCCATTGAGTTGGCTCCTTGAATCCAGTGGCCAAATCTGACGCCAGAGCTTCAGCATCTGTCCTTCCAATTAACTGTTGTTGTTGTTCAGTCACTTAGTGATGTCTGACTATTTGTGACCCCATGGACTGCAGCATGCCAGGCTTCCCTATCCTTCACCATCTCCTGGAGCTTGCACAGACTCATGTCCATTGAATTGGTGATGCCATCCAACCATCTGGTCCTCTGTCATAACCTTCTCCTCCTGCCTTCAGTCTTTCCCAGCATCATGGTCTTTTCTAATGAGTCAGCTCTTTGCATCACGTGCCCAAAGTTTTGGAGCTTCAGCTTCAGCATCAGTCCTTTCAGTGAATATTCAGGTTTGATCTCCTTGCTGTCAAAGGGATTCTCAAGAGTCTTCTCCAACACCACACTTTGAAATCATCAGTTCTTTAGCACTCAGACTTCTTTGTGGTCCAGCTCTCAATGTGTACATGACTACTGGAAAAACCATAGCTTTGACTAGATGGAACTTTATCAGCAAAGCGATATCTCTGCTTTATAATACACTGTCTAGGATGGTCATTATTGCAAAATTCAGACTTCAAAAAAGTAGGGAAAATCACTAACCATTCAGGCATGACCTAAATCAAATCCCTATGATTATACAGTAGAAGCAACTAATAGATTCAAGGGATTAGATCTGATAGACACAATGCCTGAAGAAGTATCGATGGAGGTTTATGACATCGTATAGGAGACAGGGATCAAGATCATCACAAAGAATAAGAGATACAAAAAGTCAAAATGGTTGTGTGAGGAGGCCTTACAAATAGCTGAGAAAAGAAGAGAAGCTAAAGGCAAAGAAGAAAAGATATACCCATCTGAATGAAGAGTTCTAAAGAGCAAGAGAGATAAGAAAGCCTTCCTCAGTGATCAATGCAAAGAAAGAGAGGAAAACAACAGAATGGGAATGACTAGAGATCTCTTTAAGAAAATTAGAGATATCAAGGGAACATTTTATGAAAAGATGGGCACAATAAAGGACAGGAATGGTATGGACCTAACAGGAGAGGAAGATATTAAGAAGAGATAGCAAGAATACACAGAAGAATGATACAAAAAAAAAATCTTCATGACCTGATAAGCATGATGATGTGATCACTCACCTAGAGCCAGACATCCTGGAGTGAGAAGGCAAGTGGGCCTTAGGAAGCATCACTACAAACAAAGCTAGTAGAGGTGATGGAATTCAGCTGAGCTGCTTCAATTCCTAAAAGATGATGGTGTGAAAGTGCTGCACTCAATATGCCAGCAAATTTGGAAAACTCAGCAGTGGCCACAGGACTGGAAAAGGTCAGTTTTTATTCCAATCCCAAAGAAAAGCAATGACAAAGAATGCTCAAACTACCGCACAATTGCACTCATCTCATATGCTAGTAAGTAATGCTCAAAATTCTCCAAGCTAGGATTCAGCAGTATGTGAACCATGAACTTCCAGATGTTCAAGCTGGATTTATAAAAGGCAGAGGAACCAGAGATCAAATTGCTAACATCTGTTGGATCATTGAAAAAGCAAGAGAGTTCCAGAAAAAACACTTTTTTCTCCTTTATTGACTATGGCAACACCTTGACTGTGTGGATGCCAACAAACTGTGGGAAATTCTGAAAGAGATGGGACTACCAGAACACCTGACCTGCCTCCTGACATATCTGTATGCAGGTCAGGAAGCAACAGTTAGAACTGGACATGGAACAACAGACTGGTTCTGAATAGGGAAAGGAGTATGTCAAGGCTGTATATTGCCACTCAGCTTATTTAACTTCTATGCAGAGTACACCACGAGAAACACTGACCTGGATGAAGCACAAGCTGGAATCAAGATTGCCGGGAGAAATATCAATAACCTCACATATGCAGATGACACCACCCTTATGGCAGAAAGTGAAGAACTAAAGAGCCTGTTGATGAAAGGGAAAGAGGAGAGTGAAAAAGTTGGCTTAAAGTTCAGCATTCAGATAACGAGTTCATGGTATCCGGTCCCATCACTTCATGGCAAATAGGTGGAAACAATGGAAACAGTGTCAGATTTTATTTTCCTGGGCTCCAAAATCACTGCAGATGGTGACCACAGCCATGAAATTAAAAGACGCTTATTCCTTGAAAGGAAAGTTATGACCAACCTAGATAGCATATTAAAAAGCAGGAATATTACTTTGCTGACAAAGGTCCATCTAGTCAAGGCTATGGTTTTTCCAGTAGTCATGTATGGATGTGAGAGTTGGACTGTAAAGAAAGCTGAGCCCCAAAGAATTGTTGCTTTTGAACTGTGGTGTTGGAGATGACTTTTTGAGAGTCCCTTGGACTGCACGGAGATCCAACCAGTCCATTATAAAGGAAATCAGTCCTGAGTATTCACTGGAAGGCTTAAACTCCAATACTTTGGCCACCCAATGCAAAGAAATGACTCATTTGAAAAGACCCTGATGCTGAAAGATTGAGGGCAGGATGAGAAGGGGACGTCAGAAGATGAGATGTTTGAATGGCATCACCGACTCGATGGACATGGGTTTGGGTAAACTCTGGGAGTTGGTGATGGACAGGGAGTCCTGGCATACTCTGTTTCATGGGATTGCAAAGAGTTGGACACAGCTGAGTGACTGAACTGAACTGATGATAGATATATATTTCTTTTTCAAAGTTATTGCCACACTTTTCCAGAGTGGCTATATCATATTATGTACCCACCAGCTACGTGTGGGAGATCCAGTTTCTCCCCATCTTTACTCACGTTTATATTATTAACTTTAATTTTAGCTTTTCTAATAGGTGTGTTGTCATGAGTCATCGTGGTCATCATTTTAATTTCTCTAGTGGCTAATGATGTGAAACAGTTTGTCATATGCTTATTTGCCTTTCCTGCGTCCTCTTCAGTGAAACGTCTCATCATATTTTTCACCTTTAGTTTGTTTTCTTTACATTCACTTTTGCCAAGTTAATTGCTTCAATATTTTTAGCTTCTTCTTAAAAGAGATTAAGGTAGTTTTTCCACTCTAGTATCTACAGGCTGTGATTTCTGCTAGTGATGATTGATTCTTCCCACATCTCCAGAGTGCCTCTGCTTTTGTACCGCCTTTACAGTACTCATCTTCTTTATTCTGTCTGAAAACCCACTTTCTAGACTCTTTGCCTCCTTTGTTATTGATGGAACTTCAAAGCCCTCGTGGACTCAGATCAAATGGCAGCTCTTTCAGGAATCGTTGAATTTTCCTACCAAATGAACATAAGTATGCATCCCTTAAATTTGCACAATACTGTAAAAAATATTTCCAGGTGGCACCTTGACAAATACTGTTGGCATCACGGCCATACGGCACTTGGCATTTTTTTCCACTCTGACTTCTGTGGCAGCAGTGACTGCCCCTTGTCTTTCTTTGCCCAAGGGCCTTCTCTGGCTTCCAGAAGCTACTGTGCCTGAGCAGACTTTCTGAGAGTCATCTGCAATCAACGGGACATAAACACTCCAGCTTCTTCACCTCTGACTTGAGATTACCCAGAATCCTCAAGTGGGATTAAGCCCCCATTGCCCACAGTGGTAACTGACTTGAAAACACATCTCTTATTGACTGCCTTTCCTGTCTCTTTCGTAATGATATTTTCTGAGGTCCCTTTCTGCATAAACTCAAATAATTGTCTCCAGTTCTGCTTTGGGGGAGCCCCTAGGTAGGCAGCATGTGTTACTTTCTGCTGCCTCACTCTTGGTCTTTCCTACTAAACTGACAGGAAGGAAGATAGAAAGAGAGAGAAAAAAAATAAGAGGATATCATGGTAGAGAGAACAGCAAGTTAAAAGGCCATGATGCCAACGTACTCTCGGTGGGTTCAAAGAAGAATAAAGTATCAGTCGGGCTGCAGTGAAGGGAACGAGGATAAACATGGTTGAAGTCAGAGATGAGCTCGGGTAGCAAAGGTCTAATTTTCCCTTCCTTCAGAGAAGGAATGAGAGAAAAGATAAGGACAAGTGGCTGAGGAGAGTTTTATGGATGAATGGCTTTGGAAATGTAATATTTCTCATTAATATCATCAGTGTCTGCATCTTTAATATATCATCAGTGCACACAGGCTATTTCTCCTGGTATTTTAAAGTTATTAATGCACATAATAAACCTAATTAGAAAACTTAGGATATTCTTGTTAAATGGAAATTTGGATATGTGAACAAGGTTCCAGGTTATATATTTTTTCATTAAACAGATGTGAAGTCAGCACACATTGTTGGGTTAGGTATGATGATGCAGTTAAACTGACAGTCTGTGAATTGGGCAGGGACCCTAGCCATTTTCAAACTGGGATGTACTGGCCATTGAATTTTAGTTAGGCTATTTATGCTACATTCTCAGGTTATTAATCTCAAAAATGAAACCACCTGAATCTTGACATACATGCTTCCCAAACCAAGGGGTAACAGCATTAACACCAACCAGCTGTATCTGTGACCGGAAGCCATGAACCTTTTCCATAGAGCTGAAAAATAGATTTCATTCTTAAGCTGAGACACTACCATTTATCTAATAATTGATCAAAGTCTGTAAGAATCAGTGACTCTGAGGAGGAGAACATTCCCTGGAGACCAAGCCGACAGTGCACAGTGAAGTCGCTCAGTCGTGTCTGACTCTGTGCAACCCCACAGACTGTGTAGCCTACCAGGCTCCTCTGTCCATGGGATTTTCCAGGCAATAGTACTGGAGTGGGTTGCCATTTCCTTCTCCAAGAGACCAAGATGGGAGGTATCCAAATCCATTTCATTTATGTTTGAAGGTAGACTTTCAGATTTTAAGTTTTACAATGAACATGAAAAGATGCCTGACATCACTAATCACTGGGGACATGGAAATCAAACAACAGTGAGATACCACCTCACACCTGTAAGAATGGCTGTTATCAAAAGGATAACAAATGCTTGTGAGGAGGTGGAGAACAGGGAACCATGGTGCATAGTTGGTGGAAATGTAGATTGGTGCAGCCACTATGGAAAACAGTATGGAAGTCTTTCAAACAATTAAAATAGAACTACCATATGATCCAGCTAATCCTCTTCTGGATATAAATGTTTAAAGAAATGATGTCAGGCCTCAAAGAGATATCTGCACTCCCATGTTCACTGCAGAGTGACTTACAATAATCAAGACATGTAAACAGCTAAACTGTCTATTGACAGATGAAGGGATCTGTCTTTTTATTTATCTGGATCCATGTATATAATGGAATATTACTTAGCCCAAAAAGAAGGAAAATCCTGCCATGATAATAAGATGGGGGAACCCTGAGGGCATTATACTGTGTGAAATAAGTCATAGAAAGACAAATATTGTATGATGTCACTTATATGGGGACTCTTAAAACACTGAACTCATAGAAACAGAGAATAGAATGGTGGTTGCCAACGACTAGAAGCTGGGAAAATGGGGAGATGTTTGTCAGAGACTAAACACGTTTAGTTACAAGTTCTAAGGATCTAAAGCACAGTGGCTTTAGATAACTGTATAGTATCATAAAGTATATGGTAACTATAGTTAACAGCTGTTGTTGTTTAGTCAGTAATATAGTTCCAACATTTTTTGCAACCCCATGGACTATAACCCGCCAGGCTTTCCTGTCCATGGTATTTCCCAAGCAAGGACTGGGGTGGCATTTCCTTCTCTTCGGTGCAGTTTCTTCACTCAGTCATGTCCGAATATTTGTGACTCCATGGACTACAGCATGCCAAGTTTCCCTGTCCTTCACCAAACCCAGAGCTTACTCACACTCATGTCCATCAAGTCAATGATGGCATCTAACCATCTCATTTTCTGTCATCCCCTTCTCCTCCTTCATTCAGTCTTTCCTAGTATCAGGAGCTTTTCCAATGAGTCATATTTTCGCATAAGGTGGCCAAACTATTGGAGTTTCACCATTAGCATCAGTCCTTCAAATGAATATTCAGGACTGATTTCCTTTAGGACTGACTGGTTTGATCTCCTTGCAGTTCAAGGGACTCTCAAGAGTCTTCTCCAACAAAACAGTTTGAAAGCATCAATTCTTCAGCACTCAGCCTTCTTTATGATCCAACTCTCACATCCATACATGACTACTGGAAAAACCATAGCTTTGATTAGACAGACCTTTGTCAGCAAAGTAATGTCTCTGCTTTTTAATATGATGTCTAGGATTGTCATATCTATTCTTCCAAGGAGCAAGCACTTTTAAATTTCATGACTGTAATCATCATGTGCAGTGATTTTGGAGCCCAAGAAAATTAAGTCTGTCACTGTTTCAATTATTTCCCCATTTGTTTGCCATGAAGTGATGGAACCAGATGCCATGATCTTCATTTTTTGAATGTTGAGTTTTAAGCCCACTTTTTCACTCTCTCTTCATTTTCTGCCATAAGGGTTGTGTCATCTGCATATCTGAGGTTACTGACATTTCTCCTGGCAATCTTGATTCCAGCTTGTCCTTCATCCAACCTGACATTTTGCATGATGTACTCTGCCTATAAGTTAAATAAGCAACGTGACAATATATAGCCTTGACATACTCGTTTCCCAATTTGGAACCAATCTGTTGTTCCATATCTGGTTCTAACTGCTGTTTCTTGACCTACATACTGATTTCTCAGGAGGGAGGTAATGTGGTCTGGTATTCCCATATCTGTAAGAATTTTCCATAGTGGTTTTATGATCCACACAATCAAAGGCTTTAGCATAGTCAATGAAGCAAAAGTAGATTTTTCTGTGGAATTATCTTTCTTTTTCTATGATTCAGCAGATGTTGGCAACTTGATCTCTAGTTCCTCTGTCTTTTCTAAATCTGGCTTGAACATCTGCAAGTTCTCTGTTCATGTACTGTTGAAGTCTAGCTTCAGGAATTTTGAGCACTACTTTCCTAGCGTGTGAGATGAGTGTAATTGTGCAGTAATTTGAACCTTCTTTGGCATTAGCTTTCTTTAGGATTGGAGTGAAAACTGATCTTTTCCAATCCTTAGCCAATGCTGAGTTTTCCAAATTTGCTGGCATATTGAGTGCAGCACTTTCACAACATCATCTTAGAATTTGAAATAGGTCAACTGGAATTCCATCACCTCCATTAGCTTTGTTGCGATGCTTCCTAAGGCCCTCTTGACTTCACATTCCAGGTGTCTGGCTCTAGGTGAGTGATCATACCATCATGGTTATCTGGATCATGAAGGTCTTTTTTTGTATAGTTCTTCTGTGTGGTCTACCACCTCTTCTTAATGTCTTCTGCTTCTGTTAGGTCCATATCATTTCTGTCCTTTATTGTGCCCATCTTTTCATGAAATGTGCCCTTGGTATCTCTAATTTTCTTGAAAAGATCTCTAGTCTTTCCCATTCTATTGTTTTCCTCTCTTTCTTTGCATTGATCACTTAGGAAGGCTTTTTTATCTTTCCTTGCTATTATTTGGAGCTCTAAATTCAAATCAGTATATCTTTCCTCTTCTCCATTGCCTTTCAGTTCTTTTCTTGGCTATTGTAAGGCTTCCTCAGACAACCATTTTGCCTTTTTGAATTTTTTTTTTCTTGCAGATGGTTTTCATCACTGCCTCCTGTACAATGTTACGTCCATAGTTTTTCAGGGACTCTGTCTATCAGATCTAATCCCTTGAATCTATTTGTCACTTCCATTGTATAATTGTAAGGGATTTGATTTAAGTCCTACCTGAATGGTCTAGAGGTTTTCCCTACTTTCTTCAATTTATTTCTGAATTTTGCAAGAAGAAGTTCATGATCTGAACCACAGTCAACTCCCAGTCTTGTTTTTATTGACTGTGTAGAGTAGAGCTTCTCCATCTTCAGCTGCAAAGAATATAATCAATCTGATTTCCATCAACCATCTGGTGATATCCATGTATAGAGTCTTTTCTTGTGTTGTTGGAAGAACTTGTTTGCTATGACCAGTGCCTTCTTTTGACAAAACTCTGTTAGCCTTTGCCCTGCTTCATTTTTCACTCCAAGGCCAAGATTGCCTGTTACTCCAGGTATCTCTTGACTTCTTCTTGACTGAAATCTTTTGAATTCTAGTCCCCTGTTTTGAAAAGGATATCTTTTTTGGTATAAGGTCTAGAAGGTTTTGTAGATCTTCATAGAACTGTTTAACTCCAGCTTCGTCAGCATTACTGGTTGGGGCATAAACTTGAATTACTGTGATATTAAATGGTTTGTCTTGGAAATGAACAGAGATCATTCTGTCATTTCTGAATTTGCACCCAAGTACTGCATTTTAGACTCTCATGGAGTATGATGGTTACTCCATTTCTTCTAAGGGATTCTTGCCCGACGTAGTAGATACAATAGTCATCTGAAGTAAGTGTGCCCATTGCAGTCCATTTTAGTTCAGTGATTCCTAAAATGTTGATGTTCACTGTTGCCATCTCCTGTTTGACCACTTCCAATTTACGGTGATTCGTGGACCTAACATTTCAGGTTCCTATGCAGTATTGTTCTTTATAGCGACAGACTTTTTACTTCCATCACCATTAACATTGTTTTCGCTTTGGCTCAGCCTCTTCATTCTTTCTGAAGCTATTTCTCTGCTCTTCTCCAGTATCATATGTACTCAGAGGTCAGCACCTACTGACCTCTGGAGTTCATCTTTCAGTGTCCTATCTTTTTGCCTTTTCATAATGTTCATGGGGTTCTCAAGGCAAGAATACTGAAATGGTTTACCATTCCCTTCTTCAGTGGACCACGTTTTGTCAGAACTCTCCACCATGACCTTTCCATCTTGGGTGGCCCTACATTGTCATGGCTCATAATTTCAGTGAGTTAGACAAGACTGTGATCCAAGTGATCAATTTGGTCAGTTTTCTGTGATTGCATTTTTCATTCTTTCTGTCCTCTGATGGATAAGAATAAAAGGCTTGTGGAAGCTTCCTGATGAAAGGGATTGGCTGTGAGGGAATCTGGATCTTGCTCTGATGGATAGGGCCATGACTAGCAAATCTTTAATCCAATTTTCTGTTGATGGATGGGGCCATGTTCCCTCCTTGTAGTTTGGCCTGAGGTGAAACTATGGTAGAGGTAATGGCAGAAATGGCGACCTCCTTCTAAAGGACACTGCAGCGGCTCCCAGGACTGTTGTGTTCAGTGCCCCTGACCCTGCAGCAGGCCGCTGTCGACCCATGGCTCCACCAGAGACTCCTGGACACTCACAGGCAAGTCTGGTTCAATCTCCTGTGGAGTCACTTCCCCTCTCTCCTGGGTCCTGGTGTGCACAGACTTTGTTTGTGCCCCCCAGGAGTCTGTCTCCCCAGTTTTGTGGAAGTTCCACAATCAAATCCCACTGGCCTCCAAAGTTAAATTCCCTGGGGTTCTTGGTCCCTTTGCTGGATCCCCAGGTTGGGGACTCTGTTGTGGGCCCTACAACTTTTGTAACAGTGTGAGAACTTGTTTAGTTCTCCTTCCCTAATAGTTAACAACACTATACAATATACTTGAAAGTTGCTATAAGAATAGAACTTTAATGTTACCATAACAACAACAACAAAATAGTAAATTATGTGAAGGGTGTGTTAACTGACCTTATTGTAGTAAACTTTCACAATATATACATGTATCAAATTATCACACTGTATAGTTTAAACTTATGCAATTTTATATATGAATGATGTCTCAATAAAGCCAGGGCAGAGAAAAGTTAAGCCATGAACAAGGAAAAGAAATATAAATACCCGTTTTGGCATCTTCCTTATTTGCATTTTCAGGGTTAAAATACTTTAGGAGAGATAATTATTATTTACATTATAGTAACTTTCTCTCAGTTGTGTACCTTTGTTTGGTAACCCTGTTATTCTACAAATTACCCCCCAAATGTAGTGGTTTAAGATGACAGAAGAATTTATTTGGGGCAGAGCTCAATAGACAATAGCTGTCTCTGCCACATTTGGTTTGTGCTGTAAATGGGTCTGGATGTTGGAATCATCTTGAGATCCGCTCCCACATGTGTCCTGCTGAGAAGCTGAAACAGTTGGGGCTGGTAAGATCAGGGCTCCTGGGGCAGGGCTATCTCTTTCAGTGGGAGATGTCCACGTGGTCTCCCCTATGTTGCAGCCTCGGTGTGGTTGAACTTCTTACATATTGGCACAGTGTTCTCAGAGCACACACCCCAAAGGATTGCATCAGAAAAGCCATACTGCCTCTACTACCTAGTCTCGGAAATCACACATCACACATGTACTGCAGTCTATTGACCAAGACACTTACACACTCACAAGGTCTGCTCACGTTCAAGGGAGGAGACACAGCTGGAGGAGCATCGTGCCATGTTGTGAGAAGACTCTCCCTCTTTGGAAAACAGTGTCAGAGTATCTTTCCTGATATGTGCTGAACTGCAGACCTGTGAGTTCTCTCCCTAACAGGTAAATAACTCACACCCTTCAAGATCTGCATCTCCTTGAACAGAACAACTGGAAACAATAAAAGGATGAAGAAAACACTCATATTACATACCATGCCCAGCATTTTTATACCTGAAATCAGACAGAACTGAGTCTGAATCTCAGCTTTGCTCCTTTCAACTCAGATTTCTTCATCTGCTAAAGTGTATAGAATTCCTACCTCAGGGTAGTTACAGTGATTAAAAGCAATAGTTCAAGTAAACCCTGGACAGAATGCCTGCTTGTATACTTACAGGTTTTAGAGGGGAGTGTTAATGATGGATGGAGATAGAAATTAATAGTAGTAAAAGCAGTGAAGTATTTTTAAAATTGTCTGTTTTGAATCGTCTATAGATTTCCTTCTCTGTGGTTCCCCTAAATTGCACAATAAGTGAGCTCCCTTTAGTTTTATGCCATTCAAGTTGAAGAACATTACTGCTGAGTATTAATGTGTATATTTGAAGAATGCACATGGATTTGAATTAAGCAGAACCAAATCAAGTGTCCTCTTAAAAGATACTTCAATTCTGTTCTTGGTTCAGTGCCTAAATCACTGTGGAATTTGGTGCTGGTATACCTTGTTTTGGAACAATGATTACATGGCTTTAGGGTTGGCCCTTTCTACTGCAGAAGATCTATGAGTTTGGATTTGGAGTGAAACCTACAAATACTGAGTGGGAGGCAATTGCCCTCAGAAGGGAGGCTGCTGCGCTTCAGGAAACCTGTGAGCTGACTGGGGGTTCCTAGGCTCCCTCCTTCCATCAGAGCCCCAGACTCCCCCCTTCCATCAGGGCCCCAGGCTCCCTCCTTCCATCAGGGCCCCAGACTCCCCATTTCCATCAGGGCCCCAGGCTCCCTCCTTCCATCAGGGCCCCAGACTCCCCATTTCCATCAGGGCCCCAGACTCCCTCCTTCCATCAGGGCTCCAGGCTCCCCGCTTCCATCAGGGCTTCAGGCTCCCCGCTTCCATCAGAGCCCCAGGCTCCCTCCTCCCATCAGAGCCCCAGACTCCCTCCTTCCATTAGGGCTGCAGGCTCCCTCCTTTCATCAGGGCCCCAGACTCCCCCTTCCATCAGGGCCCCAGGCTCCCCCCTTCCATCAGAGCCCCAGACTCTCCCCTTCCATCAGGGCTTCAGGCTCCCCCCTTCCATCAGGGCCCCAGACTCTCCCCTTCCATCAGGGCTTCAGGCTCCCCGCTTCCATCAGAGCCCCAGGCTCCCCCCTTCCATCAGGGCCCCACGCTCCCTCCTTCCATCAGGGCTCCAGGCTCCCTCCTTCCATCAGGGCCCCAGGCTCCCCATTTCCATCAGGGCCCCAGGCTCCCTCCTTTCATCAGGGCCCCAGACTCCGCCTTCCATCAGGGCCCCAGACTCCCCCCTTCCATCAGGGCCCCAGGTTTCCTCCTTCCACCAGGGCCCCAGACTCCCTGTTTCCATCAGGGCCCCAGCTTCTCTCCATCCACAGAAACACCACTCCCCCCCACCCCCCCCATCACTTGCTTTCCAGGCTCCTCGTTTATCATGGAACTGCAAGCTCTCCCTCAGCCTCTTTACAGTTCTCCTCAACTATTCATTTGGTCTTCCTCTCTTGCTCTGCAATTCATTGAAACCTTGTAGGTTCTCCGAGGGCAAGTAATGTGTGCTTTACTTCAGTGATTCTTACATCACTGCATACACGTCTAACCCCCAGCACTGCCTAGACACTGTTCTCAGTCTGAAGAGGCACCCTGAGCTCCAGAAGCGCTCTGTTTCAAGCTGGCTCCCCCACAAGCATACCTGGAGGCCTGGATTCACGTGCATGGAGCATGTTTCCGAAACATACCAGTACATGGGAGGAAAACTGGGGCCACAAAGAGAGGAGCAGCCAGGAGGGACATTTTCCAGTAGGTTCTACCCTATGGACAAGTGGAGCTTGATCCTGTTGGGGAGCCCTGGGAAGCAGTGCAGGATGCATTCCTCAGAGTGATCCCACCCAAGGGGGGAAAGGCCTGGCCTGTCTACCCTCCCATCAGCTCCTATCAGTTCCTGGGGCCCCTCTGCAGTAGTTAGTCCCACAGCTAGAGAAAGCTCTCAGGCAAATAATTGTGTGTGATAAAAGGTTCTCCATTGTGGACCGAAGTAATGGGGCAAAGGGATGTATTCCTTTTGTGGGGCTACTGTAACAAAATATCACAAACTGGGTGGCTTAGACAAGGAGAAATGAATCGTCTCACTGTTCTGAAGGCGGGAAGTCCTAAATTAAGGTATAGTCCACCTCTGAAACTGGGGAGGCATCCATCCTCGCCTCTTTCTGCTTCCAGTGGACTGCGGGCAACCATCGACTCTCCTCAGCTTGTAGGTGCCTCGCTCCAGTCCTGTGTCCACTCCTGTCTTCTCCATGTCCACCTGTTCACACCATGTCTTCATTCTGTCTTCCCTCTGTGCACATCTCCCCTTTTTATGAGGACACCCTTTGGATTAGGGTCCACTCCAGTGACTTCAGTTTTCCTTGATCATCTTGATAAAGCACCTACTTCCAAAGAAGGGTACATTCTGAAGTACCAGGGGTTAGGATGTCAACAAATCTTTTGGGGGAGACAGACGAATGACAAGGGACAAAAAGCTCAGTGCTAGCATCATCTGATGCAGTGTCTGCAAGCGCAGTGGAGAAAAATATAGAAAGGAAGCAGGATATTCCTTTGTGATTCCTAAAGCCTTAGCACAGTTCTACACACAGAGTTGGAGTTAAATAAATGTTTTTGTCTTGGCTAAACATATAAATGGAGAGAGCATAACTATTCACATTGTTCTTCACTGGATATGTAATATCTATCAGTGATCGTCCAGTTAGTGCACTCGGTCTTTGTGGGTCTTTTGTGTTTCTTGTTATTTTAATGGTTTGTTTATTTACAAACTAAGGATGTTTAGCGTCTCCATATGTTGGAATGTTGAGATCAGTAAAATGATCAAGTAGAAGTAAATTATAATTTACTTTTGTAATCACAAAATTTTAATTGTAATTGTAATTGTAATTTTGAGAATTATTTTGAGGAAGAAGGGTTAAAATTTTGATATCTTTGTTGATAAAAGCGCCTCCGAAAACAAAAAAGCAATTTTATAATGTGTTAGCCTGAAATTGGAGTCAACATGGAAATGTCTCCTAGCTTACCTGAAATGGTCACAGGGATACAGGGAATTTTGCATGAGGCTCTCATCTGGTGTATTTAATTTTACTATTATTTTTAATGCATTTCCTTAGCGACTCAGAAATGGACATTCTAAGCACTGAAGGTATAATTGTATAAAAACGCACTGGCTTTGCTTCAGTTTCACAGTGGTAGAAATTATAGCAATACAGACCTTCTTACTCTGTATATTATGGGGAAATGACATTAATGCGAAACAATGGTTGATGACTGAGAGGTGTTGTTAAGCAGCACAGTGACAGAAAATCCCCTGAATAATTACCAGGCATAAAAAAGGGAACGGGTCAGTGCTATAATCCCTTTCTGTTATTAATTGGAAAAAGGATGGTTTTCATCTTATTTTGACCCTCCTTACCTAAGCGATTAACAGATTCTCAACTCTGCATTGCTAGGTTAAGTCACCAGTTGCAGCTGCTGATGACCGAGCATCCTCTCCTTGCTCTTTGCAGTCTTGCTCCTTGGGGTTACGTCCCCCGAGACCCATCGGATCCATTAAGTACTCTTCTTAAAAGACACAGTTTTGTTCTGTTTTTCTCTGAAAGCTACTAAATACAGTTTGAATGCCAGTGCTTTCAATTAAACCTCCTAGGTTTTGTACTTGTGTTAAATAGGCCATCACCAGGGTTGGTTGCTTCCAGTAAATGTAGAACTAAGGGAGACTGTAGGGCGTAGAGACAGATGATCTTTTTAAACATTATAATGGAGATAAAAGGTTGAGCAAACTGCTCTTTTTCTGGCTTGAGTTAGAATAGAAACATTGTAAATGATACTCTTAAACAACTGAGCCACCATAAATATATCCACTGACGGAGGAAAAAGAACGAAAACGACATTTATTTAACTGTGTTAGTTATTGGCAATGTGTATGTTAAAACCAAAAAGTTGGCGATCCGGTGTTCAGGGTTGATTTCATACGTAGCAAGATTGCATAGTGAAGAGACAGTTAAATGACGGTCCTTCCTGCCTTGTCCTTCTTGACATCTTTCTGTGGCCTGTGTGGAGGACTGAGTCAGCCTCCCCTGACTGTCCTGCACACTGGCCCCCCAGGAGGACAGTCATGAAGCCTGTGTCTCCTGACCCCCTCCTCCCCTGGGCACCAGCCGCTCCTCACTGTGAGCACCTCTGACTGTCTTCCAGAGCACCCTCTTTGTCAGTGGACACCAGACTCGGCCATTCGCAGAGCAGGTCAGAGGTAGGCTGAGGTCCCTGTCCACGCGGGCAGGTCTTAGTCTGCCCCCTTCAGGTGAGACCGCTCTGGGTGGGGTGCAACCCACCCTCATCCCAGATGTCCCTGGTTGGATGGAGCTCTGATTGCTCACAGAGGTCATCTGCCCGTAATGTACCCAGTGTTGGCTTCCTTCTTTGCCTTCTCTTGTTTCCTGGGATCGCCCCAACCCCCAGCCCCAAACTACCAGCACTCACATCTTTGTGTTATGAAGATGTTCATGTTTTAGACATAAAGAAGCCCTTTGGCCTTTCTATTTTTTTTTCTTTTAATTTTAGTTTTTTATTTTTTAAATTTTAAAATCTTTAATTCTTACATGCATTCCCAAACATGAACCCCCCTCCCACCTCCCTCCCCATAACATCTTTCTGGGTCATCCCCATGCACCAGCCCCAAGCATGCTGCATCCTGCATCAGACATAGACTGGCGATTCAATTCACATGATAGTATACATGTTAGAATGTCATTCTCCCAAATCATCCCACTCTCTCCCTCTCCCTCTGAGTCCAAAAGTCCATTATACACATCTGTGTCTCTTTCCCTGTCTTGCATACAGGGTCGTCCTTGCCATCTTCCTAAATTCCATATATATGTGTTAGTATACTGTATTGGTGTTTTTCTTTCTGGCTTACTTCACTCTGTATAATCGGCTCCAGTTTCATCCATCTCATCAGAACTGATTCAAATGAATTCTTTTTAACAGCTGAGTAATACTCCATTGTGTATATGTACCACAGCTTTCTTATCCATTCATCTGCTGATGGACATCTAGGTTGTTTCCATGTCCTGACTATTATAAACAGTGCTGCGATGAACATTGGGGTACATGTGTCTCTTTCAATTCTGGTTTCCTCAGTGTGTATGCCCAGAGGTGGGATTGCTGGGTCATAAGGGAGTTCTATTTGCAATTTTTTAAGGAATCTCCACACTGTTCTCCATAGTGGCTGTACTAGTTTGCATTCCCACCAACAGTGTAGGAGGGTTCCCTTTTCTCCACACCCTCTCCAGCATTTGGCCTTTCTAATTGCCTTTTTCTTCTAATCTCAAAGTGATATTTGTCCAGCCCAGATTTTTCCAGAAACCTGTTAATACTGCTTAACATTTTAATATTGCTTTTTTTTTTTAAACACCAGGTCATATTGGTTGCCTGAGCATGATTGTATCTTCTAACCCTATTTAGTCTTCTCAAGCTCTCCCTTCCAGAGGATTACTTAAAGCACTTGCTTCTCAATCCAGAGGTTAAGTAAAGTAACCTGGGTCATACAGATTGGATTTCAAGTTCAAGATATCCTGAGGAAAACTTCCTGCCTGACTCCCAGTACACAGCATCTCCCAGTAGTTCAGAGTGCCAAGTAGCACAGTGGTAACTTGTTAGGTTGGAGGTTGCCAGGTTCTTCTTTTCCCTTAAACAGCACAAGAAAAAACAGAAACCAGAGCCAGGGTCCAGGCTGTTCCCTGAGACCACTGTGCCTGAACTCTTATAGGCCAGATAAGTTGTTCCACTGCTTGTGTGTGGTTAATGATCTTTCTGCAGGCCTTTCTCAAAGGAGAGGAATAGTGCTTAAAATTACGCTTTAGTAACTTAAAGGAGGAGTCTCCATATGGTTTCCTAACTCTTAAGAGATGACGATGTCACATCTTCTGGAAATTCAGTAAGTTATCTATGGTCTAAAATATCCAGGATTTTTGATATGTACATATTATGGTTAAATAAATATGTGAAGAATTTTTTAAAAAATGGGTCTGTGAACAGTAATAGTAATAGTGGTTTCCTTTTTTGCTTCAGGGAAATAATTATTGAGATCTACTGTGTACATGTTAAAAAATTTTTTTTTTAATATTTATGTATTTGGCTGCACCAGGTCTTATTGCAAGATGCACAATCTCTTTTAGTTGCAGCATGTGGGATCTAGTTCCCTGACCAGGGATGGAACCCAGGGTCCCTGCACTGGGAGCACAGAGTCTTAGCCACTGAACCACCAGGGAAGTCCCACATACTGTGTACATGTTTTAAAAGCTGTTCCCTTATGCACGATGTTGTTGTTGTTCAGTCCCTCACTTGTGTCTGACTCTTTGTGACCCCATGGACTGCAGCAGACCAGGCTTCCCTCTCCTTCATTATCTCCTGGAGCTTGCTCAAACTCCTGTCCATTGAGTCAGTGATGCCATCCAGCCATCCCATCCTCTGGTGTCCCCTTCTCCTCATGCTCACAATCTTTCCCAGCATTGGGGTGTTTTCCAATGAGTCAGCCACCAGTACTTCAGGTGTCCAAAATATTGGAGCTTCAGCCTTAGCATCAGTCCTTCCAATGAACATTCAGGGTTGTTTTCCTTTAGGATTGACTGGTCTGATCTCCTTGCTGTTCAAGGGACTCTCAACAGTCTTCTCCAGCACAACAGTTTGAAAGCATCAGTTCTTTGGCGTTCAGTCTTCTTTATGGTCCAACTCTCACATCCATACATTACTACTGGAAAAACCATAGCTTTGACTATATGGACCTTTGTTGGCAAAGTGATCTCTCTGCTTTTTAATAGACTATCTAGGTTGGTCATAGCTTTTCTCCCAAGGAGCAAACATCTTTTCGTTTCATGGCAGCAGTCATTGTCTACATTGATTTTGGAGCCCAAGGAAATAAATTCTGTCACTCTTTCCATTGTCTCCCCATCTATTTGCCATGAAGTGATGGGTCCAGATGCCATGACCTTAGTTTTTTGAATGTTGAGTTTTAAGCCAGTTTTTTCACTCTTCTCTTTCACCTTCATCAAGAGGCTCTTTTATTTGAGGTTATGCATGGTGGTTCCTCACCAAAACTCAGGGCTGGTGGTATTTATGCATCCTAGAAAATTCTGTTCCCTTCTGCTCTAAGTTTTCTTGCATGTAGACTTGGAAGAAGTGAGTGTATCATACCCAAATAAGAGAAGCATGCAGGATGAAGGGGAGAATTAATAGGAAGGCTAAGCTCTTAAATAGATGCAATTCATATTTATTTCTCATGGCCAGGCTCCCAAGCAAGTTTACACAAGAAGCACTCCAAAATAGTTTTTGATGATTATCTATCATGTAGAAAAAGAAGTAACATGATTGATCTGTTCTTTGTAGAAATGCTTCAACAATAAGATGATGGTGGTTTAGTCGCTAAGTTGTGTCCAACTCTTGCAACCCCATGGACTGTAGCCTGCCAGGCTTCTCTGGGCAACAGTATTGGAGTGGGTGGCGATTTCTTTCTCCAGGGAATCTTTCCAACTCAGGAATCGAACCCAGGTCTCCTGCACTTCAGGCAGATTCTTTACCAACTGAGCTACGAGGGAAGATCAGGGACAATAGGATGAGGGCCACATAATCTAAATATTAGTTTCTTTCCTCTATCTACCAACCTATCAGGCTCCACCAAGGCCACAGAGATAGAATTATTAACGTGGACTTCCTTGGTGGTCCAGTGGTTAAGAATCTGCCTTCCAATGAAGGGACATGGGGTTCACATTTCTGATCTAGGAAGATGCCACATGCCTCTGGGCAACTAAGCCTGTGTACCCCAGCTAAAGAGAAGCCCGATCCCACATTTTGCAATGAAGATCCCACATGCCACAACTAAGAGACCCAATGCAACCAGAAACAAATGAATCAGTTCAGTTCAGTTGCTCAGTCATGTCCAACTCTTTGTGACCCCATGAATCGCAGCACGCCAAGCCTCCCTGTTCATCACCAACCCCTGGAGTTCACTCAGAGTTGCATCCATCGAGTCAGTGATGCCATCTAGCCATCTCATCCTCGGTTATCCCCTTTTCCTCCTGCCCCCGATCCCTCCCAGCATCAAAGTCTTCTCCAATGAGTCAACTCTTCGCATGAGGTGGCCAAAGTACTGGAGTTTCAGCTTTAGCATCATTCCTTCCAAAGAAATCCAAGGGCTGATCTCCTTTAGAAAGGACTGGTTGGATCTCTTTGCAGTCCAAGGAACTCTCAAGAGTCTTCTCCAACACCACAGTCCCAAAGCATCAATTCTTTGGCACTCAGGCATCTTCACAATCCAACTCTCACATCCATACATGACCACAGGAAAAACCATAGCCTTGACTAGATGGACCTTAGTCGGCAAAGTAATGTCTCTGCTTTTGAATATGCTGTCTAGGTTGCTCATAACTTTTCTTCCAAGGAATGTCTTTTAATTTCATGGCTGCAGTCACCATCTGCAGTGATTTTGGAGCCCCCCAAAATAAAGTCTGACACTGTTTCCACTGTTTCCCCATCTATTTGCCATGAAGTGATGGGACCAGATGCCATGATCTTCATTTTCTGAATTTTGAGCTTTAAGCCAACTTTTTCACTCTCCTCTTTCACTTTCATCAAGAGGCTTTTTAGTTCCTCTTCACTTTCTGCCATAAGGGTGGTATCATCTGCATATCTGAGGTTATTGATATTTCTCCCAGCAATCTTGATTCCAGCTTGTGCTTCTTCCAGCCCAGCATTTCTCATGATGCACTCTGCATAGAAGTTAAATAAGCATGGTGACAATATACAGCCTTGACGTACTCCTTTTCCTATTTGGAACCAGTATGTTGTTCCATGTCCAGTTCCAACTGTTGCTTCCTGACCTGCATACAGATTTCTCAAGAGGCAGGTCAGGTGGTCTGGTATTCCCATCTCTTTCAGAATTTTCCACAGTTTATTGTGATCCACACAGTCAAAGGCTTTGGCATAGTCAAGAAAGCAGAAATAGATGTTTTTCTGGAACTCCCTTGCTTTTTCCATGATCCAGTGGATGTCGGCAATTTGATCTGTGGTTCCTCTGCCTTTTCTAAAACCAGCTTGAACATCAGGAAGTTCACGGTTCACGTAAGTAAATATTTTTTAAAAAGATAGGCCCTGACAGAAGTCATTTTTCTAATTTGTTCCTTCAGGAGTGTTTTTATGTTATTAAAAAAGTACACAAGTAGATAGTGGCCAATACCAAAGCAGCGTATTTCCCAAGTTCGGGAAGGCCTAAAAGTAGATAGACATGTGATATTACCAGGGGAGAAACATAGAAACAGAACTGTCATATAGGAAGTGTCCTATAGAACTATACAGGTAGCTGGAATATAGAATTACTTCAAGAAGTAACAGATGTACCTCTAAAGCATTTGGGCCAAAGTGCACAGCCAGTATCATTAGAGGACCTGAGGCCCTCCAGAAATCTACTGAATAATATAAAAATTTTAAGAAGACACTCTGTACAGCGTAAAGTTTGAGAAGCATTGCCTTAGAGCCTAGACTTATACTGTTTGATATGGTAGCTGCTAGCCACGTGTGGTTATTGAGCATTTGAAATGTAACTAGCCTAAATAAACATACACGGTAAGTGAAAAATATGCACCCAATTTCCAAGATGTGTAGTATAAGAAAAATAGTGTAGTAAATATGTTTCAATAATCTTTATATTGATTACATATTGACATGATAATATTCTGAATATATCAGGTCAAATGAAATATATTTTATACAAATCATTTTACCTGTTTATTTTTATCTGTTTAATGTGGTTACTCGAGAATTTGTAATTACATATGTTGGCTGGCCAAGATGTATAAACTTACTATAGCCTGTCTCTCCTACTGATTACAGTTAAAAACCCTGGATAGAATATGAAAAAAAAATTACTTGAGATCTTTGCAAAGGAACAATATCAAATGGATTAGGGATTGGAGTCAAATCTAATTCCAAAGAAAGGCAAAGAATGTTCAAACTACCACACAATTGCACTCATTTCACATGCTAGCAAAGCAATGCTCAAAATTCTCCAAGCTAGGCTTCAACAGTACATGAACTGAAAACTTTCGGATGTTCAAGTTGGATTTAGAAAAGGAAGAGGAACTGAGATCGAATTGCCAACTTCCTTTGGATCACAGAAAAAGCAAGAGAATTCCCATTAAACATCTAATTCTGCCTCATTGACTACACTAAAGACTTTGACTGTGTACATCACAACAATCTTGGAAAATTTTTACAGAGATGGGAATACCAGACCACCTTACCTGCCTCCTGAGAAACCTGTATGCAGGTCAAGAAGCAACGGTTAGAACTAGACACGGAACAACCGATTGGTTCAAAATTGGAAAAGGAGTATGTTAAGGCTGTATATTGTCACCCTGCTTATTTAACGTATATGCAGAGTATTTCATGCGAAATGCTGGGCTGGATGAAGCACAAGCTGCAATCAAGATGGCAGGTGGAAGTAATAACCTCAGATATGCAGATGACACCACCCATATGGCAGAAAGTGAAGAGGAACTAAAGAGCCTCCTGATGAAAGGGAAAGAGAAGAGTGAAAAAGTTGGCTTAAAACTCAGCATTCGAAAAACTAGGATCATGGCATCTGGTCCCATCACTTCATGGGAAATATATGGGGAAACAGTGGAAACAGTGTCAGACTTTATTTTGGGGGGCTCCAAAAATCACTGCAGATGGTGATTGTAGCCATGAAATTAAAAGACGCTTACTCCTTGGAAGAAAAGCTATGACAAACCTGGATAATATATTAAAAAGCAGAGACATTACTTTGCCAACAAAGGCCTGTGAAGTCAAAGCTATGGTTTTTCCAGTAGTCATGTACAGATTTGAGAGTTAGACTATAAAGAAGGCTGAGTGTCAAAGAATTGATACTTTTGAGCTGTGGTGTTGGAGAAGACTCTTGAGAGTCCCTTGAACTGCAAGGAGATCAAACAAGTCAATCCTAAAGGAAAAGAATCCTGAATATTCATTGGAAGGACTGATGCTGAAGCTCTAATGCTTTGGCCACCTGATGCAAAGAACTGACTCATTCCCTTATGCTGGAAACATTGAAAGCAGGAGGGGAAGGAGATGACAGAGGACGAGATGGTTGGATGTCATCACAGAATTGATGGTCATGAGTTTGAGCAAGCTCCAGGAGATAGTGAAGGACAAGGAAGCCTGGCATATTGCAGTCCTTGGGGTTGCAAAGAATGGAACACGACTTACCCAATTAGATGCATTAATAAAATGATATAGCTAGGCTAAAAGAATAGAAAAAGATATACCATGCAAACCCATTTAAAAGAGAACTGGAAGAGTTATGGAAGATTACCATAAATAAACAGATGTCTTCATCAAGAAGACATAAGAAGAATCCTAAATGTGATGCTAACCTAGCAAAAAAGGACCAAAATACATGAAGTAAAAAATGATAAAGCTGAAAAAAGAAGTAGACAAATTCACAATGGTTCTTGCCAACTATAAACTTAATCCTCAGGATTTGATAGAACATTTAGACAAAAACTCAGCAAAGATAAATTGAAAAATTCTATCCATCAACATCATCCTTTATTGACACATACAGAACCCTCCAGCTGACCATGTAAGAGTGCACATTCTTTTTATGTGCTTTTGAAACATTCACCAAGGCAAATTCTGGGCCATAAAACAAACCTTAACAATTTTTTAAAAAGTGAAATAATGTGTAATAGTATTATATCACTATTGAGATTTAAATTAGAAATCAATATAAAAGAGCTATGTGAGAACTCTGAAACATTTTAAAATTAGAGCATTTATTTCTCCATCTATTTGTGTCTTCTTTGATTTCTTTCATCAGTGTTTTATAGTTTTCTATATATAGGTCTTTTGTTTCTTTAGGTAGATTCATTCCTAAGTATTTTATTCTTTTCGCTGCAATGGTGAATGAAAGTGAGTATACTACCCAAAGCAATCTATAGATTCACTGCAATCCCTATCAAGCTACCAATGGTATTTTTCACAGAACTAGAACAAATAATTTCACAATTTGTATGGAAATACAAAAAACCATGAATAGCCAAACCAATCTTGAGAAAGAAGAATGGACCTGGAGGAATCAACCTGCCTGACTTCAGGCTCTACTACAAAGCCACAGTCATCAAGACAGTATGGTACTGGCACAAAGACAGAAATATAGATCAATGGGACAAAATAGAAAGCCCAGAGATAAATCCACGCAACTATGGACACCTTATCTTTGACAAAGGAGGCCAGAATATACAATGGAGAAAAGTCAATCTCTTTAACAAGTGGTGCTGGGAAAATTGGTCAACAATCTGTAAAATAATGAAACTAGAACACTTTCTAACACCATACACAAAAATAAACTCAAAATGGATTAAAGATCTAAAAGTAAGACCAGAAACTATAAAACTCCTAGAGGAGAACATAGGCAAAACACTCTCCGACATAAATCACAGCAGGATCCTCTATGACCCACCTCAAGAGCAATGGAAATAAAAGCTAAAATAAACAAATGGGGCCGAATTAAAAGCTTCTGCACAGTGAAGGAAACTATAAGCAAGGTGAAAACAGAGCCTTCAGAATGGGAGATAATAATCGCAAATGAAGCAACTGACAAAGAATTAATCTCAGAAATACACAAGCAACTCCTGCAGCTCAATTCCAGAAAAATAAGAGACCCAGTCAAAAAATGAGCCAAAGAACTAAACAGACATTTCTCCAAAGAAGACATACAGATGGCTAACAAACACATGAAAAGATGCTCAACATCACCAATTTATCAGAGAAATGCAAATCAAAACCACAATGAGGTACCATCTCATGCCAGTCAGAATGGCTGCAATCCAAAAATCTACAAGCAATAAATGCTGGAGAGGGTGTGGAGAAAAGGGAACCCTCTTACACTGTTGGTGGGAATGCAAACTAGTACAGCCACTGTGGAGAACAATGTGGAAATTCCTTAAAAAACTGGAAATAGAACTGCCTTATGACCCAGCAATCCCATTGCAGGGTATACACACCGAGGAAACCAGAACTGAAAGAGATGTGTACCCCAATGTTCATGGCAGTACTGTTTACAATAGCCAGGACATGGAAGCAACCTAGATGTCCATTGTCAGATGAATGGATAAGAAAGCTTTGGTACATATATACAATGGAATATTACTCAGCTATTAAAAAGAATGCATTTGAGTCAGATCTAATGAGGTGGATGAAACTGGAACCTATTATACAAAGCAAAGTAAGTCAGAAAGAAAAACAATGCAGTAAATTAACACATATATATGGAATTTAGAAAGATGGTAATGATGACCCTATATGTGAGATAAGAAAAGAGACACAGAGATTAAGAACAGACTTTTTTTCTAATTAATTAATTTATTTTAATTGGAGGCTAATTACAGTATCGTTGCCGAGGCCCAGCCCTGGTGGATCCAGGGAATTCAAAGCAGGGATGGAGTCGGAGTCTTGGGAAGGACTATTTAATTAGGAATATAAAGAGAGATTAGCAAAGAATAGTGTAGTAGGAAAATTAGTGGAGAAAAGATGCTGAATAACTTGATTTACGTGGAAAACTAACAAAGTTCCAAGACAAGGAACTTGCACTGTCTACGTTAGGCCACTGGCGCCCACTTGAATAGCAGAGGGTGCCCTGTCTTCGGCTCCCTCTCACGTGTGTCTTAAAAGCCAGGGCAAGTAAGTAGACTCGGAGAGCCTCCATGCCCCAGATGGGAATTCGGCCTGAAAATAGAGTAAAGAAGACACGGTGGAAACCAGTCTTACCAGTGACTGGCCCATCCTCTATTGTCCAGAAAGGCCCTGTATACCTTTTTTTGTACATAGAGATTAATGAATAATATAAAATTATGCAGTGTCAACAGCCCTGACTCTTATCGAGACCAGGCTTTCTCTCTGCATACATATCTGTATACATAAGTCTTAGGTGATTTACATCATCTTCCTGGCAGAAGGCCAATTAACATTTTACAGCCCTTTTCTGATAAGGGTAATAGTGTTGTTCTTCCCAAAGTCTGGTGCCACTCTCAGAAAGCACTAAATAAAGTTACATTCTTACATAGCAAGGACACAACAATTTATAACAAGAAAGTGGAGTACAGTGATTTATAACAAAGAGAAAATTCATTAACTCAAAAGTCTAGTATTGCTAACATAAAAAACTACTATATTCCTATATCTGCATCCCATTTACATTGATTAATATCCTCCCAGGTGCCTAAAAGATAAAGGATATGGAGGCCTGGCGGCAAACATTAACTCAACAATGGAACCCTTCACCAAACTAATTCTTAGCTCTAAAAGGCTCTATATCTTTAAGATGTTTTAAGCTTCATGCCTCTCATGGTTGGGGGCTGTAAACAATCCACAAGTTGTAAAAGTCCGGGCAGACTGGTCAGATAAGTTAGAAAGCCATCAAAGGGGTTTAAACCGAGACATTCTTTTTATATGCAGGAGACTGTTGGAGCTCTAAGTTATCTTTTTCCAGAGAAAGGTGGTAATGTCAGAAGATTATAATATAGCAGACAGTAAACAGACAGATTTTGGTTTGGGGGTAGATGCTCAGACAGAGGACCCCTTGAGACCTGACTTGCCTTGCCCATCAGGCCTCTCCACATGACCTTGTCATGGGTGGGATCTCCCGTGCTGGCTCCCGGCATCCTGTGGTGGTTTTTGCCATTCATTGATATGAATCATCCACGGGTGCACATGTGTTCCTCATCCAGAAACCCCCTCCCACCTCCCTCCCCAAGGAACAGACTGTTGGACTCTGTGGGAAGAGGCGAGGGTGGGATGATCTGAGAGAATAGCATTGAAACATGTAGATTACCATATGTGAAACAGATTGCCAGTCCAGGTTCAATGCATGAGACAGGGTGCTTGGGGCTGGTGCACTGGGATGACCCAGAGGGATGGGATGGGGAGGGAGGTGGGAGGCGGGTTCAGGATGAGGAACACGTGTGCACCCGTAGCTGATTCATGTCAGTGTATGGCAAAAACTACTACAATATTATAAAGTAATTAGCCTCCAATCAAAATAAATTTAAAAAATAAAAATAAATTTAAAAAAATTAAGTATTTATTTAAAAACCCATGGGTTATTGGCAGAAAAATGGAAAAAGGATACAAAGATCTAATGGGATAAATAGCAAAACAACTTACAAAGTGATAAACTTAATCATTACCAATAATTATACTGAATGTTGGTGGTATAATCCCCCTACCCCACTTCCATTAAAAGGCACATATTTTCAGATTGGTGAAAAAAATAATGACCCAATTATATGCTGCCTACATGAAACCAATTTTAAATACAAAGATTCAAAGTAGAATAAAGTCAAATTTGGTAAATGATGTATTATGATAATAGTAAGCAAAAAAAGATCAAGTGGGTGTATTAATACCAGACAGTGTATTTATAGACAAATACTTTACAGCAAATATCATCAGAGATAGAGAAGGCTACTCCATAGTGATAAAGGGGTAACTTCCTCAAGAGGACATAATAATCATAAAAGATTTACTTATCTAATAATATAACTTCAACATACATAAAGGAAAAAATAATGGCAGAAATGAAAGAACAAATTGGCATGTTCACAATTATAGTTAGAAATTTCATAATTGATAGGTGAGGTAGGCCAAAAATCAGTAAGTATTAAGAAACATTCTTTGTAATATTTAAAACATTCTTTTCATGTGAACATGGAACATTCCCAAGACAGACTATATTCTGGGTTATAATGAAAGCATTTATAAATTTAATAGGATTAAAGTCATACTAAGACCCCCTGAAGGAACAGAGACCCACTCTAGTATTCTTGCCTAGAGAATCCCACAGACAGAGGAGCCTGGCAAGATTGAGTCCTTTGGGTTGCAAAGAGTCAGACACAACTGAGTGACTAACACACACACACACAAGAATGTTTGTCACAGTGGAATTAAAGTAGAAATCAATAGCAGAAAGATCTGTGGAAAATTTTGGCATGTTTGTAAGCCAAATAACACACATCTAAATAAAGAAGGACGAACACTGAAGAATGGATGCTTTTGAGCTGTGGTACAGGAGAAGACTCATGAGAGTCCCTTGGACTGCACGGAGAATAAACCAGACAATCCTAAAGGAAATCAACCTTGAATATTCATTGGAAAGACTGATACTGAAGCTGAAGCTCCAATACTTTGGCCACATGAAGTATTGATGACCGACTCATTGGAAAAGACCCTGATGCTGAGAAAGATTGAAGGCAAAAGGAGAAGGAGGTGGCAGAGGATGAGATGGTTAGCATCACTGACTCGAGGACATGAATCTGATCAAACTCCAGGAGATGGTAAAGGACAGGCCTGGCGTGCTGCAGTTCATGTGGTCACAAAAAGATGGACACAACTTAGTGGCTGAACAACAACAAGGGAAAATTATGAATGAGTTTTTAAAATAATTTTAAATTAATTGTTTTTTGGCTATGCTGGGTCTTCATTGTTGCATGGGCTTTTCTCTAGTTGCAGCAAGTGGGAGTTAATTTTTAGTTGCGATATGTGGGCTTCTCATTTCAGTGGCTTCTCTTGTTGCAATGGGTTCTAGGGCCAGAGGGCTCAGCAGTTGTGACTTCCAGGCTCTAGAGCGCAGGCTCAATAGTTCTTCACATGGGCTTAGTTGCTCCTCGGTATGTGGGATCTTCCCAGATCATGAATCGAACTCATGTCTGCTGCATTGGGAGGTGGATTCTTTACCCCTGAGCCACCAGGGAAGCCCCATGAAAACTTTTATGCCAGTAAGTTTGACAACCTAGATGAAATAGGCAAGTTCCTTGAAAGCCCCAAATTACCAAGGCTGAACCAAGAAGAAATAGATAACCTGAACAGCCCTAAATTATATCCTGAACTGAATTTTATATCCAGCCTGAATTGAATTATATCCCATAATTTAGGATATATAATTACTTTATCAAGATAGTTTAAAGGATTGAATTAGTGGTAAAAAACAAACAAGCAAACCCCTTCTTCTAAAGGTAAATCCAGACCCAGATGGCTTCACTGGTGAATTCTGTCAAACACTTAAGAAAAAAATAATAACAATATTAGGCAAAGTCTTCCAAAAAATTGAAGAGGAGGCAATACTTTGGACCCTTTCTCTGAAGCAACCAAAACCCTGATATCAAAATGAGACAAAGATATTATATGAAAAAGAAAGGACAGACTAATATTTCTACCTCGGGAACATAAGTACAAAAATTCCAAACAAAATTTTAGCAATTCTAGTCCAACAATTAAAAAATGAGATAATCCCTCATGACCATGTGAAGCGAAGTATATTTCAAGAAAACAAGATTTATTTAACATTCAAGAGATCATTTAACTCACCATATTAAAAAGCAAATAAGCAAAGAGCTCTCAGATACATCAACAAAGACCAAGTGTTAATTGCCCAGTCATGTCTGACTCTTTGCAACCCCATGGACTGTAGCTCACCAGGCTCTTCTGTCCATGGGATTCTCTGGGCAAGAATACTGGAGTGGGTTGCCATTTCCTTCTCCAGGGGATTCTCCCAACCCATGGATAGAACCTGGGTCTCCTACATTGCAGGCAGATTCCATATGGTCTGAGCCACCAGTGCAGTCCACATCAACAGAAGCACAGTCTATAAAAGAAAAATTGACAAGTACTTTTTCTATATTAAAACTTTTGGTCTTCAAAATACTTGGAGAGTGAAGAATTACAGACTAGGAGAAACTGCAAACTGAATATCTCACAAAGAACATTTATCCACAGTATGTGAAGAACACTCAAAACTCATTAAGAAAACAGCATATTAAGAAAAATATGCAAAATATTTGAAAATACTTTACTAAAGAAGATACATGATGGTAAATACATACATGAAAAGATGTCTAACATCATTAACAATTAAAATATGTAAATTGAAGCCTCAGATATGCAGATGACACCACTGTTATGGCAGAAAGTGAAAAAGAAATAAAGAGCCTCTTGATTAAAGTGAAAGAGGAGAGTGAAAAAGTTGGCTTAAAGCTCAACATTCAGAAAATTAAGATCATGGCATCCAGTCCCATCACTTCATGGGAAATAGATGGGGAAACAGTGGAAACAGTGGCTGACTTTATTTTTCTGGGCTCCAAAATCACTGCAAATGGTGATTGCAGCCATGAAATTAAAAGACGCTTACTCCTTGGAAGGAAAGCTATGACCAACCTAAATAGCGTATTCAAAAGCATAGACATTACTTTGCCAACAAAGGGCTTTCTAGTCAAAACTATGATTTTTTCCCAGTGGTCATGTATGGCTGTGAGAGTTGGATTATAAAGAAAGCTGAGCACTGAAGAATTGATGTTTTTGAACTGTGGTGTTGGAGAAGACTCTTGAGAGTCCCTTGGACTGCAAGGAGATCCAACCAGTCCATCCTAAAGGAGATCAGTCCTGAATATTCATTGGAAGGACTGATGCTGAAGCTGAAACTCCAATACTTTGGCCACCTGATGCGAAGAGCTGACTCATTTGAAAAGACCCTGATGCTGGGAAAGATTGAGGGCAGGAGGAGAAGGGGACAACAGAGGATGAGATGGTTGGGTGGCATCACTGACTTGATGGACATGGGATTGAGTCAACTCCAGGAGCTGGTGATGGACAGGGAGGCCCGGCGTGCTGTGGTTCATGGGGTCGCAAAGAGTCAGACACGACTCTGAGCGACTGAACTGAACTGAAGGGTAACTTCTCAGGTGGATTCTTTACCAGTTGAGCTACCAGGGAAGCCCTAGTAGGGTAGCACTATATACCTATTAGAATGGCTGCAATAAATAAAACCAACAGTGCTATGCCGGGAGCCAGTGTGAGGAATCCCACCCGTGACAAGGTCATGAGGAAGGAAGCTGACATACGCAAGGCATGCTCAGACTTCAGGGACCCCTCTGGAAATTCCTAACATGTACCCCAACAAAAATCTGCCGGCTTTTGTGCTCTGCTTTTCCACTCTTCTGACATTTTCTGGAAAAAGTCAATTCAGGGCTTTAGTCTTCTGCATTTGAAAGAGTGTTTCAATCCAAATACTCCTCTGATGGCTTTCTAGCCTGCCTGCAGGACTCCTACAGCTGCGCGTGTGAATGTTTGAGGCCTCCTGACCGCAGGAGGCACAGGAAGCTTAAAACATCCTAGGAATGTAGGGGCTTCTGAGTCAAAATCTTTAGAATAGGACTGATTAAAGGTTTCATTTGTTGAGTCAATATTTGCTGCCAAATTTTCACATCCTTTATTTGTAGATATAGTTGGTATACAGAAAAACAAGTAGTAGACCTTGTATTAGCAACATTAGATCTTTGAGTTAAGTACCTTCTTTGTTATATCCCACTGCACCTTTGTTCTATAGAGATGTAACTTTAATGTTAATGCTTTAAGGAGATGTAGATTAAAGAAAAAACACTTCAGGGGAAACAAAATTAACATTCATTAAGGAAGAGAGCCAAAAGGTGTTAACAAGCCTCTTGGCCAGAAGATAATGTAAATCACCTGAGACCTTTTGTATACCAAATGATGTAGAGAAAGAGCCTGAGCTGCGAACGCTACATAATCTTGTGTTACCCATTGATCTCCGTGTTTTATCAAAAGTATAAAAAGGCCTTCTGAACAATAAAGGATGGGGCCAGGGGCCAGGGGCCGGGGGCCAGCTTCTGGGGCCAGCTTCTTGGACCAGCTTCTCTAACTAGTCTCCTGGCCTGGTTTCTTGGGACTCTGGCTCCCCCCGTGTCTCTCTCTCTCTTTCTTCTTCTCTCTCTTTCCCTCTCTCTGCTCTTTACTTTAACTTCAGGCTGAATCTCCACCTGGAGCGCGGAGGCTCGCCAGGTCTACTTACTTGCCCCGGCTGTTAAGACCCGCGAGAAAGGGAGCTTAAGGCGAGGCACCCTTAGATATTCAAGCGGGCGCCGGTGGCCCAACGTAGATGGTGCAAATTCCTTGTCTGGAATTTTATTGGCCTTCCACGTAAACCAAGCTATTCAGCCCTCTTCCTCCACTTAATCTTCCTACTACACTATAGTTTCTTAATCTAATCTTTCATTAATAAATAAACAAGTCTTTCCACGCCGACGCCATCCACCCTTCGAATTCCCTGGATCTGCCGGGGCTGGACCCCGGCAGTGCTAGCTGCTGGTGAAGATGTTCCACTAATGGAAGAGATACATTGCTTGTGAGAATGCAAAATGGTACAGCTACTATGGAAAACAGCCTGGCAGTTTCTTACAAAGTAAACCATGTATTTGCTCTCTTTCCCACCTGTCTCACAACTGGGTGGTTATTCAAGAGAAATGAAAATTTATGATTTATGTCTATATATAAATGTGCATACAGATGTTTATATGCAGAATCTTCAAAATTGGACATGACTAAATGTCCTTCAGTGGGTGAAAGGATAAAAGGTACATTCCTAAGAGAAAGAAGACTCTTAAGAAAAGAGGAGCAGACTTGATATTTGCCATAAGAAAGAAAAACTACTTTATTTGATAGTTTAAAGCAATCAGTCTCTAAAGGCTACTACTATCTGACTTCATGTATATGACATCTGGATAAGACAAACTAAAGGATGGGCAACCCATCAGTGTTTGCCAGGATTAGATTAGGGGGAATATTTGGATACAAGGGAGGAGAAAGAGCTAGTCATTTTGGAGGCTGGTACTGTTCAGAATCTTGATCATGGTTGTGGATACATGATGCTGCATTCATGAAGGCAGAATAATGGGTCCTGAAGACGCTCACCTTCTTATCCCCAGAGCCAGTACATATGTTATGCTATGTGACCAAGAGGAGTTAAAGTTGTGGGCAGAATTCAAGCTTCTAATCAGTTGATCTTGAAATAGGAAAATTATACTGAATTATCCAAATGGGCTCAGTGTAATTACAAGTGTTCTTAAAAGTGGGAGAGGGAAGTGAAGAGGGGTCACTCTGATGTAACTGAAGAAGGGCTCAGCTTGCCTCTGCTGACTTTGGAGATGGAGCAAGGGGGCTGCAAGCCAAGGGATGTGGGGCACCTCTAGCTGCAAAGAATAAGGAAAGGGGTGATACCCAGAACCTTCGGAAAGAAGTGCAGTCCTGTCCATGCCTTAGTTCTAGCTGAGTGAGGACCGTGCCAGACTTCTGTCCTACAGAACTCTGAGATCATACATTTGTGTTGCTCACTGCACTCAGTTTGTAGTATTTTGTTATGATGGCAGTGGAAAACTAATACAGTAGTCATGTGCCCAAACTTAAAGAATTGTGTTTCAGAAGCAGACTTGACTTCATGTTAATTAAAAAATAAATTGAAAACTTTTAGGTGGTTCACAGTGTATTTCTGTTGGACAGCACTGGTGTAGACACCTCAAAAGCAGTGTATATGTGTGTGTGCTCAGTCATGTCCAACTTTTTGCGACCCCAAGGGCTGTAACCCGCCAGGCTCTTCTGTGCATGGGATTCTCCAGGCAAGAATACTGGAACGGATTGCCATTTCCTTCTGCAGGGGATCTTCCCAACACAGGGATCAAACCCACGTCTCTTGAATCTCCTGCCTTGGCAGGCAGATTCTTTACCACTAGAGCAACCTGGGAAGTCCTAGGAATACCTTTTTACTCTGAGTATCCAGCACAGTGGCTGGTGTGAAACATTATAAGTACCAAACATCTGTTAGACCCATATGTGAATTAGGAACGTTGACGGGCACTATGCACTGCTTCTCTTCTTTTTTTTTTTTTTTTTCAAAATTTCCAAAGGTTTATTGCTCTTGTGTGTTTTATTTCATTAAAAAATATTTATTTATTTGGTTGTATCGGGTTTTAATTGCTGCACATGTAGCTTCAACCTTTTTTTTCTTTTTATTATTATTATTATTATTATTATTTTAAATCTTCCAGACCCCAGAAACTCAAGGACTCCCTCCCACCCAAAAGTTCCCGGTGATACATCCTCCTCTTCCTGACCTATTTCTAGAGCCAAGAAAGATGCGTATAAATGAATCCTTTGTTTTAAAATGAATGTGAACACAGGGACTCTGTTTTGTAAACCAAAGTTGAGTACATAGACCTGCGTGCTTGAGCTAGAGAGTATTTGAAATAATCACAGAAGACACAAGGTTTTGGTTATCTTCAAGGAGTATGCGACCATTTTGGATGAAAAGTTGCTGCAGATTCTGCATTGTTTTCTGAACTCTGGCACTTCAGTATTACTGTGAGTGTCATTTTTGATCAGCAGTTTTTACTATGTCATATTGTTTAGAAGAGGTTTATTTCATACCTTTCTGTTTTCAAAAAAGGAGGCAAAGATTGCTCTTACTTAGAAAATAACATTTTGTGTAAGACACTTTCATCTTTAATGTATGGAATCCAAAAAAATTTAGAAGAAATCATGAACATTGTTAATTTTCATGGTCAGAGTTAGCTCACATAGTTCAAGAAGATTCTTCACCTTTTGAGAGAATTTAAAAACTAGTGTTCCTTAGAGAGAGGCTATAGGCATCTTGAAATTACAAGTAAAATTTATGTGCTTATTTTTCTTGGAGACAAGAAACATACCTTTCATCAGCATCACAAAGAGACTAGCTACTGCCTTAGCAAATCATGAAAGTCCACTATGGAGAAGAGTTATTTCATATGTATTACTCACATATCAGTTTTCCAAAATGTATTTTGTAGAGCAATGGTCCCAAAAGCATCATTAAGAGGAACAGGATTCTATGATGAAATCATGGGAAACATATTCTACTATATGTACTTTTGGAGATTCTTTATATATATCACATTATTTGTTACATCCTAGGTCTTGAGAAAATATGCTCCATAGTTAAATTCCACCTCTCACTAGAGAGCAGTATTGTTGCTGCATTGTGTAGACACATTGTGAATCTAAAGCCATATATTTCATATAAATCTTTGTTGAGTCCCATGTGTTTTTATTAAAACTGTATGTATTTTTATAATTTACAGTTTAAAGTTCTTAAAGAAGTTTGTTTGTCTTCAAGAAAGCTGTTTATATGAATGAAGAAAAATATTTTAGCTTGTGAATGATTTTGGCTAAATACCAGTCTTAATTATCTACTGAAGGGAGATACTTTCACATTTAAGAAGGAACTATGATATTATTTTAATTGAATTCAACAGCAAAAAAACCAAGCAAAGCATACCCACTCAATTACTGTTTCTTCGTTTTACATTTCCAAGGAGATTTATAGAGAACTTACTGGAAAAATCATGTCTTAGAGTATTAAAGGTATTCAATACATGGATCTACTGAATCTTTACTACAGAGTACAATGAATCTGAATCTTCACCTGAATCACTCTCCTGGGATAAGAGAGGTTAGTAATTTTTAACCAGCTTTATTGAGATATAATTTACATGCCACAAAATTCTCCCATTTATAACATGCATGCAACAGTATTTTCTAGTGTAGTCACAGAGTTGCATAACTGTCACCTTTAGGATGTTTTCATCACTGAAAAAAGAAATTCTGTACCCTTTAGAGGTAAATCCCATCCCCACCTCCCCTCTAGCCCTAAGCAACTAGTCATCTACTTTTTTTTGTCTCTATGGATTTGCCTATTCTGGACACTTCATAGAAACAGAATCACACAGTATGTGGTTTTCTGCAATCGCCTTCTCAGCACAGTGTTTCCAAGGTTCATCGATGTTGTGGCATGCGTGAGTGCTTTATTTCTCTTTATGATAAAAATATTCTACTGTGGAGATGCGCCACATTTTATTATCTATTCATCAGTTAATGGGCATTTGGGTAGCTTCACTTTTTGATTCTTTTGTGAGCACTGGTATATACAGTTTTATGTAGACATGTTTTCAATGCGATTGTGTATATACCTCAGGGTGGAATTGTTGGGTCATTTTGTAACTCTATTTGACTTCTGAGGGATTGCCGGACTATTTTTCTCACCCTGAATACTCTCAACTAAGCTAAATCCACTTTTGAGCCTCTCTAATGAATCGGTCCTGGGTGTTCTTTGGAAGGAATGATGCTAAAGCTGAAACTCCAGTACTTTGGTCACCTCATACAAAGAGTTGACTCATTGGAAAAGACTCTGATGTTGGGAGGGATTGGGGGCAAAAGGAGAAGGGGACAACAGAGGATGAGATGGGTGGATGGCATCACTGACTTGATGAACGTGAGTTTGAGTGAACTCCAGGAGTTGGTGATGGTCAGGGAGGCCTGGCGTGCTGTGATTCGTGGGGTCGCAAAGAGTCGGACATGACTGAGCGACTGAACTGAACTGAGTGAATTTTTAATTTCAGTTATTTAACTTTTCTACTCAACTTTCTTTTTGATTTGTTTTTATAATTCTCTTTATTGATTGATATACTGCATTTGAAAACACACCATTGTCACACTTTCCTTTAATTCTTTAGACATGATTTCCTTTAGTCTTTTGAACATAGTTAGAATAATTGACAAAAAGTCCTTATCTACCTAGCCAACATCTGGGCCATTTTATAGACATTTCCTATTGGCTGTTTTTTTCTTTTGTAGAGGCAATATCTTCCTGTTTCTCTGTGTACCTCATAATTTGTGGTTGAAATCTGGACATTGTAGATAATGTAACAACTCTGGTGTCTAGCACTTCCCCCCGCCCTTGCTCTTACAGTCCTGTATGTTACTATTGCTGTTTGTTGTGGTTGTTTTTTCTTATTACTGCTTTTTGTTCAGCAGCTTCCCTAGACTTAATCTGTAGATTCTATATTCTCCACAGTGTGTTCCCTAAGTTCTTTGCTAACTTTTTTTTTTTTAATTCTTGTTTTTATTTTTAAGACTAGTACCTAAGGCTCACCTGGTGTCAGTATGCTTTACCAGTTGCCCAGGTCACTGGTAGTTCAGAGTTCCTTGATTGCCTTGAGGCACTTTGTCTTCCGCCCACATTTTTGCATGAGGTTCTGTTTGAAGCACAACTTCAAATCTCAGGCAGTACAGGAGTTTGCCTTAGATTCCTGCTTGCTTAGCACTTCAGAGTCAGTCAGAAATGAATGACTAGGCTTTTTCCTTTCTTGGGTTGTTCCTGGGCTGGGGAATATCCCTGATCGTGGGCACAGGCTGCACACGTGCCCAGCCTTCTAGATCCTCAGGAATGTGTCAGAGCTCTTCAAAGTTCTCTGCCGTCAGCTAGCTCTCCTTCATTTCTTCCTTCTCCATTTTTGTCCAGGTTCTTGTTGGTCTCAAGCGAAGTTGCAGCCTCTGGCAGCTGTGAGGTTAAGTGTTAATAGTAAATTGCTATTCTTTTCACCAGTGCCCTGGGAATAGGACTATTCTCACCTGATCTGAGCTTTAAGTTGAATAAAATAGAAACAACAATGGGGGCATGGGGGTTTTCCCAAGAGCTGCTAATTTTATCAAAAGATTGACTGTCCTGCAGAGATGGAGCTTTTACTGGAGTCCCAAAGAGGTCAGTGTCCTGTTGAAGCTGCAGGCATTCCATGGTCACCCCACCCTTCAGCTGGGGAGGGAGAAGGGTTGGGATACCTCCCATGAAAATGGCACAGACGTCACTGTTTTTTAAATGAGATTCAGTAGTTTTTCTTGAATGGATGTTTTCTGATGAGCTATTTTGTTCTGTGCCTCTGATTAAGTTGCAGAATTCTGAAAAGGTTGAATATAGATTTGCTTGTATTTTCATTGTCGGTGGGGGTGTGGATTCACAGAGGTGTATGCTTTACTATTTCAACTGGATCGTCTTCCCACTCCGGTATTCTTGCCTGGAGAATCCCAGGGACAGAGGAGCCTAGTAGGCTGCCGTCTGTGGGGTTGCACAGAGTCGGACACGATTGAAGCGACTCAGCAGCAGCAGCAGCAGTCTTAACTGAACTCAAGTATTGAATAAACAGCCATGCTGTGCACCCCTGTGCTTAGTCAATAAATGACTTAATGAATGGAAAGTACTCAGAAGAGCTTTGGGGCACATGTTGTAAGTACCATGAGCATGTGGGCACATGAGTGTTGGCTGTGATGACTGTTTTTCTTCCCCTGCCCACCACCCCGCACCTCCACTCCTCCCCACTCCCCGCCAAGAGCACTGTCTCTCTTCTGCTTCAGTGTTTGGAGCATAGTGAAGAGTAGACTATTTGAAGCTGCAACTCTGTGAAGCCACTGATAAGGGAGGAACACATTTAAGATGTATTTTCAATGATTTAACATTGTGACTAATAACCAGTGCAAAGGGCTTCAAACCCCAAGCTAGCCTTGCAGATGGATAGCTTCTCCTCAAGCTTGGGAGTAAAACTGGGGTCAGAGCGAGCTGTGACTGGAAATTCAGTGTTATGACAGAGGTACTAAACAGTACTGAAGATGTCTCTGTTCAACTGTTCTCAAATCTAGAGATAATCAGTGCGTTTCTCTTATGGAAATGTTTATCTTAAGCTATGCTAATGTACTATGCATTTACCCCAAACTCTGTCTTCAAGTCGGTTCCACCTCTTGGCTCAGAACCTACTTGAAAATCCAGTATGTTATATTCAGATATTGTTACCCCAATCTATGTAAGCGAAACTATTTGTACGGTGATCTGCCCTTCTTCAAGATTCAAGTTAATCATTTTATGGTCCAAGATGAACCATTTGGTGCCAAGATTATCCCAAAGTGCATCTTATGGGTGAGGGGCCTGGTGTCATTCTGAGTTTTAAGACATTCTTTTCTTTCATTAACAGACTGCTAGTGACTATATAACATCCAGCTGAAGACTAGCAGGGGAATACTATTTCTGCCCCCTTCTGATGCCTATGTCAGAAGCTTTCTCTGTCTCCTTTATATTTTAATAAAACTTTATTACACACACACACACACACACACACACACACAAATAAGTGATCTCACTTCAAGAAACCTAATTGAATAGAAAAGCACTGTTTCTCTTTTTCTTTTTAAACTCTGTTTCTAAGGATCAAGGCTGCCCATGGCCAAGTTGCTAACGGGATCTGTTGATTACAGTGAGACAAATAAAAGGAAATTAGAAATTAGAGGCCTCCTGAATTAGGTTATTTTACATACACCTTATAAATGGAAAACAATTCACCATTCTATATAGCAGTGGTCCCCAGTCTTTTTGGCTACAGGGACTGGTTTGTGGGAGACAGTTTTTCCATTAACCAGGTTTGGGGGTTGGTATTGGGATGATTCAAGCACATTATATTTCTTGTGCACTTTATTTCTACTATTATTACATCAGCTACACCTCAGATCATCAGGCACTGGATCCCAGAGGTTGGGGACCCATGTGATATAGAACATTTGATCTGGGTAGCATAATCCCCGCAAGGGAAAACACCTGTGTGAAGGTGAATAAAAATGTCCTTTTGAAGCAATATATCAAAATACAGAAACAAAGTGCCTTGATTTTTAAAAGAATAAAAAGTTACATGAAATTACAAAAGCTTTAGATAATCCATGACATATTGACCTCAAATCTATGGGCAATACAATCAGTAGTCTTAAACATGTAACAAGACAAGGCTGGGTATTTGTATTTATTAGTGAAAAAAAAAGGAAAGTCCTGCTTTTTGATGACCCTGGAATTTAGGCAGGAAGTGACCAATCTAAGAAAATGATGCCAGGAGCCAGATTTGCATAGTGGGTTTTCATTTTAGTTTTGTTTGCAGAGAAGCACAATCTATGTGATTGTTGTTGTTGTTTTGTGTTGTTTTGTTTTGTGTTGTTTTGTTTTGTTTTGTTTTTAAGGACACATAGACAAAAGGGGACAGGCCAAGGCATTCTCTTGACCCCAGGCACCCTGTATAGGTGCCCCTTCCATCTGCTCCAGGGAAGGCTGCATGACTCCAAGGTTGGAAGCCTTGGAAACTCAAGGAGGCAGCTCAGCTGTGTAGTAGTCACTGCACTGCAGAGAATGGTGGCAGCTGCCTCTTAGGTGGAGGCTGTCAACCAGGGCAGTTAGCAGGGAAGATGGCAAGCTGTGGTGTGTGAATTCAAGTGAGACACTCTCCTAGGGAAGTCCTGGGAAGAACTATCTGAGGCTCGGGGAGGAACCTTGACCTACCATCATGCTCCAATCAGGGAAATCTGAATGATTGCTATGAATATGACTGCTTTAATATTTAACACGGGCTTCCCTGGTGGCCCAGATGGTAAAGAATCCACTTGCAATGTGGGAGACCTGGGTTCAGTCCCTGGGTTGGGAAGATCCCCTGGAGGAGGGCATGGCAACCCACTCCAGTAATCTTGCCTGGAGAATCCCCATGGACAGAGGAGCCTGGTGGGCTACAGTCCAAGGGGTCACAAAGAGTAGGACACAACTGAGCGACTAAGAACAGGACAGCACATTATCTACACACCAGTGAGAATTTAAGATACCCCTCCTATATGCCCAATGAAGTAGTATAGTATATTTCCAAATCTGTGTTGTTTCAGGGGGTGGGATGGGGGCTTCATGCTACATAGCATGCAGGCTCTTAGTTCCCCAACCAGAGACTGAACCTGTGCCTCTTGCAGTGGAAGTGAGGAGTCTTAACCTTTGGACTACCAGGGAAGTCCCTACCCCAGTTCTTTAAGGCTGCTTTTATTCACAGTTAGTAGATGAGGAAAGGAAGGCACAATAAGGTGAGCGGCTTTCCCAAGGGTGCACATCTAGAGTTTGGCAGAACCAGCTCAAATCTTGTTCATCCCAAATGTTGTTATCATTTTAGGACATCGTCTGTCATACACCTGTAGAAGTACACTTCTTACTTGCACCTTCAAAGAGTCTAAATACCAATGTAGAGTAAGCAAAAAAGGCCCGTAAACATCAACAACCGCACACATCAGAGGAATAGGCAAAGAGGTTAAAAAAGAACTTCTGTTAGTGTGTTTTTGGGTCCTACAAAATCACAATGAGAAAACTGGGAGGATGGAAATTTTCCTGCAGGAAAAGTGCTCCAAACAATGCACAAGAAACCTGACTCACAGGCTATCACTGTGATAAGTTAGTGTCCAGTAGCCAAAGCAACAGTTGCTTTCTATTCATTCAACCAAGTTGGGAAAAGAAAGTTACTGTCAAAAGCTGAGATGCTGATAATTGCATATGTGAGCTTCCATTTTAAAGCAAAAAGCATTACTGAAGCTGGCATCAATCCAGGGGAAGAGTAGTCAATATTAGAACAATTTGAGTGAATTTTAAGAATTGAATGATGAAGAAAACCCTTTATGTCTAAACATAAATTAACCAATTCTCAAGGGATCCAGGAGTACTAAATTACTCTACAAATTAGCCTGCAGGATGTTACTATCCCAGTAGAAATCATGCTGTTACATGCGAGAGGCTACCCTTTTGGATAAATAATTTTTATTAAAAGTTTTCTTTCTCAAGGATCTGGACCCGAAGATCTTGGCCAGTTTATGTATTTGATTTTTAAGATGTTAGAGCCGTCAGTGCTGAGACTGCGAGTGAGTCCCACTTTTATGGACTAAATTGTATCTCCAGCCCCCAGTCTGAATGTTGGAGCCCTGACTCCTAACGTGACTCTGGTTGGAGATAGGGTCTTACTTAAATGACGTTCAAATGAGGCCATAAGGGAGCGGTAGGACTGACCCAGTAGGACTGGTGCCCTTATAAGAAAGGGAGCGGCACCACGGTCCACACTCAAGGGCAAGGTGATGGCACAGTGAGAAGCCGTCTTCACGGCAGAAAAGGTCCCCACAAGACACCTGTGCTGCTGGCATCTTGATCTTGGACTTCCAGCCTCTAGAGCTGTGATAAAATACATGTCTGTTGTGTAAGCCACACAGGCTGAGTATTTCCGTACAACAATCTGACCAGACTAACGGTGCACAGCAACATCCTCAAATTTGAGTGTGGCTGTTTCACGTGCCTTATCATATGTCAGCATCATTTAGCATTCTTCTGTCAGTCCATAGAGAAGGCTCCAAGATAAGTGAGTGATTTTTACTACCTTTGTGTGAAGTTTAAAATAAGTGACATGAATTAAGCTGGGCAGATCTCCTTTGTCTCTCAGTTTATTTCCACTGCAAATCATTTACATGTATCTATGTAAATTTTGTATGTGCCTGGCTTCTCTTTCAACTGTAAATAATTTTGTTACCTTTGGAGTTGTCATTTAAATACCACTTAAAAAGTATTTTTACAAGGACTTTGCAATATCACAGGAAAAGCATTGGTCTTTTAATTCTGTAATGCTTGACATTCATCCAGGAAGAAGAGATGATCTAAGGAAAATGCAGATGAGGCATACATAATTTTTAGAGCTCATGAAAGGTGTGGATGAAATTAAGTTGTCTCCAGGTATTTATCGTATGGGCCATTCATTCTTTCAGCATAGTTTTTGAGTACTAATGTTGAACTAAGTTGACAGAGACACAGTAAGCTTTATGCAAAGCACTCATTTAATCAGCTCTAAGCCAACTCTTCTATGACCCTTTACCTTTTCTAACTAGTTTTCAAAAATAGCCTTGTTCTTCTGTGAACTCTTTAAGGAAAGATACCCTTTTTACCTTATTTCAGTGTCTCGAGAGACTCGTATTTATTACAAAATATTGAATTGTATTGAGGGCTACCTGAACTAATTACTTTCTTTTGCCCTTTAAAAACTGGAGTTAATAATAAAACTACAATAGATTTATAATAAGCTATTTTATCCTAAGTGTGTTTTAAAGCCACTTTTTTTTTCCATTCTCTGAGACCCAAAGAATACAAATATTTCCCTGGAAAACTGGGCAACTCTACAAACTCATGACAACTCCTTCAAACAAAAGAAGAGAAAAGTGGATCCATTTAGCCAGACAATAAAAATTAAGTTACTTCGATTTTGACTAAAGAAAACATCTTCTTTTATGGAAGAATTTCAAAACTTCAAATTACAATTTAAAATGATAGCTGAAGGGCATAATCTACAGGAAGGCAATTTTTGTAAGATATATTAAACTTGAACTTTTCTATTATATTTGATGAGATGTAAAATCATACCATTTTAAAACTTAAAATCAGGAAGGGGCCTTGGAGAGCTCCCATTGAAAAGCATATCACAAAGAAGAGCTCTTCTGTGTGTAAAAATGCAAATTTGCCTTTGAAAGATGGAGCAGCATTTCCCCAGAGGTCTGTCTACAGAGTGATTTTCAAATAAAGACACTGATAGTTAAAATAAAAAAAAAAAGAAGAAAGAAAAGTTGTTTTCTTAATATCTGATTTAAAAAAACGCACACACTACAAACCAACAAATAAACATCCATCATCTATGGTGCCTCTGCTAAAGATGCTGTATGTTGCCATGGCACCACAACGGGGTTGCTAGCTGGCTTGTCCACCCGGGAGAAGCCTGGCATTGCATTCTCCATACCCACACAGTATTAGGAGTCTCAGCAGTTTGTTGCGCTTTGCTTTTTCCCTAATTTTCTATCCCGACACTAAATAAATAATTCCTGGGCATTGAGCTATATCAGAAATGGCAAGAGGTTTGGAGTGAAACATAGCCAGATTTGGAATCAACTCTGCCATTTACTAAGTAAGTGGTCTTGGTCAGCCACTTCAGCACTCTCATTTTTAATTGAGTACTGGGAATGTTGATGCCTGCTCATGACATTGTTGTACAAGTTAGAGACAGTGCATCTAATCTAGGTACTGAGTCTAGTACCCAGTGGGCACATTTACCAGTATTCAGTTTGTATGTGGAATTGACCAATTTGTCATCCAGCTGTAGTTTCTCAGTTTCAGTGCAGATTGAGTTGTGACCAATTTACTTGTGTGAATCTAAACTAGTTTGGATGAGGTCAAGTGAAAAATAGCACTAGACATGTTGCCTTTATGCTAATTCAGAATCAGTGAAAGCCATGATATCACATATCACAAGCCATGATGTCCCTTACTAAAATAGTGGCAAACACACACACAAATACACTGCTTCTTTGAGCAACTTTTCCACCTTTATGCAGTCTCCCCTAAATGCACAAGAGTCATGATGAATATCATGAGCATTTAGGTACACAAATGTTTACTGAAAACCACTGTGTCAGGCACTTTACAAGATATCTAGGTAGCAGCTATGAACAGGATGGTCACAGTCATGAACTTCATGGTGTTAGAGAGAAAACAGACATTTAAAATTACTTATAAGCCCCTTTTCAACAGATTTTTTACTCCACTTACAATCCTATGAAAATTTAACAGTCAATTTCCTCAGAACCCAGTTCTCAGTTATGAGATACTGGCTATTTCCTGCTAAGGCAATAAGGCACCAGACCATATATTTATATTAGTGTGTAGTGCTCTGTTGCCAAAAAATAGTTCAATATCTGGAGTAAAGACTTCTGAGCAAAGAAGAAAAAGTAAAGGGGAATAGAAATTGGTGTCTCCTGGTCTGGGCAACCCAGGTTAAGTGTATGTAGCAAATAATCTGCCATAAAATGTGTTCTCATTCTTCCTATTACTTTATTTGCCTTTAATAATAGAAAATGAATGAGCCCAGCCATAGCCATTATGTATCTTACACACTTGGTCACCTAGGCTGGGTCTATTAGCAGGAATGCACCGATCCATCTGTCCAGTGAAAGTCCGGACTTTGAAAATTCGGGTTCAAAAAGAAATCAAATGTGGTGTGTCAGAGGTGGGGGATGGGAAAGAAGGACTCAGAGGTGATCAAAAGGTACAACCTTCTAGGAAATATTACAATGTAAGGTACAGCAAGATGGCTGTAATTAATGCTACTATATTTTATAAAGAAAACTGGATAAGAAAGTAGATTCTAAGAGTTCACATCTCAAGAATTTTTTTCCTTTCTTTTTACTATGTCTCTATGACATGATGGTTGTTGACTAAACTTTTGCTAATCATTTCACAATATATGTAAATCAAATCAGCATGCTGTGCACCTTAAACTTATACAGGATGTATGTCGATTATTTCTCCATGAAACTGGAAAAAGTCAGGTATGAGTTGATGTTACTGGCTTTGAAAACTCTTAGCAGTATTAACAAAGCTACTAGGTGTGTATTCTCTGATTTGGTCATTCTATTCCTAGACGTGAATTCAACAGAAGTACACACTATTTTGTTTCTTTTTTCTTATTTTTTGGTTTCCCACCTTTGATACTAGTTAAATTACTTCCTCCCATCCCAGATGTGCATGGATTTTATATCTACTTGAGTAGTGTAGTTGAAATTTTCTGTTGACCGCATTGAAGTACATAAATTTTAACTTTAATTTGAAAAAATAAATCAGATATGTGAAAAAGTAGAATAAATGGTATAATTAATCCTGTATGCCTAATTATTCTGAAGCAATTTTTTTTTTTTAATTTTGGTTACATTTGATTTATGATTCCAATCTTTCTTTTCTTTACTTTTTCATAATGTAATTTACTTTTTTAATGTGGATGGCTTTATTTTCTACCTAATTAACAGTCTGATAATTTGACAAGGAAAGATGACTCTTATCAAATATATTTATGCTGTATTAACATGATGAATTCAACAGTAATGCATACTATGTTTACCAGGTAATATGTATAGGAATTCTTATGGCACCACTTTTTTAATAGCCCCAAACTAAAAGCAACCCAACCGCTCATCAATAAATGGCAGAGAGGCCATCACCAGTGGCATAGTTCACGCGATGGCTGCGGCACAGCAGTGACAGCGAGAGATCTGGAGCTGCACGCAGCATCCCGCCTGAAGCTCATGAACATAATTCTGAGCGAAAGAAGCCAGGGAGACAAGGGTCCCATGTACGCCTCTTGTTCTTCCTAAGCAGGCTGGACTAACGAGTAGGGTGTTGGAGACCAGGATACTAGTGACCCTTGGAGGGCAGTGACAGAAAACACAAGGAGCTTCCGGACTGCTTGTGACGTTCTGCTTGATCTGGGCGCTGGTTTTATCCATGTGCTCACTCAGTAAACAGTAATTTGTGATTAATTCTGAATTAATATCTGCACACTTCTCAGTATATACGTCACACGTCTACAAAAACTCCCCCTGCCCTAAAGTTAGGTCTCTTTCATAACAAGTGGAAGTGGGGAAAGCTGGTCAAAAAAATCTATGAGAAGATCAGCAAGTTCATTATGATCCTTGAACCTAAAAAGGTCTATGAGGCAAAGATGAATCTGACCTCTCTGCTTCAACGTCAGCACATTCTTTTTACCCTGTGGTTTTCAACTTTTCTCTTTGGAGATAATTGAATCCAGTGGTTTATGCAGTGATTGAACCAGCACTTGTTCCAACACAGTCCTTTTATTATCCGCTTTTAATTGTTGGCGTCCCACACCTCAGTGAAATGAACAGTACTGAATTTTGGCTAAAAGCCTCCCAGGTTATGAGTAAATAGGCTGCTCAGACAGGGCACTGCAGTGACACAGCTCAACGGATGGTCGGGCTGGACTAGAAAGCGGAATCTGAATGGATGACTTTGTTCTTCTCCAGAGACGACCATTGTTCTTGTGTGGGCATCGATTTATTTGCCAGTCAGTCACAGAGCCTCTATCCTACTCCAGGCCCCATATTTAAATACTGGGAACAGGGGGAAAGCCAAATGCAGTCCCTGTCCTCATGGAACTAATGGTCTAGCCAGGGAATAATGCATTTAACAAATAGCTTGAATGATGGGCTCTATCACAGGAGTGAATTACACAGAGGGCCTTGAAACAGGAAATAAATGGCGTTTCCTTTCCAGGGATCAAAGGGGACTTTGTTGAGAGGGTAACAATTGCACTTGATTGTAGAGCATAAGGTGGAGCTTAGGAGGAGGGCAAAGGGGGAAGGGGAGCCCACTGTGAGGGGACAGCCTCTGAGGTCGGCGCTGTCACTGTGCTCTTGCATGACGAGCTTGGAGGGAGCAGGGCGTGGACGGGGCAGCTGAGGGCAGCAAGGCGCGCCCGGAGGGTCTCAGTGCCGCCCAATATGCTGCTGGTGTCCCGCCCAGACCCCTTCGCCCGGCTACTGTCTGCTTCCTCCCGCTGACGTGAGTGTGGGCTCATTTCTGCCCCTTCTCCAGAGAATTTCCCTCAGTCAGTAGGAGCCACCTCATCTGTAGTGCCTGCGAGGTTACAGATCTCCCCAGGGAAGCCTGCTGCTGGTAGAGACCCGAGGCTGTGAGAGGCCGCTGCTCACCCCGTAAGCAGGGAGCTCTGCGGGGCTGTGCACGCCCCAGAGCCCCTGTGGGCTGCAGAGACCAAGGCTCCAGCACTGGCACACCCCTGCACGGCCCCCTGCGCCCGTCCTGTCTAGTTCCCCACCCCATCCCCCCGGGAACACACCTCACCAATGATAGGCGCAAGCGTTCCTGACTCAGCTTGTGGGGAGTCTGACCTAGGCCTTGGATTTCAATTCTGTAACTATTATTAATAGGGAGCCAGTGAACATTTTCAGTTGGTGGAGTGACGCAGTCAGAACTGGATTTCATAAAGTAGCAGCAGCAGCAGCAGCAGCAGCAGCAGCAGCAGCAGTGGGCTTCCCAGGGGACGACAGAGGACAAGATGGTTGGGTGACATCACCACCTCAACAGACATGAGTCTGAGCAAGCTCTGGGAGATGGTGAAGAATGGGGAAGCCTGAGGTACTGCAGTCCATGGGGTCACAAAGAGTCAGACACGACTGAGCTACTGCACAATACAGTACATTCCAGGTGGCGCCAGTGGTAAAGAACCTGCCTGCCAATGCAGAAGGTGTAAGAATGCAGGTTCCATCCCTGAGTGGGGAAGATCCCCTGGAGGAGGACAAGGCAACCCACTCCAGTATTCTTGCCTGGAGAATCCCTTGGACAGAGGAGCCTGGTGGGCTACAGCCCACGGGGTCACAAAGAGACATGACTGAATCGCCTTAGCAAGCATGCTCACAAAGTTACAATGTCTCATGAACTGTGAATGTGACTTTGAGAATAATTCCTTTTATTTTTAATGTATGCTGCTTTTAAGCACTGTTCTAATATAACTTCTTGATGCCCGTCCTTTGTGTGATGCTACTTCTGTGAGAAGAATGTGATTATGTGACTGCATCTGGGAAAATGGAAAGGGAGTTTTCTCTATGTTTATTAGTTTATTATAATTGAGTTCCAGAATTTTCCCGTTCATTTAATTGTTTTCTGATAATGGTTTTATCATGTTTCTTGTAGCAGTAATTACTTCTCATTTCCTTGTACTTTCTTTGAACAACACTCTGATTCTATAGTTCATTATTTCACAATGTTGTTAGAATTAGAACTTTAGTAATTGATCACTGGTGAGAGAGGTGACCAGCTCTCACTGGTTACCTGCTCGGGATCACTTGAACAATGTAATTAAGTGGCTTTCTTTTCCTCCCTTCCTTCGTCTCTCCTTCCCTCCCTCCCTCCTTCCTTTCTGTCTCTTTCTTTCTTTCTTGGCTGGATAATTCAACATGTTAAATGTATAACAGTTAGGCTTCTATCACAGAATAATTGCCTTTTAAATTCTGTTTTATAAAAACTCACTCTTGCTAATTAGTTGACCTTTATGAATAAAATATGCACGTTTCAGTCAACAGGTGCTGGGGTGATGATAGGTGCTTTGCTGTAGAGTGTTATTCTGTTCACTGGAAATATAATTGTCTTTCCAAAACTGTAATATTCAAGTCTTGATTCTTGCCATGTGAAGAAGAGAAATTTATGTACCTATACAAGGTCTTCTCAGTCACAGAGGAAAGGAATAAGACTTTATTTAAGATATTAGATATATTAGAAACCCATTGCAAACTTCAAATGAAGAATTGGTCTTATTAAAAATAAAGATGTTATGCTCTCCTTTTATCTTTACTTGCGGAAGCTCTGTTTAATCTTCAAAGCTAACTCAGAAGATCACTTCCTCTGTGAGCAGGGAACTGAGGGCCTATGTTTCTGATCAGAAGCCAGCCCTTCCTCTTCCATCATAATATTTAGCTCTGGCCCTCTTCAATGACCATTGAGCACCCTCTTGGACTGTAAATGTATGAATTTCAATTAGCTATTACGGCGTAACCAACTCCCCCCAAACTCCGTAGCTTGAAATAATAAAATACGTGTTATGGGTCACAAGACTCTGAGTCAGCAGGGCTGTCCTGGCCTCTTCCGGGATTACAGGCATGTCTGTGAAGTGAAGTCACTCGGCCGTGTCTGACTCTTTGCAACCCCATGGACTGTAGCCTACTACACTCCTCTGTCCATAGGATTTTCCAGGCAAGAGTACTGGAGTGGGTTGCCATTTCCTTATCCAGAGGATCTTCCTGACCTAGGGATCGAACCCAAGTCTCCCACACTGTAGGCAGACGCTTTACCGTCTGAGCCACCAGGGCGTGTCTGTGGTCAGCTTCAAACTGGGAGGCGGCTCTGCCCTTCACTGCTGGCTCTTTACAGGCTTGGGCTCAGCAGGCTGCTGTTGGTCCAGGGGAGCCTCGGCCGAGACAAGCGGGCCGGGGCTGACATGGGCCCTTCTGCCGCATTCTATTAAAGTAACTGTCAGGGGGGCTTCCCTGGGGTCTCAAGTGGTGAAGAATCCGCCTGCAATGCAGGAGACGTGAGTTTGATCCCTGGATCAGGGAGATCCTCTGGAGAAAACCCACTCTGGTATTCTTGCCTGGAGAATCCCATGGACAGAGGAGCCTGGCAGGCTAGAGTCCATGGTCCCAAAGAGTTGGACACGACTCAGCAACTAACACTTTCACTTCACTTTCAAGGCAACCTAAGTGCAAGGAGTGAGACATTGGCTCTGCATCTTGAAGGAAGACATCGCAGGGCCACGTTACAAAGAACATGGTTCAGAGGAGGGTGAAGCATCAGAGGCTTTTTGCAGTGCGTATATCACATATACACGTTTGTTTACATGTCATCTCTCTATCAGTCTGCAGTCTTCTTGAAGATAAGGTAATATTTTTTCATCTTGTATTCCACCATTAACGGTATTGTTTAGAATGAACAACTGTTGATTTTAAGATCACAGCATCTCTCCCTCTTTTAAATGATCTAGCTCTTTGTTTACCCTTTGTCACTCCTATCTGGTGTGGTTCTAGTGGGTTTCTGGGGTTCTCAATTGGGTGCCCTAATTCAAAGAGCTGGTCAAGGGATCAGGGTGAAGCTAAGTCTGGGTCAATGAGAGTCTCTCAGAAATTTCACCTGAAAGGCCCATGTAAGGAGAAGATGTGGTTGAAGCTCCTCACCTTCTTTCTTCTTCTTTTTTTAACTTTGTATTTTGCATTGGAGTATAGCCAGTTATCTTCCCTGGTGGTGCTGTGGTAAAGAACCCACCTGCCAGTGCAGGAGATGCAAGAGATGTGGGTTTGATCCCTGGGTCAGGAAGATCCACTGAAGGGGAGCATGGCAACCCACTCCAGTATTCTTGCCTGGAGAATCCCAAGGACAGAGGCGTCTTGTGGGCTATAGTCCATAGGGTCGCAAAGAGTCAGACACGACTGAAGCAACTGAGCATGCATGCAGTCCCTCATGGTCCATCAGTGGTGATTTAGCTGCTAAACAATCATAACAACATAGCCAATAGTTTGTGATAGTTTCAGGTGAACTGCAAAGGGTCTCAACCATAAAAATACATGTATCTATATATCCTTGCCTTCTTGAAGTCTGGTTCCTTAAAACTTCCTCTGGTTTTAAAGCCCCACAGTAAACATCCTTTATCTTTCTTCTTAAGGAAAAATATCTAACTGTCATAGGGACTTTCAGTTCAGTTCAGTTCAGTTGCTCAGTCGTGTCCGACTCTTGGTGACCCCATGAATCGCAGCACACCAGGCCTCCCTGTCCATCACCAACTCCTGGAGTTTACCCAAACTCATGTCCATCCAGTCAGTGATGCCATCCAGCCACCTCATCCTCGGTTGTCCCCTTCTCCTCCTGCCCCCAATCCCTCCCAGCATCAGAGTCTTTTCCAATGAGTCAACTCTTCACATGAGGTGGCCAAAGTATTGGAGTTTCAGCTTCAGCATCAGTCCTTTCAATGAACACCCAGGACTGATCTCCTTTAGGATGGACTGGTTGGATCTCCTTGCAGTCCAAGGGACTCTCAAGAGTCTTCTCCAACACCACAGTTCAAAAGCATCAATTTTTCGGCACTCAGCTTTCTTCGTAGTCCAAATTCACATCCATACATGACCACTGGAAAAACCATAGCCTTGACTAGACGGACCTTAGTCGGCAAAGGAATGTCTCTGCTTTTGAATATGCTATCTAGGTTGGTCATAACTTTCCTTCCAAGGAGTAAGTGTCTTTTAATTTCATAGGGACCTTACATGCTGGTAACTCAAAAGGTTGTTGAGTGACTGAATGAAAGCAAGAATCCTCCAATCACCGACTGTCTTTATCATATAAGAGTATTTAGCATAAGCTTTCCTAGGACATCAGTGCCTTTGGTTTCATCTGCCCTACAACTCTTTCTCTGAGAACTATCCCCACCCTGCCCCAATCTACATGCTTAACGTGGAGCCAACAAGTTCCTGCAAAGGCACCTTAACTTGGGGCCAGAGGATATTCGGTTAGGATAGTCATTGAGTTCCGAGGGTTTGTGAATGGGAAACCAAGACAGTCAGACAATCTGAAAACACAGTGTGTTAAACTAACACACAAAGATGCTGTGAAGCATCTTTCCACCTATACAGAGCCCTTTCCTGTGAGTGTCTGGACCTCTCTAAACTTGCATTTCCACATCTCTGAAATAGATCACAGTATCTACCTTGGAAGGCTGTTTAAACTCTTACATGTGGTCCTGAGTGTGAAGACCCTTGTACAATTCTTTGTGTAAAGGAGGTGGAAAGTTTAGTTTTCTCTCATCCTCCGATGTGGGTCTCCTTTCATGACATATCTGCTTATTGGGTTCCAGAGTTATTCTGACAACAGATCTCATACGAAATTCGTATTATGTGCCAAGTATTTTGTTAGGAGTTTTATTTAGCAAAGTGAATCAGCTATATGTATACACATTTCCCCTCTTTTTTGGATTTCCTTCCCATTTAGGTCACCACAGAGCACTGAGCTGAGTTCCCTGTGCTTTCCAGCAGGTTCTCATTAATTATTTACTGTATGCACAGTGTCAATAGAGCACGTGCGTCAGTCCAGTCTCCCATTCACCCCCTGCTCCTTTACCCCCATATGCCCTACCTTTGTTCTCTACGCCTGTATCTCTTTTTCTGCTTTACACATAGGTTCATCTGTACCATTTTTCTAGATTTCACGTATATGCATTAGTATATAATATTTGCTTTTCTTTTTCTGACCTACTTCACTCTGTATGAGTTTCCAGGTCCATCCACACCTCTGCCAATGAAACTAATACAACATTGTAAAGCAACTGTACCCCAATAAAAGATTTGAAGAAGAGTCTTACTTAGTGGGAATAGTACTGAATTCTTGAATACCACCAGATGAAGTAGTTCGCATATCTTGACTGACTTAGTTCTCAGAACAATCTCCTGGATGAAGACTTCCACCGTCTGACAGGTGAGGAAACCAACCCAGGACCCTGTCTCCTGTTCAGTTCTTCTGTCTCCATCAATCTTCCGCCCTTTGCCAGTACCTTCTCAGTCTTGTGCCCTTTGGCTCAGACCAGAAATGCTGATATTTCTGCATCCCCCAAGGATCCGCGGATGAAGCTGCTCACACTGGAGGTGACTGGACTTTGGTGCTCTGCTTGTCTCACACCGAACCTAACACCCCCTTGTGGCTTAGAGTATAAATGTTTTAGGTGTCTATTTGCAAAAGTTTGGGGGTGATGTTAGAATGATTTTTTCACAATAAAGTGTGTGGGGAAAAAACAGTTCTTGGAGAAACGTTTTCAGGTAACCAGAACATACAGCCTTGCAAACTGCCCTTAGAAAACGGACAGAGGCAAAGTACAAAGCTGACCTCCAGTGCTACGGTGTTGTGTAAATCAAGGCTGATTCTACTTGTTGAATGACTTCTTGTTGTCAACGTGTTCCATTGCATCATTTTCAAATGTAAAGAGCAAATGCAGGATTCTAGATTAGCAGTAAACATAACATTACTTTAGAACCCACCCCCTCCCCCCATTTCCTCACCTACTTTTTCTTTGTCAAGAGTCAGGAGTCTCCTAAGAAGATAAAATGTTCTGATATGCGGATTTTGGAACTAAAGGGTTCTGCCCAGCCTTGGTGGCGAGAGTGCTTTTCCAGCATATTTTATTTGCAGTACCTGTGAGTAGGAAATGTGCTCACAGCCTCATTATTGAAGAGAAGGCTGTGTTTTAAAATATGTGAATGATTAGCTCTATAAGGAAATTCTAATGGGAGGGAACAGCAGAATGAAGACTCTCAGAGAGATTAGAAACTGGGTGAGGATAACCCAGCTCATCTGGAAGAGGTAGGATTCAAATCTGAGCTTTGCTAACTTTACCCAACAATTTTTTAATGCCACTTTTATGCAGAGTTGGTAGCTGAGATACTTAAAATGATCTGTGCCTCTCTGTCTCTGGGACAACTCAAACTCAACACATCTAGCATTGAACGTCTCATTTTTCCCCAAAGCTGCTCTTTGTTTGCAGCTTGCTCCAGCTTAGTGCAGGGCAACTCCATTCTTCAGGTTGTCCAGGCCAAAATTCTTGGAGGCACCCTTGATTGCTGTTTTTCTCTCACGCTTCCTTCTAATCAGTTGGAGAATCAATCTTGTTTTATTGACATTCAAAATATAGTAAAAATCCAACCCATTTCTCTAAACCTTCACCATTACCACCATTATCTGAACTGCTGTTATCTCTTGTCTGCTGCTGCTGCTGCTGCTGCTAAGTCGCTTCAGTCGTGTCTGACTCTGTGCGACCCCATAGACAACAGCCCACCAGGCTCCCCCATCCCTGGCATTCTCCAGGCAAGAATACTGGAGTGGGTTGCCATTTCCTCCTCCATTGCACGAAAGTGAAAAGTGAAAGTGAAGTCACTCAGTCACGTCCGACTCTCAGCGACCCCATGGACTGCAGCCCACCAGGCTCCTCCACCCATGGGATTTTCCAGGCAAGAGTACTGGAGTGGGGTGCCATTGCCTTCTCCGATCTCTTGTCTAAGTTGATGCAAAAGCCTGTTAACTGGCCTCACCCTAGCCTTGCCTCCATACAGCTAATTGAATCTCTCCAAGAGCTCTCATTTCCTTCACAGTAAAAGCAGACCTATGAGATCTGGTGTCCTTTGCTATGCCAGTCCTCCCCCACCCCTGCCGATATCTCTTTATTCCTCTCTCCCCTTCGCAACCCTCCCCTGGCACATTGGCTGCCTCGTTGCTCCTCAAACAGAAACTAGCCAAGTTCCTGCCATATAGGATCTTTTCACTGGCTGTTCCTTCTCCTTGGGACACTATTTTCCAAGATGTTTACCTGGCTCCCTCTCTTACTTTCTTGGAGTTTTTGCTGAAATACCACCTTTTATTTAAAAACTGCACCCCAACCCTAACAACAATTTCCCTTATCTTACTTTAAACGTGTGTCACACTTACCTTCTTCCAATATACAATGACATTGATTGTCGATTTATTTGTTTTCTTCTCCCTCGCTCCGTCCCTGTTAGTATGTAGTCCCCTGAGGGGAGAGGCCTTTGTTCTGGTTCCTGATATGTCCTGTGTGCCCAGGACAGACTGGCACACAGTGGCACTCAGTCAGTGCGTGATAAGTGCGTGAATGAATAAATGCATGAGGCTTAACTGTTTCAGTCTGAGCATCTGTCTTTTAATTAAAATGGCAGCTGTACACAAGGATATTTTGGAGTTGAATGACTAATGGAGTAACACATACATTTTTTCTGAGTTTGATCGAATTCATTAGAGTGGGGCTTCCCTGGTGGTTCAGTGGCAAAGAATCTGCCTGCCAATTCAGGAGACATGGGTTTGATCCCTGGTCCGGGAAGATCCCACGTGGGCAGAGAAACTGAGCCTGTGCACCACAGGCTGCAACTGCTGAGCCCGTGTGCCACAAGTACTGAAGGCCGCTTCTAGAGCCCATGCTCTTCAATAAGAAGCCTGCACACCACAGCTAGAGTAGCCCTCACTCTCTGCCATGGAGAAAAAAAATCCAGCAGAGCAACAAAAACCTGGTATAGCCTGAGAAAGAAAGGAAAAATTATTACAGTGGAGACTGCACAAATCCCAACATACACACACACACACACGTGACTTTGGTTCCTCTTATCAGGTTGTTTTCACTGTCCTTTTACACAAGACTTTCTCTGCAAGGCACACACTTAATCACTGAGACATTGAAGAACTGCCTCCCTTGTCAATCAAGGACTTTGGCAAATTCTCTTTCATTTCAGTAGCAACTAAACAAGAGTTGAATAAAATGTCAAATATTTATGAACTTTCAAATGGAACACTTCAGGTAGTCTATTGGAAAATGAGTTAACTATTCGGTTATTTCTTTTTCTTTTTTCTATGTGAGCATTTTCCACCCTGTCAAAGGACACATTAGCCATCCTACCCCAAATGGGGACACTTCATGGGTTCATAGAGTGCTACAAAATCCATGTTCCCACAGGATTAAAATGTTCTTAGTCTGCTTACACTCTGCTTGCTCATAAGTTTAGTCCCAAGTTGCAAAGGAAGGAATTATTGCAAACATTTTCAAGTCTCATAAGAGAATATGTACTCACATATGTGTATATGTATTCATGGAAAAGAACTGGAGAGAACCATCTCTAAATACTACTCTGTTCTCTCCAAGGGGCAGGGCCCTGGGGAATTGATGTCCATTTCCTGTGCACACCTCTTCTGAGGTGTTCTAACATATATTTGAAATATATTTCAAAATATTTCTGGACTATTTTGTGTGTGGTTGAACAAAAGTTCCAAACCCCTTCCTCAAATTGTAAAATTAGGATCTGCATCCATACTCTAATATTTTTTCATCTTAAAGAAGGAAGTTACTACCTACCCAAATATTTTAAAAATATTCCTTCTTCATACTCATTCTCCTTCAGTTATATTTTTTTCAACCACTTTTATAGCTATGAAGTTTGGTCTTTATGCATTTTCAGAAGGCCATGTTTTACAAGAGACACTATTGTTCTTATATTCAGTCCTTGTTATATTATTTTATGTATATTATTATATATATTATATTATACTGTTCTTATGTTATGTTCTTATATTCAGTCCTGAATATTGATTGGATGGACTGATGCTGAAGCTGAAGCTCCTATACTTTGGCCACCTGATGCGAAGAACTGACTCATTGGAAAAGACCCTGATGCTGGAAAAGATTGAAGGCAGGAGGAGAAGGGGACGACAGAGGATGAGATGGTTGGATGGCATCACCGACTCGATGGACATGATTTTGAGCAAGCTCCAGGAATTGGTGATGGACAGGCAGGCTGGCGTGCTGCTGTCCATACAGTGGCGAAGAGTCGGACACGACTGAGTGACTGAACTGAACTGATTGTTCTTTTTGGTGGTTCAAGCTCTGATCTGATCTGATTATTGGAGGGTTATAAAGTCTTGGTATCCTCAACACTCTGTGACAAATTCCGAGTAGCCTATTGGTGAAGAACAGTGATGGCTATCCCCATGAAGATGAAATCTCCGTCTACTGCAAGTACGATATTGAATCTGGAGCTTAACATGTTCCTGGCTCTTCAGGCAATCAGTATTTGCCCACAAACAGCTTGTGGAAAATAAGTGATCATTGGCAGTTAGACGTCATGTCCCATAAATATTAAAAGTCCTGGGCTGCAGGCATGTGTCAAAGTAGAGCCTGGAACTTCCCAGTTGTTGGTGACATCTTCCAAACTGCCAACGGCAGGACTTTCAAACTAATCAAAGTTTAAGGCAAATAAAGTACTTTCCTTTTTGACATCACTTCTTTTTGTGGAGGCAGCATTTTGCAAATTCAAAGAGTCTTCCATATATATCCCATAGATCCCACAGACACACAGTGTCAGTAACCTTAGAAATCCTGCTGACCTTGCTATTTACTTGAGCAGAGAGGATCCCTCCGTCTGCCACCCCCAAAACTCTGAGAAAATAACCAATGGCTTCAGTAAGAAATGTTCATCACAGAAGGGGAAGAGAGGATTCAACTGTCACCATTAATAATCCAAGTTTTAAGAAGAAAGATGTAGACGTATTCTGAAATGGCTGTGACTGTCCTTGCAAATCAAAACCGGTCCAGGTTTTTGTGTTTTGCTGAAAGCAGAACACAAAACTGTGAGGACCCATTATGTTGAGCTATATTTAGAAGCAATCAGCTTAAAAAGAGAAGTGTATTCCTCCTCTGTGACCTGGAGTTCTTCCCATCTGAAAACAGGTGCAGGGATGGCGCTGTCTACGTGCGATGCATAAACATAATATATTTCTTGAGGGCATTTTTTTCCCTCTCAGATACTTGTTTTTATTCAAGATTGTTCCATTGTCAATTAAATGCTAACTTCACTTGCATTCTTTGCTGCAAGGAAGTGCTTATTCATTAATTGGAAAGAAAAAGAAAAATCTGCAGCTACCCAAGTGGTTAACTAAACACTTTCTCTTTTCAACATCATCTGTCAAAAGTAATGTCTGACATTATGAGAGGAAAAAGATAAATACACCAGGACATTTGAGAAAAATCAATTCATTTTAGCATTACATTATTTTTGTGAGGAAAAAAAGTGAATGAACTCTTTGTATTATGTGTGCAAATCATAACCACACATATTAAAATATAGAAGGCTTGTTTATCTCAGTTTCTGAGCTCTGCCTTACCCAAAATTTCATTTCTTTTAAAAGATGTGTGATGACCTTTGGGTTTCTAGAAAACTCTTCAGTTGAATGTGTCACTGCCCTTAATAGGCTGCTGATGTTTGCCTCAAGGTTATGACTACTTCCCTAAATTACTATTTGTGTTTTAGCAAGACCATAGTTTATTCATTAAAAAGATATACCTTCAGATTCTTGATCAACAACTTCCTTCTTTTTTTGTAACTTATCTAAGGAGCAAAGAACAGTTTTGAAATTTATTAAAACATAGATTTAAGTATATATTAGAGCTATGGCTACTTAACATAGATTACATTCATTTATTAAGTATATTGATTGCATTAATTATGCTGATTGTGTACAGAACTCTACCACAAAATAAAATAAAACCTTGTAAAAGTCATTCATTTATAATTAACTGGTCAGCAGGCTGTTCAGTGCCAGGAGGTTATTTCACCTCTAAAACCCCTGATAATTCTGTCTTCTTTCCCAACTGTTTCGGTGGCAGAGAATTATTCCTTACAGTTCCACTTGACTTTCCTCTTCTTTGTCCTCAGGACATGGGATTGATCTGTCACATCTGTAGGACAGCACTAATAAAATTGTCCCTAGAGCAGAAAGTGATTTGTTTTTGTGGATTTTTTTTTTCTTTCACTTTTTGGCTGTCCCGCATGGCTTGCAGGATCTTAGCTTCCCAACATGGGACCAGGGCTCAAGCCCATGCCCCGTGCAGCGGGAGCATGAAGTCTCAACCACTGAACCGCCAGAGAGGCCCCAGAAATTGACTGGTTTTTTTATTTACCTTCTTCCATGGGGTGCTGCAGTCCATGGGTCGAAAAATGCTGGACATGACTTACTGACTGAACAATAATTAAAACAAAATGGTTCTTGAAAATCTTCCCTTTTCATAGAATGCTGTATCCCAATATTGCCATATTTACAAATTCTTCTTGTCCTCCAGTTTTAGCTCAAAGCCACTTTCTCCCAGCAGCTGCTCTCGGCCATCCATTCCTGACCTCACACTGAAATGACCTCCCTCACCTTCACTGTTATAATACAGAACTTTAAACATGTTTTTTGCATACCTCTACTTTTCTCCTGTAATTTTGGGCTCTATTTCATTATGCTGTGTTTGCAATGTGTTGCATGCTTTTGGAAAGCAGAGCACAGGATTCATTCTTTTTGTACTCGTCATTCCATTCAGCAAAGCTCATTGTGTAAAGGGAGCCCCCCAGTCATGTGGTGATGAAGAATGAACATATTTATACCACTCATGACATTTTTATTTTACGAATACCAGCACATTAGGGGGAAGGGCAAGTTAGACGTCAAGCTTTTCGATGAAAATGATAATATTTAACAAAGCCTCTATATTCTGTATTTTTCAGGTGGAGATACAAAAGTTATGGTGACATACAGAAAGGAAGTTCAGATTACACAGAGGGAAAAAAGAAAACTCCTCAGTGCTGCAAATATGTCATGTTTGTTTCTTTGTTTTTTAATTTTTTACATCCATCAGTTCAGTCAGTGAGTTCAGTCACTCAGTTGTGTCTGAATCTTTGCAACCCCATGGATTGCAGCACGCCAGGCCTCCTTGTCCATCACCAACTCCAGGGGCTTGCTCAAACTCATGTCCATTGAGTCAGTGGTGCCATCCAACCATTTCATTCTCTGTCGTCCCCTTCTCCTCCTGCCTTCAATCTTTTCCAGCATCAGGGTCTTTTCCAGTAAGTCAGTTCTTTTCATCAGGTGGCCAAAGTATAGGAGCTTCAGCTTCAGCATCAGTCCTTCCAATGAATATTCAGGACTGATTTCCTTTAGAACTGACTGGTTTGACCTCCTTGCAGTCCAAGGGACTCTCAAGAATCTTCTCCAACACCACAGCTCAAAAGCATCAGTTCTTCGGTGCTCAGCCTTCTTTATGGTTTTACTTTCACATCCATACATGACTACATCCTACATCCATAGTAACAGGAAAAGGACTAGAACCAAGAGTCCTTTAGAGATAGAGTCACTTCCCAGTAAATATGAAAATGTGCTCTCAACTTCTTTGGAACCATTTCTAATGAATAATGAATGCCCTTGAAAGAATATGCTGCACTTTGTTTTAAGCACAGCTAAAATATAAATAAAAACAAATGCATTATATATTCTATACCTCTGTGGGTTGTTTTTTTCTTTTTTTTCCCCTTCTGTCCTGAGGAGAAAGGGAGATGTGGAATGTTGGGAATTATTTATAAAATTAGCACACATTCCTCCCATTAACATGGAAAATATCTGACCCGCAGTTGCCCCAGTCTGTTCACTGCTGTGGCTATACTATGGATAAAAGTACCTATGCTTCCACAGCCTTCTGGGCTTACCACAAAACTCTGGGTAAGCAAAGCTGTATGGTTTTCAAAACTGTCATCTTTAGTAGATTTACAGACATAAAGAGATTGTCATTAAATTTTGTCAGTGACCCTGAGCTTGGAATCATTTCAAACTTGCACTTTCAACCAGGAGTGGGCAAAAGTCTCAGGAGCAATTAGGAGCAAATAACAAAATTAGGTTCCAGACACAGGGTAAAAGGTGAGTAGAAGAGAATTGAAGTACTGATTCGGTAATGTTAGGTAATTTAGATCCCCCTAAATAATTATTTCTTCTTTGCTGGCAGTCCTGCAATTACTCAGCAGGGTCAGCTGCTGGCAATATTAACACAATCAGCCTTGGGGAGTGTAAAAATCACCGCAGGATCTTGTTAGAATGCAGATTCTGAGGCGGCACTTCTGGGCTGCAGTCTGAAGTTCCACATTTCTCTTTTTTCTCTTTGCTTTTCAAATTTCTCTCTTTTTAATTAAATAACAATTAATTAATTAAAATGCAACACGACTATATTTTAACACACAACCAAAATTAAATTGATGGCAATAAAATATGGTATTTCATTTGCATCGCATGACAAATGGTTAACATCCTTAATCATACATGCATTCTTAGAAACCAGTAACAAAAACACTGATATATCAAGTCAAATGAAAAAAAAAAGAGAGAAGAAAAAGTAATAGTGCAAGTGACTAGCAAGGATTAAGCATATATGAAGATGAACAATAACAGAAGAAAAGGAATTTATTTATAATACCATATTACCAAAGATCAAATATCTAACATTCACACAGTTTTAGGAAACAGACTCACATAAACACTAGGGAACAAGATTGATGAGGTCCTATCTGTATAGTAGGGGAAATCTAGTTTGGATTCAAACTATACATTTTAGATATCTTGAATATCTTTAGTCCTATAAGTCCCAATTTGTTGGAGTTATTTTGACAAATTATTTGGATAAATTTACAGTTTATGTATTGATAATGTTCACTGCCTATCTTCCCTTTTTTAAACTGAAGAATAGTTGAGTTACAATATTATATTAGTTTCAGATATACAATGTAGTAATTTCATATTTTTATAACTATACTGCATACACAGCAATTATAAAATATTGACTATTTTCCTTGTGCTGTACATTACATCCTTGTAACTTAGTTATTTTATACCTGGTAGTTTGTATCTCTTGAACCCCTTCACCTATCTGCCCTTCATCCTACCTCTGTCCCATCTTGTAATCACTAGTTTTTCTGAGATTCCACATTTTAACTGGCTCCCAAGTAATGCTAATGCTACTGGTTCTTAAAGCACTCTAATCAGAATAACAAAGGTCTACATTTTCACTATCTATACAGCATTTGATGGCTACATGTGGATACTGAACCCTGAATTGAGATGTCCTATTTCATTCGACACTTCTCCAGTAGCATATTGGGCACCTACTGAGCTGGGGAGTTCATCTTTCACTGTCATATCTTCTTGCCTTTTCACACTGTTCATGGGGTTCTCAAGGCAAGAAGACTGAACTGGTTTGCCATTCCCTTCTCCATTGAACCACGTTTTCTCAGAATTCTCCATCATGACCCATCCGTCTTGGGTGGTCCCACAGATCTGTCTTGGGTGGCAAGGATTCCTTAAAAGAAATAGAGCAGCCCTCATAGTCAACAAAAGAGTCTGAAATGCAGTACTTGGGTACAATCTCGAAAATGACAGAATGATCTCTGTTCATTTCAAAGGCAAACCATTCAATATCACAGTTATCCAAGTCTATGCCCCAACCATAATTTTGGCAATTATCAATAATGCTGCCATGAACATTCTTATACAAGTACTTTCAGGAATATGTTTTTCAGTTCTTTTAAGTATTTACCTAGGAATGGAATTGTTGAGTCATATAACATCTGTTTCAATTTTTGAAGAATTCAATTTTTTTCCAAAGTAGTTGAACCATTTTCACTTTCCTTCTAGCAATTCATGAGCTTTATAATTTCTATATATCCTTGCTAACACTTGAACCAGTATCAGAACGTTATTATTAACTAAAATCTATACTTTATTTGTATTTCTTTGAGTTTTGCCTAATGTCTTTTTGTTGTTGTTGTTCCATGATCCCATTCAGGATACCACATTATCTTTGGTTGCCATATCTCCTCAGGCTCTTCTTGATTTTGACAGTTTCTCAAAGTTTCTTTGTTTTTGAGGATCTTGGCAGTTTGAGAAGTATTGTTCAGTGATATTGTAAAAAAGCCCTTTTATTGGGGTTTGTCTAATAGTATTCTGATGATTAGGCTGGAATTATGGGTTTGGGGGAGAAAGATTGCAGAGGAAGATCATCACATCGTATTAAGGGTGCATACTATCAAAATTATTTATTCCTGTTGATGTTGACTTTGGTCAGTTAGCTGAAGCAGTTTTTCACAGTAAAGCTTTTCCTTCAAAAACATTATGTTGGTAAGGATTTGTGGATACTTGTTCATACTTTGGGTTATAATCCAACGTCATTTTATTTCATACTGCTCAAATTATTCCAGATTGACCATTGAGAACACTTTGAATTTGATATACTCCAATCATTGGAAGAAACGTTATGACCAACCTAGATAGCATATTCAAAAGCAGAGACATTACTTTGCTGACTAAGGTCCATCTAGTCAAGCCTATGGTTTTCCCTGTGGTCATGTATGGATGTGAGAGTTGGACTGTGAAGAAAGCTGAGCACCAAATAATTGATGCTTTTGAACTGTGGTGTTGGAAAGACTCTTGAGAGTCCCTTGGACTACAAGGAGATCCAACCAGTCCATTCTGAAGGAGATCAGCCCTGGGATTTCTTTGGAAGGACTGATGCTAAAGCTGAAGCTCCAGTACTTTGGCCACCTCATGCGAAGAGTTGACTCTGGAAAAGACTCTGATGCTGGGAGGGATTGGGGGCAGGAGGAGAAGGGGACGACAGAGGATGAGATGGCTGGATGGCACCACTGACTTGATGGACATGAGTCTGAGTCCACTCCAGGGGATGGTGATGGACAGGGAGGCCTGGCGTGCTGCGATTCATGGGGTCGCAGAGAGTCGGGCACGCCTGAGCGACTGAGCTGAGCTGAACCGTTGTGAGGTTTGCTTTTGTTTCGCATGCAGGTATGCCAAGTCTCTTCCGTTGTGACCGACTCTTGTGACCCCGTGGGCTGTAGCCCGCCGGGCTCCTCTGTCCATGGGCTTCTCCAGTCAAGAATACTGGAGTGGGTTCCCACGCCCTCCTTCAGGGGATCTTTACGGCCCGGGGATTGAGCCCACATCTCTTAGATCTCTGGCATTGCCAGGTGGGTGTTTTACCACTAGCACCATCTGGGAAGCCCCGTTGTTGTTTCAGCACTCTATCTTGTGTTGCTGCAAGGTGTCTAGGTTCATCTTGTATATTTCCTTTGTTAGTTGTGGAATCAGCCACTTCTCCTAGGATCCTTGGATCCTTTTATTGGATAATGCTATCCCAAAACAGGATTTGGGCATTAGATTGTTTATTTGAGATCTGTTTTGTTTCTTAATGTAAGCTTTTTTTTTTTGCTGTGAACATCCCTCTTGAAACTGCATTGTCTGCAACCCATAAAGTTTGGTATGTTGTGTATCCATTTTTGTTTGTCTCTAGATATTTTTTATTTCTCTTTTGATTTATGCTATTGGTTGTTCAGTAACATATTTTTTACTCTTCACCTATTTGTGAGTTTTCCAGTTTTATTTTTGCAATTTATTCCTAGCTTCCTACTATTGTGATCATGAAAGATACTTGATAAGGTTTCAGTCTTCTTAAGTTTGTTGAGAATTGTTTTATGATGCAACATATGATCTATCCTTGAGATTGTTCTATGTGAGCTTGAGAAGAATGTGTATTGGATGCGTGTTGATTTTGGATGGAATATTCTGTAAATATTTGTTAAGTCTATATGACCTAACATGAAGTTTAAGTTGAGTGATTCTATATTGATTTTCTGTCTGGATGATCTATCCATTTGATGAAAGGGGGAGATTGAAGTCCTTGACTATTATTGTGTTACTGTCTATGTTTCCCTGTAGGTCTGTTAATATTTGCTTTATATATTTAGATGCTCCTATGTTGGGTGCATGAATATTTACAAAATTATATTCTTTTGTTGCATTAACACCTTTAAGACTATTCATTTTATTCCAAGTGTGATGGGAAGCTGATAGTAGATTGTATTTTCCAAAGCTGGGAACAACCATATCACCTGTGCTTTTCCAGAAGGTGAACCTCTCATGCCCCCATTAAAAGGTGAAGTCAAGTTTCCCATTGCTTGATTCTGGACTGGTTTTGACTACTTCAGTGAACAGAGGATGGAGAAAGTGATGCAGTATGATTTCTGTGGTTGAGTAATAAGGCCAATATAAATTCTGCCTTGCTGATGGGAGTGCTTGTGCGAGTATCATGGAGGCCACTGGACTAAGGAAGCCACACTATATGGAGAGACCATGAGCCAGTGCTTTGGTCAGCAATCCTAGTCTTCATGCCATGTGCTCAAGTGAGTGAATGAGTCTTCTGATCATTCCAGCCACCAGACCTTGAATCACTCCAACCTTTGAGGTTTCCAGTTGAGGCTCAAAACATCACGAAACAGACAGTTTACCCTCTCTGTGTCTTGTGTGAATTTCTGACACACAGAGAATTTGAGCATACTAAAATGATTGCTTTAAACCACTAGGTTTGGGGATAACTTGTTATGTAGCAATAGCAACTAGAACAGGGCTGTTGGGGGTCTTTTGACTTGGAAAGTGATATGATTATATTTGTATTTTAAGAGGACCACTCTGACTGTGGAGATCAGACTATAGCAAAGCAAAAGTGGAAATGGGGAGACAAGGCAGGAAGCTATTGTTTTTGCACAGGACAGAGATGATTGTAGTTTGCGTAGTGTGACATTGGTACAAGAGAGAAGACATAAAAATGAAACCAAAAGACTTGCAGGTGAATCAGTAGGGGGCACAAGAGCAAGAGAGGATTTAGGATGGCAAGGGTTTCTGGACTGAGCAACTGAGTGGTAGTAGAGGTGAAGAGAATGAAGGGAGGAGCAGATTTAGAACATATTAAATTTGTGATACCTTTGAGACATTCCAGTGAAGATGGCAGTTTTAAGAGATAGTTACATGTGCCTGCAGTTTAGGGTAAAAATGGAACTGAAAAAAATAAAATTGAAATATGAAAACATGAATGATACTTAAAACCATATACGTGGATGTCATAATTTAAGGAATAACTTCCAGTTAGAAAAAAATGTCCTTATACTGAGCCCTCAGATACTCCAGCATGAAGAGGAAAATACATCATGGAGATAACAAAATAGGAAGAAAACCAGACAATTGCAGTATCCCAGAAACCATGTGAAGAAAATGACTTACTGAGCAGTGAGTCATGGAGTGATTCAAGTACCACTCTTGAATACAGCAAGTTTAGGAAGGAGAATTGATCGTTGTATTTGACAACCTGGAATTCATGGGTGATGTTGACAGGAGTCATTTAGTGAGTTGGTAGAGATCAGTGTCTGAACAAGAGAGGAAATTAAAGGGTAAGTCACTTTTTGAGGTGACTTACTGTAAAATGGCAAAGAGAAATAGTAGTGTAGTTGAACAAAGGTATGGAGTAAAAGAAGACTTTATTGACAGTGAGAGATGCTGTAGCATGTTATAGAATGTCTGTATGCTGCTTATAATGATTTGATAGAAAGGGAGAAGATGGATGATGCAGGAAAGAGACACTTACTTGGAAGATCTAAATTAGTGGGTGGGCAAGTGGTGAGTCAATCCAGCATCCATGTGGAATTCAGAAAAGGAAACATCTTTCAGTAGGGGAGGCAGAGTATATAGGCTCTGAGCAGAAAAGTTGATAAATTGGCTGCTATAGAAGATGGGAGTCCTATTTGATTGTTTTTATTTTCTCAGTGAAATAAGAAGTCATCACTGATAGAGAGGATGGTCTATTTGCTGGGGATGGGAGAACTGAGGAGACATGAAATAGTTATCTCAATAAAAAGGAAAAATTGACCAGGAAATTTTAGACTTCCTGGGAATCACTTAGGTAGCACTTGAAGTCAGTAGTCAAGAATATGAGGTGAGGTCATTTATCAGGGTGTGGCATTTTTCTCAAACTGTGTTCAGCTATTTGAGAGTGGATTCCATGTGTTTAAAGAGGAGATGGAGTTTTGTTTGGTAATTTCAATAGCGAGAAAGAGATAATGGAGTTTAGGTGGAGTAGATTGAAATATGTTTCTAGTTTTCACTTCCCCCAGTAAATAAGATTATACATCTTCATCCCTTGCTGTGTGACTTGCAGTTCCTGCCATTAACCATTGTCTCAATGACCTTGGGACCCAGCCATTTGACTTCCTTTGGCCAATAGATTATAGCAGTTGTCATGCAAGCAGTGACTTGAAACACACTTATATGATTTAGCTGATTCTATTGAGCTCTTTGCCATCATGAGAAAAACCTGCTCTGGGCCACTGTGTGTCCCGGAATGAGGTCACATGGGCCAGATCTGAACCAAGTTTTCAGTTTGATACTGAGCTGACTCAGCTGCCCTGCAGATGCATGATTCAGAAGTAAATCTTTCTTCTTATCAGCCACAGAAATTTTGGACCATTTGTAGCATTATTTCAGCAGAATTCTGATTAATACATGAAAGTATGATCCTGCATATGATAATATGAGGTTTCATCCTAATGATGAATCAAATCTACACCAGAAAAGGAGGAAAATGAAGCTATAAAGGAGGAAACAGACAGCGACAAGGTGGCTGAGTCAATAAGTGGGAAGTCACATTACAGGGGGAGTCAGTCTATTAGAAAGCATGAGCTAGAAGGATGAGGGAAAGGTGAGAGAATGGGAGACCTGAACTTGAGAGTTGGAAGGGACAAAATTACTGGTGATGTCAAGAAAATGACCAGGTCCAGAGATGGCTGTGGTAATATGTGGCTCAAGAAGGAGAAAAGGCAAGGGGATGATTATAGTAAAAGATGAGAAAGACGAAGTTCTGGGGGTTAAGGTGATGGATAAATCATCTACATGGCCATTTCAATGACCAAGAATGGTGACTGGAATCCTGTTGGAACTCAAAAATCAGGGAGATTATGAAAGTCTTTCATAAGTGAGAAAATTTCTAGTAGATCTATTGGTGGCAGAATCAAGGAGGAAGAGTAGCTGATGTAGCCCAATGGCAAGAAATTCAAGGAAGATGGAGTTTAGGGAGATGAGAAGAACACCTGTTTGGAAGCAATGATAAGGACTGAAGATTCTTCCAGCTTCAGTAGTAAAGGGAGCGAGAACAAAACAATTATGGCAAGTCCTCTGGGTAGCTACAGGGAGACAGTTCTTGGGGGCAGCCTGGTTCCAGGTAGGGACACATGGAAGGGAGTTCATTTCAGAAAGGAATGAGGATATTAGGGGATTTAATAAATGTACACTGTGTGTACAGATGTGATAGTTGGACCAAAGAAGGCTGAGTGCCAAAGAATTGATACTTTCCAATTGTGGTGCTGGAAAAGGCTTGTGAGAGTCCCTTGGACTGCAAGGATATCAAACCAATCAATCCTAAAGGAAATCAACCCTGAATATTCATTGAAAGGAACGATGCTGAAACTGAAGCTCCAATAATTTGGCCACTTGATGTGAAGAGCCGACTCATTGGAAAAGACCCTGATGCTGGGAAAGATTGATGGCAAAAGGAGAAGCGGGCAACAGAGGTTGAGATGGTTAGACAGCATCACTGACTCAATGGACATGAATTTGAGCAAACTCCGGGAGACAGTGAATGGCAGAAGAGCCTGGCATGCTGCAGTCCAGGGGATCAGAGAGAATTGGACACGGCTTAGAGACTGAACAACAGCACAAGAACAACACTGTGTGGGTTAAAGGAGATGGACAGGAAGGCACTGAGTTCAGTTCAGTTCAGTTCAGTCGCTCAGTCGTGTCTGACTCTTTGCGACCCCATGAATCACAGCACGCCAGGCCTCCCTGTCCATCACCAACTCCCGGAGTTCACTCAAACTCGCATCCATTGAGTCAGTGATGCCATCCAGCCATCTCATCCTCTGTCGTCCCCTTCTTCTCCTGCCCACAATCACTCCCAGCACCAAAGTCTTTTCCAATGAGTCAACTCTTCACATGAGGTGGCCAAAGTACTGGAGTTTCAGCTTTAGCATCATTCCTTCCAAAGAAATCCCAGGGCTGATCTCCTTCAGAATGGACTGGTTGGATCTCCTTGTAGTCCAAGGGACTCTCAAGAGTCTTCTCCAACACCACAGTTCAAAAGCATCAATTCTTCGGCGCTCAGCCTTCTTCACAGTCCAACTCTCACATCCTTACATGACTACTGGAAAAACCATAGCCTTGACTAGACGGACCTTAGTCGGCCAAGTAACGTCTCTGCTTTTGACTATACTATCTAGGTTGGTCATAACTTTTCTTCCAAGGAGTAAGTGTCTTTTAATTTCATGGCTGCAGTCACCATCTGCAGTGATTTTGGAGCCCCCCCAAAATAAAGGCTGACACTGTTTCCACTGTTTCCCCATCTATTTCCCATGAAGCGATGGGACCGGAGGCCATAATTTTCATTTTCTGAATGTTGAGCTTTAAGCCAACTTTTTCACTCTCCTCTTTCACTTTCATCAAGAGGCTTTTTAGTTCCTCTTCACTTTCTGCCATAAGCGTGGTGTCATCTTCATATCTGAGGTTATTGATATTTCTCCCGGCAATCTTGTTTCCAGCTTGTGTTTCTTCCAGCCCAGTGTTTCTCATGATGTACTCTGCATGTAAGTTAAATAAGCAGGGTGACAATATACAGCCTTGACGTACTCCTTTTCCTATTTGGAACCAGTCTGTTGTTCCATGTCCAGTTCTAACTGTTGCTTCCTTGCCTGCATATAGATTTCTCAAGAGGCAGGTCAGGTGGTCTGGTATTCCCATCTCTTTCAGAATTTTCCACAGTTTATGGTGATCCACACAGTCAAAGGCTTTGGCATAGTCAAGAAAGCAGAAATAGATGTTTTTCTGGAACTCTCTTGCTTTTTCCATGATCCAGCAGATGTTGGCAATTTGATCTCTGGTTCCTCTGCCTTTTCTAAAACCAGCTTGAACATCAGGGAGTTCACGGTTCACATATTGCTGAAGTCTGGCTTGGAGAATTTTGAGCATTACTTTACTAGCATGTGAGATGAGTGCAATTGTGCAGTAGTTGGAGCATTCTTTGGCATTGCCTTTCTTTGGGATTGGAATGAAAACTGACCTTTTCCAGTCCTGTGGCCACTGCTGAGTTTTCCAAATTTGCTGGCATATTGAGTGCAACACTTTCACAGCATCATCTTACAGAATTTGAAATAGCCCCACTGGAATTCCATCACCTCCACTAGCTCTGTTCGTAGTGATGCTTTCTAAGGCCCACTTGACTTCACATTCCAGGATGTCTGGCTCTAGATGAGTGATCACACCATCGTGATTATCCGGGTCGTGAAGATCGTTTTTGCACAGTTCTTCTGTGTATTCTTGCCACCTCTTCTTAATATCTTCTGCTTCTGTTAGGTCTAGACCATTTCTGTCCTTTATCGAGCCCATCTTTGCATGAAATGTTCCCTTGGTATCTCTAATTTTCTTGACGAGATCTCTAGTCTTTCCCATTCTGTTTTTTTCCTCTATTTCTTTGCATTGATCGCTGAAGAAAGCTTTCTTATCTCTTCTTGCTATTGTTTGGAACTCTGCATTCAGATGCTTATATCTTTCCTTTTCTCCTTTGCTTTTCACTTCTCTTCTTTTCACAGCTATTTGTAAGGCTTCCCCAGACAGCCATTTTGCTTTTTTGCATTTCTTTTCCATGGGGATGGTCTTGATCCCTGTCTCCTGTACAATGTCACAAACCTCCGTCCATAGTTCATCAGGCACTCTATCTATCAGATAGACCCTTAAATCTGTTTCTCACTTCCACTGTATAATCATAAGGGATTTGATTTAGGTCATACCTGAATGGTCTAGCGGTTTTCCCTACTTTCTTCAATTTAAGTCTGAATTTGGTAATAAGGAGTTCATGATCTGAGCCACAGTCAGCTCCTGGTCTTGTTTTTGTTGACTGTATAGAGCTTCTCCATCTTTTGCTGCAGATAATATAATCAATCTGATTTTTGTGTTGACCATCTGGTGATGTCCATGTGTAGAGTCTACTCTTGTGTTGTTGGAAGAGGGTGTTTGCTATGACCAGTGATTCTCTTGGCAAAACTCTATTAGTCTTTGCCCTGCTTCATTGCGCATTCCAAGGCCAAATTTGCCTGTTACTCCAGGTGTTTCTTGACTTCCTACTTTTGCATTCCAGTCCCCTATAATGAAAAGGACATCTTTTTGGCTGTTAGTTCTAAAAGGTCTTGTAGGTCTTTATAGAACCGTTCAACTTCAGCTTCTTCAGCATTACTGGTTGCGGCATAGACTTGGATAACTGTGATACTGAATGGTTTGCCTTGGAAATGAACAGAGATCATTCTGTCGTTTTTGAGATTGCATCCTAGTACTGCATTTTGGACTCTTTTGTTGACCATGATGGCTACTCCATTTCTTCTGAGGGATTCCTGCCCACAGTAGTAGATATAATGGTCATCTGAGTTAAATTCACCCATTCCAGTCCATTTTAGTTCGCTGATTCCTAGAATGTTGACGTTCACTCTTGCCATCTCCTACTTGACCACTTCCAATTTGCCTTGATTCATGGACCTGACATTCCAGGTTCCTATGCAATATTGCTCTTTACAGCATCGGACCTTGCTTCTATCACCAGTCACATCCATAGCTGGGTGCTGTTTTTGCTTTGGCTCCATCCCTTCATTCTTTCTGGAGTTATTTCTCCACTGACCTCCAGTAGCATATTGGGTACCTACTGACCTGGGGAGTACCTCTTTCAGTATCCTACCATTTTGCCTTTTCATACTGTTCATGGGGTTCTCAAGGCAAGAATACTGAAGTGGTTTGCCATTCCCTTCTCCAGTGGACCACATTCTGTCAGCTCTCTCCACCATGATCCGCCCATCTTGGATTGCCCCATCGGAATGGCTTAGTTTCATTGAGTTAGACAAGGCTGTGGTCCTAGTGTGATTAGAATAACTAGTTTTCTGTGAGTATGGTTTCAGTGTGTCTGCACTCTGATGCCCTCTTGTAGCACCTACCATCTTACTTGGGTTTCTCTTACCTTGGCATGGGGTATCTCTTCACGGCTGCTCCAGCTGGGTTAGATAGGAGGATAAACAGGGCTCATTAAGTTTAAGAGCCCAGGATAACCTTTTGTGACTGAAGGAAAGAAGAGAAAGGTGTGATGGAATTGTTTCTGATGTTTTTAGGGGCCTGGGCCATCAGGCGGTTTTCAGTGGAGAGAGAAGACTGTCTTGCTGGGCATTAAGGAGGATCTGTGGGGTCTCCTCAATTCTGTGGGATGTAGTGTTGAGACAGGGAGAGGTGGACTTAGCTTTCTTGCAGCACATCTGAAATTGTTCAAATTATGTCTGCCACCATCCTTAGTCTAATTCTGTGTTCACTTGTCTTTTCTACCTCCTGATTTCACCTTGACTCTCACTTTCACTAACTTTCAGATTTTAGTTTATTTTTTTCTATCCTCTGGTCAACGAAAATGCCCTCAAGATAGAATCTGAAGATAAAGTATTATTGTTGTTGTTATTCTATTCTTAACAGAATTGATAAGTTAATAATGGAAGTGAAAGTTACTCAGTCATGTCGGACACTTTGTGACCCCATGGACTATACCCTCCATGGAGTTCTCCAGGCCAGAATACTGCAGTGGCTAGTGGTTCACTTTTCCAGGGGATCTTCCCAAAGCAGAGATCGAACCCAGGTCTCCCATACTGCAGGTGGATTCTTTACCAGCTGAGCCACCAGGGAAGCCCAAGTTAATAATTACTTATTAACATATATTGGACAGTCACTGTGCAACAGGCATTGTGCTTCTTGTTTTACTTAAACTATCTCATTTAACCCGCACAACATCCCTGAGGTGAGAAACAAGTATTATTTGTTTTATGACTGACGAAATGGAGACTTGAGGGACTTCTGTCATTTCTCCAGGGCTACTCACAGGGCATGGGTTGAAGGAGCATTCACGTCTGGGTTTTGGCTCTGAGTCCTGAGTGGTTCGTTTTTCCAGCCTGTGGCTCAGCGGAAGTCCTTAGGTGATTCTGAGCAAGTTGGGGCAGTGGTAGCCCTGGGGGCTGGCCCCTCCTTTGTGCAGTCTAGCACACCACCTGCCATCCTTGCAGACTCATCTGCTCTGGGTCAGCTTGTGCTGACTTCAACGGCAGAGGGGTCATTCTTCTTCTTTGGAGCAAATTGTCTACTTCCTCTCCATCACAGCTTCTGGCAGAAGGCTCTGTACCTAACAGAAGCCTAAAACAATAGGTTGTTTGCATGACTTTACCCAGACATCTCCTTAAGTCCTCAAATCAAGGGTATATTCAAACTCAATGGGGAGTTGAAACAAAATTAAGATTTGGAGTCCTACACAGTGAAGACTGTTGTTGTTTAGTTGCTCAGTCGTGTCTGACTTTTTTGGGCCCCATGGACTGTAGCCTGCCAGGCTCCTCTGTCCATGAGATTTCCCAGGCAAAAATACTGGAGTGGGTTGCCCTTTCCTTCTCTAGGGGATCTTCCTGACCGAGGGATCCAACCTGCGCCGCCTGCACTGGCAGGCAGATTCCTTACCACTGACGCACTGGGGAAGCCCAAAGACAGTTGTTAGCAAGGCAATGGCACCCCACTCCAGTACTCTTGCCTGGAAAATCCCATGGACCGAGGAGCCTGGTAGGCTGCAGTCCATGGGGTCGCTAAGAGTCAGACACGACTGAGCGACTTCACTTTCATTTTTCAGTTTCATGCATTGGAGAAGGAAATGGCAACTCACTCCAGTGTTCTTGCCTGGAGAATCCCAGGGATGGGGGAGCCTGGTGGGCTGCCGTCTATGGGGTCGCATAGAGTCGGACATGACTGAAGCGACTTAGCAGCAGCAGCAGCACTTCCCTAAGAACGAGACTTAGTATAAAAATGCGGGGAGGACCAGCCCAGATGGCAGAATAGAACAACTCCGAGGTAAAATGAGAATGTTCTGGCGCTCAAGTCGCACTCTGAACTGATCAAATTATGATTACTGAGGCAGCAGCCAGAGCTCAGTATTTCCAAACTCGATCTCACTGGGCCACCAAAATTGAGAACCACTGGTTTAGGTGCTAGTATTTGCTCGTTCTACCTAAGGCATCATTGCATTTCTGTGATGTGGGATCTAGAGTGCTGGAAGTAGCAGGTGCTATTGGAACACTGATGTTGGAAGACCTGGAATGTCAGTGATGGCCTTTTCCTGTTTCCACACTGTTTGCTGGAGCAAAGCTCTCATGTAAATGGCTATTTATTCCACTTGGTATTGCCACTCTCTTCTCCCTTGTTTTAATCTCCTACCTCCAGTCCCTGCATCTAGCTTTCACTTGATTTGTATCCAGTTCTGCCTCTGCTGAAATGAGCTTATTTGGCTGCTTAGTAGACAAGGCAATCACTCCTGAGAATTGCATTTGAAAGCAGAATGAAATGTTCATGGTTTGCACTATCCCAAGATCCATTCTTCTTGATAGAGGTGACTGGGTCACTTGGGCTGAATTGGAGAAGCTTTCTTGGCTTTGTATTCTGAGTCCTTCTAAGCCGCCTGACAATTACTGACTCTCTTCAGGCTGTGCTGGCCGATGGGAGCTGACATCGAGCCTCAAGCTGAAAGGGAACCACAGCCAACCTTCGCCATTAGTATTCTCAAGTGTTAGTCCCAGGGAAGTGTGAAGGGAGAACCTGTATTTAAGACCTGTGAGAAGGGAATCTTGAACCTGGAGGGTAGAAAAGCACTCAACTAAATGTCAGGGAATCTATTTCTTTGCTGTGCTTTGCTTAACCCTTTATGGGCCTCCAGTAGATTGATTGCAAAAACTTGCTGAAGCAATTCACCCCTCCCTGGATCCACATCACTTGCAGTACTAAGTAGCTCCTCTCGCCCAGAAATGCAGTTGACTTCCTGACCCCTTGAATCGAGGTGGGACGTGTGACCCGCAATGACCAATGGAATCCAGAGGCTGTGACTTTGTGTCAGTTCTGAACTGCCTCTCAGGGGGCCTTACACTCTTCTGCTCTTCTATCCTAGAACCATGAGATGCCTGCTGGAACAAGAAACCCCAGGGCAGAAAGCCTGGTTGTCCCAGCTCATGACCTTCTTGAGCCTGTCTCCCCCAAACATGCAAGAGGGCCCAGCTATATGAGAGGTGAGCACTTCTGTGAACCAATATGAATGTGTGGATCTGGCAAAGACCAGAAAAGCCATCCACTTATGGCCCACAGACTCATAAGCAATCGTCCCTGTTATTTCAAACCATGGAGTTAGGATTGTTTGTTCTTAATACCTAGCAATAGCTATTTGATAATGGCCTCAATGATCATACCTTTGAAGGAAGGATTGCTGGGCTGATGTCTCCAATAATACAATACAACAATAATATAATACAATATTAATAATAGTAATACAATAATAATAGTATAATAATACACAAATACAATAATCACCTGTGATGTCAATCTAGTGATTCAGAACCACTAGATTGGGCTAGGCCTCAAATTCCATGCTCCTGTAAAATTCACAAGTAGCTCTGATACACTTTTGAAAGAAAAAAAAAACCCTGTAAGGATTTTTATGGCATTAAAAGTAGATGATTCTCCTATAGGAGACCCCAATTTAGGATTATGATTCACCATAAGAAGCAAATGTCTGGATAAAGTCAGAATCCCATGATGACAGTCCACGAATGAAAGGACATAGAAACTCCCTAAAAGACTATGTTCTCTGAGGGTTGAAGGTATTTACCAGCCTCTTCTCTTCTCTGTCTTGACTACAAATTATTTTCTTGTAGGAAATAGAAATTCACTGAATAAGTCAGGGAATTTATTACATGGTTTAAGGAATTCTCTCAAAATGTATGACAGAAAACACAGCCAGGGTTTTCCAGGCTTAAACTTGGAAATGAGAATATCAGGAACCAAGAACGTCATGTTGCTCTTACATACTTTCTCTTTTTCTTTTCCACATCCCCACAAGAGCTCCTTGGTCCCCCTGTGTCTATCCTGTATTCTCTTTCCCTCCTTCTTGCAGACTGCCTTGCTCAGTAGCCTACATACCCTCCCTAAAGAGAGGAGATTTGGTCTTGGAATTTGCCTGACATTCTGGTTGCATGCAGCTTAATGCCATTGTGTCCCAATTACGAATTGCCAGGAGGAGGACTATAGACCAATTCGAATGCAAGGTCCAAACCCAGTCAAACCCCCTTGAAAGGGAGCGTTCTAAAAGACTTCCTTTTTGGGTCTGAGAACAGGTTTGTAAAATATAAAGTATGGAATTAAGAGGGAAATATTCCTGAATGTAATAAGTGACTTTTCTAGGATAATCTATTGGATTTACATGAATTATCAGGTTAACACACATAAAAAGGCATTGACCAAATTTCTGAATTACTTAAAATTTGATTATACCAAATCACTATTACATACTACTGTATGCATATGTTTTTGCAATTTTCATTATAATTTGCATTTTTGTCAGAGGGAAACACTAGCTACCTTGAATGTGTAGGTAGTGCCTCTCGGTTGTCAGAATACAAAACAGACTTGAATTTATGCTTTCCCCCTACAGGGGGTGTAATCATTTTTTTAAATGACCGAAAAAGAAACACAAACCTTCAAGAATAATTTTACCAGCAATCTGGTTAATCTATTTCATGGTTTTATTCCCAGGTGCAAGGCATATGTGCTCAAATTAATGAGAGGATTTGGCTGATAAATTTGGAAGGTGCAGAAATGATTGATGTTTTGCTATATTTCTATGTAATGATATTAAAACAATCTATGTACACAGCACCATCACACATAGTCATTTCACTTAAGTTCAAGATATAATCAACTGTGTATTCAAAATTAAGTAAAACATAATCTAGTTTATATTTTAGCAAATGTTTTAGGAAGCCATGACTAGTGATATCACGGAGTTTTATGCTTTAGTTTTAGGGTTTTATGGTGGACATTAATCAATTAATGACATGATCATTGTTGGTTATAAAAAGTGGCAAAGGCAGTGATGGAAAATTATAAGCAGCTTTGAGAACATAAAATTAGGACACATTGTGATAAGGTCAGGGGGCTGATGGTGGAGGAAGTGATGTTTGCATGCAATCGGATGGATGCATAGTCTTGAACTAGGAAAAGACCAGTTGAGGTAGAGGAACATTTGTGGTGCAGAGCAGTGCAGCGCTGGAGAAAGGAATAGAAGGCCCGGTGGGTGGAGCCAGAGCCTACTGGAAAGCTAAGTAAGGCTGGAGAGAGGCAGGTTCCACATTTATATACCATTTTCAGGGCTTTATATACCATTTTCAGAATTTCTGCCTTTATCCTGAGAACAACAGGAAAGCATTGAATGAACTTAAGTAAATGAGCAGCAAGAAAAGGTTTTCTTTCTTTCTTTTTAAATTGGAGGATAGTTGCTTTACAACGGTGTGTTACTTTCTGCTATACACCGATGCGAATCAGCTATAAGTATACATGTATCCCCTCCTTCATGAGCCTCCGTCTCACCCCCTTGTCTGATCCCTCTAGGTCATCACAGAGCACCAAGCTGAGCTCCTTGCGCTATGCAACAGCTTTCCACAGCTATCTATTTTACATATAGTAGTGTGTATCTGTCAACTCTATTCTCCATTTTATTAATGAAAAGATTACTCTCACTGCTGTGTTGAGAATGGCCTAAGAAGCAATGGACAAGAAAGGTGTGAATGGACCAGTTAGGAAGCTGTAGTAAAGAGGTCATGGTGGCCTGAAGCGGTAGTATTGATACAGTAGAGAACTCTGCATGGGTGTGGAAAGACTTTCTAAAGAGTGCTCAGCAAGTCTTATTGATGGACTCGATGAGAGGTGTGGCAGACTCGTTGCAAACACGGCCCTGATTCTTCACCCTGTCTGCATCCCCTTCACCATTTAACTTTGAAGCATCCTCTGCCTCTGTCTCTGGACTTGACCATGTGCCTGGCTCTGGCCAATAGAATGAAAGAAAAGTGCTCCTGCGGTAGCTCCAAGTCTACGACTCAGGAAGCCTTGCTTTTCCTTGTGATTCTATCATCTCCACGAGGACATGTCCAAGGTGGCCTGCTGGAACGTGGAGGACACGTGGAGCAGATTCCAACTGCTCTGGTAGCCCTGTTAAGTCTGGTCCAGACCAATGGACAGCCAGTAGGTGCGCAGCCCAGTGAGTGAGCCCAATCAGAAGATAAAGCCCCCAACAAGTTCCCTGCTGACCCCTGAAATGTGAGGGGGTCACATAAATACTACCATATGACGCCACTGAGGTTTTGTGATTTTTTTCTTGTTCTTGCTACAAGCATTTTACATAACTGATACAGAAGCGAGGGAGAAAAATACTTGGAACACAGTCATTCATATGCACTGCCATCATGGTTCAATATGTTATATTAGCATAATGCAGCATTTGGAGAGAATAGAAAATTGGATAGATAAATTTTGATTAGAGGAAATTATGACCCTGAAAAGTTCCTAAGACATGGCAAGTAATTAATCAACATTTTTCACAAGTTGGATTTATAAAAGTGTTGGTCCTTATAGTGAATAATATGAGAAAAGAAGATCCCAAATACATAGTTTAGATTTTTCATTTATTTTTCATACTTTGTCATATGCTTATAGTCAAAAATAATTTTGTTATGTGTTCAATTAACCATGATTCTAAAAAAAGGCAGAAAATCATATAGCACAGTGATGTGTAAGAAAAGAACAACTAAATTAAGCTGGCAGACTCCTGTGTTTCAGAGCATTTCCTGTTTCCTTGCAAGATTTGTGTTGGTTTTGTCCCTATTTTTGCACTGGCTCACCACAGAGTCACACAGAGGAAGACACAATTTATGGCAGGCACAAAAGAGTTCCCAACAGCGACACTGTGGGTTCAAAGTTTCATTTCTTCAAAGAAGATGTGAAAGGAGAAATTAAACAAAAAGCCCATTCCTGGGGCTTGACTGTGAAAGGAAAGCAGGTATGGGCCAGTCCACTTAAATGTCCCTGACCTCTATTTACTGATGTGCAAAGAGTTCTCACACTCTATCGTGGCAACTAGGGTGAGGTTTATAGGTTTATAGTATGTTTTTCTCTTAGATAAGAGAGGAATTCAGATATTTAGAGGAATAAAATTGCTTCTTTTTCTTTTCAACTTGGAGTGAGATTCCTTGATATTATTTTTGGATGTTCTTTAGTGGTTTTGAAGTGTGAGTGTACATAGGAATTATTCAGGAGTTTGTTAAACCATAGATCCCTGGAGATTCTGATGTTATAGGTTTGGAATAGGGCCCAAGATCCTGCATCCCCAGCAGGTTTCTGAGTGATGCTGATGTTACTGGTCCATGTACCACATTTTGGAGCGGCAGGTGCCTCTATTCACAACTCTGAAGAGAAACATAAAATGCATTCTCTTAGGCAAATGATTTCCATCTTTTTAAAAAATAAACCTTGTCCTCAATAACTGGTCCTGCTTTCTCATCACTGCTCTGAAAGCATGAGTGCAGATCAACATGCTATGTTGGAAAAAAGGGCATATTTCTTCCTAATAATCCATTTGCAATAATGGAAATTTGTAAAAAGTTACTACTGCTTTTCTGTCCTTTCTTGAGCCTCATGCCTTCCAGCACCTCACCAAGTCCGTCAAGCCAAGGAAACACAAGGTTGTGAGCCTTAAATGAGAGGATGTGAAGAGTTCTGTTGTATCCTTTGTACACCTACAGTGGCTGTTAGAAGGAAGGCAGCTTAAAGAAGCAACAAAGAAGAAAACCCATGAGTGGAAAGAGTCAAAGCTTCCTCCTCAGTGAGGTAGCACTTTCTATTTGATCATCATCAGTATGTGTAGAAGACAGAGCAGCATCATGTCCACTTTGCTGCAGAATTTTCTTGTTGAGCATTGTTGGGGCTATTCATTTTTTTTTTCCAGCTTCTCTCATGTCACTGACATAGTCTGAGTGTGTGAAAAAGAGTGAAAGTGGGTAAGAAAAGTGTCTCTGGATTCTTCTCTTTCTTCTTAATTCTTCCTAATTTGTGTTCATTTTATAAAATGAGTAACTTGCATAAAATACAGAAAAGCATAAGAGTAAAAGAATTTGTGGGTATATTTCCCAAAGAAAATCACTGTTAGTACTTTAATTCATTCCCTTCCTTAATTTTTAGGTCTGTATGAACACATGAATTTTTTTTTTTTTTTTTACAAACCTGCATACACAGGTTTGAATCACTATTTTCTTTCTAATAACATCATGGACTCATCATGGTCCTGTTACTTCATAGCAAATAGATTGGGAAACAATGGAAGCAATGACAGACTATTTCCCTGGGCTCCAAAATCACTGCAGATGGTGACTGCAGTCATGAAATTAAAAGACACTGGCTGCTTAGAAGAAAAGTGATGACAAACCTAGACAGTATATTAAAAAGCAGAGATATTACTTTGCCAATAAAGGTCCATCTAGTCATTGCTATGGTTTTTCCAGTAGTCACATACAGATGTGAGATTTGGACTATAAAGAAAGCTGAGTGCTGAAGAATTGATGTTTCTGAGGTGTGTTGTTGGAGAAGACTCTTGAGAGTCCCTTTAACTGCAAGGAGATCCAACCAGACAATCCTAAAGGAAATTAATTCTGAATATTCATTGGAGGGACTGATGCTGAGGCTGAAGCTACAAAACTTTGGCCACCTGATGCAAAGAGCTAACTCACTGGAAAAGAACCTGATGCTGGGAAAGATTGAAGGCAGCTGAAGAAGTGGGGTACAGAGGATAAGATGGTTGGATGGCATCACCAACTCAATGGACATGAGTCTGAGCAAACTCCAGGAGACAGTGAGGGACAGGGAGGCCTGGAGTGCTACAGTCCAATGGGTCACAAAGAGTTGAACACAATTGAGCTACTGAACAACAACATCATGGACATTTAAACACAATTTCTATGCTGTAGAATTTGCATCTTTATCATTTATGGTAGTTTATTGAACTAATTCTCTATTGCAGGTTTAGATGTTAAAATAAGCATTTCTCAATTTTTCTGTGTCCCTGTCTCCCTCTTATACATTTCTTAGCTTCTAGGAAAGTAAGGACTAAGATCAGAGGAAAAGAAAAGCTCAAATCTGGAGAATATTAAAGTAGTAAGAACAATGTTTTCCCTGGGGATATTGCACATCCCTAAATACCTGAAGCCTGAGTTTAAACTGGTCACTCACAGGGAGACAAGAGACAAAACCTGGGATCCCGACAAGTAAGAAGCAGAGCCAAACTCTAGGAAAGGAGGGCTGCACCCATACAGGAGACCTGGAGGGTATCTGCTGAATTCAAAACTATAAGCTCTATAGTGCAGGGCCTGTGGAGGGCATCTACTTCTAAGCAGTTGTGATATTTGTTTTCTTTATTTGTTTTTTTAAACTTTCATAGTTTTGCTGACTGTACAGATATGCTTAGTTTATGAAAGTTTATTGAGCCTTTACTTAGATGTGTACATCTTTCTGTGCATATAAACTATAACAAAAAGTATAAAACCTCATAATGCCTATATGATTTCCCTTCCAAACTCATACGGTGAGCAGATGTTTTAACTTGTGCTGGAGTGGCAGGGTTCCATATTCCTGACAGAAGTAAATGTAAATCTGCTTTGGAGAAATGTAAATTAAGCTCAGAATTCTTAAGTTCTGAGAACTCATAAGTTCAATAGTAAAATGAGCCCCCATTGGAGAGAGTCAACAGAAACAACACATTTTAGAATCACACCTATGATGACAGTCAATATTGGAATTAGCAGATAATGAATATGAATAATTATGATGCACATATTTAAGAAATAAAAGAGTATTAAAAGTGTGACTAAGAAATAAGAAATATCAATATTATACTTAACAGTGAAAGAATTGAATAATAATTCTAGAGTTGTAAAATAAATTTTAAATTAGAAAATCAACAGCATGTTAAAATAATATGCAATTTTAAAATGTCTACTAGGCAAGAAAAAGTGAAAACAAGTGAAATTAATTTAAATAATATTTTATTTAACCCAATAAATTCAAAGTTTTATTATTCCAACATGCAATCAATGTAAGATTATTAATGAGGTAATTTAATTTCTTCCATACAAGTCTTTGATATCAGAGTATATTTAACACTAAATATAGTATATACTAAATATACTTAATTATACTAATTATACTAAAAAATATATTTAGTATGCTAAATATACTATATATAGTATATTTAACACTTTGATGTCAGAGTTTATTTAACACTAAAACATGTCAATTTGGAATAGTCACTTTTAGACCATTCTCTACACACCCACACATTTATACTCACTGGAACTTATTTTTTTCTACTGTATGTAGATCAGCATTCACCCAAGACAGACCTTATGAAGCAAAACCCTTGATTTTAAATAGCTATGTGATTTTTTATTTATATTTTATATTTTATTTATATTTTGTACTTTTAATTTATTTTGTATTTTTAAAATTTTATTTTACAATATATTTTTAAAGATTACTTTCCATTTATAGATATTGCAAAATATTGCCTATATACCTCACATCACACAATATATCCTTGAGCCTACCTTATGCTCAGTAGTTTGTATCTCCCACTCCTCCACTCCTACATCGCCCACCCCTCCACTGGTAACCACTAGTTTGTTCTCTGTATCTGTAGTTCTGCTTCATTTTTGTTATATTTGCTAGTTAGTTGTATTTTTAAAATTCCATGTATAACTGATATCATACAATATTTGTCTTTCCCTGTCTGGCTTATTTCGCTGAGCATAATGCCCTCCAAGTCCATACATCCTAATGCAAACAACTCCATTTCATTCTTTGTATGGCTGAGTAGTATTCCGTTGTGTATGTACGCCACATCTTCTTTATCCCTTCATCTGCTGATGGACGCTTAGGTTGCTTCCAGATCTTAGCAACTGTAAATAATGCTGCTGTGAACAGCATTGGGATACATGTCTCATTTCAAATTAGTGGTATTAGCTTTTTCAGATATATACCCAGGAGTGGAATTACTGGATCATATGCTTCCTTGGTGGCTCAGATGGTAAAGAATCTGCCTGCAATTCAGGAGACCTCGGTTTGATCCCTGGGCTGGGATGATTCCCTGGAGGAGGGCATGGCAACCCACTCCAGTATTCTTGCCTCGAGAATCCCCATGGACAGAGGAGCCTGCAGGCTAAGTCCATGGGATCGCAAAGAGTTGGACACTACTGAGCAACTAAGCACAGCATAGCATGTATTAATAATAGTTCTATTTTTAGTGTTTTGAGAAAGCTCTGTACAGTTTCTACAGTGGCTGCACCAAGATACATTCCCACCAATAGTGTATGAGGATTCCCTTTCCTCCACATCCTTAACAACATTTATTACTTGTTTTTTTTTTCCTTTGATGATAGCCATTGTGATAGGTGTGAGCTGATATCTCATTTTGGTTTTGATTTGCATTTATTTATAATTAGTGATGTTGAGCATGTTTTCATCTGTTTGTTGGCCATCTGCATTTCTTCTTTGGAAAAATGTCTATTCATTTTTTCTGCCTATTTTAAAATCAAGTTGTTTGGGGTTATGATGTTGAGTTGCTTAAGCTATTCATATATTTTTATCATTTGCAAATATTTTCTCTCATTCAGTAGGTTGTCTTTTTGTTTTGTTGATGGTTTCCTTTGCTGTGCAAAAGCTTTTCATGTTAATTTGATGGAAGAAATGTGTGTAATTTATTGAACAATTTCCTACCAAGAGATATTTAGGTTACTTTTTCCTGTTTCAAATAAACTTGCAAGGAGTATCCTTTAAGCAAAAACTATTTGGACTTGTGTATTTCCAAGGCACAGATTTTCAGATATGGATTTGCTGTGCAATGGATGATTTTAAGAGTAGCAGATTCGATACAACTGAAGAGCTAGTTCAGTTCAGTCGCTCAGTCGTGTCTGACTCTTTGCGACTCCATGAACTGCAGCACGCCAGGCCTCCCTGTCCATCAGCAACTCCCAGAGTTCACTCAAACTCATGTCCATAGAGTCAGTGATGCCATCCAGCCATCTCATCCACTGTTGTCCCCTTCTCCTCCTGCCCCCAATCCCTCCCAGCATCAGTCTTCTCCAATGAGTCAACTCTTCGCATGAGGTGGCCAAAGTACTGCAGTTTCAGCTTTAGCATCATTCCTTCTAAAGAACACCCAGGGCTGATCTCCTTTAGAATGGACTGGTTGGGTCTCCTTGTAGTCCAAGGGACTCTCAACAGTCTTCTCCAACACCACATTCAAAAGTAGCAATTCTTCAGTGCTCAGCTTTCTTCACAGTTCAACTCTCACATCCATACATGACAACTGGAAAAACCATAGCCTTAACTAGATGGACCTTTGTTGGCAAAGTAATGTCTCTGCTTTTGAATATGCTATCTAGATTGGTCATAACTTTTCTTCCAAGGAGTAAGCATCTTTTAATTTCATGGCTGCAATCACCATCTGCAGTAAGTTTGGAGCCCCCCAAAATAAAGTCTGACACTGTTTCCCCATCTATTTGCCATGAAGCGATGGGACCAGATGCCATGATCTTCATTTTCTGAATGTTGAGCTTTAAGCCAACTTTTTCACTCTCTTCTTTCACTTTCATCAAGAGGCTTTTTAGTTCCTCTTCACTTTCTGCCATAAGGGTGGTGTCATCTGCATATCTGAGGTTATTGATATTTCTCCTGGCAATCTTGTTTCCAGCTTGTGTTTCTTCCAGTCCAGCGTTTCTCATGATGTACTCTGCATAGAAGTTAAATAAGCAGGGTGACAACATACAGCTTTGACGTACTCTTTTTCCTATTTGGAACCAGTCTGTTGTTCCATGTCCAGTTCTAACTGCTGCTTCCTGACCTGCATATAGGTTTCTCAAGAGGCAGGTCAGGTGGTCTGGTATTCCCATCTCTTTCAGAATTTTGCACAGTTTATTGTGATCCACACAAAGGCTTTGGCATAGTCAAGAAAGCAGAAATAGATGTTTTTCTGGAACTCTCTTGGTTTTTCCATGATCCAGCAGATGTTGGCACTTGATCTCTGGTTCCTCTGCCTTTTCTAAAACCAGCTTGAACGTCAGGAAGTTCATGGTTCACATATTGCTGAAACCTGGCATGGGGCATTTTGAGTATTACTTTACTAGCATGTGAGATGAGTGCGATTGTGCAGTAGTTTGAGCATTCTTTGGCATTGCCTTTCTTTGGGATTGGAATGAAAACTGACCTTTTCCAGTCCTGTGGCCACTGCTGAGTTTTCCAAATTTGCTGGCATATTGAGTGCAGCACTTTGACAGCATCATCTTTCAGGATTTGAAATAGCTCCACTGGAATTCCATCACCTCCACTAGCTTTGTTCATAGTGATGCTTTCTAAGGCCCATTTGACTTCACATTCCAGGACGTCTGGTTCTAGGTGAGGGATCACACCATCATGATTATCTGGATCGTGAAGATCTTTTTTGTACATTTCTTCTGTGTATTCTTGCCACCTCTTAATATCTTTTGCTTCTGTAAGGTCCAGACCATTTCTGTCCTTTATCGAGCCCATCTTTGCATGAAATGTTCCCTTGGTATCTCTAATTTTCTTGAAGAGATCTCTAATCTTCCCCATTCTGTTGTTTTCCTGGATTACTTTGCATTGATTGCTGAGGAAGGCTTTCTTATCTCTTCTTGCTATTGTTTGGAACTGTGCATTCAGATGCTTATATCTTTCCTAACAGCTAGTTAGCGATCTGGAAAAAAGATCTGAAGAAACTACCCAGAATGCAGTGTATAGAGAAAAGGGAATGGAAGTACGAAAAAAGCACTTCAGATGCACATATACCTAAACAGAGACGAAAAGAAACGAAGCAGCGGGGAAAGAGAGTGGCTTTGTTCTGGCCTTACCACACAGATTGAGGGATCTTAGTTTCTGACCAGGGATTGAACCAGTGCCCCCTGCAGTGGAAACTCAGAGTCCTAAGCTCTGAACCACCAGGGAAGTCCTAAAAGGAGTGTTCTTAAATGTGATGCCCAAGATGTCTCCAGAATAAGTTAAAGACACCAGTCCTCAGATTAAAAGGTCCCAGTGAAGCCCAAGAAAAATAAATTAAAAGACGCTCATCGATATATGATAGTGAACTCAGAGTACACAAAGGCTCTCACAATCAGTTATTTCAAAAAGAAGACAAATAGCATGTACAAAGGAATAGCTATGAGAGTAACAACTGGCTTCTGGAAGCAACATTGGAAGGCAGGAGTCAGGGCATAAGATTGATAAAGTGCAGGTGTTGGAAATACCTGTCAGTTTGTAAATGTATACCTTGAGCAAGAGCAAGGGGAAATAAAAATGTTTTCAAACACTGAGAGCTTTCACAAGTGGTAGACCTCACAAAGGGAGAGCATCAGGAATTTATTCAGGTAGAAAGAAAATAATTCCAGAAGGTATTCCTGAATGAAATGAAATAAATCAAAACTAAAATAATGAGTATGTTGTTAAACCTAAACAATATTGATTAAATGAAACAATGGTAATATCTAATTTAGAAGCTTAAAAAAATCAAGATAGACTTGAATTCTGGACCACAACCAAATCTTATTTAATAGGAGTGACTGGAGTGACTGTTTTAAAGTTCATTTCTTATGTAGAGAAGACTGAAGATACAGACGAACTTTAAATGTCTTAAGCTAATAATGCATGTTAAAATTTCCATAGGAGTCCCTAAAAAGTAGCAATTGAATGCAGAACTTTCAAGCTAGTAAGATGTTTGGGGAAAATAAACCTGTTAAAATGGCATGGAGAAAGGGTAAACCAACACATAAAAAATAAAACAGGTAGGTAGAAAATAAGCTGAGAAAAACAGAAATAAATGTATCAACACTTATCATCCATATATTAAAGAACTAAACTCCCTACTAAAATTCAATAATTTTTTTTTCTGTTCCAATAAACAACAAAAAAGTGAATGCTTTTCAAAGACAGAGGCAATAGGAAAATTGAAAATTAAAGGTATAGAACAAATGTCTGTCATATACCAATTAAAAGAAAGTTTTTAGGAGTATAATAATACAAAATAAAATCAAGTTTGAGCAGAAAGCAATATAAGAGGGAAAGAGGATCATTTACATAACAATGAAAGTTTTTATTCATCTGAAAAATATGTTATAAATTTGTATGTATCTTGTAAAATAGACCTTAAATAAATAAACTGAAAATGTATAAAACTACATTTGTCATTGTTTAGTCTCTCAGTCGTTTCCGACTTTTCAACTCCATGGTCTGCAGCACACCAGGCTTCCCTGTCCTTCACCATCTCTGGGAGCTTGCTAAACTAATGTCCATTGAGACGGTGATGCCATCCAACCATCTCATCCTCTGTTTTTCCCTTCTCCTCCTGCCTTTAACCTTTCCCAGTGTCAGGGTCTTTTCTAATGAGTTGGCTCTTCATATCAGGTGGCCAAAGTATTGGAGCTTCAGCTTCAGCAGCAGTCCCTCCAATGAATATTCAGGATTGATTTCCTTTAGGACGGACTGGTTTGATTTCCTTGCAGTCCAAGGGTCTCTCAAAAGTCTTCTCCAACACCACAGTTCAAAAGCATCAATTCTTCGGTGCTCAGCTTTCTTTATGATCCAATTCTCACATCCATACATGATTATTGGAAAAACCCTAACTTTGACTATATGGACCTTTGTTGGCAAAGTAATATCTTTGCTTTTAGTATGCTGTCTAGGCTGATGATAGCTTTTCTTCTAAGGAGCAAGTGTCTTTTAATTTCATGGCTGCAGTCACCATCTGCAGTGATTTTGGAGCCCAAGAAAATAGTCTGGCATTGTTTCCACTGTTTCCCCATGTATTTGCCATGAAGTGATGGGATTGGATGCCATGATCTTAGTTTTCTGAATGTTGAGTTTTAAGCCAACTTTTTCACTCTCCTCTTTCACTTTAATCAAGATGCTCTTTAGTTCTTCTTCACTTTCTGCCATAAGGGTGGTGTCATCTGCATATCTGAGGTTATTGATATTTCTCCCGGCAATCTTGATTCCAGCTTGTGCTTCATCCAGCCCAAAGTTTCTCATGATATACCCTGCATATAAGTTAAATAAGCAGAGTGACAACATATAGCCTTGAAGGGAAGCTAAAAAATTAATGTGTATGTTAGAAGATTTCAATATATCTGTCTCTCTAAGTGATTGATGGGTTAATCAAACAAAAATAAGACTATAGATGTTTTGAACAATGTAACTAGCAAGTTTGACATAATAGATACATTTAAAATTTTGTTCCTGTCAATGCATAGAAAATTTATGAAAATTAATTATACACTAGGAGAAGGAAATGGCAGCCCACTCGAGTATTCTTGCCTGGAGAATCCTGTGGATGGAGGAGTCTGGTGGGCTGCTGTCCATAGGGCCACACAGAGTTGGACACGACTGAGGCGACTTAGCATGCATGCATGTATTAGAGAAGTAAATAGCAACCCACTCCAGTATTCTTGCCTGGAGAATCCCAGGGATAGAGGAGCCTGGTGGGCTGCCGTCTGTGAGGTCGCATGGAGTCGGACACGACTGAAGCAACTTAGCAGCAGCAGCAGCAGACCAGAAAGAAAATCTTTTAACTTTCTAAGATTTATAATCTTAATACTACATATTCTAACTTCAACATAATTAAGTTAGAAATTAATAACGAAGTTATTCCAGAAAGAAAGGGATGTGGAATGCAAGGGAAGGGTTAATTTGTCCAACAACAGGTCCCCTGAAGAATGGCTTTCCAGAAGAGAAACTGCCTCCTTCAAAGCTCCATGGAAACTGGCTGCAGTTTAGCACTTAAGATGTCAATTGAAGGCTTGGACTGCAGCCCTGGATGAATCCTGCCAGGAGAGGGGCAGTGGCTATCAACACGGAGCTGACAGGAGAGAGCTGCGTCCAAGACTGCCGCATCTTATTTTACATTGTGCTGGATCCCTTCATCAAGTAAGGGGAGACCCTCTTGCTTCTTCAGTAGCGATTCTTAAAAACCTTCAGATGGGACTTCCCTGGTGGCCCAGTGGTTAAGAATCCACCTGCCAATGCAGGGGACACGGGTTTGGAAAATAAGCTGGCTTTGCAATCCAGTTGTATATTCACAACACCCACACCTAAGAACTTCCACTCCAGAGAAACACGCACACGGGTACGCAGGAGTGTCCTTCCTTTGCCGTTTTGTAAGCCAGTGAGGTTGCAACACATAAAACCATACCATTCTCTGCTTGCAGAAGAGCCGTGCTCACAGACAAATGGAATCTGGGAAGGGCCACTTTATTGCTCCTTACAGAGGCTCCCAGAGAACCAACATTAGGGCAAGAAATTCACAAATGTCAGTTTCATATAGAGTTAGTGTAAATAACCAGGCAACAGTTTTCATGTTGACATTATGGCTTCCAACATTTTTGAGAAATCAAAATAAAAGATTTGAATGTACTACTACACTCCCTTAACTTTCTAGACTATATAAAACATGTAGACTTTTGACATCATAGCAAAAAATTACTTGCTGATGAGCATAATTTTTCAAGTTTGCATTGTTTACTTTGTTGCTGTGGCAAGTCAACCAGTATTTGGGGTTGAGAATTTAATGTTCATATCTTTTTTAAAAAAATTCTAATTTATTTTTTTTCCCTAAAATGTCTCTAAGTGAGTTTATAGCTTAAACATAATGGAGCTGGTGTAGGCATAATACTCCTGACCGTTGAAGGGGTCCCTTTAAAAATCCTTCAGGAAGTTAACTTGCAAACACCAACATTCTAACAAAGACACATATTTACCTAGGTATCAGAGTTAGAAAAATCAGTAAATTTTTATGCTACCATTTCATAGGTAAATTAGAATTTTATTTTGTTAAAATGGAGGTTTTTAAAATTTATGGTTGTTCACTTGGCGTAATGTTGTCATAAAACGTATCTTACTCTTGATCTGGAATTTGTTTTTCCTTTACAGTATTTCCCTTTGAGCTACATACCATGTGGAGAAGTAGAAAAACACAGCTTTCCTGATTATTTACATTTTTGTGGATAGAATCCCTTCAGGGATTGCATAAAAACCCCACAAGACTTTTGGCCCAAAAAAATCACCAAAACAAACTCCGTTATATCTGAGATATTCCTCATTTGAGATACATTCATCTCTGCCTTCTTTTAAATTTTATTGTACCTGTTATTGTTGGTAGCATTATGACTGCTCACCAGCATCTCCTTTTCCAGGAGCTAACATTGCCATGTGACTTGCTTTAGCCAAACTGAAGTGAAGTAATGTGTGTCATTTCTGGATAGCAGCATTTAATTGTTAAGATAAAGACCCTGGAATGCTGAATTAACACCTATGGGTATAGGATTGCCGCCCTTGACAGTCACCTGTACCCAGCAAGTACACAATTTGAAAGCAAGAGATAAATATTTGATGTGTTAAGATGCTGAGGTTTTAGAGATATTTGTTGCTGTAACCTAACTTAACCTGCCCTGAATAATGTAATATACATCTAGTTACTTAAGGGAGAAATGCCTCTACTAGTAAAGATATTATATTTCATCACAAGAATTTTATTATCAGAATTAAAATGAAAAGCCCTCTACTGACAGAGAACTATGACTCCTCCAGTAATTCAGTCTCAAAACTTTGGAATTATCTGTGATTCTTCCATTTAATGATTTGCTAAGTGCTCTTGATAGCCTAAACAGAGACTAGGAGAGACTATGGTTCTAACGCCTGTTGTTTAAGTTTCTAAAAAATTTTTTGGGGGGCAAGAGACATAATATTCTCTGTCTCTGTTTCAACATTTTTAAAAAATAAAGTTGAGCCATGATATTTAAAAATTAGTCTGCAGCTGTAATATTCTATGATCTTTTAGAATGTTTCTCAAGCAGGAATTTTTGTTTTGCTTTGTTGTGTGCTTATTTTGTCACAGCCTTCCATCAGCTCATGTTCTGGACTCTTGCCCTTTCTGCACCCAGTTCAGGCCTTTTCTTCTTAGAGCTCACCTTGATGTCCTCAAAAGTCTTTAATTCCTTTCTAGTGTATAGACCAGTTGCTAGATGCTGTGGACCTTGTAGAGCTGAATGTTTAAAACCCATAAGCTTTTTCAACTTTCAGAAAGGTCTGGAAACCACATCTCAGGGGCAGAAGTGATAATGTCTGCCATTGCTTTCCTAGCCCACCCCTGTGACCAACATCAGTAATCAAATGCAATATATGAGTGAAGGCACAACTTAGGGTCATTGTCAACATCGAGCTTTAGGACGTTACCACTTGTAAATCAGAGAATTAGACTTTCATTGAAATGTTTTTGTTTCCCTGGTATTGTGGTTAAGCATCCGCCTTTAGCAGTGTTCTAGTCCTTTTCATTGGACCAATATTAATTGGAAGGACTGATGCTAAAGCTGAAACTCCAATACTTTGGCTACCTGATGTGAGACCCTGATGCTAGGAAAGATGGAAGGTGGGAAAAAAAGGGGACAACAGAGGATGAGATGGTTGGATGGCATCACCAACTCGATGGACATGAGTTTGAGCAAGCTCTCGGAGTTGGTGATGGACAGGGAAGCCTGATGCTGCAGTCCATGGGGTCACAAAAAGTCAGACACAACTGAGCAACTGAACTGAATTGAGTCCTTCTCAAGCAACTCATCCCCACAATCTATTTCATTTTCCATAGGAGAATCTGTTGTGTCTTTATATTCTTACTCATATTACTCCCTCCATTTATAATGATTTCTATGGAGCTATTCCTCCAGCATAAACTCATTTCTATTCCCCACTGCCTTCTCCAACCCTATATGGTCTCCTTTAAAAATGTTCACTGATTGATATCTCCCATTTTCTGAGTGCCACACCCTTCCTCCATGACTCTAGTATCTCTGGAATTTACCAACAGAGGGTATACATATTGGCATATAGTTACTATCAATTGTGGTAGCATTTAAAAATGAACAAGTATTTTATTAATCACCTATTGGTTGGAAATGCAGGAGTATTCACACCCATAAAGCATTTATTCAGGCTGCTGACGTTATTTGGTACACATAGGAATTCCACCTTGGAAGAAGTCTATGACACTCTACTTGTCCATGACCACAGTGGGAAACACTTCATTAACAAGTTTATGATGCTTTCCTTTCTTAGTGAGTTATATTTCTTTAGGGTAGGAATCACATGTAACATTTTTCTGTAGCATGGCACAGTTCCCAGGCTCTCGGCATCATCCCCAGCTACCAGGGGATAAGGATAAGCAGACACAGAAGAGAAGAATTACTTATTTCACTAAAACACTGCAGCTAACACACTGTTTAGAGATGCTGAGACATGTACCAAGTATGAAATAGGGAGAAGGACAAGGCAAAAATATTTGTTCTATCTCAATATTTCCCAAAATAGGGTCCAGTGGACTGCTGCCAGTCTGTGGTGTAAAGTGCATAGATTGTGAGTAAATATTTAGAAGATTCTAACCAATTTTCCTATTATTCTTTTTGTGGTAATATTCATTCCTATTTAATTTCCTTGACAGTTGAATATAATAATGGAAGTCTGGGCTTGTAGTTTGTGTGGCTTGGCTTATTTTTTTTTAATGATTCTATAATAATTTAATTGCTCAAATGTGATTTCAGCAGTAAAACACACATAGTTTTTCAGGGAACATTTTTTGAAAATGTAAATTTAATTAAAGGAAGAGATTCAATGCATCTCAGAGATCACTATAGTTTAACATTGGTATTTTCATTCCTGTATTTGTGTATTTTTTTTTTAGTTTTTTATTTTTTACATTTTAAAATCTTTAATTCTTACATGCATTCCCAAACATGAACCCCCCTCCCACCTCCCTCCCCATAACATCTTTCTGGGTCATCCCCATGCACCAGCCCCAAGCATGCTGTATCCTGCGTCAGACATAGACTGGCGATTCAATTCACATGATAGTATACATGTTAGAATGTCATTCTCCCAAATCATCCCACCCTCTCCCTCTCCCTCTGAGTCCAAAAGTCCGTTATACACATCTGTGTCTCTTTCCCTGTCTTGCATACAGGGTCGTCATTGCCATCTTCCTAAATTCCATATATATGTGTTAGTATACTGTATTGGTGTTTTTCTTTCTGGCTTACTTCACTCTGTATAATCGGCTCCAGTTTCATCCATCTCATCAGAACTGATTCAAATGAATTCTTTTTAACCGCTGAGTAATACTCCATTGTGTATATGTACCACAGCTTTCTTATCCATTCATCTGCTGATGGACATCTAGGTTGTTTCCATGTCCTGGCTATTATAAACAGTGCTGCGATGAACATTGGGGTACATGTGTCTCTTTCAATTCTGGTTTCCTCGGTGTGTATGCCCAGAAGTGGGATTGCTGGGTCATAAGGTAGTTCTATTTGCAATTTTTTAAGGAATCTCCACACTGTTCTCCATAGTGGCTGTACTAGTTTGCATTCCCACCAACAGTGTAGGAGGGTTCCCTTTTCTCCACACCCTCTCCAGCATTTATTGCTTGCAGATTTTTGGATTGCAGCCATTCTGACTGGTGTGAAGTGGTACCTCATTGTGGTTTTGATTTGCATTTCTCTAATAATGAGTGATGTTGAGCATCTTTTCATGTGTTTGTTGGCTTATTTTTTATTTCACTTTCTAATAACCATTCTTAAAATTCTACAAATGCATATATATATATATGTATGTATATATATCCTTGACAGATTGGAAATTAAAAATAAAATAAACTGGCCTTTCATTACAGATCATTTAAGAATTATTTATTTATTTATCTATCTATATTCTGATTTTTCTCTAGATCTTTTCCCTATGTGAAAAAGGATTCCTACTAGCACCAAAATGTCTAATTTTGGTTATTCTTTGAAAAGAAGAAATGTTTTATCTTGAAGACTTTTCTTAGAGATAATATCAGCTCAATAATTATGCAGTGGCTGTTCAGCTTTTAAGTTAGAGACCTGAAACCAACTCACCCTCCTTCCTTAGCGAGTGCTATTATATTTAGAAAAATCAAGAAAACTGAATAGGTGGCGAATAGTTGGATTGTCCAACTGAAACTTTGAATTTCATGCATTTGGCTAGTTCTACCTTTAAATCATAAATATCGTTAAACATGGATTTTTGTCCCTGAAGAATGAATAATAACTGTTATATCCTAGGAACAGATGACATATTGTGCTCGGAAATAGGTTTCTATCCACAAATGCTGGCATTTAGAGGTTACCAGCTGTATATAGGATATAGGAGGTATAAAGCCCATTAAAAGAATATAATTTGAGAGCTGCTGAAGTCATGTGGGGATTTGGTTCACCTACATTTTCATTTAAATTATATTCACAAGTAATGCCATTGTGGATGAAGTTGTATCATTAAAAGTGTCAGACACTTCAGACTCCATTTCCATGTGCCCTATTATATGAAGACCTGCAACTCGAAATTCTCTCCAGACTAATCTGAGAGGAAAATATAGGCTTTCATTCTGAATACATCCCAAAAGGGATTAAGTGACCTGATTTCAAGCAGAAAAAAAAATGGAACAGGCTATGTGATGACTAATTTGCCTTCCAGCAAAATAAAAGTAACAAACAACACTTTTATTCATAATAGAAGTTTCCCCCAAAGTCTACTTTTCTGCTAACTCCGGCATATTCTATTTGCAAAATATGTTTAATGTATCTCATGTCATGTGCCTCTGTTTGTGAATTCAGGTTTCCTCTTTGCAGGAGTATGAAATCCAACATCTATTTTAAAGTAAAATTAAAGATTTGCAGAAGGCATAAGAAACATACCACAGCAAATACATAATTTTCTTGGAAAGTAGGCCCTCTGAGTCTCTCACCTTCCAGGAGAAACATCATAGTTATCTGGTGAATATTGTCAGTATATTTGTATTTAATATGCAGTCTATTTGTTTTATTGAACAGGCTCTGATTTTGTCATGAAGTGAAAATAAATAATTGTAGCAGTTTTCCCACTGAAGTGAAATTCTCAATATACAAAATGATTTACGAGGGGGCCTACTAATTGAAAAATAAATATGTTTTCATAGAAATATATAAACAGCTTTGTACTGTCTCCTCTTTAGAGCCCTCTCATCTGGAACTCCTTAAATTAAATTTTGTAGTTGTTATTCAGTTGCTCAGCCGCGTTGACTCTTTGCAAACCCCTTGGATTGTAGCACACCAGGCTTTCTTGTTCTTCACTATCTCCTGGAGTTTGCTCAAACTGACATCCATTGAGTTGATGATGCCATCCAGCCATCTCATTCTCTGTCATTTCCTTCTCCTGCCCTCAGTCTTTCCCAGCATCAGGGTCTTCTCCAATGAACTGGCTCTTCACATCAGCTGGCCAAATGATTGGAGCTTCAGCATCAGCATAAATCCTTCCAATGAATATTCAGAGTTGCTTTTCTTTAGGATGGACTGGTTGGATCTCCTTGAAGTCCAAGGGACTCTCAACAGTCTTCTCCAACACCACAGTTCAAAAGCATCAATTCTTTGGTGCTCAGCCTTTTTTATGGTCCAGCTCTCACACACATACATGACTACTGGAAAAACCATAGCTTTGACTATACAGATCTTTGCTGGCAAAATGATGTCTCTGCTTTTAAATCTTTTTAAATTTATTAGTGCTTTTAAATTTCATTAATGCAAAATTTTGAGGTGCCTTAGTGATGATTTTGTTTCAGTATAATAAATTGAATGGGATACTGGTTAGTCCAGATTTAATAGGTTTAAATATATATCATTGTAATCTTTTGATCCAGAAAATGATCCCTCTTTTAAAAGACTTTATCTCAGATTAAGAAATTTTATATCATTACTTTTAGGTGAGAACTTTGAAGATTATCCCATTTTTTTAATTCAATAGCATCTTTCGAGAAATAAGAGAAAGGAATATGTAAAAATGAGGAAGAACAGACCAAAATAGAATATCCAGTGTATACTTTAGTCTGAGATATTATTTCTGAAACTATTGAGAAACTGCCTTATCCTTCTGATCCTGGTATCAGGAAAGTGGTAAAAGCATCTGACAGGCTCACTAAAATCTGAATTTGCTATTATGCGAAGGTTTCAAGTGCTTCCTGAATTTTCCTAACTACATTCTTAAATGTTTGGAAAGTGGTGGCCATTAAAGACTGCATTTAAGCTGTACCTAGAGCCTCATCAGTCAGCACCTTTGGTATATGTCAAGACTGAACACGGATTTCTAATATGGCATCTAATGTGACAGAGGAGTGAGATGGCAAACTATAAGGCAGGGAAGCTGAGAGACTGGAAAAAGAATTCCAGACTCATCAGCAGTGACTCTCTCTTGTCATAGGCAGTGAACTGCTTTGAAAGTGATCTCAAGGAGCAGACAAATTCTGAGAGTAACAATGAGATTTCAGGAGCATGGAGAAGCTGTCAAGATGGCTGAAATCCACAGACTGTGAAAGCTCCCTCAGTCAGCATTCCTCAGACCTAGTGTAAGAGGAATCACTGCTGGGTCTTGAGAGTGTTGTTGCCATGTGGTTGCTCCTGGAGGAATATCAGTGATTCTTTGCTGTGCATGATAGATGAATAATGTAATTAAATATTCACATTTAAACTTTTAAAAAGAATAGCACCACTATCTATATAGCTGAAACCACTGAAGGGTTTTCTATTCTTATTGTTGCTTACTTCAAATTATGACTTCTTTTCCTGGACTTTCAACAATCCTGCCCTCCCCACTCCCAGAAAACTCCATATATCATGGTAGACTGTGTGGTCATGTCCTAAAAAAAAATCTCGTCTGCCACCATACCACGCTGAACACACCCAATCTCATCTTAAAAAAAAAAATAACTCACTCAAAATACTTTTTTTTTCCTTGTCTTTCAGGATAATTGTTCAAATGGAAGAGTTTTAAAAATGAACATATTCCTTTTTTCTCTGTTTCTTGTCAGTTTGGGGAAAGCTGTTCCATGTAATCACTAGTTAAAATTGTGAGTAGTCTCACTTTTCATTTTAGAACTTCTAAACCAAATACTATCTTGGTCTTTTCTTCCCTGAAGGAAATTTCACAAAAATACACCTCAAAAACTTTAACTTGATGAGAAAAGAGCTGAAGAACTAGGACAGTCCATTTGAGGGTCACTCGTTTCTCAGGCTGAGGTAACAGGAAAGAAAGAGTGTGCTTCCCTCTTTGGGATGCACCCTCTCAGGCCTCAGTGTGCAGTGGAGGCTCATGTATTGGAACTAAGGATTAAATCTGGGCAAATTTCCAAAATAAGCAACATTTTCTTTCTCTTCAATATATTCCCCTTTCAGGTTTGTGGCTCCTCCTTCCATTTCCCTCTGGAATCCAGCATTCCTCTTCTCTTTTCAAAACACAAATCCCTAAACATATATCCCAGAAATCTGCTTATAAATCTCTTCCACTCTATTACTCTAGAGCAGCGCTCCCTAACTTTTTTAAACATCAGGGACTGGTTTTTGGAAGACGATTTTTCCATGGTCTGGAGTCAGGGGCATGGTTTGGGGCTGATTCAAGTGTACTACATTTATTGCGCACTGTACGTCTAGTTTGTGGCAATCTCAGGATCACCTGGGTTTGATCCCTGTTTAGGAAGATGCCCTGGAGAAGGGAACAGCTACCCACTCCAGGATTCTGGCCTGGAGAATTCCATGGACTGTATCGTCCATGGGGTCGCAAAGAGTCGTACACGACTGAGCGACTTTCGCTTCATTTTCACTTTCAGGATGTTCTGCTTTGACTTTAGGGCTGGGATTCCTGCCCCTGTGAGAATCGAATGCCACTGCTGGTCTGGCAGGAGGCGGAATTCAGCAGCACTGAGAGTGATGGGGCCGGCTGTCAGTACAGACAAACCTTGCTTGCTTGCTGCTCTCCTCCTGCTGTGTGGGCTGATTTCCCACAGGGTGGGGACCCCTGCTCTAGAGGAGATAGAAATATTTGCTCACAAGTATTTCTTGTAGGAATATTAATGGTTTAACATGCAACCTCAGATATGCAGATGACACCACCCTTATGGCAGAAAGTGAAGAGGAACTAAAGAGCCTCTTGATGAAAGTGAAAGAAGAGAGTGAAAAAGTTGGCTTAAAGCTCAACATTCAGAAAACGAAGATCATGGCATTTGGTCCCATCACTTCATGGCAAATAGATGGGGAAACAGTGTCAGACTTTATTTTTCTGGGCTCCAAAATCACTGCAGATGGTGATTGCACCCATGAAATTAAAAGATGCTTACTCTTTGGAAGAAAAGTTATGACCAACCTAGATAGCATATTCAAAAGCAGAGATATTAGTTTGCCGACTAAGGTTCATCTAGTCAAGGTTATGGTTTTTCCAGCAGTCATGTAAGGATTTGAGAGTTGGACTGTGAAGGAAGCTGAGCAATGAAGAATTGATGCGTTAGAACTATGGTATTGGAGAAGACTCTTGAGAATCCCTTGGACTGCAAGGAGATCCAACCAATCCATGCTGAAGGAGATCAGCCCTGGGATTTCCTTGGAAGGAATGATGCTAAAGCTGAAACTCCAGTACTTTGGCCACCTCATGCAGAGAGTTGACTCATTGGAAAAGACTCTGATGCTGGGAGGGATTGGGGGCAGGAGGAGAAGTGGATGACAGAGGATGAGATGGCTGGATGGCATCACGGACTCGATGGACATGAGTCTGAGTGAACTCCAGGAGTTGGTGATGGACAGGGAGGTCTAGCGTGTTGTGATTCATGGGGTCACAAAGAGTCGGACACGACTGAGCGACTGAACTGAACTGAACATACATCATGATGTACTCTGCATATAAGTTAAATAAGCAGGGTGACAATAGACAGCCTTGACGTACTCCTTTTCCTATTTGGAAACAGTCTGTTGTTCCATGTTCAGTTCTAACTGTTGCTTCCTGACCTACATATAGGTTTCTCAAAAGGCAAGTCAGGTCATCTGGTATTCCCATCTCTTTCAGATTTTCCACAGTTTATTGTGATCCACACAGTCAAATGCTTTGGCATAGTCAAGAAAGCAGAAATAGATGTTTTTCTGGAACTCTCTTGCTCTTTTGATAATCCAGTGGATGTTGGCAATTTGATCTGGTTTCTCTGCCTTTTCTAAAACCAGCTTGAACATCTGGAATTTCACGGTTCATGTATTGCTGAAACCTGGCTTGAAGAATTTTGAGCATTACTTTACTAGCATGTGAGATGAGTGCAATTGTGCGGTAGTTTGAGCATTCTTTGTCATTGCCTTTCTTTGGGGTTGGAATGAAAACTGACCTTTTCCAGTCCTGTGGCAACTGCTGAGTTTTCCAAATAAGAAAAGGAGTATGTTAAGGCTATATATTGTCACCCTGCTTATTTAACTTATATGCAAGTACATCATGAGAAATGCTGGGCTGGAAGAAGCACAAGCTGGAATCAAGATTGCTGGGAGAAATATCAATAACCTCAGGCATGCAGATGACATCACCTTTATGGAAGAAAGCGAAGAGGAACTAAGGAGCCTCTTGATGAAAGTGAAAGAGGAGAGTGAAAAAGTTGGCTTAAAGCTCAACATTCAGAAAACGAAGATCATGGCATCTGGTCCCATCACTTCATGGGAAATAGATACGAAAACAATGAAAACAGTGTCAGAGTTTATTTTGTTGGGTTCCAAAATCACTGCAGATGGTGATTGCAGCCATGAAATAAAACAACACTTATTGCTTGGAAGGAAAGTTATGACCAACCTAGATAGCATATTCAAAAGCAGAGACATTACTTTATCAACAAAGGTCCGTCTAGTCAAGGCTATGGTTTTTCCAGTGGTCATGTATGGATGTGAGAGTTGGGCTGTAAAGAAAGCTGAGTGCAGAAGAATTGATACTTTTCAACTGTGGTGTTGGAAAAGACTCTTGAGAGTCCCTTGGACTGCAAAGAGATACAACCAGTCCATCCTAAAGGAGATCAGTCCTAAGTGTTCACTGGAAGGACTGATGCTGAAGCTGAAACTCCAGTACTTTGGTCGCCTCATGCAAAGAGTTGACTCATCGGAAAAACCTCTGATGCTGGGAGGGATTGGGGGCAGGAGGAGAAGGGGACAACAGATGCTGGATGGCATCACGGACTCGATGGACGTGAGTCTGGGTGAACTCCGGGTGTTGGTGATGGATAGGGAGGCTGGCGTGCTGCGATTCATGGGGTCGCAGAGTTGGACACGACTGAGGTACTCAACTGACTGAACATGCATCAAAGTCAAAAAAGGGGGAACCAGTTATGTTCTGACATCCACCAGTGTCCACCAGTGGGAGGAGTGATGTTGGTTGAATTGAGGTCAAGGGGATTTCACTGTCCCCTCATTGAGTCAGTTAAGTCTATTTTGGAGTGAAATTTTATCTGCTTGACATCATTGCTAGCACTGGTGAAGAGAAATATCCTAGTCTGCTATTTCAGCAAATTGCATGTATTATCTACAACAAGGGTTCCCATCAACCCATTTAAGGAGATTTATTCACTGAGCACAGAGGAACAAAAAAGAGAAAGTAGAAATTAGAAGTTTCAGAGTTTCTGCTCTGTGCAAAGCCTCTTACATATTAGCTCACTTGAGCCTAATTAATGTTTTATAAAATGAGAATTGCTATATTTGTTTCAAACACTAATAGCAGCCATCATTTATTTTTATGTCTCATTTAATTTTCTTTGTATTTAAGTATAGTTGATTTACAATATTGTATTAGTATCAAATGTAGAGCAAAGTGATACAGTTTTATATATATATATTTATATATATTCATATATACACATATATACATACATGCATATAAATATTATTTTTTCAGATTTTTCCACTATAGGCCATTACAAAATATTGAATATAATTTCCTGTGCTATACAATAAACCCTTGTTTCTTATCTATTTTATGTACAGTGGTTTGTATCTATTAATCCTGTGCTTATTTATCTCTCCCTGCTCCCTTTCCCTTTTGGTAACCATTAAGTTTGTTTACTATGTCAGTGAGTCTGTTTCCATTTTGTATATAGCTTCATTTGTATTATTTTTTAGATTCCATATGCAAATGATATCATATATTTGTCTTTCTCTGACTTACTTCAGTTAGCATGATATTCTCTAGGTCTATTTATGTGGCTGCAAACAGCAATATTTCAATCTTTTTTATTGGCTTCCCAGGCGGCTCAGTGGTAAAAAGTCTGCCATTGCAGGAGCTGCAGAAGACCTGGGTTCAATCCCTGGGTTGGGAAGATCCCCTGGAGGAGGAAATGACAACCCACTCTAGTATTCTTGCCAGGATACTCCCATGGACAGAGGAGCGTGGCAGGCTATAGTCCATGAGGTTTCAAAGAGTCTGACACAACTGAGCATGCATGCACAAACACAATTTAGCAACTAAACAACATCAACAAATATTACACACACACACACACACACACACACACACACACCCATTTCCTTAAGCCAATTGTCTATTGATGGATACTTGAGTTATTTCTATGTCCTGGCTATTATAAACAGTGCTGTGATACACACAGCTGGTTTGTGTGTATCTTTTCAAATTGGAGTTTTCATCTTTTCTAGATATATACCCAGGAGTGGGATTACTGGGTCATATCAACCATTATTTATTGATCTCATGTATGACAGTCAATTTCCAGCTTATTGTCTTATTAACTTTGTTAAATTGGTATCATTAGTATCATTAGTACCCCTGTTTTCTAGACTGGGAAACTCAAGGTTAGTAGCAATTATCTCATTGAGCTGTAACTACAGAGTTGGAGTTATGAACCCATTTGCATTTTGCATAAGATTAAACAATAGCCAATGGTTATACAAACAGGAAATGGTTAAGCTGAGAAGTGAACTAAGGTTTGAATTGACACAATGCCAATGGCAAGGCTGTCTTGATTATGTGTATGTTTGTGTGTGTGTATGTTTGTGTATGGTTGAGATAGATATGGCTTTTGTGCAATCCTTTCTGACTTTCTAAATTCTTAGCTCTTTTCTGAACTAATAAATGACTAATTTAAAGATAGGGAAATGTAAGGACAAAAGAAAGGGAAAAAGGAAAACATAGGGGCAAATATTTTTACAGTCAAAGTCAAAAGACCATTAGGATATATGAGGAATAAAGCATAAATAGCCTAGATAAAGAATGATCGATAACACCTATCTATGGAATGCTGCTAAAATGCTAGTCATTGCATTAAATTTGATAGATTTTTCACACTTAAACCTCCAACAATTCTGTGAAGTAGACCTTATTACCTCCACTTAGAAAATGAAAACAGTATGTCACAAAGATGGTAAGTAATTTACTCTAGGTCAAACATCTAGTAAGATTCAGGATGCACATGCTAGGAGATGCTCCTTTCTAAGGCTATTTGATAGCCTGTCTTCCAACCTTTCTTCCTAAGCTCAGATACCAATCCTCTCTTCTAAGGAAAGAAGACATTGCCCAGGAAGAGTTCCACTGGTCTGGACTCTGGGTAGTTTAATAATAGCACTTTCCTTTTGGTCAGGTGGGAGAGGCAGAAAGGCTCTGACTTTAGAGAGCTGAGCGCTCAGAGATTCCACACCATCAAAGGAACTTCTATTCAAGGCAGAGCTAACCAGGTCACCTTAATGTTATTAGTTGATAGCAAAGATAAGAAAATATAAATTGAAAATAAGTAGGATAAAAAGTATTACAACATGGCCAATTGATGAGGGATCAGCATGATGAAGCAGGAGGATGCTGGGTTCACCTAGCCCCAAGAACACACCCAACATACATGTGCAGGGGGAGCTATCCTCACTGAAAACAATCTGGACGCTAGCAGCAAGACTTTTCTACAACCAAGACTGTAGAGGAAATGTCCACACAAAGTAGCATGGGAAGGGAAGAGAAACGACCAGTTTGGATCTTGTGTCCCAGGAGGTCAGGGGGATGTCATGGGCTCATCCCATGGGGATCCTCTCATGGGATGGATCCTCCCTGGGAAGTGAGGACCTTGAGTCACTTATTAGATACCACAGTCCTAGATTCCAACAATGGAAAAATTAGCCCACGTAGCTGGTGTGAAAACTAGTGGGACTTACCAGGGGGCTGTAATAAACTGAGAATCTGCTTGTGAAGAGTGCACACACTTGCCTACTTACTCCTAGGAACAAGGTGGAAGAAGAAGATTGAGAAGAGCCCAGGGCTCCAGCCAGTTTCCTTCCACTGCTCAGCACATGCCCCAGCCCACAGCTGGTGCCGCTCAGGCCCTTCTTGCTTCAGCAGAGCTCCCCACTAGGGCACAGGCTGCCATGGCTGAAGAAAGTCCACATTTGGGGTGGGGGGAGGGCATGGCACCTGCTTAGACCCAGCCTTGCATCTGAACAGGGCAAGGGTGGCCACTGCTGGCATGCAAGGATGCAGTTAATCGGTAGCCTTGGAACTCTGGCTAGTGTGCCAGGACAGTGCCAGCATTCACCCTGGCTGCACCAGTGCCCACTTCATGCCACTAGAAGCTCCAGTGCTGCTTCCTTCTGGGGTAAAGGTGCTCCTGTTGGAGATGGAGAGAGCACACACATAGATGGAACTGAACCAGCTTGGTTCAATCCTCAAGGCTTCTTCTGTTCAAGCACCTTGGGACACCTCCCCACCCCAAGCTTAGGGCAATGATGGCCACTGAGCATAGGAAAAGTCCAGGTTCTCCTTAGCTTTTGCTCTAGCCCCTTCATCTCTACCCCCACCACCCACGAAGGTGACAGCTGCCATCACACCCCAGATGAAGACGTGACCCATGGTCGTTTCAGATCCAGCTCTCCCATCAAAGCCACGCAGACTATATAGGGGTGCCTCCCCACAAGGTGACTCCTCAAGGCTGGTATAGGTAGCTGTGTTTCACCTAATTTCATCAGAAAGAGAATGTTAAACAAAATGATAGTTTAAGGGACCTCTGGGACAATATCAGACATACTCACATTTGCATTATAAAAATTCCAGAGAAGAGAAATAGAAAAGGTCAAAAATGTATTTGATGATATTATGGTTGAAAACTTCTCAAAGCCAAAGAAAACAGATATCCTGGTACAGGAAGCATAGAGGGCTCCAAACAAGATGAACCCTAATAGACTCATACCAAGACAGATCATAATTAAAATGGCAACACTGAAAGAGAATTTTAAAGGCAAAAGAGAAAACAAAAGGGTCATGTAGCAAGAGAACCCCCATAGAGCTATCAGCTGAGTGTTCCACAGACATTTTGCAAGCCAGAAGGGAGTGGCATAATATATTTAAAGTGTTGAAAGGGGAGCACTTTCAGCCTAGGACATGCTACCCAGCAAGATTATTGTTCAGAACTGGAGAGGAGATAAAGTTCTCAGAGAAGCAAAACCTAAAAAAAAATTCATCAATACTAAACCAACCATAGAAAAAAGATTTAAAAAGGTCTTTTAATGGAAAAGAAAAGGCTGCAAGAAGTAAGAATTTATAACAAAGGAAAAGCCCCACTAGTAAAGGCAAATTGTAGTTGTCAGTAAGAATCTGCCTGCCAATGCAGGAGACCCAGGTTTGATTCCTGGGTCAGGAAGATCCCCTGGAGAAGGAAATGGCCACCTGCTCCAGTACTCTTGCCTGGGAAGAGGAGTCTGGCGGGCTACCGTCTTTGGGGTCAGAAGAGCCTGACACAACTGAGCAACTCAACTACCATGCAAGTATCTAGGAAGGCAAATGTATAGTGAAGGCTATGGGCCAGCCACTTAAATAAGCTGGTACAAAGACTATAAGGCAAAACATCAACTCAATTATAGCTACAACAAACAGTTGAGAGATAATAAACATGAAGACGTAAAATATAACACCAAAAACCGAAAATATGAGAAAGGAAGGTTAAAAAACATGTAGACCTTTTGGAATATGTTTGGATTTAGATGACTATCAGTTTAAAACAGGAAGATACAGGTCACTATATATGAACCTCATCATAACCACAATTCAAAAGCTTACCATACACACCCAAAAACTAGAAGTAAAGAAATACAAATATACCACTAAGGAACATCATTAAACCAGAGGGAATAAACTTGAAGAAGAAAACAGAGAAGAATGACAAAAACAATCATAAAATAAGTAACAAAATGGCAACAAGGACATATCTATCAATAATCACTGTAAGCATCAATGGATTCCAGTTAAAAGATGTTGATTAGATTAAAAAACAAACAAGACATTTATATGCTGCTTACAAGAGACTCAATTTGGACATAAATACACACAGAGACTAAAAGTGAGGGAGTGCAAAAAGATTCTTCATGCAAATCGAAATGACAAAGAAGCTGAGGTGGTAATACTCATATTAGACAAGATCTTAAAACAAAGTCTACAATGAAAGCAAAGAAGGGCATTATATAATGATAAAGGGAGCAATAGAAAAAGAACATATATTTGTTAACATAAGAGCATCTAAATATGTAAAGCAAATATTAACAGACATTGAGGAAGAAATTGACAAAAGTACAATGATAGCAGCAGAATTTAATAACTCATTACTTCAGTGGATAGATCATCCAGACAGGACATTATGACTCCCATTTCACAGAGGAGGAACTGAAGTTTGGATTGGCTATTGGTCTTACCCATGGTGAAACAGCCCATATTGGGAATAGACAATGTCACACCCAGTTCTGCTCACCCCTAAAATGTCCACTTCTTCATTTCTGCAATGCTAGATCATAGAAGATTCCAGTTGGGCCAGATGGAAACCCTAGAGGGTAAAACTAATGTTTTAATACCTGTTTGAGTGTCATTAAATTTGGGTAGACATAGCAGCAGCAACTTGTCAATTACATCAAAAAGTTAAGAAGGATCATTTTTCATTACGTTGAAACTCAGTCCCCACTTGGTATCAGTGCACCTTGCTTTCCTCATCAAATAATCTTCGAAAGAAGACTAATTGTCAAGAGTTTTGATTAACCACAGATTCCCGATCAGGCCTCTCAATTAATTCTCTTTGATATCTCAAATACCAAGAAACAACACTAGGTGGAATTTGAAAGACAGAGGCATATTACATTTTTAGATGAAAATATAAATATACTAGAATTTTAAAATATTTTTGTATGTACACAAAACTTAAAAAAAACAAAACTATGTATTCTATTTTTGTGTGTGTATGCTTAAGGAAGCCACAAACCACTCATGAAAGCTTTATTTGTGGATGCCCTTTCACTGTAGTTAAGGATGTGCTACTCTATTTGCAAGAAGATTATAGGAAAACTTGCTCCTCTTCTCTCTTATTCCCCTCTTCTCTGCCTAAAAATATGGAAACGGAAACAGAACCAAGGTCCTATGAGGTGACACCTGATTTATCCCTGGATGCCTCTGTGTATGTGGATATGTGTGGGTGTGTGCCTATGTGAATCAACCTTTTCACTCAGCCAGCTCACCAGCTCAGCCCCCAAAACACCCACACTCAGTTCTGAGCCGAAGTCAGAAGCCAACAAACATAGTCTCACTAGTTGGAACTGGGAGGGGGTGGGGATCAGCATTTGTTGCTCGCAGGTCCATCCCGTTGGCAGAAGAAAACCCATGCCCACCTGTTCAAATGGATTGCCAGTGACCTTTAGTCTCCCAGCATTTGGTTGACATGAAGAGTATAGTGTGGTTCTTTGGTTGTTTTACAATTCAGTGTGCACCATATTCAGTTTAAGAGCCATGATGAACACATACACACACACACCTCTCCATCCCCAGTTAAAGCAAGGTTTCTCATATTCTAGCTAATAATAAACACTCAGTCTAGTTCTTTTTTTTTTTTTAGCACTGTGAAACTATTTTCGGCCACTTAATTATTATTTAACTGTAGCCTTTGAGCATATTTTCAGGGAACATTGTAATGCTTTATCTACAACCTGTAAATGCTGCTGCTATTTATATTTAGAGGACAGTATCTACTGGTTCAATAATCTTGAGTGTAGAGTGGATGTGAAGGTAGCAAAGATGCCACATATTCTACAGAATCAATAAAAGCAAGAGAGTAAGGTCAGATTCTAGGTGTTTAGGTTCTTGTCTTTGTGACGAGTTTGAGACACTCTGGTCAAAGATGTCTTCCCCACCAGCCTAAAACTTCTCAGGACCGTTGACCATTACACCAACTTTGAGCCTTATGCTATATCCAGAACAAAGCTGATTTTAATTTAGACTTTGACCAACTACTACCAACGTCCTTAGTGAGTAATGAGTGGGTGCAGAGGCATCCATCTGTTATGACTGCAGCTGGAAAATACCCCCTTCCATTCCTAGTCCCCTTTCATCCAATTATCTGCCTTTTAGAGGCTTTAGACGGAGAAGGCAATGGCAAACCAATCCAGAACTCTTGCCTGGAAAATCCCATGGACGGAGGAGACCGGTAGGCTGCAGTCCATGGGGTCGCGAAGAGTCGGACACAACTGAGCAACTTCACTTTCACTTTTCACTTTCATACATTGGAGAAGGAAATGGCAACCTACTCCAGCGTTCTTGTCTGGAGAATCCCAGCGACAGCGGAGCCTGGTGGGCTGCCTTCTATGGGGTCGCACAGAGTCGAACACGACTGAAGCGACTTAGCAGCAGCAGCGGAGACTTTAGAACGCTGGCAACCAATCAAAATCCTCAGGAGGAGGAGAAAAAGCCATTGGTTTGATTAGTTCATTGATGGAAAGGACAGAAGGAAGATAAAATGAAATTGCTCTGTTTGAAAATCCCAACCATTATTAGCCACAGTATATTTAATAGAGATCCCCCCATTAAGAGTTTTGTGCTGTGGATAGTTGATGCAATACCACATCATCTGGGTTGCAGAAGCTTAATCTTTATCGATTTCTCTTTATGGGGTGATCTTTTGTTTTTAAATCAGAATGCTGTAAAGAATTCCATCTATAGGACAGATAAGGCAAAGTTATATTCTCTGAACTGATGTGACCGGGAGGCTCATACAGTTTTCCCGAGTGCCCCTCAAGTTCCAGGCAACATCTTCATGTGACCTCAGCACTCTATAGAACCCAGTTTGGGGAACAACTTGTACACTAGAACCTTTTTCTTCAGAAGATCCCTGTGGGAGTCCTTGTAGGGGTAGCAGTGAGCATCCAGCTGTGATATAGGAGAGGAGGCAGAGAGGGGAGAGGAAGCATGCCCACACAGAACTGTGACCATTGGCTACTTCTATGCCAGAGGGTTGGTATATGTGTATGCCATAGTGGGCCCATTTATATATCAGGCTTCATCAGGTGAAGGATTTTCTCAGGGCATAGAACCATCTATGAACAAGTTGGCTCCAAGAAGGAGCTTGAGAAATGGCATTCCCAAAATCCAGCACTATGATTTTCTGCTTCCCCTTCTAGATTCTAGAACAGGTCTGTGATGGATGGCTGACTCAGCTTCTCCTCCCAACAATCTGATTTGTAGTTTCTGAATGACTAATTGTACCCTATGAGGATATAAATATGGGCAGAGAAAAGTATTAATCAAAGATAAGAGGTAACTTCACAGAATTGTAAAACTCAGAAGTTACTACTCAGCCCCTTCTGGAACACTGGTTAAAGAGCTGTCCTAAGAATGTGGCTGAGGATCAGACAGTGTTCACTTCAAAACTGCCTTTTAACATAGCTTGTGAAATGCTTTTATTTACTGATGAGCTCTTCCTATTTTCCACAAGGGAAATAGAATTCAGCTGTGATGTAAGAGTATTCAAATCAGAGCATCTTAGCAATTAAAAAGATATTTTAAAATATTGACTAAGACTTTCAGGAAAAGATGGTGAAATAATGGCTTTTTTCCATTTTCCCTCCTGAAACCCATTGGCATGAGGGTAGAGAGGAGAGGTTTGAAAATTACAAGACCCCAACTAGATCCACTGATGATTGCTGAAGCCCATGGCCACAGACAATACAGAATATTAGCTAAATGTAACATGCAAATAAATTCAAGGGAAGATGTCATGAGCAAATACAGAAACACTCAGGTTTTAACTAGTGTTAAACTAGTAAAGCAGGGTGCTATACTCTGAAAATAAATGGGAGAATTCGGGGGGAATGACAAATAAATGGAACATGGTGGAAGTCGGAAAAGGAGAAGAAGTTAGCCTCCTTAAATGTGTCCTTTGGCTTGGTGCAGCAGTCGGGGCAGGGGGCTAAAGAAAACATACTTTAAACACATTACCTTTATTGTCATTCCTTTTTGTGGACTGCATGCTTACTCTGGAGAACTGGCCTAGAGCTAAGGCAGTGAGGATTCATGAGAAGTAGCCAACAGCATCATAAGGATTCATCAGTGTTGACTTAAAGCATGATGCTAACTGGGTGTGTGGGTAGCTGTGTATGTGTCTGTGTCGGGAAGGGTGTAGGTATTTACAGCTGATAGAAGGTACTTAGGACAGAAACTAGAAAATGACTAGAAAACTATTCCAAAACAGAATAGTGATTTTCACACTCCTGGATTTTCTTTTCTGTCACTCACATCTCTCCATGTATTCACCTAATCACCCCTTGCACACTCCTACCCTAAAAAGCTATCTGAATGTTTTTCACTAATTAAATGTTGGAAGAGAGGTGCTCCCATCCAAAGATCAGGGAGAAGCCAAAGGTCTCCATGTGGAAAGCAGGCAAAGCTTCATTCCATATTAATTGAGCAAATATTCAAGTACAAGCAATGAGTCAAGCTCTGTTCTAGGCTCAGAATAGATAGATGGGCCTACATGGTGAAGCAGACTGAGAGATCATGGTACTTACTCTCTGCAATGGTGAAATGAATGTGATATGCAAAGGTCTGAAGATGCCCCTGGGAGACTTTCTCTGAAACAGAGGACCTTCCAAGTGAATTACCACACATGCTGCACATTCAAAGAAATTACAGAAAACAGGGGAACTTATATAATGAAGGATCAGACAATAGACAGGAAGGCCAAGGATGGAGCTAGAAAGTAAGCAGGTAACATTCCGAAACTGAAAACAGAACTGAAAATATGGACGGAAAGCTGAGCAGTGTAGCCTTATTGCCTTTCACAAGTAGGTGATGTTTGGGATCTTCCATACCTGGTTGAGGACCACGGAGGAGACTGACTCTTAGTGAGGCTGTCAGCGGTCTACGGGAAGGGCCAGGAGCCCTCAGCAGAGAGAGGCTGAAGGTGCGTCTGAGGAAGGCGCTCTGGCTCCGCATCCCTTGGGAAAATTCACCCAGCTATACTCGATGATGTGTTTGCTTTTTCCATGTGGGTGTTTCACCTCAATAGGAAGTGTGCTAAAAACCAATTGAGGTGTATAGACGGTGACTAGAGGAATGAAATTCCTGGCAGAGAGAACAGTATGAAAATTCATGATTCAACTGCTATGTGTCTGTGTCTATTTCTGAAAGAAAGAAGGAGAGAGGAAGAGGGTGAAGTGGAGAGAAATGCAGTTCTTCATTCCTAGAGTATAATGAGTATATTATTATATAGTATATATTATATTACATATAAATAATATAGAGAGTGTATTATTCCTAGAGTACAATGCATAAGATGTTTGGTAACTGGTCCTTTCAAAATGGAAAGTGATAGGCATAGACCTGCAAGGAAAAAAAAAAAAAAACCACCAGGTTTAAAGTTGCAGGAAATAGAATGACTATGACAAATGGGAAGTGTCAGGCTGAATTTCTTCCATGATAAACCTCTGGTTAAAACTAACACAAACTTTCAGGTAATGAGAGGTTGCGCCTCTCCAGGGAGCTGAGAAGAGGAAGCACAAGGATATTTTGTATCTGGTATTGTCATGGAAAATACCCTGATGCTTGGTTGCAAAAAAGTAACGAAGCTCACTTATTAATTCTTTTATTCCAGAAATACTTGTTGAACCTCTACTACTGGCCAGACCCTGTAGCATTTGTGAGACGTGTATCAGAGGAGAAGATAGTGGCATGAGAGAACGGATGATAAGAGAGAAGACAGGAAGAAGAAAGGGAGGAGGCAATGAATCTTAACTTTAGTTTTCAAAGCTTTCTGAAGACAGGGAAGGAAATAATGTGTAACTGGTGAAAAATAATACAGACTGGCTAGAAGGAAAAGACATATTTCTGAAGAGGATGAGGCTAAGAGAATGCTGTTTGAGTGTATAACATCTGTAATAGAATGCTAAAACCAACACTTCCTGTTGTTTTTAAGTCTGATGGAGTTGCCACGCTATCTACATAAGACAAGCATGGCAGCCAGAAGCTGTTGCTGTGTTCTGGACTCTTTCCAGCACCTGCCTTCCTTGTCTGATGGTTTTCTCTGGCTTCTGGTGCCTGCTCTGCCTGAAAGTACACATAGCACCTTGGAAGTATCAGGGAATTAGGCACAGCTCACATACAGTACCTTCAATAACAATAGGTTGATTGTATAAATGGTGTATTTATACACAGATGGAGTGTTGCAGGCCTGCCCCAGCTCCCTCACCCTCAGGTGGGGCAACTTGGAGGTCTGTGTCGTACCCTGACTCAGAATTCTTTCCCATAGTGATAACTACATTGAAAACACAGCCTATTCTGGCTTCCCACTCCTCCCTGTCTCTCTTCCTGCCTCTTAGATTCTTGGGATCATATCCTTAATTAATCTTCTTGCACTCACATCTCCTAATGCTTCTGGGGGAACCCAAATTAAGAAACAAGAAACTAGTTTTTAACCCCTTAGCACATTACTCATATATGGAGAAAAGGAGACAAAGAGAGATGAGAAAGGCTGCTAGTGTGGTTTTACCTGGAGAGAATTGCTTGGGGAGTGTGCATCTCCCCCACCTCTTGGGGGAGATAAGCATGAAGCTAGGTGAGGAGGGGACCACCACTTGGAAAACCTGAATTTAAAGGTGGGAGGCACAGGGACTGGTGTGTTACTCCTGGCTGGAGAAGCAAGAGGGAGAGCAATTGAATGGAACTGGGCTAAGCGAATAAAACTGTACCAGGCACACGTCTGTGCCTCCCCAGCAGCTCCCTATGAGTCTCTACTGGAACCGTGACCAATGCGCCTGTGAATAAGAATGAATTAGTCTTCTAGAAGATTGGCAATCATGTGGACGAGAGTTGAATCAACTCAGTTGCCTCAGCCAAATCCCTAGACAGAGAGCAGAGCTGACCATCAGCTGACCATGGGTATGGAGAAAACCCAGTAAGAGAAGCAGAGCCCCCTAACCAAGTCAAACCCAGCCCAGATGGCCGATTCACAGAGCTGTGGGCTAAATAATTGGCTATTGTTTTAAGTTACTCATTTGGGGATAGTTTGTTACACAGCAAATGCTTACTGATGCAAAGGGCAAACACATTTAATATTGATTATGATGGCTTTTCTCTACCTGGATAAAGAGGCTATTTTAACTTTTTTGAAGAGTAAGTTGTGAGATAATATAGCTATTATCTACTGCCTATGAAATGTGTTCAATAATTAGAAACTAGTGGAAGGAATTCCAAGGTGTTCCAGTGTTTAAGACTGTGCTTCCACTGCAGGGGGCACAGGGTCCATCCCTGATCAGGAAGCTAAGATCCCACATGCCGCACAGCATAGCCAAAAATTAAAAAAAAAAAAAAGAATACAACAACAACAACAACAACAAAACTAGTAGGAAACTTCCTTTCAGTTTATCAGAACTATTTATTTTACTTTTCATATAAAGATTTTCTCTACAACCTAAAATTTCAAAAATTATTACTATATTGAATGTCAGAGAACTTTGAGATATTAAAAGAGAGTGATGCCATGTATGGGCTAAATGGGGTACAAGAGAGAAATGCTCTAAGAACCTAGAAGTAGGGTATGAGAGTGAAAGTACAAAACCTACCCCTATTGAATCTGAGCTGGAATAAACAAAGTGTCCTCCCCCTACATTCCACCAGTGAAACTAAAATGATCCTTGATTGAAGGAAAAAGTCCATCAAAGGTGGGGAGTTGGGCAGGAAAGAAGATGGTTGATCAAAATGTGATACTTTCAAAGGACAGTGAACTGGTAAAATAGAGTAGAAATCATGAAAAGTTGGTGGGCTAGAAATATTTTGCTTAAAAATGATTCCTTGTCTTTTGTAGTCATCAAGAGGATGTGGTATTTTTACGATGCTGCTAATCTCCTTTGTACTGAGGCTGTGGCTCACTATTTCCTTGGTTCCCTTTACTTTGGTTTTGCTCTTTTCCTTTATCAGAATCATATTTTAATTTGTCCTTTTCACTACTTTTTCCCGTGTTAAACCAGTATAAAATTTCCCTTTCTTAAGTGTTGCTTGATTTTGCCTTTGTATTTCAGTTTTCAGGTGAAAAATTACTTTTATCACCAGCTTTCTTTTTTAATATTGAAGGCGATTAAGGCTATAAATTTTCCTCTGAATATAGCTTTTGATGGGTTCTGTAGGCTTTGTCGTTCAGAGTGTTCCTTGTCATTACTTTCTAGGCAGGTTTTAATTTCCTTTTTGATCAAAGATTATCTAGAAGCAGGCTGCTCCATTGCCAATCATTAAAATCTTATTGGTCACCATGTATTTTTTCTTTTCAGTTTTATTTGCTTCTGACAGAGAATGCCATGTATAAAAACTGTCTACTTACACATTTTTCTATTTTTCCCCTCAGTGGCCATATATGTGACCGACCAACTTTTAAAATGTTCAATGACTATTTTTAAAAGTACATTCAATAATGAAGTGACATACTGACTTGCTTATTATTTGTATTTTTTAGTTTTTGACCTTTTGTTAAACTAGATCTTTTGGTTGTCAGAGAGGCACATTAGTGTTTCCACCATTGTATTTCTAGCAAGTTTTTCTTTCTTTTAAAATAAATGTAAGTATTGAGCAGCTACAGTGATTAGCTCATCTCATTTATAACTGCTGCTACATCTACAGTTTGCCATTTATCATTCTATATTATCTCTTTTGATCCTGTCTGGTCCTTTTACCTTTAAATTACACTTTCCTGATATTAATATCACCACTTTTGCTTCCATTTTGTTTCAGTTTTTTGATACTTCTTTGCTCACACCATTTATCTTTGGATTATTTCAGAATTATTTTGAGAAGTTTCCGTATATATAACATCTGGCTGTGGTTTATTATAAAGAAATGTGTTTCCTCTGTCTTTTCATGATAGATTCCTCTTCTTTTATGTTTTATACAGTGACTGATATGCTGGGTGTATTGCTTTGATCTTATTTTATGTTTACTATTAGATAGAATGTTGTTTCTTCTTTGCATTATCATTCCTGTTTATTTGCTTTTCCTCTTTGCTAATTTGAAAAGTCTGCTCTATTTGTCCTTGTCATTGATAATTAATAGCTATTCTCTTGATCTAAATGATTATATAACAATATCTAGTATTCTTAAAAAAGGAGATTCCCTCTCCCTCTTGGGAAGAAAAATCAGTTTTCTTCCTGCCTCACTTTACTCCAAAAAAATGAGATTTTACAAGCCTATTTCTATTCTCCTCCCCTTCATCTTTTTCTTTCCCTGGAAAGATGTTGAAATCTTTTTGCTGCCTCTTTGGTAACCATTTCTCATAGGCTTGAGAGATAAGTGTTAAATGTTAACTTTTTAAACTTGTCCTTCTGACTTGGTGTCATTAATTTCTGATATTACATGCTGCTATATAAACTTCTATTGTTTTTGAATATTTATCTACATAGCTTAATACTATATATGAACTTGTATTTACATGTATATATATACATATGTGCACATATGTGCATGCACCATGCATATTATATATAATTATTGATCACATTTTTATCTCTTCAAGTTTCTGAATTTTCTCATTTGGTGTTGGAACAGAGACTTTTCAGTGCTTTTCTCAGATGAGCTTCTTAAGTGATGCACTCTCCAAATTCTTTCCTCTTCTATCATAACTTTTGTTCACGTGGAGAGATTAATGATAGTTTCAGTTCAGTTCAGCCGCTCAGTCGTGTCCGACTCTTTGCGACCCCATGAATCGCAGCACGCCAGGCCTCCCTGTCCATCATCATCTCCCAGAGTTCACTTAAACTCACGTCCATCAAGTCCGTGATGCCATCCAGCCATCTCATCCTCAGTTGTCCCCTTCTCCTCCTGCCCCCAATCCCTCCCAGCATCAGAGGCTTTTCCGATGAGTCAACTCTTCTCATGAGGTGGCCAAAGTACTGGAGCTTCAGCTTTAGCATCATTCCTTCCAAAGAAATCCCAGGGTTGATCTCCTTCAGAATGGACTGGTTGGAGCTCCTTGCAGTCCAAGGGACTCTCAAGAGTCTTCTCCAACACCACAGTTCAAAAGCATCAATTCTTCGGCGCTCAGCCTTCTTCACAGTCCAAATCTCACATCCATACATGACTACAGGAAAAACCATAGCCTTGACTAGATGGACATTAGTCGGCAAAGTAATGTCTCTGCTTTTGAATATACTATCTAGGTTGGTCATAACTTTTCTTCCAAGGAGTAAGCGTCTTTTAATTTCATGGCTGCAGTCACCATCTGCAGTGATTTTGGAGCCCCCCAAACTAAAGTCTGACACTGTTTCTACTGTTTCCGCATCTATTTCCCATGAAGTGATGGGACCAGATGCCATGATCTTCATTTTCTGAATGTTGAGGTTTAAGCCAACTTTTTCGCTCTCCTCTTTCACTTTCATTAAGAGGCTCTTTAGTTCCTCTTCACTTTCTGCCATAAGGGTGGTGTCATCTGCATATCTGAAGTTATTGATATTTCTCCCGGCAATCTTGATTCCAGCTTGTGTTTCTTCCAGTCCAGCGTTTCTCATGATGTACTCTGCATAGAAGTTAAATAAGCAGGGTGACAATATACAGCCTTGACATACTCCTTTCCCAATTTGGAACCAGTCTGTTGTTCCATGTCCAGTTCTAACTGTTGCTTCCCGACCTGCATACAGATTTCCCAAGAGGCAGGTTAGGTGGTCTGTTATTCCCATCTCTTTCAGAAAGCTGGGTATAAGTAGATGCTCTACCAACCAGCCTCTTCCATCTAATGTTGGTGATAAGACATTCTTTCATAGGAGATTACTTTTTTCAACTTGAAGAGTATTTGTGTGCTTGCTCTTTTTCCTTAGAGATCAAGATTTTTCCCCATGGTATACCTATGGATGTGTTTTTTTGATTCAGCTTGAATCTTAATATTTTGAACTTACAGGCAGTGGAAAGCAGAGAGATCTCTACCTTGATGGACTACATGGATAGAACTAGGCAGACTGGCATTCTCCACCTCTCCTATCTCAAGGAAGGAAATACCCAGCTTTCTTGCTCACTTCCTACTTGGCCTTTTGGAAATCCAGCACATTCTTCCAGAATTGACATCCACAGTCCCTTCAGGGCTACATGCCATGTTTCCTCCCCAGAATCTGTTTTAAGTCCTTGACTAGTTTCTGATGCTGTTCTCCACTTACTTGCTCAGATTATGAGATTCACAACATCACTCATGTCCAGGATTTCAACAGAAGCCAGAGCCTCTCTGCATTCATTTGCCCTTTGTCTTGAGAAAATCAAAGGGATTCGAGTTGAGAGCAGTGAGCAAGGGCGCCATGTTCAGGGTTCCCAAACTTCTTCCCACCTGGTCTCAATGATGAGTAAGGTTGGCTAATTTAGGCATATGGAGCCATGTGGGCTAGGCTAGTTATCTTCATGCTTTAATATGTTTATGATTTTCCTGTGGGTCTTATTAAAATGCAGATACTGATTCAATAGATTAGGGATGGGGCCCCAACTTCAGTATTTCTAACACACTTCTATGAGAGACAGTGATGGTCCTCCAAGCACACTCTGAGCCCCAAGGTGTTAGAGTCTTGAAACAAATGGCTTTTATTTGACCAATCAAAGCAGATGGATGTATTGAAAATGTAAACAAAAAGTGTAGTATTACAAGCTGACACAAGCAGAAACTATTCTTCAAAGATGATGGTAAACAAAGACTAGTGTCTAGTAGAAAGGTATACAGCTTAATAGATCCCATACATTTCCTAACAATTTCTCATGGATGTAGCACTTAATTCCCCCACATGTCTTTGTTTCATTATCTCTTGAAAATGTTTACTCCTTTTAATCTGTAACAGAGATTTTCTCTGCTCAAATGAGAAAAATCAGTAATTTTATTGGTGGAATTATATATGACACTGTGAGAACCTCTTGCTGTTTATTTATTCACTTATTCAACAAATATTTATAAAACATCTATTGTATTTCAGAGCTTGCTCTAATCTGTGGAACCATGTTTGATTAGATTGCAAGTGCAATGGATCTTTGTGTTTACTGATTGATTGACTGGCCATTCAGTATCCGTCTGCCTTCTTCTTAGTGTAACCCCATTCTGTTTGGGGAAGGTGCCTTCTGTCCAGTTTGGAAGAGTCATGCTAGGCTGGTAAGGATTGTAGCCTGCCCTCCTACAAAAGAATTTGAAGTGCTCTCTGAAGGCTTTCCCTCTAGATCAGTATTTTACAATCTTGACTACACAAGTTATGCAATGAAGTCTCTTAGAGAGTTTCAAAAATATCAAACATCTTGGTCCCATCTCTGGGTATTCTGATGTAATTAGTCTGTGGCATGACCTAAGGATCAGGTTTTTATAAGCTCCCCACCTGTGATTTTAATGTACAGTTAAGGTCAGAGAACCCTGTCCCAAGATCTTTACTCTCATTGACCCAGACCAGTCAAACAATGGGACCATAAGCTCAGTTTGGCTAGCTGGACTCTTTCCCAGATCCCTGATTCTTGACAGCAGAGGGAAGAAGTATTCCTCGGTGCGCCTAAGCCGACCAGTTGGCATCCTCTACTTTGTTTCTGTGCATGTGCCATCCAGGCCTTTGCACACCCCTTCCTTATCAATAGACACCCCCTTGCTTAAGCAAGGCAGAGTCATTTCTGTTGCTGACAGCCAAAGAATCTTAAACAAGGAAATCCATGAGCTTTCCGTCACTGTATACCTGCCGAGGCCCTTTATCTGCCATGTTGATTACGGTCTCAGCAGCTGGTAGTGGGCTGTTTACTGCACATCAGGAAAACTGAAGACAGAAGGCAGGAGAACCTCCCAAACTCCTATTAAATGTGAGTTAAAATTTACATTTGTACCTTCAGGTCTTTGTTCCATTAATTATGACCACACCACAAATCTGGATTTTATTTGATTTTAGGAAAAATATAAAGAAAAGACACTGCATAATTCAAAGGACAAATCAGAAAGCATGTGGCTAAGCAGAAAAATTGGGAAACCTTCTATACTAGCAGACAAGGAGAGCACAGTCATCTGCTTCCAACAGAAACACACAAAACTCTTGTCTCAAATACACATTTGCATGGAGACTAAAGTGGGATGAATGAAGATGTAGGATGTTACAAATTGCTCTCTGACCCTTACATCTCCTGCATATGGACTTGGTATTTAAGGTCAGAGTCCCTGGAGCCCTTGATTTATTGAAGGTGGGTTTCAAGACAATGGAGAAGGAAATGGAAGCCCACTCCAGTAGCTTTGCCTGGAAAATCCCATGGATGGAGGAGCCAGTAGGCTAAGATCCATGGGGTCGCAAAGAGTCGGACACAACTGAGAGACTTCACTTTCAAGACAATAGGGAGGTGAAGGAAGCAAAACAGGGCAGGGGAAGGAGCTGAGCAACCATGTTGTCACAGCTGGAGCTGGGCCTCAGCCTGATCTCTTGGGGAGCTCTGGACTGTGAATAAAATCACTGAGTTCAGGCACAGGGGGTTGGCCTTTTGAAACCCCATATCGAAGAGTCATTTGCGATTCTCAAGCATTTCTAGAAAAGCAGGTGAATGCTCTGGAGCAAGGAACTCTTAGCAGCCAACACTCACAGTAGCTGGAAGGCAGGGGCACCTGCTGGTCAAGGTGATCCAGCAGCAGCTTCTGCATCTGGGTGAGCACAGCTGGTGGCACTCTGCTTCCGTATTTACATTTGTGGTGGTGCTGGTGGTATAGTCACTAAGTTGTGTCTGACTTTTGTGACCCCGTGGACTATAGTCCACCAGGCCCCTCTGTCCGTGGGATTCTTCATGCAGTGATACTGGGTGTGTTGCCATTTCCTTCTCCAGGGGATCCTTCTGACCCAAGGATCAAACCCGGGTCTCCTGTATTGCAGGCAGATTCTTTACTGACTGAACTATGAGGGAATGCAATAAATAGTCCCAAAGTGCATATAACTTGAACACTAAATTATTTTGTAGGACCAGATATTTCTATTTCTTTCTTTGCATACCTCAAAATATGCCTCCTTCATGCACTGGTTTTATTGCTGTTCAGTCACTCAATCATGTCTGACTCTTTGTGACCCCATGGACTGCAGCACGCCAGGCCTCCCTGTCCATCACCATCTCCCAGAGTTAGCTCAAACTCATGTCCATTGAGTCGGTGATGCCATCCAAACATCCCATTCTCTCCATCCCCTTCTCCTCCCGCCTTCAATCTTTCCCAGCATCAGGGTCTTTTCTAATGTGTCAGTTCCTCACACTAGGTGGCCAAAGTATTGGAGCTTCAGCTTTAGCATCAGTCCTTTCAATGTATATTCAAGGTTTATTTCCTTTGGGATTGACTGTTTTGATCTCCTTGCTGTTTAAGGAACTCTCAAGAGTATTCTTCAACACCACAGTTCGAAGGCATCAATTCTGCGGTGCTCAGCCATGTACTGGTTACTCCCTGAGAAAACACCTTTCTCTGAAAACTTTGATTTTAGGGAAAATGCAAGGTCTTGCAGAGGAATCCTACCTTGAGCATCTGAGTACACCCTACTGAGCAGCAGGGCTAGCTGCTGATAACTAGCTCAGTGGCTGGTGTTCTGCCTGTGTGCACCACAGCAACATGACCTTGCAAAAATGATGTACCCTTCTGATTTGTACCTTCTTCATTGATCAAAGTCAGGGGTCAGAGTAGATGAATTCTGAGTTACTCGTGAACTCTAAATATTTGTCAGCGGCGGATTTGATTTCTCATTTCATTGAAAGAGGAGGCAGAAATAATTTTTTTGTTTACAAGGAACACGTTTTCATCTTGCAGCCTTAATACAAAAGCAAGAGAAAGAAATGTAATAGCACCAAGGTAACGGCTGCTCTGCTTTGTCTGGATTCAGGGTCTCCGATACGACATATTGGATGTGTCAATGGAATGTGATTTATTTTGCTTCATAACATTTGGGAACAGATATTTGGTATTTCATCCAAGGAAAGCAATTTGCAGAAACCTTTTAGAAAGTGGCTGGAGCATCAGTAATCGCTGCCATTTCTTATGCCAACATTTCCTTAAAGCCACACAATCTTTCGTTTTAATCATCCCTCTCAGCAGGCTCATTCTAGGGCTCTGGAGCCGGGCACCCACCCCTCAGAAATGAGGTTCTATTTTTAAAGTCCACCAGCCAACAACCTCCCTATTAATCGTGTGAAATCTGCTCAGATGGCTGCTCTTCTGGGTTCTCTGTGCCCCCGCCCCCTGCTCTCCACGCCCCATCTGCACACCGCTCCCCGTGAAAGGTATTTTTAGCTCTTAGTTGCTACATCCTTGAGAATTACTAGGTGGATGCTGCACTTTCCTCTAAAGTAAACATTTTAGAGATTCGGATTTTCATTCCCTATGATTTGAGAAGATGAAGGATGCTGGTCCCTAATACAAGTGCCTAAAGAATTAATCTCAATTTTGAAGCTTTTGTCTACCTTGTCATCCTTCTTTCTTACAAAGGGCTAAATACTCTGTTTATGCAAAGCTTCTTGGTCTTTTCCTCAAGTGAGTCAGCAGTCATTTTGACCCGGGGTTCCCGACGGTCTTTCTCCAAGGCGGCCTTTAGAACTAACTAGCCTGGGAAGGGCATGTCTGGGCTCACTGCATGCATTTTCTCTAAGGGTTCAAATCTGAAATCAGTAAACGAATGCTTTGGTAAGACCACGGTGCTAGGACATAGCAATTATAGCTTAAGACCACACCATGGTACCCCAGGAAGCTACAAGCATCACAACATTTTCAAAGCATCTTTGGGAATTTCAAGAAATAATGTTTACATGATAAGAGTTTGGCTTAGCAAATGTGAATAGCCGTGCTCAACTGCCGACTCTCCGTAACAAAAACCATATTGTTTACCACCTTATTACCTGTTTTACTTTTGTGGGTTATAGGCTTTTGAAATGTTTTAAAATAGGTTTAGTTAGATGCAAGGGCTTCCCAGGTGGCACTAGTGGTAAAGAACTAGCTTGAATGGAAGAGACATAAGATCCCCTGGAGGAGAGCATGGTAACCCACTCCAGGATTCTTGCCTAGAGAATCCCCTCGTGAGAGGAGCCTGGTGGGCTACAGTCCACAGGATCCCAAAGAGTCAGACCCGACTGAAGCAACTTAGCACACATGTATGCAGTTAGATGCACATGGGAAAATATTCCTAAGCAAAACAGTAAGCAGAGAAAAGTGTCCCTTGCCCAATCTCCTTTCTAATATGCATGTAAGTGTGCTTGTGTATGTTATATATTATATATTATTTTGCAAACGTATATATATACACATTTATACACATGCACATATATACTGTGAATCTTCATTGTTTTGCCACAAATATTTTACACATTGTTTTGGATCTTCCTTTTTTTTTTCATTAAAAACTTTATCTTAGAGAACATTTTGTATCAAAACATATTATCTATCTCCTTTCTGTAAATGACTGTGTCATGTTTTATTACCTAAATGAACCAGAATTTATTTAACAAATGCAGATAACTAGTTTCCAATTAGCAAGGAGATACTGTGAAAGAAAGAGGAGGTCTTTGTTCCACACAGGATATCAGGTTAATTACTCTTTGGTTACTTAGGGGAGATTTTGTGAGTTTCTGAGAATTCTATTTTAGGTTCAACCACAGCATCTTTTCCTCTCCCTTTTATCCATGAGGTGAAGTGAAAGTGAAAGTCGCTCAGTAGTGCCTGACCCCTCATGACGCCATGGACTATACAGTCCATGGAATTCTCCAGGCCAGCATACTGGAGTGGGTAGCCTGCCCCTTCTCCAGGGGATCTTCCCAACCCGGGGATCGAAGCCAGGTCTCCTTCATTGCAGGCAGATTCTTTACCAGCTGAGCCACAAGAGAGGCCCAAAATTACTAGGATGGGTAGCTTATCCCTTCTGCAGCAAATCTTCCCAACCCAGGAATTGAACTGGGGTCTCCTGAATTGCAGGCAGATTCTTTACCAACAGAGCTATCAGGGAAGCCTTTTATCTTTATGAAATATCAGCAAATTCAGGTGATTTCCACCTAGTAAACGTCCGAAATGCCTCCAAACAGTGAGTTCTCCATAAAGAAATAAATAACCCTCCAAACAAAAGACCCTGAATGTTTAGCTAAGACGTGTTGGTGCCCGTTTTATGTTCCCAGAGTCTGCATCTGACCAGTGCAGAACTCTTCCGTCTGTTCCTCTTGTTCCCTTCCCGGGGTGTATTTTCTCTTGTCTGGACACTGTTTCATGAACCACAGGAGAGAGGTGTCCTCACAGAAGCCCTGGCATTTATCAAACAATGAGCAGGTTGAGGTGACAGGGTCAGGCACCCCTGCAGGAGCCTGGAAGGGGGGTGGCTCTGATGACTTTGGGAGCTTGGGTGCCTGTGCTGACTGCCTGCCTCATCTCCTACTTGGGGATAAAGTGAGAGGACTCTTGAGTGGAAAAGCACACCTGGCTCCCAAGTGACATTTTCTAAAGCGGCCCTGGCATCTGATCAGATTTTCCTGCCCTGATTTACGAAGGGAAATGAGGCCGCTTCTTCCATCACATTTCCCTCAGAGGCTGGTGGTTCTGGAATCGTATGTGAATCAATGTCTGGACTGACATATTTTGGGGAAGAGCATCCTCTACACACTGACAGATGGCTGGCACACCTGTTTTCCTGAGTCTCAGTTCAAAAAGCAATTCACCATTTCACTTGTATAGGATTTCTGTGTCAGACTTTGCACCTTTCCTAGAGACTATGCTGAAAGATAAAACAAGCCCCTGGAAACATAAAATATGACAATTTTAAAGTAATATATCTATCTTAGTGTTTCGAGTGCTTCTGTTTCTTTTTAAAACTAGTTTGTGTTGGAGTGTAATCCCTACAGCCTGGTGTTGGTCTCTCATATTCTCTTTTATCTCGCATCTCCATTTCTTCACGGTCAGTTTCTGAAGACTTGGATTTTTTTTGTTTGACTGGGCCCTGTTTCCCTGTTTCTTCCTATCTTGTTATGTTTTGCTATGACTTACACATTTGAAAAGAGCAACCACTTTGGCCAATCTTTATGGAATGACTTTGTGTAGGAAAAGACCTTCTTTCACTACCAGACCAGCAAGAGATTCTGGGTCTCTCCAAAGTTTTTTCTTGGGTTGCATCATCTTCCACAGGCTTGTGAGTATAATTTTCCAATTAAAGAGGCTTGGCTTGCTGGTTTCTGTTTTCTTTATTTTACTAACACAACAAACAAAACAGTTAAACAGTGTATCCATTTTTTTCCACCTCCGGTCTTGTGCCTCTGGCTCCCACCAATCAGTTCTCCGTATCTGTGAGCTTCATTTGTTTGTTCTTTTGTTTGGTGTGTGTGTATGTGTATTTAGATTCCAGGTATAAGAGAGATCATAGGGTATTTGTCTTTCTCTGTCTAACTTATTTCACTTAGCATAATACCCTTAAGTCCATTCACATTATTGCAAAGGCAAGATTTCATTCCGTCTTATGGCTGAATAATATTGCCTTGTATACACACACAGTTTCTTTATCCTTTCCTTTGTCGATACACGCTTCATAATTTCCATATCTTGACAATTGTAAATAATGTTAAAATGAACACGAGGGTTAATGTATCATTTTTAATTAGTGTTTTCACTTTCTTCAGATAAATGCCCAAATATGGAATTGTTGGATCATATAGTAGTTCCACTTTTAATTTGGGGAGGAATCTACGTACTGTTTTCCAGAGTGGCTGCACCGATCTACCCACCACTAGCGCATGAACGTTCCCTTTTCTCTGAATTCTTGCAGCAGTCACTGTTTCTTGTCTTTTCAATAACAGCCACTCTAACAGGTGTGGGATGATATTTCACTGTGGCTTTGATTTACATATCCCTGATGATTAATTATATTGAAAATTTTTTCATGCACTTGTAGGCCATCTGTATGCGTTCTTTGGAAAATTGTTCAGATCTTCTGCCCATTTTTAACTTAGATTGTTTGCTGTCATGTTGTGTGAGTTCTTTATATATTTTGGATATTAACCCCTTATGAAAGTGAAGTGAAACTCACTCAGTTGTGTCGACTCTTTGCGACCCCATGGCCTGTATCCCACTGAGCTCTTCTGTCTATGGAATTCTCCAGGTAAGAATAGTGGAGTGGGTTGCCATTCCCTTCTCCAGGGGATCTTCCTGACCGAGGAATCAAACCCAGGTCTCCCTCATTACAGCCAGATCCTTTACCTTCTGAGGCATCAGGGAAGCCCTTATAAGATACATGATTTACAAAATTTTTTCCCATTCAGGACTTGCCTTTTTACTTTATTGGAGGTTTCCTTTGCTGTTCAAAAACTTTTTAGCTTAATGTTGTCCCAGGTGTTTAATTTTGTTTTTGTTACTTTTTCTTCTGGTGTTATGCAAAAAATCATCACTTAAAACCTATGTCAAGGACCTTACGCCTAAGGTTTCTTTTAGGAGTTTTATGGTTTCAGGTCTTACATTGAAGTCTTCAATTCATTTTGAGTTAATTTTTGTGTATGCTTTATGATAGTGGTCCAGTTTGATTCTTTTGCATATGGCTGTCTGGTTTACAGAAGAGAATATTCTTTCTCCATTGTATATTCTTGGCTCCTTTGTTGTAAGTTATAGGTTTATTTCTGGATTCGCTATTTTGTTCCATTAATCTATGTGTCTTTTTATGCTAATAACATACAGACTGTTTTAATTACTAGAGCTTTAGAGTCTAGTTTGAAATTAGGGAGCATGATGCTTGTAGCTTTGTTCTTTTTCAAGTTTACTGTCTCTCTCTTTGTGGTTTGATTATTTTCTTTTGTGAAAAGGAATATTTATATTCTTTTCTCCACATCTTTCAGTATTTACTGTAGGTTTTTGCTTTGTGGTTACCGGAATGTTTCAGGAAGGGGGACCCTTTCGGGGCCCCAAACTGGGCTCTTGTCTAACACTCGGAAATGAATTGTCTGAGGAGACATATGTGCTGACAAAACAAGAGACTTTATTGGGAAAGGGCACCCGGGTGGAGAGCAGGAGGGTAAGGGAACCCAGGAGAACAGCTCTGCCACATGGCTCGCAGTCTCAGGCTTATGGTGATGGAATTAGTTCCTGGGTAGTTTTTAGCCAATCATTCTAACTCAGAGTCTTTCCAGGTGGTGCACGCCTTGTTCAGCCAAGATGGATGCCAGAGAGGATTCTGGGAGGTGGTGGACATGTGGTGTCTCCTTTTGACCTTTCCTGAACTCTTCCGGTTGGTGGTGGGTTATTAGTTCCATGTTCCTTACCAGGACTTCCTGTCATAAAACAACTCATGCAAATAGTTACTGTGGTGCCTGGCCAGGATGGGTGGTTTCAGTCAGCGTACTTCCCCTAACAATTTCCCGCTGAGAGACTTCATACTCAAGATACTTCTTGGGAATTGGGGCAGAGGTCTCTTTCTTTTGTAACTTCTTTCTGCTGTGCATGGGCGTAGGCCTGCCTAGCGGAGCAGAAGTCTCTCTACCTGATCTAAGTTGAGGTGTTTTTTCCTGAAACCAGCATTCACCCTTGTAATAACAGTAATTCAGTCTGAAACTGTTGACCTCTCTCAGAGATGAAATAGACAGGGGCCAAACAGGAGACCTAACAAGATGGTCATCACTGGTCCTCAGAAACAGAAGGCAACATTTGGGGTGAGAGCTGCAGGGTTTGTGACCTTTTTCGATTGATTCATGGTGAGGCAACAGAGCTGTGCCCCAGGAATCTTGTGTTTAGTCTGAAGTTACCATCCTCCACCTGGGTGGGGGCTCCAGTTCAGTAGAAGAGCTCAAAGACATTGTTATGCTTTTTTTTTTTTTTTTTAAGTAGGAACCAGGACCCTGTCTCAAGGCTGTATCATCATTTGATTGTTTCTCCTCCATTTCTGTATCCCCTCCCTTCCCTGATCAGCAATTGTTTGAACCCATCCTTTGGAATGAAGTCTGTATCCTACAGACAAGAAATGGAGAACACAGAACAGATCTGTACTCCAGAGCCCCACAGAGTCCTGCTCAGTTTTAACTTAGGGAACTAGGCAACTATGACTGTGGTGACTTCCTGTCAAGTGGGGCATAGGACTGCCTCAGCTTGGAGAATAGACACTAAATTGGAAGTATTCCTGAGTTGCAAGTCCTAGATTTGAGTCTTGTATTATAAAAATCTCAGTCCCTTGGTCTGCCATTTTGGTATAAAAGACCTAATTAGAAGTAGTTGGAGGAGTGATAACTGGAATTTTAATAGACAAAATAAATCTCATTTCTTTTTAGAAGAATAAGCCTGAAACCCAGTCTGGACCTGGCACTTTGGGGAGACTGATAGCCGGGTAGCCAGGTGCCTAGTTTTATAAAAAGTAAGGTTGCAGTTACTAGCTTCCAGCAGACATTGTTTTGAGAATGGTGGCATCCAAGCCTGACATGACTCAGAAAGCTCAAGTGTTTGGCAATACAAGGTCTAATCTGAAATTACACCATAGTATCACCTAGTTATTTCCCAGGATATCTGAACCATAGCTACTGTATTTTGACTTTTAGTTGTAAAGTTTTCTTTAATAACCAAAGCAGATGTCACCATTAATGATGTCAGTGTTTCTCTAGGTATGAGAAGATGCAAGAATTGGGACTCAAAATCTTCTCCTGAAAGGATCTCATTATCTGAAGGCTTATTCTGCCAGTTTTTTCCAGAGCACAGAGTGCCTCATTCCTGATTTTCACCCTGAACTCCTTTCAGGGGAGTTGAATGTTAGCAGTTGCAGTGACCATGATTTAATCTTTGTAGATGTAGATGACAAGTGTCGATTTTCAGTTGGCAGAGCCCCTTTTTTGCTCATAAACTTGACCATGATTTTGAGGGGGGCATTTCATGACCATTTTGTCCCATGGTGCTGAGAATATCCATTCTCAGGTTTGGCAAAGATTTTGTTGACAGGCCACTTAATATGATGTTACTGGACTAGGCCATAAAACAGTATCCACAATTCTCTAGACCACCTGTCTTACTAGCCTCTTGGCCCAGGAAAAACATTCCCTCTTATTGCTTCTTCCCATATCTAGAGTTACACTGTTACCATCATCGATCTCATATGGAACTATATATTATCAGAGGCCTCAGTCACACATTTGGCAGTGTAAGAAATAGCAATTTTGTAAAACAGGTGAAATACAAATAACATAGCCAGCAGTGTTAGTAAAGTCACAAGTAAGACTTAAGAGCTTCAGTTAGATGTAGCCCAGGATATCCCAGGTCATCTGACTTAGTCTATTCTGTACGAGTCTTTATCTTCCAGGGAAATTATGTATTGGCACTGTCTATAAGGCACATAGCCCAGTTTTCTTGTGTTACTAGACTAATTATCCTTAGTATGATTTAATTGTTTCCAACATAGAGGAGACTTTAAACCTAAATTACCATAGCCTGGTGTTATCTATATAAATCCATCCCATAATTGTGGGAGATTTTTTCCTCCTTTGCTGAAACTTTGCCTGTTGCTCTGATTGAGCTTGAGTAATAGAATAAAACTCAAAATTTTGGCCAGATTCAGAGCAAGCAGTATTAATTGGCCCACGAGGGAATCCCATCCAGTAATATCAATAGTGACCTGAATATGAATATAATTTTTTTAAGTAAATTTTCTTAGAGCCAACCAGTTAGAACCTTGTAGTAGACAAATCTATCAAGGTAACCCAGAACTAGACACATGTAATTGGCCACAAACCCAACAATTGGATTGATTTCTAAAACTAGCATAAGATCAGGCCTATGATAGGAAAGCATTTGCTTTATATGCAAAGGTCTAAGAAGTCAAGAAAACATTATAAATGATCATACAAATCAGGTCCAGCATCTCGGGCAAGCTGTCTACTGATGTCATTGTCTTCTCATCCTGGTGTTGTCTGAGGATCATTTTCAGGTGAGATCAGGTCAGCTGTCTTCTCTATAGATCAGTCCAGTGTAGGGGCCTTCGGAAGTGGGAATTAATCTGAGTCAATTTCCCTTCAGGTTCATTGTGCATGAGCTAGTTAAGAGTACCTGATAAAAAAGTCCTTCCATCCAAGTTGGAGACAGTCCCTTAAATCATGTCTTTTTCCAGTTCTGGTTGCAGGTCGTGAGGCATCTGATCTTCATCCAAAGACAGATTACTGAGATAAGCTTCAGAAACAAATGTAGGGTGTTCTGTGAGAATTCAATTAAATTTTACATTAATATCGCATAACAGCAAAGAATTATCCAAGAAATGAGTCTTACTAGATGCAGACCTCCATTAACAAACTGGGATTTAACATTTATTGAATCATCTTTTTCTCCCTAAAATTACCCTCATTTTTATCAAATATAATCAAATTAAGGCTAGTTTGTTTGTAAAATAGTTCTGTTCTTACTAATTCTGGCCTGATGATTTATATGACCATAATTGATCATAGACTTTTGTGCTGAAACGTTTATAGAGTCTCAGATTGAACTTTTAAAATAAAACAGGCCTGGGAAACTCACACCAAAGGCTTATCACAGATTTTGCCTAACAAATCTAGGTGACTTCTTCCCTTTTTAAGGTCTCAAAAATTCCTTGAGATTTTTGTACCTGTTAGTGAGATAATCTTCCTACCTCATTTGATAAGCTTACTGGAAACCTAAGAGTTTCTAATTTCTGGAGGAGTCAGATAGAGAGAAAATATAATTGTTTTGTTTATAACATAGAATTTTACCGCATTGTTGTCATAATTAGTTTGAGAGGAAGGTTTTCCCTACTCCCGGAAAACATAAGATTCAAACCTGTAATTTTTCAGATAGAAAACATAAAAGTTATAACCATATTTGCTGGTTCATTCAGTCCTTTTGTTAACTTTTGTGATGTCATCAGATTTCCATTAGAATACCAGGACATATCAAAACGTTAAGAACTCCATATAATTTCTAGGATATCTATATTAGTAATATTTACCATACATTATAACATGAGAAGATTTATTACTCATTTGATAATACTTTTCATGTAATTTAACCAACCAAATAAACACAATTAGTTTAATATCTCTCTTTGGGATGTTTCTAGGGGCCTTCTGAAGCACCCCGAAGTTAGTTAGAGGTCAAAGGAACTTCAATAGAATTCAGTTTAGGAAGTTTTGTCAAAAAGATCATTTAAAAGGGTTTAGAACATGTAGTCAGATTTAGTCAATGTTGATGGATGTATCATTTAGCTTTTTGATATGTCACAGTGGGGGTAAATACGGAGGCTCCAGGTCTAATGAAAATCTACTCTGCTATCTTGGACCTAGTTGGGTCTAACCAGTTTTCCTATGGCTGTGTCATTCCTAACAAAATCCGTTTATCTAACTGATTGTAATCCAATTTTAGAAAATCCTGACCATTCATAACTCTTTTTAGTACTGTTGTTGTCGTTGTTGTTTTTCTGAAAACACACTTCCTACTTTCCTCTAGTAACCAAGAGCTAACTTTTATACTAGCACTTTAGAGACTGGTGAGCATGAATACCAGTGATAATTTCTAAAACCCTTGCTTTCTTAGAACATTTTAGGATGGCACCAAGCACTTTTCATTTATAGTCCCAAATCTCTTCAGTTCTTCTGTAAAAGGAAATTAGTGTTTAGCAGTAAATGTTTCAAAATCTTATTTTATTTGGAAATGATCTAACTATTCAATAGCCTTCCAACACTTACCCCAATCTGGAGAGAATATTTTAGTCAGACATTTCTAAAGCATAATTATTCTTAATAGAGTTTATCTAAAAGCTCATATCTCATTTACCTTTTTGTAGAAGTTTTTTCACTTAAGGTAATTTCCTTGTTGACAAACTTGTAACAGATATGATAATATTTAACATATATTAAACCTAGGTACCATGAAAATATTTTACTTAATGTTAATTATTCTAAGGCATATCTATATTAGATAGGTCAACACACAAACATTAATATTATACAAATATTAATAAATATTTAATACTGAATATTTCCCAGTTCACAGGAACCTAGAATTTATTGTTTAATTTAGAATTATTTGATTAGTTAGTGCTTACTTTTCTTTAAGCCAGTTAAATAGAGTTAATTTACAAATTAACCTCAAAAATATTACCCAGAGACAAAGACATACCAAGACATATTTAGACAGACACACAAAGCAAGATCTAGCTTCATTTTCTAAGCTTAGTCATGAATTAGATATTACAATATAAAATTTACTAGTTTATAAGAAACAGTTGGAATAAATAAAATTTTTAAAGGCTTTCCCCCATTTTTCCTCAGTCTCAGATGGTCTAGATAAGTGTTCCTGACAGCAAAGCCAGAACCCTGGTCTCAAGGCACAGGGAAAGAAAATCAAATTCTAACAAAATGTCAGTGAGTCCAAACCAAATGGTGGCCAGACGAAGCAAAATGGCCATCAAAGATCACAACATAGAACACAGAGTTAAAACATACATAGACCTGGCAGTCCTCATCAGACAGTCCCGTAAATGCAAGAATACAGTCTCTCAGAAAACCTGTAGAGACACAGAACTTCAGATCCATGTACTAGCAGGGTAAATGAAAATATCTCAGATCTTCAAAGATTTCAAAGGGAGGAAAGGAAGCCAGGCTGAAAGAAGAAAGGGGAGGAGGCGGGAGAGGGGGTCGAAAGGGGTGGCCTTACAGATGTCTCCTGCCACCTGCAGATACCCAGGCATTACGGGACTTTACCCTGGGCCTCCAGAGAAGGGAGACTGGGACTCGGCCCTACCAGAAATCAGACCAGACCAGAACCAGAATTCGAGTTCTCTGCCAAGAGGAGGTGATCAGTCTCCAATCCTCAGCCCAGGCTGAGGCCCTTCGACCAGATTCCTGCTTCCAGGACTGGGGGACTAGAAAAAAGGGGGAAGATAGGAAGGGTTAAGGAGAGGAAAGAGAGAGGGCAGGGGAGAGAGGTAAACAAAGTCTCTTGTTCCTTACCGGTTGGGGCACTCTGGCCAGTTGTCCGTGTCAAGAGGAGACCAAGGAAAAAAGGTCCCAGTTGCGGCCACTGGTTCTGGCCCATTGGTGGCCAATTTGGTCCCTGAGTACCCCAAGTGGTCAGGATGTCAGTCTCAGTGAAGAAGAGTCCCGCCAGAGTTGCCATTTGTTGCAGGAAGGGGGACCCCTTCCAGGGCTTGAAACTGGGCTCTTGTCTAACACTCGGAAATGAATTGTCTGAGGAGACATATGTGCTGACAAAACAAAAGCCTTTATTGGGAAAGGGTGCCTGGTGGAGAGCAGGAGGGTAAGGGCACCCAGGAGAACTGCTCTGCCACATGGCTCGCAGTCTTGGTTTTGTGGTGATGGGATTAGTTTCCAGGCAGTCTTTAGCTAATCATTCTGACTCAGAGTCCTTCCTGGTGGTGCACACCTTGTTCAGCCAAGATGGATGCCAGAGAGAAGAATTCTCGGAGGTCGTCGGACATGTAGTGTCTCCTTTTGACCTTTCCTAAACTCTTCCGGTTGGTGATGGGTTATTAGTTCCGTGTTCCTTGCCAGGACCTCCTGTCGTAAAACAACTCATGCAAATGGTTACTGTGGTGCCTGGCCAAGGTGGGTGGTTTCAGTGTGTGTGCCTCCCCTAACAATGAGGCTTATGTATAACAACTTACATCTATATTAATTTAAGTTCATAACAACTTAAGTTTGATCACATTCCACAGATCAGCAGTTTTACTTTCTTTCACATTTTATGTTTTTGATGTCACAGTTTATCCCTTTTTATCCTCTGCAACTTTTAAGTATTGTATAGTTATTTTTACTACTTCTGTCTTTTAACATTTATATTAACTTTATAAGTAATTAACCCACTACCTTTACTATATATTTACCTTTCAAGTGAGATTTATTCTTTCTTAAGTATTCTTGTTAGTAATTAGTGCCCTTTCTTGTCAGCTTAAATAAATCTTTATAACCTTTCTTGTAACACTTAGTGGTGAGCAACTCTTTTAGTTTTTGGTAATCTGGAAACTCTTCATCTCTGTCTTCAACTCTGAATGATCACTTTGCCAAGTAGGGAATTCCTAGTTGGAAGTGTTTTCTTTTAACATTAAACATATCATGCTACTCCATTCCGGCCTACCAGGTTTCTGCTGATAGTCTGTGGGGTTTTCTATGTATAAAACAAATTGTTTTTCTCTTGCTGCTTTTGAAGAGTCTCTCCTTTTTCTTTAACTTTTGACATTTTAATTGCAACATGTGTCTTGTGTTTCTTTTTTAAGAGCTTGTCATTTTTCTCCTTCTGGTGCCTGTCTTCAAGTACTGGAGGTTCTCTGGTTTTGCAACAACCAAGGGGCTTTCTTTTTTCCTCAAGTCCCCAAACATCCAAGATCTGCATCAGTACTCAGTGTTGGACATATATTCCACTTCTTTCCCTCCTCCTCCATCTGTAGAGAAACCATGAATTGGACATTTACTCCCAGTTGTGCTGAGCTGTGCTCATTAGGGAAGGTGACACATGAGTGAGAAATAACGAATTTTCTAACTCATTTCAACACAGGTTTGAGCATGCCTCAGGTGCTACAAATTTTCAACTGGTTTCCTGAATTCTCATAAAGGCTTTTGGACTGTATGTTATTGGTAAGTCAGTGTCTCTGTGAGAGACCAAGGTCTGGGACTTCCTAGATTGGCATCTTGCTCTACAGACAAACTTTTAAAAGAAATAATGCTGTGACAGTAGCAAGAGAAGGCAAATTGCTGGAAGCTATGAAGACAAGAGAGTATTTTTTAAATGTAGCAGGTACTAGTTTATATCACACTCTGATGAGAATAAATACGTTGTGATCAAAAGACTGATGATGCTTTGCGCTAGACATAAAGTTTCCAAATCTTCACGTGCATTAGGAACAAACTGCCAGCTTATTAAGACCCACAGTGCTGAGCTCCATCCCAGAGTTTCTGACTCAGTAGGTCTGGGATGTGGCCTTAGAATTTGCATCTTTAATAGGTTCACAAATGATGATGATACAGCTGGTCTAGTGACTGCACTCCCAAGGCTACGACTCTAGAGAAAGAAGGGAACATCGTCACTGAGAAAAATAGAGGAGCTTAGATGCAGAAAATTGAATTTTTTTCTCTTGGTTTTGCTGTCTTGAGAACATTGAGGGTGGATATTGGTCAGTCAATGTCAGTCAGTCAACCAGCGTAACTGGTATGTTTAGCCATGTGGTTACAGAGATGCTAGGATGAGTAGGCAGAGTAGTCACTGCACACATTTCTCCTCATTGTCTCTGTCATTGGTCTGTTCTCTCGTCTCTTTCCACGTAGATACAGAACACAAGGACACTGATGCATTGCCCACCGCCTCAGTTCACCCTCAGCCACAAGATACTCCTTTTTGTTTTGCTCAGAGTCCTCGTTTCTCTTTCACAGTGTTCTTCAGGTGCCTCTGAAGTCCTGCTTTCTCCTCAGGCAGCAATTTGGAGCAGATGTAGTGATTTCTCTGACAGGATCACTGAGAGTTGAGAGGAACTCCAGGGACATGGATCTCATCAGCTTGTCAGTGGAGATTCCAGCACTGGCCGTGTTTTAATTTCTGTAGCAATTCACACATCAGGGAAACCAGGCCCCCAGTAAGCTCAGTGAAGCTCAAAGTTTCAAAAACATGGCAACAACCCAAGGATTTTGACAGAAATGAATACTGCCTTCTCAATCCACCACAGGATGATTATGTTACACACACACACACACACACACACACACACACACACACAAAATAACTAAGCACAGTAACCTGTGATGTGCAAAGGAAAATGTCAAAATTTTCACACTTTAAAACTTATCAGGGGAAAGGTTTTTATAGATGAAAAATCAGCAACTTTTGGCTAAAAAAAAATAATCTCTCTATTCAAGGTGCATCTGTTCAGGCGTCTGTCTTCTCTCGTCAGATCTGCTTGAGCTGAAATTCCCAATATGTTAAACTTAAATTCAAGTTCTTTCAGGGTCTGAGAGGATGGAATGTACTGAGCACCCAAGCACAGTGAATTGAAGTGGAAATGAAAGGAAATCCATTGTGAAGACTTTTTCCCCTCCCTCTCCCCACCCTTTGATGTGAAGAAAGAAGCTCAGCTTCTCAGGTGGTGATAATGGAATTTCTTTTTCATTCAGATTCTTCATCCTATAATCCAACTGTGTCTTAATCCTTCTGACTTTATACTCTAGGCCTGAAGCCCCACACAGGGAAAACCAGCATTAGAAAGAGCAAAGCAAAACAAAGTGCCTCAGGTCAAAATGAAAACAAACAGAAAGCTGTGGGGTAAAGTAGGTAAAGAGAAAAAACGAATGAAACCTTTTTCATAGGGCATCTTATTACTTCAACTCTTTTCTAAAATATATCTCAAACTTTTTTTATTTGCAAAAGAAGACATAGTATAAATAATAACAATTAATTATTGTACGAAGCATTAAATATAATGATAAAATCTGACTCTATCAAGCATAAACTGTATTTGAATTATTAAGTATTTATATTATAAACTGTAATGTTTGTATTGCTATATTTTATATCAGTCAATTATTATCAATTATAAAATATATTCAAGGATATGTATTAATATTAAATAAAATAACTAAAAGAAATACTTAATGGGGTTCGCAGGTGTCTCAGAGGTAAAGATTTCACCTGCCAATGCAGGAGACCTTAAGAGACATAAGCTCAATTCCTAGGTCAGAAAGATCCCCTGAAGAAGAAAATGGTAATCCACTCCAGTATTCTTGCCTGGGAAATCCCATGGACAGAAGGAGACTGACAGGCTACAATCCATGGGATCTCAGAGTCTGATACGATTAAGCAACTGAACATACACAAAAGGAATACTTAAAGTCAGTCACAGAATGTTAAAGTTGAGTCTTAAGCAGTGATCCTGTATTTATTATTGGACTTTTAAAAAATCTTATCTCTTTTCCCACGTAAGAGTTATACTCCTATATAATGATTATACTCCTGTATAACGATCTAGAATATAGTCTTTATGAGAAAAATAAGTGCTTTTACAGGATAACTTGGGAGACAAGTTTCAGTTCTTTTCCTAAATTTTAGCGTTACCAGCATTTCTAATGTTAACATTTTCAGGAAAATTGAGAGATCAATTTAGATCAAACAAATTTGGAATTTTTTGAAAACTAGAAACAATATAAACTCAGGTTTTTATCATTGAGTCTCTATTATATGCTATATACTGAAGAATTGATGCTTTTGAACTGTGATGTTGGAGAAGTCCCTTGGACTGCAAGAAGATCAAACCAGTCAACCCTAAAGGAATTCACTTCTGAATATTCATTGGAAGGACTGATGCTGAAGCTGAAACTCCAATACTTTGGCCATGTGATGCAAAGAACTGACTCACTGGAAAAGACCCTGATGCTGGGAAAGATTGAAAGCAGGAGGAGAAGGGGATGACAGAGGATGATGTGGTTGGATAGTATCACCAACCCGATGGACATGAGTTTGAATAAACTCCTGGAGATGGTAAAGGACAGGGAAGCCTGGCGTGCTGCAGTCCATGGGGTCACAAAGAGTCAGACACAACAGAGTGACTGAACTGAACTCTGTGCAAGGCACTAACATGGAAAGAAATGTAGACCCTGGACCTGTTTCATCAGGGCGTTTGTAGTCTAGTTCATCAGACCATATGATGCCAACTGTATCTATGGACAATTTATGTTAAAGCCCATCAGTGGAAAGTGAGGTCACTACCAACTGGAGTAGCAAAGAAATAGCTTTGTGGGAAACATGAAATTTGAAGGTGTTGAAGTACAGCTTAAATGGATGGAGAGAAAGAAGTAGGAGTGGCAATTCAGGTGGGTAAGAGGAAAAGCAAAAATTAATAATGACTTGCAAGATGTTAGAAGTTAAGAAAAGAAGCTGTAGGCTAGAATCAAAATTGATTTTGTGAGAGGTCAAAATCCAACTCTCTCATTAGAATGATAAGGAAATGGAGATGAGAGAATGGAGGTGAGCCAAGTGACTTGTACAACAGAACTGAGGTAGCCCAGCTACTATTGTTAACTTCATATTTCAAAGAACTCCCTACTTTTTAATTCTAAATTCTGCTTATAGGTGCATTTTACACTACTTTGCAACAGGAATGGGAAATAGATTTAATTTCAGCTGTTGATTACATTTGATTACTAGTGGCAAGCCGCTGTTTTGATCTCTGTTAAGGATTCTGAGGCATCATTTGAACTTTGGCTAAACTGGTGGGAGATCTGTGCTTGGTTATCAGTATCTGTCATAGACAAGGAAGGGGGAAGCTATGGTGTGTGTGTTCCACATTTACTTTCTTGCCAGTGGGATCCTGGGCAGGACCCCGATGGCAAAGTGCGAATAGTAGCTATTGAGAGAAGGTCTCAGATACAGGAAGAAAGGGTTTAGTACTTTATTGCCAGGACAGGGGACAGAAGCATGATAGGGGAGCAGGTTCTGGAGAGACAGCCACCTCCGGTTTTCTTACCAAGTCCTGAGAGAGAAAAGAAGATGGTATTGTTACTAAGGGGATATTTACATATTACTTGTCAGTTTACATGGCAAACTTGTCAGTTGTCAAATTTACATCACTTGTCAGTTTTATGGGCTTCCCTGGTGGCTCAGATGGTAAAGCATCTACCTGCAATGTGGGAGACCAGGGAGACCCCGGTTCAGTCCCTGGGTCGGGAAGATCCCCTGGAGAAGGAAATGGCAACCCACTCCAGTACTCTTGCCTGGATAATTCCATGGACTGAGGAGCCTGGTAGGCTACAGTCCATGGGGTTGCTAAGAGTCGGACACGACTGAGCGACTTCACTTTCTGTCAGTTTACAAGGCATCTTCATATTCATTGTTTCATTTGATCCTTAAAAGGGTCAGTTATTAATGCCAGAATCCCCACATTACAAACAGAGAAGCTGATGTTTAGAGAGAAAAGTATCCATTTACCATGAAGCTACAGAGAGATGAAAAATTGAATGACTTCACACTCTGACCTGCTTGTTCACTCCCTGTTTATTCCTCAGGCTGCAGGCAGCACGGGCTCTGGAGCCTGATCGCTTGCCTTCAGTCCTGCCTCTCCACTGATAGGCGAGTCCTCAGCTCTGAAATCCTTCTGAGCCAGTGCTTCCTCATCTGTGAAGGGAGATGGAAGTGGCCCTGGCCACTCAAGGGTGTGAGGGGGCCCGCTGGTCAGTGGCCTGGCAGGAAGTGAGTGTAACACTTGAGCTAGCTTTTATTATTATCTTGTTCACTTATTGTGTCTGCAGTGATCTGTCTTGCTCTCCTACAAATAATTTTTTTGTTTCACTTAAATTTTCTGAGTCTCAAGATAAAACGTATGTACTGGAAAAAACTGAAAAGAAGTGTAAAACTGCAGTAAATAGATGTTTAAAATACGCTTAATTCTCTAACATGTACATTTTGGTCTAAATGAGGTAAGCACATTTTGGGCGGACTGTAGACTGGGAATTAGTCATGGTAATGAGGAAAACTGTTTTCAAACAGACTCTGTGAAGCATGAACTCAGAGGCTGAAGTTGGAAATGTGAGATCTCAGTTGATTCTTCTGAAATTTCCTTTCCTCGGATTTTTTAAAGTTTATTTATTTTTAATTGGAAGATAGTTGTGTTATAATGTTGTGTTCGTTTCCGCTGTATATCAACATGAATCAGCCATAAGTATACATATGCTGTCCCCCTCTTGAACCTCCCTCCCACCTCCCATCCCATCCTTTATGTCAGACCTTTATGCCAAGAGAATTACCATAATTTTATGCATCTAGGGCTACTTTTTGATGGTGACTCAGTAATACTGCTTTATACAGTATAGCTAATTTAAGCTGTTACAAAGGCATCCAGAAAAAAAATTTTCCCTTTAACTTCACAATATTTTGAGGATGATTCTGAAGAATTCCTCTCATGCTTGCTAACCTGGTCATCTACCCATGCATACGGTCAACTTGGCTGAAATTAGAGTTTAATTGAGTTGTTCAAAAAGTGAATACTGTTGAATTATTGAGCACTCATATCAAAAGCCTCACCTGCCACCCTTTTAACAAGTTCATGCGTGTGCTTTGCAGCTAATGTTTCATATGATGAAACAATTATTTCTTCTAGTCATCATATATCATCAAAACTAAGACAATATCAATTGTAAGATTCACCACAATTTAATAGGCTATTAAGGAAACACTGCCAAATAATTTTGAGACGATCAATTTTAAGATGGATGCTAGTTTCAGAGAGGTTAAAATATGAAAAATGATCATTTTAGAACTGATGAAATGCATAAATGTTTTATACATTGGGAAGAAAGTGGGGATAGCATTTGATCATTTGAAGCTTGTCCTCACTTTACACTCGATGTCCAGCCTTCCAGTATTGAAGTTGTTGTTCAGTCACTAAGTTGCGTCCGACTCTTTGTGACCCCATGGACTGCAGCACATCAGGCTTCCCTGTCCTTCACTATCTCTTGGAATTTGCTCAGACTCATGCCCATTGAGTTGATGATGCCATCCAACCATCTCTTCCTCTTTCTCCCCCTTCTCCTCCTGCCCTCAATCCTTCCCAGCATCAGGGTCTTTTCCAATAAGTCGCTCTTCACATCAGGTGGCCAAATTGTTGGAGCTTCAGCTTCAACATCAGCCCTTCCAATGAATATTCAGGGTTGATTTCCTTTAGGATGGACTGGTTTGATCTCCTTGTTGTCCAAGGGGCTCTCAAGCATCTTCCTCAGCACCACAGTTCAAAAGCATCAGTTCTTCAGTGGTCAACTTCCTTTATGGTACAACGCTGACATCCACATATGACTACTAGAAAAACAATAGCTTTGACTATATGGACCTTTGTCAGCAAAGTGACGTCTCTGCTTTTGAATATGCTGTCTAGGTTGGTCATAGCTTTTCTTCTAAGGAGCAAGCGTCTTTTAATTTCATAGCTGCAGTCACCATCTGCAGTGATTTTGGAGCCCAAGAAAGTAAAGTCTGTCACTGTTTCCATTGTTTCCCCATCTATTTGCCATGAAGTGATGGGACCAGATGCCATGATCTTCATTATTTGAATGTTGAGTTTTAAGTTAGCTTTTTCAGTCTCCTCCTTCAGTTTCATCAAGAGGCTCTTTAGTTCCCCTTCGCTTTGTGCTATTAGGGTGGTATCATCTGAATATCTTCTGTTGTACATATCTTACTTAAAAGGGATCCATGAATAGGAGGGCACATGGAGAACTTTTATCATTATCCAATTCACGAGTTCGAGCTACTAAGAAGGACCACCTGGGAAAAGTGTTAAACATGCCCAGCAGCTGAAAACAGAACTCCCTTTTGTAATTCTCAATCATCAGATGTCACATGAAGATAAACAAGATACATCACATACACAGGCATGAAATGAATAGAAAGGAAGCATTGCTGAATATGTCTAGAGGGATGATCTGCTGAGAGTGATTTCTGTCCTGTCTGAGTGGCTAGGAGAAAGAGGAAATGAACTACCCCTTCCCCTACTCTACATGCCTATGATGGTTCATTTTATGTGTCAACTTAACTGGGCTAAGGGATGCCCAGATAGCTGGTAAACATTTCTGAGTGAGGGTGTTCTTGAAAGAGTCAATCCCTCGTAATAAATCCCTTTCTGTATATGTCTATGTGTCCTATTGGTTCTGTTTCTCTGGAGAACTTGACAAAAAAACAAGAAGACCTTTGGGCATCAGGAAGCAAAACAAAGATAAACTCTACCTGGAATTATGCTGGGAAGATTGGGCTCATCCTGAAGTTAAGCTGATGTTTTGGGAGTAGGAGAGGTGTGTGCTGAGAAGTTGTGTAATGTTGCAAAAGAATATGTGTGATTGTTTACATTGCCATCCATGCCCTTTGCTGACTCTGCATCCGCACCTGACTTCCACTTCTTGACTCTGGCCTGTTTTCATGACTTGCTGTGACTAATAGAATGTGGCAGAAGTGACAGTGAACTGGTCCTGAGCCTGGCCCTCAAGTAACTTTGCACAATGCCATTTGTTCTACTGGCATCCCTGTCACATGAATACACTCGAGATAACCTGTTGAAGGCTGAAAGAACTCATTTCATGTGGAGGAGATAGAAATCATTCCAGTTGTCCCAGCTGAAGCCACGGGAATAAGATATTCATCCAGGATCAGCTAAAGCGCCTATGGTTGAGCTCAGGTACACAAGGGAACACAGCAAGACAAGACCAGAAGAACCCAGCTAAGCCTAATCCAACCTGCTAACACATGGATTCCTACAATGATCATTGTTTTAAGGCACTTTAATTTTTTATGAAGCAGTAGCAGGGTTCTGGCCTGGAGAATCCCAGGGACGGGGGAGCCTGGTGGGCTGCTGTCTCAGGGGTTGCACAGAGTCGGACATGACTGAAGCGACTTAGCAGCAGCAGCAGGGTTGAAGAGAATGGCCACCTGATGAAGAAAGACATTGTGCCTGCATTTAGAAGTATGGGCAAATAGCAGCTGTGGAGGTCTGAGGAGCTGGAAAGAGTATGGTTGGAGGCTATTCCCCAAAACCCACCCCTAGAAGAAGCAGTGCAGGACCTTTGCAGCTGATCCAATGGGAAGGCTCATCCATGAAAACACCTGGCCCCTGCAGTCTTCTTCATGATCTACCCTTGGGTTACTGGAGGTGTGGGCCGGAAGTGCCTGGAAAGTCATGATCCTGGGACTTACAGGAGTCCAGGGACTGCTGAGGGTGTGAGAGCCCAGCTCACTTTTTTTCAAGGGGGAATAAACTCCACGTGTCCTTTACACTTTCAGCTCCCCCCAGGCCAGGCAGTGGTCGAGACCTCACCTGAAATCCCCCTGCCATGCTGTTATCTCTTTCCCTGTCCTGTTCTCTACTTCTTACCATTTTCTCCAGGTCCACATCCTAATCAACAACTCACCCTGCTCTCAGGATCTGACGCTTGAGAACTCAACCTACACTGGGTGATTGGGAGTGAACAAGAGAAGCTGGTGTATAAATTAATCTAAATTTGCATGTGGCCCCAGGTCCTGGCATCAGATTATTCCACTAAGTCATAAATAATAGAAATATACTGTTACCTGAGGCATATATTACCAGGAAGCAAAAGTAAATGGGTAAAACAACATTTTGTAGAGCTGGAAAATAGATTATGTTCATTTTCTATGCCCATTCAATAAACATGTATCTAAAACAGAGCATACAATTTTCACTTTTAAAAAATATTCCTAATTCAGACTATTTTTAAGTTGTCCCCTGCTTTAGACTTTACTTATTTTTTAATGTCAAGAAGGTGGAATGTTTTAGAAGATAACAAATTCATGATGTAAAGATTTCAAATATTAGGGATAATATTGAAACTAAAAACATTGTTAAGCTCATGCAGCCTGAAGTCATGACATTCAGAACAGTAACAGTGAACATGAAAATTAGACTGAAAAAAGAGGAAATTACATTATTTTTCAGGAGCAGAGAGCAGCTGCCACCTAGGAAGATGAGCTTGGAGCTGATTTCTACTAGAATGGTCCCAATTAGTTATCCCCATTTAAATACACCCAGAAAACTCTTAAGAACATTACACTATAAATAAGATGTTTAAATTAGAGCTCAAGGAAAGTGAGAAGATAATAGATGTGAGAAGCAGATTTAATCACAGCTCTGGTGCCTCCCCCACATCTCCTTTAGTATTTTTGTATGTCAAGATATGAAGAAGAAAAAAACGGAGTTGAGGTCAAGATTTTATTTCAGATGAAAAAAATACCTCTGGTAAATGTTCCTTCAAAGCAAGGTAAGGCTCAGTATTTACATGGTGCCGCTGTCAACATTTGCCATTATCTTGTACCATTACACTGTGTGAGACGCAGTGCATGGTTTATATACTTATTTGATGCTAGTTTGCTGTTAATCTGATTTTAATTGCATATCTCTCAGTTGCGCTTACTGAGGTGATGAAGATAATTCCCATTTTACTCTATGGAAACCTAAGGAATTAATGAAGCAAATATGTCTACTATTATTCTTTGAGGTGGTGAATGAGGAGCTCAGGTGAACCTGGGTCTCCATAGAGTGAAGTCAGCTAGATCAAGGGTAAGCATCACTGCATATCTGTTACAATGTACGTGTTCACGTGTGCCAAGTTGCTTCTGTCGTGCCTGACTCTGCAACCCCATGGACAGTAGCCTTCCAGGCTCCTCTGGCAGGGATTCTCCAGGCAAGAATACTGGAGTGAGTTGCCAAACCCTCCTCCAGGTGATTTTCCCGACCAGGGATTGAAACAGCATCTCTTGCATCTCTTGCATTGCAGGCAGATTCTTTATTGCTCAGCCACCATAGAAGCACTTTTATTACAATATTGTCAATCTAATCAAAATCAAACAAACTGGTATTCCTCAGGTCTTCCCTTATACTCAGGGCTGTGAAATTCTGGAGGTGTACAGAAGTATTTTAAGCCTTCTCCCTCTCCTAAATGAGATTACAATGTAGTTTAACAATGAATAGATACCTGATGGTGGATTCTGGCATAGTGGGAATAACAAAAGTCACAAAGGGTTATAATACTGAGGTTTCATCCTCTGGGTACACTTTGATTAGTGGTAGTGGCCTGGAGTGTTGTGCTAAGTAGGATTTAGAGGTGGCATTCTGTATCTCAGCTTGAGTTTCATAATTGACCAGCAATATGTGCTGTGGACAGGGAGAAGTGATCACTGATGTGCAAACCTGGCTTTAAAATGGCACTTCATCTGGGCCTTGAAGGGTGTGTTGGAGTTTAGATTGGATAAGAATATTCTAAGTGAAGAACCACAGTAGCAACTAAGAAAAATGAATTTCTATGTGTGTGGCCCAGGAAAGCAACTGTTTAAGCAGAGAGTGACTGAGTGAGTTACAGGAGTGATTGTAAAGAGAGACTGGATGAAAACTGGAAGGAACAGTTTAGATTTGATATAGTAGGAACTAGAGTCCTTGACAACTTCACAAAATTTTGCAACCAAAATGGGGCTTAGGGAAGGCATATCTGGTGATAGTATGAAGACAGAAATGGAATGAATTTGGAGGCAAAAAGGACAAGCTTGGGGCAGTAAGTGACTTCAGGAGGCCTAGGATGGGTCTGAAATATTTTGAAGAGGACATGAAAAGGTGTGATGACTGCGTGTCTAGAGAGAATGGAGGAACCGGCTCCCAGAAGCCCAGAGGAACTTATGCAATGGGAAAGCCAGGCATAAAAGCAGTCTTCCAAATCGGAATGTTTTTCTTTTTGGCAATACAACTTTTCATATCCAGAGATAAAAACGGTGCTGCAGAAGTTTGAGAACCACTGACACCAAAGGGCTCCTGAAACTTCTGTATCAGAATCACCTGAAGGCTTGATAAAAGCAGCCTCATGGGCCCCAGCATGGAGGTTCTGACTCACGGGCCAGGGTGCAGTGTGAACGCACATGCCTCCTGAGCTGATGCTGCTTGTCTGGGTGCGCATCTGGAGGGGTGAGGCAGAAGAGGCCACTGGGGTCTCCTGATGGCGGAGACCCAGGAGTCTTGATGTGCTGAATGACTTCCTTTTCCTGCAGAACAGTGAACTTACCTTTTTTTTGTTGTTGTTGTTCAGTTCAGTTCAGTTCAGTCACTCAGTCATGTCCAACTCTTTGCAACCCCATGAACTGCAGCATGCCAGGCCTCCCTGTCCATCATCGACTCCTGGAGTCCACCCAAACCCATGTCCTTTGAGTTGGAGATGCTATCCAACCATCTCATCCTCTGTTGTCCCCTTCTCCTCCTGCCCTCAACCTTTCCCAGCATCAGGGTCTTTTCCAATGAGTCAGCTCTTTGCATCAGGTGGACAAAGTATTGGAGTTTCAGCTTCAGCATCAGTCCTTCCAGTGAACACCCAGAACTGATCTCGTTGAGGATGGACTGGTTGGCTCTCCTTGAACATCACCGTTCAAAAGCATCAGTTCTTCGGGGCTCAGCTTTCTTTATAGTCCAGCTCTCACATGTGTACATGACTACTGGAAAAACCATAGCCTTGACTAGATGGACCTTTGTTGACAAAGTAATGTCTCTGCTTTTTAATATTCTGTCTAGGTTGGTCATAACTTTTCTTCCAAGGAGTAAGCGTCTTTTAATTTCATGGTTGCAATCACCATCTGCAGTGATTGTGGAGCCCAGAAAAATAAAGTCTGACACTGTTTCCACTATTTCCCCATCTATTTGCCATGAGGTGATGGGACCGGATGCCATGATCTTTGTTTTCTGAATGTTGAGCTTTAAGCCAACTTTTTCACTCTCCTCTTTCACTTTCATCAACAGGCTCATTAGTCCTTTTTCACTTTCTGCCATAAGGGTGGTGTCATCTGCATATCTGAGGTTATTGGTATTTCTCCAGGCATTCTTGATTCCAGCTCGTGCTTCCTCCAGCCCAGCATTTCTCATGATGTACTCTGCATAGAAGTTAAATAAGCAGGGTGACAATATACAGCCTTGATGTACTCCTTTTCCTATTTGGAACCAGTCTATTTTTCCATGTCCAGTTCTAACTGTTGCTTCCTGACCTGCATACAATTTTCTCAAGAGGCAGGTTAGGTGGTCTGGTATTCCCATCTCTTTCAGAATTTTTTTGTTAGGGGTTCACATATTAAATTTTGACCATTTGGGTCATGACGGTAGTGGGAGGGAGGGGTGCCAAGAAAGAAAATAGTCTCTGCTCCATAATCGACTGTAGCCCAGTGTAGATGCTAGATCCTTTAGAAACAGGTGCTCTGTGGGTAACTGAAGAAAAGAACTTACACAGAAGTAGGGACTTATGTAAATGCTTCTATAAAAGCCTTGATTGAGATGAGCTGGGAGCATTTCTTTTTTAAAATTTATTTTTTAATTGGAAGAAAAAGGATTTACACTGTTGTATTGCTTTCTTCTATATTACAATGTGAATCAGTCATAATTGTATATAGAGATGGGAACATTTCTATTCTCACAATTTTCAAGTTTTCTCTCCCAGCCTGGTTGTGGAGCTGGGAGCCAGCTCGCAGTAGTGGAAGGTCTTGGTCAAGGATTAATAAATGGAGACTGTGAAACTATCCTGGGTGCCTTCTTGTGGTCTGCAGATACAAAAGGAAGGATACCAGTGTTAATGTGTATGTCACTGCAATTATATATTAATGTATAATTAATCTGGTAAAGGTGACTGCTTTTAACTCAGTTGTTCCTTAAAAAGCCATGCGAGCAGCATGTGAGCCTATTAAGTCTCTTTAGTCGTGTCTGACTCTTTACGACCTAAAGGACTATAGCACACCAGGCTTTTCTGTCTGTGGAATTCTCAAGAATTCTGGAGTGGATTGTCATGCCCTTCTTCAGGGATCTTGCCACCCAGGGATTGAACCCAGGTCTCTTATGTATCCTACATTGGCGGGTGGGTTCTTTACCAGTGGTGCCACCTGGGAAGCCCATGAGCAATGGGGGAACATCCTACTTTAATGGCAGTCTTAGAGAAATGTTATCACTTGTCAAATTCAGGAAGCTAGTCAGAGAACACAGTGGGGACTCCAGCTCTCTGCGTAAGACTGGAACCCTAGTTCTTTCTCCTGCATCCCCCACAGTACAGATGCCAGTCAATCACTGCTCCATCTACTTTGATTCTAAGAATATTATTATTCGCATTATACTCAGAACACTAATCCAAGGAGCAAGGTGAATCCTTTGTTGCTGGAGACTCTTCTAATTCTAGCTCTTATGGGAGTCACCAAGTGAAGATACCAATTTTGAAATATTAAAGGGAAAAAATTAAAGCCCATCCCAGCCCCAGTTTCCTTAACTGTAAAATTGGAATAATAGCACCTAACAGGGTATGTTTGGGATATATGAAAAATGTGTTACACAACAGGTATTCTTCTTGTTTATTTGTTATGGTAGTTAATAGGGTATTTAATTGAAAGAACTGGGCAGACTGTAAACAGATATATAAGCATAAGAAATATTATTATATAGAATTAGGGGGAAAGTTACTGAGTATAGTGGACCAAATGGTGCCTCCTCCCTTAAAAGACATGTCAGCCCATCCATGGAATCTGTGACTGTTTCCTTATTTGGAACAAAGGCCTTTGCAGACTTCATTAAGTTAAGGACCTTAAGATAATACTGGCTTATTTGGGTGGACTCCAAATTCAGTGAAAAGTATCTTTGGCTTATTTGGGTGGACTCCAAATTCAGTGAAAAGTATCTTTGTAAGAGACATACCAAAGAGAAGATGGACACAGAGAAGGGGACATGTCAACAGAAGCAGAGTGGTGTGCCCAGAAGGCAGGAAAGCTGTGGATTGCCAGTGAGCATGCAACACTGGAAAAGGCAAGGATGGATTCTCCCCTGGAGCCTCCAGAGAGAGTATGGCCTCGGCAATGCTTTGATTTTGGACTTCAGGTCTCCAGGATTATGAGAGAATACATTTCTGTTGTGGTAAGCCACACAGTTTGTGGTAGTTTATCACAGCAGCCACAGAAAGCAAATACAGTGGGTGAAAGGAGTTGACAGCAATTGCTTCCTTCTGACAGAATGAAGAGCTGGCATCCAGACAAATCTTTAAAGTTGGTGAAATTTGTCTTTGGCGCATTTCCATCTTTCTAGGTGTGGTGAGATGAAATTTCTTTTCAACTCTCTCCAGGCCCATGTTTTCTATCAGCACCTATTTATATATTTCAGACATCTGTTACGTCTCTTTGTTCCATCAAGAATTACTCTGCCATGTCCTACTTTCTAAGCAGAAGAAAAGTGCTGGACAGGTCAGCGATCATATGCGCCGCACCTACAGCTCTGCTTGAGGCTGGTGTCCTGGAAGCAGAGCCTCTGACGGGGATTTTGTTTAAGGGATTTATTGAAGGAATAATCTCAGAAGAAAGGAGGTTGGGGAGTAAAATAGGGCCGGAAAAGAAGGTAAACGGAAGATGTAGGTTTAGGGGAAGCCTGACTTTGCCCTGATTCTACTCATAATAAATGGCTCTAGAGTGTTTTTGTGTTTGTGTTTAATAGACTTTATTTTTTTAGAGCAGTTCTAGGTTTACACTAAAATTAAGCAGAAACTACAGAGAGTTACTATATAATCCCTACACCCAAACACATACAACCTCCCCTACTATCAACATCCTATTCCACAGATGGCTCTTGTTGGGCTACAGTGGTGGCGTTGACCACAAAAAAAAAAGAGTAGGATTCAAAATTTATAAAAGAGAGAAAATCTGCAGAGGTTGGTAATGAATTACCTGTATAGTAAGAAAGAGATAGGTTTTTAGAATAAATTCCTAGGTTTCTGGCTTGTTTGATGGGAAGGATGGCTATATCTTTCTCTGAGATTAGAAAACTCAGAAGGAAGACTAGCTTTGGGTCACAAGCTTGAGGGATCAGCGTGGCTCATAGATTTAGTCTTGGTCATGCTGACTCCGAGGGGTCTGTAAGTGAGATGACTGAGGTAGGCCTCAGAGGCCTTGGTGAAAGATTACAGCTAGTGCCACATCTGTATATAGATGCTTTCTGAAACCTGGGATATGGTTGGAAATGCAGGGAGATAATAGCGAGGGCTGTCTTCAGAAATGCCAATGCTTGATGGTCTCTGCCTGATACAGATCCTGCAAATGAGACAGAATGGAGAGAGGAGAATAAGGAACAGGTCCAGGAAATTCTGATATCATGGAGTTAGAAGTACTGAGGTGTCAGAAAGAAGGACGTGTTTGACTCTGATGCTCATAAAGAATCAAATAAGATGAGCTCTGAAATATGTTCACTGGATTTAGAGACATGGAGGTGGGTGAATGATAGAGAGAGAAGACAGATTGAATTAGACTGAGTAGTAGGGCAAGCAAAGAGAAATGAATAGAGAAAATTCTTTTGAAGGGTTTTAGCGTAAAAGAGTTTAGGGGAAACATTTAGATTAACAGCAAATGTTTCTGACCACCAGCCAAGGGCAAGATCTCAATTCAGTATTGTTGAGGGCATAAAATTTAAGATGGCATCTGGTCCTAAAACTAATGTAATTTAGTATTGAACATAAGACATATATCCTTGATGAGAATATAGAAAGAATTCATGAAGAGATGGAAGAAAATATTTACTAACCCTTTATATCATTTCAGAGATATCATTTTTTAAATACAAATAACCCTGTGGATGAGGTATTTGATATATCTACTATAGAAGGGATACATATTTGATGCAAATAATTTTGAAAATCTAGATAAGGCAATGGGAAAAAAATACCTCCTACACAGACATAAACATAATTTGAGTTTTTTTTTCAAAAGTAAACTTCTCAGAGAATGTAAGCTGTTTTCACAGTGCCACTCAACTGTAAGCTGAGAAATCAGAATTTGAATGTTATTCTGTCTGATTTAAAAATGTCCATTTTCTCCTCTAACCATACTCTTGATAGATGCATTTGTAAATATAAGAATACTTACTTGACAAATTGTATAAATTAGACATTCCTAAGAGAGAGGAAAATTTTGAGTGAGAGGTATCAGATACGTTTTACATAGCAATGGGAGTTTGACCTGGGTCTTGAAAGACAAATGGGATTTATATTGATGTCAGCAAACTACAGCCCTCAGGCCAAATTCAACCTACCACCTATTTCTGTATGGTCTATTAGCTAATAACGGTTTTTACATTCTTAAGTGTAGAATGTAAACAAGACTATTAACCTTTCAGCAAGAACAGTTGCTGCATTTTGCCTCTTGGTTCATGAGGCCTAAAATATTTATTATTTTACCATTTACAGAAAAACTTTGCTGACCTCTGATTTAGAGAAATACATGAAAAATGGTGTCCCAGATAAGGATACAGCCATGAACTTCTCTGCAGGAAGAAAGCATGATGGATATTCCTGAAATGTCCAGGATAGGCCTGTGAGGACCTGTCTACTGTGGTCAGGCTCTTAAATGCCTTCTGTAACAGGCAAAGAAGTTTGATCCACATTTTGCCACAGAAATATTTGTATAATTATCTCCCTAACTATATTTTGAGGTTTTCCTGGGCAACAATCATGTTTATCTTACCTGAGGGCCCTCCAAGAGTCTCAGACTGGGCTGGACACAGATACCAAGCTTAATCAATGTTAGTGGATAAATAACCTCTTTGATGTAGGCAGCTGGTTCAGTTCAGTTCAGCTCAGTTGCTCAGTCGTGTCCAACTCTTTGTGACCCCATGAATCACAGCACGCCAGGCCTCCCTGTCCATCACCAACTCCCGGAGGTCACTCAGACTCAGGTCCATCGAGTCCATGATGCCATTCAGCCATCTTATCCTCTGTCATCCCCTTCTCCTCCTGCCCCCAATCCCTCCCAGCATTAAAGTCTTTTCCAATGAGTGAACTCTTCTCATCAGGTGGCCAAAGTACTGGAGTTTCAGCTTTAGCATCATTCCTTCCAAAGAAATCCCAGGGCTGATCTCCTTCAGAATGGACTGGTTGGATCTCCTTGCAGTCCAAGGGACTCTCAAGAGTCTTCTCCAACACCACAGTTCAAAAGCATTAATTCTTCGGCGCTCAGCCTTCTTCACAGTCCAACTCTCACATCCATACATGACCACAGGAAAAACCATAGCCTTGACTAGACGGACCTTAGTCAGCAAAGGAATCTCTGCTTTTGAATATACTGTCTAGGTTGGTCATAACTTTTCTTCCAAGGAGTAAGCATCTTTTAATTTCATGGCTGCAATCACCATCTGCAGTGATTTTGGCGCCCCCAAAAATAAAGTCTGACACTGTTTCCACTGTTTCCCCATCTATTTCCCATGGAGCGATGTGACCGGATGCCATGATCTTCATTTTCTGAATGTTGAGCTTAAGCCAACTTTTTCACTCTCCTCTTTCACTTTCATCAAGAGGCTTTTTAGTTCTTCTTCACTTTCTGCCATAAGGGTGGTGTCATCTGCATATCTGAGGTTACTGATATTTCTCCCAGCAGTCTTGATTCCAGCTTGTGTTTCTTCCAGCCCAGCGTTTCTCATGATATACTCTGCATAGAAGTTAAATAAGCAGGGTGACAATATACAGACTTGATGCACTGCTTTTCCTATTTGGAACCAGTCTGTTGTTCCATGTCCAGTTCTAACTGTTGCTTCCTGACCTGCATACAGATTTCTCAAGAGGCAGGTCAGGTGGTCTGGTATTCCCATCTCTTGAAGAATTTTCCACAGTTTATTGTGATCCACACAGTCAAAGGCTTTGGCATAGTCAATAAAGCAGAAATAGATGTTTTTCTGGAATTCTCTTGCTTTTTCCATGATCAAGCGGATGTTGGCAATTTGATCTCTGGTTCCTCTGCCTTTTCTAAAACCAGCTTGAACATCAGGAAGTTCACGGTTCACATACTGTTGAAGCCTGGCTTGGAGAATTTTGAGCATTACTTTACTAGCATGTGAGATGAGTGCAACTGTGCGGTAGTTTGAGCATTCTTTGGCATTGCCTTTCTTTGGGATTGGAATGAAAAGTGACCTTTTCCAGTCCTGTGGCCACTGCTGAGTTTTCCAAATTTGCTGGCATATTGAGTGCAGCACTTTCACAGCATCATCTTACAGGATTTGAAATAGCTCCACTGGAATTCCATTGCCTCCACTATGTTTGTTCGTAGTGATGCTTTCTAAGGCCCACTTGACTTCACATTCTAGGATGTCTGGCTCTAGATGAGTGATCACACCATCATGATTATCCGGGTCATGAAGATCGTTTTTGCACAGTTCTTCTGTGTATTCTTGTCACCTCTTCTTAATATCTTCTGCTTCTGTTAGGTCCATACCATTTCTGTCCTTTATTGAGCCCATCTTTGCATGAAATGTTCCCTTGGTATCTCTAATTTTCTTGAAGAGATCTCTAGTCTTTCCCATTCTGTTTTTTTCCTCTATTTCTTTGCATTGATCGCTGAAGAAGGCTTTCTTATCTCTTCTTGCTATTGTTTGGAACTCTGCATTCAGATGCTTATATCTTTCCTTTTCTCCTTTGCTTTTCACTTCTCTTCTTTTCACAGCTATTTGTAAGGCCTCCCCAGACAGCCATTTTGCTTTTTTGCATTTCTTTTCCATGGGGATGGTCTTGATCCCTGTCTCCTGTACAATGTCATGGACCTCATTCCATAGGCAGCTGGTTAGTACCAAGATTTTTTTTTTCTTTTGATTTATTGGAGTATAGTTGCTTGGCACCCCACTCCAGCACTCTTGCCTGGAAAATCCCGTGGACGGAGGAGCCTGGAAGGCTGCAGTCCATGGGGTCGCTGAGGGTTGGACACAACTGAGCCACTTCACTTTCGCTTTTCACTTTCATGCATTGGAGAAGGAAATGGCAACCCACTCCAGTGTTCTTGCCTGGAGAATCCCAGGGACAGGGGAGCCTGGTGGGCTGCCATCTGTGGGGTCACACAGAGTCGGACATGACTGAAGTGACTTAGCAGCAGCAGTTGCTTTACAATGTGGTATTATTTTCTGCTGTATGGCACAGTGAATCAGCTCTATGTATACATACAGCCCCATTTTTCTGGATTTCCTTCCCATTTAGGTTACTGCAGCACACTGAGTAGGGTTCCCTGCGCTTTACACAGGTTCTGGTTAGTTACCTATTTTATGCATAGTGACGTATATCTGTCAATTCCAATCTTCCAGCTCATCCCAAACTTTTAATCATCACTGGAGTAACTCTGAGTCCTTTCCTCTCTTCCCTTTCCATGAGAAGACCCACTGCTCATGAATACATGGACAGTCACCACCTTCCCTAAATAGGGCACCAGAAGGTCAACAGAATGCAGCTTTGCAAAAAATGAAAGAGGAACCAAGGAAAGCAAAACTTCCCAGCAAATTCGTTTGCCTGACATGCATCTAACTGCTGTATTGACAAGAGAAAAGACTGGCTCATTCGAGTGCGCAAGTGTGAACTTCCAGCTCAATGATGATCTTGTAAACAAGGCGCTGACGCCCACGTTGGAAATAAGGCCTTTCAGTTCTCAATAAATTCGGTTCAGAGCCCGAAGTTGAGACAGGAGACTCTAAGTGGCCTAATCAAAACCGTGACTGATGGGGTGTCAGAGACTGTCAGGCACAGCAAGTGACGTGCATGCAGTCACCCAGGGCCTGACTGCTTGTCATAGTGTCACAGCACCTGCAACCGACTGATTTCCTGGGATGCAGGAGCCTGCTAAGGCGGAGGATGCGTTTGCCAAGGCCCTCCCCTCCTCCAGCGCCCCCAACTGCTGGGAGGAAGGCAGTCTGCATCTGCCAGTGGGAAAGGCAATAGGGACCCCCGCGGGGGGAAGCAGAGAGAGGCGGGGAAAGGTGGCGCCTTCATGCAAAGGGAAGGATGACAGGTGCTCTGAGGAAGCCGCCGGCTCCGGATCCTGGCAGCCTGCCTCTCTGCAGAGCCGCGCCTCCCGCCGGGCGCCTGGCAACCGCCGCCGCCAGGCTTTCTGTCCCTTGGAGCAGCTCCGCCCTCTTAAGGACGAGAGGCCCCCAGGGAGGCCGAGATGGACCCACACACCGCCACTGTATTCCGGAACTGGGCATGCATTTTCGCCCACGCAGAATGATTTTTTAGATGCTTGCCCCGTTCGCCAATCTTGCTTTAAGGATTGATTTGCCAGCAAATTCCAGATTGCCCTTCTTGTTGGCATTTGCAAGGTGTGGATTGTTCTATGTTCTCCTCTCAGCCACCTCTGCCTCCTCTTGGGCTCTCTGGGAGGGTATTTGTAACGCCACAGTTAAGTCGAGGAAGGGAAAATGGAAAGACAGTTAACTCTCCGAAGCAATCCTGTATTTAAATATATTATTATGTAAATCAAGCTAATGTGTCTCTAAATTCATCAAGAGTGTTAGAGGGTTAGTCACCTCAGAAGGCGCCTTGAAATTGGCAGAGGCATTTCCACAATGAAGACTGGGGGCTGACCTCTACCTCCAGCCCTGTCCTCTGCTCCTCACATTTCCTTGGAGGTCCGGGCTGCTACTGAGGAGGGCGCATCTCAGAATCTGAAAGAGTCAGCTCCCCCTGAAACACCTTCTTGTGGCATGCCCCTTTCAACTCCAGTCCCAGGTAGATTGAATCCCCAAATATAGACCGAACCAGTACCAGATCAACCAAGAAGGACATTCAGTCCATCAAAACAAAGTGCCACAGTAGGAATTTCACAGTCATTCCTCAGGACTGGGACTCCAGGAACCAAACACCGGGAAAGTCAAGACGGATGGTTTCCATCACACTGCTAATTTGGAAGCATATAAACATTGCCCGTTTTTGTAGCTCCATTTGGAGAGTTAGGAAAGTGGGACTGTACATCTTTTTTTCCCCCGGACCCTTCAGAGTGTCAGAGCAACCTGCAAGGGTGATAAACTTCTGGGGAGTCCTGTGCCTTAGGAAGGTGGGTCATCAGCTGAGCCCACCAAGGATGGACATTCATCATCCAGCCTTTCTGTTTTCCTTCCAGGATTCTTATTTTATTAGGATATGATTTACGTGCATTAAAATGCACAGATTTTTAAGAAAATGGATCAGTGGACTTCAGTGGTTTTCACCACCCATCAGAATACAGAACAAGGTGCAGAAACACCCACCACTTCAAAAAATGCCCTCATACCCTTTTGCTTACACCTCTCATCCATCAAAGGAAAGGACAGATTTACTTTCTGCCACTATAGATTAGTCTGCATTTTCTCCAGTGTCACATAAATGAAATGAAAGTCTGTTTTGTCTGGCTTTGTTTGCTCAGAACAATATTTTTGGTGTCCATCCATGTGGTAGTATATTATCACTAGTAACAGCAGTCTGTTCTGTTTCTAGGGCAGCATGCCATTGTGTGGCTCTGCCACAATTTGTTTAAGCAGTCATCTGTTGATAGACATTTGGGTTGTGTCTGATTTGTGGTTCTTCTGAATAAAGCTGCAATGAATCTTCTCGTACCTTTCCTTGTATGGCTATCTATATGCTATCATTTGTCTCAGGTAGGTTCCCAGAAGTGAAATTTCTAGGTCATAGTGCAGGTGAATGAATTTAACATTATTAGGAAATACTCACCAATTTTGTGAAGGAGCTGTTAATCTATTCACCCCTCCCTATAGCAGGGTTTGAGAGTTCCAGTTGCTCCATATCTTTTCCAATCCTTGGTATTACTTGTCTTGATCACTTTACTATTGTAGGGAGTAAGCAGTAGCATTTCACTGCAGTTAAACTTTTTCAAAGCTGTCATTTTCCTGAGGAGCCAGTGTTGAATTTTAGGGGAGCCTTAGCTGGGCGATCAGAGACAAGAATCTGAAGAGGAGAGAGGTTTCTATTTAGAGTCACTCTGTGTATTTCCTTTTTTAAAAGAAAACCTCTGAGCAGCAATTTGAGTTCAAAATTCCTCCCCAGACATCTAGCTTCCCTACCAAGCTGTTTATAAATATTTACTTTCACATTTTTAATAATGACAATGTCTACAGCAAAACTATCAGCACTTTAAACTGTAAATATTCACCACAGAGGTTGCAGGTGTTTTTATGTAGGATACAGAGAACTCCACCTGTCTCCACCTACAGGTCTGGGGAAAGTGTAAGTGACTAAGGGCACACACCCTAGAGAGTAACTTCCTTGGTTTGAGTCCTTTCTCTGCTAGGGGTGTGACTTGAGTCATTTTGCCTCTTTAATGGACCATAATATCTTCCTTCATACCCTGCTGTAATAATCAGTTTCCCTCCTGGAGTTGTGATGCTATTCAGTGACACAGTGCATCTAAGACTTGAAGCCCACTGTCTAGCACACAACCTGTATAATAAATTCAAAAAAATCATTAAAGCAAGTTTCCAGAAAAGGTTTACCCTCTCTTATCCTCCTCTTCTCCATCCAGCACAACTGCAGGGCTGGCTTGGTATCTTGAGGACCACCCAGAATGAATGTGACGGGTCTCAGCGTCGGTAGACAGGTACTTCCTGACATAATTTCAGGTCTCTAAAGAAACTCTCCCTGAAGGAATATATCTCTGGTGAATAGGACCTGGAGGAATTTGTGCAACCCTTGACATTGAAGGTGGAGGAGAAGGGGATGACAGAGGATGAGATGGTCGGATGGCATCACCAACTCGACGGACATGAGTTTGAGTAAGCTCCGGGAGTTGGTGATGGACTGGGAAGCCTGGGGTGCTGCAGTCCATGGGATCACAGAGTTGCACACGACTGAGCGACTGAACTGAACTGACATTTCATGCAAAATAATATGATACTCTTGAAACTGCATATGAAAGTGTTAGTCACTCAGTCATGTCTGACTCTTTGCCCCATTGACTGTAGCCTGCCAGACTGCTCTGTCCATGGGATTTTCCAGGCAAGAAAACTGGAGTGGGTTACCATTTGTTCTCCAGGGAATCTTTTTGACCCAGGGATTGAAGCTGAGTCTCCTGCATAGCAGGCAGATTCTTTACCATCCACCAGGGAAGCACACCAAAGTGTACAGGGATACTTTTTTTTCCTGGGGCCCATAGCTTGCAACTGGATCTCAAGGGTGGTTGGGATCCTATTGGAGCCACTGTAAAAGGAAAATGGCTGTGGACGGTCTGGAACAGACTCAGGAAAAGAGTAGCTTAGGACTGAGTCTCAGCTCTGCCGCTTATCAGCTGATCATCCCTGAGCTTGATAATAATATATCTTGTGCCTTACAGGGCTCCTGAGAAGAATTAAAGAATGATGCGATTTGCACCGAATGGCCAATCAATGTTATTTGCCTTCCCCCGCCCCCGATTGAGCTTCTTAATTATAAATGTCCTCCCCTGATGCCCCCGGGGCATGTTTTTCTATCCAGTGGTCCTTCACAGAAAGTCTTTGGCTCACGATTTAAAACCACCTCTCGTGTCTCTTTGATACTTTGGGGATATGGGAGAAGGCAAAATGGTTCAGGTGGACTTGAGACACGATGGAGCGGCTGGTCGGAGGCTGTGAACCCCTATTTGAGTTGATCTGGATCCAAGATCACTGTTTTCACCATTGACTGAGCAATTGTTCTCCTTTTTGCTTATTTAGGAGTTTAAGATATTACCCACATCTCTACACTTTACAAAATCAAAAAGAAGAGAAGCCAGCTGAATCAAAAAGAACTCCCAATGCAGTGGTTTCCAGAGAATTTATTTCTTCTAATCTTTTTTTAAATATAAAATCTATATTTATATAAATCTCCTAAGAGAGCTTGAGAACTAACAAATCAGGGACTGAATATAAGAAAAAGATAAACATGCCAGCACAAATGATGTGGAAGGAACAGAATGGCATTTAAAAAGTTGACAAATCTTAAGGAATTAAATTTAGAGTAAGGTAAGCTGAACCTCTGTCTGTTAAGTGACTGTGAGACATGATAAATAAATCAACAGCAAAAACAAATTCTTTTTTTTTTTTGAAAAGGAGGATAAATAAGCATACATATTACCTCCAAGAACTCTCTAGGTCTGTGATTCAAAAATATTTTTTTTTTTCCAAAAGAGTGACATTTTGATTCAGATTCTTTGGGGCTTTGTTTTCAGAACTATCCATGGAAAAAGCAACCTACAATCATCACTGGCTGTGGAAAAAGAAAAGACTCAGGGGAACTGAGCACAATGAGGAAGGAAGAGGCAGAGAGGGAGCCGAGGTTGTACCGACAATGTGTATCATTGTCTGCCAGTGATAGCACAGCTGGCCTAAGGGAAGGGGCAGTGGGTAGAGAGACAACCGGACTCAACAGAGCCTCCTTCTAAAACCATGTGAGGATGAAGCTTACTAAAGAGATGGACGAATGTCAGTAAAGCCTTGTGTTTCAAAAGTGACTTTTCCATAAGACTTTCTCTAAAGTTCTGAAATGATCTCTAGGAGGTGCCTGAGAAGTCTCCATCTCATTTCCTTATTCCAGGGTGGGTGGGTGGAGGATGTAGCTTTAAGGTTCTCTTCCTCTTCATGAGAAAGGGTGAGAGCAGATGCAGAGTTGACATCACTAAGGTGAAGCCAAGATTTTCTTCCTGATTTAGGTTTTGTGAGCAGAACTGAGCTCACATGGAGATACACACACATACACAGAGGTGGTGAGGAGACTAGACTCAATATGAAAATGCAAAGGCCCTTGGGATGGGGTTTACTCTCAGGTTCCCTTGGGCCTGGAGCTAGAGATGAGGAATCTTGTGGAGGCAGTTTCTTGAGGGGGGCTCTTTCAAGGGAGACGTGGGCAAGAGGATTGACGCCAGCAACTTAAGACAGGGGAGAGAGTCGATTAAGAATATGAATCTACCTTTCAGCCTCATCTCCTGGAGAGTTCTGGAGCAAGCGTACAGAAGTCAATTTGTACTTGCCTCCTGCTGTTCTTGGACTTCCCTGGCGGCTCAGACGGTAAAGCGTCTGTCTACAATGAGGGAGACCTGGGTTTGATCCCTGGGTCGGGATGACTCGCTGGAGAAGGAAATGGCAATACACTCCAGTACTATTGGCTGGAAAATCCCATGGACAGAGGAGCTTGGTAGGCTACAGCCCATGGGGTGGCAGAGTCGACTGAGCGACTGAGCGACTTCACTTTCGTTTCCTTTCTTGTTGTTCTTGGCTGAAAACATTGGCTGTTGGCTATTCCCAGGGATGGGAGAATCACCGGCCTCCTTGCTTACCTCTCTATCTATCTACATACAGGTGAAGTGATTTCAGTTGCTGAAAGTCAACTCAAGCAGAGGGCCCAAGAAATTATAGTCTAACTCTGTTTGCATTGTTTCCCCATCTATTCGCCATGAAGTGATGGGACCAGATGCCATGATCTTAGTTTTCTGAATGTTGAGCTTTTAAGCCAGCTTTTTCCACTGTCCTCTTTCATTTTCATCAAGAGGCCCTTAAGTTCTTCTTCACTTTCTGCCATTAGGGTGGTGTCGTCTGCATGTCTGAGGTTATTGATATTTCTCCAGGCAATCTTGACTCCAGCTTGTGCTTCATCCAGCCTGGCATTTCTCATGATGCATTCTGCATAGAAGTTAAATAGGCAGGGTGACAATATACAGCCTTGACATATTCCTTTCCCAATTTTGAACCAAATCACTTAGGAGGGAAGAGTAGGTCACCTTGTACTGGGAACAATGGAGTGGGTCACTGGGTTTGGGATGTCTTATAAGCAGTTGACTTGTGGCAAGGGCTGTAGTCAAAGCAAATCCTCTTCCATCTAATCCAGGCATCTCCCTTTCTCACTTGTCTATGTATATTAATACATTCATTACATCATTTGTTGGGAGTTGATCATATTTTTTTTCAAAACCACAATTGACTATGTGGTTATTTATTCAGTATTACTAACATCACTACTTAGGTGTAGGTCCTAGGAATACTTTTTCACTTTTTCTAAAATTAAGAAATCTGTGTGCTTTCACATCTTTCCTTTAGTTGAGAGAAAGGTTTACACCATTATTTGCATCTGCTCCTTTTAAAAACAGTCTTTTTTCTATTTTATATGTAATTGTAAATTAGTAAGATGGATAATTCTATTCAAAATAAAATTTAACTGCAGGTACCTTCGTGTATTTCATTGGTACTTAGGATGCATGCTTTTCCATTCTGATATTGCCAAAATCATGATGCACCTTGATTCTTATAATCCCTGGGGTCAAAGCTGCGACCTGGCAGCATTGCACCTGCCTGCAGAAACTTGGTCATCTCTTCATTTATTTTACCTGTCATGTTGGTGCTTTCTGTGTCCTGTTTAATTGTCTTCAGTAACTTAACATTGAAATGAAATATTCTAAAGGCGAAAACACATAATAGAGCTTTGGGGTATAAATTATATATTAATGCAAATATTTGATGTTAAAAATGCAATTTCATATTTTCTTGCAAAGCCACACCATCTGCTTTATGTGAATAAAAAAAGGAAGATATTCACAAGTAGTGAAGATTTGTCTTTGAGGTACAAGGAAAAGCATGACCTATCCCATGACAACCAGTGCGACTGAGGTCCGAGAAATGATCACATACCCAGGAACATGTGAAAAAAATAAAATAAAGAAAGCCGCAAGAAGCTGATGGGACTGATTCATCACAAGACTATCATAAAGTTTGATGTCCTAATTTAATTGGCAGCCTGTTTTCTTCTTTTTATTGGTACATGTGCACTTTATAATTAATAACACCTAACCTTTCGTGAAACCTGGTGCTAGACAACAGTATAATTATTTGTGAGAAATTATTTTTGAAAATAACTTGATGGGTGATGAAATCTTGATGACGATACCATAAGGAACATGCCTAAAATAAACAAAGTTAGGCTTGGTTAGGCAGTGAAGCAAAGAAAAGAGAAAGCCTGGGAACATTATAGGAAGGGGGACTTGGGGATAGGGCTTTTGGATTGGGCTTAGGAGCAATCTAGGGAGAAATTTGGGAAGTGGAGGCTGGTTCTAGATTAAATACTGCCAAGAAATTAAGATAAATTTTGTCCAGAAGCAAGAGGATCACAGTGAGCCTAGGCTGTCATTGGTAAAGAGTAACAGTTACCCATGTTCGTCAACAGAGGAGACATGGGCTACCACGGTTATGATGTGGTCATCTCAGCGTTACCGACGCTCTGCTGGGAACATGGTGTCTTGGCTGCAGTGGGGCCACTGTAGGAAGAATGTGAAAAATTCACCGGGCTTGGAATTAAAAGATGGGGTTAAAGGGCTCACATCTTATGGGTGTGGGAATTTGTTCAGTTTTCATAACCTTTCTGAACTTTGGTTTCCTGAAACTATAAAATGGTTTTGGTAATACGTAGTTGAAATGATTGGTGCAAAGAGAGAATGGAAGTATGTCCGTAAATGAGTGTGGTAAACGAGCCAAAAATTCAGATTGCTTTCGGCTATGCTGGACAGAAGGCCCAAGCTGCAGGAAGGCCCTGAGCCTTGAGTGGAGGTGGAGAGGTTTGGGAGGATGTGCAGTCTGGGCTGCTAGGAGATTTTTCTTGTGGTAGAGGGCCAACTTCAGACGTAGAATGGCCGTGAGGCTTGTGCACAGCTGGAAAGGCAGGAGCCTGCCTAATGCCTCTGAGATCAGGTTCTCCCAGAAGCAGATCCTGAGCCAAACATTCCTGTGAAAGTGATTTATCAAGGAAAGGCTCCCTGGAGAGGCCTGGAAGAGATGGGAAGCAGGAAAGGGGAGAGGAAGCCAAGCACGGGTGTGACCGCAAGTGAAACCCCAGCAGCAGCTGGATTCCAGAGACAGGCTCTGGAGCAGAAATGGCCCCTCACGGCAAAGAGGTTGGGTTTTCATGCTTCTGCACCCGTTAGCCATCAGCTTGTGCTCCTTTGTGAAGCAGGGTCTGGGTAGCCTTGATGCCCACGGTGGCTGGAAGCGACCAAGATCAGCAAAATATGCAGAGCTGGGTAATTGTCCACAGTGCTGGTAAGCTTCTCAGGAGAGCGGCTGGAAGGGACTCCCACAGTGCCCACCTGGGCTGTGGGAACATCTCCAGAGGGCCTTTCCTGGGCATATTCACGGCCGTCTTCTCAAGACCCTCGGTAATGTTGGGACATCCTTGCTCGCCCAAAGAATCAACCCTTCCTCCATAATCTGTCACTTCCTGGTGTGTCGCACTAATGGAAAGGCTAACATCTCAAGGGAAATCTGTCAGAGAAAATCTTTAAAAGATGTCGTTCTAGCCGGCGTGTGACTGGAGGGTGACCAGACACTGGGAGCCGCGTGAGGCGTAGTGAGCCAAGATGAGCCGTGGCAGATTCATTCCGCAGAACGCGGCTCAAGGACTGAGCTAATATTATTACTGACTGTAAGTTAGATGTGGAGAGGATGTTAGTGCCACTAAGCATTACAATCAAATCTCAGTAATGACCAGCAAAGCAGGCTAATAAATTGCAGATTACGTGCACCATGCATGTTCATTCCTTCAGAATCCTCAGCTTCCTAGCTGTAAAGATTTCAAAGGCTTCTGATGCAAGCACTGGGCTTAAAACCACGGTAGCGGGGGAACCAAAACCTGGCAATTCTGTTAGAATTCTCTGAGTCTGCGGCTGTTGCATTACCTTCCTTCCTTCCCACTAGCGCAAATGGAAAAATAAGTAGAGATGCAGGTTTGCTACCAGGTGGGAAACTCCTGAGTGCTAAAATCGCATCCATTTTTGGATCAGGAGGAACCGGGAAACCAAACCAGTTTCGAGTGCCACTGGCAATGCAGTGTGTACTAACAGGCCTCCCAATCTCGTTTCTCTGGCTTTGGGGCTTGCCAGGCACATTTTGGAAAAATAAAAAGACCTTGTCATCAAGAAAGAGGATGCCATGTGTTAAAAATAAATCTGCTTTCACCAAAAATCCATCCAAGAAAATCAAAGGAAAATCCTTCAGGAGAAATATTTTCATTGCACCAACGAGTTTCACATTCTGAGGATCTCCTGGGAACCAGTTTCTTTACAACTGACACATAATTTCAGAATATTTTGTTTCTTAAAAAACAATTCATTTTGGTGGACGTCTCTCCTTACCTCAGCGTTTAAGAGATGGAATTAACAGTATTTCCTATAGCTGTTTATTCCTCACTGTCCTGTCTTTACCCAAGAAGCTGCTGCCCCCTGGAGTCACACAAAGGAATATCCATAGATTCCTGCACTCCATCCGAACCCCTCTCCTCCCAGGTCAAATAAATGTGCTGGAAGATAACTCAGCAGGCTTCTCTTTGGTCAAAAGTAGAGCCTTCATATGAATAATGCTTTTACAATTCATCTGTTCCCACTCACCTTCTCATAGGTAAGAAAACTCTAGAGGACTTCAGCCTCTTTCTTGTGTTTGAGTGACAGGAGCCACTGCCGTTGGGCATGGCAGGCATTGCGTCTTCCAACGACAAGAGCCTGCAGCCTAAGCCAGAACAAAGGCTTCTAGCATTGGCCCCTCCAGCCATCAGGGGTATGGATTATGAAGAGAGTAGGTTTGGCGGTCTCTTTTGTTTCCACAGCAGCAGTTTCACATGGGATCGAGCACAGGAGAGGAGATCCCCCTGCTTGGTGAGAATTCTCCTGGAATGTCTGCATTTTCTCCAAAGTGAAGGCTAACCAGCTCAGGCTCACCTTGGTTCTCTCCAGCCCCATGGGTAGCTCCGCCATCTGAACTCTTGTCTCAGGAGTGCCAGGCCCTGGCCGCTGCTCCTCAACCCTCCATGTTTTCCAAGACTTCTTGGTAGAGAGAGCTCTGGGGCTCATGAGGGAATTACTGGTGGGGAAGGGGTCTTACTGGACTATCCCAGGAGTCATGGGCTGTGGGAACAAGAGGGAAAAGAAAGAAAAGCACAGCTTATTAACCTGGTACGTCTCCATTACTTCCTGCTTCTTCACTCTGGAAATTATTAGTTCAACATGGAAACATAACTGTTAAATATTTGGATGAGTATTTTATGATTTAGTATTTTAGAATTTTGTGAGAATCTCTTCTGCTACTAAACATTGGATGGACATCTTCATGGAAATTAAATATTTTGCCTTCCATCTTCCCTCTCTCCCTCCTTCTTACATCCTAACCCTTTTCCCTCCCTCCTTCCCTCTCCTTCCCTCCCGCCCTCTTCCTTCCTTCTTTTCTGCCTCCTTTCTTTCTTCCTTCATACTACAGGGTTCATTAGAAATCTAACTCTGTGTTGGCCGAAGCAGATGTGTTGGCAGCAATGAGCTCTGGGAAGATGACATGGTTTCCATGAACCAAGTAGCACTATCTCAACCCACCTGTCACCAAGAGACCAACCTGTGGGGTGGAAGACACTGAAAAAGAGCTAAGTGAAAGCAGAGGCTGTAAATTACTAGAGGAAGAATATCTAAGTCCCTCTTTCTCATAAGAATTCTGAAAGTGAATTGACTGTGCAATTTAAATTTTCTGTGTTTTAGACCTTTTTGAATATCTCTCATTAAAGCTTAATGCGGTAGGAGGATAAATGCGACTTAAAAAATTAAAAGCTTTCATGCTGTCATTTTGCAAATATTTAATAGGCTTTGTTACTTGATTGTCACAACAGTAATTCTCAATGTTGATTCCTTTCTTATCAAGTCATCAGCACGTCCCCAAGAAAAAGGAAAACTCATTGATCTAAATATCTGAGTGATTCAAGGCAGTAAAGTAGAGCCAAAAAAAAGAGTCAAATGGGATCTCACATTTTTATAGTCCATCTGCCAGTGATGACTGCTGACTTTGGGGGACACATTTTCAGGAGGAGGAAACAAGGAAGAAGGGGTAGAAATAAAAGTTTGATTGTGGTTCAGGATTTACATGGAAGAGTTTTGTTAATTTAAGAATAAATATAAATAATGGAAGCTTGAAAGGGACCCTGAGGAAATGGGAAGTTGTAAATAGGCTTGGAAAGTTTTTCCTATGTCCATTATCAAAGATTCTGGAAATTGATCTATTGACCGATATGCTATTTTAATTGTCATTCATTTATTTTTAGTCTATGCCGGTTAATATTGGATACTGGGGATACGGTAATGAAAACAACACATGCCACCAGCGCCTTTATGGATTTTATTACTTGTTGTTTATTCAGTACGTACTATTCACCTAATGCAACCCATATTTATTGTGCAACTATTTTATGTAGGGTCGTGTGCCACATGTTTTAAAAAGTGAGCAAGATAAAGAACTATTTTGAAGCAGTTTATAGTCTAAGTCAGTAGAAAAGACAAATATTGAATTCAATTCTTAAATGTATACAGTAGCTTTGCTTATGGTATTTCAAAGAATCCTAAGGAAAATTTTGTGAAAAGTTTAGATAAGGATTTTTTTTAGATGAGGATTATTACCTTTTCATTATTATTATTTCTTAATAATTGAGGAATGAAAATGAGGCCAAACTGATTTAAGTGATTTGCCCAAATGCACAACCAAGGAATGGGAAGGGGAAGACTGTGGCTTTGATTTCCTGTTGGTTTGTTTTAAATTAGGTAATCTACTTTCAGCTGCATTCAAATACAAAACAAGCAGACTTTTTTCCTTTTTTTAAAGTTTTAAGTCTGTTAAAAGTTATCCCTTGGATCAGAAAAAAAATCTCATTTGCTATGAGTAAGATAAGGGTTCATGAAACAGAGGCTGGGGTTCAAGGTCAAACAGTTTGCATAGAAGCATACGCTATTTGTAAGTGTTTATAAAATGTGTAGTTACAGTGGTGTCTGTGTGTCTCAGTGGAAAATGTTGGGTTTTGGAGTCAGACAATTTGAATTTAAATCCTGATCTTGAATTCACTAGTTGAAAGTTTCAAGCTAGTTATTTGACCTGTATTCCAATTATTCATTCTCATAGGTCATGGTGAGGGTTAAAGGTGACACTGTACGTAAAGCATCTATTACTAATCAGTAGTATATGTAATCCTTACTTTGAAAAGAACACTTTTTTTTAAAGGGAACATGAAAAGTTGGGGGAGGTATTTTTTTCTCTGCCTAACAGTCAGATTCATACAGATAACTAACTGGTTGAGTAACTACAGACTGGAGCCTAGTAAAGTTTAGACATAAAAAAACGAGTACAACAGTCTACTCCACATGAACTTGGTGCCCACATACTTCTCCTTAAACCGTATTTAACAACCAAAGACACATTTGAATTTAAATCCAGAGACTGTGCGCCTCGTGGCTCAGTCATGTCTGACTCTTTGTGGCCCCATGGACTATGGCCAGCCAGGCTCCTCTGTCTATGGAACTTTCCAGGTAAGAATATTGGAGTGGGTTGCCATTATACTCCAGCGGATCTTCCTGACCCAGGGATTGAACTCTCGTCTCCTGTGTCTCCTGCATTTGCAGGCAGATTCTTTACCACTGAGCCACCTGGGAAGCATTAAGGGAGACATACTGCCATCTAAACTGATACAACTATCCTGTGTACAACTGAAAGTGCTCTAATCTTTCCCCAGAAGACAATCCAAAGTCCTGGATGGTGTTCAGTCTTCTCCTTGATATCCTGTAAAGTAAATACACTGATGCAAAGTTAACTTTTCTTTTTTCTCTTCCTGGCTGCACTGGGTTTTCACTTTGGGACATGGGTTTCTCTTGTTGTGGAGCGTGGGCTTTAGAGCAAGAGGGCTCAGTAGTTGCTGCATGTAGACTTAGTCACCCTGTGGCATGAGGGATCCTAATTCCCCAACCAGGGATTGAACCCATGTTCCTGCATTGGAAGGCAGATTCTTAACCACTGGACCACCGGGGAAGTCCCCAAAGTTAGCTATTATTAATACATCTTATTTTATAAGATGAGGAGATAAGAGAGGAACAAACCTGTTTGCACACGCACATAAACGTGTGCATTACAAAATAAAAAGACATAGCTGTTAAAATCTTAATTTCTACAATTGGCCACATGGTTTTAGCCACAAAACTGAAGTCCCTTCTTCCACTACCCATTCCATATTCCCTCTGCCCTCAGTATGCACCTTGTGCGTGCATGCTCAGTCACTTCAGTCGTGTCCAACTCTTTGTGACCCTATGGACTGTAGCCTGCCACGTTCCTCTGTCCATGGAATTCTCTGGGCAAGAATACTGGAGTGGGTAGCCATGCTTTCCTCCAGGGACCAAGCCTGCATCTCCTGCAACCCCTCCACTACAGGCAGATTCTTCTTACTGCTGAGCTACCAGGGAAGCCCTCATGCACCTCAGTCATGATTCTTTGCCTGGTTGGATGACTCAAACCCTCATTCCTGCATTCCTGAAGGCTCTGGGACCATTAGCTGTCATGCTTTCGCTGGACTGTTGTAATTTTCCATTGACTTGAATCACAGGGCATAGTAGCTCCAAGAGACAACTTAAGGGACCTCCTATATTCCACATCGTCTCCTTTTCACTTCCCATTACAGGGTTTCATGGCCCTGGGCCCAGGGCTGCACTTCATCTGCTATGAAATGAGCTCTTGACCAACTGGAAGAAACAGTGCAATACAGTGATGGTGAATAAGGCATTCTGCACATCCTCAGTTTTGGCAGAAGTGTTGTGTGCAGGAAAAGCAAATCCTTATCTGGCATAAGTGTCTACTGCAGTAAAATGTACAAATTTTTGGAAGTGAGGTGAAGTCTTTCTTCAAGGAGACAGGTCCTCCTCTCCACTCAAGCAGTTCTGAGTCTTTAAACGGACTCGCATCTCAGAATTGATTGAGGAGACATGAATCTCTGCTTTTGGTGATTTAAGTTAGACTGCTATTCACTTGACCTAAAACGCTTCCACTTATACAAATCAAGTAAGAATTTGATAGACTGCCTACTATTTCTTTTCCAGGGACACCATAATCAATTAGCCAACATCAGAGGCAGCAGGTGGTCAGATTATTCTGACCACTGCTCTGATTCCACTGTCCACCGTGGTAACCGCACCCACTTGGATTTGGCAATTGAGTTGTGCCCCTTGGACCCTGCCACCCTGGGATCTAATCCCAATTTCACTGAGGGATCAAAGTTTGGTGGCAAGCAGCAGCTCTCAAGGTAATTTCTGACCTTCAGAGAAGAGCAATCACAGAGCTCTCCAAGGAGGCTGGGGTTGCCCTCACAGATTTATTTCTCACACCTGGTGAAAGGACTGTCCCAAAGTGCATGAGCAGGTCTAAATGATGAATCCATTCTAACATTTGCATTTCCCTAGGACTTTGTATACCGTCCTCTGTGGCGTACAAAGGCAGTCAGGACTGCCATTTCAACTTCGTTTAATATACCACCTTTTGGTCCTTATTTTAGCAAACCAGCCAACAAACTGGTAGAGTTTTCCTAACCCCTTAGCTGCGAAACTCTGCTTAGTGGGCCTGTATCAATAAATATGTTCCTAAATATTCATTCTTTAAAAAACAAAACTATCATTTTACCCATCTATTTATTCTTTCTTCGGCTGTTCTGGTCTTTGTTGCTGCATGCAAGCTTTCTCTAGTTGCAGCGAGCAGGGGCTACTGTCTGTCTGTGGTGCGCAGGCTTCTCACTGTGGTGACTTCTCTTGCTGCAGAACACAGGCTCTGGGGTGTGGGCTCAGTGGTTGTGACAAAAGCCTTAGTTGCCCTGCGGCATGTGGAATCTTCTCAGACCAGCTATGGAACCCTTGTCCTTTGCACTGGCATGTAGATTCTTAACCACTGCACGACCAGGGAAGTCCCTTGATTCTGATATATCTGTCTCAATTGGAAAATCATGCTGTTTTTGGGTTTGTAGTGTACTTCATTGCAAGTCACACTTTGCATCTGATCTCTGGAGCCAGGTGGAAACGGAGTCTAACTACAAGTCCAGAAGCAAAGATGAAATGTGGGGATTGCTCCTGAGAGGAATCCAGAGCGTCTTTCAAGGGAACTACCTTAGGAGGGGACATGACCATTTCTTCAGGTAAAGCAAGTGTAACCTCCTCAAACAGAAGTAGAATGGCCTCTTCCACTGCCAAAGAGGATTCCACAGATGTTAGGAGTTCAAGGGCCCAGGTGAACTAGGATCATCTGTATGTTCCAATGCCAGTTTTTAGGATCTCTATCATTCTTAATCAATGACCTCACCTTGGCAGAGGACATCCATAATCCTGGGAATTCAATCGGCATGATAATGCAGGATGAGACTGTGGATTTGGTTTTTAGTAATCTCAGCGCTACAGACAGAGAGGAGTTAAAGGTTTCTTTAAGGGAAGGCATGCTGCTGCTGCTGCTAAGTTGCTTCAGTCGTATCCGACTCTGTGCGACCCCATAGACGGCAGCCCACCAGGCTCCCCCATCCCTGGGATTTTCCAGGCAAGAGTACTGGAGTGGGGAAGGCATAGAAACTTCCAAATCATTTGCCTTTCCCTATTTTCTCCAGTGAGAAAATTAGGAGTAACCAGCCAAATCCATTATATTTTTTACATTGATCTGACCAAAATGTTATACAATATCAAACACAAGGCTACTCAGAACTCTATTGTTTTACATATCCAATGGTGATATTTTGCCCATCTCTACTGCTGCATTGTGGAGAAGGAAATGGCAACCCACTCCAGTATTCTTGCCTGAAAGATCTCATGGACAGAGGAATCTGGTGGGCTACAGTCCAAAGAGTCACAAAGAGTTGGACATGACTAAGCCATTAAACATGTGCACACACACACACACACACTATCACCTCATACTGTGGATTATCAGTGGAAATATTCATTAGTGTCTTTAAATCTAACCAAATTGAAATAGGAGGAAAGAGGGCAGGGCACAACCTTTAAAAGGATGAGATGGCCATGGGACGTGACAAAGACTGGTCAGAACCAACTAGGCCCAAGATGGCGGAAGATTTGACTTCCAGTGTACCTCAAGCCTCACTACACACTCACTGTAATATATTAGCCTGCTAAATGACACACCCACCACCTCCATGACAGTTTCAAGGCCAACCATCAAAGATCAAGCAGTGAGGGGTGGCCAAATTCCTGGAAATCCCTGCCTCTTCCCCCTAAATCATTGGAATAATCCTCTCACTCGTTAGCCCATGGAATTACTCAGCCCATGAAAACTAACCACGCCGCATTTCAAGTTTCTGTCTCTCGCTTTCTGAGTTGACCCCCACTCTGTCTGGGGAGTGTGCTTCTTACTAACCAAATCCACTTCTTACCTATAGCATCGTCTCGAGCTCTTTCATAATGAAGCAAAAACCTCAAGTTCAGCAGCAACAAAACTAAAGAACTTATTCCAAAAAACAGAATCAATTTAGAAATCTCGTTCTTAAGATTCTGTCTCTCATGAAACACTTCTACTATAAAATTCCATATCAGTTAGGGTTCCACAAGAGGATTAGACCCAGTAGAATATATCTGTGTGCTCAGTTGCTTTAGTTATGTCCGACTTTGTGTAGTGCTATGGACTGTAGCCCACCGGGCTCCTCTAGGCAGGAACACTGGAGTGGGCTGCCTTCTTCCTGACCAGGGATTGACACTGTGTCTCTTGCCCCCTGCATGTTCTTTCCCACTAGCACCACTGGGCCGCCCAAGATACATCTACACACACACAAATTTATATGTGCATACACATCCACACACACAGAAACACACATACTTCAGTATATCAAGAGATTTATCATAAGAAATTAGTGTTTGCTGTCATGAAGGCTGGTGAGGCAACTCTAAAATGCATAGACTAGCCCATCAAAAAGATAAGTCCAGGAATTCTTATGCACAAGCTAAAGCTACAGTCCAGAGGCAGAATTTCGTCTTCCTCAGGGAAACATCAGGTCTGCCCTTAAGGTCTTTCAGTCCATTGGGGTGGCCCACTCAGATGATTGAAGGTACTCTCCTTTACTTAAAATCTACTGGTTGTAGAGGTTAGTACATCTCTAATATATCATCATGGCAACATGTTTAGTGTTTGGATGACTGGGGAGTGTAGTCTAGTCAATCTGACGTAAAGCTGATCATCACACTATCCACCAAAGAGGATTTTTAAAAGTAAAATTCTGTTCAGTTTTTTTCAGTACACTATCTGCAGTGTACTGACATTAAAATATATATATTGAGATAGAATTTTTAAGTTGAGTCCACAGTCACTGACTGTTGTTGATGTATTTTCAGATCAGCTATGGGAACCACCTTGTGTGTGTCTCCTTTCGTAGGCATTGAAGTCCATGCGGAATCTAGTTCCCCTGAGCCTTGGAATGCCCTGGAAGAGCACAGGGTCCCAAAAGGTCAGCCAGAAGAGAATGGAAAGCACAGTGACCATCTCAGTAGGGTATATTTAAAATGTCAGGACTGTTTTTCTCACTCTCTCTTATCCCCTCATCTATTTGAGGATTTCATATTTTCCTACTCAGGTGTCATCTCTTTATTCACACCCATGAGAGCCAAGAATTGGTCCTATGTTCAAAGTCCCCATGGGATAAATCCATATCCAGCATCTCTTCTTCCTTCCTAATCCTCAGTCACTGGAGCTTAGAGAATGCTGCATTCTACTCCTCATTTTTCTCAGGTTTCTGTAACAGACACACCAGCAGAAATAGCAAATGCTGGAGGGAAGCAATAAGGCACATTAGTTCAATCTCAGCAGTTGTTTCTAGAATGGTCTATATTTAATTTTATGCACACATGAATGGTGTAAGCTAGGCTTTGAAACATATACCTTATTAAGGACACACACATACACACACACGCACACACATATATAATTTCTCAAAATAGTAATTTTTGAGCTTTTGCTTTTTATCGTTTCCTTTTTATCATGACCTTTCCTCGTCTCACTAAGAGGCATCAACATTGCCTTGAAGATAAGTAGATCATTAGAGAGAAAATGAAAAGAAGAAACAGTCAGTGTTCTTTCTGACTTCCAAAACAGTCTTTTGAGAATCAAAAGGGATGTCTTGAGAGAGATGGGGTGATGTTTTGGCCACAGTCACAGACTTAGAAAGAGACTAACAAGTCTTCAGGTCAAGATGGCATCTTTGCTTGAGTCATACAGCAAGAGAGAGAGAAAAAAAAAACAAACAAACCATGTAGTTAAAAAGACATAGCTAGACTCAAACAAAAGAAAAGCATTTCCCTAATAAAGGAGCAATAGAAAAGCAAAATGGTGAACAGAGCAGAGGTAAGACTTTGTTGCACTTTGCTTGTGAAATAAGCAGTCACCACAAGGGGTTTTTGTTACTTCTGGGTTAAGAGGAATTGAAAGGATTCCATGGAAGATGGCAATGCTAGGATGGACGCCTCTACTTAGGGAGGTCTTCTCTTGGGAATAGGGTTCCTGTTAATAGGTTCCTTAGTGTGCAGCCTGAGAAATGTGGAGACATCATCACATCTGCATAACCAGGAACTGTGACAACTGGGCCCGGATCTGCCATGTCCCGAATATGACTGCTGGTAATAGAAGCTGCCTTTAGATTAGGGCCTGGGTGGGCTCCCAGACAAAGACAAGCAAAACATTACACTGCAAAGCAAATAAGAAAGGGAAAATAGGACATTATGCCGAACCAACAGAACGCAGAGAAAGACAATAACCACGATAAAGAAAAACATGTCTACCTCAAACCAAAAATAAGGTGATAGAAAGAAACCCCGCTAGATTCACATAGAATGTGAATAGATTAGGCCTAACTATTAAAAATCACAGTTTGTAAAATTGAATTTGAAATAGGCTGCTTCCATAAGACAAATTACCTAAAATGATTCCACATAGAAAGATTCAAAATAAAGGCATAAAAAACAAAATAAATTCTTAGTTTAAAAGAAAAGTATAAAACAAGTAGTACCCAGTAAAATAACATTTATGACATTATTAGGATAAAAAATAAGATACCATATAATTATTTAAAAAAGCCAATAGGAATCTATACTGATTATAAATTTGTAGGCACGTAACAACATAAACTTTAAGCTTAATAAAAGTAAAGCTTACTGAATTACCAGGAGAAATGAACAAACACAATTACAGTGGAGATTTTAACAAAGCCCTTACAAAAATAGATAAATTAAGATGGCAAAAATAAGAATGCATATGAAGCATTTAAACCACAGAATTTATTGATGCATTATATAGAATTGTTTACTCACTGATTAGTAATGTAACTTCTGACATGCCTGTTTTCCTTTATTTTTTTTTTGTTTCACTTTCTACACATAATGTTTATGGTTTAAAAATAAACATGTACTGAAATATTAAAAACCTTAATAAGAATTATAAAGACTGACTTTATGATCATGATATGCTGGAATCTGCAAGAGCGAGGTGATTTTTAAGATCTGAAGAAACAAAAATTTAGGAAAAGTCAAGCTAGAGGAACCCTGTCTGGTGTGGGAGGCGTTGTAAGAGTACTGATGCAAGGAAACCCCAGGAAGTGCTTGGAATCAGCCCTGGGACAGAGCTGTGCTTGGTTAGTGTCCAGCCGTGAGAGCTAACTCAGCCACCATCTTGTAATAAGGCTCTGTGTCTCCTGGGTAAAAGGGCTATCAGAGCTGTTCGACTCATACTGTGGTTATTGGAGCTTGCATCAGTGATTGTCAGCACAGCACCCGTGGACATTGGAGTTACCTGTGCTTTGGAACTTTGCTTAACCCAATTTTAACTGCCTGGAACAATTCCCTATGCCAATATTCTGTGACACTTAAAAGCACAGATACACTATCCTCTGACCTCAACAAACAATGGAATCTTTAATGGCCAGGAGGAATTGGAGTAGCTTGAAGGGCACAGCCCAGAACTGCTAAATGGGGTGGTGGAAACTCTTCCATGACAAAAGATGCTGAAGAGAATTTCCTACTTTCAGCATGCTGTTCTTTGCTGGATAGTTTTTCCTCTAAGCCTGAAGTTAAATGGAACAGACAATATGATGTATTCTTTTTTCAGAGAAAAAAGAATTTCTCTTTGTCAACTTGTTGAAGGGAATACCCTAGAAAGATATTTCAACTGAAGCCTGTCTCTTTGAGATGCACAACTGATTTCTACTTTTTAAGAAAAGCTAATCTAAAAGAGAGGGATTTTCACTGGAAATTAGGAAAAGATATTTTTGTCTCCTCTTTCATCCATTCTCTCTCAATGTTTTCATAAAAACCTTCATTGTCTCCCCCTCCACTCTGCACAGTCATAAGTAACTACTGACTTCACATACTCACATATGAATGACATTTACTCCAGCAGTTTTTTTACATCCTTTCTCAGATTCTGTGCCAGCAGTCTATTGGCTAGCACTGAATGTTTATGTCCCTGCAAAGTTCAGAGGATGAGAAGGCTGGATGGCACTACTGACTCGATGGATGCGAGTCTGAGTGAACTCCGGGAGTTGGTGATGGACAGGGAGGCCTGGCATGCTGCTCTTCACGGGATCGCAAAGAGTCAGACATGACTGAGCAGCTGAACTGAACTGAACTGAAAGTTCATATGTTGAAACTCTACCCACAATGTGATGGTATTAGGAGGCAGGGTCTTTGGCAGGTAATTAGGGTTAGATTAGATGAGGTCATGGAGTGGGGGGGTCCCCAGTTGGTGCTAGTGATAAAGAACCCATCTGCCAATGCAGGAGACATGAGAGATGAAGTTTCGAGCCCTGGGTCAGGAATATCCACTGGAGGGGGCATGACAACCCACTCCAGTATTCTTCCCTGGGAAATCTCATGGACAAAGGGGACTGGGAGGCTACAGTCCACGAGGTTGCAAAGAGCTGGACACAACTGAAACATCTTAGTACTCAGGCGTGCATGAGGTCATGGGAGTGGGGCCCCCATGAAAGGAATTAGTGCCTTTGTAAGTCACCGGAGAGCTTGCTTCTACTGCTCTGTCCTCTGCCATGTGAGGATACCATTGAGAACTCTGTCTGCAACCTGGAAGAGAAGGTTCTCACCAGAACCCAACCCTGCTGGCATCTCTCTGACTGTCAGCCTCCAGAACCATGATAAATCAATTTCTATTATTTATAAGCCTCCTAGTTTCTGGGTATGTCATAGGAGAAGCCTGAGCTAAGACTTTTTTCCTCTTTCCCTGTTGCCTCTCTTGCTTCCCCAGTTCACCCCCCAGTTCAAATAAGATGTTATCTTCCTTCCCTGCTCTTGCCTCCACATTTGTTGAGTGTATTCTATCTGACACAGTTATATACTGCATATACAGTGGTAAAAAAAAGTAGAAATGGGGTCTGCCCTCCTGAGTCTTTTAACCTGATGTGGAAGGCTGACATTTAATAATGAACACAATTGAACATGTAAATGCAAATTCTGAAATGTGTTATAAGAGAAAAATGATTTTGTTCTGTGAAAGAGAGAATAACATCTCAGCTGGTTTTGATATGAGAACCCAGGGAAGGAATGGTCATTGAGCTGATTCTAAAAGATGATGCAATAAAAAGGAGTTGCCAAGTAAGGAGAGGTGTGCACTTCATAGGCCAAGGAGTTGACAGAACACCTTTTCCCCAGTAGGAAGGGAGGAGAATATCTTTCTTTGGTTTATACAAATGGAAGAAAACTTGGTTTATTTTAAATTATGGGAGTCCCAGGTTTTCTACTCAAAACTTTTAGAATGGTTTTGGCACCTAAATTTCATAAAAGAAATCGAAAGTCAGCCAAGTGTTCTTGCCTCCATATCATTTTTTTTCTTTGCACTGTTTCTGTTGAGTGTTTCTAATATCCATATATTGTTTCTTTGCATTTAATATTTTCACTGTGTATTAGAATCATATCTTTGTCTCAGCATAGTTTTTCACTTTGATGAATTTGACTTAATAGCAACAATTTGCTGTTTTTTCTTCTTAAAGAGACACGAATCATTCACATCCTACTCTCCATTTGCTGCTATAAGATTACACTATGTTCTCTACAATTGTTTTTAGCTTTGACTCTCTTTCTTCTGGCAGAAATCTCCAAGTGTTTAATGCAGGATTAATTCTCTTTATGGAATAGCTACCCTTTTCCGGCCAAGAATTGTTGGCCCCACATAGAGCAATTGATCTTCAAGCTCCTTTCATCCTCTGTTCTTATCCTGTCACCATGATGGACTAGGCAATGAATGGGCATCTGTCCAATCCAGGCTCAAGAGAATTTTCTCTCTCTTGAGAATTTATAAGTGGGATTTGGAGTGTTATTTGGGCCTTAACAGCCTATACCCAGTTTCCAATTTTGGTTCTAGATACTTTTAAGACCTAACAGATCACAGAGTCCACAAAAACCCCTGTCTCTTATTAAATTCTCCTTCTATGTTTATGTTTATACAATTGTGTTTTTACTTGCAGTCAAAATAGTTTGCCTAAGTCCAGGTATCAGGAGGAATTATTTCAGTCTTCTGAATGGCTGTTCAGTCTAACCTACATGTAGAGGATTAGGAAATATTTAAAGAATTTAAAATTGATAAAAGACATTTTTCTGCTTGAACAGCAGAAATTTGAATGCTGGTTGCATATAATGAATACTTACACACTGCAGGTTTGAAAAAGAAAGATAAAGGATTTAAAAGGCATTAGGAGACTTTCCTTCAACTCTGTATTGCCTTTGATGTTCATAAAGCTTGTTAAATCCCTGTCAGGCAGACAGAGCAAAGTAGTGGGTGGGAGTGGGGGTGTTGTTACCAAAGCAATGGTCATTTCTACTTGGTCCAGGAGACATTATTTTTAATTACAAGTTCAGGAATAAAATATTTTTATTATTGTGTGGAGACAGAATCCAAAGACTTTCAGATCAAAGTGTGCTGATAGTAGAATAAGCTGACATAGAATGGCTAGGGTAAGATCACCAATTTCTTAGTCCAATAATTGGCAGCTATAAAGCGTATCTACTCAAGTTCAAGTGATCACTCAGCTTAGAAGGGCATACGAAACAAATCATTGCTTGTGGGGCTAAAAGGTAAACCAGAGTTACGTTTAGTGAACTGGGAGCCTTGGGCCCCATCATGAGTCGAATATGGAACGCAAAGTCTTGAAACAGAAGTAAAGCACAGATTAAAAAAAAAAAAACAAACAGAACATAAGAATCCCCATTTTGTGAGTTCATATGTTTACATGAACTGAAAGAAGAAGCGAAAGAGTTTATTTTTATTTAACAATTTATTACTAGTATGAAATAATAATAAAGTTACTACTCATTAAATTTGTGTGACACATGTTATAGTTCTTAAAGAATAAACAATATTCAAAGGCCTAGGCCAGAAAGGAGGACGACTCAAAATTAATGAGCTAATAGTTCAACTTAAGAAAAAGCAGCAACAACAGAAACAAAACTAATTAAGATAAATCATTATAAACGTAAAAAAAAAAAGTAGGTAATGACACAAGAATTCTTTAAAAAAAAGCAAATGCACCATGCTGCTGCTGCTGCTGCTAAGTCACTTCAGTCATGCCTGGCTCTGTGCGATCCCATAGACGGCAGCCCACCAGGCTCCTCCGTCCCTGGGATTCTCCAGGCAACAACACTGGAGTAGGTTGTCATTTCCTTCTCCAATGCATGAAAGTGAAAAGTGAAAGTGAAAGTGAAATTGTGTCCAACTCTACCAGGCTCCTCCATCCATGGGATTTTCCAGGCAAGAGTACTGGAGTGGGGTACCATTGCCTTCTCCGAAATACACCATAGACCACACCTTATAATCCTCTGCTGCTGCTGCTGCTGCTGCTGCTGCTGCTGCTGCTGCTAAGTCGCTGCAGTCGTATCCGACTCTGTGCAACCCCATAGATGACAGCCCCCTAGGCTCTCCCATCCCTGGGATTCTCCAGGCAAGAATGCTGGAGTGGGTTGCCATTTCCTTCTCCAATGCAGGAAAGTGAAAAATGAAAGGGAAGTCGCTCGGTTGTGCCGGACTCTTAGGGACCCCATGGACTGCAGCCCACCAGGCTCCTCCGTCCATGGGATTTTCCAGGCAAGAGTACTGGAGTGGGGTGCCATTGCCATCTCTGTTATAATCCTCCAACAACCTCTAATCCTCTAACAGCATATATGAAGAATAAAGGACTCAACAAGTAAAAGGTAGACAATAAAATGATAATAGAGAGAGCTACAGAGAAATGCGCACCAATATATTGGAAAATTTAGTGAAACTGAGGAAAATTCCTAGAAATATGAATAAATCCAGAAAGTAGAAAATTTGAGTTGTCTTACTCTCATCCTACTTGCATTTAAAGAAAAATTATACTAAATATTCAAAGAATAGATCCTTCCAAGTTTAAGAGAATTTATTCAGAGGCTTGAAGGAGGGTACTTTGAAATGTATGTCCTGGGATGTCCCTTTTGGTCCAGTGATTGGGACTGTGGCCTCCCAAGGCAGGGGGCCCAGGTTCAATCCCTGGCCAGGGGACTAGATCCCACATGCCTCAACTAAGATTCCACACGCTGCAACTAAAGAGCCTCTGTGCCACAGCTAGGACCCAGCACAGTCAAATAAATGAAGTAAATCTATGTCCTAAAGCTAATAAAGTCTTCATACTAAAATCACTGTAGGGCAACAGGATAAATGGCAAGAATGTCCCCATCCGTCATGGACATGGCTCTGATTTCTTCAAAGCCCCCCCCAGAACCAATAAACAAATCCGTTCAACACTGCAAAACAAGACAATGCATGATACATCCTGACCAAGTTGGATTTGTTCATCATATTTAAGATTATTATATCACATAATTCTCCATATCAGTACATTGAAAATAAAAGTATAACAACTTTATAGTTGCAATAGATGAAGAAAAATTTTATAATATTTAACCATTCATGACAAAATAAAATAAAATAAAATAAACGCTTTTCACAAAAACATCAAAGTTTTTTTCTTTTAATAGGATCATATGACAGAATAACTTGAAACAGTGAAAACAAATGAAGTTGAATTACACACTTATATTTGAATAAATGTCAAACATATAGAAAAAATTAGAGAGTGTCATATTATTATTCTACTTATATAACTGCTAAAAATGCACAAAATTACACACAATTTCCATTTATGTTACACATAGGTAGGAGAACTCTAAATAGAAAATTGTTACCACAAATTTAAGAGAAGATATTTCTGGAGTGGGGGGAGAAAGGGAGTATAATTAGGGAGGGGAACATATGGATTTAAAGTTACTATTAATGTTTTATTCCCTAAACCGGTAACTAGTGTAAGTTTCCTTAAAATACTATGTATACATAATCTGTACTTTTTTGCATGGTAGATTTCACATTAAAATATTTCAAGATAATATTAAATATGTTGAAAGACTTCATTTGCAAAAGTGACAAAAGTATGAAATACATAGAAATATGCAAGTTTAATACAAAAAATCTGTTGCAGAGCAGAAATCTTGACTTGAATAGAAACATGTCTTTTAAAAACTAGGATCCAATATTATAAAGATGGTGAAGATATAGTGAAAAATACCAAATTTATCAGCATTCTCTATTAAACTTATGGTGTCTATGTGTCTTCCAGCTTAATACAAATAGAAAAAGTTTAGTCTTGAAACCTTTCATTGTTTCCATGAAATGCCTTTTATTTTCTAATCTTTCCTTGGAAAATGAGACTTAAATAATTTGACATCATTTTATTGCCCTCCTGGAGCAAATGTGTCCAGAAGAGGGTGATCCTCATGGTGCTGTCCTGTGGGTCCATCCAAGGCCGCATGTTCTCTGTAACCAATGCATTTAAGGAGCGTGGAGAGAACTGGCTCCTATCTTCTCTACTCTAATTCCCCAAATAATGTGTGTGAATATAGTGTCTTCACAACCTCATTTCCTAATTAAGAAAGTGACAGGTTTGGAAAGAATTTTAAATGACAGCGTTTGTCAAGCCGTTTGTTTAGTGAACTCTCTGGGTGTACTGTTATACAAGAACTGTCTTAATTAAGGTTAATTGGTGCATAATCAGAGCCTCTGCTAACTTAAAAGATTCCACTGGTGGTAAAGCCACGAGAACCCTTAATGTCTAGACCAAAGGACAAAGCAATCACAATAAGCCAAATTTCAAGACACACTCTGTCTCAAATGCAGGGGCCATACCCCTGGTTTGACCTGTTTAGAAGAGCACCTCTTATCCAGATGTTTGGGAACCCCTGTGAGCTTTAGATAAAGCAAGTCTAATTCCATCCTCACGGTAGTTAGGAAAAACAAAGAAAAATAAATGTCCTGCTGACTGGTTATTCTAAACCAGGGTAATATTTAGCTCAGGTAACAATCAACTCTACTTTTCTCTGGGTTCTTATCTTTTCCCTAGTATAAAGAGGTCAGTGGGATAGGCAAGAAGATGGGCAGGGCGCCTAGAGGCAAAGTCGTTCTCAGTATTGAAGAATGGAGCAGAAAGACGGTGACAGCTATTTCCCACAGCAATCAGGGGCACAACAGTGCAGCCCCAGACTTATGTAACTTACAACCCGGGTTTCCTATTAGTGAAGGCACCAAACATCCAGATGAACTGGAAAGGAGGTTATAAAATGATTTTTCCCTGTATGGATGTGAGAGTTGGACTGTGAAGAAGGCTGAGCACAGAAGAATTGATGCTTTTGAACTGTGGTGTTGGAGAAGACTCTTGAAAGTCCCTTGGACTGCAAGGAGATCCAACCAGTCCATTCTGAAGATCAACCCTAGGATTTCTTTGGAAGGAATGATGCTAAAGCTGAAGCTCCAGTACTTTGGCCACCTCATGCGAAGAGTTGACTCATTGGAAAAGACTCTGATGCTGGGAGAGATTGGGGGCAGGAGGAGAAGGGGACGACCGAGGATGAGATGGCTGGATGGCATCACGGACTCGATGGACGTGAGTCTGTCTGAGTGAACTCTGGGAGATGGTGATGGACAGGGAGGCCTGGTGTGCTGCAATTCATGGGGTCGCAAAGAGTCGGACATGACTGAGCGACTGAACTGAACTGAACTGATTCCTGGTATTTTCTTTTTTAAATTGAATGCATTCAGCAATGGCTGACTTATAAAGAACTTGACTGGTAAGTAACATACATAGTAAATGAAAATGAGAGAACAACGTACAGATCTCCTTTCCCCCTTTATTTGACTTTCGATTTCTGTATTTTCAGTTCAGTTCATTACTGGAACTGAAAAACCATACATGACCACTGGAAAAACCATAGCCTTGATGAGACAGAACTTCGTTGGCAAAGTAATGTCTCTGATTTTCAATATACTATCTAGGTTGGTCATAACTTTCCTTCCAAGGAGTAAGCATCTTTTAATTTCATGGCTGCAATCACCATCTGCAGTGATTTTGGAGCGCCCTCAAAAAAGTCTGACACTGTTTCAACTGTTTCCCCATCTATTTGTCATGAAGTGATGGGACCTGGTGCCATGATCTTTGTTTTCTGAATGTTGAGCTTTAAGCCAACTTTTTCACTCTCCATTTTCACTTTCATCAAGAGATTTTTTAGTTCCTCTTCACTTTCTGCCATAAAGGTGGTGTCATCTGCATATCTGTGGTTATTGATATTTCTCCTGGCAATCTTGATTCCAGCTTGTGCTTCTTCCAGCCCAGCGTTTCTCATGATGTACTCTGCATATAAGTTAAATAAGCAGGGTGATAATATACAGCCTTGACATACTCCTTTTCCTATCTGGAACTAGCCTGTTGGTCCATGTCCAGTTCTAACTGTTGCTTCCTGACCTGCATATAGGGTTCTCAAGAGGCAGGTCAGGTGGTCTGGTATTCCCATCTCTTTCAGAATTTTCCACAGTTTATTGTGATCCACACAGTCAAAGGCTTTGGCATAGTCAAGAAAGCAGAGATAGATGTTTTTCTGGAACTCTCTTGCTTTTCTGATGATCCAGCAGATATTGGCAATTTGATCTCTGGTTCCTCTGCCTTTTCTAAGACCAGCTTGAACATCTGGAAGTTCACGGTTTACGTACTGCTGAAGCCTGGCTTGGAGCATTTTGAGCATTACTTTATGAGCATGTGAGATAAGTGCAATTGTGCGGTAGTTTGAGCATTCTTTGGCATTGCCTTTCTTTGCGATTGGCATGAAAACTGACTTTTCCAGTTCTGTGGCCACTGCTGAGTTTTCCAAATTTGCTGGCATATTTAGTGCAGCACTTTCACAGCATCATCTTTTAGAATTTGAAATAGCTCAACTGGAATTCCATCACCTCCACTGCTGCTGCTGCTAAGTCACCTCAGTCATGTCTGACTCTGTATGACCCCATAGATGGCTCCCACAAGGCTCCTGGAATTCTCCAGGCAAGAACACTGGAGTGGGTTGCCATTTCCTTCTCCAATGCATGAAAGTGAAAAGTGAAAGTGAAGTTGTTCAGTCATATCCGACTCTTAGTGACGCCATGGACTGCAACCTACCAGGCTCCTCCATCCATAGGATTTTCCAGGCAAGAGTACTGGAGTGGGGTGCCAAAACCTTCTCCATCACCTCCACTAGCTTTGTTCATAGTGGTGTTTTCTAAGGCCTACTTGACTTCATATTCTAGGATGTCTGGCTCTAGGTGAGTGATCACACCATCGTGATTATCTGGGTTGTGAAGCTATTTTTTGTACAGTTCTTCTGTGTATTCTTGCCACCTCTTCTTAATATCTGCTGCTTCTGTTAGGTCCATACCATTTCTGTCCTTTATTGAGCCCATGTTTGCATGAAATGTTCCCTTGGCATCTCTAATTTTCTTGAAGAGATCTCCAGTCTTTCCCATTCTGTTGTTTTCTTCTATTTCTTTGCACGGATCACTGAGGAAGTCTTTCTTATCTCTCCTTGCTATTCTTTGGAACTCTGCATTCAAATGGGTATATCGTTCCTTTTCGCCTTTGCTTTTTGCTTCTCTTCTTTTCACAGCTATTTGTAAGACCTCCCCAGACAGCCATTTTGCCTTTTTGCATTTCTTTTCCATGAGGATGGTCTTGATCCCTGTCTCCTGTACAATGTCATAAACCTCCGTCCATAGTTCATCAGGCACTCTATCTACCAGATCTAGTCCCTTAAATCTATTTCTCACTTCCACTGTATAGTCATAAGGGATTCGATTTAGGTCATACCTGAATGTTATAGTGGTTTTCCCTACTTTCTTCAATTTAAGTCTGAATTTGGCAATAAGTTCAAGATCTGAGCTACAGTCAGCTCCCAGTCTTGTTTTTGCTGACTGTATAGAGCTTCTCCATCTTTGGCTGCAAAGAATATAATCAATGTGATTGCGGTGTTGACCATCTGGTGAGTCTTTTCTTATGTTGTTGGAAGAGGGTGTTTGCTATGACCAGTGTGTTCTCTTGGCAAACTCTATTAGCCTTTGCCCTGCTTCATTCTGTACTCCAAGGCCAAATTTGCCTGTTACTCCCCGTGTTTCTTGATTTCCTACTTTTGCTTTCCAGTCCCCTATAATGAAAAGGACATCTTTTTTGGGTGTTAGTTCGAACTAAAAGATCTTGTAGGTCTTCATAGAACCATTCAACTTCAGCTTCTTCAGCGTTACTGGTTGGTGCATCAGCTTGGATTACCGTGATGTTGAACGTTTGCCTTGGAAACAAAGAGAGATCATTTTGTTGTTTTTGAGTTGCATCCAAGTACTGCATTTTGGACTCTTTTGTTGACCATGATGGCTACTCCTTTTCTTCTAAGGGATTCCTGTCTGCAGTATTAGATATAATGGTCATCTGAGTTAAATTCACCCATTCCAGTCCGTTTTAGTTCGCTGATTCTCAGAATGTCGATGTTTACTCTTGCCATCTCCTGTTTGACTACTTCCAATTTGCCTTGATTCGTGGACCTGACATTCCAGATTCCTATGCAATATTGCTGTTTACAGCATCAGACCTTGCTTCTATAGCCAGTCACATCCACAGGTGGGTATTGCTTTTGCTTTGGCTCCATCCCTTCATTTTTTCTGGAGTTATTTCTCCACTGATCTTCTGTAATCTAGTGTCACACAAAAGAATTCAATAGAAGAAAATTATTGGTATAGTTGAAAGATTTGAGAGCTCAAATCAAGAAAACAACAAGACAAAGTATCATGCTCAAATATCAAATTTTAAAAATCCCCCAATTATTTGGAATCTAGAGATTGACTAGAATGTCCATAAGGAAATGCTGGTTTGTTTTGTTTTGTTTTGTTTGTTCGTTCTTGTTTTCGTTTGGGGTTTATTTTTTAAATTTCTAATCCATTGTGGACCATTATGTTTTTGTAAAATACAATATAAATGAGTTCCTAAATAAAATTTTAATTAATTAATTACTCTTTTGGCTGGCACCCTCTGCGTGTGGGATCAGAATTCCCCAACCAGGGAAGGAACGCACACTGCCAGCACTGGAAGGCGGATTCTTAACCACAGCGCCGCCAGGAAAGTCCCACTAAACACGTTTTAAAAGACATAAAGCTCCAATCCAAACATCTTAACCCAGACCTCTGTAGGCTACCTCCTTTATGCTCAACACATATGAAAAGATTTAGTTTTTCATATGCAGCTGCTATAAAAATCTGTCCTTTTCGAAGTCTGAGTTTCTCTCTCTGCTTAGCCCTGAGACGTAGCTGGGATAGAGGCTTCAAAGTTTCACGCGCCATACGCCTGGATGGGTGCCTTCCCCGACCCCCTGCCCCCATCACCGGGCCAAGCATCCCCGCTGCACCATGCACTGTCCTTTCCTGCGATCTGGCCTGCGGAGGTTCCTCCTCTCTGGCCTTTCAAGCAGAGACCTTCATCTGACCCTGCCAGGCTACTGGGCGAGGCTCCGTTGCTCTGTGACACCGAAGGGCTAGGGAGCCGCAGAGGGCTCAAGAGTCCCTGAGCATCAGGGTTTACCGGATGTGTGCTGTGAAATAGGCTCCAAGTGAGTGGCCTGGGAGGAGGGGCCTCCGCCGCCCTGGTTACCCGGGTGGTTCCCATCCCAGGCCCCTTCTTCAGCCCCCGCAGAGATGCGGAGTGGGGCTTCTGCTGGGAAGGGTGGTCGGGGCTGCAGTGCCCGGGCCTGGCTCTGCCACGCTCCAAGCTTCTGCTGATGCACAGCGCCTGCCGGCGCATCCTCTCCGTGCGCGTTCATCAGGACCCACACACAGGGACACACCCAGCTGCGCCTTGTTTGAAAAAGAAAAAGAGCTGCTCTATGAACCCCGCTTAGAAAACAGCTGAACCAGGTAATGTGCCAGAGTATTTCCTTCTTGCAGGTTTTGAGCCAACTTCACATCAGTTTGCTCTTTCTCCAGCTGGCTGCTGCTTAATAATTGTTTTATAATATACCTCTCCTCTTCATTGTGGAGATTTGAAATGTCCATAAATTTTTAAATCCCTTTTCCCAATCAGATCCACTTACCCTTCTGACATCTTTAGATGTTCTTCCAAGAATACTTAATGCTTCAGCGATAAGATTTACTGCTCCCTAAAAAAAGAATAACAAGGGCTAACAGGCACATTGCTTGTCTTTGTGTTTCAAGTTTGTGTAGGTTGGAGTTGGGGCAGATGGACCTTCGACAATTCCATTTCTTCCTCCAAAACCTGTAATGCTGTGTTTTGGTAAGAAACCAGCTTGGCACCAGTTTCCTCTAGCTGGTTGGGCCTTGCCTGGTTGTGTGTTCCTGGGAAATTGAACCTCTTTCCAGGACACTTAGTGGAAAGGCTTTTGTTAGGTGGTAACAGTGGTCTCTGCTGTATAAAAAAACTCCCTCCCACTGCAGAGTGGGTAAAGACCCACTCCTTAATCAGAGTGACAAACTTCACAAGCTCCTGGTGGATCTGGCAAGTGAGTCACTGGATTTCTGGTTGTGCATCCTAATTTGTGAGACATTGGATAACAGACACGTGCTGTGAAGGCTAAGGATTTAATTTATCATCTGAAAATGTGGGCTATTGCAAGCCTCTTTTCAAAAGCATTTTTATTATTCAGAACGGTAGCAGGTATAGACTTCTACTTAGCCCACATCAAAGTTCATTCTGTATCCCATCATTCTGTGAGAATCAGCAATTTACAAGTTTTCAGGAAATTGAGAAGCAATGAAACACATAAACGTCCGATGCTCCACTGAACATGACTAAATCTCCTTAATGGCTTTGAAGGCAGTGGAGATTTTCACATTCCTCTGTGTAATCATTAAAAACAACACTCCTCACAGGGCTGGGCAACAAACATAAAAGAATGGTTGCACAGACAGATTGTCTTTTATTCTGTGGCACACTCGAGCCATTTATTGAGCAAAAGTCTCATAACTTTGTTCATTATTCAACCATTAAAACTATAGTTGCGGGCATGGGTGGTTATTACAAGCTTTTCTATTATTATTGATCCATGTATAAGACTTTTTGGTTAAACCATCTACCCAAAGGGAACATTTTTTAATCCATTTTACTCTTAAAGTTTTCCAAAGGAAACTTTTAGAAAAGCCTTCCTAGTTTCTTTTCTCCTCTGATGTCCAACCTCATGGCTGTTGATACAGTTACCAAGTGTTAATCAGAACAGTACTGGTCTACTCACAGTGGTTTATATATGCAAATTAGGAACTTCCAATTTATGTGACCCCAGGAATTGCCAGAAAACAACTTAGGCTTTTGGTCATTTAAGAAATATATTTTCCTAACTGATATCACAGTCAATAGAAAATGTTCCTTTAAAGCTGGGTGAGTATTCTAGTATGTTGAACTATATGAAATTGCTGTTATTATGGGTCAAGATGGTCAAGTATTGGCAGTTTCATGTGGTCCACCCTAAAAGATGATATGATGTGTGTTTTTAGACTATCATTTAAGGTTTGAGTCTAAAATGATTCTAAAAAGAGCAACTTGGATACTTTTAAAAAGGCCTTGCAATGGATTTGCTTATAAAAAAGAAGAAACAAAAAACAGATTTAGCCGTTGTATCCTGTTAGTACGGAGAAGGACGTCTAGGCATAGTCCCTGAAGTGATTTAATGAGCTCTAGGTGTGTCCTGTAAAAGCAATGTGATTGCTCTTCTCGACATTCAAAAGCATTTGAGAGAAAGACATTAAAGTGGATGATCACTGAGGAACTTTTCACTATAGTGTTGATTTCAAGGTATAAAAATATTTGTTTATAAATCTTTGTATTGATTTGAAGATATACAAAGACTGGGTAAATCTTTGTGTTGATATTTTATGCAGTAAGGTGGGCAGTTGTGCTGAACTTTTCAGTTTATTGTTGATTGCAAGATGCACAGACCCTGCTTCCGTGGACAGTGAATACTGCTCAGACACCATCCCAGTTTGAAAGGAGACTGACCTTTCTGCACCCATACAAATGGGGTTACAAGGAAGCATCAAACTTAAAGTGACTATATTTAATATAACTTTCCATTGAATTTGAATGTTTATGAAGTAACTTCAACTCAAAATCTTGCCATTGTCAGCAGTTATTTGGATCTTTAAACACCTGCATTGGAATCCTATGCTGTATATTTGAGCACAAAGTAGCCATCTAAACTTTTGGACAATGGTAAAGCAAATACGTCTCTGATTTCACATTTCTAGAGCTATTCAAGATTCAGTAGTCTTCACTTTCAAAATATATGTGCGTAAATACTTTTTCAGTAGTAAAACATTTCATTCCAAGCTAATAAGTAAATGAGAATTATGCATCTAATGTTCCATGCTTATAAAGTACTACTCATCAGTGTCCAACTTTATTGCCACATTTTATTCTTAATGCATTAATATCAAATCAGCATCTTTCAATTTTTTCATATCTGTCTTTCATTAAACAAAAATGATTGATTCTATACCACCAGTGTGCTGGATACTGAGAAAATGTTTTTGTATATCTTATTGTCACAAACCTAAAAGTATCTACACATTATCTACTCTTAGATATAAAAAATCATATTGGAATATGATTGGAGGACTGGGGTCCAGTCTTTCTCTATCACTGTGTAAGAATTGCTGTGAAAAGCGGACTGCAGGAATAACTAGACGTTTTGATTGTCACACTAGTATGGGTCAGATTTTGATAAAAGTCACCTGGGAATCTTGATAAAATGCTGATTCCAATTCAGTATTTTGGAATGGAGCTGGAGGTTTTGCATTTCTAACAAGATTCCAGGTGATACTACTGATCCATAGGTCCCACCTGCATTGATTGAATTCACAGTCAGGTGGAGAGTTAATGCCTGCACTTTGAAATGGCTAGTTCAGTGGTAGAATTCTTGCCTCCCACAGGGGAGACCAGGACCAATTTCCAGCCAACATAGTATGCTCCCATTTCTTTGGGGGCTTCCCTGGTGGCTTAGATGTAAAGAATCTGCCTGCAATGCAAGAGACCTGGGTTCAGTCCTTGAGTTGGGAAGAACTCCTGGAGAAGGAAATGGCTACCCACTCCAGTATTCTTGCCTGGAGAATTCCATGGACAGAGGAGCCAGGTGGGCTATAGACCATGGGGTTGCAAAGAATTGGACACGATTGAGCGACTAACACTTTGAAATGGGGTAACAGCTTTGAGAAGAGGTGTCGTGCGTTAACCATATCCTGTAGGGTGCCAGCAAACATAGTGCTCTAGGTGTAGGGCTCCTGGAATTCACAGAATTAATCAGGAGTTGGGAGAGTGGGAAGCTTTACCAATGGTATTTTAGTTTTGTGGGACTATGCAGAGTAAGAACAAAAGAATAAGAGATGGTCAGAAATAGGACATCAGAGATGACATAAAGAAGAGACAGTGGAAGCTGTGGAGTTCATGGGGAACCAACTTCACACCCTGGAAGGAGTGACTGTGGCAAATGAGTACTTAAAAAAAATAAAATGCTTGCCTGAGAATACACCTTCTCATCATAGGGGTTTGGAATGCAAAAGTAGGAAGTCAAGAGATACCTGGAATGGCAGGCAGGTTTGGCATTAGAGTACAAAATGAAGCAGGGAAAAGGCTGACAGAGTTTTTTCAAGAGAACATGCTGGTTATAACCACGATGACCCAGATGACCACAATGGTGTGGTCACTAACCTGGAGCAGGACATCCTGGAGTGTAAAGTCAAATGGGCCTTAAGGAGCATTACTATGAACAAAACTAGTGCAGGTGGCAGAATTTCAGCTGAGCCACTTAAAATCCTGAAAGATGATGCTGTGAAAGTGCTGCACTCGATATGTCAGCAAATTTGGAAAACTCAGCAGTGGCCACAGGACTGGAAAAGGTCAGTTTCATTCCAGTTCCAATAGCAAGCACCTTTTCCCAATAACCTAAGAAATGACTCTATACCTGGCCATCACCAAATGGTCAATACTGAAATCAATATGTTCTTTGCAGCCAAAGATGGACAAGATGTATACAATCAGCAAAAGCAAGACCTAGAACAGATTGTGGCTCACATCATGAGTCCTTTTGCAAAATTCAGGCTTAAATTGAAGAAAGTGGGGAAAGCCACGAGGCCATTCAGGTGTGACCTAAATCAAATCCCTTATGATTATATAGTGGAGGTGAAGGATACATTCAAGGGATTAGATCTAGTAGAGAGAATGCCTGAAGAACTATGGATGAAGATCATAATATTGTACAGGAGACAGTGACCAAAACCATCCCAAAGAAAAAAGAAATGCAGGAAGGCAAGGTGGTTGTCTGAGGAGGCTTTAAGAATAGCTGAGGAAAGAAGAGAAGTGAAAGGCAAGGGAGAAAGGGAAAGATAAACCAAACTGAATGCAGAGAATAGCAAGGAGATTAAAGAAAGCCTTCTTAAATGACCAATGCAAACAAACAGAGGCAAACAGATCTCTTCAAGAAAATTGGAGGTATCAAGAGAATGTTTCATGCAAGGATGGGCACAATAAAAGACAGAAACAATGAGGACCTAACAGAAGCAGAAGCAATTAATAAGAGGTGGCAAGAATACACAGAAGAACTATACAAGAAAGGTCTTAATGATCACAATGGTGTGGTCACTCACCTAGAGCAGGACATCCTGGACTGTGAAGTCAAATGGACCTTAAGAAGCATTACTATGAACAAAACTAGTGCAGGTGGCAGAATTTCAGCTGATCCATTTAAAATCCTAAAAGATGATGCTGTTAAAGTGCTGCACTCAGTATGTCAGCAAATTTGGAAAACTCAGCAGTGGCCACAGGACTGGAAAAGGTCAGTTTCCATTCTAGTTCCAAAGAAGGACAATGCCAAGGAATGTTCAAATCACTGCACAATTGGTCTCATTTCATATGCCAGCAAGGTAATGCTCAAAATCGTCCAAGCTAGGCTTCAGCAGTACATGAACCAAGAATTTCCATACATACAAGCTGGGATTAGAAAAGGCAGAAGAACCAGGAATCCAATTACATACATCTGTTGGATCATGGAGAAAGAAAGGGAGTTCCAGAAAAACATCTACTTCTGCTTCATTGACTACACCAAAGCCTTTGACTGTGTGGATCACAACAAATTGTGGAAAATTCTTCCAGAGATGGGAATATCAGACCACCTTACGTGCCTCCTGAAAATATGTATGCAGGTCAAGAAGCAACAATTGGGACCAGACATGGAACAATGGACAGGTTCAAAATTGGATAAGGAATATAACAAGGGTGTATATTGTCATCCTGTTTATTCACTTATATGCAGAGTATAACATGCAAAATGCTGGGCTGGATAAATCACAAGCTGGAACCAAGATTGCCAGTAGAAATACCAACTTGATATGCAGATAATACCACTGTGATGGCAGAAAGTGAAGGAGAACTAAAGAGCCTGTTGATGAAGGTGAGAGAGGATATTGAAAAAGCTGGCTTAAAACTCAAAAAAAAAAACCACCCCAAAACACTAACATCATGGCATCCAGTCCTATCACTTCATGACAAATAGATGGGGAAAAAGTGGAAGCAGTGACAGATTTTATCTTCTTGGGCTCTGAAATCACTGTGGATGGTAACTTCAGCCGTGAGATTAAAAGACCCTTGCTCCTTGGAAGAAAAGCTGTCACTAAGCTAGACAACGTATTAAAAAGTGGAAACATTACTGGCAAAGCTATAGTTTTTCCACTAGTCACGTGCATAATCATGCATGGCTAGGAAAGCTGGATCATAAAGAAGACTGAATGCTGAAGAACTGATGCTTTTGAATTATGGTGCTGGAGAAGACTCTTGAGAGTCCTTTGGCCTTCAAAGGAGACTCAACCAGTCAATCCTAAAGGAAATCAACCCTGAATATTCATTGGAAGGACCATTGCTGAAGCTCCAATACTTTGGTCTCCTGATGCAAAGAGCTGACTTATTGGAGAAGGGCCTGGTGCTGGAAAAGATTGAAAGCAAAAGGAGAACAGCAGAGAATGAGATGGTTAAATATCATCACTGACTCAATGAACATGAATTTGAGCAAACTCTGAGAGATAGCCAAGGACAGAGGAGCCTGGCGTGCTGCAGTCAATGGGGTTGCGAAGAGTCGGACACGACTTGTTGGCTAAACAACATCACACAGAACTATCAGAGTGAGTCTGATTCTTTGCTCCTGGAGGGCAGATGTTTGCCCACCTGACAATGAGAATAGGAAGATTCTGAGATCAAGCACTCTTTAACTCTGGTTATCCATCAACCAGCCTTTGGTTAGTAGCGTTGAGTTCATTTATCCTGTATTATTCAGGATGTTTTACTTAATATTCAAAATGTTTTACTGTGAGCAGCATCATCACCTGGGGACTTGTTAGAAATGCAAATTCTTGGTCCCCATCCCAGTCCTACTGAGTCAGAATCTGCAGATTAGCAAGACCCCTAGGTGATTCCTATGTACATTAAAGTCTGAGATGCACTGTTATAGCAAAAAGCAAGAGTCTAGGAGAAAGGTTCAATTAGGCTGCTAGATTTTGATGGCAACACAGAGAAATGTGGGCAGGAAAAACTGACTTTTATTTATAGACTTACCAAAGAGAGGAGGCTCAGAGGACACAAGGAGGCTGGCTTCACTAAACCAGAGCTGCAAATCTAAAGCTAATGCCTGCAGCAGAAAATATCTCTTTAGATAACACTATTAACTTGGGCACATCAGGCAATTCATAGAATATTACCTCTCAGGGTCAGAATGCCTATACACTTACTTTCCTGGCAGCATCAGTGACCACCCATCACCAGATCCAGAAACAAGAGGACTTGTTGCTCAATCCAACAGTAGTCACCTCTATTACTTGGGTAGCCTTGCAACCCAGCCTAGGGAAGGTACATATAGGGAGTTAATACTGTTTAAGAAACACACACACACACACACACACACACTGATCTTTCTCCTTTATCAGAATGTTTTCTCTCTTTTGTAGAAAGGTACCTCTTTAAGGACACAGCACTCATTACTTTAGACTGTAGTGTTAAGATTGAAAACTATAAAACACTGATGAAAGAAATCAAAGAGGACACTAATAGATGGAGAAATATACCATGTTCATGGATTGGAAGAATCAATATAGTGAAAATGAGTATACTACCCAAAGCAATTTACAAATTCAATGCAATCCCTATCAAGCTACCAGCCATATTTTTCACAGAACTAGAACAAATAATTTCAAGATTTGTATGGAAATACAAAAAACCTCGAATTGCCAAAGCAATCTTGAGAAAGAAGAATGGAACTGGAGGAGTCAACTTGCCTGACTTCAGGCTCTACTACAAAGCCACAGTCATCAAAACAGTATGGTACTGGCACAAAGACAGACGTATAGATCAATGGAACAAAATAGAAAGCCCAGAGATAAATACACACACATATGGACACCTTATCTTTGACAAAGGAGGCAAGAATATACAATGGAGTAAAGACAATCTCTTTAACAAGTGGTGCTGGGAAAACTGGTCAACCACTTGTAAAAGAATGAAAGTAGATCACTTTCTAACACCGCACACAAAAATAAACTCAAAATGGATTAAAGATCTAAATGTAAGACCAGAAACTATAAAACTCCTAGAGGAGAACATAGGCAAAACACTCTCCAACATAAATCACAGCAGGATCCTCTATGATCCACCTCCCAGAATTCTGGAAAGAAAAGCAAAAATAAACAAATGGGATCTAATTAAAATTAAAAGCTTCTGCACAACAAAGGAAAATATAAGCAAGGTGAAAAGACAGCCTTCTGAATGGGAGAAAATAATAGCAAATGAAGCAACTGACAAACAACTAATCTCAAAAATATACAAGCAAGTTATGCAGCTCAATTCCAGAAAAATAAATGACCCAATCAAAAAATGGGCCAAAGAACTAAATAGACATTTCTCCAAAGAAGACATACAGATGGCTAACAAACACATGAAAAGATGCTCAACATCACTCATTATCAGAGAAATGCAAATCAAAACCACAATGAGGTACCACTTCACACCAGTCAGAATGTCTGCGATCCAAAAATCTGCAAGCAATAAATGCTGGAGAGGGTGTGGAGAAAAGGGAACCCTCCTACACTGTTGGTGGGAATGCAAACTAGTACAGCCACTATGGAGAACAGTGTGGAGATTCCTTAAAAAATTGCAAATAGAACTACCTTATGACCCAGCAATCCCACTGCTGGGCATACACACTGAGGAAACCAGAATTGAAAGAGACACATGTACCCCAATGTTTATCGCAGCACTGTTTATAATAGCCAGGACATGGAAACAACCTAGATGTCCATCAGCAGATGAATGGATAAGAAAGCTGTGGTGCATATACACAATGGAGTATTACTCAGCAGTTAAAAAGAATTCATTTGAATCAGTTCTGATGAGATGGATGAAACTGGAGCCGATTATACAGAGTGAAGTAAGCCAGAAAGAAAAACACCAATACAGTATACTAACACATATATATGGAATTTAGGAAGATGGCAATGATGACCCTGTATGCAAGACAGGAAAAAAGACACAGCTGTGTATAACGGACTTTTGGACTCAGAGGGAGAGGGAGAGGGTGGGATGATTTGGGAGAATGGCATTCTAACATGTATACTATCATGTAAGAATTTAATCGCCAGTCTATGTCTGACGCAGGATGCAGCATGCTTGGGGCTGGTGCATGGGGATGACCCAAAGAGATGTTGTGGGGAGGGAGGTGGGAGGGGGGTTCATGTTTGGGAACACATGTAAGAATTAAAGATTTTAGAATTAAAAAAAAAAAAGCAGATGAGGAAGAAAGAAGCTAACTCCTTATAACTCCTTGCTTCTTCCTCTGTTATGATCCTAAGCACACTGCTGGGTTTGATTTACAGGCAGTATTAAACAGCATCTCATGTGTTATACTCCATACTAAAGCATATTTATTTAGCACAGGATTCTTGGCTTATTTGGGCAGTTCCTCTGGCCTTAGTTGGCATGTTTGTGGTCAAATGGTGGCTTGGCTGGGGGCTAGCTGTTCACGGTCATCTCTGTAGATCTCTTTGTTTAGGCCCTGTGTAGTCTCTCATCCTCTAGCAGGCTAGCTTGGGCTTGTTCATATGTCAGGAGTAGGGTTCCAGGGGAATAGGCCTGGTATGTGAGATCCCTGTGTTCCAAATTGGAACCAGCATGTGGTCACTTAGCACATTCTGTTGGCAAAATCACACAGCCAGCCCAGGCCCAAGGGGTAGGGAACAGACACAAAATGCTTTGACATCACACTGCTGGTGCTGTGAAATCAGAGAAGGGGAGAACTGTACCCATCTTTGCACAGGTCAGATGAACGGCTCGGAGGCTCCACAGGCAGGTGCCCTGCTCCCCTCACCGTCTTGGCGTGCTCAGCACTGAACACTTCTGGGCATTTAACAAGAATCATACTGACTCATGTCAATGTATGGCAAAAACCACTACAATATTGTAAAGTAATTAGCCTCCAGTTAAAATAAATAAATTAACTAAAAAAATATTATACTGCACAGCATGTGGATTTGAAAAAAAGGAATCATAGAAACAATGTGATTCATTTTGTTTTGTCCCTTAAATCTTTGATCAGAATCAAAATTCTATTAAAATGTGATGATTACAATACTCCCAGAGATTATCTGACTACTGGATTAGGAGAAACCTTTTAAAAATTGCATATATAACAACTTATAGGAAAAGTCATGGTAAGAAAAACATGAAATTTGAATTTTTTTTTTGAAAATAGGCCTTGTCTCACTTAATAAAAATTCTGAAAAAAAAGTATGCCCAAACATATCTATTAAAAACATTCTTTATAAAGACAAATATTGTGAGACCAATAAAAATATAATTCCAAATTTAAAGAATGATTGTGGTATATCCATATGACAGAATATTAAACATCTGTTATAAAGAAATTAGTGGAAAATATTTTATAATAAAAATATAACAAATATATAACACAAAGTATATTGTATTTTATGTTATAAAATGCTTAGATTATGCTACATATATTTATCATAATACTTATATTTACATAATATATAAATAGTTATAAAATTGTATGTAATATTATTTGATGCAATATCTTATGTGAACTTGAATAAACTTAAAACAGGCACTATGATTAAATATAAGGTTTGGCTCTATCTGAGCAGATGGAGTACAGTTACTGCATTTTTGCCTTTCTCTATTTTCCAGACACCCTGCAGTGTAAATATATGTTATGCTTTAAAAAGATAACAGAAAGGAGGAAAGAATGAAGCAGGAAGGGAAGAAAGATAGTTTCTTATTTTTTCTGTAGAGACTCTTCCTATACCATCACAGGTTGTGCTCTTGGTCATTTAATTCATGGGCCTAACTTCTAATAGTACCACAGCAGTTACCCAGAAAGTTCCAAGTTCAGTGGTTCAACAGCCTTCACAGTTATGGAATCCTACTCTCCTGGAAATTGTCATTGGGAAGAGCACACAGGTTTCAGTTATGAGAACAGCAGATATATGGGCACAAAGGCCTAATGTGACTTTACTGGAAAAGCTGAATATCAAGGACAGTCTTGAAGAAGTTGTCTTGGTGGAACTGGAGGAAGAGGGTGAGAGGGACAAGGATGCTCACCTTATCTTGGGAAGCCATGTGATAAAAGGGAAAGGATGCAGATGGCCTAGGGTCGGGGGAGGTGGGGAGACAGAATCTGCTGACTCAGGTTCGCACATTCGCCGGTAATGAAGGAACGGGTGTTTGGATATAACTGTCAAGAAGGAATCAGAAGGTGGTTTCTATTTGGAGTCATTATTATACTATAACTGCCCCTTGAGCAGATATGCAAGGGAGAAACATTAGTTTCATCATTTTTTGTCATTATTTTTATTTTTTTATGCTATTTGCAGAAAGCACACTTTATTTTTTTTCAGACACCAAAGTATTTTTTATTTTATTTTATTTTTAATATAAATTTATTTATTTTAATTGGAGGTTAATTACATTACAATATTATACTGGTTTTGCCATACATCAACATGAATCCACCACAGGTATACACGTGTTCCCCATCCTGAACCCCCCTCCCACCTCCCTCCCCATACCATCCCTCTGGGTCGTCCCAGTGCACCAGCCCTGAGCATCCTGTATCATGCATCGAACCTGGACTGGCGAATCATTTCATATATGATATTATACATGTTTCAATGCCATTATTTTTAATCTCAGTCAAGAGATCTCCTTTTCCTTCTTTTTCTTCCTTTCTGTTTTCCTCTTTTTTCTTGCTCTTAGTTTTCCTTCTTTATCCTCCTCTTCTATCTCTTCCTCGTCAATGTCTCACCTCCCAAGTCACTGCCAATCTCCGGCACTCCAGCACAAGGATTAATCTCCAAATTGATGGACATGTACCCGTCCATCATCCTCTACCTTCCTCTAATAGTTAACAGTCATCCCTATCCACTGCTACCTCAGTCTTCTCTTTTAAATCATTTACAGTCTCTCCACTTGGGACTTCTTTTCTTCCTGATTTGTAAACATGGGATGTCAGAGACTTTCTTCAGGCTGGCTCATTTAAATATTAAAACATTTCAGCAGTGCACAACTGCCTTTAAATTTCAGCTTTCATGGCTTGTGCTTTTACTAAATTAATAGTCAGCACTTCCACAGCACTTGTGATTTTCAAAGCAGTCCACAAACATTAATTAATGCTAATGCTACCCTAAGAGAAGGCTGGAACTAGCTAACTGACTGAACTTTATCTCGAATTATTTTTAAATGGTTTTCAACTTGGGAGGGAAATTGCAGAGGATGGGGTGGTGTGTATAGTGTTTGCTATCATTTACTGCCTCCTAAAAGTAATGATGCAGCAAATTGAAGTGAATCATCCTCAAAAGGATATTAAGGTTTGATCCACCTGGAATTAATCGTCTCTAAGAATTCCCTGCTGCCTAAACTGCATCGACCAAAGCAATGCTCGGAATAAATATCTAGAGACAAAAGGTAGTTCATAATCTGGCCATCTTTTCTCTTTTTATTTACATTAATTGCAATTTTAAGATTTTAATCACTGCTTTCTTTGCTTATCACGTTTTGCAAAATAAAAAGTTGAACAGAACAAAAATAATGGTTTGCCCTGCAGTCAACCAATGAGTAAGTATTTAATGCCTACTAAGTGTCACACATACTTCCATGGGAACAGTGAAAGCCAACAAAATAACAACCCATTGTGTTTGCCTTAGAAAGCTTTCAATTTAGTCTTGAAATCAAGCTAATATGCAAACATGAATAGGCCTTGGGTCCACAATACAGTAGGGAAAAAAGAGAAATCCTTATGGAATGGAGGAACTGGGTGGGGTTTCAAAGAAGAGTTAGACGTGGAGTTAGTGTTATTAGGTGAATTGGGTTTGGAACCACTCTGAAATATCAAGGGAGCCCCTATACATTCTTGAGCAGGAGGTAGGGAAACTAAAGAACTATTTTCTGCTGAGTCATAAGCAGGGCATCAGCTCAGGGACTCAGTGGGAGGGAGGGATGGAGGGAAAGTGGTCCGAGAAGAGTACTGTGATATGAAGGTGTACTTTGGACTCAGGTGAAAGTCAGTCATGTCCGACTCTTTGAGACCCCATGGACTAAACTGTCCATGGAATTTTCTAGGCCAGAATACTGGAATGGGTAGCCTTTCACTTCTCCAGAGGATCTTCCCAACCCAGGGATTGAACCCAGGTCTCCCACACTGCAGGTAGATTCTTTACCAGCTAAGCCACAAGGGAAGTCCTCAGGTGAACAGGGATTCAAATCCTACTCCTTTGTAGATGGATGACCTTGAGAATATGGTATCCATCTTGAGCTTCTGTTTCCTCATCTGTAAAGGGGAATAATGATAACTACCTAAAATGTGGTGATGTGAGATTTAAATGAGATAGTATAGGAAAAGTGCTGTACTTGATTCCAGATGATGGCCTGATAGAAACTTGTAATAAATGATAGAAATATATCATTTTTTCTTTTCCTTTATTTCCCTCTTGATCAAAAAATGAAGCATTTTTCCATCTATGTCCTAGCTGTGTGCTTTCTTCACAATGAAATAAAAATCTTAAGGCTTGCATTTCTATTTCCTGGGGTATGTCAGTCTGCTCTAACTGACTATATTATCAGGGCAAAAAGAAATACCCAAGTGTATTTAAAAGCAGAACTTGTTCACATTTATTACTGAGCTGACAAGAAAGCAAATAGCCTTTGGGAGCTAAAACTTGATAAAGGCAGGAATCCAGGAGGTCAAAGGAAGGGAGGGGGTGATTTCCAGAAAGCATCCATAGAACCAATGTGATATGGAGCTCGAGTTTTCATAGCTTCCTGAGTGTGCAAGAGTTAGGTGATACAGTCTTCAGCCCACACGCCACCACCTGGCAGTGTTTCAGGAGGGCACCCCTGCCACTCGACCACAAAGGACTGTCCCTAGCTGTGAGGGTACACCGGGAGTAAGTGTGTCCTGCCTCCTGCTTCCTTATGCAAGGAGGCTTTCTCTCCTGAACCTTGACTCTGGGTGGAACGGAAAAAAGTTGTCTTTGGGCGTTCCTAGCCAGCCCACACATGAGTTCAAGTCTTGAATTCATTTGGTTTATGTGCACCAAAAAAGCTTCTAACTGAGAATTTCATATGAAGTGTGGTGATGCCTCCAGGTACCTGACAGAAAACAATCCCACCAGTCCAAACCCTCCTTAGACCAGCCTCTGTCGAATTCTGCTGTGCATAGGGTTATGATTAAAATGCAGATTCTCATTCGGTATGTCTGGGGCTTAAGATTCTGCAAGTTCACAGTCTCTAGGGTGAAGCAGATACTGCTGGTCCATGGATCACACTCTGACTAAGCTAAAAAGCCAGACTTCAACTCAGGTCTCAAAGAAGGGCCACAGAAAATATCCCAAGGTATGAAATCACAATATATGAATTTACAAGACAAAAGGAAGCAAAATCCAGGAACAAGAGAGATAATTAGACCAGCCAAGGTTTCAGATATTAGAATTATCCAATTCAGAATATAAAGTGGATGCTCCATGCATTTTAATAATGTATGAGACCAAAAATGAGAACAAGGAGAAAAAAATTTATATGAATATCTGATAAGGTCTAGCAAAGTGGAAAAGAACTTTTAGACATTAAAAATATAGACTTTATAAAGTTTTATAAATTAATGGATGGGTTCAATAACATTAAATTCAGCCAAAAAGGAAATTATTATTTTTCACTGTAATATAGATTAAAAGAATGTATTTAGAATGACATAAAAAGACAATGGAGTAGAGAATCTGAAGAAACATTGCTAGAGAATTCTCTAGAACTAAAAATAAAAAGTTTCAGGTTCAGGATGTCCAACAAATTTGAAACAGAATTACATAAAGCAAATCTATGCCAATGAGAAAATATTCAAAATTATTTAGTGAATAAGAAAAATTACCCTCTTCCACCTCCTAAAGACAATTGCCAACTTAACAGTAAAAGTAATGGGAAACCAGGAAATAATAAAAGCATATTTTCAATAGTTTGGGAGAAAATAATACCTGACCTAGAATTTCCCATCCAAACAAATCAAAGCTCAGCTATTTTTTTCATAATGAAAACAGCTTTTTAAAAAGTATAAAAACATAGTTTATAACCAATAGAGTATCCCTAAAGGAAATTCTAGACAATGTATTTCAAACAGAAGGAAAATGATTCCAGATAGAAATTTTATGAGGCAAGGAGGAGTAATTAGCAAAAAATCTTTTTAAGGAAAAGAGGAGCAGAGATTTGGGATTTATCACATTTAATGTCCTTGTACTTGAGATTTTTTAAATTTATTTTTTACTGCTTACCAGCGTTATTTTTTTAATATTCCTTTTTTTGTTGCAGTTGTCAAAGACTGTATTTAGATCTCATAGTGCTTTCATTAAAATTTTATAGTAGTAAATAGTTTGAATTCAATAAGTATTATTGGTCCTTGTGTACTGATCAATGCATGTTATCCATTGAACTATTTCATAGATTTTCAGTTTGTTTTCTGTGTAGCAAAGATGCTGGTAAACTTTGAGTTTGATAAGTGAATTCTCATTTTCAGTTTTTAGGGAGAGCAACCAAAGAAGTGAGGCAGAAAGTATAGCTTTGAAGCTAGTGGAAACAAAGCGAAAAAGAAATCAACCTAAACAAAGTCAGAAAGGAAAGATGAAATAGCATAGCAAAAGTGGCCTGCACTAAATGCACACACAACAATGGAAATAAATAAACCTAAATATAATAGTAGACATTGGCAGAAGTATAATAGATTTTAGTGGATAAAAAATTGATTACATGTTTCAGACAGAGATTGTCAGACGTGAGAAGAAAGGTAAACATCTGAGTGGTCCCTGTGGTTTTAGCATCAGTTGGGAAATTGTTAGAAATATAGATTATTGAATCCACCCTAGACCATCAGCTTCTGTGGTGATAGGGGCTTTAACATGCCCTTTGAGAACCACTGCTCCAGCTATATGATCTTTACAAAAGCCATGTTAAGACATGGCTAGAAACCCCTGAAAGGATGATAGTAAAAAAAAAAAAAATACACAAATGGTCACATTGTGTTCCGTGTAGCAGTTGCAGATAAGCCATCTAATATATTTCTCAAAAGTGCTGATTCCAGGGCTTCACCCTACATCTGATTATCAGTCTTTGGTTGTCCCTGCGATTTATCATTTTAAATGTTTGCTAAGTACCCCAAAGTGTAAGAGCCACTATATACCCAAGGGAAGTAGAAAGTCTTTGAATTCCTTGGCTGAATAGGGGGTCTGAGTATCAATGAAAAAGCAAGAGAAGCACCAGGAATAATGTGTGGGGAGGGGCCTGTGTGAAAGGGAGTGGCCAGTGGACAATTACCTGATATTTGGGATGTAAAAGAATTTCATGAACAGTAATACCAAATATTCCATATGAGTTGTTTCCTTGGCTACAATGTACCCTTAAATGGATCCTTCTAAATCCTGAATGAAATCCACCACACATAGACATGGATTGTGGTGCTTTTTGTTTTTGTGATTATTTCTTGAATGTCTGCTGCTATACAGAATGATAAACCAGTCTTCCTTGGCAGATGTGGGAGCTCAAAGGGGCTATGTTAAGACATCGAGCCTCCCTGGTCTTTTCACGTGTCTTGGGAGAAGACATTGATATTCCACCAAGGATAAACTGGAAATGTAAGCAAACTTACCAAGCTCTAAAGAGTCAGGGACACCCCAGGTGACATCTGGCTCCATAATTCTTGTGCCAATTCTGGTAACACAGAGCAAAAGTTCAATATGGCTTGTTGACTTGCCTTGACCAAGTCTTGATCTTCATTTCTGAAAAGGATACAATTTTAGGTCTAGACATGTGAACTCTCTGACAACAATGAGAATGATGCTCATTTTCTATGGATGGTGAGAGAACCCGATCACACCCTTGAGATATATGCCTTATTTCATATCACTGGGGCTGTGTTTCTTACAACCACCTCAGGACCAACTCTATCTTTACTGTTATCCATCTTCAGGTTATTCAAGGATTCAAGCACAAAGCAAAACTTATACTGTGTCCTAAATCTGTCAGCAGCAAGTGTTAAGCAACACAAAGCACTAGATAAACAACTTAGAGTAATAACTTGGATTTAAGATGCCATTAGAAAAAGTTATGATGTAGTCAGGACGTATTCAGCCTGTTTGCTGAGTAAAACCTTTTCTTTCTTTCTTTTTTTTTTTCCTGTGTGGAAGGAAAATGAGGTCAGTTTTTCTCCTTCCTGGGGAATATAAAAATAAGATAGAATTTGAATTTCAGATTTCCTTCTTGAAGGATCTCAAATCCTTGGCAAAAATGTGCATTACTGGGCAGCATTATAAGGAACAAAATACAAATGATAGAGATACAGCTGCTGTTTAATATTTGTTGTTGTTGTGATAAATATGTGACCCCATGGACCCCATGGACCACAGCATGCCAGGCTCCTCTGTCTTCAGCTATCTCCTGGAGTTTGCTTAGATTCATATCCATTGAGTTAGTGATACTATCCAACCATCTTACCCTCTGCCATCCCCTTCTCATTTTGCTTTCAGTGAGGGTCTTTTCCAGTGAGTCAGCTCTTTGCATAAGGTGGCCAAAGTATTGGAACTTCAGCATCACTCCTTCCAATGAATATTCAGGGTTTATTTCCTTTAGGATTGACTGGTTTGATCTTCTTGTAGTTCAAAGGACTCTTCTCTAACACCACAATTCAAAAACACCAATTCTTTGGGACTCAGCCTTCTTTATGGTTGTACTCTCAAGGATAAACTTATTTCCAATGTTGCTCTTGAGGATGGAGCATATTTTATTGAGGATTAATCCAAATTCAGAAGTTAAACTTTACTATAACCCAAAATTTGAATAAATAGTTACCATGAAAATTGGACAGATATGACTTTGCTTATTTTACTTGTTAAATATCTGGAGTGTGCCAGATCTTTAAAATGTAGATAGGAAAAAAACCAAAACAGTGCAGCTCTTAATTCTACATTCTCAGCCATTACACACCCTGTGAAATCTCAAAGTTCACCCCATGATTTCTGTGAGTCCTAAAAAGCTTACAGTGTCTTTTGTTTCTGAGCTTCTGTTTTTATCTACGGTGTTTAAACCTCTTGCCATGCTGACCCCCAAAGTAAAAGTCATCTCCTCTTGATTTCCAGAAGATACTACAGTAAAAAAGAAAGCTATGCAAAAATGTACTGTAACAGATCTTGTGTATGGTTTTACTTGTGATTTGGGATCCTTGGAGAGATTAGAGTTCACACTGTCTGTTAGGAACCTGTGGGTCATTAACAACCTTTATTGGTTTCTCTGCCTTGCTATCTCACTGCAGATACTGCATACCTCCTGGGTCAGCTCCTAAAGAAACTATATGTGTGTGTGAAAGTTGCTCAGTCATGTCCGAGTCTTTGCAACCCCACAGGCTTTAGCCTGCTAGGCTTCTCTGACTATGGGATTCTCCAGACAAGAATTCTGGAATGGGTTGCCATTTCCTTTTCCAGAGGATCTTCCCAACCCAGGGATCGAACCAAGACCTCCTGCCTTGCAGGCAGATTCTTTACCCTCTGAGCCACCATGGCCTGGTCCCCAATTCCGTCATGGGTTCTGCTTCTGGAGAGATCCAGTTAAAGACAACGAAGACAACTGGCGCCCCATTTCATAGGCAGCTACTGTAAGTCACGTGTTTTTGTGAACTACATGAGGTAATTTGTGTAAGACGCATGAAGAGTGGCATTTAGTAAGCCCTCAGTAAAATATCTGGAATTCATGGAAGTCTCTAGAATGACTCAGTTCCTTCACTTTCCATCCTGTCAGTCTCCATTCAAGATTCAAGCCTGGAGCTGAGCCTGTGATTGGACTGAAGGGTGTCAGTTGGCCCTGCTGTGGTCAGGGTTGTGCCCCATGAGGACAATGTGGAGGCAGGAACAGGACGGTGTCCCTAAGGAAGGAGCAGCTGGGGTTGCCTGGCCTTCCCCTGGAGTTCTAAGCCCTGTTCTGTGTATGAGGTAATGGAGACTCAGATGCCGAGTTGTTGATGCTGCTGCTGTTTTTCAGTGGCTTTGCGTTGTCCAGCTTTTTGTGACCCCATGGACTGAAGCACACCAGGCTTCCCTGTCCTTCACCATGTCTCAGCGTTTATTCAAACTCACGTCCATTGAGTCAGTGATGCCAACGAACCATCTCATCCTCTGTCATCCCCTTATCCCCCTGCTCTCAATCTTTCCCACCATCAGGGTCTTTTTAAAGGAATCAGCTCTTCCCATCAGGTGGCCAAAGTTTTGGAACTTCAGCTTCAGCATCAGTCCTTCCAAAGAATATCCAGGGTTGATTTCCTTTAGGATGGACTAGCTCGATCTCTTTGCTGTCCAAGGGACTCTAAAGAATTTTCTCCAGCACCAGAGTTCGAAAGCATCAATTCTTCAGTGCTCTGCCTTCTTTATGGTCCAACTCTCCCATCCATATGTGACTACTGGAAAGACCATAGCCTTGACTATATGGACTTTTATTGGCAAAGTGATGTCTCTGCTTTTTTAATATGCTGTCTAGGTTTGTCATAGCTTTCCTTCCAAGGAGTAAGTGTTCATGGCTGCAGTCACTATCTGCAATGATTTTGGGGCCCAAGAAAATAAAATCTGTCACTGCTTCCACTTTTTCCTCTTCTATTTGCCATGAAGTGATGGGACCAGATGCCTTGATCTTCATTTTTTGAATGTTGAGTTTTAAGCCAGCTTTTTCACTCTCTTCTTTCACCTTCAGCAAGAGACTCTTTAGTTCCTCTTTGCTTTCTGCCATTAGGTTGCTATCCTGGGATTTGCCAAAATCACACAGCCAACTAGTAGGGGAGACACTGTATCCATATCTTTTAATTCTAGACCCTTCTACAATGTTTGTGAGAGAAAAAAAATTCACTGATCATGATTTGGCACTAACTTCATGTGTGAGCCTGAAAATGTACTTAATGTACCAATGCTCAAATTGCTGGCATAGTGAAATTATTTCTTATTTGTGCTCTTTTGCTTCAGATGAGTTGCAGAGAAAATAAGCTATTGATTTTCCAAATCTTCTGCAAGTTATTGATGAAAGGTAAGTACTGAGATTTCCAGCTGGGCTCTAAAACGTCGACAGCAGCAAACATTACAGTGATGCTCCTGTGAGTTTAGAAAGAATGTTAAAAGGTCACGACACTCTGTGTCAAGACAAATTGAATGAACTGGAAGCAAGAAGGAAAAAAGAGCTCCATTCTAGGGGCAAAGAAAAATAATTTTGATTGTTGTTCAGTCACTGAGTCGTGTCTGACTCTGCAACCCCATGGACTGCAGCATACCAGGCTTCGCTGTCCTTCACTATTTCCTGGAGTTTGCTCAGATTCATGTCCATTGAGTCAGTGATGCTGTCTAACCATCTCATCCTCTGCTGCCCCCTTTTTCTTTTGCCTTCAGTCTTTCCCAGCATCGGGGTCTTTTCCAGTGAGTCAGCTCTTTGCATCAGGTGGCCAAAGAAAAATAATACAGCATTATAATGAAATGTACTTAAATTCCAGCCAGAGGAAGAAAAATCTGGCTTGCAGAGACCAGTCAAAGTCCATTTTGTTATTATTATTTTCATATGGGAAACCATGGACTACTTAAAACAAAGAAATAGTCCCAGTGAGCAATGGGAATCAGACCAGCAGGTCCAATTATAACCCAAAAGTATGGTTTGACAGTTATGTGCTGTGGAAAAAAAGACTTTTGGGTCTCCATAAATTACCCCAAATATCCCCATTCTTGACAGTACCGCCAATCAAGGGGGTATCTTTGAGCTCAGAGGAGAGCATTACTAATGTGAAAAGATCTTTAGCCTATTGAGGGAATAGGCACTATACATAAATCTCAATATAGTCTCAGAAATAACTTCTAGCACATAAAAACTTTCTAGATTTCAAGAACAAATGTCACCATCTGAGGTGAAATTACATATTTCTGTTGCTCGGTGCAGTGTAGGAACGTTTTTAGAATAAATTGTGGGGCTATGACCCCATTTCACAACCTACCCACAATAAATTTACCTTGTAAATTCACTCAAACAGCAACAGCTACTAAAACTCCTTAGAGAGACAGATAAAGTGACCTTCTTTAGTAACCAGATGCTATTATTTTTAGGATATGTTTTACAGAACAATTTTCTGTGTTTTTACAATAGAGAAAATTATTTTGACCTTTGTACACCTAAATTCATTTAAAAAACACACAGCCCTCCTATTCCTAGCTATGAACCAGACTTGGAGAGAACTTTTGGCTGTGGTTCTTCTTTGGGTTGACTTGGCAGTGAATATATTGTTTTGATCCATGTTGAGTCTGGACAGTCACCATTTTTTTGCATTTAGTGAGATTTCAGACGATTATGTACGCCTCTTTTTAAGCAAAGGATAGCTAAATGCATTTCATTCTTCTCAGAGATCAGGAAGAAAACTGAAAAACAGTAGAATAAGACCTTAATTAACTCAATTGTTGGAGAGATTTGTATTTAGATTTGAGACTAAGCAAAGTCAATCAGGAAATCCTTTTTTTTCCCCCAAACATTTTTAAATTAAAAAATGCTGTAAAAATATTGTGATGACACACTAGACTTTCCTTTTAACATAGTGCAGGATGGTCAGGTAAAAGCAAATGGGTTTAGACTTAATTTATACTTCAAAATTTTTATTGGAGTAGAGTTGATTTACCATGTTGCGTTAGTTTCAGGTGTACAGTGCGGTGATTCAGTTATATTTATACATATACATATACCCAGTCTTTTTAAGATTCTTTTCTCATGGGGTATTACAGCATGTTATGTAGAGTTCCCTGTGCTCTACAGTAGGTTTCTGTTAGTTGTCTATTCATGTCGTGTCTATATGTCAGTCCCAATCTCCCAATTTATCCCTCTCCCACTAACTCCCTGGTGACCAAAAGTTTGTTTTCCACAACTGCAACTCTATTCTTATTTTGCAAATAAGTTCATTTGTACCCCCCTCCCTCCTTTTTTTTTTCTAAGATTTCACATATAAATGATATCATGTGATATTTGGAGAAGGCAATGACACCCCACTCCAGTACTCTCGCCTGGAAAATCCCATGGACAGAGGAGCCCGGTAGGCTGCAGTCCATGGGGTCGCGAAGAGTTCCACACAACTGAGTGACTTCACTTTCACTTTTTACTTTCATGCATTGGAGAAGGAAATGGCAACCCACTCCAGTGTTCTTGCCTGGAGAATCCCAGGGATGGGGGAGCCTGGTAGGCTGCCATCTATGGGGTCGCACAGAGTCGGACACGACTGAAGCGACTTAGCAGCAGCAGCAGCAGTATGTGATATTTGTCTCTCTCTCTGACTTACTTCACTCAGTCTGACAATCTCTAGGTCCATCATGTTGCTGCAAATGCCATTTTTCATTCTTATGGCTGAGTAAGTAACTTCCCTGGTGGCTCAGTCTGTAAAGCATATGTCTACAATGTGGAAGACCCGGGTTCGAGCCCTGGGTTGGGAAGATCCCCTGGAGAAGGAAACGGCAATCCACTCCAGTACTATTGCCTGGAAAATCCCATGGACAGAGGAGCCTGGTAGGCTACAGTCTATGGGGTTGCAAAGAGTCGGACACGACTGAGCGACTTCACTATTCACTATGGCTGAGTAATATTTATACTTGAGTAAAATTATGCCTCATAAAATTTTGAAAGATTTTGATAATACACACCTCACTCTTTCTTAGTACTTTCTGTGTCCCAGTTACTTTTCTAAATGTTGTATGAGTATCTCTCTGTGTGTATATGTGCGTATTTGCTGTTTAGTTGCTAAGTTGTGTCCAGTTCTTTTGCACTCTCACCAGGCTCCTCTGTCCATTACATTCCCAAGGCAAGAATGGTGGAGTGGATTGCCATTTCCTTCTCCAAGGGGAATCTTCCTGACCCAGGGGTTGAACCTGAAATCTCCTGTATTGGTAAGTAGATTCTTTACCACTGAGCCACCTGGGAAGAATATGCATAAATACATATACATTAATACATTTGATCCTATACCCCCGTGGAAAGCAGGAGCTATTAGAAACATTTGCATTTTCTGGATTAGGGAACTAAGGAACTGACAAAATAACCCACCAAAGTTACAATACAAGGAAGACCCACAGCGGAACCCTAGTGCTCTGTCTCCCAGAGCCTGTCTTCTTACCACCACCCTGCCTTGCCCTGAGGTCAAGTTCTTAATCAGCGTCTTCATGGAAGGACCATAGTCCCTTTTACAGAACTTTTTCATAGAACTTTTGTATAGTTCTAAGGCTTCCCTGGTAGCTCAGACGGTAAAGCATCTACCTGCAATACGGGAGACCTGGGTTTGATCCCTGGGTCAGGAATATACCCTGGAGAAGGAAATGGCAACCTACTCCAGTACTCTTTCCTGGAAAATTCCGTGGATGGAGGAGCCTGGTAGGATACAGTCCATGGGATCACAAAGAGTCGGACATGACTGAGCAACTTCACTCACAAGGACCTATACAAAAAAGATCTTCACAACCCAGACAATAATGATGGTGTGATCAATCACCTAGAGCCTGACATTCTGGAATGTGAAGTCCAGTGGGCCTTAGGAAGCATCAATAGGAACAAAGCTAGTGGAGGTGATGGAATTCCACTGAGCTAATTCAAATCCTAAAAGATGATGCAGTGAAAATGCTGCACTCAATACGCCAGCAAATTTGGAAAACTCAGCAGTGGCCACAGGACTGAAAAAGGTCAGTTTTCATGCCAGTCCCTAAGAAAGGCAATGCCAAAGAATGCTCAAACTACCGCACAATTGCACTCATCTCACATGCTAGTAAAGTAATGCTCAAAATTCTCCAAGCCAGGCTTCAGCAATACGTGAACTGTGAACTTCCAGATGTTGAAGCTGGTTTTAGAAAAAGCAGAGGAACGAGAGATCAAATTGTTAATATCCACTGAATCATCGAAAAAGCAAGAGAGTTCCAGAAAAACATCTATTTCTGCTTTATTGACTATGCCAAAGCCTTTGACTGTGTGGATCGCAATAAACTGTGGAAAATTCTGAAAGAGATGGAAATACCAGACCACCTGATCTGCCTCTTGAGAAATCTGTATGCAGATCAGGAAGCAACAGTTAGTAGTGGACATGGAACAACAGACTAGTTCCAAATAGGAAAAGGAGTACGTCAAGGCTGTATATTGTCACCCTGCTTATTTAACTTATATGCAGAGTACATCATAGAAATGCTGGGCTGGATGAAGCACAAGATGAAATCAAGACTGCTGGGAGAAATATCAATAACCTCAGATATGCAGATGATACCACCCTTATGGCAGAAAGTGAAGAGAAACTAAAAAGCCTCTTGATGAAAGTGAAAGAGGAGAGTGAAAAAGTTGGCTTCAAACTCAACATTCAGAAAACTAAGATCATGGCATATGGTCCCATCACTTTCTGGCAAATAGATGGGGAAACAATGGAAACAGTGGCTGACTTTATTTTCTTGGGCTCCAATATCACTGCAGATGGTGACTGCAGCCATGAAATTAACAGATGTTTACTACTTAGAAGGAAAGTTATGACCAACAAAGGTAGCATATTAAAAAGCAGAGACATTAGTTTGTCAAGAAAGGTTGGTCTAGTCAAGGCTATGATTTTTCCAGTGGTCATGTATGGATGTGAGAGTTGGACTATAAAGAAAGCTGAGTGCTGAAGAATGAAGAATCGATGCTTTTGAACCATGGTGTTGGAGAAGATTCTTGAGAGTCCCTTAGACTGCAAGGAGATTAAACCAGTCCATTCTTAAGGACATCAGTCCTGAATATTCATTGGAAGGACTGATGTTGAAGCTGAAGCTCCAATACTTTGGCCACCTGATGCAAAGAACTGACTCCAGATACTGGGAAAGGTTGAAGGTGGGAGAAGGTGAAGACAGTGGATGAGATGGTTGGATGGCATCACTGAGTCGATGGATATGAGTTTGAGTAAACTCTGGGAGTTGGTGATGGACAGAGGCCTGGTGTGCTGCAGTCCATGGGGTTGCAAAGAGTCAGACATGACTGAGCGACTGAACTGAACTGAACTGAGGAGAGAAACATCAGCTTCTGGATGATTCAGGTGCTGTGGTTTGCTGGTGTGGGACAGACCGGGCTTAGATTAAATTCCGTTTTCTTCTATGATCACCGTCAGGAGCTTGGGAAGGTCACTTTGGGCCTTGGGATTCTGCTTTTTGCCTTGAATTAAAAAGATTAGGCTAGACCCAAACTGTCCTATAGATAGCCACTAGCCTTGTATGACCAACAAGCTCTTGAAATGTGGCCAAATTGAGATTGCCCTACATGTAAAATCCACACTGGGCTTCAGAGCATTAGAATGAAAAAAGTAATGTAAAGTGTCTAGATTTTTTTATGTTGATTATATATTGAAATGATAATATTTTGCTTATCCTGGGTGAAATAAAGTATATTAAAGTCAATTTCACCAGTTCATTCTTCCAGGAACTTTAAAATTCCATATGTGTCTTACGTTATGGCCCCCATGAAATTTTGATTGGATTGTAGCAACAGTTCTTCACTCACATGGCCTTTATATTTCCAGCTGAAACACCCTGATAGACATAGGCAGGGAGATGCCCAATTCCAGAAACATTAGCTTTATTATCAAGACTTTCTCACTCACTGAGGAAAATTTTAGACTGCATGGGCATGATATTGACATTATAAAAGTAACTCAAGTCCTCACCAAGTCATTAAAAAAGTGAATTACTTGCAAATGTTGATGTTTGTTATTAGGAACAAATTATTTGGTCACACTTTAAACTGAGATGTCATTCTGGTATGTTAAGATATCACAAGTGCCCCAGATATTTCTAATAATCCTTCCAATCCTGAAATTCTTCAGTTCTTTTCTGATGGAAACTCAGCTGTGGAGTTTCTCTAGGATGAAAATGGAGGAATGAAGATTTTGAGGTTGAACACACAACAGGTTTATAATTTGGAAAATGTCAGGAGTACTCCCACTGTGATTGTGTGTGTGTGTGTTAGTTGTTCAGCCGTGTCTGACTCTATGGGACCCCATGGACTGTAGCCCACCAGACTCTTCTGTCCCTGGGATTTTCCTGGCCAGAATACTGGAGTGGGTTGCCATTTCTTCTCCAGTGGCTCTTCCTGACCAAGGGATTGAACCCAGGTCTCCTGCATTGCAGGCAGATGCTTTACCATCTGAGCTACTCGAGAAGCCCCTGCCATTGTTTACCTCTTTTTTACCGAGGAGCTGATAATCTTGGGAAGCTGCCAACAGTGGGCTCACGGGAGGAGAGCAGATTCAAGGTGATAGGACTAACATGCGCAGATGTGCGCCCAGTGTTCCTCCCGTGGTTTGTGGTTTTGCCCCGGGGGGTGCTCGCCGCCACAGGCAGCTCTGTTTCCACCTGCACAAGGTGCGGCTAGAGCAGCTGTGTTCCCAGTTCCCACTGTCAGTGGCGCTGACGGCTCAGGCAGCTGTCCTAGCAAGCCCTGGAGATAATCTTATCATCTGCCTTGGCCCCGGCATCATGCAAGTTGGATGATAAAGATCAGCTTCTGCTTAAAAGTTGTACTTCTGGATAATTTATCATCTTAAGGGTGTTATAGAATATAGAAGGTGTCAGCAGTCAGAGGGAAGATAATAATAACTCAGAAAGAATTCTTAACTTTTCTTTAAATAATGTTATAAATCGTTTCACTAAATCCATGTAGTATACTACAAATCTATCCCAGAAAAAAAGATTTACTGCATAAAGGATGAATTAGAGCCAGAGAGAATATAAACCACTTGAAAAACTCTTTCCTTCCCCTACACTCTTCCTCCCCTCCTTCAGATCATCATTGGAAGCCATAATGACATAGTCGGATCATCTGAGCTTTCTGCATTCAAGGGGTTAATATTGGAATACAGTGGTGCTCAAGGTGTGGTCCCCGGCTCACAGCACTAGCATAAGCTGGGAACTTAGACGTGTGAATCCTTGAGTCTCACCCCAGACGCTGAAGCAGATGTCAGCGGTTGAAGCCCAGGAACTGATGCTTTAACAAGCCCTCCAGGATATCCTCCCACATGTTAAAGTGGGAGAACCCGTGCTATGTAAATAAACACTGCTGGTTCTGGACCAGATTTCTTTATCAGCTGGTGCTATCACTCGTGAGTGTCTGCGGGGTGGGCAGTTAACAGCCCACAGTTACAGCCTTCACTAAACAATTGCCCTTGGTTGAAAGCCCTTGCCCTGACATGGAAACGTGTCAGGGGTGATGTCACAACCTCCCCTGGAGCCTGGCCAACCAGCGACTGAGGTGGGCTGTAAAAGCCCAGCCTGTTAGCTCAAGACCTGGCAGTTTCATAGCAGGGCTCCTCCGTGGACTCCGGCCGAGGTCAGACTTCACTTGATGCCGAGTCCCTGCTCATCGCCTTTCCCTCTGCTCTCCTTCTCCTTATAAAGAATCCTCCCTCAATACCATCCAGCACTGAATCCTTGTCTCAGGCTCTACTTCCAGGCAATCTGCTCACCTACAGTCATAGGTCAGGAGACCATGACCTGCAGGCCAGCCACCAGTTTGTGCAAATAAAGTTTTATTGGAAAATACCTGTGCCTGAAGCGACTTAGCAGCAGCAGCAGCAGACCTAAACAGTCGCAACAGAGATGGTGTAATTCACAAGGCCTAAAATACTTAACTTTTTAAGGAACTTAAGGAACTTTTAAGAACTTAGCTTTCTAAGGAAAAGTTTGTGGATATCCACTTAAGACAGTAGCCAAGGTGAGTTGGACAAAAGCTGCTGCTGTGGATCCTCCAGGCAAGAATACTGGAGTGGGTTGCCATTTCCTTCTCCAATGCATGAAAGTGAAAAGTGAAAGTGAAGTCTCTCAGTCGTGTCCGACTCCTAGCGACCCCGTGGACTACAGCCTACCAGGCTCCTCTGTCCATGGGATTTGCCAGGCAAGAGTACTGGAGTGGGTTGCCATTGCCTTCTCCATGGACAAAAGCTGGAAGGAAACAAATCTATCTCATATTTCTTATGTATTAAGTAAGTGTTAGAAGCTTTGGGGAGCCAGTCGTGCTCATCTCTTTCCAGTTCTGCACATGATGTCATGTTGGTTGCTTGAAGTCACCCATGATGGAAATATTTTAACTATGGAAATTGGTAAATTCTACAGATTTTTTTCCCCCTGAGATCCAGGTGTTAAGTATTAATCAGCACAACACTGGTTCTAAGCCAGATGTCTCACACCCTTTAGCGTGGTACAAAGAATCAAGACTCTTTAATCAAAGGCAAAGGAAACCAAATAGAAATCCCCAAGTACATCTGAAAACACTCAAAACAATGGTTTTACGTTTTTAATAGAAAATCTTTCTCTTGTGGCCACAGTGGTATCTAAGTTCTGTCTCCATGGTGTTTATCCTTGTTATGCTGGTCTGTGCTATTTACTAAATTTACTCTGAAATGGGGCCCTCCCTTAACAGGCTTCTTCCTTGTCTCTTTGTGGTCAACCTAGGTACTCATGGTTTTCCTGACAGATTCTCTTGGGCATCCCTTTTAGTTTCAGCACTTCTCGAAGCTAAAGCTAGTGCAAGTCTAAAATTCTGTTACCCCTCAGCAGTCTTTTTGGTTTTTCTACTAGGAGTGGCTCATGGGCCCTATCTGGGTTAGCAGTCTAAATGTGAGGGTGTTAGGGAGTTTTTAGTCTCCCAAAATAAGGATATTTTGGGAGAAGAAGGAGAGGAGAGGATTACATTTTCCACAAAATTTTCTTTTGGGGGAATGTGGTAACCAGCTTGCAAGATGACCCCCGATGCCTTCTACTCTCTGTTAGTTAGGCGCTGGGCAATTCCCTCCCACGTGAGCAGAGATGCCCAGGGAAGTGGTACAGGAATGGTAGTATCTGGCTTTGGAGAATAAGTCAGAAAAGATACTGTGTTCAGCCTTGCTTCCTTGGATCCGTCATTCTGAGGGAAGCCAGCTACCCTGTTGTGAGGATGCTCAAACAGGCCACTGGAGAGGCCCTCAAAGACAAGGAGAGTAAACAAGGCCTCTCTCCAACACCCTGAGAGGTGGAGCCTCTGCCCCAGTCAAGCCTTCCAAGGACCGCGGCCCTAAATCACTTTTGGATCCCTGATTCAGAGAAGCCTTGTAAGATAATAAATACATATGATTGTGTCCAGCTGCTAAGTTCTGCGGGTAATTATTAATCAGTGGCAAACGAATACATGCACTCTTTTTCCCCTTCAGTGGTGGTTCATGATCAAAGTTTCAAAATATCATCTAAATATGAAGACTTACACATCCCAACACCTACTGGGGCACAAATCATTTTCACTCTGGTAGGCTGAGACTAAAAGTATGTTTTTACTCAGAAGCTAAGCAAAGTCATATTAACCTATGATTCTTCATATATTTGTCACTGCCTCACTGCCAAACAGCAATCAACAAGGTGTCGACCTATTCCTCCAGGCCAGAAAGTAATTCCGCTTAATGATCCTGGCTTGCTAATAATTTTATTTAATCACTCTACATTGTTTTACAGTTGAATCATCTGAATCATGACAGACACTTATGAACTAAATGCCCCATGAGTTGGTAATGCTGAAGCAAGCTCTTTGACCCCTCAGGCCACCTCTTCAGATCTGGCCTAGATAATAAATTGCTCTATTTTCCTGAGGAGACCACAAGGTGTGTTCAAAACCCAGTGTGTCTGGGCTTCCACCTGAATGACTGAGCCCGAAGTTCATTTTCTACTTTTGCTGAGTTGCTAATGAAGTTACAACTAGTTTTTATGTCTTCTTACTGGGTACTGTACATTTTTCTCATTTTAATTTGAATCCTCCTCAACTGGAACTTTCCATCTTTTAAAAAATCTTTAAAAAACTGTGCTGAGAGAAAGACACTGAGGTTTTGTTAAAGCAGTTTTTAGTGCATGAAAATTATTACCCATTTTAAATTTCCTCTCCTGTTTGGAAAATTTATCCATGTGCTTCCTAGGAGTCAGATTTTCTCCCCTCTATAGAGTGATGTAGTTCAGTTCAATCACTCAGTCATGTCTGAGCAATTGCAACCCCATGGACTGCAGCACACCAGGCTTCCCTGTCTATCACTGACTCCTGGAGCTTGCTCAAACTCATATCCATTGAGTCAATGATGCCATCCAACCATATCATCTTCTGTCATCCCCTTCTCACTCCTGCCTTCAACCTTTCCTAGCATTAGGATCTTTCCCAATGAGTCAGTCCTTTGCATCAAGTGGCCAGAGTATGGGAGTTTCAGCTTCAGCATCAGTCCTTCCAAAGCATATTCAGGACTGATTTTCTTTAGGATTGACAAGTTGGGTCCCCTTGCAGACTAAGGGTCTCTCAAGAGTCTTCTCCAACACCACAGTTCAAAAGCATCAATTCATCTGTGCTCAGCTTTCTTTATGGTCCAACTCTCACATCCATACATGACTACTGGAAAAACCATAGCTTTGACTAGATGGACCTTTGTTGACAAAGTAATGCCTCTGCTTTTTAATATGCTGTCTAGGTTGGTCATAGCTTTTCTTCCAAGGAGCAAGCGTCTTTTAGTTTAATGGCTGCAGTCACCATCTGCAGTGATTTTGGAGCCCAAGAAAATAGTCTGTCACTGTTTCCACTTTCCCCATCTATTTGCCGTGAAGCGATGGGACCAAATGACATGATCTTCGATTTTTGAATGTTGACTTTTAAGCTGGCTTTTTCGCTCTCCACTTTCACTTTCATCAAGAGGCTCTTGAATTTCTCTTCACTTTCTGCCATAAGGGTGGTGTCATCTGCATATCTGAGGTTATTGATATTTCTCCCAGCAATCTTGATTCCAGCTTGTGTTTCATCCAGCCCACATTTTGCATGATGTATTCTGCATAGAAGTTAAATAAGCAGGATGACAATATACAACCTTAACGTACTTCTTTCCCATTTTGGAACCAGTCCATTGTTCCAATTCTGGTTCTAACTATCGCTTTCTGACCTGCATATAGATTTCTCAGGAGGCAGGTAAGTGGTCTGGTGTGTCCACCTCTTGAAGAATTTCCCAGTTTGTTTTGATCCATACAGTCAAAGTCTTTAGCATAGTCTATGAAGCAAAAGTGGATATTTTTTCTGGAATTCTCTTGCTTTTTCTTTGATCCAGTGGATGTTGGCAATTTGGTCTCTTGTTCCTTTGACTTCTAAATCCAGTGTGAACATCTGTAAGTTCTCATTTCACGTACCATTGGAGAATTTTGAGCATAACTTTCCTAGCATGTGAGATGAGTGCAATTGTGCTACAGTTTGAACACTCTTTGGAGTTGCCTTTCTTTGGGATTGGAGTGAAAACTGACCTTTTCCAGTCCTGTAGCCACTGCTGAGTTTTCCAGATTTGGTGGCATTGAGTGCAGCACTTTCATAGCATCACATTTAGGATCTGAAATGGCTCAGCTGGAATGCCATCACCTCCACTAGCTTTGTTCATAGTGATGCTCCTTAAGGCCCACTTGAGTTCACACTCTAGGATGTCTGGCTATAGGTGAGTGATCACACCATCATGGTTATCTGGGTCATGAAGATCTTTTTTGTTTAGTTCTTCTATATATTCTTGCCACGTCTTCTTAATATATTCTGCTTCTGTTAGGTCCATACTATTTTTGTCCTTTATTGTGTCCATCTTTGAATGAAATATTCCCCTTGGTATTGCTGCTTTTCTTGAAGAGATCTCTAGTCTTTCCCATTCTATTGTTTTCCTCTATTTCTTTGCATCGATCACTGAAGAAGACTTTCTTATCTCTCCTTGCTATTTTTCAGGTCTCTGCATTTAGATGGATATATCTTTCTTTTTCTCCTTTGCCTTTCCTTCTCTTCCATTGTCAGCTATTGGTAAGGCCTCCTCAGACAACTATTTTGCCCTTTTACATTTCTTCTTCTTGGAGATGGTTTTGATCACTACCTCCTGTACAGTGTTACAAACCTCAGTCCATAGTTCTTCAGGCACTCTGTCTATCAGATCCAATCCCTTGAATCTGTTTGTCACTTCCACTGTGAGTTTTCCAAATTTGCTGGCATATTGAGCGCAGCACTTTCATAGCATCATCTTTCAGGATTTGAAATAGCTCCACTGGAATTCCATCACCTCCACTAGGTTGTTCGTAGTGATGCTTTCTAAGGCCCACTTGACTTCACACTCCCGGATGTCTGGCTCTAGGTGAATGATCACACCATCGTGATTATCTGGGTTATGAAGATCTTTTTTGTACAGTTCTTCCGTGTATTCTTGCCACCTCTTCTTAATGTATTCTGCTTCTGTTAGGTCCATACCATTTCTGTCCTTTATTGAGCCCATCTTTGCATGAAATTTTCCCTTGGTATCTCTAATTTTCTTGAAGAGATCTCTAGTCTTTCCCATCCTATTATTTTCTTCTATGTCTTTGCACTGATTGCTGAAGAAGGCTTTCTTATCTCTCCTTGCTATTCTTCAGAACTCTGCATTCAAATGGGTATATCTTTCCTTTTCTCCTTTGCTTTTTGCTTCCCTTCTTTTCACAGCTATTTGTAAGGCCTCCTCAGAGAGCCATTTTGCTTTTTTCGCATTTCTTTTTCTTGGGGATGGTCTTTATTCCTGTCTGCTGTACAATGTCATGAACCTCCATCCATAGTTCATCAGGCACTCTGTCTATCAGATCTAGTCCCGTACATCTATTTCTCACTTCCACTGTATAGTTATAAGGGATTTGATTTAGGTCATACCTGAATGGTCTTGTGGTTTTCTCCACTTTCTTCAATTTCTCTCTGAATTTGAAAATGAGGAGTACATAATCTGAGCCACTGTCAGTTCCTGGTCTTGTTTTTGCTAACTGTATAGAGCTTCTCCATCTTTGGCTGCAAAGAATATAATCAATCTGATTTTGGTGTTGACTATCTGGTGATGTCCATGTGTAGAGTCTTCTCTTGTGTTGTTGGAAGAGGGTGTTTGCTATGACCGGAGCGTTCTCTTGGCAGAACTCTATTAGCCTTTGCCCTGCTTTATTCTGCCTTTTTAAGTAGTAAAAGTGAAGTGAGAATGAGAGTCATAAGTCGTATCCAAATTTTTGTGACCCCATGGACTATACAGTTCATGAAATTCTCCTGGCAGAATATGGAGTGGGTAGTCTTTCCCTTCTCCAGGGGATCTTCCTGACCCAGGAATCTAACCAGGGTCTTCTGCATTGGAGACAGATTCTTTACTAACTGAGCCATCAGGGGAGCCCCATTTTATGTAATAGGTCATCAAAATAAACCTTTCCCAAGAAACAGAGCAGCTGTGTGCATGCACAGGGCATTGCCTTCTCATCCTTTCTTCATGCTTCATAGATAAAGACATATTGGGTGTATATTTCAACCAATAGAACCTTAAGAACCCCTCACCTTAGAGCTGCCTATGTACATCTTCAAATAATGATAATAATATTTGGATATCATCATTTGTGTTATTTCAGATAAATCACAAAAATCTAATTGGAAGGCAACATGTCATAAAAATAACAATGGTGCTGTCATTCAGCACTCCTGACAGATATTGGCATCAAAAGTCAGTGCTCACCTGAATTTGCAGTGACATTTAGTTTAGAACTTCCACTCCAGCCATCATTGGTGCCACTACATTTGTACCAGCAGCACAAACAATCCGACTTAAAAGTGTTGAATTGTGTATGTGTTGAATTGTAGAAGTGATGAAATGTATATGATGGCAAGTTGACAACAGGTGTCAGCATTGAACAGTACACCCCCCACCGGGATGTCCAGTATTTTCCAGAGTCAGTCTTCCTGATGTTCATCTACAGAAACACTTATCAAAAAGAAATCTGATATGTCCAACAGATTAGTCATCTTTGTGTTCACTTAAATTATATCTAAAATGGTCACAAGTCCATTGATGAGATGTGTAGGACAAAGCCTGGACACTCCGCTATATTCAGGTAAACATACCCACAGTGTGATATTGCTGTTTGATCCTGTCCTCCCCTCATTCATATTTGTTACCACTTTGGATGATACTATAGTGTATTTTATTTAAAAAAATGTAAATTTACTTATAGTGTGTTTTAATCTTCATGTCTAAATGTTGCTTGCATATATTTTTTTATATAGAACGGTGCAGTTCTTTTGCTGAAGAAGGCTGAAATCTTAATTTTAGACTCTCTATTTGCTTTTAGTATGGCATTGTAACTTGAGAAGGGTTATTCAAAAAATAGAAAATTTCATTGCCTAAAACACAGTGAGCACATGGGCAATTTTCTGCCTTAAAAGATGAAGCCAAATGCCTAATGACCATCCGTGTGCTCTGTTGTCACTTGGAGACTCATGAGAGTTTTCAATACAAGGTTTTTTCACTGTCATCAATGTGACCCCCTTGTCTGAAAATCCCACTGACAGTCACATAGGACAGTGTGTCATTTCCTCTTGTCCTGCTCAGCTCTATATTTTATCAACACTTATCTTGTTGCTTTTTCATTATTTTGTGGTGATCCATTTCTGGTCTTAAGGGCAATTTTATTACCCTCACTTGAAATATTATGATAGCATTTACAAATATAAATGATAGGCCCAGACACTTAAAACTGGTAAAGGCCAAAACTCTGACTTCCTACTTTTGCATTCCAGTCCCCTATTACGAAAAAGACATCTTTTTTGGGTGTTAGTTCTAGAAGGTCTTGTAGGTGTTCGTAGAACTGTTCAACTTCAGCTTCTTCAGCATTACTAATTGGGGCATAGACTTAGATTACTGTGATACTGAATGGTTTGCCTTGGAAATGAACAGAGCTCATTCTGTCATTTTTGAGATTGCACCCAAATATTGCATTTCAGACTCTCTTATTGACTATGAGGGCGACTCCATTTATTCTAAGGGATTCTTGCCCACAGTAGTAGATATAATGGTTATCGGAATTAAATTTGGCCATTCTAGTCTATTTTAGCTCACTGATTCCTAAACTGTTGATGTTCAGTCTTGCCATTTCCTGTTTGACCACTTCCAATTTACCTTGATTCATACACCTAATATTCCAGGTTCCTATGGAATATTGCTCTTTGCAGCACCAGACTTTACTTCCATCGCCAGTCACATCCACAACTGGACATTGTTTTCACTTTGGCTCTTTCTCTTCATTCTTTCTGGAGCTATTTCTCCACTGATCTCCAGTAGCATATTGGGTGCCTACCAACATAAGGAGTTCATCTTTCAGTGTCATATCTTTTTGACTTTTCATACTATTCACGGGGTTCTCAAGGCAAGAATACTGAGGTGGTTTGCCATTCTCTTCTCAATGGACCATGTTTTGTCAGAATTATCTACAGTGACCCATCTGTCTTGGGTGGCCCTACACAGATTGGTTCATAGTTTCATTGAGTTAGACAAGGCTGTGGTCCATGTGATCAGTTTGACTAGTTTTCTGAAACTGTGGTTTTCATTCTGTCTTCCCTCTGAGGGATAAGTAAAGAAGGTTCCTGATGGGAGAGACTCACTGTGAAGGGGGCAAACTGGGTCTTGCTCCACTCAGTTCAACTGCTCAGTCATGTACGACCCTTTGCGACCCCATGGACTGCAGCACACCAGACCGCTCTGTCCATCACCAACTCCCAGAGCTTACTCAAATTCATGTTCTTTGATGGTGATGCAACCCAACTATCTCATCCTCTGTCATCCCCTTCTCCTCCTGCCTTCAGTCTTTTTCCTGGCATCAGGGTCTTTTCCAATGAGTCAGTTCTTTGCATCATGTGGTCAAAGTATTGGAGCTTCAGCTTCAGCACCAGAGCTTCCAATGAATATTCAGGACTGATTTCCTTGAGGATTGCCTGTTTGATTTCCTTGTGGTCCAAGGGACTGTCAAGAGTCTTCTCCAACACTACAGTTCAAAATCATCAGTTCTTTGGCACTCAGCTTTCTTTATGGTCCAACTCTCACATCCATACATGACCACTGGAAAAACCATAGCTTTGACTAGACAGAACTTAGTTGGCAAAGTAATGTCTCTGCTTTTTAATATGCTATCTATGTTGGTCATCACTTTCTTCCAAGGAGCAAGTGTCTTTTAATTTCATGACTGCAATCACCATCTGCAGTGATTTTGGAGACTAAAAAAGTAAAGTCTGTCACTGTTTCCATTGTTTCCCCATCTATTTGCCATGAAGTGATGGGACCAGATGAGGCTCTTTAGTTCTCTTATGCTTTCTGCCATGAGAGTGGTGTCATCTGTATATCTGAGGTTATTGGTATTTCTCCCGGCAATCTTGATTCCAGCTTGTGCTTCATCCAGCCTGGCATTTCTCATGATGTCCTCTGCCTGTAAGTTAAATAAACATGGTGACAATACACAGCCTTGATGTACTCCTTTCCTGATTTGGAACCAGACTTTGCTCCATGTCCAGTTCTAACCATTGCTTCTTGACCTGCATACAGATTTTTCAGCAGACAGGTAAGGTGGTCTGGTATTTCCAACTCTTGAAGAATTATCCACAGTTTGTTGTGATCCACACAGTCAAAGGCTTTGGCATAGTCAATAAAGCACAAGTTTTTTTCTGGAACTCTTACTTTTTTGATGATCCAACAGATGTTGACAATTTGATCTCTGGTTCTTCTGCCTTTTCTAAATCCAGCTTGAACATCTGGAAGCTCATGGTTCATGTACTGTTGAAGTCTCACTTGGAGAATTTTGAGCTTTACTTTGCTAGCGTGTGAGATGAGTGCAATTGTGTGGTAGTCTGAGCATTCTTTGGCATTGCCTTTCTTTGGGATTGGAGTGAAAACTGACCTTTTCCAGTCCTGTGGCAACTGGTGAGTTTTCCAAATAATAGCTCATCTGGAATTCCATCACCTCCACTAGCTTGTTCATAGTGATGTTTCCTAAGGCCCACTTGACTTTGCATTCCAGGATGTCTCGCTGTAGTGGGTGATCTCACCATCATGGCTATCTGGGTCAAGAAGATCTTTTTGGTATAGTTCTTCTGTGTATTCTTACCACCTCTTCTTAATCTCTTCTGCTTCTGTTAGGTCCATACCATTTCTGTCCTTTATTGTGCCCATCTTTGCATGACATGTTCCCTTAGCATCTCTAATTTTCTTGAAGAGATCTCTGGTCTTTCCCATTCTATTGTTTTCCTCTATTTCTTTGCACTGATCACCGAGGAAGGCTTTCTTATCTCTCCTTGCTATTCTTTGGAACTCTGCATTCAGATCCATATATTTTTCCATTTCTCCTTTGCCTTTAGCTTCTCTTCTTTCCTCAACTATTTGTAAGGCCTCCTCAGACAACCATTTTGCTTTTTTTGCATTTCTTTTTCTTAGGGATGGTCTTGATCACTGCCTCCTGTACAATGTCACAAACCTCCATCCATAGTTCTTCAGGTACTCTGTCTGTCAGATCTAAACCTTGAATCTATTTGTCACTTTCACTGTATAATCATAAGGGATTTAATTTCAATCACACCTAAATGGTCTAGTGGTTTTCCTTCTTTCTTCAATCTAAATATGAATTTGTCAATAAGAAGTTCATGGTCTGAGCCACAGTCAGCTTCTGGTCTTGTTTCTCTGATGACAGAGCGTCTCCATATTTGGCTGCAAAGAGTATAATCAATCTGATTTCAGTATTGACCATCTGGTGATGTCCATGTGTAGAGTCTTCTCTTGTGTTGTTGGAAGAGGGTGTTTGCTATGACCAGTGCATTCTCTTGTAAAACTCTGTGAGCCTTAGCCCTGCTTCATTTTGTACTCCAAGGCCAAACTTGCCTGTTACTCCACTTATCTCTTGACTTCCTACTTTTGCATTCCAACTCATTTAATGAAAAAGATATCTTTGTGTGTGTGTGTGTGTTTGTTCTAGAGGGTCTTGTAGTTCTTCACAGAAGAATTCAACTTCATCCTCTTCAGGATAACTGGTTGGGGCATAGACTTGGATTACTGTGGTATTGAATGGTTTACCTTGGAAATAAACAGAGATCATTCTGTCATGTTTGAGATTGCACCCAGGTATATTGTGGTTCATACTCTTTTTTCTACTATGATGGCCACTCCGTCTCTTCTAAGGTATTCTTGCCCACAGTAGTAGATATAATGGTCATCTGAATTAAATACGGCCATTCCAGTCCGTTTTAGTTCACTGATTCCTAAAATGTCGATGTTCAGTCTTGTCTTCTCCTATTTGACCACTTCCTATTTACCCCGATTCATGGATCTAACATTCCAGGTTCCTATGCAGTATTGCTCTTACGGCACCAGACTGCTTCCATCACCAGTCACATCCGCAATTGGGCATTGTTTGCACTTTGGCTCCATCTCTTCATTCTTTCTGGTGTTATTTCTCCATTCTTCTCTGGTAGCATATTGTGCACCTACTAACCTGAGACGTTCATCTTTCAGTGTCATATCTGTTTGACTTTTCATGCTGTTCATGGGATTCTCAAGGCAAGAATACCAAAGCGGTTTGCTGTTGCCTTCTCCAGTGGACCATGTTTCATGAGAACTCTCCACAATGACCTATGTTTCTTGGGTGGCCCTACACAGCCTGGCTCATAGTTTCATTGAGTTAGACAAGGCTGTGGTCCATGTGGTCAGTTTGATTAGTTTTGTGTGACTGGTTTTCTTTCTGTCTGCCTTCGGAGGAATTAGGAAAGAAGCTTCCTGATGGGAGAGACTGACTGTTGTGGGGTGGGGGCGCGGGCAGGGGAATGGGTCTTGTTCTGATGGGCAAGACCATGCTCAGTAAATGTTTAATGCAATTTTCTGTTGATGTGCGGGGCTGTGTTCCCTCCCTGTTGTTGGACCTGGATAAAACCATGGTGGAGTTAATGAAGAAAATGGTGACCTCCTTCAAAGGGCCTTTTGCATTCACTGCCACATTCAGTGCCCCTGACCCTGCAGCAGGGCATCCCCAACCCATGCCTCTGCCAGAGACTCCTGTATGTGCACAGACAAGTCTGGGTCAGTCTCTTTTGGGGTCACTGCTCCTTTCTCCTGGGTTCTGGTGCCTGCAAGGTCTTGTCTGTGCTCCAAGTGTCTGTTTCTCCAGTTCTGTGTAGGTTCTGTATTCAAATCCCGCTCTCCTCCAAAGTCAAATGCTCTGGGGGTTTTGCCAGGTACCCAGGTTGGGAAATCTGTTGTGGTTCCTAGAACTTCCTTGACAGTGCGAGAATTTCTTTGGTATAATTATTCTGCAGTTTGTGGGTTGTCTGCTTGGTGACTTTCTGGTGGGGTTAATGGCAACCTCCTCTAAGAGGGCTTATGCCACACCCAAGTCTGCTGCACCCAGAGCCCCTGTGCCTGCAGCCAGCCACTGCTGACTCGTGCCTCTGCAGGAGACACTCAAACGCTCAAACTGGGGCTCAGATTGTGAATTCCTTATTGTCAGATTCAGACTTGAATTGAAGAAAGTAGGGAAAACCACTAGACCATCCAGGTATGACCTAAATCAAATCCTTTACTATTATACAAGGGAAGTGACAAATAGATTCAAGGGAATAGACCTGATAGTGTGCCTGAAGAACTATGGATGAAGGTTCATGACATTGTAGAGAAGGCAATGATCAAGACCATCCCCAAGGAAAGGAAATGCAAAAAGGCAAAATGGTTGTCTGAGGAGGCCTTACAAATAGTTGAGGAAAGAAGAGAAGCTAAAGGTGAAGGAGAAATGGAAAAATATACCTATCTGAATGCAGAGCCAAAGAATAGCAAGGAGAGATAAGAAAGCCTTCCTCAGTAATCAGTGCAAAGAAACAGAGGAAAATAATAGGATGGGAAAGACTAGAGACCTCTTCAAGAAAATTAGAGATACCAACGGAACATTTCTTGCAAAGATGGACACAATAAAGGACAGAAATGGTATGGACCTAACAGAAGCAGAAGATACTAAGAACAGATGGCAAGAATACACAGGAACTATACAAAAAAGATCTTCATGACCTAGATAACCATGATGGTGTAATCACCCACTACAGCAAAACATCATAGAGTGTGAAGTCAAGTGAGCATTAGGAAGCATCACTATAAACAAAACTAGTGGAGGCGATGGAATTCCAGCTGAGCTATTTCAAATCCTAAAAGATGATGCTGTGAAAGTACTGCACTCAATATGCCAGCAAATTTGGAAAACTCACCAGTTGCCACAGGACTGAAAAAGGTCAGTTTTCATTCCCATCCCAAAGAAAGGCAATGCCAAAGAATCCTCAAACTACCAGACGATTGCACTCATTTCACATGCTAGTGAAGTAATGCTCAAAATTCTCCAAGCCAGGCTTCAATAATACATGAACTGTGAGCTTCCAGATGTTCAAGCTAATTTAGAAAAGGCAGAGGAACCAGAAATCAAATTGTCAACATCTGTTGGATCACCATAAAAGCAAGAGAGTTCCTGAAAATACATCTACTTCTGCTCTATTGACTACACCAAAGCCTTTTACTGTGTGGATCACAACAAATTGTGGGAAATTCTTCAAGAAATAGGACGTACCAGACCACCTTAGCTGTCTCCTGAGAAATCTGTATATAGGTCAAGAAGCAACGGTTAGAGCCAGAAATGGAGCAAAAGACTGGTTCCAAATCAGGAAAGGAGTATATCAAGGCTGTATGTTGTCACCAAGCTTATTTAACTTATATTCAGAGTACATCATGAGAAATGCCAGGCTGGATGAAACACAAGCTGGAATCAAGATTGCCAGTAGAAATATCAATAACCTCAGATATGCAGATGACACCACCCTTATGGCAGAAAGTGAAGAGGAACTAAAAAGCATCCTGATGAAAGTGAAAGAAGCGAGTGAAAAAACTGGCTTAAAACTCAACATTCAAAAAATGAAGATCATGGCATCCGGTCCAATCACTTCATGACAAATAGATGGGAAAACAGTGGAAACAGTGTCAGACTTTATTTTCTTGGGCTCCAAAATCACTGCAGATTGCAGCCTTGAAATTAAAAGATGCTTGCTCCTGGGAGGAAAAGTTTTGACCATCCTCAGTTCAGTTCAGTCGCTCAGTCATGTCTGACTCTTTGCGACCCCATGAATCGCAGCACACCAGGCCTCCCTGTCCATCACCAGCTCCTGGAGTTTACCCAAACTCCTGTCTGTCGAGTCGGTGATGCCATCCAACCATCTCATCCTCTGTCATCTCCTTCTCCTCCTGCCCCCAGTCCCTCCCAGCATCAGGGTCTTTTCCAATGAGTCAACCCTTCTCATGAGGTGGCCAAAGTATTGGAGTTTTAGCTTCAGCTTCAGTCCTTCCAATGAACACCCAGGACTGATCTCCTTTAGGATGAACTGGTTGGATCTCCTTGCAGTCCAAGGGACTCTCAAGAGTCTTCTCCAACACCACAGTTCAAACATATCAAATCTTCGGTGCTCAGCTTTCTTCACAGTCCAACTCTCACATCCATACATGAATACTGGAAAAACCATAGCCTTGACGAGACGGACCTTTGTTGGCAAAGCAATGTCTCTGCTTTTGAATATGCTATCTAGGTTGGTCATAAATTTCCTTCCAAGGAGTAAGCATCTTTTAATTTCATGGCTGCAGTCACCATCTGCAGTAAGTTTGGAGCCCAAAAATATAAAGTCTGACACTGTTTCTACTGTTTCCCCATCTATTTCCCATGCAGTGATGGGACCAGATGCCATGATCTTCGTTTTCTGAATGTTGAGCTTTAAGACAACTTTTTCACTCTCCTCTTTCACTTTCATCAAGAGGCTTTTTAGTTCCTCTTCACTTTCTGCCATAAGGGTGGTGTCATCTGCATATCTGAGGTTATTGATATTTCTCCTGGCAATCTTGATTCCAGCTTGTGCTTCTTCCAGCCCAGCATTTCTCATGATGTACTCTGCATATAAGTTAAATAAGCAGGGTGACAATATACAGCCTTGACGTACTCTTTTCCTATTTGGAACCAGTCTGTTGTTCTATGTCTCCTAGATAGCATTTATTAAAAAGCAGAGACATTACTTTTCTCGCAAAGGTCCACCTAATCAAAGCTATGGTTTTTCCAATGTGAGAATGGGTATATATGGATGTGAGAGTTGAAGTATAAAGAAAGCTGAGTGCTGAACAATTGATGCTTTTGAACTGTGGTGTTAGAGAAGACTCTTGAGCATCCCTTGGGCAGCAAGGAAATCAAACCAGTGAATCCTCAAAGAAGTGAGACCTGAATATTCATTGGAAAGTCTGATGCTGAAGCTGAAACTCCAATACTTTGGCCACGTGATGTGAAGAACTGACTCACTGAAAAAGACCCTGATGCTGGGAAAGATTGAAGGCAGGAGGAGAAGGGCTGACAGAGGATGAGGTGTCTGGATGGCATCACCAAGTCAATGGACATGAATTTGAGTGAGCTCTGGAAGTTGGTGATAGACAGGGAAGCCTGGCATGCTGTAGTCCATAGGGTCACAAAGAGTCAGACATGACTGAGTGACTGAACTGACCTGAACTAAAAACCCTGACATCACCATGGCAAAACGTGTTCACTTGTCACATCATTTCCTCGGTGGGAACGGAGCCTGTGCTGTGCTTTGGCCCCTCTGGATGGGATGGAACCTCTGCACAGGCTGCTGTCTGGAGCTCATGTGCACAGTTTTATGTGTGTAGATGTGCTCACTCCTACAGAAATCTCTGAGGGCAGATTTTAAACATCATCTTGCATATACGTAGGAAACTGCTAGATGTCAGCACAAAATCTGGTCAAACTGGCAACATGGCTTAAGCTGGCAGCCTCAAATGTGTTAAAAATTTGGACTCCAACACTTTGAGTATGTAAGTTATTAAAGTACAGCTTTAAAGTATTTTCAAGATAGAAGTTGAATCAAACACATGCTGGGTCTCTCCAGAATATTCTGAATGCAGTTTGACAGCCTTTGCTTTCACACAACTGAGCTCCCTTTAGTTAAATTCAATATTGAATGTATGAATGGCCCAAGATACACTCATTTCCTTACTTACAAAAGGCTACTTGCTAATGCAAATAAAGCTCAAAATGGTGATGTTGCAGGCAATCTAAGTCTAAGAAAAGTTATACAGTGAGCTGGCTGAAAATGCTGAGTCCGGGGCCTCATGTTTATTGATTCAGATTCAACAAATCTGGGGGTGATCCCAATATTCTGTAGTTTCAAAAGCATCATTGGAGGATTCTGATACAAGTTGTACGTACATCACATTTTGCAAAACACTGATCCTGAAGCTCCAGTTTTCTGAAAGAAGGCCAGTGATGGCTGCTTTCTCCAGAAAGCTGCCTGAGCTGTTTGAGTATTGTTCCTTCCAGTGCCATATGCTCACTTCAGACTTTGCTGTGAAATAGGAAGATTCAGCTGGTAAAGAATCTGCCTGCAATACGGGAGACCTGGGTTTGATCCCTGGGTTGAGAAGATTCCCTGGAAAAGGGAAGGGATACCCACTCCAGTATTCTGGCCTGGAGAATTCCATGGAATGCAGTCCATGAGGTCGCAAAGAGTTGGACATGACTGAGCAACTTTCACTTCACTTCAGGAAGACTGAATTACTGTTGCAGAGCTCTTTGTTTCATTGTGCCAAGATAGCTGACCTTTAAATAGCCTTTAAATAAAACACAGGTATTGTAAAATCCAGAGAAACCTGGTAAAGTTAATTAACTTTATCACCACAGTTTTTTCCCAGCTGTCAATTAACTGTGTTTCCATAAAGAGAAATTCTTCCTGCACAGTAGTAATTCTTTTAATCAGAGTAACAACAATGTAAGTGTGATATGTCATTATGTTTTATTAAGCAAATCTAACCAGGGTCCATGAGGTCATGAAGAGTCAGACACGACTGAGCAACTTCACTTTCACTTTTCACTTTCATGCATTGGAGAAGGAAATGGCAACCCAATCCAGCATTCTTGCCTGGAGAATCCCAGGGACGGCAGAACCTGGTGGGCTGCCATCTATGGGGTCTCACAGAGTTGGACACGACTGAAGCGACTTAACAGCAGCAGCAGCAACCAGCACCTATGGTATTGTTCCTAAACAAGACAAACAAAGAAACCCTTGTGAGGACTCAGTTGGTACTGGGGTGTGTTGCTGGTGTCTAGACAGGGAGCCACTCCAGAGCCAATTATGGGACCCTTCTTCCCTTTGTCTGTAGCTTAGCTGGACAATATCTGAGCAGGATTACTGCTGGGATCCCCCTCTCCATTCCATAGCCTATCATCTTTTTAAATTAAAATATTTCTTTAATTTATTGAATTATAATTGGTTTACAGTATTGTGTTACTTTCTGCTGTACAGCAAAGTGATTCAGTTATATATGTGTGTGTATATATACATTATGCACAGGCATTCTTTTTCATATTCTTTTCCACTATGGCTTATCCCAGGATATTGAATATGGTTCCCTATGCTGTCCGGTAGGCCCTTGTTGCTTATCCATTCTATATGAAAGAGTTTGCATCTGATATCTCTGGACTCCCGGTCCATCCCTACTCCTTCCTCCTACCATGATTTGATTACTGTTCTCATTCAAGTTTCCCTAGGAGAAAGCCTTAGGGACTTGAGTGCCAACTGTCTGATCGGGAGATACAGGAAATACCAGGGGCATAGGGATCTGAGATCAGACAGGGAAGAAAGTCAGTGCAAGACAGAGGCCATGTTGCTAGGCAGGTTTGCTCTGGGGGCAGCTGGAGGCATGTCTGAAACTCTAGGAGACGATGAAGAACAAGCCCCAGGAGAGAAGGAGAAGGCGCTGGGGAGGATCACCATCACCTTCCCATGCTGCATGGTCAGTGTGCTTCTGCAAGCTGTTTTGGCTTCATTTTTATGCCATGGGAGCAGGCTTATTACTCAAAAAAAGCCACCCAAACTGGAAATGTATCCTAGAGTCTCCCCCTACTCAGATATGGTTGAAAGTGGCTTATTATGAATAACAAACACATTTTTCTCCCTTCTATCACTCAGGAAATTACAAGAGTTGTAGGAGCTCTGTGCCAGGAATTAAGGATCAAGACCAAATATATATTTCTTATAATATCACTACCCCTATTAAATTGGTTATATAAGTTAATCCCCCCAATATCCTTAGAATCCCCATTTGTCTCCACCATCTTTTCTTGGGTTCTCAACATCTGTCCTCTGGGTCGTTGCAGTCACCATGTTACTTGTGTAGCAACTGTGCTTGCCACTTCTGAGTTTTCATCTGTGTTTCTCCTAGTAATACTTTTTTTGAGGGGAAGGTAAAACTTTCCCTCATAGCTCAGTAGGTAAAGAATCTGCCTGCAATGCAGGAGACCTGGGTTCGATTCCTGGGTTGGGAATATCCCCTGGAGAAGGAAATGGCAATCCACTTCAGTATTCTTGCCTGGAAAATCCCATGGACAGAGGAGCCTGGTGGGCTATAGTCCATGGGTTGCAAGAGTTGGACACGACTTAGTGACTAAACCACCAAAACTTTAAAATTGTTCACACACACAAAGCATATAACAATAACAAATAAAGTCAATCTTTGAACGCAGGGATTAGTGGCACTGATCCTCCATAGAGTTGGAAATCTTAGTATAATTTATGATCTTTCTTCCATATGCACAAGCATATACTACATGGAAAAAAGGTGACTCTGCCAATGGGATTAAATAAAGAACCTTGGATGGAGAGATTATCCTGGATTATCTGAGTGGAAGCAATGTATTCACAGGAGTCTTTAAAAGCAGAAGAGAGAGGCACAGATAGGTCAGAGAGATGAGATGAAAGAAGGTTCTAAAAATAGGTTTTAAAGAACATTGTTGCTATTTTGGTTGGATTACTTTGAATTTATAGATTAATTTTTGGAGAACTGACATTTTTATTACATTGAGTTTTACCATCCATGAACTTGGTTTTTCTATCTATTACTGAAGTCTTTTTTGTCTTTGAATAATATGTTATAATTGTACCTATCATGTAAGATTTAAGAAAATTTTTATAGTGCTTTGAAGAAAGTCTAAGTTGGTAATTCCTGGCATCTAGAGATACAACTTTTAATAAAGACTTGGTACCTACTAATATTTCTGAACTTTTCTATCACACTGTTAATTTATGTTGAACTTTTTATGTTGATAGTTATAGCAATTACATCATCTTTGAACAATGAATATTTTGTTTATTTCCAGTATTTACATTTTAAATCTTTTCTCATCTTCATAGGCTCCTCTTAGGACCTCTTGTATAATACTAAATGAACGTTCAGAGTGAGTGTCTTCTTCCTATGTATATTTTAAAGGAAATGGCCCCATTGTTTAACTATATGAATATATTTGCTCAGTAAGCTTTTCTTCTTCTTTTTTTTGCCCATTGAGGTTTTAACAAGTTTGTTTCCATTCTTAGTTTGCCTTTGCAATTATTTGGTTTTTGATAAACAGATACTGGTTTTATGAAATGACTTTCTGTATCTGTTGAAAATGATTTTTTTCCTCTAATAGTTTATATCAAATTACATTATTAGTTTTTTAAATGAAAAAGTTATTTCCTTTCCTAGAATAAATCCAACCCTTCCTAAATGTTGTTTTTATATGGTTGTAAAGGTGTCTGTGTACAAAAAAAAGCAGGATTCTCTTTATGATTTATTTGGATTTTTGTTCCTATAGCTATAAATTGATACAGATCATCTGAAGTTTATTTCTTTGTACTCTTGTCTTTAAATTTACATATCAAGGTTATATCAGCCTCAAAATAGGAAAAAGAGAGGAGATAAAAGGATGAAGAGAGAGAGAAATACAAAAGAAAGGATGAGAGAGAGTGAAGAGAAAAAAGAATGAGATGAAACTAGAATGGTAAAGCATTGGTAATTATGAGAATGTGGGCCTTCTTTATAGTAGTATCTCTGCTTTCAGGAGAAATAGAGGCAAATTGTTTTTTAGTTGAGAGAGCTCTAGAATAATTTTATCTATAGAGCTACCATAGCACATAATTTCAAAGAATATCTTGAGGATATTTCATTTCTTGAGTATGTATTTTCAAGACATTTCACAAGTGGTCACATTTTCTATGGAAATATTGACTCCAAGTCACTAGATTTGGAGGGTATTTGTTGTCAGATTACACATTTACACAAAATAATAGTTGTACAAATACAATAAACCTTATTAGTTCCTCTAGCAGTCCTCATATTCCCGTGGGTGGGACAGGAGCTCATTCTGCTGGCTGTCATCTCTCAGTTATTCCAGTTTAAATTTTCAGTTTGTCACAATTGTCTCTTTTCTTGTCCACCTCCCTTTGGGTCTTCTTAAATGCGGTATCAGGACAGAGTTTTGCGGCATATGACCCGAATCCTTAGAGACTCTATTCCCGAACTATCACTGGGTTTTGCCTTGGGTGATTTGTCTCTTCTGATTCCTGGACTGGTATTTGTTGAGCTGCAACTGGACTTGCCTTGCTTTCTGAATTGTCTTTCAGGGTCTAACCATTGGTGCCTGCCAGAGAGCACACTCAGGCTTCCTTATCCTATGCTCAAGCTATTGCCACACATCTCTGAAACACGGGGGAATTTGGCACTCTCCAGAAAACAGAAGATCTCAGGTTTACCTTGTGCAGACGCTATTTCTCCAGTGCACATGTGAAAGGCGCTATGGATGCATGAGGCTCTTAGAGAAACGCCGTCCCCTTATTGCTGCACCCGTAAGGTAGACCCATTCGTCCTTGTCCTGCTGTTATCAGATTCTCCGATAACTCTTTGTGGGCTCAGTCTCTTATTCATGTCTGACTCTTTGCAACCCCATGGACTGTAGCCTGCCAGGCTCCTGTGTCCATGGAATTTTCCAGGCAAGAATACTGGAGTGGGTTGCCATTTCCTATTCTCGGGGATCTTCCCAACCCAGGGATCAAACCCGTGTCTCTTGGGTGTCATGCATTGGCAGGCAGATTCTTTACTGCTGCACCCCCTGGTGGCTTTATCCTTCTACAGGAGTTGGCGTCCTTAGTAGACTCCTTTCCCTACTTCCCACACCAAGAGCTGATGTGCCAGCCTAGGAAGAGTGGCACAGACAGGTGCTTTAACCTCTTCAAACTCCTTCTTTCTTGTCCTAGAAATCATCTCAGTGCCCCAGAAATCTCTCTCCCAATTTATACCTGGATGGGGAGACTATACTTCCTTTCATTGTATCACATCTATCTTCTAGGTTTTATCATGAAATTGTCATCCTCTGAAACCATAATATATCTGGCTGTTACATAGAACAGAATTTATAAATTTAGAATTTATAAATTTCTTTTTTAATCACAACCAACTAAGCCTTTAAAGATGAAGCATAGGCCTTCTTTTACAGGTGTTGAAAACTTAAACAGTCAATAAGATTAAGAAATATTTTGCTTCTTTAACAAATATAGGAGGATTACAGTTACCAACACCTCCTACGTTTGGTTGATGAAATGTGAGCAGAATAACCAGTGTCACCTCTTGAAAACATTTTCAGGTAGAAGGAACAATGTGGCACGTTTCCTTTCCCTGCCTTGGCCATTATGGAAGTATGTTTCGTGGAAAAGTATTGTCATCTTGGGTTTCTGAATGACTACCATGAAAAAGCCCCCTGCCTAACCCACAAACAAACATGAAGAGTTTGTTGTATTAGCTATTAAGATCTTAGGGTTATTTATTACAGCAGTATAATGTATAGAATTGTATAATACATACTGACTGATGTATTAACAAAGAAAAACAGTCATCACATGGTTTTCTGTAACAAAAGCCAAAATGAGCTTTATTATGCAAAGCTGAGTGTGTTTCTCTCTGCGATTAAAAGAGTGAATTCTTCCTTTGAGAAGTTTTGAGAGGGCAGAAATTTGGGAAACAATAATTGTATTCATAATTGCCTTCTATTTTTCGAATGGCCTTTCTGTGTTGGGGGAAATTCCCTTATGAGGAATTTTGTCATTCCAAACTAGAAATCAGAAATGAATTCCCAGCTTCTCTTGTAGCTAGGTTGTAGGTGTTTGACATAACTATACCTGTGGGAGATGTTGGTTTGGAAGTAGGGGACAGAATAAAGTTAGTTTGAGTAGGATTCAATTTTGCTCATGGGCAGTCTCTGGATTTGGGAGACGGTAGTGGCAGTTGACTGTGTGGATCACAATACACTGGAAAATTCTTCAAGAGATGGGAATACGAGACCACCTGATCTGCCTCTTGAGAAACCTATGCGCAGGTCAGGAAGCAACAGTTAGAACTGGACATGGAACAACAGACTGGTTCCAAATAGGAAAAGAGTACATCAAGGCTGTATATTGTCACCCTGCTTATTTAACTTATATGCAGAGTATATCATGAGAAACGCTGGACTGGAAGAAACACAAGCTGGAATCAAGATTGCCAGGAGAAATATCGATAACCTCAGATATGCAGATGACACCACCCTTATGGCAGAAAGTGAAGAGGAACTCAAAAGCCTCTTGATGAAAGTGAAAGAGGAGAGTGAAAAAGTTGGCTTAAAGCTCAACATTCAGGAAACAAAGATCATGACTTCTAGTCCCATCACTTCATGGGAAATAGATGGGGAAACAGTAGAAACCGTGTCAGACTTTATTTTGGGGGCTCCAAAATCACTGCAGATGGTGACTGCAGCCATGAAATTAAACGCTTACTCCTTAGAAGGAAAGTTATGACCAATCTAGATAGCATATTAAAAAGCAGAGACATTACTTTGCCAACAAAGGTCCATCTAGTCAAGGCTATGGTTTTTCCAGTGGTCTTGTATAGATGTGAGAGTTGGACTGTGAAGAAAGCTGAGTGCTGAAGAAATGATGCTTTTGAACTATGGTGTTGGGGAAGACTCTTGAGAGTTCCTTGGACTGCAAGGAGATCCAACCAGTCTATTCTGAAGGAGATCAACCCTGGGATTTCTTTGGAAAGAATTATGCTGAAGCTGAAACTCCAGTACTTTGGCCACCTCATGCGAAGAGTTGACTCATTGGAAAAGACTGATGTTGGGAGGGATTGGGGGCAGGAGGAGAAGGGGATGACCAAGGATGAGATGGCTGGATGGCATCACTGACTCGATGGATATGAGTTTGGGTGAACTCTGGGAGTTGATGATGGACAGGGAGGCCTGGCGTGCTGCGATTCATGGGGTCTCAAAGAGTCGGACACTTTTCAGTGACTGAACTGAACTGAACTGAACTGAAGTGGTTTCACATGCTTGTCATGGAGTGGTGTAGCAGTAGGATTCTATTTCTGTATCTCTAGCTATTTATAGATGTGTTGCAAGAGATTGACTTATTCAATTATGTGAGTCAAAAGAGAAAGTTTGAAATCTGTAGGACAGGCAGCCAGAAAGAATAGAGTATAAGCAAAATGGAATCCCATGAGCTGGGCCAAAACTGTTGTGAGCAGGCCAAATTTCCTCTTACTTTTTCAGGAAGGCCTCATCCATGTGTTTTTGGTCTTCTAACTGATTCATTAAGGCCTCTCAGGTTATCCTTGATAATCTCCCTCACTTAAAGTCAACTTATTAGGGACTTTAATTACACCTTCCATATCCATTGATAGCAGCATTTAGGTTAGTATTTAGTTAAATAACTCAGGACTGAAGCCTAACCCAGCTGACATATTTAAAAAATCCATCACCAAGTGGCATGCATATGGCAGAAGCTACAGAAAAGCCAAGATCCTTCCTTTCGGTGTGTGATGTGAGAGTGGCATTGGCTTCTTTTCTTTCTAAATCCAGCCTCTTCTGCAGCATTGCTTGTGTATTCTTCCCCTGCATGCCCCCCGCCCCCCACAGAAGCTCAGTTTTGTCTGTTCCTGTAGCTAAACATTAATTCTGAAAGCTACTAATATCTTTTCATAAATACCTTTCTAGTTAATCTAGGTGACTAGATTTTGTTTGCTCTAGCTAAAGCATCTGACCAATAGTAAAGTATCTCTCCCGTAGGGAGAATAATCACCTTTTCTTGTAAGACTAAGGTCCTTGGTCAAAATGACAATACAGATATTTCTGGGTTCTGTTCACAGGCTGGCTGTTTTTATTTAGGCCATGTTCTTTTGCTTTTAGGTTAGTAAATTATTGAAGTCATGCCCTCTCTATGGAAGATGCTTCCCTGCTCTGCTCCTCTAGTTATCTCTGTGGGTATCTTTGCAACAGAAACAGTTGGTGTAGTTATTGGAGATTTTCAGGCCTTTTAGTCCATGGAAATGTCAATATCTCCCGTTTGTTGCTTAGTGTGCTGACAGGAGAGGCCAAACTGCAGATTATGTGGAAAGTGGAAGAGGAAGAAGTAGAAGAATATAATTGAACAATAAACTAGAGAATGAAGTTTCTATTTGAATAGAGAAACTATTAATGATAGGTTATAAATTTTGTCCCAAAATATATATGTACTGTATTTTGTCTGGCTCAGTTCTTAGTAAAGACTGTTTTATGAAATATCATATCACAATCCTACTCAAAAGCTCTCACTCTAACTTCTATCTTTATATATATGTATGCATATACATATATGTAAATACACATTCAAACATGCATATGTTGACTAAAGCATCCCCCTTTATTACTCACAATAGAATGGGAAAGACTAGAGATCTCTTCAAGAAAATTAGAGATACCAAGGGAACATTTCATGCAAAGATGAAAATTGTCTCATTGCAGTGCTCCTGTTCTTAAGATTATGTAGCATTGTTGCTTGACAAAGCTGTACTCACAGCATTGAGTGAGTACAAATATATACTTCAGCATTGAGTGAAAAATATAAATACACATATGTAACATACATTAAGCCCATGTATTTATATATTTAGGTTCCACTCCTGTCTAAAACATTTTATCTCCATACTTGATTCATATGGGATGGGCACAATAAAAGACAGACTTGGTATGAACCTAACAGAAGCAGAAGATATTATGAAGAGGTGGCAAGCATACACAGAACTATACAAAAAAGATCTTCATGACCCAGATAACCACGGTGGTGTGATCACTCAGCTAAAGCCAGACAACCTGGAATGCAAAGTCAGGTGGGCCTTAGGAAGCATCACTACGAACAAAGCTAGTGGAGGTGATGGAATTTCAGCTGAGCTATTTCAAATCCTAAAAGATGATGCTGTGAATGTGCTGAATTCAATATGCCAGAAAATTTGGAAAACGCAGCAGTGGCCACAGGACTGGAAGAGGTCAGTTTTTATTCCAATCCTAAAGAGGGGCAATGCCAAAGAATGTTCAAGTGAAAAAGTGAAAGTGAAAGTTGCTCAGTCATGTCTGACTGTTTGCAGCCCCATGTACTATAAGGTCCATGGAATTTTCTAGGCCAGAATAATGGAGTGGGTCGCCTTTCCCTTCTCCAGGGAATCTTCCCAACCCAGGTCTCCCACATTGCAGGCAGATTCTTTACCAGCTGAGGCACAAGGGAAGCCCAAGAATATTCAAACTACACACAATTGCACTCATCTCACATGCTAGCAAAGTAAAGCTCAAAATACTCCAACCAAGGCTTCCACAGTACATGAACTGTGAAATTCCAGATGTTCAAGCTGGATTTGGAAAAGCCAGAGGAACCAGGAATCAAATTGCCAACATCCGTTGGATCATAGAAAAAGCAAGGGAGTTCCAGAAAAACACCTACTTCTGCTTTACTGATTACGCCAAATCCTTTTGCTGTGTAGATAACAACAAATTGTGGAAAATTCTTCAAGAGATGGGACTTACCAGACTACCTTACCTGCTTCCTGAGAAATCTGTATGCAGGATAAGAAGAAACAGTTAGAACTGGACATGGAACAACAGACTGGTTCCAAGTTGGGAAAGGAGTGTATCAAGGCTTTCACCATGCTTATTTAACTTATATATGCAGAGCACATATGTGAAATGCCAGGCTGGATGAAGCACAAGCTGGAATCAAGATTGGTGGGAGAAATATCAATAACCTCAGATACACAGATGACACCACCCTTATGGCAGAAAGTGAAGAAGAACTAAAGAGCCTCCTGATGAAAGTGAAAGAAGAGACTGAAAAAGCTGGTTTAAAAGTCAACATTCAGAAAACTAAGGTCACAGCATCCAGTCTGATCACTTCATGACAAATAGATGGGGAAACAGTGGAAACAGTGACAGACTTCATTTTCTTGGCCTCCAAAATCACTGCAAATGGTGACTGCAGCCATGAAATTAAAAGACGCTTGCTTCGTGGAAGAAAAGCTATGATCAAACTAGACAGCATACTAAAAAGCAGATATGTTAATTTGCCAACAAAGGTCCATATAGTTAAAGCTATGGTTTTTCCAATAGTCATGTATGGATATGACAGTTGGATCATAAAGAAAGCTGAGTACTAAAGAATTGATGCTTTTGAACTGTGGTGTTGGAGAAGATTCATTTTATTAAAATATAAATTTATTTATTTTAATTGGAGGCTAATTACTTTACAATATTGTATTGGAGAAGACTCTTGAGAGTCCCTTGGACTGCAAGGAGATCCAACCAGTCCATCCTGAATGAAATCAGTCCTGAGTGTTCATTGGAAGGACTGTTGCTGAAGCTGAAGCTCCAATACTTTGGCCACCTGATGCGAAGAACTGACTCATTGAAAAAGACCCTGATGCTGGGAGTGATTGAAGGCAGGAGGAGAAGGGGATGACAGAGGATGGGTGATTAGATGGCATCATTGACTCAATGGACATGACTTTGACCAAGCTCTAGGAGTTGGTGATGGACAGGGAAGCCTAGCATGCTGCAGTCCATGGGGTTGCAAAGAGCTGGACAGTACTGAGTGACTGAACTGATTATTATTATTATTATTACTTACAACAAGATGACAAAGAACACAGCTTATGGAGAGTAACTGCCTAGTTTTGTATTGTTGTTAAATTTATTTTTATTTTTTCATTGTGGTAAAATGTATGTTATATAACATGTACCATTTTAACATTTTTTAAGTGTCCGCTTCTATAGCATTAAGTACATTTACATTGTTGTACAACCATCACTACTATCCCTCTTCGACCTTTTCCGTTTTCCCATCAGTTGAGTTCAGTTCCTCAGTCGTGTCTGACTCTGTGACCCCATGGACTGCAGCACACCAGGCTTCCCTGTCCATCACCAGCTCCCAGAGCTTATTCAAATTCATGTCCCCTGAGACAGCGATTCCATCCAACCACCATCTCATCCTCTGTCATCCCCTTCTCTTCCCGCCTTTGATCTTTACCAGCATCAGGGTCTTTTGAAATGAGTCAGTTCTTTGCATCAGGTGGCTAAATTAGTGGAGCTTCAGCTTCAACCTCACTCCTTCCAATGAATATTCAAGACTGATTTCCTTTAGGATGGACTGGTTGGATCTCCTTGCAGTTCAAGGGACTTTGAAGAGTCTTCTCTAACACCACGGTTCAAAAGCATCAATTCTTTAGCACTCAGCTTTCTTTATAGTCCAACTCTCACATCCACACCTGACTACTGGAAAAACCATAGCTTTGACTAGATGGACCTTTGTTGGCAAAGAAATGTCTCTGCTTTTTAATAGGCTATCTTTGTTGGCCATAGCTTTTCTTCCAAGAAGCAAGCGTCTTTTAATTTCATGGCTGCAGTCACCATCTGCAGTGATTTTGGAGCCCAAGAAAATAAATTCTGTCACTGTTCCCATTGTTTCCCCATCTATTTGCCATGAAGTGATGGGACCAGATGCCATGATCTTCGTTTTCTGAATGTTGAGTTTGAAGCCAACTTTTTCACTCTCCTCTTTCACTTTCACCAAGAGCCTCTTTAGTTCTTCTTCACTTTCTGGCATAAGGGTGGTGTCATCTGCATATCTGACGTTATTGATAATTTCATTTTCCTATAGTAAAACACTGTACCCATTAAAATATAACTCTCCATTCCCCCCTTTTCCAGTTCCTGCCAACCACCATTCTACTTTATGCCTCTATGCATTTGAGTACTTCATGTAAGTGGAATCTTATAACATTTATCCTTTCGTGTCCAGATTATTTCCCCCAGCAGGATGTCTTTTAGGTCATCCATGTTGTAGCATGTATGAAAATTTTATTCCTTTTTAAGACTGAATAATAGTCTATTGATTGTATTTACCATGTTTGTTTATCCATTCATCTGTCAATTTGAGTTGTTTCCTCTTTTTGGGTATTGTGAGTAATGCTGCTATGAAATGGGTTACAAACATCTGAGTCCCTGCTTTCAGTTAGTTATTGTGTATATCCAGAAGTGAAATTTCTGACTCATATGTTAATTCTGTGTCGAATTGGAACTGCCTTACTGGTTTCCACAGCCTCTGTACCATTTTACATTCCCATCAGCAGTGTGAAAACATTTCACATCCTTGCCAAAACTTGTTTTCAATAACCATCTTAAGAGGTGTAAAGTTTTATCAAGTATATTTTCTATCTTCTTGATGCATTGGCATTTGGCTTCTGACTCTAGAGATGCTGCCCCTCCTAGGGCTAGCCAGAGCCTACAGAGAGGAATTGATTCCCCTGTGAGTGCATCTTTGACACACAAACCAACGATTTAGAGTGTGCAGCCCCACCATCTCATTTAGGAAGTTCTCACACACCAAGTCAGTATTCTTCCTTCTCTGAATCACCCGTGGCCATCCCATGGAGCATCCCTATAGTCTAGAGCCTGCTGAAATCATTCAAAATAGCCAATCCTAAACTGAGCCTCCTGGCCCATTTCTCCCCAGGAAGACCCCAATAAAGACTCTGGGCCGTGCTCTCCTCTCTTCCTGCCTCCTAACTCACCTCTCTGCTTCCACATGTGGTCTTGAATGGCTTGACATACTGTTTCTTGCAATCTATGAGCATAAACTTCTTCATAACAATCCTTTTCTTGTCCATGTATCTTATCGTACGTGATTGAAATAGACTTCAGGTACATTTTCAGAGCAAGATGTTATCTCATTGTGGTTGTAATAAGCATTTCCCAATGTTAGTGTTGTTGAGCATCTTTTTTTTTTTTAATTTTATTTTTATTTTTTAGTTTTTTATTTTTTAAATTTTAAAATCTTTAATTCTTACATGCATTCCCAAACATGAACCCCCCTCCCACCTCCCTCCCCATAACATCTTTCTGGGTCATCCCCATGTACCAGCCCTAAGCATGCTGCATCCTGCGTCAGACATAGACTGGCGATTCAATTCACATGATAGTATACATGTTAGAATGTCATTCTCCCAAATCATCCCACCCTCTCCCTCTCCCTCTGAGTCCAAAAGTCCGTTATACACATCTGTGTCTCTTTCCCTATCTTGCATACAGGGTCGTCATTGCCATCTTCCTAAATTCCATATATATGTGTTAGTATACTGTATTGGTGTTTTTCTTTCTGGCTTACTTCACTCTGTATTATCGGCTCCAGTTTCATCCATCTCATCAGAACTGAATCAAATGAATTCTTTTTAACGGCTGAGTAATACTCCATTGTGTATATGTACCACAGCTTTCTTATCCATTCATCTGCTGATGGACATCTAGGTTGTTTCCATGTCCTGGCTATTATAAACAGTGCTGCGATGAACATTGGGGTACATGTGTCTCTTTCAATTCTGGTTTCCTCAGTGTGTATGCCCAGAAGTGGGATTGCTGGGTCATAAGGTAGTTCTATTTGCAATTTTTTAAGGAATCTCCACACTGTTCTCCATAGTGGCTGTACTAGTTTGCATTCCCACCAACAGTGTAGGAGGGTTCCCTTTTCTCCACACCCTCTCCAGCATTTATTGCTTGCAGATTTTTGGATCGCAGCCATTCTGACTGGTGTGAAGTGGTACCTCATTGTGGTTTTGATTTGCATTTCTCTAATAATGAGTGATGTTGAGCATCTTTTCATGTGTTTGTTAGCCATCTGTATGTCTTCTTTGGAGAAATGTCTATTTAGTTCTTTGGCCCATTTTTTGATTGGTTCGTTTATTTTTCTGGAGTTGAGCTGCATAAGTTGCTTGTATATTTTTGAGATTAGTTGTTGTCAGTTGCTTCATTTGCTATTATTTTCTCCCATTCAGAATCTTTTTATATGATTATTGGTCATTTCCTTATCTTTGGAAAAGTATCTAAGCCTCTTTTTAAATTGAGTTGTTGGTTTTTTGGTTGTTGTTGAGTTCTAGGAGGTCTTTAGATAGTCTAGGTATTATTTTGAAATTTGCACGTATTTTTCCATTCTGTGTGTTTCCTTTTTACCCTGTAATACTGTCCTTTGATGTACCTGACATTTAAATTTTGATGAAGCCTGATTTGTCCATTTTTTTTCCTTTGTTGCTTGGCTTTGGTGTGATATCTTAGAATGAACACCAATTCTAAGTTTAATTTGCTGGCATGACATTTTTCTTATTGTCTCTTCATATCTTTTTGCTATATGTATATCTAGACATTGTGTGATATCACTTTTTTCATTCTTGACATGTTAATTATGCCTTCATTTTCTTTCCTCATCAGTGTGGCTGGGTTTATCATCCTTACTGCTGTATTTAAAGAACAAGCTTTTAGTTTCGCTGACTGTCTCTGTTTTCTTGTTTTATTTAATTTGTTTATGCTTTAGTTGTTATAAGTCTTTCTCCTACTTAATTTGGCTCTCTTTGCTCTCCTTTTTTTTTTCTTTATATAGAAGCTGTGGTCATTTGAGATCTTTCATTTTTTCTAATATTAGAATTTATTTATGTAAATATATCCCTAACTAGTGTTAGTAGCATTGCACAGATTTTAATTTTCAACTTTATTTAGTTCAGAATACTTTATAATTTCCTTTTAAATTCTTCTCTAAACTGTGGGATTATTTTGAAGAGTGTTATTTAGTTTTAAAACACTTATTACTAAATTTCTAATTTAGTTCTGTGTTGATAAGATACTTTCTGTGACTTAAGATTATTTTAAATGTATTTAGACTTGTTCTTTGACCCATATTAATAATATGATCTATTCTGGTATTTCATGTGCCCTTGAAAACTATATGCATTCTGCTGGTAGAGTGTTTAATTAAGTTAAGATTGTTGATTGTGCTGTTCAAATAGTCAATTTCCTTATTTTATTAACTTGTTCTATCATTATTGATTGAGGGGGTAATGAAATCTCTGACTATTATTGTGGATTTGTCTGCTACAGAGTTCCATTTTAACATCTTATCACAAACAACAGCGGTGTTATCTCTGTATGTATGTAAATGGTTGTGTATTCATTTTCTACTGATGCCAAAACAAATTACCACAAACTCCGCAGTTAAAGCAACACCCTTTTATTATCTCACAGTTTCTTAGTTCATAAATCTGGGTGTGGCACTACTGGGTTCTCTGCTCAGTGTTTTACCGAGTAAAATCAAAGTGTCAACTGGGCTCAGCTCAAGTCCTCTTCAAGTTTGTTCAGGTTGTTAGCAGAGTTTAGTCCCTTGCAACTGTTGGACTGAGGTCCCTACTTTTTTTCTTGGCTGTGAGCTAGGGGTCGCTCTCAGTTACTACAACTTGTAGCCACGTTGTCCTGCACAACACAGCAAGCTAGGTCTTCAAACTCAGCAGGAGAATTTCTCTCCATTCTAAAAGGATTCAGGGCCTCTTTTAAGCCCTTACATCACTAGGTCAGCCCCACCCCAGATTATCTCCCTTTTGATTAACTCACAGTCACCTGTTAGGGACCTTACTTACATCAGCAAAATCCCTTGGAATGGTCATGTCATGCAATCTTCTGAGAAGAGTGATACATCATAGTCACAGGTCCTGCCCACAACTCAATGAGTGGGAATTATAGAAAGTCATGCGCCACTGGAGGTCATTTTAGAACCCTGCCTACTGCATATCCTATGACCGGGAAAATAATGTGAAATGATACATACCACAGTGATTCATTTGGCCTGTGATGGGGTCAGGTAGAATCAATGAGAATGAGAGAAAGAAGTAAGCAACAACAAAAACACCTACAAAAAAGCAACTCTAGGAAAATGAGAGGAAAAAGTCAAAATATAAAATTAGGTAAACATGTAGAGCACAAAATCTACTATGTAATGAAAGTATAAAACTGTAAGTAAGGGGACTTCCCCGGTGGTCCAGAGGTTAAGACGATGCTTCTGCTATAGTGGGCACATTTTCCATCCCTGGTAGGGGAGCTAAGACCCCACAAACTGTGTGGAGTGCCATTATTTTTAATGTAAGTAACCTTTTGAATATGCACATGACTAAGACTGGGAGCTTTATTAGAAAATAAAAATACTTAACTTTGACCTGAAGCCAGAATTATGGATGATTTTTGCCTTGAATTTTATTTTAATAGAAGGTTTTAAATAAAGCAAAATCATAAACAATGAACACAACACATTTTTATACTTGGCATTCATTCTGAAAAGTTTCTTTCTGTTAGAGATAATAGCATCTCATGGGCAAAACTGCTTTTATTATTATCATTTTTAGTGTTTCCCTTATCCAGAGGGTTAAAGTTTACTAAGGCAGGCAAAGAACAGTTCCATAATGGCAGACAGGGACGTAGAGGAGAAATCAACTTCTGAAAGGTAATAAACTACCACGCCTTTAATTTTCCATGGGATGCCACAGTTTGAGATAATCTGATTCATCTCATCCACTAATATATGAGTGAATATGGATGCTTAAGTTTGAGTTTCAGGGTATTTGAAGATGTAGTTGTTCTTTATGGCTGCTGTTAGGCACATGAAAGCCCTGAATCTAAACAAGAATTTCTCCTTTTTTCTCCTCCACACACATTATATTGAGCTGTCATTCACAGCCACAGCAGGAAAACAAAACTGTCTTGGAATAACTTGGATGACAGACACTCTCTAATGGTATGTAGCTCTCAAAAAAAAAAAAAAAGTAAGAAAAAATCACATCACAACCGATCTTTGATGTGCTCAGTATTTCCAGATCCATCTTACAATGACAAATTAAAACATCTACACAATGAACTTTGACATCGGCATGAATGCAACTCTCCCTGGTCCTATATAGTTTTCATTTTTTCTGCTCCACATCTTTGATAATACTCTCAAAATGTCCCAAATCCCTTCAAAAGCAACTCACCAACAACTGGTAGTTGAAAATAATCTCTACATTTCACAGCTCAGCCAATTTAACCCCCTGTTGAAAGAAGTCAAAGTATGAAGTTAAACCCTGAAGAGTACAATTGTGGAAAATCAAATTCTGGAATGACAGCTTTAAAAAGCTTATTCATTATTACAACAGCATTGAAACACTGTACCATTCAACATAAACTGTCACTTACTAATAAACAGTTGACTGTGACATTTTTTTCTATGACCACAATCATTTGTTCACCTATCTCACTTTAATTATGTTTTTTTGAAAACCAGACTGACTTTTTAAAATTAATTTATTTTTATTGAAGGATAATTGCTTTGCAGAATTTTGCTATGTTCTGTCAAACCTCAACATGAATCAGGCATGTAAGTGAGTGAGTGAAAGTCGCTCAATCTTGTCTAACTCTTTGCGACCCCATGTACTATACAGTTCATGGAATTCTTCAGGCCAGAACACTGGAGTGGGTAGGCTTTCCCTTCTCCAAGGGATCTTCCAAACCCAGGAATCAAACCCAGGTCTCCCGCATTGCAGGCGGATTCTTTACCAGCTGAGCCACAAGGGGAGCTATGAATCAGGCATAGGTATATACATATCCCCTCCCTTTTGACCCTCCTTCCCATCTCCTGCCCCATCCCACCCCTCTAGGTTGATACAGAGCCCCTGTTTGAGTTTCCTGAGCCATGCAGCAAGTTCCTGTTGGCTATCTAGTTTACATATGGTAATGTATGTTTCCTCGTCACTCTTTCTATACATCTCAAGAAGTTGTGGTATATATACACAATGGAATATTACCCAGACTGACTTTTGATAAGAGTAATATACCAGGGTGATGTTTAGCAAATTGTTTCTCAAGTCCAAGTCATAATTGGGCATAGATAATATATGAGTACAGAACCTATCCAAAATGCAAATTGACTGTAGTGTGTCCAGTGGAATAGAATGCATAGAAAACTCTAAGTAATTTAATTTTTCTTCTGTCATTTTGAAATTCTCAGTAGAGAGTTATAAATTTCCAAAATTATGTTTCCTTTCACTAAGTATTTATTGAGTTTCTAGTTTATTGCAGGCGTTTGCGTGCCATTAGGGTACAGAAACAAACAATGCAAAGAGGATCTTTGCCTTCATAGGACTTGTAACCTTCCTGCAGAGACATTTAGCAGTTGCTTTAGGGTATATGTAAGTTATGGTGATGATTTTCTACTCTCATTTGCTGGGTATCCATTGGTGCATTTCATTGGTCAGACAGTCTACATTCACTGCGTGATATGTGCCAGGCATCATGTTAAAATTACATAAATACAAAAGGAACTAAAAAAGCAGCAGAAAAGAGACCTCTTAAATGTAACACTTCCATATGATAAATTTCGGACTTGTAACATGTAAAATGTAGAGAGTTACTGAATAAAATATAGCATACTCTTACCTGTTGTGTATATGTGTATATATGTATATATGCATGTATGCGTATATGCATGCATTCTACATATCTACCTCCATACCTACCTACTTATTGATGGGAAAGGAAGACAGGATTGGACAAGGAGGATTCCAGGGAGTGAAAATGGGAGCCATTAAAGATCATTTTTCCAAGTCTTTCATCTTTCTACCATTACTTGAATCCCAAAACTAGAATCCAAAGTTCTTAATTTCTGATAGCTCAGAAATTAAGCTGAAGGTAAAGAATCTGCCTGCAATGCAGGAGACCCCAGTTCAGTTCCTGGGTTGAGAAGATCTGCTGGAGAAGGGATAGACTACCCACTCCAGTATTCTTGGGCTTCCCTTGTGGCTCAGCTGGTAAAGAACCTGCCTGCAATGTGGGACACCTGGATGTGACCCCTGGGTTAGGAAGATCCCCTGGAAAAGGGAAAGGCTACCCACTCCAGTATTCTGGCCTGGAGAATTCCATGGACTGTATAGTCCATGGGGTCGCAAAGAGTCGGACTCTACTGAGTGACTTGCACTTAAGGCCCTCATCACATAGTGAAGCTACATCAGAAGGAGGATTAGCGACAAATAAGCGGGTGCGGTTGAGAGTTCTGATATGGCTGCAACCATTGTTGCATAATAAGTCCCCTTGGAATTTAGTGGCTTAAAGCAGTTACCCTTTATTATTGCTAACAAATCTATGAGTCATGCGGGTGGTTCTGCTGACCTGGGTGAGGTGCAGCTGATCTCGGCAAGTCTTGCTTATGTATCTCTGGTCAGCTGGAGTGTAGGCTAAATGCTGGCAGTTGTCTGGAGGGAAGGTGGGGTGATGGTCACGTAGCCTCCGTCTTCCAGCAGGTTACAAGCTCAGGCTTGTGCACAGGATGCAGGCAGGGGCCCAGAGGGAAAGTGGAGACGTGCGAGAGCTCTGAGACCTAAGTTCAGGATGAGAAGAGAGCCACCTATACTGCTTTCTACTGGTTAAATAAGGTTGTAAGACCAACCTAAATTCAACAGGGGGAGAAATAGCTCCACCCTTTGATGGCAATTTTCACAGAACTCACATTGACAAAGGATGCGGATACCTGGAGAGAAATACTTGAAGCCATTTTTGTTGCAAACAATCTATTACCTTCTGGCTAGTATGGATCTAAAAGCATTCTGGGCTTATCAGATGCCTAGGACATTTGGTAAAGTTGGGGGTGTGCCACATTAATCACCACAGGACTTTTTTTGGTACCCTGAAACCCATTTTTCTGTTATTCCTACCCTTGACCACTTCCTGTGATAAGTTTATAACATTTCAAAAATTCCAGTGTCCGGCCCAGTTTTTCATTTTCCTGTTTAGTGTTCTCAAGCTGCAGATTAGGTCTCTTAATTAAGCTATGGAGAATTCATTATAAATGTTATAGCATATAAAGTTCTGCTCCCCGATGTTTGTACTAGTTACTGATAGAGAAACGTGCACATTGTGAAAGCGATTGGGAGAAAAACAAAGGGAAAGGCTCTAAGTGTCTAAAAGCATCAAGAAATAGCATCCTTGCCACCCTGTGGAAGTTTCTGAAATTGCATTATCCCAAAGCACTGAAAATATGGCCACTTGCACTTCTCTGTGTAAGCTTCTGGGCATCATGGTGCCCAGCACGGATTAAATGAACGGCACCAGGGGGAAGGACTCTTCCATGTGGCAGAACTGAACAGAGCCAGTACTTATACCTCGTTCTGTCAAGTTTCCAACCCTACCATAAGCCTCACCTCAATAATGGTGGGAGATGTCTGAGTCTCATCTCAGGATCAGGATTTCCGAGCCAGAAGAAACCTCTGAATTCATTTAATTCAATTCTCAGAGCTTCTCACTAGGTCAACTTTTTTTAAAAACTACAACTTACAAAGAAGTACACAGATAGTTTAATATCCCAGTGAGTGCACAAAGTGACTTTACCATGTGACCTGCACCCGGAACAAGAAATATAATAGAAATTACCAGCACCCTAGAAGCCCACCTCAGCCTCCCTTACAGTCACTACCTCTCCCCCTTTATCCTGACTTCTAAACAGCGTAGCTTAGTTTTGCCTCTTTGGGGGCTTTTTATAAGTGGAATTATACTGTTCTCTTTTGCATCTGGCTTGCTTGCTCAATATCCTGTCTGTGGGATCCATCCACATGCTTATGTGTTCTTGCAGAGCATTCATTTTCATCAGTGTTACATTCCAGTACATGAATAGAAAGCAGTGATCCATTTCTGTCGCTTATGGTCACTTGAGTTGTTTGCAGTTTTTGCCTGGCACAAATTATCCTGCTATGAACATTTCAGTACACATTTTTCAGTGCATATAAGCTTGTTTCTCTGTTGTGTGTCCACACCTGTGTCGAATTCCTAGGTCACATGTGTTGACTTGGTAAATTCTACCAAATAGTTTTCCAAAGTGGTTGTGGCAATTATGAACACTGGGGGTTATGAACTTTGAGGGGACAATTCCATCTATAACACTATGGACTCCTATTTTTCTTAACTCTTATTCTCAAATAATTACTTGAAAGATTTCCAGGCAGTTGCAAAAATGCATATAGGGAGGTCCCAAGCACCTTTCATTCAGCCTCCTTTAATGTTAGCATCTTGTATAATCTGTTTTTTTTCTCTTTTTAATAAGAAGCAAATGGTCTGACTGAGGCCTCACAGCTAATGAATTATACATTTATAGCTAAAGCACAGGCTTCCTGATGACTCATGAAAAGCTGTATAAAATTCTCTTTAACATTATCTTATATTTTACAAAATCCCTTTATGATTTACAAATTATGAAATAATATAGTCTCTGTGATCTCTCAGTAAAATGCAAAAACATTTACCCATTTTCTAGGGTGTGGGGGCAAGATTAGCATCAAGCCTGGTGCAGGATCAGTGTTCAATAGATGGTAGTTGCTTATTATTATATTATATATATATTAATATATGATATATAATGTAATATATTATACTATTATTATAGCAGATTATCCCAGACTCTGAACATTTTTATCACCATTTCTTAGTATAAGGATATGGTGCACAAAGAGATGATATGCTTTTTCAAGGGACCAAGTTGATAAGCCACAGAGCCTGGACTCGGACTTGAACCTCTGACCCTATACTTCAGTTGCTGATTGTGACAACATCCTTGATGATACACAGTGTGTTGTGTTTCTTCCCTTCCTTGTATCAGTTCCCTACTTTCCAACAAGTATTTTCCAGCACTACATCCCAATTAAAGTGTTTACACTAAAACTTCTGCTCAAGACCTGTCCTTGGGGGATCCAAACTACAACGCTCAGTTGCATGCACTATCTTCTCCTTCCATCCATCTCCTTAATTTCTACTCTGATCCAAAAGGCAGCTTTCAAAAAGTGGTTTATTTGTGAAACTTTCAGGCTTCTCCATTTTTCCCCCAAAGTTGGTATACACACGGCTGGTTCTTTGTACAGTACTAATATTTTCTGTGGCCACCGTCTTCATCTCATGGTTTTTATCCAGATCAATTGCTTGAAGGACTCTGGCTTGGAAAGGTTTTGTGTTTTACTTGACTTTCTTATGAGGAATATTTGTATGTTACTGGAACATTCTCTCTCATTCCTTGACCTGAGATACTTCAAGAGTAAGCCCTTTTCTGTTAGCATAAAGGTCATGCTTTCTTCATTTAAAGCAAATCCTGAAGCATGTGAGTTTAACTAATGGTTAAGTCCATATTAAGTTTAATTGCAAATAGATGAGTATATAGCATTCTGGTTCATGCCCCAATGATTTATGAAATACAAATGTGCTGGAATATTGCTGTTTAAATCCAAGGCAGGAGAGAAAGGCCCAGCAATCACAAGGACAACCTTAGGACAAAAGCCACTGCTAAGCATTATTCAGGCAGTTAAGATTAACATGGGATGGCACAACCTTCCATTAGTTACTCACCAGCAGACACATAAACAAGAAATGAGAGCTGGATTGTAGCTCTTTGGTGTATTATTTTTAAATGAGAAAATAGAAAAACACAGAGGCTGAGCAAGGATCCAGGGTCATGCAATTGGCTAAGTTGCCAAGTCCTCTCAGTCCTAATTCATTGGACCAGCAGGCATCTTAGAGAGTGCGAAGACCCACAAGCTCAAGCAGGTCCCTCAGACTTTGGCACGCATTGGAGTCACCCCAGGGGGATTGTTAAAAGAAGATCACTGTGTTCCATCGCCCAAAATTTCTGATTCAGTAGGGCTGGGCTCTGGGGCACTGAGAATTCGCATTTCTAAGAAGTTCCTAGGTGAGACTGAGGTTTGCTAGTCTAGGGACCACATTTTGAGAATGACTACTCTAGTGAGATCAATTTATTCTAAAATGGACCTCAGATGATACTAGTGCAGGGAGCATGGCCTATCCCGCTGGCAGACCCCAGGGAACTCTATTGCTAGAAGCAAGAGGCTTCACCTTCAGGCCTGGGCAGAGAGTGTTAGAGGTGCAGTGCCAAGGAATTAGGGCTCAAAACTAGGCTACCAAGAAGAATTTGGATTTGCAAAGATAAGTAAGAAACACAGGCAGAAATGAGACTGAAGTTTAGAACTGCTGAGCCCCGGAAGCACCAAGGTCCGGAAGCATGACCCTAGCGCTTTTCAACCAGTTTGCTTCCTGTTGATACTTGACTTCTGACATCAGGGGAGAAGAGAGTTTTTAATCTCAGGTAAATGCTGAACTATGAGGAATAAAAGTATCAAATCAATATAGTTCTTTTTTTCCTCTAATACCTGTGTCTGAACGTTTCTTACCGAGGATACTTGTGATGCATGCATGGGTGTAACCCCACTCCTAAAATACCTTTGTCTATGCCCTTTCCTTAGATTTTTTTCCAGTCCTCCCTGGCATCATCATCTAGTTTTGTGCTCCAGACCTCTGTTAATTATGAAAAGAAGCTCCTTTCCATCTATCTTATTTAAACATAACACCCCCCCCTTCCCTAATACTAGGTGCAGATTGAATTTAATGGAAATGTCTTGAGCTGCGGAATCTTATATAATTGATTTTCAGATCTTACCCCAGCAATTTACTGGCTTTGAATCTTACTCAAGTCATTAAATCTCCATGAGGTGGTTTTTCTCATCTGTCTTATTCAACTTGGGCCACCATAACAATATTACAGACTGCGTGGTTTAAATGACAGAAATTTGATTTTCACAGTTCTGAAGGCTTGAAATCTATGAACAAGGTGCTGCCTAATTTGGTTTCTGGTGAGGCTGTATTTCTGGCTTGCAGTGACTACCTTCCTGCTGTGTCCTCATGTGGCCTCTCTTCTCTGCATGAGTGGAGAACAAGAGCAAGCTCTGTGTCTCTTCCTCTTCTTACCAGGACTCCAACCCAGTCATATTAGGGTTCTACTCCTGTGACCTCATTTAACCTCCATTACCTCCTCAAGGCCCCTATCTCCAAATACAGTCACATTGGGGGTTATCAACTCTGGGGAAAAGACTGTTCAGTCCATAACATTGTCTAATTCAGATGAGAATCATAACATGTAGCTCAACAGTGTATTGCTTTCAGATTTGAGAAAACAGGTCTTTGCTAAATGTGAAATCTTTTTTCTCTTCATTTTATTGTCTTTCTCCTTCTCCTGTAAAATAAAATTTGTTCACTGGTTCATTATTTCTTTAACAGACTGATTACTTATTATATGCTTATTCCATTTCTCAATGCCAGAAATATAGTGAACTAGCCACATGTGGAGTTTGTTCTTTGGGAGATAACTTATGAAATGTAAATATACCTACTTTTCTGGTTGTGATAAGGAATATGATATAAGATCAAGCATGAGGTTATTTCCTGTATGGTGGGCACAGAAGGCCTCTCTGGAGATGTAATATTTACCTGGTGTGAAAGACTGATTGAACAGTGTAAAGACCCTGAGTCAGGAAGTTGTATCTTTCCTTCCTGGCAACCATAGTTATTCTTATTTATGGCAGAAGGAAAATAATATAATTAGTTTCTGTTATATGATAAGCAATGAAGCTTGGTGATTTTAGAAAAAACTGAAGTTGAGTCCAGGTTCTTTCTTTAATTGCTTTGGGACTGACAAATTACATAGCCTCTCAGAGCCTTGGACTCCTTACTAGGAAAAACTGTTAAATAAGTGTCTTGCTCATATAGCTTCTGTGAGGTTTAAGAGAATTATTGCAAGGAAAGAAAAGTTTCAATAAAACTCCATTATGCCATCAGGTGGTGCTAATGGTAAAGAACCTGCTTGCCAAGCAGGAGGCATAAGAGATGCAGATTCAGTCCCTACATTGGGAAGATCCCCTGGAGTAGGAAACGGCAACCCACTCCAGTATTATATTTTTGCCTGGAGAATCCTTTGAACAGAGGAGCCTGGTGGGCTAGAGTCCATTGGGTTGCAAAGAGGTGGACATGACTGAAACAATTTAGCATGCACACACTCATACTATCATTCTTATTCCCAGTTTCCAAAGAGGACTGCCAAATGCCTGATAGTATTTATGGCCTATGTGGGATTTCACTATTGGAAAACTACTAATATTTGAACAATGATTATTTATGAGGATACAAAAGCACCTTTCCCTTTAGGGATTAGAAAACTTAAAGAAGGAATGGAGTGTGTGTGTGTGTGCGTGTGCGTGTGTGTGTGTGTGTGTGTGTGTGTTGAAAATACAGCATTTGGAATTATCTAGAACAGTAGTGGAAACTATGGTGAATTGGAAGATATAGTGACCTCTGCGTAACATTTGCCTATGTTTATTTCTTAATTTTTGTAAGTTTACCATGTTCATGCAAGATCTGAATATTAGGAGAAGCTGGGTTTGGGTTGTGTAATAAGCTATGTACTATCTTTGCAATTCATAAATTATCTCAAAATTAAAAGTTTTCTTTAAAGTGTTGAATTAAGAAAGAGCTGGAGCGCCTATGACAGTTTTTAATAGTGTTTTATGGGACACATATTTGTTCTCTGAAAATAGGATTATTTTTTCTGGAAACAGCTACAATGCATCCAGAAAAATTTGTTGCAGAGAAGTGTTGTATGCCACTGAAACCAGTTTCCTCTTTGCTCTGGGCTCAAGTTAAACTACATTTACCAGCCTCCTCTGTGGTCATCTGACCATGTCTGGTAGGAGGAATGTGATCAGCAATAATCTTCTGGATTTCCCCATCTAAGACCCTTGGGGAAAGAGAGAGAACAGGATAGGAGGAAACTAGGCCTTGAATGAGCCTGTAAGTCTGCTATCCAATCAGAAATTCAGTGTGGGCTTTGAAGGAATGAGAAATTTAGGGGCAGCATTGAATTACTGAAATTGGTTACTTAACAAACAAATGCAAAAGTCTAGGCAGCATGCTATGGAATTTAATTGGGCAATATTGTTTTTGGTTAAGCATAATTTGGTCCTGCAAAAAAAAAAAATTCCCAAAGGAGATAAGTATTCCCAATATAAATGTCCATGGTACACATATTGAAATGAGATACTTTATGTGAATATGTGCTTCTTGGTATTTCTATTTCAGTGGTTTCTATTCACATATGATTTAGAGACTGTAAGCACCTTTAAGGCAAATGATCATGCCTGTCTTGTTCTTGAGTGTATTCTCAGAATTAAACTCAGCACAATGCATTCAATGACATTTAATTGAATCCAGAAAAAAGTGGAAATAACTGAATGACTGCGATTGATTGATTGATACAGAACAAGGAGAGGGTTTTTCATTGCATCTTTTGAGACAGACTAACAGAGTCAGTTCTTTTTGTAGTTAAAATACACTTTTCTATCTCACCTGTTTGAATTGAGTGAAATGAAATAGTGCTTTTTGTCTGACACTATATATTTTTGTTTTAAATTTTTTGCTTAGCACATAGTAAGTGCTAAATAAATACCTGTTGAATGAATTTTACAAAAACTCTCCAAGTATCTTGTTATCTTGGGGGTGGATGGAGATGAGAACTAACTGCATCGTGTTGCTGTAGATCGCTGATGATAACTAAATTTATGTTTGTACGTAGTGAAGACTACAGCTGAACTCCTACTTGTATCTCCTACAAGGGTGTGCTATCGGTCCTAGTGTGTGAGTGCTCGGTTGTATCTGATTCTTTGCAACCCCATGAAATGTAGTCCACCAGGCTCCCCTGCCGGGAGCCAGCGTGAGGAACTCCGTCCATGGCAAAGGTCATGAGAAAGGAGGCTTTGGCATACGCAAAGGCAGGATCGAGCCTCAGGAAACCCCCTGTTCCCGAGCATCTACCCCCAAAACCAGAGCCTGATTTATGCTCTCACCTACACCTCTGACTCTACGGGGGGCTCTCCCCCATCACCATTTCTCTCGGATAATGAGTTAACTTGCAGCTCCAGTTAATGAAAATTCCTGGGCATGACAAGAGTGTTTCAACTTACAAACTCCTCTGAAGGTTCTGTAGCCTGCCTGAGCAGGTTCGTCCAGCCACATGTGATTGTTTACAGCCTCCCAACCGTGAGAGGCACGAGATGCTTTAAAGTTTCTATATACAGGCTCTTTTGAGAAGTTAGAAAATTATTAGTATAGTATAGTGGGTTGATTAGAAATTATATTGGTGAAGGGTTTTTCATTTGTTGAGCCAATATTTGCTGCTAAATCTCCATATTCCCTGCCCTTATAATGAATATAACTAGCATATAGGAGAAATAAGTATTAACCTTTAAGATTAATCATGTTAAACCTTAGGCTAAGTAAATTCCTTTCTTGACTGTAACCCACTACACCCTCACCCTATAGGAATGCAACTTTGTTTGGAGGGTGGCGCTTGGTTTATGAAAAAATCACCCCTGGAAAAAATAAGTTTTCTGGTTGACTGACCATTATCAGAAAGGGCCATAAAATGTAAGCAGGCCTCATGGCCAGAAGATGATGTAAAACCCCTAAGACCTTTGTATAATTTTATATGAAGGACCTGATTGTGACAAGGGTCAGGTCTGCTGACCCCATGTGACTCTGTATTTATCCCTATGTATAACAAAAAGTATATAAGCAAACCTGAAAAATAAAGAAATGGGATCAGTTTCTGGAAAGACTGATTCCCCCGTGTTGTTCTTTCTTTCCCCTTCTGGCTGAATTCCCATCTGGAACGTGGGTACTCACCAAGCCTGTTAATTTTGCCTGGGCTTCTAAGATCGGACCGGGGAGGCCTCAGTGCCTCCTCTCCTTTGGGAGAACGGAAAGACGCCTGTGGCCTACTTAGGTGGTGATTGGTATTCCACATAAACCAAGTTATTCAGACTCTTTTTCTCCACTAATTTTCCTACTACGCCTTTCTTTTATAATCTCTCTTTATATAAGTAATTAAATAAGTTTTTTCCTAGGACGCCTACTCCGTCTCCCCTTCGAATTACCCTGGATCCCCCCGGGCTGGACCCCGGCACTCCCGTGTCCATGGAATTGTCCAGGCACAAATACTGGAGTAGGTTGCCATTTCTTACTTCAGAGAAGCTTCCCAACTCAGGAATTGGACCCATGTCTCTCGAGTCTTCTGCATTGTCAGGCAGATTCTTTACCACTGCACTACAGGTCCCAGATAAAAATGTAATTAGTGATTGACATAGGAGAGCACTGAGGAAATTAACTCTTGTTTTGACTGATGAAGAAAACTTTTCAGCACTTTATATATTGGGTTAAAGTAATTAAAGGAATAAGAATTTAAAAATAGCATGCAAGTCTAAGAATGAATTAGAATAAAATTTTCCTCTATCATAAATCCAGATATTGCAAGATCATTCATATGTGTTCTCATTTGTTAGTGCCCATAGTTTATGCTAAAAGAAATTAAAAAGCTGTAAAGTATCCTCTTGTGAGATATTACATTCTAGATTTTTCTGTTTGCAGGGTTTCTCAGAAACTGCTAAAATTAATTTCTAAACTCTGCCCTTTAGATTGCAGCCACCAAGAGGAAAAAGAAGGGAAACAGACAACAGAAATGTATATCACAACAAATAAACTAAGAATATCTCCAAATTAATAAAGTCTTCTAATGAACAGCTCCGCTGAATGAAGTATTAGGACATGGATGCAATGGAGATACATGAAGTAGTTTCATTCTGAAGCTGACATAAAATAACAGTAAAACAAATAGCTTTGTGTCAGGATAATTTCAGATCTATTAATCTGTGTTTTGAACCCACTGCTGTGCAGTGAGCAGACAGACAGAAGGCTGTTTGTGTCTCGTCCTCACTCTTCCCATCACTCTCCACCCCGTTCCAGCAAGTGGGCATTGCTTTCCCTTGATTCCCTTGATTTGATTCAGGATGGGGATGCATGTACACAGGATGGGGACACATGATTCATGTCAATGTATGGCAAAAGCCACTACAGTATTGTAAAGTAATTAGCCTCCAATTAAAATTACTACATTAATTTAAAAATAATTTCTGTTTTATAGAAAAAAGAAAATTAATTTCTTGAAGAAAATCTATTTTCTTCTTTTCTGTTTCAAAAGCTAAAACTCAGTAAGACTAAATGAGACCCTTCCCATGAAGGTGGACAGGTACTTTAGTCAGAAAAGAGGCAGATGAATACTTGTCAAAGAAGAGAGTCATAAGTTGAGGAAAAAAAAATATTTCCCCCAAAATGGGGAAGAAATGGAAATTTGTGTGTCTAGCAAGAATCTATCACCCAAGATCCCCCTTTCCTGCCCCCAATGCTCCAAAACCCTTCAAGACTACAGAGGAAATAACTCTGTGATCCCCCAAGGGGACTGGACAGAGTGGATGTGATTCCACAGCTTATGAAAATTCTTGTCCAAGGTGCCTAGAAAGCTGCAGAGCTCTTAGGCTCCAGAGACAAGGTTACCTGGAGGATGAAGAATTCATAAGCTATTAGTATGTGCTGGCAATGAGCTTACTCCCCGCCCCCCACCAAGTGTTCTGTTCTGCCCGAGAAACCTGGGGTCATTCAAGGCTTTGCCAAGTAATGCTGGAAAGAATGAGGCAGGGTGAAGGCAGAATTGTGGGATAGCTTCTAGTAATGAATAAGATTTAATTTTCCATTCAGACTTGAATTTAGACTTAATGTGATTGAAAGAACATAAAGAAGTGTGACGTTTCTTTGATTTTGAATTGTAGTGGTAGCAAATTCATACCACCTACTTGTTTTTAAGATTATCTTTTCTGTGGTATATTATCCAATAATATATTTTACTTAAACTAAATAAAGACTGGTTTTGATTTCAAAGGCAGTTCTTAAAGCAGAAAATGCATGCATGAACAGAAATTTTCTTTCAATAATAAATTGATATCAAAGTTGTTTCCAGTTACTGGTGGCATTTCCAAAACAGCTTGTTTTGGTGATTATAATTCAGTTGAACGGAAGAAGAAGGGGAAAGAATGTATTTTCTGTAAGCCACCTAAAGTGCATACTACTGATGGATTTAATTATAATGCCACATTTCTTTTCAAGTGATGTTCCTATAGCCTGAAATGAACATAGATAAAATGATGTCTTTATGTGTATTCACTGATGAAGCAGCATCTTGGAATTGAAATACTTGTCTTAGTTCTGATGAACCAAAATACTTCTACTTGCCATTTGTTAATTTCCCAACCACAGGTGTTATATCAGTTATAACCTATTATTATATCAGTTATATCCTATTGTTGACCTATTTCTGGGAATATGCTGCATTTATGAATACATTTATAAATACACTGCATTTATGGCCCCTCCCACTATAGTGGGTAGAGTTCCCTTTCCCAAAATATTGATGTTTTTCTTGATATTACAAAGTACTTTGGCCAATTTGGACCTGGTGCCTGAAGAAGTTTCAGTGAGCTCTGGGGTTCTGCTTAATTTCTTGTGTTTCTGCCCTTTTTCATCAGGAGAACTTGCCTCTAGTTGCCACTGGTCTAAGAAGGAGAAGAGCCATGTGGATCAGATCTGGACCCAGACTTAGTCTGGATCCAAGCCTGGTTGAGCACAGCCTGCTGCTAAGTCGCTTCAGTCGTGTCCGACTCTGTGCGACCCCGCAGACAGCAGCCCACCAGGCTCCCCCGTCCCTGGGATTCTCCAGGAAAGAACACTGGAGTGGGCTGCCATTTCCTTCTCCTTATTGAGGTACAATTAGTATATAACAAAATGCAACTTTTTTACGTGTAGAGTGCGATGAGTTCTGACAACCTAGTTCAGCCAAATCCTAGTTCAGCTGAAAACATATGAACAAGAATTCAATGTGTGTTGTTAGCCACTGAGTGTGTGATAGTTTGTTACACAGCATTACACTATATAGAGCAGACTGATGTATCTTTCTCCTTTGGCAGGTCTCGAAGCTGCTTGTGGTGCCTTGAATATCCCGATTAGTTAGCTTTTTCTGTTTATTTAAGACTAAGGGAAGTTTATATACAATGGCTCTGTTCAGAATGGAACAGATTTCACTTGAGATTGTGAGTCAGCATTCAGATCCAATTCATTTCAGGAAAGATTTTATGATGTCATAAGAGGGAGTGGGATTGGAACATAGACCCAGTACAATTCCGAAGGTCAGACAGATAGACAATTAACTATAAAAAGGGTACAGAAAGGCAATATACTCCTGGAGAGGCACAAACAATGTGTTCTTATTATCACTTTAAGCTGGTCCTTACAAAAATACAAAAACTATTTGATGGAAAAGGAGAGAAAGATGTTTTCGGTGAGAAGAGCACTAATTCATCCAATCTTTATTCCTGTTCTCTCTAAGCACTTTCCATGAGCCAGGTGCTAGTGTAAAGGAGACAATCATGGCACCTGGTCACTGGCCGTGGCTGGAGGACGAAGTAGGCTGGGGTGGAACAAGGGCCAGCGCCTCTGCATGATGCAGGTCCGTTCTGGAGCAGTGGACAGCTGTGTATCCACAGGGCTTTGCAGCTTTGGGGAGAATTGGGAAACCATCATTCTGTTGAGATCTGACCCAGAAAGGGTTCTAGACATCTGTCCAGCTGTCATCTTATGTCAGGCTGAACATAAGCCTGTAGCAGAGGGACTCTTCCTGTAGCCAGATCCCCTGGGAAAAGGCATGAGGAAGAGATTCAGCCCTGGAGAAAGAAGATGTGTGGGGAGATCCACAGGTTACCTTTGTCCAAGTCACTGGGGCATTTTGGATTGGTGGCCATTGAGCTTCGTGTTGGAGTGTGTGGAGAGGAAGAAGTAAAGTTACAATAGACAAAGCCTTTCTTAGTTTTGACTTTTGATGAATACATTGAACAAAATAATTGAAGGAATTAGAAGGTCTATAAAGTTTATCTATTTATATAATAAAACTGTATAACAAACCACCTCAACGCTATTTATTGTTTTATGAAAGTCTATAATTCAGCTTGGTGGTTCTTCCATTGGGGGCCAGGCAGGCTGCTCTTGGCTGGGCTCACCCACACCTCCGCTGTCAGCTGCGGGTCATCAAGGCATAATGCTGGCGTGCTCTGGGTCACTTGTGTGGCCGAGGAAATGGCTCAGATAACTAGGCTGAGCTAGCTCTGCTCCATGAAGTCTCTCTCATCCACCAGGAAGATCAGACTTATACACACGGCAACCGGGTAGGGATTCAAAAGAATGAGATGAAGCCCACAGGGCTTCTCCAGGCCAAGGCTCAGCATTGGCTTTCATCATGTTTACTGCATTGTTTTGGTGAAGTCAACTCTTAGACCACCCAGATTCAAGAATTGCAGGAATATGCTTGCCCTCCTGATGGAAAGATCTGCAAAGTGACAGCACCTGGGGTTCTGTGGACTGAACTGCACCCCCTGCCAAATCTGTATGTTGAAACCCTAACCCCTGGGGTGACAGTGTTTGGAGACAGGGCCTTTGGAGCGATTAGGTTTGGATGAGGTCATGACGTGTGAGTGCCCATATGATGGGATTAGTGCCCTTATCACCAGACACTCGGGAGAGTTGTCTCTCTCTCTCTGCCATGGGGGGACGCAGCAAGGAGGCAGCCATCTGCAGAGAAGGAAGTGAGCTCTCACTGGAAGCCACACACTGGCACCCCGATCTCAGACATGTAGCGTTCAGATCTGTGTGTGATCTGTGCTGCTCCGTGGCAAAGGAGGAAGAAGGTTCCAACTATATATCCAAGTTTCTCACTCACTGAGCCATTTCCAACAAAATGAATTTCTGTTGTTTAAACCACACAGTCTGTAGCATTGTGTTATGACAACCCAAGTAACTAATGTGTGGGGCTTGGACGATGCAGGGGAGGGAGAACCAGGGCTCCTTTGCATTCATTTGCCCCAGTGAGTGAGCATCACTCATCCCCTTTCCATGCGTAGGGACTTCACCAACCTGATCTTATCTTTGATTACAGCAGTTCTCTTAGATAAGGAGGATGAGTCTCAGGAATGCTGAACTGGTTGCCTGATCATGGTTCTGACTCCCTCGAGCATGTGCTCTTTCTACTCCCTGAATCGCTGCCTCCCAACTGTCCCTGAAACAGTCCAGCAGCTGAAACAATGAGCTCTGCCACAGCAGGACCCTAAAGAGTGAGCTGAGAAGATTGTGTGGGCTGAGATCACCACAGCTGGCCTGGGAATGCCTGATTGGATGAGGGTGACCAGGGAGAAATGAACCTTTTACAAGGGGACTACCATCATCTGGGGGGCCAGAATTCCAGATCCAAGGAGGCCTGATGAATGCTGGTTCCAAGAGAAAGAGAGGTGAGAGTGAGACTGTCAGGCAGGACTACCCTTGCCCTCTCATGGGACAATGATGCTGTATAATAGTGACATCTGCTTGTGGTCAAGGATGCCGAAGATGGAGTCTGCTGCAGGGGCAGGGTGTGCAGGCATGAGGATAGAGGTGGGCAGATCCCCAGCTCAGTGGGGGTCTGGAGTGGAAGTTGGGAAGGGAATTGCCAGTTGGTTCAAGCATGGGCATTTTCTGTTTTGATCTTTGCTATGCCAGTAACACCTTGAATCATATCATGTACTTGCAGACACCAAATAAATATTTGTTGAGTCATGAGGAAGGGAATATAATCCAATGCAAGGAGTACCCAGAGGACTAAATTGTTATAAATTCATAGGACAGCAAGCGAGAACATTTCAGATGGTTTTCCAGACCCTCCTTGGTAAAGGAGGATGAAAGCTCCAGCTAGACAACCATTTCTCACTCACTGACTCTCACAGCATGCACTCTGTCTACAGGTGACTAAGGACTGAAGGTGGTTGCGATCTGCAGCTTCCATTTCAAGCGCACTCTCCAGCGATGTGCACCAAAGATCTTGGCCTTCTGTCTCTAGCAAAACTGAACTTGTAGATGGGAGGGTATTACTGCTATCAAGTAGACCAGGGCTACTCACAGTCAGGTTGCAGACTTGCAGCATCAGGGACACCTGGTTCCACAGGAGAAATTCAAGTTCTCAGGCCCTGCCCCAGATTTACTGGAAACAGAGTCTCTGCTGGTGAGGCCCTCCAGGCAATTCTTCTCTGTGCACGTGTGTGAGAGGCACTGAGCTGACAGAGGCCAAAGATGTCTCAGTGCTATGGTTAGCGGTGTGCCAGGGTCCTCTGCATCTTCTCTTGTTGTGTCACATAACTTGAAATTGATCTGTGGCATAAGCATTACTGATTTCTGATGAAAGAACAGAGGGAAGGTATCACATGTCTGAACAGACTGTGAACATGTTCTCCATGGTCTCCATTGGAACAGTCCTTTTCCTTGTATAATCTCTCTTTGAATTACTCTGAGGAAACCCAGTAGCATTCACCAGGGTTGTAGAAAATAATGGTGGGTCCCTAGAAGATCTAGTGTCAATTTCCACCCTGTTGTCTACAAACCAGGGCATTGTGGGCAAGTTCACTGCTTTAGTCAGTTGGTTTACCTGTAAAATATGTGACTGAAAGGCTTAAAAAGGGAACACGTGAAATACACATAGTATCATGCTCCTTCCACACTAAGTGCTCAGTGAGTGCCCTTTGCTATCATTATTGCTATTGTAAATGTAATATAGTTAGTATATTTAGCTATACTAAATAGGTTAAATAAATTTAAGTGTACCTAACATAATAATGCCCTGAGATATTTTTTCAATTATAGTGTGGGTCAGTGTGAGTTGATGGCACAGTCTACATATTTTTAAAATAGAGTTACAGACAGTGATGACTAACATATAAAAATCACATATCCTCTCATTATGGGTGTCAAGTTTTTCTTTCACTACGTTATTTTGAATCTAGGTCTCTTGATCCCCTCTTTGGTTTCAGCAACATTTGTGGGCAGAAATATCTTTCTGATGTACCTCCAACTTGACACAGGAAATCAAACAGAAATGACTAATTAAAAAAATATATCGCTGCATGAAAAGTGACACGGGATACATTTGCTATTGAGTCACGTGTTGTTCATCCCCTGAGAAGAAATAGCACATGGAGCAAAGCAATGGCTTCTGTAAAACCCGGCGAGCTTCTTTAAAATATTTTCTTTCAGTTCCCAGGTTCTAAAGGAGCAATTTGTGTGCACAATGAAAGAAAAGGTTTGTGTCAAGGAGGGTAAATTCGACCCATGGCTCCTCTTGTCCCTCTCCATCCCACCCCAGTCTCACTTATGGCTTAAGAAAGAAGCAGATGCTGCCGCCTCCACTGGGAAATAGAATCTTTTCAGGCCGCAGGCAGCCCTTCTGTTGGGAAAGGTCGAGGTCAGGCACCAAGAACATCAAAGGGGAGACAGGTCTTCTGAGTAAAGAAAAAGCTTGTACCCCAGGAAGAAAAGAGGGGAGGGGAGCCAGAATCCATATTCTCTTGTTTTCTTGTGAGAAGCACATGGTAGACTTTCCCAGGGTAGACTCCCAGAAATCAGACTGATTGTTTTCCTCTTAATTTGTATTCTCCCTGTTTTTTTTGTGTATACATTAATGTAAGAAATAGACCTCTCAACATCTATTTATAAGCATTTGTACTCATTCATTGTTTTGGATCTTTCTCCAGAATACTAAAATGGGGTCATTAAGATTCAGAGATTTCTGTCTTTTTGAAATAAAATAAATGCATTGAAAAGCATCGTTTTAAACTGTATGATATAGCAGTGGCACTAATGAGTTGGATACGTAACTGGCTACAGTCTCTAAGTTTTGTTGAGGTTTTTAGTGATAAGGTGGGTATAGGATAACCCATTTGGTCCTGTATTAGTGATTAGAGTTTAGCATAGACGAAGGTAATATTTTAGAGCGGGTCTAATAACCTCATAATGTCTCCTGCCAGTTTTCTTAACAGTGAGGCTGTATTCGAGAATGATCAACCCCTGGGTACAGTATGTTCAGAACACTGAGCATTTTATTTCTTACTAGCATTTTTTTTTTTCCTGACAAACCATCCTTTTGATCTTTAACTTGTGATGAGGGAAGGAAAGTTTATTGATCTGGATTTGTCTGTCTGATGCTTTATGCCAGAAACTCTCTGGATTCTTGAAGGAAAATGTCTTCTTATATAGCTATCATTTAAAATTTTAATGATTTCTTCTTTAGACTTATGATAAATAATAGCTAGTATTGATGTCACACTAGTATGTAACCTTTTTGGTTTGGCAGAGTGAATGCTTTTATTGCGATATGGTATTTAAGTAGATTGTTTTATATTGAATACAGCCCTTATCAAAACGAAATTCTCTTGGAACCAACATATTTTTGCGTTCCCATACATGTTGACCTTTGGAGAGATCCTTGAAACTGGCTGCCAAGACCTAAGCTCTCTAGTGTTTGGGGGAAAATCATCTCAAAGTTCTTTGCCTGTGGTGGACTCTGGGAGAAGTAGAGGACAGGCCAGAGTTACGTGATAACCAGGATTTCAGTTGTTATTTTCAGTATCTTTAGGAATTGCTGTTGGTGAAAGGGGGCAGAATTGGATGCCTGGAGGAAACGCATTCCTATTTCCCTATTATTTTAGATTATTTTTTATTTTTTTTATTTATTTTTTTTTAATTTTAGTTTTTTATTTTTTAAATTTTAAAATCTTTAATTCTTACATGCATTCCCAAACATGAACCCCCCTCCCACCTCCCTCCCCATAACATCTTTCTGGGTCATCCCCATGCACCAGCCCCAAGCATGCTGCATCCCGCGTCAGACACAGACTGGCGATTCAATTCACATGATAGTATACATGTTAGAATGTCATTCTCCCAAATCATCCCACCCTCTCCCTCTCCCTCTGAGTCCAAAAGTCCGTTATACACATCTGTGTCTCTTTCCCTGTCTTGCATACAGGGTCGTCATAATTTGCCCTTTGGAGTAACTAGTTATTAGGTAGAATAGGTGAAATTTTATCAAGTTTTGCAAGATCCCAGAGCAAACAATACATAGCCAGGCCCTAAAGTGGAGCATTCTAAAAGAAAAAAGTCAAATATTGAGAGAAAGAGAAAAACATAATTTCCCCACTGGCTGTGCATCCTTATGTAGGTTGCACAGCTTCTCCATGTCTCCGTTCTTCTGCTTGCTTCGTGTGGCAGCTGTGAAAATGAGCCTCGCAGATCTCTGCCTGAGTGTTCAGTGAGCCCTTGTGGGGACTGCCCCCCGTCAGTGAGGGAGAGCAAGAGTGGTATTGAGGGGGGCCTTCCAGGAAGACAGAGGTCTCCTCTCCTGGGGGATCTAGCTTGACAGTTCCAGGGTAGACACAACAATGCCCCTGCCAAAGGTGTCCACACCCTCATCTTCAGAGCCTGTGAGTATGTTACCTTATACGGCAACAAGGTAAGGATACTGAGCTAGGAAGACTATCCTAATGGTCTCAGTGTAACCAACAAGGGAGGTGATAGGGTCAAAGTCAGAAAAGGAGCTGTGAGGAAAGAACGAAGGTCAGAGACGGTACTGGAGAGGAGCGACTTTGAAGGCGCTCTGCTGCTGGCTGTGATCACAGACAGTCACACAGCCGAGGAGTAAAAATGGCCTCTAGAAGCTGGAAAAGGCAAGGAGACTAATTCTCTCTCAGATTCTCCAGAAGGAATGCAGTCCTAGCAACAACTGGGTTTAGGGCTTCTGACCTTCAGAACAGTAAGATAATGTATTTGTGTTATTATAAGCCACAAAAATTGTGATTTCTGACAGCAGCAACAGAAATCCAGTACAGATTTAGCCATGGTCTTGAGACAAGAGACAATGGCTTAGAATGGGCACTGCAGACAAAGACCCTTCCACTAAACCTTCATTTCTTCTCGGCTTTATCTGGGGCTCTGCTTCCTCTGACTCCTAATTGTCCTTCACGAGAATGTCCCCTAATAATTCTTTTGCACATCTAATCCTGTCTTGGTGTCTGCTTCTGAGAAGACCTGAACTAATTCACCTCATACACGTAGATGATTAAAGGCAAGTAAGGGTCTTCCCAGGAGTTGCTAATGGTAAAGAACCTGCCTTCCAATGCAGGAGATGTGAGAGACGCTGTTTGATCTCTGGGTCAGGAAGATCACCTGGAGTAGGGAATCGTAATGCTCTCCAGTATTCTTGCCTGGAGAATCCCATGGACAGAAGAGCCTTTTGGGCTACAGTCCATGGGGCCACAAAGAGTTGGACACTACTGAAGTGACTTAGTAGCAACAACAGCAGCAAGGGGCCTACTGCATGGTTTAAGTATTCAGAGCTGTTAGCTATCGTGATTTATAATTGCCATAGCACCAATAACGTAGGGCAAGATGTAGTTAACCTCTTCCTTGGACAAAATCTTGGAAGGGCTTATAGTTTACTGGTTTACATTCAAACAGTTAAATTGTCTCCAGGCATTTTGTTCAGTAGCTCAGCAGGATCACAAACTCCAAACTTCATTCAGAGTTCATGCTGTAGTTATTCAGAGCTGCTCTGGATGGATTAGCAGGTCTAGTTTTGAGGCTCAGAATTAAGAAGCACATTGTTGCTAAACATCAAGGTCGTGTCCTTTGCCATAGCTTTTACCCAGCAAGAAAGTTGGCATTTTGAGATCCATTTGCTTCAGTTCCTGGTATCTCTATAGTTGGTTCCTGCCTCAGGCTGGGAAGAGAAAAGTTTGAATGGGCATTAGAGGAAAATAATAAAGCTCTCTGCTGTTGCCTCAAGAGTTCCACTTAGTGTAATTGATGAAAATGGCAAAAGTATCATCACAAATCAGCACTGAAATGATAGAATTGTCAATGAATGCTAATTTAAAGGTTGGTTTTATATATATGAAAAGAGATCTAATCAGTGACACTGCACACAAAAAGTCAATTTCAGTTGGATTAGATATCTTAAATGTAAAAAGCAAAACTCTCATAAATTTGGAAGAAAATATGGGTGAATGTCTTCCTGAAATCAGAGTGGGAGGATTTCTTATTCAAGATATAAAAGAGACAGAATTTGAATTAAAATATTGATAAATACAGTACGGTGTGACTTACCAGTCAGTTGCAAATTCCTCCTATGTCAGCCTGACTCCTCTTTGCAGTGTGACATCCATGCTTTGCTCAGTAAGAGTTTATGGCTTTACTGTCTTGAATCTGGATGGACCTGGGGGTTGCCCTGAGCACTTAAAGGCAGTGGGATTGATGCTGATGACATTCGAGCTGAGGCCTGAAGAGACATGAAGCTTTTACTGCCACTCTCTCTGAGCTGAACAGTCATGTGGGACAGCCTAAACCAGTCATTGGGGGAGACACGGTGGAAGAGAAGAGCCAAAAGTCATCCAAAAGTCTCAGCTAAACATTGAGGGAGGTTATTTGGGACTAGCTGTTCCCCAGGTCTATTCCTAGACCTGTCCAATGGCCACTAACACATGAGTGAGACCAGCCAAAACCACCGAGTAGAGATGATCCCAACTCAAATCACCAGTCCACAGCATTTTAGCAAACAAATGACTGTGCTATTTGATGCTATTATATATTGGGGTTCAGTTCAGTTCAGTCACTCAGTTGTGTCCAACTCTCTACAACCCTATGGACTGCAGTACGCCAGGCCTCCCTGTCCATCACCAACTCCAGGAGCTTACTCAAACTCATGTCCATTGAGTCAGTGATGCCATCCAACCATCTCATCCTCTGTCATCCCCTTCTCCTCTTGCCTTCAATCTTTTCCCAGCATCAGGGTCTTTTCAAATGAGGCAGCTCTTCATATCAGGTGGCCAAAATATTGGAGTTTCAGCTTCAACATCAGTCCTTCCAATGAACATTCAGGACTGATTTCCTTTAAGACTGACCGGTTGGATCTCCTTGCAGTCCACACCACAGTTCAAAAGCATCAATTCTACTGCGCTCAGCTTTCTTTATAGTCCAACTCTTGTTTCCATACATGACCTTTGGAAAAACCATAGCCTTGACTAGATGAACCTTTGTTGGCAAAGTAATGTCTCTGCTTTTTAATTTGCTGTCTAGGTTGGTCATAACTTTCCTTTCATGGCTGCAATCACCATCTGCAGTGATTTTGGAGCCCCAAAAAATAAAGTCTGGCAATGTTTCCACTGTTTCTCCTGTTTCCCCATCTATGTGCCATGAAGTGATGGGACCTAATGCCATGATCTTAGTTTTCTGAATGTTGAGCTTTAAGCCAACTTTTTCACTCTTCTTTCACTTTCAACAAGAGGCTCTTTAGTTCTTCTTCACTTTCTGCCATAAGGGTAGTGTCATCTGCATATCTGAGTTTAGTGATATTTCTCCTGGGAATCTTGATTCCAGCTTATGCTTCCTCCAGCTCAGCATTTCTCATGATGTACTCTGCATATAAGTTAAATAAGCAGGGTGACAATATACAGGGTGACGTACTTCTTTTCCTATTTGGAACCAGTCTGTTATTCCATGTCCAGTTCTAACTGTTGCTTCCTGACCTGCATACAGATTTCTCAAGAGGCAGGTCAGGTGGTCTGTATTCCCATCTCTTGAAGAATTTTTCAGTTTGTTGTGATCCACACAGTCAAAGGCTTTGGCATAGTCAATAAAGCAGAAATAGATGTTTTTCTGAAACTCACTTGCTTTTTCCATGATCCAGTGGATGTTGACAAATTTATCTCTGGTGCCTCTGCCCTTTATAAAACCAGACTGAACATCTGGAAGTTCACGTATGATTCATGTACTGTTGAAGCCTGGCTTGGAGAATTTTGAGCATTACTTTACTAGCGTGTGGGACAAGTACAATTGTGCGATAGTTTGAGCATTCTTTGGCATTGCCTTTCTTTGGGATTGGCATGAAAACTGACCTTTTCCAGTCCTGTGGCCACTGCTGAGTTTTCCAAATTTACTGGCATATTGAGTACAGCACTTTCACAGTATTGTCTTTTAGTATTTGAAATAGCTCTACTGGAATTCCATCACCTCCAGTAGCTTTGTTCATAGTGATGCTTCCTAAGGCCCACTTGACTTTGCATTCCAGGATGTCTGGCTCTAGGTGAGTGATCACACCACTGTGATATATTGGGATAGTTTGTACATAACTGATAAATAAAAAAACTTGTATACTTCATAAGACACTGCACAGAATAAAATTTAAACCACAGACTGAGACAATATTTGAATGAATATAAATTGTCGAAGACTTACTACCAAAGATATATGAAGATGTTGACAATCAATAAGAAAAATTAGATTAAGCCTTAGGAAACTATACAAACAAGAAATTCACAGGCAAGGAAAAAGTAGTGTTCAATAAGTATATTAAAACATACCCAATCTTAGGTGTACTCTAGGAAATGAAAATTAAAACAGATATAAAAAGAAGTTTCATGTAAATCAATTCAATAAAAAGTAGAGTATGAAACATTTTGCTAAGAAGATGGAGTAGTGACAGTCTCCTGTACTGATTGTGGCGGGGACACAAGGAGATACGTACAAGTGTTATCAATATGTTCATCCAGATAATGAATCTTATGATAAAGCACTATATGAAGTGGAAATGAGAAAGCAAGTGCTGGGTCTAGAGATGTGAAAAGTCACAAAGTTGAAATGTTGAAGGAAAATAGCATATACAGATGTCACTTAAATTTAAAAGCATGAAATAAAATTCTTGTTTTTATTGATACAAACATAGGTAGAAAAATCACTTAAAAATGAGTAGGAGTGATGATCCTTACAAGCTAGTGGTAACTTTTGACGAAGAGATGCATAAAGGAGATGGGATAAGGGATGAACAGTTAATAGTTTAAAGCTTAAGTTGTGAGCACATAGGTGTCCATCAGCTTTTTATAGTTCTGTCTCCCTGAGCTATGTGATAATTAAAGACACAAAAAAACTAAGAAACAACCCATATCAAAAATGAAGATTTTTCCTAGTTTCCTGAAAAGCTGCTGTTACCCAAGAAGGTGCGAAGACAGAGTATTGAAACTCCAGCCAACTTTTAAGTCCACTGACCTCAGGTTCATTCAGGCATTTTCCTGATCACCTTTATCTAACATCCAACTTGTTGTTAAGACAGGGCACCCATTTAAAATCCTTAATTGAGTTAAAAATAAAGTGGATTTTTACCAGTATTTGAAAAGCCATCAACACCAGTTAACCCACTTGACCTTGGCCTAGGAAACAACTTTCTTGTCTTTTGCTTGTGGCTGTGTGGATGTAAATATACAGAAACCAGTTTAAAGATGTTTGTTTCTATGACCGATGGATGTAACTAAGAGCTATGAAACTGACAGTGTGGAAAATGTGTCTCTTTTCTCTTTTCCACACTAAAAACAAAAAAAGCAAGCAAAATTTTTCATCTGAAGATGAGTGAGAGATTTCATAAAGAAAGAAGATGGAGCATGTGATGTAAATACATGAGATTATCTTTTGTACATTTTCAACCAGAGTCAAAGAAATATATTTTCATAAATTAGAGCAGATCTCTGATTTTAAGCAAGCATTCTTGTTTGAGACAACATAGAGCTAGAGAGAGATGGGAATGCAGTTGATGGGCAGATGCTGACTCAGCAACTCATGTCTCTTGGCTCTTATTAATTGGACGGGGAATGGGAAGTACTCGGGGCTTTCGGAAGACAAAGGCTGAGTCTTGGAAGGGAGTGAAGGAAGCAAACAGGAGATGAGAAAGCTAAAAAATATGGTGCAGTTTCAGCTAAAATCCAGCCTCATTATAATCCCATGAGTTGCTATGGAAAGTAAACGTTACCACAAGCTTCTTTCACCTTGAGACAAGAAGGCTGGGTTTTACCCTGCATCAGTCACTCATTGGCTGTCGGTGGCTTCTTTGAGGTAGGGGAGGAAGTGTGTAATACACCAAATGAGGAGACTCCCATCAGAAAAATGCCGTTCCCTGAGAAGGGGGCGGCTGTGATTTAGCAAGCAACTCACTGCTCTAGAAGGTGGGTGATAGAGGATCTTGCTGTGATTTATGTCAGAGAGTGTTCCACCTGTGTTTCCCTCATTGCAGCACTAGATGACCATCAGCAGATGAGCAGATAAGGAAGTTGTGGTCCACTTACACAATGGAATATTACTCAGCTATGAAAAGAATGCATTTAACGCAGTTGTAATGAAGGGGATGAACCTAGAGTGGATTAAACAGAGTGAAAGTCAGAAAGAGAAAGACAGATATCATATATTAACACATATATATGGAATCTAGAAAGATAGTACTGATGATCCTATGTGCAGAGTGCAAAGGAGATACAGACATAAAGAACAGACTTTTGGACACAGTGGGAAAAGGAGAGGGTGGGATGATTTGAGAGAATAGCATTGAAACCTTTAATATTACCATATGTAAAATAGACAGCCAGTGGGAGTTTGACAATGACACAGGGAACCCAAAGCTGTGCTCTCTGACAGCCTGGAGGGATGGAGTGGGGAGGGAGGTGAGGGGATTTGAGAGGGAGGGGACACATTGTGTGCCTATGGCCAATTTATGTTGCTGTGTGGCAGAGACCATCCCAGTATTGTGAAGGAATTATCTTCCAATTAAAATAAGTTAATTAAAAAAAATAGAAAACTATTAAAAAAAAAAACAAAACTCAGCAGCCCTTAGGTCAGGCACCTGCTGATGAAGGGTGTAAGGGTGTCTGAGCAGGGCACCTGCAGCATCCTGTGTAATCTGAGAAATCAACCCAGTGCTTCCCTCCACTCCCCAGAATCTCACCGTAGGTGGAGGAAGCTCAGGGCTCTCTCAAAGATGAACACATCACTCCCTTATTTCCTTTTTCAATTCTCATTCCTCCCACAACAATTTCCGTTAAATCTAGCCCAGGAAATTACTTTTACATTCTTGTGCTTTCCTCCCTATGCTACAGCTTACACTATAAACATTACTCTTTGAGTTCTCCGGCCTTCTTGAATCTTAATATTCAAATCCAGGTTTTGGACTCAGAAGGCATGTTTTCCTCGTAAAAACATACCAGTCACCACAGATACATAGAAGCCATTAATTGAGGTTGTTAATGCAGTTGGTCTATGTAGACACATAGTATGAGCTTCCAAGGAGGCTCAGTAATGAAGAATCTGCCTGCCAAGCAGGAGGTGTGGGTTCAGTCCCTGGGTCCAGAAGATCCCCTGGAGAAGGAAGTGGTAACCCACTGCAGTATTCTTGCCTGGAAAATCCCATGGACAGAGGAAACTGGCAGGCTACAGTCCATGGGGTCACAAAGAGTTGGACAAATCTTAGCAACTAAACAACAAGAAGACACACACTATAGACACAAGAACACACACACACACACACACACTATAAACAGAGGTATGAATATTTACTAAGGGAAAAAGTCATTTTCTTCAAGGGAGCCCCCCACTAACTACCTTTCTGTTCTCAGCCGCTTTCTCAAACATGCCCTGTGGTAGTGGAACCTGTGTCTAGAATGCACAACTGACTGATCAATTGACTGTCAGTTGATCTGATTGACTGATCAATTCAAATTTCGAACCAAATGTGAGAAATGAAAGTTATCTTTTAAAGATGAACTAGTCCAAACCCTCCATTCTACAGCTGGAATCTGTAGCCCAGAGAAGCTAAGTTATTTTCCCAAGTTCACACAGCTTATTAGATATAGGGATGAGACTGGGCTCCTTCTCCCCTAGTCCTAATCTTCTGACTGGCTGAAAGTGCTGCACTCAATATGCCAGAAAATTTGGAAAACTCAGCAGTGGCCACAGGACTGAAAAAGGTCAGTTTTCATTCCACTCCCAAAGAAAGGCAATGCCAAAGAATGCTCAAACTACCGCACAATTGCACTCATCTCACGCTAGTAAAGTAACGCTCAAAATTCTCCAAGCCAGGCTTCAGTAATACATGAACCGTGAGCTTCCAGATGTTCAAGCTGGTTTTAGAAAAGGCAGAGAAACCAGAGAACAAATTGCCGATATCTGCTGGATCATCAAAAAAGCAAGAGAGTCCCAGAAAAACATCTATTTCTGCTTTATTGACTATGCCAAAGCCTCTGACTGTGTGGATCAGAATAAACTGTGGAAAATTCTTCAAGAGATGGAAATACCAGACCACCTGACCTGCCTCTTGAGAAACCTATCTGCAGGTCAGGAAGTAACAGAACTGGACATGGAACAACAGACTGGTTCCAAATAGCAAAAAGGAGTATGTCAAAGCTGTATGTTGTCACTGTGCTTACTTAACTTATATGCAGAGTACATCATGAGAAATGCTGAGCTGGAGGAAGCACAAGCTGGAATCAAGATTGCTGGCAGAAATATCACTAAACTAAGATATGCAGATGACACCACCCTTATGGCAGAAAGCAAAGAAGAACTAAAGAGCCTATTGATGGAAGTGAAAGAGGAGAGTGAAAAAGTTGGCTTAAAGCTCAACATTCAGAAAACTAAGATCATGGCATTAGGTCCCATCACCTCATGGCAAATAGATGGAGAAACAGTGGAAACAATGACAGACTTTATTTTTTGGGGCTCCAAAATCACTGCAGATGGTGACTGCAGCCATGAAATTAAAAGACACTTACCCCTTGGAAGGAAAGTTATGACTAACCTAGACAGCATATTAAAAAGCAGAGACATTACTTTGCCCACAAAGGTCCGTCTAGTCAAGGCTATGGTTTTTCCAGTGGTCATGTATGGATGTGAGAGCTGGACTATAAAGAAAGCTGAGTGCAGTAGAAATGATGCTTTTGAACTGTATTGTTAGAGAAGACTCTTGCGAGTCCCTTGGACTGCAAGGAGATCCAACCAGTCCATCCTAAAGGAGATCAGTCCTGGATGCTCATTGGTAGGACTGATGTTGAAGCTGAAATGCCAATACTTTGGCCACCTGATGCGAAGAGCTGACTCATTTGAAAAGACCTTGATGCTGGGAGGGATTGAGTGCAGGAGGAGAAGTGGATGACAGGATGAGATGGTTGGATGGCATCACCGGCTCAATGGACATGGGTTTGGGTAGACTCCAGGAGTTGTTGATAGACAGGGAAGCCTGGCATCCTGTGGTTCATGGGGTCACAAAGAGTCGGACACAACTGAGCAACTGGTCTGGAACTGTACTGCAGAATTTCCTTCTGAGGGACTTTCTAAACTTTGAAGTGTAATGTTATTTAAATGTGCTCAGTCACGTTTGACTCTGTGACCCCATGAACCGTAGTCCACAAGACTTCTCTGTCCATGGGATTTCCCGGGCAAGAATAGTGGAGTGCACAGTCATTTCCTTCTCTAGGGGATTTTGCCTATCCAGGGGTTGAATTTGGGTTTCCTTCATTGCAAGCAGATTGTTCACCACTGAGCCACAGTACTCACCATAAAAAGCAGAGACATTACTTTGCCAGCAATGGCTCATCTAGTCAAAGCTATGGTTTTTCAAGTAGTCACATATGAATGTGAGAGTTGGACTATAAAGAAAGCTGAGGACCGAAGAATTGATGTTTTTGATCTGTAGTATTGGAGAAGACTCTTGAGAGTCCCTTGGACTGCAAGGAGATCCAACCAGTCCATCCTAAAGGAAATCAGTCCTGAATATTCATTGGAAGGACTGATGTTGAAGCTGGAGCTCTAATGCTTTGGCCACCTGATGTGAAGAACTGACTCCTTGGAAAAGACCTTGATGCAAGGAAAGATTGAAGGCGGGAGGTGAAGGGGATGACAGAGGATGAGATGGTTGGATGGCATCACTGACTCAATGGATATGAGTTTGAGCAAGCTCCAAGAAATGGTGAGGGACAGGGAGGCCTGGCGTGCTGCAGTCCATGGTGTTGCAAAGAGTCAGACATGACTGAGCGACTGCACTGAACTGAGCCACCATACATGTGTGCCATCTTGTACTACCGCTTATTTAGAATGTAGGTGCTATTATACTTTAAAGAAAAGGTTCATCTTTAAGTGTGAATTGGAAAAATGCTCAGTTGAGCATAGTCAAGGAACAAAACATGTCCAGCCCTAGCCACGAAGGAACTGCTTGCTATAGATAGCACCATTTTCAGAAGGCAGGGGTGAAGGTCCTACAGTCAGGAGTTCAAAAACAGCATGAAACAGTGACAGCTGAAACAGAATGACTTTCCAGAAAGTGGAACCTGGAATAATGGAATTCTGAATTTCTTGAAGGATACTGTCCCCTTTGAGAAATGTAACACAAACTTTAGAACTTCTTTTCTTGAAAAATCACACACTGACAGCATTTTGCACAGGGTGTCAAGCCCATCTTTCCCTACATGAGTTAATAATCTCTAGTCGGGAAAACAGAAATCGTCCTAAGTATTTCTAATGAAGGAAATTTAACAAAGTAAACTGGCTACCTTGATGGAAAAGTGAAACCAAAAGGGGCTGGGTGAGACAGGAGGAGAGGGGAGTGAGCGTCAGAAGGAGATGCTGTTGGGGGCCCTGGGCTGGAACCCCGTGGGCTGTCCCAGGCTGGCGTTCGCCTGGGGGTGCTGCGCTCCCATCTCTGTGGCTGCTGGAGACTCATGCAGAAATCTGACCCAGAGGACATGCGCCCCTCCTTCCCCCCCAGCTTTACATGTCTCAGAAGGGTCTTCTGTTAGCAGAAACACCAGATGTCACTGTTAAGAAAGCCTGCAAACAGAGGCTGAAGACCCTCAGTTGCTTACAGAGCAGAGATGGGAGGGAATGGGAATAGAGAGCAAACAGGCAATGGCCATCCCAGTGGCTAAAGTACAAACAGCAACTTCAAATAAGGATGTGTGAATATTTCACAAAACTTAAGGGAAAAACATAATTAATACTAGACATTAATGCATGTGTATCTAACTTCACACAACAAGCCTGCTTCTGGATATCGATGAAATGCTAACATCTAATGAATACAGTCTATTAAAGTTGGTCCCTGAAATCTTCCTGTGTAGATTCATGTAAGCTAGTCCAGACCTATTGAATTAAATCTCATAGGTGGCCTTGAAAACCACACTGAGTAGCTTTGAGGACCACTGGCTCTTGTTTGGTAAAATTTGATTCTTTTTTTCTTTTTAACCAAGATGATGTTTTTTGACCTGTATTCAATATTTTATGAATCAGTGGGTCTCTAACTTTAGCAGAAATCAGATTGCTGGGCCCTATACGCAGAATTTCTGATTCAGTGGATCTGGAATGGGGCCAGTTATTTGTAGTTCTAACAAGTCCTCACTCCTCAGCTGATATTGCTATTGCTGACTCAAGGATCACACTTTGAAGCCAGCAGTATGAATACTTCTTCCCAGGTGGCTCAGTGGCAAAGAATCCGCCTGCAGTATATGAGATGCATGTTCCATCCCTGGGCTGGGAAGATCCCCAGGAGGAGGAGATGGCAGGAGCCTGGTGGGTTACAGTCTATGCGGTCACAAATAAGTCGGGCATGACTTAGTGGCTAAACAACATGAATACTAATTTGTAATATTTTTCAAAAGTAGATGTGCATTTAGTCTAATCAAGTCTAACTAAAATCCCCAGAGTCATAGGACTTCAGAGCAAAGGAGACTTTGGTGATAATGATGCCAAACCCCTACCTTCGATTCTTGAGTTACAGATTCAGTGTCTTGGCCTTGGTCATTAGACAGAGCAAAGAAGGTGCGGGAAGGTGGTGAGCATTTCCTGCCTCCTGGGCCAACGTGCTCACCATTGATCACTCTGCTTAGGAACTTGCATCTTTATGTGCTTCTGGGGCCAAATTACTGTTGGTATATAAAGGATTATCATCCCAGCTTGAATCATTAGAGGTCAGAGAGGATGATGAAATTAGAGATTTTCATAAAACTGAACATGAAACAAGAGGTCATCTGTTTCACAGTGAAAGAGCATACTGAAAGACTTCTCTTGCCTTTTGGGATATCTTAGTTAAATCACCAGAGGAGCAATTTCTTTTTATGAAGGATATTAAGAAAAGGACTGAAATCTGAAGCTATTGTAAATAAGGCCGTAGTTTTGGTTGCAGAGCCTGTGACCAGCTGCCAACACAAATATTAACATAGAAACAGAGACTCTGAGAGTATGTGGCTGGTGACACTTCAGATAAATATTCAGCTCATGACCCCAAGAGGCAAAAATATAGGACAACTCTCTGAAATGTGTAGCTGCACAGACCCAAGGGTGATATAATGACTATGTCCAGCTTGTTGTTGACTAAATAAAAATAAGTTTGATTCATCACAGATGAGCAATAATTGTCTTCATAACTCATTATTTATATCATAGGCCATCTGTGATGTTTTCATGATTTCCAGAAGAGAATACACTCAACTTGAAAGGGAGGAAATCGTGCCAGTTTAGAAATGACATCTGGAAGGATTTGGAATTGAAAGGCTTAGCAAGAAAAACTGGGGCTGCTTACAGATGCCAAAGTTGAAGAGGATCTCTGACTCACTGCATCTGTTCTAGACCCCTGGGCTAGGCTGTGCTCCTCAAAAGTAAACCCCCAAGACAAGGATGCAAACACAGCCTTTTAGATAGGTAGTGCTGGGGGAAACCAGCTGGAGGAAGAGGAAGAAGACCAGAGGCAAGAGGAAGTCAAGCAAGAGTCAGATCTCAAGAAGGGGAGATTTCTCTGAGCCCACCGGGGAGCTAGGGGCTGTAAGTTTGGCCTTGAAGCTGTTTTGAACCTGAAGAAGCTGGCCTGCCATTCCGTCCATCTGTCTAGCATTGGCCAAAGGTGACCCCAGTTGCCTGTAGCTCTGAATGAATGTCCACGGTGCTCCAGGGGCCCCAGGAATGCTCACACGCTCTGGGAGTGAGAAGTAAAGATTACTAAAGCTGGGAAAGGGACATACCTAACGTGTTAGAAATGTCCGTAAGGGATTTCAGCTGTCCACTTCAAGACCCAAATTCTCTCTTGATGTTAGGGTTTCCCAAAGGAACAGCTTTAGGAGAATTATTAGAAAATCTGGTAACTCACACAAAAATAATGTTTTCAAATACAGTCTTACTGGTAATAAAACTGATATTTTTATCTGCATCTGACTGATCCCTATATCTTTTCCTTGAGTTTTTTTTTTAATTGCCTTAAATGTTTCTAAATATGTGTCTCATCTTCTGTGATGGCTGTAATGGAACCAGTTTTCTTACATGATAACTTTTAGGTGATACTGGCAGGTTACAGCACTTGGGTGTCTCTTAGACAACTACACCTGCTTATCTAGCAGTCACACCTCAATTCAACACATTCAGAAATCATCAGCAGATTGCCAAGGATCAATACAGCTGTGCACCACACCCTGCAGTATGCTTCACTCCCTGACTGTTTAACGTAGGATTTTGGCATCCAGATGGAAGATTCTGAGACCCCAGGGAGTCGGTATGCTGCTGTTGTGCTTAGTCACTTGGTTGTGTCTGACTCATTGCAACTCAAGAGACTGTAGCCCGCCAGGCTCCTCTGTCCATGGGATTCTCCAGACAAGAATATTGGAATGGGTTGCCATGCCCTCCTCCAGGGGATCTTCCCAACCCAGGAATTGAACCCAGGTCTCCCGCATTGCAGGTGATTCTTTACTGTCTGAGCCACCAAGGTCCTGATATCCCGTAGGAGATAATTTCTACATTGCTGCTGCTGCTGCTGCTGCTAAGTCGCTTCAGTCGTCTCCGACTCTGTGTGATCCCATAGATGGCAGCCCACCAGGCTCCCCTGTCCCTGGGATTCTCCAGGCAAGAACACTGGAGTGAGTTGCCATTTCCTTTTCTAATGTGTGAAAGTGAAGTCGCTCAATCGTGTCTGACTCCTAGTGACCCCATGGACTGCAGCCTACCAGGCTCCTCCGTCCATGGGATTTGCCAGGCAAGAGTACTGGAGTGGGGTGCCATTGCCTTCTCCGAATTTCTACATTAGAGGACACAAATTTATTAATCTGTGGAGAGACATTTGTCATATGTCAATGTGTTGTGCCGTTGTAAACTTGCAAGTATTATTCCAGCCAAGATGGAAATAGGAAGCAAAGGTATAAGAGCCATCTTCTGGAGAGATCTGTTAACAACCCTCCTGGATCATGCTCCTCTTGTACTATTCTCCTCCTCTTGTGCTTCCGCCAAAACTGAAGGCAAAATTCTTTTCATCAGGTATGCTTCTCCATTCATGACCTACTTCAGTGAAAAAATGGGCCTGTCCATACAGTTGCCCAGGCCAGAGCTCCTGGAATTACTCCAGGCTCCTAGGTCTCTCTCATCCATTCAGCTAATCTGTCACTTGTTCAGTCACTAAGTCACATCTGACTCTTTGCGACCCCATGGATGCCAGGCATGGACCGCATGGACCCCAAGCCTGCCAGGCTTCCTCGTCCTTCACTACCTCCTGGAGTTTGCTCAGATTCATGTCTATTGAGTCGATGATGCTATCTAACCATTTCGTCTTCTGTCACCCTGTTCACCTTTTGCTTTCAATCTTTCCCAGCATCAGGGTCTTTTCTAGTGAGTCAGTTCTTCGCATCAGGTGGCCAAAGTACTGGAGCTTCAGCTTCAACATCAGTCCTTCCAGTGAATATTCAGACTGATTTCCTTTAGGATTGACTGGTTTGATCTCCTTGTAGTCCAAGGGATACTCAAGAGTCTTCTCCAACACCACAGTTCAAAAGCATCAACTCTTAGGCACTCACCCTTCTTTATGATCCAGCTCTGACATCCGTATGTGACTACTGGAAAAACCAGCAGCCCCTAAATTGTGTCAATTATCTCTTCCCCACCACTAATATCTGCATACAATTTCTCACTGTTAACTGCCTGAACCATTTGCCAAGCCTCTTTTAAGGTCATCTTTCTCTAATATTAATTCTATCTAATCCATATTTATGACACTTTTAAATGCATTTTTATATGTTATTTCCTTTAGCATCAATTTGATCATGCTGTCTTCTGCTTTAAGTGATTCCAGGCATCCCACTGTGGCAGGCTCACGATGCCTCCCAAAGCTATGTCCGCATCCCAGTGTCTGCAACCTGTGACTATTACCTTACTAGGAAAAGGGGTCCTTGCAGGTATAATTAAATTAAGACTCATGAGATGAGAAGTTGATTTCTCATTATCCAGGTGGACCCCAAATGCCATCATGTGTGTCTTTATAAGAAAGAAACAGACAGGAAGATGGTATGGAAACAGCAACAGCCAAGCGTTGTCACCTGTGGCCAGAAACTGGAATAAAGAAGGAAGCGACTCTCCCCTGAAGCCTCCAGGGGAGTGTGGCCCTGCAGACACCCACCTCCCACAACTGTCAGAGAGCTAAGCCCCTTAGTTTGTGGTCAGTTGTTACAGCAGCCCCGGGGAAACTAACAGCCCCATTGTCCTTAAAAAATGGTCAGACTACTTTTATTTTAACCAAGGCTTTTGGTGATCTGGGCTCTGCCTTCCTTTCCCCACCTAACCTCTCATCATTTCCCCAAATGAACTCTGTGCTCCGATGACTGAACAGTTGGAAGTTCTCCAATTGTGCCATTTCCTTCCCCAGCTCTCTGTATCACCCGTGTCCCTGCATTTCTCAAGAACCACCAGACTCCTCGTGAAGTGCAACAATCTAAGTGTCCTAGAAAATCTGTGTGTGGAGCATGATCGTCCTTCTGAGCTGGAGATGGGAGGGGGATGTGGATGTTACTATCTAAACTTTCAAAAATGGAACTAATTAGCTACGAAAGCTTGTATAAAAATTCACTGGCACATGTGTGACATACTGTCACTCAAGAATGAATGAAAATGTATCCTACATGTAGCTTATACTTGTCAGATTCATAATCATTGTGCTAAGTCGTTCTGAGGGTGACGACTGATGTGTTAGAAAGGGGATTTTTCACAGCGTTAAAGATTAATCCTCACATATACATGGCCAGTGTGATAGATGAGGCAGGTGTCCTCCCATGCACTGGGCTTGGTAACCAGGCCCTGGCTGCTGTGAGTATCGGCTGTTTCTTTCCCCAACTTTATTAAGATATAATTGACATACAGTATTGTGTGATTTTAAAGTATATGACATGTTGATTTAATTCACTTATATATTGCAGTATGTGATTAACAGAAGAGCCTTAGGTAACACCTCCATCACGTCACATAATTCCTTTTTTGCATTGAGAATATTTAAAATCTACTCTCCTAGCAGCTTACGAGTTAGTCCAGTGATGCTTCCTGTAACCACCATGCTGTGCATTGGAGCCCGAGAACCTATTTATTTTCTAACTGGAAGTCTGTACTCTTTGACCAACACTTTCCCCATTTCTCCCACCCTCCAACTCCTTAGTAACCACTTTTCTATTCTCTGTTTCTACAAGTTTGGCCTTTTAAGATTCCACATATGAGTGAAGTCATATAGCATTTGTATTTCACTGTCTGATTTATTTCACTTAGATCTATGTCCTCAAGGTTCATCCATGTTGCCACAAATGGTGGGGTTTTGTTACTTCTCATGGCTGAATAATATTCTGTTATATACATACCACATCTTATTTACCCATTCTTCTACTGATGGACATTTAGGTTGCTTCCATATATTAGCTACTGTGAATAGTGCTGCAGTAAATGTGTGAGTACAGATTCCATTGTCATTCCTTTCCAATTAAAAAATAAGCAAAGGACCTGAAGAGACATTTTTCCAAAGAAGATATACAAATAGCCAATACATGCATGAAAAGGTGTTCAACATCATCAGTTCAGTTCAGTTCAGTTCAGTCACTCAGTCGTGTCCGACTCTTTGCGATCCCATGAATCGCAGGATGCCAGGCCTCCCTGTCCATCACCATCTCCTGGAGTTCACTGAGACTCATGTCCATCGAGTCCGTGATGCCATCCAGCCATCTCATCCTTGGTTGTCCCCTTCTTCTCCTGTCCCCAATCCCTCCCCAACATCAGAGTCTTTTCCAATGAGTCAACTCTTCGCATGAGGGGGCCAAAGTACTGGAGCTTCAGCTTTAGCATCATTCCTTCCAAAGAAATCCCAGGGTTGATCTCCTTCAGAATGGACTGGTTGGATCTCCTTGCAGTCCAAGGGACTCTCAAGAGTCTTCTCCAACACCACAGTTCAAAAGCATCAGGGAAATGCAAATCAAAACCACCCTGAGATGACACCCCACAACTGTTATTGGGGCTATTGTCAAAAAGGCCAGAGACAACAGGCGTTGGCGGCAATACAGAGAACAGGGAACCCTCGTGCACTGTTGGAGGGAATGTAAATTAGTAGTCACCATGGAAAAGAGTTCAGAGATTCCTCAACAGATAAAAAGAGAGTATTGGCAGTTGATGGTTCACAGCTGTCCTCTCTGCCCCCCAACAGCTTGCAGCCAAAGACTGACAAAAAGATTAAGAAACCGGCCCCTGTGCCTCTCTGTGGTTCAGTATGGGCTTCCCCTGGGGTCAGTGAAAGCCAGGCTCCCGCCGAGACCGCATCCTACTCAGCTCCTTCCTCTGCCCTGTTTGCTGCTCTCCCCGCATTTCTCCTGAAAGCACTGCACCCCAAAACCACTCATCCTCACAGCCCCATCTCAGACTGCTTCTCGGAAATGTGACCTAAGCCAGACAGAATTCCAAACTTTATTACCACCGGTCTTTACAGCCCAAGTCCAAGATCAGCCAAGAATTGCAACCAAACCTCAGTTACCTAACACGCTCTCATGCAGTGTAGCAGTAAACAGAGAGCTGGCATCAAAGAGTGTGAAACTCTCCAGTGAAAAGTCCCTCTACACAGCTTTTTATGCAGTTCATCCGTGAGTGCATAAATGAAGGGATGAATCCCGAAACTCCAAAGGGGTTGTGAACACCTGCTGCGGGGTTTCCCGAAAGCACGCTCTGCTCCTTGGTAGGAAGTCCATTCTGAAGCAGAAAGCTGGAAAGCCAGCCTCTCGCTCACTGAAACATCCTTCTGCAACATCAAGGCTGAGCTCCCGTTCCTTCCCCATGAAGTTGGCTGAATCCCCAGGAAGGGAATTTGCTCTTCACTAAACAGTGTTGTCTGAATAATTTATCTGACTTTTATCAGACACCTGTCTAAGAGATCAGAGTGACTGCTGCTGAAATGAGTGTTTTGAATGTTGCAGACAAGTCAAAATGACTGATAATAACCTGAAAACAATCCCACTGTTAAAGGCAAAAGAGTCCTCAGGGAAAATGGCACTTCACAATGTGAACTGAGAAAGAGGAGGTGGGGAGCTCTGAGTAATCACACTGGACCCAGGGGGGAAAAGCTGTGTTTACTTCCTTCCATGTGTAATTGGGGTAACCTTGACTTGACGACATCAGTGTCAAGAGGAGGAGTGCATGGCATAATGCTTGTGGGTTATGAGAGCCTTAGAAAGTGCTATTTATTATTATGGTTGCTATGTTCCTTGCCTTGGAGGATTGCTCATTTGTTCTTTATTCATTATACTTCCATGAATCAAAATTCAAGAAAGCTAATGAATATTATATTGTATTTAAAATTAATTTCTATTATGGGTCTTAGATGTAATCCAAGTTCATCCCACTATGCTACACTGAATAATTACTAATAATAACACTTCCATGTTATGGATGGACCTAGAGATTATCATATGGAGAAGGAGAAATACTGAATAATATCCCTTATATGTGGAATCTAAAAAGAAATGATACAATTGAACTTATTTACAAAACAGAAACAGACTCACAGAGAAGGAATTTATGGTTGCCAAGGGAGAAGGATGAGGGGAAGAGATAGTTAGGGAATTGGGGATCGACATGTACATACTACTATATTTAAAATGGATAACCGCCTAGGACCTACTGTTCAGCACATGGAACTCTGCTCAAAATTATGCGGCAGCCTGGATGGGAGGGGGGTTTGGGGAAGAATGGATACATGTGTGTGTATTGCTGAGTCCCTTTGCTGTTCACCTGAAACTAACAAACATTGTTAATTGGCTACACTCCAATACAAAATAAAAAGTTTTAAAAAGGTTATGTTAATAACCTTGTATTTAACTTGGAAATAGAATTATATTTATGAACCCTTATAATCTGTTATAAATGGAAAAAATAATTACCTGCTAGGTGCCAAGCACTCTCTTAGGTGAGCCTAAGATACAGAACATCAAGCCTCTTACTGGAGAGAAGCAAAGATAGGCATTACCTTGATACACACCAAAAGGACTGTGTGCTTACAGCGCCAGCTTCTGAGAAAGAAGAGAATAGACGCCATGAGAGAGGCAGAACGACCTGCTGATCCGTGATGGTCAGAGAATGCTTCTCTGAGGAACGGATGTTAGCTGAGATCTGCACAGAAAGGAGTAACTGGCCAGGTAAAGGTCTGGGAGAGGAAACTCTACCCCAAGTCAGGGGAGCAGTGTGCACTGGGCTGAAGGAGAGACGTGGGAGAATCACAGTGTGTATTTTAGGCTCAGAAACTAAGGTGCAACATTTTAGAAGAGTTATTAACAGATCATTTTGGGCGAGACTCTAAAGCTCTATATGCTCCAGTCTTCTTACCCATAAAATCGAGCTAATAATAATATCTGCTATTAGGTTGACATTGGTTAATATTAATATGAAGAACTTAAAATTTGCTCTGCACATATGAATTATTTTACAAATGTATTCTTAATCTATTCATATAAACACAACTTGTTATTTTAAGTTGTTGAATCAATTATTAGTGACAGTTCCAAACGTTTAATTATATTTAAAAACATAAGGCAAATGTTTTAAACTCTGGAGCACAGCCCAGCTGACAGAAATTGGTGGAGAAGGAGGAGGAAGAGATGTAGGGAAAGTAGCCATCTGAATTACTCATCTCTTAATTAAGAGGCCAAGGCTAAAATGGGTAACATAAGGGAGAGTCAAGAAAACAACTTAAATGTGGAGAAAAGGGAACCCTTGTCACTGTTGATAGGGATGCAAATCGGTGCAAAGTGGAGGTTTCTCAAAAAACGAGAAACAGAACTAGCATTTTGTTGCTGTTCAGTCACTAGGTTGTGTCTGACTCTTTGCTACCCCACGGACCATAGCACGCCAGGCCTCCCTGTCCTCCAGTCTCTCTGGGAGTTTGCTCAGGCTCACGTCCATTGCATCAGTGATGCCATCCGACCGTCTCATCCTCTGCCAAATGACCAAGCAATTCCGCTCCTGGGTATATATCCAAAACAACCGAAAACACTACTTCAAAAAGACTCATGCACCTCAATGTTCATAGCAGCATTATTACAACAACCCATGTCCACATGGTCAGCTTGTTTGTACCAGAAAATCTTTGCCTGAAAGAGAAAGAGTATTCAAGATTATTCATCAGTAAATAACTTTACTACCACTTTCAGGGAAGTCCAGCAAATCAGTTTTTTTTGTTTTTTTTTTTTGTTTGTTTGTTTTTAAGAAACAGCTTACTCGGGAAGCCATCTCACTTGAATGTTTTCTTATCTAGTCTCATTTTTAAGACTTTCCCTTCCCTATGAAGCAATTCATGTCCAAGACCAATGACTCAAACTATGCAAGCATAGACCTCAAGAGTCTATAGCATTACAGTCTGACCTTTCCTCTGAGACACTGCTGAAGCTCTACCAAGCTGGTGTTCTCCTTTTCTGCACTAATTTTTAGCTTTGCTTTATTTACTGTTTATATTTTGGAGGAATTCAACAAAGCAGAAGAAAAAATAAACCAGAAGATAAGGTTGAGTTGCTGGTCTGGAAACACGGGTAGAAATGCACTATCTGGAGATCTGAATGAAGCACTGGTACAGGCATAACAGGAATTTATAGAAAGTCACCTCAGAAATGTAGCTTCCAAACAGCTATCTCAAGAATGGGATTAAGAAGAGGATGATTTTTCATCAAAGATCTTATGTATTATTTCAGCGTAACAGATGGGTTTTGCTTTGACAAAACCTAAAGAGTTACATATCTCAAATGGTAAAGAACTGGCCTGCGATGCAAGTGACCCAGGTTCAGTCTCTTGGTCAGGAAGATCGTCTGGAGAATGGAATGGCAACCCACTCCAGTATTTTGCCTGGAGAATCCCATGGACAGAGGAGCCTGGCGGTCTACAGACTTTGGGATCTCAAAGAGCTGGACTTGACCGAGCGACTAACACTAGTAATGATCAGAGGCACAAAAATCAGCACGGAAATACTGTTCTCCTTTTATTCCAGAATGTGACACCAGGTGGTGCTGGAGGATAAAAAGCCATCTGCCAGTGCAAGCCCCTCAGGAGATGCAGGTTCAATCCCTGGGCTGGGAAGATCCCCTGGAGGAGGGCATGGCAACCCACTCCAATATTCTTGCCTGGAGAATCCCATGGACAGAGGAGCCTGGCGGGCTACAGTCCATAGGGTAGCAAAGAGTTGGACATGACTGAAGCATCTTAACACGCACACATGGACCTTTCAGGATCTTGCCCAATTGAAGTGAATTCTGCTGACCCAGAAGAGTATCTGGCCCATAGTAGCTGTTCTAAGTCATTAAACATCATGGCATTGAGCTGACATTGGACTCTCACAGCACTTAAATATGCTTAGATATTTCCAGGGGCTGAGATGCTATTTCTGCCTTGGTCTGTTGATCTGAGTTTCAATTGAGTCAGGTGTCAGTTTAGGGGATTGTGTTTGGACACCGTCCTTTGGAATCAGGAATGAAGTGGAGACGGAAGAGAAACAGGAGTTAACCTGCTTACATGCTTTTTAAAGTTGACTCTGAGCCCATTCTTGAGGCTACTGTGCTACAAGGGTAAGTACGCACAACAGGTAAGGTAAGCTCCCCTACAGATCTCCCTTCCAGGGAGAACCTTCCACCAAGAGTCCGTCAGCAGATGGCCACCAGCTGCTGCCCCTTGGCTTCCATAGCATCATTCATGCAGAGATACACTGTTCTGGGCTCATTCCTAGGCTGTCAGTGAACACAGTGAAGAAACAGAGCGGGTTGTCTCTGCCTAAAGCAAGACTCCTTGTAAAGGACTGGCATTACCCCCAGATTGCCCCCTGGCCCAGCCAGGACTTTCTCCAAGCCGTGTGGTGGTTGGAGGCTCTTCCTACCTACCTGTCCACCTCCTCTCTCCTCCACGGGTGTCAGACCTGCGCTGTGGTCCCGAGGCTTCCCCTCCCTCCATCCCTCCGTCCCTCCGTCCCTCCCCCCTCCCCCCCTCCCTCCCCCCTCCCCCCTCCCTCCCCCCCTGCCTCCCCCCCTCCCCCCTCCCTCCCACCATTGCCTATCCACTTCATCCTTTCCAGGAACCCCCCCACAGATCTTCTGCACACCCATTTCTCTTTCAGCATGTGCTTCTCAGAAGACCTGAGCTAATGTAGGTACAGAGCCAGGAAACCCATTTATGGTAAGGAGGGGACGGCAGACGTCTGCCTCTTCTCTTAAAAAAAAAAAGGAAACGTGTCTCCCAGGCCCGTCTCCTCATCCTGCTTACAAGGAACGTAAGGAACACTGGGAAGCCTTTTGGAAAGTATGCTGGAGAAGTGGAGAGCAAGGGCTCTTGATCTGCATTCCTCTTCTGACCAGCTCCTCAGAGGATCGACTTCACACACAGATCATGGTCACTGGGCAGCTGCTCTGTGTTTTAGTAAACTTTTTGAAACAAAATAACCTCACATCAGTGGATAGGTGAGGTGCTGGTTCCCCTGTGAAAGCACAGCTCAGGACACGGATTGGGAAGAGAACCAGCCCTGTATGTGTATAGCCAGGGGCTCATGGCACTGTCGTTGGCCTGGCCCCCACTGAACCTTCACCCGTCAAGTGCTGCCCTGATGGCTGATGCTTACTCCAGAGCACGCCCCGCTGGGCTGGCACTGCCTCACTAGCTCTTCCTTATGAGACCTCTGCCTTCCACAAGCCTTGGTCCTAGAGAAGCATCTTGGACCACAAACTACGTTTTGATATCTGACTCCATCAGGCACTGAGTGTAAATGTGAAAGGAAAGAAAAGCAAAAAGAGTGTGTAAATGAAATCACAGAAACGGAATTTGCAGCATGTAGGAAAGTAAATGGAGATGTGTTGGCTTCTTAGAAAACAGTTTATAACTCTGGGAAGCTACTTTGAATGATTAGTGTCCGTAGCATTACAGAATAGAAGGTGTTGGCCCCCAGGGTCCGATAACACAGATACACATATGCAAGATTTTCCCGAGACCTGGAGGGATGTAGCTTCGTTTCTATGGCAGCATCAGAAGAAAAATAATTACTTTTGACCCTGGAAAGTATACTCTGACTTGGAGGAAAGTCAAATATATTTTTGTGAACAGTAGGGAAACACAGACCAGACAATCTGTGAAATGAAATTTTATAGGACAAGCATCTTCTGAGTGGTCAGGGAGAAAGAAGACCTCAGAAGAGCTTTTTGAGTAAGTGATGCTGGAGACCAATTCCAAAGAAGTTTTGGTGGAGATGAGTTGGGAATGGGAAGTGGTTACATCACTCTTGGCTGCAAGCTGTGAAAGGGCATCCTCTGAGCTGCGTGCTGAAGTTTCCCAGGCGCCGTGCAGATCCATGGTCCAGATGCAGCCTGGGGATCTGGGTTCGAGTCCAGCTCTGTGCTGCTGTCACTTAGCAGCTCTGCCCTCAGTTTCTCTGGGTCCCAGTGGTTTCATCTATAAAACAGGTTTTCATAGTTACCTATTAAGGTGGTTATGAGGCTTAAATGTGTGTGTTTGGGGGAAATCCCTCCAAATAGGTTGCTTAATATCGTGTTAGGCTTCCCTGGTGGCTCAGTCAGTAAAGAATCCACCTGCAGTGCAGGAGACCGCCTGCAGCACAGGAGACCCTGGAGAACGGAATGGGACCCCACTCTAGTATTCTTGCCTGTGGAATTCCATGGACAGAAGAGCCTAGTGGGCTACAATCCATGGGGTCACAAAGAGTCGGACACAACTGAAGCAACTTAGCATACATACACACACCAACTATTGATACTTTGTATGCTATCTACTGGGGCTTCCCAGGTGGCGCTAGTGGTAAAGAACCCGCCTGCCAATGCAGGAGACATAAGAGACGTGGGTTCAATCCCGGGTTGGGAAGATTCCCTGGAGGAGGGCATAGCAACCCACTCCAGTGTTCTTGCTTGAAGAATCCCATTAATAGCGGAGACAGGCGGGCCTACGGTCCATAGGGTCATAAAGAGTCGGACATGACTAGAGAAGCCTCGGTCAATTAGCTGAGGCGCGCCCATGCCAGGAGGATTACATTTGTTAAGATCTCCTGTATTAACTGGAAGCCATTCAGAAAAGTAGATTCTAGAGGGAGACGGTTCCATCTGTGGGACTGGCATCTGTGGCTCCATCAAGGTGGAGGAATACACCGAGACCTCAGGTCATCCCCTGTGAACTGCCACTTGTCCTTGAACACAAGTTCTTAATCTTTTATTTGTCCCAGGTTCCCCTTCATTTTGTTGGTGACAGTGACCCCTTAAGTAAAAATCCTCTACCAAATCAGAGGCTATGAAGGCTCAGCTAACTAGAGGTTCTTAAAAACAAACTAAATTCATTCAAACGTTGGGATGTTGCTGCCTGTCTTCTGCGCGCGCGCTCTCACACACACACAGACATACCCACCCACGTGGAAACATTTCCATGACTGCATGTGTGCCTGTCTCTTAGTTTTCTTTTGAAAAAGAAAAACAGAAAAAAAATCCCACCTGTAGCCAGCAGATGGCAACAGTGGATCGTATTTAAACTATAGGATTCACTGCTCGCCTCACTTTTTGTTCGTTGTTTTCTTCCCTTTTCAATAATGTGAAGATTGCAACTCAGAGCTGAGTTAAAATCAATCACAATAAAGGCAAAGAAACATACCAGCTCAAACTAGGGCTTAAAGCCTCGAAAACATTGTTATATTTACTTTCAAACACTTTTTAAGAGCAAGTTTAGGAAGGCGGTGGAATAAAGGGGCAAATACTTTGGATAATTGCCCAATGTTTGATTAAATGCCTGATTAAAATCGCTATTCATTTCTGGAGTGCTCAGAGGCACTGCATCCAAGCTGTGTTCTTTGTATTTTGCTCTCACATGTAATTATTGCCCCAAAGTTGCAGGTCCAGCCCCTAAAGGATACATTTTACAGGTCATAAATGTCCTTAATGTTTAATTCTTCTCAGAGCTTCACGAAGCCACAGGAATTCCAAGGCTGAGCTTTGCTCCAGGTTATCTGCCCACCATCTGCAACGATGTGCCTGCAGAGGCGACGCTTGGGGGACACTCCGTGTCTGGACCTGGGAAGGAAAGCCATGGAATGCTAAATTGCTCTCTGGACACAAGCTTCTTGTGCAAAAACATACTGTGATGCTAGAACACAAAGTTGTCTGTGGGGCAAAAAGAAGGGCTAAGAAGAACACAGAAAAAAATAATGATATAAGCCAAGTATAGGGTTATTTGTGAAGATTATAGTGTTAGGATCGGGGAAGTTCACAAAATATGTCGATAGCAGTAAATGAAAACTGTCCATGTGCTGACTAAGTTTCCTTACTTTTAAAAAGTAAAGTGAAGTTGCTTGGTCATGTCCGACTCTTTGCGACCCCATGGACTGTAGTGGAGTGGGTTGCCATTTCCTTCTCCAGAGAATCTTTCTGACCAAGGGATTGAATCCAAGTCTCCCATATTGTAGGCAGATGCTTTACCATCTGAGTCACTAGGGAAATCAAGATCATTAGGTGTTCTCAAAGTTTTAGTTTTTTTTTTAACATGTTCTATTGCTTCAGAAGGAGAAGGCAATGGCAACCCACTCCAGTGTTCTTGCCTCCCAGGGATGGTGGAGCCTGGTAGGCTACCATCCATGGGGTCGCACAGAGTTGGACACAACTGAAGCGACTTAGCCGCAGCAGCAGCATTGTTCAGCATTGTGACAACATGGAGAGAGAGAGAAAATGCTCATATTTCCAAGCAGGCAAGATCAAGTTGGAAAGCCAGAGACAGAGCGTGGAGCAAGGATGTGTGAGTGTATGTGTGTATGTGTGTATATATATACACACACACGTGTGTCAAAAACATTCTTATCTTTGCTTTGTGGCACAGATCCTATGCCTGGCTGTTTCTAAGTTTTGGCTCTACTATAAAGCTTGTTGTTATTTTGAGACCTAAATGAAGGACATATGTGTCCCCAAACAAAATCATTCCAGTTATCTAGCTAGATATATTCATCCAGTTACCGTAGGTACTGAAACACAAAACAAAGTGGACAAAACCCGAAAACCAGCTTTGAAAGAAAGCTTTCAGAATTCTTGCCTTGTAGATTTTATTTCAGTGACTGTCTTCATTAAATATCCTGAATTAATTTTTAAACAGACAGCAGTAAAATATCTAACATCTGCTTATTTGTGCAAGAGTAAAAGCTATAGATGTAGGTAGCTACCTAGGGGGGAAAAAGACCCTGAAGAAAGTCAGTGTAAAACATAGATAATTTCAAAATAGTTCATTTGAAACTAACTTCTAAATATCTTTAAAAAAAACTGAATTTAAAAATAGTCTTTAGACATTGGTTGAATTAAACCAGTTTTTTTAAGCAAAAAAAAAAGTACAAAGATTTGAACACAGTACTTGTTATAATATTAATGTGGCACTAGAAACCATCTAAAGGTTGAAAATTAGGGAAATCATTTAGCAAATGAAGGCATTTTCCTTCATGAAGATGTTTTATTGTTAGAATAAATAATTGACGTGAAAGTATGTGTTCTTAATATATATATTTTTAAATGTAAGGATACAAAGTTGTACAACCAGTACATGCATGCATGCTTAGTCACTCAGTTATGTCCAGTTCTTTGTGACCCCAAGGACTGTAGCTCACCAGGCTCTTCTGTCCATGGAATTTTCCAGGCAAGAATACTGGTGTGGATTGCCACTACCTTCTCCAGAGGATCATCCCAACCCAGGGACTGGACCCATATCTCCTGCATCTCCTACATTGGCAGGAAGATTTTAACCACTGAGCCACCTGTATGAGTACTAAAATCCATAGATTTAAAAATAATTTCATAGAAAATTAAAAGAAAATTCACTAATGTATCTATAGTAGAAATACTGAGGAGTGATGTTTTGGTTACTTTTTAACAAATTTCTCTATTATCCCCCGCCCCATCAGCCTTACTGGCTCTGTCCTTTTTATTAGGAAGTTGACTACAATACCCATACAAACACAGAAGGTTGTGCATAGCGGTGTTTCCTGCCTCAGTTTGTTTCTCAAAATGACATTCTGCTATCCCCTGAGGGTCTATAGCATACAACTCTAAGAGTATTAAAAAGAAAAAAAAAAGCTTAAAATACTTAAAATGACTAATAAGAGTTGCATGAATTTTAGAGGTGGCTTTTGTGGTAAGTTTGTTATTAAAATAAAGCTTATTTAGAGAGAAAACATGGACCATTGGTGACACAGGCGTAGGAATAACATGCAATCCATTCTACCCATATTATACAGGTTTCCCCTTTTCTAAAAGAGTACGGTGCCTGATGTGGGACCTTTTGACCAAAATGCCGACGTGGAGAATCCTCTCTGAAAATAGAAGCAAAGCCTGCGAGAGTGCCAGCTCTCCTGAGAGTTTCCGATCTTAAGACCAGCTGGAGAATTCTCACACCCAGCGTGAGGGTGGGGAGGAGGCCCAGGGTCCAGAGAAGGGAGGGCCTCAGCCTGGGCCCCGGGGAAGACGCGGCCTCACGAGCCTCCGCCTCTGCGCCGCGACCCCGAGAACGGCAGCCATCTTGGGAGGCCGTCCTGTGCGCTCGCCCTCTCCACTCCGTGCAGAGAAAATCAGGAATTCCACGTTTTTCTCATGGCAGAGGCCTGGTCTGGACGGCTGGCTGGTCTGAGGGAGCTGTGTGCCAGCAGTTTAGAGGGAGGGGATGGCTTTGGTGAGGGGTGTCTACCAGGAAACCTCATCTCGGCTGCGGCCCGCCCCTCACTGCCTCCAGACAATCAGGAATTTACTGTATGCCTCCAAATGGAGGGGCTGCCCAGGTGGCTCAGGGTAGAATCCACCCGCCAAACAGGAGACATGGGTTCAATTCCTGGGCTGGGAAGATGCCCTGGAGAAGGAAATGGCAACCCACTCCAGTATCCTTGTCTGGGCTACAGTCCCTGGGGTTGCAAGAGTTGGACATGACTTAGTGACTCAACACTAGCACCACCACCAAATGCAGGGCCCTTATTTCTAGCAAATTTCCCAGAGTCCTTCCCTGCCCTTCTAAAATCTCTGGTGTGCACTTTTCCTGCTGGCATTAACAATCCATGAGAAGGTAGAGGACGGGAAACAGTATGCTGATTCACAGGACGTTCTGTGCAAACTCAAGAAAGAGACCACCTGCAGCTCTGTGGCAGCCTCCCCCTCCTTCCTGCCCCAAGCCTGTCACCCTCTGTCCAGTCTCCTGGGCTTTTGTGGTGTCTCTACAGCTAGTTGTCGTTTTGTACAGAAAGGAAGGGGCAGGAGGAAGAGCAGCGTGAGGGGGAGGAACAGAGAGGAATGCATGGTGTGGCTTCTGGAGAGCATGGCTGGGGTCCAGGCATCGTGGCTGTGAGTTTGTGAGGTCCTCTTACTCCCTGCAAATTCCAGCCTGATTTCACAGTTTAAGCAAATACACATCGGATGGCTGTCGAATAGTCATAGAATAGATAACTGTATTCTTTGTAATGTTCATCTCAACCCAGGGGTCCCCAACCTCTGGGCCACAGAATGGTACCTCCTGTCAGATCAGCAGCAGCATTAGATTAGAAATAAAGAGCACAATAAATGTAATGTGCTTGAATCATCCAGAAACCATACCTTCCACTGCCCCCACCCCCGTCCATGGAAATTGTCTTTCATGAAGCTGGTCCCTGGTACCAAAAAATTTGAGGACTGCTGATTTAGAGGAACAAAACTCAGCATTAACTTATGGTGATATATAATAGATAATATGGTAAGTGTCCAATCTGTGACCCACCAAACCTTGTGAACTTTCACTCTTTCTTTCCGCAACTTATTCTAATAGGTATTTTATTTTATAGGATCACAGTGAATGACCCAAAGGTCTAGTAACTGCTGAAACTTACAGAGCATTTGCTTGAGGGCAGAGACAACTCCAAAGATACACAGCAACACACTTTTAATCCTGTTGGTTTGAATCTCTTGCAATTAGGTACAGCGTCAATAATTAATATCTTTAGAAACAACTGTAAATTGGGATCACACGTGTTTGTGTATAAAGCAGCCCTATGCATTATTGAGGGCTTCCCCAGTGACTCAGCGGTACATAATCTACCTGCAGTACGGGAGACATGGGCTTGATCCCTGGGTGGGAAGATCCGCTGGAGACGGGCCTGGCAACCCACTCCAGTATTCTTGCCTGAGAATCCCATGGACAGAGGAGCCTGGAGGCCTACTGTCCATATGGTTGCAAACAATCAGACATGACTGAAGTGACTGAAGTGACATATACATGCATCATTGAAACCTTTTTTGTTAAATGCATACACAAAAAGACCATCACGAAGGTACATATTTATAATATTTGAAAGCATGTTTTAGATATATATGTTGCGCAAAAGCACCTTTAATTTCAAATGACTTCCTGGGTATATGCGTATTAGTTTTCAGTTAGTTTTGATGACTTCTTAAGTCTGCTTTCCAACCTCTTATACCACCCCGCACCCTGACCTTGTCTTTCCCAATCTCTCTCTTCCCTTAAAACAAAGCAGCTAAATTGTCCTTGAATCAGTTTCAGACTTGAAAGATTTAGTAAACAAAAACACTTTATAACATTTTCGGTGGGAGTTCTTAACAGATGTATTCTTCCTCTTGCGGCTTTCCCCGCTGTTTGATCTTTTCTTCCAAAGCCATTTGTTATAATATCACGGGCAGAATCCCAGGCGGGATAATTATGCCTAAATGGGCCAGTGGCCAGAGCACTGCATCCATCCTTCAGGATAAGCCTGTCAGCCCTGCAAGGCTGTCCCAGCCAGCAAGGCTGGGGGCTATGAGGGACCAGGGAAAGGGTGGGGAGTATGGCTGTTTGGGCCAGGCGATGGGCCAGAAGCTGCAGTTGGGCTGAGTTTCTTCAGAGCCACTGGCATAAGCCTTGCCTATGACATTTAAGGGTCTAAGCGTGGAGTGAGGCTGAAGTCGGGTGGAGATATTATCACAGAATCAGGATGTCTGCTCAAGCGGAAACTTTTTTCATTTTTAGTTATTTCAGGTTGCCAGTTGCTGGTCTTTCTACAGAGAACTAACCAAGTCAACATAGAAAACTCAGCTCTTCTGGGAATAAGCCCCAAGTTTGCTCTTTTAAGTTTTGCTGCTATCAGGGGTGGGGGTGGGGCTTCCCTGGCGGCTCAGCAGTGAAAGAATCTGCCTGCCAGTGCAGGAGATGCAAGAGACTTAAGTTCGATCCCTGGGTCAGGAAGATCCCCTGAAGGAGGGCATGGCAACTCACTCCAATATTCTTGCCTGGAGAATTCCATGGACAGAAGAGCCCGGTGGGTAACAAACAGTCCATGAGGTTGCAAGGAGTTGGACACAACTTAGTGACTAAGCACACACACGCTGTTAGGGGGCAAACGGGTGTTTGTTCCTTTGGACAGTCGTGTAAAGGAAAGTTTTTCTGGAGGGGAGGGGAGTGAGTTCCAGGTGAACAAAGGCAGATAGAGCTCTGTCACAGGGAGGTAGGAATACTTTTAATCTACAGTCTTTACACCCCCACACCAACTCCCCACCATGCACCACTAACAGCTGCTCCCCTGAGAATTCAGGCCTTATTCAGTGAAGTCCACGGTTGGCCACTGAAGGAGCCTCGGTGAGCCAGGACTTCTGACAGGGCACAGGGGCCAGTGGGTTGGCAGGGCTTGGAATCGGGCTGGGCTTCCTCCAGGAACACCATTCTTCCTTCTGTTCTGCCACATCTGACTGCAGTCACTTTCTGTCATTCTCTAACAAATTACCACCAATTTAGTGGCTTAAAATAGCATGAATGTATTACATCATTTGCAAAGATCAGAAGTCTAGATATGGGGTTAACTGGGTGCTCTGCTGAAGTTCTCACCTAGCTGAAATCAAGATGTCAGAGCTAAGGTCAAGTTCAAGTTCACAGCTGAAGCCAGATTCAGTCCTTACAGGTGTAGGACCCTCAGTGCCTGGAGGACTCAAACGTTACTGCCAAGTGACTGTCACACCATGGCTGTTTGTGTCTTCAGAGCCAGCAGCAGGGCACTTCTGATGACTTTCTCTTTTTCCGACCTGAACAGCCTTGTTTAAGGTACTTACCTGAGTAGTCAGTCCAGAATAATCTCCCTTATGATGAAGTTAGTCATATAATTAGGGACCTTAATTATATCTACAGAATTTCTTCACTCTTGCCAGATAACATAATTAATCACAGAATGGTATCCTATCATAGTCACAGGGCCGATGCACTCTTACGGGAGGGAGAGGGATTATACACAACAGGTACCCCCAGGGGGTAGGGATCTTGGAAGAATTCTGCCTGCCACACTGACTAGAACACTCTCTTTACTTCCCGGTTAAAATTTTAATGTTCTAATCAGCCAGTTTCCTCTTTGGTTTGAATATCCCAACTAAATACTATAAACTGTTTCATTGTTTGTCCAGTAATGAAAGAAATTTAAACTATAAACTCTTCTACTGGCATTATGTCACATACTTTGAGAATACTTTATGGCTCTGCACTTAATTGTAAGTTTGTTAATATCACATCACCTTTACTCAGTCTAACTTGCATATATCAGAGAAGTCTAAAGGCATGGACTATAGATGAAAATGACTTTAGAAACATTTAGTGGTTTCAATTTTCAAGGCATCAGAAAATATGTATATATATATATGACCATCTCACACAAACATAAAACTATTAATTAAAAAAATAAAAAGCATAAATCTGCAATGAATTCAATAACATTCTAATCTTCAGTTTTACAAATCACAAAAATATTCACAGACATTTAAGAGATAGTAGTGTATGGGATGTGTGTATATAACCTAATGTATTCTAATAGATAGTTATATATAAAGTAATTTACTTCATCTATTAACAGTTCTTGGAAACACAGATTTTTATACTTCAGGCGTTACATCTATACCTACCTAGAGAAGAATTGCTCTATTCTAGTTCACAGATGAGGGGATGTATCATTAAATAAGTATAAATGAGATAGGTCCATAGCCCCAGGGTCCATGAGAAACTGAACCTAGGATAAAGATCTCCCAGCTCTGTGAAATTTCTGAACATGTCACGCTGCTTCAGCTCTGAACCACAGACATCTAAGTGTCTCTGCTCAAAGAACCTCTGCAAGTTAATAGATTCTCTCTGCTTGGTGTGTTTGAGAAACCACACTCTCTACACAGACTCACCTCTGAAATACTCAGTTCCAGACCACCACAATAAAGGCAGGCACACAAACATTTTGGTTTCCCAGTGCATATATAAGTTATGTTTCACTACTTGTACTGGGAAACCGAAAAATGTGTGTGCCTGCCTTTACTGCTATGTTCTTAATGATGTCTAGAATGGTAGATCCTTTCAAGGGGATTTTTGGTTGACTTTGCCCAGATCCATCAAAGGAATCACTATCTCTGACATCTATAGGCTTATGAAATATATTTCTTAAATAATAAGACTTGAAAGTTGAAATGAGACCCTGATCCGTGAGCCCCTGACCCAACAGAATGTCTGTTGTGTTAACAGGCAAGAAACAACATTAATCTCATTGTACATCTCCGTCAGAGCTCTTGGGTAACCATGAGCATTTTAAGTGAGCAGTAACATATTGAATGGAATCTTTTTTTCTGAGCGGTAGGTCTCAACAGGGGATTTAAAATATCCCATAAACCATGCTGTGAACAGATGTGATGTCATAAGTCTTTGTTATCCATTTATAGAGCCTTGACAGAGTAGATTTAGCATAATTCTTAAAGACCCTAGGACTTTCAGAATGGCAAATGGCTATTGTCTTCAACTTAAAGTCACCAGCTGCCTTAGTGCCTAAGAGAATCAGCATATACTTTGAAACTTTGAAGTCAGGTACTGACTTCAACTCTCTAGCTACAAATATTCCAGATGGTATCTTCCCTAATACAAGGCTGTTTTGTCTACATTGAAAATCTGTTTAGGATAGCTACCTTCACTTATCATCTTAGCTAGATCTCTGGATAACTCGCTGCAGCTTCTACAGAGCAGCATACACTGCTTCACCTTTTTTTTTTTTTCTTTCTGCAGTTTTATGTTATGAAGACAGCTTCTTTCCCCAAACCTCAAGAACCAACCTCTGCTAGTTTCAAATTTTAGCTCCCTCATTTTTCTCAACCTTCCTAGAATTGAAGAGAGTTAGGGCCTTGCTGCAGATTTGGCTATGGTTGAGTGTTTTAGCTGGTTTGATCTATTCAGACCACTAAAGCTTTCTCCATATCAGCAATAGTTTTCCTTTCTTATTTGTGTGTTCACTAGAGTAACACTTCTAATTTCCTTCCAGAAATTTTCATTCAAAACTTATCTAATTGTTTGATGCAAGAGGCTTAACGTTCAGCCTGTCTTGGCTTTCAACATGCCTTCTTCAATAAGCGTAATCATTCCTAGCTTTTGATTAAATGTGAGGAAAATGCAATTCTTCCTGTCGCTGGAACACTTCAGAGCCACTGTAGGTTTATTGATTGGCCTAAATATACTATTGTGTCTCAGGGAATAGAGAGGCCTGAGGGAAAGAGGAGAGATGGGGGAATGGCTTGTCGTTGGAGCAGTCGGAACACACACAACATTTAGCAACTGTGTTTGGTCTGTTAGATGAACACAGTCTGTGGCAGCCTGAAATAATTATAATAGGAACACCAAGTTCACTGATCACAGATCCTATAACAAATGTAATAATAATGAAAAAGCTTGAGATATTCTGAGACTTACCAAAGTGTGACACACAGACACAGAATGAGCAGATGCTGTTGGAAAAGTGCTGCTGAAGGATTTGCTTGACAGAGGGTGACCAAAATTTTTCGATTTGTAAAAAACACAGTATCTGTGAAGTGCATTAAAGTAGAATCCAATAAAATGAGGTCTTCCTGTAGTTGGAAGTAGAAAATAATTGAGCAGGGAAAAAAAAAGATAAAGGAAACAGGATTAATTCCAGGTCCTTCTTGAATGAGGTATTCTTTCCATTGTGATTTTTTGGGGAAAAGAATTAACTGAATCTAGAGTAAATTCAAATTCAGTTATATTGAAAATATTTGCTTTACAGCAAAAAGCAATGACAAGTTTCCTTGGATAATCTAGAGTTTGGGATATTGTACAGTTTTTCTCTTAAATAAAGATGGAAAATGGACATGTGATTGTTAACTCCTCTATTTCAAAGTCTATTTTATCTGATATGAGTATTGCTACTCCTGCTTTCTTTTGGTGTCCATTTGCGTGAAATATCTTTTTCCAGCCCTTCACTTTAGTCTGTATGTGTCCCTTGTTTCGAGGTGGGTCTCTTGTAGACAACGTATATGGGGTCTTGTGTTTTTGTATCCATTCAGCCAGTCTTTGTCTTTTGTTTGGGACATTCAACCTATTTACATTTAAGGTAATTATTGATAAGTATGATCTCGTTGCCATTTACTTTGTTGTTTTGGGTTTGAGTTTATAAACCTTTTCTGTGTTTTCTGTCTAGAGAAGTCCCTTTAGCATTTGTTGAAGAGCTGGTTTGGCTGTTCTGAATTCTCTCAGCTTTTGCTTGTCCGTAAAGATTTTGATTTCTCCTTCATATTTGAATGAGATCCTTGCTGGGTATAGTAATCTGGGCTGTAGGTTATTTTCTTTCATCACTTTAAGTATGTCCTGCAATTCCCTTCTGGCCTGAAGAGTTTCTATTGAAAGATCGGCTGTTATCCTTATGGGAATCCCCTTGTGTGTTATTTGTTGCTTTTCCCTTGCTGCTTTTAATATTTGCTTTTTGTGTTTGATCTTTGTTAATTTGATTAATATGTGCTGTGGGGTGTTTCACCTTGGACTTATCTTGTTTGGAACTCTCTGGGTTTCTTGTACTTGGGTGGCTATTTCCTTCCCCATTTTAGGGAAGTTTTCAACTATTATCTCCTCGATTATTTTCTCATGGCCTTTCTTGTTGATTGTTAACTCCTAAATGAATTTTAAACAACTTTATTGAGATATAATTTACAATATGAATTTACCTATGTAATGTTTTTTAGTAAATTCACCAAGCAATGATCATCATAATCCACTTTTAGAAAATGTTTATTGCCTCAATTAGATGCCTCATATCTATTTGCAGTTAATCTCCATCCCATTTTTAAATCCCTCCCTCTGTCTTAGCCTGAGGCAATAACTAATATATTTCTGAATATTTTCCTGTTTCCAACATTTCATATGAATAGACTCATGATATATGGCCTTTCCATCTATCTTGTTTTACTTATAAGGTTTTTTGAAGTTTATGTTATAGAATTTATCAGAACTACATTCATCTTTTATTGCTGAATAGAATTCTATCATATGGACACAGTCCCTCGATCCAGGGTGGATTGGTTTCAGGACCCACTTTGGAGACCAAAATCCACAGATGCTCAGGTCCCAGAGTAATCCCTTTTAATCTGTGGATTCTGTATCTTCAGATTCAACCAATCTTGAAGAGTAAACATAGTGCTAACTTTATTGAAAACAATTTGTATATAAGTGGTGTGTTTTTCAAGGGTCATCTATATCCCACGGTTCATTATTTAATCCATTCACCATTTGTGGACAAGAGATTTATTTCCACTTTGTCTATTATGATGATCCTATTGTGAACATTACTTCTTTGTGTGGATATATACCTCTAATTCTCTTGAGTAGATATCCTGGGATGGAATTGCTGGGCCATGTGGTAAATTAAAGTTTTACTTTTAAGACCTGGTCAAAGTGTTTTCCAAAGGATCTATTCCATTTTGTTCTATTCCATCAGTAACATTTAAGGCTATTTATCTTCAACAATATTTTTTTATTATTTCATTTTTTAAAATCATAGCAATTCTTATGTATGTGAAATGGCACCTAATTACGGTTTTGATTTGCACTTCCTTAATGACTAATGGTGTTGACCATCTTTTTATGTACTGTTAGCTACTTGTTTATCTTCTTTGGTGAAATGTCCAGTCAAATCTTTTACATAATTTATTATTGGATTGTGTGTCTTATACAGATAGTCCCCAACTTACCGTGGTTAGACATAACAATTTTTTGACTTTACCATGCTGCAAAAATGGTGTACATTCAGTAAAAATCATGCATTGAATTTTAATCTTTTTCTGGTAGTAAAAGGCAGTACCTTTCACTAGTTATGCTCCTATGATGCCACAACTCCATCACTCATGAGCTCATGAGGGAGAACAACCAATACCACAATTCTGTTCTTCACTTTCAGTGCAGTATTTAATAAATTGCATGAGATATTCAATAGTTTATTATAAAATAGAATTTGTGTTAGATGATTTTGCCCAGCTGCAGGCTAATTTAAGCATTCTGAGCACTTTTAAAGTAGGCCAGGATAAGCTGTGATGTCCAGTAGATTAGGTGTATTACATGCATTTCAACTAATGATATTTTCAGCTTGCGTGCATGCATGCTAACTTGCCTCGGTCATGTCCGACTCTTTGACCCCATGGACTATAGCCCGCCAGGCTCCTTTGTCCATGGGATTCTTCAGGCAAGAATCCTGGAGTGTGTTGTCATGCCCTCCCTCAGGGGATCTTCCCAATCCAGGCATCAAGCCTGCATCTCTTTCCTCTCCTTCAATGGCAGGCAGATTCTTTACCACTAGCACCACTTGGGAAGCCCCATTTTCAGCTTGCAATGTGCTTACTGGGATGTAAACCCATTGTAAGTCAAGGAAGATCTGTATGTGGATTTGTAAGGGCTCATTAGATATTCAATATAAGATTTTTAAATCAGATATGATTTGCAGATATTTTCTTCCAATTTATGATTTGTTTTATTTTCTTAATGATAGCTTTTGATGCACAAAAGTTTAACTTAGTGTTTTTTTCTTTTATGTATCCTTCTTTTATTGTCATATCTAAGAAAGCTCTATCTAACCCAAGACTTTGAATATTTTATCCTATGTTTTCTTCTAAAAGTTGTGTAGGTTTAGCTCATACATTCAGATCTCTGATCCATCTTGAGATTACATTTGTGTGTGGTGTGAAGTAAGGGTCTAAGTTCATGTTTTGACATGCGGATATCCATTTGTCCCAGCACCGTTTGTTCAAAAGACTATCCTGTCTTCATTGATGTGCTTTGTTACTTTTGTTGAAAGTCAACAGACCACAAAAACAAGGGCTTAAACCCACTTTGCAGTGTGATTTTGATCTAGTCTTTGAGCCCAGCAATAAGTCAGTGCTATGAGGAAGTGGTGATTTCTGAGCATCTATCTTTTTGTTTCCTCCCTCTTCCTCATCTGTTGGGATAGTCACTGGCACACTCAGTGCTGTCTACTCAGACTTGTGCCAAAGATCAGTGCAATCTCATACATATTTTGTTTTGTTTCTTAATCAGCTTCCATCATGTTAGCATATATCTTCTTGGGAAAAAAGTGATGGCAAAATATTATTTCAGAGACTTCCTTCCAACTTTGGATTAGTTAGAATCTACATCAAATAAGGTAACGTATGTGAAAATGTTTCAAAACCATGAAATGCCAAACAAATGCTAGAAATTATTATTATTGCTTGCAGGGGATAAGCGTAAATAGAAGCAACAGTAATGCTTTTAGAGGGCTTCAATAGACAAAATAAATGACAGTGTCAAAATAAGAAGGTAAAAGCCAGCTTTGCAGATAATCCACCTGTGGGTCATTGAAGGTCAACTTTATTTGCGTTACCTAAGATATTGAGGAGTTGGGTCAGGATCAAAGAGGTTCCTCTTGCTTGGTTGGGTGTGGAAGATAAAGTTGTCTTAGTCACCAGTATATTCTCTAGAAGTAAGGTAGAAACTTTGCCCTGAGACACTGATTTTTCTTGTTAATAGATGACCCTCCTTCAAGGGTATAGATAGAATTAGCAACTAGTTTTATATTATTAATTTAAGTATGCTGAAAACCCTGTATAACCTAAAATTGCTCCTCTACACAGTGAGATACTTTGCTTGAAATTTTCAGATTTAGTGAACACATTAAGGGTACTTCATGGAAGTCTACGCATTTGTACTTAGTTGAGGCGTTGCTACTTAGATGTAATAAAACACTTTGCTAGGATGAAAGCCCTTATTCACCCCCTTGCTATCTACTATCATCCAGCAGACAGTTAAGTCCTGGAGATTTGCACAAAGACCAGATGAAATTTGGAGAGAAGGAATTTGGGGAAAGTGGTAGAACACTGTGCAGATGGCTGCCAGTGGGTAACGTAGAGATGAAATGTCCAGGCAATTAACAGGAATAAAAAGAGTGCTGCTGTCCCGGAGGTCAGAAAAGATATCTCAAATGGAGAAAAAGTGGAGTTGGGTGGCTGTACTGTGTTCCTCAAGCAGAATTTTGCTTCTTGGAAGCCCTGACTTTATTAATGTTGGAAATTAATATTTTCAGCTGGCAGACTTCCTTGAGTTCTCAGTTCTTAGACTGTTCACTACATCATTTTATTTAGTGTTTCTCAAACACCCCATTCCTGCATCTGAATTCTGGCTGTTTTGTGGTAGTATTTATTAGTTTTTATTGACCACAGCTCTTTAAGGAAGGTTATTTTTGTGCTCCCTATTTTATAGAACAGAGAGGGTTGGAGTCGCACTAATACAGGGCATTAGAGATAGATCCGTGGTTATAACTCAGAGACCCTTGAGCTACATAGCTTCAGACAATCCTGTCTAAAAAGCTTGAATATCAGAAAATGGTGAGGAAACTAAAGCCGCTGGAATTTTATAATGGCCCCAGATTCATTCCCTAAAATAACTTTCTGTGAATATTTAGGCAGTCGATGCCTCAAGTCTGTGGGTTCAGGAAGACTGGAAGAATGCAAGCAATCATGTTTTACTTCTCTTAGTTTCAAGACTCCCTGTAGGTTTTTTTTTTAAATACATCAAAGCACATATGGGGAGTAAAAAGGCAGAGGAAATAGGGAGGGCTATATGCTTGGAGATAAAAATTGCCGAGAAAGAGCCTGCCCTTATGAAAGTAGAGCCAAGGAGCAGGGCGACAGAAGAGGGAAATGATAGATAAGAGTCTCCATTGTGGTGCCTGGGTGTGACACACCCCAGGGGCTGGGCAACAGTCAGCATTTGATACAAGAGAAGAAAAGAAGGCCGGAAACACATTCCGAGTATAAGCTTACCACCCACCAAGCTTGCCCGTGCTGGATTTATGGGCGAATGCAAAACAAAGACCTCAGTGGCTAGTGTTCTACACCCCAAGTGGTCTTCTTATAGATGCTGGTGATCTCCTCTTTCTGGAGCACACTTTGTATTGGGCCCCTCCATGCTATTCAGCGGAGAAGGAAATGGCAGCCCACTCCAGTGTTCTTGCCTGGAGAATCCCATGGACGGGGGAGCCTGGTGGGCTGCCATCAATGGGGTGGCACAGAGTCGGACACGACTGAAGCGGCTTAGCAGCAGCAGCAGCAACATGCTATTCGGGATCAACTCCTGACTGTCCACTCTTCCCTCTGCTTCCTTCTATTTATCATTCCCTTAAGTTCGGTGTATGATGACAACTTGATAGGCAGCTTTTATATGTCACAGGGCTTCCCTGGTGGCTCAGACGGTAAAAAATCCACCTGCAATGCAGGTAGGCTCAGCTTCGATCCCTGGGTAAGGAAGATCCTCTAGAGAAGGGAATGACTACCTATTCCAGTATTCTTGCCTGGGAAATCCCAAGGACAGAGGAGGCTGGCAGGCTACCATACATGGGATTGCAAAGAGTTGGACATGACCGAGCAACTAACACTTTGACTTGTATGTCCCAAATAGACACTCATATAAAAATTGGAATTAAAAGGAGCTGTTTGCCTTTATTTGAATCTGGGGTCCTGATGGCCTTCTGTGGGGCCCATCCTGATTTTGTCATGGCCCTAAGCACTAGGGCAGATACGTTTTTATGACGGACTGGGATTCCCTTCTGTTGCACCACCTCCAGCGTTTTTCTCACGATATTTTCCTTTTGCAGCAATTCTTAATCTCATGCAACTTGCTTTTTTAGTGACACTGCATTCTTTGGCTGGTCCAGCCAAGTAACCACATTGGTCAGAATAAAAGAGATGGGAAGATTTAGAGATGTTTAGAAAGGCATTGATGTCTTTGCTTACCTTTAGCTCCCATGTGGCAACCCCCTCCAGTACTCTTGCCTGGAAAATCCCACGGATGGAGGAGCCTGGTAGGCTGCAGTCCATGGGGTCACACAGAGTTGGACACGACTTCACTTTCACTTTTCACTTTCCTGAATTGGAGAAGGAAATGGCAACCCACTCCAGTGGTCTTGCCTGGAGAATCCCAGAGACCGCGGAGCCTGGTGGGCTGCCATCTATGGGGTCACACAGGGTCAGACACGACTGAAGCAACTTAGCAGCAGTACTAGCAGCTCCATATATTTCAACCTTTAGGCAGGCTCCTTCATCTGTTGTGTGCCCATGTAATTAAATAACCCCATCTTTCCTTTGGTGCCTAGTATACTGCCTTTCTTCCCCTCTGTGGTCATCTGTCCTGGTTGTCTTCGTTGTTCATGTGTGGAGATTCACATCTTCTTATATTCCAGCAATATCTGTCCCGCCCCTTGAGCCACCATCTACAGGATCATACTCAAGGCATCGGCACAGGTTGGAGAATTTTAAACCCCAATATTCCAACTCCTGACCACAATCATCCCTATATTCCTCTCCTTCCCCTGTTCACTGTATGCAAGTTGTCTAAGACTTCTGATTATCAATGCCTTTTATTTCACTCAGTCCACTACTTTCTTCCTTCTGTAGCCCAACCTCTCAACAAAAAAAGTACTTAGCTTTCATTATATTGTTTGGTCTCCTCAACATTCTTATGACCTTGCAAATGAATGTCAACCCTGCCATCCATTTATCTTTCCTAGACATTAGTTGGTAAATGCCACCTCCACCCCTAATCATTCATCTGTGAGCCTCTGTAATTACAACGTATGGTCTCCAATCTCTAATGAGCCCTCATTTTTTAAAAAGGTAGTTAGAAGTTTAAAAAGTTTGTTTTTGGCTGTGCCAGGTCTTCATTGCGACTTGCAGGCTTCTCTAGTTGTATACACAGGCTTGGTTGCCATGCGGCATGTGGGATTCCCTGATCACGGATCCAACCTGCGTTCCCTGAATTGGAAGGTGAATTCTTAACCATTGAACCACCAAGGAAGTCCCAAGTCTTCATGTGATTTGAAAGTTCTTTTATACAGTTCAGGATTGCTTGCTTCCTCAGTTAATCACAAGGATATTCCAAATCACTACAACTCTTCTCATCCTCCCCTACTTACTTGCCCTTCCTGACATCAATGATGCTGACATTATTTCTCCTTTACTGGGAAAATGAGAACCATCAGGCACATCTTCATCAGTGTTCCACTCTTGCAGTTCAGAGGAGAGAAGAACTTGCCCTCAAGCTCAGTATTGACCCTGCATGGTTTGCCCTGCTCCCTCTCTGCATCATGTCCCTTAACTTGCTCTGTTAGCTGTGTTTTGATCCTCTGTCCCTTCTCATTCTTCTTCCTAACCTACAGATATATTCAAAGATTTCCTATTTAAAATAATAAAATAAAAAACCATCTATGACACTGTACCTTTCTTACTACTGTTGTCCTAGTTTCTATCCTTTAGAGCAAAGAGTCTTAAAAAGATTATTTATATTCTTTGTCCACATGCCCTGTGTAGAATTTGCTTATGTTTAGTGTTTACTCTTCTTATTAGATGTATGCACAAAACTTAAAAATTGAATAGTATCCATGGATAATAATGAAAATACCATTCTTCTGAATGCTGTTCAAGCGGCTTCTACCCTTGATTTCCCACTTTCAAACAGTGTCACCTGTTTCTTCAGATATTAATCTCCAAAACTGTGCTCCCTTTAAGCTTTCCTTCATGTCCCTGTCCTTATTTCTTGGACACAATCTATATCTATAGCTAACTATCAGATTGGCCAAAATGTTTGTTCGAATTTTTCCATAAGATCTTGTATGTATAATCTTTCTGAAACTATGAAATCTAATGTTTCCTTGGAATTGGGGAGAATTGTTCCTTTTACACTCTGCTTGATCTTTCCTCATTAGTGTTGGTCTCTCTCTGTTGTGTTAGGAGCTTTTCTCATATGACTGGTGGTCTCGTCTTATTCATTTGCATTTAAGAATGAGTCACCCTCAGCCCCTTGGAAGCTTTGTGGAATGGCGAGACTTGTGTCAGCTGGTCAGTGACTGGGCTGGGGCCTGCATATTTGGGGTGATGAGGAAGATCAAATGTAGTGTATCTGACATTTTATGGAACAGAATCCTTTAAACTGTAAGATGTGTGTATGTTGCAGTTCAGTTCAGTCGCTCAGTTGTATCTGACTCTTTGCGACCTCATGAACCGCAGCACGCCAGGCCTCCCTGTCCATCACCAACTCCTGGAGTCCACCCAAACCCATGTCCATCAAGTCGGAGATGCCATCCAACCATCTCATCCTCTGTCATCCCCTTCTCCTCCTGCCTTCAACCTTGCCCAGCATCAGGGTCTTTTCAACTTAGTCAGTTCTTCGCATCAGGGGGCCAAATTGTTGGGGTTTCACCCTTAGCATCGGTCCTTCCAATGAATATTCAGGTCTGATTTCCTTTAGGATGGACTGGTTGGATCTCTTTGCGGTCCGAGGAACTCTCAAAAGTCTTCTCCAACACCGCAGTTCAAAAGCACCAATTCTTCGGTGCTCAGCTTTCTTCACAGTCCAACTCTCACATCCATACATGACTGGAAAAACCATAGCTTTGACTAGATGGACCTTTGTTGGCAAAGTAATGACTGCTTTTAATATGCTGTCGAGCTTAGTCATAACTTTTCTTCCAAGGAACAAAAGTCTTTTAATTTCATGGCTGCGGTCACCATCTGCAGTGATTTTGGAGCCCCTCAAAATGAAGTCTGTCACTATTTCCAATGTTTCCCCATCTATTTGCCATAAAGTGATGGGACCCGATGCCATGATCTTAGTTTTCTGAATGTTGAGCTTTAAGCCAACTTTTTCACTCTCCACTTTCATCAAGAGGCTCTTTAGTTTTTCTTCACTTTCTGCCATAAGGGTGGTATCATCTGCATACCTGAGCTTATTGATATTTCTCCCGGCAATCTTGATTCCAGTTTGTGCTTTATCCAGCCCAGTGTTTCTCATGATGTACTCTGCATATAAGTTAAATAAGCAGGGTGACAATATACAGCCTTGACATACTCCTTTCCTAATTTGGAAACAGTCTGTGGTTCCATGTCCAGTTCTAACTGTTTTTTGCTGACCTGCATACAGATTTCTCAAGAGGCAGGTCAGGTGGTCTGGCATTTCCATCTCTTTCAGAATTTTCCACAGTTTGTTGTGATCCACACAGTCAAAGGCTTTGGCATAGTCAATAAAGAAAAAATAGATGTTTTTCTGGAACTCTCTTGCTTTTTCAATGATCCAGCAGATGTTGGCAGTTTTATCTCTGGTTCCTCTGCCTTTTCTAAAAGCAGCTTGAACATCTGGAAGTTCATGGTTCACGTACTATTGAAGCCTGACTTGGAGAATTTTGAGCACTACTTTACTAATGTGTGGGATGAGTGCAATTGTTCGGCAGTTTGAACATTCTTTGGCATTGCCTTTCTTTGGGATTTGAATGAAAACTGACCTTTTCCAGTCCTGTGTCCACTGCAGAGTTTTCCAAAGTTGCTGGCATATTGAGTGCATCACTTTCACAACATCATCTTTTAGGATTTGAAATAGCTCAACTGGAATTCCAACACCTTTTGTTCACAGTGATGCTTCCTAAGGCCCGCTTGACTTTGCATTCCAGGATTTCTCACTCTAAGTGAGTGATCACACCATCATGATTATCTGGGTCATGAAGATCTTTTTTGTATAGTTCTTCTGTGTATTCTTGCCACCTCTTCTTAATGTATTCTGCTTCTGTTAGGTCCATACCATTTCTGTCTTTTATTGTGCCATCTTTTCATGAAATGTTCTCATGGTATCTCTAATTTTCTTGAAGAGAACTCTAATCTTCCCCATTCTATTGTTTTCCTCTGTTTCTTTGCACTGATTACTGAGGAAGGCTTTCTTTTCTCTCCTTGCTATTCTTTGAAACTCTGCATTCAAATGGGTATATCTTTCTGTTTCTCCTTTGCCTTTCACTTCTCTTCTTTTCATAGCTATTTGTAAGGCCTCCTTAGACAACCATTTAGCCTTTTTGCATTTCTTTTTCTTGGGGATGGTCTTGGTCACTGCCTCCTGTACAATGTCGTGAACCTCCATGCATAGTTCTTCAGGCACTTTGTCTCTCAGATCTAATCCCTTGAGTCTATTTCTCACTTCCACTGTATGGTTATAAGGGATTTGATTTAGGTCATACCTGAATAATCTAGCAGTTTTCCCTTACTTTCTTCAATTTAAGTGTGAATTTGGCAATAAGGGAACACAGCCTTACTCTTCAACAGAAAATTGGATTAAAGATTTACTGAGCATGGCCCTGCCCATAAGAACAAGACCTAGTTTCCCCCTCAGTCAGTCTCTCCCATCAGGAAGCTTCCAAAAGCCTCTTATCCTTCTCCATCAGAGGGCAGACAGACTGTGTATGTCTAAGCCCTAGCATTCTAGAGCCCATAAGTAGCCGAGGGCACAGAGATCTCATCAGTTAATATTATGATATAGCTATTTGACATATAGGGCTCTTTGCCCATGTCATGACTGGTTGATGCCATTTTCTGATCCTTTTCCTGGTTGTTTGTCTTAAACCATTGGAGTTGCTATAACAATATACCATAGACTTGGTGGCCTATAAACAATAGAAATTTCTCACAGTTACAGAAGCTGGAAGTTGAAGATTATGGTGCTGTCATCATTGGGTGAAGGTCCCCTTCCAGATCACAGAATTCTCATCTCATGGCCTCACATGGCAGAAGGGCTTGGAAGCTTTTTGGGGTCTCTTTTATAAAAGCATGACTCCCATTTAGGAAGGCTTTGTGCTCTTGACCTAATCACCTTCCAAAGGCTTCCACCTCTTAATATCATCACACCAGGCATTAGAGTTTAAACATATGAATATTATGAGGCCGCCAACATTCAACCCACAGCACTGAAGTGAATTTTTTCTCTTTGGTATTTATAGAGAGTTCCTATTTACTTTTCTCATCTCTATTAACTTTTCGTATTCTAAAAATTTGTTGAGAACTATCATCTCTTTACCCTTATAATACATACATTTTAACTTATTTACTCTCATTATATAAAATATAATGTAGAGATAAAGTTATTAAAGAAGCAGAAATAAACATGTGATGTTCAGTCCACCATGTTTGAATACAAATCTCCCCATTCAACTCTTAACCTACTATAATCAGATTTCTGGGCCCGATTTCCATGAAAAAGCTAATGGCATCCTAGTTTCTAAGTCTAATTGGCCATTTTTCAGTTTTTAATCTTACTTGTCATTTACAACTATTGTCTGTTCTTTTCATAAAACTTTCCTTTCTCTTGATTTCTATTAAACCACTGTCTTGATTTACCTTCCTTCTTTTTATTCAGTCATTCTTAGTCCAATTTCACTTATCCACCATTGATAAATATGGTTTTTATCAATTTTATAGTCTTGATTCTATCTTCTTCCTATAAGTATCCTAACTTTCCTTAAGATCCACCAACTTTTTCCATTTTATTTTTCACATTCAGAAGGTAACTTTGCTTTCCACCTCCAAAGGGACAAAAGAAGTAATCAAATAGCTTCTCCTGCAAATTTATGCTATGCATCCTGTAACCCAGTGTAGATGTCTACCCACTCTTTAGTTGGTAAGTTGTATCTGACTCTTTTGCAATTCCTTGGACTGTACCCAGGCTCCTCTGTCCATGGGATTCTCTATGCAAGAAAACTACAGTGGGCTGCTATTTCCTCCTTCAGGAGATCTTCCTAACCCAGCGCTTGTACCTGTGTCTCCTGCATTGCAGGCGAATTCGTTCCCTCTGAGCCACCTGGGAAGCCCCTCTCTACCCACTCTTGCTTCCATCATTTTATGTTCTGTTTTGTTTGGTTATAGGTTCCCGTGTTCTTATCTAAACCTAATTCTGTCACTGCCACCCTGGTCATGTCCCCTCTCACTATTTCAGTACTTACCATATTATTGATTATGTCTTTCCTTATGTCTTCAATGTCTCCACTGAATTTTTGACATGAGTATGTTAATATGATGGACCCTTTCCTATTTTATAAGCAAAATGATACCAGACCATTTTTCCTCTATCTACCAAAGAATTATATATACATTTTGTTCTCATCTCCTCATCTTTACTCACATCTCACAACCTTAATTTCAGTCTTCTTGATAGAAACAAGGAGATTTCACCAAAGTCACAATGATCTCCCTGTTACTAATCCCAGTAGACAAATCTCAGTTCATATCTTAGGTAAGTTCTCAGTGGCATTTCCCTCTCTTGACTGGTTCTTAATTCTTTAGAGAGTTTCTGGCCACAGCCTCTGTGGGAACACATTGTCTTGGGCATCCTCCCATCCCCATGGTTCATCTGTCATTTTCTCCTTTGCAGTCTTCTCCTCTATGTAGTCATCACATGCTGGCGTTCATATAGCTTCGTCCTCACCACTGTTGTCTTCTCACCTAGTGTATCTTCCCTAACCAGTTGCTGCCTCTCCTGTGATCACAACTACCTATGCAATTTAGACATTTACTTTCTTTCTTTTTTAAATCTGAGGCTCAGTTGAAGGAAGAAAGTGAAAGTGTTAGTCTCACAGTTGTGTCTGACTCTGAGACCCCATGGACTGTAGCCTGTGAGGCTCCTCTGTCTATGGAATTTTCCAGGCAAGAACACTGGAGTGGGTAGCCATTCCCTTCTCCAGGGGATCTTCCCGACCCAGAAATCGAACCCAGGTCTCCCACACTGCAGGCAGATTCTTTACCATATGAGCCACCAGAGGAGCTCCAGTTGAAGGAACAACTCACTATTTGTTAATGGAAACAGAAAGCTGAATTTATCACTCATAAGGGAGAGTTATAAGTTTTTCAGACAGTCTCTTCAAACAAAGCAAGCTACTAATTTTACCTTGGATTTTTAGCAGATATTCAATTCAGAGAATAGGCTGACATCAGCTGGAGAAGCATGGTTGCTTGGGTTATACTCTGTGAATCTGTTGACTTCTTAGTATGCTCCCTGGACTGAAGCTCTTGCCAAATGATTGTCTTTCAAAAGAGGGGCCCTGGTGCTCGCTGGCCCACTTTCAAAAACCTGTTCTCTGAGCATGTTATCATTGATTGATTAAGCCAGTTTAAAACTGGCTGTAATGGTAACTAGTTACTATGGCTACAAAACAATGTCTATTCCAATGAATATAGGAAATTAATAAATTCTTCATTGAGCCATTTAAAAATGCGAGGAACAGAAACTACAAATCTCCTGACACGTATGTGTTGTTCCAATTTAGATATCTGAAAAGTGCCTAAATTCATCATGTCCAAAACTAAATGTGTGTTCTTCCTTCTAAATGCGATGCTTCTCTTGAAAGATGCATCTATCTGTCTAGATCGGGAGTTGGCAAACTTGCTCTAAAGGACGAGATAATAAGCATTTTAAGTTATGTGGACCACACAGTCTGTGTCATGACTACTCAACTCTGCCATTCAAGTATGAAAGCAGCATACACAATGCATAAACAGATGGGCATGGCTGTGTGCCAATAAAACTTTATTTATGAAAACAGGCAATAGCCCAGGACTTAGGATTTCCTGCCATAGTCTGGCCATCGCGAATCTAGATGGTCTAGCCATTAACATGGGAATTATTGTTGGACAGCCCTTTCTCTGTCACATACCATGTCCTACATACACCGACTTTGCTTTTTTGTACTGAGCACTTGTTCTGTTTTATCAGAACAGTATGCCTTCTTTGCTGGGAAATATGCCTAGAAAATAGCAGTGCCTCCCAATTGCACCTTACCCCTAACCATAGTGTTTTTTCCAGGGATAGCCAACTGATTGAAGTTTAAATAGGGAATTTTTTAAAATGCAGTTAAATTTAGGAGGGTAGTGAGGATGGGATGAACTGAGAGAGGGGACATCTATACACTACTGTGTGTGAAAATAGACCACTAGTGGGAAGCTACTGTATAGTGCAGGGAGCTCAGCTTGGTGCTCTGTGATTACCTAGAGGGGTGGGATGAGATTGGCAGGGAGGCTCTGGAAGGAGGGGGTGTATGCATACATACAGCTTATTCAGTGTTGTGCAGCAGAAGCTGACCCAGCCTTGTAAAGCAATTATACTTGAATAAAATAAATAAGTAAGAGAAGATTCTTTCTCCTCTCATTATAAAAATAGGAAGCTTGGACAGATTGCAGGATGTTCCCTTACCCCCGCCTCAGTCTTCGCTTTGGGTTCGTCTGTTACATTGTCAAGCGAGGCGCCCACTGTAATGAGTGATGGCACAGAGGCCATGGGCCTTTGTGTCCCTGCTTAAGTCAGCGTCATCCCTGGTTTTCCTGAATTTGGGGGATGTAGGCTAATAGTGTTCTCCCTACCTCTCTTTCTTTACTCATGTGAGAGTTCAAGCTACATATAACCAAGGAATTCTGACGAATAGACTTCCTAAACACCTTTCAAACCCATTCACTTTTCTCTTTTTATTGTCTTGCCGCAGTCTACAGCTCCTGCCATCTCATTCTGAGACCACAGAACTGTGTCCCTAAGGCTTTAGCTCTCTTGGCACCTACTTTACCTTCTTCATACTGCAGCTGGAATAATCACATAAAAAATAAAATCTGAAAGTGGCATTTCCTCGCGGGAAAATCGTTCAGTGTTTTCCTGTTGCCTTTAAGAGAGAAACAAAAACTTCCCCCTTATTTTCCTCCACGTCCAGCTTCCCTCTCCTACCCCACATCCCTCATCCCCTCTGCTCCAGACCCTCCTGCCTTCTTTCAGGGCTTAATATCACATTCTCCTCAAGGCATCTGTATATACTGTTCCTTCCTTCTGAAACGCTGTTCCTTAACCCTCTTCATCTAGGTAGCTCCTATCCATCATTCAGCTCTCGACTCAGTTTCATGCCTGTGGCAAAACGTTCCTTCTCTCCTCAGACCAGGTCATTCTGCATTTTTCTCACCATACCTATTCCACTTTGGTGTTCCTTCAGAGATTTCAGCGTATTTTATAGTTATATAATTCTGTAGGGGAATCATTTGATTTAGACCTAAATGTCCCCTTACTCTGTAAACTCCATAAAGGCAAGGATTGTGTCTCTTTTGCTAAATACCAATTTTCCAGTTACTTGTGATGGGCAGAATGAGTTTCAAAGATGCCTGTACCTTGCTCCGTGGATCTTGTGTGAATGTTACCTTATATAGCAAAAGAAACTTTGCAGATTTAATTAAAGTTATGGCCCAGCCTACTCCCATGACTCCTTTAAAAGCAGAGACATTTCTCAGAGAGACACCTCAGAAGAGGGTGAGGGCAGAGAGATCTGATGCAGGAGAGTGTGAAGGACTCCACCTACAGCTGCTGAAAGGTGCCAGATAGAAAGCAGGAGAAAGAATGCAAGCTGCCTCTGGTTGGAGACCAAAGCTTGTCTGATGGCCAACAAGGAAACTAGGAAACTGGGGACTTCAGTCCTATAGCCACAAGGAAGTCAATTCTGCCAATAACTTGAATGAGCCTGGAAGCAGATTCATCTCCAGAGGCTCCAGAAGGAGCACAACCCTGCTGACACCCTGATTTCCACCTTGTGAAATTTGGAGCAGAGAAACCAGCCCAACCAACCCAGACTTCTGACTAAGAGAACTAGGAGATAATAAGCGTGTGTTGTGTAAGACTCCCGATTTGTGACAACTTGTTAGCACATAAGACTAACATACTCCTTAAATGCACCTGAGGCACCAGGTCCTCAGTAGACACTGAAGGACAAATGGGCAATCTCATTGGCTTCTAAGAATTCAAGTGCTGATAGGCCAAAGTTGAGGACTGCCAGCCATATCTGCCTCCCAGGCTGCAGGTCTTATGTGTTCAGATACCCCAACAGAGAGCTACATCTGTGCTCTCGATACCTCGAATTTGACTTGTCCAGAAATGAACCCCTTCCGTTCCCCCAGCTATTCTTGGTTTTTCAGCACTGATTTTCTCCCTTCCTTCACTCTCCTTGTCCAAGGCAGCCATAATTCCTGTGATCGTATCTCATAGCCTTCCTATCCTCTAGCTCATTGTTGCTTTTCGGGTTCAAGTCTCCTGTCTCTTCTACATCCTTCCCTCCCTCTTTCTCAGGCTATAGGTCCTTATGGATCTGCATACAGTACTGTCTGCCGCTGCCGCTGCCGTAAGCCTCTATCCCTGGTGCTGCTCTGCTGGTGATTCTGCATCCCCTTTCTAGAGGCAGTCCAAAGGTCATCTTCTCAACCTTTTCAAAACAGCTCCCTGCCCCACCCCCACATCCAGGTAGCCTTGAGCCTTGTGTCCACCCCATTCTTTCCTACGCACTGTTTATATGACCCACTATGTATTATTAGACTTAGGTGCCTGTCTATTCACTTGTGCATCCTGGAATCCGGCAGAGGGCCTGGGGGTGTGGCTGTAGTGACTAATGCTGGAAAAGTGGATGCAGGAACCAATGAGTTCTCTAACTGCCTGCTTTGGTGTCTGTGAACAGTTCTAGACAAGTGCTGCTTAAAAGTGTGTGTCTCTGGACAGCAGCGAAGGCAACATCTGTGGAAGTGCAGCTTCTCATTCTTCCCTCCACCCCACCCTCCACCAACCAGAATCTCTGAGAGTGGTACGTGGGCATCTGTATGTGAACAAGCCCTCCAACTACTACGGTATCACTGCTACGAGGAATGTAAAAAATTTAACAAACTAGTGAATCCAGCAAAAAGAAGCAGACACAGACATAGAGGACAAGCTAGTGGTAACAGTGGGGAGAGTGGGGAGGAGTGGTGTAGGGGATTAAGAGGTACCAACTGTTAGGTATAAAATAAGCTGTAAGGATATATTGTACAACATGGGGCACAGAGCCAGTATTTTGTAATAACTGTGAATGGAGTGTGCGTACGTTCCCACTCAGTCACATTCAACTCTCTTGTGACCCCGTGGGCTGCGGCCCACTAGGATCTTCTACCCATGGGATTTTCCAGCAAGAATACTGGAGTGGGTTGTCATTTCCTCCTTCAGGGAATCTTCCTGACCCAGAAATCGAACCTTTGTCTCCCGCATTGGCAGGTGGATTCTTTATCACCTAGGAATCCCTAAAGGTGGAGTATAACCTTTTCAAATTGTGAATCAGAGTATTACTCAGCCGTTAAAAAGAATTCATTTGAATCAGTTCTGATGAGATGGATGAAACTGGAGCCGATTATACAGAGTGAAGTAAGCCAGAAAGAAACACACCAATATAGTATACTAACACATATATATGGAATTTAGGAAGATGGCAATGTTGACCCTGTATGCAAGACAGGAAAAAAGACACAGATGTGTATAACGGACTTTTGGACTCAGAGGGAGAGGGAGAGGGTGGGATGATTTGGGAGAATGGAATTCTAACATGTATACTATCATGTAAGAATTGAATCGCCAGTCTATGTCTGACGCAGGATACAGCATGCTTGGGGCTGGTGCATGGGGATGACCCAGAGAGATGTTATGGGGAGGGAGGTGGGAGGGGGGTTCATGTTTGGGAACACATGTAAGAATTAAAGATTTTAAAATTTAAAAAATAAAAAACTAAAAACAAACAAAAAAAATAAAAAAATAAAATTGTGAATCATTATTTTGTACACCAATAATTTATCTAGGATTGTATAGCAACTATACAGTCAATAAACAAAATTTTAAAAAAGCCCTCCAGGGAAATTGGATGTACCCTAATTTGAGAACTACTGCTCTAGAATCTTCCTTGGATTTATTTCTAGAGAATCCCGTAGGATGCTGAGTTCCCATTGTAATCAACCAAAATCCATGACTAGAGGGAGGGAGGGCAATGGGAGATGCCCAGCCCTGGAGGAGAGAGCGCCAGTACCTGACACAGCCTGGAACCCCACAGGCACATGTGAGACCAGACAGCAACGGTCTGAAGGTAAACTGAGAAGCACTTTTGCGTTCTGGAGTTCACATGGAGGCGGTGCATTTTTGTGGCTTTGTTTTTATGTTTAAACGGGCACCACTGGAATGTTGCCCTGCCACAAGACACATTAGAATAAAAGAGAAAAGGGTGGAGATCTGTTTAAAGAACTCCAGAGAGTAAGCTGAAGTATCTGCGAGATTTTTCCTCCAAAGGTAGGGTCTGGCAACATTGAAAAGTAGAAAAATCCAGAACCAGTTTCTTTTATTTCTCAAAATCTGGCTTTTCCCAGCTAATAATTGACTTCTGGACCCTCAGCCTGACTTGTGTGGTCCTGGTTTGCTTATAAGAGTCGCTTTTCATGGGTCAGGATGATCATCACTGGCGCACAGCGACACAGGCAGTTCAGGAGACAGCCTTGCTCTAGGGGAAAAGGGAACCCACCAACTGCCTTCCTAAAACCCTACTGCTGACAAAACATCTCATTCCTTCTCAGACGGGATCAGACCTGGCCAGCAGAGTAATCATGCGGGTCTCACTTACCTTTCTCTTACAGATATTGGTTGTATGCGGACCAGGGGATTAAGAGGTACAAACACTAGGTATAAAATAAGCTATAAGGATACACTGTAGAACACAGGGAATATAGCTGATATTTGACAGTAACTATATGGTTGTCTCTGTGTGTATGTGTGCACTTACATGTAAGTGTTTTTGTTTGACTTGCTATAGCAAGACAGTAGTTTTTCAGCAAAGACCTACTGTATAATCACAGGGTTATCTTGTGATAACCTATAATGGAAAAGACTCTCTCTCTCCATATATATGGTCTTCCCAGGTGGCTCAGTGGTAAAGAATCCACTTGCTAATGCAGGAGATGCCAGAGACATGGGTTCAATCCCTGGATTGGGAAGATCCCTGGGTCCCCCAAGAGGAAATGGCAACCCACTCCAGTATTCTTGCCTGGAAAACCAGGTCAGAGGAGTCTGGCAGGCTACAATCTATGGGGTCGCAAAGAGTCAGACACATATGAGTGACTGAGAGCAGACATGTGGGCGTATGTATATATATAAAACTATTATATATACTTATCTATAAGTATATAAAATGATGTCACTTTGTATACCTGAAACTAACACAACATTGTAAATCAACTACATTTCAATAAAACTTTTAAAGAAAGAAGCATGTACTTTTTTTTTGACCTATAATTCAATAACCAAGTAATCACAAATGGTGAAAATAAAATCTTTGAAAGGTTTCTCAATTACTGAGTTACTCTTTTCACTTTCTTCCAAGCAGTATTTGTATAACACTTTCGGAAAAGTAATGCTTGTAATTGTACCCAAGTGAATCATTGTAGTTTTCAACAATTCCAGGAGGTAATGGGGATGTATTAAGCCTTTGAAAAAAGATGGGCTTCACTGAAGTAATTTCACTTACTTGGCCCAAGTGAGGCTGGCATGGAAAGAATGCTAGCATTCCTCAAACCAAGGCATGCTATTTTCCATTCTTTGGGACTTGAATGTATTTTTTGGTCAAAATATTAAGATTTAAGAAATATCTGTTGGATTCCTTTTAAGTAGGGATGTTAAACATTTATTTTCTTTAGAAATTTGTATTCAAATATTTGCATAGAAAATTAGGAGAAAGCTTTACGTGATTCTAGAAAAATAATGATTTCTCAACTGCCTAAAATAATTCCATAAAATTACCATCTTCATTTAAAGTTGTACTAATTATCTTCACAACATTTTAAAATTACACTGGTCATTGCTTTCAGTACGGCCTACAGCTTACGCAAGAATAACACCATTCCTTTCCTAACATCTGGGTAACTAATGAATTAGCTTCAGATTTGAGATTACTTTTTGAGGAGATAACTGCCTTTTGCACTCTCTGTAAAAGTCAATTATATTAGAGAAACATGAGCAGATGGCCTTAACTTGCTCTGTATATTACCAGAAACAGATGAAGAAAAACTACTCCTTTGGAATTTTGTTGAGTAATCAGGCTGATAGCTTTTAGATTTCCTTTGTCCCCGACTCTGAGTTAATTCATTCAGTGCGCCGTTATACCAGAGAGAGCTGGTGGTCCCTGTTCTGCAGCTCAACTAGCCATGATACCTAAAAGACCAGGGTGGATGCAGAAGTAATTCTGTCCAGCATGAAATTCAATGGCAGTTTCCTCAGGGTTTTTTTTTTTTTTTCCCCCTCTTTTCCATGTGCTCTAGAAGTGATAGAATTTTTTTTCTTTTTTTAGTCACTGCTCAGCCAGGGGTGGTTTTTACTCACTTTTGAAGTTGTTACTCTCAAGCCACAATAGAAATAACTCTTACAGGATTAATATCTTAAAGCAGAATTCTCCTGAAACTTGAAATGTCTGCTTTTGAATTTTATTTATTTATTTATTTTTAAGCATTTATAATTTATTTATTTATTTTTTTTACTTTACAATATTGTATTGGTTTTGCCATACATCAACATGAATCCACCACGGGTGTACATGTGTTCCCTATCCTGAATCTCCCTCCCACCTCCCTCCCCATACCATCCCTCTGGGTCATCCCAGGGCACCAGCCCCAAGCATCCTGTATCTGCATCGAACCTGGACTGGCAATTCGTTTCTTATATGATATTATACATGTTTCAATGCCATTCTCCCAAGTCATCCCACCCTCTCCCTCTCCTATAGAAGAGTCCAAAAGACTGTTCTATATATCTGTGTCTCTTTTGCTGTCTCCCATACAGGGTTATCGTTACCATCTTTCTAAATTCCATATATATGTGTTAGTATACTGTATTGGTGTTTTTCTTTCTGGCTTACTTCACTCTGTATAGTAGGCTCCAGTTTCATCCACCTCATTAGAACTGATTCAAATGTATTCTTTTTAACGGCTGAGTAATACTCCATTGTGTATATGTACCACAGCTTTCTTATCCATTCATCTGCTGATGGACATCTAGGTTGCTTCCATGTCCTGGCTATTATAAACAGTGCTGCGATGAACATTGGGGTACATGTGTCTCTTTCAATTCTGGTTTCCTTGTTGTGTATGCCCAGCAGTGGGATGGCTAGGTCATAAGGCAGTTCTATTTTTAGCTTTTTAAGGAATCTCCACACTGTTCTCCATAGTGGCTGTACTAGTTTGCATTCCCATCAACAGTGTAAGAGGGTTCCCTTTTCTCCACACCCTCTCCAGCATTTACTGCTTGTAGACTTTTGGATCACAGCCATTCTGACTGGCATGAAATGGTACCTCATTGTGGTTTTGATTTGCATTTCTCTGATAATGAGTGATGTTGAGCATCTTTTCATGTGTTTGTTAGCCATCTGTATGTCTTCTTTGGAGAAATGGCTATTTAGTTCTTTGGCCCATTTTTTTGATTGGGTCATTTATTTGTCTGGAATTGATCTGCAGGAGTTGCTTGTATATTTTTGAGATTAGTTGTTTGTCAGTTGCTTCATTTGCTATTATTTTCTCCCATTCTGAAGGCTGTCTTTTCACCTTGCTTATAGTTTCCTTTGTTGTACAGAAGCTTTTAATTTTAATTAGGTCCCATTTGTTTATTTTTGCTTTTATTTCCAGTATTCTGTTGTTTAGTTGATAAGTCGTGTCTGACTCTTGCAACCCCTTTTGCCGTTTCCTCTTCCAGGGGATATTCCTGACCCAGGGATCAAACCTGAGTCTCCTGCCCACGTCTTCTCTATTGGCAGGTGAGTTCTTACCCCTGAGCTGTATTTAGTTGCATGCTAAAGATTTAAGCCTAATTCTCAAGATCACCTTGCACTTTTCAGAGTGTTGGCTGGAGCTTCCCATCAGTCTGGCTGTAGAGCAGAGGCCCCTGCCCCTCCTCTTTCTAGTGTGCTCTTGTTGTTGCAAGAAATAGAGTGTGGTGAGAGAGGACTGCCATATCCCATGTCTTGTCTGAGTCCCTGGGACAGCTGCCAAGTGTGAGTTCTTGACTTTATAGGAAAGAATTCAAGAAGTAATAGTGAAGTGAAAGGTTTATTCAGGTGGAAATATACCCCCCCACACACACAGTGTGGACCATCTCAGAGGAGAGAGGAGCACCAGGATACAGGGTTGTCAGTCTCTATGGGTTCTGACGTCAGCTGCTCAGTCATGTCTGACTCATTGCAACCGTACCGACTGTAGCCTGCCTGCTAGGCTTCTCTGTGCATGGAATTTTCCAGGCAAGAATACTGGAGTGAGTTTACATTTCCTCCTTCAGGGGATCTTCCCAACCCAGGGATCAAGCCTATATTTCTTGTATCTCCTGCATTACAGGCAGAGTCTTTACACTGAGCCATCAGGGAAGTCAGTTTTTATAGGGGTAGTAATTTCGTAGACTAATGAATTGGAAGAGTATTTTAGCTATTTTGGGGAAGAGGTGGAAATTTCTAGGAATTGGGCCACGCCCACTTATTTACTTTTGTAGTCGGCCTTGGAACGGTCCCAAGGGCATCCTTGGCTCGGGGCTCAGGGGATGGGGAAGATTGTGGGGGTCCCTGAGCTCCTAACCAGGCCTCCCTATGGGTCAGGTCCCAGCAGCCTCTCCATGAACAGACCTCCTTGCTGTCTCAGTTTGACCACTGTAAGTGCCTGGTGGCTCAGATGGTAAAGAATAAACCTGCAATGCAGGAGACCTAGGTTTGATCCCTGGGTTGGGAAGATCTCTGGAGAAGGGAATGGCTACCCACTCCAGTGTTCTGACCTGGAGAATTCCATGGGCAGAGGAGCCTGGCAGGCTACCGTACAGTTCAGTTCAGTTGCTCAATCATGCCTGACTCTTTGCGACCCAATGGACTGAAGCACTTCAGGCTTCCCTGTCCATCACCAACTCCTCGGGCTCGCTCAAACTCATGTCCATTGAGTTGGTGATGCCATCCAACCATCTCATCCTCTGTCACCCCTTCTCCTCCTGCCTTCAAATCTTCCCAGCATCAGGGTCTTTTCCAAGAAGTAAGTTCTTCACCTCAAGTGGCCAAAGGATTGGAGTTTCAGCTTCAGCATCAGTCCTTCCAATGAATATTCAGGACTGATTTCCTTTAGGATGCACTGGTTGGATCTCCTTGCCGTCCAAGGAACTCTCAAGAGTCTTCTTCAACACCACAGTTCAGAAGCATCAATTCTTCAGCGCTCAGCTTTCTTTATGGTCCAACTCTCACATCCATACATGGCTACTAGAAAAATCACAGATTAGCTGGACCTTTCTTGGCAAAGTAATGTCTCTGCTTTTTAATGTGCTGTCTAGGTTGGTCATAGCTTTTCTTCCAAGGAGCAAACATCTTTTAATTTCATGGCTGCAGTCACCATCCATAGTGATTTTGGAACCCAAGAAAATAAATTTTGTCACTGTTTCCATTGTTTCCCCATCTATTTGCCATGAAGTGATGGGACCAGATGTCATGATCTTAGTTTTCTGAATGTTGAGTGTTAAGCCAGCTTTTTCACTTCTCTTCCACTTTTATCAAGAGGTTCTTCAGTTCCTCTTCACTTTCTGCCTTAAGGGTGGTGTTATCTGCATATCTGCGGTTATTGATATTTCTCCCGGCAAATTTGATTCCAGCTTGTGTTTCTTCCGGCCCAGCGTTTCTCATGATGTAGTCTGCATATAAGTTAAATAAGCAGGGTGACAGTATACAGCCTTGACATACTCCTTTTCCTGTTTGGAACCAGTGCCCAGTTCTAACTGTTGCTTCTTGGCCTGCATATGGATTTCTCAGAAGGCAGGTCAAGTGGTCTGGTATTCCCATCTCTTTAAGAATTTTCCATAATTTGTTGTGGTCCACAGAGTCAAGGTGTTTGGCATAGCAGTAAAATACTAGATGCCAAAGTACATGAAACTGTATTGAAATTTTGAGCAAATATAAATTAGAGATCCATCATTCTATTCATACTAAGCCAAACAAGTGAAATCAAAATGTCATACATTTTTTAGCTAGGCAAAAATTCACAGGCTTTCTAAAATATATAGAATATTATACATTCTATTTACATATGTGTGTATTACAAAAAATTTCCTCCTATGCTTGATGAAGGCTTGAGAAAGAATATCGTAGAAAAAGAGATGGGGACATTGGGAAACATAAGCTAAATGAAATGGGAGAACTACCTCATTTTTAAGCGCCCCATTTAAACTGCCACAAGGGTGTGGCTCTTTCCGTGTGTGAGTCCACCCGTGTGTCTGTCCACAGGCACTGTACTCTTTCCCTTCTACTGCAGACTTTACTTGTTTCACTGCTTTCTGTCTTTCTGGGAATTCTTCTCTGCAAAGTGCAAGGGCCAGGGCCTTGTCCCTGACCACCGGTCCAGTGGCTGGGATTCAGCGCTCTCAGCTCTGTGACCCGGCCTCCATCTCTGCCTGGGAACCCAGGCCCTGCTTCATTCGCTGTGGGCCGAGATCAGTCCTGTTACACCTTTCTCTACCTGGTCTTCTCTTCCACCCTGCTGTTCTGAGTTCCTTTGCTAACAGTGTAGTAAGTAAAATGAACCTGAGGAGGGAGGTCATTGTCGCATCCTGTGTGTAGGCAGCCCCTCGGAAGCACAGGGACTTGCTGTTGGCCTTTGCAGCTGAAGGGGGGCCCAGTCTTGTGGGACTGAGCCTTCGCCTTTGGGAGCTGATGCTGTCTCTGGGTGGATGGTGTCAGAAATGTTGTTGGACATCCAGGGGCGTTGGAGAACTGGTGTGGGGAGAAAAAGCACACACTGGGCTGGGAGCAGAACTGTAGCTCTTTTGGGTGCTGGCATGCTCCAGGGGGAGTTTACTTTCAGTAGTAAACAGGCAGAGGCCTGACTGTTCAGCAGCTCTGCCTGTGTGTCCACCTGCAGGCTGCCTGCTGGTACTTTCTGCACCCTCCACCTGTGATGTTTATTAATAAAGTATGTGCTCTGCTAAATTGCTTCAGTTGTGTGACTCTATGGACTGTAGCTCGCCAGACCCCTCTGTCCATAGCATTCTCCAGGCAAGAATACTGGAGTGGGCTGCCGTGCCCTCCTCCCCGGGATCTTCCCAACTCAGGGATGGAACCAAGTCTCTTATGCCTCCTGAATTGGCAGGTGGGTTCTTTATCATTAGCACCACCTGGGAAACCCTTCCCAGTTAAGGCAGTGGGCTTATTCTGGGAAGTCAGTGGTCCCGAGTTTCAACAGGCTTTCAGCTCCTCACCTCACTCCACTTCTCTCCAATCAGCTTGGTGCCCACCTTCCATCTCCCAGCTCCTCTTCCCCAGGCGGTTGTCATGGCTGGTGGGCTGGGAGCAGACTGAGTGGCACCTTTGGTCTCTTCTCTCCCGCCAGGGCTCTTCACGTGGGGTCCATTGCTCTTCAGTCAAAGCTCCATGTTCCTGACCCAGACCCCTTTCCTGGGATGTGCCCTCTTCTGGGGAGCCCCTTCCTCTGCCCTGGATTCTGCTGACTGGTCTCACTGCTTTAATGCCTCTTGCCTTTTCCTGGAAATCATACTGCCATGGATGCCATTTATGACCCCTTGAGACACGTTGAGAGCCTTTACTCTGTTTTCAAGACACCCATGTGAACAATATAATAACTCACTTTTTAAATGTTTTTTTTTTTAATTGAAGGATAATTGCTTTGCAGAATTTTGTTGTTTTCTGTCAAACCTCACCACGAATCAGCCACAGGTATACATACATGTATCCCCTCCCAACAATATAACTCTTAACTCTGTTTTTTGCCTTTTTATACTGTTCATGGGATTCTCATGGCAAATAAAGATGCTGATGCTGGGAGATTGAAGGCAAAAGGAGAAGAGGGTGACAGAGGATGAGATAGTTGGATGGCATCACCGATTCAATGGACATGAGTTTGAGCAAGCTCTAGGAGACAGTGAAGGACAAGGAGGTCTGGTGTGCTGCAGTGCACGGGGTTGCAAAGAGTTGGCTATGACTGACTGAACAATGGCAATGACTATTTTATTTTTTTAATTAATTTATTTTAATTGGAGGCTAATTACTTTACAATAGTGGTTTTTGCCATACATTGACATGAATCAGCCATGAGTGTACATGTGTTCATTTTGTCTCTTCCCCCATTAGACTGTTGAAACTCGGGACCACTGGTTTCACAGGGTAAGCCCATTGCCTTAATTAGTAAATACCAAATAACTTAAATAAAGTAAAGAAGGATTGAATAATGGTTTTAGAGGAATGGAGGGTGATTCTAAACATGGGCATAGTGCCTGTTAAACTCTGGAAAAAAACTGTGCTGAATCTCAGTGACCAGGAATCACCCACACTAGGGCTTTTCCATTTGGTCGACGTAAAGTCTGGGGGGAATTTGGGGAATACATGGAGAATGAGGTCAAGGGGCTGGCAGAGGGCTGGAACTGGGATGCAGGCACAGGCGAGACCTGCCTGCAGACCAGAAGGGAGTGATTTCTTGTTTCCACCTCCTGCCCCTCCTGAGAAGATGCAGGCCTGCATCCTGCCTCTGCTTCTGGACCCTTTCTTCCACCCTGTCAGACATCTCCCAGAACCTTCTCATGGGTGACAGAAGCTGGAACTCTGCAGGCCACGCAGACTGCAAAATGCAATTTTCAGGCTTCAAACTTCCATGATTTCAAAGAGAGAATTAAAGAGAACTAGCCAGGGAATTCCCTGACAGCCCACTGGTTAGGACTCTGGGCTCTCACAGCAGAAGACCTGGGTTTGAGGCTCGGTCAGGGAACTAAGATCCCACAAGTCACACAGTGTGGCCAGAATATTAACAGATAGATAGAACTACCCAGGCCCTTCCAGCCCCACAAGGGGTTCTCTGGGGTTCTGCAGCAGCATCCAGGCAGGGTAAGCACGGTGTTTCTCAGCAGAGCCTTAAAGCTCTGGAGCTTCTTCGTGCTGCAGGAAGCGCTTGAGGAGCCAGAAGTCTTGCCCTCGGCCCTGTCCCTGCCTAACAGTGCCACACACTCACAGGCTCTCTAATCCGAGGATAGGCCTCCCAGAAGTTCAAAGAGGAGTATTTGAGTCTCTCTCCCTGCCTCGGGGCCCGTAGTCTCTCCACAGCCAGACCGAGGGGCACACCAGCTGGGCCGCCTCTCATCTGATCCCCTCTGAATCGCTCTGCCATCTGCCCCGAGCCTGAGGAACGTTTGTACTCAACGTCTTTTCCTCAGCCTCAAGAAACCACCTCAAGTCCTGCGTCTTCCTTCTCCTGACGCTAAACAGGGAATCCCGGCTTTGGGTGTGATGCTCTCCTAGTCTGTGCATCTCTTCCTCATTGTCTCCTCAGCGAGGTCACACTGGTGGATGGAAACCAGGAACTATGGGGAGTACTTTCACTGCAAAAATCGTTAGGGGCTATGAATAGGTCTTTATTTTTTCCTTAAAGAACTGACTGCAGCTGGACATTTACCAGCATTCCCCAGTCTGTCTGTTTTGAAACACAAACTTAAGCTGTGGTGAAGAGCTGTCTTTTCTCTTGGTGGGGTTCTGCCTTCTTGCTGAGACAATGACTGCTTGACTTGTTGTGGCCAGGACAGTAATTGGATATCATTTAAAATTTTATTCTCTGACAGTCACCTTCCATTTGTTGCCTTGTGGAAGTCTTATATGTATCCTTCTGTCTTTTTTTTTTAATGAATGAAGAAACTTTCATTAACTCTATCTTAACTTTTTTATGAATGAAGAAACAGATGAAAGAGAGATAAGCAAACTGCTAAAGGCCATTCGATCAATCGCTGCCATTGCCCTTCTATCCTGCCATCCCTAGAGCCTCTCTGTATGTGGGTCAGGTCAAGGAAGATGTCCCATTTCTGCAGGCCTGGGATCCCAGGGTTTTTAACAATTCTTTTTTGCATTTAGCACAAGCCTATTTTCCCCTTCTGAAAGTCTCACTCTGAGAGTCATAGAGCTTTGGAGCAGAGCAAAAGAAAACACTGGAATGATATTTTGAATCTGAAATAAAATTGGAAAAGACCTGATAGAAAGGTTTTCCACATTTGGAGTTGTTGGACTTTGAGGGCGGAGCATTTTAAGGAATCCAGGAGGGAGCAATACAGGCATCCTATACACATCATATTTGCTAAAGAAAATGGAACAAATAAAGCCCGTTGGTATTTTCTTGTAAGTGATGACAAAGTAAAATTTAAAAATATTTATTATTACTGAGTACATTCTCGTAATATAGGGCTGCCAAATTTAACAAAAAAAAAATGCTGGACACAAAGTTAATTTTGAACTTTAGATATGCATTGAATACATTTTGTTTTTTAATATAAATATGTCCCAAATATTGGGAGAATCTGGCAATGAGAGAGCAACTATCCTAGAGTAGTAGGATATTTGCTTTCTGTTTTCTTCAGTTGGTTGTTATTTGGGGTGGATAGACTTTTGCATCATTTTGATATCTAGCCGTCCTAAAGGTTATTTCGTTTATGTCTTTCAGTTGAACTATAAAGCCAGTGTTCACATGGATATCTAAAGAACCAATCACTCTTTGTCATATTTTTAGTGACATGCGTACTTTTGTCTTTATTACAAATTTTGGGTTAGGAAAAAATGAGGGTCATTTTACAGTAAAAGGGTGAAAGCATCACCCAGCCATCAGGAATGGAAAAATGGAGAATCGCTGGGATAGGAATAAAGGAGAAGGAAAGAACTCTTACAGGATCGAAACTACACATTCTTAAGACTGTTGTTAATAACTGTGTCCAAGGAGAATGACTTAATTCAGGCTGTGATGATAACAAAGTACTGTCAACTTGAAAACATCACACTGTGTGAGAGTTGTGAGTTAAGTTTTATTTGGGGTAAAATGAGGACTACGGCCCAGGAGATAACACTCAGATATCTCTGAGAAACTGCTCCAAAGAGGTAGGGAAGCAGCTCAGCATATATGTGATTTGTTGAAGGGGGAGTACATGAAATCAAGCACATATTTTTTAAGGAAGGTTTCTGCTAGGCACAAGGAGCAGCATTAGTCACCATGAAGGATTTTAGTGCTTTTGTAGATATGGCAGATACAAGAATTGGGCTCACAAAATTGGCTTCTGGAAATATCCAACTATCTGAAGACCTGTTCTGCCAGTTTTCCCCAGAGCACAGAATGCCTCATTTCTGCTCTCCACCCTGCACTCTTTCAGGGGGTGTTGAAGGTCAGCAATTGTAGCAGCACACGATTTAATCCTTGTAGAAGTGGATGGCAAATGCCCACAGCAAATACCAACTTGTAGTTTATAGTACTGTAGGCTGTGTGGCTTGTAACAAAAGGAGTTTACTTCTCGAAGGTCTGAGGCCTGGAAGCCTGCAGTCAGAGTTGACTGTACAGCTGGGTTCTGGAGGCTGCCTTCGGGGTGGCAGACTGTGGCCTTCTCACTGCTGTGCCTTCACATGGCAGAAAAAGAGTGAGCTAGCTCTGAGGTCTAGTTTATAAGGGGTGCTAAATGGTATGGACCTAAAAGAAGCAGAAGATATTAAGAAGAGGTGGCAAGAATACAAAGAAGAATTGTACCAAAAAGATCTTCATGACCAAGATAATCACGATGGTGTGATCACTCACCTAGAGCCGGACATCCTGGAATGTGAAGTCAAGTGGGCCTTAGAAAGCATCACTACGAACAAAGCTAGTGGAGGTGATGGAATTCCAGTGGAGCTATTTCAAATCTTGTAAGATGATGCTGTGAAAGTGCTGCACTCAATATGCCAGCAAATTTGGAAAAGTCAGCAGTGGCCACAGGACTGGAAAAGGTCACTTTTCATGCCAATCCCAAAGAAAGACAATGCCAAAGAATGGTCAAACTACCGCACAATTGCACTCACCTCACACGCTAGTAAAGTAATGCTCAAAATTCTCCAAGCCAGGCTTCAGCAGTACATGAACCGTGAATGCCCAGATGTTCAAGCTGGTTTTGGAAAAGGCAGAGGAACCAGAGATAAATTGTCAACATCCACTGGATCATCAAAAAGCAGGAGAGTTCCAGAAAAACATCTATTTCTTCTTTATTGACTATACCAAAGCCTTTGACTGTGTGGATCACAATAAACTGTGGAAAATTCTGAGAGAGATGGGAATACAAGATCACCTGACCTGCCTGTTGAGAAATCTGTATGCAGGTCAGGAAGCAACAGTTAGAACTGGACATGGAACAACAGACTGGTTCCAAATAGGAAAAGGAGTACATCAAGGCTTTATATTGTCACCCTGCTTATTTAACTTCTATGCAGAGTACATCATGAAAAACGCTGGGCTGGATGAAGCACAAGCTGGAATCAAGATTGCAGGGAGAAATATCAATAACCTCAGATATGCAGATAACACCACCCTTATGGCAGAAAGTGAAGAGGAACTAAAAAGCCTCTTGATGAAAGTGAAAGTGGAGAGTGAAAAAGTTGGCTTATAGCTCAACTTTCAGAAAATGAAGATCATGGCATCTGGTCCCATCACTTCATGGGAAATAGATGAGGAAACAGTGTAAACAGTGTCAGACTTTATTTTGGGGGGCTCCAAAATCACTGCAGTGGTGATTGCAGCCATGAAATTAAAAGATGCTTACTCCTTGGAAAAAAGTTATGACCAACCTAGATAGCATATTCAAAAGCAGAGACATTACTTTGCCAACAAAGGTCCGTCTAGGCAAGGCTATGGTTTTCCTGTGGTCATGTATGGATGTGAGAGTTGGACTGTGAAGAAAGCTGAGTGCCAAAGAATTGATGCTTTTGAACTGTGGTGTTGGAGAAGACTCTTGAGAGTCCCTTGGACTGCAAGGAGATCCAACCAATCCATTCTGAAGGAGATCAGCCCTGTGATTTCTTTGGAGGGAATGATGCTAAAGCTGAAACTCCAGTACTTTGGCCACCTCATGTGAAGAGTTGACTCATTGGAAAAGACTCTGATGCTGGGAGGGATTGAGGGCAGGAGCAGAAGGGGATGACAGAGGATGAGATGGCTGGATGGCATCACTGACTCTATGGACATGAGTCTGAGTGAACTCCGGGTGTTGGTGATGGACAGGGAGGCCTGGTGTGCTGCGATTCATGGGGTCGCAAGGAGTCGGACACAACTGAGCAACTGAACTGAACTGAATCTCATTTATGGGGACTCCACCTTCCTGACCTAATTGCCTCCCAAAAGCTCTACCTCCAAATACTACTGCATTGGGAGTTAGGATACCCACATATATATTTTAGGGTGACGGACATACATACAATAACAATGAACCAATGTTTTGGAAGCCAAAAATGGGCTAATACAAATAAAAATGAAGTCTAACAGAGTATCAGTCTCGAACTTAGTAAGACACATAATTTGTCCTATTTAGTTATACAAGTATAGTAACAGTTTGCCAAACAGACTGTACAAATATCTTGGACCAAGACCAATAATTCAGAAAAAAGGCAATTCCTGTATCTCAGGAGCCACACATACCGATGCTTGAATGTAGGATCTGAGGAGTAGTCACAAACGCTGATTTCCACATGGTAAAAACACATTCCAGGGGTTCCCTGGTAGCTCAGTGGTAAAGAATCCGTCTGCAATGCAGGAGATGTGGGTTTCACCTCTGGGTCAGGAAGATCCCCTGCAGAAGGAAATGGCAACCCACTCCAGTATTCATGCCTGGGAAACCCCATGGACAGAAGAGCCTTGTGGGCTACAGTCCATGGGGTCACAAAGAGTCAGACATGACTTAAGAGACTAAACAACAACAAAATCACATTCCACCGCAAACATGATGAACACAGACTGGGTCAGGGTGACCTTTCATGGCAGGCAGGTGGCCCTATACCTGCAAGATGGGCCAGGCCTGAACTGGTTGTCACAGGCCAGTTCATTGTGAGCCTGGGTTGAGCTTTCCCAAACTCAGGTTGACCTTACACATAGAATCTCCTGGAAGCATGCCTGTGGTTTTCTTGATCTGGTATGGTAAACTCACTTTTGGAGGCATTTTTACATTTCAATATTAATGCTGTATCCTTTTGAGCAAATGGTATAATTTCCTTAGCACATTGGTTGTGCCCTGGCAGAGAGGAGAGAATTCTGTTTCCAGCTGATTGTTTTGCTAACATTAAGCTACACTTGGGGATTTCTATGTGGCTCTTGCCTCTGCTGCCTGCTTTTCCCTGCCCTAGCAAAGATTACCAAGGCCTAAAATGTCAGTAACTGGTGACAGGCATCTCTGATTTCTTAATCTCCTCTTAGGTTACCCTGACAACATCTCTGGTGAAACAAATTCATACACCAACAGGACAGACTACTTAAAGAAAAACAAAGCTAAATATAGTAGAGGCTGATAAGCTGAATTAGAATTAAGAGGTGTGTGCCTATGTGTATATTTTAAATGACTACCTACTTAGCTGACTTGAAAATTCACTTAATAGCCAATGGATGCATTACACAAATCAAAGAAACAATTTGTATGAGAAATATTTTCTTTCATTTCCTAACTCCCTTAAAGTTTTCAGCTCATAGTGCCTGAAAAGAAATAGATTTTTTTCTGGATCTGTTAGCGGATTTAGCCTCCTGATTTTATCTGAGTCATGCTTTGGAAACAATAAAAACATCTTGTACTTTTGTGGAAGTACACATCTATGAAGTACCTTCATCTATGACTTAAAAAGTCAACTGTAAACATATATTAAATATCAAACATACCTCTTTTTCCAAATTAATTTCTGAGTAAATTCATAGTAAAGTGAAAGTTTGGAGCTAAGACGACTAGACTGAGCTGGATTTTAAATGGGTGAATTGAATTGGGATTAGATGGAGGCATGTTGGCTCTGAGTCTGTAAAGGCATCCAAAAGGAGCCCTTGCATTTTTAGCATTCTTAGACAATTTTCTCTCCACCTGTGTACCCTGTCCTATTTGCTAAAATGTTTTCATCCCTTTATTACACAAGGCACAATCAATCGTATCTTGGTTTTTGGTTGCTCGGTTACTGGGTCTCCAACTTTGTTGTGTGGAATCACCTGGAGAGTTCTTTATGCTCTGGTGAACAGAGCCCCACCTCCTGAAAGCTGAATTCAAAGAAGGGCTAGGCCTCTGTATGTTACTAATAAGCTTCCCAGGTGATTTAAAGGATTAGAGTTTAGGGCTCAGAAAATGAGCTTAGGTCCAAAACATCCATTCCAGTATTATAGGACTCCAGGATGTGATTTTACTGTATCCTGGCACATTCTTACTTCTGACAACCCCTCAATAATTCCCTTACCCCTTTGCTTCTTGAAGCATGTCCCAGACTAGTATTGTGTACATCACCTAGAAGCCAGTGAAAAATACGGAATTCCAGGACATGCCCCAGACCTACTAAGTCAGAATCTACTTTTAATGAGATCCCAGTTGCCTTGTACATTAGAGTCTGAGGAGCACTACCTTAGAACGAAGCTGACTGGATTCTTTCTCCAAATTCGTGGGCTCATTGCCAAGCTGATTTGTAATTGTCTACTATTATTGTACAGAATAGCCTCTTTTTTCTTCCCAAGGGTAGTTTACCACCCCTTCTGATCTGGGAACTTTTCCAAAATAATTCCAGTTTATATTACCCTTGCAGATTTCTGGCAGCCCGTGGTAGGTGAGATCTACTAAGTGTCTCCCACAGTGTTTGCACATCACTTTCATGAGGCCAACCGAAGCTGAAAAAATGAAATAATTCCTCATGCTTATCATTCTTCTTCTAGCCATAGGGCACTTGTATATGTGGTTTTTGCTACTGAGAACTCTGCCTCTTTACCTTAAAAAAAAAATAATAATTAACTCCTAATTTTCCATTTGAGATCAGCTCAAGATTTAATTCCTCAGGGAAACTTCTCTGACTTCAGTGCTGTCCTCAGGGGACTAGATCTTGGACTTGAAGCAGTAGAAAGTAAGGGCCAGGAATTAGGCCTTGGGGACTGAAAGGGGGAGTTGGGAGGGCTACTAAGAGGAGCAAATGCTCTTTTGAAGGAGTAGTAGTAGTAAGTAGTGTTAGTCGCTCATTTGTGTCCAACTCTTGGCCATCTAATGGACTATAGCCTACCAGGGTCCTCTGTCCATGGGCTTCTCCAGGCAAGAGTACCGGAGTGGGTTGCCATTCCCTCCTCCAACAGAATCTTATGACCCAGGGATCCAATCTGGGTCTCCTGCATTGCAGGCAGATTCTTTTGAGGAATTCTTTTGAAGAGGTGGATTCTTTTGAAGGAAAACACCCTTTATTGAACCCCCTAGTTTTCTGAAGATCAAGTTTAATAAGATTAAAGAAGGAAACAAATTACTATGTACAGGAGTCAGCAGAAACAACAAGCTAGAATTGAAGATGCCTAAAGAATTGAGATATAGAAGCTATCACTGGGAAAATATGGTGGGGAGGAAAGAAAGATATACTATTTAAAAATATGAAAGGTAGAATCACTTGAAAAAGGAGTAAGCAACAAGACACCACCAGCAGTAACCAGAGAGATTTTTAAAAGAGCTATATACAAAACATTTAGAAATGAAAAAATGTAATCACGGAACTAAAAACCTGAATGTATGGTTTAAACACTAGTTTAGACAACGCTAAAGAGAGAGTTAATGTGAGGATGGCAAGATGTGGTGACATTACATAGACTACAACATAGAAAAGAAAGGAAACAAAATAGTAAGAGGAAGTTAAGGCCATGGTTGATGAAATAAAAGTATCTAATGGTTAAATCTAACTTGTGTTATAAGAATATAAATAAGGAATGTGGGAGAGCATGCAATTTGGGAAGATAATGCTGAAAATTGCCAGAACCAATAAAAAACGTCCATATGCAAATTGAGAAATTAGAATTTATACAAATAGTTTTAACAAAAGTAAAATTCACACAAATTTGAAGCTGCAAAAAGAAAGGACTGTTTAGAAGACCTTAAAATACAGTCATACTGAAAATATGTTTCACCAAGAAAGGAATGAAAATTAGACTTTCAATTACTATTCATTGGCATCCCTGGAAGCCAGAAGATATTATAATAATATCTTCAACATATTCAGAGAAAAAACTTCAATTTTGGAAAAAATGTGTTTCAAGAACAAGCATTAAATACACCTTTAGATGAAACAGAGAGGGAAATTACCACAAATAGATTAATACTATTCAAGCATACTAAACTATTAACATGAAAAACTGAAAAACAATTTTAATACTAAATCATGGGGATATACATGTATAGATAAAATTAGGAAATTATATTTATTAAAATGTAAAAATTAGGAAATGAACATTTTTCTTAAGAACACATGGAATTTTTTTTTTAAATTGACCATACACTAGGTCATAGTACAGTAGATTCAAAGGCTTAGCATCATCGAGATCTCCATATTTAATCATGATGCAAATTAAAATAGAAACCAACAGTGAAAACAAACAAGCAAAACCCAAAAGATATATATTTTAAAATATAAAAAAATGCACTTTTAAGGGTTTCCTGTGGTAAGGAAAGAATTCCAACAGAAATTTAAAATACTGAGAGATGTATTGATTCCTTTTCATAGTTTCCAGTTTGTTACTAAAGCTTTCAAGTACAGCATTGTAACATTCCCTTCAGTTCAGTTCAGTTCAGTCGCTCAGTTGTGTCTGACTCTTTGTGACCCCATGGACTGCAGCACGCCAGGCCTCCCTGTCCATCACCAACTCCTGGAGTGTACTCAAACTCATGTCCATCATGTCGGTGATGCCATCCAACCATCTCATCCTCTGCCATCCCGTTCTACTTCTGCCTTCAATCTTTCCCAGCATGACCATTATAAATGTTGACCAGTCATCAACTACTATTCTGTGCTTTATGTGATATCCTTAATGATTGGAATCCCCACTGATCTGTTTTAGTTATGTGTTATATTTGCTTGCTTAATGAGTCTTCTTTTTTTTTGCTGGTTAATGTTTGAATGGTGGACATTTATTTAAAATATTATTTGTAGGAATATTTTGAGGCCTGGAATAGTGATAGCTTCTGGAAAGAAATGTGGAAGGTTGGGAGGACAAACTCTGGAGGTCCACAGCCCCAGACAACCCTGATTCTATTAATGCCTGAAGTCCCCTGTACTAGATGAAAAGAAGCACTCCAGGAAGGACTGTCCTTACTGTGTCATGCCCACTGGAGGGGACAGAGTTCAGGGGTCTTTTCTTGAGGAGGGGTAGTTTTGTACGTTTCCCACACTTAGTGGAGTCTAACCTTCAATTTCTCTCAATAAGAATGTAAAGTTCAGCTCAGTCTTATGGCTGCTTTCTTAGGATCAAATAAAGAATCGGACGCGACTGAGCGACTGAACTGAACTGAATTGTGCTCAGGAGTGAAAGAAAGAAAGTGAAAGTGTTAGTTGCTCAGTCATATCCTATTCTTTGAGACCTCATGGACTATAGTCCCCCAGGTTCCTCTGTCCATGGAATTCTCCAGGCAAGAATACTGGACTGGGTTGGGATCTTCCCAACCTAGGGATTGAGCCTGGGTCTCCTACACTGCAGGCAGATTATTTACCATCTGAGCCACCAGGGAAGAGCTTTGATTGTGCTTTTCATTACTGAGTTTGTCTTCTTCAAAAATTGAAGGCAGTTCTTTTCCTGTCTTCTGACGTCTTTGATGATTTCAAGACATGTTTGTTTACTTGTTTGCTTCTGGTAACTGAACTATCTTAGTGGTCCTCACTGGAGTCTGGGACTGGAAGTTTTTTTTTTTTTTATGAATGAATTAATAGAAGTTAAAATAAAATTGCTATATATATATTTTTTAATTTGCTTAATTCTGCTAGAGTGAGTTAGCTTATATTTTCCCTTTGTATGGGACACCTTTTGTATCTTCCCTCAGATCTCTCTAGCCCAGATTTTATTCCAGTCTCTACCATGACTGTATGCTTCACACAGGTGTTGATGGCAGAAATTTACAATGTCAAACTCTTGCTTTCTTGCCTGAGACAGAAGGAAGTTAACATCCTGTGGCATAATGTTTGATCAGTAGAGAGATGGGAGCCAGTGATTATACGGCCCCTTCTTCTGTTCCTGAGATGGTGCATTCTTCATGGCACCTCTGATGGTTCCATTGGTGCCAAACTTCAGTGACCCACTGGTTCTCATCTCTCCCTGTTTCACTCTCCCCAACCCTCTACTTCTGTTCTCTAGGATTGCTCATCAAAATCATCTTGTAAGCAGGAAGCAGACTTCTTTAGAAGGGTTCCATTAATTTCTGTGTGATTAGACACCAAAAGTGTGCTTTGAGAAATCAGCCTCAGGGTGAAAAATCTGTAATACTTCTCCATGACTGTGTCTGAAGATTCTGTCCTATTTCTGTTGTTTTATCAGATGTTAAATTGAAACCCAAGAAAATGAAACTGAAAAATGTTCCAGAGAAAAAGGAAGCCCTTTTCCACTGGGATAGTACAGTGTAGATTCCTGGGCAACTCCGGGACACTGGGCACCAGATAAGCTACAACTGACTTTGTTCATGTCTTGTCCACTGATGTCTTGAGCTGTATACCTCATCTTCTCTTCCCCATCCATGTCCTAACTAAATCCCAAGCACAAGAATTCTGTCTTTTGCTCTTGGTACCATTTGCCTGCAGCAAGCTGAACAAAATTATGATCTCAACCATTGCCATAAGAAGTCTTATTAGGGAAGAAATAATTTTTAATAAAAATATCCTAATAAATTGCTTAATGGAGAAGGTAGTTTCATAGGGGCCACAGATTTACAGTCAAGGATACAGTATACATCAGTATACTGAAATATAAGGATGAAAATGAGTTGTATTTGGAGTCAGAGAGCAGAGGAACAGGGAATAAAGGATTGCCTAACAAAAGGGCAAATTTACCGAAGGATTTCTTCAGAGCAGATACCTCTAAAATTTAACCTAAAATCATTTGTTTCATGAATTATGCTCTTAAATTTTTGTGGGTGACTATAAAATTGTGTAAATCCTTGTGGTTCAGATTGAGGACATTCCAGTGACTAAAGATCAAAATAAAAGCAAAAATTCAGAGTGAGAAGCAACCAAAAGAATATGTCTTCTTTCTTCTCAGTAGGGATGGTAATGAGACCGCTTCTAAGTGAGAAGTGGGCATTGGATCTGCACTTTCTTTTTTTAATGGCTGTGCTGGGTCTTCATTTTGCACTTGTGTTTTCTTTAGTTGTGGCTGATGGGGAGCTACTCTCTAGTTGAGGTGCATGGGCTTCTCATTGCAGTGGATTCCCCTTGTTGTGGAGCAACGACTAGGGTGCACAGGCTCCGTAGCTATGGCGCATGGGTTTAGTTGCTCCAAGGCATGTGGGATCTACCTGGACCAGGGATCAAACCCTTTCCCTTGCATTGGCAGGTAGATTGTTACACACTGGACCCCCCCTCTCCCCCAGGTAAGTCCCTGGGTCTACTGTTGTCTGGGTCTAAAAATGGATGCCTCAGACTAACACAGGAGGTCTCACATCTCTACTGGGAATCAACAGCACTCAGTCCAGTGCTGCAAATACAGCAAGATTCTTGACAACACAGCTAATTGTCAACATCATAAAATTCATTTGTCCAACAAGTATTTATTGAGAGATCTTTCTGTGCCACAACTTTGTTCTGGGGCTCAAGTACACAGCTGTAAGCAAAGCAGGTAAAAATCCTCACACTCACTAGGTATACAACTTAGCGAAAAACAAGATAAGTGAAATTTCTAGTCTGTTTGATAGTAACAGCAAGCGGAGAAGGAGAAACAGTAAAGCTGTAAAAGAGGATAAGAGGCAACATTCTATTGCTAAAACAGACTTGTATCCCGGAGGCAAGGAACAGAACAAAAGGTTTTACCTAACCCTTTTAATGCCAAAAGGATTGGTGATATTGGACTGAAGGAACAAGAGTGTTAGTATATCAATTTCTTTTAATTTTGGACTTTACTTGGCAGTCATAGTTTTAGAAGATTTCTTTCTTTTTTTTTTTTTTTGGAAAGGAAGACCTGGAACAAAAGTAAGTTGATGTTTCTTAAAATGGCTGTTCTTTCTCAGGAGTTTAACCTGGGGGGATTCCACCAAGCCCTAAGGATTGGAAGCAGAATGATAAGTCTTCTATCCACCTCCAGAAAAGGAGACATATGGGGAATGAAGGCTCATGAGATACCAGAGGTATCATTAGGACTTGCGGGTCAGGGGAGGCCAAGAGAAAATAGAACATCTTAGAATTGGTAGGCAGGCCCTTACATGTGTTCATTGCAAAATCTAATTGCAGCAGGAAGGAAAGATAGTTTGAATATTAGCCAAACCCGAAAGGCATTAGGAGGGAATAGTTGACACATTGACCCATTCAAAAAAGAACAAGGCAGAGTTTGAACTGAACTTTAACTGTGTACCTACCATGAGGATAAGACCTCTCCAGTGATGGAAGCTGTTTCTGCTAATGCTAATAAAAGGGCATGTACTTCAGACATTCCACCATCCTTTCACTGGGAGAACTCTGACCTCACTGACTGGATTGCTGGTCTGTTTTCCTTCTACATGAAACACAAACTGAGGCTGTTCTTGATATACAAGATATAACTAAAGAATTCTCTTCTTGAACTGAACAACTTGGCTTGCTAATGGATATTTACCAGCAATGCCTAGGAAATTACAGCCTCATGTCACTTTTAGAAACTGCCACCTTGCCTTCTTATGGTTACATGTTTTTCTAACACATCAAACAGCAAATTTCATCCTGAGATTATTGCAATGTAGCATAAAAAGTTCAATTAGAAATTTAATACTTTCAGAAGCAGACCCTTTGGAAAAATGGCTTAAAAGATAAAGGCAGGCACTGTCTCTCCTCCCTTGAATTAGGATGCCCTGAAATGCACATTAGCTCATGCCCTCTATCTGAAGACAAGCAGAAAAAGATTCTGATTAGCATTTTGGGTCATTCAAGAGGTGGAGCTGCAACAGTACTGTCTTTACCGCTATTCATTTAAATTTTGAAATTCCACTGGGAAATCTGCTTACTGATAGAGGAGAATGTTTGGCTTTTTTTTTTTTTTTTGGCTCTTAAAAACTGTGAGGTTTCCTTAGAGGTTTCTCGTACTTTGATTTGAAGATGAAATGGGGAAAGCATTTGAGAGAGAAGTACAGTGAAGGAATTATTTAGCTAAATGAAGCCACGTGTTGAAGATCGGGCTGCTATTTGCAAGAAATGGGGGTCATCCCCACCTCCAAGTCATCAGTGATGACTGTTCACTTCCCACATGTCTGGAGGGGCAGGCTCTGTGTTTGCAATGGAGAAACAAGAAACCCTCAGAGCTAATAGTAATTATCCAGTACTTTTACCACACCAGAAGCTCTGAAAGTGGATGTTAGAGATTTTGGTCAAGACGGTCTGCCAGGGAGACCAAAGCAAGCGTCTTCTTGATGATTTGGCTCAGATAACTTAAGTTCTGCATCTGACACAGCCTGCCATGCCACTCTTAAATGCTCACCTGGCCCAAAAGCTCTCTCTTCTTAAACTCAGGTCTGTGTGGAAGTAATTCAGCTTTAGGACCTTCTTGTAATGACTCGGCTTCTCATTCTTCTGACCTAACCCTAGCTGAACCCCAGCTCTGATGAACCCTGAAGTTTTGATCAGAAGTGAAGGTGGAGGCCAAGACTAGGAGGAGAATGTGTGGAAGCCGAAGGTCAGTCACTTCATGTTTCCCTCGTGGCCAGCCCCGTTTCCATACAGCTTCCCAGGATCTCCTGAAAGGAGACCTGGATTGCCGTAGGAAACAACACTCCTTCTAAGGAATCTTTGCCTTGCGATGCTGGTAAAATGTGTGTCCTTTCCAGGCTGAGATGAACAAAACTTAAGCTTCGTTGCACCTGTGTTTCCTCTAAACAGTAGAGAATGGGCTTCTTTGTTCCAGTCTGCCATTCTTCATCTAAACTATGCCCAGACAATGAGGGATCTCCTTGGCTAGGATGCGTCTTCTGTCCCAAGGCTCCTAAGTGGCTCCTGACTTCCCGCATGCATGTCAAGCTGTATAATGTGAGTGAACAGATGACAACATGGAAACATGACAATCATCCCAGTGTTAATGTAACATAAACCCACCCAAGAGGATGGCAGAGCTTTTGTGGATTGCTCACGTGGGCTAACACCTTCAAGACTAACAGTATCAGAGCACAGATCCGGCAACCTGAAGGCTGAGGTGCCCGGATTCTCTACTACATAGGGATTGGGTAAAACGAGGAGAGGACACTTCAGTTCCTTACTGCTGAAAGCAGGTGAGGAGAATCTAGAGGAATTTTGTTTCTCAGGAATGATGGCTTTTTTTTTTTTTTTTTTTTTTTACTGTTTTAGTCGCTAAGTAGTGTCCAGCTCTTTTGTATGCCATGAACTGTATCCCACCAGGCTCTTCTGTCCATGGGATTTTCCAGGCAAGAATACTGGAGTGGGTTGCCACTTCCTTCTCCAGGGGATCTTCCCAACCCAGGGATTGAACCCACATCTCCTGCATTGACAGGCAGATCCTTTACCACTGAGCCATCAGGGAAGCCCCCGGGAATAATAGGAAATAAGCTGAGGAGTGGCTGTGGTGTCTAGCAAGGTACAAGTTCTGACTGCAACAAAGAATGTGTACGTGTTTCTCCCCTTTTTTTTCCCAATTGGCAGAATCTGCATGGATGGAGGAGCCTGGTAGGCTGCAGTCCATGGGGTCACTAAGAGTTGGGCGTGACTGAGCGACTTCACTTTGACTTTTCACTTTCATGCATTGGAGAAGGAAATGGCAACCCACTCCCGTGTTCTTGCCTGAAGAATCCCAGGGACGGGGGAGCCTGGTGGGCTGCTGTCTGTGGGGTTGCACAGAGTCGGACATGACTGAAGTGACTTAGCAGCAGCAGCAGCAGCCCTTCAGGTTATCAACTGAAACAGAATGAGACATATTGTCTGGGCAGTGAAGGTAAGAACACCAGTGAATTCCTAAAGCTTCATGATTGGCTTGAGGAATTTCTCTCTCTCTTTCTTCCTCCATCTCTGTTTTCAATTCTCCCTTCCTTCCTTCTTTCCTTTTTCTTTCTCTCTCTTTCTTTCCTTTTCTCTTCCTTTTTCTCTCTCCCCTTTCTCTATTTTTAGTTAGGAAAAAAATGTCCAAGGGACATAGATTCCTTTTCAGAAATCCAGAATGATTTAGGGGACATGGACACTTCTCTTCTTTCAAACACCACCTAAGGAAACTTTCACAAATAAGGTCCTCCAGGGATGTGCTCCCATGGACCTTTTGTCCATGGAAGAACCCTTGGACTAAAATTCTCTATTAAGATTAAACAAAGATTTGCACTGAAAGCATGCACATGGGGAATGCAGAATGTATTTCCTATTAAGGCATTTTTTGAAGAGAGATGAGGAAGAAGCCCTATTGTTTTTGTTCATCAGAGCTGCCACCAAATGTTGAGGGGTAACAGTGGCAATTTAGTTCAGTCCAAGGGGAATGGACTCATTAAATGCTTTTACATTGTCTTGGCTCAAAAAGCTGATCACAAACAGGGAAGAAATGTTGAAGTTAGCTTGGAAAAATATTTGGAAATGGTATTTTGACATAATCATAAAGAGGGCCCTCATGGCTTTCCCCTAGATCAAGATTAAGGCCAAATAAGTCAACACTGGGGTGACGGAGTAGGCAAATGTATATGTGTATTTGCATATATTGGCACACAGGAGTATTCTTTGCATGGAAGATACATCAAAACTCACCTTAATACATTTTTGCTGAGTCTCTTTTCCCTAAACTCTTTTTTAAAATTTTCTTTTCTTTTTATTTATTTATTTATTTATGTATTTATTTAAATTTTAAAATCTTTAATTCTTACATGTGTTCCCAAACATGAACCCCCCTCCCACCTCCCTCCCCATAACATCTCTGTGGGTCCTCCCACAAGCATGCTGTATCCTGCGTCAGACATAGACTGGCGATTCAATTCTTACATGATAGTATACATGATAGAATGCCATTCTCCCAAATCATCCCACCCTCTCCCTCTCCCTCTGAGTACAAAAGTCTGTTATACACAGCTGTGTCCTTTTTCCTGTCTTGCATACAGGGTCATCATTGCCATCTTTCTAAATTCCATATATATGTGTTAGTATACTGCATTGGTGTTTTTCTTTCTGGCTTGCTTCACTCTGTATAATCGGCTCTAGTTTCATCCATCTCATCAGAACTGATTCAAATGAATTCTTTTTAATGGCTGAGTAATACTCCATTGTGTATATGTACCACAGCTTTCTTATCCATTCATCTGCTGATGGACATCTAGGTTGCTTCCATGTCCTGGCTATTATAAACAGTGCTGCGATGAACATTGGGGTACATGTGTCTCTTTCAATTCTGGTTTCCCTGGTGTGTATGCCCAGAAGTGGGATTGCTGGGTCATAAGGTAGTTCTATTTGCAATTTTTTAAGGAATCTCCACACTGTTCTCCATAGTGGCTGTACTAGTTTGCATTCCCACCAACAGTGTAGGAGGGTTCCCTTTTCTCCACACCCTCTCCAGCATTTATTGCTTGCAGATTTTTGGATCGCAGCCATTCTGACTGGTGTGAAGTGGTACCTCATTGTGGTTTTGATTTGCATTTCTCTGATAATGAGTGATGTTGAGCATCTTTTCATGTGTTTGTTAGCCATCTGTGTGTCTTCTTTGGAGAAATGTCTATTTAGTTCTTTGGCCCATTTTTTGATTGGGTCGTTTATTTTTCTGGAGTTGAGCTGCAGGAGTTGCTTGTATATTTTTGAGATTAGTTGTTTGTCAGTTGCTTCATTTGCTATTATTTTCTCCCATTCAGAAGGCTGTCTTTTCACCTCGCTTATATTTTCCTTTGTTGTGCAGAAGCTTTTAATTTTAATTAGATCCCATTTGTTTATTTTTGCTTTTATTTCCAGAATTCTGGGAGGTGGATCATAGAGGATCCTGCTGTGATTTATGTCTGAGAGTGTTTTGCCTATGTTCTCCTCTAGGAGTTTTATAGTTTCTCTTCTTACATTTAGATCTTTAACCCATTTTGAGTTTATTTTTGTGTGCGGTGTTAGAAAGTGATCTAGTTTCATTCTTTTACAAGTGGTTGACCAGTTTTCCCAGCACCACTTGTTAAAGAGGTTGTCTTTACTCCATTGTATATTCTTGCCTCCTTTGTCAAAGATAAGGTGTCCATATGTGTGTGGATTTATCTCTGGGCTTTCTATTTTGTTCCATTGATCTATATGTCTGTCTTTGTGCCAGTACCATACTGTTTTGATGACTGTGGCTTTGTAGTAGAGCCTGAAGTCAGGCAAGTTGATTCCTCCAGTTCCACTCTTATTTCTCAAGAAGGCAGAAGATAGGATTAGTGAAATAGAAGATAGAATGGTAGAAATAAATGAATCAGAGAGGAAACAAGAAAAATGAATTAAAAGAAACGAGGACAATCTCAGAGACCTCCAGGACAATATGAAACGCTCCAACATTCGAATTATAGGAGTCCCAGAAGAAGAAGACAGAAAGAAAGATCATGAGAAAATCCTTGAGGAGATAATAGTTGAAAACTTCCCTAAAATGGGGAAGGAAATAATCACCCAAGTCCAAGAAACACAGAGAGTTCCAAATAGGATAAACCCAAGGCGAAACACCCCAAGACACATATTAATCAAATTAACAAAGATCAAACACAAAGAACAAATATTAAAAGCAGCAAGGGAAAAACAACAAATAACACACAAGGGGATTCCCATAAGGATAACAGCTGATCTTTCAATAGAAACTCTTCAGGCCAGGAGGGAATGGCAAGACATACTTAAAGTGATGAAAGACAATAACCTACAGCCCAGATTACTGTACCCAGCAAGGATCTCATTCAAATACGAAGGAGAAATCAAAAGCTTTACAGACAAGCAAAAGCTGAGAGAATTCAGCACCACCAAACCAGCTCTCCAACAAATTCTAAAGGATATTCGCTAGACAGGAAACACGAAAAGGGTGTATAAACCCGAACCCAAAACAATAAAGTAAATGGTAACGTGATCATACTTATCAATAATTACCTTAAACGTAAATAGGTTGAACGCCCCAACCAAAAGGTAAAGACTGGCCGAATGAATACAAAAACAAGACCCCTCTATATGCTGCTTACAAGAGACCCACCTCAAAACAAGGGACACATACAGACTGAAAGTGAAGGGCTGGAAAAAGATATACCACGCAAATAGAGACCAAAAGAAAGCAGGAGTGGCAATACTCATATCCGATAAAATAGACTTTAAAACAAAGGCTGTGAAAAGAGACAAAGAAGGCCACTACATAATGATCAAAGGATCAATCCAAGAAGAAGATATAACAATTATAAATATATATGCACCCAATATAGGAGCACCGCAATATGTAAGACAAATGCTAACAAATATGAAAGGGGAAATCAACAATAACACAATAATAGTGGGAGACTTTAATACCCCACTCACACCTATGGACAGATCAACTAAACAGAAAATTAACAAAGAAACGCAAACTTTAAATGATACATTAGATCAGTTAGACCTAATTGATATCTATAGGACATTTCACCCCAAAACAATGAATTTCACCTTTTTTTCAAGTGCTCATGGAACCTTCTCCAGGATAGATCACATCCTGGGCCATAAATCTAGCCTTGATAAATTCAAAAAAATCGAAATCATTCCAAGCATCTTTTCTGACCATAATGCATTAAGATTAAATCTCAATTACAGGAGAAAAACTATTAAAAATTTCAACATATGGAGGTTGAACAACACACTTCTGAATAACCAACAAATCACAGAAGAAATCAAAAAAGAAATCAAAATATGCATAGAAACTAATGAAAATGAAAACACAACAACCCAAAACCTGTGGGATACTGTAAAAGCAGTGCTAAGAGGAAAGTTCATAGCAATACAGGCATACCTCAAGAAACAAGAAAAAAGTCAAATAAATAACCTAACTCTACAACTAAAGCAATAGAAAAGGAAGAATCGGAGAACCCCAGAGTTAGTGGAAGGAAAGAAATCTTAAAAATTAGGGCAGAAATAAATGCAAAAGAAACAAAAGAGACCATAGCAAAAATCAACAAAGCCAAAAGCTGGTTCTTTGAAAGGAAAAATAAAACTGACAAACCATTAGCCAGACTCATCAAGAAGCAAAGAGAGAAAAATTCCCTAAACTCTTTATCAACATCTACTGTAAGCAAGTTGAGGAAGAGAAATCCTTATCCTGCTACCCTCCTTTTTTCCTCACATTTTTCTTTCTTCCTCTCGTGTTCTTCATCCTTTTTTTTTCTTTCTTTCTTGATCTCTTTTTCTTGCTCTGTGTCTCTGAGATTGAAAAACTGTGCTGTCTCTAAAATAAACACTGTTATGGGGATCTGCAGCCTTGGGCTAAATGACCCTCAAGTTTCTGGTTTCATTACAAACTAATATCTGTGTTTTGTTCCTGACTCATAAAAGCAGCTTTTGCTTTAGAAATCCCTCAAGCAACTCAGCTTTTTTTTTTTTTTAACCTTTCCATAAAATGGCCAGCTTTTATGTATTCTCTGTAAAGGTACCCAGTGGGCAGTCAGGGCTCTGTCTGATTGCCAGGAGGACCATGAAAACCCAAAGAAGAAAAAAGCAGTCTTAATTAGAAGTCATTTGGCTCAGAAAAGAAAGGGAGGAATATTTTCCCCAGAGATTTCAGGACCCAAGCGGTTGGCCATCTCTTACCAAGAAAGCAAGCTGTCTCTATGACTAGTAAGAGCATAGGTCACTTTGATGAATAACGTCTTTGGGGGCCCTAGTGAAGTGGGGATTTCTGTGAGATGAGTAGGATGGTGATCCTGTGAGAAACCCACAGAGAAGTTGCCATCAGCTGACAGTTGCTGGCTTGCAGTCATCACAGAACACCAGAAGGTTGACTACACCTACAGCTCGCTTTAATTGCAGCATCCTCTGAAACACAGGCCTTAGTGTACAAATAGGCTGACCTCCTGTCAGCTGGGAGAATGTGGGGTCATAATTCTTGGAGCTGAAAGGGAAGTCCCACCAGGAAGGGATCTCTACTTCCAATAATAAGGCCATAACATTTATGCTTATATTCATGAGGCCAGTCAAAGACTAAGGGCATGCACGTCCCAAGTGACAAGGCTTAAGGAGACCCAAGGAGCAGGAATGCTGAGCCCACACTAGACACATAAAGGGACATTTGTACTTTTGGAAAAAGCATCATTCCAGGGTTTACAATTAATTATATGAACACTTCATTGGAAAATTTCATCTAAAAATGATTCTTGTATTTATTGAACCAGTGCTGTAGCTCTTTTCCATGTTTTCTTACAGGCTATTGCAAATCATCTAATACTCTTTAAGGGAACAAACCCTTTAGAAGGTCATATAACAGGGTTATTAAGAAAAGAAGGATGAAAGAGCAGAATTTTGTACTGTTACAATGCCAATTCTCCAAACTCAGGTATCTTTAATATTTCACAAATCTTTACAACCATCCCATGAGGTTTTTTACACAATGCTTCAAAGAGAATAGTGGTGGATTTGTTTTTTGTTTTTTTTTTTTTTTTGGTCTTATTATTTGGTAGGTTTTTTTTTTTTTTTGGTCTTATTATTTATTTATTTATTCATTTTAGGATAAAGAGTTCTGTTCTTAATTGTTGGGTGCATGCAATGTCCTGGTTCCAGTCCCAGATATCAAAACTCTGAACTCAACTGGACTTGGACAGAAAGTGAATTCTTCATCTATGGGCATTGCATGGAAATCAATTTGGTTTAATTCCTAAATTACAAGACTAGAGTCATAGGAAGAAACCTCTGGGTTAGATGCCTTAAAGCCAGTCCCTGATGAACTTAAAAGGAAAGCAGGAGAACATTATCTTGAATCATGCCCAGGTTAAATGTGGCTATTTTTGTTACTGAATCCAAAGATGTGGCCAACCCTGAATGTATCGTTTTTCGAGCCAAGGAACTATATGTTTGCTCCAGATTAAACTCATCCAAGTGGAGCAAATATAGCATTTTGAAGCAGTGACTACACAAAAAATATAAAGAGGAAAAATTCAATCAGGCAAGCTAATGGTTTCTTTCAGATCAAAACTCCCTTCCCAACACAAGTGTTTAGCACTGGGGAAAGTGGTCAGACTGCTTGTATGAGTCTACATGAGGATTAAGTTAAAAGAACATTTTTTTTTTCACACAAGCCTTGAAGGATGAAGTTTTGAAGCACAGAGAGACAATGCCTCTTCCTATGGGACCTTAAGAGATAAATAATAACAAATATTCTACCCCTTTCCTCCTCTCTCCTACCCTGTATTTGCCTTCCTGTCTAGCAGTCTGGCCTTCCTTGTGGCTCAGCTGGTAAAGAATCCGCCTGCAATGTGGGAGACCTGGGTTTGACCCCTGGGTTGGGAAGATCCCCTGGAAAAAGGAAAGGCTACCTACTTCAGTATACTGGCCTAGAGAATTCCACGGACAGTATAGTTCATGGGGTCACAAAGAGTTGGGCATGACTGAGTGACTTTCACTTTCAGTTCACGATCACTCAGAAACCACATACGTACACGTATTTTGCCCTTCTTTATTTATATGCTGCCATATTCCAAGTAGGCCCTTCAGAAGACTTGCGGAAGCACTGGCCAAAAGTTAATAAACGAATCAGATATCCTGGTAAGGAAAATGTAGAGTTTCTGTCTCTTTAATTTTTTGTTTGTTTATTTCCAGAAATTTTTTATGAATGAAATCATACTCTGTGCAGTCTTTTACACCCAGTTTCTTTCATTTATCATAATATCTTTAAGGTTCATCCATGTTGTGACACGTATCAGCCCTTTGCTCCTTTTTATTGTTGGGTAGTATTCTGTTTTATGGATATAATATAATACATATTTACCAGTTGATGGACATTTATTGGAATTGTTTCTGCTTTGGGGACATAAAGAAGCGTCTTGTATGTTTCGCACGTTTTCTGTTCTTTGTCCATCATGCTTTGTATTCAACTGTTTTTGATTCTTCTCCCCCTTCAAGTTCACTATTAATATTACAGAGAATTTTATGAACTTTCTACTCTGTCTCTCAGAGGACAGAAACATACTTTTTAAAAATCACTTGAAAATACCTTTTCTATTTTGTCAAGAATTATTTCATCTCCTACTTGTTTGGTGTTAGCTATTTTATTTGTGTTAATTTGTCATTTGCTTTGACATTTTATTATCTAGATTTGTCTTAAAAGTAAATCTTTTACGAGTATGCATTTGTTTGGCTGCCTGGGGTCTCGGTTGCAGTACTGGGGTCTTCACTTGGGGCAGGCAGCCTCTTGGCTGCAGCGCGTGAATCCGTGCCTGTGGCATGTGTGTGGCACGACCCGTGACTGAACCTGGGCCCCTGCATCAGGAGCGTGGGGTCTCGGCCCCTGGACTGCCAGGGAGGTTGCTTAGAGGTACTTTATTGACTTTCCCTCTTTCTCTGGTTCTTTTCTCTCTGGTGGTTTGGCAGTTGCCTCTATCTGAGTTCCCAGAGATTCTCAGTCAGTCCAGAACCAGAACTTAGGTTGGGTCTCAGAGTTCCTGTGTCACCCACGGTTCATCATTCCAGTCAGGTGAGCCCACCAGGCCCCTCCATCTTCACAAACTCTAGCTGGGGAGACCGATTTTGATACTTTGCTCCTTCTGGAGTGCTTTTGGTCTCACTGGAAATACAGCTCTTCAGTGCTTCCAGATACTTGCGGTTCTGGAGCTTGGCAGTGTGCTGGCTTCTGCTGTAGTTCACATCTTGGGTGTTATTTTTACTTCAATTCAACTAGATTTTTAAGTTATTTTAGAACATGGGTTTTTTTAGAAAAGTGTGCTAAAATACAGTATATATACACAGAAAAATACTTACACCATAATTGAACATATGGATGGATTTTCATTAACTGAGCACAATTTCTCCAAAATCAAGAAACAGAGCAACCCACAGTTAGAACCTTGCCCTGTGTGCCTGCCCAATCATTCCCCACCGAAGATAAGTATTGTTCTGTTTCCTACCTGGGTAGATATGGTTTGAGTCCTGTTTAGGACTATTATCAATAGTGCTACTATACACATATTGGCCTTCCCAGGTGGCACTAGTGGTAAACAAACAAACAAACAAACAAACAAAAACAAACAAAAAAACCCCTGCCTGCCAATGCAGGAGGAGATGTAGGTGATGTGGGGTTGATCCTTGAGTTGGGAAGATCCCCTGGAGGAGAGCACAGCAACCCACTCTGGTATTTTGCCTAGAGAATCCCATCAACAGAGGAGTCTGGTGAACTACTTTTATGGAGTCACAAAGAGTTGGCCATGACTGGCATGACATCATGTATGCATGCATACACATATTAGCACATGTCTTTGGTAAACATATGTATTTATTTCTATTGGAGAACCTCTTAAAAGTGGAGTTTGGGGGTCATAAGGCAGGCATGCGTTCAGTTTTAGCAGATATTAAACATTTTTCCAAAATGGTTGCTCCAATGTAAATTCCACATTTAATGTCCCCACATCCTTGTCAGATTTTCGTATTATTACTTATATTATTTTTAGTAGACTACATCAGTTGATTTTACCCTTTCACAAATGTTTTGTTTTCCTCATTCAGTTGTAGACTTTGAGAGAGAAAGAAATAATCTCATTCTCAGATTCTGAAATTTATCTATAGATTTTTAAGTCATGTATTTAAAAAAAAACTGTTAATAATCTTAAAAAATGCCCCATTGGAGTACCTATAAGTGGTCAAATAATGGCATAAGCCTTCCTAGAATATTTTTACTTTGTAAAATACAAATATTCTCAAGGTGGTAATCCATCAAGTACCATCATTCATTTACATCTTAGTGAAAACAGGTTTGGCTCACATTTTTTTTTTTTTTGAGAGAAGGGTGGCTGAATTTTCTTCAAAAGAAATATTCACTACTCTTTTGCATTGTGACATTATGGCAGAAAGTTAAGAGAAACTAAAGAGCCTCTTGATGAAAGTGAAAGAGGAGAGTGAAAAAAAGTTGGCTTAAAACTCAACATTCAGAAAACTAAGATCATGGCATCTGGTCCCATCACTTCATGGCAAATAGATGGGGAAACAGTGGAAACAGTGACAGACTTTATTTTCTTGGGCTCCAAAATCACTGCAGATGGTGATTGCGGCTGTGAAATTAAAAGATGCTTACTCCTTCAAAAAAAACTATGACCAACCTAGACAGCATATTAAAAAGCAGAGACATTATTTTGCCAACAAATGTCTATCTAGTCAAATCTTTGATTTTTCCAGTAGTCATGTATGGATGTGAGAGTTGGACTATAAAGAAAGCGGAGCACCAAAGAATTGATGGTTTTGAACTGTGGTGTTGGAGAAGACTCTTGAGCGTCCCTTGGACAGCAAGGAGATCCAACCAGTCCATCTTAAAGGAAATCAGTACTGAATATTCATTGGAAGGCCTGATGCTGAAGCTAAAACTCCAATACTTTGGCCACTTGATGTGAAGAACTTACTCATTCGAAAAGACCATGATGCTGGGAAAGACTGAAGGCAGGAGGGGAAGGGGACCACAGAGGATGAGATGGTTGGATGGCATCACCGGATCTATGGACATGAGTTTGAGTAAACTCTGGGAGTTGGTGATGGGCAGGGAAGCCTGGCATTCTGCAGTCCATGGGGTAACAAAGAGTCAGGCATGACTGAGCAACTGAACTGAACTGAACTGAACTGATGTTAAGTAGTGGATTCCATTTGTCACCCTTTACTGAGGGTGCCCCTGTGTCTTGATTTGGCCAGTGGAATACAGATAAGGGATGGTATGCTTGGTCCAAGCTTTGGTCTCAAGAACTCTCTTTGCTCTCTTGGAGCTCTGCCACCACTGTGTTGACAAGACCAGGCTTCTTGGAGGATAAAGAACCAAATGCAAGAAGGATAAACATCCCATCCAATAGCTGCCTTGACTAAATAAGCATCAGGGAACTCCATCTAGACCAGCAGAGCTGTACCCAACCTGCAGCCGATCACAGATACGTCTGGTCAGCCAAGACGAGTTGACCCCTGGACTCCTGAGGAACATTAAGTGTTTATTTTAAGCCATTATCTTTGGGGTGTTTTGTTACATGGCAATAAGTAGCAGATACAGACAGATGAAGTACAGGACAACTGGAGGAAGGGCACACACCTACGGGAAAGGTTTATAGTTCCTCACAAACTTTCCTTGTGTCTCTCTCCTTCTCCTCCTCCTTCTCCTCCCCCGCTCTCCCCTTCTCTTCTTTCTTTTCTCATGACTTGTTGCTATTCTTCTATATCTTCCACAAGGTAGATGGTTTTACTCCTTTGAAGGGAAATCCAACTTGTCATGTTAATACACCAAAGTTAGAATAATAGCACACAAAAAATTTTCTGTGACCCAATTTTAACCCAGATTCAGATTTGGATCCAAATTTCAGCTTTTCAAGAGTTGTCATCTTGGGGGAAGTCACTTATGCTCTCTAAACCTTGTTTACTTCTCCAAAAAATGGAGATGATGACAATATCAACCTTGCAAGGCCATCGTTAAAATATTGAATAGCCAAAAGTTTACTCTTAGGAGAGAGGTGTGGATTTCAGTCCTGGTTCTGCAGTAGATCAGCTCTGTGACTTTGGCTAAATTGTTCAATTTTTCAGGATTTAGTTTCCTTAGCTATAAATTGGTCATAGCAATAATTCCTAGGGTTCCCAGATGACTCCATGGTAAAGAATCTGCCTGCCAAAGTGGGAGATAAGGAAGGCAGAGGTTCTATCCCTTGGTCAGGAGGATCCCCTGGCAGGGAAAATGACAACCCACCCTGGTAAGCTTGCCTAGAAAAGCCCATGGACAGAGGAGCCTGGCGAATCACAGACCATGGGTCACAAAGAGTCGGACATGACTGAGTGCCTGAGCACGCACAGCACACAATAATCCCTATCTCACAGCATGGATTGGAGATTAAATAACAGTAAACATATAAAAACCAATGCCTGGTCTGATACATATTGCCCTCCATTTCATTCCTTATAATACATATTTCTTTCGAGTCCTGGATGATGCAAACCCTCTTGAACTCCCTTCACCCCATCTCAGACATGCATCCAATTACACTGTCCTTCTCTGTTACTTGCTTTGGTTGACTTAGTGGGAGACCTGGGTTCCATCCCTGGTTTGGGAAGATCCCCCTGGAGAAGGGAAAGGCTATACACACCAGTATTCTGGCCTAGAGAATTCTGAGGACTGTACAGTCCATGGGGTTGCAAAGAGTCAGACATAATTGAGAGACTTTCACTTTCCTTCACTTCACTCAGAACATTTGTAGTACTTGCCTTTCACCTTGCCTTTCTTGTTTCTCATTCAAGTTTTAGGATGTGTTTGGTGGGGAAGGGGTGCACAGGTAATGGGAGCTCTTCTATGTACTAGTCAAAAGACAGAAACCATTTCTAGATGTGTTTGGAAGATAAAACTCTTTAACAGAACAGCAGGTGTTAATTACTCTATATTCTCACTTGCTAATATTGAGTAACACAAAACAGCATCCAGTGACAGAAATAGTGCATTAAAGGGCTAATGCTGGAGAAGAGAACCACAGAAAGTTAAATACCTTGGGGGGCTTCCCTGATGGCTCAGTGGTAAAGAATCCGTGCCGGGAGCCAGCATGAGGAGTCCCCCCCACGGCAAAGGTCATGAGGTTAAGGGGTCCGACAGGCAAAGGTGAGTCAGGCCTTAAGGGAGCCTCACTGAATTTTCTCGAACATCTACCCCCAAAACCAGAGTCTGCCTGCCTTACTGCATTATGCTCTCACCAACTCCTCTGACATTGACAGGGGGCTGTCCTCCACCACCTTCCTCTAAAAAGAATTAACTTAGAGCTCCAGCTAACAGTCTCCTGCATATAAAAAGAATGTCTCAGCTTAAACCCCTCTGATAGCTTTCTAACTTACCTGACCAGTCCATCTGGATTTTTACAACTACGCATGTGATTGTTTATGGCCCCCAACCGCGAGAGGCATGAAGCTTAAAGCATCTTAAAGATATAGAGCCCTTTTCTAAAAAGCTAAAAATTATATTGGTGATGGGTTTCACTGTTGAGTCAATGACTGTGGCCAGAAGCCTCCATAGTCTTCATCTTTTAGGCACCTGGAGGATATTAATCAATGTAATTGGGATATAGAAAAAGGAATATAGTAGTTTTGATGTTAGCAACATTAGACTTTTGAGTTAGTAAACTTTCTCTTTGTTATAAATCCTGTACTCGTCTTTCCTTGTTATAAATTGTGTCCTTGCTATGTAAGAATGTAACCTTAATTAGTGCTTTCTGAGAGTGGCACCAGACTTTAGTAAGAACAACACTTTTAAGGCAAATAAGTTTTCTGGTTGACGGACCCTTATCAGAAAAGGGCCATAAAATGTTAATAGGCCTCCTGGCCAGAAGATGATGTAAATCACCTAAGACTTGTATATACAGCTAGGTATACAGAGAGAAAGCCTGGTCTCGATAGGAGTCAGGGCTGCTGATGCTGCATAACTTTGTATTATCCATTGATCTCTATGTACAACCAAAAGTATAAAAAGTTTTCCAGACAATAAAGGATGGACCAGTCACTGGAAAGACTGGTTTCCCCCGTGTGGTCTTTTCTCCTTTTCTGGCTGAATTCCCATCTGGAGCGTGGAGGCTCACCATGTCTACTTACTTGCCCTGGCTTCTAAAACCCACGAGAGAGGGAGCCCAAGGTGGGATACTCTCCACTATTCAAGTGGGCGCCAGTGGCTTACGTTGACGGTGCAAGTTCCTTGTCTTGAAACTTTATTGGTTTTCCACGTAAACCAAGTTATTCAGCATATTTTTTCCTCTAAATTTCCTACTACACTATTCTTTCCTAATCTCTTTATATTTCTAATTAAATAATCCTTTCCCAGATGCCAACTCCATCCCCCCTTCAAATTCCCTGGGTCCACTGGGGCTGGACCCTGGCAAATCCGCCTATCAATGCATGAGACAGAGATCCGATCCCTGGTCTGGGAGGATCCCACAAGCCACAAAGCAGCTAAGGCCACACACCACAACCACTGAGCCTGTGCTCTGGAGTTTGGGAACCACGGCCACTGTAGACCTCCCTCACTTTCCCCTGGAGCATGAGATTCACAGCAAGAGAAGCCACCACAATGAAAGCCCTTGCACCACAACTAGAGAGTAACCTCTGTTTGCCACCACTAGAGAAGAGCCCACCCAGCAATGAAGACCCAGAATAACAGAAAATAAATAAATAAGAAAAAATTTAAAACTATGTTTGGGCTCAATTTCTCAGCTTTTGTAAAAGATAAGATTGGAACAATGCAGAAGCAAAACACATTTTGGCTTTGTTAGCAAACATGAAGGAAATCACATATCAAATTTTATCCTAATCAGTAGAGCCTTTTAAGAAATTGGAAACAGATTTTAGAAGGGTATCTACAAATAGACTATACATGTATACATAAGTAGATACTAAAATGTTATGCATATACCTGTATGACCTATAAGCATCACTGTTTCTATTATAATATTTGTTTGCTGAGAGCCTCTTCAGTTCAGTTCAATTACTCAGCCGTGTCCAAGTCTTTGCAACCTCATGAACTACAGCACGCCAGGCCTCCCTGTCCATCACCAACTCCTGGAGTTCACTCAAACTCATGTCCATCGAGTTGGAGATGCCATCCAGCCATCTCATCCTCTGTCATCCCCTTCTCCTCCTGCCCCCAACCCCTCCCAGCATCAGAGTCTTTTCCAATGAGTCAACTCTTTGCATGAGGTGGCCACAGTATTGGAGTTTCAGCTTTAGCATCATTCCTTCCAAAGGACACCCAGGGCTGATCTCTTTTAGAATGGACTGGTTGGATCTCCTTGCAGTCCAAGGGACTCTCAAGAGTCTTCCCATGCCAATAATTTGTTTTTCTCTCACTTATAAATTTATTTTTTTATTGAAGTATAGTTGGCTTACAATGTTTTATTAGTTTCAGATGTACAAAATAATGATTCAGTAATTTTGCATATTATTCTTCATTGAAAGTTATTACTAATCAGTTTATTTTAATTGTCTTTCAGGTCCCACACCACATTCTATGAATGTAGAAGAAGTAATTTCCTATTTTACCTGTGAGGAAACTGAGGTACAGGTCTAGGATATAACCAAGATCACAAAGTTATTGGTAAATTAAAAATTCAAATGGAAATGGTCTCATTCCAGTGTTCCTATTCTTGAGATTATGTAGCACTGTTGCTTGACAAAGCTGTACTCACAGCCTAAAAATATAAATACACATATATAACATATATTAAGCAAATGTATTTATATGTTTAGGTTCCATCCCTAACACATTTTATCACCATAGTTGATTCATTTGGGATGGGCACAATAAAGGACAGAAATGGAATGGACCTAACAGAAGCAGAAGATATTAAGAAAAGATGGCAAGAATACACAGAAGAACTGTACAAAAAGATCTTCATGACTCAGGTAGTCATGATGGTGTGATCACTCACCTAGAGCCAGACATCCTGGAATGCGAAGTCAAGTGGGGCTTAGGAAGCATCACTACAAACAAAGCTAGTGGAGGTGATGGAATTTCAGTTGAGCTATTTCAAATCCTAAAAGATGATGCTGTGAAAGAGCTGCACTCAATATGCCAGAAAATTTGGAAAACTCAGCAGTGGCCACAGTACTGGAAAAGGTCAGTTTTCATTCCAATCCCAAAGAAAGGCAATGCCAAAGAATGCTCAAACTGCCGTACGATTGCACTCATCTCACAAGCTAGCAAAGTAGTGCTCAAAATTCTCTAAGCCAGGCTTTAGGAGTACATGAACTGTGAATTTCCAGATGTTCAAGCTGGATTTTAAAAGGCAGAGGAACCAGAGATCAAATTGTCAACATTCCTTGGATCCTTGAAAAAGTGAGAGAGTTCCAGAAAAACATCTACTTCTTTATTGACTATGCCAAACCCTTTGACTGTGTGGATCACAACAAACTGTGGAAAATTCTTATGAAGATGGGAATACCAGACCACCTGACCTGATTCTTGCGAAATCTGTATACAGGTCAAGAAGCAACCATTAGAACTGGACATGGAACAACAGACTGGTTCCAAATCAGGAAAGGAGTATGTCAAGGATGTATATTGTCACTCTGCTTATTTAACTTATATGCAGAGTACATCATGAGAAATGCTGCGCTGCATGAAGCATAAACTGGAATCACGATTGCTGGGAAAAATATCAATAACTTCAGATATGCAGATGACACCACCCTATGGCAGAAAGGGAAGAACTAAAGAGCCTCTTGATGAAAGTGAAAGAGGAGAGTGAAAAATTGGCTTAAAGCTCGACATTCAGAAAATTAAGATCATGTGCAGAGTGCAGAGTGCATGAAGTCCCATCACTTCATGGCAAATAGATGGGGAAACAATGACAGGAAACAGTGACAGACTTTATATTTTTGGACTGCAGCCATGAAATTAAAAGACTCTTGCTCCTTGGAAGAAAAGTTACAACCAATCTAGACTGCATATTTATTAAAATGCAGACATTACTTTGTCAACAAAGGCCTATCTAGTCAAAGCTTTGATTTTTCCAGTACTCATGTATGGATGTGGGAGTTGGACTAAAAGAAAGCTGAGCACTGAAGAATTGATGCTTTTGAAGTGTGGTGTTGGAGAAGACTCTTGAGAGTCCCTTGGGCAGCAAGGATATCCAACCAGTCTATCCTAAACGAAATCAGTCCTGAATATACACTTTCAGCTGAAGCTGAAACTCCATTACTTTGGCCACCTGATGTGAAGAACTGACTCATTTGAAAAGGCCCTGATGCTGGGAAATATTGAGGGCAGGAGGAGAAGGGGATGACAGAGGGTGAGTTGGTTGGATGGCATCACTGACTCAATGGGCATGAGTTTGAGTAAACTCCAGAAGTTGATGATGGACAGGGAAGCCTGGTGTGCTGCAGTCCATGGGGTTGCAAAGAGTAGGACAGGCCTGAGCAACTGAACTGAACTGAACTGAACTGAATGAAATGAAAATTAAATTTGTTGTTATGATGTAAGAAGTATAGATAATAGCAAAGACACTCTAAATGTATAATCACTTTTAATTGTTAAAACACCCTTACAAGGTGACTTAGGACTTCAGTTTACAACTGGGAGAACCAAGACTTAAAGGACTGTGTAATTTTCCCAAGGTCCCAAAGCTAATTAATGGCATAACTGAAATCTGGACACTGCTCTTACTCCAAAGTCCACACTGTTTGTACTAGATCACCTTCCCCACTTACACAGTTCATCCTAAAGTTTGGGGTGTGTATGTTGCACCTCAATTTCCTTGCTTCATGCAGAAGGATCTGATCTGGCTTTGCTTTTTCTTTGGTGCTGTTTTCATGTTAATTTCCCTGCTCCTCTGTAATGCTCCTTAAGTACATTTTTCTTGCTGAGTTTCAATTGGATTTGTTGGGATTTCTTTGTTCTAGCTAGAGGGTGAGTCAGTGGTTTAAAAAGAGGTTTTAAGTGCATGCTTTTGCTTTTTCAAGTTTCTGAATGCCTCCAAAAATTCACTTCTGAAGTTCTGAACCCCAGAGGGGCAGAGACCATAAATATTTAAAATAGGAGTATATCATTTTAGTTAAAATTTACGGAGTGATTGATGACTCCAATTCAATTTTCATAAATTGACATCATAAAGTCTGGATGGGAAATCTGCCTTCAAATTACCATGGAGCTCTCTGGCAGATAAGCCTTTTAGAAATGCCCTCAAATCAGTTGTTAGCAAGTTTGTGACTTCAGGGTCAACCAGATCTAGGATTGGAACAGTCCCATCCCTGTTTTCATTTATTTTTCGGATCTCCCTGTAGCTCTTCTGATGGAGCTTCATGTGTCACCATCTCCACCCATTGAGCTATGTTCTTGGGTTGGCAAGGCAAACACCATCATTTATCAGAAAAAAATTTCACTCCAGCTTTAGAGAAGCTTCACTTACTTTTCACAAAACACTCTAGAAGTCAAGGAGAGAATCAGCACTAATTTAGGATGCAGGTGATTCTCTTTTGTTTGCAAATTTGAGTGCTGTCTTCTGGTGTTGATGGTGGTGGTGTCACTAAATTAAGTCCTTGATTGTCATCATTTTGACTTACCTCAGTTTCCAGCATTTGAACATCTCTGAATAATTCTAGGGATAAATACATCGAACTAATTCGACCATAGCCTCAGTGACAGACAGCACAACCATTAACAAGGTGAAACTTCTGCAAGGTTACTGACTATATATTTTGGGCATTGTGACTAGCATGGGGCCTGGGACATGACAGGTACCAATGTTTGATGAAGAGGAATTAAGTGCCCCTGAAATGCTCTCTGCATCCAGAAACACTTTGTTTTTGCTGTTCACTCACTCAGCCTGTCTGACTATTTGTGACCCCATGGACTGCAGCACACCAGGCTTCCCTGTCCATCACCACTTCCAGAGCTTGCTCAAACTCTTCCATTTAGTCAATGATGTCATCCAACCATCTCATCCTCTGCTGTCCCCTTCTCCTCCTGCCTTCAAACTTTCCCATTATCAACGTCTTTTCCAATAAATTGGCTCTTCCCATCAGGTGTCCAAATTATGGGAGCTTCAGCCTCGGCATCAGTGCCTCCAGTGTATATTCAGGATTGATTTCCTTTAGGATTGACTGGTTTGAACTTGTTGCAGTCCAAGGGACTCTCAAGAGTCTTCTCCAACACCACTCTTCAAAAGCATCAATTCTTTGGTGCTCAGCCTTCTTTACGGTCCAACTCTCACATTCATACATGACTACTGTAAAAACCATAACTTTGACTATACAGATCTTTGTTGGCCAAGTAATGTCTCTGCTGTTTAATACACTGTCTAGGTTTATCATAGATTTTCTTCCAAGAAGCAAGTGTCTTTTAATTTCAGGGCTACAGTCACCATCTTCAGTGATTTTGGAGCCCAAGAAAATAAACTCTGTCACGGTTTCCCTATCTATGTGCCATGAAGTGATGGGACCGGATGGCATCACTGACTCAATGGACATGGGTTTGGGTGGACTCTGGGAGTTGGTGATGGACAGGGAGGCTTGGCATGCTGTGGTTCATGGGGTAACAAAGAGTCGGACATGACTGAGTGACTGAACTGAACTGAACTGATGGGCCTGGATGCCATTATCTTCATTTTTGAATGTTGAGTTTTAAGCCAGCTTTTCCACTCTCTTTCACTTTCATCAAGAAGCTCTTCAGTTCCTCTTTGCTTTCTGCCATACAGGTGGTGTCATCTGCATATCTGAGGTTATTGATATTTCTCCTGGCAATCTTGATTCCAGCTTGTGATTCATTCAGCACAGCATTCCACGCGATGTACTCTGCATGTGTTATGTAAGCAGGGTGACAATATACAGAAACATAAATCTGTGTTTTATTTTTGTCCAGATTCCCTCTCTATGACACAGAACAGTCCCTTACATTGGTAATTCTCAATCTTGCTGGGTTTTGTCTCTCAGAGGACTTTGTTAGTGTCTGGAGACCTTTGTGCATGCATAATTGGAGGAGGAGTGCTCTGGCATGTACTGAGTAGAAGCCAGGGATGCTGCTGAGCCTCCTACAAGACATAGAGAGAGCACCACCCCAAAACATCGAAGAATTATATGGCTTTCAAATGTTCTGAATTGAGAAAGCCTGCTCTCATTTGCCTTCAACTCAAGCTGGACTTGAAATCCCAAGATCTAGAATTTCAATAATGAGGGGTGCGGCAAAGACTCTAACCTGTACTCCTAATTATGACTGTTCAGGAGTTCTTAGGGAAAGTAGTCAGAACTTGGCTTATTCAGGAACCCCGAGAGGAAATGCCAAAGATCAAGATCATTTACTGAACTCAGTAGGAAGAAATAAAACTTTTTTCTCTGTCTCATTCTCTTGGCAATTTGCCTCTTGAGATTTCTCCCTGACTCCAAACCAGAGTGCCCCAGCTCACTCCCACACATTCTCCAAGTACATAACTTGTAGAAGCTGAAAACTACTGAGCGCTTCTGGATGAAATGAAGGTGACATGCCAGTTAGATGTCTATTAGTTTTGTAATTCACTCAGGGAATTGTACAGTTAGTTTGTATACCTTATAAATCATCTTTAAAACATCTAATTATTCCTTGCTTTTAATTGAAAAATTAAAAAAAATGGCTCATCAGATCTCCATTTCCTGTGTAAAGAGGGATTAAGTATTACATGATATAATTTTTTCATATATTTATTATTATTACTTCTGACAAAGTTCAGAAGGAAGTATAACATGCTCTTATTTGTCAATCAAATATCAAATGGAGTAATTAGACTGACTTCTAAGATACTAGTCAAGCAACACAGCTTCAGTTCAGTTCAGTTCAGTCGCTCAGTCGTGTCCAACTCTTTGCGACCCCATGAATTGCAGCACACCAGGCCTCCCTGTTCATCACCATCTCCCGGAGTTCACTCAGACTCACGTCCATCGAGTCTGTGATGCCATCTAGCCATCTCATCCTCGGTCGTCCCCTTCTCCTCCTGCCCCCAATCCCTCCCAGCATCAGAGTCTTTTCCAATGAGTCAACTCTTCACAAGATGTGGCCAAAGTACTGGAGTTTCAGTTTCAGCATCATTCCTTAAATTTATACAATAGGAAAATGTTGGTATGGCTTCAAATTCTGGTTCTTGCATTCGGAAACTTGCATTCAACTTCTGGCTCTTGCATTGAATATGTGGCTGCAGGAACCTTACATAATCTTTTATGGGCATTGGTTTCTTCATCTGTACAACAAGGAAGTTGGATTATAGGACTCAGTTCTCTTTGATTCTGATTTACTCAATGGAATAATTTTAATCTTATACTGTGACTAACAGAAGAAAAACAGCTTACATTGGTATGTTGATATCTCTCAAAGGATTACTGCAAATACTCATCTAAGAAGATAATCTTTTGGAAATGTGACAGATTAGGAAATTACTCTGGACACATACCATGGATTAAAGAATGCAGTTTTGGAGCTAGTCTGTACATTGTTGAAGTTTGTAGAGTGCTGTTATTAAAGGTTCCCTGGATTTGGGGATATCATCACAATAGAAACTTTTATAATCATCATAATCAAAAGTTGAATGTAAGTTGGAAATATAGAACCTAAGAAAAAAAATATATATATATATATATTGCCCAACAAGTACTATTGAATTCTTTGGAACTTTTCTCTCAGAAGTTAAATTCTTCTACATCTTAGACTTGTTCTTAAGGACAAATCGAAACAGCCTGCACTTTTCCCACTTATTAAGGTATATCAACTATGGTTTTGTGGTTGCAAGAAATAGAAACTCGCCCATGTGCTTGGCAGGCTCTAAGATGTCCCCCAGTCATCTTTGCCTCCTGATGTTGTAGACAGCTTTCTCACAGTGAATCAAGGCTGACATTAAGTAACCAGTGTGTGTGCGTGTGTGTGTGTGTGCGCATGCATGAGCATGCGTGCTCAGCCGTTCAGTTGTGTCTTGACTCTTTGCAGCCCCAGGACTGTAGCCCTCTAGGCTTTTCTGTCCATGAAATTTTCCAGGCATGACTACTGGAGTGGGTTGCCATTTCTTACTTTAGGAGATCTTCCCTACCCAGGGATTGAACCTGTGTTTCCTGTGTGTCTTGCCCTGGTAGGCAGATTCTTTAACACTGCACCACCTGGGAAGCCCACGTAACTGATAGAATATGACATAAATGATAATGTGAAGTTAGGTCTCAGATAACTGCTGAGGTTAGGTCACAAAAAGGCATTTCAGCTCTATCTTGGCGTCTTGGATACTTCCTCTGGGAAAAGGATGCTATCATGCTATAAGGGCATTCAGGAGAGCCCAGGAGGAACAGAACTGAGATCTCCTGCCAACAGCCAGCACCAACTTGTCAACCGTTTGAGTGAGCTCCTTGGGGAGTAGACACTCCTTCTCTGGTCAAGCACTCAGTTAATTGCTGGTGTGACTAACTTGTAACTGCAACCTCAGGAGAGAGACCCTGAGTCAGAGGCACCCAGCTAAGCTGCTCCTGAATCCCTCATCCACAGAAACTGTGAGGCAAGATATGTATATATATATATATATATATATATATATATATATATATATATATGGATAATTTGTTTTGCAGCAATAAATAACAAATATATAATAATAACATAAAATATAAATGAAAGCAATGTATTAAAAGGAAATTCAGAAGTTTAAATAATGGAAGGAAACACCAGAAAAGACTCAGGGACTGTGGCTAACTCTGGGGATCTAGAAAGCAGGAAATAACGATTTTCAGAGGTCAGATGTTCAAATGAACTGGTAATGACCATTTTTAGTACCTCTTGCACTCTGTTTGACATTCTTTGAGAGGCCAGGTACAAAGAGTCTAGTCAACCCTTGACCAAGAAAGAATGGAGTCATGATTAGCATTCCCACTAAGAATGTGTACAGTAGGAGAACTGTAGTTCCCCAGAGGAAAATCAAAATGTTACTATTTATTTATTTTTGGCTGTGCTTGTTCTTCATTGGTGTGCATGGGCTTTCTCTCCTCTCAGTGAGCGGGGGCTATTCTTCATCGCAGCGCCTGAGATCCTCATCATCCTGGCTTCTCTTGTTGCAGAGCCTGGGCTCCAGGTGTGTGGGCTTCAGTAGTTGCAACACACAGGTCCAGTGGCTGTGGCACACAGCTCTAGAGTGCCAGCTCAGCAGCTGTGGCACACAGGCTTAGTCGCTCCATGGCATGTGGGATCTTCCTGGACCAGGAATCAAACCTGTGTGCCCTGCATTGGCAGGCAGATTCTTAACCTCTGGGCTATCAGGGAAGTCCCAAGATGTTATCTTTAAGAAAGGAGTTATTGATGCTGAGTAGGCAGAGGAAGAGCTGTCAGTTACCAATAGCCTAATAGTTTTTGCAGCTGCCAAGTGATTTGGTAATATCAGAGTTCATGCAATCCTGTGTAAAATAGCCATTATCTTGTGCAGCACTTTTTCAAGCACTGGATATTCTCAAAAGTGTAACGCTATTAAAAGTGAAAAGAAAAAAATTAGAAAAAAATTCTGATTAATTTTGGAGATATTAGCAGTGATCTTCATTTTCAGTGACTTCCACAATTGCCATTCTGTACTAATTAGATGCTAATAAGTAACATAAAGTGTTATTACAGATTCTTTTTTCTTGCCAGACAGGAGTACTGGGCAGGTAAGCAGTACTTCAGGTGACTTTCATCTTTGTGGAAATTCAAGGAGCAAGGCTAATGGATACTCTGCCATCTTCAATATCTGACTTCCCAGATTTTCCTGTGAAATATTCCAATTTCAGCTAGTCAGAAGGGAGGAAGATCATGAAAAGCACAAATGCAATTTTGTTTTACTCTTCAGTCCTGTAAGAAGGACCTTCATTTCTATTAACATCCCATTACCTAGAACACCATCACATGACTCTTCCCTAACTCCAAGGGAAGTTGGGAAATGTAGTGTCAGGCTATACAGCCACTTCCTAGTACAACTTACATTAAGGAAAGGATAGCATGTTTTGGGGGGAGGTGATCTTTTAGCCATTTCTGCTGTATGTTAATCCCTTGGTCACTTCTTACTGTTTGTCAGCCAAGTATATGTTACATGATCAGTTTCCTAAGAGAGTAATAAGATCTCTACTCAACGTGATGTGGACACAAATGAAATCCATGGTTTCATCAAGATATTTTTAAATAATAGATGGTTTTAGGACATGCCACTCATACTGCTCAGAGATTATGGTGTTTCTGATTCCATCATCATCTTAGGAATTTTAGGGTGATTTTGTCTTTATACCATAAAACATGTGACATGGAAGCTTATCTCTGGGACATCTGTATTGGAAAAAATGACAGATCTGTTTGCCATAGCTTTTCAAACTAATGACAGATTTGCTTTAATTAACTCTTCATCTTCAGGCTGACATGAGACTTCTGAACCCAGGGTTATTTCAGTTCTTAGAATCTGCAGAGATGTCTTAGCTCAAGATACAAAATTGGCTAAAAATACCAAAAAAAAAAAAAAAGTAAAAATGAAAAGAGAGAGAGAGAGAGAAAAGTATAAATAGAGTCTACTTAAGCCAAGTACTGCACACATTGAGATGCAAAAGAAAGCATTCCAGGCAAAAGCATGAGTCTGGGGACAGGGGATGCCAAGTTATTTAAAATTCATATGATTTTATTCAAAATTCATATGGCTTTATTCAAATAAAGTCACTGGAAGTAATTCACTATGAAAGTGGAAATCTTGGGTTGAAATTTGTGCTGTATATGTGAGGACAGTGGAAAGAGGTGATTGGGTATTTAGGGATCACATCCTTAACTGCTGTTTCTCCATGCTTGCTCCATCATTTACCTCATGGATGAAAAATGTTTAAGTCACCAAACTAGTATTTTAGAGCAAATTCAATAGTATCTGTCTTAGAAATGAATAGTCTATGGCCATGCTGCATTCTGTACTTACATGTCATGAGATGCTTTTCAGAGTCTTATTATATAAATACCTTGATTGTGGCAAATAATTTGTCTGATAGAATTTAGAAGAGATGATTAAAAGTGTAATTACATCTCTGAGAGAAGCTCTTAGTACTAGAATTGCAGATGATTTATTTTCCCATATTAATCTCCTGAGTCCAATTTCCACTATCATTGTCATAGTTAAGTTGTGAATGTCTAACTAGCATCTCAAAAATAACATACAGATTGACAGACTCTGATTTCCCCACAGGACTTACTCTACTCTGTATTTCTCTAATCAGTTAAAACCAAATGATCTATTCAGTATCTCAGGCCACAAACTCGGGGGTGTCATTCAATTTCTCTGTCTGCTTCTCTGTCTACTTCCTATCTGCATACATCCTGTTGCCTCTGCCTCCAAGTCTGATCTGACCCCATCATACTCTCTTGGATGTCACCCTCTGTCCCAGGAAACCTGAAATAATTTTCTATTTGATCTCCCTATTTCCAGTATTACTTCCCTACCATCCACTGTTCGTGTGGCCACTAGAGTGATGGTTTCTAAAATCCAGGTCACGTCCAAATCAGATTGCATCACTTCCTTAATTGAAAACTGCCAATGCTACCCATTGACATTAGAATACAGTACACATTTTTTACTCTTGCACTGACGACCTTATTGTATGGTCCTTGGCTGAATTTTTCATTTTATTTTATTTTGGCCACCCCTCATGGTGTGTGGAATTTCAGTTCACTGATCATGGATCAAACCCACGCACCTTGCAGTGGAAGTGTGGAGTCTTAACCACTGGACACCAGGGAAGTTCCTAAATACTTGGTCTCATCTTATATTTCTCTTCCCTTTGTTTGCTATGCTCATTATACGTTGACCATTTTCATCCTCAAGGTCTCTAACTGTGTTTCTGATTTCAGAGTCTCGTGCTGGCTCTTCCGCTGCCTGGACACCCTCCCTCCAGATCTTATACTTTGTCCCTTTGGATATGTCAGATCTAGTCTTCTTTCAAAAGGCCTTCCCTGACCACCTCATAGTTTACCCAAGTAACGCTCTACTCCATTGCCATATCCTCTTTGCTTTATTACACTTAGCTCTCTCTGAAACTATTGTACCGGATTTTAGCTCTTTATAGTTCACATCCCATAAGTAAAATGAAGCTTCTTAAGAACAAAAACACGTATCTGTGTTCATCTCAGCTATACATACATACCCAAAGTTTACCAGAGTCCCTGCCATAGAGCAGGTGCTTATTCTCCAGAGCTCCGTGGTGCTGGAGAAGGCTCTTGAGAGTTCTCTGGACTGGTTTGACTCAGACCAATCAATACTGAAGGAAATCAACCCTGAATATTCATTGGAAGGACTGTTGCTGAAGCTGAAGCTTGAATATTTTGGCTACCTGATGTGAAGAGCAGACTGATTGGAAAAGACCCTGATGTTGGAAAAGACTGGAGGCAAAAGGAAAAGGGGATGGCAGAGGATGAGATGGTTAGCCAGCATCACCTACTCAATGGGCATGAATCTGAGGAAATTCTAGGAGATAGTGGAGGACAGAGGAGCCTGGTGTGCTGCAGTCCATGGGGTTGCAAAGAGCTGGATATGATTTAGTGACTGAACAACAACAACAACAACAAATGTTCTAAGGGATGTAGAGAAGTCCCTAACAATTGACAGCAGGACAGGGAAATGCCATCAGACAGACCTCACCACAGGAAGGACACTTTCCTGTCAGAGATGGCCTTTATGAAGATTTATGGGTACTTCTGTGACCCAAAGTCTGAACAGTTGTTTCATCCTTCACCCTCTCTTCCACAAGGAATAATAACATCTACAAAACAAGTTTGCAGTCATTGGGTCCATTATTCTTCATTTCTTTCCATATCTGCAATAAATAATGTTTAAAAGAAACAAGGCAAAATGGTTTTGTTTCCTACTGATAACAGCAAAATTTAAAATTGTAGTCATACTGTTGTACTGCACTAATGTAGTCAAAAGAACTGAAGAAAAAATGTTTTGGAAGAAGTTCTGTCTTGCAGAATCTCTTGAGAGCAGTTCTGCCATACTCTGGGATCAGCAGTGTATCAGTTCAGTTCAGTCACTCAGTTGTGTCCAACTCTTTGTGACCCCGTGAACCACAGCATTCCAGGCCTCCCTGTCTATCACCAAGACCCAGAGTCCATCCAAACCCATGTCCATTGAGTTGGGGATGCCATCTAACCATCTTATCCTCGGTCATCCCCTTCTCCTCCTGTCCTCAATCTTTCCCAGCATCAGGGTCTTTTCCAATGAGTCAACTCTTCACATCATGTGGCCAAAGTATTGGAGTTTCAGTTTCAACATTAGTCCTTCCAGTGAACACCCAGGACTGATCTCCTTTAGGATGGACTGTTTGGATCTCCTTGCAGTCCAAGGGACTCTCAAGAGTCTTCTCCAACACCACGGTTCAAAAGCATCAATTCTTCTGCATTCAGCTTTCTTTATAGTCCAACTCTCACATCCATACATGACCACTGGAAAAACCATAGCCTTGACCAGATGGACCTTTGTTGACAAAGTAATGTCTCTGCTTTTTAGTATGCTGTCTAGATTGGTCTTAACTTACTTAAAAATAAATGGGGACTTCCTTGGTGGTTCAGTGACTAAGACTCCAAGCTCCCAGTGCAGGGGACAAGGTTCCTTTCCTGGCTGGGGAACTAGATCCCACATACTGCAACCAAGATCAAAGACACCACAGGCCATACCTAAGACCTGGCAGCCAAATAAGTAACTATATGAAAATAAATATTAAAAAATAAAATACATGGAAATAGGGGGATTCCTGGCAACAGCATGAATGGAGACTGGTGATAACTATATTCAGATGAGGTTTTTTAACACGTCAGAAAACAGACCATGCCACTTCAAGCACTGATGATGATGTTGCAAGTGATGTCGAATTCATGACATTTCAGTCACTCATTCACTTATTCTCAGCAGCATCTGTGGGTTGGCTGGGGGTCTGTGGACCTTTCGTGGGTTCAGTTGCAGCCCTTCCTGGAACTAAAGGTCTGGCTTCACTTAGCTCCTAACTCAGCACTGGGGTCTGATCTGCTTCATGTGTTTCTTCTGGAGGTCAGAGAATTGCCCTGGGGAAGTTCTTTAGGGATGGCAGAAGTGCTGGAAATTGAGCGCAGCTCTTTACAACCTAGATTCAGAATTGTTACACTGTTATCTCAACCCACATTCCATTGGCCAACACAAGTCACATGATCACTCTGCCCCAAATCAAGGGTGGGGAGGGAGTCACTCCACCTAAGGTGAGGCCACAGAAAGGATGTGAGTAGGGGCATGGATGGAGAATTAGAGTCAGAAATCCAATCCAGCATAGTGTATAACCTAATAAATAAGCCTACAGGAAGTCCAACCTAGCAACAGAGTACATTCACCTGTTTGTGTAAGTGCATACTTTCCATAAAATATATATCAACATTGAAAACACCTTTGTAACAAGGTAACCTGATCTCCCTCAAAACCAGGTTTCAATGGAGACCAACTCTGTAAGAAAAAGTTGTGATGAATTCCTCTTAATTATTTCTAACCAGAGGTGCCATGGACTTCTTTTTGAAGACTTGGTGCATGGCTGGTTCTCCTACGTAAGTATTTTAATAACTCCTACTTATTGAGACATTCAAATTTGTTTGCTTGTTTTTGGCTTAGGAGGCAGGCCTTGGAAACAATATTCTTTTTCAAGTGTGTGTGTGTGTGTGTGTGTGTGTGTGTGTGTTTTCTCTTCATTCCTGTCATTCAAAGGGAGATCTTACACATATTGATGAGGTTCAGGAAGGGGTTAAAGATAAAAGTCTTTGGAAGACTTTGGCAGGACCACTTCAGTTTCATTTAAGTGGACTTGCCCTGATATGTGCTGCTGGTTTGGGATCTGGAGCTCTGACTCCCACTTTAGATGATTTGTGCTTTGTTTCCCTATCTCTGAAAAATGCAGGTGATCTCATGCTCACTGTCAAGCCAGCTCTTCTTAGAATCTCAGAGGACCCACCCTGTGGAGGATAGTGATGAGGGGGAGTTGATGGCCCTCTCATCTGCCTTTTCTCTCACTCCATGTTCCATTCTGGGTGTGCAGGGCAGTCTCCTGTGGAGACTTGTTTCAGGACTGGGTGTCAGTCATTTATATACAACAGTGAGTCACTGCTTTAAAGGATATTAACATTTAGGGCTCCTGAAAAAGTTATGGGATGAAAAAGTTTACCTGCAGCAGTGGGAAGTTACCAAACTTGATATAAACAGATAAAGCTGGATGAGTTGAAAACCTAGAACAGGGAGGGGCAGTATACTAATTTATATATGTGGTATATAATGTAACACATGATAAATATGTATACAAATCATACAGTGTATACGAATGAAGGAAATTTAAATGCAATAGATAAAAATACTTTTTCCAAAAACACATATAAACCAAAAGCTACTTATTAAACATAGTCATGTTGCCTCGGGAATGAAGGGAATGAGGACAGAGAGTAGGAAACAGAATAAACAAATTCAATAGTAAAGATGTGGGATAATGATGATCAAGCACCAGGAAATGAAGAATATGATCCACTCAGTCAGGGGCACTTGAGATCAGAATCAAACAAGAAATGGCAGGGAGGAAGCTAGGATGTGGGAGGAAACCAGGAGGTTCATACACCTATTACAGCATCTTCAGGTAATGGCCCGGAAGGAGGGGAAGTACCATTTGGGGTTTAGGTTCTGGGGCACCCAAAGTGCCTCACCCAGCACCTCCACAAGGTTAAGCACTCAGTGAGGACTTGTTGAATTGAGCTGTGTTGAACCTAATTGTCTCAAGAAGGCTGGCTTCCCTGAATCTGTGAGTCCACATCCTTCAAGCTGACTTCAGTCTCCCTATGAAGAACAGCCAGAGCGCGTGTTAGAGAGAATCATAAAACCCTTCAGTCTAACCACATCCAGTACAGGACATGTTCTTTTTTGTTTGTGGTGGATACGCTTTTGTTTTTTGCTGATGGCACTCACATTTACTCTAGAGGAGCACTTCACCTCAGTCTCATCCCATATAATTTGGATGAGGCTGAATTACTGAGTTTTCCCTACTTGATCTTTTCTGGAGGCAAGTTAGCCCCACCACTGGAGTGGGATTTTTTTTTTTTTTTTTTTTTTTTTTAGGGATGGCTGTGTGAACCAATTCAGGACAATGTGATCTCAATTCCAGGACTTTTTGCAGGAAACATATTTCAGAAAATTGTTATGATTAAGAGCCTAGGGCCACTATACATTAAGAAGGCTCATCTGAAAATCAGCCAACACAGAAGAGAGAGATAGAGAGACTCAGAAATAAAGAGGGAGAAAGAAAAAAAAGATTGAGAGATCTTGGGTGTTATTTGTTTAAGCAGGTGTGGGTTGGACTTTTTTTAACTACTTCAAACCTTAGCAGTGATGATTAACATATCCCAGAGTGAGTACACCTCTGCAGAGATGTCACTCTGTAGTTGAGATTCACTGAACTCCTACTGAAAAGAAACCCTTCACATTTCCAAAGCACCTTGCCCATTTCTGTACAGCTTGAGCTACCAGGAAGATTTTATCCAACATCTGCCTTCCTCAAACTTTCTGGCATTGGTAGCCATTTTATAATTTACAGCTGCATAGAAAAATGCCATGCTTCTTTCAGCTATCTTGGACCCATTTCATCTCTTCTGCAGTGAAATGCCTACCCTGTTCTCAGGTTCAATCTCCAGTATCCAAACTGTAGCCATCGAGAACTTTTTTAATATAATAAACCTGTCTTACATCCCATGCTTCAGTTATGTTACTTGTGTCAATAATTCTTGCTGCATGACAAAGCACCCCAAAACTCAATGTCTTAAAAATCAGTAAACACCTATTGCTGTCTCCATGGCTCTGGGACACCTGGCTGGTCTTCTTCTTGACTGAGCTCATTGATGCATTTTTGGTCAGCTGCAGAAGCAGCAGGCAGCTCTGCTGATCTTGAATGGATGGTCTAATGTATACAGGGGTCACTGGTCTTAAGTGGTCTTGACTAAGATGACTTCTCCTCCATGTGGTCTCTCACTCTCTAGAAGGCTAGCCCAGGCTTCTTCATGAGGAAGGAATTTTTTGGAACAGCAAGACAGGCAAGGCCTGGGGAGGCCTGGACTCAAAGCCCATCACTTTACTACTTTCTGTTGGTCAGAACAAGTCATGAAGCCAGCCCAGATTCCAAGGGTGGGGACATAGACTATGCTTGTTAACAGGAGTTGCTCAAAGGCATGACGCAAAGGGTAGGGTGGAGTTAAGTAAAGAAGGTAAAAGCTCTTCCTGAGTCTTTTGTTTCTTAAAAACAATCAGTCCAAACTAAACCTCAAGCTATAGAGACACATTTTGGGGCAGCAAGTTTTGTTCCCTAAAGACTTGATTTCATGGAATCTATTTGCATTCTGTTGGCATCTAACCCCAAGATCTTAATCAGGATCAAATGTAAATTAAGCAAATCATAGTTTATATCCTATCTCTTTCAACATTTCTAAGAAGAAACATAGAAAACAGACAGAAATAATGTATTAAGTCTCACTTGATTTAAATAGGTTACAATGAATCAGGGATTGGTTGAGGGAATAGCATGACTTTGGCTCCTGTTAAGATATGTTGAGTAAAGACCTTCTATTTATTTTCTGGCAGGAGCAAGTTATCAAAACCATACCTTGGAGACAGCATATTTGTAAATATTAAAGACCCACTCCATGTTGGCTTGGCCTTAAATCTGCATTGGACGATGATCTAATATTGAACAGATTCCCTCAACTACTGGCTGCTCTCTTAGCAGATAGGGTTGGTTCTTCTATAAACTCTCATTCATTCATCTATCAATCAAACCACCATTTACAAAGAATAGAATAAAATCGATTAGCCACATGGCACAATAAGCTAATGATTGTGATTTATCATGAGAAGGCATGCTTGTCTTCAGCTTTTCTTGTTTTCCTTGAAGAAATAACCAAATAGTAATGATACCTTTGAGTTGGAGAGAGCCTACCAGGTCTGATGACTGGATATAAATGGTGTGGAAGGGACCCGTCCAAGGTTTGGTGGGGACAGGAGCTTAGGGTGACTTTCAGTCTTGCCTGGTATAATGCTACTTGGGATGGAGCATGGAGCTTACCTTTAGTGTTGAAGTCACCTAGCATTTGACTCTAAAACACTTTTGACTTCCAGAATAATATTCCAGAGCCTGGTGAGAAAGTCCAAACAATCTTTTCATCATAAGCAAAGAGGGAGATGGATCTGCAGCTAACCTCATTGGAATCAATCTCATGGGGTCCATCAAAGTGAAAACATGGAGTCAGATGCTCTGTAAATTTAAGGCTTTTCTAGTGGGGGTTGGCTGTATGTGATTTTTCCCTTATATCTCAAGTTTTATATAATTCTGCTTAGTTCAAAAAGCCAGGCTGAAGGGACCTGATTACATCAGAGATTATGTCTAATCCCTCCTTGTAACCCTAGGGAATTCTCTTAATTGCTCTGAACTTGTTTGTCAATAAGTAAAGGGAAGACTCTACATAAACGAGGACACTGAATCATCCTCTTAGATTTACAGGACTATATCTTTCTGCTGTTTAGGGGAACCTCAGAGCCACTCCATCATTCTGTGAGGGTGGGCATCAGTGGCTTCATTTTACACATGAAAATGCCGAGGTCACAGCCAAGGTGAGATTTAGAAGAGTAGAATCTGATATGGGAACTTGGAGCATTGTTAAAAAGTCTTCCACAGATTTAAACAGGGTATTGCTCTTCAGAGCTAATGGCTCCAAGGATGCTTTGATCATAGCAAAATTCTTAGTCAAGTTACCACCACCCCAGGGGGATCAATTCCCAACTGATGGGCCTTCCAGATGCAAGGGCTCTTTCAAATGCGTGTAAGTGAACCAAACAATGCTATTTGGTCTGCTCATTAGTACACTTACCATCACAGAGGAAGGAAGACACACAAAACCACAGTTCATAAGACCTTGACCTCTGTGGGTCCTGGCTTTCTTATCTGTAAAATGAGAGGGTTACAATAGACCACCTTACCTATCTCCTGAGAAACCTGTATGCAGGTCAAGAAGCAACAGTCAGAAGCAGATATGGAACAAAGGACTGATTCCAAGCTAGGAAAGGAGAACAGCAAGGCTGTATATTGTCACCCTACTTATTCAACTTACATGCAGAGTACATTATGTGAAATACCAGGCTGGATGAATCACAAGCTTGAATCAAGATTGCCAGGAGAAATATCAGCAATTTCAGATATGCAGATAATACCACTCTAATGGCAGAAAGTCAAGAAGAACTAAAGAGTCTCTTGATGAAGGTGAAATAAGAGAGCAAAATAACCGACTTGAAACTCAGCATTATAAAAACTAAGATCATGGTATCTGGTCCTATCACGTCATGGCAAATAGAAGGGGAAAAATTGGAAGCAGTGACAGAATTTCTTTACTTGGGCTCCAAAATCACTGCCAATGGTGACTGCAGCCATGAAATTAAAAGACACTTGCTCCTTGAAAGGAAAGCTTTGCCAAACCTAGACAGCATATTAAAAAGCAGAGGCATCACTTTGCTGACAAAGGTCCATGTAGACAAAACTGTTTTTCCTGTAGTCATGTATGGATGTGAGAATTGGACCATAAGAAGACTGATCTCTAAATTGATGTTTTCAAATGGTGGTACTGGAGAAGACTCTTGAGGGTCCCTTGGAATGCAAGGAGAGCCAATCAGTCAATCTGAAAGGAAATCAACACTGATTATTCACTGGAAAGACTGTTGCTGGAGCTGAAGCTCCAATGCTTTGGCCACCTGATACAAAGAACCAACTCATTGGAAAAGACCCTGGCGCTGGGAAATACCAAGGGCAGGAGGAGAAGCGGGTGACAGTATAAGATGATTGGATGGCATCACTGACTCAATGGACATGAATCTGAGCAAACTTCAGGAGACAGTGGAGGACAGAGGAGCCTGGCATGCTTCATTTCATGGGGCTGCAGAGACAGACACGATTTAGCAAGTGAACAACAAGAACAATGAAGACCTTTTTCTGTTCTGTAGTTCTGTGATTTCCTATCATAATAAGATCAACTACTGAGTCATAAATAACAGTTAATATATTTTCTTATCATTTGGCCCAATTTGAGTCAAATACTGTAGAGAGTCATTGTATCCTAATTTAGTTTTCTTCTCTATTCCAATATTTTAATTAAATATCTACCTATTAAATGTCTTTTCTGGAGAAGATAAGACTTTTTGTAAGCAATCCAATATGGAATGCAGGCACTCCATGACAAATAAACCATATAACCCAGCATTCTTCTCAGTTCAGTTCAGTCATGTCTGACTGTTTGTGTCCATGGGGACACAGTGTTTGGGGTTGCAAACATGCAGTATGCCAGGCTACCCTGTCCATCATCAACTCCTGGGTCTTGCTCTAACTTATGTCCATCAAGTCTGTGATGCCATCCATCTCATCCTCTTTCATCCCCTTCTCCTCCTGCCTTCAATCTTTCCCAGCATGAAGGTCTTTTCCAATGAGTCAGTTCTTTGCATCAGGTGGCCAAAGGATTGGAGTTTCAGTTTCAGCATCAGTCCTTCCAATGAATATTCAGGACTGATTTCCTTTAGGATTCACTGATTGGATCTCCTTGCAGTCCAAGGGACTCTCAAGAGTCTTCTCCAACACCACAGTTCAAAAGCATCAATTCTTCGGCTCTTAGCTTTTTTTATAGTTCAACTCTCATATCCATACATGACTACTGGGAAACCAAAGCTTTTACTAGATGGACTTTGTTGGCAAAGTAATATCTCTGCTTTTTACTATGCTGTCTAGGTTGGTCATAACTTTTCTTCCAAGGAGCAAGCGTCTTTTAATTTCATGACTGCATTCACCATCTGCAGTGATTTTGGAGCCCAAGAAAATAAAGTCTGACACTGTTTCCACTGTTTCCCCATCTATTTGCCATGAAGTGATGGGACTGGATGCTATGATCTTAGGTTTTTGAATGTTGAGTTTTAAGCCAACTTTTTCACTCTCCTCTTTCACAGTTCCTCTTAGCCTTGTGCCATAAGGGTGGTGTCATCTGCATATCTGAGGTTATTAATATTTCTCCTGGGAAGCCTGTGCTTCATCCAGCCTGGATGAGTGCTTCTCAGGCTTACTAGAGCTAAATTTGGGGTTTTCTAGAAATGAACCAAGGTGCCAATCTCTGAAGGACTCCTCATGAGAAAGGATGGCTAAGTTCTTGTGAACTGTGCAGTGAACATTCTCGTTTACCATGATATCCACTTTACCTGACCAGAGCATCCAAACTCTAGCTTCTGTAAGTGTCCAGTGCTAAGTGCTCTTTCTGTCCACCATTTTCTGAAGCATTGCTCTTGAGCAAAAGTGCCAGCTCCCCTAGATATTTATTTCCTCAACCTGGGGCATCCTGCAGCTAACATCTAACTGTTAGGAGTAACCAACGGCCAGCTCCTTGTCTCCAGGTAAGACTAGTTTGAGTGTAACCCCAGCTCCAGAGCTCCCCAAGAGATCAGATGGAGATTAGATTTTAGCTGAGACCACATCCTAGCTTCTTCTTCTGCCTCTTCTGCTTCCCTTGCTCTCTTTATCCTGAGAGACATCCTGTGATGAATCGCATACACTCCAGTTCCCTTCTCAAGCTCTTCCTTGAGGGGCCATGGCCTCAGGCCACACAGCCTAGAGCACTCCCCTAAGGTTCAGGCATTGCTTCCTGAGACCAATTCCAAGTTCTCACAAGTCTCCATAACTCTTTGTCCCTACACATCAAGAAGTGAAAGGAGGCAGCCACGCACTGCCTCAAGAACATGAGGGCACTTTGGGAAGTTGTTTTAGACCCACACAGAAATTCACCTCAGGCTACATACAACATGAGAAGCAGGCTTGGGTGCTAGGTGGAAACTGAAGACCTTCGAGTGGCAAGGCAAAGAATGCCAGAGCTCCTCTGTGAGACAGCAGATGTCCTGTAAGCTCTTCCCTGCTCCACCCGCAAAGAAACTCTTACCTGAAGACACTGTCCAGAAGGGAGGAATGGCTGCTGATAGATGGAGGGGTCTCCGTACCCGGATATCCTTATCGGAAGAGGACCAGTGGCTGGAATCCACCATCACATCACCTCAAGACAATCTGTGGCAATAGGGACTGGAGTAGGAAGGAAAATAGAACGAGCCTTGGAGGGAGATAGGATTTCGTTTCTGAAAGCACAGTGGAGGGGAGAGGATTCCTGAGTGAAACAGAGGCAAAGGCTGAAGGCTGGCCCTACTTTGGAAGGGGTTTCTCTCAGTCAGGGAATGAGAGGTGAAGATAAAGATGATGCCCTGTGGGGAAGGGAACAGGCAGCTATCTGCTGTGAGCAGATGGCAAAGCTGTTGAGAGGAAAAGAGGAGACAATGGATTTAGGGATTCTCAGTGCTGAGGTGGAGGAGAAGGCAATGGCGCCCCACTCCAGTACTCTTGCCTGGAGAATCCCATGGATGGAGGAACCTGGTGGGCTACAGTCCATGGGGTTGCTAAGAGTCAGAGACGACTAAGTGACTTCACTCTGACTTTTCACTTTCATGCATTGGGGAAGGAAATGGCAACCCACTGCAGTGTTCTTGCCTGGAGAATCCCAGGGACGGTGGAGCCTGGTGGGCTGCCGTCTATGGGGTCGCACAGAGTCGGACACGACTGAAGCGACTTAGTAGTAGTAGTAGTGGTAGTGCTGAGATAGTGGACCCCTGAAACATTCCATGTAGACTGAGGAAGAAAGACCAGGCAATATTCTCCCTCCTGTGGTGCCTAAGGAGGTCAGAGGGCAAGCACAGCCTGCATTCAAATATGAGCTTGGAGGCTTCTTAACCGTGTGGCCTTGGGGAGGTCAGCTCTAACAGCTCTGGACCTGTCTCCTCATCTACAGGAGGCACAGGGGAGTGCCTCTCCCCTAAGGTGATAAGTGCCAGCTGCCTTGTCTATGCAGCGTGCGTGCAAGTGTCTGTGAGTTAAAGGCTTTGACATTGCTGGACTTCCCTGAATTCTGGTACTGCCCTCAGTTCAGTTCAGTTCAGTTCAGTTGTTCAGTCTTGTCCAACACTTTGTGACACAATGGACTGCATGTGACCCCATGCCAGGCTTCCCTGTCCATCACCAACTCCTGGAGTTTACTCAAGTTCATGTCCATTGATTCAGTGATGCCATCCAACCATCTCATCCTCTGTCATCCCCGTCTCCTCCTGCCTTCAATCTTTCCCAGCATCAGGCTCTTTTCCAATGCGTCAGTTTTTCCCATCAAGCGGCCTCCAAACCCAGGTTTGGAGTTGCTGGATCTCCTTGGAGTCCAAGGAACTTTCAAGAGTCTTCTCCAACACCACAGTTCAAAAGCATCAATTATTCTGCTCTCAGATTTCTTTATGATCTAGCGTGGACCAGGCCTTTTTTTTTTAATTTTTTTGGCCAACTCAGAGAAGTTAAGTTGGAAACAGACTTTAAACAGAGTAAAATTAACTTCCATTGGCAGACCAATTAATAGTCAACACAGTAATTTTCTGCCAAAGAGGCATTCACTCAAACTGCCCCGATTTCACTATAAATTGATTTCTTATTCTCTAGCTTACTACCTTCAATATATTGTCAGTTTACATGTCTTTGAAACTTGAAAAGGAGTGGATTAGCAGAGACAGAGAAACAGAGGGAGAAACAAGTGCTGCAGCTTCTCAGTGAAGACCCATGAGTTCATTTATTCTAAATAAAACAATAATGGCACTAGCTGCCTGCAAGGAAGCTGTTTACTGCAAGGAAGTGACAGAGTCTAGACTGGGAAGCAGGAAACGGAAAAGAGGAAATGGTTTACAAGCCCAAGTAAATACATACAGACAGAAGTTGATGAAAAGTGCTAGGGGTTCTTTTTCCAAAAGTGATTCTTTTTCCAAAAGTGAAAACCTTGTCTTTGGCCAAGACTCATTTCTCCCTGCTGTTTCACATTTTCAGTGTGATTTTGCTGATTTTTCAAGGGCAACTCTAAATGCCTTAGAATTCTCAAAATATTTATTTGTTACTGAATAACTAAATTACTCCTGCGAATTTGAATTCTGCAAAGGATGAAATGAACAGAAACTCTGAGAAACATGCAAGGGAAAGGAAACTCCAAGGACTTATTAGAGATTTTTACAAGCCAAAGCTAGGCTTCTTTTTCCTTTTTTTCTTTGTCCTTTTGCATGATCACAAGCCAGTCCAGACCAGGGAGCAGAACCCAGGGTTCACACATATATTTATTTAGTTAGCAAGGCATTCCTATTTTTATAGCTCCAAGTTCTTAACTTTCTTGTTAGAAAATGTTAACAAGGTTTAAAATGTATAAAGTGAGCTGTGGCATGTAAAAAATGTTGGCCTATCCTGGCTCCTTCCTTTTAATACCCATGTTCAATGAAAACATCCTACTGACAAGCAAAATGTCTGGGCAACTTTATAGATAGTGTTCCCACCTCAGGGCCACAAGGTCACAGATTTGTTTCTGATTCTACTTAAAAAACACTCAACAATGGTAAATTTGTGTGTGCTTTTATGGGAGGGAACTGTTTTATATGATCCAAGATCTTAAAGATACTCCAAGGAATCTTACATGTATGCTGGGCTGTGAATTGGGAAGTCTGCTACGGTGCTTGCTGTGAAATTAGGGAGCTTCACTGAATCACCCGCAAAGACTGACTATAATAATTCTCAGACATTGTGTCTACCCAACGCCAGAAAGCACTTTGTTTTCATGGTGGCAATCAAAGTGCTGGAAAAGCATTTCAACCTGCTGTTCCAGTGTAAGCTTACAGTGGCCATAAAATAAAACACGGCAGAGTTGAAGGGGAGTGGGGGAAGGGAAAAAAGAAAAAAGCAGACCCCACTGGAATCACACAGACATTTTATAACTATTTTAGACACTGCAGGCCTTTCCTTCTTAAGTCATGAGCAAGTATGGCTTCTGAGAAGTTTCTCTGGGAATTCCCAATGGCCCCGAAGCAGGGAAGTGAATAAGCCATCAACTCCATAATGAGCAAACACAGGGGCACTCCTAGCAGACGGGGATTAGGAAATAGCCCCGTTGGGTGGTTACCATAATTTTCTGAGCATGTTGACCAAAGAACAAAACTCTAAATTTGATTCCTGGCTTCAATTGTGCCTTCCATCAGAGTTGGCCATTATGACTTTCTCTGTCTGATAGCCTTTAGAAGTATTGTTGTGTCAGCTATGAGTCTGGACCTCAGAAAGATCTTGCATTTCTTGCATTTTTATTCCTTATCTTAGATGCTGTTCAGCCATGTAAATAATCCAAGCTAGTCACCTGAAGGCTGAGAGACCCCATGGAGACAAGGAACCATCCCAGTCAGGGCCACCTTAGACCACCCAGCTTCCAAGTAGCATGGCTAACCAAAGGGCTGTAAGGGAGTGAGCCTAGATCCAGGAGGCAAGGATATAGACCTCTCGATGCAAAGTGTCCAGGTCACACTGGGAGAGGATGAGGACACACGGGGCAGGGAACTGCAGCTGTTTTACACAGTCCTCCACGCCTCCTGCGTGGCTGTCATTGTTTAGTTGCTAAGTCATGTCTTAATCTTTTGTGACCCAACAGGCTCCTCTGTCCATGGGATTTCACAGGCAAGAATATTAGAGTAGGTTGCCATTTCCTCCTCCAGGGACTTTCCTGACTCAGGGATTGAACCAGTGTTAGCAGGAGGATTCTTTGCCACTGAGCCACCTGGGAAGCCCCTACTGCAAGGTGCCACTAAGCATAGTGAAGGACTGAACAACATAAAGCATTTAGCAGAGGGGCTGCACTGAATAGATTCCCAGTAAATGTGAACTCGTGTTACTGTTTCTAAAATTGTTGCCATCATGCATGGACGGCTTACTTAAAAACCATCAGATGCTGTGCTCTTAGGACCTGATATTGACAATTGTCACAAATTCAAGGTTCACTCCTGCAGCACTGGCACCTGGGTGAGAGAAAACACTATCAAACCACATCGTGAGTGTTAATGCACCCCTAACCATCTTTCTTTACTTAATAGAAGCACCTCGTTTGACAACTCTCCCCACACTAACCACCCCACACCTGCCCCACAAAATACATTGTCTCTTCTATTCAGACATTGACCAAAGGTTTAGATGGTACAGATGACTCACACCTTAAAGAATGGGGGGAATTTCTTTTATTGCTTCTCGATTCATTGTTGTGCTCTCATGAAACTGCTGAATGACACCAGAGAATATAAAACATGCCAAAGAAATAAGCAACGCAATGACATGTGGCAAGGTTTCATCAGGAAAAACCTCGGGTCAACTTGTTTCTCTGGAGACAGCGCACATCCGGGGCTGTCCCTGTTCCCCGGGACTCATAAAGCTCCTATCTCCAGGGCACAGGTGAGGCCTTCACATTCTTTAAGAACAACAGCCTGTTCATTTCCTCCATGGCTATAAAGCCGTTTTATTGGACTTCAGTATCTAAAGGAAACAGAGCTCTGGGTCAGAGGGCACTTTTAGAGAGTCACTGGGCACATTTAGAACCCAAACCTCAGGGATGCTAAGGTTGGGCGGTGCTCCTGAACTCTTTGAAATATAACTCAGTTTAAAGTTCAGAGGAAGCTCACTGGCTTTATCATTGCTGTTGAGGGGGCAAGATGCATTTGTATAGTTAAAAATGGTTGGAAGATTTAGCTGTATAACATCAGCTCTTTATTTATTTATTTTTATTTTTTTCAATTTTCACTTATCTTTGGCTGCTCCGGGTCTTTGTTGCTGCGTGCAGGCTTGTGTCTCAGTGTGGTGAGCCGGGCTGCTCTCCAGCTGTGGGGCTCCTCGTTGGGGCGGCTTCTCTGGCTGAGGGCATGAGCTCTAGGGCAGGCAGGCTCAGCAGCTGCAGCACTTGGGTTTAGTTGCTGCATGGCATGAGGAGGTGTTCCAGGACCAGGGATTGGACCTGGGTGCCCTGCATTAGCAGGTGAATTCTTAACTACTGGACCATCAGGGAAGTCCAGCATCACCTCTTTTTTATTTTTATTTTTTACTTGAAATCAAGTTTTTATTATAGTGCATGATCTAGTGATCATAATATTCTATTATTTCCACTTTAACTAAAGCAGATTGTAAAACAGTGAGAATGTTTAAAAATGAGTCTTTAGAACTACACCTGAAGAAATAAGTGGCTGTAAAAATCCAGAAGTATCTATAGTAGAGTAAAACAATAAATACCATCTGGTCCTGAACTCTAAATAAATACTATAATTACTATACTTATTTTTTTTCATTTTTTAAATTTCCCTTTATTTTCTCAAGGAGCTTCATGTGCTAAAAATGATGTTTCTGCCTCAGTATCTACTTCTTCAAGCATCCTCCTCATTCTTCTTTCTCAATTTATATTATTATTTAAAATTTATTTATTTCTAATTGAAGGATAATTGCTTTACTGCATTGTGTTGGTATCTACCAAACCTCAACATGAATCAGCCATAGGTTCTTACCTATGTCCCCTCCCACTTGAACACCAGCATCAGCTCTTACCAAGCAACATTTGGCAACACACACTGTATTGCTCTCAAGGGAAAAGCAAATTCAGATACTGAGGGACCCCTTTGCCAACCACAGTGGGTTTCAGTGGGATCTGACTTGCCCAAGAAAACATTGTCTTAAAGAATCCTTCCTACTTCACTTTTTGTACAGATTGGGTAGGGGAGTCTCATTTCAAAGAGAAAAGCATCCATTTGTGTGATCAGGGAAGCATATCCTCTGTCCCAAGTATGATTCAACCTACTGATTAAGTTCTGCATCTGTGTTTCCTCAAGTGTAGTCTCTGGCACACAGGTCTTGAGACAGGCTCCAAACACCATGTCTATGCAGAGAGACGGAGGAAACACCATACTGCGGTTCGTCTTGTACATTCACTGGACCCTTTGGCTTCCCTGGTGGCTCAGTCAGCAAAGTGTCTGCCTGCAACGTGGGAGACCGGGGTTCAATCCCTGGGTCAGGAAGATCCCCTGGAGAAGAAAATGGCAACCCACTCCAGTATTCTTGCCTGGAGAATTCCATGGACAGAGGAGCCTGGTGGGCTACAGTCCATGGGGTCACAAAGAGTCGGACACAACTGAGTACTTTCATTTTCATTTGGTCTCTTAAAGACCTGGAGAAGTTAGGCAGTAGAGAAACATGTTTAATACCAACCCAACCATTTCCAGATATATAATCTTTGTTTTATCTTTATATTATGGAAACCGGAACATCTTGAGAGAGATCAAGTTGACTTTGAGTGATCACTACTGTTTGGGTAAATCAGATGACCATATATACTTTGAAGGATGCTCTTTTAGGTATTTCACACAATTCAAAGTCTTTGGAAAATGGTAGACACGACTGTAAGGTGACTTTCATAGATTCAGACTTAGTTATATGATGTTTTATAATGTTGACCTTCTGTTTGAATGGGTTTCCCTGGTGGTTCAGCAATAAAGAATCTGCCTGCAATGCAGGAGAAATGAGCTCCATCCCTGGCTCAGGAAATCCTCTGGAGAGGGAAATGGCAATCCATTCCAGAATAAGAAGAAGTCTAAACAATATACTGAAAATAAGGAAAAAATGTCTGAAACAAATTATTAATAAGTTAAGGTACATATACGTAGGGTCAGCACTGCTACAGTTGAAGGCAGGTAAACTCTAGGGATGGAGCAAAAGCAAAAACAATGCCCAGCTGTGGAAGTGACCGGTGATAGAAGCAAGGTCCGATGTTGTAAAGAGCAATATTGCATAGGAACCTGGAATGTCAGGTCCATGAATCAAGGCAAATTGGAAGTGGTCAAACAAGAAATGGCAAGAGTGAACATTGACATTCTAGGAATCAGCAAACTAAAATGGACTGGAATGGGTGAATATAACTCAGATGACCATTATATCTACTACTGTGGGCAGGAATCCCTCAGAAGAAATGGAGTAGCCATCATGGTCAACAAAAGAGTCAGAAATGCAATACTTGGATGCAGTCTCAAAAATGACAGAATGATCTCTGTTCATTTCCAAGGCAAACCATTCAATATCACAGTAATCCAAGTCTATGCCCCAACTAGTAACGCTGAAGAAGCTGAAGTTGAATGGTTCTATGAAGACCTACAAGATCTTTTAGAACTAACACCCAAAAAAGATGTCCTTTTTATTATAGGGGACTAGAATGCAAAAGTAGGAAATCAAGAAACACCTGGATAACAGGCAAACTTGGCCTTGGAATGTGGAATGAAGCAGGGCAAAGGCTAATAGAGTTTTGCCAAGAAAATGCACTGGTCATAGCAAACACCCTCTTCCAACAACACAAGAGAAGACTATACACATGGACATCACCAGATGGTTAACACTGAAATCAGATTGATTATATTTTTTGCAGCCAAAGATGGAGAAGCTCTATACAGTCAACAAAACAAGACCAGGAGCTGACTGTGGCTCAGATCATGAACTCCTTATTACCAAATTCAGACTTAAATTGAAGAAAGCAGGGAAAACCACTAGACCATTCAGGTATGACCTAAATCAAATCCCTTATGATTATACAGTGGAAGTGAGAAATAGATTTAAGGGACCAGATCTGATAGATAGAGTGCCTGATGAACTATGGAATGAGGTTCATGACATTGTACAGGAGACAGGGATCAAGACCATCCCCATGGAAAAGAAGTGCAAAAAAGCAAAATGGCTGTCTGAGAAGGCCTTACAAATAGCTGTGAAAAGAAGAGAGGTGAAAAGTAAAGGAGAAAAGGAAAGATATAAGCATCTGAATGCAGAGTTCCAGAGAATAGCAAGAAGAGACAAGAAAGCCTTCAGCAATCAATGCAAAGAAATAGAGGAAAACAACAGAATGGGAAAGACTAGAGATCTCTTCAAGAAAATTAGAGATGCCAAGGGAACATTTCATGCAAAGATGGGCTCGATAAAGGACAGAAATGGTATGGACCTAACAGAAGCAGAAGATGTTAAGAAGAGGTGGCAAGAATACACAGAAGAACTGTACAAAAAAGATCTTCACAACCCAGATAATCACGATAGTGTGATCACTCATCTAGAGCCAGACATCTTGGAATGGGAAGTCAAGTGGGCCTTAGAAAGGATCACTACGAACAAAGCTAGTGGAGGTGATGGAATTCCAGTTGAGCTATTTCAAATCCTGAAAAATGATGCTGTGAAAGTGCTGCACTCAATATGCCAGCAAATTTGGAAAACTCAGCAGTGGCCACAGGACTGGAAAAGGTCACTTTTCATTCCAATCCCAAAGAAAGGCAATGGCAAAGAATGCTCAAACTACCACACAATTACACTCATCTCACATGCTAGTAAAGTAATGCTCAAAATTCTCCAAGCCAGGCCTCAGGAATACGTGAACCATGAACTTCCAGATGTTCAAGCTGGTTTTAGGAAAAGCAGAGGAACCAGAGATAAAATTGCCAAATCTGCTGGATCATGGAAAAAGCAAGAGAGTTCCAGAAAAACATCTATTTCTGCTTTATTGACTATGCCAAAGCCTTTGACTGTGTGGATCACAACAAACTGCGGAAAATTCTGAAAGAGATGGGAATACCAGACCACCTGACTTGACTCTTCAGTAATCTGTATGCAGGTCAGGAAGCAGCAGTTAGAACTGAACATGGAACAACAGACTCATTTCAAATAGGAAAAAGAGTACGTCAAGGCTGTATATTGTCACCCTGCTTATTTAACTTATATGCAGAGTACATCATGAGAAATGCTGGACTGGAGGAAACACAGGCTGGAATCAAGATTGCTGAGAGAAATATCAATAACCTCAGATATGCAGATAACACCACTGTTATGGCAGAAAGTGAAGAGGAACTAAAGAGCCTGTTGATAAAAGTGAAAGAGGAGAGTGAAAAAGTTGGCTTAAAGGTCAATATTCATGTTTGGGAATGCATGTACATCCGTGGTGGATTCATGTCAATGTATGGCAAAACCAATACAGTATTGTAAAGTAAAATAAAGTAAAAAATAAATAAAAATAAAAATAAAAAAAGTCAACATTCAGAAAATGGAGATCATGGCACCCGGTCCCATCACTTCGCAGATGGGGAAACAATGGAAACAGTGTCAGACTTTATTTTGGGGGGCTCCAAAATCACTCAGATGGTAATTGCAGCCATGAAATTAAAAGACACTTACTCCTTGGAAGAAAAGTTATGACCAACCTAGATAGCATATTCAAAAGCAGAGACATTACTTTGCAGACTAAGATCTCTCTAGTCAAGGCTATGGTTTTTCCTGTGGTCATGTATAGATGTGAGAGTTGGACTGTGAAGAAGGCTGAGCGCTGAAGAATTGATGTGTTTGAATTGTGGTGTTGGAGAAGACTCTTGAGAGTCCCTTGGACTGCAAGGAGATCCAACCAGTCCATTCTGAAGGAGATCAGCCCTGGGATTTCTTTGGAGGGAATGATGCTAAAGCTGAAACTCCAGTACTTTGGCCACCTCATGCGAGGAGTTAACTCATTGGAAAAGACTCTGATGCTGGGAGGGATTGGGGGCAGGAGGAGAAGGGGACGATCGAGGATGAGATGGCTGGATGGCATCACTGCCTCGATGGACGTGAGTCTGAGTGAACTCCAGGAGTTGGTGATCGACAGGGAGGCCTGGCGTGCTGTGATTCATGGGGTCGCAAAGAGTCGGAGACGAATGAGCGACTGAACTGAACTGAAGCTCTCATACTGGAGTCTTCAGTGGTACTAGAAATGTCTATGACAGAGGATTCTTCCTCATGAACTCGCTTGTTCTATTCCATTTCTCTTTATTTTCTCTCTTGCTAGACCCTTTGCTATTGCAATCTATTTTCCTATCCGTCTTTCTGCAATGTGAGCATATGCAGTCAACCTTGATGGACACAAAGTTAGTGCTCAGATGCCTTTGCCTTTTGGTTCCTTTACACTCATTCTTCCTGGTATTCGTTTACCTTGTATTCCTTTAAAGAAAAAAAAAACAAAAAACTTTATTTATTTGCCTGTTCCGGGTCTTAGATGCGGTAGTGGGATTTTAGTTGTGGCATGCAATCCCTTAAGTGCAGCATGTGGGATCTTAGTCCCCTGACCAGGGATCGAACCCAGGCTGCCTGCCTTGGGAGCACAGAGTCTTAGCCACCAGACCACCAGGGAAGCCCCTGCATTGTGCTCTTGAGTTTCTCAAGACAGATACTGCTGCTTCTTAATTTTCAAGTTAAAAAAAAATAATAAAGTAAACAAACCAGCAGAAAAACCTAAAGGGAATCACACATTTGTCTATGATGTGGTTGAATACAATTCAATAAAGTTTCTTTGCTTTGAGTTGAGATTTTATCATCTCATCTTGTTTTGATTATAATCTCTGACTGGCATTTATATGTGTCTTTTTTGAAATAATAAAAATAGAAAAATTAATAGCAAAAGATATTTTGTTTGTTTTAAAACCTAGGATCCATGTTGGTGGTGGGGCTTTGGAAATAACTTCATCTTTGGAAGTTCAAAGGTTAGTAATCAACAATCCACCACCTTTCTCTTTCATCCTCTTCCCTCTCTAGTTTATTTTTCCCCTTTGGTTTCCCAATAGAGTATGTAAAAAATAATGCATGCCTATATGTTGCTGGCTGAAGACTGTTGACCTAAATTTTACTTGACCTGACTCTGACATTTATTTTCTAGAATAGAAGTTGGGCTCTGTACCTGGTTACTCTTATATGGTGTTGTAAACAGTGAGACCAACTCAACAATGAAAACAATACAATTTTTAAATAGCAGGCATTGCTAACTTTTTTTTTTTTTCATTAAAAAAGTTTTAATATAAACATCCCCTCAAATTTAGGACTGGACTCCACTGGTTTCTCCCTTGCATATCAAGATAAATAAGCAAAGAGCCCATTATTAATTGCATGCCTATATCTGATTTCCTGTTAGTTAAATTGGGGCATTTAATTGTGCTATAGAAGTTGATAAGACTTATATATGAAAAGAAGTTTTCTTTTATGTGAAAAAAAGGAGTAGTAGTTGGAAGAGTGGTTGCATTTATATTCCTTGAATTTTATCTCCAACAAGTTATAAACCCAGAATCATCTCTGCTGTGTATTGTGAGAAACTCATAAGGTTCACCAGAAATTTCCTTTTTTTTTCTTTTTAAATTTTATTTTATTATTATTATTTTTTTTTACTTTACAATATTGTATTGGTTTTGCCATACATCAACATGAATCCACCACGGGTGTACATGTGTTCCCAATCCTGACCCCCCTCCCACCTCCCTTCCCATACCATCCCTCTGGGTCATCCCAGTGCACCAGCCCCGAGCATCCTGTATCCTGCATTGAACCTGGACTGGCGATTCGTTTCTTATATGAAACATGCATAATATAATATAAGAAATTTCCTTTTAAAAAGACTTCTTATTTTATATTGGAGTATAGCTGACTGGACTTCACTGGTGGCTCAGTGGTATGGAATCCACCTGCCAAAGTAGAAGCTGTAGGTTCAGTCCCTGGGTTGGGAAGATCCCCTGGAGAAGGAAATGGCAACCCACTTCAGTATTCTTGCCTGGGAAATCCCATGGACAGGGAAGCCTGGCAGGATACAGTCCATGGGATCACAAAAGAATCAGACACAATTTAGCAACTAAACAACAGTAGCCAATTAGCAATGTTGTGATAATTTCAGATGAATAGCAAAGGGCCTTAGCAATGCATATACATGTATCCATTCTCCCCCAAACTCCCCACCCATCCAGGCTCACGCAAAACATTGAGCAGAACAATCTCTTTTTTGAAGTGTTCTGTATAAAAATTTTTTTTTTCTGTTGTTTTGGCGTGCTTTTGTGTTTCTTTACTGCTCCTTAAGTCCTTCCAATACAGGTGGACTGTATACAATGCTTTTCTCCCCTTTAGGTAATCCATTCTAAATGACTCAGGGTAAACACTTCAACCCAATGTCATCTCTGGCTCAATGAGAATCACTTTCATTCCACTGCTGGATCCACTTACTGAGAATATTAACTTTAGCACGTGGGACAGAGGAGGGCATGCATCTGCTCACCTAATCTGAGAATGTTAAAATAAGGCCCGAGATGACTCAGCTCTTGATTATGGGGTGTGTGTGTGTGCGGGTGCACGTGTGAAAGACAGTGTTTTAATTTGCTTGATTTGCTTTTTAGCTGAAGCTGTTTGATTACAAAGTATTAAATTTAAAACTCAACCAATCAGTTGGATTAACCTAGTTCTCTTGAGACTAAGCTTTAGGTCAAACTGAATTCGGCAGTATGTCCTCTGCTACATGTTTGTGATCCCACAAACTTGCTGATCATCACAAAACATGTTTTTCACCCAAGAGACTTCTCTAGGAAGTTTGGGTAGGGCTGAAGCAGAACTTAGAGAAAATCAGGACTTGCCTGTGGTCCAGGTCTTATCCCTATGCTTCCACTTCAGTGGATACAAGTTTGATCCCTAATCAGGGAACTGAGATCCTGCATGCCATGCACTGTGGCCAAAAAATAAAATAAAATACAGTGGAATGGGATAGAATAAAACAGAGTAGAATACTTAAAAACAATGTAAAATAGCCTAGTGGAGGAAATGGAAGAATAGAGATAGCTGATAAACTCTACATATATGTACACACACACACACACACACACACACACACACACACACGACAAAGCAAGTTTAGGAGAGAACAGTAATGGGGAAAAGGACCATCCTGTGTAAGTAAAAACAAAGAAAACCTATCTGATGAGATTACATTTCAGGTGATGATTGTTTGCATTTTGTTATAGTCTTTTAAAGGTATTTAAAAAATCGAATTCATTGTATAGAAATAGTGGAAATATTTTTACATATATATATGTGAATACATAATAATGATTCATGTCTATATTTAAAAATTTTATCTATATCCAGTGTGCTGTTCCTTGTGCTACATCTTGCTGTTTTCATTCCACTTTAGGTTTCCTATATTTATCAGTGTGGATCTACATTGAGATACCTTACTCATATTAACTAACGTAAAGTATTCTATGGAGGAGGAAATGGCAGCCCGCTCTTGTATTCTTGCCTGGAGAATCCCTGTGCATGGATAAACCTGGTGGGCTACAGTCCCTGGGGTCACAAAGTGTTGGACACAACTAAAGCAACTTAGCACACAGCACATGGTATTCTATGGAATGACCACATCATAATTCATTTCACTCTTTCCCCATGAGTGGACTCTGGGTGTTTCATTTCTCACTATCACAAGTAGCGCTTCAACAAGCTTCCTTCAGCCTATCTCCCTGTGACAACGTGGGGTGTTTTCTCTGGGTATACACTTAGAGGTAGAATTACCAGGTAAGGGGAATTTTTTAAATGAGGACTGCCCAATTCCATCCCAAATGTCCTGAATCACAATTCATCACAATTCTCAAAAAAGCTCTTTGGGAAATTCAGATACAGTCTTCCAAGGGACCAACATTTTGAAATCCATTGTTCTAGCCCACATGAATCCATCCCACACAGGGATGAATAAAAAGAATGAGAGATGGATAGGCTCTTCCTGGCAAGGGGAATAACCTCTGGCGTCCCCGCTAAGGCCCAGGAGAGGATGCTCTTGGCATCCTCCCAGATCACTTTCCTGGCTTGTATACCCGTCTGTCAGCTGCTGAGGGTATTGCCTGCCCTCCTCCAGAGAACTGCCCCCAGCAGGAACCATCAGCCTGAAGGGTGTGACCTCCTTGCCCCTCCACCACCCAGGAAGTTCCACTTAGTACTGAGCCACCCGGAGTGTAAAGAGCTCGTCCTCCTTCCTCCTTTCAGGGCACGCTGCAGTGCTCCCAGGAATCTGGCTGAGGCTGGACTCCATCTGGGCCCAGTCCTCTCCCTCTTCATGCTTCCCTCCCTTGCCTTTTGCTGGAGGGTCTGGCCTTAAATATCAAGCGCACCTGAGGCTCTGTTTGAAGCCAAGCTCAGGGCACTTAAACAAAGACCACCCTTGGCTCATTTCCTCGCTGCTTTACCTATTTTTTTTTCTTCTTTTCTATTCTGTTACTGTTTGCCCTTTTCCTCTTCTGCTGCTCATTATACTTAACGTGTTCCACTTCACCAATGAAGAAAACATAAAAAATGAAGTACTTATTTTAAACCAATGCACTGAGCCAGCTCTTTCTGGGGCTGGGACCTGCAGACATAGCACCCTCGAATCCTGCCCTGATGTCTGACCACTTGGTGGGCCATGAAGGTCTAAGCTTTGGTTCCATTAAGAGTGATGCTGACCTTTCCCCACCCTCCTGGCAGCCCTCTGAATCCCACGTTTGTCTTACATGCTCAGAATGTATCGACATGGCACACAGTCGTGCAGCCAGCTACCCTTTCCTAGGAAATAAATGCACCGTGCTCCAGCATTGAGGAAAGAGTGCTGCCTCTCAGGTGCCCCGGAAACACGTGCACAGCGGGCTTGAGTCCACCCAGCTTGGGCTTGGAGCCCTGAGGCTAAACCCGCTCCCCACTTCCACCTCCTGTGGAGACGTAGCTCCTGCTACACCCTCATACCGGTGAGTTTGTTGCCATGGGGTGTTTATAAACATGTGGCCAACTTGCCCTTATTTTATAACAATAAAATAGACCTGTAGGCCTTGGAGCACTACATCAAGCATTCCTCTATGCTTTGAAGTCCCGGCCAGGAAGTAAATCCTCAGGCCTTTTCGAACCAGTCCTTTTTCCAAGGGAGTGGCTGAAGGTCTTAAAAATTGAGGCTCTTCCCCCCCAGCAGGCTGCGCTGGGGGTGTGCAGAGCACACCCACAGCAGAGATCTTCCACAAACAAGAAAAACTCCTAATGCCCCAGGACAAGGACTGGCCACGAGACCTCCTGGGAGACCAAAGATTTGGTTCCTCCCTGAAGAGCTTTGCATCCAATAGGAAATGATTCCTGGGCCTCAAGCTGTTAAAGAGGGAATTATCTGGTCTGCCTGGCAACTTAGACCTAATTCTCCCATGGCTGTGCCCCCACAGTTGCAGCCTGGGCAACCACCCCGAATTGACAGGAGCGGGAACAGACGCGCTTTCACAGGTGGAAAGGGATTATCTCAGTCATGTGGCCTTTGTTCACGTCTTCACTCAAAAGTTTCCATCATGCAGGATTTGACGGAGTTAGATACAATCTTTGGTCCAAATTTTTGTCTCTGGCCAGGGGAGGATTTATCTCAAACCTCCATTGTCTTTCCTACTACAGGTAACTCCTAGGGCTCCCTGCAGGGCAAAAGTAAATGATTTCTCCCCAACTTGAATCCAGTTTAACTGTGTTTACAAGCGAAGATTTCTGAACCTCTCCGATCTGGATTTTTAAATACTGAGTCAACTGGGAAAAAAAAGTCTGTTTTTACTGGCCAAATTTTACCTCCCTGAATTTAATATTTACTTTCATGGTCCTTTAGTATTTGCTGAAAAATTCTGCATGATCAGAATCTTAGTTATAAGTCTTCTGAATCAAATTCACTTTACAGTCACAAAAGTGAATAGAACATACTTGGAATTTGTCTTCTTTGCCATCTTAAACGTCGAAATGGAAACATTTTAGTACCTCTAAGAGAAGAGCTGGTGTCAGATTCTGGTTTTACTAAAGCTTGACATTCTTGGGTAACGTAGCCATAAGTTTCCCATCAGTCCGACTGGATCCTCACTTCTGCACAAGAGTGACCCTTCAGGCCCCTAGCATCCTGTTCTTCCTGCCACCCCCAACACACGCTGCCAGTGCCCCCTCTCAGGAAGCAGTCGCAATCAGCCCATCAGCCCTTCCTGATTTCTAGTGGACTTAGATCATTGCATGATCTCATCTTGCAATAGCTTTGGGGGCAATAGCTTTTGAAACATAGTGCTTAGTGGGGAATGAAAGACATTGCTGGGGATTTCTATTAGGCATCAAGAAAGAGGTGCAGAATATTTGTGAGGGTGGAGTGTTGCAAGAACATTTCTGAGCCACTGGTTTATATCCAACCAAACCCTGGATGTGCCTGGATGTAAATCAAACTGACTCTGAAAATAGAACTAAATGGGAAATCTCTGTAGGAAAGAATTAGAAGCACCAATCCACACTTGTCTTGTTGCTATTCATGTAGGTCACTCTTAGACATTGATGGGGAGGTGTGTTGTTACCTCACAGTTGGTAAAATGATCATTTTTCAAGCAACAACAAAATAATAATAATAATATGGAGTCACACAGAGTCCAACATGACTGAACAAGTTTCATTTTCGTAATTGAATAGCTTTTTGGCTCTCCAGGCACTTTTGATATTAATCTGCAGTACAACCCATTGTGTTACAGAGATTCTGCATGCCGCATGATGCAGTCAATAAAATAAAAGAAATTAGAAAATTATTCAAGATTTTCGCTTTTATACGTCAGTTTTGATATTGGGAAACCTAAGGTGGCACACTGCAAAAAACACAGCCAAGATACACCTTTCCATTCCCTAGTAGTTTAGGGTCTGGGCTATCAGGCTGATTTCATTTAAGCTAGTCATTTACATCAAATTTTACTTGATAGAGGATCGTAAATGACTCTCCTTCCGAAGAACCTATAATACACCAGAATAAAGATTGACAGTGAGAATAGCTGAATGTATGATCCATTCTTGGCTTATTTCCTTTCCTACTAAATGCATCCAGGGCCACCCGCCTAGCACGGCCACAGGGGCCTGTCTTTATCATACAGTCTTTCCCATGACCTCTCCTCAAACTAAGGAGAGCAGAACAGGCAAGAACAAATGATCTAATTCCTAATAGTCAGCAATCTGGGAAGAGACTGGAACATTTATATAAATTTATACTAATTTTAGAGATGGTAGGTTCACCAAATATAACTTGACTTGTCTAAGTTCCTAATTCTCTCCCAAGACTATCTCTGTCTTAAGATACAGACAAATCTACATCCCAGAGAGCCTGCATTAACCAGTCAGTGCCTGTGGGGTGGACTACCTGATTCTTCTCAGGTCTAGCTCAGCCTCTTAGGAACTTAACTGCCCTCAAAGTCAGATCACGGCACCAGGAGCAATGCCATGTGAGCTACTCTCACTGCTTGAATCCTACCATGCCATTACAGTCTTCTGTCGTTTAGGCCGGAGTAAACTGAAGAAAATGGAAAACTTGCTTCTTTAATTCAAACAGCATCAAATATGGAATGTAACCATTTTGAGTCAGCATCAGCCCAGGTTGGGTCAGGAGGATGAGCATGGCAGTTGTCCAACCCTCTCCCCCTGTAATTTTCCATCGTTAAAAGTCACATCGTCACTGCAGGGAGGTTGTTTTTCCCTGCTCTTCTGAGTCCAAAGCCTCAATCTTAAAAACTGAGTGTTAGAAACTCTGCTCTTAAAAGCTTTTACTTCTGGTACCTGTCCACACATAAGAATAGATGAGTGTAAGTCGTTTATAAATATAGAGATGCATGTAGTGGCTCACTGGGCTCTGTAACACAAGCTCTTCTTTCCAGAAGATGATCCCAATAGTTTAGATAGTTGAGGCCCACTCATCATCTTGATAAAATGGTCAAATGTTTCTTTAAATTCTTCCAGAGCCCTAATTTTTTTTTTTTTTTTTTTTGGACTATGCCCTAAACAAGTGGAGTTTGCCTCTGCTTGATCTGTGTGGCTTTGCATTCCCCCAAAATCATTTTATCACCTTCCTTTTCTTCTGTAAAAATTTTATAAGAAAAGTGGTATTTCTTTGTTCTTGAAATGCTGACCAGTGGCAAAATAAGCTGTACTTTTTTTTTTTTTTAATGTGGATACCGTGTAAGAGGCCAGGAACAAAGCAAAGGAACCAGGCAAATATTTCAGCTATTAGGCGAGCACTGGCTCCAGAGAAGCAAGCTAGGCAGCTGGCATGCATGGATATCCTAGGGCAAAGGGTTTGAAAATGTGATTATTTGACTAAAGAAGCAGTAGGAGAAACACTTGCCAAAAAGGAATTTCAGAAGCTCTGCTTGAACATGAGTTTGAGGAAGTGAAAATACTTGAGATGGGATTTCTGTTACCATAGCTGACAATGAGCTGGCCAGCTCCCTGCTGGCAGATGGTGCCAGGATGCTTTGATGGAAGGGATACACTGGGACAGCATGAACCATTCCTGAAGCTCCACTGTTGCCAGAAAGAAGATGGCAAGTCTGAGAGCAGGCAGTAAGAGTGCCTCTTAGACCAAGGGGACTCCTAGCCCAAGCCGTTCCTTGTCAAATTGTATGGTCACGCCTATGACCATGGTAGAGATTTAGTTATCTATTGATGCATAACAATTTACCTCCAAATTAGCATCCTGATAGTGTTTGTTATCTTTCTGCCATGGGGCAGAAATCCAGTTACAACTTAGCTGGGTGCCCCTGGCTCAGAGTCTCTCACCGGCAACAGCCAAGGTGCTCTCTGGGGCTGCTGTCGAGTCCATACCCAACCTGGGGAGCATCTGCTTCCAAGATGGCTCACACAGCTGTCAGTAGGGTGGAGGTCCTCGCTAGTGCTGGCTGGAGATATCAGCTCGTTGACGCATTGGCCTCACCATCGGGTCTGACAAAATGATAGCCTGCTTCCCAAGAAAAAGGGCTCCAGGACAGAAGGAGAAAGAGAGACAGAGGGAGGTAGAGGACACAAGGAGGCAGAAGCTGCAGCCGCTTTGTAACCTATGATAGAATGTCAGCTCCAATGTTAGGTTGCAAAAGGGCTGTGGCTTCTGCCTTCCTGTGTCCTCTCTGTAAGTGAGTCAAGAGGTCCAACTCATACACAGGGGTGGGGATTACACAAGGGTATGTATACCAGAGGACAAAAATCTTTGGTCCCTATCTTAAAGGCCACCTGCCAGAGTTTTCACTTAAATGGATGTCAAGATGCTTGATCTCTCTTCAATTTTGTGAAGGTAATTGGCATGGTACAAACTAGTCGTTTTGAAAAGAGACTCTGGCTCACCATATGGATCACGGTCTTCACTCAATACATCATCTTGGTTAGTGAAAATGAGCTGCCTAGTGTGGAGGTGGTGGGAGGATAAAGTACTATAGAGAGAGTTGTGTCAACTAGAATCCTTTGCCCTCCTGGGAGCCTGGGTGGAAATTTCTCTTTTTATTCGTCTGTAAAATGAGCTTGGCTGTAAGACATTCCCTTGGTAAACTGGCTAAATGAGAAGAGTCAGGATAGAGTGGAATCTCCTCTAGAAAGAGCTGTGTAACTTATATCACACCTATGCAACATGCTCTTCACATGAGTGAAAGATTTACTCCATGTGTGGGTGTTATATATTGACTCTCCATACAAACATAGTTTTCATGAGTCATTTTATAATCATGGTTAATAGGGACTTATTTCAGGTAAATGACAAGGGTTTAGATCAAAGGGCATATTGTTTTCTTAACATACTGGCTCCCTGACAACATTTTACAAGATGATTAATTCCAAAAAGAATTAATTTGACCTTGTTGAATGTGGATTAAAGAGCATCATGGAATATTAGGGTTCATAAGGCCCTTTGTGATGAGTTGCCTAAGTTCCTTCATTTTATGAATAAGGAGACAGGCCAGAGCTGAAACTAAATAAAACTGTTTCACGGCTTGACCTACTATAGACTCCTATGTCCACCAGTGTTACCAGAATTTGGAAAGTAGAGAAAAAATGGCTTTATTTTATTTGTCAAAAAAGAAAAAAGAAATCAGTAAAGGTTGGAAAATCTTTTTCAAATAATGTTTTTAAGCTAACTCCTTTATTTTCAGAAACTAACCCAACACAAGAGGTGTTCAGTGAATAAGTGCTGATCTTGACGGCATCTAAGTACAGGTGAATTGGACACAGCAGGGGCTAATAGGGGATGATCCTAATTTCTTCCAGTCACAGGGGAATTTCCTATTATTGACATTTCTATTTGAAACCCATTTTAGGGGCTAAATTGACTTCTGGAGTTACCATTTGATGGTCTCCTTAGTGGGATTGCAGCTTTGGGGAATGATTAGAATTTAAAAGTTGCAAGCAGTAGTCAAGCGATGCTTGGAGAAGTTGAACTAGAAGCAAAGAGGCCTGAGTTCTGGACCCAGCTCTATTTCAGAGGTGCAGTATGGGAATTAAAAAACAAACAAACAAACAAACAAAACTGTACTCTTCATAAATAGTCATTTAATCTTGGGCAAAGTACTAACTTTGGGCCATTTTTAAAAATACATAAAATTAGAGTATTACATTAATGATTCTCAATGACCATTGGTAGCATACCATTTTGGAGGGCAGGTGTATATCAAAATTTCTGAGATGGGTTAGGAAGAAGTCCTGTAACAGAAAGGAAAAAAAAAAATCCCTGAATTCTAGTAGTCAGAAAAAAACAATCTTTCCTAAAGGGAGTTTTGGCATCCTGGCAGAATTTCCAGGTTGAAAAATGGGACTCCAGGTGTGTTTATTAAAGGGGGCTCAACTGCAGATACACTGGGGAACTTTGCCTAGATGGTCTCCATTCCTTTGAGTCCTAAAGTTTAGATAATTGGTGAATTGAGAGGGACAAAGTGATTCAAGGAAGCAATGTTAGAACAGGGAAGTGCTAAGAAAGAATGGGGCTAGCTCCCAGCTAAGAATGGCGAAACGGTGACAAGCTTGGACACTGGCAGCAAACACAGAGTCTTCAAACAAAGAACACTGAGACTAGAGGCTTCCATCTACCTGTATTCAAAGAAAACAAAGATCCCAACTCTGACAACCTTTTGTGGCAGGTCTCCTCTCGTCTATCAGTGCATTTCCAGGACTTATATTGAGTTCCAAAGTTTATAGCCCAAAGCAGCTAAATCTTAGGAAAATGATCCAAGAATGTATTGGTCTCCAATATAAAGCCAAACTAAATTGCTATTGGCTTCAGTGTTAAATGGCAAAAATATCATTGTAGTTATTAAATCTATTTCAATTTATGATATTAGTACACCATGCTTTTTAAAGTGGGGACAAATTGAACCTTTTTAAGTGCCTTCTGTTTTATTTGGATTGATACCACCCTCTTATAAACCCAGTAACATTTTACAAAAGTTTAAAATAATTTTATTTACAGACTGATTTGTTTATAGTTCATCTATTCTGTTCTAATATCTAAATTCTAGGCAAATCTCTGCAGCACCTTTGAACTTTGGCTTAAGAAGTGAAGGAGACTTGAACTCTGCCATAAAAATGCATAGAGATACTCATCTACAACCAGAGGGTGAGTTTGAAGCAGTTTCTTTCTTTTTTTTAATTAATTAACTTTTTTATTGAAGGATAATATATTTACAAACTTTTACTGTTTTCTGTTGAACCTAAACATGAATCAACCATAGATATACATATATCCCTTCCCTTTTGAACTTCCGTCCCACCTCCCTCCCCATCCCACCTCTCTAGGTTGATACAGAGCCCCAGTTTGAGTTTCCTGAGCCATACAGCAAATTCCCCTTGGCTATCTAGTTTATATACGGTAATGTAAGCTGCTTCTTCTACATAGAGCTTGCCTAAGGACTTGAGTTTGAGTGAACTCCGGAAGTTGGTGACAGAGAGGCCTGCTGCTGCTGCTGCTGCTGCTGCTGCTGCTAAGTCGCTTCAGTCGTGTCCAACTCTGTGCGACCCCATAGAAGGCAGCCCACCAGGCTCTGCCGTCCTGGGACTCTCCAGGCAAGAACACTGGAGTGGGTTGCCATTTCCTTCTCCAATGCATGAAAGTGAAAAGTGAAAGTGAAGTCATGCTGCAATTCACGGGGTCGCAAAGAGTCGGACACGACTGAGCGACTGGACTGAACAGAACTGAAGAGAATGAAGAGGAAGAAAAGGTCCGATAAAAGAATAACATTTTTCTGATGGAAGGGGAAGGAGCAGAATGTGGAAGGGCAACTGGCCTTGAAGTGAAAGATCTTGGATTCTAAGATGCGTCTTGTGAAACCCATGGCCAAGTCAATCACTTGATGCATCCTTGATAACATCCCTAAGGTTATCAGGCTGTTAACTAGATTATTCCCTAGAGTTTTCTGCAGGTTTATAATATTTTTAAAAATTAAGGCAAATAAATGTAATGTATATTCATCATAAAAAGTTGTGAAGTATAAGAAAAGTACAAAGGGAAAAGAAAAAAAATACTACTAATACAGTTATCCATAAAACCCTTGTAAAAATTTGAGATACAGTTTTCTACCTTCTACTCTTTGGCTTTGGGGGTATGTGTGTGTGTGTGAAACATTTTAGAGCGAAATTAGGAGAAAGCAGTTATGTAGTGTAACTTGTTCAAATATACAAGTGTAACTTGTTCTAAATATACATCATGAATAGTTTTCATGTTTATACAGTAACAGAAAACTTGATATAAGTTTTTATTAAATGAGTTTATGAGCCTATATTTACGAGTTTATAAATGTAAGTTTATTGTAATCTATGAATGTGTGTTTATATGTGTGTGGATGGTGGGGAAACAGTGGAAACAGTGACAGACTTTATTTTCTTGGGCTCCAAAATCAGTGCAGATGGTGAATGCAGCCATGAAATTAAAAGATGCTTGCTCCTTGGAAGAAAAATTATGACCAACCTAGACAGCATATTAAAAAGCAGAGACATTATTTTGCCAACAAAGGTCCGTCTAGTCAAGGCTATGGTTTTTCCTGTGGTCATGTATGGATGTGAGAGTTGGACTGTGAAGAAAGCTGAGCGCTGAAGAATTGATGCTTTTGAACTGTGGTGTTGGAGAAGACTCTTGAGAGTCCCTTGGACTGCGAGGAGATCCAACCAGTCCATCCTAAAGGAGATCAGCCCTGAATGATCACTGAAAGGACTGATGCTGAAGCTGAAGCTGAAGCTCCAGTACTTTGGACACCTCATGCGAAGAGTTGACTCATTGGAAAAGACTCTGATGCTGGGAGGGATTGGGGGCAGGAGGAGAAGGGGACGACAGAGGATGAGATGGCTGGATGGCATCACTGACTCGATGGACATGAGTTTGGGTGTACTCCAGGAGTCGGTGATGGACAGGGAGGCCTGGTGTGCTGAGGTCCATGGAGTCGCAAAGAGTCAGACACGACTGAGCGACTGAACTGAACTGATCTGATGGATGGTTGATTCTGTGTTGTGTGTATGTGTATCTGTGCTCATCTTCCTCAGGTTGTTTCTAATTCTCCACAAACTTAATAAAACTCCCGTAACGGTCTTTGCCACCAAATTTCTGTGGAATGCCCAACAATGAGAAGGAGAGGGGATACAATGTGTGGGCATGTGGGCACATGTACATATGTACATATTTTTCACAGCTGAATCTTTCAGAGTTGGAAATAACATCTTATTGGATTTGGGGTAGACTTGGGCTAATTACCACAGGAACAGTTAATAGTAGGAACAGTTTGATTACGCTTAGGTGGAAGAATTAGGAAATGTTGTTGTTATTGTTTAGTCAATAAGTCCTGTCTGACTTCTGATCCCCATGGACTGTAGCCCACCAGGCTTCTCTACCCATGAGATTTCTCAGGCAAGAATACTGGAGTGGGTCACCATTTCCTTCTCCAATGAATCTTCCAGGAATCGATCCCACGTCTCCTGCATTAGCAGGTGGATCCTTTGCCTCTGAGTCACCAGGGAAGCCCCCTAAATAGAACCACACTCCTGGGCTGGGATGGGAAAACCACATTCCTCTGAAGAATAAAAGAACAGTAGAGAATGGGTGAAAAGATCCAGAAACCTCCTGTTGTAAGAGCTCTGTTGTGTGGAAACCTTACTTGGAACGAATGTACGAGTTAGGAGCTCTTTAGGCAGGTGAGAGGTTCAGGGAAAACTCCAAAGAGAATTACTGCATCTGCAGTAGTACCAAGAAACAAGTTGTCATCATCTCCCTGGCTTTGTCTGCTGTAACTCCTGAGTTTTATGGTCTGGTTTAAATTCCCTATTTATAATTACCCCCCACCCCAGTTCCTGGCTATGCCTTTCTCATGTTGCCAAGCCTGCTGCTTCTCCTTTGTTCTTCCTGAACCAATCCTGCATAACCTTTAAGGATTTACTCAGGCTCCATTTCTTAAGGATGCCATGTGTAACTTCCCTTACTAAAGTCCACCTCACACTTCTGGCCTTCCGTAACACCCTGGGCCTGCTTCTGTTAATCTTCTTACCATGTGCAAATACATTTAGTCTTCACACAGCTTTCTCTTAGAACTGAACTTCGTGAAGCAATGATTTAGCCTGTCATCTTTATCATTCTAATGTCTAAGATAATATTTAGAATATTCATTTGTTTAATGGAAAGACTGCTTCCACAATAAAGCTGGTTACATGAAGAATAGATAAGAACATAACTGTGTATAAATGAGTCAGTTTCACTGGTTCAAATAAATCAACTGCCATAATAGTAGATGGGAGTGTTGCCAGGTTCAGTGTACCTGATGGCTGTTTGTTTCTGTGCTTTTGCATCCTATAGTATAAATCTTCATGGTTAAATGTTAAATTGACACTGCATTAATTGAATGCTAGGAATAATGTGTAGCTGACCTAGCTGGTCCAGAACCCTGGACAATATAATTCAGTGCTAAAATAACGTTTTATGGAAAGCCTGAAGCACAAGCCCAGTATGAAGAGATCACATTTCTAGAAAAGAACAATTTTTAAATCCCCTGAAGCAGAACTCCAGATGCTCTATTCCATTTTGCCCTGTATCGTTAATGCTGCTTGACGGTCAGTGAGTCTCTCAATTACTTTCTCATTTGAAAAATGAGTTGATGTCTACCAAAACAAATGAAGGAAGTAAAGAGAAGTAAGTAGCTGTCCAGAGAGATGAGATTAATGGACAGGTTGCCATTGGTATTTGTCCTGAATGAGGACAGAATTTGAGGACCGATACTCAAAGAGTCATATGAAAATTGGTGTAAGAATTGCTGTGCAGTAGGTTTGAGTTCAGTGATACAATGAAACAAGTATTTTCTGTAGATTATACTCTCCTATTGCATGTGAATTAATTGTCTTATATAAATAAGAAAAATATCTATGGCCATGGTGGCCAGTCAACTGCACTAGGTGGGAAATGTCCAGGAAAATCTACCTCTTAGAAGGCTGAGCCAACAGATGCTTCAATTTAGAAAGCTGGGGCCCCATGTTACTTTGGACCTGCCTTCTACACATTGTGCTTTAGTTACTATTATTAAGATTTTGGCTATCATTGATTTGCAAATTATAAATTATGTAAGCAGAAATATATCAAATAAAAGATAAAAATCTCTAGAAAAGTCTAAATAGGCAACAGTTATTACTCTTTTACCAACAGACTTTAACAATAAATATAAAGCACTTAAGTGCATGAATGTGATCTAAATTCCATATCATTATAAATTACTTCCTGTGTGTGCAGCCCTAAAGATTATTCAAATAATGCTAGGAAAGTAAAGCCACATGACATTCTGAAATGAGAACATGTGGATACTTGGGGCATATGTTCACCAAAACATGCAGATATATTGCTAAAGTTAACCAGCATTTGCCTTTTACTTAAATTATTTCTCTACACACATCTGAGATGTCCCTTCGATTAGTTGGTGCCTAAAGAGAGAAAAAGTCACTTTTTTTTTTTTTAAACAGCAAATGTTTATTATCCTACAGCTTTGTGTGGGTTAAGAATCTGGTTGCAGCTTAGCTGGGTGCACCTGTCTTAAGTCCTCTCACAGGGCAAAAACTCAGGTATTGTATTCAGGGCTGTGGTTTCATTTCAAGGCTCAACTGGGGGAGGATCTAATTCCAAGGTCACTTCTGTGCTTGCTGGCAGCATCCAGTTCCTCCAGTGTAGCACTGTGAGCCTTGATTCCTCTCTGACTGTTGGCCAGAAGGCTTCATCAACTCCTTGCCAAATGGGCCTCTCTGTAGAGTGCCTTTCATGGCAGCTGGCTTCATGAGAGCAGGCAAGCAAGCAGGCAAGAGACTATGACAGCATGGAAGTCACTGTCTTCTTGAACTACTTTTAGAACTAACGTCCCATCACTTCAGACATATTTATTCATCAGAAATCATCACTGGTTCCATCACTGGTTCCACTCAAGGAGAGGGCATATCATGTGGTGTGAATGTGAGGAGGTGGGGCTCACTGGAAGCCAAGTGAGAAGTTGCCTAACATATCTCATTACTATTAATAGAAGGAAAAGGAAGGAGGTAATCTCACTGCAAACCAAGGAGCCCAACTAATAGAAAACCCAGGTGATGAAAAATTTCTTGCCAAACGCTCCCCGAAAGTCAACTGATAAAAGGGCCAAAAAGTGATCAGTGGATTTTAGAACATCATCATTATCGGTTACTAGTAAAGACAGTGCAGAGAAGAGAGGAGCCAGGAGACCAGATGGAGGAGGGGTGAGAGTGGCCATGATTGGTAAGGCAGATGCAGAAAGAGTCATTTACATTCCGGGTGGGTGGTGTGTTAGTTTCCTACTGATGCTGTAGCGAGCCACCAAAGACAAATATATTATCTTCAGTTCTAGACGTCAGAAATACTCTAAGTCAGTTGTTGGCAGGGTGCATTCCTTCTCAGTTTTGTAAAGTACAGTCTGTTTCCTTCACTGTTCCATCTTCTAGAGGCTGCCCACATCCCTTTGATCACAGCCCCTTCCTCCAGTTTCAAGGCCAACAGTGCTGCCCCTTCAAAAGTCTTTCTCTCTTATCTCTGATTCCATCACCACATCTCCTTCTGTGACTCTAACCTTCATGCTTTTATTTACAAAGATCTCTCCAACTCAAATTCCTTAATCACATTGCAAAGTCTCTTTTGCCACATCAGCAGTTCAGTTCAATCACTCAGTCATGTCTAGCTCTTTGCAACCGCATGGACTGCAACCTGCCAGGCTTCCCTGTCCATTACCAACTCCTAGAGTTTGCTCAAACTCATGTCCATTGAGTTGGTGATGCCATCCAACCATCGCTTCCTCTGTCATCCCCTTCTCCTCCTACCTTCAATCTTTCCCAGCATCAGGGTCTTTTCCAATGAGGAAGTTCTTCACATCAGGTGGCCAAAGTATTGGAGTTTCAGCTTCAGCATCAGTCCTTCCAATGAATATTCAGGGTTTCCTTTATGATTAACTGGTTTCATCTCATTGCAGTTCAAGGGACTCTCAAGAGTCTTCTCCAACACCACAGTTCAAAAGCATTAATTCTTTGGTGCTCAACTTTCTTTATGGTCCAGCTCTCACATCCATACATGACTACTGGAAAAACTGTAGCTTTGACTATACAGACCTTTGTCACCAAAGTAATATCTCTGCTTTAAAATATAGTGTCTAGGTTTGTCATAACTTTTCTTCCAAGGAGCATCTTCTAATTTCATGGCTGCACTCACCATCTGCAGTGGTTTTGGAGCCCAAGAAATAGAGTCTGTCACTGTTTCCATTGTTTCCCCATCTATTTGCCGTGAAGTGATTAAACCAGATGCCATGACCTTTGTTTTTTGAATGTTGAGTTTTAAGCCAGCTTTTTCACTCTCCTCTTTCACTTTCATCAGGAAGCCTTTTATTTCCTCTTTGCTTTCTGCCTTAAGGGTGGTGTCATCTGTGTATCTGAGGTTATTGATATTTCTCCAGGCCATCTTGATTCCAGTCTGTGCTTCATCCAGCCCAGCATTTCACATGGTGTACTCTGCATATAAGTTAAATAAGCAGGGTGACAATATACAGCCTTGATGTACTCCTTTCCCAATTTGAAACCAGTCTGTTCTTCCACGTCCAGTTCTAACTGTTGCTTCTTGACCTGCATACAGATTTCTCAGGAGGTAGGTAAGGCGGTCTGGTTATTCCCATCTCTTTAAGAGCTTTCCACGGTTTATTGTGATCCACACAGTCAAAGGCTTTAGTGTAGTCAATAAAGCAGAAGTAGATGTTTTTCTGGAACTCTGTTGGTTTTTCGATGATCCAAGAAATGTTGGCAATTTGACTCCTGATTCCTCTGCTTTTTCTAAATCCAGCTTGAATATCTGGAAGTTCTTGGTTTACATACTGTTGAAGCCTAGCTTCGAGAATTTTGAGCATTACTTTGCTAGTGTATGAGATGACTTTTGCCACATAAGGCAACAAATTTCCAGTTTCGAAAGATCAGGCTATAAACATCTTTGTTTAGTCAGTCAGTTGCGCCCAACTCTGTGACCCCGTGGACTGTAGCCAGTCACATTTTGTGTGTTGTACAGTGCTGGTGTTTTCATGCTTCAGACAAAACCTCACTTGTTTAACAAGTCCTGGAAAGGAGGTAGCCCCTTTTGTGGAACTTTTGGGGGGTTACCACACCCAAACTCTGAGGGCAGAGAAGCTGTGCCCTCCTGACATCTTTCTTAGGAGCTCATCCCCTGCAGGCATGGCTGTTCAGAGAGGCCCCTGCCAGGCCACACTGCCAGGTTTGCTCTGCGGCCTCATGTCTGAGCTTTCACCTTCTGCCCTCATACTGGAATGTTCTTTCCTCCTCATTGTCTGCTTTGCATAGTCTCTATAGAGTCACTGCTCACATGTGGTGATGTGGAACTCCAGAAGAGTGCTCAATGGTTTTCCTTCCAGCACTTTTGTGAAATCACAGGCCAGGTTTTCCCTCGACTCTCTGCTCTTGGAGTCTGATGTCTGCAGTGCCCTCAAGTCTGCTATAATGGGCTTTCGTCTCAAGATGATGGAGTGGAAGAATGTGCTCTCAACTCTACAGGAGTGTTTTGTGAAGTCTAAGAAGATCATTGCTATATTTATTTGCCTGGATTCAACAAAGCCCTTTTGTATAATATGACAGGATACAATAAGACATACAACCCTTGATTACCTCAAGGAGTGGACCCAGCTCTTTCTCAAAAGTTGCTTCTATAAAATAGACAGAAAATACTCTACTCAAAATCATAGATAATCTGTATGATTAGAGGACATTGCAGTTAAGTTGGTGGTAAGAGTATCAGAAGGCTAATGAAGAACTCAAGATAAAGTAGTGTGTTCAGGTCTTTGGCTCTGAGGAAGAGCTCGTTTGGGAATTCCCTGGTGGTCCGGTGGCTAAGACTCTGCCTGCCAGTGTGGGAAACAGGGATGATCCCCAGTCTGGGAAGATCCCACATGCTTCAGAGCAGCTAAGCCCATGCACCACAACGGCTGCAGCCCACAAGCCCTGGAGCCTGCATTACGCAGCAAGAGAAGCAATGCACAGAAAAACCTAAGTGCCACAACTAGCGAGAACCTGCACACAGTAGGTGATGAGGACCCACACAGGCAAAAGTAACTAAAAGAATCTTAAAATTAAAAAAGAGTCTATCCTAGAATAAAACATAAGGAATTCCTTGACATTGACTTTGGCAAATATTTTATTTATTTTTTTATTTTACAGCAAAAGCAAAGATAAATGCATGGAACTACATCAAACCAAAAATCTTCTGCTTAGCAAAAAAACAAAACAAAACAAAACAAACAGTAAACAAAATAAAAGGGCAACCGGTAAAATGGGTTTGCAAATATATTTGCAAACAAATACAAATATTTGTACAAATATTCCTTATACAAATATTCCGGAAACTTGTACATAACAATAACAAGAAACCCAAATAACCCTTGAAGCTTCTAGTGAGGATTAATATGGAAATTTAATTTCAAATCTTAAAGCAATCTTCAGAAGCTAGAGTTAATAATCATAGTCATCATGTATCAGTCTTTGCAACTATTCTTTTGTTTCTTTCCATATTCCCTGAGGATGTATCAAGCATTGAGCTCTATTTAGCTATGGAGATTTACCACCTTTGTTCCAGGTGACTGAGTCACGAAACACTAACTTGGGATGAAATTTATTTTTTCTTTTGTAACCTGACAGAGCTCAGGAAGCAGAAGAAACTTTAAATCTCAATAAAATTTTCAAATTCAAAATTGAAAATATTGAAAATTTTCAATATTCACACCAAACCCCAAATAATGACAGTGGAGCCAATTTTGGGAGCTCATCTAATTCATTTCTTCCATTTGAAAAAGAGTAAAGTCCAAATAGTTTGAAGGTGGCACTAGACTATCCCTCAGAGACTGTTCCTGTTTAAGAAATGTGTGCAATTGGAGGGCTTTACTAAGCTCAATGTGGATTTCACTTTGGTGTATTCCTAAAGTGTGAAAAACTGAAGGATGTGGACAGAAAGCCCAGGCCTCCCTTGTAGCTCATCAAGCACTCCTTAAACATGTCTATGATGGCAACATTTGCAGGGTAAGATGCCAACTAGGTTCAAAAGGTCTAGAATACAGACCTGTGTGTGCTTAGTCACTCAGTCATGTCTGGCTCTTTCTGCCTCCATTGACTGTAGCCCACCAAGCTCCTCTGTCCATGGGATTCTCCAGCCAAGAACACGGGAGTGGGTTGCTATAACCTCCTTCAGGAGATCTTCCTGACTCAGGGATTGAACCCAGGTCTCCTGCCTTGCAGGTGAATTCTTTACCGTCACCAAGGAAGATTACAGACTTGCTGTCTTTTAAATACTACAGTAAATATGGTATTTACTTTGAAAGCATTCTAAAGTTTGCTTGTGGGTGGGGATGTCGGGATGGTTACAGCTTACTAGGTATGGTAAAGAGTGGAAGGAGAAGTTCTTTGAAACTAGAAATGTGTAACCCTTACGTTGATGGGTGTAGCTGACAGCACTTGGGGTGAGCTGAGGTAGTGGGTAGGTATTTCAGGTAAAGGCTTCTGCACATTTTGTGTATTCCCACACAGTTGGGTGCAGCTTGCCATGTTCAAATAGTGTTTCTCCAGGATGAAATCATTTTGCATTTGTATACTATGTATACTATGCTCAAATTGTTACATAATAATATGTCCTTTGCATTGACGCAAATCCATCTTTTCAAAACAAGCCTTTTAGAGCAAAACTGACTGGATCCCTAGCAGTGGTTTCAGAGTCCATGACCTACCTTGCTATTCACACAGCATGCGTTTTGAGGATTAGATCAGTTAAGAAATATTAAAGTAATTTGAAATCTGAAGCACTGTATAGTAGTTTAAAATGTAGAAAAATCTGGAGCCAGCCTATAATATTTTGTAGGCAATAAGATCTTACAGTCTAACACCCCTAAATAAACTAATTTATTATTGATTTCCATGAATGAAATGAAAAAATAGCTGAAAAATAGTCTTTTTTTGAACAGTCTTTTATTGGTCTAAAATCAGAGTTGATAAACAATATGGAGTCATGATTCAATTATATCTCTAGTGATCAGAGTATATTGATTTAGCCAAAGGGTTCATTCGGATTTTCCCATAAGATGTTACCAGAAAAGAAAAAAAAAACAGAATGAACATTTTGGCCAATCCAGTACATACCAATGATTTTTTTTTTAAACTTAAATTTATTTATTTTAATTGGAAGGTAATTACTTTACAATATTGTATTGGTTTTGCCATACATCAACATGAATATGCCACAGGTGTACACTTTTCCTCATCCTGAACCCCCGTCCCACCTCCCTCCCCATACCATCCCTCTGGATCATCCCAGTGCACCAGCCGCAAGCATCCTGTATCCTGCATCAAACATAGATGCGATTCATGTCTTATATGATATTATACATGTTTCAATGCCATTCTCCCAAATCATCCCACCCTCTCCCTCTCCCACAGAGTCCAAAAGACTGTTCTTTACATCTGTGTCTCTTTTGCTGTCTCGCATACAGGGTTATTGTTACCATCTTTCTAAATTCCATATATATGCATTAGTATACTATATTGGTGTTTTCCTTTCTGGCTTACTTCACTCTGTGCAGTAGGCTCCAGTTTCATCCACCTCATTAGAACTGATTCAAATGTATTCTTTTTAATGGCTGAGTAATACTCCATTGTGTATATGTACCACAGCTTTCTTATCCATTTATCTGCTGATGGGCATCTAGGTTGCTTCCATGTCCTGGCTATTATAAACAGTGCTTCGATGAACACTGGGGTACACGTGTCTCTTTCAATTCTGGTTTCCTTGTTGTGTATGCTCAGTAGTGGGATGGCTGGGTCATAAGGCAGTTCTATTTTTAGCTTTTTAAGGAATCTCCACACTGTTCTCCATAGTGGCTGTACTAGTTTGCATTCCCACCAACAGTGTAAGAGGGTTCCCTTTTCTCCACACCCTCTCCAGCATTTACTGCTTGTAGACTTTTGGATCGCAGCCATTCTGACTGGCGTGAAATGGTACCTCATTGTGGTTTTGATTTGCATTTCTCTGATAATGAGTGGTGTTGAGCATCTTTTCATGTGTTTGTTAGCCATCTGCATGTCTTCTTTGGAGAAATGTCTATTTAGTTCTTTGGCCCATTTTTTGATTAGGTTGCTTATTTTTCTGGAATTGAGCTGCAGGGGTTGCTTGTATATTTTTGAGATTAGTTGTTTGTCAGTTGCTTCATTTGCTATTATTTTCTCCCATTCTGAAGGCTGTCTTTTCACCTTGCTTATATTTTCCTTTGTTGTGCAGAAGCTTTTAATTTTAATAGGTCCCATTTGTTTATTTTTGCTTTTATTTCCAGTATTCTTGGAGGTGGGTCATAGAGGATCCTGCTGTGATTTATGTCAGAGAGTGTTTTGCCTATGTTCTCCTCTAGGAGTTTTATAGTTTCTGGTCTTACGTTTAGCTCTTTAATCCATTTTGAGTTTATTTTTGTGTATGGTGTTAGAAAGTGATCTAGTTTCATTCTTTTACAAGTGGTTGACCAGTTTTCCCAGCACCACTTGTTAAAGAGATTGTCTTTACTCCATTGTATATTCTTGCCTCCTTTGTCAAAGATAAGGTGTCCATAGGTGTGTGGATTTATCTCTGGGTTTTCTATTTTGTTCCATTGATCTATATTTCTGTCTTTGTGCCAGTACCATGCTGTCTTGATGACTGTGCCTTTGTAGTAGAGCCTGAAGTCAGGCAAGTTGATTCCTCCAGTTCCATTCTTCTTTCTCAAGATTGCTTTGGCTATTTGAGGTTTTTGTATTTCCATACAAATTTTGAAATTATTTGTTCTAGCTCTGTGAAAAATACCAATGGTTTTAAAAATGTAGTTCCTTGTATCCCTGCCATGTGCTGTGTGCTGTGCTTAGACGTGTCTGACTCTCTGTGACCCCATGAACTCTAGCCCACCAGGCTCCTCTGTCCATGGGATTCTGCAGGCAAGAATACTGGAGTTGGTGCCATTTCCTTCTCCCGGGGATCTTTCTGGCCCAGGGATTGAACCTGCATCTCCTGACAGGCAGACTTTTTACCACTGAGCCATCAGGGAAACTCCCAGGAACAATGGGAAATAAGCTAATGAGGAGAGACTGTGGTGTCCAGCCAAGGTACAAGTTCTGGCTGCAACAAAAAAAAGTGTTAGTGTGTCTCCCCTTTTTTGCCCAATTGGAAGAGTTCGCCCTTCAGAATGTCAGTTGGAACAGAATGGGGCATACCATCTGGGCAGTGAAGGTAAGAGCACCAGTGAATTCCTAAAGATTTCTGATTGGCTTAAGGAATTTCTCTCTCTGTCTCTTTCCTCCTCCCTCTCTGTTTTTTATTGTCTTCCTCTTTCCTTCCTTCCTTCTTTCTTTTCTCTTTCTCTCTATATTTTTATTTCCTGTACTCTCTCTCTCTCCTTTCTCTATATTCAGTTAGAAAAAAAAAATGTCCAAGAGATAGATTCCTTTTCAGAAATCCAGTATGATTTAGGCGACATGGACACTTCTCTTCTTTCAAACACCATCTAAGGAAACCTTCATGAGTAAGGTCTTCCAGGGATGTGCTCCCATGAGTAACACCCTTTGTCCATGGAAGAACCCTTGGACCAAAATTCTCTATTAAGATTAAACAAAGATTTCCACTTCCCAACCATGGATCAAAGCCAGGTCTCCTGCATTGTAGGCAGATTCTTTACTATCTGAACCAACAGGGAAGGCATAACCCCCCTTATTCCCCTTTGGAGACAAAGACAACTCTTTTAGTATGCCTAGTGAGCTTATTTTTAATTTGAATATGTTACTGTTTGAGTGTATGCATTTAAAATTTTTTTATGTGAGGTTCTTATATTTCCCACTCTTCTAATCTGTTTCACTAAGAACTATGTTTCCCCTGTGGCTCGGCTGTAAAGAATCCATTTGCAAAGCAAGAGATAAAGGAGACATGGGTTCAATCCCTGGGTCTGGAAGATCCCTTGGAAGAGGGCATGGCAACCCATTCCAGTATCCTTGTCTGGAGAATCCCATGGACAGAGGAGCCTGGTGGGCTACAGTCCATGGGGTTGCACAAGGTTGGACAAAACTGAAGCAATTTAGCACAGATGTGTATAACTTGTTGTAGTTTACAAAGTGTTTCCATTCTTATTATCTTCTTTAATCCCCTCAACTCAAAGAGGCAGACAGGGTATTTTGAAGCTCTGTCCTCCCTTCCCAATGATTAGTAGCTTATGTCTCTGGTTCAGCTATTTTATCCTGACTCCTTAGGATACATTAATTCTCTCTATGTGCTTAGTCACTCAGTCATGTCCGACTCTTTGTAACCCCGTGAACTGTAGCCTGCCGAGCTCCTCTGTCCATGGGACTTCCCAGGCAAGAATACTGGAGTGGGTTGCTGTGTCCTCCTCCAGGGGATCTTCTTGACCCAGGAATGGAACCAGGGTCTTCTGCATTGCAGGTGAATTCTTTACCAGCTGAGCTACCGGGGAAGCCCAGGTCTCTCTATATCATAACCTAGTTCCACCAGCCTTAGCAAGAATATTCAAAGCAGCTGTATATCAACACGTGGTCCAAGACATCAAGTATTCAGCTAACACAGAGAGTAATCTTACAAATATGCATATTTTGGTGGCTCATCTCCTGTTCACACTTCTGCACCAGTCAACCCCAAATCTAGATGAACATACTCATAACACACACACAAGTGCTGAAAGGAATTAAAAACTTCCACTTCTTAATAATGTATAACATTTCAGCATACATGTTCCAACATAAAAATGACCACTATGTACAAATGAATAGCAGAAATTCATGCTAGTTTGATGAGATAAATATCTATATGAGAAAATTACATTGATTATAGATCGACATTATGAAATGGGGAATTACCACTGGAGAAATGAAAGGGGAAAGAAACAACTCTCCAGAGCTGACTATTAGAAGGGAACTTCTGTTACTCTGTGAGTCTCACTGAAAAGTAACTAAGAGAACCAACAATGCTTGCAGTCTTTGGATTTGAACCTGATAAGGGACAAATATGGCACCCAGGAGACTGCACCTATTTCAAATGTACTGGAGGTGGAACGCTCAACTACAGACCGGAAGGAAGGCTGACCCTGCCACCACTAGCCAAGCTAAAAGGCTGTGGTGTCTACAGAACTCATGGAGGAAATATGATTCAAAGAATTTTTCTAAGAGGCGATATGAAACAGAAGAGTGAGAACTGGGGGAAGGCTTAGGAGCACAGTTTCCAGCTCTGATTCTGTCCCAAGGGCAGACTGATGCCGGGAAAGTTATCCTACCTCCCTGTGCATCTTCTCCCTTTTTTAAAGATTTGTTTCTATTTATTTTCTTTTTGGCTGGGCTGAGTCTGTTATTGCTTGAGGGCTCTCTCTGGTTGTGAGAAGCGGGGGCTACTTTCTAGTTGTGGCGGCTCCTCTTGCTGCAGGGCGCAGTCTCTAGGGCACCGGCTTCCGTAGTTGTGGCTTGGGGGCTCAGTAATTGTGGCTCATGGGCTTAACTGACCCACAGGATATGGGATCCTCCCGAACCAGGGATTGAACCGGTGTCCCTTGAGATGCAAGGTGGATGCTTAACTTCTAGACCGCCAGAGAGGCTCACATCCTTTTTCTTGACTTTAAAGTGAGAATGTTGAATAGGAACTGGAATAGTAAGTAGGCATTTCCTTATGTGCTGACCTCTTTTGCTTTAGCAAAGCCAGAAAGTGATGGTGTGCGTATCTTGCCTTTTCCATACCTGTAAAGCTGATCTTTGAGTCATATTCCTGGTTTTGTGATGAAGTAGCCTGGTTGTATGGAGAAGGCAATGGCACCCCACTCTTGTCTGGAAAATCCCATGGATGGAGGAGCCTGGTAGGCTGCAGTCCATGGGGTCACTAAGAGTCAGACACGACTGAGCAACTTCACTTTTACTTTTCATTTTCATGCATTGGAAAAGGAAATGGCAACCCACTCCAGTATTCTTGCCTGGAGAATCCCAGGGACATAGGAGCCTGGTGGGCTGCCGTCTATGGGGTCTCAGAGAGTCGGACACAACTGAAGCGACTTAGCAGCAGCAGCAGCAGCAGCAGCAGCAGCAGCAGCAGCAGCAGCAGCCTGGTTGCAAAGTAGCCTCTTCATTGTTTTTAATATCGCAATTACACAGGCACACTTTAAAGGCCAGAATTTCTTCTGACTTTCCACTGAGAAGATCAAAGCCAGAGGAGGAAAATGCAAAGAAAGTATTTTCCTGTGCTGATGGATTGTACACTGAAAAGAAAGTCAAAGTAATCCATCTCCGTCAGCTTCTCTCTTTCCTCTGCTCTCACACAGTTTGTTTACAAACTATGCTGACCTACTGTGAACAGCTTCTGTAAGAATCAGGAACGACCAACCACCTGAGCTCCCTGGAGGCCAGGCCAGAAACTCAGTTTGCTTCTGAGCATTCCAGCTCGAGCAGACTGTGTCTTTTTTTACGAGTGATGAGTTGTGATGGAGCTGCTGCTTTGATATGGTCCTCCGTGGCCCTTATGTCAAACGGTAGCCTTGAACCCCACTCTGGGGAGGAGAAAGAGCAGGGAGGTCAACGCGCGGTGGCGTCCATGGAAATGTGTCAGCTCGTAAGTCTTCAGAACCTCCTGCCATAACAGCAGCTGCAGCTTGCAAATGTCTGGGCCTGGAGATTTTCCTGCCTCCTTGTTTTGTCCTCGTGTAAAAAACCGTAAGTGGATCTATTCCTGTTTGGCCTCAAAGGCAACCCATTTAACAAGTGGGCCCTGGGCCTGCAGGTATTTGAGAAGCAATACAGCACATCCCCAGCCCGTGGTACTTCGTCTTCCGGGAGCTCAGGCTGGCCTGTTTTCAGCCTCACTTGCCCTGCCTCTGGCATCGGGCGTACCACCGCCCTGTCCCCATTAGAGTGTCATTAGTGCCCTTAATGAAAATCCGGTTTTACACACTGAAAAGTGATCTGAAGCAGTCTCGAGGAAATGCTATAAAACACGCCCCTGCTGTTAGCAGGAGCCTTCGCACACCTGCAGTTTTGACAAGGCTCTTAAAAAACCCTCTCCCCTTGGGTGGAAGGAGGGGCCACAAGTATAACAAATAGTGCAAACAGCTTCATGCCGGGGCTGGGAAAGCCCCCTTCTGCCCCACGTGCCCCATGATGAAGGAGTGAAACATTAAGTTTTTGTCTGAGGAAACTGGTCATTAACCCCAGGATCAGGGATCATTCGCCAAACCCACCAGGCTTAAACAATCCTCTGTGGCGTTTTCTTCAGGCAGAAGTAAAGAAGTACCAGTCATTCATTTAAAATAATCAACTGTTTCATAAAAAACTCAAGTATAAACTCCAGTGTTAGGGAATCTGTTTTTTATACAGTACGATACCGTGGAAAAAACACAGTCAGTTGTCTTAATTCAAAGACACTATAGAATTGCTGTGTGGAATTAGAAAGTTGAAAGGAAAAAAAGCGATTTCGTTGAGAGAGATATAGTCCTACATTGAAACACAGAAAGAAGGGGGAGACGGTCTTTGAATATTCATATACAAATAAGAACAATGCCGATCTAGGCCATTCCTTCAGCAAGGATTCAGCAAAGGCATTTAAAACTGTGGCTGTGAGGATGGGGAGGAGCCAGGTCTGTGTCTCTGTGACTGAGACACAGAGGAAAACCACACTGGCTGGAGGAGGACTGTTCCTTCCTGCAGGCGCTCCAGAGCGGACTCGAAAGTGCAGCCCAGGGCCGTGCTGGATTTCTCAATAACTTGTTATTTTATAGATATATAGATGTGTGTGCATTTCAACAGTACATAAGCTCATGTATTAGATACATACATTATATATATATATATATATATATATATAGTTGATAACTATATATATATAGTTGATTTTAGTCACTTGTTGTGGCCGACTCTTTGTGACCCCATGGTCTGTAGCCTGCCAGGCTTCTCAGTCTATGGGACTTCCCAGGCAAGAATACAGGAGTGGGTTGCCATTCCCTTCTCCATGAGGTCTTCCTGACCCAGGGAGCAAACCCACGTCTCCTGGATTGACAGGCAGATTCTTTACCACTGAGCCATGTGGGAAGCCCTAATGTATACACATATACACACATATACTTATTTACTTTTGAAAGACATTTGAATATGGAAATAACCACAGCTTCAGAGCTGTATTGAGTAGTGAAAGTGAAAGTCACTTGGTTTTGTCCGACTCTTTGCAATCCTATGGACTCTACAGCCCATGGAACTCTCCAGGCCAGAATAGTAGAGTGGGTAGCCTTTCTCTCCTCTAGGGATCTTCCCAACCCAGAGATCAAACCCTGGTCTCCTGCATTGCAGGCGGATTCTTTACCAGCTGAGCCACAAGGGAGGCCCAAGAAAACTAAAGTGAGTAGCCTATCCCTTCTCCAGTGGATCTTCCTGACCCAGGAATCAAACCAGGGTCTCTTGCATGGCAGACGGATTCTTTACCAGCTGAGCTCTCAGGGAAGCCCAGTGAGTGTTGAAAAGGTGTTTAAAATTAAGCAAAACTATAGAAAATACCTGTATTTTCTATGGCTCACAGTAGTAGAGCCTTAAGGTATCCCTTGAAGAAAGGAAACCAAATAAATCACAAAAGAATCTTGGTTTTTCCACCCTTCATGAAGTAGCATTTTTGTTTTTAAGATTTTTTTGTTTATGTAGACCATTTTTAAAATCTTTATTGAGTTTGTTACAGTAAAGATTCTGTTCTATGTTTGGATTTCTTTGGCCCTAAAGCAGATGGGTAAACTTAGGTCCCTAACCAGCCATTGGACCTGTGCCTCCTGCATTGGAAAGTGAAGTCCTAACCCCTGGACCGCTAGGGAAGTCCTGCAGTGGTATTTTGAACTCCCTGTTTGAAGACCCCTTCTGAGTACACATGTATACAGTCATTGCCTGGCTGCATATTTCTATTGACACGGAACTCCTTATATCTCAAGTCATCAGAATCTATTTCTCAGTAACTCTTATTTTAAAATAGGTTCATCTTATGTTCTCCCCAAATAAGCCTGCCTCTCATTTTAACCCTTTCGACCCAGATTCACAGCTGTTACAGTCCTGAATGAATCTCAGCGTTCTTTCACTGACAACACTTCACATATTTGAAGTGATAGAAGAAGCATCTTCCTCCCCCTGCAGGGAGTCACGACAGCTCATAAACAGTGGAATGAGTAACGGCACTCTGTCTCTCTCAGCTCCCTGTCCATGAGTAAACACCTCTAGAGGTTTCTGGGGAGGTCCCTCCCTCTCTGCTCTTGATATTGGAACTTGATGGGTATGAGGAAGGGATCCTGTTTGAGCTGATGAACAAAGGTCAGCTCTACATATTCCTTTCTGAGACGGTCATTCTAAGGTCTAGATTTGAAGAGAAATACTAGGAACTTGGACTATGACTACCAGAAGAACCATCTTTATAATATGCAGGGCTCCCATTTAAGAAAATGATTAATAATTTGAAAGCGCTGATGGTACAGCAGCAAGACCTTATCCAGTTTCCATGCCCTAGAAGCGGGCTCTGGCTTCTCATTAAAGTGATTCTTTTTAATCTAATTTTATAAGTTGTAAAGTTAATATTTCTAATTTTTATTGGTCTTATATCCTTGCATTTTTCTTAATTGGCTATAGATTCAAGTCAAGTTTAGTAGAGAGAGGTGTGGTTTGTAAAATCCCTTATAATCATAATAGAAGGCAGGGATTATCTCTCTAGAATCTACTTTTATGCAGGTTAAGAAAGTTTTGACAACTAAATGGAATATAATAAGCCTTTAAATGGTTATTAATGCTCTATGACATGTAAAAAGCTCTATGACATGTAAATTTTAGCATGTAATGAGATGAAAGCAAAATACACCATTAAGTATAAAGTTATTTATATTATTTAGAAACTCTGCAGACACTGCCTATTAGAGATGTTCTACCAGTAATGCTAACAGTTGATATATCTGCATGGAAGAACTATGGAGGATTCTTTTTATAACTATCTTTTAATGTTCTACAATTAACAATTAAACCTGGAGTCACAAGAATGCTAAACATATGATCTGAAATTCTCAAAGCAATGAAAGAAAATGTCTCAGGATTAAGTAAACCATTACTCATCAGGATGAAAGTGTCAGTTGGGCAAGATGAATTGTAAAAGATGCATCCATTAACATATTGTGGTGAAATCTCAGAACAATGAAATGAGAAAAAAGATGATGGCTTCTAGTGTTTGGAAATTTGGAACAGATTTGTGCATGGAAAAGGTGGAGAAATAAGAAGATATAGATTGCTATATCCTTCAGTGCTATTACGCAAATGTGAAAATAAAGACGTGTCGATTCAGAAATCTTATCGCAATTAGGCTTTCTCTACAATATACAGTACTGGTAGAGTCATTGAAGAATAGGTATAAAATGAGACTGACAGGAATAAAACTCAGTCTGACTTAAAACTGGGCACATTACATAACCTCTCATATCTCAATTTTCTCAGCTATAAAATAGGGATAGGATTTCCCCCCATATTTTTCCATGAGAATTAAATATATTAATGTAGATTAAGTAGATGCAAGAATACCTAATAAAAATAAAATAAATAATAATAATAAATAATTATTATCACATAGGTGTTAATATTGATAGAAGGATACAGAGCTGAAAGTTTTTATCTCACAGGGAGAATGTGGAGATGGAATAACTCTAGGCATTTAAAAATTATCAGTTATATTTGACTAGGATAATATATCATGATGACCTTGAATTTATTCCAGAAATGCAAGTTTTGCCTAACACTTAAAAATTCAACCAAGGCTATTCATCACAGCAACAGAAAAAATGAATAATTATCTCACTGTATAAAAAGTATTAGATAAAAATTTAATGTCTGTCCATGATTGAAAAGAAACCATTAACAAACTAGTAATAGAAAGGAAACTTCCTCTCCAGTGTTATTGAGATATAACTGACATATAACATTGTGTAGGTTGAAAGTGTACAACATGATGACTAGATATCCATATATATTGTGAAATGATTGCCACAATAAGATTAGCTAACACAGTATCTCACATAGTTACCATTGTGTGTGTGTATGTGTGTGTGTGTTTATGTGTAGTATTGTTAATTATAAGGCTTCCCTGGTGGCTAGTTATCATAATATGCACTACACTCCCAGAACTTATTCATTTTATGATTTAAAGTTTTGTTCTCTTGACTAAAATCTTCCCATTTCCTCTGCCCTCCAAACTGTCATAATCACCAAACTGCTGTCTGTTTCTGTGAGCTCAGCGTTTTAGATTCCACATATAACTGAGACTGTAGTATTTGTTCTTCTCTGACTGGCTTATTTCACTTAGCCTAATGCCCTCAAGGTTCATCCTTGTTGCCACAAATAACAGGATTTAGAAGGGACCTTGAAAATCTAATAGTGAATGGTATTTAGCAAAACCTACAATAAACAGCATACTCGATAATGAAATTATAAGTTGTATTCTTAAAAACTGAAACAGAACAAGGGAGCAGTCATGGTCTAAAGGTCCTAGCCAGTGCAATAAGACCAGAAGCATAAGCAAAATGTACAAGAATTAAAAAGGAAGGAAAGATGCATTGCTTGTAACTAATAACATAATTTTGTACATAAAAATACCAAAATACTGACATGCGAGTTTAAAAGAATGAATTTCATAAACTCCACTGAATAAAAGGTAAATATAATAATCAAATTTGCTTTTGGATATCAGCAATAAATAACTGGAAAATTATATTACAATAAAATGGCATTAAAATACCTTCAAAAACAACAAATGCTTTCACGTATGCCTAAGAGTAGGTATGGAAAACCTTTACACTGAAAAGTATAAAATATTATTAATAAAAAATTTGAGACAAAAATAGACCATGTTCATAGAATAGAAGCCTCAATATTTTAAAATTATCACTTTCTCCAATTTGATTTAAAATACAGTCTGATTTTAAGCAAAATTTCATTGGAGTTTTATGTGCAAGTTGATAAGCTGATTATAAAAATGTTATGGAAACACAAAGGAATTAGACAAGTCATCTGATTTTGAACAATGACAAATTAGAGGACTTGCACTATTAGATACTAAGGCCAAATATAAAATTACATTAAGTGGTGGTATGATTAAGATGTGGTGGTATTGGTACCAGGTAAATCAATCAATCAAATAAACAACTGAAATAGAATAGAGAGATCAGAAGTTGACTGATGAATACATTGTCACCTGATTCATGTAAAACAACACTACAGTATAGTAGAGAAAGGATGGTGTTTTTAATATATGATGTGTCTTTTATATATTCATATGGAAAATAAATGTGTCTTAATTCCTTCCTCACACCATACATAAAATAATTCCATGAAGTTCAAAAATCTAAATGTGAAAGGTAAAAGACAGCTTTTAGGGAAAAGTAATGAGAGAACATTTCTGTAAAATTGTAGTAAGCAACAGTTCTGGTAAGGGAGGGGAAGAGTAATGCTTATGAAATGCACTCAGAGCCTTCCCTTGTTCATAGCCAAAACCTGCTCTCCAGAAGAAAGGCTTTGCCAGAGCCTTATCTCAGCTGGGGAAGAGTATAATCTGCAGTCCTTAGCTTTCCTCTCTCACCTAGGGAGATGAGGGGGTGGTGGTGGGAATACAGAGTCAACACGGGCAAGGGCTTCAAGGAAACAGATTGGGACTACTGCAGCTAAGGGGAGGGGAAAGGGTTATACCACCATGGAAACACCTGTGAAGGTCACATTTCTGAGACACAGGTCCATAAGAAAGCCTGAGGTTCAATCATAAAATTGTAGAATGCCAGGTTATAGTATGCCAGGGTGGTTTAGTTATTTTAAATTCCAAGTTTGATAAATTTAAATCTCTATGATATCAGAATCTTCTTATCATGACTGCTTTGTCTATATAAAGTGTGTTTTCTCTTGATTTTTTGGCAAGCCTTCTAATTTTTTGATGAAAGTGAGAAATTTTGTATTGAGTTATCCCTTTAGCTCCTATTGGAGCTGAAGTAAACAGGCCATTTAGTGAGAGGATGTATATTAATCTGGCTACAAGTATGCCTTTGTATATCACTTGTTGTAGTTATAGGTGCCAGAGTTTTCACATTCCTCTGGTGTCCTTGTTTATTTTTCTCTTCTCTTGAGGCTTCCTAGTTACTCCTCTCAGAGAATCTCTGTCTTGAAGTTTTTCCAGTTGTAACCCACAGTTACGCTTGGAGCCCTTTAGTGTGGTGTGGTGTGGGGGCTGAGTGGGAGGGCATTCTATGCCCATTGACAGATGGATGGATAAAGAAACTGTAGTACATGTGTACCGTGGAATATTACTCAGTCATGAAAAGGAAAACATTTGACTCAGTTCTAATGAGGTGGAAGAGCCTAGAGCCTATTATATAGAGTGAAGAAAGTCAGAAAGAGAAAAACAAATATGTGTTAGTGCATATATATGGAATCTAGAGAGGTGGTACTGAGGAAACTATTCGCAGGGCAGCGATGGAGATTCAGATATAGAGAACAGATTTGTGGGCACCGTGGAGGAAGGATAGAGAGGGGTGAATTGAACGAGTAACACGGAAACATACATTACCATATGTAAAATAGATAACCAGTGGGAACTTGCTGTGTGTAGCAGGGAGCTCAAACGTGGTGCTCTGTGACAACCTAGAGGAATGGGATGAGATGGGAGGTGGGAGGGAGATTCAAGGAGGAGGCTACATATGTATACCTATGGCTGATTCATGCTGATGTATGGCAGAAGTGACAGAATACTGTAAAGCAATGCTAGACATTCTAAGGTGGAGAGAAGACATTATGTGAGAAGAGATGACTGATGGAAACGGATAGATGAAAACTCTAAAAAAATAATCTAAAGGAAATACTAGAAATCAGGAACACTGTAACAGAAATGAAGAATGACTTTGGTGCACCCATCAGTAAACTCAACATGGCTGAGGATAGAATTGGTGAGCTTGAAGGTAGTTCAACAGAAACTACCCAAACTAAAATTCAAAGGAAGAAGAATGAAAAAAAAAGAAGAAGAAGAAGAAGAAGAACAAACGTGATAATTAGGGGACAATTTCAAATGTGGTTCAGTTCAGTTCAGTCACTCAGTCGTGTCCGACTCTTTGCGACCCCATGAACCACAGCACGACAGGCCTCCCTGTCCATCACCAATTCCCAGAGTCCCCCCAAACCGATGTACATCGAGTCGGTGATGCCATGCAACCATCTCATCCTCTCTCGTCCCCTTCTCCTCTTGCCCTGAATCTTTCCCAGCATCAGGGTCTTTTCAAATGAGTCAGCTCTCTGCATCAGGTAGCCAAAGTATTGGTGTTTCAGGTTCAACATCAGTCCCTTCAATGAACACCCAGGACTGATCTTCCTTAGGATGTAGCATCCACATAATTGGAACACAAGAAGGAAAAGAAAGAAAATGGAGCAGAAAAAATATTTGATTTAATAATGGCCAAGAACTGTCCAAAATTAATAACAGACCTCAAACCACATAGCAAGGAAACTCAGAGAAATGCTAATGCTAAGTCACTTTAGTCGTGTCCGACTCTGTGTGACCCCATAGACGGCAGCCCACCAGGCTCCCCCGTCCCTGGGATTCTCTAGGCAAGAACAATGGAGTGGGTTGCCATTTCCTTCTCCAAATAATGGTCAAGTACTGTCCAAAATTAATAACAGATCTCAAACTACATAGCAAGGAAACTCAGAGAAAGCCAAGTAGAAAAATACCAAACATATACATCTCAAGCCTAAGTATATTGTATTTAAACTGCAGAAAATTAAAAACAGAGAGAAAATTTTGAAGTCAGAAAAAAAATAAGAATCACCTTAACTATAGCAGAAAAAGGATAAGGATAACATCAGACTTGTCATCAGAGATCAGGCAAGCAAGAAGAGAGGGGAGTGAATTATTTAAAATGTTGAAAGAAAAAAACAAACTCTGATTTAGAATTCTGTACCAGTGAAATTATGCTTAAAAAAGGCAATTAAGGACAAGTAAATCTTTTTCAAACAAACCAAAATTGAGATTAACCACCTTCCCTAAAAAGAATGTTAAAGGAAGTTCTTTACTCAGAGGGAACAGTATAAATAATACATAGCCAAAAGAGCAGTCTTAGGAGAAGTAAAAATAGTTTGAACTAAATACGAATCCAACTTATCAAGATCTTTGGGATGCAACAAAAGTAGTGCTAAGAGGGAAACATTAAAAGAACTGTACATAGGAGAGAACAGGATGGTGGAGGAGTAGGTGGATGTGGAGTACATCTCTCTCCACGGATACATCAGGAATACACCTTCAGAAGTGCATACAGAAGACCAGCTGAGAGCAGACAGGAGGACCTGACCAGTGGGGAAGAATATATAGAACCACGCAAAACTTGGTAGGATGAAGGAACTAGGGGAAAAAGAGGAGTGCTACTAGGACAGGACCTGCCCTTGGCGGGCGGGGGAACTGAGGCAGGGCTGAAGATCCCCATATTGGGGCAACTGTCTGAGTCAGAGGAGAAACATTTAAGACTGAGAGTGAAACAGCTGATCTGTGGCAACCTAAATGGAATGAGAATCATACAGTCCTTGCCGCAGCCATACACACCGTGGACAGGGATGAAGATCCCCTAGAAGGCACAGAGGCTGGGAGCTGGAGTTTGGGGATTGTGGAGCAATCCCAGGGCGAGGGCTGCTGTTGACTGTGGAGAGATGGATCAAGGGGATGTGAGGGAGGAGATCGTGGTGGGAAATGCCTGTGGAGGAAAGTCAGGCAGCTATGGGAGCAAGGCAGTACTGCTGAGTCATGCGTAGGGGGTGGAGCCATCACCATAGCCTCTCTCGCCCCTCCCTGCTGGACAGCTTCCAGAGCTGAACAATAGAGAGGCTGGCCCATCAAATACCTGACTGACTGAACTACAAAGCAGGACCCTACCCAGGGTGCCCCTTTAAATGCCTGATGTGCCAATCTACAGAGGAAGACCCCAGCTAGGGGGGCCCCTCTATGTGCCTGATATGCTGAACAACAGAGAAGGACACCAGGCAAGGGAGCCCTCTAGGTGCCTGACTGGGTGGAGCTAAGGAGAAAGACTGGCCAAAAAGGCCTTCTGATTGCCAGCTACAAGAAGCTCAAAAAAAGACTCTGATAGGGCCACAACTCCTGTGGCAGAGGCAGTCCTTGTCCCGGCACACTTGGTGACGTCAGGGTCCCCGCAAGACGAACAGCTGAACAACCTTCACAGTCAGCCCTCACTGGGCCAGAGCCATCACAGGCAAAAAAGTTTTGCATCTATGCATGCAGGGTAGCTTCTGTCAAGTCCAACACTTTGCGACCCTGTAGACTGGCCTGCCAGGCTTCTCAGTCAGTAGGGTACTTCAGGCAAGAATACTGGAGCATATTGTCCAATACTGGTTGCCATACCCTTCTAGAGCTCTATATTTCCTGCTGCCCTAGCCACCAACTCCCTTCAGTACCTGGTGCTGCCAGAATCCCTGTGGCCCAAGTAGCTGCACCACCTCCACACTGGGCCCTGACAGAGGCAAATCCAAGTCCTCCAGGGCAGCCTCAGGAGTGAACCCCAGTGGGCGATCCACATGCAGAGGAGGAAATAAAACTACAATTGAAACGTAGGGGCACTGTGGCTAAGGGAAAAGACCCAAAACCTTCCCACCAGCTGCACAAGCTGCAGATTAAATCCACGCGATCAACTAGGCAGACTTTGTGTCTATGGAATATATAAAAGGTCACTGAGAGCTCCCACAAAAGAAAACACACTAGCTCTGTAACTGTGGACATTGGAGGCAAGAACACACAGGGATAGGACCAAATTAGAATCTGAGCTGCCCCCACAGCAGGTCCAGAGACCAGCACAGTGTTGAAGGGCATCCTAGGGAGGTGAGGTGGACTGTGACTCCCAGTGAGGGAAAGGACTCTGACAGCAATGATTCTAGAAAAACATTTGATGTTCTTACGTTTTGACTTGTTCTGTAGATTCTTTCAGATTTTTTAAATTTTTTTTTATTTTCCCCCTCTGTTGTAGTTGTAAATTTTATTGTCACTATGAAATCTAATTAAGTTTTTGAGCTCCTCCGCCCCATTACATTATTTACTGTTGTTACAAACCTCTGCATCCATGATGGGCTTTTGCAGTTCAGTGGCATTTTCTTTCTTCTTTTTCTTTCTTCTTCCTTTATTTTTATTTTCTCTTCTTTGAATGTTGTTTTAATTTTTGTAAACTGTTATTATGTTTTCTACATTTATTCCTTTGTTTGCTTTTGTTTGCTATTTGTTAGTTTTGTTTTCATTGCTTTATTCCCCACTTGGCACCTTGCTTTAGCTTTGTTTTCCAGTTTTTGCTTTAGTTAGTTTTGTTCTTAACTGGTAGACATAATTTTTTATTTCCTTTGTTTGCCAGGTCAATCTGCTGTACTTTATTTTTGCGGAACTGTTTTGATTTTGCTTATGGGTATATATGTATATGTGTATATTCCATTATTTTAATTATTATTTGCTTGATTTTGTAACTGCCATTTGTCAGGGGTTCATCTTTGGTTTCTTGTTTTGGGGTATTTGTTTTAATCTCACAATGCCATAACAAACCCCATGCGGAATCTTCATTCCTGACCAGAGATCAAGCCATGAGCCTTTGGAGTCAGAGCATTGACTCCAAGGCCCTAGGCTACCAGAGAACTAACCCTAGGGAGTATCAAATAGTGAGAACTCACACAAAGGAAACCACCTGAATACAAGACCTGGCATCGCTCAGCCACTAGCAGCACCCTGTGCAGGACAAACAAAACAAAAATATAAACCCGATCATCAGCATGCAGGGTTACTACCACACTCAGGCTTGCCCATCAAGGGAAAAACAACCACCAAACAAACAAAAACTCAGCATAATTATCGCCCTATACAAAGCTTACACAATCGCTGGACCAACCTTGGGAGCACAGAAAACAAAAGAAAGAAAGAATTCAACCTTAAAGCCTGTGAAAAGGGGACCTCAAACACAGTAAGTTAAAAAAATAATAATGAAAAGGCAGAGAAATACTGCACAAATGAAGGAACAAGCTAGAAACACAGAAGTCCAAATTAAAGAGAGGAAATAGGTAAGCTACCTGAAAAAGAATTCAGAATAATGATAGTAAAGATGATCAAAAATCTTGAAAACAGAATGGAGAAAGTGTAAGAATCAAACCTCAGTAAATTTAAGAAAATTGAAATTGTATTAGGCATCTTCTCTGACCATAAAGCTATGAGACTAGATATCAATTACCAAAAAAAAAAAAAAAACCCAACTGTAAAAAAACACAAACACATTGATACTAAGCAATATGTTTCTAAATAACCAACAGGATACTGAAGAAATCAAATGGGAAATCCAAAAATTTCTAGAAACAAATGACAATAAAAATCCGACAACTCAAAAGCTATGGGATGCAGCAAAAGCAGTTTTCAGAAGGAAGTTTATAGCAAGCAATACAATCCTGTCTCAAGAAAGAAGAAAAACATCAAATAGACAACCTTACTTTACACCTAATACAACCAGAAAAAGAACAACAACAACAAAATAATCCCACAATTAGCAGAAGGAAAGAAATCATAAAAATCACAGCAGAAATAAATGAAAAAGAAATGAAAGAAACAATAGTAAAGATTAATAAAGCTTAAAAAAGATAAACAAAATTGACAAAACTTTAGCTAGACTCATCAAGAAAAAAAAGGAGAATCGAATCACACAAAATTCAAAATGAAAAAGGAGCGGTTACAACAGACAATGCAGAAATACAATGGATTATAAAAAACTATTATGAATAACTATATGGCAATAAAATGGATAACCTGGAAGAAATGGACAGATTCTTACAAAAGTTCAATCTTCTAAGATTGAACAAGGAAGAACTGGAAGTAATGAAAAACCCAATTACAAGCACTGAAATTGAAGCTGTCATTATAAATCTCCCCAAAAAACAAAAGACCAGGACCAGATGGCTTCACAGGAGAATTCTGTCAAACATTTAGAGTAGAGCTTATGCCTATCCTTCTAAAAGTCTTTCAAAAAACTGAAGAGGAAGGAATACTTCCAAACTCATTCTATGAGGCCACCATCACCCTGATACCAAAACCAGACAAAGACAACACACAGAAAAGAAAAATACAGGCCAGTATCACTGATGAACATAGATGCAAAAATCCTCAACAAAATTTTAGCAAACAGAATTAAGCAACACATCAAATAGCTCATGCACCATGATCAAGTTGGCTTTATTCCAGGGATGCAAGGATTCTTCAAAATATGCAAATCAATCAGTGTGATACACCATATTAACAAATTGAGAGATAAAAACCATGATAATCTGAATAGATGCAGAAAAAACCTTCGACAAAATTCAGCACCCATTTATGATTAAAAGACTTCCAAAAATAGGCATGGAAGGAACCTATCTCAACATAGTAAAGGCCATATATGATAAGCCTACAGCAAACATTATTCTCAACGGTGAAAAACTGAAAGCATTCCCCCTAAGATCAGGAACAAAACAAGGGTGTCCACTTTCATGACTATTATTCAACATAGTTCTAGAAGTCCTAGCTACAGCAATCAGAGAAGAAAGGGATATAAAAAGAATCCAGATCAGAAAAGAAGTAAAGCTCTCACTGTTTGTAGATGACATGATACTGTACATAGAAAACCATAAAGGTAGTATCAGAAAATTACTAGAGCTAATCAGCGAATTTAGCAAAGTTGCAGGACACAAAATCAATACACAGAAATCATTTGCATTTCTATATACTACCAATGAAAAATCAGAAAGAGAAATTAAGGAATCAACCACATTCACCATTGCAACAAAAAGATTTAAACACCTAGGAATAAACTTACCTAATGAGACAAAAGAACTGTACACAGAAAATTATAAGATACTGAAGAAATGAAGATGACATAAACAGATGGAGAGATATTCCATGTTCCTGTGTAGGAAGAATCAATATTGTGAAAATGCCTATACTACCAAATGCAATCTATAGTTTTAACGTGATCCCTATCAAATTGCCAATGGCATTTTTCACATAACTAGAACAAAATATTTCACAATTCATTCAGAAACACAAAAGACCCCAAATAGCCAAAGCAGTCTTGAGAAAGAAGAATGGACTTGGAGGAATTAACCTTCCTGACTTCAGATTGTACTACAAAGCTACAGTCATCAAGACAGTATGGTACTGGTACAAAAACAGAAATATAGACCAATGGAGTAAGATAGAAAGCCCAGAAATAAACCCATGCACCTATAGGTACTTTATTTTTGACAAAGTAAGCAAGAATATACAATGGGGCAAAGACAGCCTCTTCAGTGAATGGTGCTGGGAAAATTGGACAGCTACATGTAAAATAATGAAATTAGAATACTTCCCATCACCGTACACAAAAATAAACTCAAAATGGATTAAAGATCTAAATGTAAGCTCATAAACTATAAAACTCTTAGAGGAAAACGTAGCTAGAACAGTCAATGACATAAATGAAAGCAAGATCCTCTATGACCCACCTCCTAGAGTAATGCAAATAAAAGCAAAAATAAACAAATGGGACCTGATTAAAATTAAAAGCTTTTGCACAGCAAAGGAGACTATAAACAAGGTGAAAAGACAACCCTCAGAATGGGAGAAAATAATAGCAAATGAAACAACTGACAAAGGATTAATTCCTAAAATATACAAACAGCTAATACAACTCAACACCAGAAAAACAAGCAACCCAATCAAAAAGTGGGGAAAAGACCTAAAGAGACATTTCTCCAAACAAGACATACAGATGGCTAACAAACACATGAAAAGGTGCTCAGGATTGCTCATTATCAGAGAAATGCAAATCAAAACTACAATGAGATATCACCTCACACCAGTCAGAATGGCCATCATCAAAAAGTCTACACACAATAAATGCTGGGGAGGGTGTGGAGAAAAAGGAATGCTCTTGCACTGTTGGTGGGAATATAAATAGATACAGCCACTATGAAAGACAGTATGGAGATTCCTTAAAAAACTAGGAATAAAATCACCATATGACCCAGCAACCCCACTCCTAGGCATATACCCCGAGGAAACCAAAATTGAAAAAGCTTCATGTATCCCTTTGTTCATTACAGCACTATTTACATTAGCTAGAACATGGAATCAACCTAGATGTCCATGAACAAATGAATGGATAAAGAAGTTGTGTTATGTGCACACAATGGAGTATTACTCAGCCATATAAAGGAACACATTTGAATCAGTTCTAATGAAGTGGATGAACCTAGAACCTATTATACAGACTGGAGTAAGTCAGAAAGAGAAAGAGAAATATAATATTCTAATACATATATACGGAATCTAGAAAAATGGTACTGAAGAATTTATTTACAGGGCAGCAATTGAGAAAGAGACATAGAGAACAGGCTTATGGACATGGGGAGAGGGGAGGAGACGGTAAGATTTATGGAAAGAGTAACATGGAAATTTGTATTACCACATGTAAACTAGATAGCCACCAGGAATTTGCTGTATGGCTCAGGAAACTCAAACAAGGGCTCTGTATCAAACTAGAGGGATGGGCAGGGAGACGGGAGGGAGTTTCAAAAATGAAGGGATATATGTATATGTATGGCTGATTCTGAGTGAACTCCGGGAGCTGGTGATGGACACGGAGGCCTGGTGTGCTGCGATTCATGGGGTTGCAAAGAGTCGGACACGACTGAGCAACTGAACTGAACTGAACTAATGGCTGATTCATGTTGAAGTTTGACAGAAAACAACAAAATTCTGTAAAGCAATCATCCTTCAATTTAAAAATAAATAAATTTTAAAAAATTAGTTTAATCAAAGAAATGAGAAAACATAGAAACAAAGGAAAACAGTCAAAGGAGATCAATTAATAACTGTTTAGTCATTAAGCATAGTCAAGGACTTTTAGTTCATCCTCAAGGGCCATAGATAATATTGAGCCGTGTCTCATAAGCTGTGTTATGCATACTGAAACCCTACCAGGTGAAAGAAGTTAGCACGTGATGCCCAGGCTGTAGACATGATATAAACTGCCACAATTCCAACTGGCCTCAAGGAATGGGACTGACCCTGGAGCTGAAGATTGTGTGTGTGTGTGCCGGGTCGTTTCAGTTGGGTCCGACTTTGCAACCCTATGGACTGTACCCTTCCAGGCTCCTCTGTCCATGGAATTCTCCAGACAGGAATACTGGAGTGGGTTGCCATGCCATCTTCCAGGGGATCTTCCCAACCAAGGGATCGTACTGGCATCTCTTATGTCTCCTGCATTGATAGGAGGCTTCTTTACCACTCATGGCACCTGAGAAGGCCCCAGAACTGAAAATTAACTGTACTTAAAGCAGTCAAGATAACGTTGGTCAGATCACCACATGACCAATTTTAAGATGACTATCAGAACTGACTGTGCTGTTTCTACATGTAACAGCCCCCTAGCTTGTGTCAATGAAAGCTCTTGCTTACTGATTGTAAGTGAAGGGGAGTCGACCTTTGGACAGGAGTCCACCCTGCCCCACCCCGTCACCCACCCCATTCCCAGTTGCCAGCAGGCATCGGAAATAAAACAAACTTTCTTTTTCACCAAATAAATAAATAAGGAACTGTACATAAGCACTGTACCCTAGTTAATAAGTATGCATTCAGTGGAGGTATGTTCTAGCAGTTCTATATAACTATTTATATATGTGTGCTGGAATTGGAAAATTAAGTAAATGGGTGGTCACTAGTGGCAGCCAGGGTTTTCACTGTTGGGTTGGGCAGTGCTGGTAAGCAAGGGGAGAGGTCTAGAAAGAAACATGTGGAACTGGGCTCAAGCTGAAGACACTGGTATAAACTCCTGAGCTTACTACAAATATAGATGCTACACACAGAAATACTTATTTATATGTACACAGGTTGGTATACACACGTAGTTTCAGACTCTGTCACCTGAGTGGACTCTTTACCCAAAACACACAGTTTGTTTTGTATTTTGTAGTGCCATAAAGTAAGGAAGTGTGATTTTTTTTTTTTTTTGAGAAAACATGGTGATGACACAGGAGCTAACTGAGAGAGCTCCTAAAGACCGAAGTTGTGATGAGTTGAACACGTAATACATAACCTTGTGTTGTATTATAACCCAAAATATAAAATAAATATACATGAGTCTAATTTGATATGAATTAATAGTTTAACAAATAAATGAATTGAGAACAGATACATTTGTGCAAAAAATTACAATTTAATTTTTTTTTTCTTTTTTTTTTATTTATTTATTTATTTATTTTTTTAATTTTTAGTTTTTTATTTTTTAAATTTTAAAATCTTTAATTCTTACATGCATTCCCAAACATGAACCCCCCTCCCACCTCCCTCCCCAGAACATCTTTCTGGGTCATCCCCATGCACCAGCCCCAAGCATGCTGCATCCTGCGTCAGACATAGACTGGCGATTCAATTCACATGATAGTATACATGTTAGAATGTCATTCTCCCAAATCATCCCACCCTCTCCCTCTCCCTCTGAGTCCAAAAGTCCGTTATACACATCTGTGTCTCTTTCCCTGTCTTGCATACAGGGTCGTCATTGCCATCTTCCTAAATTCCATATATATGTGTTAGTATACTGTATTGGTGTTTTTCTTTCTGGCTTACTTCACTCTGTATAATCGGCTCCAGTTTCATCCATCTCATCAGAACTGATTCAAATGAATTCTTTTTAACGGCTGAGTAATACTCCATTGTGTATATGTACCACAGCTTTCTTATCCATTCATCTGCTGATGGACATCTAGGTTGTTTCCATGTCCTGGCTATTATAAACAGTGCTGCAATGAACATTGGGGTACATGTGTCTCTTTCAATTCTGGTTTCCTCGGTGTGTATGCCCAGAAGTGGGATGGCTGGGTCATAAGGTAGTTCTATTTGCAATTTTTTAAGGAATCTCCACACTGTTCTCCATAGTGGCTGTACTAGTTTGCATTCCCACCAACAGTGTAGGAGGGTTCCCTTTTCTCCACACCCTCTCCAGCATTTATTGCTTGCAGATTTTTGGATCGCAGCCATTCTGACTGGTGTGAAGTGGTACCTCATTGTGGTTTTGATTTGCATTTCTCTAATAATGAGTGATGTTGAGCATCTTTTCATGTGTTTGTTAGCCATCCGTATGTCTTCTTTGGAGAAATGTCTATTTAGTTCTTTGGCCCATTTTTTAATTGGGTCGTTTATTTTTCTGGAGTTGAGCTGCAGAAGTTGCTTGTATATTTTTGAGATTAGTTGTTTGTCAGTTGCTTCATTTGCTATTATTTTCTCCCATTCAGATGGCTGTCTTTTCACCTTGCTTATATTTTCCTTTGTTGTGCAGAAGCTTTTAATTTTAATTAGATCCCATTTGTTTATTTTTGCTTTTATTTCCAGCATTCTGGGAGGTGGATCATAGAGGATCCTGCTGTGATTTATGTCTGAGAGTGTTTTGCCTATGTTCTCCTCTAGGAGTTTTATAGTTTCTGATCTTACATTTAGATCTTTAATCCATTTTGAGTTTATTTTTGTGTGCGGTGTTAGAAAGTGATCTAGTTTCATTCTTTTACAAGTGGTTGACCAGTTTTCCCAGCACCACTTGTTAAAGAGATTGTCTTTACTCCATTGTATATTCTTGCCTCCTTTGTCAAAGATAAGGTGTCCATATGTGTGCGGATTTATCTCTGGGCTTTCTATTTTGTTCCATTGATCTATATGTCTGTCTTTATGCCAGTACCATACTGTCTTGATGACTGTGGCTTTGTAGTAGAGCCTGAAGTCAGGCAAGTTGATTCCTCCAGTTCCATTCTTCTTTCTCAAGAGCAAACATTATCCTCAATGGTGAAAAATTGAAAGCATTTCCCCTAAAGTCAGGAACAAGACAAGGGTGTCCACTTTCACCGCTACTATTCAACATAGTTCTGGAAGTTTTGGCCACAGCAATCAGAGCAGAAAAAGAAATAAAAGGAATCCAAATTGGAAAAGAAGAAGTAAAACTCTCACTGTTTGCAGATGACATGATCCTCTACATGGAAAACCCTAAAGACTCCACCAGAAAATTACTAGAGCTAATCAATGAATATAGTAAAGTTGCAGGATATAAAATCAACACACAGAAATCCCTTGCATTCCTATACACGAATAGTGAGAAAGTAGAAAAAGAAATTAAGGAAACAATTCCATTCACCATTGCAACGAAAAGAATAAAATACTTAGGAATATATCTACCTAAAGAAACTAAAGACCTATATATAGAAAACTATAAAACACTGATGAAAGAAATCAAAGAGGACACTAATAGATGGAGAAATATACCATGTTCATGGATTGGAAGAATCAATATAGTGAAAATGAGTATACTACCCAAAGCAATTTACAAATTCAATGCAATCCCTATCAAGCTACCAGCCACATTTTTCACAGAACTAGAACAAATAATTTCAAGCTTTGTATGGAAATTTAATTTATTTAATTGCAATTTATTTCTGTCCTTTAGGGAGGAGGAATATAACCTTCTAGTCCTTAAATGTGGCTTGTGCATAGAGACTGCCTTCCAGAGAGTATAGTTTAGTGATGAGGAATAAAGAGTAGCTTTTCAGGGCACAAACACTGCCTCAGGTAGGTCGTCAGGGTTAACATCAGCAGTGGTAAGTCATATTGATAATATATACTTTTAACATGTTGAGATAAGAATGACACTTGACCTCTGTGGCCTTCCTTCTCAAAACCCAAAGCCTCAGTTGAATCCTGAGAAAAACATCACAGAAATTCCAAGAGTACTACTCCTGAAAGCTTCAGCAATATCCCTCCAAATTGTCAAGGTCATCCAAAACAGGATCACTCTGACTGTCAGAGTCAAAAGGAGCTTAAAGAGACATGACTACATGTAATTTGGTGTATTACACGGGATTCTGGTACAGAAGAAGGACACTGGGTAAAAATTAAAGAGATCTGAATAAAGTAGGGACTTTAAACATATTGTAAAATATTCATTACTTGTGACAAATATCCCATTCCAGTATAAGATGTTCACAGTAGGGAAATCAGATGTAAAGTATATGAGAAACCTCTGTACTAGCTGTGTAGCACTTTTGTATATCCAACACTGTTCTAAAATAAAACAATGATAAACAGTGATAAAGGAAGGGGTAAAGGTAGATTCAGGTGAGAAGAGAAAACGAGGGTAAAAAAAATGACAAGCATTAATTATAGAACATATCTCTCTATTTCAGGTAGGAGATTGTTCTGATTTTGCTTGGTCTCACTCATATTAATATAAGATTTTAATAAGGGGGGATTGGATATATGGGAACTTTATAAATGTTTCTAGCATTACAATGTTTCTGTAAATGGAAAACTATTTTTTGGCAGGGATCTTAGTTGCCTGACAAGGGATTGAACCTGTGCTCCCTACAGTGGAACAACAGAGTCCTAAGCACTGATTGTTGTTATTGTTTAGTTGCTAAGTCATGTCTGACTCTTTGTGACCCCATCAACTGCAGCATACCAATTCCCTGTCCTTCATTATCTCCCAGAGTTTGTTCAAACACATGCCCATTGAGTCAGTGGTGTTATCTAACCATCTCATCCTCTGTCGTCCCCTTCTCTTCTTGCCTTCAGTCTTTCCCAGCATCAGGGGCTTTTCCAGTGAGTCAGCTCTTTGCATCAGGTGGCCAAAGTATTGGAGCTTCAGCTTCAGCATCAGTCCTTCCAATGAATAGTCAGGGTTAATATCCTTTAGGATTGACTGGTTTGATATCCTTGCAGTCCAAGGGACTCTCAAGAATCTTCTCCGGCATCACAGTTTGAAAGCATCAATTCTTTGTAGCTCAGCCTTCTTTAAGGTCCAACTCTCACATCTGTACATGACTACTGGAAAACCAACCACTACTGGAAAACTAACCACTGGACCACCAAAGAATTCCTTGTGAATCTATTTTAATATAGTTCATTAAAAATAAATAAATTGGAGAATAAACATGTCTTTTAAAAGGAGCACACATTTACACTGGAAGGTTTGGGGTGATTGTGTTAGGCTGTGGTTTATGGGTCAGCTGGGGAAGTTTTGACTCACCTGCTTTAGTCTGTTTGGAATTGACTGTGAGACACCATTTACCCAGGTGATACTCTTCTCCTGAAATCAGGATTGCAAGAAGCCAACTAAACAAACATGTCTGAAGTCTTTGTTCATCTTATATCTGCCAATATCCTATCAATAAAATCAAGCCATATAGCAAAGCCTGAAGTCAACAAATGCCAACCATGAGACCATGGCAAGAGTGTAGGTGCATAATCCTACCACAAGGGAGAAAAAGAAAACCACAGTGATATGAACTGAACTGAAGTTGCTCAGTCATGTCGAACTCTTTGTGACCCCATGGACTGTAGCCTACCAGTCTCCTCCATCCATGGGATTTTCCAGGCAAGAGTACTAGAGCGGGTTGCCATTTCCTTCTCCAGGGAATCTTCCCAACCCAGGGATCGAACCCAGGTCTCCTATATTGCAGGCAGACCCTTTACCATCTGAGCCACCAGGGAGACTGGTGATACAAATGACCGCAAAATACGCCAGACCAGAAATACCAATGCCAGTCTTCAACACAAAGAACCAATTTGAAGGGTCAACATTATAAGCTATCAAGATGTATTACAAAACATATCGAAATAGCATCGTGTTGGCATGAGGATAAATAAAAATTCCACTTCAATATAAGGAGGAGTCCAGAAACAGACTTACTTATTATAGCAGAGAAGATATCAGAGGGCTTTGGTGCAAAGACTTACCACATAATATTGATTACAGGTGGATTATAGATCTAAATATAAACAGTAAATTAATAAGGCTTCCAGAAGATACCATATTCAAACATCTTTATAATTTTTGGTAAATAGAAGATTTATTAAATAAGACACCAGAAGCACAGAATATGAAGGTTGAGAGTTGTGAGAATGTTGTATCAAGGAGTCACATTTGCATGTTAAAATTAAATATGATGACAAATTTTTAAAATCAAAATTTTATTTGTATTGACTTATTTGCTCCAATCTTCTGCGTATAATATTTAAAAGTGTGGATCTTATTATCTGAGGTTCAGAGTAGAAATATATGCTGTAAGGCCATGAGTGTGGCATGTTAACTTGGCATAATTTTTAGTGAATTCAAGAAGAGTTGAATTCTGTCTTGAAAAATAAACTAATAAATGAAAAATTAGGGGAAGTTTCAGTATATGATGTATGCTTAGTAAATGGTGGATAACTTAGTTGTGCAAGAAATAGCCTTGGGTACTACCATGTAACAGAATTCTCAGCTAGAACGCCTACTGCTTTGAACCTATTTTGACATTTCCCGTGTTCTGAGAAATGCTGATGTTAACAAATTTCTGTAATTTCTTCATTTCTTTAGATAATGCCATTTTATTATTCCTTTAGAAACAACTTCCTATTTCACTTGAAAAACCACAATGAAATGTTTTATGAGTGTCATGAGGTCTCCACAGCAAAAGACTCATGCTAATGCTTCTTTGTTCAGAAGGAACCAGACTGCCAAATTTCAGAGAATTACAGTATTTGATTTCTAGATTAGCAAGGAATGAAATTGTTCTTTTATTCTCCTCCCTATTTGAACAACTCCAGCTTAGGAAGTTAAGTTTCGCTGTTATTATTGCTGATTTTGTGTTCATTCCCCATCTCACAAGAAGAACATGAATGTTAAAAAAAAGCAACAGAAGTTTATCTTATCATATTCCTTATCACCATTAGCAGCGGCATCTTCAGACTCACTAAACATCCGATGTATCTCCCAGCATACTTTCCTAAACTAGGAAGCTCTGATGAATTGTAGACTGATACCATGACAACCATGAAGGAGTAAAGACAACATGACTGGCTGACAAATAGTCCTCCTGTCATCTGCCTTTTCACTTGAAACCAGAGATTTTTATCTTTACAGCAGTCCAGATGAAACTCTTCTAGCATGTCCCATGATTGAGATGCTTTGTCATAATACAAGTTCTCAGTGAAGGTTATAGTCATCCACGTAAGGAAATAATAATATTTACTATGTGTTCACATGAGGTGCTAAGGTAGGGGATTAGTTACTTATTACTAAATAACAAAATGAACACAAACTTAGTGGCTTAAGACAACACACATTTATTATTTCAGAGTTTTTAAGGGTCAGAAGTCTGGATACTACCTAACTGAGGCCTCTGCTTCCAGCTTCCATAGGGTTGTAGTCAAAGTGTCAGCTCAGTTGAGAAAAGATCGACTTCCACATTTATGCCATTGTTGGCAGCATTCAGTCCCTCGCAAGCTGCCAGCCTGAGCCTTAGCTTCTTGTTGGCTGTGACTAGAAGTTGCCTTCAGCTCCCTGCTGTGTGCATGGTACTCTCCATATCAAAGCTTATCGCATGGCAGACTGCTTCTTCAAAGCCAACAAGGAAGAGAAAGTTTCCTACCAAGATGAGTTAAACACCTGATAAAATGAGATCACATTCAGGAAATGATATATTTAATACACTCCTTCACCTTTGCCATGCTCTTAGTTGGAAGCTGTTCACAGTCCTATACACCAAGGGAGAGGCTCACACAAGGGTGCGAAACAGGAGGCAAGGATCATGGAGCCACTCTAGATACTGTCCACCAGCTGAGTGATGCTCCAGCCTTCTCTTCTCTTTCCCTGGCAACCTGACCCTACAAGATGGCTCATAAAATGGAAGAAACAAAGGTGGATGCATATTAGATCTTCAGTTACCACTTGGAATAAAATCCTGAAGGGTCACCTCATCCACAGCGGATTTTGACTAAGCAAGAAATTTGAGAACTTTTATATTCTGACTTTAAAAAGAGAAGAAAACCTTAACCTGATCCATGAAGGAAAAGGAAAAGAAGAATGACATGGGCTATTAAGATAAGTTTTTGAAAAAGAATAAAAAGATCAAATGTGTCAAGATAGACATGCTGCTGCTGCTGCTGCTGCTAAGTCGCTTCAGTCGTGTCCGACTCTGTGCGACCCCACAGACGGCAGCCCATTGGGCTCCCCCGTCCCTGGGATTCTCCAGGCAAGAACACTGGAGTGGGTTGCCATTTCCTTCTCCAATGCATGAAAGTGAAAAGTGAAAGTGAAGTCGCTCAGTCGTGTCTGACTCAGCGACCCCATGGACTGCAGCCCACCAGGCTCCTCCTTCCATGGGAGTTTCCAGGCAAGAGTACTGGAGTGGGATGTCATTGCCTTCTTCAAGGTAGACATGCACTGTATTAAAAGCAATGTTCCATGGAGATTTCTGATGGAGGGAAAAATGAGTCTGACTGAATGCAGTGAGGAAGAATGAATATCAATGTCAAATAGAAAACAAAAAACTTGATATAATAAAATTTCATATTATTAATATTAAATGATATAAAGAATCAAAAATAATCAAAGAAAGAGTTTAAAAAGAGTAACATTAATAATATGAAAAGAAGTAGTATCCACAATGAATTTTATGCTTATTTTGGCCATGCTCTGTGATGTACAGGATCTTATTTCCCTGACCAGGGATAGAACCCATGCCCCCTGCTTTGGGAGCACAGAATCTTAAACACTGGAGTGCCAGTAAGTCTCTGAATTTTATACTTTAACGAAATATTGAGGGCAAGGTCTAATCTTTGTTTCTTCTTCTCAAAAGTCATTGTATAATATCCAGAAAAAAATATATTTTATTCTGGAAAGCGAACAAATAAACCAAAAATATAATTTTCAGAATACAACAGAATGTGAATACATTTTTGATTGAAAAAAATATGACTTTTATATAATTGTATCAAAGCCACTACTATGATAAAGAAACATTAAATTCCTTTTGTTCTTAATGGTGAAAAGTCTTGAAAAATTGGCCCCTAAATCAGTGGTTCAAAAACTTTCACTTATCATCACCTGATATTGCCTGAAAAACTAGGAAACAGGGGGATTCCTGGGTTCCACCACTAGGGATTCTGATTCAACAGGACTGGTTCAGGGCCTGATATCTTGCATTTCTAACAAGCCCTCAGGTCATACTTACTAATGAACATGAACGATGGCTCACCCTTTGTAGCTGGTGGGCTGACAAATACTCAAATGGTGCCTATGTCAGATGGTTAGTAACTAACTTTTTTTCTACAGCTATTTTTGAGGAAATACTAGTTACAATTTATGCCAAAATGCATAGGAAAAAAAATTAATTAATTGTGACTGGCTCTGTAGCCATGTGGCTTCAAAAGTCCAGTTTTCCAAAGAAAAATAATCCAAAAGTTTTACTTCTGATTATGGGATAAAATGGTAAGCTCCAGAAATGTAGATCAAGTGTCTACACTTAAGACATTCAAATAATTGTTAATATATGAATGAGTGAAAAGCATTTGCATTTTATGGTTTGATATGGAAACATATCAAGAATTGTCCTAAAGGGGAGATAATCTGATCTATCATGTGTTATCTTAAGACATAGTGTCGTAGCACAGTACCAAAAATATCTTTATTGCTTCATGCCCTTTGCACTGTGACTTTGTAATCCTTCCAACAGGAAACTTTTTCAAACCTTGTCTCACTCCCCACACCGTGACCCTAGTCATGTCTTGACTGTTCTTGTGACTTGTCTTGGCCAATAGAATGTGGAGGAAGTTATGTTTAATTTTGAGTCTAGACCTTGGAAAGCTTGTGTACTTCCACTTTCTCTCATCACCTTTCCACTACTGTGTGGACAAGTCCAGACCAACACCAGAGGACAATGACAGATGAGGTAGAGCAGATGAGGCTAGGCATGGTGAAAACGCAAGAGAATCCAGCCAAAATAAACCTCCCCAACTCACAGACAACCACAGATACATGAATGGGACCAGGCAAGACCAGAAGAATCTCCTACCGGAAACAAATACATATGATCTATAACTAATGCTTGTTGGTATTTCACCTCAGCTTTCTTTTTGCACCTAAATCCATCTTTACCGCTTTAGCATTGTTTATGGGGACTGAGAAAGGAGTTGGCCTTGGTCACACTTCATTTGAATTTTAAGCTTAATTGACCTCTGAGAGTCAGGAGAATCCCAATCAACATGCTTCAGGTGTAAAATGTAGAGGAGAAGGCTACCTGGTCATCACGTAAATTAACTGAGGTACCTTCACACAATGGAGTATCAAGTACAATGAGAACAGACAAACTGTAACTCCACACAGTAGTATGAATAAATTTCACAACAAAATGTTGAGTTAAAGAAACGAGACACAGAGGAGCACTAAAACTAAACTGTGTGTTTAGTTTTAATATTAGTTTTAATATTCAAGGTCGGGTTTCCCTCTGGAGGCAGCCCAAATGTACTTCCGGAAATACGTAATGACTGACAGCTGAGTACACCAGGATGCTGATAATGTGAAAATTCATTAAATTTTATGTCTAGAGTATATAGTCTCTTTTCACTGTTTAATCTTCAGTTTAATGCTTATAAAAACTACAGAGGAAAACATACTTCCTCATTGATGAGGTTAATATGTCAAACCCCTGTCTGTCTCTTTTTCCTGCCTCAGTTCCATGACTTTTCAATGTTCTGGAGGGAAAGGAAGGGAAGGTAACTTGGAGGAATAAAATAAATGTAGGGAGAAGAGTTCCTTAGAAAGAAATGACAGAATTATCACCTTCAAGGAAAAGAGTCAACACACACAATTAAATTATATTAAATGTACTTATTGAACATTTAATAAATGTCAGGCACTGTTCGAGGTAGGTGGGATAGATCAGGGAACAAAAATAACAAAGATCCTACTTCTATAGAGTTTATATTCTAATGGGGGAGGAATGGAGGGAGGAGAAGACTATTTTTTAAAAAGAAATGAATGTATAAATTATGTTGTAGTTAGAAGACAATCAATATTTTGACCCCCAAAAAATGGTGATCAGGAGTGCTGAAAGAGAACTGGTTTTAAGTGGTGGTGAAAATATAATGTTTAAATAAAGACTTGAGGGAAATACCAAATGATTTATATTCCTTCTGTCATTTGATTATCATGAAACAAAATTATTTTCTGACCATTGGGTCCCTGTTGCCCCTCATCCAGACCCTGAATTGTCAATGCACACAGCTAAGTCAGTCTGAGAATATTACCCAAGCATAGGTGAGCCAATCCCTGGAGTCCTGAGCAATGTTGATAAAATCAACTGAGATATAGATTCTTGTCATTTTACCTACTTTGGTATAGTTTGTTTCCCACTCTTGCATTTATCATTATCTGCATCCTCTAAAGTATTTTACAGATATAGCCAAACAGAGAACTTGGTGTATTGTTGTTATTTATGGAAAAGTTGCTTGATATTGTTGGGTTTAAAAAATATATTTTAAGTAGACTTAACTTTTTCAGAGCAGTTTTAGGTTCACAACAAAATTGAGTGCAAAGTATAGAGAGTTTCTATATACTCCCTTTCTCTTCCACCCCAAAAGCAGAGCCTCCCTAACTATCCACACCCCACATCAGAGTGGTACACTTGTTATAGTCAATGAATTTACATCATTTCACCCTCAAGTCCATGGATCACATTAGGGAGCACTCTTGGTGTTGTACATTCTATGGATTCTAACAAATGTGTGATAACAGGTATCCCCTATGTAGAATCATTGAGAATAGTTTCATTGCCCTAGAAACCATTTGTGCTTTGCCTGTTCATCTCTCCCTCCCTCCTGACACTTGTAAATCACTAAACATTTTACTGTTTCCATGGTTTTTGCCTTTTGCAGTATATGTAAAGTTGACCCTTGAACAATAAGAGTTTGGACTGAGGTCCATTTATTGCTCAGTTGCATCTGACTCTGCAAACACATGGACTGTAGCCTGCCAGGCTCCTCTGTCCATGTGATTTTTCAGGGAAAAATACTGGAGTGGGTTGCCATTTTCTCCTCCAGAGGGATCTTCCTGACTCAGGGATTGAACCCAAATCTCCTGCATCTCCTGCGTTGGCAGGTGGATTCTTTACCACTGAGCCACCTGGAAAGCCCAGGTCCATTTAAATGTAGGTACTTTTCAATAGTAAATACTACAGTATTACCCTGTCCACAGTTGGTTAAATCTGCAGATGCAGAAGAACCTGGATACGGAGGGCTGACTCTAAGTTTTATGTGGATAATAGTATATATTTAACCTTCTAGGTCTTTTCATGGCTTGATAGGACATTTTTTAGTGCTGAATAATATTTCATTTTCTGGATGTACCATTGTTTATCCATTCACCTACTGAAGGACATATTGGTTGCTTCTAAGTTTTTAAAATTATAAATAAAGCTGCTATAAACATCTATGTGCACATTTTTTGTATAGTTATAAGTTTTAAACACATCTGAGTAAATACAAAGTGTGATTGTTGGTAAGAATAGGTATAGTTTTGCTAGAAATTTCCCAAATGAAGTGGCTTTACTATCTTGCATCCCCATAAGAATGCATGAGAGCTCCTGTTTTTCTACATCCTTGTCAGCAATGGTGGTGGTCAATCATTCTAACAGGTGTGAAGTGGTATCTCCTTGTTTCAATTTGCATTTCTCTGATGACATACGGTGTGGAGCATTTTCTCATAGGCTTATTTACCATCTGTATATCTTCTTTTGTAATGTGTCTGTTTAGGTTTTTCCCACTTAAAAAAAATAAGATTGTTAATGTTCTTATTGTTGAGTTTTAAGAGTTCTTTGTATACCTTGGATGATAGTCCTTTACTTGATTTTTTTTTTTTTTTGCAAATATTTTCTACCTATCTATGGCTTGTCTTCTCATTCTCTTGACAGTATATTTCACAGAGCAGAAGTTCTTTCACTTTAAAGAAGTCAAAGTTATCAGTTATTTATTTCATGGATCATGCCTCTGGTGTTATATCTAAAAAGTCATCACCATACTCACAGTCATATATATTTTATCTTATGTTAGCTTCTAGAAATTTTATAGTTTTACCTTTCACCTTTAAATCTAAGATCAATTTTGAGTTAAGTTTTATGAAAGGTGTAATGTCTATGTCTAAATTTTTATTTATTTATTTTTGCATGCACATGTTCAATTATTCCAGCACTCTTTGCTAAAGAGATTATCTTTTCTCCACTGTATTGTCTTTACTCCTTTTCCAAAGATCAATTGACTATATTTATGTAGATATATCCAAGCTCGGGGGCTTCCTAGGTGGCTCAGTGGTAAAGAATTCATCTGCCAATGCAGGAGATGCAAGAGATGTAGGTTCTATCCCTGGGTCAGAAAGATCCTTTGGAGTAGGAAATGGCAATCTGCCAATTTTCTTGCCTCGAAATTGCCATGGACAAAGAAATCTGGCAGACTACAGTCTGTGGGGTCACAAAGAGTCTAGTGACTGAGAACACACACATATCCAAGATTTCTATGCAGTTTTCATTCATTTATTTGTCTGTTCTTTTGCCAGTACCAAACTTGCTTGATGACTCTAGCTGTATAGAAATTTTGACATCAAATAATTTCAGCCCTCTGACTTTGTTCTCTATTTTGAGTCTTTTACCTCTCCAAACAAACTTTAGAAGCAATTTGTCAATATCTACAAAATATCAATAACATGCTGGATTGCATTGAATTTATAAATCAAATTAGGATTAACTGACATCTTAATAATATTGAGGCTTTCTGTTCATGAACATGGGGTATTTCTTATGTAATTCTTTTTAAAATATAAATTTATTTATTTTATTTTTTTTATTTTTAATTTTTTTTATTTTTTAATTTTTTTAATTTTAAAATCTTTAATTCTTACATGCATTCCCAAACATGAACCCCCCTCCCACCTCCCTCCCCATAACATCTCTCTGGGTCATCCCCATGCACCAGCCCCAAGCATGCTGTATCCTAATTGGAGGCTAATTACTTTCCAATATTGTATTGGTTTTGCCATGCATCAACATGAATCCACCACAGGTATACACGTGTTCCCCATCCTGAACCCCCCACCCTCTTCCCTCCCTGTACCATCCCTCTGGGTTGTCTCAGTGCAACAGTCCCAAGCATCCAGTATGCATCAAACCTGGACTGGCGATTCGTTTCATATATGATATTATACATGTTTCAATGCCATTCTCCCAAATCATCCCACCCTCTCCCTCTCCCACAGAGTCCAAAAGTCTGTTCTATACATCTATGTCTTTTGTTGTCTCGCATGCAGGGTTATCGTTACCATCTTTCTAAATTCCACATATATGTGTTAGTATACTGTATTGGTGTTTTTCTTTCTGGCTTACTTCACTCTCTATAATAGGCTCCAGTTCCATCCATCTCATTAGAACTGATTCAAATGTATTCTTTTTAATGGCTGAGTAATACTCCATTGTGTATATGTACCACAGCTTTCTTATCCATTCATCTGTTTGATGGACATCTAGGTTGCTTCCATGAATGCCCCAACCAAAAGACAAAGACTGGCTGAATGGATTCAAAAACAAGACCCTTATATTTGTTGTCTACAAGAGACCCACCTCAAAACAAGGGACACATACAGACTGAAAGTGAAGGGCTGGAAAAAGGTTTTCCATGCAAATAGAGACCAAAAGAAAGCAGGAATAGCAATACTCATATCAGATAAAATAGACTTTAAAACAAAGGCTCTGAAAAGAGACAAAGAAGGACACTACATAATGATCAAAGGATCAATCCAAGAAGAAGATATAACAATTAT